>NW_027555625.1:40009301-42409301 GCF_003287225.1 Phascolarctos cinereus
ACAGCTTGGACTATCTAGCTTCTGAAGATTCTTCCAGCTCTAAGACCCTGTGATTTGATCCTTTGTAGTCTGGTTTCCACCCCTACCATGCTACTAACCTTGTTTTCTCTCCCCAAGTTTTCTAGTGACCTCCTGGTAGAGAAATCTAATGCCTAATCATTAGTCCTCCTCTATCTCATATAGTGGCTAGACCACTCAATGTCAGAAGACTTGGGTTTAAATGCTGTTTCTATGGTTTCCCTAGATTCATGACCTTCAGCAAGTCATAACTTCTGCTGCCTTGGGCAACTCTCTATGACTCTGAGTAATAGACTGACTAATCTTCATGGGAGGAGAGAACTCTTGAAACACCAAATGCAATCGTAGGTCCTGGATGCACTGATTCTGCAGTGGTATATACCAGAGGTGGGGAGATCAGTTAGGAGGCTGGTCATTTACTCAACACTTCTTGGTTGTATTCTATCAGACACTGTGGGAGATGTAACGTAAGTAAGATCTGGTCCTGGTATAAAAAGACTATGGTTTGGTATGAGAAATGGCATTTACATAAACAATGATGATAAAAGGCAGAATCCATCCTATACATGACACCAGACAAGTTTTCCTAGCATATCTCATGGGTATATAGAGTTAGGGCTGGGAGGAACTTACATGACATTCAGTCCCCCCACCTTATGCCTTGCCTAGCCTTCAGAGGACTTTAAGCAAGAGGCTGGACTGCTATTTGCTGGGGATAGACAGACAGACAGATGGATAGATGGCTTCCTCTCAGACACGGTTGGATTCAATGAGATCCTTGTTATCTCCCAAATTCTACGATTCTATAATGTGGTGACACCGAGAGTTCTCCACGTCTGCAACTTTGCAGGAACTTTGTCTCGTTGTCAAGGCCCTTCTCAATCTGATTCTCATGGAGTGCATCGTCTGGTAGGATCCGGTAGAAGAAGCCAACTGATCCACCCAGGGACTTTGGTCTCATTCATTTGGTGCTTTAACCAATAAAGCCAACTAACTCCAGACATGATTGAGTTCAATGTGCAATGAGCTAAATATCTTTGGCCCTCTTTGGTGCCATGATACTACAAAATAAACAGGATATGACCTCACCCTGAGGTTCTGAGGAAAAGGTGCAAGTCAGCAAGATGGATTAATTCCACAAATGCTGTATTTACTGGGTGCCTACTGTATTTGTTGTTGTTGTTATTCAATCATTTTCAGGTGTGTCTGACTCTTTGTGACCCCATTCGGGGTTTTCTTGGGAAAGATACTGGAGCGCTTTGCCACTTCCTTCTCCAGTCCATTTTACAGATGAGGAACTGAGGCAAACAAGGCTAAGTGACTTGTCCAGGGTCACACAGCATCTGACATCAGATATGAGCTCAGATCTTCCTGACTCCAGGTCTAGTGCTCTATCTACTGTATCACCTCACTGCCCAGTACATGGAAGATTCTAAGAGGAATAATAATAATAATAATAATAATAATAATAATAAAAAGACATGGTCTTGCCATCATGGATTTTATAGCCTAAGTCACAAGCACACATAACTAGATCCATGGACTCATGGAATGTTAGATATGTCAGGGAACCTAGAAACCATTTAGCTAAGATCTCATGAAAGAACAGGATTCAGGGCAAGAGGAGGGCTTAGAGATCATAGATCACATATTTAAAGCTGGAGGGACCTTAGAATTTATTTAGCCCAAACTTCTCATTTTATAAATGAAGAAATCATAGCCCAGAACACCACAGTGTCTCACATCAAGAATGCAGGGTCAGCTTTCCGCCCTGATGAGTCACAGGAGGTGGATCCTGAAATTTAAAATGGTTACATACAGATGCCAATTAAGTCTGCATTTAGCATGTAGATAATAGGGAAACCAAGAGTGCTGAGACATCACCCTTCTCTAGTTGATGTCTGATCTGGTACAGCACTCAGATAACTGGCTTCATCGAGCCCCTTCCCCTTTCCCACCAGTCATGGCAAAGCCTCTCCACTCCTTCCTGCCTAGCCAGACCTCAACCTCTCCTAGACCACTCCAGAGGCCACTGATCTCTCCTTTCTTTGCACTACTCTTATACTTACAAGCAGTTTGTTATTCAATTAATCTCTAGTTTTTTTTCTGAGTCTTTACCACTCGGACTCTGCAGTATCATTCTTGAGGGCAGGGGTCATAGTTTACATTCAATTCAAGTCAACTGACATTTATTGAATTCCTGCTATGTGCAAGGCCCTGGCTTGACTTGCTTCAAAAAAGGGAGAGTCAGAAATATAACGAGGGTGGGGTAAATGGGGCATTGTTCCAAGGTATGGAATTCAGAGGGTGCCAAATTTAGAGGGTGTCAGCATCACTTGACACCTTCCAGAATAGCAAAAATAAAGCTTGGTCCCTATTTGACAAGGCTTATCAGCTAGAATAGGAATCTATTAGATGGTGGGGTAGGGTGGTCTCCTTTCCTGCCCTGTTCTGCTAGACCAGGGATTTTAATCTGGGACCCATGAACTTGTTCTTAAAATACTTTGATAACTAAGTTTGAAAATAACTGGTTTCCTTTGTAATCCTATGTATTTTGTTTTTTGCATTTAAAAAGATTCTGCTGAGAGTAATAGTTATTATCATTATGATAGTTAGCATTTACATAATCCTTTAAAAAGCATTGAAAAGTGCTTTGTATATGTTATTTCATTGGATCCTCAAAACAACCCTAAGAGGTAGGTGCTATTATTATCCGCATTTTACAGATGAGGAAACTGGGACTTGACCTAGCTAGCAAGCATCCAAAACAAAATTTGAACTCCGGTTTTCCTTATTCCAAGTCCCACACTCTCTCTACTATGACAACCTGCTGCCTGGAGGGTTCCACAGTCTTTGCCTGACTTCTATAGAGGTTCATGACGCAGAAAAGGTTAGGAATTCCATGTGCTCTTAACTGAGGGTTGCATGAGGTGCTGTTTGACCTGGCATGATTTTTGATATTTCCCTTGGGACAAAAATTCCTAGTTCTAGCTCTGGGTCCAGAATAAAGTATGTGATAGTTTCCCTATACTCTGCCTTGGTCAGGTTCCTTCTGCAGCACCATGTTCCATGTTGGGCACTATCTTCCAGTTGACCTATGGATAAACCAGAGGGCATCTATCTAGAAGATGGCAGCCAGGATGATAAGAGGCCTTCAATCACACTGGTTGAAGGTGGTGGGCATGTTTAGCCTGGAGAAGAGAAGACTTCGGAGTGACGTAGTAGCTGCCTTCATGATAGCCTTTGAAAGGCTATCATATAGCAGAGGCTTAGTTTTATACTGCCTGGACCCAGAAGGCAGAACCAGGAGTCACAGATAGAAGTTGTAACATAGCACATTAAAGCTGAACACCCTCAATAAGGCAAGGAAGGGCCGCCATATGTGTTGGCAGAGTGAAAAACCTACATGGATAAAACCATGGATCTTTTGAAGTTGAAGAAAAAAAATTAAGTCCACCAGTACTGTGTGATTAATCTGAAACCTTTGGAAACACTGGGACTGATTTATTCCTTTCATCAAAAGAAGCATGTTTCCTTCTTCTCTCAGCAGAGAGGTGGGGGTCTATGGAAATAGAATGTTTCATATCCCATCAGATGCAGTCATCCTACTGATTGTTTTTATTTACTTTTGTTGTTATTACTACAAAGGAGAGTTCAAGACTGAGGAATAGGCGGGGGATGTTTCTGGAATTTACTTTGATATAAAAACCAGATGCATTAATAAATAAAACTTTTTTTAAAAAAAAATCTTGTAGTCTCTAGTTCAGGGGAAAGATTGCTTTATTCTGGAGCCAAAAGCTCTAGGTTTAAATCCTGCCTTTGGTGGTTTCTAGCTGTGTACCCTTTGAGTAATTCATTTAATCTCCCTAAGCCTCAGTTTCCTCATCTGTAAAAATGAAGGGGTTAGTCTAGATGGTCTCCAAGTCCCTCCCAGCTCAAGAGCAATGATGGTAAACTCTTCCACACACAGAACACATAGCCAATAATACATCATGGATAAAATGGGGCTAATAATGGCATATAACTCACTGGGTTGTTTTGATTGAATGAGGCAATGTATGTAAAATGCCTTGAAAAGCTCAAAGTACAACATAAATGCCAGCTATTATTATTATTATTATTTTCATTGTTTAAAAGTATTACAGCATAACAGGAAGGTCATTGTTCTAGGGCCCAGGAGACATGGCCACGGTCTTGGACCTGCCAATTGAATTACATGTGATCTTGAGCTACTAAGGGCACTATTATGGGCCTCATCTTCTTCATCTGTAAATGAAGGGCTTCCTCTAGATGAACTCTAAGGCCTCTTCCTGCTCTAAACCCTTTCTACAACCACTATCTTAACAGCTGCCCAAGAAGATGGAATCTGAGAATGAAATTTGGATTTCAGAATCATATTTTAGGACAGAGGATGACAGTCTCATGAACAGGGATGAGTGAACCTAACTGAAGCTGGAAAGAATGGATTAGCTTAGTGTTTTGCAAACATAGCCCAAAGGGCTTTCCCCTGAAAAGGAGGAGAGAAGGAGAAAGCTGCCTATATATACCCAGTGAGCTAGACACTGCAGAGAGCAGGTAACATATAGGGAGAAGAATCGCAGTTGAGACCTCTAGGAGCTTACAAGATACAAAATCCAAGGAAGGGGCCAGTAGTAAAACCCACAGCCTCAAGTGTCTCTACAAAAAACAAAGTCAATACAAAAATGCACAGTAAGCAAAATGTACTAGTTATCTTAATGGGAAGGAAGCATATTTGACCTCACAGGTATTACTTGGACTTGGTGGGATGAGACACACAACTGTAGATGGGTATACCTTATTCAATAGACTAGGAGTGGGGTGAGGTAGGGTAGGGGGCATGCCGCTCAATCAACAAGCATTTATTAAGCAATTATTATATGTCAGGAACTATATTAGGTGCTAGAAACACAAAAACCAAAATTAAACAGTCCCTACCTCCAGGAGATCATAATCTATCAAGGAGACAACAGCACATGTATGTATAAACACACTAGATAGATAGATAGATACTTAGATGGATGGATAGATATATAGATATATTAAATAGAAGGTGATTTTTTTGGGAGTCAGGGTAAATTGGGAAAGGCTTCACGCTTGAGCTGAATTTTGAAGAAAACAAGGCGAAGGTGAGGAGAGAGTCCATTCCAGGCTATGAGGAGGAGGGTATGAGGCTCAGAAATAGTAGATGTCAAATGCTTTCGAATTCAATAAAAATGAGGACTCAGGAAAAAGCCATGAAATTTGGCAATTAAGACCTCATTGGTAGACTTCCGCTTCTGGGAGCCAAGATGGCGGAGTGAAAAGGTAATCGCTCTCACTCTCCCCTATCAACCTCTGAAAACCCAGAAAATATCACCCCAGAAAAAAACCACTGGAACACCTGAACTAGAAGAAAGACGGGGAGTAGCAGTGCAGCAGCCCAGCAAACGGGTCTCCCAGTGCCTCAGCAAAAATAAGGGAGGCAGAACTACAAGGGGCCCCAGGCAGATAAGTACCCTGCAGCATTCATCTGAAAGGAGGTGAAGAAAACAAGCTAAAGGCTTCCTAAAGCCCTGGCCTTGCTGATTCCAACCCAACAAAGCAGAGCCCTGAGCCTCCAATTGTGAAGAAATCCTGAAGCCCAGGTGGTAGAGCAGGCAAACACCAACACCTGGACCTCCAAGTGCCTCAGTGAGGTCAGGGGGAAACAGTGGAAACCAGCTCAGAAAACCACCAGATGCCTCAGCACTCGACCGCAAAGGAATCTCCAGTGCATTAGCAGAAACGAGGGAGACAACACTGCAGGGGGCCCCAGGCAGATAAACACCCTGCAGCACCCATCTAAAAGGAGCTGAAGAAAGCTAAAGGAAAGGAAAAGCAGGCAACCTAGAATTGCCTGAAAGTTCCAGCCTTGCTGATTCCAGCCCAACACAAGGTAAGCTGCCAGAAACCTACAGCCTCCAATTGCCAGCATAAGAGGCCCCAGACACAAAGCCAGTGACCAAGACCTAGGCTCCCAACACAAGAAGCTTGGGTCAGTACCCTGTGTTCCCCAGCAGGAGAGCTCAATCTCTTTAAAGGCCAGGGAATAAAGAAACACCATGAGTAAAAAGAAACGTACCATAGATTCATATTATGAGAAGAGTGAAGATCAAGACAGAAATTCTGAAGAGGACAACATTGTCAACAAACCCACATCTGCAACAACAAAAGGGAATATGAACTGGTCTGAAGCCCAAAAAGCCTTCTTAGAAGAGCTCAAGAAGGATTTTAATAGTCAAATGAGAGAGGTAGAAGAGTCCTTCAAAAATACAATTGGCCAATTGGAAAAAAAATACACTGAAGAAAACAAGTCCCTAAAAAACACAATTGGCCAATTGAAGAAGGAAGGACAAAAACTAACAGAAGAGTACTGAAGAAACAAGTCCCTAAAAAACACAATTGGCCAGTTGAAGAAGGAAGTACAAAAACTAACAGAAGAAAACAATCTGTTAAAAACTAGAATTGGACAAATGGAAACTAATGTCTCTATGAGAGAGCAAGAATCAGTCAAACAGAAACAAAAAAATGAAAAAATAGATGAAAATGTAAAATACCTCATCAGTAAAACAACGACCTGGAAAATCGACTCAGGAGAGACAATTTAAAAATTATTGGACTACCTGAAAATCATGATGAAAAAAAGAGCCTGGACAGTATCTTTCAGGAAATCATAAAGGAAAACTTCCCGGAAGTCCTAGAACCACAAGGGAAAATAACCATAGAAAGAATCCATCACCACCTGAAAGAGATCCCAAATTGACAATGCCAAGAATATAATAGCAAAATTCCAAAATTACCAGATGAAAGAGAAGGTGCTGCAAGCAGCCAGAAAGAAACAATTTAAATATCATGGAACCACAGTCAGGATTACACAGGACCTTGCAGCTTCTACATTAAAAGACCGCAGGGCATGGAACATGATATTCCTAAGGCAAAGGAGCTTGGAATGCAGCCAAGGATCAATTACCCAGCAAAAATGAGCATCATTTTTCAAGGGAGGAGGTGGATATTCAATGAAATAGAAGACTTCCAAACTTTCCTGATAAAAAGACCAGAGCTCAACAAAAAATTTGATCTTCAAGTACAGGACTCAAGAAGGACTTAAAAAGGTAAATGGGACAGAAGATACAATATGTTGTTAATAAGGGGGGGGCTGTTTAAACCCCTACAAGGGAATATGAGACTTGCAACCCTTGAGAACTGTATTGTTATTACACCTTGTTAAAGGAGTATACATAAAGAGGGTGGATATTAGTTGACTTTGATGTAATGATAAAAAAAATCTAATCAAGTGGGTTAAATGGATCCAAATAAGTGGATCAATCTGATCTTAGAAAATGTACTGAGAAAGGAGGAGGCAGACAAGGGTAAATTACATTACAGGAAAAGACACAAAATCCTATTACAGCAGAGGGAAGGGGAGCATTGTTTGAACCTTACTCTCATCAGATTTGGCTCAAGAAGGGCATAATATAATCAGTTAGGTATAGAAATCTAACTTGCCCTATAGGCAGTAGGAGGGAAAAGGGGAAAGAAAAGGGAGGGGGAAAGAAGGGAGGGAAGAAGCAGTAAGACTAAAGGGGAAGAAAAGGGAAAGGGATAATAAAAGAGGGGGGGGACTGAAGGAGGCAGTGGTCAAAAGCAAAACACTAGTGAAGGGGGAAAGGAAAAAGGAGAAAGAAAAGCATAAAGGGGGAAAGGATGGAGAAAAAGACACAGATAGTAATCATAACTGTGAATGTGAATGGGATGAACTCTCCCATAAAACAGAAATGGATTGCAGAATGGATTAAAAACCATAATCCTACAATATGTTGTTTACAGGAAACACATTTGAAAAAGAGTGACACATACAGGGTAAAGGTAAAAGGCTGGAGCAGATATTATGCATCAGCTGAAGTAAAAAAAGCAGGGGTAGCAATCCTGATCTCAGACAAAGCAAAAGCAAAAATAGATCTAATCAAAAGAGATAAGGAAGGAAACTACATCCTGCTAAAAGGCACCATAGACAATGAAGTAATATCATTACTAAACATATATGCACCAAATGGTATAGCATCCAAATTCTTACAGGAGAAGTTCAGGGAGTTACAGGAAGAAATAGACAGCAAAACTATACTAGTGGGGGACCTGAACCTCCCCCTTTTGGCACTAGATAAGTCTAACCACAAAATAAACAAGAAAGAAGTTAAGGAGGTGAATAGAACATTAGAAAAGTTAGGTATGATAGACCTCTGGAGAAAACTGAATGGGGACAGAAAGGAATATACTTTTTTCTCGCAGTACATGGCACATACACAAAAATTGACCATGTACTAGGGCATAAAAACCTCACAATCCAATGCAGAAAGGCAGAAATATTAAATGCATCCTTTTCAGATCATGATGCAATAAAAATTATATGTAATAAAGGGCCATGGAAAGATAGACTAAAAAATAATTGGAAACTAAATAATCTAATCCTAAAAAATGATTGGGTCAAACAACAAATCATAGAAACAATCAATAATTTCATTCAAGAGAATGACAATAATGAGACAACATACCAAAACCTATGGGATGCAGTGAAAGCAGTTCTTAGGGGAAGTTTTATATCTCTAAATGCTTACATAAATAAAATAGAAAAAGAGGAGATTAATGAATTGGGCATACAACTAAAAAAACTAGAAAAAGAACAAATTAAAAATCCTCAACTAAACACCAAATTAGAAATATTGAAAACCAAAGGAAAAATTAATAAAATTGAAATTAAGAAAACTATTGAACTAATAAATAAAACTAAGAGCTGGTTTTATGAAAAAACCAATAAAATAGATAAGCCTTTGGTTAATTTAATTAAAAAAAGAAAGAAGAAAACCAAATTACTAGTATCAAGAATGAAAAGGGTGAAGCTACCACCAAGGAAGAGGAAAAAAACAATAATTAGGAATTATTTTGCCCAACTATATGCCAACAAATTTGACAATCTTAGTGAAATGGATACATATTTACAAAAATATAAATTGCCCAGATTAACGAAGAGGAAGTAAAATACTTAAATAACCCCATCTCAGAAAAAGAAATTGAACAAGCCATTGATGAACTCCCTAGGAAAAAATCTCCAGGGCCAGATGGATTTACATGCAATTCTATCAAACATTTAAAGAACAATTAATTCCAATACTATATAGACTATTTGGGAAAATAGGTGAAGAAGGAGTCTTACCAAATTCTTTTTATGATACAAATATGGTGTTGATACCTAAACCAGGAAGAGTCAAAATAGAGAAAGAAAATTATAGACCAATTTCTCTAATGAATATAGATGCAAAAATTTTAAACAAAATACTAGCAAGTAGATTGCAGCAACTTATCACAAGAATAATACACTATGACCAGGTAGGATTTATACCAGGAATGCAGGGATGGTTCAATATTAGGAAAACTATCAGCATCATTGAGCATATCAACAAAACCAACAGAAACCACATGATCATCTCAATAGATGCAGAAAAAGCTTTTGATAAAATACAACACCCATTCCTATTAAAAACACTAGAAAGCATAGGTATAAATGGAGTCTTCCTTAAAATAATAAATAGCATTATCTAAAACCTTCAGCAAGCATTATATGTAATGGGGACAGGCTAGAAGCATTTCCAATAAGATCAGGGGTGAAACAAGGATGTCCATTATCACCACTGTTATTCAATATTGTACTGGAAACCTTAGCTTTAGCAATAAGAGAAGAAAAAGAAATTGAAGGCATTAGAATAGGCAAAGAAGAAACAAAGCTATCACTCTTTGCAGATGACATGATGATATACTTAGAGAATCCTAGAGAATCAAGTAAAAAACTACTTGAAATAATAAACAACTTTAGCAAAGTTGCAGGCTATAAAATAAACCCACATAAATCATCAGCATTTCTATATATTACCAACAAAGCCCAACAGCAAGAGATAGAAAGAGAAATCCCATTTAAACTTACTGTAGACATTATAAAATATTTAGGAGTCTACCTCCGAAACAAACCCAGGAACTCTATGAACACAATTACAAAACACTTTTCACACAAATAAAATCAGATCTAAATAATTGGAAAAACATCAGTTGCTCATGGGTAGGCCGAGCTAACATAATAAAAATGACAATCCTACCTAAGCTAATTTACTTATTCAGTGCCATACCAATCAAACTACCAAAAATTATTTTATAGAGTTAGAAAAAATAATAACAAGATTCATTTGGAAAAACAAAAAGTCCAAATATCAAAGGAACTAATGAAAAGAAATGCAGGGGAAGGTGGCCTAGCAATTCCAGATCTTAAATTGTATTATAAAGCAGCAATCATCAAAACTGCTTGGTACTGGCTAAGAAATAGGGAGGTGGATCAGTGGAATAGGTTAAATATGCAAGACACAGTAGTCAATGACTATAGTAATCTATTATTTGATAAACCCAAAGACCCCAGCTTCTGGGATAAGAACCCACTCTTTGAAAAAAACTGCTGGGAAAACTGGAAAAGAGTATGGCAGAAACTAGGCATAGACCCAAATCTCACACCATATACCAAAATAAAGTCAAAATGGGTTCATGACTTAGATATAAAGGCTGATACCATAAGTAAACTGGGAGAACAAGGAATAGTTTACCTATCAGATCTATGGAGAACAGAAGAATTCATGACCAAACAGGAGATAGAGAACATTATGAAAAGCAAAATGGATAATTTTGATTACATTAAATTGAAAAGTTTTTGCACAAACAAAGCCAATGCAACTAAGATTAGAAGGAAGGTAGAAAATTGGGAAAGAATTTTTACAACCAGTCTCTCTGATAAAGGCCTCATTTCTAAAATATATAGAGAATTAAGACAAATTTATAAGAACACAAGCCATTCCCCAATTGATAAATGGTCAAAGGATATGAACAGACAGTTCTCAGATGAAGAAATTAAAGCCATCTATAGTCATATGAAAAAATGCTCTAAATCGTTATTGATTAGAGAAATGCAAATCAAAACAACTCTGAGGTACCACATCACACCTATCAGATTGGCCAACATGACAAAACAGGAAAATGATAAATGTTGGAGAGATGTGGGAAAATTGGAACACTAATACATTGTTGGTGGAGTTGTGAAATGATCCAACCATTTTGGAGAACAATTTGGAACTATGCCCAAAGGGCTACAAAAATGTGCATACCCTTTGATCCAGCAATAGCACTTCTAGGGCTATATCCCAAAGAGATCAAACAAATGGGAAAAGGACCCACATGTACAAAAATATTCATAGCAGCTCTTTTTGTGGTGGCAAAGAATTGGAAATTGAGAGGATGCCCATCAATTGGGGAATGGCTGAGCAAGTTGTGGTATATGAATGTAATGGAATACTATTGTGCTATAAGAAATGATGAACAGGCTGACTTCAGAAAAACCTGGAAAGACTTATATGGTCTGATGCTGAGTGAAGTGAGCAGAACCAAGAGGACTTTGTACACAATAACAGCCACATTATGCAATGACTAAGATTGTTAAACTGAACCCTTCTCAGCATTACGAGGATCTAAGCTTCAGAGGCCTCGGGATGGAAAATGCTGTCCACATCCAAAGAAAGAACTATGGAAGTCGAATCACTATCACTTACTTTTACCTTCTGTTGAGTTTTGTTTCATCTTTCTGATGGTTCCGCCTATTGGTTTTAATTTTTACTTACAACTTCACTAATGTGAAAATATGTTTAATGGGTATGTAAATGTAAAGCCTATATCAGATTGTGCCGTCTTGGGGAGGGTGGGGGGAGAAGGGGAGAAAAATTTTCAACTCAAAAGCATATGGAAGTGATTGTTGACAAATCAAAATAAATTAATAAAATCTTAAAAAATGAAAAAAAAGAAAGAATTGATTAAAAAAAGAAAGACCTCATTGGTAACTTTGAGGAGAGCAGCTTCAGTTAAGTGCTGGGGCCAGAAGCCTGATCGTAAAGGGCTGAGAAATGAGTGAGATGGTAGATGCAACAAGTAGACTGGTTTTTCTAGGAATTTTCTAGGAAAGTGAGGGAAGATACAGGAAAATATTTTGGAGGTGTGCTAGGACTACTAAGGGTTTTTTTAAAGATGAGGAAGCTTAGATGTGATTGTAGGCAGCAAGGAAGGATAGAGACATAGAAAAGATTACAGAGAGAAGGAAGGGTTTGTGAAAGGCAATCTGTTGGAGAAGATGGAAAAGAGTGGGACCAAGACTGAACAAAGAAGGATTGATCTTGGTGAAGAGAAGAGCCACCTCTTCATCAATGACTGGAGTAAAAGAAGATAAAACAAGTCAACATTGTGTATTAAGAAGGTAAACTCATGGGAAGGAACCCATGAACTAGTGGGGGAAAACATGGTGGGGAGAATTTGGGTGAAGATCAGTGGAGGGGGAGAGAGATAATTCTGTCATTGTATACTAGAGAGTAGCTAAACGTATTAGACACATTCATTGTTTCAGAAACAGATCCCAAGCCAGACACAGAAGTGTGTTATAGTAGTGATGGAAGACTTAAATTACCCACACATCTGTTGGTACTCTCTCTGCCATACTCAGAGCATTTAATGACTTCTTGACTTGCCTTACGATAATTTGGTGGAGGAATCAACTGAAAGCAAATGTCTTGATCTGATTCTCAGTTATTGGGAAGAACTGGTTGCTGGGCAGAAGTAATGTAGGTGTGGATGTGCCCATTGATTCTCAGAGTCTTGTGACAGAAGAAAGTCAGACATTCACATTACATTTGGGAAAAGGAGATTTCAAAAGCTCCTGGGGAAGGATAGCTGGGATTTCATGTACTACAATTTGGCTAGGGAAGGTAATCCTAAAGTGGTGAGAAACTCAAGAATGAAATTATGAAGATGCAAAGGGAAACAATTTCAGTGAGAAGGAAAAAGAGGGATTGTTTTAAGAGATCCATGTGATTGCAAAGAGGACTCAGTGATAATAAAAACAATAATGAAGATTTCTGTAACTCCTTAGGTTTTGCAAAGCACTATATATATATTATTTCATTTGATTCTCACAACAATCCTGGGAGGTAGATACTATTTTACTAATGAGGAAACTGAAGCAGACATATTTAAGTGACTTGCCCAGGATCACACAGCTAGTGAGTGTCTGAGGCTGGATTTAAACCCAGGTCTTCCTGACTGCGGAAGTCCCATGCTCCACCCACTTCACCATGTAGCTGTCTTGCAACCAGATTTGCTTTTAAATAGACACAGTGTGTGAAGTGAGTGAGTTGGTTATATATTATGCATTAAAAGTTTCTGATAGAGGAAGACTAGTTAAAGAATGATCCATACTAAGGAATTGTTAGATCTAGTTCTCCATTTAATAATTGTATGCTATTTCTACATTTTCATTCTTATGGTTCCATCACCTTGTGTTGCCTTTTCATTATTTCATTATGAAATTTGTATAAATTCAAATTTGTTTCTGTACATACTTTTCGGTATAACATAAACCTGTGAACCTGAAATTTTAATTTGGTGTGTTAAAAACTTTTTTTGTTTATTATTGTCTCAAGATTTTGTTATATAAATCCCATTATTCAAAGTTGCCTAAATCAATTTAGAAAATCTTTAAATAAAATTGGGAATTCTTAAAGTGAATTTATTGGCTTTTCTGATCCATTTTTGTGTGGACCTAAAATGAGTATTGTACAAAGTATGTGTGTATGTGTATATATATATATATATTTGCTGAAATAGATTGTGGTGACTTTAGATAATATGGAAAAAGTTTAATATTAAAGTCATGTTTATTACAGTATAATTAACAGTTGAACATGTGACAAATGGCATCAATAAAAATTATGAAATACTTTAAAAAAGATACATGTTGAAAACAGAAGGAAAAGGTAGGTGATAAAAAATGTATGCATAAGGATGACCATACCCTAAGAATACTGTTATAATCCTGTTGCAGATGGCAAAGAAAGCTAAAGACCAAAAAAAAGGAGGGGGGTTGTCTTTTTTGTCCATGTTTGCTCTGTCAACGTGGGGGAAAAGAAGAGAATCAAACAAGGCCAATGGCAGTATGTCTAGAATGGTGATAACACACAATGGACAGGGGGCAGAGTTATTGAATTCTGAGTTGGCTTTTATGTTTCCTGCCAGAGAGGATGGCCCTTTCACTGGGAAGGACAAACCAAAAGAGCTGATAGGTAGCTCGTTGCCAATATAAATACAGAAAAAGAGAGGACCTAGCTAGCTACCCTTGATGAATCCAAGTCACATGGGCCAGATGACCTATATCCTTAGGATTGGATTGTTGTGCAACTTTAATGACCTTTGAAAGATCTTGGAAAAGAGGGGGGATGGTGCCAGAAGGATGGGAAAATGGCTGTGTTATCCCAGTTTTCAAAGGAAGACATGAGAATATAGTCTGCAGATGGTATAGGCCAGTGACCTCAACTTTGATTCCTGGCAAAATTCCACAGCATGATATTAAAGAAATTGTTAGCGGACCTTCAGAAAAGGAAGCTGTAATCACAGAGAGCCAGTGTGGCTTAAGCAATAGCAAGTCAGACAAGACTGCTCATATTTCATTTTTTAGAGAGTGTATAAGTAGATCAGGTGAAAGTGGTAGATATCATTTACCCAGATGTCAGCAAAGCTTGGGGTAAAATTTATCATACTATTCTTGTCAAAAAGATGGTGAGACATGGATGAGACCATAGCACCATGGGAGACATTCAGAACGGGTTCAAGGATTGAACCTGCAGAAAAGACATTGAGAGCTCAGTGCCAACTGAGGTCTCCAATGGAGGACCCGGGATTTGTGTTTGGCCTTGTGACACTTAAAATTTTTATAAGTGATCAAGACATAGATGGCATGCTTTTCAAATCTGCATATAATGTTGGGCAAAGGAGGGAGCTATAGTTTCAAGAATATGAATCCACAGTGTTCCTTGCATGTGGTGGTAGTTGCCACCCTGAAGACCCAACCTGGGTTGGGTGAAGTCACCAAGAAGGAGTGCTACATGTTGTCATTAAGTCATTTTTTTTCAGTTGTGTCTGACTCTTCATGACCCTATTTGGGGTTTTCTTGGCAAAGACACTAGAGTGGTTTGCTATTTTCCTTCTCCAGTTCATTTTACAGATGAGGAACTCAAACAAAGAGGGTGAAGTGACTTGCCCAGGGTCACACAGCTAGTACGTGTCTGAGGCTGGATTTGAACTCAAGAAGATGAATCTTCCTGATTTCAAGCCCAGTGCTCTATGCACTGAGTCACCTAGCTACCAGTGCTACATGAGAATGACAGAAATCTAGAAGGATAGTTAACCCTGGATGGTAAAGTCAGGATCCAAAAAAGACCTTAACAGGTTAGAAAATTGTTCAGAGTCTAGTAAGATGAAATTCAATGGGGATGAATTAAAGTCTTACTTTCGGTTTTTGAAAATACGAACTTACAAGTACAAGATGGAGTAGGCATGGTTAGTTAGAAGCTCATCTGAAAAAGATTTGGGGGTCTTAGTGGATAACAAGTTGGTAGTGTGATGTGGGAACCTCAAAAACTATTTTGATCTAGGGCAGCATATGGAGGTGAGACTCCTTCTGTACTGTTCTAGATGGACCATATTTAGAACATTGTGTTCTGTTATAGGTTTTGCATTTTAGGAAGAATGCTGATAAGATAGAAAATGTGGGGAGGAAGGGATTCAGGATGATGAAAGGCCTCAGGTTTATGCCACATAGGGTGAGTTGAAAGAACTAGAGATATTCATCCTAAAGAGGATAAAACTCTGTGAAGCATGATCCAGTATTTGAAAGGATATTTTGTAGAGGTAAGACTTTGCCAGAGGGCAGAATGAGGAGAAATGTGTAAAAGTGGCAAAGGACAAAGTTTTTCTTGAGATCAGGAAATACTTTGCAATAATTAAAGATGTCTACAAGTTGGATGGACCATCTAGGGAAGCTGTGGATTCTTCTTATTAGGGGTCTTCCAGTACAGACTCAATGACTGCTTGTTCTGTTTTAATTTCTCAATATTGAATAGATACAAACCATATAAAAGGACAGATAGGTGGCTCCATAGTGCATAGAGCATTGGGCTTGGAATCCGGAAGGCATCTTCCTGAGTTCAAATCCAGCCTCAGCACTTACTAGTTGTGTGATCCTAGGCAAGTCACATCACCTGTTTGCCTCAGTTTCCCCACCTGTAAAATGGGCTGGAGAAGGAAATGGCAAACCACTTTAGTATCTTGCCAAGAAACCCTCTAAAAAATGGGGTCAGAAAGAGTCAGACATGGCTAAAATGACTGAACAACAAAAATCCACATAAACAAAAGCTTTTTGGGGGTCCTCAATAATTTTTAAGAGCGTAAAGGGGTGCTCTGAGACCCCCTTCTAGCTCTAGGATTCCATAAGCCTGAGAGAAAAGTTTTTTTTTAAATAAATGGCACACCTATTCTGCTGGACTGCCAGCTTCACACAGAAAAGAGCCATGCCTTTTCAGCATCCCCCCTCAGCACCTTGCACAAAATGAATTCTGTCTCTGCTGAACCTGACCACCCTGCCCTTGCCCTGGTATATTAGCACAGGGGCTGAGGCTGTATCCTCACAATGTTCTTAACTGTGTACCCAGTACCACGGGGCCCAAAGACACTCAATTAATTGTGCATTACATTCAGTCATTTCTGGGGCTAGTTTGCTCTGCTGATTAAAGCGCCAGGCTAATGAGGCCAAGGCCACAGGCCTGATCCTGGGTGGGCCATTCGGGTGCCCTCTGTCCCACCACAACTTGCTTTGTTCCTCACCTTGGCCAGCTGTCATGACCACACATGCTTTTGGTCACAAGTAGAACTGGATGAAAGAACAGAGGGAATGTAGGTAGATTGCAGTACAATTCCATTCCCTAAAGTGGAAAAACCACTCAAGGCCTAGGTACCCAACCATGTGCACCAAGAATCACGGGATCCCCAGTATTTGGGAGCTGGGGACTGGAAAGGGGATGGACTCTGCATTCAGGTCCTGCCTCTGACATTTCCTACCTGCTTGGGCAATTCCCTTGACCTCCTGGCTTCATTTACTTATTTGTAAAAAGGGCAGCTAGGTGAGACAGTGGGTAGAATGCCAGGCCTGGAGTCAGGAAGACTCATCTTCCTGAGTTCAAATCCAGCCTCAGAAACTTACTAGCTGTGTGATTCTGGGCAAGTCACTTAACCCTGGTGGCCTCAGTTTCCTCATCTGTAAAATGAGCTAGAGAAGGAAAAGGCAAACCACTCCAGTATCTTTGCAAGAAAACTCCAAATGGGGTCATGATTGAAAATGACTGAACAAGCAAAAAGAGGGATTTGGATGAAATTTATGATCCTAATTCTACCTTGTCACCTACAAAAACCAGGAACCTTAAGAATCATCACCATCATCATAATAGCCAGTGCTTAGCTAGTGCTTTATGGTTTGCAAAGAACATTACAAAGAGGAGCTCATTTTATCTTCACACAATAACAGCTATTATTCCATTTCACAAGAGGCAGCTGAGACTGTTTAAGATTAGGTGACTTGCTCAGGGTCACACAGCTAGTACATTTCTGAATTGACTCAGATCCTGTTTCTTATCCACGGTGTCATCTAGGTAGAATTTTAGAGCTGGGAGCACCCTTCAAAAGGATTCTGATTTCTCAATCAAGAGAATGTGATTGTCTTCCTAGAAATGTCAAGGCTGCCCACTAGGAGAAAATTTAAAAAAAAAAATTTAGAAAACAGGAATCCAGGTGGGGGAGATGTGGTGGAGGTGAGCATCTCTCTTTCCATAGATTGCTTCCCAATTCCCTGACTTATCCTTTTGTTTTCTTCTTCTGTCTCTGGAATTCAGGTGCTACCCCAGCAGAGAGGGAGACTTAGCTCATGCTTGGTATTATACTGTCAGTAATCACTATATGTAAACAGTATTGTAAGGCTATGACCAGATCTTATTTGATATGCCCTAGGTAAGAACAAGAAGAAAATGAGTTTCAGTGACTTGCTTAAGGTCATATGGCTGCTAAATGACAGATTTGAGATTTAGCACTGGTCTCCAGTTCCAAGACCAACATTCTACCATGTAATGCTCTTTCTAGAGGTTTGATTGTACTATAGGCATTGAGAGAGGAAGATGGCCCAATCCATAGAGCTCTGGAAAACCTGAGCTCAAATCAGACACTTAAAAGTTGTGTGACCCTGGGTGAGTCATTTCTGCCTCAGTTTCCTGAACTGTAAAATAAGGATAATAACAGCACCTACCTCCCAGAATTGTTGTGAGGACCAAATATGATGATATTTGGAAAGCACTTGGTACAGTGCCCGCACACAGTAGATGCTACTTAAATGCTTATTCCCTTTTCCCTAAACAGAGTCAAATGACATTAAGAAAGAAGTTTTAAGTCTTGGGATACCAGCACGCACGTGGTCCTTCCCTTTGATATTCAGTAGCTTCAGCTTGCTCCTCTCTACCTTCTCTTCCTCTTCCCAGTTCTCTCTTTTAATCTTCCACAAATTGCAGAGGGAAACTACACAGGCTTCCTATCCATGTCACCTTGGACAAGTCACTTCACCGGATATGCGGGTGTGGGAGACATGAGGCTATATCTATTCAGTACAATCAAGGTGACATTGAGAAGTTATATGATCTCCTGTAAATCCCATAGCATTTGACCTCCATCTCCCAAAGTAGCAGAGCCAGAAGACCGCTCCTGGTGTGACAGCTCATCACAGCTGCCATTTGGGCCTCAGAGGGTCTGTGCGTGTGCTGGAGAGCTCCTGCTCTTGCCCTTGCCCTCCTCTCTCCCATCCCCACTCCAGTGTCCTTGCCCCTCCAAGCCTTCTCCTGTCCTATGTAGTCCCTGAAACTGACCTTGTTCCCTCCCCACACACACACAACATGCCCCCTATCTCCCGGCAAACAGCCCAGCCAGCTTCTTCCATTCATTTCCGAGCGTGGCATGAGGCTGGGAGGAGACAGGGGCACAGAGGGAGCCCTTCTCTCTGAGCAGCTCTCCCCTGTCTCCCTAGGAGGACCCGTCCTCTTCTCCCCTCCTCTGCCCTCCCAGGGACCTCAGTGGGGCAGGTCACAGTCCCTTACCCATTTCCTCCTGGGCTCTGCTGGAGGCTCCTCTCTCTTCAGGTACCAGCCCAGCTGCTTCCCCATGACTCCACGCCCAGCCCTGGGCCAGAGAAGGGGGCAGAGCTTCAGGCTCAGGAGGGGGCTCAGCCAGGCCTCTGCCCACAGAACTCTCTGGCTCCCAGAAGACTGGTTTCCAGCATACCGAATGCAAGACCGAACCGCAGGAGCTGCAAAAAGAGGGAGAACAGCTGAAGCTTGTCCGACCGGTTAGACTGCTGCCGTCATCCACTGGGGAGCATGGGGCTGGGGCTGGGGCTGGGCGTGCCTCCTGCAGACACTGCCGTGCCAAGCCGCTCCTCTGGAGAGAGGACTGCCCGGGTCACCGCCAGCCCAGGGAAGCACCCACAGACCCAGTCATGCCTTGCGATGTCCGGATCGGAGCTGTGGACTCTTCGTCCTAGCCCACCTCCCCCTAGCTCTGTTTAGTACCTAACAGGGGTGGGGAACCCGTGGCCTCCCGGCCACATGTGGCCTTTAGGTCCTTAAGTGCATCTCTTTGACTGAATCCAAACTTCACAGAGCAAATCCCTTAATAAGATACGTTCTGTAAAACTTGGACTCAGTCAAAGGGCCACCCTTGAGGACCTAAAGGGTCCACATGTAGCCTGGGGCCACACATTCCTACTCCTGACCTAACCAAAAGGGACCTGAAACTCTCTGGCCTAGACCACTACAGATTTATTCTGTTGGAACAGTAGAGAAATGACTAGATTTGGCACAGTCCACAGAGCCCTGAACTGGAGTCAGGAAGACCTGAGTCTGCCTCAGACACATGCTACCTGTGTGACCTTGGGCAAGTCACTTAATCGCTACTTGCCTCAGTTTCCTCTTCTGTAAAATGGGGATAATCATAACAGCACCTACCTCCCAGCGTTAGTTGTTGTGAATATCTGAGATAACGATTGTAAATTGCTTAGCACAGTGACTGGCCCATAGTAGGTGCTACATAAGTGTTAGCTATTAATATTATTTGGAGACAGGGGACCTGGGATTACACCCTACCTCTGATCCCTGCTATCTAGGTACTCTTGAGCATGTAATCTCCCTAGGCCTCAGTTTCCTCAGGCCCCTCTGGCTCTGTGATCTCATGATTTCATGGCCTTGGGAAAAGTCACTTAAAGGTTCTGGGCTTTCCGTTTCTTTGCTATAAAATGAAGGGAGTGGACCGGATGATCTCTAAGCTCATTTTCAGCTCCAAATCTATGAAATTCAACTCTGACCTCCCTGCTGTTTAGCATGGAAGGCAGCCCAGCCCCGGGGAGAGATTACTCTCTCCAGTCAAAGGAACTTCGTTCAAAGCCTGCTGATACGTGCAGCCTAGTAACCTTGGGCAGCTCATGGAATCTCCCTGGGCCTCAGTTTTCATCTGTAAAATGAAGGGCTAGGTGGGTTGCCTCTGAGGTCCTTCCAGCTCTAAAGTTACTGTGTGACCTGCGCAAGTCACTTAACCTCTGCCTGCCTCAGCTTCCTCATCTGTAAAATGGGGATAATCATAACAGCACCTACCTCCCAGGGTTGTCGTGAGGATCAAATGAGATAATGTTTGTAAAGCACTTACCTCAGTGCCTGGCACATATTAGCTGCTATATAAACGTTAGCCTTTATTTATTATGGTTTCCTACAGCAGTTATTCTCAACCTTCTCTGTGGACTTTCATCCCCTGGTCTACCAAACATCCCAATTCTGGCAAATAACTTGGGGGGGGGGCAGTTTGGTGGAGGGGAGGAGATCCAGAGCAGGAGTCAGAAGAGCTGGCTTTTAATTCTGACCCTCCTGCTTCTAACCAGCTTTGTGCCTGGGAGCACATAACTTCACCTCTCTCTCCCTTTAAACCCTCCTTTCTTAAATTGTACAGTGAGCTTTGGACGAGTTGTGTTTGAGATGCCTCTGGACATCTGGGTGGGGATCACCGGCAAACAGATGGAGAAGGAATATATGTGTAGGCAGATATGGGACATGGGTGGGTGGGCAAGGCAAGGGGTTAGGCTAGGGGGTTACGCAATAGCGACATTGTTCCTATTTAAATTGTTTTCTTGAAGGAAGATCTGAGCTTCAGCTGAAGCCCTTTGTAGTAAGGAATCTTAATCTAGGGTCTGTGAAAGTGGTTTTTTTTTTAAACATATTTTCACATTAGTCATGTTGTAAAGAAGATTTAGGACCAATGGGGAGGAACCACGAGAAAGAGGAAACAAAACAAAACAACAACAAAAAAAGGAGAGCAGATAGTATGCTTTAATCTGCATTCAGACTCCATGCTTCTTCCTCTGGATGTGGAAAGCATTTTCTATCATGGGTCTTTTGGAGATGTCTTAGATCCTTGTATTGCTGAGAGGAGTTAAGTCTATCAAAGTTAGTCGTCGACCAATGTGGCTACTGTGTAAAATGTCTTCCTGGTTCTGCTCACTTCACTCAGCATCAGTTCATGTAAGTCTTTCCAGGTTTTTCTGAAGTCAGCCTGCTCATCATTTCTTATAGCACAGTAGTATTCCATTACATTCATATACCACAATTTGTTCAATCATTCCCCAGTTGATGGGCATCCCCTCAATTTCCAATTTTTGGCCACCGCAAAAATATTTTTGTACATGTGGGTTCTTTTCCCATTTTTATGACTTCTTTGGGATACAGACCTAGAAGTGCTGGATCAACATAGTTCCAAATTGCTCTCTAGAATGGTTGGATTAGTTCACAACTCCAGCAACGATGCATTAGTGTTCCAATTTTTCCACATCTTTTGCAACATTTATCATTTTCCTGCTTTGTCATGTTAGCCAATCTGTTAAGTGTGATGTGGTACCTCAGAGTTGTTTTTCTTTAAATTCTCTAAACTCTAAAGAGTTGCATTTCTCTAATCAATAACGATTTAGAGCATTTTTTCATATGACTATAGATAGCTTTAATTTCTTCATCTGAAAACTGCCTGTTCATATTCTTTGACAATTTATCAATTGGAGAATGACTTGTATTCTTATAAATATGGCTCAGTTCTCTATTTATTTTAGAAATGAGGCCTGTGTCAGCAACACTGGCTATAAAAATTATTTCCCAACTTTCTGTTTCCCTTCTAATCTTGGTTGCATTGGCTTTGTTTGTGCAAAAACTTTTCAATTTAATGTAATCAAAATCATCCATTTTGCATTTCATAATGTTCTCTATTTCTTGCTTGGTTGTAAATTCTTCCCTTCTCCATAGATCTGACAGATAAATTATTTCTTGTTCTCCCAGTCTGCCTATAGTATCAGCCTTTATATCTAAATCATGTACCCAATTTTGACTTTATCCTGGTATAGGGTATAAGGTGTTGGTCTATGCCTAGTTTCTTGTTTTTGTTATTAAAAAATCTTTTGATAACTATGTTTCAGTATAATTCATTTCCTTTGTAATCCTCTGTATTTTATTTTACACATTTAAGAAACATCATTTATGCTGACAAGGGGTCCATCAGCTTCTCCAGACTTCCAGAGGGGCCCATGATACAAAAAAAGTTAAGAATTCCAGGACTAGACAATCTCTAAGATCCCTTCCAGCAATAAAATTCTGACTCTGATCTTATATTGAGGAAATGGAAAAAGTCAGATACAAGCTCTCTTGTTGAGGGCAGCTAGGTGGTACAATGGATAGAAAGTGTGACTTGGAGTCAGGAAGACCTGAGTTCCAATCCTGCCTCAGACACTAGCTGTATGACCTGGGCAAGTCACTTAACTGCTGTCTGCCTCCATGTCCTTGTCTGTAAAATGGGGCTAATGACAGTACCCATCTCCTAGAGTGGTTGTGAGGATCAAATGAGATAATATATGTAAAGTGCTTTCCAAATCTTAAAGTGCTATAAGTGTATTCCTTTCTCTCCATTTCAGAATAATTTTACTGCTACAACAATTTAGCAAACATTTCTTAAGCACTTACTCTGTGAAGAGACTGTCTTTTGTCTTTCTTTGTATCCTGAGCACTTAGCTCAGTGCCTAACACATCATAGGTACATGTTCCTGTTCTTGAGTCATTTCAGTCATGTTCAACTCTTGGTGACCCCATTTGCAGTTTTCTGGGCAAAGACACTGCAGTGGTTTGCCGTTTCCTTCTCCAGCTCATTTTACAGATGAGGCAATAGCAGCAAAGTGACTTGCCCAAGTTCACACAGCTGGTTAAGTGTCAGGAGGGCAGATTTGAATTCAGGTCCTCCTGACTCCAGGGCTGATGCTCTGTCCATTGCACCACCTAGCTGCCCTTAGGGGCTTAATAAATGTTTATGCTCTGACTGCAGGGCACTGTGTTAGTCACTGGTAATACAAAGACAAAAATGAAACAAATCCTGCCTTCAAGGGGCTTACAGTCTACTGAGAGGATAGAATACATATGCAGATAAGCAAATGCTAGGACAGGGAAAGGATTTGTGATTTTATTGGTAGGGGGATTTTATTGGTAAGGTGGTTGAAGAAACTCCCTCAATCAGCATAAATTAGCATCTATTCTGCAATTTATAATCTCAGGGAGTTGCCTGGGGCACCGAAAGGTTAAAGAGCTTGTTCAGTATGTGTGAGAGGCAGGACTTGAACCCAGCTCCTCATGACATTGAGGGCATCTCAATCTATTCTGTCTCTCTAAGTAAATGCAAAGCATATACAAAGTAATTTTTAAAATATTTATTATTTTCTTTTATATTATCTTCATTTCCCAATAGATTCCTCCCCCATCCTTATACTAATAACAAAAAAAGCCAGAGGAAACAAAAGCAGCTCAGCAAAAACTGACAAACATATCAACTGAGAATGATAATGTATGCAGTGTTCCACACCCATAGTACTCCACCTCTGCAGATAAGGGAGATAGGTGCATGGTCATGTTTTCTTTGAGGTCAAGCTTTATCATTATGATTATACAGTGATTAATTTTGATTTTTGTTGTTATTCTTTCCATTAACCCTTATTAATACAAAACGATCCCGAGAGGGAAGTTCACAATCTCTTTCCAGAATCTCAGAAATGGAAGAAAGCCCAGAGGTTACATGGTCCAACTCAAGCCTGACAGGGAAGCCCCTCTATAACACTGCCATAGTCTTTCTTTGCAGGTGGTAAACTGAGGAAAATCAGGTTACCTTCCAGGGCTGTCCATGTCCCTTTAGATAGCTCTAGTCTTGGGAAAGTTTCCTTCATGTTGAGCCAAAAGCTGTCTCTGCAATTTCCCAGCCCACTGGCACTTCCCCATACTATGGCTAGTAAGCTTTTACTGTGTCTCCTCCTTTTCTAATAACTCTCTTGATTTAAGTAAACCAAATCCCTCCTTTCTTACTATAGCTACCATCTCCCACAGTCTCATCACTCTCTAGTTCAGTGCTGATCTCCCCACTCCTTATTCATTCTCTTTCGATCTTCCCTTCCATTGCGCCCTCTGAAACTGCTTGTTCTATAGTGAACTGTCTTTTATTTGAGATCTGTTCCTATCACTTTTTCCATCTTCTGTTCTCAGAGAAGCTTGGCTTTCATCCGAAGACACTACTTTTGACAGCACCTTCCATTTCTGGATGAGCCTTCTGGATGAGCCTTCTCTCATGTGCCCCGATCAATCAATCAAACAATCATTTATTTCTAATTTGTTAATGAACAGAAGTCAATTTTCCCTACATCCCCCCTCCCTTTTGAGAAAAATGTAAGATAAAACAAAATCTGTTAAGCAAATATATAAAGATAAGCAAAATAAATTCCTGCATTGGCCTTGTCCAAAAAAATATATCACAATCTGCACCCTGAGTGTATTACTTCTGAGTCAGGCAGAGAACCCATCATTACTCCTGTGGAATCAGGGTTAGTCATTGCATTGATCAGAGTTTCCAAGTCCTTCAAAGTTATTGTTTTCCTTTATATTGTTATAGTCAGTTCTGTCAAAGAATATTTATTAAGCATTTACTGTGTGCCAGGGGGGCATGCTATGCATTAGGGATACAAAAAGAGGAAAAAAAACAGGTTCCTGCCCTCAAGGAGCTTACATTCTAAAGGAGAAAATACAAATGTAAATAGGTAGATAACAAGAGACATACATAGAAGATAGACAAAGAAGAGGGCTAGAAATAATCCTCTCTGCAACATTTAGACCCTCTCCTGGCTAACATTACACAGCAACTTCTCTTCTTTTGGAAGAGATGGATGAATACATGGATTCCCTCCATCAGTCTATGTCACCCTGTCCAGGTCCTTAGTGCAGTCATTTTCTAGTCACTCTCCATCCTTTCTCCAGGAGTTCCATAGTCTTCTTTTCTATTCCAACCCCTCCCATCCTAATCAGACTTCAATTAATATATTAATGCCCCCTCAGCTGCTCACTCCTTTGACCCCATTCATCAGTCTCTTCAGTGTTGACAGCTCCCTCCACCTAAGCCAACCCTAGGAATGGTCATACCTTAAACCTTACTATTATCTAGAGCTGTGCCACCTCTGTAATCCTGGATTCTGAAATTCCCCTCTCTGATCACAACCTTCTGGTCTTTGGTGTGCCCCTCTGACCCATTTCTCTGACATCTATTTTAAGTCTTACTACAACTTCCAGTCCCTCTATGCTTCCCTATTCAAGAGGCCACTTGGTATAGTTCAAGGGGTACAAGGAGCTATCAAGAGAATAATGTATCCTACTAAAATATTACATAAGTCGTTGCTCAGTCATTTCAATTGTGTCTGATTCTTCATGACCCCATTTGAGGTTTTCTTGCTTTTTCCTTCTCCACCTTATTTTACAGATGGGACTGAGGCAAACAAGGTTAAAGTGACTTGCCCAGGTCACACAGTGAGTAAATGTCAGAGGTTGAATTTGAACTCAGGAAGATGAGTCTTCCTAATTCCAAGGCCAGTGCTCTATGCACTAGGGCACTATCTAGCTGTCCCAACGTAAGTAGTTGTGTCAGTGAAAAAATATGTATTAGGTGAAGGTTTCTTTATAAGAAATCACTTAATAACTTCATTTTATTTCTTATGTGCATTGTAAGTGCCAGGATTCATTTCCTGTCATACTGAAGAGGGAGCATGGGAAAGTCAACTAAAGGCCAAGGGATCTGGGGACCAAAAAAGGTGAGGAGTCTCTCCTTGGCTTGGGATGAGGGCCTAGATTTGAATCCTAACTCTGACACTTATTAACTGTCCAATCATCGGAAACTCATTTATCTCTGTAAGCCTCAGTGTCCTCATCTGTAAAATGGAAAGAGCAACACCTGGAGCATTCACCTCCCAGTGTGAAACAAAAATCTGTAAAGTCCTGGATAACAGCGATGTCTCCATCCATCACTGTGGTCTGGCTTCACTTTCCTTCCTTCAAAGTTGCACCAGTTCAGCTGGTCTGGTTTGGTTTTGTTCTTTCTAGTGTAGAGGCATGGGAAGTGACCAGAAGATAGACTCACAATTGTGGTTTTAGGTGACACACAGGTTGAAGAGATGACCACAGCAGTCACATAGTCACCTAGACCTCAGACAACTGAAACTGGGGCCTGCAGTGGGCCATGAAAATGGCAGGGGGCTGGTAAGGTTGGAGGGAGGACTGGCCTGGAGAGGAATGAGCCACCCTTCTCTGGTGCTAAGAGATTTTATCTGACAAAGAATGGCATGTATGGAGTGACTTTGGGGAATGCAGGCACTCGGGATTATTGGTACAGGTCTGCTATACTGAAGATGGCAAGATGGGTACAGGTCTTATGGGCCACACCTCTACTGCTGTCCTCCATGGCAATGTTGTGCCTGCAGATGGTCAGGCCAAGTAAACACTGACCTCTACTGCTGATTCCTTTGATTTCTTGTGCTATCACTACTCACACCTTGCTACCACTCACCCCAACTCTTGGGTTATGCCTACCAACCAATCAATCAATCAACAAACATTTATTAAGTGCCTACTGTGTACCAGGCACTGTGCTAGGCTCTGGAGATAAAAAAACCAAAGTTGAACAGTTCCAGCCCTCAAGGGGTTTACAGTCTGGCTAATTATACTTTTGGAATTTCTCATGTGGTTCGGAACGCTGCTGGAGAAAGCCACACTACCACCAACTGGGCCAACTTCAAATTTACGTTGTCTAATTGCACTTAGGTTTTCAGGAATATGTGGCAACATTTCGTTCTTCTGTAACTGACTTTCTTTTATTGGTTTTTGACCAGGCCTGAGATTTCATGAGACTAGAGAGCCCTGAGAGACTAAATCACTAAGCCGGGGTCACAGCAGGCCATGGGATAGCAGAAGACCCAGGTCTTCCTGACTCTGAGCCTATCTCTCTATGCCCAATGCCATGCTCCCCTTCATAGCTACTCAAAACCGCTTCTCTCTTCAACACCCTTTCGTGCTCAGCAGAGGACTTTGTTTCCTCCTTTACTGAAAAATAGAGAAGGTTCACCAGACGCCCCCTCCCTTTCATACCTCATACCCCCTTACACTATCCTGGAGGCTTTCTTTGCTCTACTCTTCAATAAAGCCTCCTCTTTGCCAAGACCATCCCCTCTGCTTGTGCCTTTGACTCCCGGCCCTCCTCCCTCTCCCAGGATCCTGTTTTCTCTCATTTCAGTCACTTCTTTCCTAAAGATTCTTCTCTATTGCTCACAAACAAGCTTAGATTTCCCCCATCCTTAAAAATGAAAGAAACATTAAAAACAAAGCCCATCACTTGTTCCTATCAATCCCTCCATCTCTCTTTCTCCACCTTTTCTTACTTTCACAGATGGAACTCATCCAGTTTATTGCTACCAACTCCTCACCAAGGAATCACTTCCTAAACCCCCAGGTGGTCTAACTTTTGACTCAGGATCATACAATGAAGGAAGCAGTGAGGTATTGGTCAGAGAAGCCCCTGCTGCCTTTGAGTAAGGCAATGAATCCCCCTAACCCTCACTTTCCTCATCTACAAAATGAGGGGGTTGGTCTAGATGGCCTCCTGGCCCTGCATCTGTGATTCTGTGATCCTCTGGGACTGTCTATCTTTAAATCTGTGATTCAGTGATCCATCGACCTCACCACAAAACTGCCTTCTCCTAGGTCAATGCTAAAAGCCAAATCTGATGGTCCGTTCTTAGACATTGTCCTGTGTATAACTCAGGATGCTTTCTCTCATCTCCTCTTCCTTGGAGACACTGTCTCTTGACTTCCATAAAAGTGTTCTCTCTCAGTGGGTCTCTTAATTGTCTGATCACTACTTCTCAGTTTCATTTGATGGTTCATCATCCATCTCCTAACCCATAACCATGAGTGTACCCCAGTGGTCTTCTCTTCCCTCCCCAAGTCTGTTTGTTTGTTGGGACATTGTTTTTAGAGCACTGCACCTAGAGGTAGAAAGACTGAGATTCAACTTCCTTTTCCCACACTAACTACCTATCTTTCATCCTTTCTTTTTGTTTCTTTTTTTTTAATTTCTTTTTAAAAATTTTTTTTCATCCTTCCTTTTTGAAGAGGGCCAATGACATCATAGATGATGTCTTGACTTGTGTGTCAATTGGATTTAAGTGAGGCAGACCTGCAGAAAGTTTTCAGCCTCCACCTCTTTTCTGGAGTCATCAGAAGTCCACTGGCAAGACAAAAGTCAAGATGACTGGTGATGGCCCAGAAAGCAGTGGATGACCTTGGAGACCTTGATGTCTGATGTAGTTCTAACTACCTGTATGATCACAGGCAAGCATAAACATCTCCATTTTCATAGCCTACTACATACCTCTGTTTCAAGAATCTGAGGCGCAGTGTGACAATGTGATGGATGTGGCCATCTCTTGATCTTGTCCATTTCTGCAAACAAATATTGCCCAAAGCTACAACTGTGATAATGGAGAATGGTTACTTCCTGCCCCTCTAGACTACATATGAAGAAACCTAATCAGGAAGATTAATGCAGCTGTGAAGGGAAAAAAGTGAAGCCAAAGCAGGAGTGATGAACTTGGGGAACGATAATAGTGGACAGATATATAGCACTTTACTATATTGTCTCGTTTGATCACAGCAGCTTCATGAGGGGGTTATTCCAGATGAATTTTGTCATTATTTTGATTAGTGCTATGAAATAGCTCCTTGATTGTCTGATTGGCATGACACTGTAAAATAGTGTATCAACACTTTTGTTTACATCTATATATTGTAGTCCGGCCATGAATAATGAATATCTCTGAAATTATTTGTTTACCTTTATTTTTGAAAAAATGTTTCATAGTTATATTTAAATAAATCTTGAATGTGTCTTGGTAAGTTAACTCCTGTGATGATTAAAAAAAGTTTGGAGAGACGTAATTCTGGTAATTTAATCATTTTATTAATAATGCCAGCATTTTAATAAAAGGATGATCATTTGGCCATTTCTCTTAGACCAGAGACCCCTCATGATAGTGGACTCATAGTTTATATGTCCTTGGAAGAGCAGGTGTTCCTCAGGGTGTTGATCAACACTGATTGGTTAACAATTAAATAGAGAATGAGTATTACAGTGAGAGGGTGGGCTATATTACAATGAGGATCTTAGGGTACATGACTTGGGTCACCCAATCTTTGTCAAAGAGACTGATCAATTCCCATGTCACCTGTCTGACAAAAAGGAGGATCCACATTCTCTCAGACCTTTCTGACCAAACACAACTTAGAATTTCTTTTAGTGTCTGATTAGATATTGACCTAGGTAAACCTTTAAGAGAGATTTCCCACACTCGGTTTCTGGATGAGGAAGTAGAAAAGGAAAAACCTTGGTCTTAATACAATAATTAGTTATTAAATACAAGAAAGAAATAATAATTTCTCACACCCCTAAGAAATGTTATACATTTTGCAGTTATTTCGAATGAGATTTCCTTTTCTGTCTACAATACTTGGTTTTTGTTACATACACACACACGTCATATATATATGATACATACATAACATACACATATATGTGTGTATATACATATGTGAATATGATTTTATGAAGTTGTTTTACAATATGCAACTGTAAAGAAATTGTTTTAATTTTTAAAAAATTTTCTAAATAGACTCTTTCATACTAGATATGAATAAAGATAATTTTTCCTTCTCTATAACTGTGCTGATTTTCTGTTTATTTTTTTCTTATTGCTATAAGTAGCATTTTTAGAATTACACCAAATAATAGCACTGATGATAGACATCCTTGCTTTGCACCTTATCTTATTGGAAAGACTTCTAGTATTCATTGCACATGATGACATCTCTTGGTTTAAGATAGATATCACTTGCCATATTTAATAAAGGCCTTTTTTATTCCTTTGCCTTTTAATGCTTTTAACATGTCAGTGATGCCTTTTTGAAGGGTTTTTGGGTATCTATTAATATAATTTTTGTTGGTAGATCTATTATGTTTGTAATTTTCTTAATGTTGAACCACATCTTAACTATAAAAATAAATTCAAACTAGTGATAATGAATAACTTTTTAGTATGTTGCTGTACAATTTTTGCTTTTTTTTCTTTCAGTATTTCGTGTCAACATTTGTTAGTGATATTAGCCTATAGTTTTCTTTCTCAGTCTTATTTCTTTCTGGTTCTTCAATAATGACCATATTTGTTTCATCAACAGAATCTGAGAAGATGCCTTCTATTTCTGTTTTTGAAAATAATTTATATAATACATAAGTTAATTTTTAAATGATTAATATAACTCCATGAGTAGAATTAATAGGAGAGAACTAAAACAATTAATATAACTTTTGGGTTCAAGAGGGACTAGTGTTCTTTTCTTTCTATAAGAATTCATTTGTGGCTTGTTTAATTTCTGTTTCTGAGATTGGGTTACTTATATTCTTTATTTCCTTTTTTGCTAATTGGTGTTTATATATTTTTGTAAATATCCATTTTGTTAAGATTTTTGGTTTTAATGACATAACAATCACCAACAATTTCCTTTATTCCTTCTTCTCCCTTTTCATTTTTATTTTTTAGTAATTTGGTTTTCCTCTCTCTTTTTAAAAAATCAAATTAGCTAATAGTTTGCCTATTTTACTGGTCTTACGAAAACAGCTCAGTTTTCTTTACAATATAATATAATGTCTTTATAATATCAGTAGTTATCTGTTTTATGGAAACACTTATATGAACTGATGCAAAGTGCAGTGAGAAGAACAGGGAGATCATTGTGCACAGTAACAGCAATGTTGTAATGATGATCAACTGTGAAAGACTTCACTACTCTTTTCAATACAATGATCCAAGACAATTCCAAAGGACTCATGATGAATAAATGCTATCCACCTCCAGAGAGAGAGAACTGATTAACTCCAAGTGCAAACTGAAGTATAATTTTCTCACTTGCTTTATTTTCCTTGCTTTAAAAAAAATGGCCAATATCAAAATATGTTTTGCATGATTTCACACATATAATTGATATCGTATTGCTTGTCTTCTTAGTGGGTGGGCAGGGGTGGGAAGGAAAAAAAGAATTTGAAACTCAAAATTTAAAAATAAAAATAAATAAAAAATAAATAAAATAAAAATTAATAAATAAAATTAAAGTAAATTAATTAAAATATTTTTAAAAATAGTTATCTGTTTTTAATTTTGTTAAGTTCTTGAATTTGAAGAATTGTTATTTTATTCTGGGAATTAGTAATTTTTTTTTCCAGTTTGACATTCAATTCACTGGGCTTTTCTTTTGGTCTTTTGCTGACATTAATGTTTGGAGATATAAAATTTTTACTACGGGCAGCTTTGGCTGCATCCCATAAGGGTTTTTTTTTAAGTGTCTCTTCATTGTTATCATTTTTATATTACTATTTGTTCTTTATGATTTCTTCTTTAACCACTCCTTCTTTACTCAGGCAGCCAATAAATATTTATTAAGCATCTACAACAGAGCCATACGCTCTGTTAAATGCTGTATATGCAAAGAGAACAAACAACAATCCCTCTTTCAAGGAACTCATAATCTGATGGGGGAAAACAACATGTAAAACGGAGCTAAAATGCAGGGGGTGGGGTTGCGGGGAGGGAAGCAAGGTATCAGGGGGCCAAGGTATGATAAAGTCCAGAGAGGAGCAGCCAAATGGGGAATGATGAGATGACTTCCCAGAGCACCCTCCTTAAATAGAAGGTCTGGGAGGAGCTCTCTAATTAGAGGAAGGGTGTGTGTGGGGGAGCTACCCAGAGACAGTGGGTACTGATAAAGTTTGAGTTTCAGGCTTGATGTGATCTTGCAGAATGAGTTTCAAGACCACAATGAAGGATTCTTTAGGGTTACATAATTTAGTAATCACTTAAATCTGAAGTCTTTCTTCAAATTTCTCTTATTGATTGAAATTTTCATTGTACTGCTTCTACCTTTTTGTACTTATTCATGAGTTCTTTTCTCTATTTCTTACAGTAATTACTTTTTGGTACCTCACAAAGCAGAAAAATAAATTTGCTCTATATAGTTCCCATATAGTAATCACCAAAGTATCTATCTAATTTTTTAATAATCTGTTTAGGATGTTAATTTCTTTATTTTGTTTTGTTTGATTTGTCTGGATCTAAAACAGGCATTGCAAATAATTATGGCTTTACTGTCTAGATCTCTCTGTGGTTCAGTCAGTTTTTCCTTTAAATGGAACAGATGCTATGCCATTTAATGACATAGCATCTACATATACAAATATCTACATATACACATATGTGTGCACACAAATATACACACATATGTACATGTGTGCGTATCAATGAAAAGCATTTATTGAGCACCTACTATGTGCCAGGCATTGTGCTAAGTGTTGGGTATACAGAGAAGAGCAAAAGACAGTCTCTGCTCTCAAGGAACTCTTGGTCCAATTTACATATGTGTGTTTGTATACACATATTTTACATGAAACACACATACATACACATACATACATACATACATACATACATACATACATACATACATACATATACAGAGGAGCTGTCTACTGTCATTCATAGTCAATGTGACTTTGAAAAAGTCAATTAACCCCCCTGGACCTCACCTTCCTTATTGTTAAATGAGAGGGCAGATGAGACAGTTTCACAGGTACCTTCTAGCCCTGTATCTATGATTCTATGTTCTTCTAGGCCTGTCTATGTATCTTCTTAGACCGTGATTAACTTCTCTTCTGGAAATATACTGGATTTCCTGACTCACATTTCGACCACATCCTTTCGGGTTCATTTTATTTGCTTTTCCTCCATAACTTCTAATAACACTGAAAACTACATTATCTTTTCTATACTTAAATATTATATAATCCTATGTACAACAGTAAGATTATTATTCAAATTAAATCCACTTTGCAAATACTCACTACAGAGTGAGTTCTTAGTTATTGCATTATCCTTCAATGCCCAATTCAAGGTCCACCTTCACTACAAAACCTTTATTGCAGCTCACAGGCCAAACTCCCACTGGCCTGCCTTGACTTCCTCAGGTAATGAGTTTCTGTGCTTATCAGTGATATGGAACTTATCACTTACTACCTTGCACTGTGAATCACTTTTTGATGCTGCAATGCACCTAGAATTCCCCTTTCCTATCTCCTCCCCTAGGCTAATTCTGTCTGTTGAAATCTAAATCCTTCAAGATCTAGTCCAAAGCTACCTTCTCCATGGAGCCTTCCCTGATTTCATCCTTTCTGATTGGAAATAACCTTTCCTTTCTTAGGTTGTATCTGTACTTCCTTTATTTGCTCCTTATATTCTATTTCCTATGATCACTATATGTTCTAATTATGGATGCATGCATCTTATCCCTCCTCTCCCCAGTTATAAGCTCCCTGAGGGCAGGGGTTGTGCTCAATTGAGTCAGTTCCTCTACTGGCCTTCCCACACAGCTGAAAGAGATCTTTCTCTTCTCAAATTGTCCTCAAAGCACTTTGCCTCTGTCTCTCCTTTGTCCCCATCCCATTATATCTGGAATTATATCTATCTGTATACATATCATGTCATGTAAGCATCTCAAAGGCAGATGGGTGTGTACACCCCCCCATATAAACCCATGTATGTATACATACATATGCATATAGACATATACACATGCCTAAACCTGTACATACGTATACGCATAAGATATATGGGTGTGTACATATAAACATTGGGCAGCTAAGTGGCACAGTGGATAAATACCCAGCCCGGGGTCAAGAAGTTGAAAACTGGTCTCAGATACTTACTAGTTGCTGTGATACTGGGCAAGTCATTTGACCCTGTTTGCCTCAGTTTCCTCATCTGTAAAATGAGCCGGAGAAAGAAATGGCAAACCACGCCAGTATCTTTGCCAAGAAAACCCCAAATAGGGTTGGTCCATAAACTTGTTTTTAAAATATATGTATTGATGACTGTATTCACTACAATTGGCTTCAATTGTTATTGTTTGCATTTTATTTTATTCATTTAACGTTATTATTCCATCTGAGAAGGAGTCCACAGGCTTCATCGGACTCCAAAAGTCTCATGATGCTGTAAGGTTAAGAACCTTTGATATAAGATCCTTTCTGAGAGGTAAATACAAATCCAGGATTTATGAAACTGTTCTTTAAGGAAGGCCTGCCCCCTGGTGGACATTTATTTCATTGCTTCTCTGAAATTCCTTTTAAAGCCTGGGTTGAAATTTGCTAAAGTTAACCCAGCTAAGAAAGTCACCTCACTTTTTTTTTTGTGAGAGCTGAATTTTATACCAAAAATGTCTAAATTAGTCCTTCTTTTGGTCGTGTGGAATTCCTATTTTCACCAGTCTCTGGACAAGATACGCTTAGTGGTTTATTTTATTTTATTTTTTTGATTAGGAAATGGGGTTAAGTGACTTGCCCAGGGTCACACAGCTAGTAAGTGTTATGTGTCTGATGCTGCATTTGAACTTGGGTCCTCCTGAATCCAGGGCTGTTGTTCTATCCACTGCGCCAACTAGCTGCCTCACACTTAGTGGTTTTATAATGGGTCCAGTGCCATATAATGCAGCCATGAATGCTGGAGGAAAACTCTTGGTCAGGCTATAAATAGGACAGGACAAACAGGACTTTGTACAACAGCAACTTCCTCCCCAGGCTAACTGCCATTAGAGGGGAAAAGAAGAGGAATTTATTAAGGACTTACTTTGTGCCCGGCACATATATGTGCTAAGCACTTTATAAATATTATTTCATTTAAGCCTCACAATGACCCTTGTAGGGAATGGTAAGTGCTATTACTATCCTCATCTTGCAATTGAGAAAATTGAGGCAAATAGAGGTTAAGTGACTTGCCCAAGGTCCCATAGCTAGGAAGTGTCTGAAGTCACATTTGAACTCAGGACCCAGACTCTGGACCCAGAGCTCTATTCACTAGGCCACCTAGCTTCTCTAATTTGTTTATTATATCATCCTACATGTCTAAATCATGTATCCATTTGTCACTTGCCTTGGTACATGGCATGAAATATTGGTGAATATCTAATTTCTACCAGACTGCTTTGCAGTTTTCCCAGCAATTTTTATTGAAGTATTTTATCTCCACATTCTTTTATCAACATAAGAGAAAAATAACAGATCGAGGAATTGAAATACTACTAAATATACTATAAAAGCAATAAACACAACAATATAAGTTCTGAAAATTAAAGAAGAGCTAAACAAAGTTGAAAACAAAAAAAACCCATAAATACAACTATGAATGGATTAACAAAAAATAATGAAGAGCTAAACGTCAGCTAGTTTGTTCCGAAAAAGGAGAAAACAAAATCAGCATACTTAAAAATGGAAAAAGAGAAAAGATGAAATTAGCAATTTGTTAAGAACTATTTTGCCCAATTATACTCTAATAAATCTGATAATGAATACAATGGATTACAATAAAAAATATATAATATCCATATTAATAGAAAAATATTGATTTCTCCCCAGCCACAAGAAGGAAAGGATTGTTAGGAGTGGATGTGGGGGGCGGGAATCTATCGGGCTGATAAAGTACCTTCTTTGTGACTTGGGACCCATCCTATGTCAGGGATCCCTCAATGTGGCTGTAGTACCTCTGTCTGAATACGTCTTCCCAACCCCAAGAAATGGAAGACACTGATTATTAATAGTCCTCAGACCTTTATAGCATGCCCCTCTTCTGCCCTTTTTGCTCAAAGTAGAATGTGTTTTTTGGGAGTCATTCGGTATCATGTTAGGCCTACAACACTGACTATGGTTTTTCCATTGTCTCCAGAACACTGCAACCTTAATTCCCCTAGAGAGCTTTAACTCCGTTTTTTTATCTAGGAGAAACTGAGGGTTGGAACAGAAAGGGAAATATGCAAAGCCACTAAGTGTGTTGGGAATTGGGTATGGCCCACCTCAGTGTCTTCCTCATACGCTCTTTGCCCTAAGACGGGGAAGAAATTTATATAGCAGAGCCGACACAACGATTTATTGGAGCATGATGTAGGATGTCACAAGACATACAAAAACCCCCCAAAAACCAAAATGCCCAGTTCACAGATCTGAGCCTTTATCATTTCCTAATGTTCTCCTGGGTTGCTATTCCTTGGTGGGGCAGGCTTGCTTTCCCTGAGGAATGGACAGGGGACCCTGAGATCCAGAGAAAGGAAAATCGGGTAACACATTGTTAGCTGAGCTTAGAACCAGATTAACTTTGGAGCTGCAGGAGATCTCAGAGGTTATTTCCTCCAACCTAGTCATTTTACAGATGGTGAAACTGAGATTTAGAAAAGTGAAGTTACCTGTCCAAGGTCACATAAGTAAAAAGTGGCAAGGCAGGGACCCAAGTCTCCTGATTTCCAGTCCAACACTTATTCCTCAATGGGCTGGCTCAGAGATGACAGTACCCATGGCACTGCTACCTTGGGTGGCCAGCAATGGAAAAAAGATGGGGATTTCTAGACCCAGGAGTGAGGGAAGGTCTTCCTTGCTGGGGAAGGCCAGCAAGGAAGGGAGACAGTATAGGGTAGGAATGAAGATAGGCAGTCTTCTTGGAGCTATTCCTTCTGGAAGTAGAATTTGGTGATGATGGCCTCCGTTTGAGTGTTGGAAAGGCTGACTGGCCTGTCAGGGTCCGCCTGGGTGCAGAGGAACCAGCCAGGGCAGGCAGCAGATTCAAAGCTGCAGGTGGAACCATTTTCAGACTTGATGAAGGTGAAGCGCTTGGACTCATTTCTATCCTTGTCCAGGTCTGTGATGTTCACTGCCTAGAGACAGAGAAACAAGATGGTTGGATAATGAACTTATTAGGGATGAGTAGAGCAAAGGAAGAAGGAAAAGGGAAGGTGAAAGAGACAGAGAAGGCACATGAGAGAGGTAGGAGGAGAACCAGGAAGAAGCAGTGCCTGTCATGGAAGCTGAGAAAAAATGAACTTCAGGGAGTCGGCGGACCTCCAGGCCAAATCTACAGAGATCCGTGAGGAGCTGTGTGTCCTGGGGTATAGACCTTCCCTGCTCTGTGCCTGTTTTATCCTCCATAAAAAGGAGGGGGTTAGATTAATTCATCTCTAAGATCTTTTTCAGCTCTGAAAATAGATACTTCTTTGAGTCTAGGCACAATCCCCAAATGGCAAAGGTTCTTAGCCATGCTGGGTCCATTCTTTGACATTAAAAAAAAAAACACACAAAAACCCCACCACATTCAGTTCAGCTTAGGAAGGGTGAAATGCTGGGTATTTTTTTATTTCAAGTTTTAAAAATATTTATTTACATATTTTTATTATTTTTTTTTGGTTTATTTTTTTCTGAGGCAATCAGGGTTAAGTGACTTGCCTAGGATCACACAGTTAGTGTCAAGTATCTGAGACTGGATTTGAACTCAGGTCCTCCTGGCTCCAAGGCCAGAACTCTATCTACTGTGCCACCTAGCTGCCCTATTTACATATTTTTAAAACAGTGCATTCTAATCATCAAGGTTGTTTGAAGAGCAGCACAACAATGAAGACCTTGACACAGTTTTGAATTTTACTTTCTCTCAATAGGATTTACTTATGATCTTACTCTGTTTTACCAACCCAGGAGCTGAAAGGTATTCAGCACAGTGCCTGGCACATAGAAGGTGCTTAATAAATGCTCTGTCTATTTATCTACCTACATAAGCAAGTATCCATCTATCATCTACCTATCCATTGACTCACCTATTTATCTCCATCTATCCATTTTTTCTATCTATTTATCCATCCATCTCTCTCTCTATCTGTCTATCTCTATCCAGTTATCTATCTGTCTATCTACCTATCATCTACTACAATCTTCTTACCCACCCAAGGTGGACGGAATGATCACTTGTCGGTATCATGGTAAACATTGCTTTTGTGTATGGACTGGATTGATGGACCACTGAAGTCGTTTCTAGATCTGAAATTTTGTAATTCTAGGATTCTAGACTGGGGAAATTGGGTTGCCACTTTTAGTCAGTCAACAATCTCTGTTAAGCCCTTAGTATTCCAGGCTTGGAATATAAAAAGAAAAACAAAAAGTCCCTGCCTTCAAGGAGCTTACATTCTAATATAAGAATTTACGTGTAAAAATTGTATGTACAAGATAATATACAGTGGAAACAGAAGGCTTCTTACCTGGGAAGGGTAATATCTTAGCACATTAAATCATAGATTGTTAGACTCTTAAGACTTGGAAGGGAAGTTCAGGATCAGCTAATCCAAAGCCTTCATTTTATAGATGAGAAAACCAAGTCCCAGTTAAGGCAAAGGACTTGGCCACAGTCACACAACTAACTGTGAACATATTGAATGATTAGTAGTCCTTTCCTAGCTGAGAGCAATGAATTGAGGGAATGGGACATAGGATAGGCAAGTTCTGATAGAGATGGGGAAATGCTGGAGGCCAACACTTCCTCAGCAGATATGGTTATGAGAAGGCACCATAGTGGAAGAGAGAAGATGGTCTTAATGGAATGATAGTGTGGGCAGAGATTCTTACCTCCAACTGGAGCTGGACTGTATCACCAGATTTGACACAGGCCAGGCACAGGCTCCCATCATGGATCCCCAAAAGTACAGAATGAGGTTCAATGGAAACCATGTCAATTTTCTCTGGGAAAAAAAAAATACAGCAGAGGGGACAGTGAGAGCCCTAGAGTATCAGGGAGGGAGAGGTGGGCAGACAGACAGAACCATGAGCCAGGAGCAGGTCTCAGGCCTCAGCAGCCTTGCTAAGTATCTTTGGGTAAGTCTTCTGTTGCGAGCCACCATTTCACCTCAGAGTTGGGGGACCTGTGAGGCCACCTATTCCTTACCTATACCTGAATTTCTTCTATAATATCCTTGATGAGCAGTCATCTGACCTTGGCTTAAGGACCTCCAGGGAGGGGGAACCACCAAGATCCCTTGAGATAATTGCTCAGAGGCAGTGTAGCTGAGTGGATAGAGAACTAGCCTCAACCTGAGTGCCTACCTCTGCCACATACTGGCTGTGTGACCCTAGAGAAATCCTTTACCCTCCAAGGCTACTCTCCAAAACTCTAAATTGCAGGAAAGATGTCAGCCTGCATTGGGAGGAGTTTCCTTAGTGGAAAATTCTCTCTACCAACGAAATCACAGGTCCCATTTCTATTTAATTGTTAGGGAGTTCTTCCTTACATCAAGCCTTGACTTTTCTCTTTCTAACTATGATCCATTTCTCCCAGCTCTGCTGTCTGGTGGCCTTCTTCACTTTCCTTCCCCCCTTACTCTTGGTAGGTGAGCCCTTTTACAGTTGATGTTCATGGGGAAAGGAAGGAGAACCCTGAGTTCTAGACTTTCCATGTTATAAGGAGAAAGAGAGAGATAGAGGCAGAGATAGAATAAAAGAGAATCCTGAGGTGTAGACTTTTATGTTATAAGGGGAAGAGTGTGTGTGTATGTGTGTGTGTGTGTGTAAGAGAGAGAGAAGGAGAAGGAGAAGGAGAAGGAGAAGGAGAAGGAGAAGGAGAAGGAGAAGGAGAAGGAGGAGAAGGAGAAGGAGAAGGAGAAGGAGAAGGAAGAAGGAGAAGGAGAAGGAGAAGGAGAAGGAGAAGGAGAAGGAGAAGGAGAAGGAGAAGGAGAAGGAGAAGGAGAAGGAGAAGGAAGAGGAGGAGGAGGAGGAGAAGGAGAAGGAGGAGAAGGAAAAGGAGAAGGAAAAGGAGAAGGAAAAGGAGAAGGAGAAGGAAGAGGAGGAGGAGGAGGAGGAGGAGGAGGAGGAGGAGGAGGAGAAGGAGAAGGAGGAGGAGAAGGAGAAGGAGAAGGAGAAGGAGAAGGAGAAGGAGAAGGAGAAGGAGAAGGAGAAGGAGAAGGAGAAGGAAGAGGAGGAGGAGGAGCAAGAGGAGAGAGAGAGAGCCAGAGAGAGTGAGAGAGAGAGAGAAAGAGAGAGAGAGAGAGAGAAGAGAGAGAGAGAAGAGAGAGAGAGAGAGAGAGAGAGAGAGAGAGAGAGAGAGAGAGAGATGTAGAGTAAGAGAGAATACTGAATTCTAGGCTTTCTGTGTTAGAGGAAGAGAGATAGATAGAGAGGAGGGGGAATCAGAATGAGAAGTGGAAAGACTCTTAGGAATAAACTTGCCCAATTCCTCATTTGTGTAGATAGAGAAAAAATAGACCCATGGAGGCAGAGAGACTTGGCCAAGGTCATCCAGCATTCATGGCAGAGCTGGTGCAGTGGAAAGAATTCTCTGGACTTAGAACAGGAGAACCTGTGTTCAGATCCTGACTCTGCTCACTTAGCCCACGGTGGCTTCGGTTTCTTCATTTGTAAAGTTGAGGGGAATTAAACTAGATAGTTTCTAAGGTATCTTTCGACTTTAGATCTGGACGCCTTTTTATCTGTTTGACTCCCTAATGTTACAGTGCCCAGGGTATAACAACATGCTACTCTCATGAGTCAAGCTTCAGACTTAGGGACCAAATGAACACTGTCTAGCAGGGGCTTGGAATTGGAAAAAAAAGTGGCTTTGAATTTAGAGTTTAAAGAGATTGAATCCAACGTCACAGACCCCAAGGCTCAATACGCATACGCACACTAATGCACACGTGCGCACACATGCACACACACACACACGTTGACACTCCTCACACAACTGACCTTCCAGGTTAGTATTCGGGCCTTGCAAGTAGCCAGCCACAAGTTGGTTGTTCCTCAGGTAAAAGGTCTTCTGGTAGATGTCCCAGATTCTGAAAAGCCAGGGCACGTGGTTTAGAGGGCCAGAGCTCCTAGTGCGAGCCTTAGGCTGGGAGCCCTGAGAAACTGCTTACATTGATCAATTTAATCCCCACCCTGGGCCTGGGAGACAGGCAGGGCAGGCGTTGTTATCCCCATATTACAGCTCAAATAAGAAAATGCATGGAACGCTCGTTACAATTCTAAAACGGCAGCGAGGTGGTGCAGTGGATAGCCAGGAAGACTCATCTTCCCAAATTCAAATCTGGCCTCAGACACCTGCTAGCTGTGTGACCCTAGGCAAGTCACATAACCCTGTTCACCTCAGTTTCCTCATCTGTAAAATGATCTGGAGAAGGAAGTGGCAAACTGCTCCAGTATCTTTGCCAAGGAAACCCCAAATGGGATCACAGAAGAGTCAGACGTGACTGAACACCAACAAAACACCATTACTTTGAAAAAGTTTGGGAGAATGAAGTTTTCCTAAAACTTTCTGCAAGTTCTCTTGTTAGAATATGAAATATACAGCAGATAATAGACCCCAATCCAGCAGATGGGCAGGGAAAGAAACGTGGGTCAGAACAGCATGGTAAGTATATATGTTGTTCTGTAGCAGCAGGGCATAGCTAATATAAAATCTGCCGTCCGGGTCTGGGCCATCAAGTCTGCAGGGAACTTCTGATATTAAAACCCCCTTGAGCAGAGTTCCCTTCTCCTGAATTTCTATCTCTCAGGCAGCATTGTCCTGGGGAAAGAAGCTGTCAAGCATAATTTTTAAACACTGGCTGAATTTCCAAAGTCTTTGTGGAAATCATAACATCAAGTCAGGGTTTTTTTTTTTTGATCCTTCAGTTTTGAAAATCATATCAACTCCCATTCCCATAGCCCTGTAAGGTCTGCAAAGCATTTTCCTCATTGTAACCCTGGGAAGTTGTTATTAAAAGTGCTATTATCCCCATTTTAATAGATGAGGAAACTGAGTCTCAGATCAGTTAAGAGAATTGCCCAAGAGTTAATAGCTTGGCATAATTTGTAGGGTGCTGGACCTGGTGTCAGGAAAGGTGAGGGCTCAAATGTCCCCTCTCTTACTTCCCTAGCTGTTACTTAACCCCTCTGAGCAGCAGAATCCTCTTCCATAAAATAGAGATGGTAATAGTCGCTGTAATCATACACACTTGTTGAGACATTCAAGTGAGATCACACAGGCAAAGGACTTTGTGACCTTCACTCTATCATAGAAATGTCAGTTATCAGGTTGCCCTGTGTCACACAGCTGAGGATTGTTAAAGCCTTCATACGAGGAGCCTTCTCTCCTGACTCCAAATCCAATACGCTTCCTCTCAGGTAGGCTTCCTCCCCAAGAGCCGGTCCAACTATCTCCCCTTTTTCTGAACAGTAGATGGAGCATTCTTTCCTTTGCAAGCCCTCCCCCAGTGCCCTTGCCAGCCCAGGTTCCCTATTCATTTTAAAAGCTAAGCATTCATCCCCTACGGATTTCCCCCAGCCTACCCTTGCACAGAGTCAAAAATAACTATAAAGTGACCAACTTACCTGTAGGCCTGTTTCTTGCTGGTCATTTTCTCAAAGGGGAGGGACATTGTTTCTGAATGAAAAAGGAAGAGGAGAACAGTGATCAGCAAGCCTCGGAGGCTCACACAGAGATCCATCTTGCACCCTTGGCCAGTGTGGGCTCCACCAGTCTGCCTACCATTGTAACTCAAGTCCCACTCCTTATAAAGAAAAAGGCCACCCACCAAATTCAGCAGGGCTCTCGCTGTCAGGGACTGGAAACCGGAAATGCATTAGAATTTCCAAAAAACTATTGTTGTCATTTTTTGGCCCCTGGTTTCGCAATTGGTGTCGTAATAACCCTCTACGGTGCAATTTCCCCAAAACAAGATTTATTTCCTCTTCACTGATTCCCTTGGACGAAAGGCATAATGAAAACTTTCCTGAGCAACTTTCAGGCACTTTGAGCCTCCGTTTCCTGCTTTTCAAAATGAAGAGGTGGGACCAGATCATCTCTAATCTGACCAGGTCATCCCCTTCTAGGTGTTTGGTGGATATCCTGCTACTGAGAATGGGACATTTTAAAAGGAGAATTTCTAGGAGAAAATAAAAGTTTTCCTTTTGGTCTAGACCAGAGGTTGGGGAAGCCCTTGCCTCATGAGGTTGCCCGCTGGCGATTTGCATCCTTTGGCAAGACTTGTAAGGAACTGGTCCTGGGGGAAAGTTTAGCCTTCCTGGCTCAGTGCTCTGAAACTAGCAAGAACCACAGGCTGGGTGACCATTTGTCGGGGTTGTACAGTGGGAATTCCTTTTTGGGTATGAGTTAGACAAGATGGTTTCTGAGTCCTTCCTTCTGTGGTTATAAATAAAACCTTCCTTTCTGTAGTTCTGTCTTTGTGATTTTGGGTGAGTGGGTGAGCCTAAGTTTCTTCATCTGTAACATGAGGATACTAGTACTTCTGATAGATAGAACAATACCTGTAATAGAACTATAAAATTCTAAAATCTCAATGCCTGAGAAAGATTTTTTTAAATTTTATTTATTTATTTATTTATTTATTCAGGCAATTGGGGTTAAGTGACTTGCCCAGAGTCACACAGCTGCGAAGTATTATGTGTCTGAGACTGGATTTGAACTCAGGTCTTCCTGACTCCAGAGCCAGTGCTCTATGCATTGTGCCACCTAGCTGCCCCTTCTGGGAAAGAATTTAAAACCAAAAAGGATCTCAGACACCATCTTTCCCAAATCTTTTCATTTTATAGGGGACGAAATGGGCCCAGAGAGGTGAGATTATTTGCCTAAGGATACACAGTAGCAGAGTCAGGATTTGAACCCTATGCTGTGAATTCTCCAGATGAGGAGAAAAAACAGGATAATAATTTTAACAATAATAACTAGCAATTATATAGTGTTCTAAGGTTTATGAAGCACTTTACATATGCTATTTCATTTGATCCTCACAACAACCCTGGGAGCTAGGTGTGATTATTATCCCCATTTTACAAATGAGGAAACTGAGGTTGAGAGGCCAAATGATTTCTTCAGGGTGATACAGCTAGTAAGTGGTCAAGGTAGGATTTGAATTGTCCACTGTGCTAACAGTAAATATAAGTAGTAATAGTAGAATAATAATAAAATGGTAAAAATAAATAGTAAAAAATTATAATATAAATAGTAATAGTTACTAGTAACTAACCACACTTAGATAGCATTTTTAAGTTTTGAAAAGCATTTTATACATATTATTTATCTTATCTCATCTGAACCTCACAATAATTCTGCAAGGTAACTAACATAGGTATTATTATCCTCATTTTACAGATGAAGAAACTGAGTTTCGGGTTCAGCAACTCTCTCAAAGTTACACACAAAGCAAGCTGAGTTTACTCATCCCTGATTCAAGTCTAGAATTCTATGCACTATACCTCACAGCTTCTTTTGAGGTTACTGGATCACTTTTACCTGGAGAACAGCCTTGGATGGAAACATGGTGACAAGCTTTAGAGAGGCAAGTGTGGGCTATATGTGAGGAAAACCAATTATCACTAAGAACGAGCCCAAAGGGGAATGGATTGTCTGGGGTGGAAATGGGATATCTCCAAGAGGATAAAGGACCACATGGAGATGTTGTAGAATGGGCCTGATGCCAAGTAGAGGATTGGACTAGATGGTTCCTGAGATCTCATTCAATCCTAAAATTCTCTGATTTGAATGTTTTAAGAAGTTAAGGATGAGATGTTTTGTAGACAGGAATGCCAGGTCCCCAAGAGGGAAAATAGTATGCCAAGGTCTCCATGGACAGCTACCTTTAAGGGAGAAGGGAGAGAGAAGCCTGGGGTTTGGGACTTGAAATAATTGATTCTAGTGTCCTTATACCTTCATTATTAGAAGCAAGGGAACTGAAGTCTGGAATAGCTGGGTGAATTGGACAAGAACACACAGCCAGATAGCCCCTGAGAAAGGGCTGGAGCCTAGGTCTCTGAGGTTTATAATCCAATGTCCTCCACTCTCCCACGTTGTCTCAATGAGATTCGCTGCCACAATAGCACACATTTCTCACTCTAGCTTATTGTCACATCACTGTCCACGTGGATCACTGCAGTGTCCTCCTAATCGATCTCCCTGCCTCAAGTCTATTCCCCATTTCAGCCCATCTTCCACACAGCTGCCAAAGTAATTTTCTTAAAGCTTAGGTATAATCATGACATCCCCTCCCTCAAAAAAAATATTCACAGTCTCCCTATTGATTCCAGGATCAAATATAAATCTCCTCCCCTCAATTTGGCATTTAAAGCCCTTCATGATCTGGTCCCGTCCTACTTTTCTTGCCTTATATATCCGCTCCAGCCCAGTGTGTACTCTATGTCTGGCCAAATGGACTTTCTAATAGTTCCTCCCATAAGACTCTCTGCCTCCTACCTTCACACCATTGTATTGGCTGTCTCCCATGCCTGGAATACACACTCCTCTTCCCTTCCTTCTCTTGGGATCCCTCCCATCCTTCAAGCCTCAGCTTTTGTAACCTTCTGTAGGAGGCTTTTCCTGGTCTTCTCAATGGCTCTGTATAGGTTATATCTGTCTGTGCATCTATCTATCTATCTATCTGTCCATCCATGTATCCATCCATGTACCCATCTATCTATCTATCTATCTATCTATCTACCTATCTCTATATCTACATATAAAATATACATATATAATATGTACACATGTATATGTGTATTACATATACATATTATCTCCTTCATTGGGCTCCTTGAGGTCAGGAATTATTTTTTGTCTTTATAACCCTAGCATAGCTAGACACTTAAGGTCATAGATTTAGAGCTGGAAGGGACTGATATTGAATCGAATGCATTCATTTCAGATGAGGAAACTGAGGTAGAAAGAGGTGAAGTAACTTGGTCAGGATCACACAGCTAGTAAGTGTCTGAAGTGAGATTTGAATCTAGGTCTTCCTGACTCCAAGTGCAGTGCTCTATCCATTACCACATGGGTTGATTGAGATGATGCTTTAAGGTTTGCTAAACACTTCTACACAGAATAGTTCATTGGGTCCATGCAACAACTGAATGATGTTGGTTTAAGACCAAGAAATTGAGACTTTGAGGAGCTAAATGATTTGCTTAGTAGGACAAGAGGCAGAATTCAAATCCAGGTCTCTCCAACTCTAGGCTAGTCATTCTAGCCACTCTACCTTGTTGACAGGTTGTTTTTAATGAACAAACCAGAATGGATCCAACCAGATGAATGTTGTTCTCTTCTAAGAGTAACTGTCAAGAGGATGCCCTCTCACCTATTCCCAGGATGCCACCATTGTTCTTCTTGGAGGATACCCTGTGATGCAACCATTTGGTATATGCTTGGTGGTGAGGAATCTTTATCTTCAGAAAGTAGATTGGGTTTTTAGAGATAGCAGATGGTCACGTATGGACATAGTCGGTGAATTAAGTGTCTGAGAAATCTGGAAGTCATTGTATTGGACCCAACATTAGGTGTGACTTGAATAAAGAGGGTAGTTTTTCTGCATGGTCCAACAGTTCCAAAGAGGAATTAAAAATATATTGCCCTATGGCATTTCTTTGATACCTGATACCAGAGTATAGCTTCTCAAGAGGATCACCTTATGGGATCAACAAGATTATTGACCTAGAGTTGGAAAGAAGCTTGGAGATCCTTGAACCCAACTCCCTTATTTGACGAATGTGGAGACTGCAGCCCAGAGAAAGGGAGCAGCTTGCCTAAGATCACACAGATGGTAAGTAGCAGAGCCTGACTGGAACCTAAATTTTCTGAGCAAAGTCTTTTTTTTTTAAGGCAATCAAGGAGACTTGCCCAGGGTCACACAGCTAGCAAGTGTCTGAGGTCAGACTTGAACTCAGGTCCTCCTGACTCCAGGGCCAGTGCTTTATCCATTGTGCCACCTACCTGCCCCAGGCAGAGTCTTTTTTTTTTTAGGGGAACCCAAGTTTTCAGAAATCAAATCATATGCTCTTTTCATTGCATCCATGGATTTGAAGTCTATCATTCATTGGGATGTATAAATTAAAGAATAGATCTCATTACTCCATAGTCATGCTCACAGGGAAAGCAAGATGCCTTCTCTCTCTATGGCCATTCCAGACATTCTGCTTATTGGCTTTGTGGCTGCCATTTCCTCATCTGTAAAATGAGGCCATCTGAGCAGGAGATTTAGATCCCTCCTCACTGTGGCTCCTATGACCCAATGATTCTCCATTATAAGGAAATCAAGATTCCTAGGTTCACAGACTTGCTGATTCAGGGTCTGAGTTCCCCAGAAGAATACTGACTCTTCTTTCAAGTTTCTTACAAACTAAACTCTTCTTCTCAAGTCTTTCCTGGGTTTTGTGGCCTCCAAAGTTACCATAAAATAGATTTTTGTGATAGATGAAAGGGTACTGTCAGATCCTGAAATAAACCAAGTTCTTAAGTGAAAGAGAAAAGAAATGTGTCTTTATTCAAAATTTTTTAAAAAGTTTGCAAATGGGGGTCACTCACAAATGCAAAGTACCATTGATTTCCCAAAATGGAGACCTATAAGAAGTTTTTTATACGTTAGGAAGACAGGGGGAAGGAGTAGCAAGGTCTGGTGATGAGATGCCAGCTGCCCTTGGCAATCTGAGCTAAGGAAAACCACTTTATTCTGGCTGTTTTCCTCTCCATGCCATGAATCCTAACAGAAGGGGCAGCAATGCCAAAGGGACAATCTGGCTAGTTCTGTTTAGCAGGAAAGATTCTGAAGTGGGGACTTAAGATTTCAGGGTGGGGGCTTGAGGTGTGTTTCCACTCAACCTAATCCCATTATTTTAATGGTAGGAATATAAAGAAATTACTGGAATTTAGAGGTTTAGCAGTCTATATTACAATCGGTATTAACAATTCTCTATCATTATGTTAACAATTATATTAACAGTTTTTTCAGTACTTAACCCCAAGCCAATGCTGGGAGAAGACTTCTTCCCTCCTGTCCCCATACAACCTCCCCCACTACCATCTACTCTCCTCCAGCGTACCTGATTCCCTTTCTACTGATTGGATAACTTTTAGTTGCCACTGTCCACTGATAAAAATGGAGGCAATTTCTCCTCTAAAGACCTTAGGCTCACAGGCATTCTTTCAGGCAAGAAGGCATAGTGGAAAGAAAGAACTGGAACCAGGAGAGATGTGGATTCACATTCTGTCTTTTATATCCAATGTATAGCTGTGTGACTTTGGCAAAATCACTGACCTCTCTGAGCTTCAGTTCCCTGATCAGTAGATGGGGGCTATGGGGATAACAATACCTTTAGTATTATAACATACAGGTTTGTTATGAGGATCAAATGAGAAAAGAGTGTATGAAAAACACTTTGCTAAGTCTAAAGTCCTATGGAACTGTCAGCTGTTATTCCTTGATTTATCTTCTTTCCGTGCATTCTCCACAATTAGCCAATAAGCATTTATTGAGTACTTATTGTATACCAGGTGCAGTACCAAATGCTGGGAATACAGAGAGAAGCCAAGACAGCTCCTGCCCTCAAGGAGCTCACCATGTAAGGGGGGACACAGCACGTAGATATCTAGGTACCTACAAAGTATATACAGAGTAGATGGAAGATAATCTCAAAAGAGAAGGGACTGGCAACTGGGAGGCTACTTCTTCAGAAGGCAGAGTCTTGAAGAAAGCCAAGGAAATTTAGAGGAGGAGATGGGGAGGGTGGAAGGGACAGCCCGTGCAAGAGTGAGGAGGCGGGAGACAAGCTGTTGTGTGGGAGGAATGGCAAGGCCAGAGCAGCTGAAGCAGAGATGTGTAGAAGCAAATGTGGGAAGAAGGGGAAGAGGGGAAGAAGGGGAAGATAGGAAGAAGGCAGCTTAGGGCGAGCTGGAAATGCCAGAGAGGGGAGTTTATTTCTGATCTTGGAGGTAATAGGGAGCCTCTGGAATCCCACGCATGAAGTCATTGCAAGGACACAACTAGTCTTTTCTGGAGTATCTCCAAACACAAGCTAGATACCATTGAGGTAATTACATTCTCAAATTACTCAAGATGGAACTGAATTAAAGCACATATAAAACATGTAAAGGGCAGCTACGTGGCACAATCGATAGAGTGCCAGGCCTGGAGTCAGGAAGACTTATCTTCATGAGTTTAACCTGGCCTCTGACGCATACTAGCTGTGTGACCCTGGGCAAGTCACTTAACTGTCTTTGCTTCAGTTTCCTCATCTGTAAAATGATCCGGAGAAGGAAATGGCAAAGCACTCTAGTATCTTTGCCATGAAAACCCCACACGGGATCACAAAGAGTTGGATGTGACTGAAAACAATTAAACACAAGCTGCCTGCCAGTGCTACATCTGTGATTTGCTGGAGAGGGTGAACACGGTAAAGGGTGCCAGCTGGCAGCTGCTTAGCTTCTCCTAGGTTCTTCAGCAATTTGGGTAGTCTCACTTGTTTTGATTTCAGGCAACTGCCTGACTCACTAGATTTGAGTTGCAGAATGAAGGCTGATCTGCATTGATGGAGAATTCCTCACTGGGAGGACCCTAAGGGAATAAAATCACATGTTCAATATGAACATTATTCAGAGCACAGAGCAAAGAATTGGAAGAAAGACAAAGATTTATGAAAATATGGTCCCTGCAATTAGTGGCACAGTGGACAGAGCACTAGGCCTGGAAGTCAGGAAGACTGGCCTTAGTTACTTAGTGTGAGCCTGAACGCGTTACTTAACCTCTGTCTACCTCAATTTTCTCAACTGTAAAATGGGGGTGATAACAGCACCTACTTCCCAGAGTTGTTGTGATCAAATAAGATATTTGTAAAGTACTTTGAACAGTGCCTGGCACACACCATGCACTTAGTAAATGCTCATATCTTTTTCCTTCTCTCTTTCCTTTTCTTCCTCCCTCCTTCCTTTCCTCTATTCATCTTCTTTCCTTCTCCTTTCCTCTCCTCTCCTCCCTCTCCTCCCCTCCCCTCCCTTCTCCTCTCCTCCCCTCCCCTCCCTCCCCTCCCTTCCCTCTCCTCCCCTCCCCTCCCCTCCCCTCCCCTCTCCCCTCTCCTCTCCTCTCCTCTCCTCTCTTCCTTCTTTCCTCCTATTCTCGCTCCCTCCTTCCTTCCTTCTTTCCTTCCTTCCTTCCTTCCTTCCTTCCTTCCTTCCTTCCTTCCTTCCTTCCTTTCTTTCTTTTTTTTCCCCCATACCATCTCATCTAGTTTAGGGATAGCTACTGTATATAGTAGTATAAAGAGCAGTGCATCACGACAGCCAGAGCTTCTCTTTCAGGCATAACAACCTAAGGATTTTTAAAAACATTCTGCACATAATCCAGGCAATACTGCTTTTTCCCAAAGATATAACTCATAACTAAAATGACAATAAAATAGTTCTCTACTTTTTGATAAGAGATAGATAAAATGTAACAGGGACAACATGGAAAAGTAATAAACAGCTAAGTAAAACATAGTACCTTCTCTCATTTAGTTAACTGTTGTCAATTGCTGTTTAACCTAGCTTTGAATATTCTCCCAGAGCTAAACAGGGGCACAGGACTGCAGGTTTGCTCTAGTGGTGGTAGAAATCTCTGTCTTGGTGGATGATCCAGCCACACTTATCTAGCCGTCTGACTATTTGCCTTGCGAGGATTAGCTATCTCTTGTGCCACGCATGCTTTTAAAAATTACTCCTGACTTATAATCTCTCCCAACAGCTTCCTGTTTTACTTCACTGAGGGAACATTGAAGGCCTAGCTGCCAGTCTTCAAGCCCTTACCTACTGCATCATGCTCTGTCTGCCATCTTGGTTCTTTGAAGAAAGCTTTATTATTTCATAATCTTTATAATAAACAATTTAATAATAATAAAAGCAAGAATTCTATTCATAGTGCATTTGCTTTATCTTTAATATAAGAAGTTTATTGTTACAGTATAAACCTTGATCCTGTTTTTAGTTATCCAAGTTACTGCTTGGCTAGGGATGCCTTAAAAGGGCAGCATGCTATCTATAAGACTGAGTCATACAGTAGCATGGCTAAGTCCTAGAATTGGAGTGAGATGATCTGAGTTTAACCATTGACTCTGCTGCTGGCCAGCCATGTGACCCCAGGGAAATCACTTAATGTCTTTGAGTCTCAGTTCCTCATGGGTACAACAGGAAAAATCATACTAACTCTGCCTTCCTCATGGATTGTAAGGAGCATGCTTTGTCAACAGTAATGTATCATATCGATGTGAGTTATTGTTAGTAGTCTCAACTTCCCCAAATTGTAGGCACAAAGTCTTTGGAGTTCATAGCCTCATAGATTTAGGATTGGAAGGACTCACACCAGTGATGGGAGGCAGAATGATGGGGTAGGGAAAAAAAGCTGGATTTGGAGTCAAAGGACTTGGCTTTGAATCCCAGTGCTTCTGCTTTGACTCCTGTTTGACCTCAGCCAAGTCATTTACTTTCTTTAGTCCCAGATTCCTTGTCTGTAATCAATCAATCTAAAAACATTTGTTAAGCACCCACTATGTTCCAGGAACTGCACTAAGAGCTATAAAATAAAGGGGGTAGAGTAAACAGCTCCTAAGGTCCCTTCCAGCTTTATATCTGTGATCTTATAATCTAATCCAATCCCCTCATTTTCTTGATGAGACAAATGAGGTCCAGTAATGAGGAAAGTTGCCCCGAAAGTTGTCCCAGATCAAGTGGCAGAGCTTTGACTACAAACACAGTGGGTACCATAGCACAATGGTTAGAATTTTAGGAACATGCCCAAAATTACATCCAGTCCCCACCCCAGCCAGCAACACCACGAGGATTTCTTCCATTCAAGAAAAGAATACCCCGGAAGTCATAATTTCAGTTACTTTCTCTTTCTAAATTTGGTAATAAATCATGAACTAGCCTTTATTTATATTAACCTCTCTCAAGTAAGAATTGTTTTATTTTTTCTCTTCCAAATCTTAATCCCTAATGGGGTTTTCTTCTTTTAATTTTCAAATCCAGTTTTTTTTGAAGAACTTACTCCTTTCCCTGCTAGACTTTTAAGAGAATTGTCCACAAAAAAGACACAGTTTTATAGCCCAATCACACAGTTGTTTTCTTTGGCATTTTTATAGGCAAGAACAATTTGGATTCTGGGGGAAAACCCTTGTTCTCTTTCCTTACATGTTTTGAGAGACTTAAGATCCTCTATCTGCATTTTTAGCACACCTAGAGTCTGAGTCAACCCACAATCATTTTTTTTTTAACTCTGCTGTAGACAGAGATAAGTATCATCATTCTGGTTCCACTGTATTCTTCATGACTCCTGCTGGTTAAACATCATGGACCTGGCTTCTGAGCCTATTGGAGAGGAGGGATGTGAGCATAGAGAAGGGCAGAGAACATTAGACTTGAAGCCAGGGAACCTGGATTAAATCCTTTTCCTTCTCCTTACAATCCTTGGGACCATGGACAGGTCCCTTGTTTAAATCCATACTTCTCTGGGTCTCAAATTCTTTGTAAAATGAAGGGGTTAGATGGGGTTAGATGAGGCAAGCTCTAGTTTCACAGAAACTCAGGGTTAGAAGGGACCTCAGGGTCCAGTTAGCTTCTTCCTGAAGACCTCCAGTGAGGAAGAGCTTACCAGCCCTCCTGGATCCTGAAATTGCCATCATTTGATCTTTTCCTACAACCTCTTTATTAAGGACCCCCAAATGCCCAGTGGTAAGATATTTCCTTCCAATTCTCCAGATTAGAAAAAATAGGGACTAGGAGGAGATGGAACTTACCTAAGACCACTTTCTGTTTGTAAGGGCAAGGTGCTAGTTCCTTCTTTAATGAGTCGTTGTGATTACAGGTCAGATGAGAGGTCAAGCCTGGTGAAGAGGAGGATATGTGAGCCAGCACTCCCAATGACAGCAATTAGGTTTTCCTTCGCTAGCCTGGACTGTTTCTTTTTTTTTACCTGAGGCTAAGAGGAGGAGCAATAGCACGTCATTTTCCATCCTTCCAGGAGAACACCCTGGCTAGTTTGTGGGCCTGCGATGAACTCCGCCTATCTTTCAGAAGACAGGCTTTTCCCGGTGACTCAAGCCAAACAGAAACCTGACTGGTTCTTATTTGAAAAAAGCAGGAAGGCTTTGATGAGGAATCAGCCCAAGAATCCTAAGGCTCAGAAAAACCAGGCAATGGGCCATTGTGGTCTTTGGCCTTCCTCCCATCTGCTCTCCTAGAGTCCCCTCCCAGACAAATTCCTCAAGGCTGTCCCTCCATCCATTGCTCTATCCTGTCCCAACTTTCCTTGAGCCTTAACCTCTCTCCTCCCTTTCTGAGTCTTTACCCTTCTTTGGTCCCAACCCTTTAAGATCCTGCTTGCCTTTGGAAGATAGTCAGGCAATGGGGAAACCAATCTACCACTGACATGTTCACAGATATGTCAACATGCTTATTCCAGTGAAGAGACAGCAGGGCATTGAGGAAAGGAGTCGGTTATAAAGTGGATCTGGATTCCGATCCTGGCTTTGCTAATTACAAGCTCTGTGACCTTGGGCAAGTGAATTCACCTCTCTGGGTTTTAGTTTCCCCATTCAATAGAATATAAACTCTCTGAGGGCAGGGATTGCTTCATGTTTGACTGTGTGTCTCCCCCCAGCACTTCAAACAGTTCTTGGGAGCAGGAGCCTAAAAAAAATGCACATGAGGGGCAGTTATGTGGTGCAGTGGATAGAGCACTGGCCCTAGAGTCAGGAGGACCTAAGTTCAAAACTGGCCTCATACACATAACACTTACTAGCTGTGTGACCCTGGGCAAGTCACTTAACTCCTGTCTGCCTCCATTTCCTCATCTCTAAGATTGGTTTGATAATAATACCTGCTTCCCAGGGTTGCAGGGAAAAGCGATAGAGATAATATTTTTAAAGCATATAAGACATTGTATAAATTACAGCCATTATTATGGGTGAGGAAATAGGCCTGGAGAAGGAAAGGAACTCAGAATTCTAGATCTAGTGCTGAAAGGGACTTCAGAAGTCATTGAGTCCAGCACTCTCATTTTGAGGCCCAAGAACACTGAGTGATTTCCTGAAGGTCATACAAGTAGAAAGTATCAGAAGTGAGATCTGAATCTAGCTTCTTTGACTCTAAAACCAGAGATCTTCCCCCTGCAGATGGTATGAGACTTCAATGCTTGTTGTGGTTCAATCATTCTGACTCTCTGTGGCCCCATTTGGGGTTTTCTTGGCAGAGATACTGGAGTGGTTTGCCATTTCCTTCTCCAGCCCCATTTTACAGATGAGGAAACTGAGGCAAATACGGTTAAGTGACTTGCCCAGGGTCATACAGCTAGTGTCTGAAGCCATATTTGAGCTGGTGAAGATGAGTCTTCCTGACTCCAGGCCTGGCACTCTATCACTGTGCCACCTAGCTGTTCCTGTTCTTAGGTTACTCTTTACCCAGAGACATTCTGGAGAGAGCAGGATGATTCTGATAACATGTGTTTCAGGCACTTGGAACAGTCCAGATTTTGAGAATGCTTCAGATCCTGCCATTTAGGTGACCCCTGCCACTAATTAATACATTATGGTGGAATGATGTGATCTGAATGAATACATTCTGAATAATGAATTCAGCTGTGCAGGTGGGAGGGGGGAGGAAGGGAAGTCAGGGCAGTTGGGTTCATCTGTCACTGCTTGGCCAAAGAGCTTATGCTTCACCTAACTCTCCCTGGTAAAGGCATATATAATTATAAATAAAGTCCAGCTCTTGTTCTATGATGAGGTATATTCTTTGGCACTGTCCCTTCCCTGTTCTCCCCATCCCCCAGAGTCCTGTGATAGGAGCTGCTTTCCTCAGCCTGCAGAACAGGAAGATGAAGTCCAGGGCTCTAGGGGGCCTAGACCAAGAGTAAGAAAAGCATCCTCACACACAAGGGACTTCCCACGGAACTATCACTTCCTGTTGTCTCAGGCCTCTTTGGCACCCCAGCATTTTTGAGAAACCTGGCCCCTAAGAGAACCCTAGAAGCTTTCTGAGAAGGGCCACCCCCAAGGACTCCTGGGTTTCTGAGCACCAGGAACTGAGTTTTGCAAATCTGGAAAGTTGAACCCCCAGGGAAGGAGAAGGATAATGAACCCTGCATCAATTAGGGGCCTAGTTTTGGGCTTCATCTTGGGGCACTGGAGGGTGGAGTGCCCCTGGTTTCGATTCTTTTAGGAAATCCTGGGCCAGGAGCCAACCAGGACATGGAAAGAGGCAACAGAGAGAATTTGGAGGGGAGGAAAGAAACATCATAACACATCAATTCATGTTGTAAATGATAATAATGGACATCTGAATAGCCCTTCGAAGTTTGCGAAATACAAGCATAGTTTCAATTGAGCCTCATCCTTCCATCAGAAGGCTTTCCTGTTCTCCTGACTTTAGCTTCCATCTACTCAGTGTAGATCTTAGAAGTCCCTCACTAGAATGGAGAAACCACATTAGCTTCTTGAGGTCAGGGTCTGTTTTGGCTTTTCTCTATATCTCCAGCACTTAGTATAATGCCTGGCACACAGTAGGCACTTAATAAACGCTCATTGATTAACTAATTAACTCACAGCACCCCTATGAGGTAGGAACTACTTTATTATTTTCCTAATTGGACAAACGAGAGAGTAAAGATAGAGAGATGATCAGTGATTTGCTTGTGGTCACCAAGTTCTTAGGTGTCATGGTGGAATTCAAACTCAGGCCTTTCTAACTCTAATGCCAGAGCTCTATATATCATGTGGCTTCTTGTATACATATTTATTAAGCACATGTGTGCTTAATAGGCTCCAGCCTAGGTGCTAGAGAGATCGAAAGTATAGGTTAGATGTAATTCCTGTCCTCATGGAGCCTACAGTCTAGTAGGGGCAAATGCCACTGATGAAAGCAAATATAAAATACAATACTAAAATACAAAAAAAAAATACATGCCAGAAAGGTATAAGCACACTGGGGAGGTTATTATCATCTAGGGATGCTAGGAATCAGGGTGGGTTTCCTGGTGTAGATGGTACTTTTAAAAAATAAATAAGGGGCAGTGAATAAATGAGGCACAGTAAATAGAGCACCGGCCCTGAAGTCAGGAGGACCTGAGTTCAAATCTGACCTCATACACTTATTAGCTGTGTGATACTGGGCAAGTCACTTAACCCTGATTGCCTCCAAAAATAAAAATAAAATAGGAATTCAATAGGGATGGTTAAGGAAGAAGGGGAGATGGTCATTCCACGAATAAGAGCTGCAACTACTGAGGAACAGAGCTCAGCTTCTGGGGGCCAATGACTGGGGGAGGGGGATACATTTCCTCTCTATGATGATCCCTGTCCCAGGACCTCACCTTCTATCAGCCCACACTGCTCTTTCCTTCAAGATTCAGGTCACGAGCCATCTTCTACATGAGATAGGAGGTCTTTCCTGATCTCTCTAGTCACGAATGTTTTCCCCATATCGCCTTGTGTGTATTTGTGTGTGTGTATATAAACATACACACACACACACATGAATGATACGATTCATATATATTACATGTATGTAGATCCACACATAGATATCACTCATATGTGTATATAAGCAAATATGTAGATATACACATGACTATAAACAAATATATGTATATACATTATTTATATATATATATATATATATACACACACACACACACATAGATGCATATAAACAGATACATTCATTCATTCAGTTGTTTGTTTGTTATATGTTCTTGTCTTCCCTGATAGACTATAAACTCTTTGAGGACAGGGATTGTTTTGCTTTTGTCTTTGTAACCCCAGCACTTAGCAAAGATCCTGCTACTTAGTAGGTGCTCAATAAATACTTATTGATTGATTAATTGATTGAGTGGTCGTTCCAGAGTCCCATCACTTGTCCCTCAGCCCTCGTTCTCTTTCCAAACTCTGTGGAGATAGTGGTTGGACTTTCTAGGGGATGGGTGGCCCCTTCCCCTGGCTTTCCCTGTGGTAGGGCTGCCTTCTTTATCACAGTCCCCTTCTCCCAATTTTCCCCCACTACAAGAATTTCTAGCTATGTCTCTGCTGACTATTCCAGTGTGAGTAAAGGCCCCAGTATGGGGAAGTACAGGACCTTTATAGGCCTCCCTCCAGTTTGGCTGAAGCCCAGAGTGCCCAAACAGTGGAGGCCATGGGAGCAAGGTGGCATTAGATATTGTAAGGCCTTGAATGTTAACTTCAAGAATATGTACTTTACTCAGCAGTGGGCAAAGAGCCACTGAAGGTTTTAGGGCTTGAGCAGAGGAGAGCCAAGACTAAATCTGTTCATAGATTCCAGGCCCTGGGACTGGGAGTGTTCTCCTTTACCCAGCCCAGCTGGGTGTGTCCTGGACCCCAGTCAACACCTAAGGCTCCATGCCTGGGATGTCACTCAGAATCACTCAAGATACCAGGCTTGGAGCTTTCCGCCTTATCCTTGATTCTTTCTGCATCATGAAAATGATCCCAGACTGCCTCCCTCTCTCCAACCCCACTCTAAGAGGCTTAGTGGAAAAAATATGGTCTTGGACTTGGGTGAAACTAGACTAGAATAGCCTCTCTGACTTACTGTGTGATCACAGGCAAAATACTTAAACTCTTCTGTTTTAGGGGGAAAGTAGATAGAGAGTAAGGCTTTAGATCAAGAATATCTGAGTTTGCATTTCACCTTGAACACTTACTTGCTAGCTGTGTGACCCTGGATAAGTCATTAAAACTCTCCTCATAGGTAATATGGCACAGGGTAATACAAGCACCCATCTCACATGGTTGTTATGAAGACTGACTGATACGTATGTAAAGATCTTTGCAAGCCATTAAGCACTCTATACGTTCAAGAGATGGTCGCTGCTCTTATTATTTGGAGTCAGAAACCCTGGGTTCAAATCCTGATTCTATCCTGTGTAACATTGGGCAAATCACTTAACCTTCTTGAGTGGTAGCTTTCCCATTTGTAAAAAAAAGGAATAGGACTAGGTAACCTCTTTGTTTCCTGATCTAAAGCCAGATTCCCATGAGTCATCTGGCTGGGTTTCCGTTTGTCAGCTGGAGGAAGGTGGGTTCATCCTGACCCAGTGTCCTGAGCAAGTTCAGAAATCCTGGCTGGGTCAGAGATCCAAGCTCTCTCCATTGCCGGGATGACTGGTGTTGGGTGTGTAACTGGTGATTGCAACATGAGCTATGGCAGAGGATTCTGCAACCACAGAGTCCAATGAACAGAATAACAATCTGTCCTGGAATGTTTTCTGTGAATGGGTGAGCTGCTAACTCTGCCAGATACGTCACATATCTAGTGAGGCCAAGGTTCAGACCCCTTTTCTGTGGTGTGTGTGTGTGTGTGTGTGTGTGTGTGTGTGTGTGTGTGTGTGTGTAAGAAAGAAAGAAGGAAAGAGAGAAAGGAGAAAAGAAAAAAGAAAGAGAGAGAGAGGGAGGAAAGGAGGGAAGGAGGAAGAAAGGAATGGATGGAGGGAAGAAAGAAAAAAGAGGGAAAGGAGAGAAATAGAGATAGAAGGGAAGAAAAAAGAAGGAAAGAAAAAGGAGGAAAGAAAGAAGGAAAGAAGAAAAGAAAGAGAAAGGAAGGAAAGAAGAAAAAGAAAGAAAGGAAGGAAGAAAAGAATGAAAGAAAGTATCAGGACAGAGAGAGACAAAGAGAGTGCTAGAGAGAGGGAGAAAGTTTTGCTGTATTTTAACACTACATATGAGTCTCTTAATCTAGACCTTACAATTCTATGCCAATAATGAGTAGGCTAGAGTGTGGACAGTTCCACAGAGTCCTCTTCTCTTCTCCTCTGTACTACTTCACTTGGTGATATCACCAACTCCCATGGATTTAATTGCCATCTCTATATTGATGATAAAATAAATAGAAACCCCTTGTTAACTGCTAAAGCAGAAGAAACCCCAGGTCCAAAAGAGGGGCCTGGAATAAGCCAGAGTCTGATCACAGTTCACAAAGATTATAAAAAATATTTATTGCCTGAGAAGAAGCTTGCAGGCTGAAGCAGAAAAGAAGTTCTCAGCTGCTTAAAGGGGAGTGGGAAAAGGTTGAGGTATTCATGGCTAAGCAGGGGTTAAGGGAGAAACACCAAAAAGAAGTCAGGTGGGAAGCGGAGGTCTATGGAGAAGACATTTTTGCTGTTCTTTAGATAAGTCAGAAAGCAAGATGTTTGCTGCTCTTTCTGAGCTGGCCAAGACTGGTTTTAGCAGTTGCAGGCATCTTCAGGTTCAGCTAAAGCTTACTTGCAAAGGATCACTGGTATGTCAAGCAGCCCTGGGCTTCAGCAGTCCTCCTGTGCTACTTCATCATCTGGTTCCCCTGTGAAAAAGGGAAGCTCTAGCACACTTAATCAGACAGTATAGTCATGACAGAGTTCACACTGATGATTCTCAAATCTCCCTTTTCTGCCCCAACCTCTCTGAGGAGCTCCCATCTCCCATCTCCAACTGCCTTTCAGACATCTCAAGCTGCATGTCCAGTGGACATCTTAAACTCAACACGTCCAAAACAGAATTCATTATTTTTCTCCCTAAACCTTACCTCACTCTCCTCCCTCTGCTATTACTGTAGAGGGCAACACCATCCTCCCAGGCCCTCAGGCTCACAATCTAGGAGTCATCTTGGATTTGCTATCTCTCATTTTTCCATATACAAGCTGTAGCCTAGGCCTGTCTATCTCACCTTTGCAACATCTCTTGAATTTGCTCCTTTCTCTCCTCTGATACTGCAATAGCTGGTGTCAGGTTTCCCTGACTCAAATCTCTCCCTGCTCCAATCCATTCTATGCAGCTACTAAAGTAATTTTCCTAAAACCCAGGTCTGATCATGTCACCCCCTACTCAATAAACTCCAGTCGCTCCCTACTGCCTCCAGGATCAGATACAAAATCCTCTCTTTGGCATCCAAAGTCCTTCATCACCCAGCCCCCTCTTACCTTTCCGATCTTCTTACACCTTACTCCCCACGTTGTATACTTTGATCCAGTAACACTGACCTCCTGGCTGTTCCACGAACAAGACACTCCATCTCTTGGTCCATGCCTGGAATGCTCTATCTATCTCCTCATCCTCACCTCCCGACTTCTCTGACTTCCTTCAAGTCCCGGTGAAAATCCCACTTTCTACAGGAAGTCTTTCTCAATCTGTCTTTCTTCTGTTGATTCTCTCCAATTTATCCTGTACGTAGCTTGTCTGTACCTAGTAGTTTGCATGTTGCCTCACCTATTAGACTATCAGCTCCCCATGGTTAAGGACTGCCTCTTATTTCTCTTTGTATTTTCAGTGCTTAGCTCAGTGCCCAGCACCTAGTAGGTGCTTAATAAATGCATGTTGAATGACTTAGTTTAGTGAAAGTTCATCCCCATTTCTTGAAAAAATGACTCAGATAGGTCGTTATTGCATATAACGTATGGCATCCTTTATTATAAATTGTTTCCGTATAAGGTCTTTTAATTCTCTCAGCATGCAGGAGTCAGTCAACTAGCATTTATTAGGCACCTACTAGTTTTGTGACGCATGCTCACATGGGTTCTGGATAATGGACAATGCTCTCCCAGTTTCCCAGGCACCAGTGGGGTGAAGCAAGGCTGTGTGCTTGCTCCCACGCATTTTAGCATAATGTTTTCACATGTTGTCAGACACCTTCTAGCAGGATGAAAATGGCATCAAGGTCAGCTACCACACTGAACTTGAAAAGGCTACAAGCCAAGAGTAAAATGGATGGAGAGTTGGTGCATGACTTTTTGTTCACAGATGATTGTGCACTCAATGCAGCCTCTGAGGACTAGAGGCAACACAGTATAGATAGATTATCTGACACTTGTGCCAATGTTGGCTGGACAATTAACATCAAGAAAACACAGATTCTCCATCAGCCAGCACCACACCATCCGTATGTGGAACCATCAGTTACAGCAGATGGAAAAATATGGAAGGTAAGTTCACTTACCTTGGCATTATTCTTTCCAGGGAAGTATACACAGATGATGAGGTTGACCTACACATTGCCAGAGCTAGTTCAATGTTTGAGAGGCTCCAAAAGAAAGTGTGGGAGAGAAGAGGCATTGGGCTGCCTACCAAACTGAAGGTCCACAAGACACGGTAGTCAATGACTATAGTAACCTACTGTTTGATAAACCCAAAGACCCCAGCTTCTGGATAAGAACTCACTATTTGACAAAAACTGCTGGGAAACCTGGAAAAGAATATGGCAGAAACTAGGCACAGACCAACATTTTACACCCTATACCAAAATAAAGTCAAAATGGGTACATGATTTAGATATAAAGGCTGATATTATAAGTAAACTGGGAGAGCAAGGAATAGTTTACCTGTCAGATTTATGGAAAACAAAAGAATTTATAACCAAACAGGAGACAGAGAACATTATGAAATGCAAAATGGAGAATTTTGATTACATCAAATTGAAAAGATTTTGCACAAAAAAAGCCAATGTAACCAAGCTTAGGAGAGAATCAGAAAAGTAGGAAAGAATTTTTACAACCAGTGTCTCTGATAAAGGCCTCATTTCTAAAACACATAGAGAACTAAGTCAAATTTATAAGACTACAAGTCATTCCCCAATTGAGAAATGGTCAAAGAATATGAACAGGCAGTTTTCAGATGAAGAAATTAAAGCTATCTATAGTCATATGAAAAAATGCTCTAAATCACTATTGGTTAGAGAAATCAAAACAACTATGAGGCACCACATCACACCTATCAGACTGGCCAACGTGACAAAACAGGAAAGTGATAAATGAATAAATGATTCTGATGATCGCCTGGTAAGATAAGGTCCTTTTTCCAGATTAACTGCCAAGCATTCAAACGCTGCTGCAACTCCAATGGACTGGCCACATTGTTTGATTGGCAAACGTACAATTGTCTGCATGGAAAACTCACACAAGGCTCCCACAGAGGTCAGAAGCACCATGTTGATACTCTCAATGTCTCTCTGAAGGACTTTGGAATTGATTGCAAGTCTTTATTCAAAGTCACGTGACCAGTAAGTGGCAAATCTGGATTTTGAACCAGAGACCTCTTTTTCCATTATGTCATCCTAAGCAAATTAGGTGAAACTTGGGAAATGGAAAGACAGAGGCCCGGCTCCAGGGAAGTGCCTCAGCAACTGGACACTAGGCATGGAGCCCCAGCTCTTGGGAGGCTTTGGGGCTTCCCTCAGTGAGTAGGAAAAAAAGGCTGGGCCAACCGTGACTCTGGACTTCCAGACAGGGCTGAGGCACTGGGTCGTTGTTGTACAACTGGCTGTGTGATCTCAGGAAAGACCATCCACCTCTCTGGGCCATTTCTTCATCTGCAAAGTGGGGAGCCTACAGGGGAGGATTGCTAAGGTTCCCTTCAACACTCAGATTAGAGGAAGAGCCTGAATCTGGAGTCAGGGCCCTGGGATTTGGTTCCTGGCTTAGCGTGACCTCTGTGAGGTCCACCAAGTCATTTCAGTCTGTGCTAAGCTCAGAGGATACAAAAAGAGGCAAATGACAATCCCTGCCCTCAAGGAGCTTCCAATCTAATGGCTCCCCAAGTAGGATCATAATAACACCTACTTCCCAGAGTTATTGTGGGGATCAAATAAGATAATAATTGTAAAATGCTTAGCACACTGCCTGGCACATAGTAAGTGTTATATAAATGTTAGCTATTATTATTGTTATTATTATTAATTTGCTGCAGTTACTCATTTTACATGATTTAGCATTGAGTTTCTGATATTTGGACATGTATTTTTAAATTTTGCATCACGAAATATTTATGTAAATATTTATTGTATTGGATATTAAGTATAGCATTGACAAATAATCTACTTTTTAAGTTAATCTTATTATTATTATTATTATTATTATTATTATTCAGTTCATTACTATTCATTCTAGCTTTGTTTATATATGGTCCATGGACTTTCAATGGGATTTAAATCAGGCAAGTTCCCAGGACACTAAAGCATGTTTATCTCCAACTTTTGTATAAATATCCTGACTTTTTAAAAAATTCTTTTTTAAAAGTAAATTTGTTTATTTTTAGTTTCCAACATTCACTTCCATAAGATTTTGAGTTTAAAATCTTCTCCCCATCTCTTCCCTCCCCCTCACCCCAAGACTGTGTGTAATTTGATATAGGCTCAACATATACATTCATATTAAATCCATTTTCACATTAGTGATGTTGTAAATAAGAATTAGAACCAATAGGAGAAACCATGAGAAAGAAGAAACAAAAAGGGAGAGAAAGAGAGAGAGCAAATAATATGCTTCGATCTGCATTCAGACTCCACAGCTCTTTTTCTGAATGAGGATAGCATTTTCCATCATGCATCTTTTGGAGTTTTCTTAGATTCTTACATTGCTAAGAAGAGATAAGTCTATCAAAGTTAGTCATCACAGAACGTGTCTATTACTGTGTACAATGTTCTGCTGCTTGTGCTCACTTTACTTGGCATTTAACTTTTTTTTGATGTGTGGTTTGGGCAAGTTCTTATGGAAAAATTCCATATTTATTTGAGAGTTTTTGCAATTCCAGAATAATTCTACTCAGAATGTCAACATATATGTCAAATTTCATAATTGTCCCAATGAGAAGATATCCAGAAACATGGAAGTGAAAATAACCAGAATGATTTACTCCTATAAACAAACTGTAGTTTCTGTTGAAGAATGCAGAGAGAAGGAGAGGGATTGGGGGGTGGGTGGGAAGGAGGGACAACAAAAAGACCTATTAGTGCTCTATAATAAACCCAATATAGGTTATATAAATACTGTGCATATTATGCTAAAAAAGACATGTTATAGTCGTGTGAGTCAGATTTAAAGGTGTGCTGGTGCTGGCTTCTATGGGCTCCTAAGGGCCTCTTGTAAAATTTTTAACCTGAGCATTTATTCCTCAGAAATTGGCAACTGCTACAAACCAGGGCTTGATTTATTGTTTTGTTAGTTGCATAGACTTTAGGAAGCGATAGAGAAAATAATAATGCAGATTAAACTTAAAAGTGAGGTGTGTGTGTTTGTGTTTTTGTTTTTCAGGGAAGCTGATTATAAAACATCATAGGAAGATTCTTCCTCACCTTGGACTATATAGGTAGGTGATGTGGTGAATAAAGTGGAATCAGCAAGACCTGAGTTTGGACCCTGCCTCAGACACTTATCTGTGTGATGTTGGGCAAGTCATTTTCACTTTTAAGCCTCAGTTTCTTCATCTGTAAAATGGGGAGGCTAATAGCACCTGCCTCTCTGGGGTGTCATAAGGATCAAATGAGATAATATAAATATTAGTTATTATTAACAACTACCCATGTAATAAGGTATACAAAGTCAAATTTTAAGGCATTAAATTTGAGGCATTAAAATAGTTTTCCATGAATAAATTAAATTGAATTAGACTAGTGAATTGCTTTGACAGTAGGATTGCATTTCCCAGCACTTATCAGAATTAACCAGTTGTGAACATGCAGGAAGTTCCACTGTACCATATATATGACTGTGGGTCTAAGTAGTTTATATTGAGCCTCTCAAACACTCTTCTACCAGGATTCATAGAGGAGCTGGGCTTCTTTACTCATGAATGCTAACCAAGTGGTTAACTGTTCGAATCAGAACTTTCACCAGTGATGAACCTAACTAAGCCCTTGGCAGCTTGAGCAGAGGTACATGGTATCCCCAAACCCTTTTTTTTTGCTAGTTATTTTAATATTTTTTTATTGAAGGCTGTAAAAATAACCAGAAAGTTAAATAAGTGTTGATGCAATGATCTATGTCCAAAAGCAAAGAATTTTCTTTCGATGCATTGTTTCTCTTTACAATGGCATTCAAAACACAGGAGGTGGTGATTCCAAGCCATGTCCTTTTCTTTGGCTGCATATTGCAGGATTTCTGAATCACTCTTTCCTCCCCCAAGAATCTTCCTCATTTATAAATCAAATTCATTTTCAATCCATTGTTCAAATTATGAGAAATGAGGCCTTAGAGACCCTCAGAGTGGAGTGGAGGCTCAAGCCATGGCGAGCTGCTGCAACCAATTGCCCTTCCATTGCATGACTGAGAAATCAAGCCTTCTAGTTAAAAATGAAACGAAGGTAGTAGTGAGTGAAGAATTGTTTATTACAGTTCTTTCAAGAGAGAGAACCAGGCATACTTCTCAGAAGAGAGTGCGCGGAATACAGGAGAGAGAGTTTTATACTGTTAGAACGCCGTGCCACTCCTCCCTTCCTGGCCCAGATTGGTCCATTCCTTTCTGGGCTACAATCTTACATGTCCCCCCATCCCTTGTCATATGACACATATAATCAGTGAATGAAGCTCTAATTCTATGCGGGGTGTGTCAGTTAATATTATATCAGCTAATTAAGCATATGCAGTTCCAAAAGCCCGGGCCCTTTGTCCTACTTAGAATTGATTAAAACTGGCTCTGCTCCATAGAATTTTGGGGTCTATTAAAAGATTAGGGACCTTCTCATTGGCTTATCCTTTCCCATTTTCCTGTTTTTGCAAGGTTTTACAGGCTTGTTAAAACAGTGTAACTTGTTATTACCAAATTCTTTGCTGATGTTGCAGAAGGTTATCTTAAATTGTGGGATTACATTATTACCAAATTCTTTGCTGATGTTATAAGATGTCAAACACTATCTTAATTTGTGGGAGCACAATGCCTTGTTCCTTACAAAATGGCGCTCGCTTACTTTTTTCTTCTCTGCAAAGAGGACCCATTTGTTCACAACTGGGTGATAATGCAAAGGACCAGTTTCTCTCATAACCGTTTTTTCTTGGTGTTGAAGGTGTAACCTGTCCCTACTTGGCTAACCATTTTCACAAGGAGGGTCTTCGATTTGCTCTTGGCTAGGCAGCAGAGAGTAGCATGTAGAGGGAGACTGGGGAGGCCTTCACAACTCACTAAAAGGCAAGCTGCATGGAGTCCTTCCGGTTACCTTCATACCAAAATTCTAAATTCAGTTTTAAAATTTAATAACTGCAGAAAAATAAATGCTACAAGTTTACCAAAAAAATCACTTAAAAATTTAAATAGTTAAATTGTATGCTTAGTTTGAGCAATTTTTTATAATAAAAATTTGAATTTGAATTTGAACAAGATTGGGCACTCTAGCATTCTGCTTTACAAATGCCACCATTTCTGAATGACACTTTCCTGACAGTAGGGGGGATCCTCTTGCTAGACGACCTTAATCACCTGACCTATCTCCATCAGACTTTTTTCTTGTGGGGGTCACATGAAAACTGTCATGAATTTATCTAGATGAACTTTGTTCTTTGGATGATCTTAAGGCTAGAATTATAAATATAATCAGTTCAGCCTCTGAGAAGCAGCTGATAAAAAGTTTTCTTTTACAGAGTTCGAGAATCCACTAAACAGATAAGCATTTTAAGATATTAACAATGAACATTTCAGGTATTGTTTTTGGTAAGTTTGTAGCATTTATATTTCTGAAGTTATTAAAGCTTTAAACTGCTCTAAGACTTTTAGGACAACTCTCATGCATACCAGTGGCCTGAGTATTGCCTCCTCCAAGAATCCTTGGTTAGTATCTGAACAGTTGAAATTTAAGTCACTCAAATACATAATGACTATGGGCCTGCACAAACAGGAAAGTTTGATTATTGAAAAGGAGACAAGTCAGCTCTTCAAATTTCTCTGAAGTACCTAGTGTTAATAACCATCTCCACACATGAGTACTTTGGGTTACTTGTCATGAAACCATCTTTTTGAGACACAGAAGCAGGCCCTTCTCATATTTGTCTGGGAAAGGGGGACTTTATTGCTGCAACATTTATCACTGAAACACATTCCTCAGCGGAGTCAATGATACTTTCTTGTTATGATGTCAAATTGGATGTCATACCGCACACATCTTGGATACTCCTTGTCGGAAACCCACTGAGGCTCACAGAGGCTGATAGAGATACTGAAGGTCTAGTGCTTGGGTACCATGCCTACCCAGTTTCTTACCATTGAGGCAAATGGCAACAGCCTTTATAGATGAGGAGGACATGGTTCTCCCATCCATCCCAGGGCTGCCCTGCAATCTTTGCCTCCATCCAACCAGTCCTAGCCTAGGGGGGCTCTATTTGTTTTCTGAGGATGAATTCAGCTCTCTTGCAGCAAGTTTGTCAGTTCTTGGTGTTGTTTTTTTAATTTTTAACTTCATCTTCCTTTGTGTTTCTGTGTGAATGATCCAATTTCATTGTGGGTTTTAATGACTCTTGACAGACTTGATTTCCCCACCCCAATAACCACTGAGATATTTCTAATGGTTATTGAAGTGTACCCTTTCAGAGTGATGACTTTGACATGCTTCCTGGGAGTAATATCCATTCTTAAAAACCACAGAATCAAAAACACAAGAGAATAATGAAGTGGGGGGGGCACAAAGCCCAGCCTCAAAAGCCATAGAATTAACTACTTGAGAAAGACTGTTGAATCCAATTTTCTGGTCTAAGCTGGGTTTTGGGGATTAGACTAGTGTCAGCAGATGCACATATCAGTGACCATTGTTGTCACAAAATGAAACCACATCAAACCTGTTGCTTGTCTCAAGCAATTCACACTCTATCATAGGTGACTGACCCTCTGCATACATAAATTCAACTCTTACACACCCCTGACATTTCTCTTCTAATCTGATTCAACAAGCATCTTCTGTGGAGAAGGCCCTGCGTTAGGTGCTAGGGATGCAAAGACAGTGAGGAAATTGATCTTCCAAATTCCTCTCCTGAGGGCTCACCAACCCACTCATGCCAACTTTTCCTGCACAAATTTAGTGGCATACTAGCTATCCTTCACTGGAATATGTCCTCCCCAAATCTAGGGTGCATGTAAAACTATTCCTGGCTTTCTACTCTATCACAAATTATAAGAAGCAACAGTCACTTCCCACCTCATCCTTCCAAGGTTACCATAATTTTCACCCTAATTACCAGTTCCTCCCTGTTGGTGAGAATGAGATCCAGCATGGAATTTCCCCTTTTGGTGGCTTGACCTTTGAAAGGATGAAATTATCACTAAGGGAAATCAAACAATTATTAGCTAATTTGCTTTTGGCAGAGAGAGAGAGACACAGACACAGACACAGAGACACAGACACAGACACAGACACACACACACAGACACACACACACACACACACACACACAGAAAGATAGAGAAAGAGGGAGAGAAACTCCTGCAGCTACTGTGATAATCAAAGCCCCTCCATCATTATTATCTCATGTCTCTGTGCCAGGCTTGTGATCTGTTTCCTAGTCTTCTCATCCATGTCTTCTTTCTGTCTAGGTGGTCTGTGTTTAGCCTGATGACAATGTTCCTTTTGTTTCTGTCTCCACCGAACTTCACCCAAATGCTCACCATGATATCTCTTTACTTTTACTCTTGGATTTCTTTCTATTAATGTATCTTTTTATTATTTAATATTACACCCCGCTCCCCACCACTGCCTCCTCTTCTTTCTTTGAATAATGTCTGCCTCTATCTAGCCACATCCCTGTGCTGGGTGCATCCTATCAAGTCCTAATGACATTTATGAGGTCAAATTCACCTCCTTGTGTCAGGAGCTCTGATTCAGCTCATTCGTTACCCACACTTGGTGCATTTCTACATAGAAGTATTAGGTCTTTCTGATGTTGCCTTTTTCAGATTTTTGTCTCCTATGACTATTTGGGCATCTCTACCGCTACTCAGTCAGCTAGAAGGCTCAGTAGGTAGAAGGCTGGGCCTGGAGACAGGAAAACCTGAGTTCAAATCCAGCTTCAAACATTTACTAGCTGTGTGACCTTAGGTAAGTTACTTAATCACTATTTGCCTTAAATACACTAGAGAAGCAAATGGGGATTTCATGGCAAATACTCTCAGAATGGAAGCTTGGCTCTTTCCTCTCCTCCTTAAATTGGCAGCTAGATGGCATGGCAGATAGATAGCTGGCCCTGGAGTTGGGAAGTCCTAAGTTCAAATCTAGCCTCAGATACTAGCCACATGACTCTTAAAACTCATTTATAAAATGGGAATAATAATAGTACTACCCCACAGAGTTGTTGTGAAGACCAAATAATATAATGTGTGAATAGTGCTTTGCTCTCATAAAAATGCTAGCCAATTATATATCCTGAAGTATGCTCTGCAAGAGAGAGCAAGGCTGACGACTATGCAACTCTGCCTCACTTAAATCCAATTTGTGCACAATCTGTGATTTTATTGGATCCCCTGGAAAATCAGTGCCTGTTGGATTGGACTGAGGGAGATCTGCCCGTGTAACAGGAAATAGGGGGAGGATTCAAATTCCATCTACAATGTTTATTATCTATGTGACCTTGGGAAAGTCACTTCCGTCTCTAAGCCTGTTTCCCCACCTTTATAATGAAGGAGTTGGACTGGATGGTCTTTGGGGTCCCTGCCATCTCTAAAGCTTTGCTCCTGGGGGTTTTTATAGGGGCAATAACTCAGAAATCAAAAGGGATTGGCTGGTAGCTGGGAGGGGAATGGTTGCTGATGGGCTGTGGCAACTGAGACTGGTGATTCCCAAAACAGCATCAATAAGCATTGACTGTGTGTCTACTATGTGCACCTACTCTGTGTCAGGCACTATGCTAGTGTCTTCAGATAGAAATACAAAGAATGAAACAGTCTCCTTTTTTCATCACTTGAGTAGGGCTGGGGGCAGAGAATACTGTTTTCTTGTAAGCTCTGCTATATTAATTGTTCCCTCAAAGGGTCCCACAGGAGAATCTTGCCTATGAGTTTAGCTCCTTAGATTTCCAATTCTCTGTTGTAATCACAGATGTTCAGCATTAGAAGGGATCTCAGAGCCCATCTAATCCAAATTATATTTAAGCAGGAATCCCTATTCACAGCTCACAACAACTCTAAGAGACAAATGAGGCAAGAATCATCATTCCCATTTGACATTTGAATAATTGTGAGCAGAGAGATGTTAGAACCAAGGTCACACAGTGAATCCGTGGCTGAGATGAGGGCTAAAAGTCACTCGGTCACTTTGACTCTCAAGCTATAGCTGAGGACATAATAGGGTAGACAAAGGAAGGAAATAAACAATTACTAAGTGCCACGTACTTTGCTAAGTGGTTTACAAAATATCAGATTTTATCCTCATGACAACTTTGTGAAGTAAGTGCTATTGCTATTTCCATTTTGCTGTTGAGGAATCTGAGGCAAACATAGGTATTGGTCTGATCAAATACTCCACAGCCTCTCCCCTGCCCCCTCCCTCCCCAAACATACCCTTTCAGTGCCGTGTCTGTGCTCCATCAGGTGGCAGCTGTGTGTGCCCACATAAACACACACACACACGTGGTGAGTCACTGGTGATTTCACCAGTGACACCCGAGGACCACGGGGCTTAGGGACAGACACATTATTGAGTAAGTTTCCTTCTGAGAAGCACCTTCTTTAAGTCATCCAAAGGTTATGTGGTCCAGACTTCCAGGACCTTTTGTAAAGGTCAAAGCATGGAGTTTAGAGTTCAGAGGAACCCAAGAGACCATCTAGACCAACCTTCTCATTTTACAAGTAAGGAAACTGATGCCCAGAGATGAGAAATGACAAATCCAAGCTTAGGCGGATACTGAAAGGCAAAGCCTGGATTTGAACTCAGGTTTTCTGACTCCAAATCAAATCTTCTTTCCATTATATCATTAGGAATTTGGGCATTCCTCTAATTCTCTTGCTTTCACTATAGAACCTTTTTCTTTCCTTCAGTCCAGACCTATGATTTCATCAGCATAAGAAACTCTGTGGTAACTACCTCATTGGTACAGATGAAACTTGCCTGTTAACTTAAAGCCTTAGTGAGATGTTAAGCCACTTGTCCACGGTCACAAAGTCTGTTAGAAACAGGATTTGAACTCAGTCTTTCTGACCGGGAGGCTGGCCCTCTATTGTCTCTGCCACGCTGCTCCTCTAGTATCATTAAATCTAATCTGATGTTGCTGTTGTTTCTTCTTTGTTCTCGAAGAGGACCATGGCATCAGAAAGATGATGTCGTGGCTTGCAAGTGAGTTGGATATAAGAGAGGGGGAGCTGGGCAAAGCCACTAGCCCCACTGTCTCCCCTGGAGCCAGCTCTGTCCAGTGGCAAGATATAGATCAGGGTGTGATGCAGTAGGAGACCTTGGCCTTTTTAAACTAAGGTCTTTCCCAGATCTCAGTTTGTCTGAGGCAGGGCCTATTCAGTGATTAAGGCTAGGTAAGAAGTAAGGCAAAGAATGGTCTCTTTTACCTAGTCAAAAACAAACCAAAAAATTCAATATAAGAAAGGAAGACTCTCCGGGCTTTGAGCCAAAAAAGCAATAATTGCTATTTATACTCACTCTGAACCAGCAGAACCCAAAAGATGACCCAGTGAGGCTTGGCCTGGGACCTATTGTTGGCCAATCAATGAGAGCCAGAGTGATCTGGGTTTAAGGCAGGGTCCTTAAGAAAGAAATCTAGCCTGTGAACCCCAAGATATCTTGTGAGGTTTCAGTGACCAAAATTTGTATTTCTTTGGGCAGCTAATGTGATATCTTAGGGTGAAAGGAACCCCTTCAAGATCACTTGGTCCAACCCATTTTTACAGATGAGAAAATGGAGACCTGGAGAGATAAAGTTACTTACTCAAGGTTACTGAAACTCACATCCCCTAACACTTATGCCAGTGGTCTTTTTGTAATATCAATAAGACAAAGAAAATTAAAAAATAATAATATTTAACATTTACCTATCTCTTTTAGGTCAGCAAAACGCTTTACAATTGACTTGTTTTATCCTCACAACTATCCTGGGGAATACATGCTATTATTGTCATCCACATTTTGCAGATGAGAAAATGAGGTAGACAGAGGTTAAGTGACTTGCCAGGATCATTCAGGTAGTAAGTGTCCAAGGCTGGATTTGAACTCAAGTCTATACTGAGCTGAGGTACAATGTTTGCTACCTCTAAAAAGTGCCTGAGTGGGTCAGTGAAGGTCTCCAACTGTACTTATGATAAGCTCTGAGCTTTGGCAGCTGAAAGAGCTCAGATGATCATAGACTTTATCGAGATGGGTATGAGAGATGGACCAAACCACTCAATCTCTGCAACTGGATTATTACATTCAGTGTTGGGGTACCCTTTTAGGGAGGGTACTGAATAACTGAAATGCATCCACAGAAGGATGGCCAGGAGGGGGAAGGTGCTAAAGCCCATTCTAGCTTTGACTGCAATGGTTGGTAAAGTAACTGAGCCCGTGCATCCTGGAGAAAGGGGAGATGATAGCCATTTTCAGGTCTCTGAAGAAGTGTCACACTGAGGAGAGACAAGAGCCTTTGCCTGCAGAGGACAGGCCTGGAAGGAAGGAAGGAAATAAGCGTTTCTTAAGTGCCTACTATGTGCAAGGTTCTAAGGTACTAAGCATTTTACAAATATTATCTCATTTGATCCTCAGAATACTCTGGGGAGTAGGTGCTGTTATTATCCTCATTTTACAGTTGAGGAAACTGAGGCAGACAGAAGTTAAGTGACTTGCCCAGGGTAATGCAGCTAGTAAGTATCTGAAGCTAGATTTGAACTCAGATCTTTCTGACTCAAGGTCCAATGCTCTATTCCCTGTGCCACCTATAAGTAATGGATAAAAGCTGAAGAGAGATAGATTTAATATCAGTATAAGGAAAACAATTTCCTAACAGTGAAAGCTGTCCCAAAGTGGAAGGAGGTCACAGGTTCACCACATGGTGTGGCAGGGAATACAGCATGATCCAGTAGAACGACGCTGAATTCGGAGCCAGGAGACCACCAGCTATGTGTAATTCTGGGCAAGTCCCTCTAACACCTTTAACACCTTCATCTTTTGGGCTAGATGACCTCTAAGGGCCCTTCAGGCCCTAAGTCTATGATCTTATAATACATCACTGGGGCCCTTTAATAGGTGGAGACTAAGTGACCATTTGTCTGGGATATTGTAAAAGGAGATTCCTCTGCAGGTAAAGGTCAGACTACAATGGTCTTTGAGGCATCTGCCACCTCAGACATTCTGTGACGTCTGTGAGTGCCAACCTAAGGCTTGTATGAGTCATCAGAGACTGTTCCCTAAAGACCAAAACTCCCCAAAGACTCTACCTGGTTGACCCAGCGTGCTGACACAGACCCAAGGTAAAAGTCATCGGCCATTGTTGGGGATCAGGTGTATGTGTCACCAATTAAACAGAAACTTTTTTTATCCAGTTATACAAAACTGTGGTCTGCATGAAACTAGTAAGTCCAGATTTTAGGACAGTTTTGAACATTCGTTGAAAGAGAGGCTACATTTGCTGTCTGGACAATACACCTGAGCTTTTGTTTTTGTAATAGAATAGGACCTGCATCACTGTGATTTCATGATTAGCTAAGATCTCATCTAAAAGGAGTTGTATCACTTTAGTAAGAGAACTCCAAATTCTCTGCTAGACCTAGATTACAGACCAGTTTTATTCCATCTTAAGGTACTAAGTACATTATGAGAGAAATGATCATTCATAATCAATAGTTTGGGGAGATTCAGAGCTCTCCACTTCTTCGAAAGTCCTGATTTTTAAAAGTTCAATCTCTTGAAGGACGTTGCTGATTATGAGCTTGGACTAACTTTCTTGTTTAACACCCCACCCTGGTAGAAGCTATTGTGCTCTGCTCAGGCTTGGGTGGGCATACATTCTTTGAATAGACAGGCTAAAGTTACAGGTGTTCTGGTAGTTTCTCTGTCCAACGGTGACAGGATGTCACTTTCAGCCCCTCATTTTAATACAGCTCACCTTCAATTGTGGTGTACAATCAGAGTTGTATGCCACCCCTCTGGAATACCTACTTTTTGAAGGGCATATGAACTGTGAACCTACCTCCATAATTATTTTTGGTCTGAGGGAGATGGCCAAATGACCATCCTTTTATTAATAATGTGCTGGCCTCATTAATAAAATTATTAAATTAATAAGAAACCACATCTCTTGAACCATTTTAATTGTCACAAATACTAGGTAAATACTGGAGAAATATGCCTGCCATTGACTCAAACTCTTCTAGGCCAAAGACCAGAGCACCTCTGTAGAAGGTTCTACATGGGTTAATACTGATATTTCTCCCAAAGAAGCTTCTCCATGATTTGATAGGAAGTGAAGCTATCTATCCATAAGCACACTTCCAGCCTTCACTCTGCAAACAGTGGAAAGAGTTCTGGCTTTGGAGTCAGAGGACCTGGGTTTGAAACCTACCTTTTATGCCTGTGACCTGGGAGACCTTGGGTAAGTCACAACTTTGCTAGTCCTCAGTTTCTTCATCTGTAAAATGAGGGGATTGGAAGAGATGGCCCTTCCATATCTAATTCTATCACTCTATATGTAGTGATGTACTATACGTACCTTATGCCATGAAAGGTGCTTTTTAAAAATCCTCCTCCTCCGTCCTTCCTTCATGAAAGTTATTGTTCCCTTTGGGTTATTGTATGCCCCATTTGGCCATCCCCAGTGGTTTTCTCCAGAGAGAAAACATTAGGAGTGAACACAACTGTCAGGAATCTCTAGACGAGATCTGACTGAAGCCTAGTCACCAGCTACTTTTCCAGTTTTGGTATATATCTTATGTGGACACTGAGTTATGTTCTCAGACTGACACAAGAGCAGGCAAAGAAAACACGAAAGAGTGGAGAAAACCGTAAGCCCCGATACCATGGGCACTGCTACTAGGCTACTCCTAACCTCTCTGGTCTCTACCTCACACATATTGTAGGGACTTTCGTCACAGGCTCTTCTCACTGCCATGTATATAAGCCAACCTGCACATACACCAGCACCCTTCCAACTCCCTGACATCCCTGGTGGAAGTAAGGGAAGCAGTTATGGGTGGAGCCCAATTAAGCTCCTAGCTAGCTTTGGGATGGGCAAGTAGGGAGGAGCCAGCCCTAAACATTTAAGCTGGCATTGTCATGGATTCCAGGTGGGCATGCCCTCATTTGGAAAGGATTATATTCAAATGTAGACCTTGGTGACTACTTCTGTGTGAGTTTGGCAGGCCAGGGCCCTGGAGCCAGTGCTGGATTAGTTATTTTTTAAATGCTAATTTTTTACAAGCATTTATTTTCCTTACCTTCCACCACCCTCCAAATTAACAATAAAAAAAAACCCTTCTCCCAGTTAATATACAATACAATAAAACAAATTTGCACATCAAACATATCCCCAAACCTATATCTTAGTATGCATTTTAAGTCTATCACCTCTCTGGCAGAAGGTGGTCAGGGAGCTTCACCTTTAGTCTTCTAGACTCATGATTTATCATTACATTGATTGGAGTTCTAAAGTCTTTCAAAGTTGTTTTTCTCTATAATGTTGTCATTGGATAAATTATTTTCCTATATCTGCTCACTTTGCTCTGTGCTGGTTCGTAGAAGCCTTTCCGGTTTCCTCTTAAACTTCCTATTTCATCATTTCTTATAGTGTAATAAAATTCCATTGCACTCATACGCCATAATGAATGGATGGGCACACCCTTAGTTTCTGACTTTTTTTGTTTTGGTTTTTTTGCCACTATGAAAAGAGCTGCTATAAATACTTTTGTACATGAGTCCCTTTCCTCTTTCTTCAAACTCTTTAGGGAATAGGCCTAGCAGTGAGATAACTAGGTCAAAAGGTATACCCAATTTCCATGACTTTTGGTAGGGCATTGTCCCAAATTGCTTTCCAGAATGGTTGGATCAATTTACAGCTCCAACAACAGTGTGTCTGTGTGCCTGCTTTCCCACAATCCCGTCAACATTTGTCACCTCTGCCAATCGTATGGGTGTGATGTGGAACCTAAGAGTTGTTTTAAGTTGATTTATATAATTATTAATGATTTAGAGCATTTTTTCATTTGGTTGTGTGTTGAATAAAATTCCAAGAGACAAAGTTCTGAGTATAATTAATCAATTTATTGGTTAGACTAACAACAAGCAATAAATTGAGGTCATTTGTCTCTCTTGGTTACCAAAGACCCTCTCTGAGAGCAATAGAGCCTTTCAAATCCAAGTATGTCTTCCTTCTAATTGGCCTGATAGTACGACATTGTGACCTCCTCTGGCAAACATAAGGTAACCCTGACTGGTAGACGGATTGGCCTTCAGGTGTGACTGATCACACCCCACTCTGACTCTTAAGGAATGCCAATTGCTCCAGAAGAGACAGTGCCTCTAGCCATCTTGGTTCAATTAGATTCCTCCCGGTTTTGGCTTCCTTATTAGAGACCAAGTTGCCCCGACTCTTGATCAGAAAGTAAGGACACAAGTGCCATCCCCTGGATGGCTTGACCTTATCTCAAACTGGCTCTGTTTACAGCAAAGCAGAAGCAAGGGGCCCTGCCCAGGCTGGTAAGCAGATGCATTGGGGCTGGAAGTAATCACCTTAATCAGGCTCTTCAGAAACTATCTGTCCTTTGGATGTGGGGTCTGTCAAAATGAGGAAAAGAGTGGATCACATGGAAATATTGGCTATTAAATAAGGCAATCCGATATTAATTTTCCTCAGTCGTTGATTTCTTGGATTTCTTCCTTTGAAAATTGCTTGTTCATATCATTTGAACATTTGTTCCCTGGGGAATGGTACTTGTTCTTATAAATTTAAATCAGTTCTTTACATACATAAATACATTATATATATATATATATATATATATTATATATATATATATATATATACACATATTTGTATATATGTTTACATATATGATCATCAGAGAAACTTGTTATAAAGATTTTTCCTAGCTAATTTTTCCCTTCTAATTTCAATTACCTTAGTTTTTTATGCAAAAGCTTTGAAATTTTATATAAGCAAAATTGTCCATTTCCTCTTTTGTGATTCTTCTATCTTTTATTTTTTCATTGATACTTCCCATATACATAGATCTGAAAGGTAAATTCCTCCTTGCTCCTCTAATTTGCTTATGATGTTAACTTTTATGCCTACTTAAGACATCTATTTGGAATTCATATTAACAAGTGAGATGTTAGCTTATACCTAATATTTGCTAGACTATTTTCCCAGCAGTTTTTTTCCCCCCAAATAGTGAGTCCTTTCCCCAGTAACTAAGGTCTTTGAGTTTATCAGATATTAACCGTTGAGTTTGATTCTGTATATCAGATATCTAATTTGCTTCATTGACTGAACTCTACATTTTAATCAGTACCAAATCATTTTAATGATTATTTCTTCTTAGTGTAATTTGAGATCTGGTGCTTCTAGGTGGCCTTCTTTCCCACTTCTTATCATTACTTCCCTTGAGATTTTTTACCTTTGGTTCCTACAAATAAATTTCATTATTATTTTTTCTAGCTCTATAAAACAATCCTGTAGTAGTTGGATTTGCATGGCATTGAAAAATAAATTAATTAGGTAGTATTGTCATTCTATTTTCTACTGATTGATTAGTTGTTGAGAAAATGTGTGAATGAAATGAAGCATTGGGATGGGGAGCTGTGTATAAGTACTATCTGGGGATTTTTTTCATCTGAGCAAAAAATTCAGTGGGGGGCAGGGAAGGAAAGATAGCATATAATCCAAGCACAGTTGTGGTGGCAGGTAGATGACAGTTTAGGGGCAGCTGGTAACTCAGAGGATAGAGTACTGGACCTGAAGTCAGGAAGATTCCTCTTCCTGAGTTCAAATCTGGCCTCAGAAACTCACTAGCTATGTTATCCTGGGCAAGTCACTTAACCCTGTTTGCCTTAGTTTCCTCATATGTAAAATGAGCTAGAGATGGAAATGGCAAGCCACTCCAGTATCTCTGCCAAGAAAACCCCAAATGGGGTCGTGAAGAATCAAACACGACTGAAAAATGACTAAACGACTGAATGCGCAAGAAACTCTGCTAGGCATTACATATAGAAGGAAAAGTGTTTACGATATGTTTGTGTGTGGTGTGTGGTGTGCATGTGTTGTGTGAGTTATGTGTGTTGTATTTTGTACGTGCATTGTGTTGTACGCATTGTGTATGTTGTGTACATATTGCAAGTGCGTGTGGGGATAGTTCCTAGCAAGCCCTAAGTAGCCTGGAAGATGCCAATGCCACTACTTCTTAGTGGTTCTTAGCCAGCTCATCTTAGTGGCTCCTGACAGTGGTGGTGACATCCTAGGAGAATCTTCTTGTTTCACTTCAGTGGAATGAAGGCTTTCATAGTTGGATGACACTCAAAGGGCCCAGCCCTCCAGAAGGAAAACGAGAGCCAGTGAGATCATGCCCAACAACTGCCAGTGAGAATCATTGGCATGCCCATTGACAGTGAGAGTGGTGGCTTCTCTTTTCCTCCCTTATGAGCCTAGGGCTTCACCCACATCTCAAAAACCTTGACACCCACTTTCTTGCCCAGATCCCTCTCTGGACGGAATCGTGGACAGAGAAATTGTTCACTGATCAAGGAGAGTCGGTGTGACATAGTCTATTGAGGGCTAAGAGGCCTGAAATCAACCAGTCAATTGGTAAGCACTACAGTAGGTCCTGGGGATACAACTGAACAGATACTAGGGCCTCAAGAAGCTTGTATTCTAATGGGAGAAGCAATATACATACATACATACATACATATATAATATGAATACTCAAGATATGTATAGATTTGGTAAGATCTAATCGAAGAGGGGAAGGCTATTAGAGTAGGGGAAAAGATGTCCTATGGAAAGTGGATTTTGAGTTAAATCTTGAAGGAAGCCAGGTATTATAAGAAGTAGAAGAGATATGGGAGACAGCCAGTGCAAAGGCATGGTGAGGGGAGATGGGGTGTCATGTGAGAGGCGCAACAAGTCGGTCAGTATAGCTAGACCCTAGAGTAAGTGTAGGAGAGAAATGTTTAAGGAGACTGGGAAGGGAGGAAGAAGCCGGGTTGTGAAGAGCTTTAAATGCCAAATAGAGATAGAGGATTTTATATCCTATCCCACAGGTAGGGATCCCATAGGGAGCCAATGATATTTATTCAGTGTTTTGTTGATGTATATGTGGGGGAGGGTGAGGAGGAAGAGGAGGAGGAGGAGGAGGAGGAGGAAGAGAAGGGGAGGGGAGAGAGAGAGAGAGAGAGAGAGAGAGAGAGAGAGAGAGAGAGAGATGGATGGTGAGATGTGAACTTTAGGAAATTCACTTTACAAGCTAGGTAGGGGATGATTGGACTGGTGAAAAATTTGATGCAATAGTCTAAACAAAAGGTGATGAGGGCCTGAATGTGGGTGTTGGTGCTATGAATGGAAAGAGGAGGAAGGACAGAAGAGATCTTCTGAAGAAAGAAATGCTAAAATTTGTCCATTGATTGTATATATGAGGTGAAGGAAAGTGGGGAGCTGAGGATTGGAGGAAGTTAGAAAGAGGGATGCGTCTCTAAAACTCACTAGCTCACATGTGACCATGGGCAAGTCACTTAATCTCTGTGGCTCTCAGTTTCCTATAAAGTGAGGCTGATGCCTATAGTGCCTACTTCAAAAGGTTGCTGTGCAACTCAAGTGAAATAATGTATGGAAAATGCTGTATAAATGTCAGTTAACTATATTTAACAAGTCAGGATGTACTTTGTCATCAGTCAGGTTAGGAAATGCTTGGGTCATTGGGCAACTGTTTGTGCTTAAACATAGTCCCCTGATGGGTGGTTATGGGGGTTTCCTGCCTGAATTCAAGCAGAACTTTGAAGATTCCCACAAGGAGAGAGAGACAGATAGAGAGACACAAAGACATAGAGAAGACAGAGAGACAGAGACAAAGACAGAGACAGAGAGATGGAGGAGGAGGAGGAAGAGAAGGAGGAGGGAGAGACAGAGACAGAGAGACAAAGAGAGGGGGGAGAGAGGGAGGAAGGGAAGACAGAAGGAAGGAGAAAAGGAAGAAAGAAAAAGAAAGGAAGAAAAAAGTTTTTCTTTTTCCATAACACAGTATAATAAAAATGATGATTGCACATGAAACTGCAATTCTATTATGTACAACTTGCTATTCCTTTTAAACATATAATAAAGTTATCATGTAAATTTCTTTTTTTTCCTTTTTTTCCCTCTCCTTCCCCTGCACCTTAGAGATGGCTACCATTAGACACAAATATGTGTGTGTGTGTGTGTGTGTGTGTGTGTGTGTATGTGTAAAATAATTCTATGTATACTTCTATTGATCCATTTATCAGTTGTTATTAACCACTTACCACATGTAAGGCACTATGTTGAGTGCTGGGGATATAAAGGGAAAAAGAAAGGTAGTCATTACCCCCAAGAATCTTATATTCTAATAGGCTAAGACAATGTAAATAGAAGAGAGGTGGCCAAGGTGGAGTATTTTGGTCAAGTTAGTCACATATATTCACATATAGGATCAACTCCTAGGAATTCATCTACTGTTTCCAGAGCTAGAGATGGAAATGGGGAATGTAGACTTGGGCTATACTAGACTCGGGTGCCTTAGAGAAGCTCATTGATCAAGTTCTGGTGAGAAATGTATACTTGATACTGATGAAAGGTATCGATAGCTATCCCTTTATTCCTGGCCCCACAATCCAGGAGACAAAGAAGATATCAATAAAGTAATGGGAACACAAATATATATCCTAGGATGTGACATGGTATCTAACCTCCCCTATGGTGCTAGGGACCTGATGACTTACCCAGAATGACCCAGCTTGTATCTCAGATCCTGACTCTGAATTCTGGAGACTGACACCAGTCTTTCACCCTGCTTGAGTAGCCACTGATACCTGTTCAAAAGGAGATCGTTTTAATCAGTGTTCCAAATATCAAAACACCATAAATGTTGAGCCCCATTGAGATATCCTGTCACTCATGTGCACACACACACGCACACACACACACACGCATGCACACACATGCACACACACGCACACAAAATTGAATTTGGGGATGCAGCTCCCAGGGAATTCACTACAAAGGAACTCCAGAGTTTGTCATTGTCACCAACTCTTTCTCCCCTGAAAAGTCACCAGCTCTCTCAATCAAGACACATATCTTGTGCTCTTACTCTTACCCTCTGCCCACAGTAATCATTTTCATTATCTAGACCCAGTATTCTTTTCCATTGATTCCTGACCTGCTGGACTCTTGCTCTGCCCTAGGTGTGGACCACGAACTCAAAACAACAGACCTTGGACAATCCTCCATCTCAATGGCCCACTCCAATTTTGGTAATCATGGATGCACTTGCCGAGATGTTTCATTTCATCCCTTTCCACAGAACTCCTGGAGATTGAAAGGTTTTTCAGTTACTATTGCTAGCTTCTAAATTGCATCTCCTGGGATGGAGCCAAGATGGTGGCATGAAAGCAGTGACTTGCTTGAGCTCTCCCCCAAACCCCTTCAAATACCCATAAAAAATGGCTCTAAACAAATTCTAAAGCAGCAGAACCCACAAAAAGACAGAGTAAAACAAATTTCCAGCCCAAGACAACCTGGATGGTTGATCAGAAAGGCATATCGCGCCAGGCAGGTAGAGGAGCTCAGTTTGGCATGGGCATTCAGGCCACAGTGAACCTGGAGCAGGCCTCAGAGGAATGAATCACAGGCAGCTGTGGTGGTTTCAGACTCCTCAATCCACCAACACCAAAGAAAACTTAGAAGGTCAGTGGGAAAAGTCTGTTTCTGTGGTGCTCAGAGAGGAGCTAGGTCAGAGCCAGCTCCAGAGAACAGAGCGTGGGGGCTCCGGGTCGGTGGCTGTGTTCTGAGCTTCCAGCCCACAGACTGAGGGGGAATCAAGTGGCTGATCAGAGGGGAACTGCAGGGATCTCTTTGCTGGTGCTGAGGCAGGAATCTCTTGCTTTGCCTGTGCTTGGATCTGGGTCACAGTTCTGGGTGGCAGTTCTGGGGTGAGGAGGAGCACTGGCTTGGTGGAGTTTGTAGTGGTGGTGCAAAGGAAACCCTCCTCACAATTTCAAGAGAGAAAACACTGCTTGTGGCCGGTCACTCAAAGACCAGAGCACAGGCCAGGAAAAGAGTAAACACCTCGACCCTTATCATACCACCTTGGAAGAACTGAAAATTTACGGGTCCCTAGAAGTACCTCTGAAAACAGCTGTACAAACCCCTGAAGCTTGGGACATTACATTCTCCATATTGGACACAGACTCTTACCTTAACAAAGAGTTTAAAACTCAAGCAGTTGGCTGGGATCATGAGCAAACCTCGCAAAATGAGTCAGACTATATTATCTTACTTTGGTGACAAAGAAGATCAAAACATGCAACCAAAAGAAGACAACAAAGTCAAAGCTCCCACATCCACAGCCTCCAAGAAAAATATGAATGCATTCCAGCCCATGGAAGAGCTCAAAAGGAATTTTGAGAAGCAAGTAAGAGAAGTAGAGGAAAAACTAGGAAGAGAAATGAAAGTGATGCAAGAAAATCATGAAAAACAAGTCAACAGCTTGCTAAAGGAGACCCAAAAAAATACTGAAGAAAATAACACCTTAAAAATAGCCTAACCCAAATGGCAAAAGAGGTCCAAAAAGCCAATGAGGAGAAGAATGCCCTAAAAAGCAAAATTGGCCAAATGGAAAAGGAAGTCTAAAAGCTTACTGAAGAAAATACTTCCTTAAAAATTAGAACAGAGCAATTGGAAGATAGTGACTTTATGAGAAATCAAGACACAGTAGAACAAATCCAAAAGAATAAAAAATTAGAAAACAATGTGAAATATCTCATTGGAAAAACAACTGACCTGGAAAATAGATCCAGGAGAGAGAATTTAAAAATTATTGGACTATCTGAAAGCCATGATCAAAAAAAGAGCCTAGACATCATCTTTCAAGAAATTATCAAGGAAAACTGCCCTGATATTTTAGAACCAGAGGGCAAAATAGAAATTGAAAGAATCCACCGATCTCACCCTGAAAGAGATCCCCAAAGGAAAACTCCTAGGAATATTGTAGCCAAATTCCAGAGTTCCCAGGTCAAGGAGAAAATATTGCAAGCTGCCAGAAAGAAACAATTCAAGAAACACAATCAGGACAGCACAAGTTTTAGCAGCTTCTATATTAAGGGACCGGAGGGCATGGAATATAATATTCTGGAGGGCAAAGAGATAGGATTACAAAAGAATCACCTACCCAGCAAAACTGAGTATAATCCTTCAGGGGAAAAATGGTCATTCAGTGAAATAGAGGACTTTCAAGCATTCTTATGAAAAACCAGAGCTGAATAGAAAATTTGACTTTCAAATACAGGACTCCAGTGGAACATGAAGAGGTAAACAGGAAAGAGAAATCATAAGAGACTTATTAAGGTTGAACTGTTTACATTCCTGCATGGAAAGATGGTATTTATAACTCATGAGACCTTTGTCAGTATTAGGATAGTGGGAGGGGAAAAATTATATGTATGTATGCAGAGAGAGAGAGAGAGAGAGAGAGAGAGAGAGAGAGAGGGCACAGGGTGAGTTGGAGATGAAGGGGTGATATCTGGAGAATAAAATTAAGGGGTGAGAGAGGATTATACTAGGAGAAGGAGAAAGGGAGAGGTAGAATGGGGTACATTATCTCACACAAAACAAGAAAAGGTTCTTACAGTGGAGGGGAAACAGGGGAAGGTGAGAGGAAATGAGGGAATCTTATTCTCATAGGATTTGGCTTAAGGAGGGAATAACATACACACTCAATTGGATATGGAAATCTGTCTTACCCTACAGGAAAATAGGGGAAGAAGGGGACAAGAGAGCAGGGGGATGATAGAGAGGAGGGCAGATTGGGAAAGGGGTAATCAGAAGGAAGTACTTCTGAGGAGGGACAGGGTCAAAAGAAAGAATAGAATAGATGAGGGGGCCAGGATAGGAGTAAGGGAAATATAGTCAGTTTTTCATAACATGTCTACTATGGAAGTGTTTTGCGTAACTGCACATGTATGGCCTGTATTGAGTTGCTTGCCTTTTCAATGAGGGTGGGTGGGGTGGGAGGAAGGGAGAAAGTTTGGAACCTGGAGTTTTAGGAACACGTGTTTAAAAAAAAGTTTCCACATGCAGCTGGGAAATAAGAAATACAGGAAATGAGGTACAGAAATCTATCCTGCCCTGCAGGAAAGGGGAAGGGGAAGGGGATAAGAGAAGGGAGTGGGGGAGAGATAGGAGGGAGGGCAGACTGGGAGAAGGGGTATTCAGAATGCATGCCATCTTGGGGTGGGGGAGGGGCAAGAAGGGGCAAAAATTTGGAATCCAAAATCTTGTGGAAGTAAATGTTGAAAACTAAAAAAAAATTAAAAAATAAATTGCATCTTCTAAATTGCAGTATGCCCTCACCCCAGAAAAACATACCTCCATTGGCTCTAACCCCTTCCATATTCACTACAGATTCTACTTGTACTGTCGGATGAAAGTTGCTCCTTTCATGGCCACCTGGCCACAGATGATTATTTTGTAGGTCTCTGGACAGCGCAAGTCAACCTAGAAACACTCCAGTCTTATCTAACATCCTGAACTAAATATAGTCTTGACAAAAGACACCCCAGCATGCAGGCCCATGTTCCTCTGGGTTATGAGTACAGCAGAAACCTTTACAGTATCTGTTAGACTAGAAAGGGTTCAGTCCAAACATTGGATCTGGAAATTCACATCCTGACTAGTTTCTGGCATTTCTTTTTATTTTATTTTGTTTTTTGAGGCTAGATCTCCCTATCTCAGAATTTCATGACCCCCATATAATTAATAATTTGCAAAGGAGCTTTGACTTGCTTTGTTTATGACCTGAATTGTTTTGTCCCTCCTTAGGCTGCCTGGTGATCTTCCTGTTCTTGAGGGAGTCACAATACTAGTGCCTGATATAATGCAGACAATCAGAGTCTGACCCATTGCAACTCAAAACTCCCAAGCTCAAGAGATCCACTAGCCTGCAAGGATCACCACACCTGGTCTGGTATTCCCCAATAATCTTGACTACCTGAACAGGAGAATGTTACCATGGCCCAGGTCAAAGATTCCTCTAATAAAACACTGGCCCTAGGCCAAATAGCATAAGGGACCTGAGAAGAAAAATAATTCTGATGAAAATAAACTCAAGGATTATTAGGAGGTCATCTGAACCAAGAAAGATGTTAAATATAATGAGGGAATTTCAGACTCTTCCAGTACATATTGTATTACCCACAGACTCTGATATTGCAGAGAACAAGAGACCCAATTGAATTGTGGGTAAAGCAGGTCTTTAAGATACTGTAGGCTCTGCTTAGCAGGTGGAGGTAGCTGAGAGAGAGAGAGAGAGAGAGAGAGAGAGAGAGAGAGAGAGAGAGAGAGGAAAGAGAGAGGGAGAAAAGAGAGAGAGGAGAGAGAGGGAGAAAAGAGAGAGGAGAGGGAGAGAGAGGAGAGAGAAAGGGAGAAGAGAGAGGAGAAGGAGAGAGAGGAGAGAGAGAGAGAGAGAGAGAGAGAGAGAGAGAGAGAGAGAGAGAGAGGGAGAGAGAGCGAGAGCAGGCTCCAGTCTGGTGATTATTGGCCAACTTCTATGCTACCATTCAGGTTGGTCTGTGGGCCATGGAGACCCCAAGTTCAGGGATCATGGTGATCATGTCAAAATAATAGCAAAAATAAGTTCATTAAAGTGATAGAAAAGTTAATGAGGGCTAAAACTTCCCACAGCAGCAGAGGCCTGGTAACATCCCTGTCAATGAGTTTGGCTCTAGGGAGAGGATTTAGCATCATGGTTTGGATATGAGTAGTAGCAAGGCTGAGCTAGGCCAGAGGAGCAGTTTAATTGATTTTATAGATACATTTTTATATCATTTAAATAAGAGATTAAAATATCTTTTATAGAAATTTTCCCCTTTATCCTTTCCCCACCCCTTCCCAAAAACTATCCCATATAACAAAGTTTTTTAAAATAAAAAATAAAAGGAGGAAGAGGAGAAAAAATCAGCAAAATGGATAAATATATAAAAAAACATTGACATTATGTAGCAATGATCCACACTTGTGGACTCTCCATCTTTGCAAAGGAGTTGGAGGCAAAGGAAGTTGGCTTCTCATACCTCTTCTGGGGAGCCAAGCTAGATCTTTGTAATTTTGCAACAATTATTTTTTATTGTTTTGTGGTTGCTGTTTTCATGTAATCATTGTGTAAATTGTTTCCTTGACTCTTTGTATCCACTTGTGTGAGCCTTTCCATGTTTCTCTATATTTATCATACTCACAATTTCTTCTTTTTTTGAATTTTATAAGCTTTATTTAATCACAGTTTTAAAATTCTTTCAAAAAAGACAAACCCAAACTAAAACTATTTAATAATTTAGTGCTCCAAACATTATCAAACATTTAACATTTAAAAATAAGAAACGCTTCACGAATTCGCTTGCCATCCTTGCACAGGGGCCATGCTGATCTTCTCTGTATTGTTCCAATTTTAGTATATGTGCTGCCGAAGCAAGCGCCATACTCATAATTTCTTACAGCACAATAGTATTCCACTCGATTCATGTAACCGTATTTGTTTAGCCATTCCCCATTCAATTGGCATCTACTTTGTTTCCAATTATTTGCTACAAAAACAACAGCAACAAAGACTACTGTAAATATTTTGGTGTATATGGGGACTGTTTTCTTATCAATGAGCCCCTTGGGGGCATATTCCAATAGTAGAATCTCTGGGTCAAAGGATGCAGACGTTTTAGCCACTTTATACACATAATTCTAAATTCCTTTCCAGAGTGGTTGTACCAATTCAAAGCTCCACCAACAATATAATAATATGCCTGTCTTTCTACAACCCTTCCAATACTGACTATTCCCATCTTTCTGTTTAAATTATTATTATCGTTATTTTTGCCAGTTTGTTGGGTATGAAGTGAAACCTCAGGATTGTTTTGATTTGCAGCTCTCTTACTGTTAGTTACTTGAAGCACTCTTTCATGTTGTTATTTAGAACATGACTTTTTATATGAAATTAAGTTCTTTGCCTGGGGAACAGTTCAGCAATTGGATCTTAGACAAGAGATGTCACTCAATGATTTAGCTCTTGGTAGAGAATTTATATTTCTTCCTTCCTTCCTTCCTTCCTTCCTTCCTTCCTTCCTTCCTTCCTTCCTTCCTTCCTTCCTTCCTTCTTTCCATCTATTTATCTATCTATCTATCTATCTATCTGTCTGTCTGTCTGTCTGTCTGTCTGTCTATCTATCTACTAAAGAGATTCTGGCGGCCTGGTAGAGAATCTCTCTGTCTCTCTCTCTGTCTCTCTGTCTCTGTCTCTATCTCTCTCTCTCCCTAAAGGGAATCTTAGGCCTAAGTGGCCTAGTTGGGATGTCTGAAATTTAGAAAGACTTATCTTCCTAGAGCACATTTCTGATCTTCTCATTCCTCAGAAGCATTCAATAGCTCACCAGTGCCTCTAAAGTAAAGTCCAAATTCGTTGACCTCATGTATAAGATCCTCCATGATCTGAGTCCACCCCCCCTCCATTTTTATCTTCCTAAAGGTACCCTATAATCCAGTGAATGCTGAATGATTCATTATTCCCTGAACATGATTGCTTGCCTCCAAACATGAGAAATCATGCCCTTCTGTTTGCCTGTATTTCTATCTACTCATCCTTCAAAGCCTAGTTCAAATGCAACCTATTCCATGAAGCTTTTCAATTCTCAAAGTACTTTGCTCAAATCTCTCTCATGGGGCCTATCCCACTCTATGTTACACTGTGATAGTAATGGTAATAATAATAACAATAATAGTAATGATAGAGTTTATATAGCACTTTTCAGGTTTTCAAAGCACTTCACTAAGATTATCTCATTTGATCCTCACAACAACCCTGGGAAGTGTATGTTGTTATTATCCCCATTTTACAGATGAAGAAACTAAGAGAGACAGAAGTGATTTACCCAACGTCACACAGCTAAAGTGTGGGAAGCTAGGTGGCACAGTGGACAGAGTGCTGGGTCTGAAGTCAGGAAAACTTATATTCCTGAGTTCCAATCTGGCCTCAGACACTTACTAGCTGTGCGACCTTAGGCAAGTCACTCAATCCTGCTTGCCTCAGTTTCTTCATTTGTAAAATGAGTTGGAGAAGGAACTCCAGTTCTTTGCCAAGAAAACCCCAAATGGGATCACGAAGAGTCAGGCACAACTGAAAGGAATGAACAAAAACAACGCACAGCTAGAAGTGCCTTAGGTAGGAACTGAGCACTCAGGTCTTGCTGCCCTACCCATTGTGCCACCTGACTGCCCTAGGTTCCATGTGAGCAGGGACCTTATCTTAATAGGGGAAGGGAAGAGAATAAGCATTTATATAGTGGTCTATCACATGCCAGACATTGTGCTAAGTATTTTCACAAATATTATCTCATTTGATCCTCTCAACAACTCTGTAAGGTAGGTGCTATTATTATCTTCAATTTTTTTATAACTGAGGAAACTGAGGCAAATAGCAATTGTGTCTTTCCCAAGGCCACACACTAATAAGTATCTGAGGCTGAATTTGAACTAAGGTCTTTCTGACTCCAGGCCAAGTACTCTCTCCACTAGATCACCTAGCTGCCTTAATCTTTTTTGTATGCCCCCACAACATCTTAGCATAATGCCAAACACATAATAGGTTCACAGTAAATGACAAATGAATGTACAAATGACTTCCACAGAAATACATCTAACTTCCTTTGACAACCTATTATTAATCTCTCACCCATGGATTGAGCTAAATACTTCTTAAACCTTATTTATATCTCTCCCATCTCTCTGGGCACTCAATTCCATCTCCTTTCTCCTTGCCTCTGCACATGGTCCACCATATTTGAGTTATATTTCCTCTCCAGGTATAAAACCTCTCTTTACCAATGCAGATCAGTATCTGCTTTGCCATGTAGAGTCTTTGAGGGTTCCCTAGAGAACTGAGAGCTTTAGTGATTTGCCCAGGGAACCACAGTCAATACATGTAAAAAGTAAGATTTGAATCCTGTCTTCCTGACTCCCATGTCTAAGTCTCTATCCACTAAGACAGGTGACTCTTCATGCATATACACTCTTGTATATTCCTTGCATGTACAACATACTACCTAGCTATTATTTTCGTATATACATTATATTTAATTGTCTTTGTGCACATAGAATAGAGGTTCAAACCCTCAAACTGTAGGCTGCATGCTCCCCACTACACTCCCGAGTGCAGCTTGAATTGGAGTAATTGGAGAATATGATATTGGGATTATATTATACATAATATATTATATTACAATTGGGAAATATTTAACAATATGACATTAAATGTAAATGGTACATATTTAACAAAATAAATAAAAATACAACCAAACATAGATAACATTACATTTTAAAGCTAAGTCAACATGTAGCCCACAGGCATCCTTATGTACAGTTTAGTGACCCCTGTTTCTATTTGAGTTTGATACAACTGCCTTGGAATGTAAGCTTCTTGAAGAGAAGGATTGTTTTTGCTTTTGTCTTTGTATGTTCAGTGCCAAGTACACTGCCTTACACATAGTAGACATTTAATAAGTCTTTGTTGATTTGAGATAAATCAATTTATTAGACATGCTATGAAATTGAATTTCCTTTTATGTTCACAGATGAAGGTCATTTTTTCGTGTATTGAATGACTAATACGGGCAATCTGAAGCTGTTAGGTTTTATCAGAACTGAGGCACGAGCAATTGTATGTGGAAGTTGGGTTTTGCTTCTCTTAAACTGACTCCTTCAAGAGGTCTGGATGTCGATGAGTATGTATACCACTTCCTCTTTGCTTATCTCAACCTGTAACTTGTTTTTCAAGAGTGTAGATTGGCTGAGGCAATCTGGAGAAGTCTACAGTCTCCTCTCCCATGATTGCTAGTGGTAACTAGGGATGGAGCCCTGCCTCCAGGCTTCCCCATCCTCTCTCCCAGCCCTCCCCCCCCACCTTAATTAGCTTTGCCAACTTTGAGGTTCTGTCCTTCATATAGTAGTACAAAGATTCTCTTCTCTAAGCCCATCACGGATGCATGAACAAAGTAGTATTTTTCAGTTGATGGAGTATATTGGCACTGTCTCTTCTTATGCCCTCTTTGGAAGCACTGAAACCTATTTGTGTGATGGTCAACCAGGAGCTAGAATGGAAATAGCAGTAGGCAAGATAACCTAGCCATAACAATCAGGGAAGTTGTACCCAGAAATTGTTCAGAATGTTTTTTTAATAAATGAACATATTTTCACTCCAAAAAATACATGTCTCTGTAATTCATGGATATAAATTTAGGTGCAAGTCAAATGGCATAATATGATGAAGGCTCAAAGTGCCTGGAAGCAATGAGGATGACGATGATGATGATGATGATGATGATGACTAATTTAAAGTTCAACCTATTATCTATGTTGGGGATCGGAAAGGGGGAGAAAGGGGAAAACATTGGAAAAGGGAATTCCAGCCTGTGATGTAGAGTGGGAATTCTACATTCACTGAGGCTGTTTATGGTAGTTGTAAAAGACTTGTGAAAACACTGAAATGTTGACCAGTGGAGTTCTGTTGATAATGCTGTTTGGGATACTGTACCATCCAGCATGACTAAATTGCTCATTTGAATTTAAGAAATAGAGATGGGGCATTGTAGGGCTTCTGATTATCACTACTCAAACCTGTCCTGAGATGCCACAGACAGCCCTGGGATTCAGAACTCTGAACCTCAGAGACCCAGGGAGGCCTAATAGCAGAGTTCAGTTTTAGTGCAGGAACCCAAGAGACCTGAGAGGAGAGCAAACAGAGCTCACCGCTCCACTCAAAAGAGCATCAGGAGTCAGGGTGGGGTGGGGAGGGGAACCTTACCCTAGTACAAAGTCTTAGTTCAGACACTAAACCTGGCAAAATGAGTAAGTCAAAGAAAACACTGGCCAGTATAAAAAAATTATTGTAAGTTCAGAAATTTCATGAAAGAAAGAATAAGTAACTAAAAACTTCAAGTTTTCAATTCAAATTCAAAGGAAGAAATGAATTTTCCTCAAAGACAACATGAAAAGTGAAGAGGAAAGAATTGGAAAGAGAATAAAAGGTTAGGAGAGAAAGTGATGAACATTACCACTGTAATGGACTCCCCCAAAACTAGAATAGACTAAATAGAAATCAATGATTCCACGAGACAGCAAGAAATATTGAAATAAAATAAAAGATTTAAGAAGTAGAAGAAAATGTGAGATTTTTGACATCAGAAACAACTAACTTGGAAAGTAGGTCAAGGATTAATTAATCAAGTGATTTACTAATCATTACTCTCTCTCTCTGAAAACCATGATTTAGAAAAAAAAAAAGAGGCCTGGACGCTAAAGAAACGTAAGTGAAAACTGCTTGTATGTATTAAGAACAAAAGCCAAAGTGAAAAAAATCCACTAATAACCTTCTGAAAAAAAGAAAGAAAGAAAACATCTTGGAAATATTATTGTTAAGATCCAGAGTACCCATATCAAAGAAAAAATATTGTAAGCTTTCAGAAAGAAGTGTAAGTACCAAGAAACTACAGTCAGGATCATACAAGATTTGGCATCTCCTACTTAAAATAAAGGGAGACCTAGAAACACGATATTCCAAAAAGGCAAAAACCATAGGCTTACCACCAAGAATAACTTGTCTTATAAAGCTTATTATGAACCTAAAGGGGGAAAAATGGATTTTTAATAGAATAGAAGACTTTCAAGCATTCTGATGTAAAAGACAGGAATTGAAAAGAAGTTCTGAAACACAAACATACACATTCAGAGAAACCTAGAAAGGTAACTTTATTTGAGCACCTGGAAGGGGCTATAGGAAGATGCGTGGCTAACATTTGGATAGGGGGGTAGGGTCTTCATAATGTCAGTCCCTTCACAGTGTACTAAGGGAGTTGAAGAAGTAAAAAAAATAAATTTTAAAAAACAGAGGACTTGAGAATAAATTGGTTCTGTTCTGGAGGTATGAAATGGGGAAAAGAGAAGGTACAGTAAAAGAAAAAATACATGAGGATAGATAAGAAAGAGGTGTTGGAACTTGCTATATTTTATAATTGGGGTGTGTGAGAAGAGTATGCAAACATGAAAGAAGGGTTGGGGGTGGAATGAGCATCAGATGAACCTCACTTTTATCTGAAATGGACAAAGGAAGGTTTAACACACACACACATACACAGAGAGTTTGGTGTAGAAGTACATCAAACTTAACCAGGAAACAAATAGAGATGAGGAAGAACTTGAGAACTTTGATTAAAGCAATGAACAAATATACTCCCAAAAGATCTGTGATGAAATGGGTTATCTGTGTTCTGACGGATGGGATGGTTTCAACATGCACAGAGAGAAATTCTTTTTTGACACGGCCATTGTGAGAATTAATTTTGCTTGACTATGCTTATTTATTACAAGGATTTTCTTTTCTTTCTTTTGGTTTTTAGTTGGAAGGGACTTAATGGGAAGAAAGAGATTAGCAATAATGATGTAAAAAGAAGTGGGACACTGAAATTTTTTTTTTTAGCGTACAGAAAAAAAAAACAGAAGGAAACTCAGAAGGAAAGAAAGGTGAGTAAGAAAGTTTGTAAAGTAACGTTTGGAATTTATTATGTACTTTTTAAAAAGCAAAAGATACGAAATGGAAATTTGTAGTTTTCTGTTCAATCCTCTTTTCACATTCTACAAAGCATACAAAAATGTTCTTTCTTGGTGTTAAAGTTAAGAATAAAATAATAAAATTTGAAGTTAAAAAAGTAGAATAAGTAACAAAATAAACCATTCAATATTAATCTTAGGAAAATTCACTACAGGGGCTTGAAAAGGAAAGAAATCAAAGCTGCCAAAGAATCCTTGAAGAAGAAGGATGTGGAAAATGTCTGGTCCATATGGTTATAAGAAATCAAGCATAATGAAAACAGAAGTAAGATCAAACAAGAAACTGAAAGCTTATGTATCCTTAATACATGGAGAACAGAAAAATTGAGATCCATTATCATTGGCACAAATGATTCAGAGTTGCACGTGCATTACTAGAAAAGTCCTTAACCAGCTGCCTCTCAGAATATGTCTGAACTCATCTTTTTTTTTTAATTTTCCTTTTTTATTACTATTATTTAAAAACTGAGTTGCCCTATGTCACCTAGGCTGGAAGTTCAGAGGCTGCTCACTAGTCCAATCCCTCTACTGACTGGCATGAGGCCTTTTGACCTATTCTGCTTCCAACCTGGGCTGGTTGTCCCCTCCTCAGGTAAGCCAGTCCCCAAAACATTGCCCACTTCTGAAAATGTATACCTTGTGGAAGAAAATCCTGTACTCTGCATTTCAGATATAAGAATTCAAAAAGCAATTTTTATTAATTTAAGTTAAACTAACTCTAAGCCTTTCTGCTTAGAGAAAAGTCCAGAAGTGGGCAGAGTTAACCAATGCTTCTGAAAAATCTCTTTAACAAATGATTTTGGAGTCACAGTTCGTAATATTCTCAAATAATAAGTACAATTCCATTGGAGATTGAACAAGAGTCCAGAGTTTAGGTTTAAATGTTTAAAATTTGAGTTTAAAATGTCAGCATATCCAAGAGAATTAAAACCATTCTCTTTTCTACCCAAGCAATGGTGACTACAAGAGCTCCTTTGATTGATTGAAGTATCAAACACTTCTCCCTTCTGTTAGCATCACTGTTGCCGTAATCTGGTCAAAGCCTGAAGAATGAGGAGACTTGTTGAATCATAAACCCTCAACCTTGGGCACATTACTATCATACTTTAACCAACTGAGCTAACCAGCCAGGAACAAAAGCTATGACCAATCTATGGCATGATGTAAACACAGCTTCCTCATGGACAAAGTAATTCTTGTGGGAATCCCCTGGCCTAAGTCTTCATGTATTTCCTCCTCACTGCCACCCCCACTTTGTATCCCTGGTCTCATAGGGAAGTAAAGACTGGTCAACAAAGCTCCATAAGCAAGGCTAATTTTTCCATGATCCCTTTATGTGTAAAGTGACTAACAAAGACTACCTAAGACTGAGAAGTTCGCACATGCTGTGGAGACGTGCTCCTGTTGTGGGGACATTGGCTTTGGGTTCTGACTTCCTGTTTTCATGATTCCCTTTCCACTGTAACAGCAAATGTATTGAAAGTGATGATTTCTTTGCTTTTCTGCAGAAGACCCCTGAGTAACCTTTGTCATTATAGTCTATTTAGGGATTTCAAGGAACAAGAGTCATAGACTTAATCAACTCTACTACGATTCATTGACAATGATACTGACTCACTACAGTTAAGGTAGTCATACATCCTGCCTCTTCTATTACTGCCCAGAGGCTCAGCTTTCTTCTGGTAGTTATGGATGGAGTAACATACGTAGGTACTAGATGCAACCACTACAACCCGGAATAATGGAGTAGTTTTGAGTGGCCTCAGAAAGTCAGAATTAAGGGGGGGGAGTGTCTTTTTTTTTGGAAAAAAGTTTAACTGTTTTTTTATTGGTGTATAGAGAGACCAAACTATAATTAGGATAAAGTGGGACAAAGGTCACTAGACTTTTCAGTCTTTACTAGCCCAGATCTGTCTTTTTCATACACCAGTGTGTGTGTGTGTGTGTGTGTGTGTGTGTGTGTGTGTATGAAATCAGTTTCCTCAATACAGTTTCTACTTTTCTATTTAAGGAAGCAGGGTCTTGGATATACTTATCTCAGTTTGGTAGTATAATGAGAAATAAAAAAATCAGAAGCTAAATAGGTCTCTGGACATAAGTCTCATGAGAAATAAATTGAAGGAATCAGGGAAGAAGATAGAAAAAGACAAGATTTAAAAGAGAGGAAAAAGTAAGCTTAGTCTAGATATGTGTTATCTTCTGGAGGAAGCCAAGCTGATGAGATAAGCTTCTTAGTTATTGCCTAGCTGAGTGAGCTATACAGCCTTCCCCTACCAGGAAGGAGCTCACTAGCTGCACAAATATACATACATGCATACATGCATCTATAAATACATGTAACATGTATGCACACTTTTATAATCTCATGAGGGATCTCTGTGCATCCCATTGAGTAGAAAGAGTGAGTTTAAAATTTATTGGGGAACTTGGTTGGAGTGAACTTAAAATTTATGGGGGAAATATCCTGTTGTTACTTTTATTACTATGTAATTTCTTTAAATGCCTTTTTGTTGACCTGTATATCCTCCTCCTGATTAATAAAACTAACCACATTGGTGGGGATTCATGAGTTTTTTTTTTTTTGAGAGGATAGTGACCTACAAATTGCCTAGAGCCAACAGTGGTGTTTGGGGGACAAATGGGAGAGGAGGACCCTGAGTGCTAGAGATGGCTTTTAAAAAAAAAACATTGTTATCACTTACACACTTCCAATAAAGATTCCCTCAAAAGAAACTTTCCCTATAACAAAGTAAAGTTAAGCAAAACCAACAGACACACTGACCGTGTCTAACCACACATAGCCCATTTTACATTATGGAAGCAGGTTTGTGGTACAGGATGGAGGAATGGAACTGGAGACAGAAAGACCTGAGTTCAAATCTGGCCTCAGATACTTCCTAACTGTGTGACCCTGGGAGAGTCACTTAACCCCCATTTGCCTCAGTTTACTCAACTGTAAAAGGACACCTACTTTTAAGGGTTGTTGTGAGGACCGAATGAGATAATATTTATAAAATGCTTAGCATAGTATAGTAGACACTTATAAACATTTATTTCCTTCCTTCCCTTCTTCCTTCTTCCTTCCTCCCTTCTTTCCTTTCCTCCTCCCTCCCTCGTTCCCTTCCTCTCCTTCCTCCCTCCCTCACTCCCTTCCTCTCCTTCCTCCCTCTCTCCTTTCCTTCCTTCCTTCCTTCCTTCCTTCCTTCCTTCCTTCCTTCCTTCCTTCCTTCCTTCCTTCCTTCCTTCCTCCTTCCCTCCCTCTCTTCCTTCCTTCTTTCTCTCCTTTTTTCTACATTTGTAACCCATCACCTCTTTATTGAGGGGTGAGAGGTACATTTCATCATTTCTCATCTAGAGTCAAAATTCTTCATTTTATTGATCTTAATTCTGAAGTTTCTTCACTTTGTTTTCCTTAACATTATGGTTATTGTACATTTTTTCCTCTTAATTCTAAGTACTTTGCTCTTCATAGGTTCCCACAAGTCTTCTCAAGTTTCTTTGAATTTTTCATAGTCATTTCTGACAGCACAATAGCACCCCTTTGCATCCAGGCACTACAGTCTGCTCAATTATTTCCCATTTGAGTGATATCCACTTTGTTGCTAGGTGTTCCCCCCACCCTTCTCTCTGAGGTCCTTTCTGATGACATCAACCTGAGGCAGGAGAATTCCTGGTAGATATAAAAATGCCATTCAAGGGCAAGTCAGATAACAGTGCACATCACATGGCTCTGGAATCTTTAGGATCTTTTGGCTGAACCAAATGAATCACCCAGTGATTTCTGGCTGATTTTGGAAACTTATCCTTATGTACATTTACCAGGATGCTATTTTTCTTTATTTTTTTTTAATGCAGTGTTTTTTGAGTAGGAGATAAAAGAAATCTTTGTTAATTAAAAAAATAAAAAGTTTAAATTGTATATATTTTTCTTTTTTTAAAATTACCTTTTGGATTTATACCTTTTGTTTTTACACCACATTCATTTCTGAATATATCTTTCCCATCTCCTACCCAGTGAGCCATCCCTTGTAGCAAATATTTTAGAAGACAGAGAAAAAGAGTACTTTAGAAAAACAGTCAGCACACTGACTGTGCCTGAGTACGTGTAAAATTCCAGGCCACAGTCATCGTCCTCCCTTCCCCCAACCCCACCTCTTATTTCTGCCATGAAGAGACTCATTCTTGCAGATTCTCCTGGGGACCAAGCTTGTTCTGAGGATAACCAAGAGTGCTGGCTGCTATTACTGTTGTTGCTTCCATTTGTACTATTGCGGTCACTGTGTATATTGTTCTCCTGATTTGGCTTACTTTATCATGTATCATATCTATGTCTATACACATATACATATGCATACCCATGCATATCCACATATATACACATACAGCAATGTGTATGTGCATGTGTGTGTGCATATATACATACATACATACATATATACACACACACACATAAACACATATAGATTTAGAGATGGAAGGGACTTCAGATGCCATCAATTTCAATGTTTTCATTTTATAGAGGTGGAAACTGAAGCCAAGAGAGGAAAAGTAACTTTGAGAAGGCTGTCTATAATAGGCATCTCCACTTCCTTTCCTCTCTCTCAACTTTCATGAGTTTGACTTCCAAACTCATGGTTCAGCCAAAGCCATTCTCTCTGCAGTTACCAGTGATCTCTTTCTTTCCAAATCTAAAGGCCTTTTCTCAATGCAGTCATCCATTTTGACCTTTCTGTAATTCCTGTCACCCCCAATCACCCTCTTCTCCTTACTATTTTCCTCTCCAGGTGTGACTTTTCTCTATCCTAGTTCTCCTTCTACTTATCAGACCACTCCGTCCTCAGTGTCCTTTGTTGGGTCTTTATCCAGCTCATGCCTACTAATGGTAGGTCCCAGGCCACCTCCAGTCATCCTGATCTATATTGTCCTGATCTATATCTTGCCACTGGACCCAGATGGCTCTAGAGGAGAGAGTGAGGCTGGTAGCTTTGCACAGCTCTGCCTCACTTAAGTCCAGTTCACTTACAAGTCATGGCATCACTTTTCTGATGCCATGGTCTTCTCTGAGAACAGAGAACAAATGATGACAAATAATGGTGGGTGTCCTCCAGGTCTTTGTTCTTGGCCTCTTTTCCTCTCCCTTTAATCTATTTTGTTTGGTGACCTTACCAGTTTCTAGGATTCAATTATCATCTCTCTGCTAATGACTCTCAAGTCTGCTCTGTTTTTGTTGGGTCATTTGAGGCACATTCAACTCCTCGTGACCTCATCTGGGGTTCTCTTGGCAAAGATTCTGGAGTGATTTGCCATTTCCTTCTCTGTCTCATTTGACAGATGAGGAAACTGAGGCAAATAGGGTTAAGTGACTTATCTAGGGTCACACAGCTAAGTCTCTAAGGCTGGATTTGAACTCAGGTCTTACTGACTCCTCACCTGGTGGAGTCTACTGCACCCCCTAGCTGCTCCCAAATCTACTCATCTAGACCTAAATTCTCTGTTGAACTCTAGTGTTGTATGTCCAACTCCCCATAGACATCTTAAATGCAACATGTCCAAAAAATGAACTCATTATTTCCTCCCAAACCTATGACTCTTCTGCACTTCCTTATTACTCTCCAAGATACCCCCAACTTCTCAGTCACCCAAGCATGCAACTAAAGCGTCATCCTGAACACTTCACTCTCCCTTATCCTTCTCCCCCATAGCCAAGCTATTATCAATTCCTATTGGTTTTACTTTTGTAACATCTCTAGTATCTTCTCTCCCCTGACACAACCATCACCCTGGCGCGAGCCCCCATCACTTCACTCCTGGATTGTTGAAATAGTTTGCTGGTAGGTCTGCCTGCCTCAAATCTCTCCCTGCTTGAGTCTATCCTGCACTCAGTTATCAAGTTGATTTTTATAAAGTATAAGTCTGATCACGTAAACCCCTCCCCCGTTCAACAAAGTCCAGTGGCTTCCTATTACCTCTGGAATCCAATATAAAATCCTGTTTGTTATTCAAAGTCCTACAGAAGCTAACTCTCTCCTGCCTTTCTAGTCTTCTTAACTCCTGCTCACCCTCACATAATATATGATTCAGTGACACTGGCAAGGAGTGATATTCCCTGCTGTTCATCACAGAAGCCACTCCATATCCTGACTCCAAGCATTTTCACTGGCTGTCCCTCATTCCTGGAATTCCCTCCCTCCTCATCTCTACTTCCCAGTTTCAAGTCCCACTTGAAATCCTACCTTCCCTAAGTCTTTTCCAATCTCCCTTAATATTAGGGCCTTCCCTCTGTTGCTTATCTCCAGTTTATCCTGCTCCCATCTTGTTTGGGGCAGGTAAGTGGTACAGTGGATAGAGTGCTGGGCCTGGAATCAGGAGGATCTGAGTTCAAATCTGACCTCAAATACTAACTGTGTGAACCTGGGCAAATCCCTTAACCCCATTTGCCTCAATTTCTTCATCTGTAAAACAAGCTGGAGAAGGAAATGGCAAACCACTGCAGTGTCTTTGCCAAGAAAACCCCAAAAAGGGGTCATGAGAAATTGGACAAGAATGATAATGACTGAACAACAAGAACTGAAATATCTTTTTTGTACGCAGTTGTCTGTAAGGTGTAATCCCCATTAGGCTATGAGCTCCTTGACAGCAGAGACTACTTTTTACCTTTCTTCATATTTCTAGTGCTTAGAACAGTGCCTGGCAGGGTCACATAGCTAGTAAGTGTCTGAAACAAGAGGTGATTTCACATGCAGCTTTCTATCCACTATTCCATGCTGCTTCTCCCTTCATAAAACTCTTCACATGCTTCTCTGAATTCTTTTTGTTGTTGCTGTCCAGTCCTTTCAGTCATGTCTGACTCTTCATGACCCCTTTAGGGTTTTCTTGGCAAAGATGCTGAAATGGTTTGCCATTTCCTTCTCTAGCTTATTTGACAGATGAAGAAACTGAGGCAAACAGGATTAAGTGACTTGCCCAGAGTCACACAGCTAATAAGTTTCTGAGGCCAGATTTTAACCTGGGTCTTCCTTACTCCAGGTCTGGTGCTCTATCCACTGCACCATGTAGCTTCCCTGGGTCCCCACTGGGGAATCAGACCCCAGTCTCCTGCATGACAGGCATGGATACTCACCATTACACTGAATTCTGAACTCTTACAGTACAGCATTTCTTTACATTCATGTGCCACAATTTGTTTAACCAACCCCTAGTTGATAGGCATAGAAGCTATTTCTTTCTTTGTTTCTCTTTCTTTCTTTCTTTCTTTCTTTCTTTCTTTCTTTCTTTCTTTCCTTCTTTCTTTCTTTCCTTCCTTCCTTTCAAGGACAATTGGGGTTAAGTGACTTGCCCAGAGTCACACAGCTAGTAAGTGTTATGTGTCTGAGGTTGGATTTGAACTCAGATCTTCCTGACTCCAGGGCTGGTGCTCTATCTAGCACCACCTAGCTGCCTCAGAAGCTATTTCTAAAAGGAAACTCTAACAAGGAAAAGTCATGCTCGAGCATGTACTGTAGCACGCCTCTCTTGGGCATCATCAACAGAGGTAATGGAAGGAGTGAGTATGGGCAACAAGGGCCTACTCAGCAGCATGTCCTGGCCATCAGCATGCTGGCCAGAAGAAGTTGCAAATACAGAAGCAGGAAGCTGGGTCAGCATCATGGCAAGAAATAGAGCACAGTCCCTTGTGTCTGAGCCAGGTAATGCTGCAGTTTTAGATACAGTACATAGGGAAGGATTCAGGGAGAAGGAAGAGCAGAATTTCCTACTGACAATAAGCTGGTTGCTACTTTGTAGCCATGTAGCAGATTTGGAGGATTTTGAAGAACTACCCAGACCCAGAAAGTCCCTGTGGGGAAAATGTGGCTGCTAGTAGGTTTTCTTGGGAGCTTTCCCCAATGTGGGCATCTTTCTTGGCACACTGATCCTTGGGAGGGTGAACCACACATAAATGCTTCTCTTAAGCACTGGGTATAGCATATGCTTTCCCTTCTTCTCACATCTCCTGTGGCTGGAGGACAGTCATGCAATAAGGGGATTGTGTAATGATAAGGTCTTCCTCAGACAGGCAATCTTTGACCTTTTCCCTGTCTTAAGTCTCTGTACTTTCCACCTGAGGATGTTTTTGAGATCCCCTGACATAACAAGTGGCCCCACAGACCTAGGTCCTTTTCTTATTCCACTGATGGATCTGGCAGGGAGTTAATGTTTGAATTTCATAGGGGTGATTACAAGGGCTTTGCCACAGTGGTAATCCTATGTCACTTGCTTTTGTATTTGCAACTTCTTCTGGCCAGGGTGCTGATGGCCTGCCCATGCTGCTGAGTAGGTCCTTGTCGCCCATACTCACTCCTTCCATCGCCTCTGTTGATGACGCCCAAGAGAGGTGTGCTACAGTACATGCTTCGGCATGACTTTTCCTTGTTAGAGTTTCCTTTTAGAAATAGCTTCTGAGGCAGCTAGGTGGCGCTAGATAGAGCACTGGCCCTGGAGTCAGGAAGATCTGAGTTCAAATCTGACCTCAGACACATAACACTATGTTACCATGGTAAGAGAGCAGACAATAACAATGATGACAACAACCACAACAACCATATAGGTAGGATTATATTTATTTTAATGGCAGCTGGTGGCATAGCAGATGAAGTGCTGGGCCTGGAGTCAGGAAGCTGGGGTTGGAGTCAGGAAGACCTGAGTTCAAATCTGGCCTCAGACACTACCTGTGTGATCCTGAGAGATTCGTTTAATCTCTATCAACCTCAGTTTCCACAACTGTAAAATGGGTATCACAACAGCACTTCCCTCACAGGAGTTCAAACAAGATAACATTTGTAAAGCAAAGCATCTGACACACTGTAGGTGCTTAGTAAATGTTTTTCCTTTCCTCTCCTCTTTAAGGTTTACAGAGTGCCTTACACATACTCTCTCACTGATCGTTTTACTTCTGTTATTTCCATTGCTCATTGGCTGTGGGGCATAGAGATGGGCCTATAGCTTAGATGGTATTTAGGGTCCTGGAGTCCAAGCAGAAAAATCCCAGCATCCAGTAGAACCCAGGATCTCCCAGCATCTTCAAGACACAACTACCTAAATCATACAATTTCAGAGACTGAAGGAGTCTCAGAGGGAGAGAACCCTTCACAGGCCCAGCAGGCTTCTCTTTCAATGATAGGGGCTTGCCTTATGTGGAATGGCAAAGAGATTGTCACTCAGGACCAGGACTTTTTGGAGGTCCTGAGTCATAAGTGAATTTATAGTTATGTTTACCCCATTGTATGGCATAGAGTGTTAGACTTGCCTTCAGGAAAACCTGGGTGTGAATATATTTCCTCACATGATCGTGGGAGTCACTTAATTTTGTCAGCCTCAGTCTCTTCATATGGAAATTGTGTGTAATAATCCCTGTAGCACTGCCCTCCTGGAATTGGTTTGATCTTAAGTGAGATCTCAAATGAGATCAGAGGATCAGAGAATTAGATCTGTAAGCGGCCTTAGAAGCCAATGAGTCCAACCTCTTTCCTTTACAGATAGGAGACAGAGGTCCACAGAAGTTCAAGTCTGAGTCATACTACTAAGTTTCTGAGGTAGGATTTGAACTCAGGTCTTCCTGTATCTGTCCACTACTCTATGTTGCCTCTCAATTTATGTGATACATTTTGTAAATGTACAGGAACTATGTACATTTCCATTATTGTTACAAATTAATTTACTCATTAAGTGAGACAAGCTTTACAGAAATACATTCAAAGACATATGAAGAAAAAGTTCCAGTCACTACCAAGCACATCTTGTTTTAGTATTTCCAAGAAACAGAATGAGTTGTTCCTTTCCATGAACCACATGGCCCTGAATGAGATCATCTTGTATGTCTACAGGTATAACCTTGGGCAAGTCACAACCCTTCTCAGTATGTTTCCACATCTATCAAATGGGTATTATAATAATAACTGAAGAACTTTGAAAGCCTCAAGATACTACATAATTATTAGCTGTTATTATTATCCTTCTCATCATTATTTGTAATGCACTTTGAATGTTTTAGCATGTTCTATAAATAGTTACATATTATTATTACTTGCTTTGTGATCCTGCCATGTCTAAAGTGGGAATAATAACCTTTACATTAGAGCTATCGGGAAGACCAAAATGAGATTACGTGTATACATAATAAGCTTTGCAAAGCTTGAAACATTATATGAATGTGAGATATTTTTCTTTTTTTTTCCCTGTTATTTCTCTACCAGAGGGAGCCATTGAAATCATATTTCTTTTAGCCGTGGTGTACAAACTATATTCATTCTCTCCCCCCTTGAATAGCTTCTTCCATAAAGACTATAGAACTGGAGGTCTCTCAAGATTCTGTTGCCTCTTAAAGAAACAGTAACAATATCTACAGTCACTATGAGAGTCTAGTAAAGTGGGTACTCCATTTAGGTAAGCCAATAATAGGTACACAGCTTAGATCCAAAGTCAAGCTTTGCACAACTTAACACAAAAGCCTGACTTCCCTCCTGTATTCTGCTCTGATTTCTCTCCAGATCAGCTTGGCTTTATCTATCTTAACCCTCTGTTGAGGAAAAACACCTCTTTTCTGGAAGAGCTTTAGGTGAAGTACAAATCCCTAGGCATAGACCATAGCCCCTGACATTCCCACTTCTGGCTGCTCTGCTTCCTGGCAGTCTGTTTACATACTGGTTACAAAACACAGCATGGACTTACTTCTGAATTCCTGGATTCCCAGACCCAAATCTTGCCTTGGAGGTTTATTACCTTGATGTAGTAAGGGAGACCTTGAAAAAGACATTTTGACCTCTCTGGGCCTCAGTTTACTCATCTGTAAAATAAATGAGAAGGTTGGAGCGGATGTTTCTGAGATCCATTCCGGTGAAGGCAAATAGAGCTATCCCAAGAAGCCTGAGTCCAGTAGCAGGTGGCATCCTCAAGACAGGAAGATGCACACTGTTAAGAGAGGGGATGGATTCCAAATTGGCAGTCTCTTCACTCCCATGAGCCATCACCTCCTATTCTGAATTCAACTTGGAGTTGCCCAATCTTGGTAGCTATCCTCAGTCCCTTCCTCCATTCTGCTGGGGCCAAGTTCATCCCTTCCCTTCCCCCTTTTTTCCTGTTTCTTCCTCAATACTGTCAAGGTCACTTTTTACCCAAAGCAAATCCACAATCACAACGTGATGATATTTGTCTAGTCAAACACAAATACAACAGATACACGTGTAATTGGGGAAAGAGGTCAACAGTACAGCTACTGATGAAATAGAGTTGGGAGGGGAACAGAGGCCAGCAGCCAGGGTCAAGCTCTTATCTCAGAATGACACTGATCTGCTGGAGACATCATGGTTTACCACAAAAAAACTGGCAAGAGGCATCCCTCCATGCTTACAGTAATCACGCTTTCATTGCTCCCTGATTTGTTCACAGGCAGTTGGTCTACTCTCTGATACAATATAATAATATAGCCTAATATAGCACGGGCAGCTGTGTGGTGCAGTGGAAAGAGTGCTGGGCCTGGAGTGAAGAAGACTCATCTTCATGAATTCAAATCCTGCCTCAGACACTTATTAGCTGTGTGACCCTGAGCAAGTCACTTAACCCTGTTTACCTTAATTCCCTCATCTGTCAAATGAGCTGGAGAAGGAAATGGCAAACCATTCCAGTATCTCTACTAAGAAAACCCCAAATGGGGTCACAAAGAGTTAGGCATGACTGAACAACAGCAAATAGCACATCTAGTATAACAATACTGTTGGTATTTTTGTTCATCCTTCATTTTTGAAGAGGACCAGTGATATCATGGGTCATGTCTTGATTTGTGTGCAAAATGGATTTAAGTGAGGCAGAGTTACACAAAGTCTTCAGCCTCACTCTCTCTTTTCCAGAATCATCGAAGTCCAGTGGCAGGACAAAAGTCAAGATGATGGCCAGTAGCCTGGGATGAAGTGGATGACCTTGGCATCTTCAATGTCTGAACAAGCTCTAAACACTCCACAGTGCCTGCTGTCCCCCAACTCCTACCCGTGGCCCTAAGAAGCTGTAGCATGTGAAGCAGCCACACTCCGGAAAAACTGTCTCGACACATGAGCTAAAACCAGGTTGAAAGTAACTGACAAGGCCTCAAACCCAAGTATGTGAAGACTTCCCCTGGTAGAATGAGGGGGACTTTGTACCCTTAGTGCCTAGTATAGTGCCTAGCACATAGTAAGCACCTAATTCATGTTTGTTGATTTTAATTAAATTGAATGGAATTGAATCACAGAAGGATACACCTAAGCTCTCTAAAACTAATCCCTTGGATGAGAGTTATTTCATGTCAAGTCTTGACTTATGGCCCAGCGGGAGTCGTCTTGATCTGCCCTGAGCCTTTGCCCCCACTGGAGCCTGTGAATTGGCTGGTTAGCAATCCTGACTCCAAGAGGGGTGCTCATGGTCTACATTAGAGCATGGTTCGGGTCATAGGTTTATAGTTAAAGGGACATTGGACATCAGTTTGTCCACTTCCTTTATATTCAAGGTGAAGAAACAGAGACTCAGAGTCAATGGCTTGCCCAAGATCACACAGGAAGTGCATAGCAGAGCATGGCTTTGAACTCAGGTCTTCTGTGCTCTTTTCACTCTTACATTGCTGCTTCCTGAATGATCCCAATTAAATCCAGAAACAACATGGTATAGTCAAGAAAGCTCTAGATCTGGCATCTGTGGATCAATTCTAACTCTGCTATTGACCCACTTTGTGACCTTGGACAAGTCACTTCATTTCTCTGGGCCTCAATTTCCTTTTTTGTAAAATGAAGAGATTGGACTAGACTGCCTCTGGGGTCCCTTCCATCTCTAGATTTATGATTCTTTAGTTATAGTATTTTCCCTTCACCCCATCCCACTGCATCATCTTAGCTCTTGAGACTTTTGGCCCACAGATTTGCTTGTGTGTGTGTGTGTGTGTGTGTGTGTGTGTGTGTGTGTGTGTGTTTTCATAGAATGGAGAAGATTGTGAATTTCAGTGCGTATCTAACCTCCAGATTTGTTGGATGCTCCGGCTGACCCTTCAGCACCAGTCCTTCTTCCAAAGACAGGACAAGAGAGTTCCAGGGAGGAGAATATGAAACTCTCCCAGGGAGAAGGGATGCCATGAGAGCATAGTGGGGTGCTGTTGTTCAGTCATGTCCCACTCTTCATGACTCTGTATAGAGTTTTCTTGGCAAATATAGTGGAGTGGTTTGGCATTTCCTTCTCCAGTGGACTAAGCCAAACAGAGGTTAAGCGGCTTGCCCAGAGTCACACAACTAGTGAGAGTCTGAGGCCAGATTTGAACTCAGGTCTTTCTGACTCCAGGCCCATTGCTCTATCTATTGAACCACCTACCTGCCTTCAGTGGGATGAAGGGAATGAATACCCCAAGGGAGACAGAGTAAGAATATCTGAGGGTCCAAGGGTATACATAGTGACTATGACCTGAAGAGGATTGAATGAGACTGTATCCAGGAGGATGGGGTAAATATCCTAGGGAAGACAGGGCATAACTAGAGAGCATGGGGTAAGTATGTTCTGGGGAATTTGGGTGGAGCATCACTGGGAGCTTAGGATGAGCATGAGCCAGAGAAGATGAAGGGATCCTGGAGTTTTGCTAGGTCTCACCCCCAGAAGCATCATTTATCTCTGAGAATATGGGAGAAGAGGTTCATGCACTGTGTCTGGAATGGTTTAGGCATTGCCTTGTGGGAAGGCAGAGGATGATGGAAATGATGAGCCTGTCAACATATTCCTAGGCTTGGGAGTCTCATAGGATCATAGACCCAGAGCTAGAAGGGTCCTCAGAGGTCACCTAGCCAAGCACCTTCATTTTACAGATGGGGAAACTGAAGGACATGAAGTGACTTGCTGAAGGTCACAGGTAGTAGGCACCAGAATCAGGAGATGAATACAATTTCTCTTACTCTAATAACATTGTACCTTCTATCATACAACCTTGCTCTCTCACAAAGCCCCAGTCCCGCAAAGCCCAGAAACCCATGGTCACAGAAAAGAAATAGGTGAAGGTGGTTAAGAAGAGGGTAGAGTATTTTACTCATCCTGTGTGAGAATAATGAAATCTGGACAATTTATTGGTTCAGATTTGGCTTGGAGGCATCTAGTAGTTTGGGGGTTGGCTATGGGGAGAAGGGTCTTGGAAGGAAGAGTGCACAGAGTCCTTGGTTTGACCAATGGAAGAGATTCTACACATACACACACACACACACACACACACACACACACACACACACCCCTACTTTCCAAAGGGGAGAAGGCAAACCTCATTAAAGGTGGTCTCTATCCCCACCTGCAGCCCAAAGTCAGCAGTGCAGGCCCTGGTTCTACAAGGGGGCACAGTTCTCTGAATCAAGATCCCTCAGATAAAGGGTAAGAAAGGCAAAGAGCAGGATAAGGAGGGAAGCAGAGCAGAGATGACCAGCCTCAGATTTAGAATCCCAGAGTCTGAGAATGTCAAAGAGAGAGCAGCAGCTAATCCTGCCTGTTCATTATCTCATCTTTCAGAGCTGAAGTTGGGCATCCACAAGGCAGGCCAGTCAAATTCCTAGGATGCTAAGCCCCTAGACAATTTCCAGAAGTGAGATCCAGTGCTCTCTTACTCTTCAGATAAATTCAGAAGTATATATTTTCCCCTCAGCTCAAAAGATCCAAAGTTAAATATCATTTGAGGTCCTTCTGCCTACTTTACTATATAGTTTCCATCCTCTTTTTTTTTTTTTTGGTGAAGCAGTCGGGATTAAGTGACTTGCCCAGGATCACACAGTTAGTACATGTCAAGTGTTTGGTCTGAGGCCAGATTTGAACTCAGGTCCTCCTGATGTCAGGGCTGGTGCTCTATCGACGGTGCCTGCCACCTAACCGCCCTGATATATTTTCCATCCTCTGATGGTTCCCTGTTGCCTATAGGATCAAGTCCAAACTCCTTAGGTTGGCATTCAAAAGCAATCTTAGGCTGATCTCTCTTCCCTTTCCTCCCTCAACTGAACCCATCCTGACTTTCCAATTATTCTTTAATACAGTCAACTTTTTGTCTCATGACATCCCCTTTTGTGGGGGAGTCTTACCAGTATTTGCCACTTTAGAAAGTAAAGTCCATTAGCATTATTATGAAAATAGTTCTGACCTCACAGACTTCCTGAATGTCTCGGGGACTCTCAAGGGTTAATAGATCACACTTTGAGACCCACAGCTCTGATACAATTTCTCGGTTCTCATCAAGCTAGGCTCCTGACTGCTGCCTTTGTGGGCCATGCTCATCTTATCTTTTTGCTGATATCAAACCTTTAACCAAGAATTCTGGTTCATATGGAAAATGTAGTTAAGGTTGGTGTGGGTAGGGTTGAGTGGAAGGAAGAGTGTAGACATGATTACCCCTGTCCATAGTTGAAGGAGACTTCAAAGATCACAAGAATGAAGCAGTTTGAGGCAGCTGAAGGAGGCTGGGATTTGAGAGGGGCGGGGTGTGAGCTTAGTGCCAAACTATTTCATCTGGACTTGGGATTTCACCTTTGAACATTCATGGATCAGGAGTTCTTGGCCTGTTTTCTGTCATGGAACCCTCCAGTGACAGTCTACTGAAGCCTATGAAGCTTCAGAATCATGGTTTTAAATAAATAATGAAATACATAGGAGTACAAAGGAAACTAATACTGAAATAGTTATCTATCATCTCTTTCTCTGTCTATCTATCTATCTCTCTGCCTAACTGCCTGTCTCTCTATCTGCTTGTCTGTCTATCTGCCTGTCTGTCTGTCTATCTATCTATCTATCTGTCTGTCTGTCTGTCTCTCTCTGTTTGTCTGCCTGTCTGACATTAGCTAGGGTAAGGAACCCCTTCTATAGATGACAGCTGCAAAGATGTGAGCAAGCTGAAATAAGAGCAGACTTCAAAGGAGATGTTTTGGGGATGATGGTAGCAAAAGGATTATCTGAAAGTGGCAGTGGGAAGCAAGGAGGCTGATAACTCCTCCTGGCCTTATCTGGGTCAGGGTGTGTGTGAGAAAGAGTAGCCAACCTTGGAATGGGTACCAATGGCATGTTGAGGAGAAAACTGGACTTTGGTGAGCTCCAGAAATTGAAGGAAGAAGCAAATATGGGACCCTGGAGGTCATCTGGTCTAATCCTTGATAAATTGATTTCCCACAGTCCAATTGATGAGATTACAGGATGTAAGGGGTGGTAACAGAGATAATGAGGTATTCCAAACAAAGTGTAAGGGAGTGTTTTCTTTCTTATCTCTTTAATTCTAATCAAACTTGATGGAATTAGTGGGCAGCAAGACACTCTGTAGGGTAGCTAGGTGGCCCAGAGGATAGAGTACTGGGCCTGGTGTGAGGAAGATTCATCTTTCTGATGACTTAGCCTCTGTCACTAACTAGCTGTGTGACTTTGGCCATTCCAAATGTTCATAGTTGTGCCCAACCTGTGGTAGAGCCTTCTGAGCTCATACTGGTCTGATCAGCCACAGTTGGACATGCTTTACCTTGACCCCAACATAGTAATGTCATTTTTGGTCCTTGTCAACACCACCATCCCTCCCACATGATCTCTTCTCTCCTGTGGCACTACCATTACCCTGGTGCAGGTCTTCAGCATCTCCCATCTGGATTATTGCAATAGCCTGCTTGTTGGCCGTCTTTCTCATTCTCCACTCAGCTTTCTAATTGATCTTCCTTGAGCGCAGGTTTGACCATGTCACCCTTTTATTCAAGAAATCCCATTGACTTTCTATTTACCACCAGTACCAAATATAAAAGCCTCTATTTGGATTTTAAAGTCTTTCCTAATCCCTTCCTTCCCACCTTTCCTTACCCTTCTCCACATACTCTGTGATGCAGTGACACTGACCTCCTGGGTGTTCCTCCCACAAGAAATCCCATCTCCTGACTCTGGGCATTTTCTCTGGCTGTCTCCCATGCTTGAACCTCCTCTCCTTCCTCATCTCTGCTTCCTTACTTCCCCAGCTTCCTTCAAATTCCAAGTAAAATTTCCCCTTCTGCAGGAAGCCTTTCCCAATCCCTCTGAATTCATTTGCCTTTCTCCTGCTGATATAGGTGTTTGCATTGCCTTCCCCATTAGACTATGAGCTCCTTGGAGGCATGGAGTGGATTTGACCTTTCTTGGTATTCCCTCCTGCTTAGCCCAGAGCCTGGCACATCTTGTGTCCTTAGTAAATGCTTGCAGACTGACTCATCCAGATGCCAGTGTGCTTCTTCCTCCATCATGGAGCCTTCCTACCCTCATCCTAGTGACTGTTTAAATTCTTAGAGAATTAATCATCCTCCTTCACAATCACTTAAATGTGACTCTCAAATTCTTTGCTCGCTGGGCCTGACGTGTCCATCTGTTCTCCTCAATAAGATCAGAAGCTTCAAGCAAGCAGGGATTATCTTCCCAATTCTTTTGTGCCCCAAGTATTGTCTACCACAGAGTAGTATGGGTATGCAGTCGGTGCTCAGTACAAACTGATTGTGCGGGACACAAGAAGGGAAATGCTGATTTTCCACTGGATCCTCCTATCAATGTCCGTAATTAAAAGATTTAGATCTTAAAGGAAGAGTTCATTCCTTCATAGGTCCTGAAGGCTTAACTACTCATTTTCCACATGAGGCCCAAGTTCATGGATGAAGTAAGTCAGAGTAAGGATTTGCTCCTAGGACCTTTGGCTTGTGTTTTTTCATTATGTTAATTCTTGATCTGGAGAGGTAGTGTGGTATGGCAGACAATCAGAAGAACTGGGTTTGAAGGCTGCCTCTGATCAATCAAACTAGAAGCATTTATGAAGTGCCTACTCTGTATATTGTGCTAGGTGCTGGGGATGCCAAAATAAAACAATATTTACCCTCAGGAAATTTACATCCTATTGGTTGAGATGTACTTGCTGGATGACCATGAAAAGATTTTCTTTCCACTGAGCTGCGCATCAGCATCAGTGAAGGAAGATTGCATGTCCTGAGTTGCCTACACTTATGAAGTCACAGGCATAGACCCAAAACAACAATGATGAAAACGAACATCCTGATCCTTCACCAAGCTCTATAACTGATTGGCTTCATGACCTGAGCTGAGCCCCTTTTCCTTCACCTGTCCCATCTTCTTCTTAACAAATATTGGAGGAGTAGGATACTATTTGGTCTTAGGAAAGATGGACAAGCTAATTTGGGCTTATTGGCTGGTTCTCCTCCCTCCTCAAAGGCTCCTCCTATCTTTGGCTCTCTGCTTCTCTAGGTTCAACTATCATCTCTGGGCTGGTGACCCTTGAATCTTTTTCTGTGACCCTGCCCTCTCTCCTGAGTTATATTTCTCTACCTCCACTTTCTCCTAGCAGATTCCTTCTTGAGTCTGGTGAGAACGTGAACCCAATTAGAGCTTTTACCAGCACCATAAATCCAATCTGTCCATAGCAGAGATCCTCCTCCCCTACAAACCAACAGGCACTCCAAAAGTACTTGGTCCTTAGTACATTGATTGATTGGCACAAGGGTTTTAAATGGACAGAACATGAGACTCTGAGTGGTATTGGGTGAACTCTAGGGTCTAAGGCTGCTCCTCCTGAACTAGAAGGGCTTGGACTGTCTGGAAAACTCTGAATCTCAGTGGACACTTATGCCGACAAAAATGGGACCAAATGGGTGGGAGGAGATGCTGGGTTTATCTGTCCAAGGTCTTCTTGTTTGATATAAGCAACCCTGCCCCCACCACCCCTCATAACCCCCAAAGAAGACTGATTCATTCCCATTATACAAAGGGACACACAATAAGGGCCAGAGAGGAACTTTGCCTGGAGACGGAGCAGGGTCTAGAAGGCAGACATGGGGCTGGGGCTTTCAAGCCGTTGGCCTTTACCGACTCTGTTCAAAAAAGAACTCCGTTTGAGGGGAGGGATCACTCTCCTTGATGAGTCTGACTGGTTCTTGGGGCTCTGTTGGAGCCCCAAGGAACCAGCCTGGCCAGGCAGCTGCCTCTAGCCGGAAAGTAGGGCCTGAGCAGCTTCTGAAGAAGGTGAAGCGGGTGGCCTCCTCTCCACCCTTATACAGGTCCTCGATGTTCACATCCTATAGGGAAGAAGGGACACTTGATCACAAGGAGGTTATTGAGGTACAGTGAGGAGTATTAGCCCCTGAGGCCTCTTTGGACTGGGGATCAGAAGAGTTGGAGGTCAGAGAAGGAAATAAAGAAGCAGTTCTTTAGGAAAGGGGAGAGGGCTATCTTTTAAAGAAGGAAGGTATTGCCATTATGTGGATGTTGAGAGAAAGGCAAGAGAGAATGAGGACAACAGCATTCCTCTCCCTACTGGAGCACAAGAGATGGGAAAAATAGGAATAGGGCTACTGACCTTCTACCTCAAACTTGTCATCCTCTCCTTTTTTCCATATTCCAGAGGAGGCATCAAAACATCAAAAGAAGAACATGGAACTGGGAGTCAGGAATTTCATATCAATGCTAGAAGACTCATGGTAGGGCACCTAGAGCATTCTCACCTCCAGTTGTAGGAAAGGCTCTTCTCCTGATTCTGCACATGCTAAGCATCGAGTTCCATCCTGGATTCCCATAATGATGGGGAACTTGGTTCGATCAAGGGATCTATTAGGAAGCACACAGATCCTCTCTGGGAGAGAAGAAAAAATAAACTTGGAGATTGAGGGAACTGTAAAATGATCACCAAGAAAAAGGCAAGAATCTAGACAGAAGTGGCCCTTCCCTCAGACACAGGGATATTTCTGTCTCATAAGTCTGGGTGGGGAGCCTGAGCCTTAGAGTTAACCCTTTGCTTTCCTGGGCCACCAAACATAGAAAGGTTGAAGGGATGTTTGCCAGGCATTGTGTTGTGGTAGATGTCCTTGTTCAGTCCAACCTGATGGGTCAGGTGGGCCCTGCTGGTGTCCTGCAAAACGAGTTATAGGAGTATTCTGAGCTCCTCACACACCATTCTCTCTTTGGGATATATCTTAGGAAAGAGTATTAGGAACATACTTTAGTCTGAAATGCTTTTTTGTAACTGGAATGAGAAATCTTTATCAGTCTGTCTTTAGCTCTCAATTCCAAAACAATGTTCTTCTTGAAAACATTTTTACTTCATTCTTATCAAAGATGTAAACGATTTCTTTTCTTTTTTTTTTTTGTGAGGGCAGTTGGAGTTAAATGACTTGCCCAGAGCCACACAGCTAGTAAGTATTACATGTCTGAGGCCAGATTTGAACTCAGGTCCTCCTGACTCCAGGGCCAGTGCTCTATCCACTGCACTACCTAGCTGCCCCTTAACCAGCTTCTAAAAGAAAAACTAGGTCAAAGTTCAGGAAGAAACTCTAAGCTTGGGAAAGAAGATAGATTAGGGGAGTGGTATTAATTCCATTTGGGGTTTTCTTGGCCAAGATATTAGAGCAGTTTGCCGTTTCCTTCTCCAGCTCATTTCACAGATGAGGAAACTGAGGCAAACAGGGTTAAGTGATTTGCCTACAGCCGGTAAATGTCTGAGGCTAGATTTAAACTCAGGAAGGTGAGTCTTCTTGACCATGCACTGCACCACCCAGCTGCCCCAGATTAGAAGGGCAATCAAATTTAAAACTAGTACACTATAATCTAATTAAGGGCATTCTCTATCTCCATACTTGATTGGACTGAATGTTTTGAGAAAATGATTCCCCAGGATTCTCTGGCATTTTAAGTGAATATTCTATTGGAAGAATCAAAAACAGTTACTTAAATTTTCACCTGAGCTCTGTAATTGTTTTATTTATCATGAGGTCATGTCATTGTTTGGGGATATTTTCAATGTAATCCAAAACTGCTTGTGGCAGAGAAAATTCCAAAGGCTTGGGGAAATTCTGCTCTTTTGCATCTATCTTTCTCTCTCTCCCTCCCTCCTTTCTCTCTCTGTCTTTCTCCCTCTGTCCCTCTCACTCCTTTTCTTTCCTTCCTTTTGTCTCTGTTGATATCTGTCTTTGTGTGTGTGTCTGTGTTGGTATTTCTCTGTCTCTGTCTGTCTGTCTGTCTCTGTCTCTGTCTGCCAACAACTGTCTCTGTGTCAGTGTTACTCTGTCCCTCTGGAGTTAGAATAATTTGATTATTAAATAATTAATATTTAATTAACAAAATTATCTCTAGTAGATTTGTGCCCCAAACAAAGAATATGGTATTTTTCACCCACATCCTTATGACCCCTTGCAGCTGCTCTTGTACCTGTAAAGAAACATAGCCAATGGGGCCCAACTCTGGCACCAGATGGGTGGGGAGAGGGAGATGGGAATTCCAGGTGGGTGACCTAGAATGCTTAGGAGCTGCTCACCTGCACGACAGAGTTCTGAGTTGGGTTCTCCCACTAGAAGTTGGTCATTCTTCAAGTATAAAGGCTTCTGTTCAGCATCCTTGATTCTGAAAAACCTTCAGGTTAGTGTGAGGCCCCAAATCTCACCCTCCTACACACACACACACAACTATACAGTACTCCACCCCACAGCCTGTCAGTCTCTCTTTCCCCCCCCATGCACTAAAGGAAACAGCACAATGAATTAGGAAGAACATGGGACTGAGAAACAGGATTCATGTCCTGACTCAACATGTGACTGATGGCAAACTGCTTGACTTTTCCAGTGCCTCAGCTTTTTCATCTGTACAATGGGGGGTTGAGGTCAGCAACTATACCATCCAACCCATTCATTCTGCAGATGAAGGAAGTCATCTAATTCAACCCACACTAGAAAAGGAATTCTCCTCATAATAAACTAACAATTGGTCCTCCAGTCTTTGCTCCAGTACCCCCAATGAGGGGGAACCCATTATCCTGAAAGGCGGCACACTCTACTTTTGAATATCTCTGATTGTTGGGAGGAAAATAGGTGGTGCAGTGGATAGAGTGCTGGCCTTGGAGTCCCGGAAGACCTGAGTTGAAATCTTTCCTCAGACACTTACTAGCTGTGTGACCCTGGGTAAGTCATTTACCTCTGCTTGCCTCAGTTTCCTCATGTGTAAAATAAGCTTGAGAAGGAAATGGCCAACCACTCTATTATCTCTGCCAAGAAGAGCTGGACACAATTAATTGACTAAACAATAGTCAGGAAGCTTTTGCCAACATCAGGACCAAATTGGCTTCACTTCCCCAGGTTAAATATTCCCAGTTCCTTCAACTGTTCCTCCCAGTCAAGACTCAAAGCCCTTTAATAACGATTCTAGCTAAAATTTATACAGAGCTTCAAGCATTGCAAAGCACTTCACAAATAATAGTCCTCAAAGCAACCCTGGAAGTTAGTTGCTATTTTTTTAAATTTTTTTTTTAGACAATTGGGGTTAAATGACTTGCCCAGAGTCACACAGCTACTAAGTGTTATGTGTCTGAGGTCAGATTTGAACTCAGGTCCTCCTGACTCCAGGGCCACTCTATCCACTGTGCTACCTAGCTGCCCCCAGTAGTTGCTATTATTATCATCTTTATTTTACACATCAATAAACTAAGGCAAACCGGTTAAGTGACTTTCCTGTGGCTATATAGTTATTAAATGTCTGAGGCTGTATTTGAACTCAGGTCTTCCTGAATCCAGTTCCAACCTTCTATGCACTGTACCACCTAGCTTCCGCCAGGGAGGTCTTCACCCATTCCATGCTCATTCTAAAACACAGTACCCAGAACCAAACACAATGATCGGTTATCAAGCTATAGAATGATACAGGATTATCGCCTCCCTATTCCCCCAAGCCTGCTTCTGGTAATGTAGACATTTTTGTGACATAATTACAGGAATAATTTTTCTGCCATATTCTTCCCCTCCTCAACAATCTATGAAAACATCTGGAACCACCCCAGGATAGAAATTCACTCTCACTGCAGAGGTGCTGAGATTTTGGACTGGTTTGACTGTCCCCAGATCTGTCTATCTCAGTTTTTTTCCTAGCCTGTTCCTGAGTTCTCTCCTAATGGGGATGAAGTGTTTTCACATGGGACAAGACTGTCACAGCTTTGCTTGGCCAATTGTTTTCCTATGGCTAAAAAGAGATCATTGGAGTTGGCCAAGGCTCCTTCATCATCATTCATGGCCAGCATTGTGTTATAATAATAGGTTTAGAAGCTGAATATGGGGCTTTGGAGGAGAGGAGGAAAGGAAATAGGGGTGTGAGGGACATCAAAGTAATGCATGATTACCTCAGGCCACTGGGCTGGTTTCACTTTGCATGAGTCATACCTCTTAAGGACCTGGGAGCTCCTAATTCATTCTGACCGGGCTAAAGCTAGATTCTCATCTCCCCATGAGGTTCCTCTAACTAGGTATCAGCCCTGGCTAACACCTACATGTGTTAAAGTCAGTTTCAGTTTGGGTCAGAGTCCTACACTAGGACCTGGAACCTCTTCCTTTAGAATTTTCCACCTTGGGTAAAGGTCTTATTGTGTGACATTCATAGACTCAGCTGATTTGTGTATGTGTGTCTTTTGTTCCCCTGTAAACCAGCACTGAGCTCTGCCTTCTGTTTCTTTTATTCCCAAATCAACAGAATCTGAGAGTTCAATGGTCATCTAATCCAATGCAGACACAAAAGGAAACTCCCCTGTGAGATAGGGGACCAGTGGTCATCTGGTCCATGCCTGAAGCTCTCCAGCTAGGGGAAACCACTGTTCCTGGAAGTAGCCCATTTCACTTGGGGCAGCTCTCATTAGGAAGCTTTTTTCCTGACACTGAAGCTTGAATTTTCCTCTTTGAAGCTTTTATCCTTTTGTACCAGATGAAATGAGTCTAAACCCTATCATATATGACAGCCTTCAAATATATAAAGACAGCTTTCTTGTCCCCCCATATCTCCTCTTCAGCAGGTTAAGGAAGGCTGAAGGATCTTCAGGAGGGTCCCTGCCAGGAAACTGGCAAAACTTACACAAAGTACCGGGCTATGGGGAGGGAACACATCTCTTCGGTCTAAGGCGGAGTGCACCTGAGCCCTGCTGAGAAAGGAAAGGGAGAGAAAGCTCTGTTTAGGAAAGGAAGGCATTGGGAAGCCTGTGGACCTGACAATCTCCATATTCTGATTTTTAGGTCTCCTTTACCAGGAAGGGATCAGCTGGCAGTAATGAAGAATGAATGAACGCGTAATCTGTCAACCATTCCTGGAATTGGAGAATGGACTGACTTTAAGGGGAAAAAAATGCAAACTCTAACACATAAGCCCTTCACAATCTGAATTTGACTGACCTCCCCAAGCTCAATACCCATTACTTCTCAGTCACAAAATCACTAGAATAGACACAGTGCAGTTTAGTGGAATGTGCTCTGGGCTCCAGGGCCAAAAATCTTGTTTTGAAGACCAGCTGAAACAGGAATCTACTACTTGACCACAGGCAGGGCTGGAAACCTCTCTGAGCTGCAATTTCCTTGTCTGTAAAATGGGAATGTAATACCTGAGGTCCTACCCCACAGAATCAGGAAGAAAGCCCTTTGTAAGCCATAAGGCACTATTAGAAAAATGTGAGGTCTTACTATGAAACCCTGCTCTGTCACATACCAGCTTTGTGAACTTGGACAAAGCCTCTTTACTTCTCTCAAGTCTCAGTTTCTTCACCTGTAATGTAAGGGAGTTGGACACGATGCTCTCTCTCCCACAGCCCTGGGTAGCTCTAAAATTCCAAATTCCTGGAGAATATAGCTCAGCAATGGAGTTGGAGGGGGGTGGGGGCAGTGATAGGCACAGCTGGGAATCTTGTCCTCCCCCTCCCTGTCTGGAGACTTTCCCCTAGGATCAGGTCCTGCCTGTATGTATCATCGGGAAGAATATGGCCTAGCCCTTAGTCCTTGGTGGTGGGGAGGGAGAAAAGTGCAGGAGTGGAGTGACAAGAGGCCTGCTCTTTATGGACTGAAATACCAGGATTTGGCTGGAATTGGTAAATTACAAGAGATGAGCTTGGAATATCATGACTGGGGTTGGCTATTCATTCTCCCAAGGTTTTTAAAGAAGAGAAATCCACATGCTTTCCAACTGGCCTCAGAAAGAAGAACATAGAGCTATGAGAGGGTTTGAGATGCAAGAATCTAGGGTTGTGATTTGCCCTTATTGGTATGAATTTGAAATTTGGAGGAGTCAGAAGGACTGAGTTCTAGTCCTGCTGCCTGCTCTAAGTAAACTTGGATCAGTAACATCACCTCCCCACGCCTCAATTTCCTCCTTTTTAAAAGAAATCGAGGTGGCCGTCCAGCTCCCTTTCAGCTCTAAATCTGAGGGATTCAAAGAGGACAAGATGCTCTGGCTAAAGGACTGTCTTTAGAGTCAGAGTTCCTAGGCTTAAATCCTGTCTTTGATATTTTCTGATGTTGTTGTTCATCTTTCATTCTCAAAGAGGACCAGTGATATCGTGAGAACGAAGTCTTGACTTGCACGAGAATTGAATTTAAATTAGACAGAACTGCTTAAAATCATCAGCCTCGCTCTCTCCTCCAGAGTCGTCAAAGTCCCGTGGCAAGACTTTTACTAGCTGTATGATCTTGGGCAAGTCATTTTAAATCTCTGGGCCTCAATTTCCTCATCTGTAATATGAGGGGGTTGGCTAGATGACCTCTGAGATCCCTTCCCGGCCTTAGAGGTATCATGCTAAGTTATAAAGTTGGCCAACCCTCCCCCATCAGTCTCCAGCTTTGTTTGCTGCAAAAAGCATCCTGTTATTGACCCCTAAACACATTATTCTCTTTCTGTTGTGCTTTTTCCAGTCCATAAAATTTAAAACTCTGTCCCACCCTTAGAATTTTCTCTGAAGTGATGGACCTATGCAGGACAAAGGAGAGAGGGAATTTAGGTGAATCCTTTGGGTGTTCACAAAAACTGTTAAATCATTGTAGGTGTTGGGGGTCAGGGACCCAGCTAATAATACTGGCTGTGGCCTGAAAGAGGAGTGTCAATCAGGCAGAAGAGGAAGATGGTCCCAACCTGCAAAATTGCCCTTCAAAGCAGAAGTATGAGAAAAGAAGCCTGGTTTAGAAAGTCTATCTGATTCCCCATGAGCAAGGAGAGAAAGAAAGCGAAAAGAAGGAAAGATTCACTCTGTGTGTGCGTGTGTGTGTGTGTGTGTGTGTGTGTAACATGTCACTGAGGGATGTTTCAGGAGGTACAGGAAGGCACATCTCAGGACTGACTTTCCTATAGGAGGACATCTGATCATCTGAGCCAGATTAGACAGATTTCTCTAGAACCAAAGCAAGGTTTCAGCCTAAGTCCATTCTTATTAGCTGTGTGACTTTGGGCAGATCACTGAGCACCAATTTCCTTGTCTTCATTATATAATGGGCATAATCATAGCTTCCTGGCTACTGTCTCTTTACCACACAGAGCTGTTGTTAGCATCAAATGAGATAATGTCTATGAAAGTGCTTTGTGATCTGTAAAAATGCATTATAAATATGTGGTTAATATTTTAATCACTAATACTTTGATCCCATCTTCCACTTCTCATTGTGTATTGTTTCCACTGAAACTTCTTCACTAATGACTCATCTACCTACCAGAAGTCTCCATTTGGGTCTCCTAGCAACAGCTACAACTCAACATGTCCAGAAATCAAGCCCATTATTTTCCCCTTAAAACTAACTCTTTGTCCCAATTTCCCCATTTTTTTAGGGAGAAGGGAACAAGCATTTATTAATCACTTACTATGTACCAATCACTTTGATAAACAGCTTAAAAGTATTATCTCATTTGATCCTTACAATAATCTTGGGAGGTAGGTGCTGTTGTGATTCTATTTTACCACTGAGGAAGTTGAGGCAGACAGGTTGAGTGACTTACCTAGGGTCACATAGCTAACAAATTTCTGAAGCTGGATTTGAACTCAAGTCTTTTTGATTCCAGGCCCAGCATTCTTTCCACTGAAGCACCTAACTCCCAAGAGCATGAATCAAAAACTGGAAGGGATCTGAATCCAGCCTCTCTCATTTTATGGATGAGGAAACCAAATCCCACGGAAATTGAGTGAATTGTCCCAAGTCTCACTGGTTGTAATTGTCAGAAGCAGCATTTGAACCCAGGTTCTTCAACCCCAGAAGGAGTGCTTATTCCACTGAACCATGGAGCTGATTTAATGGTCATCCTCTTCTCCCCCAGTCAACGGGGATTCCCTAGGCATCAGTTTTGACTCTTTCTTTGTCTTTGTATCTGCTATTTAAACTTTCATCCAATTTAAACTTTCATTAATTCTTCCTTCAAAGCATCTCTCAGAGACATCCTTCCCCCTGTATTTACATGGAAGCCATAGAACCCTAAACAATATCCTTTACTATCAGTGGCATTTATTTTCCAATGTCTCATAGATCCATAATTTTGTCATTGTGGGTACTCAGTGACCCCTGTTCAGTTAAGTAGAAGATCTTTGAGACCTTATGAATTTTGGTCAAAAAATGCCTCACCCTGTGGCCACTCTGGAGATGAGCCACCTCTCACTTTGCTAGGATCACTCTTAGACAAAAGATATACAACCCGTACCCTGCCCATTACTCAAAACCTTTCTACCTTGGTTGGACCTGCCACAGGTTGTATTCTGCTGACAACCTACAAGAAGGGCTTCATAAATATTGACCATGACTGACTCATTTCTGACCAGTCCTTACTGTCTCCTAGAGCTCCTAAACCTTTTCCTAACTCAATCATGTCTTTAGCAGGAATCTATAGAGAGCTCAAAAATTTACCTGGAGAGAATGAAGTGGAGAGGAGAATGGGCATGGGTATTAAGGAATGGGGTAGATAGAAAAAGAGAGAGACAGACAGACAGAGATACACAGAGAGAGAGAAAGACAGAGGAGGGAGAGATGGAGGGAAGGAAGGAGAGAGGGAGGGAGAGAGGAATAGAAGGGAGAAGAAGACAAACAGAAATAGAAGAGAGAGGAAAGCAAAGGGAGGAGAGAGGGACAGGGAGGAAAACATAGAGACAATGATAGAGTAGGAGAGTAGGAAATATAAAGGAAGGGAAAGAAGGTAGGAAAGAGAAAGAGTGAGTAAAAGGGAGAGGGAGAGATAGAGGAGAGAGTAAACAGGGTTAGAGAAGAGAAATAGGAAGAGATAGAAATGAAAGAAGAGAGAAATGATAGAAAAATAGAGAAAGGAGAGGAAAGGAAGAGAAAATAAGAGAGAGCAAAGAAAAATAAGAGGAAAGAGACAGAGAAATAGAAACAGACAGAAAGAAGTGAACTGAGAGGTTATCATCACCCCCTTACACACACACACACACACACCCCTTCTTAACCATCACTGACCTGTAGGTCCTTGTAGGTCCTCTTAAATCCTGGGTCTTGGAAACTCAGTCTGTCTGTCTCAGTGTCTGCCTGTGTTTATAGGTCCTGGTCAATGTGGGTCAAACCAATTGTTCCCCCCATAATTGGTTTAGGAAGGATAACAAAAAGAAGAGGCACAAGGGTTTCCCAACTCTTTTGGGTCACTGAGGATAATAAGCGGGATGGGGGAATTAATGAATGTTTGCCGTGAGGGTTGAGATCCCAAGCATTTAGGTCCTTGCTGCTGCCACTGCCATCATGATTGTTGTCATTTGTGGCTTCAGTAGCCAAATAAATGAATATGAGCTGGTGCACGGCCAAGCCAGTTTCACTCCTGTGCCCTCTCCTGCCCTGTCTTGGGCTTGGGTATCTCTAAGTCTGTCTCTATCCCCAGTCCTCTCCCCCACTCCTAGCAGCTGCACAGACTAGGACAGAGTAGGTCGAGGAGTACCTGGGAGCATTTGTGAGTGGGGCAGAGAGGAGAGCAATCTCTGAATACTTAAAGCTCAGGCTGATGCCAGAGCACAAGCTTTGTCTTGTTCCAGCAGGCAGACGTAGAGGGCAATTTGTACATTTTCCACAAGCTCCAAAAAGTGCTGCATGGTCTCAGTGACAGGACAGCAAATGAACGGATGGATGAAAACCCATTGATTAAGTGCCTCCTATATGTCAAGTACTGTGTTGAGTACTGGGATATGACTACAAAAGTGAAATAATCCCTGCCCTCTAGGAACTTGACTTCTAATCAGGGGATTCAATGCACTGAAGGCAGTAGTGGCTTGGGACAGAAGCTTTGGTCTTGGGAGTTGTAGGTGCTATGAAGAGAGTCTTTAGGTGGTGGATTGTCATGCCCTTTCCAGTTGTCATGGTAATATCTCTTAGCACAGAGCCTGGCCTACAGTAGGTGCTTAATAAATGTTTACTGACTGATTATGATTGATTTGATCACTGTTTTCAGAGGAAGAGGCGGAAGGGAAGTTGGGGTGCTGGAGGGTGAACAGGGAAAATGGAAGGGGAGTTGTAGTAACTATAGATCTAGGAGAAATGATATAAACAGGATTCCTGTCCGGGTATAAGTTGGAGTATCTGTCCTTTACCATCCCATCCAGCTCTAAGATGCTGATTCTTTTAAACACTGTGAAGGGAAAATGCTCAACAGGGAGGGGACTAGCATAGGTTTTTGTGTTGTTTTTGTTTTCCCCTTTGCAAACATCTCCAACCTGCCTCCGACAATGTCAACTCAACAAGCATTTATTAAGGACTTACTACGAGCCAGGCACCATGTTAAGCACCAAAGACGATCAAAGATCAGAAGTCCTTGCCCTCAAGGAATATACATTCTAGTGGGGAAGACGATATGCAAACAATTATATATAAGCAAGATACAGACATGATAAACTGCAGCCATTTCAGAGGGAAGGTATTGGCATTAAGGGGGATTGGGAAAGGCTTCTTCCTTCTTGGATTTTGGCTGATACTTGAAAGAAGCCAGGAGTCAGGGATGAGGAGGAAGAGAATTCCAGGCATGGGAGACAGCCAGTGAAAATGCCCAGAGCCGGTCTTGTGTGTGGAAAGCAAGGATGCCAGCGTCACTGGATCATAGAAAATGTGGGGGGAGGTAAGGTCTGAGATGACTGGAAAGGCAGGCAGGGGCCATGTTAGAAAGGGCTAATAATAACACTGTGTACTGCTTTAAGGTTTACAAAGCATTTTCCTTGCACAAAAACAAATAAAAAAATAGAAACAAAAACTTGTGAAGTGACTACTGATGTCTCCCAGGTATATTGAGAGTTTGTGAGGTCCATGACAGTAGGGACCAGGTCTTGTCTAAACTTAGCATCCTCCTCAACGTCCAACACATGCTCTACACACAGTAGGCACTTTTTGAATGAAACACCTCCCCCCATACACGCACATAAGGAAACTCAGAGAGATAAATGACCTGTCTGAGATCATACGACTAGTAAGTATCAGAGCAAGGATTTGAAACCAGATTGCCTAATTTCAGTTCCAAAGTTCTCACTATACCACATTGCCTAGCTGTTCTCTTTGGACCATGGTATGTCACATTTTATTCAGGATATGAATCTACACCTCTCATGATTAATCTTGAACTACCCTTGCCAGAGATAGAAATGAGAAACAAACTTACAAGACACATTCACGAGCACACATGTATGATCTTTCCTTATTATTCTACTGTTACTTTAGGCTCAACAAATATTCCCCCAAATGAAACCTCTAAGTATATCTTCCTTTTAAAATCTTACTCTATTATCTTTAGTTTTTATATTGCCCTTGCTTGAAGAGATATCCTTCACTCTTCCCTGCCTCGAAAGCCATCTCCCACCCCTCCCTGTCTCCCAAGCCATCTCTCACCCTCCCAGCCTAGCAAACCATTCCTTGTGGCAAAGATTAAAAAGAGAAAAAGGAAAAACAAAACTATGCCTCTTCTCTTACCAGCTGATCCAGACCTTAGCATTGACCAGAACCTTGGCATTCACTGTTCTGCTTCACCCTGGCCCCAGTAACTAGATTCCTGGACAGATAGACTTCTCAGTATCTCCACCTGCCATCTTTCAAATAACAAACATGTTGGGACTAGAGGCAGGGATGCTGACAGATGGTGGGTGGAGGACCCAATATTGCCCTTGATTTGTAAGCCCAGATGCTATCATAGGCAGAAAAGAAAAACCAGTAAGACAGCTCTCTTATAATATCAATCATGAATGAAGTTTCTATGGAAAATGTTTATGATAGGCACTGTGCTCAAATTAGAATGGAGTAGAGAAAGTTCTCATCATGGAATTTCCCAAAGCATACTTATTCTCCTGGGAGTAATCTTTCCTTCATCTCAGGGTACTTTGTACTCTTCTCTTAAACTCAGCACATATTAATTGGCATTATGTTTCTCTTTGGGTAAATTAGCTCCCCTTTGAGGCTGTACACTCCTTGAGGGCATGGAATGCTTATTAAAACTAAAACAGATAGTTTACAATTTAATGATTGGGTCAGGATTCCAAAAGATCAAAGGGCTAGAATGTTGGGTCAGATTAAATGAGGTGAAATTTAATCAGGATACACATAAAGTCTTACACTATGAGCAGTAGGTAGAAGATACAGAGACAGATTTTGGTTTGAGGTAAGGAGTGTTTTCCTGATAACTAGAGCTATTTAAAAAGGAAATGGGTAATCTGAAGAAGCAATGGGCTCTGCCTTACTGGAAAACTTCAGTCAAAGTTTGAATTAGCCCTCATTAGTGATGCTGGAGACAGTCAAGTGACGCTTGGCTCAGGACAGGTGGGACTAGACTGGGGGTGTCCAGCTCACTGATGATGACCACATGCTGCCAGCAAAATTCCCAAGTGAGTCCTGAGCCAGATTAAAATGTAATTTGGGAGATGTCGAATAAAATGAATAAAAATACAATAAAATGCAGATAATGTTAATTTCTGGTTTTCAGAGTCAACATGCTACTGGTATGGATCCATTTCTATTTGAGTTTGACAATATCTCACTAAACCACCATTTCTTAGTGATCTCAAAGGAGGAATTCTCCTTCCAGTGCAGATTAGATTCAATGATTTCTTTGGTCTCTCACAACTATGATGTTGCTATGATTCTGCATCTTATTTGTCACCAAGTACAGCATCGTGTCTGGAACATAGTTGGTACTTAATAAATGTGTGTTGTATGAGACCTACCTAGACACCCCTACTTTTATTTTTCATATTCTCCTGGTTTCCACTCAGACAAAGGGTAAGAAACAGATAACTGGAGTAATAATTGCTAACATTTATATAGCTCCTACTATGTGCCAGGCACTGTGCTAAATGCTTTACAAATATTATCTCATTTAATTCTCAAAACAACTCAGGGAGGAAAGGGCTATTATTATCCCCATTTTACAGTTATGGAACCTGAGGCAGACAGAGGTTAAATGGCTTGTCCAGGGTCACAGAGCTAGTAAGTGTCTGAGGTTGGATTTGACCTCAGGTCTTCCTGACTCCAGGCCCAGCACTCTATCCCCTTATCTTTATCTCCCGAATACCTAGCACAGTACCAAGCAACAAAGAAAGTACTTAATAAATGTTTGATAATTGTCTGACTGATAGAAGTACCCAGAACTGCAAAGTGATGGGACTGACATGAAATTGTCCCATCAAACCAAACAGTTAGAATTTAGAGAAGCAAGACTTTTGGGAGGGCACCATGATGGATATGGGATGGGGTAGGGTTGAAAGCATGCCCAGACACATTGTTGAGAGACTCATGAAGAGTGCCACTGCTGTTCCCATAGACAAAGGAAAGTAGTGAACTGAATCAAAGGCTTAGACATCCTTAGAAGTGGCATCAGTCCAGCCATTGGGGAGCTTCAACACCATATTTCACAATATTTCAATTGCATGATAGCCATAATATAGTGAGTAGAGAACCAGCCTAGAATCAGGAAGACCTAGATTCAAGTTCCATCTTGGATACGTACTAGCTGTGTGGCCCTGGGCAGATCACTTAATCTCCCAGGATGATAGACAACTGTCCAACATTTGAAGTGACACCCTGAATTGGTAGAGAGAATTTCCCTTTCTACCAGTAGTAGAGATTAGTAGAAAGGAAAATTCTTTCTCTACCATTGTCATTTCCTGTACAAATAAAATCATGAAGTCTAGTCCCTATCCCTTCAACTGTGTATAATAAATGTCTGCTAAATAATGTGAATATATTTTCCTTTGGGGTCATTAAAATTAGGAAGAAGATACAAACTTTAATGGGACTACAGTGAAAATAAAAGTCTGTTTATGATACATTTATTAAATACTGTTATTAAATTTATTAAATGTTATAAACAAATAATTTTCTGAATTAGGGTAGTGGTTGTATGAGTAGAGAGAGGGGGATATATTCAAGAATTATTGTGGAGAAAAGAAATTACAACATTTAGGCAACTGATTGTCTTCAACAAAAGACTGGATGACTATTTGTTTTGTATGTTTCAGAGGGAATTCCTGCTCAAGTATGTTCAGGTTCCTTAATGGTATACTCATTCCTCCTCTATTATTTCACCCAAATAACTTTCCAAACAAGAAAATAGTTGATCCTACAGTATCATGTGCCAGTCAAACAACATCAAGAGTGTTAAATCCAGCACCATATTTTAAGTTTTATTTTGAATTTCAAAACACCAAACAAAGGATTTCCACATATAAAGTAGAAAAGGAAAAAGGTTTCATGTGAAATTTTACATCTTTATTCCATACAAATTGCTTTTTAAAAAAATATATGATAAATTTAGCATGTCACTTTCAAAGCTGTCTTGTTTGTGTTTCCTTCTAAACTTATCTATTTTCTATACATTGTGAAAATTACTTCAATGACCCTCTTTTTTTCCTATTCTTTTTTTTTGGCAACACTGTTACTAGCTCCACTTCCTCAGCTTACCCCTCCCCACACCTAAATAGGAAAAGGAAAACTACAATCCTTGTAACAAGCAAGCAAAGACCATCACAATGGACCTATACATTTACCAGGTCCAAAAATGTATGTCTCATCTTGCTCTTTGAATTCATCACCTCTTTGTCAGGAGATGGGTAACAGGTTTCATCACTGATCCTCTGGATTCCTCATTTGTCATTGCATTGATCAAGAGTTCTTAAGTCTTTCAAAACTGTTCTTTACAATGTTATTGTTACTACATAAATTATTCACCTGGTTCTGTTCACTTCTCTCTGCATCAGTTCATGCAAATCTTTCCAGATTCTGCTAAAACAGAGCTTCTTAAACTCTTTCCATTTTCAACACCCTCAGCAATTCCTAAACTCTGGGTATGGGGTTGCAACCCACAGTTCAAGAAGTGCTGTTCTAAAACCATTCCCTTTATCACTTCTTACAGCACAATAGTATTACATCAAATTTATAAACCATAATTTGTTTAGCCATTCCCCAATTGATGGGCACCATCTTTGTTTCTAGTTCTTTGCCATTACAAAAAAAAAAAGAGCTTCTATAATTGTGTATATGTCAGACCTTTTCCTCTTTGTTTATTGCTTTGGAATCTAGGCCTAATATTGTTAGTTAATAGGTCAGAAGGTACATTCAGTTTAGTAACTTATTTGATATAATTCCAAATTCTACCCAGAATGCCTGGATAAAACCACAGCAGAGATTTTAATGAAGGACATTGGCAAACTGGAGCATGTTCAGAAGAAGTTGACTAAGACAATGAGAGTATTTGATGTCATTCATATGAGAAACTTTTGAAGAATGTGGGACAATTTAATCTAAAGAAGAGATTCAAGGAGCTGTTTTCAAAAGATCATGAATGGTCTTACCTAGTATGACTCCAGGGGGCAGACCTAGACCAGTGTGTGGAAGTTACAAGGAGACAAATTTCAAATCGGCATAAGGAAGAATTTCCCAACAATAATGACAACTAGTGTTCATATAGTCCTTTAAGTTTTGCACTGTGCTTTAAAAATATTATCTCATTTGATCCTCCTAGCAACCCTGCAAGATAGATGCTGAAATTGTCCCCATTTTATAATTGGGAGAACTGAGGCGGACAGAGATTAAGTGGCTTGCCCAGGGTCACATAGTTAATAAGTATCTAAGGCTAGATTTGAATTCAGATCTTCCTGACTCCAGGCCCAGCACTCTATCCACTGCACAATTGAGGCTGCCTTATGAAATAATAAGTCCTGTTCCTGGAAGTTAGATTAGATGATCCCTCCCCAAGGACAGTATAGATGGGACTCATTCTATAGGTGGGAAATTTGAATCAATCACCAGATATTTTTAAGGCATTACTATACATCAGGAATTATGTTAGGTGATAAGGATACAGATACAAGAACAAGATAGAGCAAGATCAGTCTGCTCTCAAAAACCTTTTTCTTTTAGAGGGATACAATATATTCACAAGAATAGCCTTTGAGTGCCTTCCAACTCTAGAATTCTGTTGAGTTTACAATTCTGCAAGCATTCAATCAGTTAGTCAACAAGCATTTATTGAGTTTACCAGGCATTGTGCTGAGTACTGAGAATGCAAAGAGAGGAGGTCTCATATCCAAGATATAAGAGTAACGTATTGAAACGTATAAGACTAAGAGCCATTCCCCAATTGAAAACCGCCCAAAGGATATGAACAGGTAATTTTCAAAGGAAGAAATCCAAGCTCCAATATTCATATGAGAAACTGCTCCAAATCACTAGTGATAAGAGAAATTAGAATCAAAGCTACGCTCAGGTTCTATGTTATGCCCATCAGATTGCCAAAAATTACATGAGAAAAATGATGAATGTCAGAAGCATACTAATGCATTGTGGGTGAAGCTGTAATTTGGTCCAGAGATTCTGGAAAACAATTTGGAATAATGCCTCAAATGTTAGTAAACTGTGCATAGACTTTGACCTAGTGATACCACCACTAGGCAGGACCCATGTGCACAAAAACATTTATAGCAGCTCCTTTCCTAAAAGTACCAAACTGGAAACTAAGGGAATTCTGACCTTTTGAGTATGACTCAACAAATAGTGGCATATAAATGTAATTGAATATTATGCCATAAGAAATGACAAAATGGACAGTTTCAGATGATATGGGGAAGACCTCTATGATCTGATGCAGAGTGAAATGAGCACAACTCAGAGAAAAAAAACTGATATAATTATAACAATGTTATTGAGAAAAACAACTTGGAAGGACAACTTTGATGTGGGCAATCATAAACCATGAATCTAGGTGAAGATGCCTCTTGCCAGCGAAGCGATGGACATAAAATGCAGAATGAGACATTCATTTTTTGGCGTGGCCAATATGCAAATTTGTTTGCCAGCCTGTGTGTATCTATTGTAAATGTTTTTCAAATTAATTAATAGGGGGAGGAAGTAGGAGGGAGACATGATACATTCTTCTTCAAATAAATAAATAGATGAAAATTTAAAAAGAAAACTAGAAGAGACAAATCAGAATAGATGTCCTCAAAATATTAAGAACCTTGTCCTCTAGTGGCAGTGATCTCACTATCAGTCCCAGATTTTTTTCTATGATTATTATTTTTTAAAAATTCTTCAGGTAATTTTGGAAGAACAATCAAACATTTTACTTAATTGTGGAATTAAATTATTTGTGTAGGAACCATAGAAACAAAATGAGAAAACTGAGAGGGATTTCTAAGACAATTCATTTCATTCTCTTGTGTTATGGATAAAGAAATTAGGACCCAGAGAAAGAGGAGTGATTCACATGGGGGGATGTTTTTGGAAATTATTATCATGTTAATGATCAAAGCCACAGTGAATGTCAATAAATAACATAAACAACTAAGAGTGACCTAGGATATCCTGGGGGAAAAACGTTCCAGGTTTAGGTAGAAACCTGGATCTCACTATGGTCTACTTTGATTTAATGTGGGTCTCCTCCAACAAGCTTCCTGGAAACTTTTATGTGAATTTCTTTCATCCTAGCTACAGCTCCATATTGCCGGTAGGTTGAAGATGAAGAAAAAATGTGTTCTCTAGTTGTCGTTATTTAGTTATTTTTCAACGTGTCAGACTTTTCGTGATCCCGTTTGGGGTTTTCTTGGCCAAGATACTGGAGGGGTTTGCCATTTCCTTCTCCAGATCATTTTACAGGTAAAGAAACTGGGTTAAATGACTTGTCCAGGGTCACATAGCTGGTAAACATCTGAAGCTGGATTTGAATTTACGACGAGTCTTCCTGATTCCAAGCCCAGTGTTCTATGCACTATGGCGCCACTGACACTAACTATATGACCATGAGCACATCATTTAATTTCTCTGAGCCTTAGTTTCTTCATCAATAAAAAGAAGGGGCTGGATTATATAGCCTCTAAGTTCCCTCCTACCTCTTAATCTATGATTTTATGACCTCTTCAAGGTCATCTAGAAAATTGGTGGTGCCAAAACATGGGAAGCATTTCAGCACCCAAATCCTATGTCATATATGTTGTGTGGGTATCTGGCCTTTGAGAACCAACCTGTGGAGACTAGTGTGTGGTCCAGGGGCAGGTTGCTATTCACAATGCAATACCTGTAGCCGCTGATTTAAGCTGCTTCCTCCTAAATCTGACATGATGCAGTAACATTAAAGGAGCCCCTCATTCCCTGAACAATAAGAAAGGCCTGGGAAGTTAATGAAAAACCATAGGGAGCTCATCCTTCTAGCGGTTAAGTTGGAGGAGTTGCCCCAGCCTGGGTAATATTTGGAGAATGGACGGTCCCTATGTGCTTGGCCCTCATGAGGAAGAGAGTAAGGATCAGAAGGTCAGAGTGGAGAGTGGATAAAACCTAGGCTTGTCCCCGTCATCACTTCAGTCAGGGGTCCAAGAGGTGAATTTAGGTTGTTTTTTTTTTCTTTTGGATGGGTGGATTTCCTAATAATTAGAGTAGTCCAAAGTAGAATGGTGGTGGGTTCACTCTGCTTAGAGGTCATCAGAAAGAGACTAGATGACAACTTGTCAGATAGGTTATATAACTGATTCCTTTCATTCATGTTTAAAATAACAACAACAACAGTAATAACAGTATTTATATACTTCTTTAAGGTTTGCAAAGTGCTTTACAAATGTTATCTCTTTGATCTTCACAACAACCCTGGAAGCTAGGTGCTATTATTATCCCCATTTTACAGATGAGGCAAACAGAGGTTAAGTGACTTGCCCAGGTCACACAGCTAATAAGTATCTGAGGTCACATTTGAACTCAGATCCTCCTGATTCTAGGTTCAGTGATGGCTACTGATGTTCTTTTCTGACTCTCAAATTCTGTGATCTGAAGAAGAAAGAAGCTGAGAGCCAGAGGCTAGACAGAGCCATCTCTCCAATAGGTTGCTAGGGGAAGTTAAAGCTTAGGCACATTGTCGGAAATAGAAGTCAGTGATGACAGATTCAGAATTGTCAGGATGGTTGGTGAGGGTGACAGGTTGGTTCTCCTCATGGATACTGCAGAGGAACCAGCCTGGGTAGATGGCTGACTCTAATCTAGAGGTAAGTCCGGTGTTGCGCATGTAGAAGGTGAAGCTCTTGGATTCCTCCTTGCTGCGATAAAGGTCCATGATGTTCTTATGCTGAGGGCAAAGAGGCAAGAGGACATAGGCAGACTATCTTCTGAGCCTACTGACCTCCTTGAGGACAGAAGGGATCACTGAAGGATTCCCTAGGGGAGGTAAACTTCAAAGGCATTTAGAAGTTAATGTAGATGGGGCTTCCCTGCCCCCTCCCCAAGCATTCACTACTAGTTTGATGAGGGACAAATCTCAACTGACTGCGTCCTGGGTCTTGACCCAAGGCTATGTGTTGTAAACCAAGATTCAGGTATCTTGGAGGCATTGCAGGTCAGAACTCACCTCTATCTGAAGAATAGGCTGCTGAGCTATCCCAACTGACAGACACTGGGAGCCTCCCTCAATGCCCAGGATAATCGGGGACCGTTTGGCATCCAGTGACCTATTGGGGACCACGCTGATCTCTTCACCTAGAAAAAGGGGCCAGATGGAGAAAAAGAGGACCTCTCTTCTAACCTTTCTAATCTATGGGTGAGCCTGGGGAGCAGGACCCCCTAAGTTCCTACCTGTAGCACTGGGAGAAGGTAAGGGGCTGCCTGACTGGAATGATTAAATGTACCCTTACTAACTGGTCCAGGGAATGCGATCTCATTTAATCTGGCTGAACAGGAGGACAAAAAAAAAATTCTGATTGAATTCATTTGAATTGGGGAGTGGAATGGCCCTCCATCAAGGAGGAAGAGTGTTGTAATAAAGGACCTTCCTTTTTTTTGAGTACCATCCACTCATTCAGTCAGTTTGGCTTATTTTGTGTGTTATTCACAGAGCACTGACCTTGGAGTCATGTGACCTGATTTCAAATTTCAGCTATGCCACAACAAACTGTGAGACTTTGGACATGTCACTTAACTTCTCTGCTGGAAAAGGAGCAGATTGGACTAGATCAGGGCTTCTTACATTTTTTCCACTTGTGACCCCTTTTTGAGTTTCAGCAGAGTACATAGGGGTCGCATGGCCTGAGGGCATGCACAGTGCAACTGTGCCCATGCTTTGTGTTTTGAACCAAGGCTGCAGTGAAGTTGCATGATGCAACATGGGCAAGCACTGCCAGAAACACCTCAGGTTCATTATGCATTTGATTTTTAATTAATTTTTGGCCATTGTGCATTCAGAAACCTTTTTACTGTTGCTAAATTTTTCACGGCCTAGTATGGAGTAGCAAACCACAGTTTAAGAAGCACTGCACTAGATGAGCTCTAAGGTACACACCTGTCTAGATCTAGGAGTATTTAAGCCTCTGGTTCTTTGTTGAAGACACAACTGTGAAGTGGTGTCCAGTTTCCTCAACATCAGTGAAAGGTGTCTACGCTACTTGAGCATCATTTAGAAGATATGTAGTACTAATAGGCTATTATGTGGATGCCATGAGAAAGTCCTCTTTCTCCCAAACATCCCTCCCAACACACACACACACACACACACACACACACACACACACACACACACACACCCCAGCCTTCCATGGTACCTGGACTCTATTAAAATGAAGATACTCTCAAAGGGCTAGAACATTATCAGCCCTGAAGGAATTACTTATCCATATATTTTCTTGCCTGGCAGCTGGAGATACAAAGCAGATAAGTTTCAATAAGGCAGAAGGCAGAATGGAAGTTCTGGAAAGTGGGTGCTTATTGTCTCTGGTTCTGAGCATCCAGGAATGTGCCAGATATCTGGATGAGCAGATGACACAAGGCAAGAGAGACACAGTAGGAAAAACTCTGCCTCCTTCCCAAGGCACAAATGTGCTTGCCTTGCTCTGCTATATCCTCTCTTTCCAGAGCATATGACTACCCGTACCCAGATCCTCTCAACCATTAGGAGATCAGTGAATGGGAAAGGCAGGAATATGCTCCACTTTATCTCTAACAGCTAGAGGAGAAGCAAAGACCTCTCTACCAATCTCTTCTCCCAGGAAAGCAAAGGGCCTGGTCTGGACAAAACCTAAATATGGAGAAAAGTCCTTCTATGTGAGAAAATGTTCCCAGCCCTTCAAATGTCATAGCAACATAGTATAAGAATGTTTGGGGACCTGTTGAGATATAGTCTCTTTGTTAGAGGCTTTTGATTTGTGCTTTCAGGATAAATGACTTCATGAAGTCTGGAGCCTAGGTGCCCTCCAACTCTTAAGATCCTACTTTAAATATAACTTGTATTTCTAGGGTCTGGGTCTGTGAGCCTGTGCTAGTCTGCATGGTGATCCTTTCTGTACTCCCAAGAGACAATATGGAGAAAGCCTGGCAAAACTGAGATTGGTTTTGTAACTAACCTTCGATAAGTTTTCCCGCTTGCGCTCTTCCAGCCAAGAGCTGGTTATTCTGCACATAAATGGCCTTCATTGTAGCATCTTTTATTCTGAAACACAAGAGTCTGTTTAAGTTTGATGAAGTCAGCAACTGGGCCTTCCGTGGTGCAATGAAAACAGCCTTGGATCCCAAATCAGAGGACCCAGGTCAGAATCCAGGCTCTGTGGTTTACTCTCTTGGTGACCTGGAGAAAGGCTCTGAGTTTCAGTGTCCTCCTTTATATGAGACAGAAGAGGAAAAGGGGATCAGGAGGTGAACTTGATTTGTTTTGAGGGTCATAAATCAGCATTTATTATTTAAGTTGAAGAACAGGTTATGAAGGGGGTTGGGGAGAGCCCTAGGGGAGACGGAAGAAGGGAGGAGACAGGAAGATGAGAGTGTCTCCTCTGTGTCTTCTCTAGAAGGGCTTGATCCTGATTTCTGAGCCTTGGTCCAGGACGCACAATGAAGCACATGATAAAATGAGGTTCCAGGGGCTACAGATATAGGAAACATCAAGGGGTGGCCAAAGTAACACATCCAACCAGAGGTGGGGGCTGGGATTCTCCTTGGATGAGCAACACCTTGTCCTTTTAGGAACTGAAGCATAGTGATAAGTCCCATCCCACTAATTTCAGCTCTTACGAAACATTCTTGTAGCACAAGTCTTTATGCTAAAGAATTCCTTCATCACCCCTCCAACTTCTTGTACTTTGCTTCTAGTTTCTTTGAACATGCATCTAACTTGCAAGCTGCCTGCTCCAGAGCTCCTACTTGCTCCTCAGTTAAAGTGCTCTGATCCAGATAAGGCTGAAGTGTTGCTGATTTCTACTTATGTTTACTTCAATATCTTTCATTTCTAGATACTTCAAGCTAGTCTATTTGTTCATACTTTCCCGAAGTTTATAGTCTTCACTGGTGGATGTAAGCTCGCCTGTGAGGTACATGGCCATTTTGGAGAACATGACCTGGCATAGTCCCATGATGTCTGCCTCAGTGGGCTCCATAGCCTCCTTGGCAGTCTCCACCACAGCATCGGCTAGGCTGGGGAAGGGAAAAAGGACAATGGATGGAGGGAAGGATGAGGATGGCAGAGGAGGGGGAGAGGGAAGGGAAAGGAGAGAGGAGAGAAAGGGAGGGGGGAGTGGAGGGAAGGCAAGAAAAAGGGAAGGGTGAAGAATCAGAGAAGGAGGTAAGGGGAGGGGGTGAGGAGGGAGGCGGCCTGAACTTGTTTTTAAAAATATTTTGATAACTATTTCAATATAATTTGCTTCATTTGTAATCCTGTGTATTTTCTACTATGTACTTAAAAACATTATTCCCTGTTTCATAAATGGTCAAAGGATATGAACAGGCAGCTTTCAGACAAAGTAATCAAAGCTATCTACAGTTACATGAAAAATGCTCTAAATCACTATTGATTACAGAAATGCAAATTAAAACAACTCTGAGGTATCACCCCACACCTATCAGATTGGCTAATATGACAGAAAAAGGAAATGACAAATATTGGAGGAGATGTGGGAAAATTGGGACTAATGCATTGTTGGTTGAGTTGCAAACTGATGTAACCACTCTGTAGAGCAATTTGGAATTGTAGCCAAAGGCTATAAAACCATTTGCCCAGGAATACCACTGCTAGGTTCTGAATCTCAAAGAGATAAGAAACAAAAAGGAAAATGACCTATACGTACAAAAATATTTATAGCAGCTCTTATTGTGGTGGAAATTGAGGGAGATGCTCATCAATTGGGGACTGGCTGAACAAGTTATGGTGTATATTGTGATGGAGTACCATTGTGCTATAAGAAATGATGGACAGGATGCTCTCAGAAAAATCTGGAAAGACTTACATGAACTGATGCGAAGTAAAATGAGTAGAACCTGGAAAACACTGTACACAGGAACAGTGATATCATGTGATGATCAATTGTGAATGACTTAGCTATTCTTAGCAACAGAGTGATCCAAGAAAACCCTGAAGGACTTATGATGAAAAATGCCATCCAGTTCCAGAGAAAGAACTGATGGAGTCTGAATGCAGAACAAATCATGCTTTAAAAAAAACTTCTTTATTTTTCTTTGGTTTTTTTGAGGGAAGAAGGGGTTCTATATTTTCTTCTGTAACATGACTAATGTGTTTTGCATGACGGCACATGTATAACCTATCAAATTGCTTGCCTTCTCAATGAGGGGAGACAGCAGGGAGGGAGAGAATTTGGAACTCAAAAATTTTAAAAACAAACCTTAAAAATAGTTTTCATGTGTAAATTGGGGAAGAATAAAATATTAAATAAATATAACAACATTATTCTGAAAAGGAGTCCAAGACTTCACCAGACATTATCCCAAAAGTTAAGGACCCCTGGATTAAAAACATCTCTAAAGTACCTTTGATCTCTAAAGTCTATGATTCTTTACTTTCCTCAAGATTAGGCCCATTACTCTTTCCCCCTTACTTTTGTCCCTACTAAGCTCCTCTGACTTTTTCTCCAACCTCTGTCTCTATGCCCATTTTACTAATGAGACATTTCTCTCCCAGCTCTTCTGAACTGATGCACAACCCAATGGGCTCACCTCAAAGTCCCTATCCAGACACCAAAGTCCATTTTCCTTCCCTCTTCTGTTCTATCTCATTTGCTATAACCGGCTTCCTGGGGGAAGTAGAATGGAAGGACCTAGGAGTTGGGAATCTTGATCTCTGGACCCTGTTCTTCCATCACTTAAATGTATGGCTTTGCACAAACCCCATCACCTCTCTTGGCCTCAATTTCTCTATCTGTAAAATGATGGTGTTGGACCAGAAGCTCTCTAAAGTTTCTCTCCAAGTAAGTTTTCTTCCTCACTCTTCACATTTTTGTCATAACGTCTCTGTGTCTCTAATAACAATTCCACATATTTGGGATTTCCACTCTCCCACCTACTACCTCATGCAATGCCCACAGCATTCAGCAAATGTTTCTTGAGAGTCCATCCTGTGAATGGAGTGCACAAGGTATGAGGAGGGAAGGGAGAGGAGGCTCAGATTAAATTAGACAAGATCCTGTCTTAATAAAGAGCATTCCCACATTGGAGGTGAGACAATTATCTCCATTTGACAGCTGAGATGATATAGAAAGCAAAAAGGGAGTTGGACCAGGAGAGAGGAGACTCCCATTTCAATACTTGGCTTCACCACAAGCTTGCTGTGTGACTTGGGAAAGTTGTATAACTTCTCTGGGCCTGTTTCTTTCTTTTTAAAATCGAGATTGATACTGTCAAAGTTGAAATAGTTATATCCCTCATTTAAAAATAATCAATAAGCTTGCTGTTTTTTGTTTGGGGGGCATTATTTAGATGTTTACTAGAAAGCCTCTGCTGCATTGAAACAAAAGGTATCTATATTTTTAAAGTATAAAAAAGGAAATGGTTAGACTAAATGAAACCTAGAACCTTTTTTTTTGTTTAGTTCTGACATTCTAGAATTCCATGAAACTAAGACACAGAGAAGTTACTCCTTTGTTGGTCACACAGCTGAGTTAATGGTAAAGACATACTGGTCTTCTGTTTCTTGCCCCGGGTCGGAGTAGCAGTGGATAAAACTCTGAGCATGGAGTGAAGAAGACCTGAGTTCAAATCTAACTTCAGACAATTATTAGCTGTATGACCCTGGACAAGTCACTTTAAAAAAAAAACTCTGTCTTCCTCAGTTTCCACAATTATAAAATGAGGTTTATAACATCATCTACCTCCCAGGGTTGCTGTGAGAATCAAATGAAATAATATTTGTAAAGTACTTAGCACAGTGCCTGGCACAAAGTAGGCATTAAATAAATGATTACTTCTTTCTTCCTTTTGTCCTTCCTTTTTTCTTTCCGTCCTCCTTCCTTTTCTCTTTCCTTCCCTTCTTCCCTCTCTCCCTTCTTTCCTCCTTTCTTTTTTCCTTCCTTCTCTCCCTTTCTCTCTCTCTCCTTCCCTTTAATCCTTTTTTCTTTTTCTTTTTCCCTTCCTCTAATCTTTCCTTCTTTCCCTCCCTCCCTTCATTCCTCCTCTATCCCTCCTTCCTTTGCCTTCCATCTTTCCCTCCCTCCTCCCTCCTTCCCTTCCTTCCTTCCACACTGGCACAATGGTATAGTGGAAAAAGGCATAGGGTTTAGAGTCTGAGAACCTGGATTCAAATCCCACTCTGTGATCTTGGGTAAGTTTTTTTGAGACTCCATTTGCTCATCTATAAAACGGAGGAACTGGACTTGATGATCTCTAGGGTTTCTTCTAGCTTTAGAGTTCTGAACTCAGGAGACTTTTTAGCATTAGCCATGTAAGTTTGCAGCACAGTGAGGAGGGTCTCAGTTTCCTCATATGTAAAATGAGAGAGTTGAACTAAATGATCCCAAAGATCCCTTCCAGCTCTAAATATAGGGATCTTGTGCTCCCCTAAAGTGGCCAGTATCAGAAACAGGTCAGTCATGTAGTCAGTCAACAATCACAGAAGCATGTGATGTGAGCCAGGCATTGAGGAAAGAAAAGCAAAAATGTAGAGTCCTGGCTCTCAAAGAATCCACATTCTAAGTTGGAGAGACAATGAAAACAATTATAAAGTCTAATTCCCTATGAGGCAGGGGTACCCCAGGATAATAAATTTTAAGAAGCAATAGCACAAGGCCAAGAGGTTTTGCTAACAGTTACTGGCACCCACTGTTTGAAACTAGAGTCTACAGAGAAACCCTAGGAACTCACCCATTTGAGCTCCACCAATTCTGAAGGGATGACAACGATAGTAGGGATGCAATGGCAGTGGGAGACCTCCCCTCTAGAACTAGGCTTTGCCTTGATCATACAGCATTTTATAGAATTTGAACAGTTTTGGTCAGAGAAGACTCACCGGAAACATAAGGCCTTGTTTAGAACCATCTTGAGCTCCCCAGTTTGGAGGATCTTCTGCCTTCTGAAAAAAAAAGAAAGCCCTAATTGGGGGGGAGGGGTAGGATCTAAGTTGTTATGAAAAGGAAGAGGAGGCAGGTCCCTGAAGCTAAACAGAAGGTTGAGACCCCAGCAGGAACCTGACCTCAAGTCCCCTTTTCCACCTTGCCCCTTCCTCTCTGTAAAAAGGAAAAGGAAAACATGTTCCCAGCCCAAGGAAAGGTGGAGAGGAGCCACTTGGAACAGTTCCCAAAGCCACCTTGGAAACAGCAAGGCATTAGAAAGTAGAGCTATGAAACACCAGAGTCTGCCCTGACAGTACCTTTTCTGCCTTCTGCTCCAAGTCAATGCTCTATCAGCTCCTAAAGAGATCAGCTCATGCTATATAAGAAACAAGGGGAGGAGGAAAACCACTGACCCAACCCTTTCCATGCAGAGGGAAGTCCCAGGTTGGAACATGTCACTACAGCACCATGAGCATTCCTAGTAATTTAAGGACTTTCCAATTTCTCCAGAATACCTAATGAGTCAGTGTTAGTGGTAGCTTAGAAAAACATTGCCTATGGAGAATATCTTAGGACAGAGAGGCTTGTGACATGGGAGAAAGAGCTTGGAACTGGAATCAGAAGATGGGGGTTGAATTTTGGAGCTGCTATTTATTACCTTTCTGGGACTCAGTCTCCTGAGCTACAAAATGAAGAAGTTGGACTAGACAACCTTGGAGGTCATTTCCAGGTCTAGATGTGTGATCCTGTGAGCGAAGAGACCTGCTCCTTTGACCAGACTCCAGAGACACAACCTCTGCTCTTTCAACCTAAATGTCTCAGTGTAACTTAAGGAAACAACAGCAATTTGGGATCTGTCCAGGGTGCTTTGGAATCTCAACCTCCTCAGGCAAACTCCCTCATAGCCTTTGGGGGCTGGGGTAGGGACAGGGAGTGGACTTGATCTCTCTCGGTCCTCTCAGCTTTCTGGGGCCACTAGAATGTATTTTATCCTGAACTTTACCCCACACCCTCCTTGATAATTTATAATCTAAGTAGTTTTGTGGGAGTGGATCCTCTCTCCATCAACATAGATCACAGCCCTTCTGTAACTACAGGAATGGCCAAAAGTGTGGGGGCGGGGGGCGGAATTACCTGTGGCCAATCTGGGGATGAGCCCCTTAACTTAGCTAGTTTGCTCTTCAGATAAGAGATACACGATCTAGCCTTAGGGTTGTATTCAAAGCTAGCCAGCTTGGTAAAGAGGCAACAGTGGACAAAACTCTGGTTTTAGAGGAAGGAAGATCTGAGGTTCAAAGCCTTCTTTAGACACTTACTATGTGACACTGGGCAAATCACATAATCTTTGTCTGCTTCAGTTTTCTCATATGTGAAATGAGTGGGTTGAATGCAACAGCTTCCAAGGTAGCTTCCTACACTAAGCCTACTGCTAGCAAAGCCTTCAAGAAACAAAAATTAACAGCACATTATGATTTTTTTAATTTAATTTTTTCAATCAACAAAAATCAACTTTTTCTTCCTCCCACTTTCCTCCCCTCATCATGGGAAAAAGAAAAGAAAAACAAAGTCCTTGTAACAAATTTTCATAGTCAAACAAAATAAATAACCTGCACTTGTCATATCCAAAAAAATGCATGGCTCACCCTTTGAGTTCATCACTTCTTTGTATGCTTCATCATTGCTCCTTGGAATCATGGTTGGTCAATTACATTGATCAGAATTCTTGCATCATTCAGAATTGTTTGTCTTTACAATGTTGTTATCATATGAATTGTTCTCCTGGTTCTGCCCACTTCACTCTGTATCAATTCACATAACTCTTGCCACGTTCCTACAAAACCATCCCTTTCATCATATCTTTTTTTTTTTTTAGGCACACGTGGGAAGGGGATAAGTGGCTTGCCCAGGATCACACAGCTAGTAAGTGTCTGAGGTTGAATTTGAATTCAGATCCTCCTGACTTCAGAGATGGTATGCTGTCTACTGCATCACCAAGCTGCCCCCTCTTGTTATCATTTCTTGCATCATGAGTATTCTATAACATTCATAAACTATAATTTGTTCAACCATTACACAATTGATGAGTATCCACTTAGCTTATAGTTCTTTGCCCTCCCCCAAAGAACTACTAGAAATGTTTTTGTACCTTTGGGTGCTTTCCATCCTTCTCTGATCTATTTGTGATATAGCCCTAGGAGTGGTAATGCTATGTCAAAGGTTATGTCCAATTTGGTAACTTCTGAGCATAGTTGTAAATTGCTTTCCAGAATCACAGTTCCATTAACAGTGCATGAACTGTACCTGTTTTTCTGCAGCCCCACCGACATTTGTCATTTCCCCTTTTTAGTATCTTTCCAGTCTAATGGGAACACTATAGAACCAGAGAGTTTTTTAAATATGAATTTCTCTAATTGTTAATAACTTGGAGTATTTTTGTGTATGAATATTGATAGTTTGAATTTTTTCCTTTGCAATTTTCCCATTCATATCCTTTGACCATCTTGGGGAATCACTCTTATTCTTACAAATTTGAATTAGTTCCTCATAAATAATAGCTAGCATTTACATGGTACTTCAAGTTTGCAAAATATTTTACAAATATTATTTCCTTTTTTCTCCCCATTTTACATGTGAGAAAATGGAGATAGACAGAGGTTAGATGATTTGTCAAGGATTATACACTTAGTGCAGGTCTGAAGCCAGATTTAAACTTGGTTTACCTGACTCCAGGCCCAGTACTTTATCCATTATACTCCCTATCTGCAAGTGCCTTGGAAATATAACTTAGAAATGAGACCTTTATCAAAGAAACTTGCTGTAAAGATTTTCCCCTCCCCATTACCTGCTTTCCTTCTGATTTTTAGATACATTGGATGTTTTGTGTGTATGTGTGTGTAAAAACTTTTTAACTGCCCATCATTATGAGTCACCAGAGGATAATTTTAGTGGAGGGAAAGAGGGAAATCTATGACTCCAAGCCATAAAAGTAATAAATCAGTGATTCTCAAACCACTGAGCATTGCTAAGTATGCCATAAAGTTTTGGAAATTATGGTATTGCAAATTTTAAACATTATAATTATGGCTTAATATAAATTTTACTGACCCAGCATACTGAGTATCATAAGTTTAGTATTTGAAAAGCAAATTAACTTACTTATTACATATCAGACACATCAGGCCTTCAATCTCTCAAAGAACTCAATAGAATAGGCTTCTCATGTCGTATGATATCGTATCAAGTAGAAACTGTGCATGCATGAGTCTCTATCTCCTGTAGTGTTGCCAGATTAAGCATTCAGTGTCCCACAATTCCTCATGGCAAAGAATATTGAGACATGGACCAAAAAGTGGGAGAATTATTGAAATAAGGCTATAAAGCTTTAAGACCAAACAAAAATAAAGCTATGTGAGTAAAAGTTATAAACATACAAAAGCCTCAGAACGCTATCAAGTTCCTTAAAGCAGCAAAGGCTGAAACCAATGCCTCTGTCCCAGCCATGGTTTAATTGGTCCACAAAGCAGATTAATCCCAACTTTTCAGTCCAAATTAATCTATGACTTCCATCATTCTCCAGGACAAGGTCCTAACCCCACATGACCTCCCTGGCTTTTATTTTGTTGATATGTTGTGGTAGTGGTGGCGGGAGGTGTGAGTAGGAGATCAGGGAATCACTGATCAATTAATTTCCTCCCAGTTCAGTTGCTGTCATAGAAGATATGAAGCTGATAATAGAGAAAAAGGTATCAAAGCATCAGCTTTTTCGAGTTCTCCCCCCGCTTCTTCTTTCTACACAAAGTTTTAAATAGATGTAGAGAATATTAATCATTTACAAGATGTGAAAAAATTTCTCTCACCAAAATTGATGTAAGTAGAGAATAAAGATCAGTCCTGCTCTTGGTGGCCCTTTAAAAACTGAAACAAACTTGTTAGGAGTCCAGTGAGGTAGGAAATGGTTCTAAAGAATATGACACTGGGAGTAGAAAAGAGAGCCAGGGAATGGTCATCATTTGCAAAATGGAGATAATAATAGCACCTGCCTCCTGGGGTTGGTGTGAGGACTGAATGAGATGATAATCGTAAAGAGCTTAGCACAGTCTCTGGCACTTCGTAAGCAGCGTGTAAATGTTAGTTATTATTATTATTATTAGAATTTGAACTCTGAAGAGGAATAGGTCCAGAGAGACCAGCTGAGCAAGCTGCCCAGAGACACTTTGCCCAAGGAGAAAATCATGAGGATGTCAAAACAAGGGAAAGGATAATGGCGACCTACAATGCCAGAGTCACATCTATTGATGTACTCAATGGACACTCCACTCCTTCCACTGACACTGTGCTAATCTTGGGAGAGTGTGCCCCCCCTTTCATGGAGGAAATATTTTGTTATTACTGTTTTCTGATACTATCTCAGTAAATTCTTTGTTTTGAGCTAATCGTGTCTTCTTGGGTGACTATTAACACATAAGCACACTGAGCTGTAGTTTTAGGAGTGACGACTCACAGAGTACCTTATACCTGAGGGGAGGGGAAGAATAGCTACAGTTTTGAGGAACTATCTCACCAGTTTGAGGGGATTATACCTATAGTTGTATGTGCCATTTCCCCCAGTAAAATGTAAGCTCCTTGAGGGCAAGAACATTTTCATTTTTGTTTCTGTACCATGTTGCCTAACACCATTCCTGACATATAAGAGCTGTTGGAAAAATGCTTGTTGTTTGAGTGAATAATTGATTTCCTTATTGAGACTTGGAGCTACTAACTGCTGTCTAGCATCCTGCTTAGTCTCAAGCTGCACATATGTTTCTGTACCTCTTCCCAATTTAGATTTCCTCTTACTAGATTCCTCTTTCCAGGCTCGTTGCTAGGTGAGAATATAATAGACCAGCCTCCAGTATCGAGTGTCTTAGCTTGGGCCTTCCTTGTTCCCTACACCCACCTGTCAGCCTCAGTCCTGACTCATAATGAGACTTGGGAAGTGACATTAGAAACTACAACAATGCTTAGAAAATAAGCTAGGTGAACCAATGTTAGTCAATAAATTTTTGCAAAGATTAAATAGGGAAACAGTATGCACCTCAAAGAGCTTAGAATTTACTGGGATACGTTTCAGCTGTATGTAAAAGTACACAGATAAGTATAATCTGACATGAAATTGGGGAGAGGCGAAAGTGAAATCAAGACAAAGTATATAGACAGATAGATAGATAGATAGATAGATAGATAGATAGATAGATAGATAGACGGATGAATCAATAGATGGATGGATAGATGGATGGATGGATAGACAGGCAGAGAGATAGAGAGAGAAAGAGAGATCTTAATTAATGCAAATGAAAAATCTGCTGAAGTGATTGAATTGTTGAAATGTATGTGGCATATTTCCATTAGGCTAGAATCAGTTATCATGTTCTGCATAATTATAACTCTGAATACTGTGAATTCTAATTCTTATGATCACTTCAGGGGCTCCTATTCTCACTAATTGTTGTTGTTTGTCCTTCATATTCAAAGAGGACAAATGACATCATGGGATGATGTATTGATTTTTGTGTCGATCAGATCCAATGAAATATTACTAATTAAGACCTGACTGAAGGATAGCTAAGGCATTTATTAAGCTCTTATGATGTGCCAGGTACTGTACTGAGCACTAAGAATATAAATGCAAGTGAAAACAAAGATACTTTCTGCCCTCAAAAAGCTTACGTTCAAATTGGGGGGGGGGGGACACATAGAAAGAAGCTGAAGAATAAGAAGTGGGAGTCAGAGAATGGAGATGGGGAAAGGTACATGCAGAGGTAGAAAATTCTGGAGAGACAGGAGCCGACCCAGGACAGGAGTAAGCATGACTGGACTGCAAACTCCTCTAAATGGAGGTTCCAAGCAAGAACTCATACACTGGAGGAGAGAATCACGGAAGCAGAGCCACCTCCAGGGAGAGAAGGCTGATAAAGGCTGATGAGAACACAAGTAACCAAGGAAGACAAGTAGAAAATTCTGTAGAGTCAGGAGCAGAGGGAGAAAAGAAGTATTTTCAGAACATTCAATGAGGAAAGAAATGCTTTGAGTATTTTTCCCTTCCCTTCTGTCTCCCAGTGAAAATTCTAAGGAATGCTAATTGCTTTGTTATACCTTTCTAGATGATTCCTGAATCATCCTGAATTTTACAAAGGCTAACCACACAGCCATTTGTATTAAATAGCACTTTGCCATTTTCGAAGCCCTTCATATACAGCCATTTTACCTTATTCTAACAACTAGTAGGTAATCTAAGATAATATGATCCCTATTTCACAAGTAAGGAAACAGTTTCAGCAAAGTTAAGGGAGTTGCCCAATATTACACAACTAATACGTGGTAGTGATGGGAATAGATCTCTTCTTCTGCCACAAAGTCCAGAGCATTTCCTTTTGCTTCTCTAATTATGCTGATCTAATATTATAGCTTGGAGAAGGAAATGGTAAACCACTCCAGTATCTTTGCCAAGAAAACCCCAAATGGGCTTACAAGTCAGTCACGCATAATCAACCATATATGAGTGTATAATACATATATATATATATATATATATATATATATATATATATATATGAATGTAAAATTAAAGATAGTTTTATGTAAAAACAACACAGTTTTATATATAGAATTTGGGTTTGCTTCACATATGGGCCCCTAGAAGTCTATTCCAGGCTTGAGGCACTCTACTGATAAGCATTCACTAAAATTCATAGCTTGGGAGCTCCTTCCACCCAAAGGACACATGGCTTCAAACCAAAAGACATTTAATCAATCAGGGCAAACTAAGTGATGCACAAAGATCCCCTCATATACATGGGGTATACTTTATAACTGGCCATTAGTGGGGAAGGGCACAAATGTGACCAGGGAACACACATGGAAGGCCCACAGGTATGTGGCCAGATGGCAGAAATAGCTGGGGCGACTCACATTTCTGATGCTGTAGAGAAGGGGTTCTTAATCTGGGTTCTGTGAATTTTTAAAAGATACTTTAATAATGATTTCACTATATTTGCTTTCCTTTGTAATTCTGTGTATTGATGTATTTAAAGCATCGTTTTGAGGAGGGGTCTGTAGGTTTCACCAGACTGCTAAAAGGGTACATAACACCAAAAAGGTTAAGAACCCTGGATGTGGTTGCGTCATTGTTCCCTAAGGATAACATTATGGTCCTCTCTGTAGGGAGGCGCATCATCACTTCTGAGTGGGCATCTCTGCTATCTGCTCCATATCTTCCCTCTGCTAAGTAGAACTGCTCTCTGCTTCCATCTGCTGGTCTTAGGCACTTCAGCTCCTTCAGCTGCTCTCTGCCACCACCTGCTGGGGTTCTGTAAGCTGGCCGCCTCTTCCTAACCAACATGAAAACTTTTAGGGCACAACCAAAAGATAATAAGCCATTTGTGACACCCTGATACTAACCATCTTCTCCTTATCTACCACTCCATCGATGACCAGCCACTGAAGTAACCTTTCCATATGTAACACAAAGTCAGAAGGGTTCTTACTATCCTGTTGGTTTTTTGAACTAAATTTGACTGATTTTGTTTTGTTTTGTTTTGATTCTGTATCTATTTTTACTCTGTATCTGTGGTCCTCCCTTCTCCCAGAGAGTCATCCCATATAAACATAATTTTTTAAAGAAAAAATTCTAAAAGGAAGAAGAAAAAAATCTAACCTTGCATTGAAAATATATTGCATTGAAAATGCATTGAATACATTGAAAACAAAACATTGAATTAAAAGACATTGAACAATACATTGAAAAAAATCTGTCAATGCTATGTTTCACTCATGGATCCCACCCACCTCTGCAAAACAGTGAATGGGGGGGAGGCATTTTCTCACATCTCTTCTTTGGGGGCAAGCTTATTCTTTGTAATTTTGCCGCATTCATTTTCTGATCATTTTGTAGTTGTTGTTTTTTCCATTTCCATTGTCATTGGCTTTATGTATATTGGTTTGGGATTGTTGTTGTTGGCTCTGCTTACTTCATTTTGTATCAGTTCACGTAAGCATTCTTCTATCTTCTAAATTCTGAATATTTACCATTTATTTCAGCATAGGAATATTCCAATACATTCATACGCTCCAATATGTCAACATGTTTAGGAGAAATTTTGAATGCTGTGAATAAGTTCACTTACCTTGGCAATTTCTAACGATGTATACACATTGATGAGGAGGCTAATACACACATTGCCGGAGCTAAGCTCAGTGCTTAAGAGGCTCCAAAGGAAAGTGTGGGAGAGAAGAGGTATTAAGTTGTTGACCAAACTGAAGGTCTACAGAGTCATTTTACTAACCTTATTGGTGTATGTCCGTAAAACCTGGCGCCATGCCAAGAAACTGAGTTGCTTCCATTTGAATTGTTCTAGGAAGATTCTGAAGCTCACCTGGCAAGAAAAAGTACTGGATACTGAGGTCCTTTCTCAAGCAGAACTTCCAAGTATTCAAAATCTACTGCAGAGGCGTATAACTTCAATGGGCTCGCCACATTGTTCAAATGCCAAATATATTTTTGCCTAAGAGACACACACAAGGCAAGCACCCACACAACAGAAGATACAAGACACTTCTCAAGGTCTCTGCAGAACTTTGGAATCAATTGTGAGAGATATGGGAGACACTGGCACAGGATTGCCCAGCATGGCATGCCTGCTTCAAAGGTGTTGTACTCTACGAGCAAAGCAGAATTACAGTAGCTTAAAAGAAATGTGAGATGTGCAAATGTAGAGACATTTCCACTCCAAATGTTTACATGGACTATTTGTGTCTGACCAGTGTAGAACCTTCTGAGCTCGCATTGGTTCTGATCACCCATAGTTAGACACACTGTATATTGACCCTAACATGATAGCGTTTTGATCCTTTTCAAATACCAATGATATTTAGCAATTTCCTTCTTTGCCAAAACACACACAGACACACACACACACAACACACACACACACACACACATGCTTCTACAAATATTTTGCTGTAAACAATGCCTTTCTCTTTATCAATGAGTGTATGCAAAGCAGCAGATGTATCTATACATAGGTATATACATATATACACATATAAACATATACATATAATATATAGTGGATGCCTTACCTTTGTCTTAATATCACAGTTATTTAACTGCCCCCTGTAGACTGAAGTCTCCATTGTAAGAAAGAAATATAATTGGACAAAAACATATAATACAGTGGCCACATCCCACATGGGACAATGTATACAATCTTCTGTCCTAGTAGTTGCCTGTCTCTGTGCCTTGACAAGGAGTGTGATGTTCTATTACCTATTCTTTGAGTCCTCCACTGGTTTTCCCATTGCTCAGAATTCAACTTCCCTTTGAGTGACCTCTTCATTTAAATTGTTGCAATCACTGAGTATATTATTCTCTTGGCTCTATTTCTTTTCTTTTTTTTGCTTTTAAGCAATTGGGGTTAAGTGACTTACCCAGGGTCACACAGCTAGTAAGTGTCAAGTGTTTGGTCTGAGGCTGGATTTGAACTCAGGTCCTCCTGACTTCAGGGCTGGTGCTCTATCCACTGTGCCACCTAGCTGCCCATTGGTTCTATTTATTTCCCTTTGCAGCCTCCCACCTTTCTCTGAATTTCTCATAATTGTCATTTGTTACACAATATTTTTTACATTCACATACCTTAGTTTTTCCATCCATCCCTTATGGATGGGCACCCATTTGTCTCCAGTTCTTTGATGCCCCAAAGAGGGCTTTTATGAATAAATAGTCTATGTTGGACCTTTGTTAGTATCTTTGACTTCCTTGGTGTGTATGCCTACTTGGTCAAGCAAAGGGATGGACATTTTAGTACCTTTTCTTGCATAATTAAAAATTGATATCCAGAACAAATAGACCATTTTACAGCCAAACCCACAGTTCTTGTGGGTGCCTGTTTTCTCACTCTCCTTCCAATACCATTTCATGCTTTTGTCATCTTTGCCAATTTGCATGGTGTGAGAATTGTTTTAATTCGCATTTTTCTATATTAATCCTTTGGAGCATGTTTCCATGTGGTTATTTATAATTTGTAATTCCTCTTTTGAAAACTTCATATGGCTAATACAAAAACATGTTTTGTGTGACTTCATATGTGTTATAGGTATTGTATTTTTTGCCATCTCAATGAGTGTGAGAGGGGGTGGAGAGAGGGAGAGAATTTGGAATTGAAAATAAAATTAAATTGAAAACTTTCCAAATACAGCTAGAAGAAGCCCTAGTTTCTTTCAAGACTCAGCTTCAAGGTCACATTTTCTCAAAGGCTTACTCTAATCTGCCCCCCCCATCCACCCATTAGTACCCTCCTCTGGATACATTACTTTGTGTTTAAGATATAGATATATACTCATGTATAATACACATACACACTCATGTGTGTATATGTACATATACATGCATATATTGCATTTGCTTATCTGTATACAATGTATATCTGTATTTGCTTAAATCTGGCCTCACACACTTACTAGCTATGTGACCTTGAACAAGTCACTTAACCTTGTTTGCCTGTTTCCTCATCTATAAAACGAGATGGAGAAGGAAATGGCAAAGTGCTCCAGTATCTTTGTCATGAAAACCCCAAATGGGGTTAGAAAGAGTCAGACATGACTGAAATGACTGAATAAATAATCCATGTACAGCTCCCTGAAGGTGGTGAATATTTGATTTTTATCTTACTATTTCCCCATACCTAGTAGCGTATAGGCACATAGTAGGTGGTTGATAAATGCTTACTGAATGAGCACATGCATGTATGCATGCATGAATGAATGGGTGAGTGAATGAAGGAACAGTGTGATATGGCAGCTAAAAAACTCCAAATGTCATCTTGGCCTGAATTAAGAGAGCCATAATTTCCAGGAATAAGGGGTAACAGTCCTGCTAAAATTGCATCTGGACACCACAGTTCAGGAAGAACATTGAAAAGTCAGAGATAGTCTGAAGGAAGGTCCTCAGGATGGGAAAAGGATGGACTTGAGTTGATGCCATAAAGGGATCGATTGAAGCAACTGGAAATGTTTAGCCTGGAGGAGAGAAGACTCAAGGGGGCACAATAGCTACCTTTGAGTGTATGAAGAGCTTCCCTGTGGAAGAAGCATACATTTGTTCTATTGACCCTATGGGGCAGAAGTAGGAGTAAGTAAAAGTTACAAAGAGGTAAACTGAGACTTGACATACGGAAAAAACTTCATAACAATTCAGGTTATCCTGAAATGGACCGCCTTGGGAGGCAAGGGTGGCAGCTAGGTGGCACAGTAGATAGACCTCAGGACCTGGAGTTTGGAAGACCTGAGTTCAGGTCCCACCTTAGACACTAGCTGTGTTATCCTGAGTAAGTCACTTAACCTCTGCTGCCTCAGTTCCTCAACAGTATTATAGGAATAATAATAGCACTTACATCCTAGGGTTGTTGTGAGGATAACATCTGTGAAGCATTTGGCAAGTCTTATTGGGCTACATAAACGTTAACTATTGTTTTTAGTGGATTCCCTCTCATTGGAGACCTTCCGAGAAAAGGAAGATTATCACTTGTTGAGTGTTGTAATGGGGATTTGAAGTGGGGAGGGGTTGTGTTGGTCCAGTCCCTTGAGATTCCTTCTAGCTCTGGAAATTCCATGAAAATTAGGGGTAAGAATAAAAGGATTAGATGAAATGGATGGGGCCGTCAGTCTTGGCCCCTGTTCTTCTTCCTGTTTTTATATACATCTCTTCCAGCAACTAAATTCCATATAGTGGTGTGTGTGTGTGTGTGTGTGTGTGTGTGTGTGTGTGTGTGTGTGTGTGTGTGTGTGTACATATATAATGTTTGAATATTATATATGTGTGTATACACACATATATGTACATATCCATATATACAGAAAACAAAACAAATAACAGAAATAAGTCATTGGATCATCGATTTCAATCTGAAAGGAATCTTAGAAGGAAAAAAACCCTCTTACATGCCATGTGTTGGTGCCCAAGGTACAACTAGAATACAATGACTGCCTTCTGTCTACCTTTCCAGCTCCAAAGACCTATGTGAATTTATGTCCATGTATTCTTGAGAAAGCCGGTGCCTGAGGATGACCACTAGGGACTAGGTTCTAAAGCAGGTTGTCTGCCCCAGTGACAAATAAAGAAATAGAGGCAGAATATTATATTCCCCTGGGGAATGGGAGAGAAAGCAAGCTTCTCTTCCTGGGCTACAGATGAATTCATCTGTAAGCTTTAATCCATACTCACACGAGGGGGAAAAAAAAGCAACAAGGAAATGACAGCTCTGTCAGGTGCCTCATTCTATGATATAGTCTAGGGGAAAGGAAGAGGGTAGTGTGGAGCATTACAGAAATTCTCAGCTGTCATGATGGAAATGCCAGGCTCCATAAAGAATTGGTGCCTCTAGAAACTGAGTCACCAAGGGCAGGACCTCTTAGTGCCCCCTTCTCACACCAGCCACAAACAAGTTTCTCTTGTTTGCCTTATTCACAGAAACCAGAATGATCAACTCCAGAGCTGAGCTGGGGGTTTTGCAGTCATACTTCACACGCAGCAGGGATGAGTGGGGTGTGACTCTCATAGAGATTGGGTAATTTGGGTCTTCTCAGCGATGTATTTCTCTGTGGAGGAGGAAGAAGAGGCCAAAGAAATGCAGCTCTATCCCTGCTCCTCCATTGGTAGAAGAAGGAGTTCTGGTCCAGAATTTTGGAATCCCAGTGAGCCAGGGGTGACCCACTTCTTTAATTTTTTTTTATTTTTAACAAATGTTTTTAAAACTTTGGGTTACAAATTTTCTCCCTTCCTCCCTCCCACCCACCCTCATTGAAAAGGCAAGCATCTCAATACAGTTTATAGATGTGTAAGTCATGCAAAACACTTCCATAGTAGTCATGTTGTGAAAAACTAAGTATACTTCCCTTCATCCTATCCTACTCTCCATTTATTCTATTCTCTCTTTTGACCCTGTCCCTCCTCAGAAGTGTTTGCTTTTGGTTATCCCCTCCCCCATCTGCCTTCCCTTCTATCAACCCCCTGTTCTCTTGTCCCTTTCCCCCCTTATTTTCCTGTAAGGTAAGATAGATTTCCATACCCCATTGTATATGTTATTCCCTCTTTAAGCCAAATCCTATGAGAATAAGATTCACTCATTCCCTCTCACCATCCCCCATTTCCTCTCCACTGTAAAAACCTTTCCTTGTCTGTTTCATGTGAGATAATTTGCCCCATTCTTCTTCACCCTTTCTCCTTCTCCCAGTATAATCCTCTCTCACCCCTTAATTTTATTTTCCAGATATCACCCCTTCATCTTCAACTCACCCTGTGCCCTCTATCTATGTATACATACATATAATTTTTTTCCCTCCCACTACCCTAATACTGACAAAGGACTCATGAGTTACAAATATCATCTTTCCATGCAGGAATGTAAACAGTTCAACCTTAATAAGTCTCTTATGATTTCTCTTTCCTGTTTACCTCTTCCATGTTTCACTTGAGTCTTGTATTTGAAAGTCAAATTTTATATTCAGCTCTGGTCTTTTCCTCAGGAATGCTTGAAAGTCCCTATTTCATTGAATGACCATTTTTTCCCCTGAAGGATTATACTCAGTTTTGCTGGGTAGGTGATTCTTGGTTGTAATCCTATCTCCTTTGCCCTCTGGAATATTATATTCCATGCCCTGTGGTCCCTTAATGTAGAAGCTGCTAAATCTTGTGTTATCCTGATTGTGTTTCCACAATACTTGAATTGTTTCTTTCTGGCTGCTTGTAATATTTTCTCCTTGACCTGGGAACTACAATATTCCTAGGAGTTTTCCTTTGGGGATCTCTTTCAGGAGTGATCATGGATTCTTTCAATTTCTATTTTGCCCTCTGGTTCTAAAATATCAGGGCAGTTTTCCTTGATAATTTCTTGAAAGATGATGTCTAGGCTCTTTTTTTGATCATGGCTTTCAGATAGTCCAATAATTTTTAAGTTCTCTCTCCTGGATCTATTTTCCAGGTCAGTTGTTTTTCCAATGAGATATTTCACATTTCTTCTATTTTTTCATTCTTTTGTATTAGTGTTACAGTGTCTTTTTTCTCAAATTGTCACTAGCTTCCATTTTCTCCATTTAATTTTTAAGGAAGTATTTTCTTCAGTAAGCTTTTGGACTTCCTTTTCCATTTGGCCAATTTTGCTTTTTAGGGCATTCTTCTCCTCATTGGCTTTTTGGACCTCTTTTGCCATTTGGGTTAGGCTATTTTTTAAGGTGTTATTTTCTTCAGAATTTTTTGGGGCCTCCTTTAGCATCACTCTCAGTTTTTCCTCTACTTCTCTTACTTGCTTCTCAAAATCCTTTTTGAGCTCTTCCATGGCCTGGGACCAATTCATATTTTTGTTGGAGGCTTTGGATGTAGGAGCTTTGACTTTGTTGTCTTCTTCTGGTTGTATTTTGATCTTCTTTGTCACCAAAGTAAGATAATATAGTCTGACTCTTTTTGCGCTGCTTGCTTGTGCTCCCAGCCAATTACTTGAGTTTTAAACTCTTTGTTAAGGTAGGGGTCTGTTTCCAGTGTGGAAAATGTCCTGTCCCAAGCTTCAGGGGTTTTGTGCAGCTGTTTTCAGAGATACTTCTAGGGACCTGTAAATTTTCAGTTCTTCCAAGGTGCTATGATCCTTCCTGGCCTGTGCTCTGGTCTTTGAGTGACCACAAGCAGTCTTTTCTGTCTTGGAACCATGAGGGTTTTCTCTCCACAGCCACTACTAGCTCTACCATGCCAGCGTTCGTCCTTGCCCCAGGACCACCACCCAGAACTGTGACCCAGATCCAAGCATGGGCAAAGCAAGAGAATCCTGCACCAGCAGAGAGATCCCTGCAATCCCCCTCTGATCAGCCACCCAATTCCCTTTCTGTCTGTGGACTGGAACCTCAGGAGGCAGCAGTCCCCAGGGGCCACGCTCTCGGAAACTGGAGCTGAGACCCCGAGCTCCTCTCTCAGCACCGCAGAAACAGACTTTTCCCCCTGACCTTCTAAGTTGTCTTTGGCATTTGTGGGATGAGAGTTCTGGAAACCACCACAGCTGCCCTTGATTCAGTCCTCTGAGGCCTGCTCCAGGTTCGCTGCGGCCTGTGTGCCCACACCAACTGCGCTCTTCCCCCAGCCCGGTGCAATACACCTTTCTGATCAACCATCCAGGTTGTCTTGGGCTGGAAATTTGTTTCCCTCTGTCTTTTTGTGGGTTCTGCTGCTTTAGAATTTGTTTAGAGCCATTTTTTATAGGTATTTGGAAGGGGTTGGGGGGAGAGCTCAAGCAAGTCACTGCTTTTACTCCACCTGGTGACCCACTTATTTACCATGAGCACTACTGACCCAATACTGTATCTCAGAGCCCTCAATGGGCCCTATTTTTTCCTGTATAGAAACATGCTTTCCTGTGGTAGCTAGGGCTAAGCCCTATAATGAGTAAAGAGCTGGGCTTGGAGTTGGAAGACCTGAGTTCAAATCTAGCTTCAGACCCTCACTAGCTGCATGACCCTGGGCAAGTCACTTCATTTCTGTCTGGCTCATTTTCCTGCACTGTAAAATGGGATATAATAGCACCTACTTCCCAGGGCTGTTAAGAGGATCAAATAAGATAATGTTTGTAAAGCACTTAGCACATGGTAGGCACTTCAAAATAGTGTTCCCTTCCTTTCCTCCCCCTCGTTTCAGTCTAATTGTTTCCAGCCTGCAATCCTTAGGATCCTGTCACATGTGTGCCCATCTCCTGGGTCTGCCTCTGCCACCTCATCTCCCACAGGGATAAGATCTGGACCCAGGAGGCTGGGCTACCTTCTCTCCCAGCACAACTACATCAATGGTAGCATTGAACTCTCCTTTCCTCCCCCTCGTTTCAGTCTAATTGTTTCCAGCCTGCAATCCTTAGGATCCTGTCACATGTGTGCCCATCTTCTGGGTCTGCCTCTGCCACCTCATCTCCCACAGGGATAAGATCTGGACCCAGGAGGCTGGGCTACCTTCTCTCCCAGCACAACTACATCAATGGTAGCATTGAACTCTCCTTTCCTCCCCCTCGTTTCAGTCTAATTGTTTCCAGCCTGCAATCCTTAAGATCCTGTCACATGTGTGCCCATCTCCTGGGTCTGCCTCTGCCACCTCATCTCCCACAGGGATAAGATCTGGACCCAGGAGGTTGGGCTACCTTCTCTCCCAGCACAACTACATCAATGGTAGCAATGAACTCTCCTTTCCTCCTTTCTCTTCTCTACACTGCTCCCCTCATCTTCCATTAAATTTTCCTAAGTTGCAAGGATCCTTGATGTACAGTTCTGGGATCCCAGTTATGAAATCAGGGAATCATGGGTTTGGAACTAGAAGGGGTCTCAGAGACCCTCTGCTCCAGCCTTTCATTTTTCAGATGAGGAAACTGAGAGTTTCTGAGTTCCAGAGAGGTTATAATGACTTGCCCAAGTCACACAGTTAAGAAGCATTAGAGCTCGGATTTGAAACTCTGGTTCTCTGACTCCACCCCTTAGCACGGTGTGAGGCACAAGGGGACAGTGGTGCTGGGCTGAGATGGGCATTTTGTACTAAAGTGCACCATTTCTTTTTCTTTTTTTTTTCCTTTTTGAGTGCACCATTTTTAACTTACAATTTTAAAACTTGGAATGGTAGCACCCCTAAGTGCTGGAACAAGCCAAATCCATGCCCTCAGCATAAGCAACATAGCCGGGGGTTGGGGGGCAGTAGAAAGAAAGGCAGATGACTGCATATACCATTGAAGGTGACAAAGAACTGCTCTCATCTCAGCCCTTTGCCCTTCCTTGGGCATCCTGGGCACTCTTTCCCCAAAGAACCTTGTATTCATTTTGTATAGATTATGTATAAATTTATACATAATCTATACAAACCTTAATAACTTAAAACTGTGCTAAGATTTAATAACTATTAATTGGATTGGATTGGCCCATACTAGGTGCTTAAATACTTATTGAAATGAAATAAAATCCTAATTGAGGTTCAGCTGATATTACATCCTTGTACAAACAAAGACACAAACAGAAACCAAGAGAAATATTTAAATATAAGGCCCTTTTTGCAGCTTCCTCTCCATCCGGGCCCTCCCTGCAAGGGACTTTCTCTACAGTTTCTAGTATATCCTAAATTAATATCTAAAATACAAGACCCCATTTCTTTTCCTGTTCCGTCTTTACCTGTATCTTGAAGACGTTTCATTTAATTGTAAAGACAAACAACCTTGGAAGATTTAGGAACTCTGATCAAGACAACAAGGGACCCAAATTCCAGAAGACCAATGGAAAAAGCCGGCTACCCCCCTCGTGACAGAGAGGCAATGGATTCAGGGCACAGAATGAGATGTGTATTCTAGACTCTGCCAATGTAGGGATTTGTTTTGATTGACTCTGCGTATGTGTTATAAGGACTTTGTTCTTCTCTTTTTTATCCTAATGGGCAGGGGAGGAAGAAAGAGACTAAGGATAAGGTTCCCTCCAAAAAAAAAAAAGAGAGAGAGAGAAGAGAAAGGCAGAAGGAATCACAAATAAACAGGGCAGTTTTGAAAGGTACATGTTGAATTTATTATATACTTCACGTAACACAGACTACCCTGGCCCCTCCTGCCTGAAGACCAGAGTATGTCATGTTTCACTCCTTTCCCAGGGCCCTCTGGTGCACTTAAGGGTATTTGGGGGATGTCTGGACTCTCTTCCAATGGCTCCAGCTCCCCGACTCCTGGATGGTATTTCCTCAAGGGTAGAGGTGGCACCCCAGTTCCAGTTAGCCACTAACAATTGGATTTGCTCTTACAAAGGAATGTTTATTTCCAAAAGTATGATCACAAATACACATACTACAACCCTGATTCCCCCTTGCATTGCCTCAGTGACTCTGGGAGGGGAAAGGGATTAGGGTCGTATTTTAACTTGGTTCCCATAAGAACATAGTCCCAGTCATCCATCTAAAACCCCTCTTGGGCTTGAGTCCTTCTCAGGCTTCTATGCCAGGCTAGCTAGATGCACCATCCTGCCTATGATTTTGGCTCCAAGGTCACCATGGCCCAAACTCCCAGATTCTGTGAGAGTAATCAGCGCTTGAATCCAAGGAGGACAAATAATGCAGAAACAAACAGAACCAAATGTCTCCAATCCCATTTCTCAAAGCTGGGCTAAGAAAGAGGGAGCGGGGGAAGGAGCGTCCTTTCCTCTCACTAGTTCAGATCATGGCTTCATCACTGGATGAACTGGGATCTCCACTTTGTGGACTCAGTTGATAAGAGTGGCTGAAAGGAGAGCAGTAGAAAGAGAGAATCAGAAAAGAGAGTGAAGGTCTCGGTCTCTCCAATGTTAAAGATGCAGAGAGCCAATCAAAGGAGGCTTACCCCCACCTTGTGGTAAGGGATGCAGCGGAGATGTAGTGGGCACCATGTTAGACGAGCTAGGCATGCCCAGAGAAACTCAGATCACATTAAAAAGAAAAGCGAGCTCTAAACAATAGATTCACAATTTCACGTACAGTCTTCTCCTTCTGCTCCATAATGTACAGTTATCCCTTCTACATCTTGACTTTCCCCACTGTGGTTTCAATATATCGCAGTCCAGTGTAAGAAATGAAATGAGAACTTGGGGGGAGTTTCGTGGCCGGGAAGACCAGCAGACAACATAGAAAAAGTTTTGAAACTCAGAAATGCATAAGATATGTGTATAGCATTGTATGATATCGGCATGTTTTATCTTTTAATACCAAATAATTCAAACTTCTCTGCTATGAAAGGAGAGCCAAAAAGTTTTATGTGGATTTTCCAGATGGCTGGGACATTGTGCCCCTAATCCCCACGATGCGGAAGAAATAACCATCTATGGGAATGCTCTTTTTTTTTTGGCACTTCATAAGTTGAGAAGAAAAATAAAATGATAAACATTGTCTTTTTTAAAATAAACAGCAAAGTAGCTAGATGAAAATATGGGGTGTCCCAGCCTTAAGCTACCATAGCTTAAAACTGTACTAAGACTTTTGGGACAGCCTGTCTGTACCACTGAGGGAGGGCTTTCCATATATCCTCAGCCTGTAACAGTCTTTTGTTCAGGGCTTCTTTTAGCCCTGCCCTATGACCAGATTTATTCCTTAGCCACCAGCATAAGACATAGCTCAGGGATCTTGTGAGGATCAAAATGACACTTGTTTTATTCTCTAATCTTGTTGATGATATGACTTTTTTTTTTAATCCACCATGTAACCATTTGGGGCTTATCTTAGTATGTGGTGTGAGAAGGTAGGTCCTAATTTGTGCAGACTGTTGTCCAGTTTTCCCAGAAATTTTTGTCATATGGTGAGTCTTCCTCCCCCCCCCCGCCCCGCCACTTGACTGGGATCTTTGGGTTTAGCAAAACTATGCTACTGTATTTGTTTGCCTCTCTTCTTTTTCTGTCTAATCTGCTCCACTGATAAACCACTGATCAGCCCTTTAGATTGTAAGCTTCTTGAGGGCAAGGACTGTCTTTTGCCCCTTTTTCTATCCCCAGTGTTTAGCATAATGCCGAGCACATAGTAGTTATTTCATAAGTATTTATTGGCTGATTATTAACCAGTGCCAAACTTTTAATGATTATCGCTTTGGGGTAAAATTTGAGTTTTGGTACTGATAAATTTCCCACTTTTTAAAAATTATTACTCTCAAGATTCTAGACCTTTTGTTCCTCCAAATAAACAGATACTTAAAATATTTTGAGAACTGGTTCAATTTAATTGGTTTCCTTTGTGATTCTCTATATTTTATTAATTAAATTATGAATTTTATTAATTAAAAACCATAATTCTTAGAAGGGTTATTTCATGTGCATCCATAAGCTTTGCCAGAATACCAGAGGACTCCATGACATTTAAAAAAAAAAAAAAGGAAAGAAAAGGTTGAGAGTCCCTACTTTACAGCAAGGTCAGGTTCTTTTGCTGCTGAGGTTGCCCATCCCAAACTCAGCTCATGGATGTTAAATAAAAGTCTGTATTATACTTTGTCCCTCTGTTTTGCGTCATTGTGACGGGTCGGTCTTTCTCGTTTGAGGTACAGATGAACCATCCAGGACATGCAGCTGACTCAAAGGTTGATGTGTTATTAGCCTGATTTTGGTAAAAGACAAAAGGTTTCTGTGCTTTCACTGAAGAGTACAGGGCCATTACGTTATTACCCTGTGGAACAGGAAGAAAAGACCTTTTAGAGATGACTTGGGAAGAGCGGGGGCAGGTAGGGACCAAACAGACCCATGGTTCAAAGACTCCTTGTAGTGAATGAAGAAAACAGAAGCAAAGAAAGAGATGTGGGGCAACCTTCTTTTTCAATTGCTAGTGCAGTGGGGGACTGGCTAGTAGCAGCTGGCTCCTGGGAATGGGCAGGTGAGGTGAGCCTGCTTCTGAGTATTCCTAAGAAGTAGAACAGAGAACATGTACAGTTATTCTGTAACTGTTTCCTGCCTTTTAGTTAACTGTTGATCCAGAAATGAGCATGCGTACAAAAGTCACTAACTGACCAAATCATGTGTCTCTTCTCACCCCCAAGCCATTTGAACGAAGTGGAGCTCCTCCCGACCTGGTTGCCTATATAGGAAATGTTTCCCCCAGTTCCTAGGCTCAGTCAGCATGCATTCCAAAAGAAATTCTTCACCAAACAGTGAATAGACAAGAAACAATTAGAGAACACTTGTGCATGTTCTGAAGTGGAAAACTGGTCCCCTGCATCCCTCCATAAGCATTTGTAGAGTTGTCTCAGCAGCCCGGTGGCACACTGGACAGAGTGCTAGGCCTGGAGTCAGGAAGACCTGAACCTCAGACACTTACTAGCTGTGTGACCCTGGGCAAGTTTGTTTGCCTCAGTTTCCTTATCTGCAAAATGAACTGGAGAAGGAAATGACAAACCACTCCAATATCTTTGCCAGTAAAACCACAAAAGGAGAAACAAAGAGTCAGACACAACTGAAAAATGACTGAATGTAAGAAGTTGTTTCACCAAATGTGTATGCTTCTAAGAACTGGCCAGTCACTTGCTGCACTCCCAAAAGTCTCCTCCTGGCCCTAGGACTCTGGCATGGGTTCCTCTAGGCAATGATTATGCAATGCACACACACACACATACACACACACACATACATACATACATACATATATATTATACATATGAAAATATATGTGTGTATGTATGTATATATGTGTGTGTATGTATGTATGTATGTGTGTATATGTGTATGTGTATATGTATATATATATATATATATATATATATATATATATAAATAATCTGTGGTGTGAGGCAGGGCAACACAAAGAGAACATGTATAATAAATGTGTAGCTAATGTAATCACAGGCCCATCTTCTGTCTAGTTGGGGAGTTCTGATGGACTGAAATTTTTAAATAATAGTTAACATTTATATAGCGCTTTAAGTTTTGCAAGCACTATTTATAGCAGCTCTTTTAATGGTGGAAAAGAGTTAGAAATTGAGTGGATGTCCATCAACTGGGGAATGACTGAACAAGTTGTGGTATATGATTGAGATGAAATATTATTGTGCTGTAAGAAATGACAAGCAGGGTGCTCTCAAAAAACATGGAAAGATTTACATGAACTGATACAAAGTGAAATGAGCCGAACCAGAACACTGTACACAGTAACAGCTATATTGTATGATGAACTGCTGTGAATGTCTTAGCTATTCTCAGCAATACATTGATCTAAGACAATTCTGAAGGACTTATGATGAAAGATGCTGTTCATCTCCAGAAAAAGAACTGGTGGAGCCTAAAAGCAGATCAAAGATACTTTTTAAACTTTTTTTTTTGGAGGGGAGAAAGGGTTGGTCTCTCTTTTTCTTTCATAGCATTACTTACATGGAAATGTGTTTTTCATGACCACACATACATAACCTGTGTCAAATTGCTTGCCTTCTCAATTGGAAAGGAAAGGGAGAGAGAAAGATAATTTGGAATTCAAAATCTGAAAAAAATGTTTAAAATTTTTACATGCAATTGGGGGGAAATAAAATATTAAATTTTAAAAGTGAAAAAAAGTTTTGCAAAGCATTTTATATATGTTAACTCATCTTATCCTCAAAGCAACCCTACTTACCTCATAGGTAAATTCTGTTTTTTTCCCATTTTACAGATGAAGAAACTGGCACAGAGAAGTTAGATGCCTTGCCCAGGATCACACAGCTAGTAAGTGTTTGAGTTCAGATTTGAACTCAGGTCTTTCTGACTTCAGACCTAAGGCTCTATCCTTTACACCACATAGCTCTCAGAAGAAAGACATTTGGAAGTGGGGAAGAAAGATGAAGATAGTAATCTTGTCTGTCCATCCCTCCCCCCTTAATTCCCAAGCATATTATTACTCAATAGATTCTTCAACATGTCCCAAGATCTCTGATTTCAGTGATAGGGGTACTTCCTCCACTCACACCTTAGTGACCTGAGGATAGTAGATGGTCTTCATGAGTGGCTATGTCCCTCACCTGGTCTCTCACCTGGTGATGAGCCTCTCTGAATTTAGTAAGCGTGATCTGAAAATGACAGACACTGAGTTTTCTGCCATATCCATACTCAGAGTCTTTCCATCTTAGAAGGACCTGTCATAATGTGAGCTTTGCTAACATAGCCTTTGTATATAAGGTCACCTTCACATCATGAAGAGACAAGGGACTCTATCTGATTATAGCCATTTATTATATCTAATATCTAATTAGATAGCTATCCATCCTTCCATCTGTCTATCTATAAATCTATCTATCCATTTATCTACTCATTCAACTATCTCTCCATCCATCCAATCATTCATCTGTCCATCCACCCATCCATCTATCCATCTGTCTATCTATCCATCCATCCATCTGTCCATTCATCTATCTACCTATTCATCTATCTTGCCATCATCCATCCATCCATCCATCCATCCATCCATCTATCCAATCCATCCATCTATCCATCTATCTATCTATCTATCTATCTATCTATCTATCTATCTATCTATCTATCTATTCATCTATCCATCATCCATCCAACCATCCATCCATCATATCTATCTATCTATCTATCCATCTATCTATCTATATCTATCTATCATCCATCCACCCATCTATTATCTATCTATCCATCCAACCACCCAGCTATTCATCTATCCATCCATCCATCTATCCATCTATCTATCTATCTATCTATCTATCTATCTATCTGTCTGTCTGTCTGTCTGTCTGTCTATCATCTTTCTCTCTCTGGAGTTAGAGAACCTGGGTTCAAATCCTGCCTCTGAAATCTTGTGTGAGTCACCACCTCTTAGTTTCCTCATCTGTGAAATGGGGAAAAGAATTTCACCTGCCTCACAAAGTTGTCGGGATGATCAGATGAGATAACCCAAGTAAAGTGCTCTGCGAACTTTAAAGCTCCGTACGTTCTAGCCATTACCAGATGAGATCTAAGCCAATATCTCCCAGACTCCAAGTGCAGCCTGCTGGCTACCATACCACATTGCCTTGCCCAGGGCTACATAGCCATAATGTGTCAGAGTCTAGGCTTGAATCCAGGCTGACTTGGCTCTGAGACAAGCTCCCTATCCTGTGCCCCACAATGCACTGGGATCCTATGAGGAAAGGGCAGCTAGGTGGCTCAGTGGATAGAGCACTGGGCCTGGAGTCAGGAGGACTTGAGTTCAAATCCAGCTTCAAACACTGCTTAGCTATGTGATCTTGAAGTCACTTAACTTTGCCTCAGTTTCCTAATCTGAAAAATGAGCTTGAAATGGCAAACCATTCCAGTGTCTTTGCCCCAAATGGAGTCACAAAGAGTTGGATATGATTGAAATGGCTCAATAACAACCTGTGGGGAAAAGTGGGGGGAAATGAATGGACAAAGATTGCTCAGGGAGATCTAAAGGAAAATACTAAAATAATGCCATGACTCTGGAGGCACTGAGACGAATGAATTTAAATATAAGTTATCATTAAGTATTCATCCATGTCATTGTTTGTATTTGTGTTCAATATTAAGGTTTTAATGAATATTAAGGTTTTAATGAACATTAAGGGGGAAAAAGTGAGGGAGGTCTGCTCTATATAGGCAGGTGCTTTGCTCTTGCCAAGTCTTTTCCTCTAAAAAGGAGGTGGGCTCCAGGGAGGGCTTAGCAGAGTCACCACCAGAAATGGCAGCAGCAGCAATGGTTTCTGCTGAGTTCAGATTTCCAGAACGTCATACACGAATGTGTTCACATGAGATACTAGAACACTAAAAGTAAAGATCGAGGATTTGGGGTTCATCCATGCCTTTGCTTTTGTCTATTAGGGAGAAGTGAATGTTTTTCCTAGTTGCTCACCTGCATTTTCAAGATGGGCTGCCCTCCACTTTCTTCACAGAACAAACAGAGTTCTTTGTTCTGTATTCCCAGATAAATAGCTGTTCCTTTGTCTGTCACAAGGTACTCTTTGTCTCTACATGGCATCGATTCCAAAAAGACTGGGGGACAGAGAGAGAGCAAATGGAGTAAGTCACGATATTTGTCACAATGGAATGAGTGCATAGACATGAGTCCAGGATCAGGGAGGGGAGGAAAGTAATGTGGATGCTGCTTTTGGGAAAGCCTTAAGCACAGGGGCAGGAGGGCTTCTCCAGAGCACCCTCTATCCCAAGGCTGGTGTCCTGAAAGGAGATGCTGGGTCTCTGTCTCTCTCAGTGAACACTCAGGTGAGGCCCAGACAGACCAATGGGTCACAAGGACCATGCTTCCCATGTTTCCTCCAAAATCATTAGGGTTTCTTTCTTGTAAGGTAGAAATTTTAGCTATCTTCTAAACTGAGAGTGGACATCTTTAACTGGATAGCCCATAGACATCTTTAAGTCAAAATGTTCAAAACTGAATCTACTCCCTTTCTCCCAAACCCTCCCCACTTCACAACTTCCTTGTCATAGAACTAGGAGGTGGGCTCTTAATCTTTTCTGTGTCCTGAATCCCTTGGGCAATCAGGTGAAGCCTATGGACCCCTTCTCAAAATCATGTTTTAAATGCATAAAATAAAATGTACAATATTATAAAAGGAAATTAATGATACTGAAATATAAATACCAATTTTTTTTAAAGTTCTTATACCCCAGGTTAAGAACTCCCATGGATAAAATGCTCTCCCTTCTCATCTCAGTCTCCAGGCTTTCCTGGTTTCTCCCAAGTCCCAGCTAAAATCTCACCTTCTGCAAGAGATCTTTCCCAACCCCCAACCCCCACCTGCTAATGCTTTCCCCTTGAAGAATATCTTCATATATTCTGTATGGACCTAGATAGTTACATGTTGTCTCTCCAATTAGCGTGTGAGTTCCTTGAAGGCAAGGACTGTGTTTTTGCCTTTGTTTGGCTCCCCAGTGCTTACTTAGTACGTCAATAAAGGCTAGTGTACTGAGACCACTATAGGAGCAGCCACACCCCAGGAGGCCATCTCAAGGCAGCCTCTAGTTGCTAGTTGAGTCAACTAGATTCAAGTGATGACTTACCAGGAGTCACGTGATCACTGTGTGGTGTTGCTATGAGAGTGTTATTCTTCAGGGCCAAAACTTGCTGGTTGAAATCTTGGATACGGAAAACATAGGGAATTCCTGATGACACTGGAGAATAAAATGAAAATTCCAGGAATCTAACTTTTAGGGATGAAGCTGGGGCTATGGAAGTATGCTCTGATTTCCTAAGGGATGGACAAGGCTTGTAATAAGGCAGAATAAAAACAAGGAATGGAAGGGAGAGAAGAAAAAAGTTTTTAAAAATTAAGCACCTTGGTTGACTCTCCATGAATGTTAAAACTCTCAAGAAAGTCAAAGACTCAAGGGTATCTTAGAAAAATCATTTGGAAACTATTTTAATGATATGTCATCTCTGTGACAGATTAGATTGGCCAGGCATCATCTGATCTAGTTAAGACGAAGCTAGTGATGGAACCAAATCAATCAGGCACAGAGAGACAATCATAGACTACAGCAGGGATAAGGAGAAGGCTTCAAACTTTCAGGTTCCTATATATAGGGCAAAAAAAAAAATCCAAATTTGCAAAATAAGTGTTAGATATATAACTGTAGTTCTGCTCAGCCCGGGTCCAGGTCACAGTGGAGGGGAAGAGACATCCTCTGACTTCTCCAGCACCTCTTTTCATCCCACGTCATCCCCATGCCTTTCCATGCTAGGCAGTGCATGGCCCGGCCCTCTGCACTCTCAATGCTACTACTTTGGGTTCTCCTCCCGGTGGGAGAAGGCAAAAGGATTTTTTCCCCTCACATCCCTTCTACTATACCCCAACAGCAATGTAATTTAAAGGACACATTATAATACACTATATAGGAATATATAATTGAGTAGCTGGGACAAGGTGGAAGATAAAACAAGATGAAAAAAAAAAACAACAGGAACACACAGCATGAATAGCTTAATCCTAGCCCTCACCATTAACTGATTCATTTAGACTTGATTTCTTTGCTCTTTCTGTTAACTCAGTTCTAGCTCCTTTTCTATGGGAAATTGATGATGATGATGATGATGATGATGATGATGATGATGATGATGATTTATATAGCATTTAGTGCCTGGCATCTAGTAAGTGATTAACACATGGTTGTTCACTTGACTTATCTCATCTGATCCTCACAACAGCCCTGCAAAGTAGGTGTTATTATTATGCCCATTTTATAGGTGAGAAAACTGAGAGAGTTTAAGTGACTTGTTCAGAGTCACACAGCCAGTAGTTATCTAAGGGAAGATTTGAACGTAGGTCTTCTGGACTCCAAGGCCAGCATTCTATCTACCACCAGGTGGATACCTGAGCAGGTAGCTATCCCTCAACTCTCAGGAATCTCTTTCTCTTTCCTTTCATTCTGGGTTCAGGAGTCCAGGTCTTAGCCAAGAACAAACTTCCCATAAATCAAAAATTCAAAAATACCTTTGACACCTTCTATGACCCCTGGGCTATGGATGAGGAAAGGGATTCCTTTCCCTCTTCATATTCACCTTTCCCCAAAAAAGTTCTTATTAAGAAGAAGCTGTTCCTTAACATGCCCCCAAGCCATCATTTTCTTGTGGGTTTTGACCTCATGCTGTCTCAGTCCTCTTCTGCACAGTCTCCATGCTCTGGTACTTGGGGGCTATACATAGTCATGCCCTAGCTGTGTCTCTCTTCTGTCTTCCTAAAACAAAGTCCACTAGTCAGGTCTTTTGGGTTACTTCCACCTTTGACTTTGAAGTCACTTCCACCTATAACTACATGGGCTATAAATAGTCTAGCTCTGGGTCAGCAGGCTTTTTTTCAGCCTGAGTGTCCATGTTTGGGGTCAATGGATTAAGTAGTGAGCCTGGAGTCAGGATGACCTGAATTCCAATCCTGCCTCATACACTTCTTAGCTGAGTAACCCTGATCTTACTTATACTCTCTCAGCCTCAGTTACCTCATCAATAAAATGAGGATAATAATAGAATATCCCCTCCCTTCCACTGTGAGGATCAAGTGAGATAATCCATGTAAAACATTTCTCAAACCTTAGTGTACTTTTTACTACTATAAAATACTTCTCTCCATGGACTAACTGAATCTCTCACTCTGAACCTGACACTCTCATGGCTCTACCCTGGCTCCCCATTCATTGGCCAAGCCGAGTTGACAGATGTAGCCTAGGACCAAAGGAAACTAGGCTATTTTCCTTGTATTTAACTGCTGCTCTTATCGCTTTCTGATATCGGGTGGCGATTCACTGGCCCAGCTACTTACATAGGTGGTCATCTTTTGTGTCCATGGTTGGGTCTTCTCAACACCTGTAGAGACAGGATAGAAGTCATGTCAATAGTGTATATTCATTCATTCACTGAACATGAATTTAAATGCTACTATATGACAACCACTAGGAATGTAGAGACAAAAAAAGAAAAAAAATGCACCTGCCTTCAAGGAGATTATCATCTACTGAGTTTATACAACATATGAACAGATAAGTAATATAAAAATATATGCCACAATCATAATAATAACTAGCATTTATTTATACAGTGCTTTAAGTTTGCAAAATGCTTTATAAATATTATCTCTTTTGTTTCTTATAACAATACTGGGAAGTGAGTGCTACTATTATTATTCCATTTTGCATATGGGAAAACTGAGGCAAACAGAGTTTAAGTGACTTGCCAGTTAAGTGTGTGAGGCTGAATCTGAACTCTGGTCTTCCTGACTCCACAGCCAACAGTCTCTCCATTGTATCATTTAGTTGCCTCTGACATAAGTCTAAATGGTACCTATATACTCTGAACCCAAAGGCTCCAGGGAATATCATTTAAACCAATGTGCCTCAGCTTGACTCTGCTCCCACCCCTAGGGCACAGGGAAGGGGTCAGGGACCTCCTGGGGATCCAGAGAATCTCACAGCCAAGAACTGCATCGGAGCCCTAGATTCTGACTGACCAACTTCCACTAGAACCCACAGTCATCATGGATGACTGAAGTACAGCAATATGAGGAGTTTCCCCCACAGGGTAGGTCTGAGGAAGAGGGTACCTGTGTGACACCCTTGTCCTTGTGGCCCCGGGTCCGAGCTGTTGTTCTGGGAGGTCTCAAACTCTCTTCTGCAATTCTCTGCCTTTTAAATAGACACAGTGGGAGCCTCAGTACTTCCACAGCAATGTCTCCACAGGCTGAAGTCACCAAGAAATAGCTCTTTCTGAGGGTGGAGTTTCTTGGGTGGGGAGCTGCCCTAGTAGCAGCATCAAGGTGGGTCAGTCAGGACACCCCAGGGGACAAGCCACATTTGAGCCACCAGGAAATGTACAGAGTGACATCAGATGAGTTTCCCAAAAGGAACAGACTTTCTGGTTTTCATGAGATCGTAGATTTAGAGCTGGAAGTATCCTTTATTAAAAGATGGGAGGGGCCTTCAAGGTCATTAAGTCCACCCCTCCCATTCCATTTTACAGATGAGGTAAACAGAAGTTAAGTGACTTGCCCAAGGTCATACAGCTAGTTCGTATCTGAGGCTGGGTTTGAACTCATCTTCCAGACTCAGGTCCAGCACTTTATCTGCTGCTCCTGAGTCTGAATCTACCTCCAGAATTGTGGATTTAGTATGGCATCCAGAGATGTAAAGTTTAGAGAATGAGCCAACCATCTTCCAGGGACAGTATGTCCTGAGGGTCCTGAACTTTACCTGGCAGATTCTATCATAGTTCAGTTAGAGTACAGAGCTTGGACCCCTAGGAACCCACTTCAATATTTCTAGAATACCTGATTTCTTCATCATGAGTTACCTTGAAGGAGAAAGGGGGTTCTGTGGACAAGAGTCCCACCTCAGACACTTACTAGCTGTGTGACCCTGGACAAGTCACTTACCCTTGGTTTGCCTCAGTTTCCTCATTTGTAAAATAAACTAGAGAAGGAAATGGCAAACCACTCCAGTACTTCTGCCGAGAAAACCCCAAAGGGGGTCAAGAAGAGTAGGACATCACTGAAATGACTGAACAATAACAACAAATGACCTGCCATAGGTGTATGTGTGCATCAGCCCTAGCTCTATGGATGCTTATGTGCCCTGGTCTGATGAAGGCTCTATATTAGGCCATCACCCCTTGATGGTATCAGAACTGCTGAACATCTTTGCTAATCCTCTCCCACTTCCCTCCAGCTTCCTTGGATGAGGCTGCCTTCTCTTTACCAAGACTGGTCCCTTTCAGAGCTTCCTTGATCTCATTTTCCAATGACTGCTTTGGGAACTGTTTGCCCTGTTGCTCATTCATGCTCTCTCATTTCCAACCTCTCCCAATGTATTCATTCCTTACCTGCTTGCTACAAACATTTTCTAGTGCCACCCATCCTTTAAAAAAAAAATTGCCCTTCCATTGAGTTTGTAATACATGCAAATTGTCATCCAATGTCTCCTACTCCTTTCATTGCTATACCCCAGAAAACTTTAAACGCTGAATAGAAGGACAATTCTATGTGAGTGGGTGACACCTGCTCACCCTCCCATTCTAGGGTTACCATTCAATCTATGATTGTTTCTGGGGAAGCATGGAAGGTGAGTCGTTTTGTCACAGTCATAGCCAGAAAGGGCTTTTGGGAGCCTGTCTTGAATCTGGCTGTGTCTGGGCTGAAACTCTTTCTAGGATGCCAGCCATACCTGTACATGCATGTCGGAGTTTAATGTCAAAGGATTTCACTAGAAATTCCTCTGGAAGGGGCCTGGGAATCCTCCTGTTTTGTAGGAAGAGAGGCTGGCCTGATGACATTCATATCATCCCATGTGGCCAGAGCCACGTCACTGGGCATGGCTGTGGGTGTTCATGCCTACTTTGTGTAATGTGTCTCTCCCTCAAACACTCATTGATTGTATATGTGCCTGTGATGTTCCATAGTGATTTATTAGGCATATGGTCAATCCCCAAGTCATAGGCACCAGCCTTGTGAATGTTAGCACACCCTAATGGCCAGTTCCAGCTTCTTCCTCTTACTGCTTACCTTGAGGTTACATCGCCTGTCAAATCTCCATCCCTCCTGCCAGTTCCAAGCAGCAAATAGCCTTCTTCCAGAAAGACTGAATTAACTTGTCATACTCCCCAGACCAGAAAAGCAAAGACTACGATTTATAATGAACTTTGTATCTCTCCCAGGGCCCAGTAATCTCTCCTGCACACAGCAAACACTTATAAAGGTCTATTGAATAGAACTGAATTGAACTGGCATCAATTCCCTCTTCCCTACCATTTTTTTTCCTCCGCAGGGGCATGAATCTCTTTTCCTCCAGCTTTCAAGATTTATCTAATTTTACCATAGTCATATGCACACACATGCATTCATTAACTTTCCTCTGTCCTCTCTTTCTTCCAAGTTTTCTCAAGTGGATAACTAGTCTCCTCAATTTGGATATTCCCTGCCATGATACAGATCACAACTCATCCATGTTTTCCCATCCTGACTTTTGCCCACCTATTTACATAAGTTTGCCACAAGGGGTTCACGCAACATGCCAAAGGCCTTCCTTGCTTTCCCCTGATATTTTTGAGGAGACCAGTGGAGCATTCTGGCTTCCCAGCTGTCATCCTCACCATGTCCTCACCATGCAACCAACCCCTCTTCTCTTCCTAGCATACTTTTCCCAGATGACAGTTTTCATTCCTTTCTTCCTTGGAGTTCTTCATTGGTTACACGTCGCATCCTGCTCACATTCACCATTTGCCTCTGCATCCGCCTTCATATGATATTAATTTTCAGTTTTTCAGAGAAATTACAACTCTTTCCCAAAGACAATGCAATCCAATCCAATCCAAGAAGCACTTAATGTTAGTCAGTGTAGCCAGACTAAATGCATTTAGAGAGGCCAGCCCAGCATGCATGTCCAGAACTACTCCGGAAGGACAAGGTGACTGTTCTGCCCTTTGTGATTGATAGACTTCCAGATTTCTCTCAACTATGTGCTGGCCTAGAGGTGAAGGGACTTTAAAATAGGGTGATAGGCTCTGAATGGTCCCTTAGTCATTCTCCCCACCTCACAATAGCAGAAAGCGAACAGGGCCATAAACCTGATTTAAAAAAAAAAAAGAGGTTTTTGGTTAGCCACCCTTTTGCCTTTGGTTTCCCAGGTGACAAGATGTGATATCAAGAAGGTACGAAGAAAGATGACTCTTCTCTTTCCTGACATAATAATGTCAGGGGCTCCCTAGGTTGAGTATGGATTCAATTAGCCTGACTTTCACCAATGGCCCTGGCTAAACTTTGCCTCATTCATGTGTTTCTTTCCTTTAGCACCAATCTTGTGAGTACCAAAAGGTCCTGAAAGACCCCTGAGTGCCATTAAGAAACAGAAGCATGTACCAGTGAGAATGTGGCTGTATCTTGGGAATGGGCTGGTGTCAGCATGGGAAACAGAGAGAGGCCACCAGAAAGATCTTGCTTAACATTTCATCAGACTGTACTCAGTGAAGGTGACATGTAAAATGGTTAATTAGAAATCTTGCAAAAAAAAAGATATCCAAATAAGGCTTGAACATTAGGCTCCCAATGATTGTACTAATAGTACTAAGTTAATATTTTGTGATTCCTTGTGCTTGTCCTTTTTCTATGTGGGAATAAACCTGATCAATACTTCATTTGTTCATTGACTACCTTTTTAACTTTGCTCTCTTTTGCTCAGATGTGCTTTAAATGTAAGAAAGAAAAGAAAAAGAAAGTCCATTTAAGAAGCCATCTGTGTAAAAAATAAGACCCAAATTTAGAATGCAAAGCTTAGTAATATTCAGGGGCAACACAACACAATGGAAATAACCCTGTATTTGCTGTCAGAAGACCTAGTTTGTAATAATAATAATAATAATTAATATAATAATAATAAATAATATAATAATAAATATCATTATTATAACAATAACCATCATTTATATTGCACTTACTATGTATAATTATGACCTCATTTGATCCTTACAACAGCCCTGCGAGGTGGATGTTATTATTATTCTCATTTTACAAATGAGGAAATTGAGGAAATAGAGGTTAAGCAACGTGCTCAGCGTCACACAGCTGGGAAGTATATGAGTATAGATTTGAACTCAGGTCTTCCTGACTCCAAGCCAGGCACTTTATCCATTGCACCACCTGGCTGTCCAGCCCTGATTTTGCTACTTACCACCTGTGGCCTTGTTCAAAGTGTTTACTTTCTTTTGGCTTCAATTTCCTCATCTATAAAATAAGGGGGTGGAACTGGATGACTTTTACAAGCTCTTTTTCTGATAACACCTATAAAGCCCATTCAAAGTGAACTAGATACTGATTGGGAGAGGGGAACCATTAGACATTTGCCAATAGAGTCCCTGAATGAGAAGAAGAAAGTCATGTAATAGAATACCCAAATGTTAAATCAGGAAATTGGTATCAATAGGAATTTAAGATGAGAAAGGTACCACTTGTCCATACCTATTTTAAATCTCAGTCTACACTGTACCTTTCCTTTGTAATGAGTCAACAATCCATCTAACACATATATGCTTTAGGAGCTTAGATTTAGAGATGGAAGGAACCTCAGAGACCCTCTATTCCATCCTCTTTATTTTACAGATTAGGCAACTGAGGCCTGAGAATTTAAAGGTCTTACCCACAGGTAAGAATTCCACAACTACTGGGGATATAAAGATGAACGAATAAAGTAGCCATTGGTTTCAAGGAACTTACATAATTTTGAGGGCATACAAGCACTCTGATAATTCAGCGCCTGATGCTCAAAAGGAATTTTAAGAGGAAGAGAAGAATCAATCCTTCAGAAGAAGGAGTAGATAAAGATAAGAGTCATGGATCTAGAGCCAGCAGGGAGATCAGAGGTCATCTACCTCAACTTCCTCATTTCTTGGATGAGAAAATGGAGGCCCGGAGAAATAAAGTCATTCATCTATGGTCACACAAGTAGTATGTATGAGAGATGAAATCGGAACCCAGGTCCTGTGACTCCAGCACCTGAGTTGTGATTTGAAGGAAGCAAGGGACGCCAAGAAATAGAGGTAAAGATAGAATGTGTTCCAGTGTGTGATGAGATACAAGAAACTGAATGACACTGATGAATAATTAGTAACTCATATTTGCTCTGTTGTACAGGTCATTCCAGAAGTCAGTGATAGCTTAATACTGCACTAAGACTTTTGGGACACCCTGTATCATTAAAGGGCTTTGGGAGGAGGGGAAGGTAGCAAGCTGAAAGTCAAAAGACTATGAGCCCTCTCAGTCATCCACATCTGGAGAAAGCATTACTAATTGGGCAAAGCAGCACTGAGTTACAGCTTGGAAGTTGTGCAGAAAGCATGTAGATAAGCTATTCATATAAACACTGTATATAAAGGAAGATTGAGAATCAAGTGGTGTTCTGGGATTTGTAGTTCCCAGGGACACAGCCTTCTGGACTATTTTCATCTTTGAGCCAGAAGAAAAATTTGAGCCAGGGCTTGAGAGTTTGAAAACAGACCCATGTGTAGTCTGAGAGAGAGCACACTGAGAGGAAGGAATGAATAGACAGCGTCACCAGCCCCACTTGCTTGAGACTTAACCATCCAAACTGGAAACCCTTTAGTGGCATGCTGCAATGGTGGACAGAAACTGAAAAGAAAATGGGAAACTAAGGGTGGAGCTGGGGCAGAAGAAAGGGAAATTGAGATTGACTATCCAATATTCACAGGCAACTTAGGACAGATACCTCAGGTTGAAGCTTTCAGTTATACACCCCCCCCAAAAGTCTTCTCCTTCTCAGATTTCCCCTTCCTATGCCTGTCCAGTTACAGACACTACAATATACTCTCCCCACTTCTTTTACCTGAATATTGCCCATATGTTGATGTTGCCTCAAAAATAGAGAGGCAAAGGGTTAATTAAGTATACAAAAAATTAAATTGGGACAGAGAGCCAAACCTCCATCTCAGTGGAATTTTCTTAACTGGGAGCTCAGAACTATTTTGAGGGTACTACTAAATTTTCATCTGATATAAATTCCATAAAACGTAAGAGAGAATCACATGGACCCAAGGGCTATCATGTCATAGGATAAGAAGGTAGTTAATTGTTATCAAAAAGTGTGTCTGATCAAATGTCCAAAGAGAAGGGGATAGGTAGGAAGGGTAGACTAGCAATAGGCAATAAGCATTTATTAAACACTTATTATGTGCCAGGCACTGTGCTATTGAGGATACAAATAAAAGCAAAAAGACAATCCCTGCCCTCAAAAAGCTTACATTCTAATTGGTGAAAAACAACACATAACAGCAAATAGAAGTAAGGAAGTGGAAAGGATGACCAAAGGAAGATGACTAAAGCATGGTTGCCCTGAGTCCATTTCCAAAATGGAGACACACCCCACTCCCAGAAAGAACTCATCAATGGGAGAAGGGATCCAGCATGGTGAAAGGGTGATGCTGGGTAAGAAAGCCTCAGGCACTGAGAAAAATTCCATGGTGAGATGGCAGTTCAATTATGGCAGAGGTATCTGGGAGCCTTAGAAGCACAGAAGGAGGAAATGAATCATGGCCAACCTAGATCCATCCCCAAAATGACAGTCCCTGGAAGGACAATGATCAAAGAAAAGATTGCATCCTAAACCACCCCAAACCATGACACAGGCAAGGCCTGGGAAGGATTCACCTGTGCCCCTATTCAACAGCATAGAGGGACTAGAAAGGAGCAAGTAATGGTCAACCAACTCCATTTTCCACGGTGACTCCCAAAAGTGTTAGGAACAGAATAGTCATATCAGGAAGAATCTGTCAATTATCAAATCCAACTTCCCATCAATAGAGGAATTCTATCTCTAAGTTCTCTAAAAGATAAGAATTTGGCCTCCTTTGGAACACTTCCATATTGAACTATATTGTACTAAAGTAAGTGTTGAGTAGCCCAGTTACCAGGCAGATCATTTTATACTACTCGGAAATTCTACTCTATTTGCCGCCTTAAAATGAAATCTTGGCAACAGGTAGGCTGTCAGACTGAACTGGCCTCAGTTCAGTTCATTAGAACAAAGACACCTTCGATTTCCTTTTCCACAAGCTGGCCTTTTGAATATCTGAAGGTAGCTATTCTAGCCTTCACTTAGCCTCTCAAGGCTAAACATCCCCAGATTCCTCAACTTTTCCTCACAGGACTAGCTTCTCAAGCTTCTTGATGTCTTAGTCACCATCCTCTGCACTCATTTCAATGAGTTGTCCCACTTAAAATGTGGCATTCAGAACCAAATGCAGGATGACAGAAACTCCTAGTTGAAAGGGCAGCCCCAGTTGTTGAGTGGTGGCTGGCTCTGATTTATCTTTCCTGTGCTTGCTCTCCCGATACCAGACCATAGCTATCGTGTCTTTTGTGACACTCCATTCTCACACAAGTTTTCTTTCCTTCAGGCTAAACAGCCCCAATTTTTCAACCAATCTTTGTGTGACATGGACTCAAGACCATTCATCCTCTGGATATTTCCCAAGTCAACAATACTGTTTTTTCCGGGTGGGGATGGCAATCGGGGTTCAGTGACTTGCCCAGAGTCACACAGGTAGTAAGTGTTATGTGTCTGAGGCCAGATTTGAACTCAGGTCTTCCTGACTCCAGGCCTAGAGCTCTTTCTACTGTGCCTTCTAGCTGCCTTTTGAACTCAAGTTTAGGATTTTACATTTATCACAATTAAATTTTATTTTATTCCTCACACTTATCAAATTAGTTAACATGACAAAGAAGGAAAATAACAAATGATGAATGGGAAGTGGAAAAACTGAGGCATTTAATGCACCGTTGGTGGAATTGTGAACTAGTCCAACCATTCTGGAGAGCATTCTGGAGCTATGCCAGAAGGGCTATAAAACTGTGCCTACCCTCTGATCTCGCAAGCAGAGTTAAGTGACTTGCCCAGGGTCACAGAACTAGTAAGAGTCCAAAGTCAGATTTGCACTCAGGACTTCCTGACTCCAGGCCCAGCACTCTATCCACTGTGCCACCTAGCCTATTATTTAATTGTGAAAAAAAAAAAAAAAGCAAAGCCCTCTAGCTGCAAGTACTCACAAACTGGGTGTCATTGCTAACCTGGTGACTGTCACTCAACCTGCAGTCTTAGCACCTCAAGAAAATTATATGGTTTCCAGAGTACCCACCTCGTAAACTAGATCTATAAACTTAGTACAAATATTACAACTTACTTTAGCAATCTGGGAATACCTGTGGCCCTATTTCAACATCCCGTTACAATCAACTGTGTTTTCCTTCAATCACAATCACTTTTGCAGAGAGAGCTATTTTTGCTAGTGAGGGCCTAAAGACTAGTTTCCCTCCTCTTCTCACCCCACCAGCTTCCTCTGGCACCAGAATAGGAGCAGAGAGAGAGCCCTCCCAGGTATCCTCTGATGGCCCTAGAGGTCTATATATATATATATATATATATATATATATATATATATATATATATATATATATATATATATATATATATATATATATATATATATATATATTTATTTATTTATTTTTACTTTTCAGCATTTACTTCCACAAGATTTTGAATTCCAAATTTTCACCCCATCTTGCCCCTCCCCCCATGCCAAGATGGCATGCATTCTGAATACCCCTTCCCCTAGTCTGCCCTCCCATCTATCTCTCCTCCCTTCTCTTATCCCCTTCCTCTTCTATTTTCCTGTAGGGCAGGATAGATTTCTGTACCTCATTTCCTGTATTTCTTATTTCCCAGCTGCATGTGGAAACTTTTTTTTAAACATGTGTTTCTAAAACTTTGGGTTCCAAATTTTCTCCCTTCCTCCCACCCCACCCACCCTCATTGAAAAGGCAAGCAACTCAATACAGGCCATACATGTGCAGTTATGCAAAACACTTCCATAGTAGACATGTTGTGAAAAACTAACTCTATTTCCCTTAATCCTATCCTGCCCCCCATTTATTCTATTCTTTCTTTTGACCCTGTCCCTCCTCAGAAGTACTTCCTTCTGATTACCCCTTTCCCAATCTGCCCTTCTCTCTATCATCCCCCTGCTCTCTTGTCCCCTTCCTCCCCTATTTTCCTGTAGGGTAAGACAGATTTCCATACCCAATTGTGTGTGTATGTTATTCCCTCCTTAAGCCAAATCCTATGAGAATAAGATTCCCTCATTTCCTCTCACCTTCCCCTGTTTCCCCTCCACTGTAAGAACCTTTTCTTGTCTGTTTTGTGAGATAATATACCCCATTCTACCTCTCCCTTTCTCCTTCTCCTAGTATAATCCTCTCTCACCCTTAATTTTATTCTCCAGATATCACCCCTTCATCTTCAACTCACCCTGTGCCCTCTATCTATCTATCTCTATCTCTCTATCTATCTCTCTCTCTCTCTCTCTCTCTCATACATACATATAATTTTTCCCCTCCACTACCCTAATACTGACAAAGGTCTCATGAGTTATAAATATCATCTTTCCATGCAGGAATGTAAACAGTTCAGCCTTAATAAGTCTCTTATGATTTCTCTTTCCTGTTTACCTCTTCATGTTCCACTTGAGTCTTGTATTTGAAAGTCAAATTTTCTATTCAGCTCTGGTCTTTTCATCAAGAATGCTTGAAAGTCCTCTATTTCACTGAATGACCATTTTTTCCCCTGAAGGATTATACTCAGTTTTGCTGGGTAGGTGATTCTTGGTTGTAATCCTATCTCCTTTGCCCTCGGAATATTATATTCCATGCCCTCCAGTCCCTTAATGTAGAAGCTGCTAAATCTTGTGTTATCCTGATTGTGTTTCCACCATACTTGAATTGTTTCTTTCTGGCTGCTTGTAATATTTTCTCCTTGACCTGGGAACTCTGGAATTTGGCTACAATATTCCTAGGAGTTTTCCTTTGGGGATCTCTTTCAGGGGGAGATCGGTGGATTCTTTCAATTTCTATTTTGCCCTCTGGTTCTAAAATATCAGGGCAGTTTTCCTTGATAATTTCTTGAAAGATGATGTCTAGGCTCTTTTTTTGATCATGGCTTTCAGATAGTCCAATAATTTTTAAATTCTCTCTCCTGGATCTATTTTCCAGGTCAGTTGTTTTTCCAATGAGATATTTCACATTGTTTTCTAATTTTTCATTCATTTGGATTTATTCTACTTTGTCTTGATTTCTCATAAAGTCACTATCTTCCAATTGCTCTATTCTAATTTTTAAGGAAGTATTTTCTTCAGTAATCTTTTGGACTTCCTTTTCCATTTGGCCAATTTTGCTTTTTAGGGCATTCTTCTCCTCATTGGCTTTTTGGACCTCTTTTGCCATTTGGGTTAGGCTATTTTTTAAGGTGTTATTTTCTTCAGTATTTTTTTGGGTCTCCTTTAGCAAGCTGTTGACTTGTTTTTCATGATTTTCTTGCATCACTCTCATTTCTCTTCCCAGTTTTTCCTCTACTTCTCTTACTTGTTTCTCAAAATCCCTTTTGAGCTCTTCCAAGGGCTGGAATGGATTCATATTTTTCTTGGAGGCTTTGGATGTGGGAGCTTTGACTTTGTTGTCTTCTTCTGGTTGTATGTTTTGATCTTCTTTGTCACTGAAGTAAGATAATATAGTCTGACTCTTTTTGCAAGGTTTGCTCATGACCCCAATTACTTGAGTTTTAAACTCTTTGTTAAGGTAAGAGTCTGCTTCCAATGTGGAGAATATACTGTCAAAAGCTTCAGGGGTTTGAACAGATGTTTTTGGAGATACTTCTAGGGACCCGTAAATTTTCAGTTCTTCCAAAGTGGTGTGATAAGGGTCAAGGTGTTTACTCTTTTCCTGACCTGTGCTCTGGTCTTTGAGTGACTGGCCACAAGCAGTGTTTTCTCTCTTGAAATTGTGAGGAGGGTTTCCTCTCCACCGCCACTATAAGCTCTACCACTCCAGTGCTCCTCCTCACCCCAGGACTGCCACCCAGAACTGTGACCCAGATCCAAGCACGGGCAAAGCAAGAGATTCCTGCCTCAGCACCAGCAAAGAGATCCCTGCAGTCCCCTCTGATCAGCCACTTGATTCCCCCTCAGTCTCTGGGCCAGAAGCTCAGGCCGCAGCCACTGCCCCAGCGCCCATGCTCTGTTCTCTGGAGCTGGCTCTGACCTAGCTCCTCTCTCAGCACCACAGAAACAGACTTTTCCCACTGACCTTCTAAGCTGTCTTCAGCATTTGCGAATTGAGGAGTCTGGAAACTGCCACAGCTGCCTGTGATTCATTCCTCTGAGGCCTGCTCCAGGTTTACTGCGGCCTGCGGGCCTATGCTGAACTGCGCTCCTCTCCCCTCCCACTCAATATGCCTTTCTGATCAACCATCCAGACTGTCTTGGGCTGGAAATTCATTTCACTCTGTCTTTTTGTGGATTCTGCTGCTTTAGAATTTGTTTAGAGCCATTTTTACATTGGTATTTGGAGGGGTTTGGGGGAGAGCTCAAGCAAGTCACTGCTTTCATGCCACCATCTTGGCTCCACCTCTTTTTTAAAAAATTTTTTTTTTAGGCAATTAAGCTTAAGTGACTTGCCCAGGGTCACACAGCTAGTAAGTGTCAAGTGTTTGGTCTGAGGCTGGATTTGAACTCTGGTCCTCCTGACTTCAGGGCCTTTGCTCTATCCGTTGTGCCACATAGCTGCCCCTCCACTGCAACACCTAGCTGCCCCCCAGAGGTCTTAACAGTGATAAATTAAGATTTTCTGGGCCTCTTACTTGCAGGAGAAGGGCCAGGAGTGGGGGGAGGAGAAAGAAGGGCTTTTCTGAGAGAAATTTTAAAACTACAGTTGAGAGAAATTATTATTTTCTATTCGATTAATAACCAATTATTAAATCAGGATGGAGGTTTTCCCTTTCTATTTCCTCATTCAGGGACCAGCCCTTGCCATTGCTGATAGGTGAGATTGCCCAAATCCTATGAGTACATGCTCTGAGATATTGAGTGAGACCCACCCGACTAGAAGACCTTACATACAGAATTTACTCTAGGTAAATTCTTGCCCTTAGGAAATGAGCCCTTGTCCTTGGAACCTTCCATTAGAATTATGGGTGACCCAACTCATGAAGAAGAAAGCCAACCAGAGTGCTCTGGGTAGAGATGGATTCCTTTGTCCAGATTATTGAAGGTGGCTGAGTCTCATGAACAAGTCACGTTCTCAGCAGGAGGAGCTGAAGACTTTCAGCCCACACCCTTATTAATATTTCTACCAATTGTTAACCAATCATGGTTTATTTTCACTGTCAGGGGCACCTCTTTTTCCAAAGGTATTCAAGCATTCAGGGAGTTCTATGGTTTTGCCTTTGATTATCAAGAGAGACCACTGACCATCATTTTATTATTTGTTAGCTTAATTAATCAATTGATTATTAAGTACCCAGAAACTCTGCCTCTCAGGCTTTTCATTCATCTCATAGTACACTGAAAAGTACTTTTATGTATGTAAACATTTTTTTAAAAAAATGAAAAGCAGGATTATGGCTGTATAATTTTATTTACAAGTCAACACCTTTTATGTTTCATCTCAGGTACAAATTATACTCAGCAAAGGGCTGAGAACTCCTCATATCATTGCACTTTGATAATCAGTAAAGGAAATAGAAAACCTTGAGAAAATAGTGTATTTTTACCAAATACCATGAGAATAATTGTCTTAAAACTAATTTTAACAACACAAGGTGCCCTAGTGAAAAGCATGGATAGCTTATGGAAATGTGGAAGATGGAGCAGGAAAGGTCTACCATGATCATGGTCAAGTCCAGGCCAGGCTCTATCAGTCCATGAGACTTTATTAGGTATCCCGTGTGATAGCTACCAACTTAAGAGCTATCCTCAAAGATACCAGAGGAGAGAGAATGTAGAGATAAAAGAAGAACCCTGAGAAACATCCATAGCTAGTGGCCATGACACATATAAAGATCCCAAAACTGAGAAAGAACAGCCAGAAGGGCAGGAGGAGATCTAAGAGAGAGGAATATCACAAAAAAAAACAAAACCAGAGAGGACAGAGAATCCAGAAGAAGGTGGTGAACAGTGAGGGGTACTACAAAGGGATCACAAATGATCAACGCTGAGAAAGGCCGTTAGATTTAGTAATTAAGAGAATGTTGGCCACTTTAGAGAGAGTAGCTTCAGTGGAGGGACCAGGCCAGAAGCTGGAATGCAAAGGGTTAGAGTGAAAGGATGAATTACTTTGTCATGGAGTTTAGCTGAAAAGAGAAGAAAAAATATAGGCCAATTACCTATGAGGGAATGATAGGATCCAGTGAGTTGTTTTGCTTTTGTTTTTAAGAATAGGGGAAATCCAGGTATATTTGTAGGCAACAAAGAGAGGGAGAGATTTAAGACTAGAGAGAGGGTAAGTATGATGATGGGGCATTATTGGTTGGTTGAGGAAGATGGGAAAGAATGGGATTAAAAGTATGTAGAGAAGTTGACCTTATCAAGAAGAAGGGCCACCTCTTCTTCAGGGACTGGAGCAAAGCAAAGGTCATCAGTGGTGATGCTGAGGGGTTGTGGTACAAGAAGAAGAGGAGAAGGGGGCATCTATCAGCAAATGGTGGCAGTTTTTTTCAGTGAAGTATGAGGCCCTCAGCTGAAAGAGTTCCCCTGCAAACTGGAGGAGACAAGAAGAGGTTTACAACAACCACTGTGGTGAGGAATAAAGAATCAATTAGAGGGAATGTAGAAGGATTGTCTTGTTCATTGAAGGCCCAGTGGAGATTAGAAAACATAAATTTGGAGTGGACTGAGAAAGAATTGTCAGACAGTTGGCCTATTGGAGTGGAAATGGGTCCAAGTTCGATGTCAGCTGCAACAACCCTGGGAGGTAGGTGCTATTATAATTCCCATTTTAAAGATGAGGAAACTGAGGCAGCTAGAGGTTAAATGACTTGCCCAGGAGAATATAGCTAGTATGCATCTGAGGCTGGGTTTGAACTCAGGTCTAGCCTAGAATCATGAATGAAGAGCTGGAAGAGACCTCAGAGATCAGCACCGTCAGACGATTGTCAATGGTGAGACCTTGGTAAATTCACTTCACTTCTTTGTGCCTCCATTTCCTCATCTGTTAAGTGAGAGGGAGTGGTCCTTTGAGGTCCCTTCCAGCTCTTCATTCCTGATTCTAGGCTATGAGTAAGACCTGAGTTCAAACCCAGCCTCAGACGCATACTAGCTATATTCTCCCAGGCAAGTTATTTAACCTCTAGTTGACTCAGTTTCCCCATCTATAAAATGGGAATTATAATAGCACCTACCTCCCAAGGTTGTTGTGAAGAAAAAATGAGCTAATAAACGTAAAGTGCTTAGCACAGTATCTGATGCATAGTAAACACTATATAAATGTAAGCCTACACACACACACACACACACACACACACACACACACACACACACACACACGGAAAGCCAATTGTTAAACATTTACCAGTACACCTCTGACTAGGCTCACAACTTGTTTCACTTATTAGCTGTGTGACCTTGGGCAAGTCACTTAACCCTGTCTGCCTGACTTTACTTATCTATAAAATGAGCTGGAGAAGGAAATGACAAACCACTCCAGTGTCTTTGCCAAGAAAATCTCAAATGGAGTCACAAGGAGTCAGACATAACTGAAAAATGACTGAACAATACCATGTGAGCTGAGCCTTGAAGGAAAATGGGAATTCCCAGAGGTAGAAGAAGAGGAAGGAGAATGTGCCAAGCATTGAAGACAATCCTTGCAAAGGCCCCGAGGCTGTTTAGCTTAACCAACCCTGCTTCCTCCCTCAGCCAGGGACCCCTCCCCAGCACTGACTGACATCTCCCCTCACTGACAGGTTGTGCTACCTCATCTTAGCTTAAGCAACTTTAATCAGGACGTTGAAGGGACTGGTGGAAGAAACTGAAATTATTCACTGTGAAAAAGAGAAAGCTTAAGGATAAATGGTAGCTGCCTTCAGGAATTTTAAGGGCTATAGTGCAGAAGTAATACACTTTATTTGCTTGGCCCCATAGGAGCAGTGCATAGGAATAGTAGAGGCTAATTTTGAGATGTTGGAGGGGGTAGAATATCAGACTTGGGATCAAGAAGACATGAGTTCAAATCCTACCTCAAATCAAAAGCTTATGACCCCTGGGTGAGTCACTTAATTTTTCTCTGCCTCATCTACAAAGTAATAACACCTCCCTTATAGGGTTGTCAGTAGAATCAAGTGATATAACACATCCAGGTGCTTTTCAAACTTTAAGGTGCTATGTAAATGGCAGCTATCACTATGATAGTTATTCCTTCAAATCATGTTGGACCAAGGATGTCATCTTTGCCACTAGGAAATAACTAAACAAATTGTAGCATATGAATGGAACAGAATGCCATGGCATCTGAGGGACTGATTAATATTAGGAATTCAGAGAAAACTAAGTGCCGCATATGGGACAAGAACAATATTGACCATCACTAAAATGATGTAAATAAAAGCTGGATTCCAAACAATTGCAATGACTAATGTTGGCCCTGGAGAAGAGAGGACGAAACAGTCTTTCCTACTTTTGAGAAAGCACTAGGGAACTATACGTGTAGAATGCTATATACACTGTCACATGTAATCAATTATTGCAGCGGAAGACAGGGTGGGGGTTATTGGAAAATGACTGTGATCTTCTAATAAAAATGCATTAATGAAGCCAATTATTTAAAAAATAAAATGAATGATGCCTCCTCCTTGGGAATTCGTGCCCTGAGTAGTAGCTGAGCATTGGGAAGGGAAACTGCCCTCCCTCCAGTCTTGCTAAGCAAGTCTCCCAAGGTGATTTGCTTAAAGTTGCATAGTAGCCAGTCAGTCAACAAGCATGCCCCAATTAGAACAGGGAGGCACATGCAGCCTTAAAACTATTTGTCACCCCCGATAATCAAGGGGATAGAATTGCCTCATTCTCTGCTCAGGCTCAGAAGATGGTAGTTATGAGTGCTATAGAAGAGAGGAGAAAATATTCCTTGGGTCTTTTCATCCATCCCTTTCCTGATCTGGCCTCTCTTCCTCCAGCCAAATGGCACAGTCTCTGCATCCTAAATATGCCTCAAGTGGTGTATGGATGTTCAGGGATGACGAGCACCTCTGGTGTGAGGGTTTATTGAGTCCTTTCCAGAGCTGCTTGTCCACCTTTGGTGTCCACCTTCACCCAATTGTCACCTGTAGCTCTAAGAAGCTATAGTATGCACAGTGGCTGCACCCTGGTAAACCACCTCAGCAGACGGGCTAAACCAAGTTAAGGGTAACCAACAGGGTTCAAACCTATCACTGAGTTAGGGGGATGTCCACCCCAAGCATGTGAAGACTTTTCTCAACAGAATGAGCAGATGACAATTTGTTCCAATGGCCACAAAGGCGGCTGAAGCAGGTATTGTAGAGCCCCTAGAGCTTGGCATCTTTTCGGACATATTTTGGGAGCACGTTTTTTATAAGTATTGATCTCAACTTGTAGAAAATAAAAGCACAATTTGTGGTGATTTGGATCTGATTTATAAGAACAAATGAAGGAATCTATGTCAATATATAATTTCATTTCGTTGATACAGTATTAAAAATATGGACGTTTCAGATGGTGCTTTTAGGAACTGGGTCTTATATATATTGACTAAGTCAATAAACAAAAAAAAAATGTACCATGTGAATTTACTTTGATGCCAAGCATCAAAGAAGCCAAGGTCATTTACTGCATCCTGCATCATTTCCATTTGTCTTGACTTTTGTCCTGCCACTGGAACTCAGTGACTCAGGAAGAGAGCGTCTGATGGCATTGGTGCAACTCTGCCTCGCTTAAATCCATTCATGGGCAAGCCAAGACATCACTCGTGATATCCCTGGTCTTCTTCAAAAACAAAGAACAAACAGCAACAACCCCAAAAATCCCAATTCATTATGCATCCACTATATGCCAAGCAGTGTTCTAAGCAGAGATACAAGCAAAAAGAAAGCTCCTGACCTCAAAGAGCTTACATTCTAATAGGGGAAACAACATACAAAAGGGAGTGTAAAAGCAATTGGAGGAGGCAAGAAGGCACAGGGGCCTGATGGAGAAATCCAGAGGAATGTCACCCGGTGGGAAATTAAGAGATATCTGAATTGGGTGCCTTTCACACATGGAAGTTTTGGAAGGGCTTATTCAATAAAAGGGAGGGGCTCCTGGGTAGAGGGAACTTTAGAGGTGTGAGCTCCAGGGCTGAAGTGATCTTCTAAAATGAAAAGGTCTCTCTGGGACAAGGTAGAGAAATCCAGAGGAGTGCAGCCTTGTAGGAAATGAAAAGATGACTAGCTAGTGGTAGCATGGGAAGTAGGTGGAAGAAAAGCAGTTTAAAAGACACATTAAATGCCTGAACATTCTCCGATTGCCTGGGTGGCAGGGTCTGACACACAAAAGAGGTGAGACAGCCCCCTGTGACTAGAAGCTGAAAGAACTGTGGAGAAAAGGCCACATAGCAACTGCAATTCAGGAAATAACCAGAAGGTGGCAGCAATGTATCCCGCAAAGAATCGCTCTACAGCGACATTAGAAAATGGCATATGATAGAATAAACCAGCAGAGGGCACCCCTAACAGTGTGTAACTTCCTGCAGAGAAGGTAATTTATAGCCTGTTGACTTCTCCATATTAACAGATGACACTGGCAGCTGTTGAGGGAATTAAGCATCAGCAACAGAGACAGGGAGATAATCCAATGGGTCACACCAACCTAGGTGCCTGAGTGGCCTGGCTAGATGTGCTCCCTAACCACATGTGTCCCCATATGTCTAATTTTTCCCACCCATTTCACTCTAACAATGCATGTTCCTCCCCACGTGCTTCTTTTACAGGAGGCAAGGTATAGCTATACACCTTGGACAGTGTATAGCTATATACATGAAAAGGGGATGGAGGTTCCCTTGCTATTTACCTTAGATGTCTTTTGCTGTTAACTATAGTTATGAAGTGATGCTGACCCAAATCATGTCTGGATATATGTTTGTGTGTGTGTGTGTGTGTGTGTGTGTGTGTATATATATGTGTGTGTGTGTGTGTACGTATATATGTATGTGTGTGTGTGTGTGTGTATGTATACACTATAACAGTGTAGGGTGAAAGGAATGGGTGGGTGGAGAATGGGTCCACTTTAAGTGAAAAAGAGCTCAGAAGGGAAAGCCCGGGAATACTCCCCTCACCCCACCCCTCAAAAAAAAAGTTCATTTACTTTATTATTTTGCTCAGGTCAGGCTCTGCCAATAGCACAGAAATTAGTATAAAATAGAAGGACAGTAGAGGCATGATAATAGTACTACCTCATATTTTTGTAACATTTTTAGATTTTCAAGACATTTTCATGTATCTTTCTAATTTGATCCTCCGAAGAACCATGTACAGTATGTACAATTTTATCCATTTGGACGGTGAGAAAACTGAGTCTGGGAAAGATTTAGTACTTTGACTTAGGATGTCACTATCTCCTCCTAAGGAGGAGGAGATACACACACACACACACACACACACACACACACACACACTCACACATATGATTTAAGGGAGGGTTTCCTGTTATGGTTCTAGATTAAAGGGGCAGCTGACCTAAAAGACCATCTTGCTCATTTTTTAAAATACAGAAGCTGGGTCCCCAAAGGGGAGGTGATTTATGAAAGTCACACTGTTAGTGACAGAGCTTCTTCCTTAATATTTCCTATGTTAAGATCTTTCAGTGGTCAATGAAGTGAGAGCCAATGCAGTTGAAGCCCCTTTCAAGAGGCTGTGAAGGACCAGGTCACTAAATCAGAATGTATCGTGGTCTCCAGACACCATCAGTGAATTGTGCTGGCACTGATGAATGTGTTACCAAGTGCTGAGAATGATTAGAGAGAAACATCCCCAAATGCTGCATCTCTGAAGGCTAGAGGGACCAACCATGAGCATGAGATGAATCATGAGCTTCACCGTTCCAACATCTCTCAATCCATTGAAGGAAGCCTGCCAGTCACCAGTTATGTGAACTTGGGAAAATCTCGTGACTTCTCTGGGCCATAATTTCCTCATATGCAAAATGGGGATTAAAATGCCAATCCTGATGATCTCACAGATATGTTATAAATATAAAAATGAGCTAATGTGTGTGAAATGCCTTGAAAAAAGAGAATTCTATGCAGAGACATGGGGCTCCAATTTGGGGTTTTCTATTTCTAAAAAGAAGTCAGTATTATACTGTCTCCTAAGTTTTGAGTCAGGGTAACAGGTTGGTTTTTGTCTGAAGATGTGCCGATGAACCAGCCAGAGTAGGCAGCTGACTCGAGGGTAGAGGTGCTGCCAGTCTGATTCAGGTAAAAGACAAAAGGCTTCACTGCCTCAGGTGTTTTGTACAGGTCTGCTATGTTCTTCTCCTAAGGGAGTAAAGAAAAACCCTGTTAGTAGGTCAGTGAACAGATTAAATAAGAAACCATTGACCTTATTGATCCAGTGTTTGATAAGCATGGAGTGCTTGCAGAACCCTCTATATAACAAAAACTGCTAGGAAAAGGTTTGGTGAAATCAAATTTAGACCATCTTCTTACACCACATATCATAGTAAGCTCAAAATGAATATGCAACCTAAATATTGAAGATTATACAAAAAAAGAAACCTAGGAGATAACCAAATCAGCTACTTTTTACAGCTGTGGCTGGGGAAAATTCTTAGGGAAACATGGAATAGAGGCAATCAAATGTAAAAAAGATAATTTCAATTACATGAAGTTGAAAAGCTTTCATACTAACAAAATCAGGTTTGAATATGTTCTAGCTTAATTATGTACTTCCTAAAATGTAGCACCATAAACTGAACATAGTACTTCACGTGCAGTTTGACTAAGGCACAGGTACATCACAACTGCTACCTCATTTTTTTTCTGAGAGTTATGTCTCTCAAGGCAGCCTAAAGTATAATTTGGTTTTTGGCTTCTATTTCACTCTGCTAATTCATATTGATCTTACTATTAGGAGCCTTCCTGTTCAAGCATCCTTGGAAATATCTTAAGTTAAAATAACAAGTGTATATATATATATATATATATATATATATATATAATTTGGAGAAGGGGAGGAAGAAGGAAAATGCTTCTTTCACTCAGCTTTAGCCAGGAATATAGGTCTCAGGGGAAAAAATAGTCCCCAACAGGTCAAGGACTTAGGACACAGTTTTCTATTATAAATAAAGCAGGACTATTTTAATTTAAAACTAAATACTTCCTTGGAAAAGGCAACCTACCTCCATCATGGCCTCTAACATCTCTTTCATCCTTGAAGCTCTTGGATTCTGTGACCTTTTGGTTTGGCAGAGCTAATAAGCATAGAAGATATGAAGTTACTTCTAACCCTCAAGAAGACAGAGCTGAGCAGGCCTGGATCCAAGCAAAAAAGGAGGTGCCTAGAGATATGTGACTTGACTAGAGTGGAAGTAGGTAAGACTTCAAGACAAGACTTCCAAGACTTTCTAATAACCTTCCCCTCTCTTCCCTCCCAGATGGTCATAGCAATAATCTCTTGACTTTTTTTTTTCTTTCTTCTCTATCTGATATCCAAAAGAGTGGAAACTGCTTTCTTCTGCTCTCTCTGTCCCGTTTCCATTCTCTTCTGGAGGACATAGTAATAAAGAGCATATTGGCTCCTTGCCCTCTCAATATCAATTAGATATTTGTTTATATTGAGCACTTACTCTGTGCCCAGTACTGTGCTCAGACGTAGGATAAAAGGATTGAAGGCAGAGGAGAAACAATCAACAGTTTCTTTTTTTTCACATTTCCCCCCCTTTATTCTAGCAGTTGGGAAATCCACATGGCCTTCTGTGAAGGCAGGTAGCCTCTTTTCTGAAATAATTGTGTCATACTTTTAGGATTGTTGTGAAAGATTCAATTTTCCTTCTATTGAAGCCATTGTAAAGGATCCGTGAGATTACGTTGAATAAGGAATTTCCCCTGATGCAGAGAAACAGTCTTGACTGGTCTCAAATTGTGCTGTACTTATTTTGGGGTCATTACTGAACTAAGAGTTTCATCTGTAGTCCATGGGCTTCATGGTTCACATTAAATACTTTCCTAATAAGAGAGCAAAACCGTGTCTTATTTTGTGGGATGAGTTTTCCAGACAGTCCACTGGTCTGTTCTTAGATCCTGAGAGATTTGGGAGGTTCAATAGCATTGCAGTTTGTTAAACTTTCAGATTTTTTTTTACAGGACTTAGATTTCCATCCTAGCACTGACATATAGTAGGCACATGAGCACAGAAAAATCACTTAGCCTCTCTTGGCCTTAGGTTCCTCACCTATAAAATAAAGGTATTATACAAGATGACCACTAAGGTGCCTTCCAGCCCTAATTTATAAATACTGTAGTCTTGTGTTCTATTCATCTATGTCTCCACAATTTTGAACTTATGAAATTTTTTTCTCCAGTAAACAAATTTGTTAGTTCCTACTAAATTTCATCATATTAGATTTTGTCCACTCTTCTATCCTGTCAAAGAAAATTTCTTTAAAAAGTGTTCTTTAACAAAACATATCCATAAAAATTATAAATGATATGAAACTTCTATATTGGCTTTTCTCTGCCAAGTTTTACTCTCTCCATTTTCAACAACTCACCACCAACTGCAGCGTGGGCTGTTCTCCACTCATTGCACAACACAGACAAAGGCCTGATGCCTTTATACCCAGGTAGATAGGCTGCCCTTTGTCTTTAGGAAGATTCATCTCTACATGGTAATATCTCCAGAGTCACTGGAAATACAACAGAAGAAAAGGGTGTCAAATGGCCAGATCAATCACACAGATGACAGTACACTTAATGTAGCAATAGATCGTTTGTGGAAAAGTAGATGGAGGGTAAAGGACTTTTTAGGGTACCCTCCATTTCTAGGTCAGTGGTTCGCAGATGCAGCCTGGGTCTCTGTGTATCTATCTCCTTCAGGGAAGTTCTAGAAAGAAGTCCCAAAATCTTGGGCACTACTGTTCTGGCCCCTATCTTTGCTCTCATCTGCACAATCCTTACGGTTAGGTCTCCACCATGCGTTATTTATTCCTTCAACAAATATTTTTAAAGTACATTCTATGCACCAGAAACTGTACTAAGCACTGGACATATAGTCTCTGCCTTCATACAGCTTGTATTCTATTTAGGAGTGGATAGAAAATGGGACTTGGAGATGGGAAAACCTGGTTTTGAGTCCTGCTCTGAAATATACTAGTTGTGTGGCCCTGGAAATATAATTTAGCCTCTTGGGGGGTGCCAGGCAACTTTTTAAGATAATAAATATAAGCAGGCTTCTGACCAAGCCTGGGGCATTTTGCATGCTACAGCTTATGCAGAGAGAGATGTGACTTTTTTTTGGGGGGGGGTGAGGCAATTGGGGTTAAGTGACTTGCTCAAGGTCACACAGCTAGAAAGTGTCAAGTGTCTGAGGCTGGATTTGAACTCAGGTTCTCCTGACTCCAGGGCTGGTACTCTATTCACTTAGCCACCTAGCCACCCTGGGATGTGACTCCTTATTGGCAGAGAAGGCTGAGCATAGTGCCTCCTGTCTGTTGAAAGACTTAGAGGGTTGGTGCCAGCATTTGGAGGAAGAGAGAGAGATAGTCCAGACTGAGACTTTTCAGGAGAGACATGGGAAGGGAGAAGCAGCAGACATGGAAAGGAAGCCAGTTCTACAATGTGTTCCTGATTTTTAACCTGCCTCCCTAGAAGCTGCTACAATTGATATTCTTGGCTGAGAATAGACACTATTGTGGTTAGAGATGAGATGTTTATCTTGGTCTCCATTGAAAAGCAAGATACTCTTTATTGTATATTTTCTGATATGTTTTAATTGATGGAAATGCTCCAATTTCTACTTTTTGTTTTTCACATAGATAAATGGGGTCTACTAGTGATCTATTATATTTGAGGCAGCCAGGTGGCATAGTGGATAAAGGACCAGGCTGGAATCAGGAAGACCTGGGTTCAAATGCAGCCTGAGACATGACCCTGGGCAAGTCACTTAGTCTCAGTTTCCTCATCTGTAAAATGGGGGTAAAGTAACGCCTATCTCCCAGGGGTGTTGTGAGAATCATGTGAGATAATAATTGTAAAATGCTTAGCACAGTGCCTGGCACATAGAAGGTACCATGTTAGATATTATTATGATGGTCTTTTGTGTAACTAGTATTTTGTTGGGAGGAGCCAAGTTGGAGAATGAAAGTCAAGAGCTATATCCCATTAAGGATGACCATGGAAGCAGTTTTCCATCTGAACCTAGACTTACACTAGATGAGATCAGAGGTATTTGAAGGAGAGAGGAATAGTTAGATATAATTCTATCATGATACTCCTCTCAGAAACTGGAGAAAAGAGTGCAGAGCCTCTGTACTACCACTGGAGTCTGTCTCCTCATCCCTGCAGACCCCTTACCTCTCACCTCCTCTCTGAGCCAGCATGTGGACGTAATGCTTGGCTTTCCTCCTCTACAGAGGTAGGACAGGCGTTAGATCATATCTACCCATGCCCCCCATGAACCACATCTATACATTTAGACAACCCATGTAGGCATGCCTATCTCACACGTAGGTACCATCAACTCTACAACACGTAATTTGCAGAGACCCGCCTTGTTAGAAGGCACTTCCTTGTCCAGGAGTTCCTTACACCAATGAAATAAGAAATCCAGATTTTATTTCTATCATATGCACACACTCACAAAAAAATATTCAAAATAGATCCAAAGTAGTTCCTGGAAAGAGGGCATTAGTGATTGGGTTGTACAGAATAGATATTCTGTGGGAAATGTCCTTTCAGCTAATTTAGAAAAGAAGCTAAGGATTCTATGAGGCTAAAGTTAGTGGAGAAGGCATCCCAGGAAGTGGGAACAACCTTGTAAAATCTTGGAGATGGGAGATGGAATGCCAGGTACAGGGAAAAGAAACTAGTCAATATTACTTGCACATGAAGTCCATCAAGTCAGTAAGTTAAAAAACATTTATTTTATTAAGGACCTACTATTTTCTAGGCATTGTGTTGAGGGGTAGGGTTACAAAGGAAGTTATAAAATAGTCTCTGATATCAAGGAGCTCATAGTCTAAATGAGGGAGATAATATTAAGAAATGTGTACATAGGAGTTTCTAGGCTTATTATGTACAAGTGTATATAATAAGCCGAGAAAAGTGGGCAAGAGCCAGATTGTGAATGGCTTTAAAATCCAATCCAATCAGAAGAGTTCTCATTGATCGTAAAGACGAGAGAAAGATATGAATCAAAAAAAAAAAAGAGAGAGAGAGAGAGTTATGGAAGAGAGGCTTGGAGAGAGAATTAACAGCAAACCCATACCCAAGGGACATATTGTCCCAAACTTTGAAAAGACCAAATAGAAGTTAATAACTTCAAGAGAAAAAAGAAAGACTAAACCAAAGTCCAAAAGCTCACAAAACAGAAGAAGATGTAAAGTATCTCATGGCAAAAATAACTGACCCAGAAAACAGATCAAGGAGGGATCATTTAACAATCACTGGACTTCCACCATTCTGGAGAACAAAATGGAATTATTCCCAAAGAGCTATAAAACTATGTATACCCTTTGACCTAGCAATATCACTGCTAGGCCTATATTACAAAGAGATAAAAAAGGGAAAAGACTCAAATGTACAAAAATATTTATAGCAGCTCTTTTTGTGGTGGCAAAAAATTTGACACTGAGGAGATGCCTATCAATTGGGGAATAGCTGAACAAGTTGTGGTATATTGTTGTGATGGAATACTATTGTGCTATAGGAAATGATGAGCACAATGATTTCGGAAAACACCTGGGGAAATGTATATAAACTGATGTAAAGTAAAGTGAGAAGAACCAGAACATTGTACACGGTAACAACAGTATGGTAATGGTGATCAAATGTGAAAGACTTAGATACTTTGATAAAGACAATGAATGACCCAAGGCAATTCCAAAGGGCTCATGATGAATAATGCCATCCACCTCCAGAGAGAAAACTGGTGAACCCTGGATGCAAACTGAAGTGTATGTTTTTCCCACTTTCTTTATGTTTCTTGCTTTTTGTTGTTTTGGGTTTTTTTAATTTTGTTTTGTTTTGTTTGTAACATGGCTAATATGTAAATGTGTTTTGCGTGGAAAAAAAAATAAGGTATTAACACTGAAAAAAAAACAATGGACTTTCTGAAAGCCATGACCAAAAGAGAGAGAGAAAGACAGAGAGATAGAAAGAGAGAGAGAGAGAGAGAGAGAGAGAGAGAGTAAATATCCTGTTTCAATAAATCATGAAAATCATGAGAGAAAGTTGCTCTTTTTTAATTTTTTAAACATTTTTGTTTAAAGTTTTGAGTTCCAAACTCCATCTCTTCCTCCTTCCCCCCTCACTCCCTGAGACAGTAAACAATAATATATAGATTATACCCATGCAATTATGTAAAATATTTCCATATTAGTCATTTTATGCAAGAAGACTCAAATAAAAGAAAAATAAGAAAGAAAGTGGAAAAACAGCCTTATTGAATCAATATCAGTTGTTTCTCTGGAGGTAGATAGTATGCTTCATCATTAGTCCTTTAGGATTGTCTTGGATCACTGTATTGCTGAGAATAGCTAAGTCATTCACAGTTCTTCATTGAACAATGTTGCTGCTACTATGTACATCATTATCTTGGTTCTGTCCACTTCACTATGCATCAGTTCATGTAAGCCTTTCCAGATTTTTCCTGTTTGTCATTTCTTACATCACAATAATATTCCATTACAATCATATACCACAGCTTGTTTAGCCATTCCCCAATTGATGGGCATCCCTTCAATTTCCAAATCTTATCCACCACAAAAAGAGCTGCTATCAATATTTTTGTACAAATAGGTCCTTTTCATTTTTGCTCTATCTCTTAGATCTAGAGAACAAAGTAAAAATAAAAATAATCCATCAGTTCCTTCCTGAAAGAAACCTTAAAGTGAATGTGCTAGGATTCCTAGTATTTCTAGAAATGTCATGGCCAAAACTCAGAGCTTCCAGGGCAAAGAAAAAAATTTGAAAAGCAGCAAGAAGGAAAGAATTCAAGTACCAAGGAGACACAATCAGGACCACCCAAGATTTAGCAGCTACCACTACAAACAGAACGTGGAACACAATATTCGAAAAGGCAAAAGATACAGGCTTAAATTTACCCAGCAAAATGGAATATAACCTAAAGGTGAAAAAAATTGAACCTTTAATGAAATAAAGGCATTCCAAGGATTCTTAATGAAAAGACCAGAGCTTTGTAGAAACTTTGAAATACAAACATAGAAGAAACACAAAAAGGTGAATGCAAACAAACAATTAGAAAAGTCTTTTTCAAGGATGACATGTTTGCATTCTAATGGAAGGGGGGAGGATAATACAAGCATCCCTTAGGAACTGGGATGTCAACAGGAAAGAATAATCAGAAGGTACAAATAAAAGTTATACAAACAAGAAAAGGATGAGGGGAGTGGGCATCACTTAAACTTCACTTTGACCTGATAGAAAGGAAAGTGAGCAGAATTAGGAGAATAATTTGTAGTATAACAACAATAGTGTAAAAGCAAACAATTTTGAAAGACTTAAGAATTTTATCAACAAAAGGATCAATCACTATTCCAGATGACCTAAGATGTGGAATGCTGCCCACTTCTCGACAAAAAGAAGATGCTCTAGATATACAGAGTGAGATATGTTTTGGGATGTGGCCAATGTGGGAAGTTTTGCTTGGCACATTTGTTGCAGGGCTTTCTTCTTTTTTCTAGGGTGAGGGATGCGGAGGAAAAGAAAGCAGATCTTTATTAATTGATAAAAATAAAATATAATTTGAAAAAAGATAAGAGGGTATCATTGAGACTTTCTGAGCAAAAGAGTGACATTGTCAGACTTGTGCATAAGGAATAACACTTTGGCAGTTGTATATAAATTGCAGAGAGGAGAGACTGGAGTCAGGAAGTCTTGTTAGGACAGGCGTTCTTAACCTGATGTCCATAAATAGAATTTAGGGAGTCCATGAAGTTGTATAGAAAAGATAACACTTTTTATTTTACTGAACTGTAACTGAAATTTAGCATTTTCTTCAATTATTTAAAATAACTTTTTCTGATAAATGGTCCATAGACTTAATGATATCACCAAAAGCATCCATTATGTAAAAATGGCTAAGAATTTGTGAGTTAGGAGATTACTATAATATTCCCAGTGAGAAGTGATGAGAGTCTGAACAAGGGTGATGGCTGTGGGATTGAAGAAAAAAAGATAGAAGACAGGAATGTTGTGGAGTTGTAATCAACAAGATGTGACAATTGAATGTGGGATGGGTACTGAGAATCCTTATAGATTACTAACTCAGGTGACTGGAAGGATCGAGATTTCCTCAACAGAAACACAGAAGTTGGGAGGAGTGTAGGTGGCTTTCCAGTGCTTAAGTCTCCTGACTCCCAAAGCTATATACTTACTCAGTTACATTGGACAACAATCATATTGCATCACAAAGGGTTTATAGGGGGTCTCTGGCGAGTCCATGGCAGATTTTAGTGAAGTCTCTCTGGGCAAGCAGAGAGAAAGAGACTGAGAATTTTACACTGAGCAAGCAGCTATGAATGCTCCAAACTGGAAAGCCAGTTCAATGAGAAAGCATGGGGCCAGAAAGCAGGAGACCCAAGTACTAGTCCTGACCTTGCCCTGCTAGCTATAAGCTTGAGCACTTACATAGCTGCTTTTGGGCTTCAGTCTTCTCATGTATAAAAAGAGGGGAGGTGGGGTGACAGTTCATGTTTTATCTCCCTCACCAAATTCTTGTAAAACTTACAGGAGCTCATAGGAGCATGCTTCTCAAACATAACAGTGCTATGCAAATGGAAGCATATTAGAATCACTGGCCGCAAAGTCTAGAACCTGGGATCTAGAGAAATAACCTCCCAGGAAACATCTCAGGGGAAGAGATTGCATAGGACAGTAAGTTCAAGGTCTGCTACTGGGGCCACCCCTACTTTGCTTTCCTTTATTCCCCTTCTGTACCTTTCATCTTCTACATTCTCCCTGTTTCTCACTTTTTCCTCTGGAATGAGAGTCCTACCTAGGTACTGTCTTAGAGGTGTTCTCTTCAGCTCAACCCATCTGAGCATCCTTTCATCCTGTACATCTGTCTGTCTCCATTGAAAAAGCTTACTTTAATTACAAAAAAGGGCCAACCCCACCTTTCCTTCCCATTTTTCACCGATATATGTGGGACTTTCCCTACGTCCATTAAACACAATAAATTACACATCACTGGAAATGAGAATGACAATGTTTCCATTCCAAGGAGGCACTGTGAACAGAAGACAAGGTTGCCTCATAAAAAGAAGCAATAGGACAGAGGCTTTGACTCACCTGGGTTCACATTCTCTTCATAGGGAGTTGCTATAAGTGTCCCATTCAGAAGAATCCAGACCTGTTGATGGATGTCATGAATTTTCCCAAGAGGAGGATGTTCTATGGATTGTGACTCCTGACAATTCCACAGCAAATTTCCCCAGATTCTTTTTTTAATATTGCTTGGGTTAGGGAATGCTGGAACAGAAGGTGAGGATAACTAAGGAATCTTACTATAACTGATGAATTCCCCCAGTGCTCCCAAGTCCATAGAAAGGATGGTGTGATGATCTCTCCTCTTTTCTAGGCCAAGGCCCAGGGAGAAGAGAGGGGGAAATGCACTATTTGGCCCATTCTGGCCTCTATCTACCTGGATGTTTTCCTACAAATTCCCCAGGTAGAGCTCCCTCTGAAACTCTTTGCTGCAGTCCCCTTATAGAGGTGGGTAACAGAGGCCAAGGAGAGGAGAATTCCTATGTTAGTCACTTAATGATGGCTTTAAAAGCCTCACTTAGCACCCGCCTAGTCCTGTTATGGAAGTCTGAACAGAACGTGGCTGCTAGAATCAAACAGAACAAGCCAAAAATCTTCCATATGACAGCCCTTAGTATAGGGATTATGGCTTTGCTCCTTCCCCCTTCCCCCTAGCTTTCTCTTCTCCAGGCTAAAAACCTTCCACTGATCTCTGTAGGATGGAGCCTCAAGTCTCTTCATTGTCTTAGTTGTCTTGGTTCAGACATTTCCAACTTATCAATGAACTACATATATCCAGCATCCCTTTCCTCTGACAGGCTCCATTCAGGGAGTATTGTAAACTTTGGGGTTGCTGTACTCACCTATTTTAGAGAGAATCCTATCAAACCCCTGAGTTGATTTGTAATCCATTTCTGCAGAGGAAAAGTTCGTGAGGTCCCTGGTGTTTTCCCTACCTGAAGGTCCATCATTCATTTCCATGGCTAAGTGGATCCCTGTGGTACCTGTAGAGGTAAAAGAGTCAGTGGCCTAAAGAATCAGACTTAAGGGAGTAGCAAGGGACACCCCCAAACAACCCCATCCTTGCTGCTGAGTGATGAGTGTTTACCATTAGGACAATCAGAATGGGAGGTATGTACCTTATCTTGCAACATCCTAAAACCCAGTATAGTTCCATGAAAGCTCTGTCTTCTTGCAGCATTCTTTAGAACAGATAATGAACAACATCTCAAAAATAAATATCCACGAGAGATTCTTCCACTATTGTGATTTGTCCCCTGAAAAGTGCATTCTATGTGTCTGTGCCTAAGGATCTCAAAGCTGAGACAATGTTAACTAGCCTCCCCCCATTTCAAGTTTCAGAAAACTCTGAAGTCTTCAGGAATCTTAGCTTGTCCCTGTGCTGCATGCAGCAGAAATGCAGAGGAAGAGAGTACCCTTCTGCCCTCCACAATGGGACTGATGAATGGAAAACCTCGTATTCAAACCCTGCACAGAGATAGGTCAAGATCCACACCAGCATCTAGAGCCAGAGGAGCAGCAGAAAGAGAAAGATCCCAAAACAAATGTTTCCACTCACAGGTTGAACCTGAGAAGAGGGTACCTGAACTAACCACCAATTCTTATGTTCCTGAGGACTTGAGCTGTGTTTCCTTCAGGTCTCAGAGGCCCAGATAGGTTCTTCTGGGATTTCTCAGCCTTATATCCATACAAGCCAAGAAGACGACACTGTGTCTCTGTAGCTGTACGCGATACCAAAGGGAGAGATATTTCCTGGTGTCGTGGAATCCTGCAGAACAAGAATCTTTTGTAAAGAGAATTCTTGTTGGTCTAGTGGCTGGGCCAAATGGCCCCTGAGATCCCTTCCAACTCTTAATATGTATTCTGCGATTCCTTGGAGCTTGAGCTTCCAAGGGGAGGTGGGGAGGATATGAGCAACAAAGAAATGAAAGTAACTCAGTGTCCTGAAAGAAGTCATTGTGTTTTCCTGGGGTTTTTTTTCTGGGGTTGGAAGGGATTCAAATTGAATAGAGATAGAAAGTCCTCCATAAAAGAACAAGATAGAAACTGCAAAAATGAATACTATGTAATTTTAATGACCAAATTTGTCCCCAAAGAAGAGATAAAAAAATAAATTTTCTTCCCTTCTTTGCAAGGGTGAGGGAACATGGGCATAGAATATTACTGCTATACTTGCAAGTATGAGAGTATATGTCATACATACAAACAGTATGTACATGCATATATAGTTCGTTTATTGCTTTTTAAAAACTTTTATTTCTTCTTTGTTCTTTATTCTTTTTATTTTCATTTTATTGCTTTTATTCTTTTATTATTCTTTATTATGTTCAATGGGTGTGGAAGGGAGACAAATGTATTAAGAAGTGAATGTGATATAAAAGCAAATTATCCCTTGAATACACAGAAGAAGTTTGTTAGGCATCAAAGGGAAGCTCACTAGGAAATAGTTAGCAGGCTCCACTATTCGCTTATTTGAAAAATTGGAGCATTTGCCTTTCTCCCAATCTATATTACCTCTAATATTCTCTAAGATCTTTCAAAGACTAGTAACACAGACTCAGCAATAACAAAGTCAGTTTTTTTCATCACCCCAGCATGGCCTTCATTGAGATCTGGTGATTAGAACTCATCAAGCACAGCTAGGTATGTTTCTACCATCTCCTTCCTTACTGTGAATTTCATCTTCCTATTATTCATTCTTATTCTCTCCTTTCCAGGACAAAGATCATCCTCCTTAACAAAGAAGAAACATACAAAGTAGGAGGTGAGTAGTTCTACCTTCTCTTCACTAACCATTATCATCTTTCCTTCTATTTGCAGTACTCCAGATATTTCTTTGATTTTTCTTCTTTTCCCAATTTAGTTTTAAAAGTCTTTTTTTCCTCTTTAGCTCTTATCTTTTTCTGGACTTTTGTGTTCCTGACACTATTCTAATTGCTATACATTGGTATTCATCCTCACATACCTGACCTTGTTTCCATTTTCTAAACAGCTTGAAAAATCTAAGTTTTAAAAAAAGAAAAGTATAAGCAAAATATTTTAAGAAAACACAAATGTGAGAAGAAACAAGTTCAGAAGGAGACAGAGACAAGCAGGAAAGTTTTATTACCATCAAGTTAATTTAATATATGTTTTAAAACACTCCATGTAATAGAAGTGCACAGTTTCATCTACAATTGTCTTTTTATGTTTTTCTTTTTCTATTAAAATGTTCATTTTATGTTTAGTTAATATTTTTAAAAAAAGAAAATTTAAATTAAATAATAAAGAGTCCATAGAATCTAAGGACAAACAGATCAACAGGGCAATTTTGGTACTACCATGTTAATTTTAACATTTAAACTTTAAAAAAACTGTAAATAGCTAAAGCTTATAATTTCTTATAAAATTTTTGGTTCTTTTTGCATGTTGAATTATTCATGGTTTTAGTGGTCATTACATTCACAGCAATTTTTTTTCAAAATTCAAATGATTTTCTCATAAACACTCCCAATTTAAAGCAACTTTATAAAGTAAATATTGTACCTTTCTAGTGTTGACTCAGTTAAGGATTTCCTTTTTTCAACTGGGAAAATAAAAAACTCTCTGGTATCTTTATGAAATTTGAAAACAAAGAAAATCTAGATTAAAAATGTATTTCCTGAGCATCCAGAAATTCTCTTTACATAACATTTTTTCCCCTTTTCCTTTACATTGAAATTGTTTCTATTTGAATCTTCAGAACCTTATTTTTGAAAGCATCTCTTCATTCTTGGACAACCTCCACCTTGAGTTCCTTGTCTTCTCTGTACCATTCAAATATACTGGCTTCAGACTAAATGCTCTTCTTCCAAACAGCTTGGAGAGATATGAACTAGGCCTACAATTAGGTGGATTGAATAGCTAGAACTTAATAGTAGTTTTTAGTGGTTTCATCTTAATTTGGAAAGAGGTATATGATGGACAGGCCCAAGAATATGTTTGACATGATACTAGTTTAATATTTTTATTCTTGACTTGAGTGAAGGCACGGTTGCTTCCCTATCAGATTTGAGGAAGGACAACAGTGGGAGTGGACAGCTTAGCTAATATATTAGATGATGGAGTCAGGATCCAAAAAAGATCTCAACAAGCTATCAACTCTAATAACATAATAGTTAATATGGATTAGATGTTCAGAAATACAAGATGGGGAAGAAATGGCTCATTAGATATTTACTCGAAAGCAGTCTAGTGGTTTTAGTGGGAGTTTTAATAGACTCCAACATTGAGTCAATGTTATAGTATGCCAGCCAAAAAAGATGATGTGACATGACAAGAGGCATGGTGTCCAGGACTAGGGAAGTGATAGTGTGGTTATGCTCTGCCCTCAAGACTGTGCTTTGACATCAAGACTAGAAGCAACAGTCATGTGATCATTCTTGCAAATTTAATCTTGATTTAAGGGGAAAAAATCCTTAAAATAGAGTTATCCCAAAGTATAATGGCCTTCCTTTAGAAGTAGGACATCCCCCCTACTGAGAAGTCTTCAAGGAAAGGCTGAATACCTACTTTTCCTGGGACATGGTAACGGTAAATGTCTATTGAAGCAGTTTGACTTCTATGATCTTTGATGTTCATTTTAATGCTATGACAGCAAATGGCAGATTCCTGACAAACCTTGAAGCAAGATAACATTGCCTGACTTTTCCTCTGTGAAATAGTCCAAAAGATCTGCCAATTACATGCCTTTTAGTGATGAAACATTTATTCTATAGCCCATCTCTATTTCTAGACTCATCATGTAACTGCATGTTACTTCCTAGAATTATTCTTTTTTTCAACACTTTTGGGCCTTATCTGATACAGATAAGATCCTCAATCCAAGGCAACTGGTTATAATTGAGTGTGAGAAGCTATAATTCTGTTACCTGGTTGACTTCTATTTGCATAATCTAATTTACTTGTTTATAACAAGTGTGGGTATAACAAGAGTATAACAGGGGTGGCTTTTTGACTGAGTCCAAGTTTTACAGAACAAATCCTTTTATTAAGGGGATTTGCTCCATGAAGTTTGGATTCAGTCATCAAAATACCACACTTGAAGACCTAGAGGACCACATGTGGCCTCCAGGCTACAGGTTCCCCACCCCTGAGCTAGAGTAATACCTTAAGAAGAATTGCTAAAGACATTGTGTCTGCCAGACATCCAATTGAACAAATACCACACCATTATTTTTTTCTAATTATGTTCTAAAATCTAGCGACCATAGGTAGTTTTAAGCAAAATGTATATATTTATGTTGCAAATAAACAGTCTTGATCAACTGAGTGGTGAGTGTGGACTCTTCCTTAGATCAAAGTTAAATTCAAATGTAAATACAAATTGTGGATGTCTTTTCTAAGGTGTTTAGCTGAGCAGAGAGGAAAGATAAAGGATAATAGCTGGTAGGCATGACAGGATCTACTTAGAGTTTTTTTTTAAGGGTGAGAGAGACATGGGTCTGTCTGTAGGCATCAAGGAACAAATAAGTAGATAGCGAGAAATAGAAGATTAAAGAATGAATATGATTGTGGAGGTGATCTACTGGAGAGGATGAAAGAGAATGAGATAAAGGTTACATGTAGAGAGATTGACCTTGGCAAGGAGAAGGCATACTTCATCTAAGAATACAGGAAAGTAGACAATAGCAGGAGAGGTGAGAGGCACACAGGTAAACAGTGGAGAATACTTGACTTGGAATCAGGAAGAACTGAATTTGAATTGTGCCTCATATAATTTATTAACCATGTGATCCCGGGCAAAGTGTTTAATCACTCTCCCAGCCAAACACCTATTATGTAAAATGAAGAGGTTAAATTGGATGACTTATAAGGTCCCTTCGAGCTCTGATTCTCTGATTCTTTGAAATACACATGAAGAGCACACAATTAAGGAATACATGTGGCTAGGGGCCCACACCAGAGATCTGTGCATCCAAGGTACATGCGTTGAGGGCATACACGTCAGCAATCAATGTGGCACATATTTTCTGTTGTTCTCTTTGGGTCATCATATTTACCTCTGGTGGGTATACTACCTCTGCTCTCCCTTGTGTTGTTGCTTCTGGCTTTGGTGTTCCAAACTGCTCTCTGCTACCATCTGCTGAGCTTTGGGTCTTCAAAGTCATCTACTGCTCACTGTTCCTATCTACTGAAGTGACATGACTAGGAAGCCTCTCCCTAATAAGATCAAGCTGAAAGCTAATAAGTGTATGAGGATATGTGTGTGTGCATGCATGTATGCATGTATCTTCTGAGTTATTTGCTATAGAAAGCAGGCACAAAGGAGAAAAAGAATAGTAGCTGAGATAATTGGAAATTTATAGGAAACAAAATCCCAGAGAAGAGCCAGTAGGAAAATTCATGATCTCAACTATCTATATACAAATGTCCAAAGTTTAGGCAACAAACAGGAAGACTTAGGCTCTGCCTTTCTTTTTTTCCCTAGTGTTTAATGCAGTGTCTGGCATAAATTCACCCTCAATAAATGCTTTTTGACTGGTTGACTGACTGGCTGGCTTCTATATCGTTCTTCTTTGCCAGGCTTGTGGTCTGTTTCCAAAATTCCCTATTTCATCTTCCTATACAGGTGATCTAGAGTAAAAATGTAGCTCTTTCTTCAACTCACTTCAATTCAGCAGTTATTAATACCTATGCACAAGAAGGTGTTAGAGATACAAAGGCATAAATGAGTGCTTGTTGACTTCCAGTGACTGAGTAAAGGCCCCAACACATGAAAGTGAATTAGACTTCATAGGTATCATTAAGAGTCAGTGGGAAGAAACCCATGACCATACCATATTGCTATGTGGGTATACGATGGTCAAGAGGAAATGAGTAAGTAAAGTGAGTACTGTAGATTAAGAAGGCATACTCATGCAAGGAAATCCAAGAACCAGAGGGCACAAGCAGGAGTATTTGGTTAAAGAGAGAAATAAGAAGTGATTTTTGTCATTGGGGTGTGCTACAGACCACATGGACAGAAAGACAAAGTAAAATAGGAGTTTGAGAAACAGATCACAAGCCTGGTGAAAAGGGATGGTAGTCAGTCGCTGAGTCAGTCAACAGGCATTGAAGGATTCCTATATACCAGGCACTGTGCTAAGTACTGGGGATAAAAGGGAGGAAAAAGCATAAATACAGTCTGTGCTGTCAAGAAGCCCACAGGCTAATGGGGGCATCAGCATGTAAATAACTATGTATGGACGAGATAAATACAGTGTAAATTGGAGGGAATCTTAGAAGGTAATAGAAGTGTGGGGGGCTAGAAAAGCCTTCATGGAGAAGGGGGGATTTGAGCTAAATCTTAAAGGAAGCCAGGAAAACTAAAGAAATAAAGAGGTAGAACATTGCAGTTATGGGTGACAAGCCTAAGATGGAGTTGGGAAATGGAGTTTCCTGTATGAAGAACAATAACTAAGCCCATATAGCAGGGTTGTAAAGAGTGTGGAGGGGAACAAAATGTAAGAAGACTGGACAAGTAGGAAGGATCATAAAGAGCTTTGAATGACTAAGAACTTTATATTAGATCCTGGAGTTATTATGGAGCCATAGAGTTTTTTGAACACAATGATGACATGATCGGACCTGAACTTTAGGAAAATTACTTTGTCAGCTGAAAGGAGAATGGATTGAAATGAAGAGAGACTTGAAGAAGGGAGACCAATTAATAGGCTATTAAAATAATCTAAGGCAAGAGATGATTAAGACTTATAAAAATGTGGTGAGTGAGGAGATGTATGAGAGAGGCTGAGAAGGTAAAAATGATAAACTTTGACAATAGATCGGACGTGTGTGATAAGTTTGAGTGAGAAGTTGCAGATGACACCTAGGTTGTGAGCCCAGCTGACCAGGAGAATGATGGTGTCCTCTACAATCATCAGAAAGTTGAGAAGAAGGTGGGCTTTGGGTAAAAGATGAAGAGTTCTGTTTTGGACATGTTAAATTTCAGATGCCTATGGGATATCTAATTCAAAATATATAAAAAGCAACTGGTGCTACTGGAGTAGAGCTCACAAGAGAGATTAGAGCTGTACATACACACACACACACACACATACACATATGTATATATGTGTGTGTTATAAATATGTATGCATATGTATATACAAATGTGTGTGTATATTTATATATATGTATATATACACAAATATACATATATGTTTATACACAAATAAATATATATATTTATACACACACACACACACACACACACATGTGGGAGCTAATGAGATCACCAAGAGAAATAACATAGAGTAAAGGGAATAGGACTCAAGACTGAGCCTTGGAGGACACCCTCAGTTAGTGTATGTGCCCTGGATGAAGATATAGCAAAGGATATTGTGAAAGTGTTCTTCAAATAAGTAAAGAATTAGGAGGGAAGGAAGTCATGAAACCTAGAAAGAAGGAGGAGAGGATGATCAACATTATAAAAGGCAACAGAGTTATCATGATAGATGAGGATTCAGGAAAGGCCATTGGGGATGGAGGATAAAAATAAGGTAGTAAAAATTAAGAAAAACACAAAAGAGGGTCATTAAGGCATCTTTTTTATGCAGAGAAAAGAACAGAGGGAAGGCCAGACTGAAGAACAGTCAAGCAAGATAGCTTTGAAAGTTACAGGTTGAAGTTAAAGAAAAACCAACTGCACATAATAGAAATCTGTAGTTTTATTTGCATTTTTCTGCTCTACTATGCATGCGTAAATGTCCATTTCATTTGTTGTTAAGTTCAGAATAAAAGCAAGTTTTTTAAAAAAAAGAATAAAATTTTGAAGACGCAAAGAAAAATAATTGTTTTGAAGAAGAAAAATGAGATTTGTCTAAATAGACCAATATGGCTGCACAGGAAACTTGCCAACCAATTTAGATATAAAAAAATTATTCAGAAGATGCATGCAAGGACAGGAACTAGAGGTGAATTTGTGTTGTGGTTCTAGAAAAATGATGTCGGGAATGCTAAGGCACAGATGAGCCAAGGGCAGCTAAGGACAAGTAGGGCCAAAGAAAGGAATGAATCTTTTTTCAGAGCAAATGGGATGATGATAACTGGCCACAGAGAGAAGGCAGAGCTGTTCATTATCTATTTTGTTTTTATTTTCTCAGAAAAAGAGAACACATTTACACTGGAATCAGCAAAACAAAACTGAATAACAAAAAATTGACTGAAATGGATGGCATTCTCACATCCTGAAAGAATTGGTGGGTGTAATTGATGAGCTACTGTCAGCAATATTTGAAAGATCGTGGAAAACAGGAGTAGCACCAGAAGATGAAAAGGGTCAAATATCCCAATTTTAAAAAAAAAGGAATAGAATAGAGTTTGTGAACTACAGGTCAGTGACCTAGACCTGGATTCCTAGGGAAATTCGAGAACATATCAATAAAAGGATGATAAACATACTGAACAACAGAAGCGATGACTGCAAAGAGCCAGCATAGATTCATTAAGAGAAAATTGTGTCTGGCGAATTCCATTTCTTTCTTTGAAATGACTGCTATATTGGTACATGAGGCAAATTCTGCAGATATAATTTATCTCGATTTGAGCAAGTCTATTGACAGAGTATCTCATATTATTCATGTGGACAGGCATCCCCAGTATATATTCAAAGGATATGAACAGGCAGTTTTTAAAGGAAAAAATAGAAGCTAACAACAACAACATTAAAATATTCTAGATCATTGATAATTAAAGAAATGCAAATTAAAACAACTTTGAGGTTCTACTTCATATCAGGCTGAAAAATATGGCAAAAGAGAAAAATGATAAATGTTGGAGGGACTGTGGGAAAGTAGGTTCACTGGTGCATTGTTGGTGAAGCTGTCAATTGGTCTAGCCATTCTGGAAGGCAGCTTGAAACTATGCCTAAAATGTCACCAAATTATGCATATCCTTTGACCCACCTATGTTACTACCAGATCAATATACTACAGAAACCAAAGAAAAAAAGAAGGAAAAGCTATTGAAAAATATTTATAGCATCTCTTTTCATAGTAGACAAAAACTGGAAAAATAGAAAATGGAAACTAAGGAGTATCTTCCTATTGAGGAATGACTAAACAAACTGAAGTAGTGGAATGTTATTATTTCATGTAAAATAATGAAATGGACCATTTCAGAGGAAATAAGGGAGATTTTCATAAACTGAGGCAGAGCAAAGTAAGCTGAATTGGGAGAAGATAGAGTAGAGGGACAGGTTAATTTTTAAAATACTTGTTATTTGGAAAAGTAAAAATAATAAACCATTAAAACCAAACAAAATATTAAAATATTTTTGTGGAGAAAATGGAGAAATTTTGGTTAGTCAAATAATACAATCAAATGGTTTCAGAGCTGCCTTGGATGGCTAGACTGAAAAAAAGTCGTTTTTAATGGTTCAATATCGACATAGTAAGAGGTCTCCAGTGAATTAACACTGGGATCTGTGCATGGCCTGATGCTGCTTAATATCTTTATTAACTGTTTAGATCATGGCGTAGATAGCGTATTCATCAAATTTATGGATGGTGCAAAGCTGGGTGTGATTACAAACCTGCTGGATGACAGGTAGGATAAAAACAAAAAAGCATCAGAACAGGTTAGACTATTCAGCTGAATTGAATAAACTAAAATTCAACAAGTCTTGCATTTGGGTACAAAAAGTCACTTTCACAAGTACCAGAAGGGAAAGCATGGGTTGCAGTGGTTCTGAAAAAGATCTGGAGGTCTTAGTGGAATGTAAGTTCAATCTGAGTCAGCAATGAAGCACGGCACTCAAAAATAAAAAACTAACTAATGTGGTCTTGTTGCTGCTTTTCAGTCATGTCTGATCCTTCATGACCTCATGTGGTTTTTTTGTTTTGTTTTGTTTTTCGGAGAGACTGGAATGGTTTGCTATTTCCTTCTCCAATGGATTAGGACAAACAGAGGTTAAGTGACTTGCCCAGGATCATGCACCTCGTGTGGGTCTGAGGCCAGGTTTAAATGGAGGTCTTCCTGACTCTAGGCTCAGAGCTCTATCCACTGAGTCACCTAGTTGCCTCCAGTGTGGTCTTGGGCTATATTAAAATAGGCAGAGTTTCCAAGAATGGGGAGGTGATAGTATCACTTTACTCTGTCCTCATCAGACCTCATCTTAAGTTTTGTATTCACCAGGATGAAGTTAAGCCCAGGGGATAATGTCATTGTTTTCCTCCTGCCTTGCTGCATTCCTCTATTTATTACCTAACCTACAAAATATTCTCTACATCTAAGTAAACTGTCTTTAGTCTTACGATAATGATAATGCACAAAGTTGCAGCACATATGGGGAAGTGGTTTATTTTTGACTTGTGGTGTGTAGGCAAACATGTTGACCAGGTGGTTGCTAATGTGGCACCATCTCCTCCTGGTGCAGATACTCATATCCCAGAAAAAAAAAAAAGAAATTCATTGCCCCCAATATGTTAAAAATTTGGGCTTTTATTTGTCTTGCTTTGTTTTACTTTGTACTGCTACCACTTTGCCTAACATTGCCTTGTGGTCCACTAAAATCTCAAGATCTTTTTCACATAAAGTATTATCAGGTCAGATCTCCTCTTATACTCACGGAAGTCATTTTAATTTTTTTTAATTAATTTATTTTGATTTATCAACCATCACTTCCATATGCTTTTGAGTTTAAAATTTTTCTCCTCTTCCCTCCCCACCACCCTTCCCCAAGGCACACAAACTGATATAGGCTATATATATTCGTTCCTATTAAACATATTTTCACATTAGTGATGTTGTAAGTGAGAATTAGAATCAATAGGAGGAACCATCAGAAAGAGGAAACAAAACACAACAGAAGAAAAAAAATAGTATACAGTATGTTTTGATCTGCATTCAAACTCCATAGTTCTTTGCTTGGATGTGGATAGCATTTTCCATCACGAGGCCTTTGGAGATGTCTTCGATCCTTGTATTGCTGAGAAGGGTTAAGTTTATCAACATTAGTCATTGCACAACGTGGGTGTCACCGTGTACAATGTTCTCCTGATCCTGCTCACTTCACTCAGCATTAGTCTGTACAAGTCTTTGCAGATTTTTCTGAAGTCAGCCTGTTCATCATTTTTTATAGTGCAATAGTATTCCATTACATTCGTATACCATAACTTGTTCTGGAAGTTATTTTTTAAAAACTAATGTAAATGCAAGATTTTGTATTTATCCCTCTTAGATTGCATTTTATCATTCTCAACCCAGGCTGTAAGTCACATGGGATACTTTTGAATACTAACTCAATAATTTTATCTAGTATAGTAGCCATCACTGCTGGCTTCGTGTCATCTGAAATTTTGCTAAGAATGCTTTCTGGATCTGGTTTATGATGTTATCCATGTTGACTAAAAGAAATCATTGTTCTCCTGGTGACTGGCAGGCCTATCAGCTTTCAGAGGGAGGGGAGCTGTCTTCCATTGTACTATACATGGGACTCCTTAATTTGGCCCAGGCATGTCCCAGACAGGCAGAATGAAAGAATTTTCAAGTTGGCAGAAACCTGGGAGATGGCTACTCTAGTTTTTCATTTGACATATGAGAAAACTGACACTTAAAGACATGAGGTGATTTGCCCCAGGCTAGGCAGCTGCTTCCTGGCAGACTCGGATTAGAGCCCAAGAGTCCTGACTCCCAGTCTGGTGCCCTCCCACTAGACCACAGCTGCCTCCCATCAAGTCTCTGGTGATCACACTAGACTGTGTCTCCTTTTAGCCCAAAGCTCCTTCTGTCTGGGAAGGAAATTAACAGGATAGCTAGGGAATCCACTTTTAAGAGACACAGAGGAAAGAATCCCAGGAAGGAGAATTGAGAGTGGAATGTGCTGCTTCTCTTTCCTGATTTTAAAGAGAACAGCTTGAGCTGTGATTAAACTGAGTTTCGCTCAGCTCCCAGGCAAAGCTAGAACCTAGCAATGGCAGTGCAGTCAATGACAGTTGCAGCCAGTGGCAGTGAAGAGAAGCAGAGGACAACTGTAAGGACCTGGTGAAAGATCTGGCCCCCCAAGGCTGATACTGTAAGTAATCTTTCATCTCTGAAAACTCATTGAAAAACCAGACATTGGATGCTGTGGTAGAAAGGCACCCCACCCCCTCCTTGGATTAGGAGTGAGGAGACCTGGGTTATGCCATGCTGTGTAACTCAGAGCTAATCACCTCCCCTCTATGGGCCTCATTCTTCTTACCTGTAAAATGAGGGGCAGAGGTGGAAAACTAAAAATGAAATTGAACCCTTTGCGACCAAGCCTATCCCTGAAGAAGAGATAAGAAAATGCATTTCCCTTCGCCCCTTGTAGAGGTACGGGGCTATAGGAGTGAAAACTGCATGTACAGTCAGGTTCAACGGGTGTTGGTTATTTTCAGTAATCTGCATTTTTTTCCTTCTCTTTCTTTTGCATTCTTTGTTCTGTGGCATGGCTTAGCAGATAGGGCAGGGGGAGAGATAAATTCAGAACTTAAATAAATAAATAAAATTTAAAGTTAAAATAAAAATATATTTAATTTTAATTAATTATATATTATATTATTTATATAATAAATATAAATTTATGTAAAATGTGTAAATATGTTTATATAAAAATACAGAAATCCCTGCCTGCCTCCCCGCTCCCCCCTGCCAGTGCAGATTGCAACCCTTCTATGCCTTAGAAGACAGTTTTCCTGGGCTGCTGTGACTGAAAAAAAAATGCATCATCTGATGAAAAGCTGCTTGTTAGGAACTCCTCAAAGGGGACCAGACTGGGAGTGGACACAGCATCTATCACTGACTGGATTCGTTTGGTCTTTCTGGCTTGGCAGGAATTTCTAGAGCTTGCCCTGCCCTGGCATGGCCTTTAAGAGTTCAGCATCACCTTCATACCATGAAGAGGCACTAAAATAGGGCTTGTGTAGAGGAAAGGATGGGGACTGGACTCACGATTTCTTTTGTCTAGAGCAGGGATGGGGCACCTGCGGTCTCAAGGCCGCATGTGGCCTTCTAGGGCCTCAGGTACGGCCTTTTGACTGAGTCCAAGTTTGACAGAACTAACCCTTTTATTAAGGGGATTTGTTCTGTGAAGTTTGGATTCAGTCTAAGGGCTGCATTACAGGACCTGGAGGGCCACATGTGGCCTTGAGGCTGCAGGTGCCCCACCCCTGGTCTAGAGGATGCCTAAAAGCGGAAAGTTCTTCTGCGGACATAGGCTGGCACCTTTTCTATGAAATCCAGCCAGTATGTGTCAGAGGTGAGGTTTGAAACCAGGGCTTCTTGGTATAACCCTAGCTTGAAGGGTCAATTTGGGGAGCTCTCCTCCTTGATGAAGATCAATGTGCTGCACCTGAATGAGAAGTGGAATTATAGAGAGCAGGAGAGAAGAGGGATTCGGTCTCTAGGTTCTTCTGGCTTCCAGCATCAAGGGAGAAAACATGGGAGATTCCTGTCTTCATGAGATTCCTCTCTTTAGCACCCTGAAGGGAGAAAAAGGCTGGGAAGAGGCCAACATGAGAGGAGCTGGCAGTCCCTGCGATGTCCCATATTTGCTACACTAGAGACATCAGGGAATTTCTCCTTTGGATGACATCTGGGACTCTCTCTCTTGGCTGAACTAAACTCACTTGCGCTGGGAGATTTGCTTTACTTTGAACTGTCTGGTATATATTTTCCTACATACACTTTCCTAGGTATGTATTTTGCTATGAACTTGGATAATTTTGGAATTATTTGTTATTTATTATACATGTTCATTGTGGAGCTAGTATTTGCTGAGAGGGAAGTCAAGCTATTGATATAAAGTTTGAGGGCCTCCTTTCCCAATAAGAAACACTGATCAGGAGTTCAGCTTGAGCCTAAAAATCACATCCCATAAAGGGTGGAGAACCTATGGCCTTGAGGGCACATATGGCCTTCTAGGTCCCTGGGTGCAGTCTTTTGACTGAATCTAAGTTTTATGGAACAAATCATTTTATTAAGGGGATTTGTTTCGTGCAGTTTGGATTCGGTCAAAGGGCTGCACTTGAGGACCTAGAGGGCCACTTGTAGCCTTGAAGCTGCAGGTTCCCCACCCCTGCCTTAGACTAATAACATTTAATGGAGCAAATAGCTTCAATTCTAGCCCAGTACCCTTACTCTCACTGAGGAGAGAAGAGTGGCAAAGCCTCAGGCTCCAGTCTCTTTCCATTCTGCCTTACAAGAACCTAAGTCTCCCCTGGAGAAGGAGAGGGTGAAACAAGACCCCGGGTCACCTGCCTCCTACTTCAGTATTCTTCCACTATGCTACCATGAAGTCATTCGATAATGACCTAAAGAGTGTGGGAGTCTAGAGTCTAGTTACCCAGACAAAGCTCACTGAGATGTAGAGAGGGCCACCTTGGCTGCCATTCTGGCCCACATGTTATAGAGTAACAGTATTGATTTGCATGTGATAAGCTTATCCAGGCAGCTTTGGGAGTGGAAAGGAAAGCTCTGTAGAAGAGGAATGGGTATAAAGGCTACTTTCCCTGTCCCCTGGGAGGTATTCAGAGGGGATGGGGAAAAGAGAGCTAAAATGGGACCCTATTCCACCAGGGATTCACAAGGCAAAATTCACTCAAGATGTGAAGATATGTGGGGAACAGGACAGTTGTGCCTGAGGGCTGGAAGTCTCTATTCAGGACTCCATTGAAGGAGATGCCCCGAAAGACATCTCTGTCCTGAGGATCCTATGGTCCTTAGCAGGAGTTCTGCTCCATCCTTATCCTCTTTCCTAGGAAGGGATTCTGGGTCCACATCTTTATTCACTCCTCTTTGTGACAACATCGTCGCTGATTTTCTCTCCACTGACTTCATTCCCAATGACTTTGTACATCACAAAATGCAGAAATGAGTATTCTCTTGGGGAAAATACTAACTTCAGAATAAAAGACCGCAATTTCTGTCGTCCTGTGTAGAATGGAAGGTAGTTTACCCTGTAGCTGGTGGTAAATTTCATAGAATTTCAGGTTTGGAAAGGCCCTCAAATGTCACCTGGGATCATAGCTTCATTCTTGGTTATCACAGTGAGATTATGATCCCAAAAGATCAGTTGAGTGTCCTGAATTTTCCCTTTGTAAGGTCTGTTGAGGACTATAGTACATATGTAAAATGGCAATCCAGTTAATCTAGGAAGACTTGGCTTCTTGGACTGATGTCCAAGAGACTGGCCAACTTGAAGCTAGGTACTTGGGGAAGGATGGGTTAAGATATACAGAACTGAGCTGGGTCAACCTGTCTCCATTTCCTGGACCTATTTCCACATTCTATACTGGTGGTCTTCCACTTTCCCCCAGATAGAGAAAGTTACACTGTTCTGCTTGTCCCCCTGAAGCAGTAGAATGATCAGGCTAGGAGAAGGGGAAGATTGAAAAATCTGTGAAATGTCTAGGAAGAGATCAATGTGAATGGGATCTTGTTGGTACTGATACCCTGGAGCACTGTCAGTCTGAGAAATGGGGATGGACAAGGAAGCTCATACCCCTAAGAAACTCTATCCCCAAAACAAATGAGGGTTGAAGGACAAAACTGGAACCAAAGTTGAAAACATTGGGGAATCTCCAAGCGTATCCTGAATCTAGGGACTGAGAAGATGGCATGATGCAAGCGGCATAATAGATGGAGCACTGGACTTGAGGTCAGGTTCAAAGCCTGTCCCACTCACTATGTAACAGTTGCGTGGCTCTGGGTAACTCTGTAGCCTCTCTCGGTCTCAGATTCCACATCTGTAAAATGAGAGTGTTGGTGTCAATAACCTGCTCCTTTCCAGCCCTAAATCTGAGCCTAAGACCTTCTGATTTCCTTTCCCCCAGGTTAGGTTCTAAAGGGAGAAAAGCCATCTCAGTTCTTCATCTCTGACTGAGCCCATATTCTCCTGGGCATTTTTCCTACAAATTTTCCAAGGAAAACTGTCTCAGAACCCCTGTTCAACTATCCCCATTTAACTCTGAGCAGTTGAAGTCAGGGAAGAAAAGGGACCTGATATAGACATAGTTCCCATGTACTCCACTTTCCCCATTTAATCCTGTTACAGAGGCCCTAATAAAACCACTTGGACTTCTCACCCAGAATTCCTCAGTCCTCTGGCCTCTCCAGTCAGGTCCCTCTCAATCTGGGACTCCTCTGACAAGGAGAACTGAATTTTCCTGAAGCTTCTTAGAGCACAACCCAGTTCCTCCAACAAAATCCTGAAATCCACCCCACCTCCCCAGCAGTAGTATACCTCAAGAATACATTGCCATCCAGAAAAGAGGTCCCCAGACAGATCCTCGAGGTACAGCCACAGTTAATGGATGAAGATACAACAAAGAAGACTGAGAAGGAGCAGTGAGGCAGGTAGAAGAGGAACTAAGATAGAACAATATCATGAAAAATTCAGAAAGGAGAGAGTATTGAGGAGAAGATGAGCAATGCTGTCCAATAACTCAGAAAGTTCAAGAAGAATGAGGGTCGACAAAAGGCCATGAGATTCAACAATTAAGAAATCATTGGCAGCTTTGGAGAGAATGATTTTAAGGGAAGGATGAAGTTGGACACCAGATTCAAGAGAGTTTAGGAGGGAGGGAGGAGAGAGTAAATGGATGCAACTAATATAGATAGTTTTGTTGAAGAATTCAGCTGAGAAGGGGGGGAGATGTATAACAATACCTATCAAAGATGGTAGGATCTAATGAGAGGGTTTAGGGGTTTTTTTGTTTTTTTTTTTTAAGGGGAGAGGTAAGAGGCTGAAGGAAGTGGCTTGATAAGAGAAGTTTGGAACTGCCACTGTGATGAATGGGATAGGTTTGGTTAACCATTAGCAGAAAGATTGCCTTGCTTTAGTGAGGGCCCAGTTGAAGTTAAGTATAGACTCAGTCAACAAGGTTTTCTGACTTCCTTCAGATCTGTTCAGTAGCATGTGAGTAGGAGCAAAGAAGGTAGCTTGTGGCAGTATTCCAAGATTAGTTGTCAGGGTGTAGTAGATGTTGTGACAAAGGGACAAAGGATTTGAAAGTAAAGACAGTATAGAGTTGAACTAGTTCACCAAGGGGCCAAGGTTTAGAAGAGAGAAGAGTATAGCCCAGTTCGGGGGTGATGGCCTGGTGAGGGGGTGGGTGAACTGGTGGCCAGAATAGGCTCAAAGAACAAGGTGGGGAATTGTAAGGCTTAAAGAGAAATGGTGTGATAAAATATGACCATATGAAGAAATTTTGGAATTCATGAACTTGAAAGAGGAACACTTGTGGGTGATGGCAACATCAAGGTTATGATTATCTCTGCACGTATCTCAGGTAGGATAGAGGACTAGGTGGTGGGAGTTGAATACAATCAGGAACTGAGAAGTTTGGGTACTTGACTAAATATTAACACATACATTGAAGTCCCCAAGAATGGGAGCAGATACTGAGGTAGGGAGGAGATTCTGAGTCACTGAATTAATTGAGGAGGGTGGATGAATGTCTGGATCTGGGTTAAAAATAACTTTACCAAGATCTGAATTGAAAGATAAATTTAGATAGCACAAACTTCAAAAGAGGAGAGGGGCTGAGTGATGGCCTTAGGGGGAAGAGTCTGGAAGTGGCAACATGAACAAGAAGTTTTCCCCCTCAGGCCAGTAAGGCAGGAGCAGGGATGTGGACTATCATAAGAAAGAAATTGCAAGTAGTAGTGGAAAGGGTAGCCAGGGATGTGGTGTCTTCTAGACAGAGCCAGGTCTCAGTGAGTGCCAGAAAATGGAAGGAGAAAGAGAGAGAGAGACAGAGAGAGAGACAGAGAGAGAGACAGAGAGAGAGAGACAGAGAGAGAGAGAGATGGGGAGAGAGGGAGAGGGAGACATGGGGAGAAAGGGGGAGGGAAAGAGAGGAATTTAAGTCGAGGAAGTTTGTCAATTATGGGGCAGATATTACAGAAGGCATGATGGAAGAGGAAGGCAGATCTGGAATGGGACTTTGTAGACTAGGGTTGAATGGGATAAAAATGAGGAATGAGTGGTAGTGGTAATGTCCTTCAGTGGAAGTTAAAAAGGGTGAGGATTGAGAAGAGTATGAGATTTGTCCATTGAGAACATTTGTATGGTCAAAAACCTGAGAGCAAAGACTGGAGTGAATGAGAGAAAAGAAAGGGAAACAATATATATAGATAGCATTTTTTTCCCTAGGAGTTTGCTTAAGAAACAGAGGCAATATCTATAGTGGTAGTTTGAGGATGTTTTTAAAGAATTATAAGTAGCTTTTCCCAAATAGCTTGGATTTCTTCCTCTAGATATCTATATTTTGAAAGATTTTCAATCAACATAGTTTAGAGAGGAGGAATATTCAGTATAGTGACATGCATTAAAAAGGTTTTTCTTAAATTTTTGTGGATCAATGTTAGGATTTACAATTGTGGGCAACAGTTTTGTCTGTTATGATGCTCCAGTTCCATTAAAGCTCATTATTGATTTATTGAAGATATTTTAAGGTCTGTATTTATAATAAGGAAATTTCTTGTCTCTTTGTTTAAACAGATTAATGCAATTATGGTTTATAATTCTGGCCACCTTATCATGTCTTTCTACTGTAGCACCTAATTCACTAGGGTGCCCAACAGTAACTACAGATACTTTTATTATATCTTTAAGTGTTCATTGGGATATTTTGGAAATGTCAGTTTGACAGTTTGGAGAATTTGGGGTAGCTAGATGGCACAGTGGTTAAAGTGCCAAGCCTCATTGTCCTGAGTTCAAATCCAGCCTTAGACACTTACTAGTAGTGTGACCCTGGACAAGTCACTTAGCCCTGTTTGCCTCAGTTCCCTCATCTCTCTGTCTCTTTGTCTCTTTCTCTGTCTCCTTCTCTGTCTCTGTCTCTCTCTCTGTCTCTCTCTCTGTCTCTCTCTCTCTCTCTCTCTCTCTCTCTGTCTCTCTTCCTCTCTGTCTCTCTGTCTCTGTCTCTCTCTCTGTCTCTCTCTCTCTCTCTCTCTGTCTCTCTCTCTGTCTCTCTCTCTCTCTCTTCTCTCTCTCTCTCTCTCTCTCTCTCTCTCTCTCTCCCCCACCCCCTTCCATTTTCTGGCACTTACTGAGACCTGGCTCTGTCCAGAAGACACCACATCCCTGGCTGGAGAAGGAAATGGCAAACATTCCAGTACCTTTGCCAAGAAAACCCCAAATGGGGTCATGAAGAGTTGGACGTGACTAAATGACAACAAATTGAAGAGTTTTATTATTATTATGAAGTGCTGCCTATCTTTCTATGAACAGTCAGTTTGAAGAAAATGTTGAGAGTAATAACTTAAGAGAATCTGAAGAGATTGTTTTCCTATCATGGTTAGAAAGAAGCTGAGAAAGACAGAAATTCTCTCTTGATCTCTTAACATCTATTTTGTTGAACAGGTGAAGAGAATTCTTGAGTGGAGACTTTGCTTGGTATCTTGAATAAAATGAATGATGCAACTACGTTTCCAGAAATAAGGACAAATACTTTGTGTCACTGTGATGATTTGAGGTGATTCAGGCTATGTTCTTGCTCTCCACTAAAATACCATCATTTTTACATCTTTGTGTTATTATCAATTATATTGTTAATAAATTGTGTAGCCAGTATTTTTAATACTGAGCTAGTCCTAGAGAATAAGAGATTTTGATATAAGAAATAAGAACAACTTCTTCTTTAAAACCTGGGGTGAGATTCTGAACTAATTGACTAATTAGTGAGAGATGTTTTGACTTGCTAATTAATGAGGAAAGATACAAAATTGGATTGTTCTAGAGTTTGGGATGATAAAAATGAGCACGTCAACAAATCAGGTAGCAGACCAAGAAGTGACCAGCAAGTGAGATTCGTTGACACTTGCCATATTAGATATTCATTAGGTGCTAAATTTTCGTAACTTGTAGTTATTGTTGTATTTTCTACCATTTCTTTGTATACTATGTATCAATCAAGAGTCTAGGCTAACAATAATAACAATAATAGTTGCTGTCATTCCACAGTTCAGTATAGTAAGGATTTATTAAGAAGTGAGGTGTATTTAATATCAAAATTTGATTTGTTTAAAAGAATATTGAGTTTTTGTCAGTTACATAAATGCTCTATACTTTCTTGAAGGAATAAATTCCCAAGATTGCCGCCTAGTGGCCAGTTGTAGCTAGTGTTTAATGAAATTCAGTCTCTTCTAATTCCACGATCCTACGATTCATGTGTGGGGCAGATCATTGTATGGGTGTTGGTGAGTCACTGAGACGTAGTGGCTAGGAGGAATCATAGGGCTTCCCTTGGAAGCCCAAATCTGTGAAGCATCACAAAGAATCTCAGTATCTGGTTATAGTACCAAAGTAGCTAAGGTCAAGACCTAGAAAGGGTCATAGAACCAGAGATTCAGAGCAGGAAGGCACATTAGAAGCTATGTAATTGAGGTCCCTTCATTTTACAGATAAGGAAGACAAAACAGAGAGGTTGTATGATTTGCCCAAGATCACACAAACAATAAGTTGCTGAAGTGAGATTTTTAACTGAAGTCCTCAGACTCTAAATCCAATGTTATTCTCATTGCACTGCTCTTCCTCCTTCCATCATCACCTAGTCCAAGTCTTCATGTTACAGAAGGGGAAAATGAGGCCCAGGGCCATGACAAAATTTGCTTAGCCCCCTTTTCTCTCTACCTCCCTAACACTCGACTTGACTTTCCTCCCCAAAGTATTTGAAACCTCAAATCAGTCAGTAATTTAGAGTGGGGTCTACCCCAAGCATGTGAAGACTTCCCCTGGCAGAATGGGCAAATGAGAATAATTTATTCTAATGACCACGAAGGCAGTGGAGAGCTTAGAGCCCTGGTTAGACATCAAAGATGCCAAAAGTATCCATTGCATCATGTGACTTTTGTCTTGTCACTGATGACTCTGGAAGACAGTGAAGCTGACTACTTTATGCAACTCTGTCTCACTTCAATCCAATCCATGTGCAAGTAAAGCCATCATGTGTGATGTCACTGGTCTTCTTCAAAACAAAGATCAAACAACCTCTGAGGCCACTGCCGTCTAAAAATCAGGCATAAGTTAGAACAAAACCTCAACCATATTGTGAATCAGAGGAAACAGAAGATAGCATTTCAGGATCATATGTAATTATGTCATTGAAGGAAGGTGGAACCAAAGGCTGAATGGAGAAAGCTCACTGTTAGTTTTTCTATTTCTGCCTAAACCTCTCACTCAAAGGATTCCAGGACTCTGCCTACAACTCACACTTGCCTTACACGTACAGTTCCTTGAAGGGGGAGGCAATGTATTCAATTCACTTGACAATAATTTAGTAAGCCCAGATACTGAGCTTGGGGCTGGGAATACCTGGATAAAAATAAATGGTACCAAAGTCTGCTAGAGGAAAACAACTCATATAAAAATAAAGAAAATAATATTTAAAAAGTACAAAATAGTTTTTACTGAGGTTGATGTAGAATTAACACATTTCTTTAGACCTACCTCCATTCAGTAATTTGGAAAATACCCCTTCCTCGTGAGTGCTTACATTTTGAACAAACAATAAACTTGTCATTATAAGGCTTCTAACTTTGCTGCCTATGTTCTTACTTGTGAGAGGCCCTCTCCCACAAAGATTGAGCAAGCATAATCCAGACCATGATCTCTGCTGGCAATCCGTCCTCCACCCCTGCTTCCCAAAGCCTCATTCCTTACCCATCTTCCCATACCCAAGGACCAACGTGAATTAGAGGAGCAAATAAAGCACAGTCAGAGGGCCCAGGTACAATGCCCATCTCTGATGCTTAGTATTTGTGAGACTTTAAGCAAGTCACTTAACTTTGTGAGCCTCAGTTTTTTCATCAGTAAAATGGGAGGTGGGATGGTGAACCAGATGACTCTAAGGTCCCCATGATTCCACATGGGTTCTAATTTCACTTCTGAATGGAATAGTTGTATCAAGAGGTTCTTTCTTCTCCTTTGCATCTTTCTCAGACAGGCTTTCAAAGGACAGCTCTTCCCCCCCCCCCTTAAAATGTTCTAAGTTCTCCATGGTTGCATTAGGGATAAAAGTTTACAAAACACCACATACCACCATAGCTAAACCTCCAGTAACTCTGTAACTCCAAGTGGATTCATTCTCCACCCCATCCCACAGCCAGTGAAAAAACAGTGGTCCCTGATAATTAAGTCCAATATCCTATCTCAGGGTCTCACCCAGATTACATTATTGCATTACATCACTTGACTATCTTTCCTCCATGCAGGGTGTGCCCAAATTAAATTGTCAGGTGGGGACACCAGTCCCCACCAGGACACCACCCCAAATATGTCATAGCATTCAAAATGTATCAGACACTGCCCATGTGCTAAGGATACAAAGACTGAAAGGAACTGATCCCTGCTTTCAGGGAAGTTACACTGTATCAGGGGATACATGGAGGCATATAAGTATCTAGGAAATGTGTACAAAAAGCCGCCATGAGACAATGGGAGAAGGAGGGTTCTCTCCCTGGGCACAGGGGTTCTCAACCTGGGGACAACAAGATTCTTTTCCTTTTTTAATACTACGATAATGATATTTCACTGTGATTGCTCTCCTTTGTACTTTTATACATTTCCATATTTTTATGAAATTTTATGCATTTCTTAATTCCTGTGTCCTCTCTATTAATTATTTTCTATTTATCTTTTATATAGCTTGCATTGTGTACATTTATTTTCTTGTTGTCTCCCTTGTTACATTATAACTTCCTTGAGGGCAGGGACTGTCTTTTGCCTCTTTTTGTATCCTCAGAGCTTAGTAAAATGCCTGACATGTGGCAGGTGCTTAATAAGTGTTTATTGATTGATTGATTATACTTTATGCATTTAAAAGCACGATTGTGAGGAGTGCATAAGCTTCACCAGAGTGCCAGAGGGGGTCATGACACCCAAAAAAGTGCTTGCACTGGAGGATCATGTGGGAGGTGATGCCTCACCTGAACTTTGAAGGAAACCAAGGCTTCTGAGAGGCAGAGATCCTAGAAAGAATCATGAGTTAAGAGTGAGAGGGGATTTTTCATTGGAGACCAGAAAGACTTCCTGAAATTTGGAGCCATCAAGGTTTTCAAACAGAAGCTGGATAAGCACTTGTCAGGGGTATTAAGTGGGAATTCTTTTGGGATATGGATTAAATAACCATCAAGGACTTTCCAACTCTCTCATTATGATTATGTGAACTCTGTAATCTTACAAATGGAAGGTACTAGTATCTCTCCGAAGGTTTAAGGTTTGGATCTGACCTAGGTCAAAGTAGACAAGTCTCTCTCTTCATCACTTTCCCTTCTTCCCTCTCCCTTCCTCTGCCACCTCCCTCTCACCCTCCTTCCTTCTCCCTCCCTTCCTCTATCTCTCTCTCTGGTCCCTCTCTCTCCTCTCTCTCCTCCTACCCCCCAACTTTGTGCTGCCTTATTTGCCTATGTATCTGTGACTGAGACCTGGGTTTAAATGTCGCATCTGACATTACTATGACAAGTTACTTAACCTTTCACTTCTAAGTGACTTTCCCACAATCATACAGCTAGAAAAAGGCAGACCTGGTTGCAAGCCCAGATTTTCTGCCTCCATTGGTTTTTCCACTGTGCCATGTAATCAGATCTCTCTCCCTCTCCCTCCTTCTTCCTTCTTCCTCTCTCTCTCTCTCTCTCTCTCTCTCTCTCTCTCTCTCTCTCTCTCTCTCTCTCTCTCTCTCCCCCTCTCTTGCTTTCTTTCTTTCTCCCTCTACTCCCCACTCTTTGTCTCTCTCTTCCTTTCTCTCTGTCTCACTCCCTCTCTCTCACTGAAGGCCTTTTGTCCCTTATGTATACTCGCTTTAAGCTCCCTGAAGGTAAAAAAAAAAAAACTACTTCAATTTTGTCTTTCTATTCCTAGAACAGGGCTTTGCACATAGTAGGTGGGTAATAAATGCTTGTTGTCCTTGAAACAGTCTAGGTCTCAGTCCCACTTCACAGGGACAAGGGAGCTTTATGGTAAAATAATGAACCTTGTGTTGATGACTCTCCCATACCTATGGCAGGAGGAAAGGGGAGAAAACATATTTCGACCGACAAGAGAGTCTTTGCCTGGAGAGGACTGGGGCTGAGAAATGTTTGGAATGGTGGATTCTGTGGTACACTTGTATACTGCTTCTTGATTTTTACTAATCCAGTGAAATGGCTGCTTAACTGGGTACTTGAGATCAAAGTGAATATTAATAGCCTGAATCCCTGGATCCACAAGTTTGAGATGCAAAGGATGGAGATATGTTTCAATGCTTGATAAGTGAGAGTTGACTGGTAATTCCTGGTCAGAGCCCAGGAGGTAAGAGGAGGGCAGAGCACTGTGCAATTGATAGCCTGCTCATAATATGTATACCTTTTGTCAACTTGAGTGGCTAGGTGGAATTGTGGAGAGAGTGCTGGGCCTGGAGTCAGGATGACCTGAGTTCACATCTGGCTTCAAATACTCACAAGCTGTGTGACCCTGGGCAACTCACTTAACCTCTTTTTGCCTTAATTCACTGGAGAAGAAAATGGAAAACCACTCCAGTATTTGTGCCAAGAATACCCCATACAGATTGATGAACAGTCAGACACAACTGAACAACAACAGTATTAATAGCAATGACATAATTCTGCACAAAAAAGCTAAATATCTCTTATGCACCCACCCGTCCATTCATTCATACCCACAGCTTCACAGAGATTGTTAGATGTTAATATTAATTCTCACACCCAAGTAACAGTATACACTGACATCTACCCAAACATGCTCTTGACTCAGGGCTAATGATTGCTCTGATTTTGACACTTAGATAGAAATGAGGATGTGAGTTGGGTGCCTCTACAATACCTTTCTCATCAGACTCTGCACAATCTTTAATGATCTGTGGAATTGTGTTTCAAAATACTCATAACTCAAGGAAGCAGGGAAGCATTGGAGTGGAGGTGGAGGGAATTTGGAGTTAGCAGGTCTAGATTCTCATCCTAGCTCTTTTTTTCTCCCACTGACTCCTTTTTTTTAAATTTTATTAATTTATTTTGATTTATCAACAATCACTTCCATATGCTTTAGAGTTTAAAATTTTTCTCCCCCTTCCTCCACACCACCCTCCCCAAGATGGCACACAATCTGATATAGGCTGTACATTTACATTCTTATTAAACAAATTTTAGCATTAGTGAAGTTGTAAGTAAAAATTAAAAGCAATAAGAGAAACCATCAGAAAGAGGAAACAAAACTCAACAGAAGAGAAAAAAAAATAATAGCGATTCAACTTCCGTAGTTCTTTCTTTGGATGTGGATAGCATTTTCCATCACAAGGCCTTTGGAGATGTCTTAGATCTTTGTATTGCTGAGAAAGGTTAAGTTTATCAATATTAGTCATCACACAATATGGCTGTTATTGTGTACAATGTTCTCTTGGTTCTGCTCACTTCACTCAGCATCAGACCATGCAAGTCTTTCCAGGTTTTTCTGAAGTCAGCCTGTTCATCATTTCTTATAGCACAATAGTATTTCATTACATTCATATACCACAACTTGCTCAGTATTCCCTAATTGACGGGCATCCTCTCAATTTCCAATTCTTTGCCACCACAAAAAGAGCTGCTATGAATATTTTTTGTACATGTGGGTCCTTTTCCCATTTGTATGATCTCTTTGGGATATAGCCCTAGAAGTGCTATTGCTGGGTATGTACATTTTTATAGCCCTTTGGGCATAGTTCCAAATTGTTCTCCAAAATGGTTGGATCATTTCATAACTCCACCAACAATGTATTAGTGTTCCAATTTTCCCACATTATCTCCAACATTTATCATTTTCCTGTTTTGTCATGTTGGCCAATCTGATAGGTGGGATGTGGTACCTCAGAGTTGTTTTGATTTGCATTTCTCTAATCAATAATGATTTAGAGCATTTTTTCATATGACTATAGATGGTTTTAATTTCTTCATCTGAGAACTGCCTGTTCATATCCTTTGACCATTTATCAATTGGGGAATGGCTTGTATTCTTATAAATTTGTCGTAATTCTCTATATACTTTAGAAATGAGGTCTTTATCAGAGAGACTGGTTGTAAAAATTCTTTCCCAATTTTCTACCTTCCTTCTAATCTTAGTTGCATTGGCTTTGTTTGTGCAAAAACTTTTCAATTTAATGTATTCAAAATTATCCATTTTGCTTTTCATAATGTTCTCTATCTCCTATTTGGTCATGAATTCTTCTGTTCTCCACAGATCTGATAGGTAAACTATTCCTTGTTCTCCCAGTTTGCTTATAGTATCAGCCTTTATATCTAAATCATGAACCCATTTTGACTTTATTTTGGTATACGGTGTGAGATTTGGGTCTATGCATAGTTTCTGCCATACTCTCCTTCCAGTTTTCCTACCAGTTTTTTTCAAAGAGTAGATTCTTATCCCAGAAGCTGGGGTCTTTGGGTTTGTCAAATAATAGATTACTGTAGTCATTGACTATTGTGTCTTGCATGTTTAACCTATTCCACACATCCACCACTCTATTTCTTAGCCAGTTTTTCATCCTAGCTCTCTCACAGCAAACTGTGTGAGCTAAGAGGAGACACAACATCTCTATATCTTCATTTCCAAAGTGAGAGGTGCCTCCCAGTTCTCCCTTTCTGTGGGTCTGAACAGCAATCACTCCACCTATTTCCTGAGACACAGCCAACTTTAATTTGGCCTCAGGATGGTAGAACTCTGGATTTAGAGCTAGAAGGGATCTCAGAGGCCATTGAGATCAATCCTCTCATTTCACAGGTGAGGAGACTGAGGCCTGAGGAGGTTGAGTGACTTGAACACAGTTACACAGGTAATAAGAAGCACAGTTAGAATTTGAATCCAAGACCTCTGAATCTCATTCAATGTCTTTATCAACTATACTCTGCAACCTGTTCAGACTATGCATACATTTCTGGGTTCATGTGCATGAGTTTGTGTGTCTGTGTGTGTGCTGTATAATCCATTAAATACATATTTTATATAAAACATAACTATAAAATATATCACATATTCATATATAATGATGTATTAAATGTACAAATATGGATTTTATATACATATATATATATGATCAAGTCCTTTCATGTTGGAACATATGCCCACCCATTTTCTTCTAATAATCCTAACATTCTGACAAACTCATTCAGTTCATATTCATAGACCACTGGGGACAGCATCTTTAATATTTTTTTAGAAAATTCTTCATGAACCTTGGTGCTAATGCTTTAGGTCTGAGAAACAGACACAAAACTTAAGCACCTGGGACAGGTCTGGTATGGAACCCATCTTCCTCAAAGAAATTCCTGAAGATAAACATTCCCAAGTTCCACCTGGCCAAGGCCCCCATGTCTATGTCAGCCTTCCCCCATGTCATTAGAGACCTCTCATATGAGTGACTGCTCCCTTGGAGAATGTGAGGGAAATTGGCTGGAGGGGGAGTTCAGAAGTTGACATACCAAAAGCTTCAGTCACCCAGGACCTCTATATCAATGACTGCAATGGTTGACATATATGTTTATTTAACTCAGTGGTATTAAATCTAAGCCCCTGGAAGGCAGGAAGACATCCTAGTTATAATTCATGTCTTCCAACACAGGCACAAGATTAATATCCATGAAAGTATTTTGGAACATGTAATATACTGTGCACGCAGGGCAAGCTTTTGTTGAACTGAGGCTTCTTGCCCAGGCCAGGCTCAATTAATGGAAATAGAAGGCTATATTATCTCTTCCCACATTGTTGGTCATTGTGATGGGTCTCCCTGTCTCCATTGAACTAGAGATGAACCATCCAGGATAAGCAGCTGATTGAAAGTTAGAAATGTGGACATCTACTCTTTGGTAAAACACAAAAGGCTTCTCTGCTTTTTCATTACGATATAATTCCATTATGTCCCTCTCCTGAAAAGCAAGAAGAAAAGACCCATCAGATGGTGTTATCAAATTTCAGAATATGAGAACTGGAAGGGATCTCAACAGCCATCCAGTCCAACCCATACACACACACACAAAAAAAAAATCCCTAGTATGACCTCCAAGGACTGGGAACCCATCTCCTCCTGAGGCTGTCCATCTAACTCTGAGACAGCTCTAATTGTTGTGGTGGGTTTGCTGATATTAAGCCCAAATTTGCCTTTTTGCAATTTCCACCGCTTGATTCCAGTTCTGCCCACCAAGGCCAAATGGAATGTCAAGTTCCTCTTCCATGAGATAGCCCTTCAGCTACTTGAAGACAGATATTGTGTCACCTTCCAACACCCCCAAGTCTCTTCTCCAGGGTGAGCATGCCAGAGTCTATCAATAAATCCTCAAATGACAAGGAATCAAGACCCTCCATCATCTTGGTTGCCTTCCTCTGAATATGCTCCATTTTATCAACGTCCTTTTTAAGCTGGGGTGTCCAAAATTGAATACAATACTCCAGATGAAGTGGGACAAGAGCGGAGTACAATTGGACTGTCTATCAGCTCTTCCTGGAAACCATCCCTTTTAATGAAGCCAAAACTTGCATTAGTTTATTTTTGGCTGCTTCTTCCCCTGAGAATTTTAAGCAAATCAACCCTCCCACTGGCACCTAAATTCTGTGGAAGCTGAATCAAGAAAACCTGAATTCAAATCCTGCCTCAGATACTTACTAGTTATGTAAGCCTAGGAAGTCACTTAACCTTTGCTTGCCTCAGTTTCCACATCTATACAATGGGGATGATAAAAGCACCTTCCTCACAGGGTTGTCCTCAGGATCAAATGAGATCACATTCATAAAGTGCTTTGCAAACCTTAAAGTGGTATATAAATGCTAGCTATTATTAGCCATCACCATTGCCTCTCAAAGGGAATGTCAGTTAACTGCCCTGTTGTTGAACTTATACCTGGGACTTTCCAGACCATAACTCCCTTTGCTGGCCACCACTCCCTTAGGTGTGGCATCTTCCCTATTAGAAGTTAAGCTCCTTAAAGGCAGGGACTTTTCTATTTACATTCTCAATGCTTAGAACAGTGTTAGCTCATGGCAAATACTCAATGTTTTTCATTCATTCAGTTCTGAGCACCATATTTCAGTAAGGACTTTAAAAGTGCAGAGTATCCAGAGAAGGGCGACCAGGATGATGAAAGATGTTAAGATCATGGCACATAAGAATGAAATGAAGGAACTAGTGGTATTTAACTTCCAGAACAGTTCTATGGAGGATATGATATCTTTTTTCAAGACTCAGATTTTCTTTCCTATAGAAGAAGGATTTAAATATTCTCTGCTTGGTCCCACAGAGCAGAACTAGGAAGAAAGTGTGAATATTGCAGGAAAAATTCACAACTAATATAAGGCATAACAACTTAATGATTAAAGATTAATTATTAATAATTAAGATTAAAGAAGAATCAGCTACTTTAAAAGGCAATGACAGGAAGAAGGAAGGAAGGAAGGAAGGAAGGAAGGAAGGAAGGAAGGAAGGAAGGAAGGAAGGAAGGAAGGAAGGAAGGAAGGAAAGAAGAAAGAAGGAAAGAACTAAAAATGATGGAAGGAATGGAAAAAGAAAAGAGGAAGATAAAATGCATTTATTGAGAGATTACACATGATAGACATTGTGCAAAGCATTGGAGTTACAAATATCAGCAAGTAAGGCAGTCCCTGCCCTCAAGGAGCTTACATTTAAATTGTGGAAGACAACATATAAAACAAAGCTAGAAAGCATATGGAGGGTAGGTGTGGTTTGGAAATGGCCAGGACATGGCAGGATGGCCTGGTTTTGAGCAAGCTGAGGCAAAAGCTCATTTATCACAACCCAAGAGCTTTCACTGGAACCTAAATGACCCCTACTTGGTCATACTTTCTAGAAGATTATAATTCAGCTATTGTTGGTGACCTTGGAAATTCCTTCCCTTTCTAAAATTCTGAGATGCTGTAACACTCACCTGCAGCTTCAATATGGGTTGCCCTCCACTATCTTCACAGCACAGGCACAGTTTAGTCTCTGCTATTCCCAGGTAAATAGGATTGCCTTTGTCTTTTTCAAGAGACTCATCTCGGCATGGTGCAGCCATCAAGGTGACTGAGAATACAAGAATCAGTGACCACACAGGGTGAAAAAAATATGAGGATCAAGAATCCATTTCTGACAAAGAGGAGCGTGATGGGAGAGGGCACCATCCCTCTAAAGAAAAGAGCAAGGGAATGCCAAAGTTGGACTTGAGCTTTAGGGATATTGAGTTGGAAGCGTAAAGGGAAGGAAAGGGAAGGGAAGGGAAGGGAAGGGAAGGGAAGGGAAGGGAAGGGAAGGGAAGGGAAGGGAAGGGAAGGGAAGGGAAGGGAAGGGAAGGGAAGGGAAGGGAAGGGCAGTGCCTAGGTCTATAAGAATCTTCCATTCATTCCCAGTTGGAGAGATCATCTGCTCAATGGCCTAGTCATCATATTGATTCCATTTTTCCTTTGGACTTTGGAATCCCTGTTAGGAATTCTAGCTCCTGAATTTGAGCATAATCCTCCCAGGAAGCATCCCATGGGGAGGGACTTCTGACTTCACAAAAGAGCAATCTCCCAGACTGTTGCTTCAGCCATGACTGCAATTTGCCTTCTCTGATTTCCCTTCAGGTAACACCCTAACCAGGCAGGCTTGGCAGTCTCCTGAAAGAGAGTCCTGTTATGTTGTGTATAGTATATATGAGGGAGATATGACTCCTGATTAGCTAAAAAAACTTCTGATAGAGAAGCAGAGAAAGAGAGAAATAAAGATGGGGAATGAGAAAGGATTGATTTTTTGGCAAACAGGAGATGCCCAGGAGGAGCTAGCACCTCAACATATTTGTTCATTAATCCCCAGAACCTGCACCCCCAAAGGCTACAAAGAGCAGACCTCTGGGGTGAGATTGTTCTTTCCTTAGTGGAACTGAGATTTTACCTCCCTTCCAAATCCCAGACACACCTGACTCATATGTATCCTTCTGCCCAAACTAATTGGTATAACTTCCCTAATTATTGCTTTACTGTTTGCTTTGGTAGTTTTATTTGTTCGTTATACATGTTTGTCTTTGATGTAATTAGCATTTTGTGGAATGGGATACAAGCTGGCTGAGATTACATTGAGTGTTACCCTCTTGTTCTAGGGTAGGACTACTTACTACCAGAGTGACTAGCAAAAGTTTACTTCTAGATGGCAAATATCTGATGTGCAATAGCTATATATAGTTGTGGCCCTGTACTCCTGGGGAAGATTAGAGAGCTAGGGAGTAGTCATACATTCACAGTCATCCCCCTACTTTCCACAAAGGCAAAAGTGACATTATTCCTGGGAGGTGTGAAGTGGGGGCACTCCATATCCCAGATCCATCTGTTGATGTACACTCTGGGACCTTGAGTTCAGTTCAACTTGCTACAATAAAGTTATAGATTTGGACAAAGAAAAGACCTTATGGGTCATCAAATTGAACACCCTTATTTTACGGATGAGGAAAATGTGGCTCAGAGAGCCTCACTTGTGTCTAAAGACTGCCTAAGTTGATGAAACTATTAAGGATCTTAGGGAGGAGTCAACACAGATCACCCTAATGCCAAGTTCATTGCTCTATCCACTGTGCCACCCTAGTTTGCCTATAAAGGAATATCACATGAAGGAAGCTCCCAATCTCTTTCCTGGATGTCAGCAACCCAGGTCAAATGCATTTGCTCCATCCATGTGTTCCACTCTGTTCCTCTCCTCTGATTACCCCTCCTTCCAGCCCCATTCTTCTCATAATTCCCTGGCATTAGAACCCTTCCAGGTTGGATTGCAAAAGATCAATCAATCTGAATTTCTCCTCCCCTCCTCCATCCTTCCTAAGTATTGTTCTGCTGCACTTTTGTCCCTGTCTTCATGGAACAGCACAGTTTATCTCTAATAAAGGCCAGCCTGCCCTTTCCCTTGCCATCTTTCAGTGCCTGGTATCGGACTTAACCCTTTTCCCATGATTTATACCTAATAACTGCCCAAGTCATCCCTGGAATTTTTGAGCTACAGGCATCTGTCCTAGGCAACACTGTAAAGACAGGGTCCAAAGCATGAGACTGCCTTAAAGAAAGAGAAAATAGGGTCAGGTTTACTACTCACTTGGGTGCACCACTCCATTGTGAGGAACTGCTATGAGGGTCTTCTCTCGAAGGAGCAAGACATGCTAATAGATGTCCCGAATTCCCAGGAAGTGAGGCTCCCCTAATACTTTCAAATGAAAATTGTTAAAATGCAAGTGTCATTAACTGATGAGGATTAAAGCTGATTTAATGGGTTGGTTTCCACTAGATTGCTGATTTTCATCAAGCACACAGAGAAGGATGGACTGATGTTCATAGAATATAGCCCCCAACAGAGTCCACACATGGCCACTTTCTCTATATATATAAATCCTTACTGTGATGACCAGAGAGCTGTGATCATGAAGAAGAAGACTGCAGAATTTCAGAAATGGAAGGGAACTTAGAGTCTATCTAACCAACCCACTCCCAAACACTGAGTACATCTAGAAAATATCTTTTTTTAAGAAAACCTTTAATGCAGAGGACCCCACCACATCAGGAGACATCCCAGTTCCACTTTGGGACAGCTCATTGTTGACACTGAGTCTAAATTTACCTCTTTGTAAACTGGACCTTTTACTCTTTTTCTTATCTTTGTGGGCAAACAACATGAGTTTAATTTCTCTCCCCAGGGTTCGCTTTATATACTTAAAGACAGTGATCATTTCCCCACTGAGTCTTCTTTTCTCCAAGCTGAACCTCCCCAGTCTCTGTAAACCACCCTCATGTGGAATGGACTTGAGGCCTGTCCCTCATCAAGCTGCCCCCATCTGGCTGCTTCCAGCTTCTCAGCATCCTCCATCATGCCTCAAAAGGAACACAACCTTCCAGGTGTGAGAACAGTCATAATCACCTCCTTATTCCTGGAAGCTGTGATGGATTCTCTCAAAGCATCCCCATATCACATCAGGGATTCTCTCAAAGCATCCCCATATCACATCAAGGGTGTGTGCGTATATATGTTTCCCTGTCATAATCTCACTGCTGTCAATATCGAGACACTGAATTGGCCTCCCTTCTCTGAGTACTCACCAGTTTATTAAAGTCCTTACGGAATGAAAACCCCAGGTCTTTTTCAGGCAAACTGCTGTCTATCCATATCACATAGTTCTGGTTATGACCATTTTTTAAACCTACATGTAGGACTTGACATTTATCCCTATTATTTTGATTATTATTAGCATGAAACCAATGTTCTAGCCTGCCAGGATCTATTTGAAACCTGATTTTATACTTCTGGGTATTGACTATCCCCCTTGGCTCTGTTATCACCTGCAAGCTTGAGGAGCATCCCATTTGTTACTGAAAAAATTGTTTAACAGCCCAGGGTCAAGAACAAATCTCTGGGCTACTCCACTAGAGAGTTCCTTCCAAGTACACTTTAAAAAAATTGGATTTGTTCTTGCTCAGGTCATGTCTGATGACTCCATTTGGGGTTTTCTTGGCAAAGATACTGGAGTGGTTTGCCATTTCTTTCTCCAGCTCATTTTACAAATGGGGAAACTGAGGCAAATAGGGTTAAGTCACTTGCTTAGGGTCACACATCTGGTAAATGTCTGACATTGCATTTGAACTCAGGTCTTCCTGACTCCACGACTGAGCTATCCACCTAACCACTAATAAATCATCTTTTGAGTCCAGCCACCCAAACAATTCTCAATCCATCTGGATTCCAATTGTCCCATAATAAAGGCAGAATCTATTTCTCCCCACAAGAATAGCATGAGAGCCTTTATTGCTTTGCCAAATTCATCTGAATTCTAATTGTGGCATCTCCCTGATCCTCCAGTCCAGTTACTGCATCAAACAAGGAAACAAATTTAGAATCACTTGACTTGTTTTTGGTAAAGCTATGCTGACAATTTGTGATCACCTCTTCTTTCTCTAGCTATTCAACCAGCATTGCTTGAATGGTTCTCTCCTCAATTTTGTAGAAATCCAAGACAAGTTCATTGGCCTATAGTTAGCAGAAAAGATCCTATTCTTTACCCTTTTGATGGAAATTAGGATGCTCGCCTTTCTCTGGGCCCACAGCACCATGACCATTCTCTAGGATCTTTTAGGTTTCACTGCCAGCACCTTCCCCACATCTGCCAAGAGGTAGCTCACTTGGACCAAGTAACTTGAATTCAAGAGTAGCTCTCTTAATATCTTTTTCCTTACCTTGGCTACCCACTCCCAAATAACCATTAAGGTAGTAATGGGCAATTGGACCTAGAATGTCTCCATTCCTGGAGGTCTTTGTGTCAGCAGGGAACTGCGTGAGCCTAGGACAGGCTTCCCCCAACCCCACCCTGGGATCCCAGACAAGCAGGCTTGGGGGAGGGAAGGTGACATAGCCACATTTCACCTTTTGGTTCTACTGGTTTTGTTCCACCTGAAAAGTAGTGAAAGCAGAAACACAAAAATCTAGGCACTGTGTTATTTCCAAGTTGAACAGGACATGATATCCTTCAATCAATCAATCCACAAGCTATGTGATAGGTCCCATGCCTGTCCTCAAACAGCTTGAACTCTAACAGAGCAAATCACATGTACACATATAGACAGTTCTCTTTATGTGAGTGGATTGGTTGACAGTAATGTGAATTTGCCTGGGACTTGGGGAAGGGAGGGATGGAGGCAGAAAGAGGACTGCAAATGGGGCTCCCTCCCATGGAAGGAATTGGCTAGCACATAGCTCGAGGACAAGGACAGAGAAGCAAGAACAAGGAGGGAGCAGGGCCAGAACCTACAGGAAGAACAGGGAGTGGGGTTGGGAGAAATGTGGGGGTCAGATGGACACAGACAGGAGAGGACAGACATGCTGTTCTGGAGGGAAGACAAACAGGAGGGCAGATGGGCAAGACAGGCCAAGGTCTTCTCTCTCAGCACAGGAGGTCTCAAGCCAACTCCATCCCACCACAGCACTGGAGTGGGGAAGAGGGGGGGTCTCTCATACCTCTGTACTTCTGCTTTCTCTTGGAGGGTTTCATTTTTAGGGGCTTTTTGTTTTTGGTGGAGGAGGGAGAGAGAGGCCACAGAGCACCCACAGCAACAGGCAGGAGTTGGGAGAGAGAGACAGCAGAGTACTGTAGGGTAAAGTTAACAAAGGGACTTTTTATGGAATGTGGATTTCTTTCAGAATTCTTTAAGAAAAGTCAAATTATGTGTAAAGTGCTAATGTATAGGAAGATATAGTATATACACAAACTTAATCTAGGGTAGTTTGGGGAGGGAGAGACACCAGCAGCCAGGGGCAATGAGAAAACCTCTGCCACAGGCACAGGTGAAAATGAAAGGTAATGGGACACACAAGTGTCTTCCATACAATGCGTAGAATTTAGGGGGCTCTCATGTGTTCCCATATACATGACTTCTGGATCCTCTAAAACTGATCTGGGCAAACTTCTCACCCCACAGTGACCTGTAGCCTTCTCCTCTCCAGGGTGGACACAGATCATGGATACAAAGCTGGAAAAGATCATAGTGACCATCAAGTCCAACCCATCTGGCAAAATCCAGCCTCAGACACTTACCAGCTGTGTGACCCTGGGCAAGTCACTTCACCTCTATTTGTCTTAGTTTCCTCAATTATAAAATAAGGATAATAATAACATCCACCTCCCAGAGTTGTTGTGAGGATCAAATAAGAAAATAGTTGTAAAGCACTTAACACAGTGCCTGACACACAGTAGGTGTTATATAAATGTGAGTTGTTATATAACATTATTATTAAGTATTATTATTATTATATGAGGAAACTGAGGCCCAGGGATATTAAATGATTTATCCAAGAGCACACAGGCCATAAGCATCACAGGGAGAATATGAATCCAATCCCTCTAACTTCAGAACCAGTGAGGGCTCTTGCATTGCCCACAGCTAACTAGACTGAGAGCCAATGTTGTCCACCATATTGTTGCTTACCTACGCCGTGTGGATTGGGGTCGATTGTACTCATGATAAGATTCTCTCTGCTCCTGTAAGGATAGATTAAAGGTAATTGATTTGTAGGACTTTCTTCAGGGCTACACCCAGGTATAGCCCCATACTGAACTTTACCTCAGCACCTCTATCCAGAGAGGTGTGGCTGAGGAAAGAAGGAAACAAGCATTTATTAGGAACCTTAATAAACAGAGCTTAATAAATGCTTATTCCCTGTCCTCTCTCCCCCACAGACTATGGGCCAGGCTAAGCACTTTACAAATGTTATTGTACTAAGCTTTTTATAAATATTATCTCATTTGATCCTTATAACAACCCTTGGAGGTAAGTGCTGTTATCATCTCCACTTTTCAGTTGAGGAAACTGAGGCAGATAGAGATTAAGTGACTTCTTCATGGTCAAATAGCTGATAGTGTTTGAGGTCTGATTTGAACTTGGGTCTTCTTGACTCCAGGCACAGCACTCCAAAGTGTCACTTAGCTCTGCTAGAGTGACGAAGCCCCCTGGGCCACGGTTCAACAGGTCATGGCAACTGGACTAAAGAGATTCATAGGTGACTCATTTTTCCTGGCACCTCAGGGCACTCCACTCAGCTTCCTCAGTAGAGATCTCCACATGACCACAGGTATCACCTCCAATATCCCTCAGGGCAACAGGTGGGACAGCTGACCAGCCCTCAAGAATATGCTCCCATTCAAAGATCCCACCAATGTTACAGTTTTCCCACCATAGGCAAACATGTCCGTAAGAGTTTCCACACTGAACCCAGCTCATCATCAGCCATCAGTACCCACTTCCAGTGAGCCAGGAAGTGATCTGCTACCCACTATGGGATATAACGGGCCCTATAAGCAAAAACCAAAACATCCTAACAATAGAAATACTTAGGCTCAGACCCACACCCATCCCTGGAATCCAAGGGATAGTAATGACAGAAAGATCCAAAGACAGAAGATTTTCAGCTGCAGGAAAAGTCAAAGGGTACCTGGTCCAACCACTCTCTCCAATTTTCTTGTGCTCCTGGGGTGTGATGGTTTCTTTAGGCTCCAATGAGATTTTCTGGGGCTGCTTGGCCTTTTATCCAATTGAAGAACTGGGTAGTTCTGTAGCTTGGGTGGGAACAGCTCCTCCCTTGAAACTTAAGAAGTATCTGAGGCTGCTCCCAAGGATGCCAGGGAATACTGAAGAGGTGGCTGGGTAGGGAGAGTGGAGTCAGCAGCAGTGGGAGGAGCTGGGCTGGGCCCTGAAGGTTCCACCTTAGCCTTACTTTGAAAAATTACTAGAGATTTTACCCGTGTTTTTGTCAAGGAGCTCTTTTCCTTACAGGAAAGTGGGGGGGGGGCAATTTGCAGCAATTTCATTGATAAAGCCCTCATTTCTCAAATACATAGAGAACCGGGTCAAATTTTTAAGAACATGAGTAATTTCCCAATTGATACATGGTCAAAGGATCTAAACAGGCAGTTTTCAGATGAAGATATCAAAGCTATCTAGAGTCATATGAAAAAATGCTCTAAATCACTATTGATTAGAAAAATGCAAATTAAAACAAATGTGAGGTACCATCTCACACCTATCTGATTAGCTAAAATGACAGAAAAGGGAAAAGATAAGTGTTGGAGGGGGAAAATCGGGTCACTAATGCACTGTTGGAGAACAATTTTGAATTATGCCCACATGTATACCCTTTGATCCAGCAATACCACTGTTAGAACTGTATCCCAAAGAGAAGAAAAGGAAAAAAGGAAAGAAGAGGAAAAGAAAAGAGTCCTATATAAACAAAAAATATTTATTGCAGCTCTTTTTGTGGTAGCAAGGAATTGGAAATTGAGGGGATGTCCATCAATCGAGGAATGGCTGAATGAGTTATGGTGTATGATTGTGATGAAATACTCTTGTGGTATAAGAAATGACAAGTAGAGTGATTTCAGAAAAACCTGGAAAAACTTACATGAATTGATGCAGAGTAAGCTGAGCAGAGTTTTTGTACACCATAATTGTACACAGTTACAGGAATATTGTACAATGATCAACTGTGAGTGACTTAGCTATTCTTAACAATACATTGATTAATCTAAGACAATTCTTGTTGAAAAATGGTATTCACCTCCAGAGAAAGAACTGATGGAGTCTGAATGCAGATTGAAGTCTACTTCTTAACATTATTTTTCTTCGTTTATTTTTTAGTTCTGTGTTCTCTTTTGCAACATGGTTAATATGGGAACATGTTTTGCATGATTGTAAATGTATAATCTGTATCAAAGTGCTCGCCTTGTCAAGGATGGGGGAGGGAAAGGAGAGAGGGGCCTTGGAACTAAAAAATTGTAAAAAAAATGTTAAAAATTGTTTTCTGTAATAAAAAATAAATGACTTTGGAAGCAAAAAGGAATGAATTAATTATTGAATGAATGAAATGAATGATGTGTGTTGTGTTATTCACATGGAGACTCTGAACAAGGATAGATTAAGTGAACTAACAACCACTGTGAGGGGTTTGGGGAAGGAGGGAGAGAATCTTATATAAACTGGTACCAAGAAAGGAAGGGAGCTCTTCAGACCTGAGAAACTGCTGAATCTCTTGTGTCTTTGACCTGAGTGCCTCACCATTTCAGGAGATTCCCTTATACAGGATATCCCCAAAATATGCTAAAGATTAAATTTACACTAAGACTTTTGAGACAGCCTCTTTATTCTTGCTGAATGTTTCCATGACTTTGTTTAGTGCTTATTACTATTTAGTAAAAGAGTGCATGAGGAGGGGGTGAGTAGGAGGGTTATTTGCTTCATTGATACAATGTATTCAGATCCAGAACTTTCATTTGAATCTTATCTATTCCTGCTCTAAAAAGGACTAGAAATGTAAATTAGGCCAGGATATGAAGGGCTTTAAAAGCCAAATAGAAAGCCAGGTGTTATAGTGCATGTCTATAATTCCAGCTACCTGGGAGGCTCAGGAGTTCTGAACTATAATGGCCTAGGCCAATTGGAGTCCATGCTAATTATGGCATTAAAATTGTGAGTCCCTGCATGCAGGGGCTGCCTAAGGATGGGTGAACCAGCCAAGGTCAAGAAATGAAACAAGTGGAAGTTCCTGTGCCCATTGAGGTGAAATCTGGTGAGCTGCTCCTTTACTTCCAATCTGGGAGAGATAGGGAGGTCCAGATTTTAAGAAAAGAAAGCTACGCAACGGCATGTGACAGCGATAAGGCTCTGCAGCACTTGTGTTCCTCTACATCAGGACTTGGCAAAGTTATCTGACAAACTTGGCCTCAAGTCTGGGCCCTGGCAGAGGGACATGCCACAATTGGGGAGGGGACTCCTAGCTTTCTATCCTTCCATCTCTCTCTGGGCCTCACTCCTTCGGAACCTCCTGAACCTTACCAAGACCTCCCCTCCCTCCATCCTTCAGTTTCCTCTCCCAGGAATCCCTCTCATGTTTTTATCTTCCCCCCGCCAAAGCCCTCCCTGAGCAAAGTTATGACTAGGAGTTTCTACACAGAATCCAGCTCATCATCTTTAAATGCCCATACCCTGTGTCAGGCAAAGGATTGACTATGCCATGAGTCCAGATGGATCTCATACCAAGAAACACCATCTTCCCAGCCTTCCCAGAGTCTGGCTGCGATTCATTCCCATCCCCAGGGGACAGCAGTGTCAGAAGGGGTACATAGGTACAGTGGTTTCCAGCCATAGAGAAGAAAAAAAGAAGCAAGGATTCCTGAGCCCGCCATTGGTTCCTGTGATCCTGAGGGCATAGGCTGAGCATTATCTGCAGCCCTTCTGGGGCTCCCTGGCCATTTTTCCAATGGGAAGAGGAAGGAAAGAAGCATTTATTTATTAAGTGTTTTACTATGTGCCAGAAACTGTGGTGAGCACTTTACAAATACTAACTCATTAGACCCTCATAAAAATCTTAGGAGGTAGGTGTTATTATCCCCATTTTACACTTGAGCAGATTGAGGGAAACAGGGGTTAAGTGACTTCCCCAGGGTCACATGGATAGTAAGTATCTGAGGATGGATTTGAACCCAAGTCTTCCTGATTCCAAGTCTAGTGTTTTATCCACTGAGTCACCTAGCTGTCTGAATAAATGGGTGCAGAAAGCTCCTTACTCTGAGCTTAAGGAGGAAGACCTTTTCTGGAGGCAGAAGATACTTTGAAGTCTTTGGGAAAGGGGAGCGGCAGATAGGGATTGCCTGGGCTTGGGGATGGGAATCCCCAAGATGGAAATGGAAATCAAAGAAGGACTCATCTTCCTTCCATTCACAGGAATCTTGTGGAATCCCCAGATGCCTGGGTGGTTGTGAAGGATCACTTTCCTTAATTCCCCTAGTAAGCATGGGTGGACCAAGTTCCCAGTGATATACATGGAGTGTGGAGGGAAAGTGAGCTCTCCATGAAGGGGCAGTACCTTCTACTCCTATGCTTTCCTGCCTCATAGTTTTTGTCCATGCCATCTCCCCTCCACTATACTCTGTAACCCTGAATTCCCAGGCATCCAGCCCAGGAAAGCACTGATCTAGAGATGAGAAATACAAGCAGAGGCCAGCCATTCTAGATATAATCAGATAATGGTATGTTTTGAATTTGTCTTTAGAGACTTGATTTTTTTAGAGCATCCCAGAAGAAAGGATCCAAGAAAGTTCATTCTCCATCTTATCACATCATCAATATGGGCTGATTACACATCTACTCTGTGCCAAGTACAGTGGCTAACCCTGGGCATACAAAGAAAGGCACAGATAGCCCTTGTTCTCCAGGAGCTCAAGATCAAACGTATCTTGTGGGTGGGCAGAGCGGATCGGTGCTTCAGATCTCTGGATGCCTTTGCCCTGCCCCCACCTTCTAAACTTGGTGAGCTACAGATGGAATGATCAGAGCTTTGAGGTACCAGAGAGACCACTGAGACCTGGGAGGGATGAGGGATGAGACGATTCAAGCTCTGCACTAGGTCATCTCTATGTCCAGTCCAGGGAAGAGCCTCATCTAGGTTCTGTCTCTCCTCTCTTTCCATGAAGGAGAAGAATCCAAGTGGGAGGCAGCTGGTAAGGACAAGTCTCCAGCTTCTCATCGAATGAGCTTCCTGATCTGGCTCCAGCCTGTCTTTCTACAGTGATGTCACTCCTGGCCTACCTGTGACCCATTTGCTGCAGTTAAATACATGTTGTTCCCTTCAAGAGAAGGTTAGCACCTGGAGACAAGGTCTGTTTCACCTTTTGTCTCTGCATCTCTAGCACCAAGCACCGTGCCTGGAACATAGCAGAAGCCTATTAGATGCTGGCAGAACTGAACTGGATGGAGCTGACACCTCTCTGCCAAGTACAACTGTTTGTTTTCCCACCTCTAACATTGCTTTAAAAAAAAGGAGAAACCAATTGCAATTAGCTAGGGGACCTGGGAGATGGGAGTTTGGGGCATAGAAGTTCCAGAAAATGGAAGGGCTGCCAGTCAGAAAGAAGAAGGATGTGTATAACAGAAATATACCTTCACAGAAACACTAACCTTGCCCCAACCCTCCCAAAAAAGGTTTTTCAAAAAAACTTATATAGCATGGCAGCTAAATAACACAGTGAATTGAGCTCTGAGCTTGGACACAGGACAACTTAAATCAGGAAGACCTGAGTACAAGTCCAGCCTTGGATACTTAAAGACACTGAGAGCCTAGGCAAGTTATTCAACCTCTGCTTCCCTCAGTTTCCCCAGCTGTAGAATGAGGAAAATAGCACCTACCTCCTAGCATTATTTTGAGGATGAAATGAAATATTTGTAAAACACCTAGCACAATACCATGTACATAGTAGGTGCTTCATAAATGCTTACTACCTTCTTTCCAGGGGATAGTAGAAAGGGCTCCCTTTCTCATCCCTCTACCTGTGTCTCTCCATAATCTGTGGTTCCCAGAGCTAACTCCCTGGATACTCTTAAACAGGAGTATTTCCTCTTTTCATCAGCCTGAATTACTCTCTCTCTCTCTCTCTCTCTCTCTCTCTCTCTCTCTCTCTCTCTGTCGCCAACTGAGGTTAAGTGACTTTCCAAAGGTCATACAGCTAGTAAGTGTCAGAGGCACATTTGAACTCAGGTCATCCTGGATTCAGGGCCAGTGCTCTATCCACTGCACCATCCAGCTGCCTAATCACTCTCATAGGGGAGGTAACAGGGGATAGCAGATAGAGAATTGGACTTGGCAGTCAGGAAGACTAAGGATCCAAATACCACGACTGAGGCTTAGAGCTATGCGACCCTGAGCAAGTCACTTCATGCTTCTGAACCTCATTGTTCTCATCTGTTAAATGGGATAACAATGCAGGCATGGCTTATGTGAGGAAGACAGTACATCTTTTTAGTCCATCTCTTGAAGGATGCACCTGACTCTTTATTACAAACCCATTTCATCTCCCTCTTGCACCCACCTCTGAGTGGGTGCAGCCCTTACTCATTGATTTCCAGTGCCCCATAGTCAGCACACTTCCAGAGATGCTGCTGCCAACCCTGGGGTGAGGGCTTGATCTAAGGCCAAGTGGGCTAAGAGGGGTTTGGACAGGGCAGATGGCAGAAAAGGGTCATGTGTGGAAGGAGGGGCAGACTTAACATCCAAAAGGGCAGAAGAGGAAAAGGCAGAGAACACCAGGGATAAAATCCAGCATCTGTCACTGAAGTGGGTATGAAAGAAAAAAAAATGAACAAAGCATTTATTAAGTTTTTATTACGTACAAAGCACTATATTAAGTGCTAAAGATACATAGAAAAGCAAGACAGTCTTTGTTCTCAAGAAGCTCCCATTCTAACAGAGCAGACAACACAGACAGAGGGGTCCCCCCACACAAATTTAGTTTGTGTTCGTTTTGTGGGTATTTTACATGCTTTGTTTAGTCATGTCTGACTCTTTGTGACCCTGTGGAACATTTCAGTCTTTTTATTACCTACCAATCATTCTCAGTCTCTTCATTTATACACACTTTTCCTTAGAGAGATACCATAGTAAGACAGATAGAGGACTGGTCCTGGAATCAGGAAGACCTGAGTTCAAATCACACCTCTGACACATCCCACAACGGTACTGCCACATACTGGCACTGATATCATGGAAACAGACCTAACTAGATGACATGAATGGTCTCAGGGTGGGTGGGTTGGTGACAAAACTGCCAGATACCCATAGAGTATTCTTTAACTTTTCAAAGCACATTTAGAGTATCTCATCAGAACCTTCTACCACCCCTGTGAAGTTAGAAGAACTAGTTACCAGTCTCCATTGGGCTGATAAGAAAATCAAAGCTGAGGAAGGTTAACCTTGCTAGAATCAGATATCTACAACTGAAAAGGTACCGGAGAGGTCATCTAGTCCAACCCTATCATTTTACAAATGAAGAAACTGAGGTCCACTGAAAGGAAATGACTGGCCTAAATTCACACAGCAGTAAATGTCAGAGATGGGATTTGAACCCAAGTTCTCTGTCTTTAGAACATGTGCTGTTTCCCCACCCCCCACTCTACTTGCTGAAGGTCACAGAGCCCAGGGATGACCAAGTCCCTCCTTCCCAAATGGATTCCCTCAACTCTTGCTATCACCCACCAGATTTCTGAGGTCCACTTTCTGAGAGAGTTTGAGTTGTGGACTGGACTTTTGATTTCATTGGTACAGGGAACTCCCAGGGATAAAACACTTTCTTTCTGCACAGATCAGCAACACTCTGCCATGTTTAGTCTTAAAGGACTTATTTGTTTGCCCAAAGCCACATTACCCGTACTCTACAGAGGCAGAATTGTGGGAGATTCAGGTGAGTAAAAATTTGGAGGTTTGGAGATCCTTCCCTAGAAGTTCACCAAGGATAAATTGCTTCACCCATGATACCCACCCCTTTCCTAGGAAAGGTACCTGATCTAAGGCCCAGGAAGAACCTTCCTGAATCTCAAGGAACAAATATTCAGATGAGTTTGAGGGAAGATAAAGGACACTGCCTTCTTTTTAAGTCTATTGAAACTGGGACAGGAGCCCTTACATGATAATGATCACAGACACATCCTTTGTTAGCTTGTAAATAAAAACTACAAAACATCACATTAAAAAATACTATTTCAGACATTTACTAATGTTGATATCATGTAATTCATTTATAGGCTGCTATTCAGAGGCAGCTAGGTGGCTCAGTGGTTAGAGCACTGGGCCTGAAATTAGGAAGACCTGAGTTCAAATCTGGCCTCACTCAATAACTGTGTGACCCTGGACAACTCACTTAACCTCTGTTCTCCTCAATCCAATGGAAAAGCAAATGGAAAACCATTCCAATACCTGTGCCAAGAAAACTGCATACAGATTCATGAAGAGTCACACACAAGTGAACAACAACATTTATAGCAGCAAAATAATTTTGCACAAAGAGCTAAATATCCCTCAAACACCTACCCATGCATTCATTTATACACACAACTTCACAGAGAAGGCAGATGGTGAATATTAGTTCTCACACCCAGGTAACAATATGCACTGAGGTCTACCCAGACATGCTCTTGGCTCAGAGCTGATGATCACTCTGATTATACCATTTAGAAATGCTGACATGAGCTGGGTGCCTCACCAATACCTTTGTCATCAGACTCTGCACAATCTTTCATGATCTGTTGAATCATACTTCAAAACGCTCATAATTCAGGGAGGCCATGAAGTGCTGGCATGGAAGTGGGGGAATTAGGAGTCAGCAGGTCTGGATTCTAATTCTAACTCTCTTTCATAACCAATTGTGTGAGCTAAGAGGAGACACAAGATCTCTATATCTTCATCTCTAAAGTAAGGGGTCTCTCCCAGTTCTCCCTTTCTATGAGTCTGAACAGCAGTCACTTCACCTATTTCCGAGCCACTGCCAACATTTATTTGGCCTTAGGAAGATAGGACCCTGGATTTATAGGTGAAAGGGATGTAGGAGGCCGTGGAGAGCAATTCTCTCATTTTATAGATGAGGAAACAGGTCTGGGGAGGTTGAGTGACTTTGACATAATCCTACAGGTAATAAATGGCACCATTAGGATTTGAACCCAGCTCCTTTGAATCCCAATTCAGTGTCTTTATCAACTATACTATGCAACCTGGTCCGGGTATGCTCATATTCTTGTGTGTGTTGCCTCTGTGTGTGTGTGTGTGTGTGTGTGTGTGTGTGTGTGTGTGAAAGTGTCATATAATCCTTTAAATACATATTATTTTATATACAACTATAAAATGTATCACATATATATTTAATAACATATTAAATGTATCAATATGTATTATGTATTTAACCAAGTTCTTTCATGTTGGAATATATGCCCATTCATCTTCTTCTAATAATCCTAACATTTTTACAAACTCATTCAGTTCATATTCACAGACCACTGGGGACAGCATCTTCAATATTCTTTTAGAAAATTCTTCATGAACCTTGGTGCTAACGCTTTAGGTCTGAGAAACAGCCACAAAACTTCAGCACCTGGGACAGGTCTGGTCTGGAAAGCATCCTCCTCAGAGCAATTCCTGAAGACAAACATACCCAAGTGCTGCCTGGCCAGGGCCCCCATGTCTGTTGTCAGCTTTTCCCCCTGCTTGGATGGGTGGTCGCTCCCTTGGGGAATGTGAGGGAAAATGGCTGGATGGGGAGTTCAGGAGCTGAGATACTAAAAGCCTCAGTCACCCAGAACATCTATATCAATGACTACAATGGTTGGCATATAGGTCAATTTATCTCAGTGGTATTAAATCTAAGCCCCTAGAAGTCAGGAACACAGCCTGCTTATATTCCATATCTGCCAACACAGGCACAAGATTAATATCCATGAAACTGTTTTGGAACATGTGGTATACTGCACAAGCAAGCTTTTATTGAACTGAGTCCACTTGGGCCAGTCCAATGTCAATCCCTGAGGTCAAAATAGAAAGCTGTATTATCTCTCCCCACATCCTTGGTAATTGTGATAGGTTTCCCCTTCTCCACTGCACTACAGATGAACCAGCCAGGATAGGCAGCTGACTCAAAGGTAGAAATGTTGCCAGTTTCATTTCGGTAAAATACAAAAGACTTCTCTGCTTTCTGGGTGCGATATAATTCCATTATGTCCCTCTCCTAAAAAGTAAGAAGGAAAAGCCCTTTAGATGGGGTTATAGAATTTCAAAATCTGAGAACTGGAAAGGATCTTAATGGCCATCCAGTCCAACCCACACACAAAAGATGTCCTTAATATAATGTGTGTATACGCACATGTGTGTGTGTGTGTGTGTGTGTGTACACACATATACATGTATATATGTATGTATAGTAATCCAACCTCAACTTGAAAACCTCCAAGGATTGGGAATCCATCCCCCCTGAGGTTGTCCATCCCACTTTGAGACAACTCTGATTGTTAGAATGGGTTTGCTGATATTAAGCCCAAATTGCCTCTTTGCATCTAGTTCTGCCCACTGAGGCCAAATGAAATGTCAAATCCTTCTTCCGTGAGATACCCCTTCAAATACTTGAAGACAGCTAGTGTTTCCCCCCTCTGACACCCCCAAATCTTTTTCTGTCCAGGCTGAGCATGTCAGGTTCCTTCAACCAACCCTCGATGGGCAAGGAATCAAGATCCTCTACCATCTTGACTGACTTCCTCTTGATACTCTTCATTTTATCATGTCCTTTTTAAACCATGGTACCCAAAATTGAATACAATACTCCAGATGAAGTGAGACAAAAGCTGAGTACAACAGGATTTTGATCCATCTCTTCCTAGAAAGTATCCTTTTAATGTAGCCAAAGGTTTCATTAGATTATTTTAGGATTGTTTTGTCTTTGTTTGTTTGTTTTTTGTTTTATTGCTTTCCCCCTGAAAATATGAATCAAATTAAGCCTCCCACTGGCAGCTAAATTGTGCTGAACTTGGATCAGGAAAACCAGAATTCAGTCCTGCCTCAAATATTTGATAGCCAGGGGACAGTAGCCAAGTCACATAATCTCTGGTTGCCTCAATTTCCACATATATAAAATGTGGAAGGTAATAGCACCTATCTCACACAAGGTCGTTGTCAGGATCAGATGAGATGATATTCACAAAGGGCTTTGCAAATCTTAAAGTACTATATTGATGATAGTTATTATCAGCCATCACCATTGCCTCTCAAAGGGAATGTCAGTTGACTACCCTACTGTTGAACTCATACCTGGGACTTTCCAGACCACAGCTCCTTTCGCTAGCCACCACTTCCTTATGTGTGGCATCTTCCCCATTAGAAGGTAAGCTCCTTAAAGGCAGGGACTTTTCTATTTGCATTGTCAGTGCTTAGAGCAATGTTTGACTCATAGCAAATACTCAATTAATGTTTTTCATTCATTTAATTCTAAGCACGACATTTCAGCAAGAGCTTTAAAAGTGCAGAGTATACAGAGAAGGGAGACCATGATGATGAAAGATTTTAAGATCATGCCACATAAGAATGAAATGAAGCAAGTGGTGGTGTTTAGCTTGAAGGAGAACAGCTCTGTGGAGGACATGATATCTTTTTTCAAGAGTTAGATGGTCTTTTGTGTAGAAGGATTTAAATATTCTCTGCTTCATCCCAAAGGGCAGAACTAGAAGAAATTGTGAATATAGCAGCAAAGATTCAGGTTTAATATAAGACAAATTAACCTAATGATGAAAGCTCTCCAAAGTGGAATCAGCTACTTTGAAAGGCAATGACGGGAAGGAAGTAAGGAAATAAGGAAGGAAGGGAGGGAGGAAGGAAGGAAGGAAGGAAGGAAGGAAGGAAGGAAGGAAGGAAGGAAGGGGAAAGTGGAGAGAAGAAAAAAGGATTTATCACATGTCACACACAGTGCAAAGTACTGGGATTACAAATATCAGCAAATAAGGCAGTCCCTGCCCTCAAGGAATTTAAATTCAAATGGAGGAAGGCAACATATAAAACAAAGTTAAAAATCATGTGAAGGGTAGGTGAGGTTTGGAAATGCCCCAGCCATGGCATGATGGCCTGGTTTTGAGCAAGATAAGGCAAAAGCTCTTTTACTACAACCCAAGAGCTTTCGCTGGAACCTAAACGACTATTACTTGGTCATACTTTCTAGGAGATTCTAATTCAGGTATTGTTGGTGACCTCAGAAATCCCTTCCCATGCTGAAATTCTGTGAGATGCTATAACACTCACCTCCAGCTTCAGTATGGGTTGGCCTCTGCTATTTTCACAGCACAGGCACAGTTGAGTCTCTGCTATTCCCAGGTAAATAGGATTGCCTTTGTCTTTTTCAAGAGACTCATCTCGGCATGGTATGTTCATCAGTGAGACTGGGAATACAAGAATCAGTGACCACACAGGGTGAAAAAAATGTGAGGATCAAGAATCCGTTTCTGAGTTTACCTATCAGATCTATGGAGAATAGAAGAATTCATGACCAAATAGGAGATAGAGGACATTATGAAAAGCAAAATGGATAATTTTGAATACATTAAATTGAAAAGTTTTTGCACAAACAAAGCCAATGCAACTAAGATTAGAAGGAAGGTAGAAAATTGGGAAAGAATTTTTACAACCAGTCTCTCTGATAAAGGCCTCATTTCTAAAATATATAGAGAATTAAGACAAATTTATAAGAACACAAGCCATTCCCCAATTGATAAATGGTCAAAGGATATGAACAGGCAGTTCTCAGATGAAGAAATTAAAGCCATCTATAGTCATATGAAAAAATGCTCTAAATCATTATTGATTAGAGAAATGCAAATCAAAACAACTCTGAGGTACCACATCCCACCTATCAGATTGGCCAACGTGACAAAACAGGAAAATGATAAATGTTGGAGAAGACGCGGGAAAATTGGAACGCTAATACATTGTTGGTGGAGTTGTGAAATGATCCAACCACTTTGAAGAACAATTTGGAACTATGCCCAAAGGGCTACAAAAATGTGCATACCCTTTGATCCAGCAATAGCACTTCTAGGGCTATATCCGAAAGAGATCAAACAAATGGGAAAAGGACCCACATGTGCAAAAATATTCATAGCAGCTCTTTTTGTGGTGGCAAACAATTGGGAATTGAGAGGATGCCCATCAATTGGGGAATGACTGAGCAAGTTGTGGTATATGAATATAATGGAATATTATTGTGCTATAAGAAATGACGAACAGGCTGACTTCAGAAAAACCTGGGAAGACTTATATGGTCTGATGCTGAGTGAAGTGAGCAGAACTAAGAGGACTTTGTATACAATAGCAGCCATGTTATGCAATGACTAAGAATGTTAAACCGAACACTTCTCAGCATTACGAGGATCTAAGACATCTCCAGAGGCCTCGGGATGGAAAATGCTGTCCACATCCAAAGAAAGAACTATGGAAGTAGAATCGCTCTCACTTATTTTTACCTTCAGTTGAGTTTTGTTTCATCTTTCTGATGGTTCCTCCTATTGGTTTTAATTTTTACTTACAACTTCACTAACGTGAAAATATGTTTAATGGGTATGTAAATGTAAAGCCTATGTCAGATTGTGCACCGTCTTGGGGGGGGGGAGAAAAAGGGAGAAAAAATTTTCAACTCAAAAGCATATGGAAAAAAAATTTTAAAAAAAGAAGCAAAAAAAAAAAGAATACGTTTCTGACAAAGAGGAGGGTGATGGAGGAGGGCATCATCCATCTAAAAAAAAGATCAAGGGAATGCCTTGGACTTGAACTTCAGGGATATTGAGCTGGAAGCACCCAGGGAAGGCAAGGGAAATGAAACACCTAGGTCTATGGGAATCTCCCATTCGTTCCTGGGTGGAGAGGTCATCTGTTCAATGGCCTAGTCCTCATATTGATTCAATCTGTCCTTTGGACTTTGGAATCCCTGATAGGAATTCTAGCTCCTAAACTCTGGAGCACAGTCCTCCCAGCAAGCGTGCCAGGGGGAGGGACTACTGACCTCACAAACGACCAATCTCCCACACTGTTGCTTCAGCCATGCCTGCAATTTGCCTTGTCTGATTTCCCTTCAGGTAACACCCTAACCAGGCAGGCTTGGCAGTCTCCTGAAAGATAGTCTTGTGATGCTGGTATGATACACATGATTGAGATATGACTCCTGATTAGCTAAAAAAACTTCTGATAGAGAAGCAGAGAAAGAGAGAAGCACAAAGGTGGAATGAGAGAGAAGGGATGGATTTTGGCAAACAGGAGATGTCCAGGAGGAGCTAGCACCCCAACATGTATATTCATTGATTCCCAGAACCTGCACTCCCAAAAGCTACAAAGAGCAAACCTCTGGGGGGACATTGTTCCTTCCTTGGTGGAGCTGAGATTTTACCTCCCTTCCAAATCCCAGACACACCTGACTCATATGTATTCTTCTGCCCAAACTAATTGGTATAACTTCCCTAATTACTGTTTTACTGTTTGCTTCGCTAGTTATGTTTGTTCATTATACATGATCATTTTTGATGTAATTAGCATTCTGTGGAATGGGATAGGAGCTGGCTGGGATTACATTAACTGTTACCTTCTTGTTCTAGGAGAGGACTACTTACTCCCAGAGTGACTAGCAAAAGTGGCTTTTATCCTAAACATCAAGAAATCATTGTACTTCTAGATGGCACATATCTGATGTGCAATAGGTAGATATAATTCTGGCCCTATAGCCCTTTTGAAGATTGGAGAGCTAGGGAGTTATCACCCAATCACAGTCATCCCCCTACTTGCCACAAAGGCAGGAGTGGCAATATGAAATGTGAAGTGGGGCATTCCATATCCCAGATCCATCTACAGGTCCACTCTACATACTCCCTGGTGCCTTGGGTCCAGTTCAACTTGCTACAATAAAATTATAGATTTGAACCTGAAAAGACCTTATGAGTCATCAAATGTAACTCCCTCATTTTACAGAAGAGGAAAATGTGACTCAGAGTGCCTCTCTTATGCCTAATAACTGCCCAACAGGACAACTTAAGCATCTTAAGGAGCAGTCTAACATAGGTCTCCCTTATGCCAAGTTCATTGCTCTATCCACTGTGTCACCCTAGTTTGCCTGTAAAAGAATGCCACATGGAGAAAGCTCCCCACCTCTTTCCTGGATCTCAGCAACCTAGTCCAAATTCATTTACTCCATCTTGTTGCACCATTCTGTTCCTCTCCTCCCAGCCCCATTATTACCATAATTCCTTGGCATTAGAATCCTCCCATGTTGGATTCAAAAGATCAATCAACCTGAATTTTTCTTCCCTCCTCCATCCTCCCTAAGCATTATTCTACTGCTCTTTTGTCTCTGACTTCATGGGACAGCGCGGTATAACTCTTAACAAAAGCCAGCCTGCCCATTCCCCTACCGACTTTCACTACCTGGTATAAGACTTTCAGGGCACCTCGATGGCACAGTGGATAGAGCTCTGGCCTTCAAGTCAGGAGGTCCTGAGTTCAAATCCAGCCTCAGACACTTATTAGCTGTGTGACCATGGGCCAGTCACTTAACCCTTATTTGTCTCACCAAAAAAAAGCAAAAAAAAAAAAAAAGACTTTCCCTTTCTTCCAAACTTCATGCCTAATAACTGCCCAAGTCAGCCCTGGAATTTTTGAGCTACATGTAGCTGTCCTAAGGGACACTATAAAGAGAAGGTCACCCAAAGCGTGAGAATGCCTCAAAGAAAGAGAGAATAGGGCCAGGTTTCCTACTTACTTGGGATCACATTTCCATCCTCAGGAACTGCTATAATGGTCTTGTCTTGAAGCACCAAGACTTGCTGATAAATGTCACGAATTCCCCTGAAGACAGGCTGTTCCACTGCTTCTAAATGACAATTGTCACAATGTCAATGTCATTGGCTGATGAGGATTAAACTGATTTAATGGATTGGTTTCCAGGAAATTTCAAATTCTGTGTCAGCCTGTGGAGAATGATGGACTGATATCGATGGAATACAGTCACCCACAGAATCCACACATGGCCACTTCATATATATACATCCTTACTGTGATGACCAAAGAGCTGTGATTGTGAAGGAGAGAACTGCAGAATTTCAGAAGTGGAAGGGAACTTAGAGTGCATCTAACCAACCCACTCCCAAACACTGAGTACGTCTAGCAAATATCCATTTTTTTTTAAAGAAAACCTTTAATGTGGAGAACCCCACCACATCAGGAGACAGCCCAGTTCCACTTTGGGACAGCTCTAATTGTTGGAAGGTTTTTCCTGACATCGAGTTTAAATTTACCTCTTTGTAAATTGTACTCTTTACTCTTAGTCTTCAGGAGCAAACAAGACAGGTCAAATCTCTCTCTCCAGGATTGGCCTTTAAATCCCTAAAGATGGTGAGCATTTCCCCATTGAGTCTTCTTTTCTCCAAGCTGAACCTCCCCAGCCTCAAACACTTACCAAATGTGTGACCTGAGCCAGTCACTTAACCTCTATTTGCCTCACCTTCTTCAATTATAAAATCAGGATAATAAAAGCACCTATTTCCCAAAGTTGTTGTGAGGATCAAATGAAATAATATTTGTAAAGCTCCTAGTGCAGTTCCTGGCACATAGTAGTTGTTACATAAATACTAGTTGTTGATGTATATTATTATTATCATTATTATAATTATTATCATTATCATTATTATTATTATTACTACTACTACTACTACTACTACTACTATATGAGGAAACTGAGGCCCAAGGTTATTAAATGATTTACCGAAGAACACACAGGCAGTAAGCATCACAAGGACAATCTGAACTCAGGTTGTCTAACTTCAGAACCAGTGGTTTTTCCATTGCCCCACAGCTAAATTTTCTCATTCTTACTAGCCTGAGAACCAATGTTGTCCACCATATTGTCTGCTTACCTTGAGTATGTAAATTGGGTTTGCTTCTACTCATGATAAGATTCTCTCTGCTCCTGTAAGGATAGATTAAAGGTAATTGATTTGTAGGACTTTCTTCAGGGCTACACCCAGGTATAGCCCCATACTGAACTTTACCTCAGCACCTCTATCCAGAGAGGTGTGGATGTGGAAGGAAGGAAATGAGCATTTATTAGGAACCTTAATAAATAGAGCTAATAAATGCTTATTCCCTGTCCTCTCTTCCCCACCTACAATGGGCCAGGCTAAGCACTTTACAAATGTTACTGTGCCAAGTCTTTTATAAATATTATCTAATTTTATCCTTATAATAACCCTTGGAAGTAAGTGCTGTTATCATTCCGACTTTATAATTAAGGAAACTAGATTGAGGCAGATAATGACTTAAGTGACTTCCTCAAGGTCAAATAGCTAACAGTGTTTGAGGTCAGATTTGAACTTGGGTCTTCCTGCCTCCAGGCACTCCAGCGTGCCACTTTAGCTCTGCTAGGGTGACGAAGCCCCCTGGGTCATAGTTCCACAGGACTTGGCTACTGGACTAAACAAATTCACAGATGGCTCATCTTCCCTGGCACCACAGGGCACTCCATTCAGTTTCCTTAGCAGAGATTTCCCCTTGACCACAGGCATCATCTCCCATATCCCTCAGAGCAACAGGTAGGACAGCAAACCAGCCTTCGGATTATGCTCCCATTCAAAGGTTCCACCAATGTTGCAGTTTCCACTCTTAGATAAATATGTTAGTAAGAGTTTCCACACTGAACCTGGCTCATCAGCCATTAGTGCCCACTCCCAGTGAGTAGAGAAGGGATCTGCTACCCCTGTGGGACATAATGGACCCTATGGCAAAAACAAAAACATCCCGATAATAGAAATACTTAGGCTCAGACCCACACCTATTTCTAGAACCCAAGGGACAGCAGTGAAAGATGCAGAAACAGACAGTTTTCAGTTATAAGAAGGATTAAAAGTACCTGTTGCAACTGCTCTCTCCAATTGTCCTGAGCTATTGGGCTGTGATGGTTTCTTTAAGCTCCAGTGAGATTTTCTGGGGCTGGTTGACCTTTTATTCATTTGAAGAACTGGGTGGTTCTGTAACTTGGGTGGGGACACTCCTATCTTGGAACTTAAGGAGAAGTATCTGAGGCTGCTCACAAGGATGCCAGAGACTATTGAAGAGGTGACTAGGTGGTGAGGGTGGGGTCAGCAGCAGTGGGAGGAGGCTGGGCTGGGCCGTGAAGGTTCCACAGAAGTATTACTTTAAAAAAAATCCCAAGATACCTGTGTTTCTCTCAAGGAGCTGTTTATTATCAGAAAAGGAGGGGAAATTTTTTACAGCAATTTCTCTGATAAAGAGCTCTTTTCTCAAGTATATAGAGAACTGGGTCAAATTTACAACAATATGACTAATTTCCCAATCGACAAATGGTCAAAGGAGATGAACAGGCAGTTTTCCAACAAAGAAATCAAAGCTATCTATTGTCATATGAAAAAAAATAGTCTAAATCATTATTGATTAGAGAAATACACATTAGAACAACTTTGAGGTAACACCTCATATCTGGTTGGCTAAAATAACAAAAAAGGAAAACAATAAATGTTAAAGTGGATGTGGAAAAATTAATTACTAATGCACTGTTGGTGGAGTTGTGAACTAATCCTATGACTTTGGAGAGCAATTTGGAACTATACCCGTGTGTATACCCTTTGGTCTAGCAATATTGTATCCCAAAAAGAAGAAAAAGAAAGGAAAGGAAAGAAGAGGAAAAAAGAAAAGAAAAGTGCACTTTATGTAGAAAAATATATGGCAGCTCTTTTTGTGGTGGCAAGAATTGAAAACTGAGGGGATGTCCACCAGTGGGGAATGACTGATCAAGTTATGGTGTGTGATTGTGATGGAATCCTACTGTGCTATAAAAAAAATGACTAGGATGATTTCAGAAAAATCTGGAAAAACTTACATGAATAAATTCAGAGTGAAGTGAGCAGAGCCAGGAGAACATTGTACAGAATAACAGCAATATTGTACAATCATCAGCTGAACAACTTAGCTATTCTTAACAATACAGTGATCCAAGGCAATTCTTAATGAAAAATGCTATCCACCTCCAGAGAAAGAACTTATGGAGTCTGAATGCATATTGAAATATACTTTTTAACTTCTTTTTCCTGGTATTTTTTTTTTGGTCTCTGTTCTCTTTTGCAGCATGGCTAATATGGAAACATGTTTTTTTTGTGACTGTAAATGTATAATCTATATCAAAGTGCTTGCCTTCTCCAGGAAGGGGGAGGGAAGGGAGACAAGGGAGAGCAGGAACTTAGAACTCAAAATTATAAAAAATGAACATTAAAAATTGTTTTCTGCAATCAGAAAAAACATAAAATAAAGCTCTTTGGAAGCAAAAATGAAAGAATGAATGAAAAGAATGAGTTGTATTAATCACATGGAGACCCAGAACAGGGATAGATGAAGTACACTACCATCTACTTTGGGGGGTTTGGGTGGGGAGAGAATCCTATATAAACTAGTATCAAGAAGGGAAGGGAGCTCTTCAGACCTGACAAACTATTGAATCTCCTATGGATTAATGTCATTGACCTGGTTGCCTCACTACCTCAAGAGCTATCCTTATACAAAATACCCTAAAAAATCTATTAAAGCTTAAAATTACACTAAGACTTTTGAGCCATCTGATTAGAGTTGAACCTGGTGAATAGCCCTTTTACTTCCATTGTAGGAGAGATAGGGAGACCAGTAGAAAAGAAAAGAAAAGAAAAGAAAAGAAAAGAAAAGAAAAGAAAAGAAAAGAAAAGAAAAGAAAAGAAAAGAAAAGAAAAGAAAAGAAAAGAAAAGAAAAGAAAAGAAAAGAAAGCTATACAAATGCTTGATCCTGCAGGCAATAGAGAAGAGTGCCATTTATTGAGTAAAGGAGTTGCAGGGTCAGATCTCCCCTTTAGGGCAATCATTTTGGCCACTGTGTGGAAGATAGAGAGAGATTTGAAGCAGGTAGATCATTTAGGAGGCTGTTCTTATACAAATGGATGAGAGGTAATGAGGACCTGAAGTCGATCAATGAGAGTAGAAGGAGAAAAGGGAAAAAAAAATGTGAATGATGATGTGGAATCAGAAACAAGCTTTATTCTGAATGTTGAATGACCATCCAAGAACTCAAGTCAGTCTGACTGATCTCACCAAAACCTCATGAGGTAGGTTATGTATGATCCTGTTTAATAGGTGAGGAAAATGAGGTAGACATTAATTATGACTTACCCAAGGGTCAGCCGATGATGGATAAGGGGGTAGATGGAAGAGGTTTTGTGGATGTGGAAGTGACAGGACACAGAGTGACTAATAGTGAGGAGTCAGGGATAATATCACTATTGCAAACTGGGGTGATTGGAAACACAGTGGAGCCCTCAACAGAAAGAGGAGAGTTCAGAGGAGTACACCTGCTGGGAAAGATAATGATCTCTGTTTTGGACCTGTTAAGTTTGAAATGCCTACAGAACATCCTGCTTGAAATGTACTTGGGAGTTGGTAATATGTGTCTGGAGCTCAGGAGAATGACTAGGTCTCTATATATAGACCTGGGCATTATCTGCATAGAGATGATAATCAAATGATATGAGCTGATGGGGATCCTGAGCAAGACTATAGAAAGAGGACAGGAGAGGAGAGGAGAAGAGAAGAGAAGAAGGGAGAGGACAGGACAAGACAGGACAGGGCAAGAGAGGGTCTTGGGATATGACCAGGGTTTGGAGATTGGGAAATGAATGATGATACAACAAAGAAGAATGAGGAATGGTCAGATAAGTGGATGGTAACCAATAGATCAATTTCTACCAATACAAACATACTTTTTGCTGATGCAAAGAAAGAAGTAAACAAATATTCTTTTTTTCAAATATTCATTTAGTTACTTTTAGTTTTCAACATTCACTTTTACAAGATTTTGAGTTTTAAATTTTCTTCCCCTCTTTCCCCTCTCCCTCCCCAAGATGGCATGCAATCTGATATAGGCTATACATGTACAATCATATTAAACATATTTCCACATTAGTCATGCTATAAAAAAGAATTAGAACCAAAAGGGAAAACCATGAGAAAGAAAAAAAAAAACAAAGAAAAAAAGACAGAAAACAGTATGCTTCAATCTGCATTCAGACTCCATAGTTCTTTCTCTGGATGTGGATAGCATTTCCATCATGAGTCTTTTGGAATTGTCTTCCTTCATCGTATTGCTGAGAAGAGCTAAGTCTATCAATGTTGGTTATCACACAACATTGCTGTTACTGTGTACAAGATTTTCCTGTTTCTGCTCACTTCACTCAACATCAGTTCTTGCAAATATTTCCAGTTTTTTCTGAAGTCTGCCTTATCATCATTTCTTACAGAACAATAGTATTCTATTATATTCATATGCCACAACTGATGGGCATCCCCTCAATTTCCAATTCTTAGCCCCCACAAAAAGAGCTGCTATAAATATTTTTGTACATGTGGGTCCTTTTCTGATTCTTATGATCTCTTTGGAATACAGCCCTAGAAATGGTATTGCTGGGTAAAAGGGTATGCACATTTTTATAGCCCTTTCAGCATAGTTCCAAATTGCTCTCCAGAATGGTTGGATCAGTTTACAACTCCACTAACAATGCATTAGTATTCCAGTTTTCCCACATTATCTCCAACATATATCATTTTCCTATTTTGTCATGTGTGTCAGGTGTGATGTGGTACCTCAGAGTTGTTTTAATTTGTATTTCTCTAATCAATAGTGACTTAGAGCATTTTTTTCTTATGAATATAGATAATTTTGATTTCTTCATCTGAAAACTGCCTGTTCATATCCTTTGACCATTTTTCAATTGGGGAATAACTTGTATTCTTATAAAATGTACTCAGTTCTCTATATATTTTAGAAATGAGGCCTTTATCAGAGACACTGCCTGTAAAAATTGTTTCCCAGTTTTCTACTTCCCTTCTAATCTTGGTTGCATTGGCTTTGTTTGTACAAAAACTTTTCAATTTAATGTAATCAAAATCATCCATTTTGCATTTCATGATGTTCTCTATCTCTTGTTTGGTCATACATTCTTCTGTTCTCCATAGATCTGACAAGTAAACTATTCTTTGCTCTCCTAATTTGTAATATCATCCTTTGTGTCTAAATCATGCATGTATTTTGTCTTTATCTTGGTATACAGTATAAGATGTCAATCTATGCCTAGTTTCTGCCATACTATTTTTTCAGCTTTCCCAGCAGTTTTTGTCAAATAGTGAGTTCTTATTATCCCAGAACCTGGAGTCTTTGGGTTTATTAAACAGTGGATTTCTATAGTCATTGACTACTATGTCTTATGTACGTAATCTATTCCACTGATCCTATTTGTTAGCCATTACCAAGTAGTTTTGAAGACTCCTGCTTTATAATACTACTTCATATCTGCAATGGCTAAGCCACCTTTCCTTGCATTTATTTTCATTAATTCCCTTGATAGAAACAAATATTTCTTAAATCCCTGTTAGGGACTGTGCTAAGTGCTTTCTAAACATTACCTTCTTTGATCTCCACAACCCTGGGAGGCATGTGCTAACATGATGCTAATTTTACAGTTGAGGGATTTGATGCAGACAGGGTCACATAGTAAGTGTCTAAGGCTATATTTGAACTCAGGTGACAGCTTCCCCACATTGGAGGAGCTGCCCAAACAGGCCCTGAAATTGAAAAGCCTGGGGGTCTCTGGACTGATGGACAATGGGAGTAGATGAAACCCCAAGGTAAAAGGCTGACTCAGAGGAAGAGAAAATAGGACCAGGTGTGTAACTTACCTGGGATGACACATCTATCTTCAGGAGTCACTATGAGGTCATTATCCTGAAGAAACCATACCTGCTATTCAGCATCATGAATTTCCATACCATTAGGGTTTGTTTGTTTTTTGGGGTTTTTTTTGGGGGGGGGTTTGTCAAAATTGAACGAAATTAGATAAAATGCCAATGTGGTTGATGAATGAGGAATCAAGCTGCTTTAAATGATGGATTGATGAGTCTGGCATTGCCCAACTATATTGTTCTTTTATTGAATAAGCATTTATTAAACATCTACTACATTCCAGGTATTGGGAATGAGAAGATTCTTTTTAATCTACAAAAACCAAACCCGATACCTTCCCTTAAAGACCTTACATTCTATTGAAGTTAAAACAAGTTGTACAATGAAAAGTTATTACAAAATATATGTGTACATATATGTAGGTATACACATATATACAATCATATATAGTAATTATGGCGGTCACACTAGCAATTGGAGGGATTAGGAACAGATTTCAGAGGTGGAACTTAAAATGAACCTCAGAAGTTAGGGATATGACCTTACGGGTGTGAAGGGGAGAGTGAATTCGAGATACAGAGCATAGACTGAGCAAAGGCACTGTCAGTCAGTTGACAAGCATTTATTGAGTGCCTACCATGTACCAGGCTATATGCTAAGCATTAGAGATACAAAGAAAGGTAAAAAATAGTCTCTGCCTTCAAGGAGCTCCCAGTCTAATATGAGATATGACATGCAAACAGCTATGGACAAACAGGATATAGGCAGGATAAATTGAGAAGTGATCTAGAGGAAATTCATGAAAATTAAAGAGACATTGAGTACAATGTTATGTATAGCGAATAGCAAGTCAGCCCATTTGTCTGGACCACAAAGTTCTGGGGAGGAATGCATGATATAGGAATTGAGAGCCAAAATGAAGGTCTCTAAATGATACCAGAGGCATTTGTATTTTATTATAAGAGTAATGGAACTTTTGGAATAAGCAAGTAAGCCGTGGGTAAGCCTGTGCTTTAGGAATATCAATTTTGTGACTGTCTGGGAGATATAATGGGAAAAGGAGAGGCTGGAGACCGATTAGTAGAATATTGTAATAAGCATGAAAGAGGCAGTGAGGTTTGAACCGTGGTGGTATCCGTGTGATTAGAGAGGAGAAAAGAATGCAAGAGATGTTACTGAGGCAAAAATGACAAGGCTTGATTGGATATGGGGGAAAGAGGGAGAAAGAGTCAAGAACTGTGGGTAACTTCAAGACACCAAACCTGAATGACTGGAAGGATGTTGGAACCTTTAAGGGAACAGAAAAGTTGGAGAAGAGAGGAGAGTGGTTTGGAGGAAAGATAATGAGTTCTGCTTGGGAGATTTTGAGCTTGAGATGCCTACAGGTCATCCATATGGAGATGTCCAATAGACAACTGGTGATGTGGAAGTGAAACTTAAGGAGATTGGGGTTGGATATAGAGATCTAAGAGTCATCTGCACAGGAATGAGAACTGAACCTACAGGTGCTGAGGATCTCACCAAAAAAAAAGAAGGTTGTGGCCAAAGAGGAGCCAAAGGAAAACTCTAGCATGTACACACACACCTGTGCGTGTGCGCATACACACACACACGCACGCACGCACGCACACACACACACACACACACATGCAGATGAAAAAGAAATGATGATTCAACAAAGGAAACTGGTGCGGCCAGATGGGAGAGTCAGAAGAGATCAAAGTCAGGGTGGAGAGATAGATCTGGTCTGGTCTAGAAGGAGGGAGTGGTCAGAAGTGTCAACTATTGTAAAGAAGTCAAGAATGATGAAGAACGAGCTGGACTGTATCAAAACATTTACTGGTAGGTTTGGAGAGAGTAGAGTATTTTATTAGGTACTGAGGGACTAGGGTTTGTGTAACAAAGATCCTGGAAGGCTCTCTACATGGCCACAGACTCCACCTATATCCCTGATTGCAATAATTAGAAAGCTGTGACTGTACAGAAAAAGGATAGTCACCTTGTACTATCTGCCTGGTCCTTTGACATGTATAGTAATCAACTGAGTTGTAAGTGGGTATTTTGTCTCCTGGGACAAGAATGGGGTTGGGGATGGGATGGGGAGGAGGGAGGCAGAGCTAGGGTGTGTGGGGGTGGTAAGGCTCCATAGCATTTGTGACCCTGTACTTCAGGACTTGGAAAAATTGTCCAGCAGACCTGGCATCAGACCCCTGGGCAAAGGAAAGGGGGCATGCCACAATTGGGGTGGGGACTCCTAGCTTTCTATCCTTCCATCTCTCTCTCTATCTCTCACTCTTCCTAAATATTGTGAACCTTGCCAAGACCTCCACTCCTTCTATCCTTCAGTGCCCTCTCCCAGGAATTCCTCCCATGTTTTTATTTCCCACCACCATCCCCAAAGCCCTCCATGAACAAAGTTGTGAGTAGGAGTTTCCACACAGAATCCAGATCATCATCTTTAAATGCCCATATCCTGTGGCAGACAAGGGATAGCCTGTCCCATGGGCCCAGTTGGATCTCGCACCAAGAAACACCATCTTCCCAGCCTTCCCAGAGTCTGGCTGGGATTCATTCCCATCCCCAGGGAACAGCTGTGTCAGAAGGGTACATAGATACAGTGGTTTCCAGCCACAAAGAGGAAACAAAGATGCAGGGGTTCCTGAACCAGTCAATGGTTCCTATGACCCTGAGGGCCTACACTAGGCACCTTTACCTCCTGCCCCTCTGGGGCTGCCTGGCCATTTTTACAAGGGGAAGGTGAAGGAAAGAATAATTTATTTATTGAGTATTTAGCTATGTGCCAGACACTGTACTAAGAACTTTACAAATATTATCTCACTTGAACCTCATAACGATCTTAGGAGGTAGAGATTATTACCCCATTTTACACTTAAGTAATCAAGGGAAACAGGAATTAAGTGACTTCCCCAGGGTCACATGGATAGTAAGTATCTGAGGATGGATTTCAACCCAGGTCTTCCTGATTCCAGGTCCGGTGTTTTATCCACTGAGTCACCTAGCTGTCTGAATAAGTGGGTGCTGAAAGCTCCTTACTCTGAGCTTAAGGAGGGAGACCTACCCTGAAGGCAAAAAATACTTTGAAGTCTTCTTTGGGAAAGTATGAACAGCAGATGGGGATGGCCTGAGCTTTGGGATGGAGTTAATAGAGAAATGGAAATCGAGGAAGGATATCTTCCTTCCCGTTGCAGGAATCTTGTGAAATCCTCAGATGTGAGGGCAGCTAAGTGGCACAGTGGATAGAGCATCAGCCCTGGATTCAGGAGGACCTGAGTTCAAATCCAGCTCAGACACATAACACTTACTAGCTGTGTGACCCTGGGCAAGTCACTTAACCCCATTGCTTAACCCAAAAAACAAAAAATTCTTTAAAAAAAAAAATATCCCCAGATGTCTGAGTGTCTGTGAAGGACTGGTTTCCCTAATTCCTGTGGTAAGCCTGGGTACACCAAGTTCCCAGTGGTATACATGGAGTGTAGATGGAAAATCAGCAAGTGAGTTCAGCATAAAGGGGCAGTACCTTCCAAGAGATCTCTATCACACATTAGTCTATCTCCTCGACACATCCTACCCTTCCCTGCTGGATAGAGTTTCCTAATTCTAATTCCTAATTCCTAATTCCTAGGTCTAGGCACATCACTCCATGGCTCAAAAATCGACCAGGCTTCCCCATTACCTGCCCCATGAAGCCCAGACTGCTTAGTTAGGCATTGGAGGCCCTCCATGTGTCATGAATCTGCTTGTTCAGTCTGACCTCACCCTATTATCTCCCCCTCATACCTGCTACTCTCCAGCCAAAATGAACTTCTAGCTGTCTCCTGAACAAGTCCAATGCTTTCCTGCCTCATAGTTTTTGTTCATGACATCCCTTTATCCTTAAATGCAATCCCCGCCTCTATTACTCTGCAACCCTAAATTCCTGGGCTCCCAGCCCAGAAAGCAATGAGTAAGAAAGAGACCTCCCTGTTATTGTCACAGGACAATCCATTTCCTTTGCCTTTATAGAGATGGACAATGGAAGTGTCCTTGAACTCCTGAGGGTAATCTCTTCCTGTCATATAACCTGAAAAATTTCAGTCGGATTTTATATGAGCACTGGACACCCTACCTTGTGAGTCTCAGCTGGAATAGAATCAGTACCAGGTGCTTTGCCACACGAAAGGAGCTTAATGGCATTCAAAACCTTTCCTTCACTTAGAATTTCAGCTAGGGAGGGACTGACTTCAACACTATGAAAGTGTTCAGTCTATTTCTCTAGGATCATGTCCTTATCACTAATTATTGTGGCTCCATCAGCACTGAATAATTGAGATGAACCATAGGTCTTTGGCCCATAAATAGCCTTCGGGGCATCATAAAAGTACTTTGGATTGTTACTATCAATATAAAACTGAATTTCATCTGCCTTCTTACTGAGCCAAGAATCCTGCATCTCTCTAAGCTTTGCTTGTACTTTACTTTTGATGGAATTAAATGCTGCCATTTTAGAGGTGGATGAACTATTCTGCTGGTAAACCCTATGGTGTTCTCATTTTTCATTTAGCAGCTTCTGAATTTCCCCATTATTTTCATCAAACAAGTCTTGATGTTTGAGAGTGTCCTGACCCAGATGAACAAATTCAGTGTCTGAAAGCTGCCCACTCCTTTTCTCCTCCATTATTGCCAACTGTGTGTTGGCTCAACTTTCCCTTCAAGTTAGTAACAAACTTTTCCCACTCAGAGAAGAGCTCTAATCTGTTGACATTAAATCTTCTGATAGTCACTTTGCCTTGGGGCTGCCATTTTATTGAATGAGAATAGTTAGCTTGGAGAGGATAAGTCTATGATCAGTCCAGCACTCTGTGACACACGTTGCCTTCATCATTCTCACATCCTGTTTGTCTCTTCTCCTTACAATTGCATGGTCTACTAAATGCCAATGTTTGCAAGGGTGCATCCACAAAGTTTTATTGTGCTTAAGTAAATGGAAGACAGTGTTGGTGGTGAGAAGGTCATGAGATGCGCAAGTCTTCAGCAGTAAGTGACCATTGCTGTTGCTGTTTCCAACTCCATTCCTTCCTAGCACTCCCTGCCAATTCTGGTAGTCTGAGCCTACTCTAGCATTAAAGTCACCCAGAATTATGAGCTTGTCCTCTTTTGGCACATCGATGATAAGGGTCTCCAGGTTCAATAATGGTGGGAACATAGGCACTGATGATGGTGTCATTGCATTTTCCTACAAGTGACAGTTGCATTGCCATGAGTCTGTCATTCACTCCTTTTGGTAAGGCATACAAGCTTGTTGACTAGATTGGTTTTGATTGTAAAACCTACACCAACTTCCCGGCACTCCCCTTCTCTGCGGCCCCTACAGAAAAATGGGTATCCCTCTCCAACTTCAGAAAGGTGGCCTTCATTTGCCAGCCTTGTTTCACTCAGGGCTGCTATTTGGATGCAATACCTGCTGAGTTCTCTTGCAACAAGAGCAATTTGTCTTTCAGATAGGCTGGATTTCTTAATGTCTGTAAATGTGCACACATTCCATTCGCCGATGGTGATTGGAATCGTCTTTGCAGATGTTTTTGTACATTTTTTATGCTTCAACCTCAGGGTGGGATCCCCACCTGCCACAGTAATCAGTCCATGGCTGGATAAACAGACAATTTTTAGGGCTCTTTTTCTATTCCCTTTCTCACACCAGGAGATGAGCAGTATGATCCTTCCAACTGGCTGCTCAGACAGGAAAGTCACTCCACCCAGGGTGGGGCAGGGAGGGGCACAAATCCCACTGCTGCTTCCAGTAAGAAGGTGACCCTATGGCCTGGGCTGCCTGTGTACAGGGCTGTGACTGTAGTTCCCAGTGTATCTGAACCCACTGCTTTGTCACTTGCTGTTGCCATGGAACTTTGAGATGGGTAAAAGTGGTAAAATGACATGGGTGATATCTTTTGATTCAGGCATAAATTGGATTTAAGTGAGGCAGAATTGCATGAAGTCATCAGCCTCACTCTCTCCTCCAGAGTCATCACAGTTCAGTGGCAGGATAGAATCAGGATGACTGGCGTGGCTCAAGATGTAGAGGATGACATTGTTGTCTTCCATGTCTAACCAAGCTCTAAGCACTCCACAGTGCCTGCTTCAGCTGCCTTCATGGCTGTTGGAACAAATTGTTTTCATCTGCTCATTCCACCAGGGGTTTGAGACCCCTCCATTAATCTCAAAATGGTTTACCCCATCTGTTGAAACGGTTTACTGTAGTGTGGTCGCTGGGAATGTTACAGCTTCTTGGAGCCAGAGAGGTGAAAGGTAGGTGGCTCAGGTGGACAGCAAAGGTGGAGAGCAGCCCTGAAAAGGACTCAGCAGCCCTCAAACCACAGGTACTTTCCTGAGCACACGCTACACACCATGGAACACGGTAGGAGCCTATTAGATGCTGGTGGAACTGAACTGAATGGAGCTGACACTTCTCTGATAAGTACAACTGCTTGTTTCCCCACTTCTGAGGTTATAGACAGGGAGACCCCAATTGTAATTAGCAAGAGGTCATGGGAGATGGGAGTTTGAGGCATAGAAGTTCCATGAAATGGAAGGGGTGTAGAGATAGCTTTTCATAGAAACACTAAACCCTCACCCCAAAAATAGGGGTTTTTTTAGACCTTTACAGAATGTCAGTTAGGTGCCACAGTGAATTGAGCTCTGGGCCTGGACACAGGACAACCATAAGTCAGGAAGACCTGAGTTCAAGTCCAGCCATGGATACTTACAGACTGTGAGACCCTGGGCAAGTCATTCAAACTCTGTTTTCCTCAGTTTCCTCAATTATAAAATGGGAATAATAGCACCTACCTTCCAGGGTTAGTTTGAGGATGAAATGAAATATTTGTAAAGCGCCTAGCACAATACTAGGTATATAGTATGTGCTTCATAAATACTTGCTTCCTTCTTTCCATGGAAGATCCCTTTTTCATCCCTCTACATGTGTCTGTCCTTAATGTGACTCCCTGGATACCCTTAAACAGGGGCATTTCCTGTATCCTTCAGTTCAATTTCTCTCTCTCTCTCTCTCTCTCTCTCTCTCTCTCTCTCTCTCTCTCTCTCTCTCTCTCTCTCTCTCTCTCTGTCACACTCTCTGTCTCTCCCTCCCCTCCTCCCCTCTCTCTTGGCAGTTGATATTAAGTGACTGTCTCAGGGTCACACAGCTAGTAAGTGTCTGAGGTAGATTTCAACTCATGTTCTCCTTACTCCAGGGCCAGTATTCTATCCACTGCACCACCTAGCTGCCCCAATCACTCTCACAAGGGAGGCAACAGGAGATAGCAGATACAGAATTGGACTTGGGAGTCAGGAAGACCTGCATTCAAATCCAACCTCTGACACAACCCACAATGGGACTGCCACATACTGGCACTGATATCATGGAAACAGACATAAACCAGAAGGTATGAGTGAGCTCTATGTGGGAGGGTTGCTGACAAAACTGCCAGATATCCATAGAGTGTTCTTTAACTTTTCAAAGCATATTTAGAATGTTTCATTGGAACCTTCTACCACTCCTATGAGGTTAGCAGAGCTAGTTACCAGTCCCCATTGGACTGATCAAAGCTGAGGAATGTTGACCTTGCTAGGATCAGAGGTCTACAACTGAAAGGTTCCAGAGAGGTCATCTAGTCCAACCCTATCATTTTACAGATGAGGAAACTGAGGCCCACTGAGAGGAAATGACTGGCCCAAGTCCATACAGCAATAAATGCCAAAGGTGGGATTTTAATTCAAGTTCTCTGTCTTTAGAAGACATATTGTTTACACACACACACACACACACACACACACCACATACACACACATATTCTACCACAATTGCTAAAGATCACAGAACCCAGGAATGACCAAGCCCCTCCCTCCTAAATGGATTCCCTCAACTCTTGCTATCACCCATCAGATTTCTGAAGTCCATTTTCTGAGAGAGTTTGAATTGTGGACTGGACTTTTGATTTCATTGGTACAGGGAACTCCCAGGGATAAAACACTTTCTTTCTGCACAGATCAGCAACACTCTGCCATGTTTAGTCTTAAAGTACTTAATTGTTTGCCCAAGGCCAAATCACCCATACCTGACAGTGGCAAAATTGTGGGAGATTCAGGTGAGTAAAAATTTGGAGGTTTGGAGATCCTTCCCTAGAAGTTCACCAAGGATAAATTCCTTCACCCATGATCCTTGCCATTTCTTAGGAAGGGTACCTGATCTAAGGCCCAGGAAGAACCTGCCTGAGTCTCAAGCTGAAACGCTGGTGGCAGATTTCAGAGATGAGTTGGAGGGAAGATGAAGGACACTGCCCTCTTTCTGAGCCTGTTGGAGGGCTTGGAACTGGGACAGGAGCTGTTACATGCTAAGAATCATAGACATATCCTTTGTTAGCTTGTAAATAAAAGTCACAAAACGTCAAATTAAAAAATGATATTTCAGGCACTCAGTAATGTGGTAATTCATTTATAAGCAGCTATTCAGAGGCAGCTAGGTGGCTCAGTGGATAGAGCACTGGGCCTGAAATTAGGAAGATTTGAGTTCAAATACAGACTCAGACATTCACTAGCTTTGTGTCCCTGGGCAAGTCATTTAACCTCTGTTTGCCTTAATTCACTGGAGAAGAAAATGGAAAACCACTCCAGTATTTGTGCCAAGAAAACCCCATACAGCACCATAAAGAGTCACACACAACTCAATAACAACATTTATAGCAGCAAAATAATTTTGCACGAGGAACTAAATATCTCTTATACACCTACCCATCCCTTCATTCATACCCATGGCTTCACAGAGATGGTAGATGGTGAATATTAGTTCTTACATCCAGGTAACAATATGCACTGAGATCTACCCAGATGTGCTCTTGGTTCAGGGCTAATGATATCTCTGATTATACCGTTTAGGTACAAATGTGGATGTGAGCCAGGTGCCTCTCCAATACCTTTGTCATCAGAGTCGGCACAATCTTTCGTTATCTACTGAATCCTGTTTCAAATCAGGAAGGCAGTGAAGTGCTGGGGTGGAGGTGAGGGGAATTGGGAGTTAGCAGGTCTGGATTCTCATCCTAGCTCTTTCACAACCAACTGTGTGAGCTAAGGGGTGACACAACATCTCTGTGTCTTCATTTCCAAAGTGAGGGGTATCTCCCAGTTCTCCCTTCCTGTGAGTCTGAACAGCAATCACTCCACCTGTTTTCTATGAGACATTGCCAACTTTAATTTGGCCTTAGAAAGCTAGGAACCTGGATTTATAGGAGGAAGGGATCTGGGAAACCATTGAAATCAATGCTCTCATTTTACAGGTGAGAAGACTGAGGCCTGGGGAGATTGAATGACTTGGCCACAGTCACACAGGTAATAAGTGGCACAGTTAGATTTTGAACCCAGGTCCTCTAAATCCCAATTCAATGTCTTGATCAACTATATCAGGGAACCTTTGGCCTCAAGGCCACATGTGGTCCATTAGGTCCTCAAGTGTGGCCCTTTGACTGAATCCAAACCTCATAGAAAAAATCTCCTTAATAAAAGGATTTGGTCTGTAAATTTTGGACTCAGTCAAAAGGCCACACCCAGTGACCTAGAAGGCTACATGTGGCCTTGAGGACATGGGTTCCCCACCCCTGAACTATGCTATGCAATCTACTCTGTGTATGCACACATTCTTGTGCATGTGTGTGTGTGTGCGTACATGTGCTTGTTTGTGTATAATCCATTAAATGCATATTTAACATATAACATACCTATAAAATATATCACATCCTCATATATAATGATGTTTTAAATGTATAAAGATGTATTATATATGTGCGTGTGTGTGTGTATATATATATACATATATATACACACACACACACACGCACATATATATAAAAAAATCAAGATATTTTATGTTTGAGTATGTGAACACTCATATGCTTTCAATAACCCTAACATCCTGACAAACTCATTCAGTTCATATTCATAGACCACTGGAGACAGCATCTTTAATGCTTTTTTTTTTTTAGAAAATTCTTCATGTTCCTTGACGCCAATGCTTTAGGTCTGAGAAACAAAACTTCTGCACCTGGCACAGGTCTGGTCTGGAAAGCATCCTCCTCAGAGCAATTCCAGAAGACAAATATTCCCAAGTGCCACCCGACCAAGGCTCCCATATCTGCTGTCAGCCTCCCCACCCCCAGTCATTAGAAACTGCTTAGATGGGTGGCTGCTCCCTTGGAGAATGTGAGGAGAAATGTGGATGGGGAGTTCAGCAAGTTGAGATATTAAAAGCCTCAGTCACACGGAACATCTATATTAATGATTGCAACAGTTACATAGAGGTTAATTCAACTCAATGGTATTAAATCTAAGCCCCTAGAAGGCAGGAACACACCCTAGTTATGTTTCCTGTCACCCAGCACTGGCTCAGGATTCATATCCATGAAAGTATTTTGGAACATGTAATATACTGTGCAAACAGACCAGCCTTTTGTTGAACTGAGGCTACTTGGTCCAGGCCAGGCTCAAACCTTGGGGTCAAAATAGAAAGCTGTATTGTCTTTTCCCACATCTTTGGTCATCTTGACAGGTTTCCCTTTCTCCGTTGAACTACAGATGAACCAGCCAGGATAAGCAGCTGATTGAAAGGTAGAAGTGGTGCCATTTGTATTTACGTGAAACACAAAAGGCTTCTCTGCTTTCGGGGCATGATATAATTTCATTATGTCCTTCTCCTGAAAAGCAAGAAGAGAGAGCCCATCAGATGGAGGTCATAGAATTTCAGAATACGAGAAATGGGAAGGATCTCAACAGCCATCCAGTCCAACCCATACACAAAAGATGTCTCCACTATAATACATATCTTGACAGTCATTGAAACTCTACTTGAAAACCTCCAAGGACTGGCAATCCATCTCCTCTTGAGGCTGTCCATCCACTCTGAGACAGATCTAATTGTTGGGATGGGTTTGCTGATATTAAGCCCAAATCTGCCTCTTTGCAACTTCTACTGGCTGATCCTAGTTCTGCCCACCGAGGCCAAATGGAATGTCAAGTCCCTCTCCTATGAGATAGCCCTTCAACTACTTGAAGACAGATATAATGTGCCCCTCCCAAATCCCCATATCTTTTCTTCTCTAGGCTCAGCATGCCAGATTCCTTGAACCAAGCCAAAAATGACAAGGAATCAAGACCATCCATTATCTTAGTTGCCTTCCTCTGGAAATTCTTTATTTTATTTATGCCCTTTTAAACCCGTGTTGCCCAAAATTGACACAATACTCCACATGAAGTGAGACAAGAGCAGAGTACAGTTGGACTGTCATTCAGCTCTTCCTGAACCATCCCTTTTGATGCAGCCAAAAGTTGCATTTAATTAGTTTTCATTTTTGTTTTTGTTTTTGCTGCTTCTTCCCCTGAGAATTTTAAGCAAATTAACCTTCCCATTGGCAGCTAAATTCTATTGAAGCTGGATCAGGAAGACATGAATTCAAATCCTGCCTCAGATACTTACTAGTCATGCAAGTCTAGGAAGTCACTTAGTGTCTGCTTGCCTCAATTTCCACATCTTTAATGTGGGGATGATAAGAGGACCTTCCTCACAAGGTTGTTGTCAGAATCAGAAGAGATAACATTCCTAAAGTGCTTTGCAAACCTTAAAGTGCTATATCAATGAGAGCTATTATTATCCATCACCATTGCCTTTCAAAGGGAATGTCAGTTGACTGCCCTGTTGTAGAACTCATACCAAGGACTTCACAGACCTTGACTCCCTTTTCTGGCCACCACTCCCTTAAGTATGGCATCTTCCCCATTAGAAGGTAAGCTCCTTAAAGGAAAGGACTTTTCTATTTACATTCTCAGTGCTGAGAACAGTGTTAGCTCATAGCAAATACTCAATGTTTTTCTTTCATTCAGTTCTGAGTACCACATTTCAGTAAGAACTTTAAAACTGGAGAGTACCCAGAAAAGAGAGACCAGAATGATGAAAGATGCTAAGATTGTGCCACATAAGAATGAGATGAAGGTGAGGGAAAATGCTATCCACATCCAAAGAAAGAACTACGGAGTTTGAATGCAGATCGAAGCATACTGTTTGCTATTGCTTTTCTTCTGTTGTGTTTTGTTTCCTCTTTCTGATGGTTCCTCCTATTGGTTCTAATTCTTCGTTACAACATCACCAGTGTGAAAATATGTTCAATGGGAATGTATATGTATAGCTTATATAAGATTGTGTGCCATTTTGGGGAAGGAGGCAGAGAGGGAGGGGGAGAAAAAGTTAAAACAAAAGCTTATGAAAGCTATTGTTAATAAATTAAAATAATTAAAAAAAGAATGAGATGAAGGAACTGGTGATGTTTAGCTTGAAAGAGAACAGCTCTATGGAGGACATGATATGTTTTTTCAAGTGTCAGTTGGTCTTTCAAGTAGAAGAAGGATTTAAATATTTTCTGCTTCATCCCACGGGGCAGAACTAGGAAGAAAGTGTGAATATTGCAGCAAAGATTCAGGACTGATATAAGGCAAAACAACGTAATGATTAAAGCTCTCCAAAGTGGAATCAGCTACATTGAAAGGCAATGACAGGAAAGAAGGAAGAAAAGAAGGAAGGAGGGGAGAGAGACAGGGAGGGAGGAAGGAAGGAAGGAAGGAAGGGAGAAAGGGAGAGAGAAAGAAAGGAAAAATGAATTTATAAAAGGTCTATCACATGCCAGAAAACATATAAAACAAAGCTAGAAAGCATATGGAGCATAGGTATAGTTTGGAAATAGCCAAGACATGGCATGATGACCTGGTTTTTAGCACGGTAAGGCAAAAGCTTATTTATCACAACCCAAGAGATTTCATTGCAACCCTGGATGACCATAAGTTAGTAACACTTTCTAGTAGATTCTAATTCAAGTATTGGCTGCATTAGGTGACCTCTGAGATCCTTTTCCACTCTGAAATTCTATGAGATGCTATGAAACTCACCTCCAGCTTCAGTATGGGCTGTCCTCCACTAGCTTCACAGCACAGACACAGTTTATGGCCTTCTACTCCCAGGTAAATAGGATTGCCTTTGCCATTTTCAAGAGACTTATCTCGGCATGGTACGCTTGTCAGTAAGGCTGGGAATACAAGAATCAGAGACCACACAGGGTGAAAAAAGTATGAGGATCAAGAATCCATTTCTGACAAAAAGGAAAGTGATGGAGGAGGGCACCATCCATCTAAAGAAAAAGCAGGGGAATGCCACAGTTGGACTTGAGCTTCAGTGATATTGAGTTGGAAATGTCTAGGGAAGGGAAGGGAAGGAATGTGAAGTGCTTAGGTCTATGGGTATTTTCCATTCATTCCTAGATGGAGAGGTTATCTGCTCAATGGTCTAGTCCTCGTATTGATTCCATTTTTCCTTTGGACTTTGGAATCCCTGGCATGAATTCTAGCTCCTGAACTCTGAAGCACAGTCCTCCCAGCAAGCATGCCAGGAGGAGGGACTTCTGACCTCACAAAAGACCAATCTCCCAAACTGTTGCTTCAGCCATGGCTGCAATATTCTTCCTCTGATTTCCCTTCAGGTAACACCCTAACCAGGCAGGCTTGGCAGTCTCCTGAAAGATACTCCTGTTATGCTGTGTATGATATACATGAAGGAGATAGGATTCCTGATTAGCTGAAAAAAATAAATCTCACAGAGAAGCAGAGAAATGGAGAAACAGAGAGGTGGAATGGGGGAGAAAGGATTGATTTTTGGCAAACAGAAGATGCCCAAGAGGAGCTAGCACCACAATATGCATATTCATTGATTCCCAGAACCTGCACTCCCAAAGGCAACAAAGAGCAGACCTCTGGGGTGAGATTGTTCCTTCCTTGGTGGAGCTGAGATTTCCCCTCCCTTCCAAATCCCACAGACCACTAACCCATATCTATTCTTCTGCCCAAACTAATTGGTATAATTTCCCTAATTACTGTTTGCTTTGGTAGTTACATTTGTTTATTATACATGATTATCTTTGATGTAATTAGCATTTTGTGGAATGGGATAGGAGCTGGCTGAGATTACATTAACTGACGCCCTCCTGTTCTAGGGGAGGATTACTTACTCCCAGAGTGACTAGCAAAATCAGCTTTTATCCTAAACACCAAGAAAGCATTGTACTTCTAGAGGGCAAATATCTGATTGCAAAAGATAAATATAATTGTGGCCGCATACTCCTCAGGAAGATTGGAGAGTGAAGCAGTAATCACGCAGTCACAGTCATCCCCCAACTTGTCACAAAGACAATAGTGGCAATATTCCTAGAAGACGGGGAGTGTGGCATTCCATATTCCAGATCCATCCACTCAACATGCTCCCTGGGACTTCAACTTGCTACCATAAAGTTATAGACTGGGACATACAAAAGACCTTATGGTCATCAAATTCAAACTCCTCATTTTACAGATGAGGAAAATGAGGCTCAGAGAGCCTCACTTATATCTGATGACTGTTCATGATGACAAAATTATTAAGTGGCTAAGGAAGGAATCGAACACAGTTCTCCCTAATGTCAAGTTCATTGCTCTGTCAACTGTACCACCCTAGTTAGCCTGTAAAGAAATGCCATATGGAGGAGGCTCCCAACCTCTTTCCTGGATGTCAGCAACCCAGGTCAGATCCATTTGCTCCATCCCTGTGCTCCACTCTGTTTCTCTCCTCCCATTACCCCTTCTCCCAGCCCCATTCTTCCCATACTTCCCTGGCATTAGAACTCTCCCAGGTTGGATTTCAAAAGATCAATCAACTTGAGTTTCTCCTCCCTCTTCCATCCTCCCTAAGCATTGTTCTACTGCACTTTCGTCTCTGACTTTATGGAACAGCACAGTTTAACTCTAACAAAAACCAGCCTGCCTCTTCCCTCACCATCTTTCAGTGCCTGGTATAGGACTTTACCCTTTTCCCACCATTTCTATGTAATAACTGCCCAAGTCATTCCCGAAATTATTTGAACTACAGGTATCTGTCCTGGGGGACACTATAAAGAGAAGGTCATCCAAAGCAAGAGACTACCTCAAAGAAAGAGAAAATAAGGTCAAGTTTCCTACTCACTTGGGTGCACCACTCCATTGTCAGGAACTGCTATGAGGGTCTTCCCTTGAAGGACGAAGACTTGCTGATGGATGTCACGAATTTTCTTGAGGTCAGGCTTATCTACCGCTTTCAAATGAAAATTGTTACGATGTAAATGTCATTGGCTGATGAGGATTAAAGCTGATTTATTGGGTTGCTTTCCAGTAGATTGCTGATTTTCATCAAGCACATAGAGAAGGATGGACTGATGTTGATGGAATATGGCCCCCAACAGAGTCCACATACCACCACTTTCTCTGTATATATAAATCCCTACTGTGATGACCAGAGAGCTGTGATTGTGAAGGAGAGAACTGCAGAATTTCAGAAGTGGAAGGGAACTTAGAGTCCATCTAACCAACCCACTCCCAAACATTGAGTACGTCTAGCAAATACCTATTCCTTTTTTAAGAGAACCTTTAATGCAAAGGACCCTATCACATCAGGAGACAGCCCAATTTCACTTTGGGACAGCTCTAATTTTGGGAAGGTTTTTCCTGACACTGAGTCTAAATTTACCTCTTTGTAAACTGGACGTTTTATTCTTCTTGTTGTCTTCACTGGCAAACAACATGGGTTTAATCTCTCTCCCCAGGGTTGGCTTTATGTACTTAAAGACAGTGATCATTTCCCCACTGAATCTTCTTTTCTCCAAGCTGAACCTCCCCGGTCTCTGTAAACCATCCTCATGTGTGATGGACTTCAGGCCTATCCCTCATCAAGCTGCCCCCATCTGGCTGCTTCCAGCTTCTCAGCATCCTCCCTCATGCCTCAAAAGGAACACAGCCTTCCAGGTGTGAGAACAGAGTCATAATCACCTCCTTATTCCTGGAAGCTGTGATGGATTCTCTCAAAACATCCCCATATCACATCGAGGGTGTGTGCGTATATGTGCTTCCCTGTCATAATCTCACTGCAGTCAATATCAAGGCACTGAATTGGCCTCCCTTCTCTGAGTACTCACCAGTTTATTAAAGTCCTTACTGAATGGAAACCTCAGGTCTTTTTCAGGCAAACTGTTATCTATGTACAGCATCCAGTGCTGGTTAAGTCTATTCTTAAACCTAAGCATAGGACTTTGCATATATCTCTATTATATTGAATTTGATTAGCATGACAGTCCAATGTTCTAGTTTGTCAACATCTATTTGAAACCTGATTTTATGCCTCTGAGTATTGACTATCCCCCTTGACTCTGTTATTACCTGAAAGCTAGGGAAGAATCCCATCTGTCATTGATAAAATTGTTAAACATCCCAGGGTCAAGAACAGATCCCTGGGGCGCTCCACTAGAGAGCTCCTTCCAAGTCTACTTCTTTCTTGTATGTTTCTTGCTGTTCACTCACATCTGACTCTTCATGACCCCATTCGGGGTTCTCTTGGCAAAGATGCTGGAGTGGTTTCCCATTTCCTTCTCCAGCTCATTTTACAAATAGGGAAACTGAGGCAAATAGGATTAAGTCACTTGCCCAGTGTCAGACATCTAGTAGATGTCTGACACTGGATTTGAACTCAGGTCTTCCTGACTTCAGGACTGAGCTATCCACCTAATCATTAAGAAATCATCTTTTGAGTCCAGCCATTCAAACAATTCTCAATCCATCTGGATTCCAATTGTCCTATAATAAAGGCAGAATCTACCTCTCCCCACAAGAATAGCATGAGAGCCTTTATTGCTTTGCCAAATTCAGCTGAATTCTAATTGTGGCATCTCCCTGATCCTCCATCAAACAAGGAAACAAATTTAGAATCATTTGACTTGTTTTTATTAAAGCCATGCTAACAATCTGTGATCACCTCTTCTTTCTCTAGCTGTTCATCCAGCATTGCTTGCATAGTTCTCTCTACAATTTTGTAGAAATCCAAGACAAGTTCACTGGCCTATAGTTGGCAGAGCAGTTCCCATTCTTTTCCTTTTGAAGGAAATCAGGATGCTTTCCTTTCTCTGGGCCCACAGCATCATGGACATTCTCTAGGATCTTTCAAATGTCATTGGCAGTGTTTTCCCTACATCTGCCAAGAAGTAGCTTACTTGGACCAGGTAACTTGAATTAAAGAGTAGCTCTCTTAATATTTCTTTGCTCATCATGGCTATCCACTCCCAACCAACCATTACCGTAGAAAGGGGAAATTGGACCTATGTCTCCATTCCTGGGGGGCTTGGTGTCAGGAGGGAACTGCATGAGCCTAGGACAGGCTTCCCCCTATACTACCATGGGAACCCAGACAAGCATGCTTTGGGGTAGGGAAGGTGGCATAGACATATCTCAAGTGGTTTTGTTAAATCTCAAAAATAGTGAAACTAGAAACACAAAAATCTTGGCGCTGTGCTGTTTCCAGGTTAAAGGGGGCATGATATCCTTCAACCAATCAATCAACAAGCTGTTCTGCCATACGGTAGATCCCACACCTGCCCTTAAATTCTGACAGAGGAGATAACATGCACACATATAGACAGTTCTCTTTATGTGAGTGGATTGGTTGACAGTAATGTGAATTTGCCTGGGACTTGGGGAAGGGAGGGATGGAAGCAGAAAGAGGACTGCAAATGGGGCTCCCTCCCATTCAAGGCCAGCACACAGTTCAAGGACAGAGACAGAGAAGCAAGAAAAAGAACAGGAACACGCAGGAAGCAGGACCAGAACTTAGAGGAAGAACAGGGAGTGGGGATGGAGGGTCATGTGGGGCCAGAAGGACACATACAAGTGTGGACAGACATGCTAAACCAGATGGCAGACAGACAGAAGGGCGGGCAGCTGAGCAAAGATCTCTCTCAGCATAGGAGGTCTCAAGCCAAGCCCCCATCCCACCATGTCAGTGGTGAGGGAGGAGGATCTGTCCTACCTCCATCCTGCTTTCTTTTGGAGGGCTTCATTTGGGGGGAGGGATTATTTGTTTTTGGTGGAGGAGGGAGGATGAGAAGCCACAGAGCACCCACAGCAACAGGCAGGAGTTGGGAGAGAGAGACAACAGAGTACTGTAGGGTAAAGTTAACACAGAGACTTTTAATAGAATGTGGATTTCTTTCAGAATTCTTTAAGAAAAGTCAAATTAGAGTAAATTTATGTAAAGTGATAGCTCTGTATAGGAAGATATAGAATATACACAAAATTAATTTAGGGTCGTTTGGGGAGGGAGAGACACCAGCAGCCAGGGGCAATGAGAAAGCCTCTGCCACAGGCACACGTGAAAATAAAATGTAATGGGACACACAAGTGTCTCCCATACACTGGGTAGTATTTAGGGGGCTCTCATGTGTTCCCATAAGCATGAGTTCTGGATTCTCTAAAACTGGTCTGAGTAAACTTCTCACCCCACAGTGACCTGTAGCCTTCTCCTCTCCAGGGTGGACACAGATCATGGATACAAAGCTGGAAAAGATCATAGTGACCATCAAGTCTAACCCATCTGGCAAAATCCAGCCTCAGACACTTACCAGCTGTGTGACCCTGGGCAAGTCACTTCACCTCTATTTGTCTTAGTTTCCTCAATTATAAAATGAAGATAACAATAGCATCTACCTCCCAGAGTTGTTGTGAGGATCAAATAAGAAAATAGTTGTAAAGCACTTAGCACAGTGCCTGATATAGTAGGTGCTATATAAATGCTAGTTGTTGTGTAATATTATTGTTGTTATTATTATTATATGAGGAAACTGAGGCCCAGGGATATTAAATGACTTATCCAAGAGCACACAGGCCATAAGCGTCACAGGGAGAACATGAACCCAGTCCCTCTAACTTCACAACCAGTGAAGGCTCTTGGCATTGCCCCACAGCTGACTAGACTGAGAGCCAATGTTGTCTGCCATATTGCTGCTTACCATGCGAATGTGGATTGGGGTCGATTGTACTCATGATAAGATTCTCTCTGCTCCTGCAAGGATAGATTAAAGGTAATTGATTTGTGGGACTTTCTTCAGGGCTACACCCAGGTATAGCCCCATACTGAACTTTACCTCAGCACCTCTATCCAGAGAGGTGTGGGTGAGGAAAGAAGGAAATAAGCATTCATTAGGAACCTTAATAAATAGAGCTAATAAATGCTTATTCCCTGTCCTCTCTCCCCCACAGACTATGGGCCAGGCTAAGCACTTTACAAATGCTACTGTGCCAAGTCTTTTATAAATATTATCTAATTTTATCCTTATAACAACCCTTGGAAGTAAGTGCTGTTATCATTCCCACTTTATGAATTAAGGAAACTAGATTGAGGCAGATAATGACTTAAGTGACTTCCTCAAGGTCAAATAGCTAACAGTGTTTGAGGTCAGGTTTGAACTTGGGTCTTCCTGCCTCCAGACACTCCAGTGTGCCACTTAGCTCTGCTAGGGTGAGGAAGCCCCCTGGGCCATGGTTCAGCAGGTCATGGCAACTGGACTAAAGAGATTCATAGGTGACTCATTTTTCCTGGCACCACAGGGCACTCCACTCAGCTTCCTCAGCAGGGATCTCCCCATGACCACAGGTATCACCTCCAATGTCCCCCAGAGCAACAGGTGGGACAGCAGACCAGCCCTCAAGAATATGCTCCCATTCAAAGATCCTACCAATGTCGCAATTTTCCCACCATAGGTAAACGTGTCCCTAAGAGTTTCCACACTGAACCTGACTCATCAGCCGTCAGTACCCACTCCTAGTGAGCAGGGAAATGATATGCTACCCTCATGGGCATAAAGGACCCTATAAAGAAAGACCAAAACATTCTGATAATAGAAATACTTAGGCTCAGACCCACACCCATCCCTGGATTCCAAGGGACAGCAATGAGAGAAAGATCCAGAGACAGACGATTTTCAGCTGCAAGAAGAATCAAAGGGTACCTGGTCCAATCACTCTCTTCAATTTTCTTGAGCTACTGGGCTGTGATGGTTTCTTTAAGCTCCAATGAGATTTTCTGGGGCTACTTGGCCTTTTAGCCAATTGAGGAATTGGGTGGTTCTGCAGCTTGGGTGAAGACAACTCCTACCTTGGAACTTCAGGAGAAGTATCTAAGGCTGCTCCCAAGGATGCCAGGGAATATATAAGAGGTGGCTGGGTGGGGAGGGTGGAGTCAGCAGCAGTGGGAGGAGCTGGGCTGGGCCTTGAAGGTTCCACCTTAGTTTTACTTTGAAAAAATCCCTAAATACCTGTGTTTCTGTCAAGGAGCTGTTTTCCTAGCAGGAAAGCAGGGAAAATTTTACAGCAATTTCTCTGATAAAGGCCTCATTTCTCAAATATATAGAGAGCTAGTTCAAAGTTATAAGAAGATGAGTAATTTCCCAATTGATAAATGATAGAAGGATATGAACAGGGAGTTTTCAGATAAAGAAATCAAAGCTATCTATAGTCATATTAAAAAAATGCTCTAAATCACCATTGACTGTAGAAATGTGAATTAAAACAGCTCTGAGGTACTAACTCACACCTATCAGATTAGCTAAAATGATAGAAAAGTTAAACTGTAAATGTTGAATGGATGTGGAAAAATTTTAACACTGATGCACTGTTGGTGGAGTAGTGAACTAATCCAATGGTTTTGGGGAACAATTTAGAACTATGTCCATGTGTATACCCTTTGATCCAACAATACCACTGCTAGGTCTATAACACAGAAGGAAAGCAAAGAACAGAAAAGAAAAGGAAAAGAAAAGAATTCCATATGAGCAAAAATATTTATAGCAGTTCTTTCTGTAGTGGCAAGAAATTGGAAAATGAGGGGGATGCCCATCGATTGAGGAATGGCTGAACAAGTTATAGTGTAGGATTGTGATGAAATGCTATTGTGCTAGAAGAAATGACAAGTAGGATGATTTCAGAAAAACCTGGAAAAACTTACATGAACTGATGCAGAGTGAAGTGAGCAGAGCCAGGAGAAGATGGTACATACAATTATAGCAGTATTGTACAGTGATCAACTGTGAATGATTTCACTGTTCTTAACAATACAATAATCCAAAACAATTTGTGATGAAAAATGCTATTCACCTCCAGAGAAAGAACTGATGGAGTCTGAATGCAGATTGAAATCTACTTTTTAACTTTATTTTTCGTGGTTAATTGTTTTTAGTCTATGTTCTCTTTTGCAACATGACTAATATGGAAACATGTTTTGCATGACTGTAAATATATTATCTATATCAAAGTGGTTGCCTTCTCAAGAAGGGGGGAGGGAAAGGAGAGAGGGAACTTGGAACTCAAAAACTGTATTAAAAAAAATGAATGTTAAAGTTGTTTTCTGCAATAAAAAAAAAAACAAACCACTTTGGAAGCAAAAAGGAGTGAATGAATGAATGAATGAAAGGAATGATGTGTATTGTGTTATGCACGTGGAGATCCAGAACTGGGATAGATGAAGTGCACTAATAATCATTTTGGGGAGTTTTGGGGGAGGGAGAGAATATTATATAAACTTGTATCAAGAAGGCAGGGAGCTCTTCAGACCTGACACACTGTTGAATCTCTTCTGGGCTGATGTCATTGACCTGGTTGACCCCCCACTTCAAGAGATGTCTTTATACAGGATACCCCCAAAATCCATTAAAGCTCAAAATTACACTAAGACTTTTGAGGCATCTGATTAGAGTGGCATCTGGTGAATAGCCCCTTTACTTTCATTGTGGGAGAGGTAGAGAGGCCCAGTCTTAGAAAAGAAAAGAAAAGAAAAGAAAAGAAAAGAAAAGAAAAGAAAAGAAAAGAAAAGAAAAGAAAAGAAAAGAAAAGAAAAGAAAAGAAAAGAAAAGAAAAGAAAAGAAAAGAAAAGAAAAGAAAGCTATACAAGGGCTTGATTCTGTTTGAAATATACTTAGTAGATGGTACTAAGGGGCTAGAGCTCAGGAGGGTGACTAGGTCTGTATATATAGATCTGGGTATTATCTGCATAGAGATGATAATGAAATGATGTGAGCTGATGGGGTTCCTGAGCAAAATGATAGAAGAAGGAAAGAAGAGGAGAGGAGAGGAGAGGAGAGGAGAGGAGAGGAGAGGAGAGGAGAGGAGAGGAGAGGAGAGGAGAGGAGAGGAGAGGAGAGGAGAGGAGAGGAGAGGAGAGGACAGGAAGGAGGAGGGAGAGAGAGAGGAGAGGAGAGGAGAGGAGAGAGGACAGGACAGGACAGGAGAGGAGAGGAGAGGAGAGGGAGAGGGAGAAAAGAAGAAAGTGAGAGAAGAGAATCTTGGGATATGATCATGGTTAGGAGGTATGAAATAGATGGTAGAAAAAAGACTGAAGAGTAGTCAGAGAAGTAGGAGGATAACCAATAGAGCAATTTCTATCAATATAAATGTACTCTTTGCTGACAGAAAGAAAGAAGGAAAAATATATTTCTTATATGATTAGAATGCTTTGACTGTACAGAAAAAGGATATCCACCTTGTACTGCCAGCCTGGCCCATTGACCTGCATAATAATCAGTTGAGTTGGAAGGGGGGAATTTTGGCCCCTGGGACAAGAATGGGGTTGGGGATGGGATGGGGAGGAGGGAGGCAGAGCTAGTGCATGTGAGGGTGGTAAGGCTCCACAGCACTTATGGCCCTCTACCTCAGGGCTTGGCAAAGTTGTCCCCCAGACCTGGCATCAGACCCCTGGACCATGGAAAAAGGGCATGCCGCTACTGGAGTGGGAACTCAGTTTTCTATCCTTTCACCTCTCTCTGGGCCTCACTCCTTCTGAACTTCCTCAATCTTGCCAATACCACCACTCCTTCTATCTTTAATGCCTTCTCCCAGGAATCCCTCCCATGTTTCTGTTCCCCTCCCAAATCCCTCCCTGAACAAAGTTGTGACTCAGAGTTTCCACACAGAACCCAGCTTATTATCTTCATTCTGAATGTTGAATGACCATCCAAGAACTCAAGGCAGTTTGATCACAATAGTAAATGCTACACTATCTGAGCTGACCTCACCAAAACCCCCCAATGTAGGTTATGTTAGGTATGATCGCTATTTAATAGGTGAGGAAAATGAGATGGACAGAAATTGTGACTTACTCCCACGTTGACCAGCGACTGAGGAGAAGGGAGTGGATGGAAGGGGTTTTCTGGACATGGAAGTGATAGGACACAGAGTGACAAATAGTGAGGAGTCAGGGATAATAGCACTATTGCAAACCAGGAAACACAGTGGAGCCCTCAACAGAAAGAGGGAAATTCAGAAGGAGAACGCATCCCTGGGAAAGATAATGAGCTCTGTTCTGGACGTGTTTATTTTAAGATGCCTACAGAACATCCTGTTTGAAATGTACTTGGGAGTTGGAAATATGGGTCTAGCAGGGCAGACCAAGTTCTCAGTGATATATATGGAGTGTGGAGGGAAAATCTGCAAATGAGTTACCATACCCTTCCATCACCTCAATGTATCCTATCCTTCCATCCCAGATGGACTTTCCTAATTCTGTGTAGGTCTAGGCACATCACTCCATGGCTCAAAAATCTACCAGGCTTCCCCATTACCTGCTCCATGAAGTCCAGACTGCTTAATCAGCTATTGAAGACTCTCCATGTGTCATCAACCTGCTAGTTCAGTCTGATCTCACCCTATTCTCTCCCCCTCATCCCTATTGCTCTCCAGCCAAAATGGACTTCTAGCTGTCTCCTGAACAGGTCCTGTGCTTTCCTGCCTCATAGTTTTTGTCATGCCATCCCTTTATCTTTAAATGTCATCCCCTCACTATACTTTGTAACCCTGAATTCTGGGGCTCCCAGCCAAAAAAGCACTGATCTAGAGATGAGAGATTCAAGTAGACACCAGCCCTTCCAGGGTACATCAGATAATGACATCATTTGAATTTGTCTTTACAGACCTGATTTTTTTAGAGCATCCCAGAAGAAAGGACCCAGGAAAGTTCATTCTCCATCTTATCACATCATCAATAAAGGCTGATTACATACTTACTCTGTGCCAGGTACTGTGGCTAACTCTAGGGATACAAAGAAAGGCAAAAATAGCCCTTGTTCTGCAGGAGCTCAAGATCAAATGTATCTTGTGGTGGGCAGAGCGGATCAGTGCTTCAGATCTCTGAATGCCTTTGCCCTGTCCCCACCTTCTAAGACTTGGTGAGCTATGAACGGAATGATCAGAGCTTTGAGGTTCCAGAGAGACCACTGAGACCTGGGAGGGATGGGGGATGAGACAATTCAAGCTCCGCACCAGGTCATCCCTATCTCCAATCCAGGAAAGAGCCTCATCCAGGTTCTGTCTCTCCTCTCCAAGTGGGAGGTTTTGGTTTAAGACAAGCCTCCAGCTTCTTATTGAATGAACTTCACAGTCTCGCTCCAACTCATCTTTCTGTAGTGATGTCGCTCCTGGGCTACCTCAGACCCATTTGCTGTAGTTAAATGCATACTGTTTCCTTCAAGAGAAGGTTAGCACCTGGAGACAGGGTCCATTTCACCTTTTGTCTCTGCACCTCCAGCACTGAGCACAGTGCCTGGAACACAGTAGGAGCTTATTAGATGCTGGTAGAACTGAGCTGGGTGGAGCTGACACCTCTCTGAAAAGTACGACTGCCTGTTTCACACCTCTGACTTTATAGAAAGCAAGACCCCAATTACAACTAGCAAGGGGTCATGGGTGATGGGAGTTTAGGGCACAGAAGTTCCAGAAAATGGAAGGGCTGCCAGTCAGGAAGAAGATGGAGGTGTAGAGCAGAGATAGTGTTTCATAGAAACACTAATACCTCCCCTCCACACACACACACACACACACACACACACACACACACACACACAAGAGTTTTTTAAACCTTTACAGAATGGCAATTAGGTAACACAGTTAATTGAGCTCTGGTCCTGGACACAGAGCAACCTTAAATCAGGAAGACCTGAGTTCAAGTCCAGTGTTAAATACTTACAGACTGCAAGATCCTGGCCATTCACCTCTGTTTTCCTGAGTTTTTTCAACTATAAAATGGGGATAATAGCACCTACCACCTAGAGTTATTTTGAGGATAAAATGAGATACTTGTAAAGCTCCTACCACAATACCTCATAGGTAGCAGGTCCTTCATAAATGCTTTCTTCCTTCTTTCCATGAAGGGTAGAAAGGTGTCCCTTTCTCATCCCTCTACCTGTGTCTCTCCATAATCTGTGGTTCCCAGAACTAACTCTCTGGATACCCTTAAATGGGAGCATTTCCTCTGTCCTTCAGCCTCAATTGCACACACATACTCACACACACACACACACAGACTCTCTCTCTCTCTCTCTCTCTCTCTCTCTCTCTCTCTCTCTCTTTCTCTCTCTCTTTTGAGGAAATTGAGGTTGACTGAGTTGCCCAGGGTCACAGGTGTAAATGTCCCCACATGAATATTTACTTGGTGTTTATTATACGTGTGAGTTATTCATTGTGCCTACTTGTATCTGATGCTTTGTGACCCCATGGACCATTTTGGGCTTCTTATTACCCACAAATCCTTCTCAGTCCCTCTATCTGTAGGCACTTTTCCTCAGAGAGGTACCATGGTAGGGCAGATAGAGGACTGGGCCTAGAACCAGGAAGACCTGAGTTGTTTCCTCCATTAGAATGTGAGCTTCTTGAGGACAGGGACTGTTTTTGCTTTTCTATTTGTGTCTGTATCACTTAGTACAATGTTTTGTACGTAATAGACTCTTAATAAATGCTTTATTCATTCATTCACTCCTACTTCAGCGACAAGGGCTGGATTTTATCCCTGGTGCTCTCTGCCTTTTCCTCTTCTGCCCATTTGGATGCCAAGGCTGCCCCTCCTTCCACGCATTACCCTTCTCTGCCATCTGCCCTGTCCAAACCCCTCTTAGCCCACTTGGCCCTAGATCAAGCTCTCAGACCCCATGAGGACATGGCAGGGTTGGCAGTAACACTTAATTGTTTGCCCAAGGGTCACTTCAGCCCTACTTATCATAGTCAGAATTATGGGATATTCAGGTGAGTAAAAATTTAAAGATTTGGAGATCCTTCCCTAGAAGTTCACCAGGGATGAATTCTTTCACCCATGATTCCTAACCTTTCCTGAGAAAGGTACCTGATCTAAGGCTCAGGAAGAACCTGTCTGAGTCTCAAGCTGAGACATGGGGGCAGATACTCAGAGATGAATGTGAGGGAGGATAAAAGACACTGACCTTTTTCTGAGCCTATTGGAGGGCTTTGAACTGGGACAGAAGCCCTTGCACGCTAATGATCACAGACGTATCCTTTGTTAGCTTGTAAATAAAAACCATAAAGCATCAGATTAAGAAATTGTATTTCTGACACCCAGAAATGTGACTCTCAAGTAATTCATTTATAGGCAGCTATTCAAAGGCAACTCATTTGCTCAGTGGATGGAGCACTGGGCCTGGAGTCAGGAAGGGCTGAGTTCAAATCTGGCCTCAGACACTCACTAGCTATGTGTCCCTGAGCAAGTCACTTCACCTTATTTGCCTTAATTCACTGGAGAAGGAAATGGAAAACCATTCCAATATTTGTGCCAAGAAAACCCCATACAGATTCATGAAGAGTCACACACAACTGAACAACAAATACATTTATTGCAGCAAAATAATTTTGCACAAGAAGCTTAATATCCCTCATATACCTACCCATCCCTTCATTCATAACCGTAGCTTCACAGAGATGGCAGATGGTGAATATTAGTTCTCACATCCAGGTAACAATATGCACTGAGATCTACCCAGACATGCTCTTGGCTCAGGGCTAATGATATCTCTGATTATACCACTTAAAACAGAAATGCTGATGTGAGCTGGGTGCCTCTCTAATACTTTTGTCATCAGAGTCCACACAATCTTTCATGATCTGTTGAATCCTGTTTCAAATCACTGATAACTCAGGAAGGCAGTGAAGTGCTGGGGTGGAGGTGGGGGTAATTAGGAGTCAGCAGGTCTGGATTCTCATTCTAGCTCTTTCACAACAACCAACTGTGTGAGCTAAGGGGTGACACAACATCTCTGTGTCTTCATTTCCAAAGTGAGGGGTGGGGTCCCTCCCAGTTCTCCCTTCCTGTAAGCCTGAATAGCAATCACTCCACCTATTTCCCATGAGACACTGCCAACTTTAATTTGGCCTTAGGAAGATAGGACCCTGGATTTATAGGTGGAAGGGACCTGGGAGGCCATTGAGATCAATGCTCTCATTTTACAGGTGAGAAGACTGAGTGACTTGGCCACAATCTCACAGGTAATAAGTGGCACAGTTGGATTTTGAACACAGGTCCTCTAAATCGCAATTATCAACTATACTATGCAACTTAATCAGGGTATGCATGTGTGGGCGGGGGTGAGTGTGTGTGTCTATAATACATTAAATACTTATTTTATATATAACTACACAATGTATCAATGCATGTATAACAAAGTATTAAATGTATAAATAGATATTATATATTTAACCAAGTTCTTTCATGATTACACACCCACCTTCTCCAAGAAATCCTAACTTTCTGACAAACTCATTAAGTTCATATCCATGGACCATTGGGGACAACATTTTATTTTTATTTTTGGAAAATTCTTCACGATCCTTGGGGCTAATGCATTAGGTCTGAGAAACAGGCACAAAACTTCTGCACCTGGGACCAGTCTGGTCTGGAAAGCATCCTCCTCAGAACAATTCCAGACAACAAACATCCCCAAGTTCCACATGGCCAAGGCTCCCATATCTGCTGTCAGCTTCCCCTGTCATTATAAACTGCTCAAGTAGGTGGCTGCTCCCTTGGAGAATGGGAAGGAAAATGGCTGAATGGGAAGTTCAGGAGTTGAGATACTGAAACTCTCAGTCACCCAGGACCTCTATATCAATGACTGCAATGGTTGACATTGAGATTAATTGAACTCAGCAGTATTAAATCTAAGCCCCTAGAAGGCAGGAACACACCCTAGTTATGTTTCCTGTCACCCAGCACTGGCTCAGGATTCATATCCATGAAAGTATTTTGGAACATGTAATATACTGGGCAAGCAGGGCAGACCTTTGTTGAACTGAGGCTGCTTGGTCCAGGCCAGGCTCAATCCCTGGGGTCTAAATAGAAAGCTGTATTGTCTTTTCCCACCTCTTTGGTCATTGTGATGCGTTTCCTCTTCTCCAATAAACTACAGATGAACCAACCAGCCAGGACAGGCAGCTGACTCAAAGGTAGAAATGTTTCCATTTGCATTTTAGTAAAATACAGAAGGCTTCTCTGCTTAGTGATATAATGCCACCATGTCCCTCTCCTGAAAAGCTAGAAGAAAAACCCCATCAGATGGGTTTCAGAATTTTAGAATTTGAGAACAGGGAGGGATCTCAATGGTCATTCAGTCCAACCCATACAAAAAAGATGTCTCCACTATAATACATATCTCAGTGGTTATCCAACCTCTACCTGAAAACCTCCAAGGACTGGCAATCTGTCTCTTCTTGAGGCTGTCCATCCAATCTGAGACAGATCTAATTGTTGGGATGGGTTTGCTGATATTAAGCCCAGATCTGCCCCTTTACAAATTCTACTGCTTGACCCCAGTTCTGCCCACCAAGGCCAAATGGAATGTCAAGTCCCTCTTTCATGAGATAGCCCTTCAACTACTTGAAGATAGATATTGTGTACAAGAATGATTTAAATATTCTCCGCTTGGTCCCACAAGGCAGAACCAGGAAGAAAAAGTAAATACTGCAGCCAAGATTCAGGATTAATACAAGGCAAAACAATCTAATGAGTAAAGCTATCCAAAGTGGAATCGGCTACTTTGAAATTCAATGACAGAAAGGAAGGAAGAAAAGAAGGATAGGAGGGAGGGAGAGAGGGACAAACAGAGTGAGGGGAGGGAAACAGAAGGAGAAAGAAAAGTGCATTTTTTATCTTTTTTTATTTTGGACAAATACTAAAACAAATATATAATAAGAAAAGAAAAAGAAATATAAACTTAAATATAAAATAAGAAAAGAAAAAACACATCATATGCACAGCAGAACATAGGAGAGGATTCGGAATGTATAGCAATATATCTGCATTTCAAGACACTATCTATTAAATAATGTGCGTTACATTGAAAGCTGCCCACCTTTTATTTGCTACCTTGTAGGTTTTCTTTTGTACTCTGCTGAACACTTTTTTACTTTGTTCTTTTTTCCCCTTTCCTCCTGCCTCCCCCCACCCATGCTACAATTAATCATGGAGGTATATATACATACATACATACATATATATAATATATATATATATATATATATATGTATGTATGTATGTATGTATATGTATACACACACATATGGATGTATTATATGTTGATATATACATACACATATACATATATACATACATGCATATATCATCACACATACATGTAAAATATATACTTTTGCTAATATTCTACTCCTAATCTTGTTATGTTTGTGCATATCTCTTTTTTCCTATCTCTCCTAACTCTTCTACTTTACTTCTTCCCCCTACCTAGCCCTCCTATTACTTAATCCTGTAGCAATCCCTTTTTTATTCTCCCATTCCCATAAATCTAAACAACCTTTAATAAGCCCCTTTAACCTACTGCTTTTCTTCTACCCACTAACTTGCCCTTCTATCATTTAACCTACCCCTCCTCAAAAATGGATTTTTTAAGGGTTATCACATGCCAGACACCGTGCAAAGTATTGGGGTTAAAAATATCAGCAAGTAAGGCAGTCTCTGCCCTCAAGGAGCTTACTTTCCAATGGAGGAAGACAGCACATAAAACAAAGCTAGAAAGCATATGGAGGGTAGGTGAGGTTTGGAAATGGCCCAGACATGGCATGATGGCCTGGTTTTGAGCAAGATAAGGCAAAAGCTCTTTTACTACAACCCAAGAGCTTTTGCTGGAACCTAAATAACTATTACTTGGTCATACTTTCTAGGACATTCTAATTCAGCTACTGTCGGTGACCTCAGAAATCCCTTCCTATTCTGAAATTCTATGAGGTGCTGTAACACTCACTTCCAGCTTCAGTGTGAGCTGCCCTTCACTCCCTTCCCAGCATAGACAAAATTTAGTCTGTGCTATTCCCGGGTAAATAAGATTGGTTTTACATTTTTCAATAGACTCTACTAGGCATGGTTTGGACTGTGGTGAGACCGGGAATAAAAGAAGCAGTGACAACATGGGGTGAAAAAAATATGTGCATATAAGATCAAGTGGGGCTGCTAGGTGACAAAGTGAATAGAGCTCTGGCCTTGGAGTCAGGAGGACCTGCGTTCAAATCCAGCCTCAGACACATAACACTTACTAGCTATATGACCCTGGGCAAGTCACTTAAGACCAATTGTCTCACCAAAAAAGCAAAAGAAAAAAAATTTTAAAAAGAAGAAAATCAAGAATCCATTTCTGACAGAGAGGAGGGCATCATCCATCTACAGAAAAGAGCAAAGGAATGCCACAGTTGGACTTGAGCTTCAGGGATATTGAGCTGGAAGTACCCAGGGGAGGGAAGGGAAATGAAACGCCTAGGTCTATGGGAATCTCCCATTCATTCCTGGATGGAGAGGGCATCTGTTCAATGGCCCAGTCCTCATATTGATTCAATTAGTCCTTTGGACTTTGGAATCCCTGATAGGAATTCTAGCTTCTAAACTCTGGAGCACAGTCCTCCCAGCAAGCATGCCAGGGGGAGGGACTTCTGACCTCACAAACGACCAATCTCCCACACTGTTGCTTCAGCCATGCCTGCAATTTGCCTTGTCTGATTTCCCTTCAGGTAACACCCTAACCAGGCAGGCTTGGCAGTCTCCTGAAAGATAGTCTTGTGATGCTGGTATGGTACACATGATAGAGATATGACTTCCAATCAGCTGAAAATTTTCTGATGGAGAAGCAAATAAATGAAGAAACAGAGAGATGGAATGAGAGAAAGAGGATTGATTTTTTTCAAGCAAGATATGCCCAGAAGGAGCTAACACCCCAACATATGTATTCTTGATTCCCAGAACCTGCACTTGTGAAGGCTACAAAGAGCAGACCTCTGGGGGAAATCATTCCTTCCTTGGTGGAGCTGAGATTTCACTTCCTTCCAAACCTTGGAGACCTCTGACTCCTATGTATTCTTCTGCCTTAATTGATTGGCATAACTTCCCTAATCACTGTTTTACTGTTTGCTTTGACAGCTATATTTGTTCATTATACATGCTCATCTTGGATGTAATTAGTATTTTGTGGAATGAGATGCAAGCTGGCTGAGAGGAGATTAACTGTTACCCTCTTGTTCTAGGGTAAGCCTACTTACCCCCAGAGTGACTAGTAAAAGTGGCTCTTACCCTAAACACCAAGAAAGCATAGTACTTCTAGAGGGTAAATATCTGATGTGCAATAGATAGATACAATTCTGGCTCACTTCACTTCCCTCCCCTTCCCTCTGGAAGATTGGAGAGCAAAGGAGTAATCACCCAATCACAGCCATTCCCTAACTTGCCACAAAGGTAAAATGGTAATATTCCTGGAGCCCTCAACAGAAAGAGGGAAATTCAGAAGGGAAATGCATCTCTGGGAAAGATAATGAGGTCTATTCTGGACGGATTTATTTTAAGATGCCTACAGAACATCCTGTTTGAAATGTACTTGGGAGTTGGTAATATGGGTCTAGCAGGGCAGACCAAGTTCTCAATGATATACATGGAGTGTGGAGGGAATATCTGCAAATGAGTTCACCATATCCCTCCATCACCTCAATGTATCCTATCCTTCCATCCCAGATGGACTTTCCTAATTCTGTGTAGGTCTAGGCACATCACTCCATGGCTCAAAAATCTACCAGGCTTCCCCATTACCTGCTCCATGAAGTCCAGACTGCTTAACCAGCTATTGAAGACTCTCCATGTGTCATCAACCTGCTAGTAGAGTCTGACCTCAGCTTATTCCCTCCCCCTCATCCCTATTGCTCTCCAGTCAAAATGGACTTCTAGCTGTCTCCTGAACAGGTCCTATGCTTTCCTGTCTCAAAGTTTTTGTCCTGGCACCCCTTTATCTTTAAATGTCATCCCCCCCACTATACTCTGTAACCCTGAATTCTGGGGCTCCCTACCCAAAAAGCACTGATCTAGAGATGAGAGATTCAAGCAGACACCAAGCCTTCCAGGGTTCATCAGATAATGACTTCATTTGAATTTGTCTTTGCAGACCTGATTTTTTTAGAGCATCCCAGAAGAAAGGATCCAAGAAAGTTCATTCTCCATCTTATCATATCATCAATAAAGGCTGATTACACATCTACTCTGTGCCAAGTACAGTGGCTAACCCTGGGCATACAAAGAAAGGCACAAATAGCCCTTGTTCTCCAGGAGCTCAAGATCAAATGTATCTTGTGGGTGGGCAGAGCGGATCGGTGCTTCAGATCTCTGGATGCCTTTGCCCTGCTCCCACCTTCTAAACTTGGTGAGCTACGGATGGGATGATCAGAGCTTTGAGGTGCCAGAGACCACTGAGACCTGGGAGGGATGGGGGATGAGACAATTCAAGCTCTGCACCAGGTCATCCCTATGTCCTGTCCAGGGAAGAGCCTCATCCAGGTTCTGTCTCTCCTCTCCAAGTGGGAGGCCTGGTGTTGGACAAGCCTCCAGCTTCTTATTGAATGAACTTCACAGTCTCGCTCCAACTCATCTTTCTACAGTGATGTCGCTCCTGGGCTACCTCAGACCCATTTGCTGTAGTTAAATGCATACTGTTCCCTTCAAGAGAAGGTAAGCACCTGGAGACAGGGTCCATTTTGCTTTTTGTCTCTACACATCCAGTACCAAGCACAGTGCCTGGAACACAGTAGGAGCTTATTAGATGCTGGCAGAACTGAGCTGGGTGGAGCTGACACCTCTCTGAAAAGTACAACTAACTGCTTGTTACTCTTGACATTATAGAAAGAGAGACCCCATTTACAATTCACAAGGGAGTGTCAGAGATGGGATTTTGGGGCACAGAAGTACTAGAAAATAGAAAGGCAGCAAGTCAGGAAGAAGGAGGAGGTGTAGAGTAGAGATATCCTTTCATAGAAATGTTAACCCTGCCGCCCCCCCAAAAAAATTTTCTTTATAGCATGGCAGTTAGCACAGTAAATTGAGCTCTGGGCCTGGACATAGGTCAAGAAGATCCGAGTTCAAGTCCAGCCTTGAATACTTACAGACTGTGAGACCATGGGTCAGTCACTTAACCCCTGTTTTCCTGAGTTTCCTCAATTGTAAAATGAGGATAATAGCACCTACCATCCAGAGTTATTTTGAGGATGAAATGAAATATTTGTAAAGCACCCAGCACAATACCTGTTATAGTAGGTACTTCATAAATGCTTTCTTCCTTCTTTCCATGGAATGGTAGGAAAGGGTCCCTTTATCATCCCACTACTTATGTCTCTCCACACTCTGTGGTTCAGAGAGTCAACTCCCTGGATACTCTTAAACAGGGGCATTTCCTCTATCTTTCAGCTTAATTGCTCTCTCTCTCTCTCTCTCTCTCTCTCTCTCTTCTCTCTCTCTCTCTCTTTATCCCTCCTCCCCCTAACTTTGTGCTGCCCTGTTTGCCCATGCAACTGAGAATCACTGAAGGCTTCCTGTCCCTTATGTCCACTCGCTTTAAGCTCCCTGAAGAAAAAGACTTTCAGTTTTACCTTCAGCAAGTATTATATGTAATGGGGACAAGCTAGAAGCATTTCCAATAAGATCAGGGGTGAAACAAGGATGTCCATTATCACCACTGTTGTTCAATATGGTACTAAAAACATTAACTTTAGCAATAAGAGAAGAAAAAGGAATTGAAGGTATTAGAATAGGCAAAGAAGAGCCAAAGCTATCACTCTTTGCAGATGACATGATGATATACTTAGAGAATCAAATGGAAAAACTACTTGAAATAATAAACAATTTTAGCAAAATTGTAGGATATAAAATAAACCCACATAAATCATCAGCATTTCCATATCTTACCAACAAAGCCCAATAGCAAGAGACAGAAAGAGAAATTTCATTTAAAGTTACTGTAGAGATTATCAAATATTTAGGAGTCCACCTGCTGAAACAAACCCAAGAACTATATGAACCCAATTACAAAACACTTTTCACACAAATAAAGTCATTTCTAAATAATTAGAAAAACATCAGCTGCCCATGGGTAGGCTGAGATAATATAATAAAAATGATAATTCTACCCAAATTAATTTACTTATTTAGTGCCATACCAATCAAATTACCAAAAATTATTTTATAGAGCTAGAAAAAATAACAAGATTCATCTGGAAGAACAAAAGGTCCAGAATATCAAGGGCACTAATGAAAAGAAATGCTAGGGAAGGTGGCCTAGCCATACCAGATCTTCAACTTTATTCTAAAGTAGCAATCGTCAAAACTACTTGGTACTGGCTAAGAAATAGAGTGGTGGATCAGTGGAATAGGTTAGGTACACAAGACACAGAAGCCAATGACTATAGTAATCTACTGCTTTATAAATCCAAAGACTCTAGCTTCTGGGATAAGAATGCACTATTTGACAAAAAGTGCTGGGAAAACTAGGAAAAGAGTATGGCAGAAACTAGGCATAGACCAAAATCTTACACCATATGCCAAATAAAGTCAAAATGAGTACATGATTTAGATATAAAGGCTGATACTAAAAGCAAACTGAGAGAGCAAGGAACAGTTTACCTATCAGATTTGTGGAGAACATAAAAATTTATGACCAAGCAAGAGATAGAGAACATTATGAAAAGCAAAATGGATAATTTTGATTACATTAAATTGAATGGTTTTTGCACAAACAAAACCAACGCAATTAAGATTAGGAGGGAAGCAGAAAGCTGGGAAACAATTTTTATAGGCAGTGTCTCTGATAAGGGCCTCATTTCTAAAATACATAGAGACCTAAGTCAAATTTGTAAGAATACAAGTCATTTCCCCATTGATTAATGGTCAAAGGATTTGAACAGGCAGTTTTTAGATGAAAAAAATAAAAGCTATTTATAGTCACATGAAAAAATGCTCTAAATCACTATCAATTAGAGAAATGCAAATCAAAACAACTCTGAGGTAGCACATCACATATATCAGATTGGCTAACATGACAAAACAGGAAAATGACAAATGTTGGAGAAGATGTGAGGAAATAGGAACATTAATGCATTGTTGGTGGAATTGTGAACTGATCCAACCATTCTGGAGAGCAATTTGGAACTATGCCCAAAGGGCTATAAAAATGTGCATACCCTTTGATCCAGCAATACCTCTTCTAGGGCTGTATCTTAAAGAGATCATAAAAATTGGAAAAGGACCCGCATGTACAAATACATATACATATATATGTGTACATATATATGTATGTGTGTGTATATATATGTATATATTTATACACACACACACACATATATATACATACATACATATATATATATATATATATATATATATATATATATCAGTTCTTTCTGTGGTGGCAAAGAATTAGAAATCGAAGGGATGTTCATCAATTGGGGAATGGCTGAACAAGTTGTGGTATGTTAATATAATGGCATACTATTGTGCTATCAGAAATGATGAGCAAGCAGACTTCAAAAAGGAAAGACTTGTACAGACTGATGCTGAGCGAAGTGAGCAGAAGCAAGAGAACATTGTACACAGTAATAGCCATGTTGCGTAATGATTAACTTTTACAGACTTAGTTCTTCTCAGCAATGCAAGGATCTAAGACATCTCCAAAAGTCTCATGATGGAAAATGCTATCCACATCCAAAGAAAGAGCTATGGAGTTTGAATGCAGATTGAACTATACTATTTGCTCTTTTTTTTCTTCTGTTTTGTTTTGTTTCTTCTTTCTTGTGATTCCTCCTATTGGTTACAATTCTTCTTTACAACATGAGTAATGTGAAAATATGTTCAATAGATATGTATATGTAAAGCCTATGTCAGACTGCATGCCATTTTGGGGAGGGAGGTGGGGAGGGAGGGAGAGAAAATTTAAAACTCAAAATCTTATGGATGTGAATGTTGAAAAGTAAAAATATATTTTTTTAAAACAAAGACTATTTCAATTTTGTCTTTCTCTCCCTAGAATAGGGTTTTGCACATAGTAGGTGGATAATAAATGTTTGTTGTCCTTCAAACAGTCTAGGTCTTAGTCCAACTTCACTGGGATACGGGAGCTTTATGGTAAGATAATGAACCTTGTGTTAGTGGCTCTCCCACAACTATGGCAGGATGAAAGAGGAGAAAACATATTTTAACCTACAAGACAGTCTTTGCCTGGAGAGGGTTGGGGCTGAGGAGTGTTTACAATGGTGGATTCTATGGTACATGTGTATAATGCTTCTTTATTTTTGCTAATCCAATAACTGCTTAACAATGTACTTGAGGTCAAAATGAATATTAACAGCCTGGATCCCTGGATCCACAAGTTTGAGATGCAAAGGATGGAGACATGTTTCAGTGCTTGATAAACGAGAATTGACTGGTAATTCCTGCTCAGAGCCCAGGGGGTAAGAGCAGGGCAGAGTGCTGTGCAATTGATAGCCTGCTCATGGTATGTGTCCTTTTTGTCAACTTGGGCAGCTAGGTGGAATTGTGGATAGAGTGTTGGGCCTGGAGTCAGGAAGACCTGAGTTCAAATCCAGCTTTAGATACCTCCTAGCTGTGTGAACTGGACAAGTCATTTAATCTCTTTCTGCCTCACCCAACCAACATATGAGGGTGTTTTGGGGTAATGTCTATATGGCTCTTAGACCTTTTTCTGTGCTCTGTCCCTTTTTCTACATGGTCATGCTCATCCTATTAGCCTATGAACTTGTAGTATATGGTTATATCTTACTAGACCCATACATTGGAAAACATAGACCTCTTCCCTTCCCTGCTCTGTTTCAATAGGGTGATTACCACAAAAAAGCATAGGTAAATGCATTTTTGTATTTATAATCACTGGAGAAAGGGGATGAAAACAAATATATTTAATAACCAATGCACAGTTCCTGCAGCCTTTGGATTATACCCCTTTGGAATCATAGACAATCTACAACCCAAGTTCAAGGAACACAACTAAGTTTTGAGGTTTAAAAAGTTTTTTAAAAGTTAAAAAAATGGGTACAAAGAACACGGTGAGGGCTCTCAGATTTAGGCCTCTCAACCCTTGTGCATCAAGGGCTCAACACTCAAAGAATCCGAACTAGAGGTCTCCATGGGGTCTGCTCCAAGTCACGTCCCCTCTGCTCTTCAGCACTTACCACCCTAATACTGACCGGGTCTGTGCCCATGGGTGTTCTTTGATCTCCATCACATATCAGGTGAGACCTTCTCCAGGAAGCTTGATCCCACCCCATCCCCAACTCCAGTTGTTACTATCCTTCTCCCAGAAATAACTTGGTATACGTTTATATATTTATATGTGTGTGTGTATGTGTATATGTATATATATGTTTATTATATCTATGTATGTATACAATGATATTTATTTATTTATTTATTTTTCTGTGTTCTCTCCAGAGGAATGTTCATTCGATCAAGGTGGGGACTTTACCATTAATTGTTCTTGTTTTCCCAGTACCCAGTACAATGTGTGGTACATTCTAGGTAGTTACTGATTAAGTACAAGGGATAGATGCTCCATAAATTATGATCAGCCCAGATCTCTCAGTCTCATATTATCTACTAGAATCAGAAATACCTCTACCACAACCTCAGTACCCCCATTTTCTTTTCTCTATCCCTTTTCCTCTTTGAAAAACTCATCTCTGTCCTTCCTATGGCATTTCTCCCAGGTCAATCCACCTCTGCTCTTTGACTCTTTCTGTATTGTTTTGCCTCTGAAGCTATTGGCTCATGAGCTGGGCTCCCTCCCTTATTCTACCCTGCCCACAATAGGGAAGAATGAAGAATGTGTAATACTGGCAAAGCCCAGTGCCTTAACAGTTATACAACTATAAGGTCATACTCTCGTCAAGAACAGTAGGCACAGAGGAGCACTGAGGGAAGCCTTCCCTCCTACCTTTATCCCAAGATATGTCTCCAAGCTCACTGAAGTCATATTTGGGGCTTCTCATTACATGTCAAAACTTCTCAGTGTCTGTATTTACAGGCTCCTTTCCTCAGAGAGGCATCATGGCATAATAGAGAGAGGGTTGGCCTTGCAGTCAGGAAGACCTGAGTTCAAATCCTACCTCTGACTCATGATGTCTATGTCACCCTGGGCAAGTTATCTGACTTCTTAGGGCCCTGAAACAACTCTATGTTGAGGTCCAAGAGATTTCGACCCCTCAGGGACCAGAGTATAGGATGGGGTCATCTGGAATGAATTCACAAACTCAAGCAATCTTTAAGTCAAGTTGGCAAAAGTTTATTGTTAATGCTTTTCAGTGGGCAAGGATTCTTAAGGAACTGGCAACCTAACAAGAATGATGCTAAAGCTTATTTGTGAAAAGTAGTAGATTATGCTAATTAGGTGATAATATACAACTACTTCATTCACTACTGGAAACCGGGGAGGGTGTTCCTGAGGGGTGTATTTTTGGTCTGTTGTGTCTGTGACAAGATAGCTTCAGGAGTTGGTATCTGTAACTTGACCCCTGGATTGTACACAATAAACTGTGGGAGTCAGTACATGACAGTTCTGTTGATACAAGATAGTACAAGGGAAATTCTACAGAGGTCAGCTTGTTCTTGTAATAGGCAGAGATAGTATGCCTTACTGGGCCCACTTATGAGTCACTGCCAGAGATAGGGTCTTTGGGATGTAAGGAAACTACCAAGGATAGTGTTTCTGGGGCCAAGGAGAAATTGGAGTCCAAGAACAAACATCCAAGCACCCCATCATCTTTGAGACTATGAGTTGGTGAGAAGGTCCCAACCTACATGAGTAGAGGGAGTTTAAATCTAAAAGTTCTTGATACCAAAGAAATCACACTTCCCGTCTCTATCCCTAGTTCCTCAGCAAAAGTTTGCACTACAGACAGAATCAATTAGGATAGCAAAAATAACTCAGATTTCTATAGTGCTTTAAGCTTTACAAAGCACTTTACATACACTAACTGACTTAATATTCACAAGGACCCTTTGAGATAGGTGCCCATTTTACAGATGATGAAAAATGAGGCTGAAAGGCTAAATGAATTATTGGTATAAGGCAGGATGATAATCTAGGTTTTTCTGATTCCACATCCAGCTACTCTGTGAGGCTAAAGAAGTCACTGCTTAGGTGAAAGGGCACAGAAAAGGAAGGCTATAGATGCCCCCATAAAAATACACCTATTTTACATTTTCCCCAACCTCAACCTCCCCAAACTTACTGAAGACAGATTTTGGACTTCTTATTACCCACTAATTCTTCTCAGTTCCTTCATTTATAGTCACCTTTCCTGAGAGAGGCAAGGCAGATGCAGAGCTGGCCTTGTAATCAGAAAGACCTGAGTTCAGATCCCACCTCTGACACATTGCACAACAGTACTGCCACATACTGGCACTGATATCATGGAAACAGACCTAAACTAGAGGGTATGAGTGAGCTCAGAGTTGGCTGGCTGGTTACAAAACTGCCAGATACCCATAGTGTATTTTTTAACTTTTCCAAACACATTCAGAGCATCTCATTGGAACTTTCTACCATTCCTATAAGGTTAGCAGATCTAGTTACCAGTCTTCATTGGACCAATGAGAAAAGCAAAGCTGAAAAAGGTTGAGCTTGCTAGGATCAGAGATCTACAACTGAAAGATTGCTAAGAGATCACCTAGTCCAACCCTATCACTTTACAGATGAGGAAACTGAGGACCACTGTGAGGAAATGACTAGCCTATATTCATGCAGCAATAAATGTCAGAGGCAGGATTTGAACCCAAGTTCTGTGTCTTTAGAAGATGTGTTGTTTCCCCTCTGCCCCACTCTACCATACTTGCTGAAAGTCATAGAGCCTAGGGATGACCAAATCTCTCCCTCCCAAATGGATTCCCCCAACTCTTGCTATCACCCATCAAATTTCTGAGGCCCAGTTTCTAGGAGAGTTTGGGTTATGGACTGGACTTTTGATTTCACTGGAACAGGGAACTCCATAAATCACTTTCTGTCTACATAGATCAGCAACTATTCTGCCATGTTTAGTCTTAGAGCGCTTTACTGTTTGCCCAAGGTCACATCATCAGTACTCATCAGAGGTAGACTTGTGAGAGATTCAGGTGAGTTAAAATTTGGTGGTTTGGAAATCCTTCCCTTTCTTTATTTTTTTGTTTTTTTGGCTGAGGGAAATTGGGGTTAGGTGACTTGCCCAGGGTCACACAGCTAAGTAAGTGTCAAATGCATGAGACCAGATTTAAACTCAGGTCCTTTTGACTCCAAGGCTAGAGCTCTATCCACTGCACCACCTAGCTGCCCCTTCTTTTCTTTATTCTTTATGATCTTTGGTGCTAAAGTTTTAGGTCTGAGAAACAGCCACAAAACTTCAGCCCCTGGGACAAGTCTGGTCTGGAAAGCATCCTCCTCAAAGCAATTCCAAAAGACATATATTCCTAAATGCCACCTGGCCAAGGCCCCCATGTCTGCTGTCAGCCATCACTCCATCACTAGGAACTGCTCTGCTGAGTGTCTGCTCCCTTGGGAAATGTGAGGGAAAATGGCTGGATGGGGAGTTCAGGAGTTGAGACACTAAAAGCCTCAGTCACCTAGGACCTCTATATCAATACTGCAACAGTTGACATATGTTTATTTAACTCAGTGGTATTAAATCTAAACCCCTAGAAGGCAGAAACATATCTTATTATATTTCCTATCTCCCAACACAGGAACAAGATTAATATCCATGAAAGTGGTTTGGAATACGTGATGCACTGTGCAAGCAGAGCAGGCTTTTGTTGAACTGAGGCTATGTGTCCCAAAATTACCAGTAATACAAGATGAAGTCTGTATTATAATACTTCGTATGCTAGGTCAGGAAGACAGGTTTACTGCCAAATACATTAGTAGTAATAACCACTCAGGATAGGCTGCTGACTCAATACTAAAAAGGTCATCGAAGTCAATGCGGATGTATGTAAAATACAAAAGATGTATCTGCTTTCGGGGCACGATATAATTCCATTATGTCCTTCTCCTGAAAAGCAAGAAGAAAAAGCTCATCAGATGAGGTTACAGAATTTTGGAATATAAGAATGGAAAGAATCTCAATGGTCATCCAGTTCAACCCATACACAAAAGATGTCCCCACTATAATATATATCTCGGTGGTTATCCAGCCTCTACTTGAAAACCTCCAAGGACTGGCAATCTGTCTCTTCTTGAGGTGATCCATCCCACTCTGAGACAACTCTAATTGTTGGGATGGATTTGCTGATATTAAACCCAAATATGCCTTTTTGCAACTTCTACTGCTTCATCCCAGTTCTGCCCACTAAGGCCAAATGGAATGTCAAGTCCCTCTTTCAAGAGATAGCTCTTCAACTACCGAAGACATATGATGTCCCCCTCCAACACCCCCAAGTCTTTTCTCCAGGCTGAGCATGCCAAGGTCCATCAACCAATCCTCAAATGAGAAGGAATCAAGACCCTCTACCATCTTGGTTTCCCTCCTCTGGCAACTCTCCATTTTATCAATGACATTTTTAAGCTGTGTTGCTCAAAATTGAATACAATAGTCCAGATGAAAGGGGACAAGAGCAGAGTACAACTGGACTGTCATCCAGTTCTTCCTGGAAAGCATCCCTTTTAAATGCAGCCAAAGGTTGCGTTAGGTTTTTTTTGTTTGTTTGTTTGTTTGTTTTGCTGCTTCTTCTCCTGAGAATTTTAATCAAATTAATCCTACCATAGGCATCTGAATTCTGTTAAACTTGGATCAGGAAGACCTAAATTCACATCCTGCCTCAGATAATTGATAGCTAAGGGACACTAGGAAAGTCACTTAACCTCTGGTTGCCTTGGTTTCCACATCTGTATAATGGGGATGATAAAAGCACCTTCTTCACAGGGCTGTCCTCAGAATCAAATGAGATCACATTCATAAAGTGCTTTGCAAACCTTAAAGTGGTATATAAATGCTAGCTATTATTAGCCATCACCATTGCCTCTCAAAGGGAATGTCAGTTAACTGCCCTATTGTTGAACTCATACCTGGGACTTCCTAGACCATAACTCCCTTTGCTGGCCATCACTCCCTTAAGTGTGGCATCTTCCCCATTAGAAGGTAAGCTCCTTAAAGGCAGGGACTTTTCTATTTGCATTCTCAGTGCTTAGAACAGTGTTAGCTCATAGCAAATGTTCAATGTTTTTCATTCATTCAGTTCTTGAGCACCACATTTCAGTAAGAACTTTAAAAGAGCAGAGTATCCAGAGAAGGGGGATCAGGATGATGAAAGATGTTAAGATCATGCCACATAAGAATGAAATGAAGTAAGTGGTGGTGTTTAGCTTGAAGGAGAACAGCTCTGCGGAGAACATGATATCTTTTTTCAAGAGTTAGATGGTCTTTCACATAGACGAAGGATTTAAATATTCTCTGCTTGGTCCCACAGAGCAGAACTAGGAAGAAAGTGCAAATATAGCAGCAAAGATTCAGGATTAATATAAGGCAAAACAACCCAATGATTAACGCTCTCCAAAGTGGAATCAGCTACTTTGAAAGGCAGTGAAAGGAAGGAAGGAAGGAAGGAAGGAAGGAAGGAAGGAAGGAAGGAAGGAAGGAAGGAAGAAAAGAAAATGCATTTATTAAAGGTTTATCATATATTAGACACTGCAAAGCATTGGGGTTACAAATATCAGCAAGGCAGTCCCTGCCCTCAAGGAGCTTACATTTAAATTGTGGAAGACAACACATGTAACAAAGCTAGAAAGTATATGGAGGGTAAGTGTAGTTTGGAAATGGCCAAGACATGCATGATGGCCTGGTTTTGAACAAGATGAGGCAAAAGCACATTTATCACAACCCAAGAGCTTTCACTAGAACCTAAATGATCCCTACTTGGTCATACTGTCTAGAAGATTATAATTCAGCTATTGTTGGTGACCTTGGAAATTCCTTCCCATTCTAAAATTCTGAGATGCTATAACACTCACCTGCAGCTTCAGTATGGGTTGCCCCCCACTATCTTCACAGCACAGGCACAGTTTAGTCTCTGCTATTCCCAGGTAAATAGGATTGCCTTTGTCTTTTTCAAGAGACTCATCTCAGCGTGGTGTGGCCATCAAGGCGACTGAGGATACAAGAACCAGTGACCACACAGGGTGAAAAAAATGTGAGGATCAAGCATCCATTTCGACAAAGAGAGTGATGGAGGAGGGCACCATCCATCTAAAGAAAAGAGTAATGGAATGCCACAGTTGGACTTGAGCTTCAGGGATATTGAGCTGGAAGTGCCTAGAGAAGGGAAGAGAAGTGCCTAGGTCTATGGGAATCTCCCATTCATTCCTGGATGGACAGTCATCTGCTCAATGGTCTAGTCCCCATATTGATTCAATTTGTCCTTTGGACTTTGGAATCCCTGATAGGAATTTGAATTTGAACACAATCCTCCCAGGAAGCATCCCAGGGGGAGGGACTTCTGACCTCAAAAAAGAGCAATCTCCCACACTGTTGCTTCAGCCATGCCTGCAATTTGCCTCCTCTGATTTCCCTTCAGGTAACGCCCTAACCAGGCAGGCTTGGCAGTCTCCTAAAAGATAGTCTTATGTTACTGGTATGGTACACATGATGGAGATATGACTTCTGATTAGCTGAAAAATTCTGATAGAGAAGCAGAAATATAGAGAGACAGGTGGAATGAGAGAGAAGGGATGGATTTTGGCAAACAGGAGATGCCCAGGAGGAGCTAGCACCCCAACATGTACATTCATTGATTCCCAGAACCTGCACTCCCAAAGGCTACAAAGAGTACACCTCTGGGGGGACATTGTTCCTTCCTTGGTGGAGCTGAGATTTCACCTCTCTTCCAAATCCTGGACACACCTGACTCATGTGTATTCTTCTGCCCAAACTAATTGGTTTAACTTCCCTAATTACTGTTTTGCTGTTTGCTTTGGTAGTTATATTTGTTCATTACACATGATCATTTTTGATGTAATTAGCATTTTGTGGAATGGGATAGAAACTGGCTTAAAAGAGGCTAACTGTTACCCTCTTGTTCTAGGGTAAGCCTACTTACCCCCAGAGTGACTAGTAAAAGTGGCTCTTACCCTAAACACCAAGAAAGCATTGTACTTCTAGAGGGCAAATATCTGATGTGCAATAGATAGATACAATTCTGGCTCACTTCACTTCCCTCCCCTTCCCTCTTGAAGATTGGAGAGCAAAGGAATAATCACCCAATCACAGCCATTCCCCAACTTGCCACAAAGGCAGAAGTGGCATTATTCCTAGGAAATGTGGAGTAGGGCATTCCATATCCCAGATCCATCTACAGGTCCACTCTCCATACTCCCCGAGGCCTCGGGGTCCAGTTAACTTGCTACCATAAACTTATAGACTTTGACCTAAACAAGTCCTGATGGGTCATCAAATTCAACCCCCTCATTTTACAGATGAAGAAAATGAGGTTCATAGAGCCTCACCTGTGCCCAATGACTGCCCAAGGTAACAAAACTATTAAGTGTCTGACAGAAGAGTGTAACACAGGTCTGCCTAATGCCAAGTTCATTGCTCTCTCCACTGTGCCACCCTAGTTTGCCTGTAAAGGAATGGAGGAAGCTCCCCACCTCTTTCCTGGATATGATCAACCTAGGTCAAATCCTTTTGCTCCATCCTGGTGTTCCATTCTGTTCCTCTCCCCTCATTACCACCTCCTCCCAGACTCATTATTCCCATAATTTCTTGGCATTAGAATCCTCCCAGGTTGGATTGCAAAAAATCTGTCAACCTCAATTTCCCCTGTCTCCTCCATCCTCCCTCGGCATTATTCTACTGCTCTTTTGTCTCTGTCTTCATGAAACAGCCCAGTTTAATTCTAAAAAAGATCAGGCTGCCTCTTCCCTTACCATCTTTCACTGCCTGGTATAGAACTGTTCCTTCTCCCACCATTTATGGCTAATAACTGCCCAACTTGTCCCTGGAACTTTTGAGCTACAGGCATCTGTCCCAAAGGACACTATAAACAGAGGGTCACCCAAAGCATGAGACTGCCTCAGAGAAAGATAAAATAGAGTCAAGTTTCCTACTCACTTCTTGTGCCCGGTCTCGCAAAGGGAACTGCCACAAGGATCTTCCTTTGAAGGACCAAGATTTGGCTAGAAGAGTCACGAATTCCCATGATGTAAGGAAGATCTTTGTCTTCTAAATGAAAATGTTTACAAAGCAAATGTCACTGGCTGGTGAAGACTGAAGCTGATATAATGGGTTGGTTTCTAGAAAATTGCCAATTCTCTGTCAGCACGTGGAGAAGGATGGGCTGATGTTGATGGAATAAGCCCCCAACAGAGACCACACATGGCCACTTGCTCTCTCTATATAAATCCGTACTGTGATGACCAAAGAGCTGTGATTGTGAAGGAGGGAAATGCAGAATTTCAGAAGTGGAAGGGAACTTAGAGTCCATCTAACCAACCCACTCCCAAACACTGAGCACGTCTAGCAAATATCTACTCTTTTTTTTTTAAGAGAACCTTTAATGCAAAGGATGCTATCACATCGGGAGATAGCCCAATTTCACTTTGGGACAGCTCTAACATTTGGAAGTTTTTTTCCTGATATTGAATCTAAATTAACTTCTTTGTCAATTGTACGCTTTATTCTTCTTTTTGTCTTTCTGGCAAACAACACAGGTCTAATCTTTCTCCCCAGGGTTGACTTCATATACTTAAAGACAGTGATCATTTCCCCACTGAATCTTCTTTTCTCCAAGCTGAACCTCCCAGTCTCTGTAAACCATCCTCATGTGGAATGCACTTGAGGCCTGTCCCTCAGCAAGCTGCCCCTATCTGGCTGCTTCCAGCTTCTCAGCATCCTCCTCATGCCTCAAAAGGAACACAGCCTTCCAGGTGTGAGAACAGAGTCATAATCACCTCCTTATTCCTGGAAGCTGTGATGGATTCTCTCAAAGCATCCCCATATCACATCAAGGGTGTGTGCATATACATGTTTGCCTGTCTTAATCTCACGGCTGTCAATATCAAGACACTGAATTGGCCTCCCTTCTCTGAGTACTCACCAGTTTATTAAAGTCCTTACTGAATGAAAACCCCAGGTCTTTTTCAGGCAAACTGCTGTCTATCCATATCACATAGTTCTGGTTATGACCATTTTTTAAACCTAATGTAGGACTTGACATTTATCCCTATTATTTTGATTATTATTAGCATGAAACCAATGTTCTAGCCTGCCAGGATCTATTTGAAACCTGATTTTATACTTCTGGGTATTGACTATCCCCCTTGGCTCTGTTATCACCTGCAAGCTTGAGGAGCATCCCATTTGTTACTGAAAAAATTGTTTAACAGCCCAGGGTCAAGAACAAATCTCTGGGCTACTCCACTAGAGAGTTCCTTCCAAGTACACTTTAAAAAAATTGGATTTGTTCTTGCTCAGGTCATGTCTGATGACTCCATTTGGGGTTTTCTTGGCAAAGATACTGGAGTGGTTTGCCATTTCCTTCTCCAGCTCATTTTACAAATGGGGAAACTGAGGCAAATAGGGTTAAGTCACTTGCTTAGGGTCACACATCTAGTACATGTCTGACATTGCATTTGAACTCAGGTCTTCCTGACTCCAGGACTGAGCTATCCACCTAATCATTAATAAATCATCTTTTGAGTCCAGCCATCCAAACAATTCTCAATCCATCTGGATTCTAATTGTCCTATAATAAAGGCAGAATCTATCTTTCCCTACAAGAATAGCATGAGAGCTTTTAATGCTTTGCCAAATTCATCTGAATTCTAATTGTGGCATCACCCTGATCCTCCAGTCCAGTTACTGCATCAAACAAGGAAACAAATTTAGAATCACTTGACTTGTTTTTGTTAAAGCTATGCTGACAATTTGTGATCGCCTCTTCTTTCTCTAGCTATTCAACCAGCATTGCTTGAATGGTTCTCTCCTCAATTTTGTAGAAATCCAAGACAAGTTCATTGGCCTATAGTTGGCAGAAAAGATCCTATTCTTTACCCTTTTGATGGAAATTAGGATGCTCGCCTTTCTCTGGGCCCACAGCACCATGACCATTCTCTAGGATCTTTTAGGTTTCACTGCCAGCACCTTCCCCACATCTGCCAAGAGGTAGCTCACTTGGCCACGTAACTTGAATTCAAGAGTAGCTCTCTTAATATCTTTTTCCTTACCTTGGCTACCCACTCCCAAATAACCATTAATGTAGAAATGGGCAATTGGACCTAGAATGTCTCCATTCCTGGAGGACTTAGTGTCAGCAGGGAACTGCGTGAGCCTAGGACAGGCTTCCCCCTACCCCATCCTGGGATCCCAGACAAGCAGGCTTGGGGGAGGGAAGGTGACATAGCCACATTTCACCTTTTGGTTCTACTGGTTTTGTTCCACCTGAAAAATAGTGAAAGCAGAAACACAAAAATCTAGGCACTGTGTTATTTCCAAGTTGAACAGGACATGATATCCTTCAATCAATCAATCAACAAGCTATATATGATAGGTCCCGTGCCTGTCCTCAAACAGCTTGAACTCTAACAGAGCAAATCACATGTACACATATAGACAGTTCTCTTTATGTGAGTGGATTGGTTGACAGTAATGTGAATTTGCCTGGGACTTGGGGAAGGGAGGGATGGAGGCAGAAAGAGGACTGCAAATGGGGCTCCCTCCCATGGAAGGAATTGGCTAGCACATAGCTCGAGGACAAGGACAGAGAAGCAAGAACAAGGAGGGAGCAGGGCCAGAACCTACAGGAAGAACAGGGAGTGGGGGTTGGGAGAAATGTGGGGGTCAGATGGACACAGACAGGAGAGGACAGACATGCTGTTCTGGAGGGAAGACAAACAGGAGGGCAGATGGGCAAGACAGGCCAAGGTCTTCTCTCTCAGCACAGGAGGTCTCAAGCCAACTCCTCCATCCCACCACAGCACTGGAGTGGGGGAAGAGGGGGGGTCTCTCATACCTCTGTACTTCTGCTTTCTCTTGGAGGGTTTCATTTTTAGGGGGCTTTTTGTTTTTGGTGGAGGAGGGAGAGAGAGGCCACAGAGCACCCACAGCAACAGGCAGGAGTTGGGAGAGAGAGAGACAGCAGAGTACTGTAGGGTAAAGTTAACAAAGGGACTTTTTATGGAATGTGGATTTCTTTCAGAATTCTTTAAGAAAAGTCAAATTATGTAAAGTGCTAACTGTATAGGAAGATATAGTATATACACAAACTTAATCTAGGGTAGTTTGGGGAGGGAGAGATACCAGCAGCCAGGGGCAATGAGAAAACCTCTGCCACAGGCACAGGTGAAAATGAAAGGTAATGGGACACACAAGTGTCTTCCATACAATGCGTAGAATTTAGGGGGCTCTCATGTGTTCCCATATACATGACTTCTGGATCCTCTAAAACTGATCTGGGCAAACTTCTCACCCCACAGTGACCTGTAGCCTTCTCCTCTCCAGGGTGGACACAGATCATGGATACAAAGCTGGAAAAGATCATAGTGACCATCAAGTCCAACCCATCTGGCAAAATCCAGCCTCAGACACTTACCAGCTGTGTGACCCTGGGCAAGTCACTTCACCTCTATTTGTCTTAGTTTCCTCAATTATAAAATAAGGATAATAATAACATCCACCTCCCAGAGTTGTTGTGAGGATCAAATAAGAAAATAGTTGTAAAGCACTTAACACAGTGCCTGACACATATAGTAGGTGTTATATAAATGTGAGTTGTTATATAACATTATTATTAAGTATTATTATTATTATATGAGGAAACTGAGGCCCAGGGATATTAAATGATTTATCCAAGAGCACACAGGCCATAAGCATCACAGGGAGAATATGAATCCAATCCCTCTAACTTCAGAACCAGTGAGGGCTCTTGCCATTGCCCCACAGCTAACTAGACTGAGAGCCAATGTTGTCCACCATATTGTTGCTTACCTACGCCGTGTGGATTGGGGTCGATTGTACTCATGATAAGATTCTCTCTGCTCCTGTAAGGATAGATTAAAGGTAATTGATTTGTAGGACTTTCTTCAGGGCTACACCCAGGTATAGCCCCATACTGAACTTTACCTCAGCACCTCTATCCAGAGAGGTGTGGCTGAGGAAAGAAGGAAACAAGCATTTATTAGGAACCTTAATAAATAGAGCTTAATAAATGCTTATTCCCTGTCCTCTCTCCCCCACAGACTATGGGCCAGGCTAAGCACTTTACAAATGTTACTGTACTAAGCTTTTTATAAATATTATCTCATTTGATCCTTATAACAACCCTTGGAGGTAAGTGCTGTTATCATCTCCACTTTTCAGTTGAGGAAACTGAGGCAGATAGAGATTAAGTGACTTCTTCATGGTCAAATAGCTGATAGTGTTTGAGGTCTGATTTGAACTTGGGTCTTCTTGACTCCAGGCACAGCACTCCAAAGTGTCACTTAGCTCTGCTAGGGTGACAAAGCCCCCTGGGCCACGGTTCAACAGGTCATGGCAACTGGACTAAAGAGATTCATAGGTGACTCATTTTTCCTGGCACCACAGGGCACTCCACTCAGCTTCCTCAGCAGGGATCTCCCCATGATTACAGGCATCATCTCCCATATCCCCCAGAGCAACAGGTGGGACAGCAGACCAGCCCTCAAGAATATACTCTCATTCAAAGATCCCACCAATGTTTCAGATTTCCCATCTTAGGCAAATGTGTCCCTAAGAGTTTCCACACTGAACCCAGCTCATCAGCCATCAGTGTCCACACCCAGTGAGCAGGGAAGGGATCTGCTACCCTATGGACCATAATGGACCTTATGGCAAAAACAAAAACATCCTGACAATAGAAATACTTAGGCTCAGACCCAAACCCACTCTTGGAACCCAAGGGATGGGAGTGACAGAAAGATCCAGAGACAGATGGTTTTTCAGCTGCAGGAAGGGTCAAAGGGTACCTGGTCTAACCACTCTCTCCAATTTTCCTGAGCTTTTGGTCTGTGATGGTTTCTTTAAACTCCAATGAGATTATTTGGGGCTGCTTATCCTTTTATCCAGTTGAAGAACTATAAAAAAAAATTTATAGGAAGTTTCTCTGATAAAGGCCTCATTTCTCAAATATTTAAAGAACTAGGTCAAATTTACAAGAACATGAGTAATTTCCCAACTGATAAATGGTCAAGGGTATGAAATAGAAGTTTTCAGATGAAGAAATCAAAGCGATCAAGAGTCATATTAAAAAATGTTCTAAATCACTGTTAATTAGAAAAGTACAAAATAAAATAACTCTGAAGTATCACCTCACACCTATCAGTTTGGCTAATATGGCAGAAAAAGAAAATTATAAATGTTGAAAGGGTGTGGAAAAATTGGGACACTGATCTTGGTAGAGTTGTGAATGGATCCAACCATTTTGGAGAGCAACTTGGAACTATGCCCATATGTATACCCTTTGATCCAGAAATACCACTAGTAGGTCTGTATCCCAAAGAGAAGAACAGGAAAGGAAAGAAAAGAAAAGAAAAGAAAAGAAAAGAAAAGAAAAGAAAAGAAAAGAAAAGAAAAGAAAAGAAAAGAAAAGAAAAGAAAAGAAAAGAAAAGAAAGAAAAGAAAAGAAAAGAAAGAAAAGAAAAGAAAAGAAGGAAAGAAAGGAAAAGAAAGGAAAAGAAAGGAAAAGAAAAGAAGAGAAAAGAAGAGAAAAGAAGAGAAGAGAAGAGAGAAGAGAAGAGAAGAGAAGAGAAGAGAATAAAAAAGAGAAGAAAAGAAAAGAAAAGAAAAGAAAAGAAAGAAAAGAAAAGAAAAGAAAGAAAAAAGAAAGAAAAGAAAAGAAAAGAAAAGAAAAGAAAAGAAAAGAAAAGAAAAGAAAAGAAAGGAGTGCTATATGTAGAAAAAAATATATAGCAGCTCTTTTTGTGGTGGCAAGGAACTAGAAACTGCTGAACAAGTCATCATGTATGATTGTGATGGAAGACTATGTGCTCTAAGAAATGACAAGTAGGATGATTTCAGAAAACCTGTAAAAACTTACACAAATTGATGCAGAGTAAAGTAAGCAGAGCCAGAAGAACGTGGCACACAGTAACAGCACTTCATACAATGATCCACTCTGAATGACTTAGCTCTTCTTAATAAAGCAATAATCCAAAGCAATTTGAAAGGACTCATGATAAAAAATGTTATCCACCTCCAGATAAAGAATGGATGGAGTCTGAATGCAGATTGAAGTCTAATTTTTAACCTTATTTTTCTTGGTTTATTTTTTTGGTCTATGTCCTCTTTTGCAACATGGATAAAAATGGAAATATGTTTTGTATAACCTCTATCAAAGTGCTTGCCTTCTCAAAGAGGAGAGAGGGAAGGGAGGAAGGAAACTTGGAACTCAAAAAGAGTAAAAAATGAATGTTAAAGATTGTTTTCTGCAAAAACAAAAAACATAAAATAAAGGCTCTTAGGAAGCAAAAATGAAAGAATGAATGAAATGAATGCTATGTGTCATACTATTCACATGGAGACTGAGAACAGGGATAGGTGAAGTTTGGGGAGTTTTTGGGGAGGGAGAGAATCTTATATAATCTTATGTAAAATCTTATATAAAATGTCAAGAAGGGAGAGGAGCTCTTCAGACCTGATAAGCTGTTGAATCTCCTGTGGACTGATGTCATGGTTGCCTCACTACCTCAAGAGCTGCTCTTATACAGCATAACTCAAAAATGTATTAAAGCTTTAAACTACACTATGACTTTTGAGACATCCAGTATATTTTTGCTGAATGTTTCTATGACTTTGTTTAGTGTTTATTTCTATTTAGTAAAAGGGTGCATGTGAAGGGGGGGGAGTTATTTACCTCATTGTTTCAATATATTCAGATCCAGAACTTTCGTTTGGATCCTGTCTATACCTGCTCTAAAAAAAGGCTAGAAATTTAGATTAGGCCAGGATATGAAGGGCTTTAAACACCAACTAGAAAGCCAGGTGTTATAATACATACCTATAATCCCAGCTACCTGGGAGGCTCAGGAGTTCTGAACTACAATGGCCTAGGCCAGTTGGAGTCCATGTTAATTATGGCATGAAAATTGTGAGTCCCTGCATACAGGGGCTGCCTAAGGATGGGTTAAACAGCTGAGGTCTAGGCACATCATTCCATGGCTCAAAAATCTACCAGGCTTCCGTATTACGTGCCTCATGAAATTCAGACTGCTTAGTCGGGCATTGAAGGCTTTCCATGAGTCATCAACCTGCTAGTTCAGTCTGACCTCACCCTATTGCCTCCCCCTCATCCCTATTACTCTCCAGTCAAAATGGACTTCTAGCTGTCTCCTGAACAGGTCCTATGCTTTCTTGCAGTTTTTGTCATGCCATCCCTTTATCTTTAAATGCCATCCCCTCACTATACTTTGTAACCCTGAATTCTGGGGCTCCCTAACCAAAAAGCACTGATCTTCAGATGAGAGATTCAAGTAGACACCAGCCCTTCCAGGGTTCATCAGATAATAATCATTTGAATTTGTCTTTACAGACCTGATTTTTTTAGAGCATCCCAGAAGAAAGACCCAGGAAAGTTCATTCTCCATCTTATCACATCATCAATAAAGGCTGATTACATACTTACTCTGTGCCAAGTACTGTGGCTAACTCTAGGGATACAAAGAAAGGCAAAAATAGCCCTTGTTCTGCAGGAGCTCCAGATCAAATGTATCTTGTGGTGGGCAGAGCGGATCGGTGCTTCTGCTCTCTGAATGCCTTTGCCCTGTCCCCACCTTCTAAGACTTGGTGAGCTATGGACGGAATGATCAGAGCTTTGAGGTTCCAGAGAGACCACTGAGACCTGGGAGGGATGGGGGATGAGACAATTCAAGCTCTGCATTAGGTCATCCCTGTCTCCAAAACAGGAAAGAGCCTCATCCAGGTTCTGTCTCTCCTCTGTTTCCACGAAGGGGAAAAATCCAAGTGGGAGGCCTGGTACTGGACAAGCCACCAGCTTCTTATCGAATGAACTTCACAGTCTGGCTCCAAATCATCTTTCTACAGTGATGTCACTCCTGGGCTACCTCAGACCCATTTGCTGTAGTTAAATGCATATTGTTCCCTTCAAGAGAAGGTAAGCACCTGGAGACAGGGTCCATTTTGCCTTTTGTCTCTGCACCTCCAGCACCAAGCACAGTGCCTGGAACACAGTAGGAGCCTATCAGATGCTGGCAGAACTGAACTGGATGGAGCTGACACCTCTCTGAAAAGTACAACTAACTGCTTGTTTCCTACTCTTGACATTACAGAAAGGAAGACCCAATTTACAATTCTCAAGGGAGTGTCAGAGATGGGAGTTTGGGGCACAGAAGTTCCAGAAAATGGAAGGGCTACCAGTCAGGAAGAAGGGGGAGGTGTAGAGCACAGATATGCTTTCAGAGAAACATTAACACCCTCCCCTCCAAAAAAACGGGGGTATTCTAGACCTTTTTGGTATGTCAGCTAGTTAGCTCATTGAGCTCTGGGCCTGACACAGGACAAATAAGTCAGGAAGACCTGAGTTCAAGTCCAGCCTTGGATGCATACAGGCTGTGAGACCCTGGAGAAGTCATTCAACCTCTGATTTCTTGAGTTTCCCCAACTATAAAATGGAAATAATAGCACCTACCTCCCAAGGTTATTTTGAGGATGAAATGAGATATTTGTAAAGCACCTAGTACAATGCCAGGTATATAGTAGGTGCTTCTTTCCATGCAATGGTAGAAAGGGCTTCCTTTCTCATCGCTCTACCTGTGTCTCTCCATAGTCTGTGGTTCCCAGAGCTAACTCCCTGGACACCCTTAAACAGTGGCATTTCCTCTGTCCTTCAGCTCAATTACTCTCCATTTCTATCTCTCTCTTTTTGGGAACAATTGTTAAGTGACTTTCCCAGGGTCACACAGCTAGTAAGTGAGGCCAGATGTGAACTCAGGAAGAGGAGTCTTCCTAATTGTAAATTCAGTGCTCTAGCCACTGCACCACCTGGCTGCTTGAGTCAGAGGACATAAGTTCAAACCCACCTCTAATTCTTAGCCCATGTGTGACTTTGGGTGATGCATCTTACTTGTCTGTAAAATGGAGGAGGGTGAATTCAATGACTCCAAAGTCCCATCTCTAAATCTGTGATCTTATCCATCATGAAAGGCAATCCAATAATTCCTCCTGTCAGACTTTCAAATACATAAAGATAGTGATCACTTCCTCCCTGAGTCTCCAGGCTAAATCTTTTCCCTGGTCCCTACAGGACATGTTTTAGACCATATCTACAGTATGGGGTTTAGTTCTCACTGTCACAGTTTAAGAAGAGCATCTGGAGGAGACCAGCCAAGATAGGGACAGGATCCACTAAAAGAATGGATGGAGCTGATTAGAATAGCGAAGACTCAGGGAGAGATATGAGAACTTAGGAGAACTTGACTCACAAGTTCATGAAGGACTGTCACCCACAAGAAGTGTTCTGCTTGGCCCTGAGTGCAGAAGTAAGAAAACCCAAGAGAAACCACAAGAAGGGAAATTGAAATGCCAACTGAAAATTTTGAGAGTTGCCCAAAAGTGGAATGGGCAGACAAAAGGAAGCAGTGGGTTCTTCCTCATTGCCTTCAGGCAACTGCGAGGGCATGTTATTAATCATCAGACAATCAATAAACCTTTATTAAGCACCCATGTAGGTGCCAGGCACTACTAAGTATAGGGGATACAAAGAAAGGCAAAATGTAGTCTCTGCTCTCTTAGGAGCTCCCAGTCTAATAGGAGAAACAATAGGCAAAAATCTGTGTGCAAATAAGTTACAGATATAGGATAAATTGGCAATAATCAACAGAGGGAAAGCGCTAGATTAAGGGGGAATCATGAAGGCTAGACTGCATGGTTTCTTAGGGCACTTCTAACGCTGATATTTGGTGGCCAATGAAACCTTCTATAAGGTTGCTTTTATTTCTCCATCCCTGACTCTCTCCCCCAGAGGTCCTTGGAGAACCTAACTCCCAATCAGTGACTGTGCATTGAACTCTCAGAGATGGAGGGAGGAGGCTGCAAGCAGGCTGAATCAGAGGGCTTGGCAGCTGAGACAGAGCACTTACTCATGTGCTAAGTATCACCCCCAGCTCTATGGTTTGCAACGAGCTCTGGAAAAAAAAACATAAAGCCCTAAAACACAATCTTATTTCATACCCTCAGTAATGTGGTTTTCACTTCATTCCTTTTTTCTAGGTAATTGTTCAGTTGTTTTTCAGTCCCACTTCTCCTGATCCCATTTTGGGGTTTTCTTTGAAAAGATACTAGACTGGTTTGCCATTTCCTTTTCTATTTTATAGGTCAATGAGCAACTAATTCTTTTCACACACATTCATACACGTGGCCCCACTGGGGCGAGACAAAGAATATCCCCACTTACCTATCTCACCCCCAGCAGGTTGAGCCAACTCATGGGAGACAATTACTAAATTTTCCGCATGAGCATTTACACCCTGGAAATCACAAATTGGGGCTTGATTTATTATTTTGTTGCTTTCTAGACTTACAAAAGTGTTAATAATGCAAATTAAGGGCAGAAATACGTCCTGACTACATTTTTGTTGGAGAGGCAGTTGTTAAATATTTACCAGCATACCCTTCCCCCTTCCACCTTTTGACACGCCCCACCCCAAGCCACCCTTCTTCTAAAATTTTGGGTTCCTGTTGGCACCATCATCCTCTTACCAGGTTTATCCCTGACTTCTCCCTTACCCACAATTTCCAACAAATGGCCAAGTCTTATCAAGTCTGTCTCTAGACCATCTCTCCAATGTGGCAAAGCCCCTACCCTAGTTCTGCAATAGTGCCTCTTACTACCCTTACTACCATTCACCCCCTGCTTTCAGTCTCTCTCTCCTCTCCAAACCACTCTGTACACAAATGTCATTCATTGTCTTGTGCCCAAGGCACATCTCTAATCATGCTCAAAAACCATCCATGATCTTTTTTTGCCTACAGGATAAAATATTTAATTCATACCTCCCTTTCAAATAACTTTTTTTAATATAAATTTATTTATTTTTAGCTTTCAACATTCACTCCCACAAGTTTTTGAATTCCAAATTTATGCCCCATCCCCCCTCCTCCCACCCCAAGATGGCATGCATTCTGAATATCCCTTCCCCTAGTCTGTCCTCTCTTCTATCTCTCTCCCCCTTCTCTTATTCCCTTCCCCTTCTATTTTCCTGTAGGGCAGGATAGACTTCTGTACCCCATTTCCTGTATTTCTTATTTCCCAGTAGCATGTGAAAACATTTTTTTAAAACATATGTTTTTAAAACTTTAGGTTTCAAATTTTCTCCCTTCCTCCCTCCCCACCCATCCTCATTGAAAAGGCAAGCAACTCAATATAGGTTGTACACGTGCAGTTATGCAAAACACTTCCATAGTAGACATGTTGTGAAAAACTATTTCCCTTAACCCTATCCTGTCCTCCCATTTATTCTATTCTTTCTTTTGACCCTGTCCCTCCTCAGAAGGATTTGCTTCTGATTACCCCATTTCCCAATCTGCCCTCCTCTCTATCATCCCCCTGCTCTCTTGTCCCCTTCTTCCCCTATTTTCCTGTAGGGCAAGACAGATTTCCATACCCAATTGAATGTGTTTGTTATTTCCTCCTTAAGCCAAATCTTATGAGAATAAGATTCACTCATTCTCTCTCACCTTCCCCCATTTCCCCCCCCCCCGCTGTAAGAGACTTTTCTTTTCTGGTTTTGTGTGTGTGTGTGTGTGTGTGAGAGAGATAGTTTACCCCATTCTACCTCTCCCTTTCTTCTTCTCCGGGTATAATCCTCTCTCATCCCTTAATTTTATTCTCCAGATATGACCCCTTAATCTTCAACTCACTCTGTGCCCTCTATCTATCTATCTACATATACATGTATATAATTAAATATCTTTTTAATCTGTTTTTAAGCTGCTCTTCCAATCTTCTTTCACCTTATTCCTGTTCACAAACTTGAATCTCCAGCTAAACTGGACTCATGCCATTCCCCAAATTTGACGTCACTCCACTGTCGCTGTGCATTCATAGAAGCGTTCCCATGCAAAGAGTACACCGTCTTTGTTAAAAGGAAAATTCTTTGCTCAGGCTCTCACTCTGACTGACAAGGCAAACTCAGGACAAAGAGAAGTAAAAGGAGTTTATTAAAAGTACTTGAAGGTAGCAAATGGTTTCAAGATGGGCCACTTTTACTGGCAACTTTCATGTCAGTAAAAGAGTACATGACAATATGCAGGTAGGGGTATAAACATCACAGATGGGGTACATAACAAGGAGTACATAAAGCAAAAAGCTGAAGACTTGGTGTCACTTTCCCCAACATGGATGGAGAAACCAGCCTAGGAACGATGGGTCACTGAGTCAACGTAACTTTCAGTACCTTCTTCATCTCCTCCTGTATGAACCCTTGACTTTCTTTAAGATCAAATCAGATGTCACTTGCTTTCCCAAGCCTTCCCTGATCCCCACGCCCCAGTTGTGAATGATCTCCTTTGTTTTACCTTATTTTATATTTGTTTGAGTACCTTTTATATTGCCCAGTTAGGACAGAAGATCCTTTAGGGAATGGATCCATGAACTGATCATATCAACTCTGCAATTGTTCCTGGATGGGGTGTGTCAAAGTATTGTCCCGTGGCCTCACTCACCATTCCTGTAACTGTCTGGACTAAAGTGCTCTTCCCTGGCTACCATGCCCTTCTATATTTTGTTTCCTTCTTTGGAATCAATTTGAGAAAAATGATTATTAATAACCAACGATTTGGGGAGATCCACAGTTTCCCCTTTCTTCAGGGGTAGGTAGTTTGGGGTTCAAGAGATTCTAGGTCTGTACCTGGTTTTCCTTAGCAACCTTCCCAGTGGAAGTGAGAGCTTTTCCTGCTCTCCTTTTGAACTAGGTACAAGGGAACAGTCTTGGTGTATTTGGCTGATGTATTTAGATAGCCTCCTTAGTGGAGAGGATTGGGAATAGAGGGAAAGGAAGCATGGAAAAGGCTAATCTCTCCTCCACTCTGTAGGCATTTAGAGGGTCTGTGGATAGGAGAACTAAGATAAGAACCTATAGAAAGAGGCATTGCTGGGCCATACTCCCTTACTGCTGATGGAGGCAGAAGGTGAGGAACCATGAGGATCAGGGTACTGGTGACTGAGCTGCTGGAATTTCCCAAGTCAGGGCTGCCCAGGAACCTAGGCCATCCTTCTCAGTCTCTGTGCTCTGGGTAGAAGATGCCTCGAAGGAGCTTTGTTCCATCGGGATCCTGGATCCTGAGTCTTGGTCTCTGGTCCTTTTCTGGGTCTGATATGTCAATTCGTCCTGTCTCTTTGTTTTTCTAGCAACATTGCATGTACGACTATGCAGAAGGAAAGACTTCCTGAAGGAAAACAAAGGGGATCCTATCTATATAGGAATAAAGTGCCATAACCTCTATCTGTCCTGTGTGGACAGTGGAGGACATGCCACATTAAGGCTGGAGGTGAGTTTCATAGGGTCATAGTGCTTTGGAATGGAAAGGCAAGTTGGCAATCACTTATTTGAAGCAATGTGTAAACAAGTCTCTTCTACAACATCCCTGGCCAGCTTTCTCTTGAAGACCTCCAGTGATAGGGAACTCACTATCTTTGGAACATTTCCTTACATTTTGGACCGCTGTAATTGTTAGGAAGTTATTCTTTACATCCAGTCTACATCTGCCTCTTGGCAGCTTTCCTCTGTTCTTCCCTCTGGCACCAAATCTAAGTAGAATTGCTTTTTCATGTGATAACCCTTCAAAAACTCAGCGGTATTGTATCCTTGTGAAGTCTTCCCTCCATTGAAGACATTCAGTTTATTCTTCCTTCAGTTAATCGAACTATGGCACCCTTTGAAGGCCCTTCACAATCCCAGGTGTTGTCCCTTGGACAAACTTTAATCATCTTCTTGAATACCATGCATTTCTTACTTTCTTTAAATTCCATTTTTTCAATTAACAAACATCCATTTTCTCTCCCTTCAATATCTCCTTCCCATCCTGTAATAATTGTAAACTTTATATTGTTTGACGTTATTGCTTGATATTATGGTTATACATCTGCTGGTCCTTTTAGTATCATGATGTAATTCTTCTAGAATTGGTTGCTGGACCTCATCAAAGGCAACTGGGTAGTCTCTCTCCCTATTTCTTTCAGGTAGGCCATTTTCCTTTTTTCTTTACCAATCAAAGCTTATTCTCCATTTCAGACAAGCAGGCAAAAAAAAAGAGGGAGGGTTCTCCCTTCTGTGCATGAACAATCATCATCCCAGCCCTCGGCTCTTGGAGGTTCCAGTAGGTTCTTCTGGGGCTCCCTGGCTTTTTCTCCAGCTGTATAATTGGGTGGTGTTCGATCCTCACTCTGAGCTCTAGGACGAAGTTCTTTCCTGGTAGCAGAAGACACTGAGGCGTCTCCTGTGTGAAGACTGATGCATCAGCAGGAGTCATTCCTTTCATATGAATCTTGGAAATCCCCAGATGCCTATGACTGTGAAGAATCAGTTTTTCTAAATATCCTGGCATGGGTGGATGAACCAGGTTCTCTGGGATATACACAGAGTGTGAACAGCGTCCTGGGGGGAGGGTCAGGGGAGGGGGAGAGTTGTCTGTCACACATCCCCTTTCCAATCCCACCAACATATCCTACCCTTCCATCTCAGGTGGAAGTTCCTAAATCCTCCCCCCACCCCAGTCAGGTCATTCTTACATCTCAAAAACCCACCAGATTTCCCTACTAACCAGCTGACCCCACTTAGTCAAACATTCAAGCTCCTGACCACCTGGCTTGAACTGACCTTTTTGGTCTGATTTCACACTATTCCCCCCCTCTCAAACACTCCAGCCAAACCAGGCTTCTAGCTGTCTCCTGAACTTGTCCTATGCTTTCCTGACTCAGAGTCCTTGTTTATTCTATTTCCCAAGCCTGGAAAGCCATCTCTTACCCCTTGCCCTCCAACTTTTGGTATTCTACCCATCCTTGAAGGCCAATCTCAAACCCCTTGTTCGAAATTGCCTCCCTTCATCTCTACTCCCTTTGGACAGTGCTCTGGCCTTTTTTTTTTTTATCAACAATAAACATTTTAATAGTCTATTATATATGCCAAGCAGTGGGTCAGGCCCTAAGGGTAAATCAAAGGTAAAGACTGTAGGCTCATAATTTCTAAGCTGGAAGTAACTTCAGAGGTCAGGGCAGCTAGGTGGCACAGTGGGTAGAGTAATGAGCCTGAAATCAAGACGACTCATCTTCCTGAATTCAATTGCAGCTTCAGATACTTACTTGTTGTATGACCCTGGGCAAGTCACTTAACCTGTCTGCCTCAGTTTCCTCATCTATAAAATGAGCTGGAGAAGGAAATGGCAAACCACTCCAGTATCTTTGCCAAGAAAACCACAAATGGGGTCACCAAGAGTCAGACACTGCTAAAAACAACTTTAGAGTTTGCAGGATGAGAAATCTAAAGATGGAAGGAACATTAGAGGATATCCATCTAGCTTAACCCTCTCCTTTTACATTTGACATACAGGGAAACTGAGGTCCATAGAGATAAAGTGACTTGCTCAATGTCACACAGGCTTTACTAATTCCAAATCTATCATTATTTCCAGTAGATCTGAATGACTCCAGGCAAAAAATGACCAGTGACTTACAATGGAAGTTCTGCATTTGTATGGGGCAGATTTAACTTCAAGGGGTTTTCAGTTATCACACTTTGGGGCTCATCCCCCCTCCCCAACATCTCCCCTGGGAATGTCAGAATTTGGTTCGTGTCTAGTTCTTGTGCAGTCATGTCCAAATCTTCATGGCTCCATTTGGGTTTTCTTGACAAAGATACTGGAATGATTTGCCATTTCCTTCTTCAGTTTATTTTATAGCTGAAGAACTGAGGCAAACAAGGTTAAGTGACTTGCCCAGGGGCACACAGTTAGGAAATATCTGAGGCCAGATTTGAACTCAGGAAGATGAGTCTTTCTGAGGTCAGGCTCAGCACTCTATCCACTGCCTATCCGCCTAGCTGCCCCTGGTGTAGTCTGCTAGGTCTCTCCCTAAGTAGAAAAGGGGCCCCAGTTCCCTTACAGGGTAGGTAACACCAGGTGGCAAGGAATCAATGATGGCCCTGGGGAGAAATCACTCTTCTGCCTAGGGGTGGCCAACTCTAACTCTCTTCCCAATCAGTGTCAGGAATAACGGGTTGCATTTCCTACAGCAGGGTGACAAGTGACCTGACATGCTAAGACAGCAATCAACCCTTTAGATTAGAGCAATGGTGCCCAGGTCTGCAAGCTCCAAGTCATTCTTGTTCCTTTACTCTCTTTTAACCCTTGTGTCCAACCATTTGCCAGGTGTCATTCTGGATTCCACATCTCTCTTTCTTCACCCACTCATCCCTCATCACCTCTCACTGGTACTATAGCGATGAGTTCCTACATAAATTCTTTGATCCAGTACCATCTCTGTCCATTCCATCTTTGACATGGATAGACAAACTGACAGTCCAAAAGCATATCTGACCATGTCACTTCCTTACTTAACAAGATTATTTTGCTACCTGCTGTCTCTAGAATCAAACGTAGACTCTTTGGTTAAATGTTTAACATCTTTCACAAACTGGCTCCAAGTTATCTTTCTTAACTTATCTCATATTACCCCCTCAGGCACTCTATCTTTGAGCCAAAGTGATCTTCGCTGTTGCTTGGACTTGATTTTCTATCACCCACTTCTGTTCCTTTGCCTTTAATGCTGCTCTTTCCTTATCTCTCTATCTTGCAGAATCTCTAGCTTCTTTCAAAATGCAGGTCAGGTACCGCCTTCTACTGGAGACCCTTTCTGATTTACCGGTTGTTAGCATTCTTCCCTCTCCAAAAATTCCTTCCTATGAACTCTGTATATGTTTTTTATGCATTTATCAATATGCAAGTGTAAGGGTGGGGATTGATTGAATAAATAAATCAGCCCACCTTATTTAAAGCATATCCTCTTTTTTAAAGCTCTGACCCATCTGTCAGGCGTGAATACATCTCTATTGTTCTCTAGGCACTAACAAAATCTGGACAACTCCCTGGGTACAACAGAAAGTCTACTTGAGTTGGCTGAAGGATATGACCACACCTTCTGGGGCAAAGTAAAAACATGAGCCAATTAGAATGAAAAATTTGAGCACCTAGAAGCTTAAGGTAGAAGGTTCCCAGCTAAGGCTCTGAGAAGGATTCATTTGAGGGAACAGGGAGAGCAGTGATTCAGCCTTGGCCTCCTCCCTCCTGTGAGTTTCTGAGAATCCAAAGATTTTGTGCTTCCGCATCTTCCCATGAGCATCTTAATACTGCCCCCAACAGCTGATAACAATGTCTGCATTAGGAACCAAGGACAAGCTGGTTGAGATCAGGAAAGCAGATACAAGATTCTCCAAAGAGCCAGGCAGAAAAGCTAGAGGATACCTGAAGGGAGAAGTCCCAGGACTCCAGGTAAAGGACTCTCAGGAGTTGTGAGTTATCCCTCTGTCACATATGCTCACTAAACTTGAGATCGCTTTCCCTGTGAATCTATATCTACTTTTAGGAGAGAGTCTCACAACTTTTGGGAAAAATGTTTTTGTACTAACTCTACGTCCTAGTAAAATATCCTTTTCTAAAAGCTAATTAAGTCTGACTAATTGGTTGTTAACCAATAATCAGGGAAGAAAAACACACTGATGGGGACTTGTGAATTACAGAATTAGAAAAAGCAATTTGTCCCCATCAGATCTAATCCTAGAACCCAAAAGGATATAGTAGCCATGATTTGGGGTCCTGACTTCTCAGTAAAGTGGAGTTGGGATAGTAGCAGCAAAGCATTGCTACACATGTAAAGCATTTTGCTCTGAAAATATCCCTTACTTCTTAATGTAAGGACCATCAGGGATTTGGAGAGACAAATAGACAAATAGACAGAGATAGAGAGATAGAGACAGACAAAGAGAGGCAGAGACAGACTAAGAGAAGCCAAGAGAGACAAAGACAAGGATAGAGACAGTGAGACAGAGAAAGAGAGAGGAATGAATTGATGCAGCTGCTAAAGTGGATGGTGGAGTATCAAGAACAAAAAACCCTGTCCCTGAGTCAATTTAACCTGTTCCACAGTGGGCTAGCCAAAGCCAGAAGCAGTGAAAAATTGTTCCCTCCCATACCCCCAGTGACAATGTCTCTAGGACCTAAGAAAGCACTGATCTACTTTAGTTCCAGTTGGTATGTGATCTGAGTTCTACTCTACCATAAGGAGCCAAAGTGTGCTATGAGGCAGCTAAGCAGCCCAATGGAAGAGGACTAGACCTGGACTCAAGAAGACCCGAGTTCAAATCCAGCCTCAGACACTTAGTAGCTGTATGACCATGGGAAAGTCACTTAACCTCTGTTTGCCTCAGTTTCCTTATCTGTAACATGGGAGGGTAGCACCTACTTCCCAGTGCTGTTATGAAGACCAAATGAGATAGTTTTTGTAAAGTGCTACCTGAATGCTAGCTAGCCATGAATCTCAGGATCTGAGCTCCTCCTGAGCCTCTGCCTCTTCACTTTGGTAAATCATGTATCAAGAAGACATTTATTTGCCTGATTAAGGGCATGACGGTGAGAATAAAGCGGACTGAAACTGGACATGTCAGAGAACTCTGGCATCCAGGTCAATCCTATTTCTGAGGTGTTCCTGGGGTAGGGGAGACTAATGAGCTTGTAGCTACTTGAGTGATATTTTCAATGTTTATTATTCATTGTTCTCCAGCTATTATTTACCATTATTTCATACTAATTCTATGCTGAGTAGATGTCCCTTCAGATCAAGCAGAAGTCCTCTGACACCTTTATGCCAAGCCAACATGACCAACCCTTATTGAAATACAGGCAGTCAAAGGAAATCAGGAGAATGAGGGAATTATCACCAAAAGGTGGGGGCTCCGAGCTACTATTGATGACCCTACAAGGACTGTACTCAGAATAGCTTTCTCTCCCTTTCCCTCCCCAACCTATACCTCCTCCAAAATTGTCTATTCTGTTAAAAGCACCACCATTTCCCGAGGTGTAAAGGTTTATCTTTGATTCCTCCCCATCCCTCACACTCAGTAACCAACCAGGGATCAAGCCTACCAATTTTTCTTCCATAACGTCTCTCAAATCTGGCTCCTTTTTGCTTCCTTGGATTACTAACTGTAATAGCCACTAATTGGTTCAAGCCCTCCTGACCTCTTGCCTGAACTATCTTAAGAGCTTCCTGCTTCCTGCCTCTTTCATCCATCCTATAACAAGCTGCTGAAACAATCTGACTGAGACACAGGTCTAATTGTGTCACTCTGCTTTAAAATTTTGGTGAATCCTCATTGTCTTTAAGATAAAACATGACCTCCCCGCCCACCATGGAGGGCCCTTCCTCATCCGTCTCTAAGCCACTTTTTGGCTCCAGCCATATTGGACAACCCAAACATGGCACATTTTACAAACTGGTTCCCATGCAAGGAATGCATATCCCTTCATCTCTATCTCTACAAATCCCTGACTTCCTCATCAATTCAGCTTAGGTATTACCTCCTCCATGAAGCCTTCTCTGATCCCCTGTGAGTGATTGCTCTCATTTTACCTTGTGCTATACTTATTTCTGTGTATGTTGTACCCCCACCCCTATATAGAATGTAAACTCCTTAGGCTAGGGAATATTGAATGTTGGCTTTATATATCCATACATATACATACACACACATCCCCAGAACCATGCCTTAAATCTTTGCTTTAATTTCATTAATATGGGGAATTCCCTCTACCAAAGCAGGTTTACACCTTTTCTCCAATATACAGTCTTAGAGAATTGCCTAAGACCTCGCCCAGAGCCAAACAGCCAGAATGTGTCAGAGACAAGACTCAAACCTGGGCCTTCTTGACTTTGAAGCCAACTCTCTTTCCAATAGGCAATGATACCTCTCTGACTTGCAGTTAGTGAATGCTTTAAAAAATGTTCATTGAAATGGATTGAATGCATTTCAGGGAAGTTAGGTATCAGAGCCCAGGGATGTTGTGACATGAAGCAGGGGCGAGATCGGAGAAGTAGATGAGTGAGTGGTTGGCCCCACCCATAACTGTTTCAACAAGCTTTGCACAACCTCAAATGCTGTGATGTAATGTTTTACAACCTCCTAACTCAGGATGGTAGGGTGGTGCAATCCAATGATTGGGAGTAGAAAACCTGGATTCTAGTCTGAGCTATGATGTAGCATTGGCCAATTCTCTTCCTCTTTTCTGGGCCTGTTTGATGATTTACAGAATGAGGAAGTTGGCCTAGATCAGGGGTTCGTCACCTGGACCCCTTTGGCGTATGGTAAAACCTATGGACCACTTCTCAAAATAGGGGTGTTTGGGTTGCTTTTTTTTTTAAATTCGTAACTGAAGGAAATGCTAAATTTCAGTTAGAGGTTATCCAAGTTCATGGACCTCCTGAAATCCATCCATGGACCTTGGATTAAGAACTCTGGTCCTAGATGGTCACTGAGTTTCCTTTCAACTCTGACATTCTATGACCCTGAACAGGATGACCTTAGCAGGTTCTCCAGCCATTCCCTGTCAACCTTGGCCACCTTGTCTCTGACCTCGACATCAGTCAGTAGAATATAAGCTGCCTTGGGATGGAGACCATCTCATTTGTCTTTGCATCCTCAGTACAAAGCATAGTCATTGGTATATAGTGGGCTCAATTAGTGCTTGTTGGTTTATTGGTAGGTTACCACCAGACAACATAAAGCAGTAGCCAGAGCATCCCCCTCCCCTTCAACCTTATTAGCATCACTTGGCCTCCCCCTGCCTGACACGTATACACAGGCCTTTTTCTCATATAAGCACAGAGTTCTATCAAACCCACACAGTCATAATAGAGAATTTGGGGGCTATATCTCTAATTTTTGCATTTAATTCTCCATGATCCTTGTCCCTATCACTTTCTGTCCAATAAATAGTCACAAGGCTTAAGGGCCTGGAACAGGTATCAGACAGGCCTGTGCTAGAAGGCAGCCTCCTTAGAGTAATTCTACACAGAGCCAATCCACCTCCCAGAAGGAGCATGATACAGTGCAGAAACGGACAGTTCTGAAGTTAGATGACCTAGGTTCAGATCCTGATTCAGGACAAGAATAAGTTGTATTGTTTTGAGAAACTCTCAAGTGCTTTTTCTGATCTTAAGCTTCTGCCTGAAATCTGTCTTTCTAACAAGATTCTTCCACTGACAATTATGACTTTGAGGCATGAAACACCAATATCTCCACTCAATTCAAATTGAAGGTCACCCAGGAAGGGTGGGCATGAGAAGGCTGCAGCAACATGTACAAAGAATTGCATGAGAGAATGGGCTTAGTGTATGTCACAGAGATAATACTATGCATAAAGCTAATACTAATATTAGCAGAAACAGTTAACTAGCTAGAGCATTTATATAGCACTTTACAAATATCATCTCATTGGATCCTTACATTAACCCTGGGAGGAAGGTGATATTATTATCCTCATTTTACAGATGAGGAAAATGAAGTTTTAATAGAGGTTGAGTGATATGCCCAGAGTCACACAGCTAATAAGTGCCTGAAGCAGTATTTGAACTCAGGTCCTCCTGACTCCAGATGTACTACCTACCTACCTCAATCAAATGGGGGGAAATTGGGGCCCATTGGGGCCCATATGACTATGTGCACACAATGTCTAGCACATAGTAGGTCCTTTTGAAATCCTTGCTGATCGACAGTAACGTCAAGGACAACTGATAAACAGCCCATTCAATGGTCTAGAGGATGGACCTTAGCATATAGGACAGACCTTCCTTTGGAAGTTATGAAGGATCTCACAGACATGACCCTGCTATACACTTATCTCCATTCATTCAAATCCAGTGGCTCCTTCTACTTGGCTTTTAAAACCATCCATAACCTAGCTCCCTCCTACTTCCCAATGTGTCCTTACACTTTACACCCTTCCACATATTCTTTCATGCAGTGACACCAACCTCCTTGCTATTTGACAAAGAAGTAACTCTATCTCCTGACTCTGGGCATATTCACTGGCTGTCCCTCACACCTCATATGAACCTAATCATCTACATATTATCTTCCCCATTAGAATGTAAACTCTTTGAAGGCAGGTCTGTGTTTTGCCTTTATGACGCTAATGCTAATGAACAATAACTCATTATAGAAAAAGAAATGATGGGAACCTTAGGGAGAGGTGGCCCATTCATCTTAGAATTTGTGATAGAGAAGAAAAAAACAACTGGTCAGAGTCTGACAGACACCCAAGATTTGGGGACAGCAAATGGTACAGAGGGTATAGAGGGGAACAGATGGTATAGAAGGATGCAGAGAAAGGATAGGTAGAAAGGATCCCATGGCCTAAATCAGTATAAGGGAGATCGGACTGTGAAGGATGGGTTACTCTCAAGAATGGTGTTATGAGGACCCAAAGTGAAACAACTCCAATGATGTTGAAAAGGAGGAATAGTCTTAAGAAATCCCTTGTCAATTCACAGGTGATTCATCAGCCGATTGATATTTTTAAAAAGTGCTAAGAAGAGGGAAACAAGGGATGGTGATTGAGGATGAAGATGAAAGGTTGGCACAGTCTTCTCAGAATAGCAGGTGGGTTGCTGGTGCACAGAATGAACTGATTGGTGAGGACTACTGAGGACAACAAAAGGAGGAATCGTGTTTTATTGAGGGCAAATGGAGGACCTAATTAGTCAGTCGGTCAAGACAGAGGAGAACCAATGCTCAGAGGGGGATGGGACCATAGAATCACAGGATCTGAGGGCTGGAAGGGACCTCAGCAGCCATCTGGCCAACCCCATTAATGAAAGGAATCCCTGTTTTAATAGATCCCACAGTGGCCCAGCATCAGCTCAAAGAAATTACGATTAATGATGAAAAACAGAAGCTAGAACAGCTCAGTTCTTATGTTACCCTTTTCTTAGCCAAAAAAAGTCATCTTTGACTTGAAAGGGAAAAATCAAACAAACAAAACTCATAAATGGCTAATATTGAGAGGAGAGAAGCACAGAAATTATAAGACAGCCTAGTTGTCCTTAATGAGTTCCAGTTACTGGGCCCAGATAAATTATGCCCCAGCATCCTGAATGTAATGGCAGATGTGACTGCTTAGCCATTGCCACTTATGGACCATGGAAATTGAAGGAGCACTGTTGGACCGGCAAAGGGTTAAATATTGCCCTGATCTTGAAAGAAAGAAAGGAAGGAAGGAAGGAAGGAAGGAAGGAAGGAAGGAAGGAGGAAGGAAGGGAGAAAGAGAGAAAGAGAGAAAGAGAGAAAGAGAGAAAGAGAGAAAGAGAGAAAGAGAGAAAGGAAGAAAGGAAGAAAGGAAGAAAGGAAGAAAGGAAGAAAGGAAGAAAGGAAGAAAGGAAGAAAGAAAGAAAGAAAGAAAGAAAGAAAGAAAGAAAGAAAGAAAGAAAGAAAGAAAGAAGAAAGAAAGAAAGAAAGAAAGAAAGACAAGAGTATCTACAAACTATGGGCCAGAGATGTTGAATTTGATTTTTGGCAAGCAAAAACTTAGAGTACATCATTAAAGGGATGGTTGGTGAGCATCGCAGATTACACAGAAGGCTCATTGTTTCAAGACTATTTTAGGAAAGCCTAACCTCGAGGGCAGCTAGGTGGTGCCATGGTGCATAGAGTGCCAGGCCTGGAGTCAGGAAGATTCATCTTCCTGAGCTCAAATCTGGCCTCAGACACTTACTAGAAGTGTGACTCTGGGCAAGTCACTTTACCCCATTTGCCTCAGTTTCCTCATCTATAAAATGGGGCTGATGATAGTGTTTACCCCAAGGTTGTTGTGAGGATCAAATGAGATCATCTTTGTAAAGAGCTTGGCACACAGTAAGTGCAACATGAATGTTAGCTATTATTATCTACACTTATACTAAGCACTGAGCTAAGCCCCAGCAATAAGAAAAAGATGAAGTTTTTAGGTCTAGAGCTGGAAGGGGTTCCAGACATCACTGAGTTCAATATCCCATCTTATTAGTGAGGAATCTCTTCAGAAGTCTGCTTCTCCAAAATTCCCTCAATCTTTAGGATTGGAGAGACTCTGCCTGTCCCAGAAAGCATTTATTCATAGGTGGCTTGAGGATCATAGACCTAGGGCTAGGAGGGACCTTCAAGGCCATATGACCCACTACTACCCCCACATTTCAGAGGAAAGAACTTAGGTCTAGGGAGGCTAAAATGCTTGTCCAAGGTCACAAAGGGACTCAATGGCTGAGTCATGATAACTATCCAGGTCTCCTGACCCCAAGTGAAGCACACATCTCACTGTACTAAGGTAGTGATTTGTTTTTGTTTTTGTTTAAGACCATAGGGGAAGAAAATGAAAGTGACAGAATGGAAAAAATGGTGAATAGTGCTTAGGGATTTCTCCATTTTCCTTTGATACTTTTTTAAAAATTACTTATTTTTCATTATGAACTTAATAAACACCTCTACATTCATAGAGGAACAGAAAAAGAGGGTTGTATGTGAAATTGCGAATCTACCATGTGTAGTATGTTTTTCTTCTTAAGTATATGATAAATTCCATATTAACTTTCAAAGCTGTCTTGAATGTCTGTGATTACTTCTGGTAGTCTTTCTGTTCTCTCCTGTGTATTTTTATTTTTCAACATTCATTTCTATAAGCTTTTGAGTTTTAAATTTTCTCCCCCTCCCTCTTATCTTTCCCCCTTCCCCAAGATGGTGTGTGGTCCGATATAGGCTCTACATATCTATTCATATTAAACATATTTTCACTTAGTCATGTTGCAAAGAAGAATTACAGACAATGGGAGGAACCACAAGAAAGAAGAAATAAAACAACAACAAAAAAAAGAAAGAAAGAAAGAAAGCAAATTGTATGTTTTGATCTGCATTCTGACTCCATAGTTCTTTCTCTGGATGTGGATAGCATTTTCCATCACGAGACTTTTGGAGATGTCTTAGATCCTTGCATTGGTGAGAAGAGCTAAGTCTATCAAAGTTAGTCAACACAACACAGCTGTTACTGTGTACAATGTTCTCCTGGTTCTGCTCTCTTCACTCAGCATCAGACCATACAAGTCTTTCCTGGTTTTTCTGAACCCTGCCTACTCATCATTTCTTAGAGCACAATAGTATTCCATTACATTCATATACCACAACTTGTTCAGCCATTCCCCATTTGATGAACATCCTCTCAATTTCCAATTCCTGACCACCACAAAAAGAGCTGCCATACATGTTTTTGTACATGCGGGTCTTTTTTCCCATTTTTATGATCTCTTTGGGATACAGACCTAGATGTGGTATTGCTGGGTCAAAGGGTCTTCTGTACACTTTTAAAACAATACTTCAGTGATTTTTTTCTTTCTTTTCTTTTCCTCTCTTTTTAAAGCAACCTTGTCCCTACCCTTTCCTTGCTTCCTCACTCTCTCTCAACTTAAAAAAAGGAAAAAACAAAACTTTCATTACACATATGCAGAATCAAATTTTAAAATTCCCACATTGGCCACATCCAAAAATGCATGCCTCCTCTGCACCTTGAGTCTTATCACCTCTCTGTCAAGAGATGGGTAACATTCTTCATCATTGTCTTTGGGAATCATGGTTGGTCACTGCATTGATCAGAGTTCATGAGTCAGCCAAAGATGTTTATCTTTAAAATGCTGTTTATTTTATCCATTGTTCTCCTGGCTCTGCTCATTTCACTCTGAATCAGTTAATATGTCTTCCCAGGTTTCTATGAATTCATCCTTTTGATCATCTCTTATGGTACAATAATATTAAATTACATTCAAATAGGATAACTTATTCCACATCCCCAATACTGATGAGCATACCCTTAGTTTCTAGTTCTTTGCCACCACAAATACATCTGCTACAAATATTTTTGTACTTTGGGGCATCAGTCTAGTAAAAGTTCTGTAACTCTTCCCCATGCCTAGAATGTTCTCCCTCCTTACATCCACCTACTGGTTTCCCAGTCTTCTTTCAAGTCTCAGCTCAGATCCCAGGCCATCACCAGTCATCCTGACTTTTGTTCCACCATTCCATTTCAATGACTCTGGAGGAGACCAGTGAGGCTGATGACTTTTCACAGCTCTGCCTCACTTCTATGTAATTCACACACAAGTGAAGACATCACTCCCTGACATCATTGGTCCTCTTAAAGAACAAAGGGTCAACAACAACGATGACATGCTCCGTTCTCCAACAGTAGAGTTTGTTTTGCTTGTTTTCCCACACCTGTCCTGCCCTCCCTCTTATACCCTGACTCCTTTCTCCCTGAGTCCACCTATTTCCCTATTATCTGAACTATTTCTATACTAAAATCTACCTGTGCATACATTGGTAGAGTCAATCTTTCTTTGTCTGATTCAGATGAAAATGGAGTCCACAGCAACCCCATCCTCCCACTCCTTCCTTCATATTTGTATATTCCTGATCTCATATACCTCTCTTCTGTGAACTAGTAAGTTCTCTTTCCTTCCACCTTCTTTATATACATATCTATGTATATGTATATGTATATGTATATGTATATGTATATGTATATGTATATGTATATGTATATGTATATGTATATGTATATGTATATGTATATGTATATGTATATGTATGTGTATGTGTATGTGTATGTGTATGTGTATGTGTATGTGTATGTGTATATGTATATGTATATGTATATGTATATGTATATGTATACATACAACATATAAAACAAAAAAAAACCCTGCCTATCTTATTTAACTTTCTCTGTGACCTCATCTAAGCTTTGTCATGCTTTTCTGAATTCATGCTCCTTGTTTCTTATAATGCAGTATTACTCCATCACATTCATGGCCAAAATTCCTCCATTCCCAAATTGAACTTCGCTCCTTCCTGTAACGTTTCACAGAAAATTTTTAAAAGTTAGACCTAAAAAGTACCTTAAAGATAATCTCATCCAACCCTCTCATTTGTACTATATTATAGTGGAAAGGGCATTGGTCTTAGAGTGAGAAGGTGTGGATTCAAATCCCAGATCCAACCTTTACCAGCCATGTGACCATGGGCAAATTACAATACCTCTCTGAGTCTCATTTTCTCTACCTGTAAAATAAGGATAATAATTATACCACTGTTTACTCCAAAGGGTTATTGCCAGGAAGTACTCTGGACTTTACAAGATAAATATGGGTTAGGATTATGATCAGGAGAACATCATGGATTAACATGAGCAAAGGTCAGATGTCAGAACAGGATGTCCCAATGGGACTCCACCCTTGAGAAAGCTCAACTTCCCTGGAGATCCATCTGCAACTCCTCCTACCTCCACACTTCCTTTGGCACAAAGGTGATTTCACTCATGTTGATTCAAATCCATCCCTGACCAGCCACAAAGGAATTGGAAGATGAAATCCAAGCCCATGGCATCAGTGAAGTTTGGTCCAAATAAAGACAGATGGAACTCAACAGATGCAGACACCAGCAACCCAGCCCTGCCCCCTCTCTAATTTCACAAGATCACAGAATATTAGAGCTGGGAGGGATCTTAATAATCATTTTGTCCAATTAACTCCTTTATTCCACAAAGGGAGAAACTGAGGTTTAAAGTAATGATAGGCCCATAGTCAGAGCTATGCCTAGAACCAGTGGGGTGTGAATAAATGTTTAAGAATTGGCTGCAGGTAAGGAGTGGGGTTGCTTCAAAGGTCTATGCACACCATACTAATAATTATCAATTGCATTATTAACATTTTCTCCATCACTTTCTTAAGTCTAAATCTCCATCCCTTTCCACACAAAGACCTGTTTCTGTATAGCCCTTGATCTAAGAATTGTCTTTGCATTTTAAAATATTTCATTCTTAGCTCTACAGCCATACCAAAGCACCTGTCTGTGCTCCTCTGGGCCTCCATTTACTCACCTGTAAAAGGACCAGATGGTCTCCAAGTATGTGATCCTTTGGTCCCACATAAAATAGAAGCTATGGGAGGTTATAGAAGAGAGTCAATCCAGGCTCCATGGCAGGGGTGGGAGGGGGAGACCTAGAAGGGTGGGTAGGATATGAATTGTGAGAGAAGAAGGCATATTCCAGAAATCACAGGGACCTGCCCCCCAACGTGGACAGGCTTCACACAGCCTGGCTGGCTAGGGTAGTCTCCTGTTCCCTCAGCACTGTCTCTTTCTCTTACTCCCAAATTCTAGGGTTACTCATGACTCATGCCTCAGCTCCCAAACCTCTGGCATTTGGAATCAATTAACAAATCACTTAGACTTCATGCTATAATCAAAGGCAAAACTATGTAATTAATAAAAGAAAAATAGTAATGACAGTCATGGTAACTACAACAAATATGAATCCCCACCCTGTCATGTATGTCCAGGGTGAAAACTGATCTGCCCTGGGGAGGAAGTCAGTAGATTAACATAAATTGCAGCAGTGCTTGGCCCAGTGGTGGGTGTGGGACTGGGGGGACCTGGAACAAGGGTAAATAATTCTCCAAGATGCAGCTTCTGGGCAAGCATGAAATGAAGACCAGAGGCCTTCCTTTCTAAAGTTACCTTCCATCCACTTTGTACCTATCTCGTATGTCCCTACTTATGTATGTTGTGTCCCCCTCCCCCACATCCCCTCCATTAGACTGTCAGCTCCCTGAGGGCAGGAATGGAGTGTTTTCCTTTTGTTGTATCCTACAGTGGCTGAACCAAGGTAGGTATTTAATAAATGCTTGTTCATTAATTGATTGAGTGTTCAGTCCTCTCCTGCTCTAGGGTCCTGACAATTCCACTCTCCTTTGATTTGCCCCACTCCCCTAATTCACCCCTGCCCAGCAGAGAAAGAGGGAGTCTCACACATCAATCCTCCCTGTATGGTAGGAGTGGCAAGTATAGAAGAATCCAGAATCCAGAAGCATGAGAAGTCTAGACCCTCACCATGTACAGAAAAGGGGTGACTTGCAGGAGTCTCCTAGCAACCAGTAGCCATCAGTCTCACCTTGCTCATCCTCTTTCTTCTCTTCCATTTTAACCTTCTGGCCAGTGCCTGCCCCTCTGTTACTTCTGCCTGGATAGTGAAAGCATCCCATTAAGAATCACAGAGATTCACCCATGCGGACCCCTCTTACTTAGGCAGGGGGCACTGCGAGGAACCAATTAATCAAGGCTAACACTTACACAGTGCTTCAAGGTTGGCAAAGCACTTCATATGCCATCTCTTTTGATTTTCACCACAACCCTGTGAAGCAGGTGTTATTGTTATTATCCCCAATTTACAGACAAGGAACCTGGAGCTGGGAGAGAAGTCAACAAACATATATTTAAGTGCTTACTAATCTGTGATTTTTCCCCAGGTCCCCCAGCTAGTAAGAAATGATTTACCTAAGGTCATACAGCTAGAAAGTATCTGAGGCAGAATTCAAACTCAGATCTTTCTGACTCCGAGCCCAATGCTCTATATCACCCTGTCTTCCTCAATGCAGAGAGGAATAAAGTTGGACAGACTAAGGACAACAAGATTAGAGAAGCCTTATAACAAATCTGATGAGCTATCAAGCCCTCATTCTACTTACCACACCCCAACAAAGATATGATTTACTTGGCCCACCTCTTCATTTCTTCTTGTTAGGAAGAATCACATGTCACATGAGTGAGGTCTGACTCACAGAAGAGGTGTCTTCCTCATAGAAGGGATGCCTCTTACACACATCCCAGAACCCCTTTCATGCCATCACTGATTGATCAAAGCTCATCCTCAGAGGCTAGACACCTTCTGAACAAATTACTATCAGTCCTGGTTTTCTGGAACTTTTGTTTGTCTGTTTTAAATAGTCAGTACATTGCTAACCATAGGTTGTCTCCTGACTTGGCCACTAAATTTATTGACTATATGAACGTGGGTAAAACTGTTTGACTTCTCTGGGACTCAGTTTCCTCATCTGTAGGATGAGAGAGTTGAACTAGGTGATCTCCAAAGTTCCTTCCAGGCCAGCGAGCCTATGAGTCTATGAAAGAGGGCAGTGATGAGACAGAAATAAGAGACTAGGAGTTAGGAGACTGGCCTCTGATTTGGCAGGACCAGATGCCCTCCATTAAATAAATGCTCATCCCCCCCAAAAAAAAAAAAAACATTGCCATCACATACACCACCTAACACACCAGAAAGACATCAGGGGTGGAAGAGGGGTGGGGGGTAATGCCAAACTCCCTGACTCAGACAACTACATGCTGCTATCCCTTTAGCATTTCATTTAGGGAATGTGGATTTATCCAGTCAGTACTCAAGGATATAACCTTTTCCAGTTTGCCCTTGAATATGAGAGCTAATACAGAACTAAATGCATCACTATTTCATCACAGGCTGGGTGCTCCACTGAGTCACTCACAAAATATAATATGTACAACTTTAATTAAATTAGAAGACACTTAATGCTAAAGCCATCTCTCTTTTGATTATTTTCCATTCATCCTGCATATATGTTGTTTGTATGTTGTCTCCCCTATTAGACTAGGAGCTCCTTGAAAGCAGGGACTGCCTTTTGCCTTACTTTGTATCCCCAGAGCTTAGCACAGTGCCTGACACACAGTAGGCACTTCATAAATATTTAATGATTGACTGACTGAATAATGTAAATAACATCAGTGCAACCCATATAGACGTTCCCTCCAGTCCATAAAATTGGAACATCACACCGGACAGCAACTGTTTTGTACCGAATGCTAAAAAATAAAATAAAATAAAATAAAATAAAATAAAATAAAATAAAATAAAATAAAATAAAGCATAGGCTCAGTTGCACCCCTAGCTTTTCCCAAAGTGTCCAATCAGTGCTATTCCCACTCATAGTAGGTCAGAGTTTGGTTTTTCCTATAATACATGATCTCGGAGCTCTAGGCAGGCTGGTCTCTCACACGGGTGAGACAGTCTGATACCAGACCTGATTTTGCCAGTGATCATCCCTTTTCTCTGGGTCCCTGCTTCCCTTAGTCCAGGGGAAAGAGGAAGACCTCTCCAGTCAGAGGACCCAAATCTGGATGCTGCCTCTGGGGATTGTCAGTGACAGTCAGTCACCCATCTTGGTCTTTATAATCCTAGTGCTTAAGAACAGAGTAGGTGCTTAAGACACTGCCGGTTGATTGATTGACTATCACTACCTATATGATCTCAGGCTAGTCATTGGGACTCAGTTTCCTCACCTATGAGATGAAGGGGCCAGACTAGATGGCTCGTGATCCCCCTTCCAGCTCTAGAACCCTATGACCTCTACAACCCTATGACCTCTACAATCCTATGATCTTGCTCTGTTCTTCCAGTACAGCCCGCTTCTAACTCAGTTTTACTGAGTCCACCATTTGTCCCTAGAACTGTCTCATGACAAAAGAAGGCACAATTTCACTATTAAGATATCACCAAAGAAAGGTGGCTGGGGGGGAGGGTAGAGGGCAGCTAGGTAGCGCAGTGGATAGAGTAAGACATGACTTCAAATCTGGCCTCAGACACTTGACACTTACTAGTTGTATGACCCTGGGCAAGTCACTTCACCCCATTGCCTTGCCAAAAAAAAAAAAAGGAAAGTGACTGGACATACAGGCTGGCTGGTTCTGACCTGGTTGCTAATTTTTTTAACTCTCTTATTCGAGTTTTTTTTTGGCAGCTAGGTGGCCAGTGGATAGTGCACTCATCTTCATGAGTTCAAATCTGGCCTCAGACAGGCTGTATGATCCTGGACAAGTCATTTCACCCTGTTTGCCTCAGTTTCCTGGTCTGTAAAATGAGCTGGAGAAGGAAATGGAAAACCCCTCCAGTATCTTTCCCCATGAAACTCTGAACGAGGTCAAGAAGAGTGAGATAGGACTGAAAAAACTGAACACCAAAATTCAACTTTAAAAATCCCTTTGCTCTACTCCAACATCTGACTTTCCTCTTTTATCCTGTTCCTGCCTTTGGCCAGGCCAGGGAGATTGATTGATGAAAGCACCTCAGAAGTTCAGGGTAGGCTGTTAGCATCAAGAAAAACAGGAAGGGATGCCCTTAAGAGTCTAGTTTTCTGGCCCTCTCTTAGGATCATCCTATCCATCTGGAAACCATGCAATTAAGGAACCAGAGCAGTGCCTCTTCTGACCAGCAGAGGGCACAATGGTATAAGGAACTTTGTCAAGGTCCCTCTGCAGTGAATCCTCAGAAATTCTCAAAATGCTTTTTACCTGATGCAGCAGAAACAGCTATGGTTGGAGTCCAGAGTTCTTTCACTGATTAGTGTACTCAGCCATTCTTCAAAGACCATTTATTAAGCACCTGCTATGTCCCAGGCACTGTCCTAAGTGTTATTTTTTCATGCAAGTTAGGGGAACCAACAAAAAAATCAAACACGTGTTACAAAAAAAAAAAGTGAGGAATGAGAAAGGGAATTAACAGCTGGGAAAGCTGCCTGAGGGAAGTCAACCAAGTTGAGACTAGAAGGAAATAGATAGGATCTGAAAGGAGGAGAGTTGCAGAAAATGCATTCCAGGTGTGACTTACAGCCCATACTTCCTAAATAAATAAATAAACAAACAAACAATGAAGGAACAACGAATAACTAAATACCAATAAGTAGGTAACAAGCCCCAAGATCGTTCTGCTGAGTAAAAGGAATAGCTAAGAGTTCTAATGGGATAGTCATAAAGCATAATGTAGATGAAGAGAACTAATATAAAATAAGCCTAGAAAGGCAAGGAGGAGCCATAGTTTGGAAGGAATCAAATGCCAGGCTAAGGAGTTTGTATTTTATAATAAAATAAGGAAGGAACTAGGGATCGATTTGGATCAGGGGAGTAACATGATCAGATCTGTGCCTTAGGAAAATTATGTTGACAGCTGTTTGAGGGCTGGATTTGGACAGGAAAGAGAATGGAGGCATAGAGAACAGCTGGAGGTTATTAATGGTGAAGAGGGTATGAATTAGGCTGGTAGATGTATGAGTGGAGACAAGGGAGATGAGGCAAGTGATTGAATATGGGGAGGGGAGAGAGGGAAAGAGAAGGGTCAAAAATAACTCTGAAGTTCCAAACCTGAGAAATTGGGAGAATGGTTGGGCCCTCCACACAAACAGGGCAGTTTGGAGGAGGGGCAGGTTTAGTCAATGAGTTCAGTTTTTGAAGGTGGAGCTTTAGGTACTGGCAGGATATTGGGGTACATAGAGGTGCCCAGATGGTAGCTGGAGATAGGATTATTGGACTAATATTGTTTTCCTGACTTACCTCTCTGGATTGACATAAAATTGCTTTAATTTTGTTGGGGAAGGGGAGAAAAGAAGTATGGAATGATAGAAATATTCTAGAAATATAAAATATTATTTGCTCTGAGCAAAAAACGTATCATCCCTGATCAGTTCTACCATTTTTGCATCACAGGGCCCCCTGGATAATTGCCTATACATACAGAGTATTAACTAACCAGTAGGATCGGTTCTGGGAAAAATCAAAATGTAGAGGTAAATCCCCAACCTCCAAACAGGTTGTGTTCCAGCAGTTCATTTGTAAATCAGTGGTTTGGAACTTGAAATTATTTTTCCATAAAAACAATGCTATAAGGTGGTATAAGCATTGGTTAGGTGCCCATGCCTTCACTCAAAAATCCATTTAACCCATAGTGTAGCCAAAGCATAGGAAAGTAGTTTAGAAATTAACCACCTGGGGGCCCATTGTTTCCATGAGAAACTGCTTCCAAGCTTCAATTCATGATTCCAAGGACCTATTTCTTGGTGATAGATGGAGTGTATCACCAAGGTGACCTAAGGAGTAGAAACTCCCATCAGACCTGTTGTATTCACTCATAGCAATGGGAATGGAGCTATGAAGTAGCAGGGAGAGTTCTGGGTTACCTCACAGCAATGGGGAGAGAAATTCCAGTAATTATGGCAGAAAGGTGACTTCCTAACCAGGACACAGGAAAGGCTGTATGTCAGGATTTTGTGATGGGGGAGGGGGAGGTGTGAAGGGGTAGCCCAACATCCTGTTTTCATCATCTCACTCCTCTCCTTCCCCTCATTGCTCCATGCCTTCATGATGCCCAGGAGCCCTCACTGCTGTGCCCCTCTGTCTTCTGGCTCCACATAATCAAAACATGGGTGTCAAATGTTTGCTGTTGGATTGTGTTATTCCCATCTGACATCTCAACAGGGGCCTTTAGTGACCTTAGTGTGTCCTCTCCACAGATGGCATTACCCAGCCAATGGTGGGGGAAGAGAGAATGGACTATAAGAATGGAATACTGACCAAGAAAAGCTTGGCATGCAGATTGATCACCAGCAACCCCATGGCCCTGGTTATTTAAAACCCTGCTGGGAGGGGTCTCCCCTCAAAAATGCCATGTTTGAGTTTTCTCTTCAGTTTGGAATAGTGACTGGTACATGAGTCATTTTTCACTCGTGTCCAACGCTTTGTGACCCAATTTGGGGCTTTATTGGCAAAGATACTGGAGTAGTTTGCCATTTTCTTCTCCAGCTCCTTTTAGAGATAAGAAAATTGAGGCAAACAAGGTTAAGTGACTTGCCCAGGGTCACACAGTAAGAATCTGAGGCTGGATTTAAACTCACAAAGAGGAGTCTTTCTGACTCCAGGCCCAACACTCTAGCCACTGCACCACCTAGCTGCCCACTTGACACATAGTAAATGCCTAAGAAATGCTTGTTGATTTGTTTTGCTTTTCCATTCTCTGGATCCTCTTGACCTTAAACCCTGATATAGTCCCCTCATGTCCATTACAATGTCTTCCTCCAGGTCCAGATTTCTTCGATACCGGGCTTCTAGCTCCTGGCCTAACTTCTGACTCCTTCAATCAGTAAGCATTTAAGCACCTATTATGTGTCAGGTGTTAAGCTAGGCACTGGGGGGTACAAATATAAAGAGCGAAGCAATCCCAACAGGACATGAGCTTACATTTCAATGACGAAGACAACAAATAGATATAAAAACATATATGGCATAAATAGAAAGTTGACATAGATATGCATATAGATGCGTGCATACAAATACGCAAAGTAGAAAACAGTTAAATCCAAAGGAGTTTGGGAGGGAGAACACTGGCGGTTTGGGGAGATCAGGAAGGACTTCACTTGAAAAGATGGTGCCTGAGTTACATTTAAAGGAATAGGTGGACTCTATCAGGATGAGTTAAAGAGGGAGAATATTCTGGGCATGGAGAATGGCCAGTGTGAAGACATAGAGACAAGAGATAGAGTGATGTGAAAGAAAGAAAGGCCAGTTTAGCTGGGTCTCAGTGTGGGAGAGGTTGGTTTAAATGTGCAAGGACACTGGAAAGACAGAATGCGACCAAGTTGTGAAGAGCTTCAAATGCTAAACAAAGGAATTTGTATTTTAGCCTAGAGGCAACGGAAAGCCACTGGAGCCGGCTGAAGGACTCAGTCATGTCTGCGCTTAAGGAAAATTATTTTGATAGTCATGTGGAGGATGGACTGGAATGGGGAGAGACTTGAGTCAGGGAAAAGAATTATGACACTGTTGCAATAATCTAGGTGAGAGGTGATAACAAAGGTGGTAGATTGAGTGAAAAGAAGGACGATGCAAAAGATACGGCAGAGACAGAAAGCGTGATTTTATAACTGATTGGCTCTGTGGGGTGAGGAAGAGTGGGGAGTTGAGGGTAATGTCAAGGTTATGGGTCTAAGACACTGCAAGCATGGTGGTACCTTCAACAGATATAGGGAAATTGGACTTAGCACCCAATTATCCCCTAAAGCTGAATTCCTAGGATAATGGGAATAACCCCAGACTTTCCTCGATGGGCCAATGCCCTCCAAATCACAATATGAACCAAAGGAGGGGTGAATATGGTCAGGTAAATGTCTATCAGACTATAGTGGGAAGGCAGCCAACTAGTCTGCCTAGGGGTAAGACTCTTCCTACTATCCAAACACATGGATATATTGAAACATTTAAGGTCAAGATGTAACCTCGAGAAGGAGAAAGAGAGAGGGTGGGAAAAGCAGGAATTCTATGAGGGCAGCAATTTAGGGACTGGGAATTGTTGATTTCCCCCAAGCCTTGGGGCTTATAAACCTGCGCTTGAATGTCCATTATTCGGAATTGTCACAATGGCCAAAGGAGTGGAAGGCTGTGTTTTTACTTAGTTGTTTGGGTTGGTGGGAGATCAGCTGATCCATGGACCTAGGACTTGTGTCCCAGAAAGTAAGCAAACGTGTTCCCTACCCACCCACCCTATGAATTGTAAAATGAAAGGTGGGAGCCCCCAGAAGTTGTGATGGTTGATACAGGATGTGTCAGCCAGAAGCATATCCATCCTCCCAGAATGCCCAGCACTGGACAGGCTCCCTTACGAGTAATGGCCTACAAGAACCTTTGCTGGACATTGGAATCAACACCCACTTCCACCAAGGCTTTCTGATTCCTGCAGCCATGGTCGGGGATGTCAAAGCAAGACCTGTACCTTTCTTACACCTGTGTGCTTCTCCTAAACTTTACTGTGTCTGGTTGAACCCAGGCGCTGAATGAGTGGGGTATCCAGCTGGGCTAGGGGGTCAGATGGTAGAGCTGGGGGCACCAGGGATGATGCAGTTTCTATCATTGTTGGAGTACCCCTCATGCTGGAATTCACAAGCAATGAAAGGAAATTAAGTGCCCATAGGACCTGTGCCCTGGTGGAGGGGGCTGTCAGATCAGGCCTAGAGAAAAATCCGTGTAGAACTACTTTGGATGATCTGGAAGTCCCCCAAGGGCTCTCTCTTGGACCCTCCAGAGCCCAAGTCTACTTTTTCCATCTTCATGGCACTTCATCCCCCAGGAGTGTTTAGCCTGGAGAACACTGGGGTCCATGGTGACTGTCCTCAAGTATGGAAGGGATTCTACTTAGCTCCAGTGTACAGAACTAGAAGCGGTGAACGGCATAGGCAGAAGGTACAGAGACAGGTTTAAGCTTAATGTCAGGAAAAGTCATCTACAATTAGTACTATCCTAGAGAGGAAGGAGTTGCCTTTGTGGATAAGGGGCTGCCCCTCATTTTACATCTCCAAGCAGAGGCTAGCTGGCCACTCATCAGGAAAGTCAGCCAACTTCTCCAGGCCTGAGTCACATCATCCGTACAGTGAGGGAAAGGCAGCGTGGAATCCCCCACCACCTACAGGAACAAGGGACGTAATCTCTCTCTACATCAGCAATTTCCAAGAATAAATATGAATGATGTGTCCTATTTCAGAAAAAAAAAATACATATATATAATTTGCATATTAGTGGTATCAGGACTTTGGAGCTGTTAGCTTGGAGTCCCCCACCTTTTAGACTATGGGGAAGTCACACTGGGGAAGTGAAAGATAGAAGCAGAGCAGTATATTAGGAAGATTATGCTGGCAGTCACAGGAAAGAGGAATTCAAGAGGGTAGGGGCTGGAAGCAGAGGGGCTAGTTAGCCAACTGATCCAGGCAAAAGATAGCAAGACCCTAGGATAGGGTGGCCGTCATTATCATCATAGCTAACATTTATATTAAGTTTTAAAGTCTGCAAAGCACTTATTTTGCAAAGCATTCATTATCACACTGGCTCCTCACAGCAAACCTGGGAGGTAGGTGCTCCTATTATCCCCATTTTACAGTCAAGGAAACTGAGGCAGACAGATTAAATGACTTGTCCAGGGTCACACAGCTAGCGTGACATTTAAAAAGTTTCGAGAGACATAGTTTCTGGGTAATTCAACCATTTTATTAATAAAGTCAGCAGGTTATTAATAAAAGGATGGTCATTTGGCTATCTCTCTTAGACCAAAAACAATCATGGTGATAGGCTCATGGTTTATATACCTTTCTAATGAGGGGCTGTAGTCACCCATCATCAAGTCACCCTTGGACTGAGAAAATATCTCTATACCGGACCACTCCCAGACTGGGCCTATCTAGACAAAAGGATCTGTCTCCACCCAAGCTATAGTAGAACACAATGGACATCCCTGCCTTAAATTAAATTTCTTACAAGGTTAGGTGGGGTCTGACCAAGATTGAGGAGATTTCATGCAATTTCATTATCAGTGATGTCCTTCAAAAGAAACTGAACTTTTTAAAATAAGGAATTTAGGAGAAGGGGAGAACTATGAATCTCCCCCCAAATTATTGGTTATTAATAATCATTTCTCACACTAGTAAGAGACTGAAGCAGGATGAGAACTCAAGCCTTCCCAAATCCAAGCATTAAAACAGTACAAATGATAAGGGGAAGAAAGATGGTTTAGATATGTCAAAGGGAGCAGGGATATAGCTGAGCAACTGATTCAATCCAATTCAATTCAATAGGAATCAGGCAGCGCTGCCATATGCCAGGCTATTATGTATGTATGTATATGTGCATGCATGTATGTATGTATGTGTCTGTGCCTCCAATGCTTAGCAGTATTACATTTTGGTAGGCATTGGAGTCACAGATACAAGTATGAAACGTTCTCTGCCCTTAGGAAGAAAGTAGATCCATGATTAACTGTGCCAAGCATTGTGCTGGGCACTAGGCATATAAGTATAAAAGGGAGATAGTACCTGACCGTCCAGAGCTTATATTCCCCTTAAGTCAATATAAAATATTAATGTAATATATATTTATATATTTATTATATTAATATATGATGTATAATAATATATTTATATATTGTACATATATAAATATGTGCAACATAAAATAGAAATATAAAAGTCGATATAAAATATAAGTATGTACAATATAAAATATAAATATAAAAGTTAACATATAATATAAATATATACAATATAAATATAAAAGTCAATATAAAATATAAATATGTGTAATATAAAATATAAATATAAAAGTCAATAAAAATATAAATGTGTAACAAAATATAAACGTGAAAGTTAATATAAAATATAAATATGTATATATAGAATAAATATATACAAATTCATTTTTCTGGGAGAAAAACTAGGGGATCAAAAGAAAAGTAGGAGGTGACACCCAAGTTGCTCCATGAAGGAAGCCAAGAGTTCCTAGAGGTGAGATGGAAGAGGGAGATCATTCCAGGCTGGTTGACATCCTGAACAAAGGCATGAGAGTAGTGTATGGAATAGTTGATCGGTCAGTTTGACTTGACTGAGAAATGTGTGGGAAAAAGAATGTGCAGTAAGTCTTGAAACTTGGTTGGAAGCCAGAGATGAAGGACTTTAAATGCCAAAGAGAAGAGTATTTATTTGTTGCTAGAGGAGACAATAGGGAGTCCATCAAGCTTCTTTAGCAGGGGAGGGATGTGGTGAGCATTACTTTAGGAATATAAACTTGGCAAGTGTGTGGAGGATGAATCGGAGATGGGAGACACTGGATGGAGAGAGACCAAGTAGGAAGCTATTGCTATAGTCCAGGTGAGAGGTGAAAAGAGCCTGCACTGGGGTGATGGCCCTGCGGGTGGAGAGAAGGGGACCAATGCAGAAGCTGTGGAACCAAAACCAATGGGACATGGCAACTGATCGGACGAGGGATGAGAGAGAACCAAGAGTCAAGGATAACTCCTTTGTTAGGAACGAGGGTGATGGAGAAGAGTGGCGACCTCGACAGAAATGAGAGTTAGGAGGCGGAAAGCCAATGAACCATTTATGCGTGTTGAATTTGAGATGTCTCTGCAAAGGGATTTAAATGCCAAGCCTTCTGGAGATCTAGCTGCCTCAAGGCTTTCTCCGCCCAGTCCATCCTCCATTCAGCCATCAAATTGACCCTCTTTTTTGTTTGTTTGTTTGTTTTGTTTTTTGGTGAGGCAGTCGGGGTTAAGTAACTTGCCCAGGGTCACATAGATAGTAAATGTCAAGTGTCTGAAGCCAGATTTGAACCTAGGTCCTCCTGACTCCAAAGCCAGAGCTCTATCCACTGTGCCAAAGTGACGTTCTTGAAGCATAGATCTGATCATGTCACATAAAGCTCACTGCAAATCTTAAAGTGCTATGTAAATACTATCTACCTAATTATTATTATTATTGTTATTATTATTGTTGTTGTTATTTTACACCATGCCCCATTGTATGAACTCCAGTGGCTCCTTATTACCTCTAGGATCAAATATAAAAGGAATAGAATTTGGAACTCAAAACTTTTTTTAAAAAAATGTTAAGAATTGGGGTAGTTACGTGGCACAGTGGATAGAGCTGTGGCCTTGGAGTTAGGAATACCTGAGTTCAAATCTGGGCTCAGACACTTGACATTTACTAGCTGTGTGACCCTGGGCAAGTCACTTAATCCCAATTGCCTCACCAAAAAAAAAAAAGCCAAAATAAGTTAAAAAATAGTTTTTACATTCAATTGAAGGGACGAATAAAATATTATTTCAAAATAATTAAATAATTAAATTCCTTCATAACCTGCCTCTTTCCTACCTTTCCAACCTTCTTATACTTTACTGCCCTCCACATACTCTGTGATGCAGTGACACTGATCTCCTTACCATTCCCCACACAAGACATTGCATCTCAAAGTCCATGCATTTTGACTGGCTGTCAACCATTCCTGGAATTCTCTCCCTCCTCATTCCCACCTCCTAGCTTCCCTGCATTCCTTTAATTCTCAGTTCAAATCCTGCCTTCTGCAATAAGCTTTTCCCAGCCCCCCTTAATGCTGGTACCTTCTCTTTGAGGCTACCTCCAATTTACCTTGTTTTTGTCTTGTATATGCAGAGTGTTGTCTCCCTCATTAGAATGTGAGTTTCTTGAGTACCAAGGACTATTTTTGCCTTTCTTTGTATCCCCGGTGCTTAAGACAGTGCCTGGCACATAGTAAGCATTTAATAAAGGCTCATTGATTGACTGACTGATGTGGAGCATGAAGGAGAGAAAAGACTCAAGATGACTCTGATATTCAACCAGAGAGAATTGGCAGAAAGTAAAATGTCATTAGGAGGAGCAGGTTCTAGAGGAAAGATAATGAATCTGGCTTCAGGCCATGAAGAATCTCAAAAATGCCAAAGGTGCTCTAACTTCACCTCACTTAATAGGGGTGGGGGAGAGATTGCCAGAGACACTATTATCATTTTTCCCCAGGCAAAGGTAGCAGGGGAAAGGGTCCCTGGGGTCTAAGACTCCTTTACTGATGTCCATCCTACCTTAACAGTTCTCATCTCCAATAATTTTAGTTCATTGATATCCAAAAGGTCCTCTCAAATGACAAGTTGGCCAGAAATGCTATCTTGGGGACATTGATGAAAAAGGAAGACCTCTATTGTCATCTAGATGATAATAATTACACAAAAATCCATTATTAGGATCTTAAACCAATTCTCTCCATATTTAGAGTAGATAGTTACTCAACCATCCTTGGAGATATTCAATGAAATGGTGACTGAAGATTTGATAGAGATATTGCAGAGTGGATTCTTGCTTCAGAAAGGAGTCACACTATGTGATCTATAAGAACTCTCCCAACCCTGTGACCCTATAATCCTAGGAAGCTCATACATGATGCCATAGTAGACATTGCACCTGGCCATAGCGCTTCATCTACAATGCAGAACCAGTGAGCCCTAAGAGAAACAAAGGCCAGTGGATGAAGTAGACCAAATCAGTCATGGAAGTGTGTGAATCAGATTTGTGTATCCGAACCTGAGATGTGTCGAAGGTAGTCAATAAGCCCCCCACACTGAAGGGTCTGGTATCTAACTATGCAAATCAGATTCACTGTTGATAACTTGTTTAGATCTATGTTAACCCAAAGCTGGTGATCTCCTGCATATGCACAGCCAGATACAGGCGAGGTCAGGACTGCTAAAAAGCCTCACTTAAGATTCCACCGGAAATGAAGGGAGAACTCGGGTTCCTTCTAGAACAGACAAGCAATGCAACAAGGTAGCTAACTGCTTAAAGGCCACTCACTGGACAAAAAGGAGACAGCACAACCACAGGCTTCACCCTCCTCCATTCCTTAGATGTAGATATCCATTCCTATGACTGCTGAACTGATATGATGGCAGCCACCGAAGATTTTCCCCTCCATCTAGAGCAGGCTGTCTTCACCTGGGGTCTGTGAACTATTTTTATAATAGTTGGATGATTGTATTTGAGTATTATTGGTCTCCTTTGTACTCCTCTGTATTTTGTTTTATGCATTTGTAAACATTATTCTGAGAAGGGGTCTATAGGCTTTATCAGACCACCACTCACAATGGCCTGGGAGAAAGAAATTAAACAGAACAGAACTCCCTGAAGTAAGAGGGCTCCATCTTCTGGAACAAATGCTATTCCAGGTAAATGCCCACAGATCCTGGGACAGCCTTGCAAACCCAGTTTGGATGGCAGTTGTGTTAAAATCTTACAAAGATTTCCCTCCAATAAAGTCTTCTTCCAATGCTTTAGCATTGTGTAGAAGTGATATTATGATAACTTTATATCTATATAGCACTTTCAAGTTTGTAAGGTGCTTAAGAAATATAATTGCACCTGGCTTTCATAACAATCTTAGGAAGTAGGTGCTATTGTTATCCCATTTTATAGATGAAGAAACTGAGGTAAGCAGAGGGTAAGCGACTTGCCTTACTTAGCTGAATCAGGATTTGAACTCAGATCTTCCTGACACCAGGTCACCTAGCCACCTCTAGCCATGACACACTTAAAGCTAAGAATCCCTGATCTAGAGAGTGGGGCCCAGAGTTTGGCCATCTTGATTCATGGTCAGGCATGAACTGGATAAGGTGGCCTCTTAGATTCTATGGCTGAGTGTACACCTCAGAGACACATACCCCATGTACATCACTCACAAACATTCACACACACACACACACACACACTCAGGGTACTCTTCACAGCCATACCTACTCCCACCATTTGCCGGGCCTTATTTGGTCCATGCCTATCTTCTCGTGGCAAGGTCTCTTCACCAGCATCATCTGCTGGGGCCAGAGGCACCACTGTGGCTTGATTACACTGATGACCCAGACAGTAGGAAAAGACTGGGAGGGGTAATTTGTGCCAAAAAAAAAAAAAAACAGAAGTCAATTTCCTGTCAAGAAGAGGCTCAGTCAGAGTGGCCAAGACCTCCCCTGGTCTTGCCCTGAAGGACACTTCCTGAGTGGGGAGGGGTAACCAGGGAAATTTTCAGGGCATGAGAAAGAGGGTATGTATCATTGAGAAATGTTCTGCCCCAGAGGTAGGTGACCATAGACGGGGAGCCTAGCCCTACTTCCTGTGATTGTATGATGTATGCATCCATTAGTGTCAGAGGTTAGTCATTGATTTGGTAATGACTACGCTAGTGACTGATGCTTGTACAGGGATAGACAGATAACTATAAACCATGATGTAGATTGTAATATAGATTAATACTTGGAATACATTACCATGTAATTAATATATAGATTTATTTTAAGGCTTTCCTTTTCCACTCACTCCATATACACCCAATGCAAGTTGGTACAATAGGTACTATGTAATACAGTGGGTAAAATGCTGGACCTGGAGTCTAGAAGACCTGAGTTCAAATCCAGCCTCAGACACTCCCTAGCTGGGTGACCCTAGGCAAGTCACTTAACCTGTTTGCCTTAATTTCCTCGTCTGTAAAATGGGGATAATAATAGCACCTTCTTCCCAGGGTTATTGTGAGGATCAAATGAGAAAATAATTGTAAAGCTCTTAGCATAGTGCCAGGCACATAGAAGGTGCTATATAAATGTTAGTTATTATTATTAGGTTGTTAAAAACCAAAACATAGCTAAAATATGTGTACCAGCAGGCACATAGAAGGTGCTATATAAATGTTAGTTATTATTATTAGGTTGTTAAAAACCAAAACATAGCTAAAATATGTGTATCAGCAATGTACACTAACACAACACTTAAGTCCAGGTAAACACCTACCTGCACCCTTACACCCACCTTTGATGTAGGCATCCCAACTCATAGAGGCCAAATCCCAGTGGGAAGAACTATCTTATCCATAACTACTCTAACAAAACCCAGGCTTGTGTTTCTTGAGCCAAATCGTGGGGTCATTTTGAAGACCCCTTCCACCATTGGCATTTTGGAAAAAGCCCTGATCAGGTCAAATCCTGCCTGGGATGCTTCCTCTTTGTGTGACCTTGGGCAAGTCATTCAGCCTAATTGGGCCTTAGTCCTCTCTTATGTAAAATGAGGAGATTGGATTAGATACCTCTAAGTGTCTTCCCAATCTAGCTCAATGAGCCTCTGATGAAAGATGTTGAAAAAAATGGGGTGAAATTGAAGTGCTCAGATGGAAAGCTAAATCAATTTGATGTTTTCCTTGGCAGCTTCAGAAGACCAAGGCACAAGTCAACATCAGTAAAAGAGAACTTCCTATACAGTATGACCTTCTGTATCAGGACCATTTGGGACTAGGAATGGTCCAAATTGGGGATGAAGCAACATTTTTAGACATAAGGTACCAAACTGCCCAAAGCCCTTGTATTTTCAGAGCCGATTGAACAAGTCAGCAGACCAAGGTTTGAATTTCAGCTACTTGGATAAGTAACCTAGCCTCTCTAGCCCTCAGTTTCTCATTTATAAAATGATTTCCAAAGTTCCCTCTGTTCTAAATCCTGGACTTACCAATCCCCTTCACTTATCCCAATGACACTGACCTTATTCTTTCTCACGCATGAACCCCTGTCTCTCAGTTCTGTACCTTTTCCCTGGCTGTCCCCCATTCCTGCAGTGTTTTCCCCCATCACTTCTGCCTCCTGGCTTCCTTCAAGACTCAGTTCAAATCCTACCTTCTGCAAGAGAACTTTTCTGGTCCTTCTCCTGTTGCTACTGTCTTCCCGTTGAGGTGGCCTCCATCTTACCCGGTGTACATGTACAGAGTAGTTTATGTGTCATCTCCCCCACCAGAATGAGATCTGCTTGAGGTCAGAGGCTGTTTTTGCCTTTCTTTGTATCCCCAGAGCTTAGCATAATGGCTGGCATAGAGTACGAGCTTGATAAATACTCGTTGGCTTGGCCATGATCCTTTGCTCTCTAAATTCTCTTCCAGCTCTAATAGTTTATGATTCTTTGAGTCAGAAAGGGTACTTTAAACTAGTGGATAAAGGTTAAAGTGTCTTGGGCAAAGCTCAAGGACTGTGGTGGGCTTGGAGGTGAGAACCTTCTTCCCCTTCTTCTTCTACCGTGATCCATTGACTGGCAGCAGAGGAATCAGGAAGTGGTTCTAATGTCACCATTTCCTGCCTCTGAGGTGTTGGGAAAGTACAGTACTTTTCTTTCTCACCCTCTTGAAGTGAACAGCCTTCTTGATTCCCAAGGGTCTGACATTGCCAGCATCCTTTCCTCTTCCCTTTCAATTTGGAAAAGTCATTTTACCTCAACAGGCCTCCATTTGTGGACTACATAATCTTTAGCATCCCTTCCAATGGTAATCTTCCATAAGTTGATATTGTTCTGGCTTCAGAGGGGAGCATGGTGGGTCCCCTGGAGAAGGTGAAGGGCCCTGCACTGATAGGACACCTTGCACAAAGTAGACACTATGTGTGCCTAAGGCCATATTGACCTTCCTAAGGACTGCAGACTGAGGCAGACTCAGAGAATTTTCGAGCAGGACAGAACCTGTCATTTTACAGGTCTAGAAATCAAGATCCAAAGAGAAGACATTTCCCAATATGGCAACACAGGGTAATGGAAAGAGTGTTGAACCTGGAGCCAATAAGAACTGAGTGCAAATCCCAGCTCTGCCATTCTTTCATTTGCATCACTTTCAACAAGTCAGTTAATGTCTTTGGGCCTCAGTGTCCTCACCTGGAAAGTAAGGAGATTGGACTACATGATTTCTAAACTCCCTTCTAAATGAAACTAGGATCCTATAATCCTACAGTTACCTTAGAGCCAGAAATTCCCTATGTACGTGCCCCAAATACCCATTTTGGGGGAAGGGCTAGAAGCCCATTTATTACAAAGCATAGCAGGCAAGAAAGAAGATACCTATCCAGACACCAAAGGAACGTGCATTTCTCTGTTTTTGACTCCTCCTATATCTAATCAAGGTGCTTGATCTCAGATCCCAACAATCCACAAGCATTTATTAAGCACCTGCTGTGTGCCAGACACTACTAAGCACCAGGGGTGCAAATACAAGGAATGAAACAATCTCTACGGAAGATCCTGCCCTCGTCATAACACTTGGATTTCTGAGAGAGCTCAGCAAGTAGGCTAGGGGAAAAGGACACACCACTGGAGAAAGCAGAAAGCTGGATCTGGGCTTCATAAAGAAAGGACAAGGTGGGAAGGGGTGGCACCTTTAATTCTTAAGTTGAATTTGGAAGTAATATAATAATAGGTAGCTTCTATATAGCACTTTAAGGTTTGTTATGCACCTTATTAATATTGTCACATTTGATCCTCATGACAACAAGAACAACAATAATAATAGCTAACATTTATATAGTGTTTCCTAGGTGCCAAGCGCTGTGCTAAGCACTTTGCAACTATCATTTCATATGATCCTTACAACTCTGAAAAGTAGGTGCTATTATGGTTCCCATTTATTCAATAATAATAATAGCTAACATTTATATAGTGCTTACTAAGTGACAATTATCATTTCATTTTATCTTCACAACAACTCTAGGTGATAGATTTTTTTTCCCATTTTACAGATGAGGAAACTGATGATAAGAGACATTAAGTCTAGAGTTACATAACTAACTTCTGAAGGAGGTTTTGAATTCAGGACTTCTTGACTTTTTCATTGACCGACAGGCTCCTAGGAAAGGAGACTTCAAAGAAGGAATTAAAGAGACAAGGGATAAAAAGAGAGATGGCCCCAGAGCCCCATGCATGTAATCAAAGCCAACACTCCACCATATCTCTTAATACCCAGCACCTGAACCCTTGGAGATATCTCAAAGCAAACTTCTTGGATGAAATTTTTCTCCTCAGGACAGCTGAGATTTGACCTCACTCTCTAATCTCAGAGTCCATTTATTCCTTTATAGTCTACTACCTAAACTAATCCATCTGGCTTTCCCTCAATTATAGTTTTGGTGCCTGCTTTGATAAATATTTATTATCAAATTATCAAATGCCAGGTTACTATATTTATTTGCTTTTGTACATCATGTAGCTAATCTGTTCCATGGATGAGTATCTCTATTTATGAACCAATGCTAAATTATTTTGATGGTCACTGTTTTATGATACAGTCCGATATCTGATATTAGTTTTCTGTTTATGTCAATGGCACTATCGTCTTCTGAATCAGAACCTCTGAGTCATCTCTGACTCATTCCTCTTTCTTCCATCCAACTGGTTGCCTGGTCATGTCAATTTTACCTTGACAATATCTCTTGCATTGGTCTCCCTTCTCTTCACTTTTACTGCAACCAGCCTAATTTGAACCCTTATTACCCTTGATTGTAGTCCTGAAAGAGCTATTTATAACTGAAGTCTATCCTCTCTCCTACCCAAGTCTATCCTCTCTGGACAGTGCCAAATACATAATAGACATTTAATCAATAATTGTTGATTGAGTGAGTGATCCTTCATACTGCTGCCCAAGTGATCCTTCTTAAGTGCTGGGAACGCACCACTCTTCTATTCAGAAACCTGTAATGGCTTTCCATTTTCTATCAAAAAGTATATCAATTCCTCATTCTGGTATTCAAGGCCTTCTATAGTGTCATCCTAACTCAGGGGTTCTTAACCTTTTTTTGTGTCGTGGACCCCTTTGGTAGTCTGATGATGCCTCTTCTCAAAATGATGGGGTTTTTTAAATGCATAATTGAAAGAAATACTAAAGAAATTAGTGAAAATAAAGATGTAACTTTTTTCCGAACTAAATTCATGTGCCTCCCCCTCCATCCTTGATAAGTGCCAGTTAAGATTCACTGGTCTAACCTGTATTTTCAGTTTTATCTCATACTGCCAACTTTCACATACTCCATGTTAAAGCCAAATTAGTCTACACATACATTCCCATTATCTCTCATCTCTGTGCCTTTGCTCGTATCTGTAATGGATTCCTTGCCAGTGTCTAGCTAGTAAAGTCACTCTTTTCCCTCAAGGATCAACCCAGGTGCCACCTGATCCATGGAAGACGAATGCACTGAGCACATAATAGATGCTTACTAAATGTTGGTTTATTTCCTTCATGCCTGACCTTAGTCCTATCCCCAGATGAATATGATCTCTCCTGCTTCCAGTTTCTCATAGTATTTGGCCTTAATTTCTTCACATTTACTTGTATCACAGCTAATTGTGTTTGAACTCTTTTGCTCTAATTAGGTTGTAAGGTGCAGCTAGGTGGTGCAGCGGATAGAGCTCCAGCTTTGGAGTCAGAAGGATCTGAGTTCAAATCCGGTTCTTAGACACTTGACACTTACTAGCTGTGTGACCCTGGGCACATCACTTAACCCCAATTGCCTCACTAAAAACGAACAAACAAAAAGTCATCTAGTCTAATTAGGTTGTAAGCTCCTGCAGGGCATCATGTCTGTGGGCCTCTTCCTGGACCCCCAGCACTAAGTACTCAGCCTTGGACAGTATGTTGGACTTCATTGAGAAGACTCCCCCTGGGAAGCATTTATTCCAGGGATGCTGCCTGTTCTCCAGAGGTGTTCCAAAGGCCATCTTTCAGCAGCATGGTGTAGTGCATAGAGAGTTAGCCTTGAAGCCAGGAAGACCTGGGTTCAAGTCCTACCAGGGATACCTACTGACTGTGTGACTCCAAGCAAGGCACTCAGTCTCTGTTCTCTAGGCAACTGCCTAAGACTCTAAGTAGTCAATACCTGCTTTGGTAGAGGGAATATTCTGTCAAAGTTGTTGTGATGACGGAATGAGATAATATATGCAAACACTTTGCAAAAAAATAAAGCATTCTGTGAATGTTAGTTATTATTACTTCTGTTATTATAGCTGAGAAAACTAAGTCTTAAAAAAGTCAAATGACTTATCCAAGTTTAAATAAGTAGTGTTAAAGGCGGCTTTTGAACCCGGGCCCTGTGACTCATAAGCTATGAACATTTCTGCTGGAGCACACCAGTTCCTCTCTTTTGGGCTATTGTTATAGTTCCCTAACCAGTCTCCCAACCTCCACTATCTCCCTCCCCAAACTCCTTCTATCCACCTAATCTTTCATTCATTCTTGCTGCTCTCAAGTCACTAGGTCCAGATGAACTTCATCCTTGAAATTGAAAGAATTGGCAGATGTGCTTACTAATCTGTGGAGAGTGAACTTTGAAAGTTGATGGGAAAAACAGAGATTTTGAAAAAGCTGGAAAAGACAATTGTCCTAATTTTTAAAAAAGGAAACAGGGGGAAGAAGCGTTTGTCAAGTGCCTCCCTCTGTGCTAAGTGTTGCGACCTTGACCACAGGATTTTCTGTTGACTGCGGAATCTCTTCACTTCCTGTTGTATGGTTTCTCACTCTTTCTACACCCAAAGCCAAAGCTTCACAGATCCAAGCAGTGGGGGAGGGTCAGACAGAAGGAGAGGGCACCTATGACCATGTCCTTTTCTGGACAGGGTTGATAGACTGACGTATCAGGAAATTATGTGGATAATAGCTTATCTATATTTTAGCAAATCATTTAACAAAATCACTCCCGCTGTCTTGTAGAAAAGATTGAAGGATGTAGGCTAGGCAATAGTAGGATGGGGGTAGAATCAAAATGAATGGAATGGCCACACCCAAAGAATACTCATTAATTGTCCAATGTTAACTTGGAAGGGCAAGCTAGGTGATACAGTGGATAGAGTGCTGGGTCTAGAGTCGGGAAGACATCTGTCCTCAGACACTTACTAGCTGTGTCAATCTAGGCAAGTCTATTAACCCTGTTTGCCTCAGTTTCTTCATCTGTAAAATAAGCTGGAGAAGGAAATGGCAAACCACTTCAGTATCTTTGCCAAGAAAACCTCAAATGGGGTCACAAAGAGTTGGACAAGACTGAACAACAAAAAACTTGGAAGGCAGTCTCTAGAGGAATGTCCCAGGGATCTATGCTTGGCCCTGTACTGTTTAACATTTCCAATCACTGACTTGGAGAAAGGTATAGATGATAATGTTTATCAAATTTGCCGATGACATAAAGCTAGGAGGAATGATTAATACAATAGATGACGGGGTGAAGATTCAAAAAGTTCTTGACCGGTTAGATCATTGGTACAAATTGAGTAAAATAACAAGGCTTTTATAAGGCTAAATGCAAAGTCTTATATCTGGATCCAATCAATTTCACAAAAAAAAAATGGGAATGGTATGAATGGACAGCAGTTTGTCTGAAGATCTGGGGATCTTAATGAACTACAAGTTAAAAATGATTGTGCATGATATTGGCAGCTTAAAAAAGCTAGTGAAGTCTTAGGCTGCATTGAAAGGCATAGGAATTAAGTCTAGGAATGTAGAAGCAGAGAATATTGATGCTTACATTCAAGGGGTGGGAAGTCCATGCTCCTGGCTGGAATGTTACAAGGGAAAAACACTAGGGGGAACTACATGAGATGATTGCCACAAAGCAACCACTTGGTCTTGATGCTGACGACCTCCGTCTATGTAGTTGACCTCCTTGGAACAACACTGGGATGCCTACCCACCCAGTTGGATTCTGTTAAATAATTCAAATAAGGGCTGGGCTGGGTGAACTTTTAGTTTTAAAGAAAAGGGCAAAAAGGAGATGGGGCAATTAAAAATGAATAATGGAAAAGATCAGTGGTAGAAAGACCCTAAACTTCTTGGAAGAATATACCATTTTCAAGGACTCTCCATATTCAGTGGGTGTTTGTTCAATGAGAGTTTACAAATCAAATTCAAACGTTCCATGGGCTGATTGCAAATCGTTAGAGCACCCTCGGGCTTACATATCTCCTCTGGGCTACATATTTTCATCCTGGTTCCAGGTACTGATGTCAGGTACCAGGCAGAGACAGGTGGAGCAGCCCAGCAGGTAACCACTGATGACAGCAGAGCTATCCCAGCCTCAGGAACAGGAAGCCAAGGCTGGATGGCCAGGCTGGAAGGCACCTATGGAGCCAGCCATAGCAAGGGTCAAATAAGCAAGGCTAGGCAAGGGCAGACATGTCAGAGAGTGACAAGGCAAACAGACCTTGTTGAGATGTGGCCCGAACCTGTCTGAGTCAGGAGATAGTGAGTCAGCTGAGGAAGGCAGAGTCCAAGCCTAGGACAGCAGAGAGCTGGGAGGTGGCAGTGTTGGGCCAAGGCCAAGTGAAATCCGCAGAGCCCTGCAAGGTGAGCATATTGCTGCCAAGGGCATCGATCCAGCAGTGCAGGGATTTGACAGAGCTATGGCTGGGCACTGGGACAGTTGCCTCTAATCACTTATGAGGGAGCTGTCTTGGTCTTAAAGAGACTCCTTGTCCTCTAGCCCCTCAAGGTCATAGTGTTGTAGCTAAAGCATTGGACTTGGAATCAGAAAGGCAAGTATGTCTCTTGGATATCTACTAGCTGTGTTATCTGGGTGAGTCTTTTAACCTTTCTGAGACTCAGTTTCCTTTTCTGTTGACCTGATACCCTCTGAGATCTTTTCTGGCTATAAATCTTTCATTCTATAATCATAAATTCATGAAGTTGATAAGCAGAAAAGTCATTTAGCCCAAACACCTCATTTAATTAAATTCAATGCAATAAACAACCAACACTTATTGAGCATCTGCTATGTGCAGGACAAAGACAAAAACAATTAGTCCTTACCAATGGTGTCAAATAGAAATGAGGGACCACCAAACCCTATGTAAGGACCTCTATGGGCCACATATTAACTGGGAAAACCACAAATTAGCATTAGCTATGTTTTATTATATTTTTATTTCTTTTGTAAAGATTCCCCAATGACATTTTAATCTGGTTGAGGGAGGGGAGTACTCAGCAGAGTTCTAGGATGCATGTTTGGCACATCTGTTCCTTACTATCAAGGTCTGATGGACAGAACCATGCACAAAAGTAAGTAAATGCAAAGCAGTAGAAAGTAATTTCAAGAAGGAATGAGTGCTAATTACTAGATGAGCAGGAAAGGCTTCATGTAGGAAGTAGCAGGCTGGGCCTGGAGTCAGGAAGACCTGAATTCAAATCCAGCCTGAGATACTTCCTAGCTGTGTGACCCTGGTCAAGTCACTTAACCTCTATCTTGGTTTCCTCTGCTGTAAAATGAAGACAATAGTAATAGCACTTACCTCCCAGGTTTAATGTAAGGATAAAATAAGATAATGTTTGTAAAACTACTTTGCAAACTTTAATGTAACATAGAAATGCTGCTGCTGCTGTTGTTTCTACTTCTTCCCGTCTTTATTATTATTATTATTATTATTATTATTATTATTATTATTATTATTATTATTATTATTATTATCAGGAATTGGCCTCGAAGCTGTGCTTTGAAGGAAGCTCGTGATTCTACCAAGCAGAAATGAGGAGAGAATGCATGTTATAGGTGAGAAAAATGAGACCCAGAAGGCTTACTAGTCCCACAGGGAATAGAGGTAAGTAATCGAGCCAGTATTCCAACCTAATGCATCAGATTCTAAGTCCAGAACTCTTCCCACTATACCAAGCTGCCAAGAAGGCAGCTTGAGCCATGGGCATCCTCTAAGCCAAGAAAAAGAGCATTCTCCAGAGCCCTGAAAGGTGATTCCCCTTTCTGAATTTCTGTGGTCCTGCCATTTTATACCTAGCCTGGTTGGATCCCAGGACAAGTTGGGAATTTGAAAACTCTATGTTTTAAAGTGATAAAACTGAATTTTTTCAAATTCAACTTTAATGGCAAATTTTTGTTGATTCAGACTAAATTTTGCCTCACTTGATCCAAAATAGTGAGGGTGAAAAATGAAGAAAACAATAACAGCAAAAGCAGCAGCAATTGACGAGTGTGTAGAGCTTCATGGTTTATAAAATAATTTTATATATATATAGATATATATATATATAGATATAGATATAGATATACACATGACAATAACCTGTGGCTGGACCCAGGGAAATGGGTCATTGTACCCTCTCCCTGTCCTCTAAGGAGTTTCTTTCAACTCTGCACTCACATAAATGGACCAGGTTTAGTCCTAGAGGAGGTTAACCATCTAAAAGAAGGATTGAGTTATTTTTCTCATGCTTTTCAGCCCTTTACTCCCACTCTGGAACTCCATGGGGGGAAATTATTTAAAGCTTAGGTGTGGCTTATGTCTAGCATCTCCACAAAAGGGAGAGAAGAAGGTATTCAACATACAATGTAAATCCAGTATAGGGTAGCTATCTATTTCTTTCACACACCAAAAAACAATGCTACAAACAACACAAAGGTTCCCAGTGCATACTGACAAAGACTTAAAAGAAGATACAGTAACTTAGACTTGTGAGTCTACTCTCCTGGAAGGTTGAGACTTAAAAATAACAATATAAAATACTTTACAAGACTGCTACATAGGAATTTTGCATTTCACCTTAGCTCTGCACTGTCCAAACAATTCCCTCCAGATCCATGTTTTCGGGCAACCAGGCCAAGTATTGGGATCATCCTCTGTTCAATTGTCAGTTATTCCTCTAAGAAGTGCTATAGTTGATCTAGAAACCTCGCTCACCTCACCTCCCTCACCAATTAAGGACCTGGAAGATCCAGACTGCTCAAAATAGCAAGATAGCCTCTAAAGCCAGCTGTGTTTATGTTAGATTGACTGTTCAGTCACTTATACTCAGGAAAGAAATATAAAACAGTCTTCTGCAGCTAGGACTATGAGAGCCAATCTCAGTCTTGCCTAAATGTAACTGTCTTTTGAAATAAACCCTTGAGACAGGAAGGAAGGAAGGAAGGAAGGAAGGAAGGAAGGAAGGAAGGAAGGAAGGAAGGAAGGAAGGAAGGAAGGAAAGATAGATAACAGATAGATATAGGTGATAGATATATAGATGACAATAGAAATTATAGATAACATACATGATAGATAGATAACAGATGACTGATAGATACAGATAGATAATAGATAAATGGATGACAGGTATATTGAGATGATACGTAGACGATAGATACAGATAGAAATAGATAGATGATAGGTAAGTAGATGACAGATAGATACACAAGCATATATACATAGAGAGAAAGAGACAGAGGAAGAGGAGGAGAGGAAAGGAGAGGAGAGAGAGAGGAGAAGGGAAAGGAGAGAGGAGGGAGAGGCGGTGGGGTGGGGAAGAGACAGAGACAGAGAGATGCTTACATAGATCAGGAACAGAAACTGGACTTGTGGTATTATTAGCATAGGTAGCTCCCAAATGAGAAAACTCCCTTGACCATTGCAGGCCAGCAACTTCATTGCAACTCACAATCTTTGAAAGTTTCCTTAAGAGATTAAGTGACTTGCTCAGGGTCACACAGTCAGTATGTATCAGAGGTGGGAATTAAACTCAGGTCAGCCTCTCTTTTAGGTCAGTTCTCTCTTCATTATGCTGTTACTTCTGCAGCTTGCCTCTGGCAGTACCCATCCCCACTTTGAACTGCAGTGTGAAAACTAAATTACAAAGTGCTGTGCTGTGCTGTGAAAACTAAATTACAAAGCTTACTGGTATTGCTGCTAAAATAAGAGTAAATGGACTCTGAGAGAAGGCTTGAACGGTGTATTGTTTTTATCACATGGAAACTGATGATAGCTATTTCAATTGCTCCGAGGCTTTTTTCCACTTACTTTCTAGGTCCTGACATGTGTTTGGGATTGTTGGGTTGATGGATGTCTAGCCTCTGGATAAATAAAGGAAAGTATTACTGTAAGTACAGTGGAAGAAGGGTTGGACTTGAAATCAGGAAGACTTGGATTTGGATCCTTTCCCTTCCACTTACTAGTTGTGTGGCCAATGGCAAATAAGTCAGTTTTTCTCAAACTTGATTTCATAATCCATAAAATGGAGATAGCACTGCCATGAAAAATGTATGAGAGTAGATGTATAGGAGCCGTTCCATTGAGTCACAGATGAATGTGCCATCATTCTCCTGATAACTTCCAGATTGAAGCTCAACATGGAAGGTTTGATATTTGGCATAATGAAGCAATCACCTTATTGGTCACTGAGGAAGAATAGTCAAAGACTCAATAGATCTGTAAAAGAGAATGACCTTCCCCTCCGGTTTTTTGTTCAGTCATGTTTCAGTTGTGTTCGACTCTGTGATCCCGTTTGGGCTTCTCTCTTCAATTCCCATCTTTAGATCTTGTCAGAATAATTCAAGCTCATTCCTAGATGATTGAGAAGGAAGTTGGTGAGTTCCCACACACACACCTTGACCCCATCTCAACTATGAGCACATAGCAGCTAAAACATAGGTATCACCTGTGAAAACTTCTTCACCTGCCTGGGTATAGACTTGAAGTAGAGGAGGAAAAGTAATAAGAGTCTATATAGTACCTATTATGTTCCAGACACTATGCTAAGTACTTTATAAATATTATCTCATTTAATCCTTAGTAACTCAGGGGAAGTAAGTGCTGTTGTTGCTCCTATTTCACAGTGGAGGAAACTGAGACAAACAAAGGTTAAGTGACTTGTCCAGGATCACACATCTAGTAAGTGTCTGATGTTGGATTTGAACTCAGGTCTTTCCTGTATTCCAGACCCAGCACTTTACCCACTGCTCCACCTAAGGTAGGAGGTGAACTTGAAAGGAGAAAAAAAGTATTCCTTTCTTACTTTTGGCCCCCACCTTTGGAATGTAGGCCTTGCCAGCCAGACCTTTTTCTCCCTCTATTGGGTAGTCCTTGCTCCCTAGTTATTACCCTCATCTCTACCCTTGCAGAGTTTTCTCTGCGAATTTGTGGCAGGACAAGTGGTAAGGATTGAGTGTTATGGAGCAGCTAGATGGCACAGTGGATAAGCACTGGCCCTGGGTTCAGGAAGACCTGAGTTCAAATCTGACCTCAGACACTTGACACTTACTAGCTGTGTGACCCTGAGCAAGTCACTTAACCACATTGCCCTGCCAAAAAAAAAAAAGGAATTGAATGTTCCATGTCTCAGCAATCCAATCTAGCCTCAGATGAAAAAAAAAATTATTCTTAGACTTGTTTTTAGCCTAAAGCAAAGAAAGGAAAACTCAAGATCCACTTATGGATTGGAAAATTAGGAAGATATTAAAAATTAATTTAAAAAGTAATAAATCAAAACATTAATTAATTTAATTAATTCAGATCTTCTCTCAGCTTTATTCAACCCCCAGTCAGGAGAAGGCTTAAAACTTTGAGGGACACGCATTCAAGTTTTGGTCTTTTCTTTATACCAACACCAAACTCTAGTCCTCCTCTACTGCATCTCCCTGTTCACGAACAAGGCAATTCAGGTCAAAAATATGTAAATTAACTGAATTGACCTAGTTAATCCTGCCCCTGATACTGCACCTAGATGGAAAAATCCTGGTATAGCAGAAGTCCTTCTGCCACTTAAGCTCCTACAGTCAGGACTCATTACAATTAACAAGTTCATTTCAGCCCCTTCCAGAATGGAAAAAAGCCAAGATCTGTCTGGGACTACACCTCCCAGATCCCCACGCAGCCCAGCCTCTAGGCACTTTTACCCATCCACAAACATCAGTATCAAAAGCCAGGTATGCGTGTGAATGGATGGATGGGTGGATGGATGGATGGATGAATCTATGTATGGATATATGGATGGATGGAGGGATGGATGGATGGATGGAGAGATATGGATGTATACATGTGCGTATGTATATGTGTATTTTGTATATGTATATACAATTATATGAATATATGGTGTATAAAGATACATATGTATTCATGAGAGAGAGACAGAGAGAGAGAGACTACTTATTCCTATATCTAATGGTCCCAGACCGAGTTCTTATGCATATAACATATGAGTTCTTGTGTATAGAATATAGGTGTATATATACATATGTATGCATGCATATTGTGATGTATGTATATATACATATATGCATATACATATATGTATGGGAATATATATACACACACACATATACACATCCCTATATGTGACTGCAATGGCAGGTTTTTTTCCTTCTTTTTTTTTTTAGGCAATGAGGCTGAATTTGAACTCAGATCCTCCTGACTTCAGGGCTAGTATTCTATCCACTGTGCCACCTAGCTGCCCCCACAATGGCAATTTTAAGAGTGGCATAGATAGCGCTCAGAATCCATGCCAACCTATCTCACACCAATGACCACTTCTGAACAGCTGCAGTGTTTAAATATATGTATCTACCTATGTGTATATGCAGCCATATTTGTATGTACATACATATGTATACATATGCATCTCTCTCTACATATATGTGTGTGTGTGTATATATATATATATATATATATATACATATAGGTGTGTATATATATATATATACATATATATATATATATGCACACATATAAATATACAGGTAACTAGGTGGTACAGTTGATAGGGCATAGGACTTTGAAACAGGAAGCCTTTAAGGCACTATATAAGTGTTAGTTACCATCATTTATATATATGCATAAATAATAAATGTAGTACATGGGCTCAGAGTCAGGAAGACCTGAGTTCAAACCCTGCCTCAGACACTTACTAGTTATGTGACAATGGGCAGTTCATTGAACCTTTCTGTGCCTCCGTTTCCCCATCTGTAATATGACAGAGTAGGCTTCAGTGGTTCCTTCTAGCCCCAAATCTATAATTCTATGTTAGGGACAAGCAGCCTTGCCCTGCCCCCAGTTGTCCTGAGAGTGTCACTGCATTACAGGGTCACACCATAAGGCCTTTCAGGATAATGATCCTGAGTCATCAAGGCAAGATTAAATTGTGTTTAGTGAACAATGAAGCATTACCTAAATCCCACTGGAGGGATGGATCTCCTGGGCCCAGTAGCTGCTCTGGGTGTGATAGAAGCAGGCACAGAAATACCAAGGAGACAGTCACATTTTTGTGACTCAAACTCTGGCAAGGGTTCCTGGCAGGACTCCCAGAAGCTTAGCCCAAACTCAAAACTTCCCCATCTGTCTGCCCTCCACTACATGAGGGCTGAGGCCTGGCAAGCCCACAGTCTGCTCTGCCTGTCAGGAGGCAGACAGACCTGAGCCCAGCAGTCTGGTCTGTCAGGAAGGAAGCCTGAAAGAGAACCTAGAACAAAACAAGAAAGGAAAGGCCTAAAGAAGCCCTTTGAGGCAGCTCCCATGTTCTGGGACTAGGATTCCGTGTCAGTAAGGGTGTTGGGGAGGGGTTGGGGGGAAGGGCAGAGCTTCCAGGACTTTGGAGGTGACGCTCTCAATGTACCTGCCCTGCTCAGACCCTTCCCTCTCTCAAATTCTGTGGTTCTGGGGTGAATAGGTCCCCTAAGGCAGGTTGGGGATAGAGAGAAATAACGGAGCATGAGGATTCTGGTCTCCAGTGCCAGTGCTGTCTGGCTCTACTGGAGGGAGCTGGACAGAGGTCCAACTCTCCCCTTTGGCTGATGCCTTATGGGAAGAAGGTCCCCTGGAGAAAGAAGCCCTGGTTCTCTTCCTTTTTCCTTTTGCCATATTTCAGGTCTAGATATTGACATGTATCAACTCATACCTCTTGGAGGAACAGAATGGCTTACTCAGTCATTCAACATTTATTGCATGCCTACTATGTGTGAGGCATCATATTAGGCCCAGTTGAAAAAGCACTAGGCTGAGGGCATTTCCCCTGGCTGTCCCTGATGCCTAGAATTCTCTCCCTCCTTGTCTCAGCTTCCTTCAAGTCCCAGCTAAAATTCCATTTTCTGTTGAAAACCTTGCCTGGTCCCCATTAATCTCAGCACTTTTCCCCAATTGGTTATTTCCATTTTATCTTGTCTATTGCTTATTTGTCCATATTTATTTGCACATTATCTCTCTCATTAGACTATGAGCTCCTTGAGGTTGTATGCCTGGGCTTAGCACGGTGCCTGGCACCTAGTAGGTGCTTAATGAACATTTACTGACTAATTGACTAGAGTCAGGAGGAATCTCAGACCCTAAGGCCTTATTTTACAGATTAGGAAACAGAGATAAAATTCCATTGCATTCAACAATCATTCAATAACACATAACTTTTCATAGCAACTAGCAAAAGTCTTTACATAAATTATCTCTTCGGAGCCTCAGGCAAGCTTGTGAGGTAAATACAATGGATATATTCACCATTTTATAGATAAGGAAATTAACATTGCAAAAACAATTAGAAGTAGATTCTGGTGTTCTTAAGAGTTGGAGCCCTATATTTATCTACAAGGCCCTTAGTCCAGTGGCTTCAACATGGCCATAGACCTGCAGTCAGGAAGACCAGGGTTCAAATCCTGCCTCTGACATTTATTAGTTCTGTAACCATGGGTTACTCACTTAATTCAGTAAATGGTTATAACAAATATTTATTAAGCAGCCGCTGCATCTAGTAATACCCCAGAAATTCTGAGAGGAGAGAGATTGGTTCTGTGATTTCATTAGTATGGGGAACTTCAAACTTCCAGGACAGAAGCCTCAATACACATTGACTCCAATCAAGCTAAACACCTCGATTCTTTTGGCTGTTCTTAATGCAGGGGATCTTAACCTTTTGTGTGCCATGAATCCCTTTGTTAATCAGAAAAAACCTATGGCCCCCCTTCTCAGAATAATATTTTTCAATGCATAAAATAAAATGCATAGGACTACAAGGGAAACAAATTATATCAAAATAAAGATGCTTTTTCTCTAGATCCCATGAAATCTATTCACAGATCCATTGGCGGTCTGTGGATTCCAGTTTAAGACTCCTACTCTTGGAGGGGCAGCTAGGTGGCACAGTGGATAGAGCACTGGCCCTGGAGTCAGGAGGACCTGAGTTCAAATCCAGCCTCAGACACGTAACACTCACTAGCTGTGTGACTCTGGACAAGTCACTTAACCCCAATTGCCTTACATACACACCAAAAAAGACTCCATTCTTAATACAGGGCAGCTAGGTGGTGCAATGGATAAGGCGCTGGGCCTAATCTTCCTGAGTTCAAATCTGGCCTCAGAAACTTACTAGCTGTGTGACCCTGGGCAAGTATCTTAACTATTTGCCTTGGTTTCCTCATCTGTAAAATGAGCTGGAGCAGGAAATGGCAAATCATGGCAGCATCTTTGCCAAGAGAACCCCAGATGGAATCATGAAGCATCAGATACAACTGGAAATGACTGAACAACAAAAACAACTCTTAATATACAATTTTAAGACCTTTCTGATCACATTCAAATCAAGTCAATGGATATTTAATAAACACCTCCTACATGCCAGGGATTGTGCTAAGTGCTAGAGATATAAAAAAAAAAAAAGAAGGTAAAAAAAATCCTCTGAAACTTCTCTAGTTTGTCAGGTGGTTCCCAGAACTGAAGGAAGGAAGGAAGGAAGGAAGGAAGGAAGGAAGGAAGGAAGGAAGGAAGGAAGGAAGGAAGGAAGGAAGGAAGGAAGGAATGATTTAAAAAGCATTTATTTATTAAGCAAAGCACTGGGATAAATGCCAGGGAAACAAATAGAAAAAAAATATTACAGTCCCTGAATTCAAGGAGCTCGCATTCACAGATTCACTGTGTGGCCTGATGAGCGTGGGATATGATGGAATGGTTTGTATTCTTTGTTTCAGACACTTTGTGTTCATTACTACCCCCTGAGGTCACGCTAGTTTCTTGTTTCTGCTGCTGCTGTTTAAGCAGTCAAGTACCTTAACCACTTACTGACTCAGACTGGGCTTTCTGTCAGCTAGAACACCCAGCTCATTTTCAGATGAATTGCTGCTGACTAATCATTATAATAATAATAACTCCCATTTGTATCTCGCCACATGGTTTACAAAAGCACTTTCCTATGACTTTCTGAGGTGTAGGCAATTCTGTTATCATTACCCCCATTTTACAAAGGAAGAAACAGAGTTGGGGCATAAGTGACTTGCCCAAGGTCACACAAACTAATGAGTGTCAAGGGTGAGTCTACCCCAGTCTTCTGGCTCCAGTTCAGGTGTTTTTCCCATGTTCCACTGCCCCAATCATCTCTTCCTTGTTTTGCATTTCTGTTGATTTTTTTAAAATCTAAATGCAAGATCTTACATTTTTCTCCTTCAAATTTCTTTTCAGTCTGGACCATTGTCCCAACCTGTGAATAGCCTCATCATCACCTAAGAGTCAGCATGTATTCCAGTTTACAAATGTCAAACGAATGTTAGAAATGTGTAACAAATGTTACAAATGTCATGTGCAAACTTGTTTCATACAGACCTTGAACAAGTGCCTTAACCTCACCACGACTCGATTTCCTCATCTGTAAGATAAACAAGTCAGACTTGATCATCTCCAAGGCTCCTTCCACTTCTACCATCTATCATTATGTAATTATTCCTTCTGACTCATTCTTTGGCTTCACTTTGAACAAACCTAACTCTTATTGACTTGTCTCCAAAAACCTGTCTCCTCATTTCCCTAATCACTTAAAAAGCCTTCCCAAATTCATGCAATAGGTCTAGACAAGATGAAAATCAGGCTGAATAAATAGGGTTTGTTTGATAAATTTACTTGATGTTAAGATCAAATTAAAAACTATTTTTTTCTAGCTTAAATGGGAAGCTTTAAAGTTCTCGTTAAAATTCTGTTGATAAAAAAGCATCTGTATAATATCTAAATTATTTAATGCTTCCATACTTTAAGAATCTGTGATTCTCTTTATTTGGTTTCTGCTTCCATCAATGCAGATAATCTCTCTACAAATTAGTCGGTGGTCTTTGAGAGTCGCTGAGGTTAAATCTCTGTCAAATCCAGCCAACCTCTGCTGGGTAGATAAATTAATCTGAGACGTGATATACTCAGATTATCACACAATTCTATTGTTTTGTTACTTGTGACATTTGAATATTCAGTTTAGCCAATGGTGGATTTCCAACTAGGCCTTTTCCAACCCCATTCCCATCAATACTACCACCATCACCATCATTTGATTGGCCAAGGCCAACACCAGGCATTCATTCAGATGACTGCTTAGAATTACCTCAAGAAGACAATTCCATTGGGTAGAAGGTGAACTGTGTTAACAACCGGCAAAGCACAAATTTGGAAGAACAAATTGATCATTGCCATGACCTCTGGGAGAACAATAAAATACACAGAAACATAGCGAGGCTGATCAGCCACTAATCACTGACTTTCATGATGTCTTGTCTTGAATCCTAACTAATCCAAAGCTGAAAGCATCTCCAGGAACTGTTGTTGTTCAGTTGTTTCAATCATGACAGATTCTTCATCACTGCATTTGAAGTTTTCTTGGCCAAGATACTCAAGTAGTTTACTATTTCCTTCTCCAGCTCATTTTACAGATGAGGAAACTGAGACAAACAGAGTTAAGTGACTTGCCCAGGGACATACAGCTAGTAAATGTCTGAAGTCATATTTGAACTCGGGTCTTCCTAACTCTAAGACCGGTGCTCTATGCACTGTGCCACCTAGCTGCCCAGGAACAGATGAGCATATAAACCATAGGATCATAGATTTAGACCTAGAAGGGGCCTTAGAGGCCATTGAGTCCATTTTGAGTCCTCATTTTACAGATAAGGAAAATGAGGAACAGAGAGGGTAAGTCACTTACCCAGGGTCACATAGCTATTATGTATCTGAGGCAGGATTTAAACCCACGTCTTTCTGATCCCATGTCCTGTATCTCAAATGAGATAATATCTGTAAAGTGCTTAGTACAATGCTTGATACATAGTAGACACTTAATAAGTGCTTATTCTCTCCCCTCTTTAATCAGTCAGTCTGGTTGACAAGCATTTATTAAGAGCTTACTAAGTTCCTGGCACTATGCTAAGTGCTAAGGAAATAAAGGCAAAAACATGGTCCCTGTCCTCAAAAACAAGGTAGGTAGGTGGCACCGAGTATACAGCACTGGGCTGGGAATCAACAAGACTTACCTTCAAGAGTTCAAATCCAGCCTCAGACACTTACTAGCTGTGTGACCCTGGCATGTCACATAACCCTGTTTGCCTCAGTTTCCTCCTCTGTAAAATGAGCTGGAGAAGGAAATGGCAAACCCCTCCAGTATCTTTGCCAAGAAGACCCCAAATGGGGTCACAGAGAGCTGGACACAACTGAAGAGCAACAACAAAAACCATCAAAACTCCCCAATGGGGGAGACAGCACGAAAGAAAATGGACTTGGAAATCTATACATGCAAAGGATTAGCAGCCACTCTCCACTGTACCGCTCTGTGTCTCCAACAGCTGGGGTTCAGTCCAACTATTCTGCAATTCTCCAGCTAAGGACTGACTAAGAGAAAGAGAGGCGACCAGCCTAGACTCCAGAGCACCACCCTACAAAGCTAGAGGAGATATATCTATCTACCAACAACTGACAAGTATTTCTTAAACACCTGCTCTGGGTGGGGTGCTGTGGTAGGTGCTTGGGATTTTTTTTTTCAAAAAATCGTTTCTATTTTGCTGAGGTTCTGGAGATACAAAGACAAAAATAAACTCAGCCTTGCCCTCAAGGAGCATACATTCTATCCCATGTTTTCAATACCATATGACTACACATTTGTTTGACTACAGCTCTCTTCAGCACCACAAAGGCTGTATAATTCTTTTCTTGTAACTTTCTTTGTTTTGGTAACTTACAACACCCCATGGACCTATATCCTTGTTTTGATGTTAGCTTATTTACAGCTACCTCTTTTCAGATTCCTAATAAGGTTTTGGGGATTGGAAGGTGAACCTTTTCACTTCTTTCTATGTCAGTAACTGGAAGCAGAGTTAACGAACTAGGAGACACAACCTCAAGAGGAACCTCTCTAAATTTAGCTAAGCTGGTCCTTCGACAGCAGGCATCTAGTCCACTGCCAGATCTCTCCTTGAAGCATTTCCAGCCTAGCTGATGTGCCAGAGCTTATACATGCCACTGGCATTGCCTTCAAGAATCTAGGGTCAATTTCTTTTTATGGGGCCAACAGAGGACTTTTAAGGATAGCCTGAGATACCTTAGACAGCTAGGTGGTGCAATAGATAGAGCACCAGGAACTGGAGTCAGAAAGACTTGAGTTCAAATCTGGCCTCAGATACTAGCTGTGCAACCCTGAGCAAGTCACTTAACCCTGTTTGCCTCAGTTTCCTCAATCTGTAAAATGAGGTGAAGAAGGAAATGGCAAACCACTCTAATATCTTGGCCAAGAAAACCCAAAACGGGGTCACAAAGAGTCAGACATGATTGAAACAGCTCAACAACAACAACATTACATACTATTGGGATATGTGATTAGAAACATTTTCAATCTAGATGTGAAAATCTTATTTAAATGTTGTTCTGGTGTAGATTAAGAGCTGAAAAGGAACCTTTAGGATCATGTAATACAACTCCTTTATTTTCTAGATAAGATATTATTTCCAGATAATTGCCCCCCAATTGCAACCGAGGCTACTATGGTCCCCTGAATCATTCTAGTGCCCCCAGGGGGTGGTATCACCCAATTTGGGAATCTATGCTAGACAAAGTTTCTCTCTCTGACTGTCCCCTCTCCCCCACAGGTATTACATCCCCCTAAGAGAATGCAGTATCATAGGATCATAGACAGAGGCCTAGAGAATCATGGCTTCTTCATGGTGACACAGGAAGTAAGTACCAGAAGCAGGATTCTAATGCAGGTCCTTTGACACCAGATCTGGTGCCTTTTATCTGTGAAATTTATAAAAATCTTGTCTGGTTTTTAAAGCCTTCATAAACTAGTCCCTCCCTACCTTATCGGTGTTTTTATGCCTCGTTCCCCATCTTGTGTTCTACAGTTCAGTGACACTGGCCTCCTCGTCCTTTATCGCACTAGACACTCCATATCCCAACTCCGGGTATTTTTTTCTGTCTCTCCCTCATGCCTGGAATGCTTTCCCTCCTATCTTTGTCTCCTGGCTTCCCTAAATTCTTTCAAGTCTTAGCTAAAATCTCATCTTCTCCAAGAAGCCTTTCCTGCTCCCCCTTAATAATAGTGACTTCCCTCTGTTGGTTATCTCCAATTCATCCTGTATAGCTCTTGTTTGTATATACTTCTTTGTGTATTGTCTCCCATATGTAAGCTCCTCAAGAGAAGAGACTTTTACTTTTCTTTGTATTCCTAATGCTTAGCACAGTGCCTGTCACATAGTAAGTGATAAATAAATATTTATTAACTGACTGACTTTTCCATTGCCTCGGCTAAAATAAATAAAAGCTCATTAGAAGAGTAGCCTCTTAATGGATAATGACTAGGTAGAGTTTTACAGTCAGAGATTAAAACAGGGAAGCACGAGGAATATCCACCCTAAGCTAGAATAAGGTCTGGGAAGGATTGGCCTGGTGATCAATTTGGCTCAAAAAGGACTAAAGCCTGAAGACTTTAGCACTTTAGTTAGAGAAGATTGTGATCTATGTTCTAAAAAGCTTAGTGCCTGAGGCAAAGAATCTAATGTTAGAAATGAAAAGTTTCTTCCAGCCAAAGACTTGAGAAATAATTAGGCCACTCCTTGAAGCAGAAGAAAACAAAAGTGATAAGGATTCTTTTTCCCAGGAAAAGTTCTGCTGCACCATGGTTTAGGATCAGTGCCCTGAAAGAACTGTGGAAAGCCTCAAAGGTGAAAACTGAAAAAGCATGACAGAGACCACTCTCCTCATGAGAAAGAGGTAGTACTATATAGCCAAGGGCTCTAGCTGAAGTCAGAAGTTGAAAACAATGAAACTGTGCCTAGCAATATCTGCCAGACTCTCTGTGTCCAGCAAAGGCTCTACATCCAGCAAAGCAATGTCTGAAAGAGATTACATGTTGAACAGAGAGATATCTGGTAGACTATGCCTGCAGTTGACAAGCTCCTGATGGACACAGTGCATGCAGCAGAGGAGTACCCAATATAAACAACACATCTGGTAGAGCATATACCTGACAGAGACAATGTGCTCAATGAAGACTAGCAGGGAGCAGACTTGATGTGAGCCATATGATGACATGACCAGAAGATTTAGGCAGTCCTTGAATGTTGCAAGCATGAGTTGTCCCTCCATGTAATATTTAGGACACATATGTTATCAAAGTTATGCCTTGTCATGTGTGTGCTACTCCATATGACTTCCCTACCTATATGCCTCCTCAGGAATGTTCCTTACATGTTTCCATTTGATGGGGAATGGATATATGAAGGAGCAGGCCATATATTAACAGGGGAAAGGTATTATTTCTGCTGTTCTTACATTGCATTAAATGCCTTTGCTTTGAAGTAATTGTGTTATCTGGCTGATAGATAAAAGGTAAACATATTGGTGGGGGCTCATGAGCTATGGTTTTGAAGAGATTAAGTCCCACACAATTCCTTTAAACTGAGGTAATCTTATCTTGGGGGAGGAGTTTCATTCTTTGAGCTGAAGAGTACTTCCCAAATGCTACTCACACATAGTTCAATATAAACCAACACTTCCCAGTGATGTAAGCTTTAATGTCTGTGCTACATGACCATGATCTAGACACTACCACCAACATGGTGGCAACATACTCTGATATCATAATGAAGTTTTCAGGTAAATCAATCCTTTGAAATTTGAAATTGTAAAGCTAAATTAAAAAAAGTTAACAAACATCACAAGCTTAGATACAAATAAAAAGCAAAAGTAAGAGGGGGGAGAAAATTAAGAGGTTCAATTCACCTACCTTTTAAATTACTGAGTATTTCATCAATACTTCAAGAAACTGTGATTTCAATATGGATATTCCCCCTATTGAGATAGATAGATAGATAGATAGATAGATAGATAGATAGATAGATAGATAGATAGATATATAATAGATAGATAGATGATAGATAGATACAATATGTGTGTATGAGTGTGTGTGTGTATATCATAGTCTTTCTATAACTTAATAGTTTTTGAGAATTATATAGATGTAGGGATATAGACTATACCTATGATTTCATTGAGATAAGAAATTTCCAGGGAAGGAAGCTCCATTTACTGAGTCAGGTCAGCATCTTCTCTGCAACCCTTAGAGTTGTCTAGGGCACTTAAAGGTTAAGTAACTTGCTTGGCTAGTATGTGGCAAGGACATGATGAACCCAGATCTTCTTGACTCCAAGGACAACTTTCCATTAATTATGTCATGCTGTGTCTTTTAAGAGTTGGTATAGTCAAAAATTTATCAGCCTATGTACTGATAATGATTCTGCAAGCTCCATTGAATAGGTCCCCAGATAAGCTGTACATGAGGCTTTGCCACCTTGAGAGGATCTTTCAGGGATTGTGTTTACCTAGCAAAGCCTTAGCAAACCAAAGTCACTTCCATGCCACAATGACATATCAGAGTCAGATTTCAGTGGAAGGCTAAGGTCCATTAAATCTCAAATACATTATTAAAGTACGGTGATTGTAGCATATAATAATAGAGTATTTAAGATAATCTCTAACCCAGAGTCACCTTTATGACACAATGAAAGATCAGAATAGGGTTTTAATGAAGGAATTTATTTAACATTTTTGTTACATTATAAGGACAAATATCCTAACTGTCAAAAAAAAAAAGGAAGGAGAATAGTCAGCAAATTATAGGACAGAGAGCTGAACCATCCATGGCAATAACCTAGAACAGATCATTAAAGAGGTGATTGATAAACATCTAGAAAAGGAAGTGGTGATATCAAAGAGCCAGCCTGGCTTCATCAAAAAAGATCATCTCAGGCAAACCTCACATCTTTTTTTTTTAACAGGATTACTAAACTAGTAGATAAGGGGAATGCTACAGAATTTGCCTAGATTTTATCATTAGGCCAAATCTTATCAGATGAAATTCAATAAGAATAAATGTAAAGTCTTGCACTTGGGTACATAAAATCAACTGCACAAGTATCAGAAGGGGAGGAATGGTTACAGAGCAATTGTTCCAAAAAGAGATCTAGAAGTCTAGTGGACTACAAGTTCAATATGTGCAGGCAATGTTAATAAGACAGCCAAAAAAAGGAAATGTGATCCTGAACGGTATTAAAAGGGATAACTTGCAGAAAGGCAGCTAGTTAGTGCAGTGGATAGAGTGCCAGGTCTGGAGTTAAAAAGACTCATCTTCCTGAGTTCAAATCCAACCTCAGACACTTACTAGCTTTGTGACAAGACACTTGACCCTGTTTGCCTCAGTTTTCTCCTCTGTAAAATGAGCTGGAGAATGAAATGGCAAGCCATTCTAGTATCTTTGCCAAGACAACCACAAATTGTGTCATGAAGAGTCAGACCCAACTGAAGAAATGACTGAACACAACAATAACCTACAGAAATAGTTCCATTGTATTCTGTATTCATTAGACCAAACCTAGAGTACTTTGTTCAGGTCTGGATACCATACTTTAAGAAGGATATTGATCTTTTAAGAAGGATACTCTGGAGAGTGTCCAGAGGAAGGCAATCAAAATGGCAGAGGGCCTTGAGTCCATGTCACATGAGGTTCAGCTGAAGGAAATAGTCATGTTTATCCTGAAGAACAGAAGATACAGTGGGGATGTGACAACTGCATACAGGTATGTGAACAGATTACAAGGAGCTTAGATATTCTATTTGATATTCTATTTCAGAGGTGAGAGCAAGAAGTAATGGAGTCAAAATTACAAAGAAGCCAAGTTAGGAAAATCTTCCTAACAACTAGAGCTGTCCATGAGTCAAACTGGGAGGGGAAGACCCTCAGGGTTGCTGCCCAAAAGAGAAACAGTTACTATTTCTATATATTTTCTACATATTTGAGTGAGACTCTACCTCACTCAAAGAGAGAACCTTAGCTTAAAAGTGCCAGGATCTCCCTTTGCATCCTGAGCCTTCTCCAGTCATCCTGATGAATATCTGGCCACTGCACTCAGATGGTTCTGGAGGAGAAAATGAGACTCGTGACCTTGCACCAGCCCTCCCTCACTTAAATCAAAGTCAATTGCAAGGCATATAGTAAGAATCTGAGGCTGGATTTGAACTCAATTCTTCTTGATTCCAGATAGGTACACACACATGTATATATGTATGTATACCTATGTGTATAAATATAGATATTTATTAAAGCATATATACACATACATATACACACATATATACATATACCATATCTATGCCTTGATAAATGCAAATACTTGAGGAGTGGTGTCTTCTGATTGATTTTGCCCAGTACTGAAAACACATTGCCATTTGAAGCTGTCCAAGGTGCTGATCTGTTAGGATTTAGGGATTCTATAAAAGCCATTTGTGCTTACAATAATCCTCCAATTCTCACCTCCTAGACCCAGCAGATGGATTTGGCATAGACACACCAACAGCAGTTATAACAAGAGAGTTGAACTTTCCTAGTTACCTCTCTTTTAGCTTACTGGAATAGTCTCATCAAAACACTACAGGATACTGATGAGGAAGACAAGCTTTCAAAAGAATCTCAAGTCTGGGAAGGCCAAGTGTGATTGTAGTCCAATTTGACTAGAATACATAACAGGTATAAGTGCTAAAGATGTAAGGTAGGTAGGTTTATGTTAAACTATAGAGTTTCTTGAGACCATTCAAGAACTTATTCAGCTAGACAATGGAAGGTAGGACATATTCAGGAGGCACTGAAGTTTGGAGATAATCTTCCTTTTATTCAAAGTAGTGTGTTAGTAATATTATTGCAGTAGCAATGAGGAAAATGGATTGGGGGGGGGGATAGCCTGAAGGCAGGAAGACCAATTAGGAGGTTGTTACAATGGCCTAAGTGAGAAGAGCTAAGATTGGGGTAGAGTGGTCTCTGTGGGAGTGGAAAACCGAGGCCAGATGTAATAAATATGGCAGAAGTGGAAACAAAAGGATTTGGCAACTGATTTAACGTGCAGTGTGAGGGAGAGGGAAGACTCAAAGATGTCTAGAGCTGAACTCCTCATCTTCCCACTTTTAAACTTGTCCTTTCTCCTGCCTTCTCTTTTTCTGAACTTGCCACTGTCCTCATAGGCTCCCAGGCATGCACTCTTTGAATTGTCTCCAATCAAAATGTTCCTTGAGCACTGTGATGCTCTTTTCTTTGCTCTTATCACACTGTAGTTTGTACTATGTGTGCATGCTATATTTTTTTGTAAATTGTATGCTCCTAGAGGAAAGTTACTGTTATTTTTTTATCTTTTCATTCCTAGTATTTATCTTCATGTCTTCCTCAATGCATATTATCATGTTCTGCACATAATGCATGCTTAATGCATGTTTGTTAAATTAATACAACAATAACTATTCAAATAGGCAAGGTTTGGTCTTCTGCAACTAACAGCAGAGCCATAACTACTGCAGGGTATATAGGACTTTGTCCCAGGATACTGATATTCAGGAGACTCTGCTTCCTAACCAGGGTAGTCACAGGTCCAGCACCTTATCTCACAATCTTTTCTCAGTCTATAATAATAGCTAGAATTTACATAGCTTTTTAAGATTTGCAAGGCACCTTACAATTATTATTTCATTTGATTCTCACAGCAACCCTGGGAAGTAGGTGGTATTGTTATCCCTATTTTACAAATGAGAAAATTGAGGTTGGAGGAAATTAAATGACTCACAGTCTGAGGTTAGATTTGAATTCAGCTCTTCCTGATTCCAGGTCTAGCACTCCCTCGCTGCCCCTGCCATGAGTGCAACTGCTTCTGGTCACCACTCCCAGGATTCTATTTCCATGGAGCTCTTTCCCAATATCCATCTTCTTCTCCAGACACTGCAGGGGTAAAGGCTTGGCTCTGTTGAGAAGATGGGTCACCCCCTTTTCTAATTGTGCCTGTGGTTTAACTATTCTCTGGGCTAAGGCTGCCAACCCTCCCCACCTCCTGAAAAACAACAACTCAATATGCCACAGGAACAAGAATTCCTTGGTACAATTCTGATAGAGTAAACCTATACCAACCTATTTATAAGTTATGGGCTCTGTCCTTCGGTGTAAATTTCTTCACTTTGCTATCTCCTGATCATTTGATTTGATTTGACAAACATTTATTGTGACTGTTATGGGTAAATCCTTAGGCCAGGCAATTGAGATGCAAAGAAAACAACCAAAGAAGCTCTTCCATTAAAAGGTCTGAGAGGCAGAAAATTCAAGACTACAACCAAACTTTATGAAGCTGATCATTTCAACTCCCCTCCTCTGAACTAAGCCACTCAACAAGGCAGTGTGCAGACGTTGAAGTACTTTCTGATAGCACAGATGCTATAGTCCTATAAGAACTCAATGTTTTATTATACTACATTGTGGAAATGCTCATTTTATTCCATAAATTACAAATAAAATAAATTTAATAAATTTTTGAAAAGGACTCAATGTGGAAAACCACAAAAAGCTATGGGCTCATTGTGCCATGAACTATGAATATCCATATGGAGGATTACCTGTGGTCGTCATTTTGTTCTTCTTGTTCAGTTGCATCAGTCATGCCTGGAGAGAGAGAGAGAGAGAGAGAGAGAGAGAGAGAGAGAGAGAGAGAGAGAGAGAGAGAAAGGTCATTCAGTTAATGGGAATAATTCTAACAGACCATAGAGGTGACCTTGGATTGGGATATTCTTGGTAAAGATATGGAAGTGGTTTGCCATTTCCTTCTCCAGCTCATTTTACAGATGAGGAAACTGAATCAAACAGGGTTAAGTGACTTGCCTAGGGTCACACAGCTAGTAAGTGTCTGAAGCTGGATTTGAACTCAAGAAGATGAGTCTTTCTGACTCCAGGCCTCTCTATCGTGTCACCTAGCTGCCCTTGCACCACCTCACTGGTCACCATGATATGGTGTAAAGAACCTATGGGAAGTCAGGAGGACTGATTTTGACTCCTGTCTCTGACATTTTCTAGCTGTGACTCTGAGTTAGCCATTTCTCCTCGCTAGGACTCATGTTTGTAAAATGAGGGGGTTGGATTGGAGACTAGAACCCTTTATGGTTCTGACACTTTATTATTTTAATTCTCCAAGAGTTTACTTTGATTTGGTAAACAAGATAATCAAATCATAACTCTGCTTGCTGATGTAATGACAGAATTAATCTGAGAAAATATCAGAAGTCATTCTCTGCTTTAAGATGTATAGTCAGTGGTTTCTAAAAATGAAACTTACATCTGTGGCTGCCTCCTGAAGCATATGTAAAAAGGTTCTATCAAGCAACAGGAATTCATTCTCCGCAGAATCAAATCAAGTCTTCCTGACTAGTCATTTAAATCGTGATCCCGTAATAGCTGACATTTACGCAGCACTTTAAAGTATGCAAATCCCTTTGCATACATTATCTCATTTGAGCTTCACAACTACCCTATGAAATATGCACTACAGAGATTATCCCATTTTACAGTTGAAAAAATTGAGGTTCAGAGAAGTTGAAAGATTTGCTCAGGCTTCCTCAGCTAGTAAGTTTCAGAAATGAGATCTGAACTTGGGTCTTCCTTGCATAACACTGACTAGCTATTTGGATTTGATTTCAAACCTACCTGGCCCTAAACCCAAATGCAACCTTGAATTGGATGCCATTATTCCCCATTGTCACATAGTGACAATTATTTCCAGTGAGTTCCTTAACATACTGCACCTCATGCCACACACCAAAGGAGCCCCAGCCAAGACCAGCAAGAGCTTCTGACCAAAGGAAACCATGAGAGAGAAGGATTCCAGAGCACCAGCTCCAGTCCAAAAGACCTGGTTGCAGTATGGACAAAACATTCCAATTCTTGCGCAGTTGGCTTTACTCTCCCATTGCTGGATTGCTCCTCCCCTGCCCCTCTTGCTAAAGCCAAAAGTTTCAGCAATGACAGCTTTCCACCCTCCTCACTTCTCCTGCATTCCCAAGTACCCTAGCTGGAGTCCTTCATGACTTCAAAGAGCCATGATTTTATTGATGGGGACAGTCCTTCTACCAACAGATGCCAAGAGCAACCCTTAATAAATGAGCTTTAGGAGTTTCTACAGCAAAAAGGAGGAGGTGGGGGGAGGATCATTAATAGAATGTAAGCTACTTGAGGGCAGGGACTGTTTCACTCCTTTCTTTGTATCCCCAGTACCTAGTATAATGCTTGGTACATTGTAGGTCCTTAATAAGTGCTTACTGATGGATTGAGAGGTACTGTGGCACAGTGAAAAGAGGGGTGAATTCAGATTTGGAGGACCTAGATTGGAATCCCAATTCTACCACTTAGAACCTATGTGACCTTTGACAATTAACTTGGATCCTTCTATCTCTGTTTCTTCATCTGTAAAATGAAGAGGGTTGGACCAGATGTTCTCCATGGCCCCTTCCAGCTTTGAAGCTGTGGTCCTATGATTGACAAACCCTCTGTACTTAGTCCATTTTTCTGTATGCAAACACTAGAGAACAAAGAAATGTATGAATGATTGGAAAGGTATTTACTAAGCACTCATTAGATGCTAGGCACTGTACAGATCACTGGGGATACAAATACAAGTGACACATTCCCTGTCTTAAGGGAGCTTACATTCTAGTAGACCAAGAAAAGACACATAAGGGAGCAAAGAATGGAGAAAGGTACGGAGAGGTAGAAGAGAGCCTAGAGATGGCTAGCAATAACATGGAGGGCTGAGATCCAGGCAAGATGAGCCCAGTCAGAGCCCAGTTCTGAAGGGGTTAATAAGAGACTAAACAAGCAGCGTATCATGGATACCTGTTCTCAAAGTTTGCATATCATTAATATAGCCTTCAACAATCCAAGGTCACCTCCATGGTCTGTTAGAATTATTTCCATTAACTGAATGACCTCTCTCTCTCTCTCTCTCTCTCTCTCTCTCTCTCTCTCTCTCTAGCTAATGATACAAATACAAGCAAAAGGACCATCCTTACCCTCAGGGAGCTTACATTCTAATAGAAGATAACACATACGAGGGAGTTGAAGGGAGTGAGAGGAAGGCTTTATCTTGTAATCCAGAGAATGAAGAGTTCCGGAATAATTCATCAGTGGGAAAAGGAGGCCACAGTGGTTGAGGGAGAAGCCAACTAGAACAAGTCTGCCTTTTTCATGATCATTTACATATGAATGTAACCTAAATCCCAAAGCCCATTGGTACGAGACTCTTTCCTCGTTGGTGGAGATCAATGCCTTGTAGCCCCATGAGGATGGGGTCGGCAGCATTGTCAGGAGAGAAGAGAGGAGGGCTCGAGTCCCTTCAGTCTCTTTGAGTCTCTTGAGTCACTTTGGGCTCTTTTGGCATCCAGCTTCTAGAGAGAAGATGGCTGATGCCAGCCCAACTTCAGGTTACTAAAGGGAAAATAAGATTCTGGAACGAATCTGACATGGGAGGACCTGCAGTCTCCATCACACCCCTGTCCCCAACTTGCTATACTAGAGGTTTTCAGAAATTTACTCTTGGAGAAATTTCTCTCAGTAGATCTCTGTGTTGGCTGACATATATATTCCCCTATGAATAATTTCTCTGATTTCTGTTTTGCTATCAACTTAGAGAAATGGATTGACCACTTCTTACTGTATGTTTTCACCATGGAAATGGCATTTGGTGGGAAGGGAGTCAGGTCTTGAATATAAAACTTGGATCCTCCTTTCCCCTTTAATAAGCAGCAATGAAAAAGTTTAGTTTGAAAATGAAAACCACATCCCCTAGACCAATAATATTTAAGGGAACACATATGTGTAATTCTAGTTTGCCAATCCCTCTCTCTGAGGAGAACAAAGTGGTGCCCTCCTGCTTCCTTTCCTGGCAGGGAATAAAGACTTCTCTGGAGAAGAGTGAGAGAAGAGGTTAGAGATGTCTACTCTGCTTCCCTTCAGGCCACACAATGATACTCTCATGTTACATGTGGAGAATGGCCTTGTTACATAAGATAGGGAAGAAGGGGTTAGGTGAGGAGAGAGTTCTACTCCCTGAGGTTGTTCTAGGATGAAGGTTCTCAAACCTGAGGTCCATAAACTTATGTTTTCAAAAAACACTTTGACAATTATTTCAACTGAATTCATTTCCTTTATAATGCTATAAATTTTGTTTTATGCATTTAAAAACATGACTCTGAGAAGGGAACCAGACTGCCCCAAAGGGTCCACAACAAACAAGATTAAGAATGCCTTTTCTAGCCTCAGGACAACCATAATCCCTTGAGTTATTGGGAATGAGTCACAGAATCATAAATTTAGAGCTGAAAGGGATCTTAAAGGCCTTCAAACCCAACCCCTTCATTTTACAGGTAAGGAAAGTGAGGCCTGGGGCTTAAATGATTTGTCCAAGATTATAGAATCATACATTTAGAATGGGAAAGGACCTTAGAGGCCATGTGGTCCAACCCTTTCATTTTATACATGAAAAAGCCGAGGCCCAGAGACCATAAGGATTCACCCAAGGTCACATGGCAGGCAAAATCTGAACTGAAGGGCTTCCAGTGCCCTTCCCACTCTATCATGATGTTTCTCAGCTCTGTGATACCTACCACAAAAGTCCCTCCCTCCAACCCGATTGTGCTCTCTAAAATAGCCTAGAGCATAAGGCCCCCATGCTAGCTTCTGCCTTGGGGACTTTTACCGACTTCTCATTCCCCAAGGATAAACCATTTCGGCCCATTTCAAAATGAGCATTTAGTAAAGAAACTCGGGGTCAGCCAGAAGCTTGCTTCATGGCTTTCACTCCTCTGTGTCCAGATTTTGTCTGTCTGGGCAGATTTTGAGAAACAGACTGCCTCATCTCATTGTCATTGTTGATTTCAAGCTCTCACGCTAATTCTTTATGATTAAGCTCTAACTTTCAGGAATTTTCCTTGGCTTGAGAAGATTCAAAATATTTTCTCAATAATGCTGACAGCATGGGCTCATGTAGATCTCTGACTTCCCTCTTTTCCCACTACTATTTGTATCTTCGTAAAGAAGGTGACACAGAATGGTAGACTTGGAGTCAAGAAACCTGGGTTCAAATCCTGGCTCCTGTACTTACTAGTTAGGCAAGCATGGGTTATAGAAATAGAAGTTGTTCTATTAGTGGGTAGTTCATACAACATAGTCATCTACTCACAAATTTAAAGATACAATATGAAAGATGTAGGAGATGAATGGGATCCAGGGCATAGGATTGGTCAGCAAAGGCAAGGGTGGAGGGCCAAATTGGAGGAGACCTAGAAGAGAACAGTGTCTTGGAAGCCAAGGTTGGGGAGAAGACTCAGAAAAGAGGGTAGTCACCAGTGTCCAAAGCTTCAGAGGGGTCAGGGCAGTTAAAAGGTCATCAGAATTAGCAATCAAAAGGTCACTGGTTGGAATTAATTCATTTTAAAATGTAAATCGTTTCTAAACAGTTGAATCACATTGATGTCTAATGTGACATTTCTAATAAAATTTCCTTTTTTAATGAAAGCTCAGTGGCTATTACCAAGTTAGTTAAATGCTGTCTTAGCCTCAGAGGACTGATGATGAAACATTCCCCACAGCATGGTGTAGGGGAAAGACTACTGAACCTAGAGACAGAAGATATGGGACCAAATCCTGGTTCTGCTGTCACTTGACTGAGAGGTCACCTAGACTCCCTGGGACTCAGTTTCCTCATCTGTAAAATAAGGGAGGGTAGACTGGATCAGTGGGGTCAAACACAAATAGAAACAAGAAGAGAAACAAGTACAATTGTACGTAAGGCTCCCAGCAGGCTGCATATTGACTTAGAAAACCACACGTTAACATTATCTGTGTCCTGTTGCGCTTTGACTTCTTTGTTAACTATTTCCCAATTAAATTTTAATCTGGTTTAGGCTGCACTAGAGAGTGTCATGCATCACTATATGTTCAGCACCTCTGGTCTAGATGACTTCTAAGTGCCCTTTCAAATCTCAATTTATATTTTCCCTTGGGAAAGAAGTGGGGGGGGGGACTATGTGTGCACAGTATTGCATATATTGTTAGTTATGTATCATTCAGTTTCTTTTAACTTTTTTTTTTACAGAAGAGGGAGGGGAAAGGGTGCTATGTCCAGAAGTAACTATGGTATAAATACAAAAGGCATCATTAAATCTTGTTTTGAAAGCATCAGTGACCTTTGAAAGCATAGTTTCTGTAGTGTTATAGGCTCACGAGCCAGATTGGGAGGGGCTGATGAGTGATGGGTTCAGGGTATGCATGATCATTTCTGAAAGCTTAGTAGTGAAAAGGGCACGCAATTTGTGTGTAGCTATACTGATGTCTTTTTTTAAAACTTAAATATTAAAACTTAAATACAAAATAAGAAAAGAAAAAAAGCATTGCCATGTGTATATTGATATCTTATAATTGGAGCTGGGGCTCTCCAGACATAGCTGAGAGGGAAAGGAAGTAGGGACAAGGAACCCCATAAAATATGCCAGCTGAGCCAAACTGGGGGTAGGCACTAGTTAAGACTGGGATCAGAAACCATCAATCAATCAACAAGCAGTTATTCTGTTCCAGCACTGTGCTTTGTGAGTGAGAGATAGATCTAGGACAGTAGTTTGAGTGGATTACAAGGTGGATGAAAATTTTTAGTACAGGGGAAACCAAAGCATTTTATAGACAGAGGTAACTACCTTTTATATATTGGTATGTTTATATATTGGCATATGTGTGTATACATTTTATTTATTTTATTTATGCATGTATTGTACCCCTTTTATATATGTTATCTCATGGATCCTCACCAACAGCTCTGAGATGTCAGTTCTATGGTTATTCTTGGCCCCATTTTACAGATGAGCCAATTTTCTATTCCCAATGCCTAGCATAGTCTTGCACAGAGGCAGAGCTTATTAAATGTGTGTTGAAGTGCAATAAATCTCAAATTATAGAAAGGAAATTCAGCACCCTGAATTCCATAGAACATGTTTCTAAGCCAGAGGGAAAATATGTGCCCCTCAAGATGATGAAGAGAGCCTCTGACAAGTCTGAGCAAAACTCTCCCCTGTCCTCCAGGCCAACTTGGGTGCATACTCCATCATGGCTCAGGCTGCTGGCATTTTATCACCTAATCAGTAGCTCTGGCACTCCCTGACCTTTCACTCAAAATTGCCTGGGAGAAACCAATTAAAAAGAACAGAATTCTTGAATTAAACTGCTGCCTCTTCTAAACTGCATCCTGTTTTGAGATAATGCTCACCGCAAAACCTTGCAAATCCAGTTTAGACGGTACCAATGTTAATGTCTTACAAAGATTTACCTCCAATAAAGTCTTCTTCCAATGTCTCAAGATTGTGTGGGGATAACCACAGCAAACTAACAACAACAAAGCTACAATTTATATAGCGCTTTAAGCAAAGCATTTCGCAAATATCTCATCTTAGTCTAAGAAGGGCCCTGGAAGTTAGGTGCTATTTTTTCTCCCATTTTACATATGAAGAAACTGAGGCAGTCAAAGGTTAAGTGACTTGCTCAAGATCTCATAACTAGTAAGGATCTGGGACCAAATTAAAACTGAGGACTTCCTGACCCAGGTTCATTGTTCTAACCAATGCACCACCCAGCTGCCTCAAAAAAGACAAAAGTTTCAGAAGTTGATTCCAGAGCTAGCTCTCTATATAATTTCAGGAGGAGGGGCACTAACAATCACAGGGATCTAGAAAGACCTGTGGAAGGAGGTAGCATTTGAGTTGGGCTGTGAAAGTAGTTAGAGGCTCCAAGAGGCAGAGATGAAGAAGGTCAGCATTCCAAGCAAGGAGGGTGGGGAGTGAGAGACATGACATGGAAACACTTCCCCTGTGGGCCCAGTGAAAGGTGGTGTGAATGTTGTCTCAGAATCTCTCATTTAATTGCAGAATAGAGAACCCATTTAATTCACTGCCTGCTAAGCCACAGGGGAGATGACTTTCAGAGACCATAGCGACTCTCAGAGACCTTCTCCTGAATCACAGGGAAAAGTATCCGCAACGGGAGCACCTGCTTTGATTAACTCACTGGACGTTGAGGTTGCTGCTGCTGTGTGTCCTTCATTCTCGAAAAGGACCATGACATCAGGGATGTGATGCCATGACATGCAAGTGAATTGGATTTAAGTGAGGCAGGGCTGTGCAAAGTCACCAGCCTCACTTTCTCCTCCAGAGCCATCTAGGTCCAGTGACCAGATATGGATCAGGACAACTGGAGATGGCCTAAGGTTCAGTAGGAGACCTTGGCCTTTTCAAGCTAAGGTCCTTAACAGGGGTCAGTTTGACTGAGGCAGAGCCCACTCAGTGATTAAGGCTTAATAAAAAAAAAAATGAGGCAAAGAATGGCTTCTTTTTAAAAAAAAATAGATCTGTGTCTGACTTTGATAGACTTAGCTCTTCTCAGAATGCAAAGATTTGAGACAATTCCAAAAGACTCATGATGGAAAATGCTATCCACATCCAGAAAAAGAACCATGAAGTCTGAATACAGATGGAAGCATACTATTTGCTCTCCTTTTCTTTTGTTGTTTTGTTTTATTTCTTCTTTCTCATAGTTCCTCCCATTAGTTCTAATTCTTCTATACATCATGGCTAATGTGAAAATATGCTTAATATGAATGTATAGCTAGGGCCTATACTACATTACATGCTGTCTTGGGGAGGGGGCAGGAGAGAGAGGGTGAAAAAATTTAAAACTCAAAATCTTATGAAAGTGAATGTTGAAAACTAAAAATAAATAAATTATTTTTAAAAAATAGATCTGGGAGGGGAAGACCGTTAGGGCTTCTGGCCAAAACAGAAACAATCATTATTTACATTCTTTCTGAGCCAATCAGGGCCCAAGTAGTGACCAAGTAGGTCTCAGTCTGGGACCAGTGTTTTGGAGTTAAGATTGGTCTTTAAGAGAAAAACAAAACAAAACAAAAATTTCAGAGATGAAAATTTACATTCCCTTTGGGCAGAGAACCCATAGGTGAGGGTGTGATACCCTATATGAAGAGAGAGAGAGAGAGAGAGAGAGAGAGAGAGAGAGAGAGAGAGAGAGAAAGAAAGAAAGAAAGAAAGAAAGAAAGAAAGAAAGAAAGAAAGAAAGAAAGAAAGAAAGAAAGAAAGAAAGAAAGAAAGAAAGAAAAGGAGGAAGGAAGGAAGGAGGGAAGGAGGGAGGAGAAGGGAGAAGGGAGAAAGAAAGAGAGAGAGAGGAAGGAAGGAAGGAAGAAAGAAAGAAAGAAAGAAAGAAAGAAAGAAAGAAAGAAAGAAAGAAAGAAAGAAAGAAAGAAAGAAAGAAAGAAAGAAAGAAAGAAAGAAAGAAAGAAAGAAAGAAAGAAAGGAGGAAGGGAAGGAAGGAAGGAAGGAAGGAAGGAAGGAAGGAAGGAAGGAAGGAAGGAAGGAAGACAGACAACTGTGTTGCCCAACTGTCCCTAGTGGACAGCCCCTTCTCTACTCACAGAGGCTGTTGTCTGTCCTTCATTATTGATATAATCATAACAACCAAGCTTAGAGAAGAGTTGAGAAGATTCACTCTGCTCACCTCTTTGCACAGGTGACTGCAGGTGTGGAACATTACATGCACTGTTAGAAACAGTTGCTATATTATTTGATTTGCTGAACTGGTTTTTTCCATCTTCCTTTTTTATTCTTTGTTACAAGGAGTGGCTCCCTGAGCAGGGGAGGATATAATCAGAAATAGTGATATGAAAGCAAAAGATATCAACAATTTTTTTTAAGAATGTTGCCAGAATTATCCCCATCTTCATGATCTGCTTCAAGCCTAGGCAAGATTTTTCCACTCATGATTTGGGTGCTAATTACTGTTTTATATTCTGGGTTTAATTTTGAGTTGAAAAGATGCTGCTCCAAATGGTGCCTCCCATAAGTGATGATCAGAACTCCCTCTTCCTCACCTCCTATCACTCTGGTACCTTCTGCCACATCTTACTCCTTAGTAAGGCTAGCCCCTCTACTAGGTTCAAGCAATCCCATTCTATCCCATCTCCTCCAAAAGATTGCCCCCTCTGCCATCCTTACTCTTTCACTTATTTTCCATCACTCCCTGTCTACTGGATAATTTCCTACTGCCTAGAAACATACTCATGTCTCCCCTGTCCTAAAAAAAACCTCACTTGATCCTTCTATCCTATATCTCTTCTTCCCTTTGTAGCTAAACTTCTCTAATAGGCGATCTAGAACAGGTGCCTCTAATTTCTCTCCTCTCACTTTCCTCTTACCTCCTTACAATCTCACTTCTGACTTTATCATTCCACCAAAACAATTTTCTGCAATGTTACTAATGATCTCTTAGTTGCTAAATCCAATGGCCTTTTCTCAGCCCTCATTCTCCTTGACTTCTTTGGAGCCTTTGACATAGTTGCTCACTCTCTCCTCCTTGATACTCTCTTCTCTCCAGGTTTTCAGCACACTGATCTCTCCTGGTTCTCCTCCTATGTATCTGATGGCTCCTTCACTGTCTCCTTTGATGGATTCTCCACCAGATCATACCCTTTAACCACAAGTGTCCCTCAGGGTTCTGTCCTGGGCCCTCTTCTCTTCTCCCTCTACACAACTTCACTTGGTGATCTCATCAGCTCCCATGGATTTAATTGCATCTCCATTGCCTTTCAGACTAGATGTCCAATGGACACCTTAAATTCAATATATCCAAAATGGAACTCATTATCTCTCCTCTTATAACCTCCCCTCCTCTTACCTTCAGTATTACTGTCAAGGGCAACACCATCCTCCCAGGCCCTCAGGCTCACAACCTAGGAGTCACCTGGATTCCTCACTCTCTCTCACCCCTCATATTCAAGCTGTTGCAAAAGCCTGCAGACTTCACCTTTGCATCACCTCTCGAATATGTCCCCTTCTCTCCTCTGACACAGCCACCACTCTGGTACAGGACTTCATCGCCTGACTTACTGCAGTAGTCGGAGGATGAGTCTGCACGCCTCAAGGCTCTCCCCGCTCCAATCCATCCTCTATACTAAAGTGATTTTCCTAAAGTTTAAATTTGATCGTGTCACACATACCCCCACTCAAAAACTCCAGTGTTCCTTATAACCTCCAGGATCAAATACTAAATACTTTGTTTGGCATTCAGAGCCCTACATAACCTAGCCTCCTCCTACCTTTCCAGTCTTCTTATGCCTTACATACTCTTCAATCTAATGACCGTAGACTCCTATTTGGGCTATGAACAAGACCCTCCATTTCTTGGTCCCAGGCTTTTTCCCTGGCTGTCTCCCATGCCTGAAATGCTCTCCCTCCCACTCTGTCTACTGACCTCTCAGCCTCCTTTAAGTCCTAACTAAAATCCCATGTGCTACAGGAAGCTTTCCCCAACCCCTTCTAGTTCCAATACCTTCTTCTGTTTATTATTTCCTATTTATCCTGTGAATGCCTTCCTTTGTATTTGTATAAACATTTGTTTATACATTATCTTCTCCATTACATTGCAAGCTTCTTGAAAGCAGGGACTGTCTTCTGCCTTTTCTTGTATCCCCGGCACTTAGCACAGAGCCTGGCACATAGTAGATACTTAATAAATGTTTGCTGATTGATTCATTGATTGTTTTTAACCAACCAAGTGATATGCCTCCCTTATTTTTGCTGATGTCTCCTAGAATTCCAATTGTGTGTCCAAGTACTTTAACATAGTGTACTTTTTAACTATCTCAAACTTATTCCAAGAGAGAGTTGGAAGGGCAGGGCAGAGAAGGTAAAGATTCCCCATGTTCTATCCAGTAGGGAGGATTTAGGTAGGGATCTCCTATGCCATACCCAGTAGGGAGGATTTGAGTAAGTATTTCCCATTCTTGGGGTATCTCACATGACTCACAAAGACTTTCGCTGGATTTGGGTTATGTTGTTTCATAGACCACAAAGCATCTGGGAGTGGGCAGGGGCGGGGGGTCCAGTGGGAGAGAAGTGTCAGGGCCCTGCTGGCACCTGAATCAATGAAAAACTCTTTCTTACCAGTGAAAGGTCATGATAACGGCAGACACTCAGGCCAGTCTTCTTGAGCCTGATAGCACTTCGTTACATCATCATCAATAAACATTTTCGAGAAAATTTTTCTCTGAATTCCTACAGCCCTGGCCATCTGTACAACACAGTTTAGCACTTTGTTTAGTTCAGCAGTTCAATAAACACTTATTAAGCACTGGCTGTGTGCCAGGCACTCTAAGGACAAAAGGGAAACAGTCCCTTCCCTCAAAGAGCTTACACTCTAATGGAGGCAACCTGTACATAGCTAAGTAGAATATATGTATATGTGTGTGTGTGTGTGTATATAATATACACATACATATGCATATATGTGTATATGTATGTACACATACATAAATACACGTATCTTTATGTATTGTGTATGTACGTATATATGTGCATGTGTATGTATGTGTGCTTGCTCTGTTACGCTCTTATATGCCCATCCAAAGTCTTTATCCAACCAAGAATGACCCACATCCAATTAACAGGCCATTGTCTTACAGGCCAAGGCACAGGAGGGCAGAGAAGGCACAGGAGTGACTGAGAAAGGAAGGTCAGAATTGGGAGTCTTTGGGATGGTATTCTCCAGAGTTAAAAGGGAAAGGCAGTGGGGACTGGGCAATCTATAAACTATGCCAGCTAAGCCTACCTGTGACTAGGCATTAGTTAAACTTGGGATCAGAAATCTGGGCTCATCAATGACAACTGTCACCCGAATGTTGATCCCCAAAACCCCGCCTCTGCTGGTGGTATCCCAGACCACAGTCTGACTCTTAGATCTGCCACATTCTTGGTTGGTGACCATCTGCCCTGCGACTATTCCAGGGATCTGAGGGCCTTGTCATCCACCTTGCTACTTCCCTGAGCAAAATCTCAACACTCCCTGGACTTTCCATTTGTCATTCAGAAAACATGACCGTGATCTCTCCTTCACTGGTTGTCTCCCCCAATTAGTACATAAGCCCCTTGAGTACAGGGACTGTCTTGGTATTCTATTTGGATCCCCAGGTCTTAGCACAGTGTTTGAAACATAGGAGGCACTTAATAAATACTTTTACATTCAGTTTTCTCCCCCTCCCAGTTTCATAATTAAAATTCCTTTTGGAGAAATCACAACCTTGTCTCAGTTAACCTAAAAGACCAAACAAAGGTATTTCCCACCACACCTCTGATCCCATACTACCTGTATGATCTTGTGAACAAGTCACTCACACTCCTTGGGCATCAATTTCTTCATCTGCAAAATGAGACAGTTGGAAAAGAGAGTTTCTGAGGTTGCTTCCAGCTCTAAATCTAGTGGGATCCAACTGACCCCTTTTCTATCTGAGCCCCAGGGATGCCTGCTGTGGCTTTTCAGGTGCTGTTGGTGAATGTTTAACAACCAGTTCTGGGGGTGGAGAGGATGAAAAAATGTTATGTAGGCATACTCTTAAGTTTAATTTGCATTATTAATATAATCAGCAACATTAATATTTCCTTTCTTAATTCTAAACAATCAACAAAACAATGAATCTAACTTTGATTTACGATTTACTATTTCCAAGGTGTAAACACTCATACAGAAAATTTAACAATCAGCTCTCACAAGCCAGTTCGAGCTGGATCCAGCACATTCCTGCTTTAAGTCACCCTTACAACTGTCTCCTTGACCCTTTGCTAAAAGTTTCTCTGGCCTTAATTCTTTGTACATTCTGATTATCTCCCTGGAAGGTAGGCCCAGAGTCCTCCCTCATCATTTATCTGCTTTACACTGTCCTAAATGGACTCTCTGAAGCTTCATCACTAATCCGTGCATGTAGCTGACTTACCTTCCTGAATATAATGGGAAGAGAGCTGACTCTAGCAGCACAGAACCTGGGTTCAAATCCTGGCTCTACCACTTACTAGCTATGCGACTTTCATCTGGTCTCCTGTGTTTTTGAGGCCTCTGTTTCCTGAGGTGTTTGAACTAGATGACCTCTAATATCTGTTCCAATTCTAGACCATAATTCTCATCCAGGCCCAGTCTCTTAAGGGACGTGAGTTACTGCTTCTCCTACATGGGACTCCATACCTTTGCATTGGCTGTCTCCCATGCCTGGAATGCCATCCCTCATCACTTCTACCATTGATTTTTCTTCTTCTAAGAGTCAACTCAAATTCCACTTTTAGCAGAAGACCTTTTCCTGACTCTCTCCAGCTATCAGTGCCTTCGCCTCTGAAATGCTTTCCATCTATGCTGTATGTGTTAGTTACATGTCATCTTCCCCATTAGAGTGTAAGCTCCTCGAGGACAGGGACTAGTTTTTGCCTTTCTTTGTATCCTCAGTGTTTAGCATATCACCTGCCACATAGTAGGCACTTAATAAATGGTTGTCAACGGACTTACTGGCAAGGCAAGGTGACCTAATTTCTCCATTATGGCAATCATTCTTATAGCCTGCTAGAAACAGAACATTCTTCCTTCCTGTCCAATGTTCACTGGCTCCCTTGGTCCCATGCCACTGCTTCCCTTTTCTCAACAGCTAACCCTGGCAGTTTTTTTTCCCCTGATAATGGTATACAGCTCTCAGATCAGTGACATGTGGATAATTGACTAAAGTGTCCTAAGTGACCCAAGCCTGGTGACACATGCCTGCTGCTGGCAAAGCTAAGGCTGGTGGTTTACTTAAATGGAAGAGTTCTGACATACATTGAGGTTAAAACAAATCATCTTTCCATTCTGAGTCTGGCATCAATCTGATGAGCCCTTGAGGAACAGAAGGCTACCAGGGGAGGGCAAACTGACCCCAGATTGAAAAGGGAGCAGGTAAATCCCCTGTTACTATAATCAGTGTTGGAATTGGGCTTCTGAGTACTTGCTGCATTTCCAGTCTAAACAAGAGAGAGACAGACAGACAGACAGACAGACAGAGAGTGTTAGATAAGATAGCTGTATAGAGAGATAGAAGGATAGATAGATAAGAGATAGAGATAGAGGGAGAGATAGATGGATGGATAGATAGATATAGGTAGGTAGGTAGATAGATAAACTGATAGATTACTAAAGATAGATGAGATCCAGTAGATAGAATGGATTCAGGAAGACTTGAATTCAAATTTGTCCTCAGAAACTTACTAGTTGTATGACCCTAGACAATTCATTTAACCTCAGTTTCCTCAACCTTAAAATGGGAACAATAATAATACCTACCTCTTAGGATTGTTACGAAGATCAAATGAGATTATATTTTTTGTTTGTTTTTGGTTTTTTAGATCATATTTATTAAAAAAAAAAATACTTAGAGCAGGACCTGGCATGTAGTAGGGGCTGTATACTTGGTCCCCCTTATCTAGACTTAAGAAAGTGATGGAGAAAATGTTACTATTGTAGATTAAACTTTAAAATGTGCTATTGAAGAGCCAATTTTTACACATTTAGCAGCATACTCCTAGCTGAAAGGTCAGCAGAGTTAGAAGTCATCAAGTCATTTTGCAGATGAGAAAACTGAGATCCAGAGAGTTTCAGTAATTTGCCCAAGATTACATAGCTAGTGAGTGCCTGAGGCAGGATTTGAACCCAAGCCTTCCACCAGCCAGCACTACACCATCCATACATGGAATCATTGGCTACAGCAAATAAAGAAATTTTGAATGTTATGGATAAGTTTACTTCCATTGGCAGCATACTTTCCAGAGATGTACACATAATTGATGAGGTTGACTCATGCATTGCCAGAGCTAGCTCAGTGTTTGAGAGGCTTCAAAGGAAAGTATGGGAAAGAAGAGATATTAGACTGCCTACCACACTGAAGGTCTACAGAGCCATTGGCTGACCTTACTGCTGTATGTCTGTGAAAACTGGACAGTATACCAGCACCATGTCAGGAAACTGCATCGCTTCCATTTGAATTGTCTTAGGAAGATTCTGAAGATCACCTGGCAGGATGAAGTACCAGACACTGAGGTCTTTTCTTGAGCTGAACTGCCAAGCATTCAAATTCTACTGCAGAGAGTGAAACTCCAATGGACTGGCCACATTGTTTGAATGCTAAAAGTATGTTTACCTAAAAGACTATTTTACAGAGAACTCATACAGGGCATATGTTCACATTATAGTCAGAAGAAATGATACAAGGACACTCTCATGGTCTCTCTGAAGAACTTTGGAATTGATTGCATGATGTTAGAGATATAGGCTGACTTGTGGTAGACCTTCTGAGCTCACATTGGTCTGATCAGCCACAGTAGGACACACTGTACCTTAATCCCAATGCTGTGATGTCATTTTTGCCCTCTTCCAATACAAAGGATAACAACAGATGAGGCTTAAGCTGTCCCCAGGTAGCCAGAAGGCTCTTTTCCTGAGCTCATCATCTTAAAAACAAATATCTCACCAGTTGCCTATCCATGCAATCAGTCATTTATCACCAGAAAATTTAATGACATGTAAATACTGACCTCCTCTTTGGAGTTTGCCAACCTCTGCATTCTTCCATTATTCAAAGATTTATGTTTCTTGTTCAGAACCCAGGGAGAACGTTCCATGCTCATCTGTGCAGAGCACTTTTAAAGCTTTACAAAACCTGGCCCCCATCTATCTTTCCAGTCTCATTGGGTTTGGTCTAGCACCCCAGTTTGTTTGGTCCTGATTGCTTTAGTAACACAAATTCAAAAGAAGGGGGGAGTGTGGGGTATACAGAAGATCATTGAATTCTAGAGCTGGAGACCTCTAATCTAACCTCTTCATTTTACACTAAGGTAACCAAAGACATCTAGATGGTGCGGTGGATAGAGCACCCAGCCTAGAGTTCAAATCTAGCCTCAGACATTTACTAGCTATGTGACCCTGGGCAAATCACTTAACCCTGTTTGCCTCAGTTCCTCATCTGTAAAATGAGCTGGAAAAAAAATTACAAAATTCATTTAGAAAAGACAAAATCTCAAGGATATCAAAGGAATCAATGAAAAACACACACAAAAAAAAAAAGGTGGTCTAGCCATACCCGATCTCAAGTTGTATTATAAAGTGGCAATTATAAAAACAATCTGGTACTGGCTAAGATATAGAGTGGTAGATCAGTAGAATAGATTAGGTTCAAATTATATTATAGTAAATGATCATAGTAATCTAGTATATGATAAACCCAAAGATCCAAGCTTTTGGAATGAAAACTCATTATTTGACAACTGCTGGGAAAACTGGAAAAGAGTATGGTAAAAACTAGGTATAGACCAACATCTCACACTGTATACCAAGATAAGGTCAAAATGGGTACATGATTTACACATAAATGTTAATACCATAAGCAAATTAAGAAGGCATGGAACCGTTATCTATCCAATTTATGGATAAAAGAAGAATTTAAGGCCAAAGAAGATATAGCAAGCATTGCAAAATGTAAAATAGATAATTTTGAGAAGACAAAATTTAAAAGTTTTTGCAGAAACAAAACCAATGCAACCAAAATTATAAAGAAAGCAAAAATCAGGAGGAAAATTTTGCAACAAGTATCTCTGATAAAGGCTTTATTTCTCAAATATATAGAGAACTAAGTCAAATTTATAAAAATACAAGTCATTGCCAGATACGTGGTCAAAGGGTATGAACAGGTAGTTTTCAGACAAAGGTATCAAAGCTATCTATAGACACATGAAAAAATGCTTTAAATCTTTATTGATTAAGAGACATATGAAAAAATGCTCTAAATTACTATTGATCAAAGAAGTGCAAATTAAAACAACTCTGAGGTACCACCTCACACCTATCAGAGTGGCTAATATGATGAAAAAAAAGGAAAATGTTGGATATTAGAGGGGATATGGGAAAACAGACACTCATGTACTGGTGGTGGAGTTGTGAACTGATCCAACCATTATAAAGAGCAACTTGGAACTATGCCCAAAAGACTATAAAACTGTGCATGCCCTTTAATCCATCAATACCACTGCTAGGTCTATATCCAAAAGACACCCAAAAAAAGGGAAAAAATAAAAATACCAAAATAGTTATAGCAGCTCTTTTTCTGCTGGCTAAGAATTGGAAATCAAAGGGATGCCCATCAATCAGGGAATGGCTAAACAAGCTGTGGTATTTGATTGTAATGGCACATTATTGTGCTGTAAGAAATGACAAGCAAGATGATTTCAGAAAAGCTAGAAAGACGTCCTTTTCCAGAAGAGAAATCTGAGGCCTAGTGAGGTCAAGAGATTTGTTTTAGATCATATAGATAATGAGTGCCAAAGGCAGGATTTTAATTAGTCTGACTGTCAAATGAGTGCTATATATTTAAAAACTTTTTTTCTGTAAAGAGGGACAAATAAATCTCCAGAAAGATTAAATAATAGTACTGTTCTACAGGCATTTCTCATTTCTTCAGTTTATTTTAAATAGGTTACTGCCCTATTCAAAGAATATTTTCAATCTGTAATGTTCATATGTAGTCTTCACGTGCCTATCTGGGAATAGATGAAGCCAAAAAGAAAAAAAAAACTACTTGATCCCTGGCCCCCACCTTTGGAATGTGGGCATTACTGGCCAGTTCCAGACATACCTTTTTTACCTTCTACTAGGTAGTTCCTACTCCCTAGTCATTGCCGTGAATTCCACCTCTGCAGAGCACTTTGTGTCTAGTGGGCATGGGAGGGGAGCAGGAAGAGTAAATGAAACAACCTGACCCAACAGGCCAGCCTTGTTCCAGATAACAAAATTGTATCCTGGTTAATTTTAACTTGAGGGCAGAAAAACTCCATCTGTTTTTTAATTCTGCCTTTTAGGAAGTTCATCCAAAAAATTATGATTAATCAAACCCATAATATTCTTGCTAATTTTAGCCCCTAGCTAAATTTAAAAGCTCTATTGTTTTAGATGGAGGAGTCAGGCTTCTGTCATCATTTCTATATACAATGCTGCTAACACTGTTCCTATTTCCCTTGCAGTCTCTAATTTGTAATTAAGAACATATACCAATCCAAAAGAAGTTAGGATGGTTCTTTTATATCTAGGGAAAACAAGCTTTGGTGCTAATTAAGACAGAAGGCATAAAAACACCTTGAAAGCACAGGAAAAAAAAAACTTTGGAGTGAATATCTTCCCTTGAAGGCAGCAAGAAGGTAGGACCAGAAAGAGTCTATTTGGTACCCATTCTCCCAAATGAAAAGTCATTGGCTCGGGCACCCATTCACGCCACTGCCAACTCCAGTGCTATGGGCTCAGTCAGTGGCCCTGGGGGCAAAGATAGTGCCTCAAAGCTCAGATTCTCCATTCTCTAGTCTCCTGTTTTATCCACCATTCCTTGGTTTCTAGGAATACAGGCAATGATACTCCTGCCATGTTCATTTTTCTCCTTCTACTCTTATGAGTTTTCCAGTCTCTTCCTGGGAAGGAAAATGCCCATGCTATCTCCTTAAAAATGACATCTCCCAAAAACCTATATGACATAGCCCAAACTCTTCCCTAGAAGTGTATCTCAGAAGCTGGCTCCACATAAAATGTCATTAATTATAATATAGCTTCCATTTATACTACATATTAAGGATTGTGAAGCACCTCACTCACAAAACTGTAAGGTAGGAAATGTCCCCATTTTATGGATGAGAAAACCCTGGTTTAACTTTTAAAGCTTTACAAAACCTGGCCCCCATCTATCTTTCCAGTCTCATTGGACATTGCCATCCCATCGCCCAGCTCTGCACCTAGCCCACACTCTATAATCCTCACACAAAACCCTTCAGGTCCTATCTCTGTGTCTTTGCCTTGGCCATTCTCTATACCTGAAATGCACTTCCTCTTTACCTACACATCATGGAGACCCCTTTTTCCTTTAAAATGCATCTTAAGCACCATGTTCTATGTGAAACCTTTCCTGATCTCCCCAACTGCTAGTCTTCCATTCTAAAATACCTTATATTTGAATTAATTTGTATGTTTTAAATAGGCTTTTCATATTTATGCCTTAACACACTTTCTGTCCATGTTATCTCTCCTCCCAAACCACCGTGTATTTTAACTACTTTGCTTAACTTATGTACAGATCTTTATATGTCTGTCCTCTCCCTGTGAGAATGTCAACTCCTTGAAAACAGGGATTGTTGTATTCTTTATTTTTTCATCCTCAGTTCCTGGCATGGTGCCCAGCATATAGCGGGTGTTTAATAAATACTCGTTAAATGATGGATCAAGTGACCTGCCCAGAGTCACAGAACTAGTAAGTGCCCCAAACTCAGATCTTCCAAAGCCAAGTCCAGGACTCTCTACTCTGGACCACCTAAGCCATGGCTTTCTTTGGGACTCAGTTTCCTCATTTCTGAAATATAGGAGCTCTGTGATCCCTAAGGCCCCTGCTATCTCCAAGTCTACCCTCCAAAGATAATACAACAATGAGTTACACTAAGGGACAGTATCAGCAAGGAAAAAGGTTAATTGATAAGAATATTTCTTAGGGGGAACATGAACATAGCCCGTACTTTTTCCAGCTAGGGCTGATACGGCTTGAAGTATCTGTAATGGTCTTTAGAAGAGATGAAAAACATCATTAAATTTCTGTTAAATGGTACTGGTTGCTCTGAAAATCCCTATTTCTTCTACATATGGTACAGGTTATATGAATTCTACTATATAGATGATATAGCAAACATATTCAAATACTTAAATGCACCTATGGTCTCAACAATGCAACTACATCATACATCATGGCCCACCATTGCTTGGGCAAGTGCTGTCATATCTTCCAGTGTGTTTTGTTATATGGGGTCTACTTCACACAGCAAAGGCATTCTTCTATTTCTCTTGTCCTTTCAAGGACACCAATAAGGCCCACATACATTGTTCCATAAGCTACAAAAGCCAATAAGGTTATTCCTTGCCCTTGCCACATGACGAGCTCTTCTTCTTCCCATTCTTCCATTTCTTCAATAACATCTCTTGCACCCCTCCTTCCTGGATAATTCTTTGTTTGTAAAGGGGCAGCTGGGGTGGCACAGTGGATAGAGGGCCAGGCCTGGAATCAGGAAGATCTGAGTGTAAATCCAGCCTCAGATACTTACTAGCTGTGTGACCCTAGGCCAGTCATTTAATCCTGTTTGTCTCAGTTTCCTCTTCTCTAAAATGAGCCGTAAAAGGAAATCCAAACCACTCCAGTATCTCTGCCAAGGAAACCCCAAATGAGGTCACATGAAACAACTAAATAACATAAGTACCCCACCTCTGCAGCCTGCTCGCACCTTCTAGGTGCTTGCCCATTGACTTCTTGGGGACCCTGAACTTTAACCCTTTGGAGACTGTAGCGTTCCAGTCAGCACCATAAGACATCATCAGAAGAATATCAGTATTACAGAGGGGCTTCTGTTTCCTGAATTTGGGAGTCATCTGTCCCAGGTGACCTTTTTACATTAATCGGAGCCTTATTTTGATGCTTGTAAGCAGGAGTATTCTGGAGGCAGACCGTGCAAACTCAAGAGAGCTGATTATTAAAGTTCCAGTGTGAGCATTTAAACCTCGGGAAATGACAAATGCTACAAACCAGGGCTTGGTTTATTGTTTTGTGGATGACCTGGACTTAAGAAAATGATGTAGGAAATATTAATAAAGCAGATTAAATTTTAAAGCATATTGTGTGTTTTCAGAGAGCTGGTTGTTAAATATTTACCAGCAGATTAAACTTTAAAATGCATTGAGACATGACCAATATGGAAATATGTTTTGCATGGCTGCACATGTATAACCTACATGAAATTGCTTGCTATCTCAGGAAAGTGGGAAGAAGGAGGGAGGAAGAGAATTTGGAACTCAAAAAATTTTAAAAGATGTCAAAAATTGTTTTTACATGTAATCAGAAAAAAATATTATCAAAAAAATATGTCGTGAGTTTTTAGAAAATTATTCGTTAAGCATTTACCAGCACATCCCTGGTTGTGCCCTAACCTCTTGGTTTGAGGTGCTACTGAAATATGAATTTCTTCCCATAGATAATATGCTAAGTGATGTGTGAAGTCAGAACTATTCTTGTTGTTGTTACAGTTACTATGACTACTGCTTACTAAACACAGATATGGGGAAGTCCAACCCCCATTTTAAGAGACTTCTTTCCTAAATAGGGGGGAAAAACCACTGGCAGTAAGTGTGGTTTATTGTGAACTTTTGTGTTGACATGTCAAGGGTCCATACTTTTCCTTGGAGCACAGCAATTTATAGCCTCATAAGTTTGCACATAACCAAGTTTGGAAGGGTTCCCCCCACTTTTGACTTCTCAAAAGCCCTCCTCCCATCCTAAAACGGCCCTTATTTCCATTAAAGTCTTTCTGAGGATATTTATTATTGCCAAAGCTGAATAGATTGTCAACTCTGACCTAACTTAGCACTTGTCACAGTGGCTGTCACATAGCAGATGCTTAATAAATGCTTGCTGATGATGGATTGATGAACTGCAGCTCCCAATGTCACTCTATGTTCAGCATCCTTGAGTTTGCTACAAAAGCCAGTCAGGGGTTTTATAAATGCATATCTACAGAATCATGGGTTTCTTCCCAGACAACAGGAATTTGCATCAGAAGCTACTGAGTATCTTGACTTTGGCTGCCTCGAAGACTAACCTTAAGCATGAAAAAGCCTTCCTGAGCTGGAGACATGTGCCCTGACCTATGGGGTATCTTAAATCTTCAAGAACACTTGGGAGGGGGTGGCTTATTCGTGCACAGTGATGTGAGAAAGAAAGCTCTATCTCCAGATAACAGAGAAATCCATCCCTAAATTGCATTACTGACCAAGACTCATCGTTTGACATTGTGAAACCAATACTGATGCTTATATCAGCTTTGAGGAAGACTAAAGGAAGAACTTATTCTATCCCATCTTCAGAATTGGCGTACAATGGCCACAATCACCCCCTTGTGAGAGGTTCTGGGTGGGGGAGGAGTGAATGACACTGGGTAAGGCTCTGTGAACTTTACAGTAGCTGAGCTGTAGTGGGCTAGAATTTTCCTCTACTCTCCTCCCCGTTACCTGTGTGTGCAGCCCTAGCTGCTGTCCCTGTCGGAAGACAGTCAGTCAGCAGCTTGTGTGACATCTGGATTCCCTTGGCGGGTGCTGGGGGGAGAAGGGTTTATGGTCAATGATCAGGTCTTTGTCAGCTTAGAGGCCAAGACACAAGTCATATCCAAGGAAATAGTGGAGTAATGACAATAATGATGATGATGATGATGACGATGATGATAGAAATATGTAGCACTTTATGTAAATGATTTCACTGGTTCTTCATGACAACCCTTGAGGTACTTAAAACAAGTGTTACTATTCCCATTGTACAGATGAGGAAATTCAGGTTTAGAATGGTGAAATGATTTGTTACTCAGTAAGAGTCTGATTTCAAATCTGGCCTCAGACACTTACTAGTTGTGTGACCCTGGGAAAGTCATTTAACCCTGTTTGCCTTAGTTCCTTATTTATAAAATGAGCTGGAGAAAGAAATGGCAAACCATTCCAGTATCTTTGCCAAGAAAACCCCAAATGGGGTCACAAACAGTCAGACATGACTGAAACAACTGAACAATTACAGCAACATAAAACCTGTCTTAACTTGCTTACCCCAATACTTAACCAAAGTTACCCGGATCTGGCTTAGCCCATGATCCTCTCTAGGCCCCTAAAGAGACTGGCATCTTCCTCCCCTCAGTACCCCCAAGTCAATTTTCAATTCATTCACCTAGGGGAATCCCATTCACAAATTCATTTCATAATACCAGGTTCATTCTCAGCCAATAAGGAAGCATCCCAGTTACAAGGCAGGTTTGAGAGTGTTTCTTCCACATCTGCACCTGACTACTAGCTTGCTAGCTAACTTTCTTTTCAATGTATAGGGAGTAGCTTATGTTAATAAAAAAGGGAAGGATCTAGCATTGAATTCAGGGAAGGAATAGTAATCCATTCTGGCTGGAATATAGAAGTAAGTCATGAAAGTATGCACTAAGACTGAAACAGGCAATGAAATGTCAGATTGTGGAAGACTTTAAATACAAGATTAAGGGTTTATTCTTTCACCTTTTGGCAATGGGGAGCTATAGATGGTTTTTGAGCAGCAACAGAGTGACAAGGTCAGACCTGTGCCTTTGGAAGATGATTTTGATAACTGAATGAAAGACAGATTGTATCACAGAGAGACTAGAAGCTGAGAGTTTAATTAGGACACTATTATGATGGTCAAGATGATAGATGCTAAGGGCCTGAACTAAGATGGTGTTTATGTAAATGGAAAGAAGGGGAGAGATACAAGAGATGTGAATCAACAGGACTTAGTGGGTGGTTAGATATTACATAGGTATTGTCTCCTCCACTAGACTGAGAGTGCCTTGAGAGAGCCAAGACTATCTTACTCTTCTGTTTACATCTCCATCACTTAGTAGAGTGCTTTGTACACAGTGAGAATTTAATAAGTGCTGTATGCATCCATTTATTCATGAGGGATGAGGAAAAGGGAAAAGTCTAGGGTACTTTTGAGGTCATGAACATAGTTCACTGGAAAGATGATACTACCCTTAACAAGAATAGAAGCTGGTCCAGTTCCTCTGCATCCTCAGATTCCCAAGTTCATTTCTGGTACCAGCAAGAATTTTTCCCCATTCCAGGTCCTCCCAACCTCAGTGAGTGTCCCTCCACAGATTCATGGAGTGTTTGGACCTGAAGGGTACCCAAGAGATCATTTAGTTCAGGGGCTTTTCACCTTGTTTGTGTCATGGACCTTCTTGGCAAGTCTCTGGTGAAATCTATGGACCCTTTCTCAGAATGTTGTTTTTCAAGGCACAAAATAAAACATAAAATTACAAAGGAAAACAATTATCTTAAAATAAAGATGTAATATTTTCCTCATTCAAGTTCACAAACCCCTTGAAATATATCCACAGGCCTCCCCATGGTGTCCATGGCCCCCCACTACAGAACCCAGGTTGATCTAGTCCAACCTTCTTTATTTTTCACACAGACACAAGAGGTCACCCAGCTTGCCCCTGGTAATATTGGGAGCAGGCGTCTTAAATGACAGTGTTCTATGCCATAGTCCATTTCTTCCTTTGGCCTTAACACTGTTTTTTCTTTTATTACTCTATTGCCTTAAAACAAAAAAGTCTCTCTATTCAGCTTCTGAGTGGATAAGAGGGTGTGTGCCTATGTGTGTGATAGTTAACATTCATTCAACAAGTATTTATTAAGTACCTGTTGTATGACAAACACTGAGTAGACACCACAAACTCCTCCCTGTGACCTAGAGGTGACTGGGTTTTGAGTTCTAAAAGCTTTCAGTATCTAGGAGTACACTAGATTTTTGTTGTCCTAATAATCAGCCTAGCTAACCACAAGGATGGTTGTAATCAGGTTGGTAGCAGGGTGATGAATTTTTGTCCATAGCCACTCTTGATTACAATCACCAACACCTACATAATTTATATGGAGGGGATGTGCCAATACAAGGGACACCCATACAAATGAAATGAAAAAATCCATGAAGTATTGAAAAATGTGCAAAGGTTCATATGATGGCCTGGGGCTACCAAGGCAAGAATGTAAGCAGAGACCTTGGGAACCATGGTCTTAGGTCCTTTTCCCACCTTTGGCACTATCATCTGCCAACCTCCATGTAAAGCTCCCAACTTTCTCAATGACTTTGGTAACTGGTTCATCTTCTTCCTCTCTACCTCTGATCCTTCCTTCATCCTTGAGTACTTCAATCTTCATGTTTCTAATCACCTGACCACACAATTTGCTACCTTTAGAGACTTTCCTAGGCTCATGGCATCATATATTTAGAGCTAAAAGAGACCTTCAATGCCATCCAATCCAGCCCCCCTCATTTGATAGTGAGGAAATTGAGGCAAAGAGGCTATGTGGCTTGTCAAAGATTACACAGCTAGTAAGCATCTGAGGTGGGATTTAAACCCAGGTCTTACTGACTCCAAGTCTAATACCCTCTGTACTATACCATGCTATCTCTTTCTTTACCCCTCTATGGCCACATGTAGTCATTGCCACTCTTTTGGCCTTTCTCTCTCCTGACTGGCCCACCACCAAGATATTGAACATTAAGATTCCATTCCAGTCCTTCCAATCCTCTCACTCACTTGCATAAAGCCTACTCTTTGCCCTAATCATAACCTGCCTCCCTGATCTATCACCACTTATTCAAACTATTTACCTGTATGAACAAGAGCAAATCCCTTCATCTTTCTGAGTCTCAGTTTCCTCATTTGTTAACTGAGAGAGTTGGGCCAGATGACCTTCAAGGCCCCTTTCACTTCAAAATATTATGAACACTAGGAAACAGAATCAATGGGGCACCACAGTAGAGGGTTGAGAAATTCCAGCAGCAGACAAGGCAAACTAGGACAGGTAGTGTGTGGAAAGATTCAATTTCAGGAATGGTGTTCAAAAAAAATGTGAAACATAAAAGCAACCAGTCAGTCAGTCAATAAGCTCTCAGGCCTGCAAAATGCAATGGGATTTTCCAGTGACAATTACAGTCGCACATCAAATATGTAAACACTGTTAGTCACACTTGTATCTTCCCACTCCCACTTACACACACTTTGAGATCCTGGTCAAGGTCATCTCTGAATTGAATAGAGGAACAACTGGAGGAAAGTCATGAGTGAACACTAGTCTGTCAGTCACTGAACAGTTATTAAGCACCTACTATGTGCCAGGCATTATGCTGAACTCTAGGGACACACACAAAGACAGTCCCTGCTCTTGAAGAGCTCACAGTCCTATGGGGGAGACAGCATGCAAACAACTATGTACAAAAAAAGGCTATATACAAGATGAATTGTGAATAATCAACAGAGGGAAGGCACTAGAATTAAGCAGGATCAGAAAATGCTTTCTGGGGAAGGGGAGATTTGAGCTGAGAGTTGAAGGAAGCCAGGGAAGCCAGGAAGCAGAAATGAGGAAGCAGAGCATTCTAGGCATGATGGACAGCCAGTAAAAATGACCACAGTCAAAAGATGGAGTATCATGATCAAGAAACATCAAGGATGCCAGGAAACATTTGCTTCATGTCATCTCCCCCATTCAGTTGTATGCTCCTTAAGAGGAGGGATTGTCTTTTGTCTCTTTTTTATCTCCAGCACTTAGCACAATGTCTGGCACATAGAAGGTGCTTAATAAATGTTTATTGGTTGATTGATACATAAAAGGAAGCAACATGCCCCTCTGACCACACTCATTTCCCTTGGTTTCTGTTAGTATATTCATTCATTCATTCAGTTAGTCAGTTTCCTCAGTTTATTCATTCATTCTCTTCATTGGTCCTACATTCTGTCAGCAAATATTTGCTGAGCACTGGTAAGCTAGAGGGCCTAAGTATGGTGCTTTGGAAGAAATAAAAGAACGACAATCCCAAACTATACAACTAGCTTGGGAGAAATATAAGAAATATAAACAAAATACAAGAACAACAATCCCAGCCTATATAGCTTGGGAGAAACAACTGTGACACAAGACAAGACAACATGTGATATATGTCATTTGGGCAGAGATCTAATAACCCCTACTCTCCCAATTGGATTCATTGGTTTTTCCCCAAGTGTGACTATGTTGGAAGATTCTCCTTGGTGTAGACTTTGAGATGGATTAATCTACCTCATAAAACCTTTACCCACCATAGAGTAAGTCACAAAATCCCATCATTTCTTTCTTCCAAACATATTTCATATCCATCTTTTCCAACCCCTTTCCATTGTTAACAAAGCTTTCCTAGGTCCTCATTACTTCACTCCTGAATTACCATGATTGCTCCAGAACTGATTTTCTTGCCTCCAGACTCTTCCCTTGCATGATGCAATTTTCCTACTACACTACCTTTATCACATCTCTCCTCTGCTCAGAAAACTACCATTGGTCGCTATTGTCCATTCAGTTAAGTGTAGACCTTGTGCTCCTCAAACACAAGGACCTCTCTCCCTTCCACACCTAGCTAGTCATATGACCCACTAATTCCCAACATGTACCCTCCATTCTCCTCATGCCAATAGCCACTTTGTTGCCCATATAGCATCATGCTCATTCCTACCCCTAAGTCTCTGCAGATAACATTTCTCTAGGCTGGAATGCTCTATGCCCTCCTCTCTGTAATCCAAATCCTACACATCTTCAAGGCACAGTCATGTCAGTTAGATTCTCAGACCTCATCTTCTAGTTGTGAGACATAGACATACACACGTATACAGAAACATAATATATGTGCATAGGCAGAAATATACACATATAATACATGTGAATATGCACATAGATACATGTACATCAAAATACAAATATACATGCACAAATATATATTATACTGTATGGATATGTATACATGAATATATACAGTATGGATATACACATATATAAAATGTATATATAAGTATATATGTATACCATATACCTAAACATATATACAAATATACATGTAACATGAACATAAGTTATGTAGTACATGAACATATTATAATGTACATAAATATATGTGTTGCAATATAAATACACCCCTCATACAAATTTACTAATATGCATATGTATTCAAAATACATATCGTGTGTATGAATATACATGTTGTACATATATATGCATGTGGGTGTAGATGGATATGTAAGTATTTACTTCTTATAAACAAACTGTACTTAATAGAAGTTCACAGTTAGTTGTATATGCCTCTTTTTTACATTGAAATGTTTCTATTTCTTATTTAAGCTCACAATAAAAAAAGAACTTTAAAAAAAGAGGTGAATGGTAGGATAGCTGAAGCTATGTCATCCCTTCCTCTTTCCTGGTCTCTTCCTCTCCCCATTCTCACTGACACATAAAAGGAGATGACTGACATAGGTTAAAGTAAACTGGGGAAATACACAGGAAGAGATAGAATGAGAGAATATTTGTTTGTTTTTTTAAATCATCCATTTGTGGACAGGATGGGAAGGGGTGGCTAGACCACAGCTCAAGTAGAAAAGATCTGGGGATTTTGGTAGCGTGAGAGTTCCAGATGACTCAACAGTATGACATAGCAGCCTACCAGGTTAATGCAAGCTTAGGCTTCACGAAGGGAAGCCAAGTATCCAGAATGAGGAAAATGAGAATCCTCTTCCACTCTCCAAAAGTTGGGCCATCTCTGGAGTATTGTGCTCGGTTCTGGCCATCACATAGTAGGAGGGGCATTGACTGACTAATGTAACTAGAGGAGAGCAAACAAGGCATTGAGAGTGCTAGAGACCATACACTGTAAGGATCAGTTGAATGAATTAAAGCTATTTAGCCTAGAAAAGCTGGGAGGTTCTTTTGGGGTAGGGGTCTATTCAAGTATTTGAGGGGCTTCTGTGTGCAAGAATGGCTAGCTTCATTCTGCTGCTCGTTCAAGGAAAGAATTCATTTGGAAGGTCTAGGGAGGATCTTGGGATCACACATTTAGAGTTAAAGGGACTTCTAATAGAAGCCATTTATACCAGCCCTCTCATTTTATTTTATATATGGGCAAACAGAAGTGGATTGATATCACAAGCAAGTATCAAAGGCAGAATTTGAACAAAAGTCTTCTGATTCCAAGTATCCTTTCCAGTATACCATGAAGATTTAGGCAATACATAGACAGAAAGACAGACAGACAGACAGACAGACAGACAGACAGACAGATAGATAGATAGATAGAAAGATAGACAGATAGATTAGACAGACAGACAGATAGATTAGACAGACGGACAGACAGACAGATAGACAGACAGATATATAGACAGATAACATATAGATAGTAATAGAGCTATCTAAAAATAGAATCATTGTACCTCAGAAAGTAATGGGCTCTCCATTGCTAGAAGTCTTCAAGAGGAATCTAGCTGACCACCTAAGGATTATAACAGAGAGGGGATTCTTGTTCAGGTGCCAATTTATCCCAAATCTTCTGTCTTCGAGATTCTGTGACTCTAGTCCAGCCTACAGAGACTTTTCCAGCTACTCATCTTTTTAACATTTCCATTTCTATATCTGGTCATTCATTACCAAAAATCATTATCACTATCAATTAACTGGGTACTATTTTCTATTTCAGAAGCAGCTAGGTGGTACAATGGATAGAGCGTTAGGCCTGAAGTCAGAAAGACTTGAAAATCTGACTTCAGATACTAACTAGCTTGTGACCCTGGCCAAATCTGCCTCCATTTCTTCAACTGGAAAATGGGGCTCCAAATAGAACATATATTTCATGGTTGTTATGAAGATCAAATGAAATAATATTTGTAACACACTTAGCATGGCTCCTGGCAAATAACAGACCCTTATTAAATATGTATTCCCATTCCCATGCCATCAACAATCAGCAAAACGATGGATTTTTTTTTAAATTTCATTTATAAATTGGCCATTTGGAATTTGGATCATGTTTTCCCACCAAAATGATGATACAAATGATTATCAAGTTCCCAGGCTAGACCATGATTTATTTATTTTTATTACAAACTTAACATGAACATTTCAATTTATGAAAATAGAAAAGAGGGTTGTATTTGAAACTGTGGGCTTCTGTTATGTGCTGCTAGTTTTTCATTAAGTGTATATTAAATTTAATGCAGTTGTAAAAACGCTTGTCTGATCCCTTCTGAACTTCCTTCTGTTCTCTGCTGGGCATTTTCTAATGAATCAATGATACTTTTTTCTCCTTTTTTGAATCACTAGCACTACCCACCAATTCTCCTCACTCCCTACTCCCACTAAGAGAAGCCTTTCCTTATAACAAAGTATACACAGTCAAGTATAACAAACCAATGCATCACAATTCCACTATTTAACTGAAATAGAACATTAACATGACTTGCCTGACTTCAGAGTCCTGAGAGTGGAAGACTTTGGTACAAAAGGGAAGAAGAAGAATAGAACAAAGAAATTCTTCACCTTTCTGGAGGACCAAAGAAGGCTGTTTGGCATCCTTCAAACTTTTCCTGTACCCTTTGCCCACATTTCAATGCCCCTCTCCATGGTGCCCCCATTCAACTCATGCTGTCCTAATGTCTCCAGTGTATCACCTCACCTATGCCTATTACCTCCCTTTTCCAAGAATTAAAAACCCCATTCCCTCAGCACAGCTGATCTCATCAAGGTAAGCAAATCAATCAAATTAATTCACACTAAATATGTACCTTACATTATTTTGTCTGCTCTAAAAATTTCTTGGATGGTTTTAATTCTCCTTTCTGACCCAAATGGATCTCTAAGTTCTGAAATTTCAAATAATGTAGCAGAATGAAGTGAATATGGAGACAGAATGGAGAAAGTTGTTTTGAAAGAATAGGTAGAACCCCACTGGAAGTCAAAAAACTTTGCCTTGGAGACTGTGTTTTGGATATATTCCCCTAGAATGTCCCTGTTTTTCAGTTTCTTCCTTTTCTTAGTCACCAAACCCAAAGATTCTCTGAAAGCAGCAAGTAGTCAAGCTTTGGGGAAGGAAGGAAAAGGGAAAGGCACCTGCTGATACTTGTACTGTTTGTTAGCTGAGTGTTTGTAAGCCAGAGACTGCTTGTCCATCTCTGTATCACCCACAATACCTTGCACATAGTAGATACAGGAATACTGTTGGTGGACTTATCACCATGTAGTGTTCACTAAACTTCCAGCTAAATCCTTTGAGGGACTCCAGGGAGGCCAGGTCTCCACAGGCCCAAAGATGACTCCATCCTATGAAAGGATTCTTCATTATCCAAGGTCTTGGGATGCTTCAGAGCTAACAGTAGTGATCCAGAGGTCAAAAAGGTGGTCAAAGGATAGTACTTTGATCCCTACCTAGACAACCTAGCCTTACCTACTTCCACGTCCTCAGGATTCTTAGACACTGCTCTTCCTGTGCTAAGGTTTTTCCACTCTCTCAGAAGGGGCAGGTCACAGCTGCTCTGTGGCTAGAAGGAGTCCTACCTCATATCCTTACCCAGAAGTTTGTGTAATCTGCTTGGTTACAGTGGTTTCACTTCTGGAAATGAAACATAATGGGAGTTGGGGCTGGGCAGTGGACCAAACCACAGCATCAGAATGGGAAATAGTACCACCAATGAGGCTGTTATGGCATGGGCAATTGGCGCATTCCATGGCCATTCCTGCTTGAATGTCTCCTCCCCAGAATTAGCTCTTCTAAGAACTTTTTGGCCCAAAAACATAGCCCTCTGTAGAAAATAACCAAGACCCTGGAAACATGGTGTGTTGGGAAGAGCTCTGGATTAGCAATCAAGAGAGCTAGGTTTTAGTGCTGCCATTAACTAGTTGTCGAATCACTTAACTTCCACAAGTCTCAGTTTCTACCATTTAAAAAGTGAGATAGTTGGACTACAAGTAAGGATGCCCAAAATGAGACAGACAATAGCCCAACATATTCTGCACTGGTGAGAACACATCTAAAGTGTGGTGTTCAGTTCTAGGTGCCAGATCTGAAGAAGAAGAAGAAGAAGAAGAAGAAGAAGAAGAAGAAGAAGAAGAAGAAGAAGAAGAAGAAGAAGAAGAAGAAGAGAAGAAGAAGAAGAAATATAATCTTAAATGTATACCAAGTACTTTATAAATATGATCACATTTTACTCTCCCAACAACCCTGGCGAGTAAGTGCTATTATTGCCCCTATTTTATAAATGAGGAAACTGAAGCAAACAGAGGTTCAGTGACTTGACTATGAACAAAACACTTGGACTGGCAAAGTACTTTATAAATTTTATCGCATTTGATACTCACAACAACCCTGGGAGGTAGATGCTATTATTATTCCCATTTTACAGATGAGGGAACTGTGGCAGGCAGAGGTTGTGACTTGCTCAGAGTCACACAGCTAGTAAGTGTCTCAGACCAAATTTGAACTCAGGTCTTCCTGACTCTGAATCTAGCATGAAAGGCCACTGAGAAGCTGGAATACATCAAGAGGACAACCAAGATGGAGAAAAAACTAAGGAGCATTCCATAGCAGGGTAGATGAAAGGAAGAGGGGATATTTAGACTAGCAAAGAGAAGACTAAGGGATAAAATAAGGGGAAGAGGAGTTCCTTGATACCTATCTTCAAGTATTTGAAGTACCATTATATGGAAGAGAAATTCAAGTTATTTTGCTTGTACCCAGTAGCCAATCGACCATCGCTTATTTGTTTGTTTATTAGGTGCTACTTTGTGCTAGGCATTGTCAGAAAATAGACAAAAAAACAAACAGTCCTTACCCTCAAAGAACTTACAATTTATCAGAGGAAACAACAGAGACAAATAGTTACAAAAAAATTACAAAGTAAAATACAAAATGCTGACAAAATAAGTCCAAGGCAACTGAAGAAGGGGGAGACACACACAGTTAAGAGAACTGGGATAGACTTTCTTCACGTGGTGATACTTGGGCTGAGCATTGCAGTAAGCTGAAGATTCGAAGAGGTAGAAGTGAGCTGATGCATTGCAGACGTGAGACACAGCCTGGGAATGAGAGATTGAGTGTCACATATGAGGGACAGTAAGTAGGCTTTGTGGGCAGCTAGGTGGCTCCATAGTGCATAGAGCATCAGGCCTGGAGACTCATCTTCCTGAATTCAATTCTGGTCTCAGGCACTTACTAGCTGTGTGACCCTGGGCAAGTCACTTAACCCTGTTTACCTCAGTTTCCCCATCTGTCAAATAAGCTGGAGAATGAAATGGAAAACTGTTCCAGTATCTTTGCCAAGAAAACCCCAAATGCAGTCACAAAGAGTCGGATAAAACTGAAATGACTGAAAAACAAAAATATGTCATATTATATATATATACATATATATATATATATATATATACATATATACATATATACATATAAATACACACAATAGATAGGATGCTTATCATCTTTGTAGACAACATAAATTGGAAGGGATAGCCAACACATTGGATGACAGAGTCAGGACCCAAAATTATCTTGGCTCAGGACAGCATTGGTTTAAATCTAAAAAGATTAAAGTTGGTGGGATAAATGTATCTTGTCACTTTAATTGGTGTGGGGTACTTCGAATAACTAAATCATTTGACCCCCACTTATGAAATAGCATCTCTTGATCAGAGAGGTAGAGTTGGAAGGGATTTCAGGCTTATTTAAGCCAATCTCTTCATTTTACAGATGCAACAGCTGAGACTGTGGGAACTTAAGCGAGTGCCCTGAGGTCACACAGGTAGAAAGCATGGGAGGTGGGATTTCTGCTCAGGTCCTTTGATCTCACCTTTCCCCTAGACCCAAGTTATATGTCAATAAAATGTCAATAACTCACTCTTTTATTAAAGGGTCTCTTCCGTCTTCTTTTGTAAAGGAGTCATTTTATAAAGGAGACTATTATTTCCTAGTTAATCTTTTCGGTAAATCTGGATTTTCCTGTACTGGGTGCATCTAAGCACCTTAAGAGATGAACATATCCCAGAGATCTATGGTGTAGGAAATTAGACTATCTTTTTGACCAATCAATCATCAATCAATTAACAAGCAATTTATTAAGTGCGTAGTATATGCCCAGAGCAACATAGCTATTAAGTGTCTGAGGCCGGATTTGAACTCATGAAGATGAGTCTTCCTGACTTCAGGCCCAGCACTCTATCTGCTGTGCCACTTAGCTGACAGAGATAGAGATACACACTCTCTCTCTATATATATATATTTTATATACAATGCCTATATTATGAAATATGTATTGTGTATTGTATGCATAATATTGTGTGTTTTATTATATGTAATATAATTTTATATGCATTGTATTATGGATTATATACATAATATGTGCATATATACATATATTATACATATACATCTCCTTTCTCCAAATCACTGATTAAGATGTTAAATAGCACAGGACTCTATATTTATTTAAGTACAAATGTGTGAGCTACTCCACTGGAAATCTCCTGTTATGTTGACATTGAACCATTAAAAACTACTCTTTGGATCTGGTCATTAAACTACTTATGGATCCATCTGACTATTTATATCTCATTTGTACATAGTTGTTCTCATATTATCTCCCCCCTTACACTGTGAGCTCCTTGAAAGCAGATATTGGAGGGGGGGTTTGGGGGGGGGGTTGGTTTTGTTTGTTTGGGTTTTTTTGCTTTTAGCTCTTAGGCATAGTGACTGAAACATAGTAGGTGCTTAATAAATGCTTATTGACTGACTTTTTTATCATCTAATCCATGTCTCCCCATCTTTTCCACAAGAGTAACATATTTTATCAAAAGCTTGGTTAAAAATCTACGTAAACTGCATCCATAACATTCCCCTCATCAGCCAGTTTAGTAACCTTCTCAGACAAGGAATTGAGGTTACTTTGGGATGCCCTGTTCTTGATGGAACCAGACTAGCTCTTTGTAATCCTTTTCTCTCTAAGTGCTCTCAACCATCTCTTTAATAATCTGTTCTAGATTTCCCCCAGGAAATCAAGTCAAATTCACTGTTCTGTAGTTCGCAAACTCTATTCTCTTTCCTTTTTTGAAAATAAGGACATTTATCCTTCTCCAATCTAGTGGTGCCTCTTCTGTTTCCGTGATATTTCAGCTATCACCAACAGTGGCTCAACAATCTGAGACCACTCATCACCTCCCGCATGGACTATTCCAATAGTCTCCTAATTAATTGCCCACTTCCTAACCTCTTCCTTCTCCAAATAGTCCTCCATACAGCTTCTAAAACAATCGCCCTAAAGCCCAGGTCTACCTATGCCATTCTCCTGATCAAGAACATTGAATGCCCTTCACACACTACTTTCCATCTATCTCTCTTACTACTCCTCTTCATGAACTCTATGACAGCCAAAATGGCCTCCTAGTTATTCTCTGGACACGTCATTCCAACTCATGTCTCTTTGCCTTTACCCAGGTGATTTCCTCCCTGCTTACCTCTACTTCTTAGTGTCTGTACATTCATTCAAGGTTCAGCTGATGTGCCTCTGGCCATGGGAAGCCTCCAGAGATCCAGCTGGTAATTAGGGCTTTCTTGCTCCTGAGATTATTATGTCTCTACTGAGAAAGCAAACACTTACTAAGCACCTATTATGTGACAAGAAACGTGTGCACTTAGGAGACACTTAAAATGCCTGCTGAATTAATTGGTTGTGGCGAACAGTAGGGATGCCATGAACGAGAAAGCAGTGTTTACCTTTCACAAGTATGACAAGGGGAGAATCTTTGACTAAGCAAGAGATAGAGATGACCACAGGAATTTCAATGGACAATTTTAATGACAAAATTGAGAAGTTCTTGCACATGGAAAATTGATGCAGTTTGAATTAGAAGGGAAACAATTAATTAGGAAAGAAGATTCACAGGACATTTCTTTGGTAAATATCTGATATCTCAAATATAAAGAAAACTGGTGATAATGTGTAAGAGCTGTCTATGGATGGAGAGATACTAACACTCTGCTGATGAGACTATGGCTGGATCCAATCATTCTGGCAAACAATTTAGAGCCATGCCAAAAAGCTACTAACCTATGATGTACCTTTTCACCCATTGATTCTTCTACTAGGCACAGGCCCCAAAGAGGTCAAAGACGAAGAGAAAGGACTCATATGTACAAAAATATACAGCAGCAAAGAGAGGGAAGCAAAATAAACACTCACCAATTGAGCAATGGTCGAACAAAGTGAGACATATGAATGACTGGAATATCTTTGTACCATAAGCAATGATGGTTATTATGATAGATTCAGCAAAACTTGGAGACACTTGTATGAACTCATAGAGAGTGAAATGAGTGGAAACATGAGAACTATTTACCTGATGGTCACATTTATGTCAAGGAAAACCAATTTTCAAAGACCTCAGGACTCTCATCCAAGTAGTGATGACTTGAGAAGACTGAAAAAGAAGCATACCTCCTGGCGCTTGGCATAAAAGTTATAACCTTAACACGCAGAAAAAGACAGAAAATCTCAAAATTACCAATTTGTTATTCGTTTTGCTTGACTCTACTGATTTGTGTAAGGATTGGGACTAATATAAACATGGAAGGTCCAGATTTCTCAAATGATGCCACTCAGAAAGTGTTTTGTGATTGGTTTAAGCAAATCAGTCACACTATGTGGGGCTGTGGATAAAACAACATGGCAGTCTGGGAGTTTGATTGGTCTATCAGCAGTGAAGCACTGGTGTTTTCTAGAGCAGGAGCACCTTGAAGAGATAGAACTTAAGCCTAGAGGAAAAGGCAGCTAGCAGGGTGGGGGAATAGACCCAGACTTATCCCCACCCCAATCATTGAGCAGGTGACAACTCTGTGAACTTCAAAGGGTCAGAAAATCTGGAGTTTCCATCAGTGTGAGTAGCTGAGTATGCCAGCACTGGTAGCAGAGTCCCAAGGCAGTACCTGTATAAGGGAGACAGAGAAAGCAAACCAGACCTAGCTTCAGGTTCCACAGGGATACTAGACTTTGGAGGCCAGTAGAGAGTTATACTTAAGGGAAATGTTATGAGAACTCTGCAAAAGTAGAAAAAGGACTTCCTGCAACCCAAAGCTGTCTTTGTCCTTTTGCCATATGTGCTGCCTAGGCTTGAGCACACTTTTTCCGTAAATTTTTTATGTGCAAAAGGAAAAGGTATCACTGGCAGGAAGGGAGAGGGGTGGAGGAGGGGGTATTGCTTTGTAACTGCTGTTCTTTGCTGTCCCTTCTCAATAAATATCCCCTTTGGAAAAACTAATTGACATCTACTGGTTGAATGATATTAAGGAGCAAACTGAATAGGGCTTCATGAGTAGTAGCCCCTCTGGGTTATTCCAGAGTCTTGAATGAATTAAGTACCATCTACCGTCTTGACACTCCAACCTACCAGTGGTAGTGTAAGTTGGAGGAGAGAGCCTGGAGGGGGCATTCCATTTGTTGTAAGAGAGGATGGGGAGGTGGGCTAGTAGGTAATAATACATAAAGTTTAAAGAAAGAAATGAGAATCAATAAAACATTTTTAAATACACAGTTATAAACAGAAAGAAGTTCAGAAGGGAAACAATTTATTTTACTAAATTATTTAATATCCATTTTTTAAGTTTACAATTTCTTATATAAATCTCCTTCTTATCCTTTACATATTGAAATGTTTGTTGAAGATGATGCTCGTAATAAAAAAAAAAGGAAGTTTTGAAAAAGAAAGGACTATTTTATTCATACTTTTGTTCCCTATGACCCTACAAATCCAAAACTACAGTCTGCAAACCTAATGAAATCCAGTCCTTTGTTGATTACAAATCAAGAACAGGATTGCTATTAGAAATACTACAATATTTGTTGTCATCATATTTGGAAAGGGTTACATCATTACAGAATCCAAATTGCTTCTTCTTTTCCTGAAAATCTGAGGCGTCATTTCAAGTTGTCCCCCAAAGTTCCCACTATTCCCTTTTTTTAGTTTTACAAAATTGTGCAATTAATTGACCAAAAGGGAAATTTTGTTGTACCCTACTTCTGCTTTTGACAGTGAATAAAACGCCCAGATGGCAGCAGAGAGATCATTTCTCCACTTGACAGCTGACACTGACCGAAGGCTCCTATCACTCCTGCCAGCAAAGGTATCATTTCTCTGAATTCTTCCCAATGATTACTGACTGGGAGATCCTCTCTGTCTCTCCTGGTTTGGGAGGGGAGGGGCATCCAGGAGTTGGGGTAATAGGTTCTATGATTAAATATAATTTTAATGTGTGAAAAGTAATTTTCTATCCAAGAATTCTTGACAACTTGTTCAATTTTTGTTTTTGTTTCATTTTTGTTCTTTGATTTTGGGAACCAATGCTCTTTTGGTCTCATTTAATGACTTGATGTGCATGTGGTTCAGTGGGGGCAATGCTCCTGAATGAGGCATCATAGATAGGGTCATAGATACAGATCTCAGAAAAGACCTCAAAAATCACTTTGTCCTCACTTCACTTCTCTCTGAGGAGAGCGAGAACTAGGGAGGAAAAGTAAGTTGCCCTATGTCACGCAGGTGGCAAAAATCAATGATGTAAATCTAAGCCCTCTAACTCCAGAATCTGCACCCTTTCCACTGTTCCTGATTGAGCCTTTGATCTATATGATACAGAAGTTCTTTAGAGAAGAACTTACCTGTCATCTCCTCTTGGCCTTCCCAATTGCACAGAAGTTGCCTTTTTGACTGTGAAGTATTCAACCTACATAAGTTACCAGAGAGAGGACAGGGGACATCGTATGTTTTATTTCGTGCTGCCACCATCACTAAGATTGCAATAGGATGGTGCATTTGGTTGAAGGAAGCAGAGTTTTTAGCCTGGGGAAATGAATTTAAATGGAGAACATGATAGTGACCTTCAGGAATTTGAAGGGCTGTCACATGAATAAGAGATTCAACTTCCTTTATTTGGCTCCAGGTAACAGATTCAGAAGCAATACTTAGAAGTTGAAATGAAATAAATTTTGGCTTGATGACAGGAACCAGCTTCCTGACAATTGGAGCTGTCAGTAAAGGGATTGAGCTGCCACTCAGGGTAGTGGGTCCCCCTCATTAGATTCTTGAAGCAAATACAGGATAATTGGTTCTTGGGCATGCTGCAATAGGGGTTCCTTCTTGGTTGTGGGTTGGACTTGATCAGGGGCTCTTCATCTTTTTTGTGTCATGGATGTCTTGGGCAATAGCCTGGAGAAGTCTATGGATTCCTTCTCAGACTAAGGTTTCTAAATGTATAAAATGAAATGCATAGGTTTACAAAGGAAACTAAAGGTTAGTGAAAATAAAGATGTAGTATTTTCCCATAAATGACCACAAAGCCCCATCCTCCTAGCCCCCAAAACCAATCCATGAACTTCTTAAGGGTCTATGGACTTAGTTAATATGTTTTGAACTAGATGGATGCTAAGTTCTCTTCCAATTCTGAAATTCTTTGATTCACTTAATCATTCAATAGATTTGCATGCCAAGATACTAGGGAAGGCTCCTGAGGCTCTAAAAATGAGTAAGATATGGTCTGTACCTTCAAGGAGCTTCTAGTCATTTAGGGAGAAACAACTTCATAGGGAGTGATATTTGCTCAGCCACCTACAGCTAGTAACTCTTTCTATTTTCTTTGTCCAGGAATACAAAGTTATCATGGCAGTGGTACCTGAAATCACATGTGAGGAGGTGGATTTTTACAGGTAAGTAGAAAGACTGAGCTGAATGACAAGTAGTGATCAGCTGAAGGATCATCCTGTGCCGGGAAATCAGACCAGGGCCAAAGAGTTAGAAAGTTACATAGGTCCTTAAAAAAAAAAAAACTTACATCTTCACACAGCAAAAGGCAATCAAACATTAATATTGCCTCAGTTTCCTCATCTGTAAAGTAAGAGAATTGCATGAGGTGATCTTTATGGTCCCTTCCAGCTCTAAAATTTTAACTCAATGACCCTCTGCTTCTTTTTGCCTGTCACCATAACCAGTTATATCCATGGGCATTGTCAAGTAGGCATCAGTAGATCTACTACAGGGCTCAGGGGAAAGGCTGGGGGAAATGGGTTGGGATAGTGGGATTAAGTTAGCAAAGGAATAAAAGGAAGAGATGGGGAGTCAGGCATTGGATTGTAGAGGGACTCCTTTGCGAAGACTAGCTTAGTAGTCTGGACTTTTACTTTATCCCACTGACTATTCCTTAGTATCCTTGAGTCTGATGTAAGACTTAATCACTATATCTCCCCCTCCCTGATCTACACTTCCCAGTCCCTACTTAACATGACCAAAGTCAGTAACAGAGGGCCCTCCCACAGCCTGGCTAAGGTCCAGTACCCATTGACCACTCCTTTAAATCTCAAACTGGCTCACAGATTGGTCACTCTTTAGAGCATGTTGTGCCTGTCCTAATGGAGCTTGTCAGAAAGACCTCAGGGACTTGATCATAAGTTCTCTATTAATAGCAGAGGCTTTTGTGCAAGGAGAAAGGCTCTGACTTAGGAGAAGTAACCTAACAAGCTTCTTTGATTTTGTTTACAGGGACAATGATGACAGCCAATTTTATGAGGCTGATGGTCCCAACCAAAAGAAGGTAAGGTTCTTGGCTAGCTTCTTTTATGGTCTAAATTCTGGGTCAAGGAGTGTAAGGATGTGGGGAGGGGGGATCTTTGACATGGTGAAAGCCCAGGCTCTACTACTCTGAGCTTACAGGGCAAGCCTTTGAGTTGTGTTCTTTTTCATCTCCTCATGAGAGTTAACATAGTGCTGTGGAATCAGAGGACCTGAGTTTGAATCTCAGGTCTGTGACCATAATTGAGTCACTTAACCTCTCTCAAGTTGTTTTCTCATCTACAAAATGGAGGGGAAAGAGTGGGCTAGTCTGGGTGGTTTCTGAGGTCTAGTCCAACTCTAGTTTATAATTGTATGTCATAAATGGGACCATAAAAGTTCAGAGGTGGTGAGTACAAGCTGTGTACTCACTTTTGAATTATCTCTATTTTCCTAGAAAATTTATTTATCATTATGGGGCAGCAGATTAGGTCCTAGCAGACCTTGTATGATCACACACATACTAATATGCTAACAATGATGACATTGGAAATGGAAACCTGGGACTGGAAAAAGGAGCAGCAAAAAAAAAAAAAAGAGAGTAGATTTGGATTCTAATTCTGGATGTACCAAGCTATGAGACCTTGACCAAATCAAGTTATCTCTCTAGGTCTCACTTTTTTCATCTGTGAAATGAGAAGGTCTTGGTCTAGATGACCTGTAAACTCTTTAACAGTCTGCCAGTTTAAGTGATGAGTAGGATCTCTTCCCAACTCAATTAAATCTCTGGAGGGGGTGACTGCTAAGAAAAAAAACAAACAAGAAGAGCTCAATAACCCTAAATCACCAACTCCACTGTTTGCTTGCAGGGTTATTTCCAGTATCCTGATCTTTGCTCCAAAGAAAGTTTTCTGGAGGAGGATGCCATCCAGCTGAAATTTACCTCTCAGCCCCATCAATTCCATCAAACTGTGATGGTAGTTGTTGCAATTGAGAAGATGAAGCATCTGAATGGACTCTGCTCCCAGCTTTTCCAGGATAATGACTTGATGAATATTTTCACAAGCATCTTTCAAGAAGGTAAGAGAACTGAGAGACAGATGCTGGGTCTTTCCTAATCCCAACTCCTCCCCAACACTAATCTACATATTTCTCTTTTTCCTGATGTTTTTGGCAAACATTTATACTGTGCTCTGAGGTTCAGAAAGTATTTCACAAACATTATAATAATGATAATGAAATCACTAGTGTTTCTACAATGTTTTAAGATCTGCAAAGCACTTTGCAAGTAATATCTCATTTGATCTTCACAACAACTCTTCGAGTTAAGTGCTATTATTAGCCCCCTTTTGTAGATGAAAACTGAGATAAGCAGAGCTTATCTCACAGTCACACAGCTAATAAGTATTGGAGGTAGGATTTGATGGCTTGTTTCTCCTGATGCCAGATTCAACACTTGTCCTAACCTGCCCAACTCAAACTCAGACTCTCCTGAGAAGGCACTCCCTAAGAAGGTTAGGACAAGAAAAGGAACAAAAACAAGTGGATTGAGCCAAAGGCAGAGTCTCCAGGTGAAGCTATACTTCACAAAAAGATCCTAGGAAGTGAGCCTAGGTGGTTCTTCATGACCTCAAGGGACAATCTTGACAGATTGCTACCTCTGATTCAATGCTTCTGAATAGTATACATATTCTACTTTTCAGAACCTGTCACCTTCAAGAGCTGTGAAATCTATCAGTCCGACTCCGCCTTTCAGTTTGTATCCTCCCAAGATTGCACCATTCAGGACATAAATCAAAAATGCCTGGCCTTGTCCAAGACCAGTGAACTGCAAGCTCTCCATCTCAATGGTCGCAACATAAGCCAACAAGGTAACTTCTGATACTTGGTCTTTCCTTCTTGATGTCCATAACACTCGGTCTTTATAGTGGGTCTCCAACTTAGATTAATGCTCATTGCCTCTGCCCAAGCATCTATTTCACTATCATCCAATGGTGCAAGGCACTGTGCCAGGTCCCACAAAGAAGGATTGTCTGAATTAAGATTGATTCAAAGGACAGTCAGTTTGGGGCCTTACTGGCTACTTCTTTATTTCATTTGGTTCAATCTGAGCGATTAGAGCATTAGTTGTTAGAAAAACCACTTCAGATTTCTCCTGGATCTTTCAATCTAGAGAAATTAAGTTTTTGTCCCAAAGATCTAAATTTCCAAAGGAAATTGGTCTTAAGATTGAAAGTAGGCAAAGCTAAAGAAGGTTTCAAACTTGGGCTTTACATTCCTAGCTCTCTTTGTTATGAGCTATCTCTAAAATTCTTAATAGTATCTAGTTCAATTGTACCAAACTGGAATAAAAGAAAAAAAGGAAAATGTGACTTTAAGGGATCCTATCAAGAAAACCTACAACAATGGACTGAACTTTTATTCTAAAAAGTTGTTCCCCATCGTGGAAGCTAAATAAGTACTAGCCATATCCACTCTACCCTGCTCTTCAGCACATGAAAGTCAAGAATAGAAACAGGTGTGTTGTCAGAGTCCTCTGAGCTTTCACTTTCCTTGAAAGACAGTCATTTGAGCAAAGAAGCTACCTACTTTCTACTCTCGTTTGAAAATAGGAAAGCCTGGTGTACTTCCCACTAAGAAGCAAAAGCGATCTTGGAGCTTCTGATTATGACATCTTTGACTCAGAAGGCTCAAAAATGTGAGCTCAGTAACATAACATTTATGCTCAATTTAACCACCACCCCTCCCCCCATTTCTCAATTTGAATCCGCACATGTCCATACCCATTTATTGCCTAACTCTCAGAAATATGGTCTTCCTGGGTTGGTCACCTTGCCCAACAACTTCTCTAGAAAGAGTTCCTTAACCTGGAATCCCTTACATTTAAAAAAAAAATAATAAGTTAATAACTAGATTTCACTAGAACTGGTTTCCTTTGTAATCTTATGCATTTTATTTTATACATTTAAGAATATTATTCTGAGAAGGGATCCTTAGACTCACCAAACCACTCAGGAAGTCAATGATACAATCAAGGTTAAGACCACCTGCTCTGGGATTTCCATTCACTACACTGTTGCTTTTTTTTTTCTTTTCCAGTAATTTTCAACATGAAGTACTTCCTTGGTGAGATAGGCTCCCAGAAAACACATGTGGTCCTGTGTATCAAGAAAAATAATCTTTATCTGTCTTGTGTGATGCGTGGTGAGAAGCCCATTCTGCAGCTGGAGGTGAGCATACTAGGAATAAAGATTACTTTCACTCCTATAAAAAAATTCACTTGTTTCCCACAGTCATGTAGTTTGAGATAGTCAAATTTTCCCCCCAGTAAATTGATGGAGTACCTGGATTGGATTAATTTGCATAAATTTCCTAAGCTCATGATTCCAAATGAGAAAATAATATTGGTTCATTCGTGTATCGTCCGGTCTCTTATTTAATCCTTGCTTGAATAAACATTTTTTAAACTACATTGTACAAAGCTCAGAGTAGCATGTCCCTAGATATTTGGTACTTAGCCACAAAGAAGAGTGAGGTTCTCCTTCCAATCACCCCAAAAATGCAAACCTATAAACAGAACTCAGGAATTATGACTGCTAGCCCCTGCCTTTATACTCTTATCCTATTGTGACATCAATTTCTTCTCTGGCCAACCTAAGGACCTTCTCAACCAGCTCCTATTCAGGTACCAGAGAGGAAGTCATATTTTGGGAGCTAGAAGGGACCTTAGAGATCATCTAGTCCAAAGCCCTCATTTTACAGAGAAGAAATCTGAGGTCCAATGAAGATAAGTAGCCTGCCCAAGTTTACATAGGTAGTAAGCGTCAAAAACAGGATTCGAATTCAATTCAGCACTCTACCCCTTTTGCTCTTTGAAAATGCCTCTTTGAAGTTCCCTTGTTCCTTTTCTCATGGAGGAATCTGTCTTCATCATTTGCAGCAAATCACTGATTTCCCCAGCACTAATGTGGAAAAGCGATTCATCTTCAACAAGATAGAAATCAATCATACAACTGAATTTGAGTCTGCAGAATACCCCAACTGGTACATCAGCACATCTCAACTGGATGATCAGCCTGTCTTCCTGGGGAACATTAGAGGGGGCAAGGACATAACCGACTTCATTTTGGATGAACTCTCTTAAACAGCAAGTCCATGTATGCTGTGTACTCTATGACCTAGGCAGAGGGGAGAAGAAAAGGAATTTGGGAATTCATATGGTATACATATGACGTGTATTCAATTTAGGCCTTAATATGTTCTTTGGAAATTTGTATTGCTACCATTCAGATGCTGACTTTGCTCAGGGAAAGCGACATAGCCCATTTCAGTGCCTGGCTGAGCAGAATCTGGGAAAATCACGGTAATAGTTTGGTATTCAAGATGGAGGTTTGAGCACTAGATAGCTGATAGGCAGGGAGCATTAGGAAGGGGGATCTGGAGAAAGAAAAGATGACCATGGAAGAGGAGGACAAAAGAGGCCTCTGGCCTGTGAATTTTAGTAAGGGCACAAAATAGGAAGTGCTATGCAATCACTAACTCAAGGTTCTCCTGTATTGCTGATTCTAAATGGGATTAGGCTATGATTGAGCCCCATCAGCTGTGACTGTGCTCAAAAGCTGCCCTGTTATTTCCCAGAGACAAAAGCAACTAGCCTCTGCCAAGTTGGGGCCTCTCCTGAATCATCCATAACTATCTCCCCAAGCCTGGGTTATTTCCAAATTCCTCCAACACTGCCCTCTCAGGTCTTTAGCAACTGTTTGTTTGTCTGTTTATTTATTTATTTATTATGTGGTCTGTTTAAGGATGCTCATGTCTATTTAATTCTCTGAAGGAAAAGGCTGAGATGAGCCAATGTCAGGAAGAGACTAAAGCTTTTGATGTCAGTAAAACTGAATTAATTTATATTGTTATGGTCTACTCAGGGGACCTATAAATGTAAGCATGTATTCTTGAAGGGTGAATATTTATGAAAAGGGAAGTGTGGCCTATTAATCTCACTGTTTCCACAATAAACTTTGATTGGATATGGATTTGTCTGTCTATTCATTGTCTTCATTCTGAAGTGTGAGTGAAAGTGAAAGGGTAATGTAATGTATCTTCCCTGCTATAAGGCATGGGGAAGTGAGAAGTGAGTACTTTTGAGCCCACTACGACAAGAGTCTATGGATTAAACTGAAATTATCTCTCATCAGCTGCTGTCAAATCCTGCTAAAAAATGACTAACTTGAAACCCACCTCCAAATCCCTCCAGGCCCATAGAGACTCACAGACAAGGGGAGATTCACAAATACTCTACTTTCCCAGGGACACAAAATACCATTCTGGTCCCAACCCCTACCCCGTCCCAAATTCAAGATGATGCCCCAAGAAGAAAAGGGAGAAGTAACAGGGCTGGCCACCAGATGCTGCAGGGCAGAGTTCTAGAATGAAGAGATCTCAGCATCTCCAGCACTTTCTCTCCTAGAGGTAGAATTCTATAAAGTTTCCTGCAGGATGAGGAAGGGTTACTTTTCTTTAACCAACATCGAAAAGGCATCTTGCACCAATGTCTCTAATCCCTGTGTGATTGGAGAGTGCCAGCCTATAGTGGCCAATTCTTGGAACATAACCAAATATTCCCTGCCTTGTCCAGTCCAAGTCATTACATGGAAGCCTAGAGCGAACTATCTTCTGCACATGACAAGTCAGGAGTTTGCACTGTGGGATGACAAAGAGTTATCTAATTGGCTGGTGATGCCAAGACAACTAATGACTCAGGGATTGCTGAGCCAGGACTCTGGAATACAAAAGGGAACCACCCACTCCTAGCTTGCCCTCTTTCTCTTGCAGCTGCCATTAGGCAGGAGTCCTTTTAATTGCTACCACAACCCTGATGGGGAGAAGGGCAGCTGTCCTATCTACCACTTGGCCATGGAAGCTATGAGTCCATGACCATCTCTGTCTCTTTGTGATTGTTCTTTCTTTATCTTAGGTGAACTAGTATTTGAGAGAGTGCATCCAGGTGACCTCGTGAGTACAGATCCAGAGGTCCAAGCAGAAGTCCCACCACCAGTCTGAGTTGAATAGAAGCTGTAGCAGTATCCATGGGAGCAATAGTGGCTGGCAGCAATAGACTCCTGTATCAGGCATAGAGAGATACACTGAAGACAAAAATACAAAGAATAATAGTCACCTAAGGAAAGGTGGTTTCCAAAAATGTGACCACTCATGGTAGAGATAAGTGACTGTCACCCTGGAAAAGCACTGATCTTCAGAGTCCAGGAGAGAGCTGTACCTAAAGGAAACTTCATGAGGATTCTACAAAGGGAGGAAAGTATTTCCAGAATAGAAGTTATAAGCTGCCCCTTTGCCAGACATGTTTTCCACATGTGTTCCTTGCTACTGTCATACTCTAAGTTTAAGCCCACTCTGCCTATGGACATAGTATATTTTGTTGGAGACAGAATCATAGGATTTGAGGATAATGTTTCGTACCAACTGTTCTTACTATATCACCTTAGAAAGTATCCTTTCTAAAGACTAATTTATTCTGGCAGACTGATTGTTAATGGGGATCATACTGATGGGGGCCCAGGAACAATGGTATCAGAAATATAACTCTTCAGGGTTACTCCTAGAACCCTGAAAATATTAAGTAGCAGCCACTTCTCTGAGGACTCAACTTGTAAATACAAATGAAAGTTGTCAGTGGGAGTGCAAAGGTAGTGTTAACACCTGTAACATCTATGACGCTAAGATTTCTACATCTAGATATAAGACAAGCAAAGCTGCAGAAGAGCTACAGCCTCCATGGAACTCAAATATCTCCTCTGATTTTTATGGGCAATTCCATTTCCATGTTACTGGGAAGAAGGGATTCCATTATCTTTTTGGTTGCTTGAATCTAATCTCCAACCTCTACTGCTAACTGGGAACAAGGTTTCTTAATCATTCTTAATCGTTAATGTTCTTGTTGACATACTCATCTCAAGAAAATTCACTTTTGTCCATCTAGCAGTATCTGTCACTTCCTGAGTTATCTCCCTCATTCTAAACCAGGCTGTGTATCAGAATCACTATTTCAGGCAGTACATTAACCTGATTACCAGCTGGGACTCTTTGGTCCTGCTAAGGAGAACTACCTTCAAGAAGTAAGACAATCACATTTATCAAGTGCCCTACTGTGTGCCAAGCAATGAATCCTGGGAATAAAATACAAGGAATTAAGTAATCCGTACTCTCAAGGAATTTACCTTCTAATAAGGGAAGCAAGAAATACAAAATAAAAAGCTCATAGCCAGAAAATACAATTTACTATACTATTGAGATTCACAAGTTATTGATAGTGAGGAAAGATAAGGCTATTTGTTTTGAGAAAATTAGATGGTACAGTGGATAGAGTGCTGGGCCTGTAGTCAGGAAGACCTAAGTTCAAATCTAGCCTCAGACACTTCCTAGCTGTGTGACCCCAGCCCAGCCACTTAACCCTGTTTGTCTCAGTTTCCTCAACTGTAAAATGAGGATGACAGTAACACCCATCTCACAGAATTGTTGAAGATCAAATGAGATGTTTACAAAGTGCTTAGCACAGTGCCTGACACATACTAGATGCCATGTAAGTGTTTATTCCCTTCTTCCTTCCATGAAGATTTTAGCTGCAGGTAGCAAGAAACCTAATAAACTAAAGCAACATCTTAATTATACATGCAGAATACACTCTCAAGCCAAGATAATTTCTCTGTAAAAAAAACAAGTGAAATGTTTTTTCAAAATCTGTCTCACATAAAAGCAGTTGGTTGCATCCTACAAGGCTGCTGACAGGATTACTAAGTGTAAAAAGGCTCATTTGACAAGAGAAAAGTTAATACCAACGGTGACCTTTAGCCAGTTCACAGTGTCCAGGAAACAGTACAAAAAAAAGGAAGCTAGTTTCTGAAAAGATGCATGAAAGACATATTACTGGAGAAGGGCATGCCATGAGAAGATGCATGATGCTAAGAGAAAGGATACTAGAGTAGCAGCATCTAGCACAAAGAAAAGGGTCAGGACTCTGAAAGCAGTCAGAGCAGATCTAGAACAAGGAATGTCGGGACCAAATGTTGCTGAAACTTACCTCCCCCTTCAGCAGAGCCAAGATGATAATCCTTTCTCCTTGGGCTCCCTCATGGAAACCAAAAACTTTTACTCTTGACCAGGGAAAAATCCGTTATGCCTTTCCTTGTTTTCATGTTTACTTTGTCTTTCTTTATAAGTTTAATTATGAGGTATTGCGATTCTGGGTGTACTTAGAAGGAAAAAAAGAAGACAATTTGAGGAAGGAGCAACCTCAGAGAAGAGAGATATACAATAGGTCTAACACTGAGGTGTCTTGCCAGGGCATTTTGTCTAACTGGGAACTTGGAGCTATAACAAATGTGTGTGTGTGTGTGTGTGTGTGTGTGTGTGTGTGTGTGTGTGTGTGTGTACACACTTCTGTTGTGGGAAGCTGTATCAAAGAAGAGAGAGAGAGAGAGAGAGAGAGAGAGAGAGAGAGAGAGAGAGAGAGAGAGAGAGAGAGAGAGAGAGAGAGAGAGAGAGAGAGAGAGAGATCCTTTGATACAACTTTCCAGAACAGAGGAGGACTGTTTATGCCTGGAAGCTAAGTAGGATGAAAAGAGTAAATAAGAGTCATTAAAGAATCTAAGACTCCGTTTCACTACTAATATACCAATAAAAATTCATTTTAAAAAATGATAACTTTGTATAGAAGAGTTTAATTGAGTGATGATATCAAAAGCAATTTAGCAAAAGATTGAGAAGAAAGAAAGAGAAGTAGAGGCAATAAATATATCCAGGTTTTTCTAGAGGTTTGGCTGAGTAAGCAAAGAAAATGTAGAATCATGGTTTATGGAGATAGTAGGGTCTATCCAGTGAGGGTTTTTTTTAAGAATAAGGAAAATTCAAGCATGTTTATAGTTAGTAAGGAAGAAACCAGCATGAACAGGCCTAACACTAGAGGAAGAGGATGAAAGAGAATGGGTCAAGGGTGAATGACTTTGGTGAGGGGAAGTTCTATCTCTTCCTCAGAGACTGAAGAAAAGGAGGGGTTAGTGGGGCATGATGGGGGGGAAATGATGGGAAAAGGGTGAGAAGGGATGTCACAGCAATTGGCCTTAATTTTCTCTGAGAAGGATGAGGTCATCAGCTGAGAGCACCTGGCAATGGGGCTATCAACAGCTTGAGGACAGAAGAGGTTTGCAACTGTGAGGGAAGTGAAATTGAGTCAACTAGGGAAGAGCAAAAACAATGTCTCGCTACTGTTGTAAGCTGTGTTGAGACAAGATAACAAGAGTTTGTAGTGGTGCAGTCATCACAAGGGCATGACTTTCTCTATCTCCAGTCCGCAGCACATGACAAGACTATTCAGAATATATCCTGTTTTCTTGACTGATCTACATAATGGTAGTCGCACACAATACGTCTCTCACCTCCTTATCTTTGTACAGGAGTGTCCTCCCTCCTCATCTGTACCCCTTGAAACTCTCAAGACCTTTTAAGGCTCAGCACACTCTCCTCAGAGAAGAGACCTTCCTCTCCACCCTGCCCACTTAGCATCAATAAAATGTAACCTCCCTGAGGGCAGGAACTCTTTCTTTTTTCTCTTTATAACTATAGTGCCTAGCCAGTGCCTAGCACATAGTAATAAGGGAGATAATAATAGCTCACGTTCATAGGGAAATTTAAGGTTTGCAAAGCACTTTACAAACTAGGAGAACTTTGTATATAGTTACAGCAACATTGTAACAAGAATTAGTTGTGGAAGGCTAAGTAACTCGGATCAGTAACTACAGCAATCTGTCACAATGCCAAAGGACTCAAGAACAATGCACTTCCAGAGAACTGACAGACTCTGGGTGCAGCTGGAAACATTTTTTTTCTCTTTTTCTTGCTTTTTTTCATAATCCGGTAAATATAGAAATATATTTCATATGTCTATGTGTATATTAGGTATGAATCATATTGCTTGCCTTAACAATGGGGAGACAGTGGGGAGGGAAAGAGGGAAAGAATTTGGGACTGAAAATAAAAACAAAAAAATTTTTCAAAAATAAAAAAGGTTATCTCATTTGATCCTTACAACTACCCTGGGAGATACATACTATTATTATACCCTTTTTACAGATAAGAAAATGGAGATCGACAAAGATTAAATGATTTGTCCAGGGTCACAGAGCTAGTTAAGTTTATTAACCTGGATTTCAACTCAGGTCTTCCTGACTCCAGGTCCAACATAGTATTCACTATGCCACCTAGCTGCCTCAATACTTAATAAATTCTTGCTAAATCAAATTAAATTGATTTAGCATATATTATTTTGCTCATTCTGCTTTTTTCCCTAGAAAAGGTATTTCCCTATCTCCTGATATTACTCATACTTGTTCATCTTAATTATATTATAACATCGTCTTTCATTAATGTAACACTATTTAACTGTTCTCCTGTTGAACAGTCAGGATATTTCCAGTTTTTGTTTTTGTTTTTTTGAAATTTCTCCTATCAAATGAGCCTTTTTACATTTAACAATAATGTAAACAGCCTTGTAGAAGGCAAGCAATCCTTTTTTATGTCAGACAGATTTGAAAGGGTTTTGTTTTTTGCTTATTAAAAGCAAGTAATGCTGCTATTAAAAAAATCTCTTCAATAGCTAACTCTCCTTTCGCCTCTCTTCTCTCTCCCTCCCTTCCTCTCTTCCCCCTCATCTCTCTGCCTCTTTCTCTCTGTCTCTCTCCTTCCTTATTCTTCTCCCTCTCTCTCTCTCTCTCTCTCTCTCTCTCTCTCTCTCTCTCTCTCTCTCTCCTCCTTCTTCTTTCTCTTTCCCTTCCTTCCTCTTTCACCCTCCACTGTCTCTCTGTCTTTATCTCCCCTTCTGATAACATTTTCAGGGGAATTCCTAACAGTGGAATTACTGGTCAAAGGGTATTTTTTTTTCTTACTTTTACTACAGGCTCACATGTTGTTCTTCAATGAAGTTTGCTAAGTTTGCAATTCTACCAGAAATGCATGAAAGCACTGAGGCAGCTCTTTGTTGACCCCACATGAGCCACATAAATCACATAAATTCTTTATTTGAGGCATGTATCCCTGCCTGCTGATCCTTGTCAAGTCTGACAACCATTGCTCACTGCCAATGACAACCCATCCAATCCAAATACAACTTGTATCCTATGATTCATGCGAAGAAAAAGACTAAGTCCATAAAAATTTGAGAAATCATTGCTAAATCATATGGTCATAAGCAAAAAAAAATGAAGAAATATTAGAATTAGAAGAAATATTAGAAATATTTCCACCCTTGATGAAGCAAGTGCATCAGAAGAAAAAGGCATATTTGGGAAGTAAACAAAGAACATAATGTCTAGAACTTAATTTGAATTTGAAATATATAAATTGTGAGCTTTTAGCCAAGGGTAGAGTGCAGCTAATAAGAGCCAATTAATCTAGAATAGTGCAAATCAGATAAAGAGATCTTCAAGGCAAAAAAAAAAAAAAGGAGAAAAATGCCCACTTCTCTCCCAAGTCAGACACTATAAAGAGCAGAATGTAGAACACAGAATACGGAGCAAAAGAGAGGAGCAGTGGCTCATGGGAGATTACTCTGTCCTAGAGGACAGCCCATAATAAAATGGCCTCAAGGGACAGCTAGGTGGTACAGTGGATAGAGCTCTGGCCTTGGAGCCAGGAGGACCTGAGTTCAAATCTGACCTCAGATGCTTGACACTTACTAGCTGTGTGACCCTGGGCAAGTCAATTAACCCTGATTGCCTCATCAAAAAAAAAAAGGCTGCAGACCTGATGAGCAGAAGAAAAATAAATAAATAAATAATGGGATAGCCTCAGACATGCTCAAGTAGAATGTGGCTTTGGAAGCATGGTGCTCATTCAAAAAGAAAAGAACAGAGGAAAAGTTGGAGGAGCAATGTCTTAAACTAAGAAGGTATATACCCATGTAGGAAATCCAGGAACTTGGAGGGGAGAGTGTGATGGAAAGCACTTGAGTGACAATTAAGAGAGAGATGGATAAATAGGAATAATAATAGGTTCACAAAGTGCTTACAAATATGAACTCATTTTGTACTCAAAACAACACTGGGAGGGAGATGCTATTATTGTCCCCATTCTATACATGAGGAAACTAAGGCAGGTAGAAGTTAAGTGACTTGTCTGGAGTCACCCAGCTAGTAAGTATCTAAGGCCAGATATGAACTCAGGTCTTCTTGATTCCAAGCCAATCGCTCTAACTAGGAATATGTGTGTGTATATGTGTATGTATATATGTGTGTCTGTATGTATATACATATACATACAGACACACATATATAGACATAGTTATATATCATGTGGTACCACCTTGAAAGAAGAAGGAATTAGGCATGGAATTCAAGAAATAAATGGAGGCAAGATCTAGTCTAGTCCAATCCAATACGACAAGCATTTATTAAGGTCTCCCCAAGTGCAAGGCATTGTCATGATGAAATAATGATCAAGGACTTCAATTAACCAGACATCTGCTGAAGGTCTCTCTTCACCAAAAGAAGAAGAAGAAGAAGAAGAAGAAGAAGAAGAAGAAGAAGAAGAAGAAGAAGAAGAAGAAGAAGAAGAAGAAGAAGAAGAAGAGAAGAAGAAGAAGAAAAGAAGAAGAAGAAAACCAACTGAGTCAACTGGCTTCAATGTTAATTTAATTCTTAAAAATAGAAGAAACAACAAAAAGAAAGTGCTGTTTCTGAACCTGCTACTCACCAATAAGGATGAACTAACTGTAGAAGTAGAGGTGATGAGAACCTTAAAGACAAGTGACTACTCATCTTAGAATGTGACTGCTATTTCCAAGAATTCACAGAAAGGGCAGGTAGGCCCAAAATTCCACATGGGAAATCACCCCAAGAAACTTGGGAAGTCTTCAAACATGAAATTCTGAAGACATAAATAGTAATTATCCTAATAAAATAGGAAAGAGATTGGTGTAGCAAAAGAGACCAATATGGCTCCACAGGAAACTTATCAACCCAATCAGATTTGTGAAATACATGCACAAAAGATGGAAACAAAGGCAGGTTCTAGAGGCTAAACACTTTGATTCTGTAAGAGTTGTGTTAGGGACCCTAAAAGCTGGACAGAGTTGAGGTGGGCCAAAAATGCTGATGATCAAAACTTAGGATTTTTTTCATCTCTCTTGGGTTCAAGAGGAAGCTAAAAGAAGAACGAGGATCACTGCTGTGGGTGAATGGGATGATAATAACTGATGACAGAAAGATGATAGAATTATTTCCCATTTTGCTTCTTGGTTGTTGTTTTTTTTTCAGTCTGTTTTCTGCCAAGGACTTGATCTTTGAAATGGAAGGTTCGAACCAAAAAAAAAAATGATTAACAGGGAGATGCAACCCAACATAAAGGAGAAGGTGGTAAGGTAGAATTTGCATGCCTCAATGAGTCCAAGACCCCAGCCTGGGATGAAGGATGTCTTATGGTGCTAAAAAGAACTGGCTGCTTTCATTATTGGCGCATTGTTGGTAATCTTTGAAATACCGTGGGGACCCAAAGAGGTTCCAGAGGGTGACAGAAGGGCAAAGGTTATTTAGATTAGAAAAAAAAAAGAGATTCTAAAAACTATAGACCAGTGTGTTTGACTTCAATTCCAGGAAAACCTTCTAGACCATCTTATTAAAGGGGTGGTTTGTGAGTATTTAGAAAAGGAAGCAGTCATCAACTAAAAACTAGCATGATTTAAATAAAAATCTTACATCTCAGACTATTACCCTTATTTCTTTTGGTGACAAGCTAACAAAAATTGTATATCAGGGGAGTACTGTGGACTTTGCACTCCTAGATTTCAACAAAGCATTTGACAAAGTTTTTAATGCTCTCCCTGGGGGAAAATAGGGAGATGATAGCACAGCTACCTCTCTTTGTAGGAACATAGGATCATAGGTATAGAACCAGAAGGGACCTTAGAGATCCCCTGATTCAACTTCTTCATGTGGAAATTGAGTCTCAGAGATGTGAACTAATGTTCCAAAGTGTGCTGAGGCTCTAAGTAGCAGAGCTAGGATTCAAATTTAGCTCCTCTGACTCCAAATCCAAAGCTCTTTCCGTGGTACCATGTTGCATCTCAACTGGTTGAATGGCAAGGCCCAAAGAGTTGTCACTAATGAGTACGTGTCAACTTGAAAAGAAGATCTCCAGGGGAGTGCCACAAAGATTTGCTATGCTCTTTAAGATTTTATCACTGGCCCTGGTATTCAACATTCTACATTTTAATCAATGACCTGGTAAGGAGAGAGGTAGTTGAAACAATGGATAGAGAACTGGGTCTGGAGTCAGTGAGACCTGAGCTTAAATCCAGCCTCACACAGTAACTAGCTGTGTGACCCTGAGTAAGTCACCTAATCTCTGTCTACCTCAGTTTCTCCATCTGTAAAATGAGGGTAACAATAGCACCTCCCTTCCAGAGTTGTTGTGAGGATCAAATGAGATATTTGTAAAGTGCTTTGCAAACCTTACAACACAATAGAAATGCCAGTTATTATTGTTGTTGTTATGGTTGTTTTCATCATCATTATTATTACCATCTCTGTCAAATTTGAAAAAGACTCAAAACCAGGAAGGATGGACAATACAGTGGTTGATAAGTTAAAATTTAAAAAGATCTTGAGAGGCTAGCTGCTGGGAGTCGAATGCAATGGTAATAAATAGGGCTAAATGTAAAGTCTTATCATTTGGGTCCAAAATATCAGTCATATTTAAAAGATGAAAGAAGCACAGTTAGACTATTAGACAGGAGGGTGTCTGAAAAAGGTCTGAGGAATTAGTGGATTTAATGCTCAATATTAGGCAACTATGTGATAGTGATGCTAAGAAACATAATGCAATCTTGAGTTGCATTAAGAGAGGCATTGGGCCCAGGGCTAAGCTGGTAATGGTCCATGTATACTCTACCCTAGTCAGACCATAAGCAGCTGGGCAGAATGCCAGGCCTGGCATTCTCATCTTCCCAACTTCAATCTGACCTCAGATACTTCCTAGATGTGTGACCGAGGCCAAGTCACTTCACCCTGTTCGCCTCGGTTTACTCATCTGTCAAACGAGCCGGAGAAGGAAATAGCAAGCCATTCCAGTATCTTTGCCAAGAAAACCCCAAAAACGGGTCACAAATAATCAGACACAGCTGAAAAAAGATTAAACAACAACAAAACTAATCAGACTACAGCTAAAATGTTGTGCTGGGTTCTGGATACCACATTCTAGAAGGGATATTAATGAAATGAAGCCCATCAAGTGAAGGAACATGGGCTACTTGGGTTGTGAAAGGCTCTGAGTTCAAAAGATTAGTTGTGATACAGCCAAGAATGCAGGAAAGGTAGAAACAACGCAGCCAAGCTTCCTCTACAACTACAACAACGTTCTTGGGCTTAGTCGTAAATATGAAATCAGAGTAACTTCACTGGTTCATCTTTTCAGCCCAAGAAACTTGACCTGAAGGGAAGTGACCAAGTCAGAGATCGTACAGAAGGGTTGAGCCAGGATCACCAACTCAGTGTCCAGAGTCGATGACTACATGGGACAAAAAGAAATGTTAAAAATAAAAGCTCAAAGACTGCAAAATAAAGAAAAATGTAAAGTATCTCACGGGAAAAACAACTGACCTGGAAAAGAGATGAAGGCGAAAGAGAAATTTAAGAATTATTGGGCTACCTGAAAGTCATGACAGAAAAAAAGAACCTAGACATCGTATTAAAAGAAATCATGAAAGAAAACTGTCCAGATCTCTTAGAACAAGAGGGCAAAGTGAAAATAGAAAGAATTCACCCGGCACTTCCTGAAAGAACCTCAAAATGAAAACTTCTAGAAATGTTATAACCAAAATTCCAGGTCAAAAAAACAAAACCACTGCAAGCTTCCAGAAAGAAAGAGTTTATGTACGAAGAAACCAAAATCAGGATCACCCAAGATTTAGCAGCTTCAGTTACAGTATAAAGAAGCAGAAAGCATCAAATACGATATTACAAAGGCAAAAGATACAGGTTTATAACCAAAAATAACATTCCCAGCAAAACTGAGTATATCCTACAGGAGGAGAAATATGTATTTGATGAAATAGAAAACTTCCAAGGGACAGCTAGGTGGTGCAGGGGATAGAGCACCAGCCTTAGAATCAGGAGGACCTAAGTTCAAATCTGGCCTCAGACACTTGACACTTACTAGCTGTGTGACCCTGGGCAAGTCACTTGACCCCATTGCCTAGCCAAAAAAGAAAAGAAATAGAAGACTTCCAAGCATTGCTGATGAAAAGACTGAAGTTTAATTGGAATTTTGAAATATAGACACAGGAGTAAAAATATGTGTAGAGAATGGTAAATATAAGCAAACAATAAGAAAAGATTTGGTAAGGTTGAAGTGTTTGTGTTCTAATGGAAGGAGTACTGTGATACAAGTATCCCCTAAGAATCATGATGTCATCTGGAGTCACAGAGGGAAAATCAAATAACATGGAGGATCTGGAAGTGGTTTTTGCTATGTTTTGATTATTTTAAAAGGAGAAGGGCAAAAAGTGGGGAAAGGATACACTACAGAAGAAAAGGTGAGAAACAGGACAGAGGAGATTTGTTATCTCACATAACCAGGGGGCACAAGTAAAAGTCTATACAAAAATGAAAGAGTGGGAAAAAATCACTTGGACATCCCTTTGAACGATTGCCGAGTGAAGTGAGTAAAACTAGAGGAACAATATGTACTATAATAAAAACATCGTAAATGCTAACAACTTTGAAAAACTTAATAGTATTTATCAATCATGATCCCAGAAGACCGATGGCAGAGAGGTAATGGCCTACACAGGTGACATGAAACATGCACTTTTAAACATGGCCAATGTGGAAATGCTTTTGTCTGATTAGGTATATTTGTTGTGGGAGGAGGTTGGTTTTCTTTTTTTTAGTTTTTCTCCCAGAAGGCATGAAACAAGTAGGTAGGAGAGAGTAGGTGTTCATCAATTGAAAAAAATTAAATTTAATTTTAAAAAGATCAATTGTAGAAGCTGAGAGGTGTGCAAAGAACAGACTTAGGGGGAATATTATGGTAGTCTTCAAGCATTTAAAAGATTATCATGTGAGAGAGAGGTTAGATCTGTTCTGGTTGGCCTAATAGGGCAAAACTAGAGTAATGGGTGGTCACTGTAAAAAAATAAATAAATAAAATTTAGGCTTGACTATATGAAACTTTCATTAATTAGACCTATCTAAGGGCAAAAGGCCACCTCATAAGGTAGTAAGTTTCCCCTCAAGGTCTTCAAACAAAATCCAAATGACCAATTTTCAGGTATGCTGTAGTGGGGATTTTTGTTCAGTTTTGGGTTGGACTAGATGACCTCTGAAATCCTCATTAAATTTAATATTCTGTGATTCTGTGTCTGGTTTTGCTTAAAGTCTTGACTGGTGTCATGGACTCCCCTCAGCAGTCTGGTGAAGTCTATGAGCCTCTCCTCAGAATAAGATTTTTGAATGAAGTCAAGAAAATGCAAAGGATGACAAAAGAAACCAACTATGGTGAAACACAGTTATCAATTTTTTTTTAGTTCAAAAACCCCAGGTTAAGAACAGTTGCCTTAGATCATAGCCTAAAGCATCTCAGAACCTCTACGTTTTCATACATGCCTCCTATCTTCCCTTCTTCTCAAAGTTTGAGTGGTGGCCAGGTATGGGAAACAGTCAGAATTAGGGTGCAGGGTAAGGAGGAAGTTGTCCAGGGTGACATTTGCTTTAGGGAATCATGCTAGACCAGAAGGCTTTTTTTAACCTTTTTTGTGTCATGGACCCTTCTAGTAATCTGGTCCAGTCTGTGGACCCCTTCTCGGAATAACGTTTTTAAATGCATAAAATACCTAGGATTACAAAGGATGCCAATTATACAGAAATAGTTATCAAGATGTTAAAAAGCAAGTTCACAGATCTCATGTTAAGAACTCCTGTTCTAGAACTTCAAGCTTAGACCTCAAGACCCTTCAGTCTCTTATTCATTCATTCACTAAATATTTGTTGAACACTTCCTTTCCTAACATCCCTTCCCCAGACATGACTGGTTACGGGAAGTCCTGCTATCTTCCTATACTCCTCACCCTGTCCTATGCATGCCCACAGCTCCAGAGAAACAATTAAGTCCAACTGAGATAGAGATGACTCTGATGTTTAGGGCAGAGTGTCAGTGCGATGGCTAAAAGAAAGGCAATGGAATGACTCAGCGAAAAAAGATACAACTGCCCTTGGATACCCCTCTTGGCAGTGTGATACATGATTTTCTTTTTTCCTTAGGTCTAGTCATAGACAGAGAGAGAGTCAGACACCAGGCCTTCTCATTGTGTCTGTTCAAGTGGCCATTTTCACAATTCCCCAAGGATAATATGGGTACTAGAGTCAGTTCTCAAAAGTCAGGGCCATTCAGAGCACAGGTCTGAACCAAGTAACTACAATGGTTGTTCTCTCCTGAGGGTTGACCCCTGATTTCTCTGTACTAGGCTTCCCAGGCTTTGGCAAAACCAAAAATCCATGCTCTCAAAATTACATGATTTGGAGACAGGGAGGGAGCCAGATACAGAGAATTTCCTCAGAGAATTATACTGAAGATACTAGAACTCTCTAAGTACTAAAACGGTCTGAAAATGAAAAGGGCTGGCTCTTGAGTAATAACTTCTCCATGTCTGGAGGAGTTCAAGCACGGGCCACATGCGCACTTTGGGGAATGGAGCAGAGAGATTTATGCATTGGGACTAGGTTCAAGCATTAGTTTGGACCAAATTACCTCTAAAGTGGCTTCCATCTTTAAAATGACTTCATTCTACTAAGACATCTTGAAAATAAACTAAGAGGCTTCCTCTGTTTCTGAATCCAGCAAGCATGCCACGTAACAGAATCAACACAATCGTCATGGGCATAGATAGATGTAGGCTTTGGGGTACGGAGGAAAGAGTGAATGGATACCTAGCTCATTAATGTTGGAGAGGGTCTGTAGCAAGTTTACACATACACACACACACACACACACACACACACACACCCCTCCCACTCTCTACCCTTGCATCTGGTCCTACTGGAAGTTATGGGGCAAGGTAGCCCTAAAAAATGTGTGTGATGCCTACTTGCACAGGGGTGTGGTGGTAGAGCCTGACTTCCTCCCTGCTCCAACTCAGTTCTTAATCATGCTTTTAGTCCTCAGCTGACAGTCTGAGAGAAAATCAAGGTACCATATTTTCTCTCCAGGAAATCTAAAAATAATGAATGTTACATGCTTATTAAATCACCTGAATATTTATGTCTTAGTTTTTAAAAACTCTCTCACTGTAAGTCAATAAAATGAAATCAATTAATTCACCGACAAGCATTTATGAAGCATCTACTATGTGCCAGGCACTGTGCTAAATACTGGGGTTAGAAAGAAAGGCAAAACCAAAAAGTCAATAGAAGCAGAAGGTGTATTGGGCCCCAAAGCCCCAGGCTACTGTCAGAGGTGGAACTGGTATAACCTGCTGAAGAATCGCTGCTTTGACTCTTCTATGATGCCATGATTTTGTCATCCCTGAGAACACTTTGTGTTCTGGAGATCCTGATGCAACTGAAGACTGAGAAGTTAAAAGACTTGTACATGGTCATACATAAAATCAGTAACTATCAGAGGTGACCAGCATGACAGAAAGGAAAATGACAGATGCTAGAGGGGATATGGGAAAACATGCATACTAATGCATTGTTGGTGGAGTTGTAGAATAGCCGGTGAACTATTATAACTGGTCCAACCATTCTGGAAAACAGTTTGGAACTATGCCCAAAGGGTTATAAAATTGTGCATACCCTTCAACCCAGAAATACCACTACTAGGCCTGTATCCCCAAGGAGGTCAAAGAAAAAGGAAGAAGACTCATATGTACCAAAATATCTATAGCAGCTCTTTTTATGGTGACAAAAAATTGGAAACTGAGGGGGTGTCTATTAATTAGACTGGACAAGTTATGATATATTAATATGATGGAATACTATTGTGCTGTAAGAAATGATGAAGGGGATGTTTTCAGAAAAACCTGGGAAGATCTGCATGAACTGATGTGGTATAAAGTAAGTAGAACCAGAACAATTTACATAGCAATATTGTAAGGAAAATCAACTGTGAAAGATTTATTAACTCTGGTTAATACAATGACACCCCCACACACAACTCCAAAGAACTCATGATATAAAATGCTATCTACCTCCAGATAGAGAACTGGTGAACTCAGGATGCAGATTGAATCATATTTTTTACTTCCCTTTTCTTTAACATGACTAATGTGGAAATATTTTTTGTATGACTGTATTTGTATAATGTACACTATTTCTTAGCTTCTCAATGGGTGGGGAAGGGTATGGAGGGAGGGAGAGAATTAAAGAATGAAAATTTAAATTTAAAAAACTATCAGAGGTGGGATTCAAACTTGGTTCTTTCTGACTCTACGTCCAGGACTTTATCCACTACTGTCTAACTGAAATAGGTAGGATTCACAACTAAATGACACAGTCATTTTGACTATTATAAATACACAAATTAAAAATAAAGGACATATGAAGAAAGGTGCTATATGCACCCAGAGAAAGAACTGATAAATAGAAGTATGTATAGAATAATTTTACACATATACAGCTATTTGTGTCTAATAGTAGCCATCTCTAGGGGGAGGGGAGGGAAGATAAAAAGTGAAAAAAAGACACGTGATAACTTTGTTTTATATTTGGAGTGTAGCAAGTTATACAATTTCATGTACAATCATCTTTTTTATTGTACTGTGTTATGGAAATGCTTGCTTTGTCCCATGAGTTGAAAATAAAATAAATTGTTTTGACACAAGAAAGAAACATGCAGGACTCAGAACCACCTCGCGTAAAATCGCAGTCTGCACTGTGTTCGACCTTCCCCACAAAGATCTGTATAAGCTTTAGGATTTACAGCTCTGTTCTAAGTAGGGCTGCTTGGGGTGCAGATGAGGTTGGGGAGAGGCACAGTTCTGGGGTGGTTCTTTGCTTTGCAGCCCTGAGCACATGTCTGTTGTTTTCAGTACCTATACTAAATAGCACTCACTCTCTATTCTAGGAGACTAGCTCCCAAACAACTAGTCCATATGAGAAGCACCTCAGGGTTTCTTTATAGCCGCAAAACACTCACTGATGTTATTCATAAATTTTGTTTTGCAAATACACCACAATCCTAGAACTCACACAGAATCCATAGAAATGCTTTTTCTTTGCATCTGAGAAAGGAATCTGCTTCCCACTCCATAAAGGCACACAGTGGTTTATGAACATTTCTCTCCTTTCTCCCTCAATAACCAAATGATATGTTTTCTTGCTCATGTCAATACTTTCTTCTGAGTCTGCAAATTCAAGGGTAACAATTGGATTCTCTCTCTCTCTGTCTGTCTCTGTGTCTCTCTCTCTCTCTGTGTGTGTCTCTGTCTCTGTCTCTCTCTCTCCCCTTATATCTGTCACCTTGCTCTGCGTCAGCTGGGTTATACTATTCAAATTCCCCAATGACTTCTTGAAATCTCTAGACAAGAGAAGGGATGGCACCATTCTTCCTAGAATAAGTTCCTTGCACTAGGAATAGAAAGAGAATCATTGTACCTGCTATCAGGTGAGCTGTTTACTGGGGAGTTGGGGGAGGAGAAATGGAGGGGGTGAGGAGAGTAGAAAACCATAATGACATTAACTTCGATTATCACCACTTTTAGACAATTAGTTCAGAGATTCTGAACCAAAATGGTGGTGCGGTACCAATGGTTATCTTCTCAAGAATGTTAAATCACAGTTTATATGTGTATGGATGACAGAGAGATAGCCTCAGAGTCAGGAGACCTGAATTCAAGTCCTGATTCTGACATACTGGCTATTTGATGCTGGACAAGTCACTTAACCACTCAGCATCTTAGATAACACCCTAAAGTTATAAATTGCAGAGTAGGCAAAGATCTGCATTGGTGAAAGGAGTTTCCTTACTGAGAGTTCTTCATGCCAATAAAAACATAGGTCTGGCCCAAAAATATGCATTCCTGGAGTGCTTTTAAGGTCTGTAAAATGCTTTCCTGACGTCAACCTTGTCAGGTGGGTAGTTCAAATCTCATTTTACAAATTAGGAGAGTGAGGCTATAAGAGAGATCATTGGAGACAAGTCTTTCCATCTTGTGTTCATTTCTCATTCCGAAATAACATGTTGCCCCTCCTCAAGACAGCCCTTAAAGAGAAGCACAGATGATGAATTTCATGGAAGAGTAAGGTGAGACTAATAATCAGGGAGGCCTTTCAATCACCTTGAGGCAGACCAGTTTTACAAGCAGGAGTCTCCTAGAATGTTACCCCTTGTGGAATACAATTAATATCCCCCTAATATATTGATGTAATCTAAAAATCTTCCCTTTGGGACATCAGTTAAAGCCAGCACTGGCTACCATCCCAGCTTCACTATTCTCTGGGCCTCTGGAACCAGGACAACTCCTCTACTTACCTCAACTAAGACTCACCCAAGTAAGATAATTACCCTCTAGAGATAAAAATAGGCTGTGGGTTCAGCCTGGGCTAGGCTAGAGACTGAGGAAGAAGCCCAGAAATAAGGGTTCCTGTTTGGTTACTTCTGAATTCCACCTGACTTAGCTTCCCACTCCTTTCACCATGATCTGTGTTGTGCCATGTTAAGACCAAGAGCCTGTGGATGGGCCAAGGAGGAGAAAGGCGGAGGAAAGGAAATCAAAGGCATTCCCCACAATACAACACAAAAAATCCATGCTAGACAGGAAGCCAGGAAACTTGGATTCTCCTCCCAGCCAGATCCTAACCTAATTCAGAATAACTCCTCTGGACCTCAGTTTCCTGATCTGTAAAATAAAGGAGTTCTTGAACCGGGTAAGGTCCCTTTAAGCTCAAAAATTCTGTAATTCTGATTTGATCTCTATTCTCTTTCTGCACCTAGATGCAGTAGGTAAAGTTCTGGACCTGGAGTCAGGAAGACCTAAGTCCAAATGCAACCTCAGGAACTGACTAGCTGTGTGACTCTGGGAAAATCACTTAGGCAACATCTGCCTCAATTTCCTCAACTGCAAAATGGGGCTGACAATAATAGTACCTACCTCCCAGGGTTATCATGAGGATCAAATGAGATAATATTCATAAGGCACTTAGTAACTGACTCATAGTAAGTGTTTCATAATTTCTTGCTCTTTTCCCTCCCCCATTCTTCTTCAAGAATTGTGGAACTTCCTAAGGTTTCAGCCTCCCCCACCTGCTCAAAGTGGTTTATCAAGTAGAAGACGGATTAATCTTGTTCTCTTTGGATCCAAAGTTCGAGCCATTCAAAAATGTAAGGGCCCCTCCCCAGGAAGCGAGAGAGGAAATAACCCAGTAAGAAGGTGCTCATAAAAGATAGAGGGCAATGACTGATACATCTCCCTCCACTCTTGGAGTCCATAGGTGAACAACAAAGAGAATAATTTCTTTAGTCCTAACAAGAATGGGACTTGAAAGAGAACAAGAAAAAAAAAATCAATAGAGGAGAGGGCTTTGGATAGAAGTAGTAGATGGTGGGTCTTGCCCCAGAAGAAGGGAAAAAAAGAGTGTCACTCAGAAATAGTCTTAAGCAGGAATAAAGGCATGTCTGCCCTAAGAGACAGGAACCTTAAAACAGGCTTCATCTGGGGGAGATTTGAACACTAGAAGACCACTTTCTCTGAGAAAGGGTTATACCTCACAGAATCTCATCCCACTCAAGGCGAGTGTCCACAAAAGCAACCAGAATGCAGGGAGGGGGGACAATATGTAAGAACCTGAAATAGGATAATACAGCCTTAAGAGCAGATGCAGATTATGGTAAGGGAAGGGGTAGGTCTGAGCCTCAGGACTTGGACCACAAAGCGACTTCCACCACACAACCTTCCCTGTATTTAACATTGTTCCTCCAAGAATTGATATTTCTTAAAAAATGAGGAAAATGAAGAGAAAGAGCTAAGATCTACAAAGACAGAGAAATGGGTTTTTTTTTCAAAAGAAGTTCATTGGAAATAAAGGAGGCCGCCATGGATTAGGGAATGATATAGCAAATTGTGGTACACGCATCTAAGATATTATTGCTGTGTCATTAAAAATTACGAATATGAAAAATTCAGAGAAGCACAGGAAGGCTCAGATGAACTGAAGTAGAATGAAATAACCAGAACCAGTAAGGTAATATATCCAGTGACAATGGAAATATAAATGGGAAGAATAAAAACCCTGGATGGTAGGTGCTATTATTATCCCCATTTTACATGTCAGGACACTGAGGTTAAGAAAAAATTAGTGACTTGCCCAAAGTCACACAGCTAGTAAATGTCTGAGGCAAGATTCAAACTCAGTTCTTCCTGAGTCCAAATCCAGAGCTCTACGCACTGTGCAAACTAAAACCAGATTGTGAAGTAATGATATTTTTTTCAGTCATGTCTGACTCTTCACGATCCCATTTGGGGTTTTCTTGGCAAAGATACTGGAATGCTTTGACATTTCTTTCTCTAGCTCATTTGACAGATGAGGAAACTGAGGCAAACAGGGTTAAGTGATTTGCCCTGGGTCACACAGCTAAGAAGTGTCTGAGGCAATATTTGAACTCAGGTCTTCCTGACTTCAGACCCAGTGCTCTAGTCACTGTGCTACCTTTATCTTTATATGATACTTTGCAATGACAAACCATTTCATATTCATTAAATTATCCATTCCTCAAAACAGTCCTGCCAGATAATATTGCAGGTACTGTTTCCTCTATTTTAGAAAAGATATTACTCTCATGATGTGTTGGTTCTCTTCAAAAACAAAGGACAAACAACTACAGGTGATTAAGTGACTAGCCCAAGGTCACTCAACTAGTAAGTGACAAAGGCCCAATCTGCAAATCCAGGGCTCCTAACTCCAAGGCAGGTTGGATTTTCCTGTCCTCCCATCTCCCTTTCCATGTCAAGCAGTCAACAAGCATTTATTAGGCACCTACAATGTGCCAGGCACTGTGCTAAGCTCTGGGGATGTAATGGATGACCACAGAGAAGTTCATCGTCTAATTCGAGGACAACATGCAAACAACTATGTGCAAACAAGATATAGACAGGGTAAATTGGAGCTAACTGGCAATAGAAGGTAATGGCATTAAGGGGGATAAGGAAAGGCTTCCTGCAGAACATGAGACTTCAGCTGGGATGTGAAGGAAACCAGGAATGTCAGGAGGTGGAGATGAGAATAGAGAGTGTTCCAGGCATGGGCGACACCCCTTGGAAAGGGGTAACAATGTTTAAAAAACAAATCAGTAGACCTTTTTTAAAGCATTTTTTTAAAAAGCAAGTCATTTGACCCATTTGGGACTCTATTTTCCTTATCTGAAGAATGATAAGTGTATTTTCCAAGGTCCCTGGTAACTCAACCATTCTTTTTTTTTGTTTTGGTTAGGCAATGGGGTTCAGTGACTTGCCCAGGGTCACACAGCTAGTAAGTGTGATGTGTCTGAGGCCGGATTTGAACTCAGGTCCTCCTGAAGCCAGGGCCGGTGCTCTATCCAGTGCGCCACCTAGCTGCCCCCATAACTCAACCATTCTAGGGAATCTAGCTTTTCTAGGTAAGAGGTCAACATCTTTTCTGGAAATAATTCCTAAATCAAAAGGGATGACATCATAATAGTCATTAGGATCACTACAGTAGGCTGTTAAAGGAGAGATTTTCTGAATTCTTATACTTTTGTGTGACTCCCATGTTATCCTTTCCCCCCCTGGAAGGAAGCTAACACTCAATAGAATGTGGCTTTCCCCTGGGAAGACTTACATGAACTGATACAAAGTGCAATGAGCAGAACCAGGAGAACATTGTACACAGTAACAGCAATATTGTAATGTGATAAACTGTGAATTACTTGGCTATTCATAGCAATAAAATGATCTAAGTGCTATCCATCCCCAGACAAAGAACTAATGATGTCTGAATACAGAACAAAATGTAATTTATTTCACTTTCTTTATTTTTCTTGAGTTTTTTTCTAAACTGTGTTTTCTTTTATAACATGACTAATAAGGAAAGATATTTTGCATGACTACACATGTATAACCTAGGTCAAATTGTTTGTAGGACAGGAAGGCAGGGAGGGAAGAAGAGAATTTGGAACTCAAAAATTTAAAAACAATTTTAAAAATTGTTTTACATGCATTTGTGGAAAATGTAAATACTTTAAAAAATAGAATATGGATTTTCAGGCTTGCTAGGTCATATAAAGTTATCCACATTCTTTCCCCAGCCTTTCCTTGTAAGGTGGCTGACCAGAGCTAAGGATACATTCTTAAGCTACAAAAGACCCTTCTTTTGTGTGACTGGCCCACCGAAGTGCAGAACCTAAAACCTCAGACCTGTTCTAACTCCCCACAGTTGACCAGGCACATCCCGTGTTCAGTTCTTTTATTAGATAAGTGGTACGTGAGGAAAGGAATGAGCCTGCTTCCCTTTATGGTGTGCAAGAGAAGAAACAATGGCCCTCACACCCGAGGGAAAGTATGAAGGAGGGCCTGGCAGCTTTCCAAATAATTGGTCAAGTTTGCTTGGTGTCCGGAAAATAAATGGTTTCAGCTATAACTATTTCTCTTTCTTACAAGGGTAATGTTTCTATAGTGAGCTGGCTATAGAGAGGCTGAAACCTGTGCAGGGAATTTCTGGGTTCATGACTGTGTTAGGCAATCATCTTTTATTACACTTTGCCCCTGGTGATGACTTTGTCTCTACTTCCTTTGTAATTTCCCCTAAGTAAGATCCCGTCCCACAGGCCATCAACAGAGGTCATTCACTCTGTGTCTGTCTGTCTTGGGGTTTCTGAGATTAAAAGCGAGATATTTGGGCAGCAGCTTCCTCTGCCTCAAGGTCTTTATTTTACCTTCTAAAATGGACCTAAAAAGAGGGAGATTCATCTAGTTTTCACCAACAACCAAGGAAACTGAGAATAATACTTCCATTTGCATCTGTTGGCTTTAGGGGGTTTCTGCCACCTCTTAGGACAGGTGACACTTCAGCAAACTAAGTATGCGGAACATCCCCTTGTAATGCAGTGTTATCCTTAGCCTTCTGGTATGATTTGCTCTGGTGAAAATATAAGATTGCAAGCTTAGCTGTGGGAAATATTTCCCAGAGTTCCAAAGAGAGCCACGCATCTCCCAAGATGCACAGATAAGACAGACCCACAGGACCTGTAGGTCAAACTGAGCCCCAGGAGGAGCACACAGATCCCACACGAGGTCAGGGTCAGGGGACAAGTTGTTGATGTTGTTTGCCCTTTGTTCTCGAAGAGGACCATGACGTCAGGAAGGCGATGCCATGACATGAGAGCGGATTGGATGTAAGTGAGGGAGGGTTGTACAAGGTCACTTTCTCCTCCGGAGCCATCTGGGTCCAGATAGAGATCAGGATGACTGGAGATGCCCCACCAGGGTACAAGATAGTTACAAGGAAGAAGGAAGGCAGCCCCAACACAAATACAATGGACGTGCCAAAGAAAGGCCTACTGAAATGTCACCTCCCTTGGTATAAAAACCTAAGAATTTCCAGGGCACTTGACTATGTCAAAAACACTCTACAACCTTCCAAGGCCCATTATGAAGATGACTACAGCTATAGAACTGGCAACTGCCACCTATCCACCAATCATCAAACATTTATTAAGCACCATCTGTGTACCACGCTCTGAATTAGACAATGAAAATACAAATACAAAGAGGGAGAAATTCCTGCTCCCAAGAAGCTTACATTCTAAGGGAAAGGGCAACATACACACATGTAAGTATATATAGAAATAATAATAGGGGATCAAAAACAATAAAGGCATGGAAAGTCCTGACAGTAGAGGTGGGGGAGGAGAGCAAGGAGGGGTCTTGGAGAACAGAGGAAGTCTAGGAGGTGGAAGTGAAGAGGGAGCGACCTTTGGTCAACAAGATTGAGCCACAGTGTTCTGGAAGCAAGTTCAGCCACTCAGGCAGTCCGTCAATCAGTCAGTGAACAAGCATTTAGTAGATGTTTTCCTTGTGCCAAGTACAAGGAGGGATACAAAAAAAGGCAAAAACACAGTCCCTCAAAGAGCTCACATTCTAATGCGAGGTTGGTGAAGGAGGGAATAAGCATTTATAGTGACTACTATGTATCAGGCACATTGTTTTGTTTGGGGGTTTTTTTATTACAAATAGCTCATTTGATCCTGAGAGGTAGGTACTATTATTATCTCTATTTTACATCTGAGGAAACTAAGGCCAAGATTAGGTGACTTGCCTAGGGTCACACCATTAGGAACATCTAGGTGGTACGGTGGATAGAGTGCCTGCCTAGAGTCAGGAAGACTCATCTTCTTGAATTCAAACACTTACTAGCTATGTGACCCTGGGCAGGTCACTTTACCCTGTTTGCTTCAGTTTCCTTGTCTGTCAAATGAACTGGAGAAGGAAATGGCAAACCACTCCAGTATCTTTGCCAAAAAAAAAAAACCAAAAACCAAATGGGATCATGAAGAGTCAAACACAACTGAAATAACTGAACTGTTATTGAACACAATCAGTAAATGTTTGAGGCTGGATTTGAACTAACAATAATAATATTAGCATTTACATAGCACTTACTGTATGACAGGCACCATGCTAAGCACTTTATAATTATTATCTCACTTGATTCTTATAATAACCCTGGAAGTAGGTACTATTATTAACTCTGTTTTACAGCTAAGGAAACAGAGGCAAACGGCAGTCAAGTGCCTTGCCCAGGATCCCATAGTAAATGCTTGAGGCCAGATGTGAACTGAGGCCTTCCTGACTCCAGACCCAGTGTTCTGTCCACTCTGCCACCTAATTGCCTCTAACAGGGGGAGACAACATACAAATGACTGTGTATATGCAAGACATACACAGTACAAATGAAGGGTTATTGTTGTTCATTCTTCATTTCTGAAGAGGACCAATGACATCATGGGAGATGTGTTGACTCTCCAACGAATTGGATTTAAGAGAGGCAGAGCTGCACAAAGTAGTCAGCCTCCCTTTGTCTTCCAGAGTCATCAAAATCCAGTGGCAAGACACAAGTCAGGATGACTGATGGTAGCCTGGGATGAACTGGTTGACATTGGTGTCTTCCATGTCTGATCAAGCTCTAAGCACTCCAGAGAGCCTACTTCAGCCACCTTCATGTCCATTGGAACAAATTGTTCTCATCTGCCCATTCCACATGCTTGAGATAGACATCCCCCTAAATCACCAACAGGTTTGAGGTCTGTCTTTCCCCTCAACCTGGTTTAGCTCATCACCCAAGATGGGGTCTGGGCTCTGCATATGCTACGGTGAGAGTTGGGTGACAGGCACACAACAAAGGTGGATGAGCAGGCCTGAAAAGGTGCTAGTCTTTTCTGATCACCCCATACACACAAAGAGAATGCACTAGCAATTGTGGGGTTGGTGAGGAGGGACCAGGAAAGACCTCTTACACAAGGGTAGGATTTGAGCTGAGTCTTGAAGGAAGCCAGGAGCTAGAGGTGAGGAGGGAGAGAATTCCAGGCTTGGGGGATGGCCGATGAAAAAGCAGTCAGGAGATGATGGAGTGGAGAGTCTAGTGTGAGAGACAGAAAGAAAGCTAGCATCTCTGAATGGCAGAGTCACGTAGTAGAATAACATGTGAAAACAACTAAGAAATGCAAGAAGGAGCCAGGTTGTGAAGCCAAACGAAGGGTCTTATATTTGATCGTGCATCAAAATAGGATCAAAAATCCTGTTACCAGGAGTCACTGCAGCTTTTTGAATAGGGACATTTCGGAGGCACGCTTGGCCAGACACTATCCTGGCATATCATGGTCTTGAATACCAGCCAATGCCAGGTTTTCTACAGTAAATAATGTATTTAAAATCCTTTCTAAATCTTAAAATGTTCCTAAATGTCACTTTATTATTTTATCATTGCTTATCATCATTATTATTTTCCTTGCAAGAATAGCAAGAATTCCTCTTGCCACCGTCTTCCCTTGGCTTCCATGATGTTTCTATCCTGGTTCTTCCCAGAGCATGACCATTGTCTTCTCTCCCCTTCACTAATTCCTTCACCTCCCCATAAGTCCAAAAGTCAGATGAGGCTGCCTGGAGAAGGGATGGGTTTGCCCTTTGAGTGGAGGCTAGATGATCATTTGTCTGGTATGTTATATAGTAGGGCTCCCCCTCAGACATGAGTCGGATCAGATGGCCATCAAGGTCCCTTCCATCTCTCAAATTCTGTGACTCTGTGATCCCTCTTCCCTGAACTGCCTAAAAAACCTATGACATAGGGGCAGCTAGGTGGCACAGTGGATAGAGCACCGGCCCTGAAGTCAGGATGACTTGCGTTCAAATCCAGCCTCAGACCAAACACTTGGCACTTACTAGATGTGTGACCCTGGGCAAGTCACTTAACCCCAATTGCCTAAAAAAAAGAAAAAGAACCTATGACATGTACCGTGCAACCTAGCCCTCAATCATGTCCTCTCTCATACTGTTTTCTAATTGTTTCATTTATTATTGTTGGGTCATTTTTCAGTCATGTCCAGCTCTGTGACCCCATATAGGGTTTTCTTGGCAAAGATACTGGAGTGGTTTGCCATTTCCTTCTCCAGCTCACTTTACAGATGAGGAAACTGAGGCAAACAAGGTGAAGTGGCTTGCCCAGGGTCACCTAGCTAAGCAAGTGTCTAAGGTTGGGTTTGAACTCAAGAAGATGAGTCTTCCTGGCTTCAGGTCTGGCACTCCATCCACTGTGCCACCTTCACCCAGATCATATATTCCTAAAGGATATGGATATCTTATTCTATATAAAGCATATAGGATATATCTTGTTCTTCTATCACCATTCTCCATAGCCTTAGTAATGGTGTAGGCAATAAAGTGACACAATAAGTATTCATACACTTGAATCAAATGAGATATTTACACGATATGGGTGACTAGTCACTAGACACTAGTCATATCTTGTAAGGAATTTTAATGGGGACATTAATCCATTAATGTCCTAAATCCCTTATATCAATCAATCGAGATTTATTGATGTTTATTATGCCAGGCACCATGCTAAGTGATAGGAATACAAAAAGAGGCAAGAGACAATCCCTGACGTTAAGGGGCTTACAATATAATGGAGGAGACAATATGCAAACAAAAAAAAATACACATGAATATATATGCATATATATGTCTATATATGTTTGTATATATAGTCATATATCCTATATATAAGACAAAAAGGAAATAATTAACAGAGGGAAGGCACTGGAATTAAGAGGGATTGGGAAAGGCAACCTGAAGGAGGTGGGATTTTAGTCCCTCCTGGGCATCTTTAGCCCCATGGATTTTAGAACAGGGCTCATTCCTCGCGACTCCTCATGACAGGAAGCAAGTACAAGGGTCTACTGGAAGCATTTCAAGCTTGCAATCAGAGAGCAAAGTTGAGTTACCTGAGCAGCTAAGGGCAAATTCCAACCCCAGCTCCTAATCTGAGGGAACTTCCAGGTTGCTCTTTCAGGTCAAAGAAGCCAGTGCAGCTAATAGGAATTATTCAGTCGTTTGTGTCTGACCCTTCTTTACCCCATTTGGGGTTTTCTTGGCAGAGATGCTGGAGTGGTTTGCCACATCCTTCTCCAGCTCATTTGACATATGAGGAAACTGAGGCAAACAGGGTTAAGTGACTTGCCCAGGGTCACACAGTTTGTAAGTGTCTGAGGCCAGATTTGAATTCAGGGAGATGAGTCTTCCTTATTCCAGGCCCAGCACTCTACCCACTGTGCCAGTTAGCTGCCCCATCCATTTCACCTCCTCTTTCCTCCTACATTCAAGGTAGAAAGAGTACAAGCATAACCACAGTTCTCTTCCCCAACCTCCAACCCCTGTGTAATCAGGGACAGCCTCCCCATTTTAGGTCCCTTAGCTATTCTTCTATCTCCTTCCTTTTCTCCTTTGCCTCAAAGCACCTGGGCTCATAAATAAGATCCTTCATTTATCCCAACACTATTAGCCACCCTTGAGTAGACTGGAAGGGGAGGAAAGGAGGGACATTCCAACCCCATGATTCCCCCTCAACCAACTACAATACTTTAAGATCCCAAAACATCAATCAAGATTGTAAAGGAAAGGTAACAAATACACCTTGGTCCCTACCAATGATCATCCTGGAATACCCCACCCCCCAAAAAGGCAGGGGTATCCATAACATGAATCAGAAATGAGACTTTCCTTTACAAAGAGAAAGCTGGGAAGCCATCCTTGGAGTTACCATTACCATCTACCCAATCCACATGTAGATTTTGGGACCCAAGTATCTCATTTCCATCTTTGGTTCTTCTGAGATGTCTGCTGACTGCAGAATATTTTTCAATAAATCTCATTTGAATGCTAAATCTTGTGTATTTACAATACCTGTTTTTGAGTGTCATTATAGAGACAAGAGACGCAGGTGTATTGTAAGAGATGAGCTTGACTTAAGATAGGTGGTACACTTGGATAGAGTGCCTGGCCTGGAGTCAGGAAGATCTAAGTTCAAGTCCACCCTCAATGACTTGCTAATTGTTTGATACTGGGCAAGTCACTTAACCCCTGTTTCCTTTAGTTTTCTCACCAGTAAGATGTGAAATAATAGTAGCAACTACCTCCCAGGATTTTTGAGTCAAATGAAATAAAAATGGTAAAGTGCTCACTTAGCACAGTACCTGTCATATACTAAGTTTTATAAAAATGTTAGCTACTATTAGTTTGGGTTCCATCTTGGAACAAAATGAGACACTTCCAGGTCATTCAACAGTTAACAAAAGAAGAGTTAACAGTATGGGAGAGTGGGGATGTTCGGAATGAAGGATCTTATTTATGAGCCCAGGTACTATGAGGCAAAGGAGAAAAGGAAAGAGATGGGAGAATAGCTAAGGGACCTAAAAATGAGAAGGTTGTCCTTGGTTATGCAGAGGTTGGAGGTTGGGGGAGAGAATTGTGGTTGTGTTTTTACTTTCTCCACCTTGAACCAAAGTAGGAGGAAGGACTGCACTGGCTTCTTAAGTCTATTTCACTTTAATACAGAAAGGTTACTCAACAAGGATCCTGTAGCACTTAGCTCAGGTAGATTCAGCCCCCCTTCAGTCACACAGCCTTAGGATGTCCACCAAGTCTGAAGGGCCTTGATGCCATTAGAGTGGACTTTTTTATGCCTTTAAGAAACCAGGAAGCCACAACCTGAATCCTTAGCCACCTGGGCCAATCAAGTACCAGTGACAACCTTTAAGGAGAGAAAACTACCCAATGCTTAACCTGTATGGCAGGGACAACCCTCATGTGTTATCCCAGAGTTCACCAGCTGAAGACATGATTCAATTTGAATTTATGGGACTTTGTGTTTTGAAATATCCTGGGAGAAAGGGCCAGAAGAGGCAAGCTCATTCTTGGAGCCTTGCAGGCAGACATAGCCAAACTGTGTGTCCAGTTTCTGGGGGCCTGCTCCTTCTGAGATGGAAGGACTCCTCTTTCTGGATAATGATGAGAATGTAAAGTACCAGAGAAACCACAGAGAGCCAAGAGTGATGGTAGATATGACAGAACGCTAAGCTCAGGCAGACATCTCCCTCCCCTCCCCCTCTGTTCCAGGGAATGAAACAGCCCCATTGACTCCCCAAATTCTCCAAGTGTTTAATGTCTCCTTCCATCTCTAAAGGGAAAGAAATTAAAGAGACCAATTGCTAATGCTGACTCTGATACTGGTAGCACAAGCCACTGGCTTCTTCTTACACAAATGAATTCGTTCCCACCGTTACTCACTGTTCGGTTTTTCCCTCATTTACATAAAAAAAATTGGTAGCCACTGATCTTTATTTTTATGGTTAAAGGTAGTGCCAGCGGAGAACTGAGGGAAGGTTTGGATCTTTGCAAAGGGCCAGAAGATATGTTTATGCTTTAGCACTGTGGAGGAGCAGGGAAGAAAGAGCAGATGATGAATCCTTTCTGATGTCACAGACACAACAGAGGCATCATGAAATCATATCCCTAAGCAAGGACAAATTTCCATAAACAGGAGAGCCTATAAGTGGCGGCAAAATGAGAACACGGATATCGATAAAGAGTTATAGACTGAGATAAGTCAATCAACGTTTATTAACTGCTTACTTAGAAGACACTCTTCTAAGGGCTGGGACAAGCAAAAAGGACCCTGTCCTCAAGGAGTTTACATTATAATGAGGAAGAACCAGATATAAAAGGAAGACGGAAAATTGGAGGGGGGTGGAAAATGGAGTGATCTTCCAGGGTAATGAGATTGCTGGGTAATAGAAGAGAATGAAGTCCAGAGAGTCAAGAGTGGGAGCTAAAGAGTAATAGAGTAAGCATTGATGGCCTGGGCACTTTCCCTAAGATGGAGATTCTGGGAGGAACTAAGCAATCAGAAGAAGGGGCTTCATGGTGGAATGATCTCCCAGGGTGAGAAGCCTGCTGGATCATGGTAGAAAAGGCTAGAGCCCAGAGAGGAATGAAGAGTCAGACCAGACTGAACCAAACTGAACAACAAAGCCCTTTATGCCAACATGGTACTTTGCATAGAATAGAAGGTTAATTGATTTTTGTTGACATGGATTGAATTAAATTATTCCCACCCTTCCCTCTATGAGTCAGGAAGGAAGAAAAGGCTGGAAGGAGGGAGGGGAGAGATGATAAAATGCCAGAGGGAGGCACCCTCAGAAACAAGTCTCTGCTGTTGGTCTGTGGCCACCATCCAAAGAATTAAAGAATGTTCTTGTTTAAATTAAAGTCAACTGTTTAGGGAGCAAGAGAGTGCTTTACTCCAATGGGATGAATCTCTAGAGTTACAAACTCTGCAGGAATTAACAAATCACAAAACCACAGCCTGATCATAGGATCCAGCTTTAGCCATCTTAAGAAATATCTTCTCCTCCAACTTTTTTTTAATCTCACAGTCCCTTGACACTCTTAAAACTTTTCAAGGACCCTCCAAAAAGTTTTTGTTTGTGTGGTTTATATCTATATTTAATATATTAAAAATTAAAATCTCTGTAACATTTTAGAAATTCAAACATCTTCACATTATTATGAAAGTAGTTTTGAACTTAGGGACCCCCTGAAAGGGTCTTAGGGACCTGAAGGATTCCTAGACCACACTTGGAGAACCTCTGCTGTGCCCAAGCCAGCTAATCTATCTCTCTCAGTCCCTTGTTCCTTGAGAAAAAGTCATATTTTTAACTAGTTCTCCAGATACAACTTCAAATGGAAATTGTTCTTCCTGGCAGCACCCCTGCCCCCAATATCCCAAAGCATGGCCCTCTCTTTCTCATTTCTAGATCTCCTTCTATTCTTCTTTTTCATCAGTGCCCACTTCCAGCCCTCTTCCTCTAAATCCATGCTTTAATTAACTCAATATTGTCTTTCTCTTTTCCCACTGCTTTCTTTTCACCTTTCTTAGCCTTTTTTACAATTTTTTCTTTATTTCCACCACTCCTCTGCCCAGGGAATAATTCTGTTTTCCGTTATGTGTTCATATTTATTTAAGGCAGAGAAATGTCTAAAATAAGATGATTTTTGTTGACAGTACAAACACAAAAAGATTAGACACAGAACAGTAACTAGTCATTTTAGTATCCTGAGCAAGTAAGGCACCCTGAGGGAGATGATGGAGGCAGCCTGTGAATGAAGCAGTGGGGATGGTCAAGCTACCACCTTGACCTTGACCTTTCTGCCCAGTCATTTCAGTCATGTCTGACTCTTCATGACCTCATTTGGGGTTTTCTTGCAAAGATACTGTAGTGGCTCACCATTTTTTCCTCCAGCTCATCTTACAGATGAGGAAATTGAGGCAAACAGAGTGAAGAGACTAGCCCACGGTTACACAGGTAGGAAGTGTCTGAGACCAGATTTGAACTGAGGAAGATAAGTCTACCTGACTCCAGGCTGGGTCCTGTATCCTCTCTACCCATGCCCTAATGAAGATAGCCCAGAAACCTGAATCTAAGAGCTCTGGGAATGCCTATGCCCCCCAGCCCTGTGCCTTCAGGAATTGTGCTGAGAAGCAATCCCCAGAGAGATAAAGCCTGGCAACTGCTTCTAGTCCAGGTGCCAAAGTCCCAGAAAAGAACGTGAAATGACTCTGCATCAGAGACTAAAATGTGATGTCATTGGTAGAAAGATTAAAAGATACACATTATCATCTGCTTTGCTGCTAAACTGGAAGGACCAGGTAACTGTTCTGTCTGACCTGCAGCTGAAGACTTCCAGTCTCCCCAGTTTGAGTGAGCTACCTAAAAGCTGGGACTATCTTGTTTTCTGTTTGTATCTCCAGGCCTTTGCACATAGTAAGTGCTTTATTTCTTCATTCAAATCAATTTGGTAATTCACGACGTGAAAATAATACTAAAAACAAGAAAAATTCTGTTGAGCAGCCAGAGTCACAGATCCAGAGCTGGAAAAGACCTTAGATGTCATGTAACCATTTCATAGATGAGTTAACTGAGGGACTTTGCCTACCTGGCAAGGTAGTTTTCTAATTTAACTAATTATTCTTGACATCTGGGTGTTGATTTCCATGCTGTTGCCAAAAGGATGGTCTATATGCAAATGCAACTAATTTTAAACCTGCACAATTTTTCAAGACTGTCATTTCATAATTTTACATCTAGATTTTAGTGCTGTTGGGTAAAACCATCTTCCCCCCAAGAGTAGTAGTAATAATAATGATGATGATAATATTAATTTCTAGTATTTATGTAACACTTTGTGGTTTGCAAAGTACTTGACAAATATTATCTCATTCATCCTAGCATCATTCTTGGGGTAGTGGTATGTTTGGTTCTAGGCTCTAGCCTTGGAGGCAACTTTGTGAGTTCAAATGGTCTTGAGGACCTATGTTCCCTTGGGTCACAGCTGGGCAGCAGTTCAGGAAGCTTCTGCAAAGGAGTGAACAGACATTGACAAGAGAATTGACCCAAGCCTTGACATTTTATCAGCAAACATATTCCAAGAGAGTTTTGGGCAGGGCAGAGCTGAAATGTAATGGAAATTGCCTGATCGGCAGTCCTGTAGACTACCTCATGATGTGGTAAGGTTTATGGATCAGAATCCTAGTAGATTGTAACAGAACTTATAAGTCAAGTCATTAAATCCTGTTTAAAGACATTCTACCAATATAAGCTGTGTTTTGTTTTTGGTCACATTTAACATTTCTTTTGTGTATAGGAATAAAATACCTGTCCCATACCTGATTCATACGGTACATCGAATACCATTTCTGCTCTCCTTTTTGGGAAAATCCTGGATATGAGTTATAACATGAACTATAAATAAATCATCTAGAGGGGGTGGCTAATGAACCAAATAGTAAGAGAATGGGGAGCCTAGCCCCATCTCATTAGAATCCAAGCTTCCAGCTGTTCCTGGGAACAGAACACAGAGTGATCCCAAGCCCTAGCAGCAGCTCCTAGAGACTCTGAATTTAAATAAGAAATCAAAACTCACACCAAACTCTTTCTTTACAACAGCCCTGTGAGGTAGGCTGGGAAGTACAATTATCCTCAATTTACATATGAGGAGGCTGAGGCTTTGAAAGGTGAAGAAATAGTTAATATGTATGTGAAGGAGCAGTCAAACCCATATCTCCTGACTCCCAGTCAACTGCTTGATCCATATAGCTGCATGCATAATGGGGTCTAGCCCTCAATGATACTCTCCTGTATTATTTTCTTATAGTTTCATGGACTATTATAGGATCCTTGAAAGCAGGCACCATGTTTCTTACTTTATATCTCTCATCGTGTCTATTAGCACAGTGTCAGGCACAAAGAAGATGCTTATAAAGTATTTGTTAATTATGCATTCAGAGATCACAATATTTAGAAGTGGGAAAGATCTGTAAGGTCATCTACCAACCACTTTGTTCTACAATGAAGAAACTGAGACCCAGAAAAGAATATGTCTTCCCCAAAACCACTGTAGCTGGGAAGCAGCCAAGTGTGGTATGGAGGAAAGAGCATTGGATTTGAGACCAAAGGACCTAGATTCAAATGCCAGATCTTTTACTGACCAGTTATGTGTCCTAAGACAAAGTATTTAACCACTCTGTGCCTCAGTTTTCTCTTCCATATGCCCCCGAGATCCTTTAACTATAGAGCTATGAACCTCTGATCCCATGATTCTGTGACCTGGGGGAAGTCACTTGACTAAGCCTGAGGTTCCTACTCTGTAAAATGAGGGCATTAGGCTAGATGGTTTTTTAAAGTACATTTCAGCTCTGAATCCTATGATCTACTTCACACGAGACTAAAGTCTGCTTCTGTACAAAATCTATGATCTTCTGACTCCCAAGACACAATACCGGGCAACTTGATGGCACTAATTACCAATCGATCATTTGTTGTTGTTGTTCAGTCATTTCCAGTCATATCGGACTCTTCGTGACCCCATTTGGCATTTTTGCTCTAAAAAAGGAGGTCTTACCCTGACCTATGAATATACATATATCTATGTGTGTATATGTGCATGTATACACATGTATACATATACATACATGTGTGTATACATATACACACGTGTAAACACATATACATATATGCATGCACCAATATATGTGCATATCTATACACACGTACAAAGATGGCGGAGTAAAAGCAGAAACTTGCTTGAGTTCTCCCCCAAACCTCTGCAAATACCTGAAAAAAAATGGCTCTATACACACATACATACACACATGTATATGATAACTGCATTTCAGTTTGTCCTTCTGTGTATTATATTTCATCATGCATTTTAAAATGTTATTCTGAGAAAGGGATCATAGGCCTCATCAGATGGCCAAAGGCGTTCATGACACTAACAAGGTTAAGAAACCTACTTAAAGGGTTGTTCCATCAGATTAAGCTGCAGCCACAGAACAGGAGAAGCAGACAGATGGAGAATGCCCAGGGAAGAAAGGAATGTCTAACAGTATGGCCTCCCTGTTTCTGAGGCCCCGGTAGTAACATCTAACATTTAGAGAGTGCTCTTAGGTCTGCAAAGAACTTAATAAGCATCATTTCATGTGTTTCTCCCAACAACCCTGGGAGGCAAGAGTTATTCATAATTTTCCCCATTTTGTAGATGAATCTGAGCCTCAGAGAGGTTCAATGACTTGACCAGAGTCACACAGCTAGCAAGTGTCTGAAGCCTGTTTCAAACCCAAATCTTTCTGATTTCCTGATTGTGAGTTCCTCCAATAGACTATGTGCTCCTTAAGAGCTGGGACTGTCTTTTGCCTCTTTGTATCCTCAGCACTAAGCACAGTGCCTGGCACATAGTAGGCATTTAATAAACATTCATTATATTGGTCAGAATAGCTAAGTCATTGTTTATTGATTGACTGCTCTTAGGTCCACCATTCCATTTAATACACCAGATTGCCTCCTTTCCCAAAGGGAAGACCCTAAGGAGATGGTGGGAGGTTAAGAAGTTGGAGTGGTAGTAGGAGAAACCTCATGTCACCTTCTGGAAAAAAAAATCTTCCAATAAAATAAGAAAAAATTTTAATAGGAGTCAAGCTGAAAGAATACTGTAAGGGATGAGATCTGTACTGTCCACAGATCAGATAACAAGTCAGGAGACCTAAGCCTAGACTATGGTCTAGGCTTTGTCACAACTACACTTGTGACGTTAGGCAGTTCATGTCGCCTATCTCTGTCTCATTAATATGACAGAGTTGGATCAGATAATCTGGAACTAGGGAATTCTGGAATTCAGTGACCTTACTGAATCTCTGAACATGCCAATGGGAGAACCAGCTTCTAGCTTTCCTTGCTAGAGCAGGAAATAAACAAAAGGGAAATGTCAAGAAGTTCTCCTTGAAGACCCACTCAACCACCTTGGGTCCCCATCACTGGGGAATTTTGGGTCCTTAACCAAAGAGGAGTTGATTGGATAATGATTTCCTCAGAATGTTATTCCTCCCCGGAAGAGAACCCTAAAGAAAGGAGTGGTTGTTGTTTTTAGTCATGTCCAACTCTTTGTGACCTTATTTGGGGTCTTCTTAGCAAAGATACTGGAGTAGCTTGCTACTTCCTCCTCCAGCTCATTTTACAGATGAGAAAACTGAGGTAAACAGGGTTAAGTGACTTGCCCAGGGTCACAGAGCTAGTAAGTGTCTGCAGCCAGATTTGGATTCAGGATGATGAGTCTTCCTGACTTCAGGCCCAGCACTCTATCCACCATGACATCTAGCTGCCTTAAAGAAAGAGATCTCATTTGCCAAATGAATTCTCCTTTAGTAGAAAATAATCTCCAGCTTGTCATGAACAAGAGGGGCATTGTATTCTTTCCTAGTTAGACCACATCTGGGGCTCTGCGTTTGGTTTCAGGCACACTATGCCTTAAAAGAAAAAAAGGACGAATAAGAGCCAGTCCACAACAGAGCTGTGAAGATGGAGAAGAGGATCAAAATCAGGTTTTCTCAAGACCAGTTGGATGAAATGAGTCCATTTAGCTTGGGGATCGGGGGAGATGTGAAGGATGTCTTCAGACTTTTGAAATGTGTGCAAGACAAGTGTATTTATGCGACAGATCATGCATATTGTATATTGTAAGAATATAAAGCCAGTGGTGGTGACACATGCCTATCCTGCTAGCCCAGAGAGAAGTTGAGGCTTGAAGATCTCTTGAGCTCAGGAGTTCTCAGTTGCAGTGAGCTAAGCCAATCAGGTATCTTCACAAGTTGTTATGGGAAGGCAGGTGGGGGGAAAGGTGGAGGGAGGTGGGAGTCAACCACCAAGATGTCAAAGGTTGGGTAAACAGGACCGGGTTGGAAACTGACTGGGTCAAAGCTCCTAAATGAATCTGAAGTGAGCTCAGACATACTGGGAGAGATAGGGAGACCCAGCATCCAAAAAAACCCAACAACTAAGAATGTAAGCTCCTTGAGGGCAGAGATTGTCTTCATCTAATTAAACTGTTAAAGATACTATTTCAGAGGACAGCAGCCAGTGGGTAGGAGTTAAAAGGAAATAGATTTTTTGTTTAGTAGAAGGAGGAAGTATTTAACCGTTATAGCTGTTCTGCTGATGGAATGAATAGGCTGCCTTGAGTAAGAGTGAGCTCCTTGTCATGAAAATATTCAAGAAGTCTGGATGACCACCTGTAAGGGGCAACATAGAGGATATTCCTGAATGAGGAAAGAGATCGGAGATGACTAGTATAATGCCAATTTAACAGTGGGCAGAGAGAGTTGTGACAGGAAATGCAAAATGAAGCTCTAATAGAGGGTTAGACAATAGAAGTGGCACCCAATGCATTAGGCAATGCCTGTGGCCTGACTTGGCTAAAGAAATGAGGGATGAGTTGCTGATGTTTCCTGGAATGTGAGGTAATACTGACCATGTAGGCCAATCCTGGGGAATTCACTGCTTGAATGGAGTAAGGAGGTAGGGAAGGGAAACTGGAGCGAAGGCTCCTCATGCCCTGGATCACATGCAGGAACAAGCCAGAAGGGCTGCATGGGGAGTGGCACTATTGCCCAAGCAGCCCCTGCAGCATTTTAGGAGCTCCTGAAAGGAGCTGGGACTGTCCATCAGTTGTGGAATGGCTAAACAAGTCACAGTATGTGATTGTAATGGAATTCTATTGTGCTATAAGAAATGAGAAGCAGGTGGTTATTTCAGAAAGACCTGGAAAGACTTACCTGAACTGGTGCCAAGTGAAGTGAGCAGAACCTGGAGAACATTGTACCCAGTAACAGCAACATTGTACGATGGTCAACTTTGATAGCCTTAGCTTTCTCAGCAATACAGGGATCTAAGACAATTCCAAAAGACTCATGATGGAAAATGCTATCCACATCCAGAAAAAGAACTATGGATTCTGAATGTCGATCAAAGCATACTGTTTTTAACTTTTTTGTGGTGGGTTTTTTTAAATCTGTGTTTTGTTTCACAATTTGACTAATATAGAAATGTTTTGCATGATTGTATATGTATATCCTATATCAAATTGCTTACCATCTCAGAAAAGGGAGAAAGAAGAAAAGGAGGAAGAGAATTTAGAACTCAAAATTCTAAAATAAAAGAATGCTTAAAATTGTTTTCACATGTAATTGGGAGAAAATAAAAAATTATTCAAAAAGCGCTTGTTGATTTTCCAGATTCTTTCTCCCAATGGTCAGACCAATTCTCAGCTCCCCAGGGAGTGCATTACTATATCTGTCTTCCCACAACCTCTCCAACAATGACTTTGGTTTTTGTCATCTCTGCCAATAGCTGGGTATGAAGGGAACCTCTAGTTCTGGCATATCTATTTTTGATAAGCAATTCGCCATCAGGCACTGCACTGAATTTTCTCAAATCTTACAAAATAATAAGTATTATTAATAACAATGGTGGTGGTGGTGCTGGTAGTGGTGGTGCTGGTGACAACGATGAGAATGCCTTACATTTGCGTCACATGCTGCAGATTGCAAAACTCTTTCACAAACACCGTCTCCTTTCGTTCTCAGAACAACTCTTTGAGATGGAGAGGCCAACCATCATCACTCTCTTTTTGCAGATGAGGACACTGCTTCTCAAGAAGACTGAACTAGTTGTCCAAGCTCATACTTCTACAAAGTCAAGGAGACAAGACTTTAAATTGGCATTCTAAATGAATGTTAGGGATCTGTAAGGATGTAGAGGGCCACAGACAGTTCATGAGATCTCACTGAAGGGCTGAGGCCCCTCTTGGGTGCTGGTCCGTGTGCAGATTGCCTGGTTCGGTGCTCCGTTCTATGCATCTCTAACTTCCCTAGTTACTCATTAGTCATTAACAGTGTATTTGTGATTGGTAAGTGCACAGACTGTGCATGCACTGTCCTTGAGCACAGCATGGGTTATACGTCATCGTAACTTGAGAAAGAGTTCCTGTTATTTTACTATGTAAGTAAGTGCTTTGCTAAAAATAAACGGAGTTGCTGCCATCAATGTGTGCTCAGAGTGAAAGATCAAGCTGGTCTTGATTCTTCAGGTGATTGGGAAATCCTAGGTCCTAGGTGGGCTCTGTAGCTGAGTGAACTAGTTGTGCACAACAAATGAAGGGCTTTTTTTCTTCTTATTTCCCATCCTTATGTGCAATTATAGACATATAGAAACAGCTTCTCACTAGTATTGTCCCCCACGACAAGATGTGACCAATTGCTCCCAATATTCAAGAAGGATTCAAGAAGGAAAATACTCCTCAAAGCAAAGTCAAGATTTTTCTAGGGCTGAAGGGGATGCCCTTTTGCAAATTTTTGTTTGAATGGGGAGAAGAGAGAAGGAACAGGATTTAAGCTGGCCCCTAACATCACCCATAGAAATTATTAGTCCCACAATTTACTCACCCAGTCAGATCCAGAAGTAGCCAATGGTGGAGTGAAAAGAACATGGAAAGGGAAGTCTGGTCCTTCTCTGACAAACACTGGCTATGTGACCCTGAGCAAGTTACTTTGCAAACATTTGTTAAAGCACCTTATACAGAAAGGAAATAAGGTGTGGACAAAGGGCTGACTCCAGAGTCAGGAAGAAAAATCTGGGTTCTGACACATTCTGACACTGGGCAAGACACCACTCCTCGGGACTCTGAGCAACTCTGTAACTATAAATTGTGGAGCAGGTGAAGTCTGCACTGGCAGAGAAGGCTTCCTTTACTTATGGAATCACAATGAACTAGACCTGGGGTGGGAAACCTGCAGCATCCAGGTTACCTGTGGCCCTCTAGGTCCTCAAGCGCGGCCCTTTGACTGAATCCAAACTTCACAGAACAAATCCTCTTAATAAAAGGATTTGTTCTGTAAGACTTGGACTCAGTCAAAAGGCCACACCCAAGGACCACGTGTGGCCTCAAAGCTGCAGGTTCCCCACTCCTGGACTAGAAACTAGGCATACAAAGACTTTTCTGCAATTGATAGCCTTGCTCTTAGAGGTTACAATCTAAAGTGAGGAGGTTGGACTAGATCGGGGGTTGTCATGGACCCCTTTGACAGCCAATGGACCCCTTCTCAGAGTCATTTTAAATGCATCAAATAAAACACATGGAACCATAAAGGATATCAATTATACTGAGATATAGTTATTAATTTTTTTGGTTGATAGACCCTAAGTTAAGAACCCCTGGACTAAATGATCTTATAAAGTCTGTCCCAGCTCTAGCATTCCATGAGCCTACAATCTGTCACCAATGTGAGATAGGTCAGGTCATGAGCAGCAAAGGAGAGCAAAGAAGAATTGGACAAGGGGACCTAGCATTTCCTCTGGGCTCAATCCCATAGGGTTCTTAGTGAATTTAGTTCTTACATATCTTAGCCCCACCTCCTGCCTCCCGGGAGGGCCTGTGGTGTGGCTATCTCTGAATCTCTAGCACTTATCAAAGCAGGCACTTAATAAATGTTTACACTGAAGGGAATTCTTAGCCAGACCAGACTAAAACTGGCTACAGGAAGCAAAAGAATGAGAATCCAACAGCACCGTCCCTCAAGTAGCCTTCGACCTCCTCACCTGCACCACTGAGTCAGCCCGGCACATATCTGCAGGGTCCATGTGAAAGGCAGAACTGAGCAATATTAACTAATTTGGGAAATCTTTGACAATTTAACTCAGTCTGGGCTCTGCTGATGACTCAAGACCTACAAAACCAAACTGCCGAACATCATGAGATCATAGGACCCCAAATTTGGAAGGGAAGAGGACCTCAGAAGCCAATGTGTTAACTCCTTCATTTCACACATGAGAAAAACTGAAAGGTTGGGGGTCTTGCCCAGGGTCACACAGCTAGTAAATGTTTAAAGTAGGCTTTGAAAGGAAGTCTTCCTGCTCTTCAGCCAACTACAGCTGGGGACTTCACTATACCATCACTCTTTTTATCATGAAATTTTAAGGTCATCCCTTACCCCATCCCCAGTACACATTCCCCATAACCTGGGTCCAAGTCCTATCAATTCTCCCTTCTCAGTATCTTGCTCCCTTCTCCTTTCCTTTCCATTCTCCTCTAATCCCAGGTTATCATTCATTAACTTCATGCTGGGCCTATTGCAATAGCCTTAAAATTGACTTTTTTGCCTTCAGTCTCTTTCCCAGCCAAGTCTTTTGACTGGTTTGTACATATTCCTATTATATGAAATTTGCAAGGGGTCCCCACTGCCTGCAGGATAAAATCCAGATTTCTTTAAGCCAGCTTTCAAGACCTCCACAATCTATCCTTAAACAAACTTTCCAAACATTTTCCACTATTCTTCAAAGCTAATTGTTCTACAAATAACTCAATCATCCACAAGCATTTAGGAGCTCTCTCTCTCTCTCTCTCTCTCTCTCTCTCTCTCTCTCTCTCTCTCTCTCTCCTCCTCTTCCTTCTCCATCATCATCATCTTCTTCTCCATCTCCTTCTCGTCCTTTTCGTCCTCTTCCTCCTCCTTCTTGTCCTTCTCCTCCTCCTCCTCTCTCCTCCTTCTCCTCCTTCTCCTTCTCCTTCTTCTTCTTCTTCTTCTTCTTCTTCTTCTTCTTCTCCTTCTTCTTCTTCTACTCCTCCTTCTCCTTCTTTCCATAGATAGATAGATAGATAGATAGATAGATAGATGTTACACATACCTTTCCTTCATTGCTCAACTCAAATCTAAACTTCTTTATCTGATCATCCCAGCTGGTAGTGTTTTGGTCTATATTTGCTTATGTGTTTTTTTTTATTTCATCATGGTATCTAACATAGTGACTTATATCCCATGGCTCCTCAACAAATGTTTATTCATTAATTGAATAAAATAAATGTTCAGATTGGAGTGTGCCAGGTCCCTTGAGGCAGCCTTCTGCTCAGAGGCACCACACACTTCCTTAAGCTTCTGTTGGAATCACAGAAGTAACTGTTCATTCTCCTTATGAGGATCTTTAGGGCTAGAAACTCTACAACGTCCCTTGGCAGCCCATTATATGGTTTTATCCCTTTGATAAGTCCAGTTCTTCTTTAGGTCGAGCCCAAATCTCTCCTTTAAGCCCATTTTCTTTTGCATGATTCTTAATAGGCATAGAGGACAGATGATGAGCATCACATTATATGATCCCTACAGCTATGAGAAGAGAGTTTATTCAAATTACCCCTTAGCCTTCTCTTCTCCAAGATAAATAACCCTTCCTCCAAGAGACCTATTTTTTCCACCTCTTTTTCATTGAACTTTACTGGTCAGTCAAGTAGCTGGATTGGTCCGTATCCAAACTGGGCTTGGGTAAGGTGGGGAGCAGTCTCTGAGTCAGATGTTTCACTACTTGTAAGCTGCATCCTGATAAAGCTGAACACACTAGCCCTAGAAGGAGCTTCTTCTTCCATGACAAATGAGATCTATTAAATAAACAAAGTGAATAACAGTCTGAATGGGGGAAACCTCCAGTGCCATTGACCAAGACAAACCTCCTCCTGAAAATGACCTGTTTGAAAAGTTAGGCAGCTACTAAAGAATGATTGCAATTCTAAACTTTCTGCAGGTCAGATCTGTCAGGTCAACAAGCATTTATTAAGTGCCTGCTATGTGCCAGCACACAGCTCACCGTGCTAAACACTAGAGATCCAAAGAAAAGCAAAAATAGACCCTGCCTTCTAGAAGCTCAGAGTTCAATGGCAGAAACAACATGCAAACCAGCATGGGCAAACAAGCTGAATGCCAGATCAGTTTGGAGAGGATCACAGAGGGAAAGCATTGGTATTTAGGGGATCAGAAAAGCTTCTTACAGATGGAGGGAATTTTAAATAAGACTTAAAGGAAGCCAATGAAGCCAGGATGCAAAGGTGAGGAGGGAGAGATTTCCAGGAATGGGGGACAGCCAGAGAAAACACCCAGAGTCATGATATGGACTCTAGTGAGAGCAACAGCCAAAAGGTCAGTGGCCCTGGATCTCGGAGCATGCAGGTGGGAGGAAGGTATAGTTTAGAAAAATAAGGAAACCAGGTTATGGATGGCTTTAAAAACAGAGGATTTTATATTTGATCCTGGAAATAATCAGGAGCCTCTGGAATTTATTGAATGAAAAAAGAAGGAATGACTTGGTCAGATTTGCTCTCTAAGGGGACCTATTTGACAGCTGAATGGAGGATGGACTGGAGTGGGGAAGGACCTGATACAAGGCAGACCAACAGGCGCACTATTACAGTAGTCCAGACGTAGGGAGGAAATCTAGTCTACAAAGATCAATACAGTATGGGCTATGAGAGTAACGAGGTGGGAAATAGCAGCTTAACAAAGTAGCAAGAGCATCAGAAGGAGTGGAGAAATCTGGGTTAAAATATTACAGCCAGAAAGGACCTGAGAAGCCATCTAGGTCAAACCTTTATTTTGCAGATGAGGAAACTGAGAAACAGAGAGAGTTAGTAACCTGACCAAGGTTAAACAGCTAGTTGGTGGTTGTAAAACCCAATTCTCCTGAGTTCTAGCTCTAGTTCATTTTCTGCCACTAATTAGCCATGTGACTTTGGTTGACCTATGTACACCACCTCCCCAGAGTCAGTTCACTCATAAGTTAAAAAAAAAAAAAGGAAATGTGACTGGATGATTTGTAAAGTCTCTTGCAACCCCAACATTCTACAACTTTTTGACATGCTAATTCCCTTGGGGGAGGGGGAAAAAGGGGAAGCAATAGCTATGTTGCCTGTTTCATTGTTGTCCAGTCCTTTCAGTCATGTCTGACTCTTCATGACCCCATTTGGGATTTTCTTGGCAAAGATGCTGAAGTGGTTTGTCATTTCCTTCTCCAGCTCATTTTTAGTCATGTCCAACTTTTCATGACCCCATTTGGGTTTTCTTGGCAATGATATTAAAATAATTTGCCATTTCCTTCTCCAGCACATTTTACAGATGAGTGAACAGAGTTAGGTGACTTGCCTAGGGTCACATTGCTAGTAAGTGTCTTCAGCCAGATTTGAATTCAAGGAGATGAGTCTTCCTGACTTCAGGCTCAGTGTTTATCCATTGCACCATCCAGCTGCCCATGTTGCCTATAGTTTTCCATTGAACTAGCCAGTCACAGCTTATCATTATGATAGAAGCAGCATCTGGAACCCAGTAGTTGAGCACACTCATGAGCAGTGAGTTTTTTTTACTTTTCCTCCTTCCTCATCCTCCCATCCTTCCTTTTCTCTCTGCCTCCCCCATCAATGGTAAAGCCTCCCTTCACATCTCAAGTGCTGTCTCCAGCTTCCCACTTACCTGAACCTACTCTCTGGAAAGGAACTTGGTGGGCAATCACAATAAGGTATAAATTGCCTTCAAGTGTTTATTTTCCTAGGATTATTTACATTTTAAAGAAGGACAAAAAATGAATCTCTAATTAAGGAAATTCTACTTTCCATGCAGAAAACATGCAGAGAGATTCTTTGCATAGGAAAACTTCCCATACTCTTGAAGCACTTACTATGTGCCAGTCACATATATATATATATATATATATATGTATGTATTTACATATATAATTTATATGTGAGCTTCAGTCTCACATGGCCACTGTATGTATGCACACGTGTGTATATGTGTGTGCATGTGTCTATTTGTAATATATAAATATATAATTATTGTTCTATAAAGGGCAGCTGGGTGGGGCAGCACAGAAAGTGCCAGGTCTGGAGTCCAGAAGACTCATCTTCCTGAGTTCAAATCCAGACTGTCACTTACTAGTTGGGTGACCCTGGGCAAGTCACTTCACCCTGTTTGCCTCAGTTTCCTCATCTGTCAAACCAGCTGGAGAAGACAATGGTAAACCACTCCAGTATCTCTGCCAAGAAAATCCCATAACCTACACTACTGAAAAACAACTGGACAACAACAACATTGTTCTATGAACTATCCCTAGAGTACAAAGAATGGTTTCACTTCTGGCAGGCTTCTGTGAATGTGCCCTTCAGAACAGAGCTCTAAAATCAGAGAATAAAGAGCAGCTGAGCATCTGTGAACAGCAGCTAACTGGCTGACTTTCACAGAGCAGAGTGATAAAGGTGACCACGTTGCTTACCACCTAAGTGAAGAGCAGGCTGGGACAATGATACTCTACCTCCAATAGCAACACTTCCAAACTTATTTCCTTGTGTCTCTATATCTTTCTCAAGCTTTCTCCCCTCTTTTTTGTCTATCTGCATTATAGTATTTCTCTCCCATGTCCTTGTCTCCCTGTCTCCCTCCTCTTTTTCCTTTCTCCTCTCCTCTCTTCACTCATCCATAAAATAGAGATAATAATAGCACCTACCTCCCACGATTGTTTTGAGATAATGTTTGTAAAGCGCTTTGTAAACCTTAAAGCATTGTGAAACTGATAATTGTTGCTGTAGATACCTTCTAGTGAACACTGTGGATACTGGATCCTTTGGGAGAATGGTACATGAATGTCAGATGCCACTCGACAGGTGGCTTTAGCGTCATGGCAACTGGTAACAAAATTTGATTAGCCTACACTCCCCTTCCGGTTAATTCATTGACAATCTGCTTTTCTGTAGGCTTGCAGAATACCACGACCATGCATGGATCTGTAGTAGATGCAGTCAGCAAAGTCAAAACCATAAGAACTACAACCATGAAAGATGGAGCCTTATAGATATGGTTGATGAAGGTCAAGACTAGGAAAAGTGGGAAGAGGTGAAACTGAAACAGGGATGAACTAGAGGAAGATGGAGCAATCACAAGGCCCAGAAGCCATAAAGGGAAAAAAACAAACTCAAGAAGAGAGAAGTATTAGGAAAGAGATGGAAGAATAAGAGACTATAATTACCAAAGAGCAATTCAGAGTTCAGGCTCTTGGAAGTGCATCAGTTTCAGGTGATACTGAGGTCTGAGGCTCTATGGATACAGGTTATAATGATAAAGATTATGAATGTGCTATGAATATTTTTTATGTTTTATTAATTTTTATTATGCGGTGGGGAGGTCAAGCCTGCTTCTCATAGTTATGAGGTTATTGAGCTGGCTGAAACCTGTCCAATGGAATGTGAAAATTTACTTAAAGCCTCAATCATCCCCCAGGTAAGAAGCCAAAAAAAGGAGTCAAGGCTTCCCGAAGGAGTTGGGTTCACCTTATTTGAGGAAGATTTCCAACTGGCTCCTGTTCTGTAGTAATTTTGCAGACATGTAAATCTCCCTTCTCATTCAGCCAATTGGGAACCCTTTAAATGTAATTTCATCTGTAACCTGTAAACAGATTCAGAAAGTCTGTTTACTTAGGTCTGTCTCCTTAGGGGAATGCATGAGATTATGATTCTGTTCAACAGAGTTTGTTCATCCCTAATCGAATGAAGAATGAGACAATAAATCTGTTTAACTAGGTTTGTATGACCATTATGGTCTAAATATTGTTCTATGTTAGAAAAAAAAAGATTATTTCTCTGTCTCTCTGATATAATTATCTATATCAAGGCTTGTCAGAAATTCCCATCTTTGTTCAGGGCCATTTTTCTACCTCCCGAACCTGAGTTTAAGCATTATAAAAGCAAGGGCTTTGCCTCTTATAATGTCTGTGTTGTGGAAGAGTTATTAAGCAGCACTATTGAACTCATGGCAGATATTTGCCCCATAAGAAATTTGGTAAATCATATAGGGAGAAGTAGTAGAGTTGGAACTGGCACTTCACTTCAGAAACTCTCCCGTGCCCACCAGGTCATATTTGCCTTGGAGACTTTGAAGGAGAAAACCTAGTTGAGGGATAAAGACTACTGATGTTCTTTCTATTAGCATAAAAAAAACAGAATGCAGTAAGTCTATTTTCTATGTATGTTCCACATTTTGTTTTTGTTGGGGGGTTGTCTCTTGCATTTGAATAGCCTGTTGATATTTTGGGGTGCTCCTTCTGCTAGTGGCCCAGACATTCTGATGAGCATGGTGCTGTGATTCAGGTGTCTAAGGACTGAGAAATTCTAGGTTTTAACAGACAGGACAAGGCATTTTTTTTTTCTGAACCCTGATTGCCTCAATATCTTGTGCCCTTTTTTGCCTTATTTTTCTGCAGGCACAAAAGTAAGAGATTTGTCTCTTTCTTGTGGTCATTGTCTCTGAGTCCCAGGTATTTAACCCTGGTAGAGTCTGCTTTCTGACCACTGCTTCTGATTGTTAATAAAGCGATCCTGGTTCAGTGGCTTTTGCTTTGAGAAAAGCAAAAAAATCTCCAAGTAAAATTGCTTTTTAAAAAAAAGTGGTTTAGAATTCTATTAAAATTTAAAACAGAATCTTAAAATTTAAAATATAACACATATATTCTAATTCTCAGAGAAAAAGTCTACTCTTTCAGCTTTTTTCTTTTTTTGCTTATGTAAGATAGGCCTCCAAATGTTTCTGTTAAGAACAATGAACCAAGTTCAAGTACACAGGATGTTCCTAGATGATATTTTTAAATTTTTTTCATGTGATTCTGAAGATAATTAAGAATAAGACTGAAAAAGTAGAGCAAAGTAATGAACTGAATGTACACAGATTAACAATTTAACAATTATACCTGAACTCAAAACTCTCAGAGCAAATCAAATTGCAGTCCCCAAATATGCCAACTCACATAGCAAGGTTCACTGCTTACAGTTTAGAGCAGGATATGATTATTTTTCATATTGCAATAATAATAAATTGCAATAAATAAAAGCATTTTCCTTTAGTCCTTATTAGTATATACAAGGCCTTTCTAAAAGCATTTCTTAGTCATTTTACTTCTTTTTTTTTTAGTTTAAACATATCCTAATATAAAAATCAATCAAGAATTTAAGAAAATATTAATATTCTGAAGTTTTATACATAGAGTGAATAGATAATCAGAGAAACAAAACTGGCTACTATTGCATATCAACCTGTAAAATAGAAAAAAAAATCTTTAAAACTGAGGTTTCTTGATACCAGGTTGGCTCAAAGATGCAACTTCAATACATATTACTTCAGGTGAAAGTTCATAATTTTCATAATCGGAAATCAGACAATTCATAGAAAACACTACTATCTCATAAGCAGACAAATTACCTCTCATATATCTTGGCTATGAATGGATGAGGGGAGGGGCTACAGTTATCTCCAGCATCAGGAAGGAATTCACAAAAGTCTCATTTACATATCCTTTCCAAGCAGCTATCTTTTTTACTTTTGTTTTTGTTTTTTTCCAGAGTTGATTTTGCCAGGGTTGAAAATTCAGATTCTGGCAAGATTTCATAGACAATGAGACTTCCCAAGTAACAAGTTTACTTTGACCAACCAGATCAGGCCATTTGAATATGAAGGAGCACCTTCATTCTGCAAAAGTCTCCAAAGAGTAACAATTCAGAGTTATAAAATAACAGCATTTCTTATGCAATGGTTTCCAAAAATTACAACGTGAGGAATTTGTAAGCATAATACCAACATTATACAGTCTCATAGATTTAAAACTTCCTAGACTCAAAACAAAATGTATTGCCAGTCAGATGACAACGACCCAGTTGAATGCATTTCAGCATTTATCTCACATGTAAAAATAATTTTATCTACCAATTTTGCATTCCATACTAGTTGCATTAGAGCAGCTAGTTGGTGCCATAGTGCACAAAGCATAGGCCCTGGAGTCTGGAGGACCTGAGTTCAAATTCAGCCTCTGATATTTACTAGCTATATGATCCTGGGCAAGTCACTTAACCCTATTTGCTTCAGTTCCCTCACCTGTAAAATCACCTGGAAAAGGAAATGACAAACCACTCCATGATCTTTGCCAAGGAAATTCCAAACGGAGGTCGTGAAGAGTTGGACAGGACTGAAATGACTCAACAATGACTAGTTGAATTCAGAGACCAGTAGAGAGTAATTAAAATCAAAACTAACACTTTATGAGGCACAAACAAGCATTTCTTCAAATAAAGTTCACACGTTTTCAGGCATGGAAATTTTTTTATTCTATTATTTAAATAAAATACAAAATTCCCTTGATGCTAGGCTTTTCTTTTGGCCTTTCCATTCACTTTCCCCCCCTCCTTTCTTTACTCTTTCCAGGTGTGTGGCCTATGCCTCCTTGCAGTTCCTGTCACACAGGAAATTGAACTTAAAAGTAAATGGGCAAAAAGTTATTCGTGACTCAGTATATTATATTCCTCAGAAGAATTTGCTGGGTAGAACGATACCGTAACTTGGGTAGATAATCTAGATAATCCTTTTTTTCCTTCTCCAAGGGCATTCCTCCTGCAAGAAGTCTAGGAAGGGAAGCCATGGCAGTATGAAGTGAATGTAAGGGGTAGGAACAGGGGATTGTGATGGGAATCTTCCACTTTTATAAACAAGTCCACAGACCCCAGACTAGGAACTCTTATTCTAAATGAAAATATTGATGTCTTGGATGAGCCTTCAGGAAATATTTAAAGGACATAAATGGGAATTGCAGAGGAAACAAGAACACGGCTGGCCTTTCATTAGAACCAGTGTAGGTAGCACTCATGCTGATGAGATCATGGGTCCTTTAGAATATTAAAATCGTGTGGATTGTGTTGTGCAGAATAAATTGGGGCAAGTTCAGGCCAGAATCTATTGAAGATATAACCCAGGATTCAAGCATAAGACTCTTCCTGAGTAACATTTTCTCCACATATGAGGCATCTTATACAAATATCTAGGCGTGAGCATTGGGTTACAAAGAAATGAGATGATGGTGGCCTGACCCAACTATGGAGGAGAAGATGGTGCGCCCTGTATGCAAAGCTGTGTAGGGAAGAACTTAAAGGGACAGACAGAGCCACCCTGGTGGCTCCATGGTACACAGCAATTGGAGATGATTCTTTTGTTGTTGAGCAGATGAAAGGAAGTAAATAAGGCAGAGAGCATTCTTGGCGAAGTCCGGTTTGGACTAGATGCCCTCTGAGATTCCAACTCCGAGATTCTGTGAGATTTCTGCCCGCTCCCCCACCCCATCTATTTCAGATCATTTCAAAATGTAGAATAGTAATGTAGCCGTGTTGGTAAAAGAAGTCAGATGCACACTGTTCCTGTAGGTGCCAGGCAAAGCTGCCCGATCCAAACCCAAACCAAAGCCAAAGGAATGCTCACAAAAAGGCGACTTTTTCTGCACGCCCTGCGGTGTAATTGGCGTAGACTCATTCTGATTGCTATTTTCAGTTGGACCAAAGCTGATCTTTTTAGGCTGAGTGAGCTAAATTGTGAAATCAATGGAGTCTACAGTACCAACTGGTATGCTATGATTGGGACCCATAACTAAAACTGCAGATAACTTCTCTAGCATTTTGTACGTGCATTTTCTCATTTGGTCCTCACAACCACCTCATGAGACCCCCAACTTACAGGTAAGAAAATTGAAGATCAGACAGCTTAAGTGATTTGCCCAAGATCACAAAGCTATTAGCTATAATGGGTGAGATTCAAACCCAAGTTTCTCTGAAATGCAAGCTTAGCTAGGTGGGCATCTAGGTGATACAGTGAATAGAATGACAGACTTGCAGTCAAGAAGGCTCAGGATGAATACTTCATCTTAAACACTCATCTCTTGTGTGACCCTGGGCAAGTCACTTAACTTCCCCTAAATTCAATTTCTTCATCTGTAAAATGGAGATAAGCAATCTACTTCACATGGTCATTGTAAGAATTAAATCAAATCATATGACATATCTAAAGTGATTCACAAACTTTAAAGAACTATATCAAGGTTAGTTTTTATTATTAGCTATTAAAGCACAATGCTTTCCGCTCCATCATACTTTCTTGAATAATATAGTATTATCAGAAGAATATTATTCGTTTGTTTTAAATGGGCTTTTGTGGCATCATTGAAAACATTAGGTAAGTTCCAAAAAGCACAAAGTAAGATCACAAAAGTAACCCAGCCTAGTCTCTTCATAATTTTTTTCTGGACCTGACAATGTTTATCTATAATATAATGTTATATAAGATATGTTAATATATTATAGATAATATTGTGGTTGTGGCTGTGGTTTGCCCTTCATTCTTGAAGAGGATATGACATTATGGAGGTGATGACATGACTTACAATTGATCTTGATTTGAGTGAGAGAGGGCTATGCAAAGTCACCAGCTTCAATTTCTCATCCAGAGCTTTCTGGGTCCTATGGCCAGATATCGATCAGAATGTCTGGAGATGGCCCAGGATACAACCTGTCAATCATATGTCAATATCAATATATTAAGATAATACTAAACTGATACGTTAATATATCAATATATTATATGTTACATATACTGTATGTATCATATCATATATAATATGGATATTATATATTGCACATAATGGCATATATTACATATAATAATAATCTAAAATAATATAATCTATTTACAATGATGGACTAATTCCATGGGCTGACCGTCCAACTGTGTGTCTTAATCTAGGCAATATGTACTGTTCTTCTCTTTTTTTTTTCGTATGGCAAGGCAAGGTCTCTTTAGAGGAAGAGGACTGTTCTGTTCATGGGTGTGTTCAACCATCCGAAGTACTTTCATGTACTCGTTCTCCTTGGTTTGAGCAGGCAGAACAAGGAACAATGCAAGACACAGCCAAGAAGCCAACTGAGGCTGGAAGGCAGACCAAACTTCCTAGCAAGTAGAGCTGTACAAGAGTAGAAGAGGCTGACTCATAAGGTTGTGGCTTCTCCCAACTTGGAGGTCTTCAAACATAGGCTGGATGACTACTTGTCTTGCATGGTCTACCCTACTTAACCCCACCATGGATCTTTCCATTTCCCCTTTGAGATACCTAGCACTCTTCTGAGATTGTGGTTAGCACAATACCTGGTACATAGTAGGTGCTTAATAAAGGTTTATTGATGCTTTAATGGAGATTCTTTTCAGGTATACGTTGGACTAAATGGTTGCTCCTATATTCTGTTATTCTGACTCCATACACAATAAGCCCAATGTCATTGGCAAATAAGACCATCTATTCCCACACATTTGTAGGGAATATTTTTTTTATTTGTGTTTTATATATGGTTTTGACGAGCAGCTTTAGGGAATCTTTCCTTAGTTTATGTCTCCCCCAATGTGGATATTTACAAGATTGTTGAGCAAGGGGATCTCCACAGTCGCATCTACCATGGAACCTCAGGCTTGAAAGGGACCTCACAGGACCTCTAGTCCAAACTGCACCTAATCAAAATGTCCTTCTGTGATATCTTCCCAAAGGGGCCATCTAGCCTCCAAGTGAATTCCTCTGACGAGCAGAAATCCACTGCCTCCCAAGGCAGTACATTCTATTTTGGATAACTTTAATGATTAGGGAATCTTTCCTTACATGAAATCAAAATCTACCACCCAGCCACTCTCACTAATTGTTGCTTCTTCTGTCTTCTTGCACCAAGGAGAACAAATGCAATTCCTCTCGTGACAGTCGTTCGAATGTTTGACGATAGCTATCATATATTCCCAAAGTCCTCTCTTCTCCAGGAAAAAGATGCCAAGCTGCTTGACCAATCATGAGCTTGCTTGGCCTCCTCCAGACATTCTCCAGTTTAGTGATGGACTTCCTAAAATTCGGTGTCCAGAATGTTCCATATGTGATCTGACCAGGGTAGAAGATAGCATCTATTACATGCCCATATTCAAGTCAATTCCACAGGCGCTTATTAAATACCTACCAGATGCCAGGCAATGAGAACACAAAGGCCAAAAACAAATCCAGTTCCTGCCATAAGACATTTCTGTTCTACTGAAACGATAGAACACATGAGTAAATACTACATCATTTGAGAGCACAGATGATAAAGGGACTGAGAAGGGCTTCTCTTACCAGGTGACACCTGAGTTAAGCCTTGAAAAAACTAGAGATTCTGAGATGGAGAGGTGAGAAGGCACCAAGTTCCAAATGCTGAACACCCTCAAAAGGAATGGGGGCCACAGATGAAATGGTGATTTGAAGGAACAAATATGGTCCAGGTGGCTAGAATGTAAAGTATGTGAAAGGGAGAGATCAGTCTAGAAAGGCAGGCTGTGAAGGTCTTAGAGTATAAAATGGAGAAATTTGTATTTTATCCTAGCTAGAGGCAACTGGGAACTAGTGAGGTCTCTTGAATAGAGGAATGCCATGATCAGGTGTGCGCTTTTGGAAAATCATTTTGGCAGTTGTATGAAGGATGGATTAGAGAGAGATTAGAAGCTAGAAAAATTAAGGGATAATCATAATAACAAATAATCAGCATTCATATAATGTGTTACGGTTTGCAAACATTTCCTCATTTGATCCTCACAACAACCCTGGGAGATAGGTGGTATTATTATCTCCATTTCACAAATGAGGAAACTGAGGCAAACAGACTTGTCCCGGGTCACACAGCTGGTAAGTGTTTGAGGTTGAATTTGAACTCAGGTCTTCCTGACTCCTTCAGTGCTTAGCACAGTACATGGCAAATAATGAGGTGCTTAGCAAACGTTTATTGATTATTGATTGACTCCAGATCCAAGACTCTATCCACTGAATCACCTAGCTGCCTCAATACTAAGAGTGAGAAGTGAAAAGGACCTGAACTAAGGTTGTGGCTGTGAGAGTATCACAAAGGGGATGGATAGCAGAGATTTGAGAAGGGAGACAACAAGAGTTGATTGGAGCAAGGGGAAAGAGTCAAAGATGAATGCCGGGGGCAGCTAGGTGGCATACTGGATAGAACACTGGCCCTGGAGTCAGGAGGACCTGAGTTCAAATCTGCCCTCAGACACTTAACACTTACTAGCTGTATGACCCTAGGCAAACACTTAACCCCATTGCCTAGCAAAAAAAAAAAAAAGGAATGGCAGGTTGAGGACCTGGGTCATTAGAAGGGTGGAGGTGCTCTAAATAGAACTAGAGGAGTTTGATGAAGGGGCTAATTTAGCAGGAGGATAATACACTGCATATTCGACACACTGAGTTGGAGATGTCTATTGAACATACAGGTGGAGATGTCTAGAAGGCAGTTTGATGATAGGAGACTCGGCTGACTGTACCAGTAATTTTAGCTGCCACATTACAATGATGACTCCTATTAAAATGGCAATCCATTAAAAAACGGATCTTTCTTCAGACAGACAATTGTTTAAACATGCCTCCTTCATCTCATACTTGTGAATTGGATTATTTTATTTTTGGCAAGTATAAGACTTTACATTTAATTCTGTAAATTTCATCATTTTCTATTTGGTGTATTGTTCTAACAAGTCAAGATTGGCTTGGGTCTTAATTCTGTCAACCCATGAGCTACAGTTTTGTGACAGCTATCTTTTCTATCCAAGTCATTAATAAAAATGTTAAACAGCAAAACCTCTGGGGCATTCCACTAGAGCTCTCCTTCCAAGCTGACATTTACTCATTAATGGCTACTCTTTGGGTCTGACCATTTCATCAGGTCAAAGTCCACCTGAAAGCACCATCATCTAGCTCCCATCATCTCTCCACTTTGTTCATGAGGATAAAAGGAGAAGCTTGGTCTCATGCTTTGATGAGGTTTAGGTAAAATCTCTACAATTCCACTAATTCACCAGTACAGTGAACGTGCCCAAAATTAAATATATATATATATATATGATATGTATATATATATGTATATATATATATATAAATAGATAGATAGATAGATAGATAGATAGATAAATGAATGAATGAATGAACAAATGAATGAATGAATGAATGAAAGCATAAATAAATAAATGAATGAATGAATGAAAGGAAATGAGGTAGTCTGCTCTGACCTGTTTTTGATCCGGCTAACCTGGATCTTAAGGATCACTATTTCCTTTTCTATCTGTTCATCTCTTTAATTACACATTCTAGAATTTTGTCAGGATTTAAAATCAAATTCACTGCCCTATAATTTGTACTCTTTGTGTTCTTCCTCTTTGTGAAAACAGGGGTAACATTTGCCTTCTCCAGGCCTTTGGGCACCTCTCCAACTCTCCACAATCTTCAAAATCACTAAGGGTGACTTATTAATTACATCGCTTAGTTCTTTCAATATCCTAAGAAGTAATTCACTGGACCTGGTGATTTGTGGCCTCTTAGTACATCCTTATTTGGGGTTTTAACCATTCTTTTTCTAGTTCTTTCCAGTCCAAAAATTATTCTCTTGACAGAGAAAACAGAAGTAAAATGAGTTCAGTAGTTCTGTCTTTCCTCCACAGTTCATTACTGTGTAGTCAATCTATCCCAAGCATTAACCTATACCATCTCTGATCAATCAATCAATCAATCAACATTCATTAAGTGTCTAGCATGTTGTAGGCACCATGGTCAGCATGTACTTTGACGTTGTGTTGTTGAGTTGTTTTTCAGTCACATCCAACTTTCATGACCCCATTTGGGGTTTTCTTGGCAAAGGGAGTAGTTTGCCATTTTCTTCTCTGGCTCATTATATAAATAAGGAAACTGAGGCAAACAGGGTTAAATGACTTGCCTGGAGTCATGCTGCTAGCAAGTGTCTAAGGCTGTATTTGAACTCAGCAAAGTGAGTATTCCTGATGTCAGGCCCAGCACGCTATCCACTGGGCCACCTAGCTGCCTTGGTAAGCATTGGGAGTACAAAAACAGGGACCTCCACAGATACAGATGCCCCACCCCCCAGTTTAGCTTCTTCACACTTTCTGTGAATCTAGCTGAATACAGCACAGTTACTAGAAAGAGGAGTAAGCAACAATGTGCTTCCTGTTCACCCCCATTCCTTTTTCACTTGTCAACCACAGGCTTATGTCACAATATTATAAAAGGAATCCATGATGCAAGCTCCTTGAAGGCAAGGATGATTTCATCTCTGTCCCTGCAACCCCCCAGGGCAAGCGCAGTGCCTGACATAGAGTATGTCTTAACAGAGGAATCCTGGACTTGGAGACAGGAAAGCTTTGAGTCCTGCCCTTCAATATATAATTAGGGGCAGCTAGGTGGCACAGTGGATAGAGCACTGGCCCTAGAGTCAGGAAGCCCAGAGTTCAAATTCGGCCTCAGTCACATAACACTTACTAGCTCTGTGACCTTGGGCAAGTCACTTAACCCCATTGCCGAAGAAGAAGAAGAAGAAGAAGAAGAAGAAGAAGAAGAAGAAGAAGAAGAAGAAGAAGAAGAAGAAGAAGAGAGAGAGAGGAAGGAGGAGGAGAGAGGAGGAGGAGGAGGAGGAGGAGGAGGAGGAGGAGGAGGAGGAGGAGAAGGAGAAGAAGAAGAAAGAAAGAAAGAAAGAAAGAAAGAAAGAAGAAAGAAAGAAAGAAAGAAAGAAAGAAAGAAAGAAAGAAGATATGTAATTAGCTGTGTAGCCATGCGTGAATTTCTCAACTTCTCTGCCCCTCAGTTTCCTCGCCTGTAAAATGAGGATTATAATGCCTGTTGTAACTAACTCACAGAGGCTTAGAGGAGTCAGTAGAGGAATAAAGACCTTTACAGATCACAAAGACCTAGACCAGGAGTTCTTCATTGGACTCTAGGAACTTTTTCTTTCAAATACTTAGGTAATTGAGTTCCAGTATACCTGGCTTTCTTTGTAATTTCATGTGTTTTATTTTCTGCATTAAAAAGAAAAACATGATTCTGAGAAGGGTTCCTAGAATTCATCAGATTGACGAAAGGGTCCAGGACACAAAAAAGGTTAAGAACCCTTGGTCTAGACAAATATCCCATATTATTATCAGTTGGATGGAAATTGTAAATGACATAATCATATTTGTCCTTACTCTGACAAAGAGAGGTTTAGAAACAGTCAAAGTAGGGGAGAAACAAGACAAGAAGGAAGAGGGAGAAAAAATGATGATGTTTGTTGGGTAGAATGGACATTTCCACAACAACACGGGCATCACCAGAGATGTGATTAAACCCAAATCAGAACTTGATAACTAGACCTTAGAGACCATGTAACCCACACAAATGTAGCCCAAAGCCCTAATTTTACAAATAAGAAAACAGAGAGCCAGGATGATCAAAAGATTTGCTACCTAGATTTCCTTCTCATTCCCTAGCCCATCAGGACTCTCCTATCTAGTGTGCCATTCTATGAGACCCCAACCACATCAATATAACTGCTCCTGCTGCCCCTCAGATGATGAGTGCAGGCCCAGAGCTCCATGCCTCCCTCTTTACAGGGGAGAACAGAAGCACTGGTGAGTATATTTCACTGAGTTTAAGATTAACTAGCTTTGCTACTAACCATGTCTAAAAGTGTAATTGGACAGAACATTTGCAGGCTGATTACCAGGCAACAGATATTAAATCAACTGTTTGGTTAACCATCATCTACTTAGCACTTGACTCTTACAATAGTTGAAAAATTGATTCAGTTAACTGCCATAGTCCTTCAGTTATGTATAGACATGGGCACAAGGATATATAGAAAATGTATATGATGCCAATGCACTGTTGGTGGAACTTTGAATTTGTCTAAGCATTCTGGAAAGCAATTTGGAATTAGGCCAAGAGAGTGACAAAAATGATCCTTTGACCCAGTGAATCCACTGGTAGGCAAATTCCCTAAGGAGGTCAAGCAGCTAAAAAAGACTCCATATACACCAAATGCTTGTAACAGTCCTTTTTATAGTAGCAAGGAACTAGAAACACAGAAGCCCATCAATTGAGGGTTTGGGTACATCCACCAGTCAGTCAACAAGCATTTCTTAAACACCTAATATAAGCCAGGCACTTTCCTAAGTGCTGGGCCCCACTGGGACTTCCTGCTATGACCATGATGGATTGTCTAGCCAAGACTCTCCACTAGGCAGGAGGATATTGTTGGGGAGCCTTTGGTAACTTTTGTTAAGAACTCACCTGACCATGGCACTATTTCTGGTCACTGACCAAACCCCAGGAACATATATCCCTCTAACTACCACCACCTACATTTATCAGAGTAATTTTTTCCATATCTCATATCCTCCATCATGGTGTAAGACTCTCAAAGGCATGAACTATATCACTCCTCATCAACTGTGTAGGGGAACCCCAAGTTCTCCGAGTATCAGAATCTCTGAATTGGAAGAGACCATTCAGTCCAATTTATGCCTGAAGAAGAATTCTCATTTAAACGTACACCAGACATATGACTACCCAGAGTTTCATTGAAGTAAAGGGCCCACCATGGTGCTTTACACACGGCAAGCACCTAAGACGTATTTTCTGAATAAACTAGAATTATGGAATTTTCATTCTGTATGCTGTTTCCCTAGTCCCCACCCTTAAGAAGCATATGATCTAACTTGGGGTACAGACAGGGGTGTGCTGGATCCAGCTGGATATGGCTTGGCAGAGCCAATTGTTAAATATCCAGGGCTAGAGTTTATGCCTCAAAATGTGCAAATTCCTCAAACTGGGGATCAACTTATCATTTTGTTGATTGTCTCTAGACTTAAGAAAGCAATGGAAAAAATGTTAATAATGGAAAATAACTTTAAAAGAATTCTGTAGGCACATTTTTGGAAAGCCAGTTGCTAAACGTTCACCAGCACACCCTTGCATACAGAATATATATACATAAATAATTATTTACATGTTAGATCTTCACTATGACCCTGTGAGGTAGGTACTATTATTACCCTCACTGTACAGAGAAAGAAATTCAGTTTGAGAAATTTTACAAGTGACTTGCCCAGGGTCGCATAGCTAGTTAAATGTCTAAGGCAAAATTGAAACACAGGTCTTTCTGACTCTTAAGGCCAGCCTTGGTCTTCCCTATAGCACCGTGGAAAGAGTGTTGAGCTTGGAATCAGGAAGACCTAGGTTTGAATGCTACCTGATGAAATAGGCATCAAAGGCAGGTCTTATACCCAGACTTTTCCTGATTCCAAGACCAGCTCTCTAGCTCCCAGGTAGCAGCAATGTATAACCTGAAGTTTTCAGAACTCTCCAGGCTTGGGCGAAAGCTAAGTGACAGATAAATCCATGCCTCTTGTGATATTTACGCTGTCCACCCTGATTCTCCTGTCTCCCAGACACACCCCTACACACATCCCCCATCATTCCTGCCTGTAATCAAGGGCAGCCTTTGTCTCCCACCATCTCTAATGTCTACCAGGTTCTGAGCCCTCACAGGACCAATGTCTTTTACACTGTCACCCCACATGCCCTCTCCTTCCGCAATATTTCAAAAGGAAATATTGTCAAAGAGTGTCACAGGAAGGAAGTAGTCTAGTGACCACACAGTCACCTTAGTTAGCCCCTTGACATCTGGGAAATTCTCTTCAGAGGAGGACTCAGTACTTGACTAGCCAGATCGAGTGGAATTGTTGAGAGTGAAACTCAGGGTTTTTCCTAGATTACCAAAGAGAAAAAATATTCATCCTCGCAGGAGCCCAATCTCTGTAATGGCTCAGTTACTGCTTCCATAGGAAGGGGCAAGTGATGAAATATTACATACAAGGAGCAGCTCTCAGGCCAATCTGATGGGAGCTTAGGGTGTGTGAAGAGGACAATGAAATAAGATTAGAAAGGTAGATGTGAAACAGGGAATGTTAAAGATCACCAGAGATGTTCCCAAGTTACCCGACCCACGACTGTCATTTTTATTTGGCTGAACCCCTGGTACTTGAACCAAAGTCCTTTGCTGTTGAACCTGAGTTAGAACCAGGAGGAATGGTGATGACGGATGTCAAAATGTATTCATTGTGATGGAGAAAACAAAGCAGCAGTGGGAAAGGCTAGAGCATGTCCCTTTCATTGTTTAGTTGTGTCTGACTCGTGACCCCATTTGGAGTTTTTCTTGGCAAAGATACTGGAGTGGTTTGCCACTTCCTTCTCCAGCTCGTTTTACAGAGGAGAACTAAGGCAAATAATGTTCAATGACTTGACCAGGGTCACACAGCTAGGAAGTGTCTGAGGCTGTATTTGAACTAGGGAAGATGAGTCTTCCTGACTCCAGGCCCAACACTCTGTGCACTATGGTGCAACCTAGTCTTGCCTAGGGCAAAGAGGAAGCTTACCGGAAGCCACAGTTTCTCTTGCTTTCACCAGGCCCTGAGTTCTCAGGGGCCTCACTGCAGGATAATCATATTGGAATTTCGGTGAGGTATGAAGGGCCCAAGTTCCTTTTCAAAGGTTTATATTTCAGTTGGTAAAAGCCCCGCACTCACACCCCTGAGCTGCAAATCCTGAGAAATCCGTCTCCTGGATAGCCCTCCCCATTATGTTTGGGCTTATCACCAGGTCCCTGAAAAAGGAGCTTTCAACAAAGCCCAAGCTATGGCTCCCAATGTCAGCAGTGACTAAACAGCCTGTCCCATCCAGGTCCCCAAAGTCACCACTCCGGACTGGGAAGTGACACTCACTCATTTCTCTATTACTTTAATGCAAATGCATCACACTGTATCAAAACACTTTGGTCAAGACAGCCCTATGGGGGTAGGTAATATGAGTGTGATTATACCCATTTTACAGATGAAGAAAGTGGGGGCTCTGAGAAGAGAGGATAACTTGCCCTCCAGTCTCAAAGTCTGAAAGTAGTGGGGCTGGAGACTTGAGTCTGCACTCTTGAAAAACCAAGCCTGGTAAGCAACGTTCCTTGCTGGACAGCCAAGGTCAATTGCCTTTACCGTGAATACCAAAAATACTTCAGAGTGATTTCTGATGTTATGCAATTACTAGCCACGCCTCTTCAGGCAATATATGCGTATATATAAAGGCAGTTGGGGCAGTGCAATCAGTCACAAGCCTTCACGGAGAGACGCAGTCACACAGAGCCTCAGGACACAAGAGGTAGGTAGAGTGACTATCCCATCTCCAGCTTGAAATACCTCTGCGTGCTTTTCTGCTTCAGCTGCCATCTGTGAAACTGCCTCAGCTGAAGCCACAGTCTCAGCATCTTCCTGTCTGTTTGGTACTAGGCAAACAGTGCCTTATCTCATTCAAGATAAGAGAGAGTGTGTGTGTTGGGGTGGGGGAGGGTGGGGGAGGGGATTAGGTGGCAGGGGCGGGGGGGGGGGGGGGGAATCCTTCAAAAATGATGAGGAACAAAACATACTGATTTTTCCCAACTCTGCTTTTTCTCTCTTGAGTTTTTATAAGAAAGTAAAATGGACTCCATCCAGCATTAGTACCTGGTGGAGAATGAGACGCTTTCATTTTTGTCTCTGTATGCTCACTGCCTGGGGCAGCAGGGCGGTGTAGTGAATAGGCCAGGCCCCGAGTCAGGAAGACTTATCTTTCTGAGTTCAAATCTAGCCTCAGACACTTACTAGCTGTGTGACCCTGGGCAAGTCACTTAACCCTGTCTGCCTCAGTTTCCTCATGTGTAAAATGGACTGAAGAAGGAAGTGGCAAGCCACTCCAGTATCTTTGTCAAGAAAACCCCAAATGGGGTCATGGAGAGTCAGACATGACTGAACAACGCTCTCAGTGCCTAGCACAGTGCCTAGTACATACTAGGAGCTTATATCATGCTGGTTGGATTGCTGACCTATAATCTTATGATCCTATGCATTTGTGAATTAGGTCCCTTCATATCCATTTGGATTGGGAGCTTGACTCCACCGATACCAGGTGCTTACCAAGGCAGCTAGTGGTACAGTGGATAGAGTACTGAGCCTCAGTTGAAATCTGACCAATCTCAGATAAATTTACTAGCTGTGTAACCCTGGGCAACTCACTTAAACTCAGTTTCCTCAGCTGTTGAATAAGGGTAATAAAAGCCCATGCCTCCCAGGGTTGTTACGAGGATGTAATGAAATAATGACTATAGTGTACTTAGTGTAGGACCTGGCACACAATAAGTGCTTAAGGAAAATTTATTCCCTTTCCCTTGCTTTTCTCATCACAGGAGTTACCATGGCCAGAGTGCCTGACATGTTTGAAGAGCTCAGTTCCTGCAACAGGTAAGCAGCATTTTTCTTTGCTTTAATGCCATGAGGGCAAGGGAATCTGAATTCTGGCTAGCTAGAGGCAGAGGATAAAACTGAATTGTCCAACTATTAGAATTGTGACCAGTGTGGCCACAGGCCAACAAGAGATTCCACACGGATATTGTATCCGAGATCTGGAATCAGGGCAGATTTGGATAAAAGCCTAGGAAAAACAAAATCCAGACAAAGTCTGAAGAAATCCTGTCAGAAGGAAGGATGACATGTCAGATGACATTTATACAAATGTGCAAGAACTGGTCTGTGGATTTCAGCCTCAGGTTCCTTTCCTGAGCTACAAGTGATCAGCTGTCTGAGAAAGGAAACACAGACTTGCCAATACTAATCAGAACTATGGACTGACTTTGTATGTGTGTGCATGCATGTAGGTGTGTGTGTGTGTGTGTGTGTGTGTGTCAATATATCCTTTCCCTTCCTCAGTGGGTGGAAGGTTATTCACTGGATTAATGAAGAACTAGAATTATGGAATACTTTAAAGAAATACAGTTTATTCTTTTTAGTAACACACAAAGCAACAGTAACAAAATGTTGAAAGGACATTTTGCTGAGGGTAAGCTTTCAGACTTGGTTTAATGAATATAAAACAATAATGCAACTGGCATGCAATATTTTTGAGTACAAAGAATTATTCTAAAGTACGTGTTAAGCTATTTGTTTCCTTAACTAGATGAAACATATTGCATTTTTTAATTGCTTTCATTTGTCTAGCAAACTATTTTCTCAGGTCAGACCCTACCAAAGAGAACACTAGCGCCAGATTGAAAGGATCTGTGTTGATAAGGGCTTTCCATATGTAAATGTAGGCACGTTGAGCTGTAGGTAATTTTTAAAGATGACGCTAGGGTTGGTGTGATTAGAATCTGTCCATGTGTGCTTCCTGGAAATAACGTGATCGTTAAAATGTGTTGCCAAGGAGCAGTGACCAAACAACAAACAAAATAAAGCATTCCTTCTTGCTTTGCTTTTACAGTGAAAAGGAGGGATTGATTTCGGATATTGACCAAGTCTCACTGAGTCAGGTAAGGCAGTGGCTGTCAACCTCCTCAGATTTCTATCCTGGGAGAAATGTGATCTTTGGTCCTTCTATGCCTGTGGTAGGAGGAAGTCCAATCCAAGTGGAATGTGAACATGTTGTATTTCATTTCATTGGATTCCTTTGTAAAAGGTCCCTTTCTCACACAGCACAGGAATATCTCAAGGGCCCTTTGTGAGCCATAAATACAACTGTTTATTGAAAGGTCATAAGATTATAGAGTTTGTTAAGAATGCGGAGGGCAAGTCCAATTCCATTATTTCAAAATGAGGGAATTGGAGCCCTAAAAGGTGAAATAACGAGAAAGAGAGAGGGAGAGAGACAGATACAGATATAGATAGATACATATACACATATATATACACAGACATATACATGTATACACACACATTGAAATACATATATTTACACATGTGCATGTGTATATACATGCATACATGAATATGTAAAATACAACTAGGTGGTGCAGTGGATAGAATATTGGTCTTGGAATCAGGAAGAATTATCTTGCTGAGTTCATATCTGGCCTCAGACACTTACTAGTTGTGTGACGCTAGGCCACTCACTTAACCCTGTTCGCCTCAGTTTCCTCTTCTGTAAAATGAGCTGGAAAGGAAATGCCAAACTACTCTGGTATCTCTGCCAAGAGAACTCCAAATAGCTCACAAAGAGTTAGACATGACTGAAAAATGACTCGACAACAACAGGGGTGGGGGGAGAAGGCCAGCAGGCAGCTACAACCCAACTCATTCTTTTCCAGATGGCTAAAAGTAAGTCTTTCTGACTCAGGGCCTGGCACTCTAACTGCCCCCACCTGAGGTACCAAGGGTTTTAGTGACTGAGGCTGCCCTCAAGATGATTTTGTGAAAACAAACCCTTAGAACTAGACTCTGTTGACAGAGATCACTCTTATCTTACATTAGTTACTCAGCAAGTCCCTCCCAATCATAATGGCAAAAAGCTCCTACTTTCTTTGCCAAACTCAAGAGTCTTTGTAGAGTTTGTGTCTCCTCTTCTAAACTCCTCTCTAACTGTCTTCCCTACCAGCTCCATGCAGTTGACTCCCAGTTATCTACTGGAATGTATACTTTGATGCCTTAGCATAAGCATCTCAACTATCATCACCTATTCTCTCCTCAACCCTTGCAATCTGGATTCTACCCCCCAACACACACTACTCTCCTGAAGCAACTTTAAGATCGCCCCTGACCATTGAATCATTGAATCAAGTGGATTCTTTTCTCTCTTCATCCTCCCTGACCTCTCTGTAGATTTTCACCACTTTTGACCCACCTGCATTATTTTGTTTGTATACTGCCTGAAGAAGGAAATTTATTTCTTTTTATTATCTAACTAACTTCTCTTTCCCTACAGGAGTCCTTCCCTACCTCCAGCCCACACCACAAAGAGAATTGGACAAAAGTAGAGACTTCTGAGGAGACACGCCATCTTAACTTACAAGACTGTGTGGCAGAATCAGCTGCCCAACAGGAAATAGAAAAGAAGAGACAACTTACCCGGAGGCATCCCATCACCAATGATTACTCGGTGAACGTTGCCAACATTCCAGAAGAAGATAAAGGTAAATACCAATGTCTTTTCCTCCATTTCTGAGTGAATAGTAATAAGAAAATGTGGGTGATATTGAATCCAAATTCAAAAATATAGAAAAAGTATAGAAAGGTTGCCATCTGCCCCCTTGGAGAGAGTATCTTCATCAATGAGATTATAGTCATCAGTATTTTGAATAACATTTCCAGTTGAATCTGTTCCGGGGAATTAAAGGCTCTGTCTAATAAGTTTCTTAAGAATGTGAGCATCTGGAGGATTGTGTGCCCCCAAAGGGCAATACAGCACTCGTAGCTTCTACAACATGAGAGCCTGTATTTGTTTGCCCTTCTCTATCGAGTAGTTGGCCTGAGCCGTATGTGGGTACTTTGCCTAGTAGCCCTGGCCTCCTGAGAATTGTCCCAGTCCTTCCACTTGTACGGCACTGCTCTCTCTTCTCCTCCAACCAGTCTGATCACTTCCTTTCAGTTTCCTTTGCTGGATCATTATTCATGTCCCACCTCCAAATTATAGGTATCCTGCTAAAGCTCTGACACCATCAGTTCCCGTGGACTCAATCACCAGCTCTATTTACATGACTCCTAAATCTATATCTCTAGACCTCCTCTCTCTCCTAAGCTGCAGTCCCACCTTACCAACTGCCTACTGGATCTCTCCACTTGGACCTCCAAAGGTTATCTCAAACTCAACATGTTCAAAACAGAACTCATCTTCCTCCCCCCACTTCACCTAACTCTTTCCCTCCTCCAAAATTCCGATTCCTGTTGATCCTTTCAATCACCTGGTTCACAAACTCTGAGTTATCCTCTACATGACATTCTCCCTCACCCAACCCCATATCCCATTGGTCACCAATGGGTGTCAATTCCACTTCCACATCTCTCACATTCATGCCCTTTTCTCCACTCAGATAGCCATCATTCTAGCTCAGGTTTTTTAACAAATTTTACCTGGACTACAGGAGCCTCCTAACTAGAGTCCTGGTTTCCAGTCTCCCTTTTTCAATCCACCCTCCACACAATTGCCAAAATACTCTTCCCAAAGCACAACTCTTAACAAGTCACTGCCCTACTCAACAGGTTTCACCTACTCCCTATGTCTCTAGGATAAACGAGCTCTTTAACTTGGTTAGCCATTCAAGCTCTTTTAATTCTAGTTCTGGCCTGAATTTTTGCACTTAATGTTCTGTTCTAAGTACTTTACATTCCAGCCAAATTGGCCTCCCTGCTATTTCCTAAATTCAGCCTTCCACCTCCCACTTCCAAACCTTTGTCCTCCAGTCCAAGAATGCACACCCTCCTTATGTCCATCTTAGAATTCTTTCCTTCCTGCAAAGCTCAGGCCATTCTCAGCTGTCATCTATTCAAGGAATGCATTCCTTCTTTATAACTACCTCTCATGTGCCATATCCTGTGGGAACTCTTTCCTGATTCCCCTAATTTTTAATCAAATGATCCTATATTTGTTTATATCCCCCCAGTAAAAACAAAGCTCCTGAAGGGAAGGGATTTTTTTTCATGTCTGACTTCATATTCCCATGACGTAGAAAACCCTCTTGCACACGGAAGTGCTTAATAAATATTTGTTGAATTGTAAAAACAAATGACTCTCATCCTGACTGAGGATACTCCATAAAAGGAGGCTGACCTTTACAGCAGCTATGAACTAATTCCCTAGTGGCTAGTGTGCTAGATTCCACCTAAAGCAGCATGATCTATACCTTCTAAATGCTCACATTCTTAAGATACTTATTGGAGTAATTAATAATTTCCCAGAGCAGATTCATTTGGAAACACTATTTCAACATATTGATGACTCCATGAGTCCATCAGTGAGGGTACTCTCCCCAAGGCTGCAGGTGGCACCCTTGGGTTCATCTACACCTCATCCTGTGTGACTTTTGGCCAAATCGACTCAGATTCTCCAGTTGGGGGGCCTCCTCTGCATTCAGAAGCACCTTCCTCTATTTCTTGACATTGACAAGTAGCTCTCCATCAATTATCCTTCACTCTCAATACCTGACTGACCCACTTTTGTTTTCTTTCATACATCAAGTGAGCATCACAGCATCATAGCTCTACGGTTGAGAGTGGCCTCAGAGGCCACTCAACTTTTCATTTTATACATGGAGAAACTCAGAACCAGAGAAGGTAGCTGACTCTCTTCAGGTCACTCAGGTGGGAATGAGTAAAATCAGGGTCACGTTCTACCTCTTCTAATTCCAAATCCAGTGTTCTCTCCCAAAGAGCTGGCCTACTGTTTCCTCAGTACATTGCGATACAGTATAGTTGACTTTTACCCATAAAGTGCTTCACAATTTTTCTTTGGGTGACTCACAGTCTTAGAGTCTCAGATGCTGCAGAATTCATGACTTATAGTCATATACCATCATAAGAAGAATACTAATTTTTTTAAATGGGTCTTTCACACACAAACACACAGGCACACACACCATCAGGATGAAGGGTTGATAAAAGCACTGTTCAATTACCCAAAGGCAACCCAACCTGTCCTACTCTTCATCTTTCATTCTGGTCCCATTTCCAGTATCTGTTCAATGGATATGTTCTAACGCACAAGCTTACTGGTCTGTCCATCTAATTGCAAATCAGCTTGGATGGTAGATATTAGTCATCTATGGTTTTTCCTGGTTGAGAAACCCAGCCTCTAGGATTGAAAGCTCAGAAAAATTCTTCTGAATGATTGTAGATCTCACTTAGGAATCACTACATAGTACCAGGGCTTGATGCAAACAGTAAAATTCCTATGCTCGACATCATTCAGGAACACCTTTGTGTGTTTACTGCCTCACTTGATAGTAACCATCAGAGAGGCATAGAATAAAGCTGTCTGCATTGTGACAATCGTCAATATCACCATTTGCATTTTTAAAAATAGGAAGGGAGGATGGGTTCTTGGTCTTGAACATCATTCGTTTTTCTTGTTGTTGTTGTTGTTGTTGTTTTTTACTAAGGACCACGTCCCAGAGCACCATGGAGAGGTAGCGTAATAGAATACAGAGAGACTCCTATCTGGCTGTGTGACCTTGGACATGTCACTTACCTTTGAGATGTTTTCCCAAGTCCCTGATCAACTCAGATTAAAGTGAATTTCACAAATGGTCTCATGATGAGCAGATTTGATAACAAATGGCTTAAGACAAGGCCAATAATACAAAATCAATGGAAAGGTAGAGTTCACAAGGACCAAAATTCTTGTAGCTCTGTCACTGTCCAACTCAAGTCAAGATGCACTTATTAAGGGCCTACTGTGCACCAGGCATTGGGCTAAATGCTGTCCAGCTGGGTGCCTTTGAGAAAGTCACTGAAGCTTGTTTGTAGAATGAGGGGATTGGATTGAATGGTTTCTAAGGTTGCTCCTAGTTCTAAAATACTTGGAGTCCATAATGCTACTTGGGGCAAAGTATTGATGATGCTTGTGTTTTCCAGATGTAATCAAATACAAGTTGGCCTCCTTGACCTTTCAAAACAAGGTGGTGTTTGAGTTCCAGTCTTTTTATAACCGACCAAAAAGTGTATGACCTTAAATATCGGAATTTAATTCGACGAGGAAACATCCTGAGAGCTATCGCTATACAAAAGTCAACACCTGAAGGTAAATTACACACCCTACTTGCTTCTTTTTCTCTGCTTTGTCAGACTCTCTCTTTTCAAAGGGGAAGACTCTCTGGGTCCTTGGCTTTAGCCACTGCTCATTTTCAAAGATGAATGAAATCACATGGCTGCCCACAAAATCCCAGGCAGCATCTCATGACAGGGAAGTGAGAGACTAGTGCAGAATAGAGTGCAAGTTTTTGAATGTGATCCATGTGGGAACATGTTCTGTTTGACTATTTTTATGTCACAACAGGTTTTATTTCCCTTTGGGAGGATAGAGAGCCAATGGGAGGGAGGAAAAAAATAGACAGTTGATCAAGAAAAAAATACCAGGTAAATACAGAAATTCCTATCACACAATAGATGTTTAAGGATTGCACTCCCATAGTGGACATTTCTTACCTAGGCTATGCTTTTAACAAAAAAAAAAGCATAGTCCTCCTCAAGATGAAGGAAAAGATTTGGCATAAGTATCATCATCATCTCCTACTTTTCCTAAAGAATATGTCCAGTGATACGATAGGGAGACAACTAGGTGATGCAGTGGATAGAGCACTGGACTTAGAGTCAGGAATATCTGAGTTCACTTCCATCCTCAACCCCTTACTGGCTATGTGACCTCAGGCAAGTCATTTAACTTCTATTTACCTCATTTCCTCATCTGTAAAATGGGGACACACTGGAGAAGGAAATGCAAGAAAACCCCAAATGGGGTCATCAAAAGTTGGACACAACTGAAAGGACTGAACAATAATAATGAGCAAGGTACTATGGGGATGAAGAAAACATGGCCCCTTCTCTCTGGAAGTTTATGATCTGCTTAGGAAGATAGCTCTACATATTTATTTAGACTGGCAGGTCCATGTCCAAGGCTGGACTTGGAATGGAGAAGACCCAATTTCAAGTCTGGGCTCTAAGAAGCTCTGTGACCAAGGAAAGTCACTTAACCTCTTTCTGCCTCAGTTTCTTCATCTGCAAGATTGGGATAATAGTAGCATCTACTTTATGCAATTACTGTGAAGATTAAATGAAGTAGTGTATGTAAAATGTTTTGCAAACCTTAAAGCTCTATAGAAATGCTAGCTATTACTTTGTTCAGGCACTTTTCAGTCACATCCCACTGACAGTGACCCCATCTGGGGTCTTGTTGGTAAAGAAAATGAAGGGTTTCACCATTTCTTTCTCTGGCTCATTTTATAGAACAGGAAACTGAGATGAACAGGGTTAAGTGACTTGCCCAGGGTCACACAGCTAAGAAGGGTCTGAGGCAAGGTCTGAATTCATGAGGATGATTCTTCCTGAATCCAGGCACAGCCCTCTATGCATTCTGGCATCACCTAACTGTTTACCCAGCTTTTATTAAATCTGTTATTTTTGTTTTTGAAAATGATTTATTTTTTTCTTGTTCTTTTTTCCCCCAGCAACATTTGACATAGGCAGGTATGTAACTCTATCCCCTGCACCAAATAATGGGATCGCTGTGACTTTAAGGCTCTCAAACACACACCTGTATGTGACTGCAATGAAGGAAAATGAACCTATACAGCTACAGGTGAGCAATCCTTGGTGTGACCCTTAGATTTTGTATTCCTGACATGATTCTTAAAAGGACTAAGGAACAGCTAGGGGGTGCAATGGCTAGAGCACTGACCCTGGAGTCAGGAGAACCTGAGTTCAAATCCAGGTTCAGATACTTGCAGGTTGAGTGACCCGGGGAAAAATCACCTGACCCCAATTGCCCCCAACAAAAAAATAAAAAAGAAGATTGGGGCACTCCTTTATAATCTTCATGCCCTTATACTCATTCTGCCCTCTCTACATTATTAAATTATGAAATCATTGAGGGAGCTCTCCATGAAGCCCCATAATCTCTGTAGACCAAGGTTAGGCAGAACTACGTTTCAGAACTTTTTATTCTGAAAAAGATCCCGGAGTTTCAGAGGGCAATAAGCTCAACATGGGTCAGGAAGGTGACATGGGAGACAAAACCAAACGAAAAGAAACCATCCCCAGTTCCTTTCACCAATGCTCAGACTCCATGGGCTCAAGCCCCTTTTCCATCCTGGTTGCCTCCTCCACAGCCCTCTCCAGATAACCCAGGTCCTCCTTGAATCTGAGTGCCCAGAGCTGCACACACACAGACCCCCGGAGGAGGACTGGCAGTAGTAGCATCAGGGCTGCTATCTTCTCCTATTCCTGGGAGTGCTATCTCTTCTAAGTTTCTTGGAGCGGCCTCATCGTGCCCTGGGCTCATGTGGAGCCTAACATCTGCTAAAGCTCTCAGACCTTTGTCAGAACAGCCATGTGTCCAGCTCTGCTTCTCCCATCTTCTACGTGGGTGACCCAAGTTTCAGACTTGCTATTTATCCCCATTGAATTTCATCTTTTGGGGTACAGCCTAACACTCTAGCCTTCCGAGATCTATTGGATCCATTTGATTCTATTTTTACCTATTCCACATCTCTCTCTCCCTCTCCTCTCTCTCTCTCTCTCTCTCTCATTCTCTCTCTCTCTCTTCTCTCTCATTCTCTCTCTCTCTCTCTCTCTCTCTCTCTCATTCTCTCTCTCTCTCTTTCTCTCTCATTCTCTCTCTCTCTCATTCTCTCTCTCATTCTCTCTCTCTCTCTCTCATTCTCTCTCTCTTTCTCTCTCTCTCTCTCTCTCTCATTCTCTCTCTCATTCTCTCTCTCTCTCTCTCTCTCTCTCTCTCTCTCTCTCTCTCTCTCTCTCTCTCTCTCTCTCTCTCTCTCTCTCTCTCTCTCTCTCCCCTAGTATGGATCACTAAAGAGATGGTTGGTAAATATCTAGAGAGGGAAACAGTAGTTATGAAGAACCATCAGAGCTTTATGAGAAACAGATCAGACCAGACCTTCTTCTTTCCGCTAAAGAAGCAGATTAGAAGGATTTGACCAATAGTACTTAACTGGGTTTTAGCAAAGTTTTTGATAAATGACTTAATTGAATATAAATTGGAGGTTGACTGAATATGGCAGGGTCTAATATGCAGCCCACAGAAGTTTTCTGTATTAAAGAAGAATTCACACAGTCACCTAGACTTGGCATCAAGTACAACTTTCAGGTGACTGAGTTACAGCCCTACTCTCAGCAGGTGGAGCTGATGGGCAGAACTTACCCAACTGACTCCTAAAAGAGCTATAATGGCTTCACATTTACTTCCCAGACCCCCAGAAGCTGTGCAAACTACTCTAGTAGCAGGCTTAACTGCTGCACATGGGGTGGAAGGGACTCCATTAACAATATTACCCTCCTGTATTTTCAGCCATTTTTTCAGTCGTATCTGACTCTTCATGATCTTATTTGGGGTTTTCTTTGTAAAGATACTAGAGTAGTTTGCCATTGCTTTCTCCAGTTCATTTTACAGATGAGCAAACTGAGGCAAACAAGGTTTAATGACTTGCCCAGGGTCACACACTTAGTGTCTGAGGCTGGATTTGAACTCACAAAGATGAGTCTTCCTAACTGCCAGGCCTGGCATTCTATTTACTGCACCACCTAGCTTCCCCTACCCTCATATAACCTCACCCCAGTTTAGGGAAAGATTTTTTAGTAACCTTAAATATTGGGAGATTCACTATTTAAAATGACTAAGTTGCTAGTTCCAATTTCTCCCACATTGTAAACTCCATAAGGGTATTCCACATGTGAGTTTGCACAGTGCCTGGTGCACAGAAGACTCAATAAATATTTGATAAATGAATAAAGCTATGATATACAGGTAAAGTTAAAGACCCCCCAAGCTCATAGCTGACCCTCAACCCAGTCCTCCTTGAAGTAGCCTTTGATCTTTCTACCCACAGACCTGCCCTCCAAAACTATTAAACGTGGCTGCTCCTCTCAAGCCAAGTCAACAGACATTTATTAAGCACTTACTATATGCCAGACAGTGTGCTAAGTGCTAGGAATATAAAGAAAGGTCTAAACAGTTCCTGCCCTCAAGGAGCTTACATTCTAGTAAAGTGACTACGGGAAATGGCATCCAAAAAAAAATTGTACATAGAAGACATGTACATGGCAAATTGGAATGAAGGGCTTAGGATTTAGGAAGGGCAGAAAAGGCCTCTTGCAGAATGTGGGGTTTGAGCTGAGAACTGAAGGGATCCAGGGAAGTCAGGAGGTGGAGCAGTCCAGGGCTGCATGGGAAGAATGACACTGGACAGAAAGAGACAATGCTAGCAGCTGAGTCCTAGACCCCTTCTCTATATATTCAAAGGGTAAGATTTTTTTTTTTGCTTTTTTTTTTGTGAGGCAATCAAGGTTAAGTGACTTGCCCAGGTTCACACAGCTAGTAAGTGTCAAGTGTCTCAGGCCGGATTTGAACTCAGGTCGTCCTGACTCTAAGGCTGGAGCAATATCCACTGGGCCACCCAGCTGCCCCCAGTGGTTAAGGTTTTTAGAGGTATTCTAGGTACCAAGTCCAAAAGAGTGACCAGAAAGCCCTTAGCTCTATGTGGCACCAAAAAAAACCAGTGTGATGCTCCTACCTCCCTCTGCCCTCCCACTGTACCCCCTGATTACCTCTTTCACCATTCTCCCCTCTTTGTAAGAGAACAGGATGAGGGGTAGCTGTCACTGATCATCCAGGCTGTCACCCAATCAATTGCACTAAAATCTGTCATCAAAAATCAACTGATGCTCAGATTCCTCAAGAACCTAGCCAATAGCTCAATGATGTTCAGATTCCTTAAGAATCTGGCCAATATGGCAGATCTTTACTAAACCTTGAAAAACAACAAAAAGAATCAATTGGCCATTATTAATGGGGAGAGGAGAACACTGCCCCTGCTAGGCCAGGCACTGAGGGACTAAGGTGGTTTTCCTCTACCTGCCTCCACCTGTTCACTTAACAAGCCTGCTCTATTCTCTTTTTCCTGAAGGAGATTCCAAAGACACCGACCGAGCTTGATGGTTCTCAGAGTCCCATCCTCTTCTACTGGACGGAGCATTACTCTTACGGCACCTTTGCCTCTGTTGCCAATCCAGAACTGCTTCTGGCTACCCAAAGCAAGGACGGTGAGCCAGTGATCATGGCAAAAGGGCTTCCTGCTCTTGTTCACTTCCTAGTGACTGAGGAGTGAAAGCACACACTGTCAGGAAGGAAAGACCTCTGCAGCTCTCTTGTCATTAGATCGTGTCTTTAAGAGCTGAGAGGGAACCTCAAAGGGCTTCTTGTCTGACTGCTCCATTTTGCAGGTGGGGAAACTGCTTACCCAAGGTTAGTCAGAAAGTAAGTGTCAGAGGCAAGATTTGAACCCACACCCTAACTACAGGGCCACCATACTTTCTGCTGAATCACACTACCGTAGTCTACCTGTATGATGATGGTATGTACTATGTACACGATGAAACCAAATCCTTTACTCTCAGTCATGTGCCATGCAGATGGCTTTAGGGTGAGCCCTTGTCATTCTGAATGAATGTTTGTGAACAAGTTATGAGAGTCCGGTGGACCCAGCACTAACTCACGATTATTAGTTACTATTTTGAGAACACCCTATATTTTGCAAAGGGCTAATCATTTTAATTAACATTCTTCATTACTGTTTTATGAGGCAGACTACTGACCATACCTACCTGAAAACAATACTATCAGAGATATTGGTATTATATTATGGAGAAGTTAAGCAAGTAATGAGAGAAATGGAAAAATATGTAGTGAAATCAGAATCAGAACTCACAATCCCAGAATCGTTTTGCCTGTTGCTTGGAAAACTTCCTGCTTCGGGTTTCAGATAGATAATACACCTCAGTTTACCATCTTCAAGAGAGTGAACAGTTCTTATCATTTTCCCACCTCAATGGGAACTAGTAACAATACCATCATTTCAATAAAACATTTTGAGAGAATCTGAACCACGGAATGAATAGTGGAATCCAAACTTGAGAAGATGCCCCCAGAAGTCAACTAGTCCAATTTGTACATGAAAAAAAAAATGGTTAATCAGCATACACATGGAGATCTCCAAGGAAGGGAAATCTATCTGCTCTAGAGGTACCCCATTCCACTATGGGACAGCTTTAATTATTAGGAAATTGTACATTAGTTTTGTCCCTGATGTTTTGCCAAAATTTTGACTACCACACATTGCTTCTGGTTCAGTCCTCTGGAAAAAAGAGAAAAAGTCGAGTCCCTCCCCCATGTAATAGCCTTTCAAATACTTGAGCAGAACTCTCATGTTCCCCTTTGAGTCTCCTCTCTCAGGCTAAACATCCCCACTTCCTTCAGCCTAGCCTGAAGTGTCATGAACTCAAGGCCCATGACTAACCTGACTGCTCTGCTGTTTATCAGCATCCTCCTTAAACTATGGTGCCCAGAACTGAACACAGTACCCCAGGTGAGGACTGATGGGTGTTGTATGACTGCAAAGTATTTAAGACAATGCAAATATGTGTACATTTATGTGTTGCCCCACTGCAACGCCTGGACATTAGCGTATGGAGAGAGCAGAATAACAAAATGACTGTTACCTACCCAGCTCTGGTGCACCAAAGGGCCAAGGCAGATGAAAGCAAGAGGAGATCAAGGATTCCCCCACACTGGCCATTGTCTACTCTCTGAAAAGAGTTCTTGTCTAGAGATCACAAAAATTGAGTCTAGAATCCCCAATCTGGAAAGGATCTCAGACAGACTAGTCTATCCCTTCCCCAAAGCATGAATCCTGTCCACAGATTTTCCACAAGTAATCTCAGTCGAGCCTCTGCTTGATGCTCTCTGGTGACAGCTCCATGCTGACTGGTTTTCTGTATACTTCAGGTGAAATCTGCCTTCCTGTACATTTGGGTTGAGTGGCAGGTAACACTCAAAAGGTGACTTGGACAGGCTAAAAGTGGTCAGTGGGTTTTGCAGCTTTTAGGGCTCTATGTGAGAAACCAGATGAATGGTGATGGTAATAGTGATGTTAACATATTTATATAACACTTTGAGGTTACACAGCAACTCCCTTTGGACAACCTCATGATAGTGCAAATATCATCCCCATTGTCCTCATTTCCCCCTCCTAGAGCCCTCACTTCCTTGAAGATACAGCTCTGGCCCCATCTTCTGCCCAGAGTTTTCCCTAATACTCCTAGCTGCGAGTGCCTTTCCTCCCAAACTACCTTGTGCTTACCTACTTTGAATGCAGTTTTATTTATTCACTGGATATTTATTCTTCATTTTCTTATATAAATGTATATCTTATCTCCCCCATTATAATGTAAACCCCGTGAGAGTAGGAATTGTTTTAAAAAGTCACATAGTGCCTAATACATATTTATTGATTAATATATGCAGATACGTGCATTCATGTATTTATATATTTATTCATTTTTATTAACATATTTATAGATTTATTGTTATTACAAACACTAAAAGAGTAAATAGATTTAAACACTCACCTAAGTATATTTTGATTTATTTCCAAATATGCCTCAGTAAACTGATATGAGACTGGCAGTTTCTTGCATGTGGGGACGATCATTGGTTTTCCTTTGAATGAAGACTAGACATTGTTTCCAGAGACTGTCAATGCTTCAGACTGGCCTGAGTGTTTTTGCTCCCCACCTAACAGTTCTGGGTAAGTTGGCCCTTTCTAGCTGACCATTCCCAGCAGGGGGCCACAGAACCTCCTTCCTTCAAGTTGGACTTCAGAGTAGCTATGAATGTTGTATCCAGGGCCCCAGTGGACAGCCTAGGTATTCATATGAGAATGAAATTAATACAGGGGTGGAGCCAAGATGGCAGAGTAAAAGCAGTGACTTGCTTGAGCTCTCCCCCAAACCCCTCCAAATACCTGGTAAAAATGGCTCTAAACAAATTCTAAAGCAGCAGAACCCACAAAAAGACAGAGTGAAACAAATTTCCAGCCCAAGACAACCTAGAAGGCTGATTGGAAAGGTATATTGCAAAGGGCTGGGAGAGGAATGCAGTTTGTTGTGGGAGCACAGGCCCACAGGTTTGCTGAGGCAAACCTGGAGCACTCCTCAGAGGACTGCATCATGGGTGACTGTGGTGGTTTCCAGACTTCTCAATCCATGAACACCAAAGACAGCTTAGAAGGTCAGTAGGAAATGTCTGTGTCTGCGGTAGAGAGAAGCTGGTCCCAGCACCAGTCCTCCAGCACGGCCCCAGGCCTCCTGAGCTTCCAGCCCATAGACTGAGAGGGAATTGAGGGGTTAATCAGAGGGGGATTGCAGGGATTTCTTTGCTGGTGCAGGATTCTCTTGCTTTGCCTGTGCTTGGATCTGGGTTACAGTTCTGTATGGTGGTCCCAGGGCAAAGAGGAGCACTGGTGTGGTGGAGCTTGTTGTGGCTGTGGAGAGAGAATCTTCGTCACAGTTCCAAGACAGAAAAGTGTCCTTGTGGTCACTCACAGAGCAGAGCACAGGCCAGGAAAGGAGTAAACACCTCACCCTTGATCATACCACCTTGGAAGAACTGAGAATTTACATGTCCCTACAAGTATCTCTGAAAACAGCTGCCCAAAACCCCCAAACAGTACATTCTCCACACTGGAAGCAGACCCCTACCTTAACAAAGGGTTTGTAACTCAAGTAATTGGCTAGGATCATGAGCAAGCAGAGCAAAAAGAGTCAGACTATAGAATCTTACTTTGATGATGAAGAAGATCAAAACATGCAACCAGAAGAAGATAACAAAGTCAAAGCTTCCACATACAGAGCCTCCAAGAAAAATATGAATTGGTCCCACACCATGGAATAGCTCAAAAAGGATTTTGAGAAGCAAGTAAGAGAAGCAGAGGAAAAACTGAGAGTGATGCAAGAAAATCATGAAAAACAGGTCAACAGCTTGCTAAAGGAGACCCAAAAATAACTGAAGAAAATAATACCTTAAAAAATAGCTAACCCAAATGGCAAAAGAGGTCCAAAAAGCCAATGAGGAGAAGAATGCCTTCAAAAGTAAAATTGGCCAAATGGAAAAGGACGTCCAAAAGCTTACTGAAGAAAATACTTCCTTGAAAATTAGAATAGAGCAATTGGAAGCTAGTGACTTTATGAGAAATCAAGACACTGTAAAACAAATCCAAAAGAATGAAAAAATAGAAAACAATGTGAAATATCTCATTTGAAAAATAACTGACCTGGAAAATAGATCCAGGAGAGATAATTTAAACATTATTGAACTATCTGAAAGCCATGATCAAAAAAAGAGCCTAGACATCATCTTTCAAGAAATTATCAAGGAAAACTGCCCTGAAATTTTAGAACCAGAGGGCAAAATAAAAGTTGAAAGAATCTACCAAATCCCTCCTGAAAGAGAACCCCAAAGGAAAACTCCTAGGAATGTTGTAGCCAAATTCCAGAGTTCCCAGGTCGAGGAGAAAATATTTCAAGCAGTCAGAAAGAAACAATTCAAGTATTGTGGAAACACAATTAAGATAACACAAGATTTAGCAGCTTCTACTTTAAGGGACAACAGAGCTTGGACTGTAATATTCCAGAGGGCAAAGGAGATAGGATTACAACCAAGAATCACCTACCAGCAAAACTGACCATAATCCTTCAGGGGAAAAATGGACATTCAGTCCATTCTTGATGAAAAGACCAGAGCTGACTAGAAAATTTGACTTTCAGATACAAGACTCAAGAGAAACATGAAGAGGTAAACAGGAAAAAGAAATCATAAAGACTTATTAAGGTTGAGCTGTTTATATTCTGCATGGAAAGATATTTGTAACTCATGAGTCTTTGTCAGTATTAGAGTAGTTACAGGGGGAAAAAATTTATATGTATGGCTAGATAGATAGACAGACAGGCAGGCAGACCAATAGATAGATAGATAGATAGATAGATAGATAGATAGATAGATAGATAGATAGATAGATAGATAGATAGATAGGTAGGTAGGTAGGTAGGTAGGTAGATAGATGGCACAGGGTGAGTTGAAGATGAAGGGGTGATATTTGGAGAATAAAATTAAGGGGTGACAGAGGGCTATATAGATTGAAGGAGAAAAGGTGAGGTAGAATGGGATAAATTATTTCACATAAAACAGACAAGAAAAGGCTTTTACAATGGAGGGGAAATAGGGGAAGGTAAGAGGTAATAAGTGAATCTTATTCTCATAAGATTTGGCTTTAGGACAAAATAACATACACACTCAGTCAGGTATGGAAATTTATCTTACACTACAGGCAAATGGGGGGGAAGGAGACAAGAGAGCAGGAGAGTGATAGAGGGGAGGGCAGATTGGGGGAGGAGGTAATCAGAAGCAAACACTTCTAAGGAGGGACAGGGTCAAAAGAGAGAGTAGAATAAATGGGGGCCAGGATAGGATTAAGGGAAATACAGTTAGTTTTTCACAACATGACTACTATGGAAATGTTTTGCATGACTACACATGTATACCCTGTATTGAGTTGTTTGCCTTCTCAATGAGGGTGGGTGGGGAGGAAGGAAGGTAGAAAATTTGGAACCCAAAGTTTTAAAAACAAAAGTTAAAAAAAAAATAGTTTTCACATGCAACTGGGAAATAAGATATACAGGAAATAGGGTATAGAAATCTATCCTGCCCTATAGGAAAATTGAAGAGGAAGGGGATAAGAGAAGGAGGGGAGAGATAGAAGGGAGGGCAGATTAGGAGAAGGAATATTCAGAATGCATGCCATCTTGGGGTGGGGGAATAGACGAGATGAGCAGAAAATTTGGAACTCAAAATCTTGTGGAAGTGGATGCTGAAAACTAAAAATAAATAAATTAATAATATTGTAATTCAAAATACAGTAAAATAAAAAAAGATTAAAAAAAGAAAATGAAATCAATATAGTACTTTTCTTTTGGTCAGTGGATTTCTCTCTTTTGTTACTCCCTAGGTATACTTCAGCATTCTTGTGTCATTCGTTTTTATCTACAATCAAAGCACTATAGTTGAGCTTTGCTGTGTGTGGATTAGAAGATGATGGAGCATAATGATGCTCTAAAACTGCATTAATGGGACATGATCTGTGTCACTGTTAATTACATTTAATTGAATAACGGGGGCAGCTAGGTGGCGCAGCGCAGAGAGTACTGTCCCTGGAGTCAGCAGGACCTGAGTTCAAATCTGGCCTCACACATATAACACTCACTAGCTGTGTGACTCCGGGCAAGTCACTTAACCACAATTGCCTCACCAAAGAAAAATAAAGAAGAAAAAACAAAGGAAAAAGAGAGTAAAAAAAAAGAGTAAATGAATAATGAGCATGAGTCATTGTTTCATTTTGTAATCAAAAAAAAACCTTACAAGTAGAAAGGTAAAATCCTCCCATATTTATATAGTGTATGTAAGGCACTTCACAATTGATAAAGCTCTTTCCTCACAATAACCTCACGATAATACCAGTGCTTGCATTAGTTTGGTAGTTTGGTAATTTGGTAGGCGAGTGCTCCTTCCAACAATGCAGATGGTCTCCATCCAAATATTTTCATCCACTGTATCTATTTCTTCCCCATAAATCCTCCACAGAGGAGGATATATCTACAGATCACACTTGGACCATTAATGTCTCATTCTCACTACAGGGCTTGCCAACTTCCTTTACCTATCACCCATGTTCTTAACAATGTCTTTGATGCCAGGACTTATGATGTATTGGCCATATCACAGCCTACTAACTCTAAGTGCCTTTTCATTACCCTTTGAACTGTCTATAATTTTAATTCTTCTGAACTTCCAATAAGTCCTACCAGGATACATCATTGGTTTGTGGAAATGACCCTAGCTTGAAGTCTATGCCAGCAGACTACAAAACTCTGGCAGGCCCTAAACCATGCAGGAAAGTCTGAGCATAGTCCCATCTAATAGTTTGTTATCTAAATATTTTAACTTGCCAAGTTTAAAGGCATCCGTCCCCAGAGAGTTGCTCACACACTGATCAAGGTTTTTGGCTATGACAACCAAAGAAGATTCTCTACTAAAGCAAGGAGGGAGATGCCATCTCAATCAGGAGAAAGGACCCCCCCATCTCAATAATATTATGATTCATTCAAGTAATTCTTGTGAAATTGTGGTAGTCTGTGAAGTGCAGGCATGTAGCACACCAGGAAAATATTGGTGTTAAATGGTGTTCTCAGCGGTGAGACATTCAGAATCACAAAAAGTGCCGAGCTTTCTCAGGTATACTACAGCAAAATAGGGGAGTAGAAAGCATACCCAATACTGAGGAGCAGTGGTACATTGGACAGAGCACAGAGCTTGGAATCAGGAAGACTCATCTTCCTGAGTGCAAATCCACCCTCAGACACTTCCTAGCTGTGTCACTCTAGGCAAGTCATTTAGCCCTGTTTGCCTCAGTTCCTCATCTGCAAAATGAGCTGGAGAAGGAAATGACAAACCATTCCAGCATCTTTGCCAAGAAAACCCCAAATGGGGTCACAAGGCATCAGATGCGGCTGAAATGACTCAACAACAACAACTAACATTGGGTCCAGGGATTCTTAACCTTTTTGGTGTCAAGGTCCTCTTTAGCAGTCTCAGGAAGCCTATGGACCCCTGGGTGTAGGAGTTGTGGGGGGAGGTTTTAAATGCATAAAATAAAATGCATAGAATTTCAAAGGAGGCCAATCATATTGAAATACAGTGTTCAGAATATTCTTTAAAACACATTCATGTTAGAACCCTTGTGATTGTCCCCAGTGAACAATGACTATCCATGGCATACATTCTATCAGATGAATTCGATGAGTGCCCATTCTGCTGTCTGTCCCAACCTAGGCAATGTATTTTTCATCCACTTTATTTTTCTAACATGGATGTTGAGACCAATGTCTTGAGCAGGTTTTCTTGAGTGGCCTCTGCTGTATTGCAGGCTCAGGGCTATTAGAATAATGTCAACTAGGACTAGGACTATCGGGAAAATTTGCTATCAGTAAGGAAATCTTCTCTCATTTGGACTCTACACAAGACATTTCCAATGAAGGTGAACACCTCCAGTGAGCATGTCTCCCTGTTAAACATCTCACCTGAAGTCAACAAAAAGGAAGAGCTTGGAGGAGGCGAATGGTTGGTCCAAGTTTACAGAGCTAGTTAGGTGTCAGAGCCAGGAATTAAACCAAAGACTTCTGATTCCAAACCAAAATGGGAATTCCAACAAACTACATTGTCTCTCAATCGCTGTTATACAGATAATAATAATTATGCTGCATGTAATTAGGCAGAAAATGATGAGCAATTCACACACATTCCTGGAAAAAAGAGGTTGGTCTAATTTCATCTTAATATTTTGCAGGGCTTAGCAGTCTCACACACACATTAGGCATTCAATAATTGTTTGCTCTATTGAGTAAATTACTGTTAATTAAGATTAGTTTCATGGTATCAAAAGAAACTTTTAAATGATGCACTCTCTAGTTTTCCTAGTATCACATATACTTAATCTTCCTCACTTTTAGACAGATACAGAGAGAGAGAGAGAGAGAAATATCTATTTTCCCTGAAAGAGTCAACTCCTAGAAGATAAGACTTCCTCTTGTCCTTCCATCCACATTCATTGACCTAATATGGTGCAGGGTTTCAACCCTTAGTTCTATATTTTATATTCTTCTAGGCTTCCTTCCTTCCTTCTCTCCCCGCTACTATAATGCCCCAATGAACTACAGGTTTTCCAAATCCCAGAGGGCAGCCACCCTGAAAAACTACCCATTGAGGCAAATAAATGGTTCAGTGGATAGAGCTCTGGGCCTGGAGTCAGGAGGACCTGAGTTCAAATCTGGCCTCAGATACTTACTGGCTGTGACCAGAGCAAGTCACTTAATCTCTTCATGCCTGAATTTTCTCATCTGTGTAAAAGAGGGTACTATTATCACTACCTCCTAGGGTTGTTGTGAAAATCAAATGAGTTGGGGGTAGCTAGGTTGCCCAGTGGATAGAACACTGGCCCTGAAGTCAGGAGGACCTGAGTTCAAATCTGGCCACAGGTCAAACACTTGACACTTACTTGCTGTGTGAGCCTGAGCAAGTCACTTAGCCCCCATTGCCTAAAAAAAAAGAGAAGAAAAGAAAATCAAATGAGTTAAAGGGTTTAGCCCAGTGCCTGGAACATAGTAGGAACTGTATAAATGCTGATGATTATTATTGTTTCTGTCATTATTAATATTAACTGGAGCACCTTTCTCCCTTGCCTCTCTTTCACTCCTTCCCCAAGGGCCCTGGGCTGCCCAGATCCTGTGAGTAGCTTATTAGGAAGAGTGGTATGGCTATTCATAGTACTTGGAAGAGCTGTCAGTCACCAATTACAAGTCTTCAAGAGAGACAGAAGACCAGCAGGCCTTATCACCGGCCACTACACTCTCCTCACCTCTGGGCACTGTCACCTGGCCTGCTGGTCTACCCTGAGAATGCCTGGGCCCTTAGGACACTTCTGGGCTTTTTCCACTGACTCAGCAGCTGAATTTTTTTCTATCCTTTGTCTCTCCCCATTAAAGAGTAGACTTTTTAAGAACAGGTACTGTCTCTGTTTTTCCTGTTTGTATCCTTAGTGCTCAGTGCAGTGTTTGGCTCCTCATAACAACAATTGCTTTTTTATTCATGCATTCATCCAGATTGTCTTGGAATACCCTGCTTGACTGACCTTTGGCTCCCAGTTTCACCCAAAATGTGCCCTAGGTCTCAAAGGACTCAAATTTTAGAAACTGAGGCGTGAGACTGTGAATGGTCAATAGCACGATCACCACAATATAGAATGGGGGAAGGGGAGCACAAGGAGGAGGAAAGCAGGCTAAGATTACTCAAAGCATGGACTCTAGCTAGCTGGGCAGTTAAGGCCCTGGTGACCCCATCCACTGTCATGTAATCTCTGACTTTTCCCAAGGCCATGACTAGCTGAAGAAGTCTTCTATTCCCTGGGACTCCACCCTATATTTTCCTGCTATTCTATAAAAAGAATGGTAAGATTTAGCCTTACCATGGTTTCCATCAGGACACTCCCTAAAAGAAACAAACCTGAAAAAAGAAAGAGATCAATTGCTGTCCTTTTAATCTACATGCCAACATACATATCTCAACCACCTATCTCCACTCTGAACCTCACAGTTTTCAGTCTCCTCATCCTTACCACCATCACCACCACATTTCTACTGCTTAGTACTGTGCCTGACATATAATAGGTGCTTAATAAATGCTAGCTGACTGACTAACTGACCATATCCTCATGTGCCAAGTCCCTGTTGATCTGATGATACTGAATGTTCTAGTCACCATTCCTAGAATGGCCATACTACTCCATGGAACATGACTTTCACCTCTGAGGAGGTGAAAAAAAAGATCATAAAATCATAGATTCTAAAGAGGCAGAATGAACTTTAGGAGTCATCTAGCATGAGAAAATGACTAAAATGTCCATACCCATTGACCCAAAGATCTCACTGCTAGGCAAATTCTCCAAGGAGGTCAATGACTAACAGAAAGCTTCTATATACAACAAAATATTTATAAGCAGCTTTTTCTGTAGTAGCAATGAACCTGAAACAAAGTAGCTGCCCATTGGCTGGTGAATGGCTAAACAAAGTGTGGTCCAGGAATGTAATCAAACAGTACTGTGCTTCAGAGATGATTAATATGGCCGCTAGGAGAGTAGGGGTTAGTTTCCTCATCTGTAAACTGGGTATAATAACACCTACCTCCCAGGGTTGATGTGAGGATAAAATGAGATCATATTCATATAGTGCTTTGCAATCCTTAAAGGGCTATATAAATTGTGGCTATTATGATTGTTGTCACTGTTCAGAAAACAGAAAGACCTCAGCTCAAATCCCGCCTCAGACACTAACTAGCTATGTGATTCTGGGCAAGTCGCTTGCCTCAGTTTCTTCATTTGTGAAATGCAGATAATAACATTACCTACCTCCCAAGACTGTTGTGAGAATTAAATGAAATAACATGTATAAAGACTTTGTAAGTCTTAAAGCACTGTATGAATGGTTGTTATATAAGGGCATGGGAAGACTGAGATGACCTGGTGCAAACTGAATTAAGAATCAAGGAAACAATATGTAGATGGCAAAAGACTATAGAAAGCAAAAATGAATTTTGGGAAGTGGTAAGGACCAAGTTTGTCCGCAACAGACATAGAAGAATGAACCTGCTCCCTTCTTTGCAGAGGAAACCTCCTCATAACAGTAGAGTTGATTGATGTCTTGGCTAATTTCACTCAACTGTCTTTTCTTATTCTTTTTATAAGGAATGACTATCTAGAACAGGAGAGGATAAGAAAAATATTTTGGGAAATAAATGTGATATAAAAACAAATATACATCCAAAACATTTACAAAAAAATCATCTACTCCTACACCTTCAATGCATCTAAAACATTATATTCAATAAACATCCATTAAGTACCTACTAGGCACTAGATTCAGCCCTGCCCTCAAGAAGTTAACATTCTACTGGGATAAATATGTGCACAGGTAGGAAAAATTAGGTAAACAGAAGAAATAAAGCACTAACCACTAGGAAGTCCAGAGCTGGTCCAACAATTAGCCATTTACCTCCTACTTCACTGCCTTTGTTGATGGGGAACTCATCTTCAAAACAAGCAAAATCAGTTCAAAAAAAACTGATCATAAAACAGTAGTCCATTCTCTTTTAGAGCTTCTCTCATTGACAGAAATATCTTCCTGGTATAACAATCAGAATATGAGCTCCTGGAGAGTAGAGACTGTCTTTCACTTTTTTTGTATCTCCAGCACTTAGCACAATGCCTGGCATATGGTAGGTACTTAATAAATGCTTGTTAATTTGAAGCAAAGAAATATATGTGTATGTACATATATATATATATATATATATATATGCACTACATAGTATAGAGTGCTTGCTATATATATATATATATATATATGCACTACATAGTATAGAGTGCTTGCTATACACACACACACACACACACACACACACGCACACACATATATGTACACGTTCACATAATAGGCACTTAATAAAAGCTTATTGACTGATGGACTGGTTTTTGCCTTTCTTTGTATTCCAGTACTTAGTACAGTGCCTAGCATATGATAGGCATTTAATAAAATGCTTATTGATTATTGGTTAGAGAAATAGCATAATGGGAGTTGAAATGTTGCTAGTCAGAATGGAACCTTATCTGGATTCCCGGAATGAGAGAAAGGACACCAATATGAAAGAAGAGGTTCATGGAGTTTCACTTGCAGAAGGAAATGTTTCCAGGCACGTACAAAGCTGAGGGAGTGAGGGAAGCTTTAAGAGGCACTTTGCAATGTGAGCCCAGAGACTAGAGGCTAGGTGTTGCAGGGACTGCCTCCCATAGGCTCCCTAATGAAGAGTGTGGCTAAAACATGCTAGGGAGACTGATTGAACTGCTTATCCTAGGGAGACCAAGAAAAGGTGGTGATGTGATTTAATTTCCCTTATTTACTCCCTTTCTCTGCCCAAGAGAAATTTACTCCAAACTTTCTCTGGTCTAATTTTGCCCAAAATTCTTGATTTATTAGTAATTTAAAGCTTCCTACTCTCCATAAAAATAAGACAGATTTTATTTTTTTTATTCATGTGTATTCTTTTGTTCTTCCTTTTTTTTTTGTTTTTCTTTTTGGTAAGGCAATGGGGGTTGAGGAACTTGCCCAGGGTCACACAGCTAATAGATGTTAAGTGCCTGAATCAGATTTGAACTCAGGCCCTCCTGACTCCAAGGCAGGAGCTTTATCCACTGCGCCACCTAGCTGCCCCTATTCATGTGTATTCTTAATTGCAAATGGAGATATAAGGAGCAAGGGAATAGTGTTGGTACTGATATACAGAAAAATCAGAGATCAAATCCCTCTGTCTAAAAGTCCTTGGTTTTCTTTTTTAGTCCTAGATGGGGGCTCTGAGCTAACAATGAGAATCATATAGGTTTGATAATTAATCATTTTTCAGATAAACTTTGTAAAAGATCACCGTAGTATATCCATGGGCTTTCTGCCCTCAAGCTAGAGCATCATTTGCTGCCTGGGAGAAGGCTAGGTAGTCAAGTTATGTTTATTCATTCATTTTTTCTTTTGCTCTTCTCTTCACCCCTTAACCTCTGCAGAGAAAACTTGTAGAGCTTAGGGAGGAAGAATTGTCCAGTGGAAGGAAAGAAGAGAATGTCTCTGAAAATTCTAGATTTCCCAAATCTCAACAGTTGGAGCCAGAGAAGGGAGATAATATCCTTCCCCCTTTGTTTTCACCTTCAACCTCAAGCCTATACTGGACAGGCTCATCAGGCTACTCTCATATTTAGTCCAAACCTGCCTGTATGTAAATTCCATCTATTCTTCTTGGCTCCACCTCCTAGAGTCCCTTTGTGACTGCCTTTCAAATACTGAAGATGGTTATTCTCTGTTCATCTTTTTTTCCTTCTAGGTTCAATAACCCAGTTCCTTCAGCCACTCTTTTCATGACAAAATTGAAAGGTTCTTCACAGTCCTGGTCACCCTCTTCTAGACATGCTCCAACTGGTCAAGGTCTCTTTTTAAAAACAGTAGCCAAAACCGAACACGATATTCTGATGTGGTCTCACCAGCATCAGAGATAACAGATCTTTGATTTGGAATGGCTATAAATGCCTCCTAACCTAACATTGCGTTAGCTGTTTTGTCTATTTTCTGACTAAATGTTTTTCACATGACCTAAACCATATGTCCTTTATATTGTATTTGTGCAGTTGATACTATGGTGCCTACATGAAAGGCTTCATGTTTATTCCTATTAGCTTTCATCATGTTACATTCACTCTCTTGTTCTAACCTGTCAAGTTATTTTTGCACCCTGTTTCTGCCATCCTATAACTTTTTTCAAATTGGCTCAGCACTCCTCCTGTGTCTTCATCCCAGTCATCAGAGGCAAATCGAATAGTACAAGGAGCAAGAAATAGCCTTAGGGCATGCCATCAAAGATGTCCCTCCAAGTTGGCATTGAAACACTCCTTTCTGTGAGTATGCTGATTCAATGAGTTACAACATCCCACTCCATTCCATGTAACAAACTAGCTGTCCAACTCCAACTTGTCCATGAAAATAGCATGGACACTTAAATTATGTGGATTTGCCCAATGTAGCATATCACTGACCTATTAAGACTTCTATCCAACAAAAGAAAAGCAATGAAGTCAGCCTGGCACTTGGAAAGAGAAAGCTGAAGCACCAGGAAGCTGTGTTAACGTTCAATTTTTGCCTGGCATGAGGTTTATCCGCCTTCAACTGCATAGATGAAACATAAAGCCCCACAGAGATCTAATTTTGCACACTGGTCTGAATGCATTAGAGGAGTATAACATTAGCCTCTCATATGAGTCATCACGAAGAAGAGCCAACAATTAAAATAATTCAGAAAGTAAAACTCTGACCGTAACACCAAATGTAATAATATTTTAAAATGTTAACTATTGTGCAAGGATTTTCCACTAGAATTTGACTCTGTGCCTCATAGTGGCAAGGCTGGTTCTCAAAGATTATGCCAGCAGAGTGTCAGCTCCTCCAAGAGCTCCCAGTCACAGGAATAGCTGCAAGTATGGGTCCAGTGCGGTTCTGTCCATGTTCAAATGTAACATCCATGAAAACAAGGAGTATGGTTCCAATGAATCTTAATATCACTGACTACCAAATTTTTTGGTCCCAGGACTCCTTAACATTCTCAAAAGTTATTGGCAATCCCAAAGAGTTTTTATTTATGTGGATTACATATATTGATTTACTGTGATAGAAATTGAAACTAATCATTTTTAATGTTTATTCATTCACTTTAAATAACAACAGTAAATTCACTACTGTTGTTGTTCTTCAGTTGTTTCAGTCACGTCCAATTTTTCATGACCCTACTTGGGATTTTCTTGGCAAAGATACAGGAGTGGTTTACCATTTTCTTTTCCAACTCATTTTAAAGATGAGGAAATTTCGGTAGAGTTAAGTGACTTGACCAGGGTCACACAGCTAGGAAATACCTGTGGCTTCCTGACTCTGAATTCCAAGCCAACACTCTATCCACTGTGCCACTCACCTGTCCAAACCCACTATGTGTTAACATAAATAACTTTTTTTTAAAATAACTATACTTTTTTAAAAAGGGCAGCTAGGCACAGTGGATAGAACACCAGCCCTGAAGTCAAGAGGACCTGAGTTCAAATCCGACCTCAGACCAAATACTTGAGACTTATTAGCTGTGTGCCCCTGGGCAAGTCACTTAACCTCAATTGTCTAAAACAAAACAAAAAAAACCCACTATATTTTCCCAAACAAAAAATTGAATAAGAGTGGAATTGTTTCACACATTTTTGCAAGTCTCTTTAATATCTGACATAATAGAAGACAGATGGATTCTCCTATCTGCTTCTGCATTATATCTGTAGCAATATGTTGTTTTGATTGATATATACAAAGACCATCCACCTTTTCATAATTGTGTAGTTGGAAAAGGAGAGGAATATTTTAATAGGCAAATGACGTCTCAGAATTATTATGAAAACAGTTTTGACCTCTTAGATCCCCTAAAAGGATCTCAAGGACCTCCAGAGGTCCATGGACCACCCTTTGAGAATGGCTACTCTGCATGCATAGGCTTCACAATGAACTGCACACACAGTGGTTGCCCAGCCATAATTCATTCTTGATGGTGATCTATAGAGTAGATTGGAATAATGGGCATGTAATAGTATACTCTTTTTAAGGAAAAAAGCTTTTCCACAAATATTTTAAGGCTTTCAATAAATTGGAAGTAAACACCTCCAACTCATCTTCAAAGAGCACAAACTCCAGGCTCTTTGTCATTATACTTGCCCCACTTTGAACACTCTCCAGATCACTGATTTCCTTCACACAATGGGATGCCCAGAACAGAACACAATCCTCTGGGGGGGATCCGGCCAGGGTAGAGGATGGCAGAACCATCCCTTCTTATTGCCAGAAGCTATGCCTCTCCCAACGTATACTGGGCGTTTTGGCCACTCTATCACACATCTCCAGCTTGTGGTTGACCAAGACCCACAGATTCTTTTCAGACAAAGTGCAATCTGCCCGTTCCTCCCTCATTTTGTACTGATGAAATCAGTTTTTTGAAATCCAAGCAAATACAAGCTTTACATTCATCCTTAAGTTTCACTTTACTAAATTTGGTCCAATGCACTGGCCTATAAACATCTTTTTGAATCCTGATTCTATCTTTCTAGGCCTCAGCTGTCCCAGCAAATTGATGAGTGTTGTCTATGCATTTATCAAAGTAATTGATAAATGTATTAGAGAATAGTGTCCTTGGAGCACTGGCAGGTCATGGACTCTACCTAAAGCTTGATGCAAAGAATTCTCCTCAAGCATGTTCCCAGATGGTCTTGGTTTCAATGTTTTGCTTTTGAGGTAACGTGATTTGGCCAAGATCTCATCATACATGCTCCCAGAAGGAGACTACGTCATGGGGGCTTTCTTCTCACAACAGCACATGGAACACCCATGGACAAAACAACCATCAGACTCAAAGGCAGCCCCCATACCACTGACCAGAGGAAAACCAGTTGGAAAGTAAGCTCTGATCACCACCTGGCCACAATGGCAGGGATGCATTCATGTGTCCTCAGCACTTAGCATAGAGCATGTAACATACTATAGTCAGTCAATAAACATTTATCAAGCACCTGCTATGTGTCAGCTAGGTGATGTAGTGCAAATAGTGGGACTTGAAGGCAGTAAGACTTGAGTTTGAATCCTCCCTAGGACACTGACTAGCTGTGGGACCCTGGGCAAATCATCTAACTACTCTATGCCTCAGTTTCTCCATCTGCAAAATGGGAATAATGACAGTTCCAACCCCTCCCCCGGATTGTTGATTGATTGGACAAGGTTTAGCACTGCCAAGGTTTATAGAGCTTTCACAAATGTTTCACAGATCTCTTTGGTGATTTTTACTTGCCTTCACCTGCACTAGAAACAAAATTTCTGCCTTTCCCAAGCCGTGTAAATCACCAAGCCAGCGCATGCAACATGAAGTGCGCCATGGTTGAAAGGAGAGCTGAGAGCTTGACCCTAGTCTGAGTCACTGTTAAATTCCTTGTGGGATCAATGGAAAACAAAGGGATTCCTGCTTTTACTAGCCTGGTGACATCATCACGCTGTGGGCTACTGTGTGGATGGGAAGTCACAGCCAAGACCCCCTTGCTGGGTTCTGATGCACTTTGCTGCACCCTGCTGGTAGGTCACTGAATTGCAGCTACTACATAGTCCCTTACTCTGCAAGAGACCTCAAGAGTCCATAGAGTCCAACTGCCCCATTTTACAGATGAGAAAAGTGAGTCCCAGAGAAGTGCAATGGATTGCCCAAAGCATACACAACTAGAAAGTGGAAGTGTCAAGATTTGAACCCATGTCCTCAGACACTAGCAATTCTGTCTGAGAGGGGAGCAGGAGGTAGAGAGTAGAGCACAGGAGAGATAGTGTTTGTAAAGAGCTTTAAACCTTCAGCAAGCTACATAAATAGAATGTAAGCTCATGGCAAGCAGGGATGGTTTCATTCTCTGTACTTGTCTCTCTAGAGACTAGCACAATGCCCAGCAGGCAGATCTGCACGAGGGACAGGGCAGACCTGAAGAGCTTCTCCTCTGTCCTCTCTAGGGAGCTGGGTCACCTGGAAGTCCACGTCCACTCTGGGTGCCAGTGGTGCTGAACCCCCCCCCCGCCCAAGTAATGCTCACATCCCCTCAGGAGACGACTGACCTTTGCCTAGGACAGAGCTTGCTAACCTTTTTCTGTCCTCCTAGCCCCTGGATTTCAGTAAACCCGCCCTTTTCAGTATTAAAAGTGCTTTCTATACATAGGCATATAAAAATAAAATAATTAAAGCCTTGGAGCACAAGTAGTATGAATGGGATATACCCCTTCAAGTGCACTTCAAAAATGTTGTGACTCTTCTGTTTAAGAAGGCCCTGTCCTGCCTGGCTCCATCTGCCAACGTCTAGCGGGGGTTTTTTCCTGATGTTCTCCAGTGTATACAAGCAGGGCTATAGTTCTCTGATCCCCACCCCTGGTCTAGGGATAGGATGTTATATATTGTGGTCCATTTGTTTATTATATTCTGAAATTAAAGTATGTAGAATAAAAAGGAATACAATTTTTACACAGAAAGAAAAATTGCTTGGCAATCAATTCCAAAAAATCAAATCAAAATATCTCCCATATGTCCCTAGGGGAATGTATACTGCAGGATGGGAACACCTGCACCGGAATAAGTACAACCTAGGGGGAAAAGTCAAGAGAAAAGCTTGGCTCATTATGTATTTGCTAACATTTCTTTACCTATGATTCGTGTTTTATATGTTTGTTTATTAAACAAAGGTAAGAGATTAAATGGGTCGTGGAACATATGAGAGGGAAAGTCATTGATGACTGATAACATAACCCAAAGGTAAAGTCCAGGTGAAACTATTTCCTTTTCAGTTGATAACAATACATTAACTATGGATGAAATTCCTGCCAAGAGACATGTCTAAAGAGAGAGAAATTGCTAGCCTAACTGAGAGGATGACTTTGGTAGACAGTGTTTCATTTCCTAATTGCATGACCATCCTGTAAGTCTGACAGACATATTCAGAATACACGCTTATGATCTAGTTAGAGAATAATCCTTTATAGGAGTGATGAGCATTAAAAAAAACAAAAAACAGTGACAATCTAGGTTACAGCCTAGCTCCCCTTGAACCATTTATGCTGAACCACAATGTCCTCAGCATTACTTTCTTTTAAATGATGAGCAAATTAGAAAAATGGGTGTTTTCTAGGGAGTATCCCAACGACTTAAAAGACTCCCCCTAAGAAACTGCTTGGTGGGAATGCCTCAATAATGAAGTAAAAATCAATATGGCATCCATGTCTTTTCTACTCAAAAGATATAATGATTCAATCTGCATTCAAACTCCATAGTTCTTTCTTTGGATGTGGATAGCATTTTTCATCATGAGACCTTTGGAGATGTCTTAGATCCTTGCATTGCTGAGAAGTGCTAAGTCTATCAAAGTTAGTCATTGCACAACGTGGCTGTCGCTGTGTCCAATGTTCTCCTGGTCCTGCTCACTTCACTCAGCATCAGTCCATATGAGTCTTTCCAGGTTTTTCTGAAGTCAGCCTGCTCATCATTTTTTTATAGCAAAATAGTATTCCCTTACATTCGTAGACCACAGCTTCTTCAGCCATTCCCCAGTTGATGGGCATCTTCTCAATTTCCAATTCTTTGCCACCACAAAAAGAGCCATAGGAGATAGCTCAAACAGAAGGGGGAGGGTAAAGAGAAAATAATTTGGAGATTATATTGCAGGGTGAAAGACAACGACACTTTAACACCATCTCCAAGTATTGAGTTAAGTCTTCTCATTTCTTTCTAGTTGCTTCTCTGGCTAATCTTTGAGCTTCAGCACTGCCTTCAGCCAAGCAGGTACATACTTCCACTCAACATCCATGTCTCAAGTCATATTATCCAGCTTAGCGAATTGGTGTCTGTGGACAACCTCTTTATTTTTACTTGTTTTCCAGTCATTTTCTTTCCATTTGTGAATCCATTCATTCATACCTTTGGTGATAAGTTGGTTATGTGTGCACACAGTAATTCTGCCCGTATTTTGGGACTTTGCTTGCTCAATCACTTAGGTAGCTGCTTCTAATGATACACTTGGTTTCTCTGTCGTCCAGAATATGTATCACTTATGTTTAGATCATTGTCTGCTCCTCAGGAGGCACCAATAGGTCCTTGCGCCCCTGGTCTTCCTTTGTTTTTGCAGACACCCTTGATATACACGGTGTTAGGGTCTGATTCCTGGTATGGTTGCCCATACCAGCATTCAGAGCCTCTAGTCTGCCAACTGTAGTCATAGCTCCTTGGATTGTGTTTCCAACTCATCTCCTGTCTTTCCAAAGGCTTGGTGAAAAAGTAAAGTAAGTCAGACCTTCAGAGACTGTGAAATGCTATATTTTTGTACATATGGGTCCTTTTCCTCCTCATTTCACCTCTGTGACACCTAGTAATGATATCACTGGGCCAAAAGGGGTACCTAATTTAACAGGTTTGGGGGCCTCGCTCCAAATTCCTTTCCAGATTGGGCCTAGTTCATGGCATGAATGCACCAACAATGTGTGATCCTGCTGACAACATTACTAGTTACTTTCACCCTAGGCAACCGTGACTTAGTCAACAAATAGTAAGCCAACTTAAAGGTTCCAAATGGCACATACGTTGTCTGGCACAACCAAAGCTATGGCTCTGTTTTGGTTTGATCAGACTTACTGGTATAAAAAAAAAAAAAGACATTTAGATCATTTGGTTTGGTTTGTTGGGGAATATGACCCTCTGGCCTCGCCTGGCTTGGGCCACTGCCCTCCTGACTTTCCTCCTACCCCTCTGGCCATTCCTTCCCAGCCCCCTTTGCTTTGATCATCCAGGTTCTGCCAGCTTAGCACGGATATTCCTGAGTGCTCCCTCCTGGTCCCTCCTCTGCTCTCTGTCCTCTTCCTTGGAGGCCTCATCGGACACCATTTGGCCCTGAGTTCCAGTCATGGGTCATCAGGCGCCTTCTGAACACCAGCCTTTATGTGGGGTATTAGGTTTACAAAACAGAACAGTCCTTTCCTTCTATTGGGAGGAAACAACCCATCCACTGAAAAGTCAATGGGAAATACATGCAGAGATAGTGTCGGGGGTCAAGCAAACCCTAGCAAGTGCCCTGAGCAGGACTAGACTCCTGGTAGGGATTGAGGAGAGTGGAGGTGGGGAGGGAGTGCATTCCAGCTGGGAGGGGCAGCCAGTGCAAAGGCCTGGAAACAGGGGAGGGGCCAGGAGGCTGCCACAGGACCCTGGAGGGAAGGAATGAGCAGCCTGAAGCTGGATGGGGAAGGGCTTTAAAAGCCAAACAAACACAGGAGTTTGGGTCTTATCCCAGGGGCCAGAGAGAGCCCCTGGACCTCCCTACACGGGTCAGGTCTGTGCTTTAGGAATGTCCCGCTGACAGCTGTGTGGAGGATGGGCTGCAGGAAGGATGTGTGATGAGCCACAAGCCATACTGAGCATGGGGGCAGAGAGGCAGGAGGCCCTGGAGAGGGCGGGGCCCCAAAGCCCCAGGAAGGAGAGGGCAGCAGTCAGCTGTGGCCAGTGCTGCAGAGAGGTGAGGCAGGCTGAGGATAGAGAAAAACCAATGCAGACGTCAAAGAGGCTCCAGAGGCATGAGGGGGGAGGAGACACAGGCTGGACTAGCAAAGGGAAGGAGATGGATTGTGAGCAACAGCTACCAGTCACTGGTCTTTTGTATTTGACCAAAATGCCACATTTTACTGATAGTGTTCGTGAGATCCCAGCCACAGAGCTGGGAGAGACCTTAGCAGTCATCTAATCTCACCCCTTCATTGTAAAGATGAGGAAACTGAGGCCTAGCAAAGTTAAATGATGTGTCCAGTGTCACACAGGCTAAAGCAGGATTCGAACCCAGGACTTTGGACTGCAGATCCAGCCCTCTTACCATCAATGTTTCATTCCTCGTGGCTATTATGCCTACATCTCTCAGTTTCCAAATGACCCTGTCCAAATGTCAGTGAAAGTGTCCCGTGACCATATGTAAGGTGGTTTGGCCTGATTTCGGTATCTAAGCTTATTTGCCAGCACTGTGCACACAGAGAATCCACTAAGAATCAGCATGATCATCTTTTCTGTTTGAATAGGCACTTGGGGGCTGTGGTGGACAGATCAGTAGACTTGGCAGGAAGACCCAGGTTCAAATCCAGCCTCAGATACTGACTAGCTGCGTGATCCTGGGCTAGGCATTCTGCCTATTTGCCTCAGTTTCTTCATCTGTAAAATGGTCACCTATCTCCTAGGGTGGTTGTGATGTTCAGACATCACACATCAAACATCTGAAAAGCCCTTTGCAAACTTGGACTTGCCATATGAATGTGAGCTATTGCTCTTACTAATAGGATGGGAAGGTCTTCAGGAATGAAGATGTGAGTCACGATTTGTCGGAGGTCTCTACATCTAAACAGGAATATCACATTTTAGCTCCTTCCGTTGTGACCTCGAGATTGATTGTAATTTTTTCCTCTTCCATAGGCCTTATCTCAAAGACCAGAAACAGTGTTCAAAGCCACCAACCTCTAGATCTGTAAGTAGAAATTAATTGCAATATTTCAGAAGTGCCCACTGAAATGACTCTTACACCACTTACTACGTGCCAGTCATATAAATATATACATATATATATTTACATACATAAATTGTATATGAGCTTCAGTCTCACGTGGCCAGTGTATGTATACACATGTGTGTAAATGTGTGTGCATGTGTCTATGTGTAATATATAAATATATAATTACTGTTCTATAAAGAGCAGCTAGGCGGAGCAGCACAGAAAGTGCCAGGTCTGGAGTTCAGAAGACTCATCTTCCTGAGTTCAAATCCAGACTCAGTCACTTACTAGTTGGGTGACCCTGGGCAAGTCACTTCACCCTGTTTGCCTCAGTTTCCTCATCTTTCAAACAAACTGGAGAATATGATGGCAAGAAAACCCCAAATGGGGTCATGAAAACCCCACGGCCTACACTGCTGAAAAACAGCTAGACTACAACAACATTGTTCTATGAACTATCCCTAGAGTACAAAGAATAGTTTCACTTCTGGCAGGCTTCTGTGAATGTGCCCTTCAGAACAGAGCTCTAAAACCAGAGAATAAAGAGCAGCTGAGCATCTGTGAACAGCAGCTAACTGGCTGACTTTCACAGAGCACAGTGATGAAGGCAAAGACAGAGCTTACTGCCTAAGTGAAGAGCAGGGTGTGACAATACTCTACCTCCAATAGTAACACTTCCAAACTTATTTCCTTGTGTCTGTATCTTCCCCAAGCTTTCCTCCTCTTTTTTATCTATCTGCATTATAGTATTTCTCTCCTATGTCCTTGTCTCCCTGTCTCCCTCCTCTTTTCCCTTTCTCCTCTCCCCTCCTCACTTGGACTTTTTTTTTATTTCTTCAAGATTGGGGAATTTCATCACCATAAGCACTCCCTCCAACCACACAAATCTCGACCCCGCTGAGATGTCACATTGTCATCTTTAGTCAACCAGGTGTGGAGACTCAGGACTTCATATGGTCTCATCACTTGGCTGTCTTCCCTGAGATAAGCGTACCTTAGGATTGAATCACGTGTCAAACCTATATAATACTTATTGACTATTTTTTGTGTTTCTTGATCTTAAGTTAAAAATCGATTGAATTTGTCTCCTCTTCGATATTAGGAGATTATTTTGTCATCTACAATTCCTTTTATTGTTTGGTCATTTTTCAATCATGTCCAACTTTTCATGACCATGTTTGGGGTTTTATCAGCAAAAAGAATACTGGAGTAGTTTGCTATTTCCTTCTCCAGCTCATTTTACAGATGAGGCAACTGAGGCAGGTTTCAGTGACTTGCCCAGGGTTGCACAGCTAGTAAGTGTCAGAGGCTACATCTGAACTCATGAAGATGAGTCGTCTTAACTCCAGGCCCTGCGCTCCATCCACTTGTGTCACCTAGCTGCCCCCCACTATCTTCTTTACAGTTTTATTATATTGTGTCTAATAAAGTATATGTGGTCATGGTATGTATTACCTGGGCAATACAAATAAAGAAGGTCAGTAGGCCTTAAGGACATGTCCCAGATAAGCCAAATAGAGATGTCTACAATTCTCATATTCCAAAATTATTTCAAATATTTTCCATGCCCTTAGAAGAATATTGAGTCAGAGCCAGTACATCTTGCCATGTCATGATACATGTAAACTCTGTAGAAGATCTTAGAGGCAGCTAAGTGGGACTGGAGGCAGGAAGACGTGAGTTCAAATCCAGCCTCAGACACTTACTCGCTGTGTGTCCCTGAGAAAGTTACTTGAACCATTTGCCTCAGTTTCTCATCTATAAAATAGGGATAATAATAGCACCTACCCCCACGATTGTTTTGAGGATCAAATGAGATAATGTTTGTAAAGCGCTTTGTAAACCTTAAAGCACTGTATAACTGATAGTTGTTGCTGCAGATACCTTCTAGTGAACATTGTGGAAACTGGATTTTTTGGGAGAATGGCACTATGAATGTCAGATGCCACTCGACAGGTGGCTTTAGTGTCATGGCAATTGGTAACAAAATTTGATTAGCCTACACTCTCTGGTTAATTCATTGACAGTCTGCTTTTCTGTAGGCTTGCAGAATACCACGACCATTCATGGATCTGTAGTACACACAGTAAGATGGAGTGTTACAGATACAGTTGATGAGGGTCAAGACTAGGAAAAGTGGGAAGAGGTGAAACTGAAACAGGGATGAACTAGAAGAAGATGGAGCAATCACAAGGCCCAGAAGCCATAAAGGGAAAAAAACAAACTCAGGAAGATAGAAGTATTGGGAGAGAGATGGAAGAATAAGAGATTATGATTACCAAGGAGCAATTCAGAGTTCAGGCTCTTGGAAGTGCATCAGTTTCAGATGATAATGAGGTCTGAGGCTTTATGAACACAGGTCATAATGATAAAGATTATGAACACGGTACAAATATTTTTTTATTTTTTATTTCTTTTTATTAATTTTTATTGTGTGATGGGGAAGTCAGGGCTGTTTCTCATAGTTATGAGGTTATTGAACTGACTAAAACCTGTCCAATGGAATGTGAAAATTTACTTAGGGCCTCAACCATCCCCCCGATAAGAAGCCAAAAAAAGGAGTCAAGGCTTCCCAAAGGAGTTGGGTTTGCCTTATTTGAGGAAGATTCCCAACGGCTTCCTAATCTGTAGTATTTTTGAGACATGTAAATCTCCCTTCTCATTCAGCCAGTTGGGAACCTTTAAATATAAGTTCATCTGTAACCTGTAAATAGACTCAGAGAGTCTGTTTATTTAGGTCTGTCTCCTTAGGGGAATGCATGAGATTATCATTCTGTTCAACAGAGTTTGCTCAACCTTTATCAAATGAAGCATTAGACAATAAATCTGTTTGACTAGGTTTGCATGACCGTTATGGTCTAAATATTGTTCCATATTAAAAAAAAAGATTATTTCTCTATCTCTCTGATGTAATTATCTCTATCAAGGCTTGTCAGAAATTCCCATCTTTGTTCCGGGTCATTTTTCTACCTCCCAAACCTGAGCTTAAGCATTATAAAAGCGAGAGTATTGCCTCTATAATGTCTGTGCTGTTGAAGAGTTATTCAGCAGCGCTATTGAACTCGTGGAAGATATTTCCCCCCCTAAGAAATTTGGTAAATCACATAAGGACAAGTAGTAGGGCTGGAACTGGCACTTCACTTCAGAAACTCTCCCATGCCCACCGGGTCATATTTGCTTTGGAGACTTTGAAGGAGAAAACCTAGTAGAGGGTTAAAGACTACTGCTGTTTTGTTAGCATAAAAATCACAAAATGAGGTAAGTCTGTCTTCTGTTTGTGTTCTGCCCTTTGTTTTTGATTGGAGGAATGGGATTGTCTCTTACATTTGAATAGCCTGTTGATATTTTGGGATGCTCCATCTGCTATCGGCTCAGACATTCTGATGAGCATGGTGCTGTGATTCAGGTATCTAAAGTACAGGCCTACTTACTAGTTCTGTGACTCTGGGCAAGTCACTTAACCACAATTGCCTAAAAAAACAAACAAAAAACAAACAAACAAACAAAAGCAATGAAGTAAAGACCAGACTGAGAAATTCCAGGTTTTAACAGACAGAACAAGGCATTTTTTTCTTAACCCTGATTGCCTCACTATCTTGTGCCTTTTTTTGCCTCATTTTTCTGCAGGCACAAAAGTAAGAGATTTGTCTCTTTCTTGTGGTCATTGTCTCTGAGTCCCAGGTATTTAACCCTGGTAGAGTCTGCTTTCTGACCACTGCTTCTGATTGTTAATAAAGCGATCCTGGTTCAGTGGCTTTTGCTTTGAGAAAACCAAAAATATCTCCAAGTAAAATTGCTTTTTAAAAAAAAGTAGTTTAGAACTCTATTAAAATTTAAAATAGAATTTTAAAATTTAAAATATAACACATATATTCTAATTCTCAGAGAAAAAGTCTACTCTTTCAGCTTTTTTCTTTTTTGCTTATGTAAGATAGGCCTCCAAATGTTTCTGTTAAGAACAAAGACAAAAATTCAAGAAAGCGTGATGTTCCTAGATGGCATTTTTAAATTTTTTTCATTTGATTCTGAAGATAATTAAGAATAAGACTGAAAAAGTAGAGCAAAGTAATGAACTGAATGTATACAGATTAACAATTAAGCAACTGTACCTAAACTCAAAACTCTCAGAGCAAATCAAATTGCAGTTCCCAAACATGCCAACTCACATAGCAAGGTTCACTGCTTACAGCTTAGAGCAGGATATGATTATTTTTCATATTGCAATAATAATAAATTGCAATAAATAAAAGCATTTTCCTTTAGTCCCTATTAGTACATACAAGGCCTTTCTAAAAGCATTTCTTAGTCATTTTACTTTTTTTTTTCAGTTTAAACATTTCTGATATAAAAATCAATCAAGAAGTTAAGAAAATATTAATATTCTGGAGTTTTATACATAGAGTGAATAGATAATCAGAGAAACAAAACTGGCTACTATTGCATATTAGCCTGTAAAGTAGAAAAAAAATCTTTAAAAATGAGGTTTCTTGATACCAGGTTGGCTCAAAGATGCAATTTCAATATTTATTCCAGGTGAAAGTTCATAATTTTCATAATCGGAAGTCAGACAATTCATAGAAAACACTACTATCTCATAAGCAGACAAATTACCTCTCATATATCTTGGCTATGAATGGATGAGGGGAGGGGCTACAGTTATCTCTAGCATCAGGAAGGAATTCACAAAAGTCTCATTTACATATCCTTTCCAAGCAGCTACCTTTTTTACTTTTGTTTTTGTTTTTTTCCAGAGTTGATTTTGCCAGGGTTGAAAATTCAGATTCTGGCAAGATTTCATAGACAATGAGACTTCCCAAGTAACGAGTTTACTTTGACCAACCAGATCAGGCCATTTGAATATGAAGGAGCACCTTCATTCTGCAAAAGTCTCCAAAGAGTAACAATTCAAAGTTATAAAATAACAGCATTTCTTATGCAATGGTTTCCAAAAATTACAACATAAGGAATTTGCAAGCATAATACTAACATTAAACAGTATCACAGATTTAAAACTTCTTAGACTCAGAACAAAATTTATTGCCAGATGACACTGATTCAAATGAACACAATTCTGCATTTATCTCACATGGAAAAATAATTTTGCCTACCAATTTTACATTCTATACTAGTTGCATTAGGATAGCTAGGTGGTACCATAGTGCACAAAGCATAGGGCCTAAAGTCAGGAGAAACTGAGTTCAAATTCAGCCTCTGATACTTACTAGCTGTATGACCCTGGGCAAGTCACTTAACTTCGCCTAGATTCAGTTTCCTCATCTGTAAAATGGAGATAGGCAATCTACTTCACATGGTCATTGTAAGAATTAAATCATATGATATAATGTATGTAAAGGGATTCACAATCTTTAAAGAACTATATCAATGTTATTTTTATTATTAGCTATTAAAGCACAATGCTTTCCACTACACCATACTTTCTTGAATAATATAGTATTATCAGAAGAATTTTATTTGTTTGTTTTCAATGGGCTTTTATGGCATTGAACACCTTGGGATCATTGAAAGCATTAGGTAAGTTCCAAAAAGGATTAGGTAAGATCCCAAAAATCACCAAGCCCAGTCTCCTCATAATTTTTTCTAGACCTGGCTAAATGCTTATCTATAATATAATGTTATATAATATATATTAATATATTATATATTATAGAGAACATTGTGGTTGTGGTTGTGTTTGCCCTTGGTTCTTCAAGAGGACTATGATATCAAGGAGGCAATGATATGACTTACAATTGACCTTTGATTTGAGTGAGGGAGGGCTGTGCAAAGGCACCAGCCTCAATTTCTGCTCCAGAGTCATCTGGGTCCTACGGCCAGGTATCGATCAGGACGACTGGTGATGGCCTAGGATGCAATGTATCAATAATATATCAATATTAAGATAATATTAAATTAATATATTGAGATAATATATCAACATATTATGTTATATATACTGTGTATTATATCATTTACAATATGGATATTACATATAATAATAATAATCTAAAATACTATAATCTATATGCAATGCTGGACTAACTCCATGGGCTAACCACCCAACTGCATGTCTTGATCTAGGCAGTACGTACTGTTCTCTTTTTTTTTTTCCGTATGGCAAGGCAAGGTCTCTTTAGAGGAAGAGGACTGTTCTGTTCATGGGTGTGTTCAACCATCCGAAGTACTTTCATGTACTCGTTCTCCTTGGTTTGAGCAGGCAGAACAAGGAGCAATGCAAGACATGGCCAAGAGGCCAATTGAGGCTGGAAGGCAGACCAAACTTCCTAGCAAGTAGAACTGTACAAGAGTAGAAGAGGCTGACTCATAAGGTTGTAGTTACTCCCAACTTGGAGATCTTCAAACGTAGGCTGGGTGACTACTTGTCTTGCATGGTCTACCCTACTTAACCCCACCATGGATCTTTCCATTTGCCCTTTGAGACACCTGGCACTCTTCTGAGATTGTGGTTAGCACAATACCTGGCACATAGTAGGTGCTTCATAAAAGTTTATTGATGCTTTAATGGAGATTCTTTTCGAGTATACGTTGGACTAGATGGTTGCTCTTATATTCCATGGTTCTGACTCCTTACATAATAAGCCCAATGTCATTGGCAAAGAGGACCATCTATTCCCACACATGTGCAGGGAATATTTTTTATTTGTGTTTGTATATGGCTCTGATGAGCAGCTTTAGGGAATCTTTCCTTAGTTTATGTCTCCCCCAATGTGGATATTTACAAGACTGTTGAACAAAGAGATCTCCACAGTCACATCTACCATGGAACCTCAGGCTTGAAAGGGACCTCACAGGACCTCTAGTCCAAACTGCACCTAATCAAAATGTCCTTCTGTGATATCTTCCCAAAGGGGCCGTGTAGCCTCCAAGTGAATTATTCTGATGAGCAGAAATCCACTGCCTCCCAAGGCAGTACATTCTACTTTTGGATAACTTTAATGATTAGGGAGTCCTTACACCAAATCAAAATCTGCCACCCAGCCACTCTCACTAATTGTTGCTTCTTCTGTCTTCTTGCACCAAGGAGACAAATGCAATTCCTCTTGTGACAGTCCTTCAAATATTTGATGACAGCTATCATATATTCCCAAAGTCCTCTCTTCTCCAGGAAAAAGATGCCAAGCTGCTTGACCAGTCATGAGCTTGCTTGGCCTCCTCCAGACATTCTCCAGTTTAGCGATGGACTTCCTAAAATTCGGTGTCCAGAATGTTCCATATGTGATCTGACCAGGGTAGAAGATAGCAGGTCTATTACATGCCCGTGTTCAAGTCAATTCCACAAGCGCTTATTAAATACCTACTAGATGCCAGGCAATGAAAAAAAAATCCAGTTCCTGCCATAAGACACTTCTTTTCTACTAAAACGACAGAACACATGAGTAAATACTACATCATTTGAGGAGCACAGATGATAAAGGGACTGAGAAGGGCTTCCCTTGCCAGGTGACACCTGAGTTAAGCCTTGAAAAAGCTAGAGATTCTGAGATGGAGAGGTGAGAAGGCACCGACTTCCAAACATGGAACACCTTCAAAAGGAATGGAGGCCACAGATGAAATGGTGATTTGAAGGAACAAATATGGTCCAGGTGGCTAGAATGTAAAGTATGTGAAAGGGAGAGAACAGTCTAGAAAGGCAGGCTGTGAAGGTCTTAGAGTATAAAATGGAGAAATTTGTATTTTATACTAGCTAGAGGCAACTGGGGACTAGTGAGGTCTCATGAATAGAGGAATGCCATGATCAGGTATGCGCTTTTGGAAAATCATTTTGGCAGTTGTATGAAGGATGGATTACAGAGAGATTAGGAGCTAGAACAATTAAGGGATAATCATAACAACAAATAATCAGCATTTATATAATACGTTAAAGTTTGCAAACATTTCCTCATTTGATCCTCACAGCAACCCTACGAGATAGGTGCTATTAATATCTCCATTTCACAAATGAGGAAACCGAGGCATTGTTTTAATGCCATAAGGGCAAAAGAATCTGAATGCTGGCTAGCTACAGAGAAAGGATAAAACTGAATTATCCAGCTATTGGAATTGTGACCAGTGTGGCCATGGGCCAACAAGCGATTCCACACCGATGTTGTGTCCTAGATCTAGAATCGTGCACATTTGGATAAAAGCCTAGGAAAAACAAAATCTAGACAAAGTCTGAAGAAATCCTATCAGAAGGAAGGATGATATTTCAGAAGGATGTTTATACAAATTCACAAGAACTGGTCTGTGGATTTCAGCCTCAAGTTCCTTTCCTGAGCTACAAGTGATCAGCTGTCTGAGAAAGGAAACACAGACTTGCCAATACTAATTAGAACTATGGACTGACTTTGTATGTGTGTGCATGCATGTAGGTGTGTGTGCGGTGTGCATATATATCCTTCCCTTTTCTCAGAGGGAGGAAGATTATTCACTGGATTAATGAAGAACTAGAATTATGGAATACTTTAAAGAAATACAGTTTATTCTTTTCAGTAACACACAAAAGCAACAGTAACAAAATGTTGAAAGGACATTTTGCTGAGAGTAAGCTTTCAGACTTGGTTTAATGAATATAAAAGAATAATGTAATTGGCATGTAATATTTCTGAGTACAAAGAGTTATTCTAAAATGCGAGTTAAACTATTTGTTCTCTTAACTAAATGAAACATATTGGGTTTTTTAATTGCTTTGATTTAACTAGCAAACTATTTTCTCAGGTCAGACCCTACCAAAGAGAACACTAGTGCCAAATTAAAGGGATCTGTGTTAATAAGGGCTTTCCATATGTAAATGTGGGCACATTGAGCTGTAGGTAATTTTTAAAGATGATGCTAGGGTTGGTGTGATTAGAATCCATCCATGTTTGCTTCCTGGAAATAACGTGATCGTTAAAATGTGTTGCCAAGGAGCAGTGACCAAACAACAAACAAAATAAAGTGTTCCTTCTTGCTTTGCTTTTACAGTGAAAAGGAGGGATTGATTTCGGATATTGACCAAGTCTCACTGAGTCAGGTAAGGCAGTGGCTGTCAACCTCCTCAGATTTCTGTGCTGAGAGAAATGTGATCTTTTGTCCTTCTCTCCCTGTGGTAGCAGGAGGTCCAACATAGTGAATGGCGTTCCCAATCCAAATGGAATGGGAACAGATTATATTTCATTTCATTTGATTTCCTTTGTAGAAGGACCCTTTCTCACACAGTACAAGAATATCTCAAGTACCCTTTCTGAGCCATAAATACAACTGTTTATCAAAAGATCATAAGATCTTAGGGTTTCTTGAGAATACAGAGGGCAAGTCCAATCCCATTATTTCAAAATGAGGTAACTCAGGCCCTAAAAGGTGAAATAATGAGAGACAGACAGACAGATAGAGACAGAGATTGATATCGATATATAGATAGTTACACAAAATACAAACACACACATATACACATATATACATACATTGATATACATATATTTCCACGTATGTATGTGTGTATACAGGCATACATGAATATGTAAAATACAGCTAGGTGGTGCAGGGGATAGAGTACTAGGCTTGGAATCAGGAAGAATTATCTTGCTGAGTTCATATCTGGCCTCAGACACTTACTAGTTGTGTGACGCTAGGCCACTCACTTAACCCTGTTCGCCTCAGTTTCCTCTTCTGTAAAATGAGCTGGAAAGGAAATGCCAAACTACTCTGGTATCTCTGCCAAGAGAACTCCAAATAGCTCACAAAGAGTTAGACATGACTGAAAAATGACTCGACAACAACAGGGGTGGGGGGAGAAGGCCAGCAGGCAGCTACAACCCAACTCATTCTTTTCCAGATGGCTAAAAGTAAGTCTTTCTGACTCAGGGCCTGGCACTCTAACTGCCCCCACCTGAGGTACCAAGGGTTTTAGTGACTGAGGCTGCCCTCAAGATGATTTTGTGAAAACAAACCCTTAGAACTAGACTCTGTTGACAGAGATCACTCTTATCTTACATTAGTTACTCAGCAAGTCCCTCCCAATCATAATGGCAAAAAGCTCCTACTTTCTTTGCCAAACTCAAGAGTCTTTGTAGAGTTTGTGTCTCCTCTTCTAAACTCCTCTCTAACTGTCTTCCCTACCAGCTCCATGCAGTTGACTCCCAGTTATCTACTGGAATGTATACTTTGATGCCTTAGCATAAGCATCTCAACTATCATCACCTATTCTCTCCTCAACCCTTGCAATCTGGATTCTACCCCCCAACACACACTACTCTCCTGAAGCAACTTTAAGATCGCCCCTGACCATTGAATCATTGAATCAAGTGGATTCTTTTCTCTCTTCATCCTCCCTGACCTCTCTGTAGATTTTCACCACTTTTGACCCACCTGCATTATTTTGTTTGTATACTGCCTGAAGAAGGAAATTTATTTCTTTGTTATTATCTAAACTATACTTCTCTTTCCCTACAGGAGTCCTTCTACCCTACCTCCAGCCCACACCACAAAGAGAATTGGACAAAAGTAGAGACTTCTGAGGAGACACGCCATCTTAACTTACAAGACTGTGTGGCAGAATCAGCTGCCCAACAGGAAATAGAAAAGAAGAGACAACTTACCCGGAGGCATCCCATCACCAATGATTACTCGGTGAACGTTGCCAACATTCCAGAAGAAGATAAAGGTAAATACCAATGTCTTTTCCTCCATTTCTGAGTGAATAGTAATAAGAAAATGTGGGTGATATTGAATCCAAATTCAAAAATATAGAAAAAGTATAGAAAGGTTGCCATCTGCCCCCTTGGAGAGAGTATCTTCATCAATGAGATTATAGTCATCAGTATTTTGAATAACATTTCCAGTTGAATCTGTTCCGGGGAATTAAAGGCTCTGTCTAATAAGTTTCTTAAGAATGTGAGCATCTGGAGGATTGTGTGCCCCCAAAGGGCAATACAGCACTCGTAGCTTCTACAACATGAGAGCCTGTATTTGTTTGCCCTTCTCTATCGAGTAGTTGGCCTGAGCCTTATGTGGGTACTTTGCCTAGTAGCCCTGGCCTCCTGAGAATTGTCCCAGTCCTTCCACTTGTACGGCACTGCTCTCTCTTCTCCTCCAACCAGTCTGATCACTTCCTTTCAGTTTCCTTTGCTGGATCATTATTCATGTCCCACCTCCAAATTATAGGTATCCTGCTAAAGCTCTGACACCATCAGTTCCCGTGGACTCAATCACCAGCTCTATTTACATGACTCCTAAATCTATATCTCTAGACCTCCTCTCTCTCCTAAGCTGCAGTCCCACCTTACCAACTGCATCTCTCCACTTGGACCTCCAAAGGTTATCTCAAACTCAACATGTTCAAAACAGAACTCATCTTCCTCCCCCCACTTCACCTAACTCTTTCCCTCCTCCAAAATTCCGATTCCTGTTGATCCTTTCAATCACCTGGTTCACAAACTCTGAGTTATCCTCTACATGACATTCTCCCTCACCCAACCCCATATCCCATTGGTCACCAATGGGTGTCAATTCCACTTCCACATCTCTCACATTCATGCCCTTTTCTCCACTCAGATAGCCATCATTCTAGCTCAGGTTTTTTAACAAATTTTACCTGGACTACAGGAGCCTCCTAACTAGAGTCCTGGTTTCCAGTCTCCCTTTTTCAATCCACCCTCCACACAATTGCCAAAATACTCTTCCCAAAGCACAACTCTTAACAAGTCACTGCCCTACTCAACAGGTTTCACCTACTCCCTATGTCTCTAGGATAAACGAGCTCTTTAACTTGGTTAGCCATTCAAGCTCTTTTAATTCTAGTTCTGGCCTGAATTTTTGCACTTAATGTTCTGTTCTAAGTACTTTACATTCCAGCCAAATTGGCCTCCCTGCTATTTCCTAAATTCAGCCTTCCACCTCCCACTTCCAAACCTTTGTCCTCCAGTCCAAGAATGCACACCCTCCTTATGTCCATCTTAGAATTCTTTCCTTCCTGCAAAGCTCAGGCCATTCTCAGCTGTCATCTATTCAAGGAATGCATTCCTTCCTTATAGCTAACTCTCATGTGCCATGTCCTACGGGAACTCTTTGTTGATTCCCCTAATTTTTAATCAAATGATCCTATATTTGTTTATATCCCCCCAGTAAAAACAAAGCTCCTGAAGGGAAGGGATTTTTTTTCATGTCTGACATCATCATATTCCCATGACTTAGAAAACCCTCTTGCACACGGAAGTGCTTAATAAATATTTGTTGAATTGTAAAAACAAATGACTCTCATCCTGACTGAGGATACTCCATAAAAGGAGGCTGACCTTTACAGCAGCTATGAACTAATTCCCTAGTGGTTAGTGTGCTAGATTCCACCTAAAGCAGCATGATCTATACCTTCTAAATGCTCACATTCTTAAGATACTTATTGGAGTAATTAATAATTTCCCAGAGCAGATTCATTTGGAAACACTATTTCAACATATTGATGACTCCATGAGTGCATCAGTGAGGGTACTCTCCCCAAGGCTGCAGCTTGCAACACATCTATGCCTCATCCTATGTGACTTTTGGCCAAATTGGCTCAGATTCTCCAGTTGAGGGGCCTCCTCTGCATTCAGAAGCACCTTCCTCTATTTCTTGACATTGACAAGTAGCTCTCCATCAATTATCCTTCACTCTCAATACCTGACTGACCCACTTTTGTTTTCTTTCATACATCAAGTGAGCATCACAGCATCATAGCTCTACGGTTGAGAGTGGCCTCAGAGGCCACTCAACTTTTCATTTTATACATGGAGAAACTCAGAACCAGAGAAGGTAGCTGACTCTCTTCAGGTCACTCAGGTGGGAATGAGTAAAATCAGGGTCACGTTCTACCTCTTCTAATTCCAAATCCAGTGTTCTCTCCCAAAGAGCTGGCCTACTGTTTCCTCAGTACATTGCGATACAGTATAGTTGACTTTTACCCATAAAGTGCTTCACAATTTTTCTTTGGGTGACTCACAGTCTTAGAGTCTCAGATGCTGCAGAATTCATGACTTATAGTCATATACCATCATAAGAAGAATACTAATTTTTTTAAATGGGTCTTTCACACACAAACACACAGGCACACACACCATCAGGATGAAGGGTTGAAAAAGCACTGTTCAATTACCCAAAGGCAACCCAACCTGTCCTACTCTTCATCTTTCATTCTGGTCCATTTCCAGTATCTGTTCAATGGATATGTTCTAACGCACAAGCTTACTGGTCTGTCCATCTAATTGCAAATCAGCTTGGATGGTAGATATTAGTCATCTATGGTTTTTCCTGGTTGAGAAACCCAGCCTCTAGGATTGAAAGCTCAGAAAAATTCTTCTGAATGATTGTAGATCTCACTTAGGAATCACTACATAGTACCAGGGCTTGATGCAAACAGAAAAATTTCTATGCTCGACATCATTCAGGAACACCTTGTGTGTTTACTGCCTCACTTGATAGCAACCATCAGAGAGGCATAGAATAAAGCTGTCTGCATTGTGACAATCGTCAATATCACCATTTGCATTTTTAAAAATAGGAAGGGAGGATGGGTTCTTGGTCTTGAACATCATTCGTTTTTCTTGTTGTTGTTGTTGTTGTTGTTTTTTACTAAGGACCACGTCCCAGAGCACCATGGAGAGTAGCATAATAGAATACAGAGAGACTCCTATCTGGCTGTGTGACCTTGGACATGTCACTTACCTTTGAGATGTTTTCCCAAGTCCCTGATCAACTCAGATTAAAGTGAATTTCACAAATGGTCTCATGATGAGCAGATTTGATAACAAAGGGCTTAAGACAAGGCCAATAATACAAAATCAATGGAAAGGTAGAGTTCACAAGGACCAAAATTCTTGTAGCTCTGTCACTGTCCAACTCAAGTCAAGATGCACTTATTAAGGGCCTACTGTGCACCAGGCATTGGGTTAAATGCTGTCCAGCTGGGTGCCTTTGAGAAAGTCACTGAAGCTTGTTTGTAGAATGAGGGGATTGGATTGAATGGTTTCTAAGGTGCTCCCAGTTCTAAAATACTTGGAGTCCATAATGCTACTTGGGGCAAAGTATTGATGATGCTTGTGTTTTCCAGATGTAATCAAATACAAGTTGGCCTCCTTGACCTTTCAAAACAAGGTGGTGTTTGAGTTCCAGTCCTTTATAACCGACCAAAAAGTGTGTGACCTTAAATATCGGAATTTAATTCGACGAGGAAACATCCTGAGAGCTATCGCTATACAAAAGTCAACACCTGAAGGTAAATTACACACCCTACTTGCTTCTTTTTCTCTGCTTTGTCAGACTCTCTCTTTTCAAAGGGAAGACTCTCTGGGTCCTTGGCTTTAGCCACTGCTCATTTTCAAAGATGAATGAAATCACATGGCTGCCCTACAAAATCCCAGGCAGCATCTCATGACAGGGAAGTGAGAGACTAGTGCAAAATAGAGTGCAAGTTTTTGAATGTGGTCCATGTTCTGCTTCACTGGAGTCAGGATCCAATAGATCTCGGTAGGCTAGAGTGTTAGGCTGAACCCCAAAAGATGAAATTCAATGGGGATAAATAGCAAGTCTGAAACTTGGGTCACCCAAGTAGAATATGGGAGAAGCAGAGCTGGACACATGGCTGTTCTGACAAAGGTCTGAGAGCTTTAGCAGATGTTAGGCTTCTTTGGGAGGATAGACAGCCAGTGGGAGGAAGGAAAAAAATAAACAGTTGATCAAGAAAAAAATACCAGGTAAATATAGAAATTCCTATCACACAGTAGATGTCTAAGGATTGCACTCCATAGTGGACATTTCTTAGCGAGGCTATGCATTTAACAAAAAAAAAAGCATAGTCCTTCTCAACATAAAGGAAGAGACTTGGCATAAGCATCATCATCATCTCCTACTTTTCCCCAAAGAATGTTTCCAGTGATACGATAGGGAGACAACTAGGTGGTGCAGTGGACAGAGCACTGGACTTAGAGTCAGGAATATCTGAGTTCACATCCAGCCTCAGCCCCTTACTGGCTATGTGACCTAGGCAAAGTCATTAACTTCTATTTACTCATTTCCTCATCTGTAAAATGGGGACACACTGGAGAAGGAAATGCAAGAAAACCCCAAATGGGGTCATCAAAGTTGGACACAACTGAAAGGACTGAACATAATAATGAGCAAGGTACTATGGGATGAAGAAAACATGGCCCTTCTCTCTGGAAGTTTATGATCTGCTTAGGAGATAGCTCTACATATTTATTTAGACTGGCAGGTCCATGTCCAAGGCTGGACTTGGAATGGAGAAGACCCAATTTCAAGTCTGGGCTCTAAGAAGCTCTGTGACCAAGGAAAGTCACTTAACCTCTTTCTGCCTCAGTTTCTTCATCTGCAAGATTGGATAATAGTAGCATCTACTTTATGCAATTACTGTGAAGATTAAATGAAGTAGTGTATGTAAAATGTTTTGCAAACCTTAAAGCTCTATAGAAATGCTAGCTATTACTTTGTTCAGGCACTTTTCAGTCACATCCCACTGACAGTGACCCCATCTGGGGTCTTGTTGGTAAAGAAAATGAAGGGTTTCACCATTTCTTTCTCTGGCTCATTTTATAGAACAGGAAACTGAGATGAACAGGGTTAAGTGACTTGCCCAGGGTCACACAGCTAAGAAGGGTCTGAGGCAAGGTCTGAATTCATGAGGATGATTCTTCCTGAATCCAGGCACAGCCCTCTATGCATTCTGGCATCACCTAACTGTTTACCCAGCTTTTATTAAATCTGTTATTTTTGTTTTTGAAAATGATTTATTTTTTTCTTGTTCTTTTTTCCCCAGCAACATTTGACATAGGCAGGTATGTAACTCTATCCCCTGCACCAAATAATGGGATCGCTGTGACTTTAAGGCTCTCAAACACACACCTGTATGTGACTGCAATGAAGGAAAATGAACCTATACAGCTACAGGTGAGCAATCCTTGGTGTGACCCTTAGATTTTGTATTCCTGACATGATTCTTAAAAGGACTAAGGAACAGCTAGGGGGTGCAATGGCTAGAGCACTGACCCTGGAGTCAGGAGAACCTGAGTTCAAATCCAGGTTCAGATACTTGCAGGTTGAGTGACCCGGGGAAAAATCACCTGACCCCAATTGCCCCAACAAAAAAAAAAAAGAAGATTGGGGCACTCCTTTATAATCTTCATGCCCTTATACTCATTCTGCCCTCTCTACATTATTAAATTATGAAATCATTGAGGGAGCTCTCCATGAAGCCCCATAATCTCTGTAGACCAAGGTTAGGCAGAACTACGTTTCAGAACTTTTTATTCTGAAAAAGATCCCGGAGTTTCAGAGGGCAATAAGCTCAACATGGGTCAGGAAGGTGACATGGGAGGCAAAAACAAACGAAAAGAAACCATCCCCAGTTCCTTTCACCAATGCTCAGACTCCATGGGCTCAAGCCCCTTTTCCATCCTGGTTGCCTCCTCCACAGCCCTCTCCAGATAACCCAGGTCCTCCTTGAATCTGAGTGCCCAGAGCTGCACACACACAGACCCCCGGAGGAGGACTGGCAGTAGTAGCATCAGGGCTGCTATCTTCTCCTATTCCTGGGAGTGCTATCTCTTCTAAGTTTCTTGGAGCGGCCTCATCGTGCCCTGGCTCATGTGGAGCCTAACATCTGCTAAAGCTCTCAGACCTTTGTCAGAACAGCCATGTGTCCAGCTCTGCTTCTCCCATCTTCTACGTGGGTGACCCAAGTTTCAGACTTGCTATTTATCCCATTGAATTTCATCTTTTGGGGTACAGCCTAACACTCTAGCCTTCCGAGATCTATTGGATCCATTTGATTCTATTTTTACCTATTCCACATCTCTCTCTCCCTCTCCTCTCTCTCTCTCTTTCTCTCTTTCTCTCTCTCTCTCTCTCTCTCTCTCTCTCTCTCTCTCTCTCTCTCTCTCTCTCTCTCTCTCATTCTTTCTCTCTCTCTCTCTCTCTCTCTCTCTCTCCCCTAGTATGGATCACTAAAGAGATGGTTGGTAAATATCTAGAGAGGGAAACAGTAGTTATGAAGAACCATCAGAGCTTTATGAGAAACAGATCAGACCAGACCTTCTTCTTTCCGCTAAAGAAGCAGATTAGAAGGATTTGACCAATAGTACTTAACTGGGTTTTAGCAAAGTTTTTAATAAATGACTTAATTGAATATAAATTGGAGGTTGACTGAATATGGCAGGGTCTAATATGCAGCCCACAGAAGTTTTCTGTATTAAAGAAGAATTCACACAGTCACCTAAGACTTGGCATCAAGTCCAACTTTCAGGTGACTGAGTTACAGCCCTACTCTCAGCAGGTGGAGCTGATGGGCAGAACTTACCCAACTGACTCCTAGAAGAGCTATAATGGCTTCACATTTACTTCCCAGACCCCCAGAAGCTGTGCAAACTACTCTAGTAGCAGGCTTAACTGCTGCACATGGGGTGGAAGGGACTCCATTAACAATATTATCCTCCTGTATTTTCAGCCATTTTTTCAGTCGTATCTGACTCTTCATGACCTTATTTGGGGTTTTCTTTGTAAAGATACTAGAGTAGTTTGCCATTGCTTTCTCCAGTTCATTTTACAGATGAGCAAACTGAGGCAAACAGGGTTAAGTGACTTGCCCAGGGTCACACACTTAGTGTCTGAGGCTGGATTTGAACTCACAAAGATGAGTCTTCCTAACTGCCAGGCCTGACATTCTATCCACTGCACCACCTAGCTTCCCCTACCCTCATATAACCTCACCCCAATTTAGGGAATGATTTTTTAGTAACCTTAAATATTGGGAGATTCACTATTTAAAATGACTAAGTTGCTAGTTCCAATTTCTCCCACATTGTAAACTCCACAAGGGTATTCCACATGTGAGTTTGCACAGTGCCTGGTGCACAGAAGACTCAATAAATATTTGATAAATGAATAAAGCTATGATATACAGGTAAAGTTAAAGACCCCCCAAGCTCATAGCTGACCCTCAACCCAGTCCTCCTTGAAGTAGCCTTTGATCTTTCTACCCACAGACCTGCCCTCCAAAACTATTAAACGTGGCTGCTCCTCTCAAGCCAAGTCAACAGACATTTATTAAGCACTTACTATATGCCAGACAGTGTGCTAAGTGCTAGGAATATAAAGAAAGGTCTAAACAGTTCCTGCCCTCAAGGAGCTTACATTCTAGTAAAGTGACTACGGGAAATGGCATCCAAAAAAAAATTGTACATAGAAGACATGTACATGGCAAATTGGAATGAAGGGCTTAGGATTTAGGAAGGGCAGAAAAGGCCTCTTGCAGAATGTGGGGTTTGAGCTGAGAACTGAAGGGATCCAGGGAAGTCAGGAGGTGGAGCAGTCCAGGGCTGCATGGGAAGAATGACACTGGACAGAAAGAGACAATGCTAGCAGCTGAGTCCTAGACCCCTTCCCTATATATTCAAAGGGTAAGATTTTTTTTTGCTTTTTTTTTTTTGGTGAGGCAATCAAAGTTAAGTGACTTTCCCAAGGTCACACAGCTATAAAGTGTCAAGTGTCTGAGGCCAGATTTGAACTCAGGTCGTCCTGACTCTAAGGCTGGAGCAATATCCACTGGGCCACCCAGCTGCCCCCAGTGGTTAAGGTTTTTAGAGGTATTCTAGTCACCAAGTCCAAAAGAGTGACCAGAAAGCCCTTAGCTCTATGTGGCACCAAAAAAAAACAGTGTGATGCTCCTACCTCCCTCTGCCCTCCCACTGTACCCCCTGATTACCTCTTTCACCAGTCTCCCTTCTTTATAAGAGAACAGGATGAGGGGTAGCTGTCACTGATCATCCGGGCTGTCACCCAATCAATTGCACTAAAATCTGTCATCAAAAATCAACTGATGCTCAGATTCCTCAAGAACCTAGCCAATAGCTCAATGATGTTCAGATTCCTTAAGAATCTGGCCAATATGGCAGATCTTTACTAAACCTTGAAAAACAACAAAAAGAATCAATTGGCCATTATTAATGGGGAGAGGAGAACACTGCCCCTGCTAGGCCAGGCACTGAGGGACTAAGGTGGTTTTCCTCTACCTGCCTCCACCTGTTCACTTAACAAGCCTGCTCTATTCTCTTTTTCCTGAAGGAGATTCCAAAGACACCGACCGAGCTTGATGGTTCTCAGAGTCCCATCCTCTTCTACTGGACGGAGCACTACTCTTACGGCGGCACCTTTGCCTCTGTTGCCAATCCAGAACTGCTTCTGGCTACCCAAAACAAGGACGGTGAGCCAGTGATCATGGCAAAAGGGCTTCCTGCTCTTGTTCACTTCCTAGTGACTGAGGAGTGAAAGCACACACTGTCAGGAAGGAAAGGACCTCTGCAGCTCTCTTGTCATTAGATCGTGTCTTTAAGAGCTGAGAGGGAACCTCAAAGGGCTTCTTGTCTGACTGCTCCATTTTGCAGGTGGGGAAACTGCTTACCCAAGGTTAGTCAGAAAGTAAGTGTCAGAGGCAAGATTTGAACCCACACCCTAACTACAGGGCCACCATACTTTCTGCTGAATCACACTACTGTAGTCTAGCTGTATGATGATGACATGTACTGTGTACTCGATGAAACCAAATCCTTTACTCTCAGTCATGTGCCATGCAGATGGCTTTAGGGTGAGCCCTTGTCATTCTGAATGAATGTTTGTGAACAAGTTATGAGAGTCCGGTGGACCCAGCACTAACTCACGATTATTAGTTTACTATTTTGAGAACACCCTATATTTTGCAAAGTGCTAGTCATTTTAATTAACATTCTTCATTACAGTTTTATGAGGCAGACTACTAACCATATGTAACAGTAAGGTGTTATGGTCTGCAGCACTTATAATTTGCTTCACAGGTTCCAGTCTGTACCCACAAAGACACGTTCACACTTTTCCTAGTTTATAAATGATTTAATTATGGCAATAATCATAAACATACATGCACATAAATGTGATTACATATGATTATACAATCTTAGAAGCAAAGACTATTAACAGGAAGAGAGATACAGAAGAAGAAATACATCACCCATCCAAGGAAGCACCAAGTTCTGAACATCTGGCTGGGGGAGTCCTCTATCACAGCCGTCAGGGTCTCGCTTGGGAAAGTCCCTATGGCAGAGCATCCTCTCTGAGAGAGACTCCCAAAGTCACTTTCCCAAGAAAGACCCTTTTATCATCCTTACACAAAGAAGGCAGGGAGCCAGGGAGTAGGTGATTAATCCTAAGGACCGGAGAGTTTTGGCTGAAACTCTCCAACCTTAAGAACAATCTTAGTTATGTCAAAAATGTCTCGGATCAATACCCAGGAACTGGCCAAGTCCCTGGATGTTTACCTCAACACTTGTTTTTAAGGAATGGTTCCCCAAGGTGGTTCTGGGTTGAAACAAATCCCAGAACAAAACATTAGAGAAGTTCCTTGTCCCTTGGCTTGGGCTGTGGGTAGGGAAGATCTTATACATTAACCTTCAGTTGGCCTCTAGATCTGACCTATCCACGGACTGGAACCAACATCTCCTATGTGGCATGCCATAAGCACCCCCATGCAGAGAAAACTGATACAAGGGCTTCACTTGTAAAAAGAAAAAGCTTGTAACCTCTCTCAAATGAAAGAAGTCAAGCAGTTTAGCACAAACCAGTAAGAACAATTAGTAAGTAAGTACATATAGACACTAGTTCTATTAAATAAAGTAGGCGAGTGAGTACAATTATCACAAGCTATATGTGTAAAATTAGGCAAGAAATTCATAAAATCATCACTATTAAAACATGAATAGATGAAAGGGCCAATTTGGGCCCTCCCTTCTAGAGATATTAAAATGCTCCCACAATATTGACTTTCCTTGTATGTCACATTGTAGAATAGATTTCCTGTGGAAAAGCAGGGAATATGTAATCAGGTCTTTTGATCAGGTGATATTCTTAATGGGGGGGATGCATATCTGAAGGTAGTGTGTGGTTGTGGTATTTGTTCTGCTGTCTTATTCAGTCCATGTCCTATGGGAGGTTTCTTTCTGGATTAAGGGTGTTCCTGGCAAACCCAACAGTCTCGTGGTCCAGTGGTTGCCACTGTTTCTCCCAGTTGCATCACTGTATTCTTCTGCCATTGGGCCATTGCGCTTCCAATATGTATAAGATAAACTGTAAGATACTGTTCACGTAAAAACAATTGTGTTAGAGAATAATGGTGCCATTTGTCATCTCCAGCAAATGCCGCTACCACAGTACCACCCTGCCTTCTGCCACTGTCTCAGCAGCTCGAGGCATATCAGAGGCATGTGTTTTAACCCGTACTTTGGATCCTACTCTTAAATCAGTACTTCCGAATCCTCCATACTGGTTGTGATTGAAGGTGGTTCTGCTACATGTTCCCATTGGTCCTTGAAATAGATGGAAATTACTAATTGTGCCATTCTAAACCCCACAGAGCAAACCACTGGTCCTGGGCTAAGGTTTTGCATTATCACTTTTATTTCTCCTACATAATCTGAATCTATTACTCCCCCTACGTTATGTATCCCCTTAACAGCTAAGATTGACCGAGGAAGTATATGCCCAAAATGTTTAGGTGGGATTTTTACTCCTATTCCTGTGGAAACAACTACAGGATTTAAAGTATGTAAATCATAACCAGCAGATCCAGCTGTTCCTAAGAAAGGGGATGTGGCATGTGGATCACAACCCACCATTGTACTGTTAGATTTTTCAGCCTCTGTATCCTTATTTGAATGTTAAGGGTCATCATTGGTCCTAAAGGGGTTAATCCCTCTTTTAGGGGCCGATTGTTTAGCTGTTGCAAAGCTTCAAATAAATTATCTTTCCAATGTGCATGAGAATTGTTGCCAAGTTGTCTAAGTTTCTCTTTTAATAACCTACTCATCTTTTCAATTAATCCCGCTGCTTGGGGATAATAAGATATATGGTAAATCCATTCTATACTATGATATGAGTAATAGTGGTCTATTTCTTTTCCCTTAAAATGTGCTCCATTGTCACTTTGTATTTGTAGAGGGGATCCATAATATAAAGTAATGATATCTATAGTCCTACAAGTATTTTTCTGAGTGGCATACTTATATGGGCATGCCACCAATACTCCAGAATAAGTATAATAAGTACAAATATACCGGCAACCTCTGTCCATTGCTAAGGGACCAATATAATCAGTTTGCCAAATTTGGGCAGGCAGCCTTCCTCAGGCTAGTTTACAGTTAAGGGTGTGGGGAATTGGTCATTCCTTTTCCATTTGGCGTATGGAACACTCAGATTGTATCTGCCTTAATAGAGATATTGGGAGGGAAATTCCCCTGTCCAATGCCCACTGGGTAAGGCTTAGACTCCGAGGTGTCCTGCTTGTCGATGTGCCCATTGTGCTAATGAATAATATTCTTCATCTTCTTGCTGTATTGTTGCTGTTTTGACTAGATGATCCACATGTGCATTATACTCATGTTCCAGGGTGTTCAGTGAAGTATGTGCATCTACAGGAAAAGCTGAAATGTTAGTATTATGAGACCAATCCCATATATTCTGCCACAGGTCTTTCCCCTGTATATCTTGCCCATGAATTGGCCAACTATTTTCATTCCATATGGGCATCCAAATAGTTAATCTATTAGCCACAGCCCAGGAATCTATAAATACATGGCATTCTTTCCCTTGTTCATTCTTTATTGCTGAATGCACAGCTAACTGGCTACTTCCCCCCAACCTGTGTTTTCCAAAGTAATTCCCGTAGTGGAATTATATGCCACCACTTTCCAATGTCTTACTTGTCCCTTATATTTAGCCAATCCATCAGTGAACCATGCCTGCCTTTTTCCTTCAGGATTTAACCTGTCATATCCCTGTCCCCATTCTACCAGTAAATTCTGGGTGGCTTTCGCTGGTGGTATCTCATTTTGTGCCATTCCCAATTCCAAAACTTTTTCATGTAATATAGAAATTCCTGCCTTCCCAGTCTTTGCTCTATTCTGAATATACCATTTCCACTTAATACTAGTCTCTTGGGCATGCCCTATTTTATGAGAGGCAGGAGTGTTCATTATCCAATGCATTACAGGAATTTGGGTCATAAGACCACTTCATGACCAATTGTCAATTGTTCTGTCTCTACCAATGCCCAATATGGAGCTAAAAGTTGTTGTTCAAAAGGGGAATAATTTTCCCCAGCAGAGGGCAGTTTTCTCAGCCAAAATCCTAAGGGAACATTCCTGCCCTGTCGTTTTTGACATAGGCTCCAATCAGCATACCCCTCTTGGACGGATACTTGTAATTCTACAGGGCCGTTTTCCGTAGGCCATAAATCTAACGCAGTTTGGATTGCAACTTTGGCTTCTTCTTCAAACGCCTTTTCCTCCTCCTTGCCCCAATTGAAGTCATTATCTCTTCCTAGTCACCTTATAAAGCGGGCTCAGCATTTGTCCTAAATGGGGAATATATGTTCTCCAATATCCAAAAAGTCCTATGAATTTCTGGGCCTCAGTTTTATTAGTAGGAGGAAGAAAATCTATTATCTTTTGTTTAGCCTCAGGAAGTATTTCTCTGTGCCCCCTATTCCAGTAAATCCCTAAGAATTTTACTGCCTATGCAGATCCCTAAATTTTGTTTGGGTTAATTGCCCATCCTTTGCTTTTCATATGTTCCAACAAAATATGCAAATTTTCCTCCACCGTTTAACAATCTTCACCTTGTATTAAAATGCATCGATATAATAAGTTATCTGCACTCCTTTCATTTTCAACTCATCTAGATGTTCTGCCGCTTTCAGACAACAAATAGTGGGGCTATGTAAACATCCCTGTGGTAGGCTGGTAAATGTATACTGTCTCCCTTGCCAGGTAAAAGCAAACTGATCCCACTGGGCTGGATCTATTGGTATAGTAAAGAAGGCATTAGCCAGGTCTGTCACCGAATACCAATGTCCTGAATATTTTTGGACACACTCAAAGTAATGGTGTCAGGTACTGCCACAAACAAAGGAGGAGTAGCTTTATTCAATTGCCTATAATCACCAGTCATTCTCCTTGTCCCATCGGACTTCTTCACTGGCCGTACAGGGTTATTCCATTCAGTAGTAGTAGGGATCAGTACTCCTACACCAACATATTCCTTAATAGTAGCAGTGATTTCATCCTGCCCTCCCCATATACGGTACTGCTTTAGAGTGATGGTCTTAGTGGGTGGCGGTAAAGACACAGGGGGCATTTTAAGTTTTCCTACTAGCGCTCTCCTTATGGTTAGGGCCCTAACAGCAAATTGATATCACCCATCCATCAACTGCAAAGTCATCCTCTTAAAATGTCTATTCCAATTATATATTCAGAAATGGGTACTATTACTATAGTATAATCTCAACAAGGTAATTGTCCTATTTTAATGGGTATAGTAACTTCTTTGGCTTGTATCTCTTTTCCTCCTAATCCTGTAATTATCATGGGTCTTCCTTGTTTAAATTTATCAGGGTTCCCATAAATTAGGGAGGCTTCCGCTCCAGTGTCAATTAGAGCTTCTGTTACAGTTGTAGAGCCATTTTTCCAATATATACTTATGGGAATATGGAGCTTATAATCTCTATGTTTTACTTCCCTAATTTACACTGGAGTTTGGCCTTTATCCTAATCACCTTTCAAATGCTGAAGGCTAGGGTATGGTTTCTCCAATGGGGCATGCTGTTAACAAAGCCCACCCTCTTCTACTTATTCCCCCTATTTCTTTCCCTTTTTCTGTTGGGGTCTCCTCTAAACATCTAATGACATTCAATGGTTCAGCTTGTTTGAGATGGCTCCCCCAATCCTCACAAGGGCTAGTATCCTTAGCCCCCTCTTTAGCAAGGGAGGAATATGGGAGCCCTTCCCAGCCAGGAATTTCCTGTTCTTTAACTTTAACTTCTCTTGACTTTTTTAGGAACGGCATTGTGATGCAGAATCTGTTTGTGACACCAATTGTAACAGTAAGGTGTTATAGGCTGCAGCACTTATGATTTGCTTCACAGGTTCCGATCTGTACCCACAAAGACATGTTCCCACTTTTCCTAGTTTATAAGTGATTTAATAATGGTAATAATCATAAACATACATGCACATAAATGTGATTACATATGATTATACAATCTTAGAAGCAAAGACTATTAACAGGAAGAGAGATACAGAAGAAGAAATACATCACCCATCCAAGGAAGCACCAAGTTCTGAACATCTGGCTGGGGGAGTCCTCTATCACAGCCGTCAGGGTCTCGCTTGGGAAAGTCCCTATGGCAGAGCATCCTCTCTGAGAGAGACTCCCAAAGTCACTTTCCCAAGAAAGACCCTTTTTATCATCCTTACACAAAGAAGGCAGGGAGCCAGGGAGTAGGTGATTAATCCTAAGGACCGGAGAGTTTTGGCTGAAACTCTCCAACCTTAAGAACAATCTTAGTTATGTCAAAAATGTCTCGGATCAATACCCAGGAACTGGCCAAGTCCCTGGATGTTTACCTCAACACTTGTTTTTAAGGAATGGTTCCCCAAGGTGGTTCTGGGTTGAAACAAATCCCAGAACAAAACGTTAGAGAAGTTCCTTGTCCCTTGGCTTGGGCTGTGGGTAGGGAAGATCTTATACATTAATCCTTCCCCATACCTATCTGAAAACAATATCATCAGAGATGCTGGTACTACTCTAATTATATTATGGAGCAGTTAAGCAGGTAATGAGAGAAATGGAAAAAAATATATAGTGAAATCAGAATCAGAACTCACAATCCCAGAATCGTTTTGCCCGTTGCTTGGAAAACTTCCTGCTTCTCTTGTCTTTGTTTGCTAAGAGGGTTTCAGATAGGTAACACATCTCAGTTTGCCATCTTCAAGAGAGGGAACAATTCCTATCACCTTCCCACCTCAATGGAAACTAGTAACAATACTGTCATTTCGATAAAACATTTTGAGAGAATCTGAACCACGGAATGAATCGTGGAATCCAGAGTTGAGAAGATGCCCCCAGAAGCCAACTAGTCCAATTTGTACATGGAAAAAAAAAATGGTTAATCAGCATACACATGGAGATCTCCAAGGAAGGGAAATCTATCTGCTCTAGAGGTACCCCATTCCACTATGGGACAGCTTTAATTATTAGGAAATTGTACATTAGTTTTGTCCCTGATGTTTTGCCAAAATTTTGACTACCACACATTGCTTCTGGTTCAGTCCTCTGGAAAAAAGAGAAAAAGTCGAGTCCCTCCCCCATGTAATAGCCTTTCAAATACTTGAGCAGAACTCTCATGTTCCCCTTTGAGTCTCCTCTCTCAGGCTAAACATCCCCACTTCCTTCAGCCTAGCCTGAAGTGTCATGAACTCAAGGCCCATGACTAACCTGACTGCTCTGCTGTTTATCAGCATCCTTCTTAAACTATGGTGCCCAGAACTGAACACAGTACCCCAGGTGAGGACTGATGGGTGTTGTATGACTGCAAAGTATTTAAGACAATGCAAATATGTGTACATTTATGTGTTGCCCCACTGCAACGCCCGGACATTAGTGTATGGAGAGAGCAGAATAACAAAATGACTGTTACCTACCCAGCTCTGGTGCACCAAAGGGCCAAGGCAGATGAAAGCAAGAGGAGATCAAGGATTCCCCCACACTATGGCCGTTGTCTACTTTCTGAAAAGAGTTCTTGTCTAGAGATCACAAAAATTGAGTCTAGAATCCCCAATCTGGAAAGGATCTCAGACAGACTAGTCTATCCCTTCCCCAAAGCGTGAATCCTGTCCACAGATTTTCCACAAGTAATCTCAGTCAAGCCTCTGCTTGATGCTCTCTGGTGACAGCTCCATGCTGACTGGTTTTCTGTATACTTCAGGTGAAATCTGCCTTCCTGTACATTTGGGTTGAGTGGCAGGTCACACTCAAAAGGTGACTTGGACAGGCTAAAAGTGGTCAGTGGGTTTGTGCAGCTTTTAGGGCTCTATGTGAGAAACCAGATGAATGGTGATAGTAATAGTGATGTTAACATTTATACAACACTTTGCGGTTACAAAGCGACTCCCTTTCGACAACCTGATGACAATGCAAAAATCATCCCCATCCTCCTCATTTTCCCCTCCTAGAGCCCTCACTTCCTTGAAGATACGGCTCTGGCCCCATTTTCTGCCCAGAGTTTTCCCTAATCCTCCTAGGGAGTGCCTTTCCTCCCAAACTACCTTGTGCTTACCTACTTTGAATGCAGTTTTATTTATTCACCAGAGATTTATTCTTCATTTTCTTATATAAATGTACATGTTATCTACCTCATTATAATGTAAACTCCTTGACAGTAGGAAATGTTTTAAAAAGTCACATAGTGCCTAATATATATTTATTGATTAATATATACAGATACATGCATCCATGTATTTATAAAATTATTCATTGTTAACATATTTAAAGATTTATTGTTATTACAAACACTAAAAGAGTAAACAGATTTAAAGACTCACCCAAGTATATTTTAATTTATTTCCAAATATGCCTCAGTAAACTGCTATGAGACTGGCAGTTTCTTGCATGTGGGGATGATCATTGGTTTTCCTTTGAATGAAGACTAGACATTGTTTCCAGAGACTGTCACTGCTTCAGACTGGTCTAAGTGTTTTTGCTCCCCACCTAACAGTTCTGAGTGAGTTGGCTCTTTCTAGCTGACCGTTCCCAGTGGGTGACCACAGAACCTCCTTCCTTCAAGTTGGACTTCAGAACAGCTATGAATATTGTATCCAAGGCCCCAGTGGACAGCCTAGGTATTCATATGAAAATGAAATTAATAGGGGGCGGAGCCAAGATGGCAGAGTAAAAGCAGTGATTTGCTTGAGCTGTCCCCCAAACCCCTTCAAATACCTGTAAAAAATGATTGAGTTCAAATCCTCCTTCAGACGCTGACTAGCTGTGAGACCCTGGGCAAATCATTTAACTGCTCTATGCCTCAGTTTCTCCATCTGCAAAATGGGAATAATGATAGTTCCTACCCCTCCCCCCCAGGGTTATTGTGAGGATTAAATGTGATAGCACATATTAAGCACATGGAAAACCTTAAAATGCCATAGAAACACTAGCTGGCAGTTGTAGTAATGAGCATTTAATAAATACTTATTGATTGATTGGACAAGGTTTAGCACTGCCAAGGTTTATAGAGCTTTCACAAATGTTTCACAGATCTCTTTGGTGATTTTTACTTGCCTTCACCTGCACTAGAAACAAAATTTCTGCCTTTCCCAGGCCGTGTAAATCACCAAGCCAGCGCATGCAACATGAAGTGCGCCATGGTTGAAAGGAGAGCTGAGAGCTTGACCCTAGTCTGAGTCACTGTTAAATTCCTTGTGGGATCAATGGAAAACAAAGGGATTCCTGCTCTTACTAGCCTGGTGACATCATCACGCTGTGGGCTACTGTGTGGATGGGAAGTCACAGCCAAGACGCCCTTGCTGGGTTCTGATGCACTTTGCTGCACCCTGCTGGTAGGTCACTGAATTGCAGCTACTACATAGTCCCTTACTGGTTTGGAGCCTAGCGGCAAGAGACCTCAAGAGTCCATAGAGTCCAACTGCCCCATTTTACAGATGAGAAAAGTGAGTCCCAGAGAAGTGCAGTGGATTGCCCAAAGTGTACACAACTAGAAAGTGGAAGTGTCAAGATTTGAACCCATGTCCTCAGACACTAGCAATTCTGTCTGAGAGGGGGTCAGGAGGTAGAGAGTAGAGCACAGGAGAGATAGTGTTTGTAAAGAGCTTTAAACCTTCCGCAAGCTACATAAATAGAATGTAAGCTCATGGCAAGCAGGGATGGTTTCATTCTCTGTACTTGTCTCTCTAGAGCCTAGCACAGTGCCCGGCAGGCAGATCTGCACGAGGGACAGGGCAGACCTGAAGAGCTTCTCCTCTGTCCTCTCTAGGGAGCTGGGTCACCTGAAGTCCACGTCCACTCTGGGTGCCAGTGGTGCTGAACCCCCCCCCAGCCCAAGTAATGCTCACATCCCCTCAGGAGATGACTGACCTTTGCCTAGGACAGAGCTTGCTAACCTTTTTCTGTCCTCCTAGCCCCTGGATTTCAGTAAACCCGCCCTTTTCAGTATTAAAAGTGCTTTCTAAGACTTGTATGGTCTGCTGCTGAGTGAAATGAGCAGAACCAAGAGAATGTTGTACACAGTAACCGCCACGTTTTGCAATGACTACTATTGATAAACTTAACCCTTCCCAGCAATACAAGGATCTAAGACAACTCCAGAGGCTTCGTGATGGAAAATGCTATCCACATCCAAAGAAAGAACTGTGAAAGTTGAATTGCTATTTTTTTCTCTTCTGTTGAGTTTTGCTTCTTCTTTCTGATGGTTCCTCCTATTGGTTTTAATTTTTACTTACAACACCACTAATGTGAAAATATGTTTAATAGCAATGTAAATGTATAGCATATATCAGATTGTGTGCCATCTTGGGGAGGGTGGTGGGGAAGAAGGTGAAAAAAATTTTAAACTCAAAAGCATATGGAAGTGATTATTGATAAATCAAAATAAATTAATAAAATAAAAAATAAAATAAAAAAGTGCTTTCTATACATAGGCATATAAAAATAAAATAATTAAAGCCTTGGAGCACAAGTAGTAAGAATGGGATATACTTCTTCAAGTGCACTCCAAAAATGTTGTGACTCTTCTGTTTAAGAAGGCCCTGTCCTGCCTGGCTCCATCTGCCAACGTCTAGCGGGGGTTTTTTCCTGATGTTCTCCAGTGTATACAAGCAGGGCTATAGTTCTCTGATCACCCACCCCTGGTCTAGGGATAGGATGTTATATATTGTGGTCCATTTGTTTATTATATCCTGAAATTAAAGTATGTAGAATAAAAAGGAATACAATTTTTACACAGAAAGAAAAACTGCTTGGCAATCAATTCCAAAAAATCAAATCAAAATATCTCCTATACATCCCTAGGGGAATATATACTGCAGGATGGGAACACCTGCACCGGAATAAGTACAACCTAGGGGGGAAAAGTCAAGAGAAAAGCTTGGCTCATTATGTATTTGCTAACATTTTCTTTACCTATGATTCGTGTTTTATTTGTTTGTTTATTAAACAAAGGTAAGAGATTAGATGGGTTGTGGAACATATGAGAGGGAAAGTCATTGATGACTGATAACGTAACCCAAAGGTAAAGTCCAGGTGAAACAATTTCCTTTTCAGTTGATAACAATACATTAACTACAGTTGAAATTCCTGCCAGAAACATGTCTAAAGAGAGAGAAATTGCTAGCCTAACTGAGAGGATGACTTTGGTAGATAGTGTTTCATTTCCTAATTGCATGACCATCCTGTAAGTCTGACAGACATATTCAGAATACACATTTACAATCTAGTTAAAAAATAATCCTTTATAGGAGTGATGAGCATAAAAAAAAAGTGATAATCTAGGTTACAGCCTAGCTCCCCTTGAACCATTTATGCTGAACCACAACGTCTTCAGCATTACTTTCTTTTAAATGATGAGCAAATTAGAAAAATGGGTGTTTTCTAGGGAGTATCCCAACGACTTAAAAGACCCCCCCTAAGAAACTGCTTGGTGGGAATGCCTTAATAATGAAGTAAAAATCAATATGGTCCATGTCCGTTCTACTCAAAAGATATAATGGTTCGATCTGCATTCAAACTCCATAGTTCTTTCTTTGGATGTGGATAGCATTTTCCATCATGAGACCTTTGGAGATGTCTTAGGTCCTTGCATTGCTGAGAAGGGCTAAGTCTATCAAAGTTAGTCATTGCACAACGTGGCTGTCACTGTGTACAATGCTCTCCTGCTTCTGCTCACTTCACTCAGCATCAGTCCATACAAGCTTTCCAGGTTTTTCTGAAGTCTGCCTGCTCATCATTTCTTATAGCACAATAGCATTCCATTACATTCATAGACCACAACTTGTCCAGCCATTCCCCATTAATGGATATACCCCCAGTTCCCAATTCTTCGCCACCACAAAAAGAACTGCTATATTTTTGTACATATGGGTCCTTTTCCTCCTCATTTCACCTCTGTGACACCTAATAGTGATATCACTGGGCCAAAAGGGGTGCAAAATTTAATAGGTTTGGGGGCCTCACTCCAAATTCCTTTCCAGATTGGGCCTAGTTCACGGCATGAACGCACCAACAATGCGTGACCTGTTGACAACGTTACTAGTTACTTTCACCCTAGGTGACCATGATTTAGTGAACAAATAGTAGGCCAACTTAAAGGTTCCAAATGGCACATACGTTTTCTGGCACAGTCAAAGCTGTGGCTCTGTTTTGTTTGATCAGACTTATTGGTTTAAAAAAAAAAGACATTTAGATCGTTTGGTTTGGTTTGTTGGGGAATATGAAAGTAATAGTAATGCTTTTTAAAAAAGTATTTAATGACCCCAATTGATAAATGGTCAAAGGATATGAACAGATAGTTCTCAGATGAAGAAATTAAAGCCATCTATAGTCTTATGAAAAAATGCTCTAAATCGTTATGGATTAGAAAAATGCAAATCAAAACAACTCTGAGCCACCACATCACACCTACCAGATTGGCCAACGTGACAAAACAGGAAAGTGATAAATGCTGGAGAAGATGTAGGAAAATTGGAACACTAATGCATTGTTGGTGGAGTTGTGAAATGATGCAGTCATTTTGGAGAACAATTTGGAACTATGCCCAAAGGGCTACAAAAATGTGCATACCCTTGGCCCAGCAATAGCACTTCTAGGGCTATATCCCAAAGAGATCAGACAAGTGGGAAAAGGACCCACATGTACAAAAATATTCATAGCAGCTCTTTTTGTGGTGGCAAAGAATTGGAAATTGAGAAGATGCCCATCAATTGGGGAATGGCTGAGCAAGTTGTGGTCTATGAATGTAATGGAATACTATTGTGCTGTAAGAAATGATGAACAGGCTGACTTCAGAAAAACCTGGAAAGACTTATATGGTCTGATGCTGAGTGAAGTGAGCAGAACCAAGAGGACTTTGTACACAATAACAGCCATGTTATGTGATGACTAAGATTATTAAACTGAACCCTTCTCAGCATTACGAGGATCTAAGACATCTCCAGAGGCCTCGTGGTGGAAAATGTTATCCACATCCAAAGAAAGAACTGTGGAAGTTGAATTGCTATCTTTTTTTTTCTCTTCTGTTGAGTTTTGTTTCCTCTTTCTGATGGTTCCTCCTATTGGTTTTAATTTTTACTTACAACTTCACTAATGTGAAAATATGTTTAATAGGAATGTGAATGTAAAACTTATATCAGATTGTGTGCCATCTTGGGGAGGGTGTGGGGGAGGAAGGGGGAGAAAATTTTTCAACTCAAAAGCATATGGAAGTGATTGATGATAAATCAAAATAAATTAATAAAAATTTTTAAAAAATAAAAAAAATTTTAAAACATTTAATGAACTTTTTTTAAAGTTTAATTTAAATATATAGTGGTCCATAAATCCCTGGTTAAAAGACAAGTTTTTCTTTTTTGTTTGTTTGTTTTAAGGCAATTAGGGTTAAGTGACTTGCCCAAGGCCACGCAGCTAGTAAGTGAGAAGTGTTTGGTCTGAGGCCGGATTTGAACCCAGGTCCTCCTGACTTCAGGGCCAGTGCTCTATCGACTGCTCCACCTAGCTGCCCCAAGTCAAGTTTTTAAAAATGTAATGACAGCCATATTCTTCATAGTTCACAAGTAGTAAATGATTCTTCATATGCTCCTAAATAGCCTGAACTAGATTTGTAAACTCTCATAATTCCGCATTTCAAAAGGCTTTAAGGGTCTAGTCCAGGGGTGGGGAACCTGCAGCCTCATGGTCACATGTGAGCCTCTAGGTCCTCAAGTGCAGCCCTTTGACTGAATCCAAACTTCACAGAACAAATCCCCTTCAAAAAAGGATTTGTTCTGTCAAACTTGGACTCAGTCAAAAGGCCACAACCAAGGACCTAGAAGGCCACATGTGGCCTCGAGGCCACAGGTTTCCCACCTCTGGTAGTCAGTACCTGTTTATCAGTCCATGTACAGTGTCATAAAACTAGTATTTTAAATTGAAGTGATTTCTTGGTCTAATGCCCCCTAAAGACATCGTCCCCCACAAATCCCAGTGCTACCATCTCAGCTAGTAGACCCAGGAACAGGTCCTTCTAGGCCAAGCTTCTACCCTGGAAAAGTGACTGAACACTCATTGCCACACAAGCCAGAGCACAGGTCAACCAGTGGCAGATCCCGCATGTATTTACGTCAGGGATGACCAGCGCCTTCTTGATAAAGGACAGGAAGCTTTTAGCCAACAGGCAGGCAGACAGATGGCATTCATGTACCTTGTCAGATTGAGTTTTTTCTCCACACTGTTCAGAAGGTTTTGGGGGGCTAATTTTTTAATTATGGGTTGATATATGGATGTAAAGCTCCAATTTTCTATTTTCAAATTGTTATTCACAAAATCATTCTATTCCTCCAGGGCAGTTTCTTCACGAGGACCCAACATAGCCATGGAATACCCACACACCCATCCCACCAAGAAACTGTGTCACTAGCATGGCATTCTTGTAATTAGGCACCAAGTGGATAAAAGCCATTTGTAGGGCAGTTGTTACTCTAGCTACTGAGTCCTGCAGACGAAAGGGAACATAGAGCCAATGGGACCAGTCCCAAGCTGCTTGTCTTCCTGCCAAGGTCAGAATGGTCTTCCTTCACAATTTGGAGGCCCCAGTAGAACACCAATGTGTGGTCTAGGTCTAGGTAACTTCCATTGTCAGCTGTATAAAATTCAGACAAAGATTCTGATAGGCCCGATGTGGGACTAGGCCTTCTTGAGAAACTCTTGCTTATGGTGGAACTCACCCCACAGCACTATTTTAAGTCATGGATTTCATTTGAAGCTTCCCAAACTCTAGACTTATTCTAAAAGGAGACAGCTTCTCAAAACAAATTCCCCAATATGCCACCCATAATTGCTCCACACATTACCAGGGCACTATGACACACCATTAAACCACTCCCCATCTGGGCATCCTGTAGTAATCACACTATAGGACTGGGTCCCCATAAGCTCTCAGGAACACTGCTTTTCTGATTCTCTATGGACACCTTCTTGGAATAGAAGGGAACTCTTTATTCAAAGGCAATGGTGCTGAGTGCTAATGAGCACATGGTGAGGTTTTTCATAAGGGGCACTTAACAGACTACTCCCTGCCTTCCAGAATAAGAAATCTGCCAACCTGTCCTCACTCTCCCACAACCCGTGCTTTCTCAAGTGCAATCCCAGAAAAAAGAAAGAGGGGAATGTGAGAATCCTGTAATCAGCAGGATATGGGGAGGTTGACCGCAGGAGGGAGGGATGTGAGAAAAGAAGTCATTCCCAGGCCCCGCTTCTTGTCCCTTACTCTCACCTGCTTGGTTCATGTGCATCTGCCTCACGCCACTCACAGCCCTAGGGCAGGCCCTTGGCATCCTTCATTTGGATTATTGCAATGGACTCCCAGTTAGACTCCCTGCCTCAAGTCTCTCCCTTCATCAATTCACCTTTCACATAATTGCCAGATTGCCTGACAGCATAGCTGACCATGCTGTCCTCCTACTTAGTAAATTCCAGTGGTTCCCCATTCATTACCTTCAGGATCAAATATAAACTTCTCTATTCAGGAATGTAAGGCTTTTCATAACCTGGGCTCCTTTCTATCTTTAACACTTAATTCCCATTCACAATTTTATGGACAATCTTCTTCTGTTCTGGCATGCAAGTAGAAATGCTCATTTTATTCGGCATTTAAGTTCGGAATTTCTTTAGAACCACTTGACTCTCCTTCACAAACTCTCTGGTCTATTTCCTATCCTTCCCATAGAACACCTTGTGGATCTTCCATCTCCCTGCTTTGCACCTGTTGTCCCTCTGCAAATGTGCTTGCTTCTCACCTCCAGCTCTTAGAATCGCTGGCTTTCATGTATCTTGACCACTAGTGTAGGGTCCTTTTAGGAAAAAAAAAAAGCTAACTATTTTCCTCACTCCTTCAAAAGATTTGATGTTTCATCAGGGTGTATACTGCCTCCACTAAAGAAGATGGCGACCCTGCCATACTTTAATATCATAGCAGCATAAATGTACAGCCACTAGGTGGTACCATAGTGCACAAAGCATCAGACCTGAACTCAAATCTGTCCTCAGACACTTACTAGCTATGGACCCTGGGCAAGTCACTTAACCTGTCTGCCTCAGTTTCCTCATCTGTCAAATAAGGTGGAGAAGGAAATGGCAAATCCTTGCCATGAAGACCCCAAATGGGGTCACAAAGAGTCAGATGTGACTGAACAACAATAGAAGCAGAATAAATTTAGACCTGGAAGAGATCTTAGAAGTCGTCTCATCTTTTACAGATGGGGGAACTAAAATTAAGGCCCAGAAAGTTTGTGACTTGCCAACAATCACATAAGTAATTCAGTAGCAGCCCTAGGATTCAAACCTAGGTCCTATTGCTCAAAATTCATCATTCTTTCTTCTGTGCACCCTGACTTCTCATCTGCCTTAGCTTTCATTAGTTGCCTCGAAAATTAGTACTTGGCGGCCTATCCTCTGATAATGTGATTGCCAAACTTAGATAGAAAAAAAGCTCACGTTGGTATAGCACTTTACAGGGCTTCACAACCTCATAGAAGATATTAGTCCCAGTTTACAGATGAGAAAAATTGAGGATTAGAGAGGTTGTGACATCAACTAAAACCTGAATCTGTCTTCCTGACCCCAAATCACCACACCACATTGCCTCTCCAAGCTACACTAGTCCTTAGAGAGTTAGTCACGAGGTCCATAGACAAAGTCTTTACATCTAGTTATGAACAATTAGTCTTTAAGAATTCAAGGCTCTCCTTTTCACTCAAAAAAAAAAAGCTAAAATAATGCTGATTTTTTTCACTATTTTACATATAACTTGTAAACTAGGGCAGCTAGGGTCACACAGTGGAGAGAGCACGGGCCCTGGAGTGGAAAGGAGATGAATTCAAATACAACTTCAGACACTTAGTAGCTGTGTGATCCTAGGCAAGTCATTTAATCCCATTGCCTCAGAAAGAAAGAAAAAGGAAGGAAGGAAGGAAGGAAGGAAGGAAGGAAGGAAGGAAGGAAGGAAGGAAGGAAGGAAGGAAGGAAGGAAGGAAGGAAGGAAGGAAGGAAGGAAGGAAGGAAGGAAGGAAGGAGAAAAAAATAACTTGTAAACTCCCTTAATGCAGGCATCTTCCCCCTGTGATTATCTCCAACTTAGCCTGTCTGCTGTTTCTTTGCACCTTGTCTCCCCCATTAGACCATGAGCTCCTTAAGAGAAGGTTCTCCCACAGGGCCTGGCACATAGTAGGTCCTTAATAAGTGCCTGTTAATTTGACTTGTGTGCTGCAAATTTAAATGCCAAAATGTATGCATATCCTACTCAATTAATCTAGTCTGAGAAAGGGTGGCTCTACATTAATATCTTCTGTCTTCACTAGACACAGCACAGGGACAGTGAAATCCTGAAGAGAACCCAGCACACCTAGGTGGGGAATGGGGCCAGCCTTTTAAACTTGAAGGACAAATAACCAGACTGACTTTATCAAATAGGTACTAAAGACATGGAATTAGTTATCCCAAATTTGACAAAATTAAACACCTTCTGACTGCAGAGGACTGTCCTGGGTAGTGAGGCAGATATGGTGGAGGAAGATGGGATTACTGCCTTCAGAGTAATAGACCAGCCAGGGCGGTTGTCCGTGCCCCATGGCTATGTGCTCCCCCCCCCCCGAGCCATACCCCTCCAGCAACAAAGGTCATGGTCCATAAAATCTGTCACTCTCCTGCAACCCTCAGCCTACCCTCCACTAGTCACTATAGGAGGGCCTCTCAGAGACCTGCCTCCATTTTTCTTAACATAGAGAAGATAACCAATAGAGTCCTTAGCTCTCCACGAATGATCTCTTACTCTTGCCAGGTGACCAGCTCATCATTTTTATTCATACACTTCTTCGATTAAATCCCTCATCCTTCTTCTTTGTAGACCTTTGTTCATACCATTGTATTCTCACGAACATCATGTGCCTATTATCCGTCCTTTGAAGTTCAAGTAAAATGCCACCCCTCCTTATAGTATGCCTTGATCTCTTTTGTTGGCAAAGCACCACCTCCTCAGACCTCACATGGTACTTCTCTGTATGTGTATATGTACTATCTTGTTATATTAGTAATGTAGGCACGTATTTATCTTCTGGGCAATACATGAAAAAGACAGAAATGTGCTGATAGTCAAGGTTACATAAGGGCAGTAGGAAGCGTTTTGCGAATATGAGGGGTTACCACCCCTCGTAATCTGGAGTTCCAATGCAATGACAGGTCTGAACCAACAAAAAAAAAATTCAGTTAAAAGTAATTCAGGCTGAAAATATAAATCAGTTCAGTAAGTGTCAAGCTAAATTCACGGATGATACATCCTTAATGGATCAAGCTACATTAGGGGCCTAGTGTTGAGACAGAGGATAGTGAATTCAAATTAGTTCTCCGAGGTAAGTTGAGGTCCATATCCACGTCCACTGCACCCCATTGTGGACCAATTGCTCCTATAGGACTGTAGAAGGAACCTCAGACTCCAGAGAGCAGGTTAGAGGTGTTCTTTTGTTTGAGGAACAAATATAGGGAATCTTAGGTGGAGACAAAAATGGAGGAAGGTCTCCGAGAGGCCCTCCTATAGTGACTACTGTGGGGCAGGGTGAGGGTTGCAGGAGACTGACAGATTTTATCTAAAGAGAAGCTTCCAAACCATTGGTACTAAACAACCATGGAATGGTCTGCCTTGACCATGAGCTTCACTTTCCTGGAGATCTTCATCCGGAGGTTGGTAGCAGGGGGTGTTGGTTAAACCAGATAGCCACAGTGATCCCCTCATACTCTGGGGGTCAATGATCCTATGGAACTGTACTAGAGGAAGGTTCTATCTAGTCTGTTCTGTTTCCAGTTCATTTATCACACTGCTGTCCAGAATAATCTCCCTAACACACCGATGTGATCTTGTCAGACCACGGACCCATCTCACCATCTCTGCTCCCTTTCTGACAAGTGGAGGTTAGTCGGGTCAGCTCACCTTTAATAAGCTAAGACACATCCTTTCCTCAGGTTACCCCAAGGTAAAATAGCCAAAACAGCCATAGCCAAGAGAATGACATCTGGAAAGGAGTTTAGAAATCTTTTAGTCTGGTCCCCTTATTTTAAAGTGGGAATACTGGGGCCCAGAGAGGGAGGTGACTGGTAGGGTCACTCGGCCCCCACCTCTTGACTCTCAGCCCAGGGTTCCCTCCTATATACCATACTGCTTCTATGTCCAGCTCAAGGCTTACCTACCCAGTTATCAACTAAATATCTTAGCATGTTAAAGGGAAGAAACCCAGTCCCTCTGAAAGAGCACTGAAAGTTAGGGGACTTGGGGAGAAATCCCAGCTCTGCCTCTTACTTCCAATGTGACTTTGGGGAATTCCCTTCCCTTTTCTGGGCCTCATTTTCCTCACTTATAAAATTAAAGGTCAGATTTGAGGAGGTATAAAGTCCTTTACAATTCCATAGACTATTACGCAGCGATTCTTTTCATTCATTGAACGCCACTCCCATTTTCCCAGCTTTTCCACCCAGTGTCACTTCCCCTTGTTCAAAGCAAGCAGCCCCAGTGGACCAACCTGTTGGAAGGGTTGAGCTGGGGGCTAAGAAAACTCTGCCTCTCTCCTCTGATAAAAATCTACACCTGTCATAAACAACCTGTTGTGTTAGTTTTCCTGGTCACTGGCTTAGGAGTAAGATTTTGTGCTATGGGCTTGAACAAACTGATTGTTTCGTGCAGACTTGAGAAATAAAAATCCTTTGAATGTTTTGTTTTGTTTTGTTTTGTTTAAGGGGAGGTCTAGGGTTAGTCTCTATGCTAGGAGGAGCTCAATCCACCGGCACAAATGGAACCCTGGGGTCTGTAGTAATTTAATCCAGTGGGTTGCTTTAGCTAAGGTACAAAAATATACATTGAGTGTGGCTCATCTTTGCCTTGACCCACTCAATAACCCAGGTAAAGGTAGCCCACACTGTCATTCTGTAGCCTGAGGACCTGGGTTGGGAGAGCACCTATATGTCCCTTGGAAAAACCCCCTCCTCTCTGTACAGCCACTCACAGAGGGTCTGTGCCTGAGCCCCAGATCATCTGTCTACCTGAGTCTACCAAGCCCCTTACCAGAGCTGCCTGAGTTTATCCAACCATGTGTGGCCTAAGTTCATTCTCAACCTACCACAGCTCTTACCTAACCACTACCCCCACCCCCAAGGAAGGAAAAACAAAGCCCTTTCTTGATGACAGTTGGGGGAAGGGAAAGGGGGAGCCACAGTTCATTTCTTAAATTCATTCACCATCAGCTTAGTAGGGCTTATCTATCCATCATTCCCTGATTGTTAGTGCAGTTTACTATTTTCTTAGCACAAGAAGCGTTTTTCCCACAGTGGAATGGAAGACATTCTTTGCATTGGCATTCCTAACAACTAGAACAACTCCAAGCCCAAAGTGTGTAACAAACGACGCTTGATGTACCAAACAAACGCTCCTAGAACAGCGAGATTGGGTTCACTGTCTGTATCTTCTCCTAGTATCCAGCACAGCGACCGGCACACAGTAGGCATTTCATAAATACTAGCTGAACTGAAATGCTTCAGTTTGGAACTCTGACCCCAAAGTTACTAAACTGTGCCTACTCTTCAGGATAAGAACCCACAAAAGGATTTATTGCAGCTCTTTTAATAGCGGACCAAAGCCGGAAGCTAAGGAGGTGCCCTCCTGCTGGGGAATAGCTAACAAATTGAAGTGTGTGAATGTAATGGAATATTATTGTGCCATAAGAAATGACAAAAATGAACAGTTTCCGAGGAAACTGAGAAGTCCTCCATGACCTGCTGCAGATGGAAGTGAGCACAACCAGAATACGGTATACAACATTATAGAGAAAACCACTTTTGACTTTAAAACTCTGATTAATACAATGATAAAGCCTGAGTCCAGAGTATTGAAGATGAATCCCACCACCCGACCTCCTGTCAGAGGTGATGGATTTAAAATGCAGAATGAGGCATGTATTTTATATATATATGTGTGTGTGTGTGTTTGTGTGTATATATATGTGTATATATGTGTATATATATGTGTGTGTGTTTGTGTGTGTATATGTATATATGTGTATATATGTGTGTATATATGTATATATATGTATATATATGTGTATATATGTATATATGTGTATACATATATGTGTTTGTGTGTGTGTGTGTGTGTGTGTGTGTGTGTGTGTGTGTATAAAACCGATGAAGGACTTTTTCTGGTGTAAGGGCTTTTTTGGGGGGGAGGGCATTACTTTGGGGTGGGGAGAGACCATGGGAGAGAAAATTAGAAAATGCCTTTCTTCAGGAGATCCAGAGCAGAGCTTCAAACTGCAGTTTCAGCAAGACATAAATGAGACTACCTGTGACAAGCTGAGTCTGAGTCTGTCATTTTTACCCACTGCATCTAATTTTTTAATGACATTTTGACCCCGCTGACCCTAAACTCAGCCAGGTGGCGCCATAGTGCATAGAGCAGCAGGCTTGGAGTCAAAAAACCTCATCTCAAATATGACCTCAGACACATCTTAGCTGTGTGACCCTGGGCAAGTCACTTCATCCTGTTTGCCTCTGTTTCTTCATCTGAAAAATGAGATGGAGAAGGAAATGGCAAATCACTCCAGTATCTGCCAAAAAAAAAACCCAAATGGGGTCACAAAGAGTTGGATGGACTGAAAATGACTGAATGGCTCTGAGAAGCCTTGAGATAAGAATTTTGGGCGGTCCTCTGGAGAAATTGGGGGGGAAGGTCCATAATTCCTACATCCTCCACAAAAGGCCTGCCATCCCCCAGGCCTCCAAACACCTATGGTATCCACACCCTGTACCCCCTAATTTCCCCATGACCTCCACAGTCTGAATGACCCCTACAGCCCTAGTGTCCCCCAAAGTCCTCATGATCCTTCCACCCCTGATGCCCCCGGAAGTCCCCATGACCCCTACACTATCTAATGTCCCTCAAAGTCATCATGACCCCCACAGCCCTAGTGTCCCTCGAAGTCCTCCTGACTCCTACACCCCTAATGCCCCCGGAAGTCTCCATGACCCCTACACCCCTAGTGCCCCCCATGCCCTATAATGCCCCCCTAAAGTCCTCATGACCCCCACGGTCACCAGGTTCCCATGACGTCTAAAGTGCCCCGACTCCCCCCAGGGTCCTTGTGACCCCCACATTCCCAGAAGGCCCCTCCCGCGCCTCCACGCGCCACAGCCACAGACTCCGCCCCCACCACCACCCAGCAGTTAACTGAAATCAACAGTCCACACCGCCTTATACCAAACTCGCCCCGCCCCGAACTGCCTCTTCTTCCAATCACAGAGACCCAGAGGCAGACCAAAGGGACGCGACAGCCAATCGCCAACCCGTCCGCTTCCAGAAGCCCGGAATCTCTTCCTGGATTTCCATTGGTCGGTTTCAAAACAACGGTAGCCAATGAGGGAGGAGAAAATGGTGTGGGCGTTGGGGAGAGTTGGGAGCCCCTGCGCCGGCGGACCGAGGCTGCTCCGGGAGTCATGGTGGGGTCGGCGGCCCAAGCCGCGGCCGTAGGTGAGTGTCAGCCCGCTGGTCAGGCGAGCCGAGCCCGGGCCGGGGAGGAGGGGGAGGTGTGCCCCACCCCGCTCAGCCCCGGGACGGAGAAGGGCCACCCAGACCTCATTTACAGGTGGGGAAACTGAGGTGCAGAGCGGTCAAGTCTGGGGCTTGCCCAAGCAGGGAATGTCAGAATCAGGTTTCGAACCCAGGTCCTCTGACCCCCAAATCCTGCTCTCTTCCCCCTCTGCCCCACTGGGGGCCTGGTAGATGTGCTTATGTCCCCTCCCACTCACTCCAACGCTTGAACCCAAAATCTGCAGTACCACCCCCTCCCCCCCAAGGCCACTTACTGAAAATGCGGGAAATCGAGTCAGGACGTGATCGACTCGGCTGCCCCGCCCCCAGGGCTGACCTCACCCTGGCTCTGTCCCCCTGGCCGGTGCCTGTCAGGATCACGGGGTGCCCCAGGCCAGGCACCAGTCAGTGACCCCCCATCAGCACAGCTGGAGGGGAAGAAGCAGCGATCCTAAACTCTCCTGCCCATCAGAAGATGGGTAGGGCCCAGGTGGGGTCATTCAAAGACGAGAGGGACCCGAACCTGTCCTCTGTGACAGCAACAAAAATAGTAATTACCGACCTTAATTATCATGTCATTGTGTCATCATAGGCACATATTAATTATATTATTAATACATTTCTATTGCTGGTGCCATCATATTACTGTGATACATTGTAACACAATCACCCATCAGGCTGTAATAATTATAATCTGTTGCCGATAGCTAACATTTACATAGCGCTTTAAGGTACGCAAAGCATTTTGTACATTTTACGATCCTCAAAACAATACCAATAATAGTGCATACATAGCACTTACCATGTGACAGGCACTGTGCTAAGCAGTATTATCTCATCTGACCCTCCCAACAACCTTGGGAGGTTGGTGCTATTATGATCTCCATTTTACAGATGAGGAAACTGAGATAAATGGAGGTTAATTGATTTGCTCAAGGTGATTCAGCTACTATGTCTGGCAGGATTCTAATTCATGTCATCCTGGGTCCCAGGTCATGCATTCCATCTGCTGCTGCACCTTCCCTCCCCCTTCATTGTACAGCTGAGGAAACTGAGGTAGAAAGGGTTTGCCTTGCCCATGGTCCCATTGATGATAAATAACAGGGTCAGGATTTGAACTTGGGTCCTCTCAGTACAAATCCATACTCTTTTTACTGTATATAAAAGACAGGGCATTATGATGTTTGAGCCCAGAAATATGACAGCTATGTGAATTGAAAAAGACTGTGAGAAATTAAAAATTAATATCTTTTTTTCCCTCTTCTTTTCTTTCTTTCTTTCTTTTTTTTCTTGTCTTGCAGAAGAGCGGCGAAAAAAGCTCCAGGAGTATTTAGCAGCCAAAGGAAAGTTAAAATGCCCAAACACCAAGTGAGTGTGTGTGTGTCTGTGACTGTGTCTGTGTGTGTGCAAGCACTCTTGATTACTGGCTGCCTAAAATTCCCACCTCTGAACCGCAGCCTTTCTTGTTGATGTCTACGGACACCAAACACTGGCTTGTGTGTTGTGGTGACTCAGGCCAGCAAAGAGAAAGGCAGACCTGCTCTCTTCTCTCCTGGTTGTTTGCTCTTCCCCGTTTCGGGTCCCTTGCCAAGGCCTGAACATTCCAGCAATTTTAAGATAGAGATTCTACAACTGGGTACTAGCCCCGTAGCCCTGGAAGCATTTCATTCATTCCCTTTCTCTCTATTTGAAAGGGAGGTCCCTCGTGGCTACCAGGCCTCAGCAAGGCAGGGACGGCTTTGGGCGCCTTTCCTTGACCTCCCTTCACTGCATCCACCCTCTGGCTGAAGCAGCTCCTTCCCAGGGTTACCAGCGCCTTCCTAAATCCCACAGCTTTCCTTGGTCTTTCCTTCTTGAGCTCTCTGAAGCTCTTAGTTCTATTGACTGTTGCCTCTTCCCAGACCCTCTGGCCTCGCCTGGCTTGGGCCACTGCCCTCCTGACTTTCCTCCTACCCCTCTGGCCATTCCTTCCCAGCCCCCTTTGCTTTGACCATTTGGGTTCTGCCAGCTTAGTAGGGATATTCCTGAGTGCTCCCTCCTGGTCCCTCCTCTGCTCTCTGTCCTCTTCCTTGGAGACCTCATCGGACACCATTTGGCCCTGAGTTCCAGTCATGAGTCATCAGGCGCCTTCTGAACACCAGCCTTTATGCGGGGTATTAGGTTTACAAAACAGAACAGTCCTTTCCTTCTATTGGGAGGAAACAACCCATCCACTGAAAAGTCAATGGGAAATACATGCAGAGATAGTGTCGGGGGTCAAGCAAACCCTAGCAAGTGCCCTGAGCAGGACTAGACTCCTGGTAGGGATTGAGGAGAGTGGAGGTGGGGAGGGAGTGCATTCCAGCTGGGAGGGGCAGCCAGTGCAAAGGCCTGGAAACAGGGGAGGGGCCAGGAGGCTGCCACAGGACCCTGGAGGGAAGGAATGAGCAGCCTGAAGCTGGATGGGGAAGGGCTTTAAAAGCCAAACGAACACAGGAGTTTGGGTCTTATCCCAGGGGCCAGAGAGAGCCCCTGGACCTCCCTACACGGGTCAGGTCTGTGCTTTAGGAATGTCCCGCTGACAGCTGTGTGGAGGATGGGCTGCAGGAAGGATGTGTGATGAGCCACAAGCCATACTGAGCATGGGGGCAGAGAGGCAGGAGGCCCTGGAGAGGGCGGGGCCCCAAAGCCCCAGGAAGGAGAGGGCAGCAGTCAGCTGTGGCCAGTGCTGCAGAGAGGTGAGGCAGGCTGAGGATAGAGAAAAACCAATGCAGACGTCAAAGAGGCTCCAGAGGCATGAGGGGGAGGAGACACAGGCTGGACTAGCAAAGGGAAGGAGATGGATTGTGAGCAACAGCTACCAGTCACTGGTCTTTTGTATTTGACCAAAATGCCACATTTTACTGATAGTGTTCGTGAGATCCCAGCCACAGAGCTGGGAGAGACCTTAGCAGTCATCTAATCTCACCCCTTCATTGTAAAGATGAGGAAACTGAGGCCTAGCAAAGTTAAATGATGTGTCCAGTGTCACACAGGCTAAAGCAGGATTCGAACCCAGGACTTTGGACTGCAGATCCAGCCCTCTTACCATCAATGTTTCATTCCTCGTGGCTATTATGCCTACATCTCTCAGTTTCCAAATGACCCTGTCCAAATGTCAGTGAAAGTGTCCCGTGACCATATGTAAGGTGGTTTGGCCTGATTTCGGTATCTAAGCTTATTTGCCAGCACTGTGCACACAGAGAGTCCACTAAGAATCAGCATGATCATCTTTTCTGTTTGAATAGGCACTTGGGGGCTGTGGTGGACAGGTCAGTAGACTTGGCAGGAAGACCCAGGTTCAAATCCAGCCTCAGATACTGACTAGCTGCGTGATCCTGGGCTAGGCATTCTGCCTATTTGCCTCAGTTTCTTCATCTGTAAAATGGTCACCTATCTCCTAGGGTGGTTGTGATGTTCAGACATCACACATCAAACATCTGAAAAGCCCTTTGCAAACTTGGACTTGCCATATGAATGTGAGCTATTGCTCTTACTAATAGGATGGGAAGGTCTTCAGGAATGAAGATGTAAGACATGATTTGTCGGAGGTCTCTACATCTAAACAGGAATATCACATTTTAGCTCCTTCCCTTGTGACCTCGAGATTGATTGTAATTTTTTCCTCTTCCATAGGCCTTATCTCAAAGACCAGAAACAGTGTTCAAAGCCACCAACCTCTAGATCTGTAAGTAGAAATTAATTGCAATATTTCAGAATTGGAAGGACTCCCAGCCACGTAGTCCAACTATCTAGAAAAGGTTCCCTGGGGCAGCTAGGTGGTGCAGTGGATGGAGCACTGGCCCTGGAATCAGGAGGACCTGAGTGCAAATCTGGCCTCAAACACTCCTGGGCAAGTCACTTAACCTCCATTGCCTCCAAAATTTAAAAAAAAAAAAGAAAAGAAAAGAAAGAAAAGAAAAGAAAAGATTCCCCCAAGAATGGCCATCTGTCCTTCTCTTGAAGATCTCAAGTGGGGAGAGGCTTCCTCCCTCTGGGCGCTCCCTGGGCCTCCTTGGGACAGCATAGTTCAGACTGCTGGTGACATTTTTTCTGACAACCTTGAGCCCTTTTGCACCTTCCCCACGTCGCTCCTGGTTCTGCTTTCACAGTCTAGCTAAGACCCTTCAGCGTCATAGGCAGCTGCCATCTCCCCACCCCTCCCAGTTAACTATAAAGCCCAGTCCTTCACCTGAGCGTCATCAAGCAGAGGTGATGGCTCTTCCCTAGCCGAGCTGTCCTCCAGTGGACCCTCTCCCACCTAGCGGAGTTTGTCTTTAGGTGGGGCAGTCCCCCTGAGCCCATCTCTAGTCCTGGTGTGGTCTGATGGGGTCGCCCCCAGAAGGACTACCACCACCTTCTCCTGAGGGAAGGCTTGTCTCAGTGGACCTGGCAGTTGCCAGGCTTCTATTGTTCTTGGCTTTCACCACCAGCCTCCGCTCGTTCTAAGCTCTAGTGTCACTGATGTGGCTGTTGTCAGACCATGCCATGACTTTGTAATTGTATTCCTCATCCATCACCCAGTCTTCCTTCTAGCTCCTAGATACATTTTTTTAAAAGCTGGAGTTTGAGAGTTCTCTGTGTCTGGATCTCTTTAGACAATTGCACTTTTTCCTCTCTTCAGAATTACCTTCAGAATTTCATTCTTGAGAGTGTCCTATCCATCCTGGGCTGGCTTCCTCCAATCACTGGATCCTACCTTTCTTTTTTTGTTTTTTTGGTTTTTGTTATTTTGGGGGAATTTTTTAGGCAATTGGGATTAAGTGACTTGCCCAGGGTCACACAGCTAGTAAATGTCAAGTGTTTGGTCTGAGGCCAGATTTGAACTCAGGTCCTCCTGACTCCAGGCTGGTACTCAATCCTACCTTTCTTTTTCTAAACCAAGGAGCCTTAGCCTTGTCAGTGCCATAGACCCCTTTGGCAACCATTTGGTGACACCTAGGGCCCCTTTCTCAGAATCATGTTTTTAAATGCTTAAAGTAAAATACATAATATTTTACAATGATCATCTATAAATAACTTAGCTATTCCCAGCAATGCAAAGATCCAAGACAATTCTGAAGGGCCTATGATGAAAAATGCTATCCACCTTTAGAGAAAGAACTGATGGAATGTAAATGCAGATCAAAGTATGTTTTTTTATTTTATTTTCCTTGGGTTTTTTGTCTGTGTTTTTTTTTTCCACAACACAACTAATATGGAAATATGTTTTGCATAACTTCACATGCATCACCTTTATCAAATTACTTGCCTTCTCAATGATGATGGGGGTGGGGGAGGGAGGATGGGAGAGAATTTAGAATTCGAAATTGTAAAAAACAAAGGTTAAAAATTGTTTTTACATGTAATTGGGGAAAAAATAGAATAGTAAAATTCACAAATACATTTAAATGAGTAAGATTTCGAAGGAAGCCAGTTATATTGAAAGTTATTAAAAAAAAATTATGTTTAAGTTCACAGACCCCAAGTTAAGAATCTGCTCTAAACCCTTTCAAATCTGCTTCCCCAAAATCTATGCTTGGCTTTTTTCACTCTTTCAACAAACATTAAGCACCTGGTATGTGCTAGGCACTGTGCCACATACTGAGGAAAGAGACAAAAATGAAATAGTCCCTGCCTTCAAGGAGCGTACATTCACCTGGGGTGGATGTAGCTGGGAAGCTGGGAAACGATGGCGACCATGGGGGACACGTGCACAGATACCAAATGTATCAGTTTCCAGGGACAGGGACAGCACTAGCTTTGGGCAGTCCAGCTAACCTGTTTCTTGTTGGTGTCACCTGAGTTAAGCAATCCAGGAGGCGTAGATTCTATGAGGGGATGGCCACTGAACCCAAAGCCTCCCATCATTTCCATCCCAGAAGCCTGGTTAGGTGAGAATCAAATCCGGAATAGAAGTTTACCTCCTTAGTTCCTCTACCTTTTGAAGGATGAAAGTGGAGCGAAGGCAGGTCAGGTCATTAGCTGCTTCACTTTCAGCACCATCACCATGAGGTCACACCTCTGTGCCAGGCCTGGGAGCTGGAATCCAGTGTCTTCAGCTAGTTCCTTCCTCTGTCAGGTAGTCTGCGGTATAAGCCAATGAAAATATGGCTTCTGTTTGTGCTTCTATCGAGTTTTACCCAAATACCAGGTTTCTCTCCTCTGGTTCCTAGACTTCCCAACAAAAATGTACTTTCTTAACAGGCTGTGCTTCTCTGCCCTACTTCAAAATTTTCACTCCACGCCTCTGGTTCCTGGATTTCCTCACGAGTACATCTTAACATCCAGTGCTCCCCACTCCCCCTTTACCTATCCTGCATCCCATGAGTAGCATGCACCCCTCCAAAACCAAAGCCTAGGTGAAAGTCTCCTCCTCCATGTCCCAGTGACATCTATGATGTCAAATTTGCCTCCTTCCATTAGGACCTGTCGTTGACCCTGGGTGGTTTCTGTACTTTGTAAAGTCGTATATAGACATGAAGCTGCAGAGGGTTTTTAAACGTCCACTTTAGATATTTTTACATGGACCGAGAAGTCATTTGCTCAACTATTGGGAGTGTCAGGGTACTTCCTTTGTCATTAAAGACATGTAGGCCCACTGGCAGATCACACACCTGCGCTGAGGGGACCAGCCTCACTGAGGTCACAGAGCTTCTTGCCATGTTGTCTTTGGCCGTGGCAGCTCTTTGAAACCACCTGCTCAGCTATAGAGGAGTCTCAATCACAAATTCCTGTAGTCTTGAAGTAAATGACCTGCAGGCCATTGACATAAAACCTTCAGCAACCGGGAGAATATTTGTGGCAGAAATAAATTTCCCATAAATACACCTGGTACTAACATCACGTGCTAACACAAGCTTAGTAGCTTTGCTTTGAACCAATGCCTACCGGAAGATAAGGGCTTCTTATTAGAATTTCCCAGTCACTAAACACTAATAGATGCCTTCTGAATTAATTTATTGTACATAATGAGATGAAGTGGCTTATTGAAGAGAATACGAAAATTCCAAGTTATGTTCCCTCCCCTGAGGAGTTTGTAATATAGTAAAAGAAGTGTAGCAGACATAAAAAGAGAATAATAATTATAATAAAAGGCAGGAAATTGTAAATGCCAACTGAGTGGTACAGAAAAAGGCAATTCAGAGAAAATGACAAGATCATGTTGGTTTGTGATGAGATTAGATCTTGATCTTGAAGGTAAGAATAGAACAGGTAGAGTGTATTAGGCATTGTGGCACAGTGGGTAGAACCCTGGACTTGGAGTCAGGAAGATCTAATTTCACATCTGGCCTTGGACACTAGCTGTGACTTGGGCAAGTCACACCCTCTGCCTCAGTTTCCCCACCTGTGAAATAGGCATAATAATAATACCTACCTACCAGGGTTGTTTTGGGGATCAAATAAGATATTTGTAAAGTGCTATACAAATGCTAGCTGTTATTCTTGTTGTTGTTGTTGTTATTATTATTATTATTATTATTATTATTATTATTATTATTATAGCCAAAGCAGAAAAACACATGGAATCGTGATGGCCGTAAGTAGATCATTTAGGGTAAAAATAGAAAATTCATGTCAGTGGATGATGGGAAATAAGACGAGAAACTTTGGGGGCCAGACTATAGAAAGCCTGAATGCCTAGCTAAAGAGATTATACTTTATTCTGTAGATAATAGAGAGGAAGATTGATTTCAGGGAGGGATGGGGGGTGGAAAAAAAACCAATAGTAGAAAGGCTAGGTAAGGAGCTATTGCAGTAAGCCAGTAGTGAGGTGACAAGGACCTGAATGAATGACTGGGACGAGAAGGAGTTACAGGAAACATTGCAAAGGATGGGCTGGAGCAGAGGGACAGGGAGGTCAGAGGTAATACTGAGATGTTGAGCCTTAGCGATGCCATTGTTAGGAGAAAGAGAGAAGCCGAGACGGTGGTGGCCTCGGCACAAGACGGCGGGCGGCTCAGTTGTAGGCGTCTCCAGTTCAACAAGCGTTAGCTGTGCTCAGACGTGGAGATTCAAAGACAAAAGTGTAACTGTTTCTGCCCTCGAGGAGCTCCGTGATGAGTTTGGAAAGGTCCAAGAAGCACCAGGGTCAGAGCTGAAGAGAAGGGGGGGGGGATTCTGTGCAGACTGGTATTAACTGTCAGGTGGGTGCCCCGCCCCTGGGTTGTACCTTCTGGCAGTCCCCCCAGTGTGTAGATTCCACACAAAGCAGCGCAATTGTCATGACACGTTTTCTGCCATCCTTGCCCAGTCCCGGCTAAGCTAAAGGGAGGTGCCTGAGCTCTGTGCCTTGTCTGTAGATGAGAACATCCTCATTTTCTCCAAGCTAAAATAAGTCAAGTTAGACATTTAACTGGGTTTTTTAGCTTGTCTTTGAATAGATTGTCCTAACAAAGCCATTGTTGCTATTGTGCCTTTATCTTTCAGATCGCTAGACCCAAAAATGACCCAGGGAGATGGGCCCAGACTCATGCTTCTGGGAGGCCCACTGGTAATGTGCTTCAGCCAGGATCTTCCAATGTCAGTGGAACCCAAAGGCCAAAACCAGCAGTACCACAAATTCAGGGCAAAGGACCAATTACAGGCCCCCTTTCCTCCAAGCCAGACTCTAAACTCCCAGGGAACACCCACGTCCACCACCCACAGAAAACGGCGTCTTCTACTGTACATACGCTGAATCGAAAGCCTCTGCCGTCAAGTGAGAGCCAGTGTATGAGGAGGTCCTCAGAGCAGAAGACCACAACAAATCACAGAACGGCCGGGCGGATGGACTCCGTGACCAAGCTCCGCACCGACAGCCAGCTCTCGGGTGACCTTCCAAAGGAGACAGACAAAGAGAACTGGCCTCTCCCAACCACTGTGGAACTAAAGATGAAACCAGAATCTGGGGTTTGCAACAGAGCTAAATCAAAGGGCAATCCACACAATCCCAGCAAAAGAGGTCTGGCTCCAAAGCAAGCTGCAGACAGAGGTGCCAAGATCAGCATCCTTCTGAAAGACCAGGTTAACAAACCATTTGTTCACAAGATTCAAGCCTGGCTTCCCGCAGGAAGTTCCCAGCAGCAGCTCCCCAAGGGGGCAGGTGGGGAAAGACCGGGAGACAAACATCCAAGGACGGTTCCTTCTCATTTGGTTCAGAGCCTTGCCAGGACTCGAGAAGCAAAGAAACTAGAGGATGGAAAGGTCAACAAAGATGAAAAAGAAGGTCACGATAGATCCGAGTTACGAGGAAATGCTGTCATTAAACAGCCTATCAAAAGAGGACTCCCAAGGACAAATCCAGCGGTGCTGCAGGTGGGAAGGTTCAATCGATGTGAAAATGGTCAGCAAGATCTAAGGCTGATGCAGCCTTGTACCAAAAGGAAGCCATCCGTAATGGCGCCGCCATTGAGAACCGTGACAAGACAGCCTCACCTGATGGGTGGCACCTCAAAAGTCCACACACAGGGACCTACAAAGAATCAGAGCAATTATAGCTTGAAAAAAGAGCCACAGACCCTCAACTCCAAGACCAAAAGGACTGTGCCCCGGAACCCCACAGCTCAGCCCGGTGTCAGCTTGACAAAGCCTCCCACAAGTGAAAGAGGAATGCAAGAGCCAGCCTTGCTGGAAGCATCCAGGGCCCAGGTCCAGCCAAATACCCAGCGGAAAAGAGGCAAGGAGGATCGAAGGTATTGAAAACATGGCATCTTAAAGTGGGCGGCGGTATACATGTATCCACATATGTGCTAATCCACCGAACGATAGAGCCGTATTTCTCCTACCTTCCGTGGGTCAGAAATTAATTCAGGGGGTGGGGAGAATTGACTTCAATAGTAAGTATAGATATTAACATTGATTTTTTTTTCCCTTTTAAAAATTAAAATTGTCTACATTTTCATGAGATCAATTTGTACACAAAGATATGGTAAGTGATGATGATACTGTTGGCTAGACAAGTAATTGGGGATTTTTTTCCTTTGTATCAGTGATGACTATTATTCATGGAAAGTAAAACCTGTCCTTCAGCAATCTATCAGAGATACAGAACAGGGTACAAGTTAGCTTCAAGTGGATAATTGTAAAGCCTCCTAAATGGCCCTCCCTGCCTCCAGTCTGTGCCAGGTTGGTCCCTCCGTCCCACCACTGCCGAAGTAATCATTCTGATTGCTCTGATGTCACTTTCAAAAGCCTTCTGTAGCTGCATATTGCCCACCAAATGAAGGATGAGCTTCTGATCCTGGCATTCAGAGCCCTTCCACAGTCTACCCCAACTGCCCTTTCCAGCCTTTCTTATACTGCTCCCCTCCCCACACTCTGTTCAAGCCAGACTCTTTGTTCCCACCCACCCACCCATGTCCAGCCCTCTCCTTCCATGTCTGCTCTTTTCTTCTCCCATGCCTATAACAGACTCCCCTCACCCTCTGCTAACTCTCTAGGAATTGGCTGTGGTCTATGGGAAAGAGCACTGGGTTTGGAACTCAATCAGTCACTTATTGTCAACTCCCAGCACAGTGGATACAATGCGAGACTTGAAGTCAGGAGGACCTGAGGTCAAATCCTGGCTGACGTACTTATTTAACCTCCCTGAGGTCTACTCAGTTTCTTCAGCTGTCAAATTTGGATAATAATAGCACCTGTCTCACAGAGCCCTTGTGAAGATCACATAGGTGAACCTATGTAAACCTTACATAGATGCTAGCTATTATTAACGTCATTATTATTTTTATCACCACCTAGGTTAAACTTAGTTAAGTTGTTCTTCCTGCACGCCTTGGTTTCCTTCTCTGTAAAATGAGATAGTCGGATTTCCTGATTTCAGAAAGGCACCTCTGATCTTATGAAGTCCCTCTCTCCCTTCAGGGTCCAACTCAGGGGTCACCTCCTTTGGGAGGCCTGCCCAGACCCCTTATACCTCTCAGTTTCTCGTGCTTCAAGTTTCTCCTGACATTCGTCCTGGGATTCTCCTTTGCACTTCTCACTTTCCCTTATATCAGTAATATGCATATTAAATTACAAATTCCTTGAAAGGAGAAGCTGCGTTGTACCTATCTCTTTATCTCTAGCACGGAGGAGGTGCTTAATAAATGTTTACCAAATTGGCTCCTCTCAGCATCTCGTCATCTCTGTGGCTGATCCAGAATACCAGGACTCTCGAAGTCTTGTCCCAAAAAAAATCAGGCTCATCGCTCGGTGAGAATATTAATGCCTGAGTATTTCAGATGTTAATTGTGTTAGCTTGATGGATCGACTATTCAGGACAGGGTTCTAATTATGAGTACAGGATTGGCTATACACAGAGACTTGTAGTGCTATGGAATAAAGGTTTACTGCTGGCATCCATTTGAACAAGCATCAATCAGTAAATAAGCGTTAAGTACCTACTATGTGCCAGGACCTGTGCTAAATGCTGGGGATATGAAGAAAGGCAAAAGACAACTCGTACCCTCCAGGAACTTCCATTCTAATGGGAGAGAGACAGGAAGTACATGTAAAAATAATTACAGCATTAATGTAAAGTTGATACAAAAATATGCAAAGTAGTTCAATATAGCAAGCTGCTAAAATAACCAGCTCACAGTACCGAGGGACCTCTTAGGTGGCCATCTGTTCTCTGCTTTAAGGCAGGTAGGGGCAATCTGGCACCTTTGCCACCAGTCAATATAATAATCCACTTTTATGTGGTGCTCTAACACGTTTACATGTATCATCCCATTTGATCCCCTATTATTATTCCCATTTTATACATGAGGAAACCAAAGCTTGAGAAAAGGGTCAGCAACTTGCCTAAGGCCACACAGCTAGCAAGTATCCAAGGCAGGATTTGAACTCTGCTCTTCTTGACTTTAGGTTTTAACAGTCTAGACACTGTGCCACCTGGCCTGAAACCTTGGCTGATGGTAATTTTGTCTTTTTTGTTTCTTTTTCTACCTTTCTCTCCCCAGTCTCTTTCCGTCTTCTGTTCCTATTCCTAAAGCCTGCCAATGGTTTACATTCATAACATTTAGTACTAAAAAGATTGGCTGCCCAGAGTCGAATGCAGTCACTGGACAAGAGCTGTCAGGGAGGGGCTTGGGCTTGGAACACAGATTAGCAAACCTTTTTTTTATTTTTTTCAATTCTTGAATTTTAACTTTTTGAAGACTGACATTACTTTATAAAATATATGGTTCTTGTGGCACTTTGGTTTAAATCCCTGGTGGGCTACCATACAGTTAGATTACAGTTAAGGGACTTGGGGGAGTTTCATAAAAGAATAAAGCAGGCCAGTAATGCATAAAACAGTAGACCTTTGTTATGGCACATTTCAACTTTTACAAATGGGAGGACCAGGAGCATGGTGAAACTGGGGCAGTGAGAGGTGGATACAACCAGATCTCAGTCACCAGGGGGTTATGTTAGGTAAACCCTATTTTAATCCTCACTCCATTCACTGGAACATTAGAAGCAGTGGTCTTCAGACCTCAAGAGCAGTTGAAAGGAAGTTAGCAATGTTCCTTCAAAGAGGCTGTCCTGGGACTTGTCATGCCTGGCTCTGCCAACCTGTCACTCCTGGCCAATATATGGGCCATCTGGCTTCCCATCACCTCCACAACAAAGCAGCCCAGTATCAAGAGTCATATAGGGATGGGCAGCTTCTTGATAAGGCACATCTGATTGGTTCCCACCTCTGATGTCATAGGAAGGTGAAAACTAGGTATTAGCTATTGTAAGGGACCCTGCTGACCTATCTAGGGAATACAGGCATGAGATGTGGAAGAATGTGGCAGGGAAGGAGATTTAAAGTGAGTGAGGGAGATTTCCAGAAGTAATGTAAACTATTAGGTCCAAAAGAGGCCCAAAGGTCCAAGTGTTTTAGACTGACATTTGTGTGTGTGTATGTATGTATGTATGTGTACATATATATGTTCATTTGATGTCAGAAAGGTTTTATGTTTATTTCATCTGTACTAGTTTCTACATATAAGTTACATAAGATAATACAGTGACTGTATTGACATTGGGTAGAAACATCAAATAACAGTTGTCTCAGTGATACCAAAGTTAAATGTAGCTTGAACACTGAGGAGAGGTCTCTAAAGGGCTCCAGTGGTCTTACCCTATTAGTACAATGAATATTAGTTTTCAGCATGGAAAGCTGGAGAGAGCCTGGACCAGGGGTGGGGAGCCGTGGCCTCAAGGCCACATGTGGCCCTCTAGGTCCTCGGGTGCAGCCTTTTGACTGAGCCCAAGTTTTGCAGAACAAATCCTTTTATGAAGGGATTGCATCAAAGGGCCACACTTGAGGACCTAGAGGGCCACATGTGGCCTGAAGGCAGCAGGTTCCCCACTCTTGAGCCTGGGCCTTAGGAGATTTGAGAGGAAACCTGGTAGCAAGGGAGGGGGCAGGAGGGAGCAGGGATGGGGAGCTGGTGCTGAAGGGGAGCACCAGCTAAGAGGAGCCGCTAAGTGGGACATAGACACTTGGTGCTTTAAAGACAAGTTTGAGAGGGAGGGTGGGCCTGCAGGCAATCACCATAATCGTAGTTCACATGAGGACACGGGATTAGCACAGAGATTGTGGTCTCAGAGATGGGACATCTGCTAACCCTGGTCACATCTTGGCTTTCCAGCCCTCCCCGCCAAGTGCAAGCAGACTAGGGGCAGACAGGCCAGAAATACACACAGCATCTCATGACCGCAGACACCCTGACTCCCCTGAAGTGGCTTCTGAAGGCAAGACACAGGGCAATCATCGGTGGAGCTCATGAACGCAGCACAGGAGAGAGATTCCCTGGGGCCCGTGCTGCACTGCCAGCCCATGCCCACGCCATTCTAACCTTGTGACTGATTTCTGTGAAATCCACTAATTAAGCCCTTATACTGTATCCCCAGCGGAAGTGAGTCAGTCAGTGAGCATTAATCCAGCAGTGCCAGGTGTCAGGCACCATGCTTAGTGCTGAGGATACAGAGAAAGGAAGAAGCAGCCCTGCCTACAAGGAGCTAACATGCAGATGGGGGCGGTACCATGGGAAATTGTTGTTGTTCAGTCGTCTTCAGTCAGGTCTGACTCTCTGTGGCCCCATTCGGGGTTTTCTTGGCAAAGATACTGGACTGGTTTTCCAGTTCCTTCTCCGGCTCATTTTACAGATAAGGAAACTAAGGCAAATAAGTTGAGTGACTTGCCTAAGGTCACACAGCTGGTAAGTGTCTGAGGCTGGATTTGAATTCGTGAAGATAAGTCTTCCCAACTCCAGCCCAGTGCTCTTTGCACTATGGTGCCACCTAGCGCCCAACATGGAGAACACCTAGGTACATACAAGACACATAAAGAATAGAGAAGGTCCCCTCAGTGGGAAGGCGCCAGCAGTGAGGAGACCAGGAAAGAATAGAAAAGGCAGGGGGTGGGATTTGAGCTGAGTCTTCAGGGAAGCCAGGAGGGGGAGGTAAAGGGGAGCCCTCCAGGCCTGGGGAAAAGGAAGGGCAGTGAGCAAGCAGCCTGCCCCATCTGTCCCTCCTCACCCTCCTGGCAGGGAGCAGTGCTTGGACAGAGCCTAAAGGATTGGGAGATTGTGAACGGTGGCATTGGGGGCAGAGGATGCATCCTGCCATAGGGAATGGAGTAAGCAAAGGCAGGGGCGGGGAGTGTGCGGTTCTTAAACACTCTTGGCCTCTGTGCTGTAGGCAAGTGTGAGAGAAGACTGCTCTGCAGAGACAGGGCAGATTGTAGAGCCTGGATTGCCAGGCTAGAGAGCTCAGACTTTATTTGGCAGCAATTAGAGACCCAGAGAGAGGGTTGATGACAGCAGTGACATGGTCACATCCGTGTGTAAGGAAGATGAATCTGGCACTAATTTGAAGAATTAGCTAGAGGCAGCTAGCCAGGTGGCACAATGGAGAAAGAGCAAGATTTGGGATCAAATTCAGCTTCAGACACTGCCCAGCTGTGTGATCCTGGGCAAGTCACTTAATCTCTGTTTTCCTGAGTTTCCTTGTCTGTAAAATGGGAATAATAGCACCTGCTTCCCAGGGTGGCTGTGAGGATCAAATGTGATGTTTGTAAAATGCTTTGCACACCTAGAGAGATGGCAGCTGTTATTACTTCTTTGGGTGTCCGAGGCTCCCTGGGGCAGGGAGGGCAAGGCTAAGAACTTGACCCACTCTTGAACCCAGGTTCAGGGTGCAGTCTTGCAGGCTTGGCATTGAGTAGAGGTTGAGGGGCTGCAGAGAAAGGGGAAGGTCACACAGAAGAGAATCTGAGAAATTATTTGCATCTTAACATGGATGGATTTTCTTGTAATAGCTCTGGCATCGATGTGGCATGTATGCTTGAGCATGAGCCTGCTTGCCAGTAATTATCATTTGAAGGCATTGGATTGAAGCTCTGTCACCAAATGCTGTTTCTGAAGAGTTTCTGCATATGCCTACACAGACTTAGCCCTGAGGGGGCAGCTAGCTCTGGTCTTGGAGTAAGGAGGACCTGAGTTCAAATGCGACCTCAGACACTTGACACTTGCTAGCTGTGTGACCCTGGGCAAGTCACTTAATCCCAATTGCCTCAGCAAAAAAAAAAAAAAGGACTTAGGCCTGGGGGAGGGGAGTAGAGGGAAGGCTAATAGATTTCCATTAATCTCTTCTGGTTTTGCATCAACCTCAATTTCCCGGTATCCCTTCTCCCTTTCCCCTTCCCCTTCTCAGAGCCCTCCTTTAGCCTTCTGTTTTTAATCCCACAACAGGAAAAAACTGGAAGAATGGCTGGCATCCAAAGGGAAGACCTATAAGCGACCCCCTATGAAGTTTCTCACACAAAACAAGAACATGCAGACATTCAACCTTTCCTTCTGGAAAAGCATGAGAGAGGAGGAGGAGGAAGAGACAAAGACCACAGAGCTGGACCTATCCAACAAAATTAAGAGCTCCCTGGCAGAGTGCCTGAAGCTGGTGGAAGAGGTGAGCAGGAGCCTCAGCCCAACCTGGGGCTTGGTGGAGGCCAGGCTTATGAGGCTGAGACAAAGCAGAGAAGGAGCCGAGGAGGTCACCGCCTCTAACCTGCAGGCCTCCCTTGCTTTAAGGGAAATCAGAAGACCCTGGTTTGCAGTGGGTATTCCTGGTTGAGCAGAGCGGCGTGGCAAGGCTGTAGATAAACCCTAGCTGCTTGTGGAGGCCACACTAACCAGCCAGAACCATTCCCTCATTTGCATTTGATGTAGCTGTTAATAGTGCCCGATCCAGAGTTCCATATGTATTTTTGGGTGCTTCTGTGGAATAGCCAGCCCTTTCTTCAGTGATGTGGGCATTATGCTTGTACCTCCTGCGACTACAAGCAAGAAAGCTGTTAGGCACATGGTTTGGAGGAGGTATTAATTTAATGAGCCAGAAGCTATCCAAGCTGGAACTGGAGATCACTGTGGTGGAGGGAAGAATGGAAAAGGGAAGGGCATTAATTCACTGGAGAACGAGGGCTGTCCCAGAAGAGCTTAGCTCAGGGGGAGATGAGGAGAAGGTGTTTCTGGCCATAGGCACCAAGCTGGGTAGAGCTTTGAGCTCAGAGTTGTTCAGGGAGAGACTGTGGAGGCGACTCACAGCCTCACGCAGAGAGGGCTCACGTGGAGGGGGATCATGGGAGCACAGCCAGAAAGGACTCTGCTCTTTGCAAGGTCCAGGATGCTAAGGAAGCTGGGGAGCCAGATGGAGAAGGGACCAGATGTGCATGCTGCCCCGAGCTCTCTAACTACATGGTGTTAACCTGTAGTCTGCATCTGGCATCCACCCTCAGCTGCCTCGCCCACATGATTACATAGACCTTGTACTCAGGGGGGATGTGATCAGAGCAGCAGAATCTCAGCCCTGGGTGTCCTCCAAAGCCCTCTGGCCACCCCACAAGTGAGCAAGGGTCCCACCCCGTCACATCACAGCTGACTGCTTCGATCCTGCCTTGACTGAGGCGCTGAGGCTGGCTGGATGCCCCCTAGGGAGAGAGCCCACTGCCTCCTGCCATGGCTTTCCGCCTAGGGAGTTTCTCCTGACAGCCGGCCTCAGTTTGCCTCCTTTTTGCTCCTTCTGCACATTCCTTCTGGTTCTGCCCACTGAGACTGAGCAGAACCAGGCTAAACCCCTCTTTCAGTACCTGAGACAGCTCCTTCCTTTGTGTCATAGCCAGGCTAAGCCCTCCTCTGTGCTGACTGATCGGCTCTGGAGGTTCTCCAGACAGTGAATCCTTGCCTGCAGCGAGGCTTCCGGAGCAGAACAAAGGACAGCTGTACGACCAGCTCCCTGATCATGAGCCTGCTGTGCAGCAGTATTCTGCTCGATGTTTAACAGCCGGCTTTCCAAAGGAAAAAAAGTGTGCCCAGGACACATTCAGTTTTAATCTCCATTATTAGCACTGATGTCAAGGACAAAGATTCTACTCAAGTCAGCCGAGGAGGGATAGGAAGCTCTGGTGACTCAAAGGAAGCAGTTAGGAGGAAGAGCCCAAAGTAGGATTGTCCAAAGAGACCGACATGGATGCTTAGGCAGCCCCATGACCAGCTGAGATCGGTTTTAAAGGTGTGTACGTTCGATGGCGGCCGGGCAGCTGATGGTGACTGTGGAAGCCTGGCCCTGCTCTGGACAAAGAGGGTCTGAGATGCTGGTGACAAAAAAACAAGATCCTCATTCTTACCCGGCTCAGCTTAGCAGAGGAACGGAGGGTCACAGCAGGAAGGGAGCCATTGCTTCCTTTGAATAGGATGATGATGACAATGACCAGAGAGAAAGCTGAGCCCCTCCATTTGTGCTTTGCTTCTGGTTTTTCTACCAAGGGAAAGGCTCTATGGAATGGAAAAGACAGAACCGAAATCACTAATGAACAGTTAATAACATCCAAGATGAATAAGGAGACAGGGAGAAAGCCCAGATGACAGCCTTCCTGGGGTATCCGCTGAACTAGTGGGTAGGAGTGCTGAGCAGTCATCAGACCTGTGACTTCACCGCAGAAGTGAGGGACGGCGGGTGTGGAGCGTAGCACACGTCGGGCTTCATTGACGTGTGTTGGATGTTCAGCTGACTTTATTTTCTCTCTACCTTTTTTATTCTTCATTACAAAGAGTAGTTTGCTGGCTAGGGAGGGATTCAGAATATTCAGAAATAAAGGTGATATAAAGTGATATAAAAACAAAAGGCATCAAAAAAGTTTTAAGGTATCAATAAAAATAAGGTTGGGTGTTTTGGGGTTTGGGTTTTTTTTTTTAAATTATGAGTAATGGGAGAGTGACCATCCAAGTAGAAAGGGATGAAAATCTTGTTGTTGTAAGGAGCACAGGGAGAGAGGAGATAATGGAGTCTAAACTAAGCCAATGAGCTTGACTTCAATCCTTGGCAAAATTCTGGAACATGCTATTAAAGGGTAGTTAATGGACAAACTAGAAAAGGAAGCAACGATCAGCAAGAGCTCGGATGGCTTCATCAGACTGTGTCACATCCTCCTTCCTCTCCATAAAAGGGGGAGGGAGGAGAGTACTTTGAGAGCACTGTTGTATACATTGTCAGGAGAGTTGGAGTTCATCCAGAAATGCCTGCAAAAACAAAAGGAATCAATAAAACTTAATGTTTAAAAAAAAAATCCCCTACAGGTCATGCCTGAGTAAACCTGCCTGCTCCTGTGATACCATCACTGCTAGGTATTGCAATCCTTTAAAATATGTGGGATCTTTGTTCCCCTAGGGTGTGCGCTCTGAGGAGATCCTGGCTATACTCTCTGGCTTTCCTGAGGCAGAAAAGTTTGCCACGTTCTGGATCTGCAAGGCCAAGCTACTGGCAAGTACAGACAGCTCAGAGGTGATAGGGCTCTACGAAGCTGCTGTTCGCTGTGGGGCCGAGGTGAGTGTTCTCTGATGGCGGCTCCTTCTTCAGGGACCATGCTCTGTGACCAACAGAATTCAGCTGAGCAGCACATTTGCAAACCCAGCTTCTTCCTGCTATCTAAAAACGGTGTTTGTACCTTTCATGGAGCCCATTCAAAGAAGGATCCCATGGGGACAGCTGGGTGGCACAGTGGACAGAGCACCGACCCTGGAGTCAGGAGAACCTGAGTTCAAATCTGGCCTCAGGCACATAACACTTACTAGGACAAGTCACTTAACCCCCATTGCTTCAACCAAAAAAAAAAAAAAGGATGACCACCTCACAGGGCTGTTGTAAGGCTCCAGTGAGATGATATTTGTAAAGCACTTAGCCCAGTGCCTTGCACACTGTAGTGTTTAATAAATGCTTGTTCTCTGGGCACTTAGGCTACTAAAAGTGAGTGGGTGTAATGGAAACTGGGCGCCAGGGAAGTTGGCTTCCCCTTTCTGCTCTGCTGCATGACCTTGGGCTGGGTGTCACCCCTAAAGTAAAAGAATTCATTGGAGTGAACACCAAGGCGCTTGCCAGCTCTGAGAGTCCATCATTTTAAGACAGGAACCATTTTTGAGGGGTTTTAGTGACTTCACATGTCTCACAGTGTGACATAAAGTTTGTTACACATGTTTATGCCACAGTGTAGCATTTTGTGTGGAGCCAGACTCCTGAGATAATTTGGTTTTTGGTTTTGTTTTGGTTTTTTCCAAGGCAATCGGGGCTAAGTGACTTGCCCAGGGTCACACAGCTAATAAGTGTCAAGTGTCTGAGGCCAGATTTGAACTCTGGTCCTCCTGACTCTAGGGCTGGTGCTCTATGCCCTGCACCACCTAGCTGCCCCTGTGATTTGTGAAAGTGTGTACTGACCACACAGGGGGATATCCAAGACTTTCACAGTTTTGTTGAAAAAGTGGGTGTTTTTGTTTCATTTTTTAAAATATTTTTCACATGAGCAAAATGGAATCTGTCTCTCAGGAAGGGAAGAAGTACCCCACACAACAGGAGTCCCCAAAACTCTCCTGGCCTCATAGCTGGAAGGCACCTCACAGGCCATTTATTCCAAGCCTTTCATTTTACAGATAAGGAAACTGAAGCAAATAGAGGTTAAGTGACTTGCCCAGGGTCATACAGTTCATACCGGAGGTGGGATTTGAGCTCGTGGTCTTTGTGACTCCAAAACCTGTGCTCTTTCTACTATAACATATGGAAAAGTCTTTGTAATAGCAGCATGTAAAAACAGCACATTCTCTAAAAGGCTGACCAATACATGAAGCCAGAATGGCTTCCTCAGGAGTGCTTCAGGGATCTCTAATTTCATTGGTCTGGGTATTTCCTCTGCCAATTCATATAGAAATCCTTTCCCCCCTTAATGTATAGTCTTTGACTGTTGTGTGTGAAAAAAATCCCATCACCTGGGGATGAAATTCTCCAAGCCTAGCTAGGCTGCCCCTTGGCCAATAAATGTACTGTATATTGCTAAGCCCATGCCCAAAATTTATTCCCTTTGGTCAGCTGTCAAAAGCTTGTGTATAAGACTGGCCTAGGTGAACCCATGGTCACCCACCCCAAACCTCTAGAGAACTCAAGGGTAGGATGCAAACACATTAACCACCATGACAATTAAGCAGTTAAGAGCTGTGGCATGAAATGACCCCATTAGGAGAAACAACTGAAATTTTAAAATCTTGAAAGGGAATTTTTTTTTTTTGGCGAGGTAATTGGAGTTAAGTGACTTGCCCAGGGTCACATGGCTAGTAAGTGTATAGTGTTCTGGTCTGAGACCGGATTTGAACTGACTCCAGGGTCAGTGCTCTATCCACTGTGCCACCTAGCTGCCCCTGGAGTTTTTATATAGAGATAAAAAAGGCTGTTGACTACTTGTAAACACCCATGTAAGATGGTTGACAAATCTCCCGCATACATTAATCTAGTCCCAAGGACTAACATTGATACTTAGAGATCAAAGTTAGGAAAGAATTGTGTCTGCAGCTCTGGGATGGGAGGAGAGCATGGAGGCAGAGCCCCTAGGCCCTTTGGGTGATTGACATGCAGACTCCTTCCATGTCCATGGTGCGCCTGGAGCACAATTCTGCTGTTCTGAATGACTGTCAAGATTTGGTACAATGGAAAGCAGGATAGATTTGGAGTCTGAGGCCCTGGGTCCAAAGCCCAGCTGTGCACTTTCTCACAGAAACAATGTCACTGTCCTGTCCAAGGAATCAGCATCAAGTTAGGACACAGGTTATGTGACAAGCCGGGTCACCCCTGTGGGCCTGCTTACTTATAACTGGAATGAGGGGCTGGCTCTGGAGTCAGAGAGGCTGGGTGCCTGTGTGAGGTACCGCTGAAGCTCAGGTAGGCCTCAGTCTGCTGCTCTATGACATGTGAGGTCCTCAGTCCTGTGACTTTGTAGTCACACCTTGAATTATTGCCGAGGGCCTCTGAGGGCCCTTCCAGCTCCATAGCAAGATGGCTGCAGGGGCACCTTCTCACTCAGAGTCTGTGAGCCTCTGGTTCCTGGCAGCCTGCCATCTTCACTTTGATGACACTTTCTTTCAGAGTCAGGATTGATTAGATGCCCAGAGAGGGGGCAGGGAGTCAGCAGCAGTCCTAGGGGAATATTGCTCCAATTTGAGAATGCAAGTCTGGGGAAAACAAATCAATTTACAGAAATTCCCTTTGAAAATCCACTTTTCAGGAAGACGTCTCCCTCCCTAAAAGTGAGAAATACCTGGGTTCTTCTTGTGCTTCCATTATTCCTTCATTATTCCCACGGGCAGGGACATTGGATTTTCTTTTTTTAAGTTATAGCTTACAGCTTTTTAGTTGCAGCTTGACAAGAATAAAAGTGAAATAGATATATATGCATATGTGTGTGTGTGTGTGTGTGTGTGTGTACACACGTGCACACAATTTCTCATTTGCTGCAGAGGACATGTGAGTTCCAGGACTCTTTGGCTTTGAAAGGTCTCCTCTCCATTCCACTCGAATCCTGTGTGACATGTGTGTGTGCTTCCTTCCTCCCCGCAGCCAATACAAGAGTTGAGGGATGTCGTACTCAGCATTCTGAAAAGCGCCAAGAGAATGACAGAAGGTAATGACATGTGATGTTTCTGTCCCCCTTCCCTGTGAGGTACCAGTGAGGCCTCGTGGCCATGGAAATTTTTTTCATGGACCCCAGGTTAAGAACCCCTCATTTAGAGGTTAAGAGAAACTGAGTCTCGGAGGACAGGTTAGGCAAGGCAGTGGTTTCCCATTGTGGAGTTAGACAACATTTAACTAGGAAGTCAACCACCACACGTTTATTCCCCATTTCGGTGTCTCTAATCCACATATAACTGTGTATGTTCACTGCCTTTGCGCTTTTGGATTTTTGTGCTCAGATACTTAAACTATTCTTGAACTCTGCCTTTCTTCTCGGCCTTGTGCATCTAGGAATTACCAGTGAAACTAATTCTACATCTGTGAAGGAGATGGCAAAGGAAGAGACTTCCCAAGAATTTGATTTTCTCCCTCCAAGAGAGAGAGTCCACACTGTAGCCGCTCCCCAAACAGCCAAGAAGTGTCAAGACACCCATCTGATGCCCTGCATCAAGCTGCAGATCACCCCCTTGCCAAGGTAAGGACGTCCTCAAGCGTGCCCTCGTTCCTGGGCCTGCCCTACTCTTCTTCCCCCAGACGCTACGATAGTGGTAGTTGTTCTGATTTCTCTGGCGTCGGCCAAGAGGACCAAGCCTGTCCTTGCCGCCAGAGTCCAGAAGCCCTTCTCTGAAGGATGCCAGGTTAGGAGAGCCATGCACCTGGTTAACTGTAATAGTTGTTATAGTATATAACATGATTAGTATATTCAATCAGCAAACCTTAATTGGAGGGCAGGCAGTGTGGGACTGGCACATCCTAGGCGTTATGGAGGATACAGGCGAGTGGGGCAGGCTATTTGGAGAAAGAAGCTGTCCACACATGTTAAAAGCTAACTAGCAGTTGAAGGAATGAATCCCATTGTCAGCGCTGTCTTGGTGGTAGAGATCTAAGGACCACAGGAGTCCAGACGAGGGAGGACGGATGGGGCTGGGGTGCTCGGGGAGGATTGGGGAGGGGGGATGACAAGCTGGGCTGTGAAAGATGAGCAGGTTGGAGGAGGGAGAAGCATTCTAATGTCCCCACGTGGCCACAAGCTAAAGATTTTAAAGCAAGTTGAATGTAGCTGTTTCAAACTTACAAACAATCCCTGTCCTAAAAATATATTTATCCATCAGTTGTTTGGAATGCAACACATTTTCCCATAGAAACACTGTTACAGATGATGTTTAGGCTGCTAGGCCAGCCCCTAAAAGCCTCTTTAATCCATCATGGATCTGAGGCATAATTCCATATTAACACAGCTCAGAACTTAACCGCTCTGTATAATATGTTCCTTGGAGAAAATGTGTTCCTGGTGACAGCAGAGAAGTCCAGAAAGACCCTCCTCCTGCCAAGCTCTGGGCCACTGGGGGTGGGGTGAGAGGTGTGAGGACCCAGGCCTCCAGGATGCAAAGAAAAAGGGGAGAAGCAGGGGGTGAAACGGCCAGGCAGGGACTGGACAGTCTGAGAAGAGGGAAGCTGGGGAAAGTCGAGGGCTGGGAAGGGGAGGAAGTGGTGGGTCAGGGCTCTCCCTGCTCCCCCTTCCTGCCTTCCCTTTGCCCTCCTTTCCTCCCCAGCTGTTGCCATCAAGCCTGGCCTCGTGGCAGGCGGGATGACAATCTCTGAGTGGAAGAGGGGCCTCGGCGGTCCCAGAGCATGGCAGAGTAGAGCTCCTCTTCTTCTCCTTTTGGGTCCCCTCTCTTTCCTCTTGGTCCTGTTTCCAGCTGGCCCTGAGGCAAAGTGAGGATGGAGACTGGGGAATCAAGTCATAGACAGAGGTCAGGTCTGGGGTTTCTGCATCCAGGGCACAGGAGAAGGAAGAGGGCACTGCAGGGGGGTCGCACAGCTGAGAGGGTCGGGGGCTGCAGGAGGCATGGGCCAAGACAGTCCTCCATATGTAGGGCAAGAGCCTGAATGTCAGTCTGTGACCACAGTGTCATTGGCCTTTTTAGGGAATAAGGCAGTGCAGGGCAGCCCCTTTCCCATGGATCTTGGCTATTCCTGCTTCTGATCTAGGAAGAGAAAATCCAAATGAAAAGTGACCCAGAAGTGTCCCCTTCTCACTGTCTGAGATAAGCAGCCGGGCCTTCCGCTGTCCCTCAGGTGTGACGTTTGCCCTTTCCTGTTCATTCTCGTTTACTCACAGTGGCAGAGGCCAGGGGCGTGGTGCACAGCCCGGAAGCCCCTGTTGTCAGAGCCCACCAGGAGTCCCTGAGGAGGCCCATCCACACCCGCTTACAGGGCACCCTGGGAGGTGGGGAAGCTAGCTAGCTTGAGACTTAAGATAGGCCGTGAACAGGTGAGGGGTTTGCAATCTCTACAGCAAGGGCAGCTCCTCCCCCCAGCCCCTGCCCCTGCCATTGTAGCAGACTCAAGCACAAGGGCTCCCTGTCTTCCCTCCCCCGCAGAACTCCCGGAATGCCTGAGAAACAAGACGTGAAGCTCATCACTCCTGTGCGGCGCTCCTTGCGGATCGAGCACTCGAGGCCTGCTTACCCCGAAGCGCTTCAGGAGCATGGCACGCTGGTGGCCTCCCTCGACCAGCTGCCTCAGGTGACAGAGGCCGATTGCTTCATCTACTGCAAGAATGAGGCTCTGCCGGAGGAGACCGAGCTGCAGATCTTTGGGGCATTGTAGCTCCTGGATCTCCTGGAAAGGGGCTCGGGGTGTCAGAAAGTCCTGCTGGGAGCCCTCCCCCGGCTTGGGCTGAGTGGCCCCCAGAGGGCTGGGCTGGAGCTCCACCCTAGGGGACCTGGATTCATTGAGCAGTGTGACCTGTGCACATTACCTAGCACAAGCTTAGACTCACTACGGATTGATGAGACAGCATTGGAAAACATCTAACCTTCGAGTCAGTATTTATTATGTCTTTGCTGTTGCTGATGATGCCATCAGTGCCCATCGACAGAGTGCTGTAATGTATCCATCTGTCACTTGATCCTCAACAGCTCCAGGAAGAGAATGACTGTACCCATCTTACAGATGAGAAAACAGGCTTGCGTTAAGTGGTTTTCCCAAAGTGATGTCGTGACGGGGCAGAGCCTCGGATTCAAACCTCGATGCTCCTGCTTCCATTCCATTGTGGCTTCTGGCATGCCACGATTGCGCTGTTTTCTGCGATCCCCAGCTGCTGGCAGAGGCAGAAGACCATGTCCTCTTGGCAGTCCCATGTGGCCATGAATCATGGACTCCAACAAGCACCTACTACGTGCCAAGCAGCGTGCCAGATGCTCGGGATACAAAACAGAACGGGCCTTGCCCTCCGGGACCTTCTACTCTGCCGTCACCACCTCGGAAGAATCAGAACTACAGATAATGCAAAGGGCAGTGGAACAACGCCTTATAGAGCATATGCCCAAGAGGTGATGACAAGACCCTGGGCCCTGGGAATGAGGGGAGCAGGTGTGAACAGCTGCACCTGAGCACCACCACGTCGGAAGGACGAGAGCACGGCCTCTGGGCCGCAAGGGCACCAGTGACGGAAGGACACGGACGAGAGGGCAAGGAGGGACTGCACCCTGCACTGAGGCAGAGCCTCGCCCCTGGCGGAAGCATGGCACCCTCACCTCATGAGGGGTGCAGAGATGAATCTTGGAGGGGCCTGGCAATCGTGAAACTAGTAGCATGGTGTAGACCTTAGCCATCATGTCCTTTAGTGTCAAAGGCACAGAACTTGGAGCTGGAGACGAGGGCTCTAGAACCCAGAGTTTGTAAAGAGACACATCTAGAACTGGGAGCTGAGAGGCGAGGGCTCTAGACCCCCAGTGTTTGTAAAGAGACACATCTAGAACTAGGAGCTGGAGCCAAGGGTTCTAGAACTCCAGAGTTTATAAAGAGGCATCTAGAATTGGGAGCTGAGAGACACCAGTTCTAGACCCCCAGGGTTTGTAAGGAGACACATCTAGAACTGGGAGCTGAGAGACGAGGGCTCTAGACCCCCAGAGTTTGTACAGAGGCACATCTAGAACTGGGAGCTGAGAGACGAGGGCTCTAGACCCCCAGCGTTTGTAAAGAGGCACATCTAGAACTGGGAGCTGAGAGACGAGGGCTCTAGACCTCCAGAGTTTGCGCAGAGGCACATCTAGAACTGGGAGCTGAGAGACGAGGGCTCTAGACCCCCAGAGTTTGTGCAGAGGCACATCTAGAACTGGGAGCTGAGAGACGAGGGCTCTAGACCCCCAGAGTTTGTAAAGAGGCACATCTAGAACTGGGAGCTGAGAGACGAGGGCTCTAGACCCCCAGAGTTTGTGCAGAGGCACATCTAGAACTGGGAGCTGAGAGACGAGGGCTCCAGACCCCCAGAGTTTGTGCAGAGGCACATCTAGAACTGGGAGCTGAGAGACGAGGGCTCTAGACCCCCAGAGTTTGTAAAGAGGCACATCTAGAACTGGGAGCTGAGAGACGAGGGCTCTAGACCCCCAGAGTTTGTGCAGAGGCACATCTAGAACTGGGAGCTGAGAGACGAGGGCTCTAGACCCCCAGAGTTTGTGCAGAGGCACATCTAGAACTGGGAGCTGAGAGACGAGGGCTCTAGACCCCCAGAGTTTGTACAGAGGCACATCTAGAACTGGGAGCTGAGAGACGAGGGCTCTAGACCTCCAGAGTTTGTACAGAGGCACATCTAGAACTGGGAGCTGAGACGAGGGCTCTAGACCTCCAGAGTTTGTACAGAGGCACATCTAGAACTGGGAGCTGAGAGACGAGGGCTCTAGACCTCCAGAGTTTGTACAGAGGCACATCTAGAACTGGGAGCTGAGAGACGAGGGCTCTAGACCCCCAGAGTTTGTAAAGAGGCATGTCTTGATTCCTCTGTGGAGTGAGCAGGGAGTTGCGTGATGATCTAGTTGAGCACCTTCATTTTACAAACAAAGAAATATGTTTAGAATGGCTGGATCCTCAATTTTGAGCTAGAAGAGATCTTGAATCCTAATCTAGTGAGGAAACTGAAGCAAAGCAACTTGAGTGGCCAAGGTTTTGGCCACTGGCACTGACAGCCAGGATTTGAATTCACTTCCTCTGACTCCAAATCTGGCACACTTGCCATTGTCACTGTCCCAAAGGCACCCAGCTAGTTGGTACTTTCCCAGCAGGGATCAGAATCTCAGAGTTGGAAGGGACGTGAGAGGCCGTCTGGTCCAAGCTGTACAGAATCAATGCCAAGGGGCCCTTTAGCATCTCCTTGAAGCTCTCCAGTGAGGAGGCACCTCTGCCGTGCCAGAGACAACCTCCTCAGATGGTTTAGAAGCCTAAATCTTTATGTTTTTTGTTTTGTTCTGTTTTGTTGAGCTGTTCAGTTCAATAAGCATTTATTAACCACTTCCTATGCGGAGCACTTCACATATTTGAAGATAATGAGCGTGTTCCTGCCAAGCCTCTTCTTCAGTTTGGGCATCCCCAGTTCCTCTGGCCAATCCTCATATGGCATGTTCTCCCTTCCTCCCATCAGCCCTATTGACCTCCTATTCATGTTGATCTATGCTCTATCTAAAATGAGGCCCCCAGGCTTTAGCACAGTAACAGTAAATCTGGCCAGGGGAGAGAATGGGGGTACTCTCAGGGCAGGGCTTAGCACAGCCCAGGAGGGCGCTGGCTTTTCTGAGCTGACATGTCAAATTGTTGACCTCTTGAGGTTGGAGATGGTATCTTTTTTAGAGGAACTACTACCTAGTCACCCATCTCTGGTGATCCTTCCAATCGGTGATGAGTTTTTAACAAAAAAGTAGCACTTTGTTTATCTTGACTAAACTTCTTTTCCATGGATTTTATCTATTCTAGCATGTTGGGGTCTTTTTGGATCCTGTTATCCGAATGTCACCTACTCTATCTTTCTTCATGGCATCTGAATATTTGAGAAGCCTCACTTCTCTGCCTTTATCCAAGTCACAGAGAGATAAAATGTTGACCAGCACAGCACTAACATAGTGGAGCCTTCCACTAGAGGCCTCCCTCAACATTTACATGAGTCCATTACTGACTGTTCTTTGGGTCTAGTCATTGAGGCAGAACTTAGTCTGCCCCACTGGACTCTCCTAGAGCCCCCATTTCTTGGTCTTGTCCACACGCTAGCATAAGAGGCCTTGTCAAGGACCTGAGTGAAATCTGAGTTTCCTACCTGTAAACTAGCATTTTCCCAGTCTCTTCTTCAGATGGGACCACTTTTGCCCTCTCCAGCTTTGCAGCATCTCTCATGTTCCAGGATCTGCCAATTTTCCCAATCCCCAGGATTTCCTTTGGGCCTGGTTGCTTGAAGAGAGCCAGATACATCTTATCTTCTCACTCATCTTGAGTTTTGACTGCCTGCTCACTTTTTCTACCCTTCCATGACCAGAAGCAGAATATGAGTGAATTAGTTCAGCCTTCTTTCCATTTTATGTTAACATCCCATTCACCTTCCAGCAGCTCTATTCCTTCTCTGATAACCTCTTTTGCCTCCAGCCCCCATTTATACTCTGGCATTCATCACTGGCCTCAGCTCATTCTGAGCCACGCCTTTGCTCATCCTGCTCCTCCAGGCGTATGGTACTCTCTTGTGTTCATCCACAGTTACTTGTCCTTGCTTCTGACTTCATATGGGGCTTCGTACAGTTGTTGCGGGTGAGTTCCCTGTGTAGTCACGTCAGTCTTTTAGGCAGCTGTCCATTTCCATTCTCATTCAGTGCTGCCCTCTGCTTGTGTCTTCAGAATTTCATTCTTGAGAACCTTTAGACCTCTCTTGACTGAATTCTCCCAGAGAATACTACCTTGTTGGAGCCCTCCTATCCTTTCTCTCTACCCTTTCAAATCTGCTCTGCCAAAGTGCATGGCTTTCCTCTCAGCAAGCGAATGAATGACTAACATTATCTGGCATCGCAATATCACGATTATGAATGTTTGCCTCTTGGGCCATCCACCCTTCTTAGAGAGCTCACCTCCTCCTCGTTTATTTGTTCTCATCTTTGAGGAGGAAAGCACAGCTTCGTTTTGGCAATGGGGAAGCTAAAGTGCACAGAGGCCAGAGAGGCCTGTCCACAATCACATGATAGTGACTCTAGTAGTAAAACTCCAGGCAAGCTGAATCCCACTGCCACTAAACCTTGTGTTTCTTTTTTTCAGGGTTGGCAGAAGTTATCAAGAAGGTTAAAAAATAGGATGCTTCACCAATAGTAGAATAGCTCCACTGACCACGTGCCTCTTATTACTCTGTCTTATAAGGCCAGATCACATCTAGCAAAGCAAAGCACAGAGTCAAGGTCAGGATTGTTGGGCCAAAATTCCAGCTTTGGTCTTGTCTACGAAACTCAGTTGCCAATTGTTTGGGCACTTTGCTAAAGTCCTTTGGGCCCTGGAGGCTGAGGGAACCTTTATTAGGGAGGAAAGATTTTATCCCAAATGATTAAGTTTCTATCAAATGGTTAAGGAATAACTGCAAGTGAGCTTATCCCTGTATAGGAAGCCCCAAATACAGACAGAAATGTTTGTGTGCTATCAAATACATACATGCATACACATATATATTGTGACACTTTTGCTACCTTATTATATTCCTGCACCTTGTAAAAAGGCCTCACTGTATGAGGAGGCCCATCCTATAGATTTCTTTGTGTGAGTAAAAGACCCCATGTAGGCTTAGGCCCCCAATGTGTATTTGTGGTACCCCACCCAGGAGAGCCACAGACTGGCTGGCGCCCGTAGTGCTCACGGGCTAATTCTTATAGCTGGGGATGAAGAGAAGGCTTCAAAGAAGAGCTTCCTCAGGGACCAGAATGGTCTTGGTGCTGCCACAAATATGGTGCCTAGGGTTGGCATGTGATTATGCAGGTCCAGGAAACATACATCCCAGGTGAACTGAATTGACACTTATCAGGGGTCAAATGCAGCCACATCTAACCCCTTCCTAGGACCAGCCAGCCATGGAGCACATATGCTTATGGGTATCACTGAATAAAAGTGAAGCAAAGACATGTGGGAGTCAAGTGACTTCTGCGCCAAGGGGAATATGGTGGTCCCCTCTGTGCAGATATGGGAACAGCAAGAGACACACATACTCTGTGCTCAACCTGAGCATGAAGCTGCCTGGTCAGCCAGGGGCTGTACGTCCCCCCAACCCATTAGAGCCAAATCCAGTCTAGGGGGGGTAAATGGGACACGGCAATGAATTTAGGCTGTGTTGGGTCCTTCTGGGCAACTCATAACAACCAGCATCTATATATAGCAATGTCTGGTTGGTGAGAAGCACTTTACAGACATTATATCCTGCTCTGGGATAAAAAGAAAGGAGAATCATGTAAATATAATGTATAGAGGGAAATGTGGCAAGTGTATGTATTTGGTTTGCTGAACTATGCTTATAAGGGAGAGTTCTATGGGGGGTGGGAATCACTGGGAAAAAATGTTTTGTTTTTTAAAGAGCATTAATAAAATATTTCCCCAAAATGTAGTTGGCAAAATAATTATGTAGGTATATTTTCTTAGAGGAGAAAAAAAATCTGTTAAAACCCTTTGAACATTTGAAACATCCCTATTCCCATTCAAAAATGTCTCTTACCAATCCTACTTGAACTGTAGCAGGCTGGATAATAGGATGAAAGGGTTAGAGCTGGGAGGGCCCTCTGAGACCTTCCAGAGGTTCCCAAACTTATTTGGCCTACCGCCCCCTTTTCAAAAAAGTTACTCAGCACCATCCCTGGAAATCTTTCTTTAACCCTTTAATGGTTTTTGAAATTTGCATCATTTCAAAAAATATATATATTTTTTAAAATGACACATCTTAAATTTAATAATTGTAAATTTGTGGTTTTTTCCCTGCATTGAAATTTTGATATCACAATATTGCATCATGTAACCATACAGCATCATATTATAAACCAATCATTTACATGCATATATTCCTGCCCACACATGCTGGACTTCCCGACAACACCTGACATGCTAGCCTGCCAACACTTGCTCGTCAAGAGTCCACTGTCAAGAGGCAGCTAGCTGGTGGTGCAGTGCATAAAGCACCAGCTCTGGAGTCAGGAGGATCTGAATTCAAATCCAGTCTCGGATACATAACACTTACTAGCTGTGTGACCCTGAGCAAATCACTTAACCCCACTGCCTAGCCAGGGGTTTGGGGGAAAGCTCAAGCAAGTCACTGCTTTTACTCTGCCATCTTGGCTCTGCCCCCACTGCATACATTTTCACAGTTTGTCTCCCTAGCCCCTAGCACAGTGCTAACTTAGCACACTGTCAAATGCTTGTTGAACAGAGGAATGAATTCCACTATGAAAAGGTGCCAGTGTAAGTGACCTAGCCAGGTGCTCTCAGGCAGTGGGACTTAAGAGAAAGCAGGCCTGGGGCGGAGATACCTGGCTTTGGCATTTTCTGGCTTCACAGTCTTTGACCTTGTTTTCTTATCTGTAAGATGTAAATAACCTCACCTCAGAGGGTTTTCCTGGAATGCCCAAAGGGAAAGCCAGAGCTGTTAACATTCCCAGAGGCCTGACTCAATCCTAGAATAATCTGAAGAGGACAATGACTTAGCGGCAGCAAAGAACATTTGATGCTCTGGAGCAATCATGGGCTAAGCAAGATGGTAATGAAATACACCAGGATCCTGGACACGGCTTTCTGGATTTGATCTAGTATACAGGAAAATTCTAGAGGTGCCAGAGTTTTCAGAAATGGAGATTTGGAAATACCTGTGAGTGGTTTTGATTTAACACTCTGTAACTTTATCTTACACCAAAACAGAAATATCAGAGGTGAGATAAAGGTACAGAGTGTTAGTCCAGAGTAAAAGCAGTGACTTGCTTGAGCTCTCCCCCAAACCCCTCCAAATACCTGTAAAAAATGGCTCTACACAAATTCTAAAGCAGCAGAACCCACAACAAGACTGAGTGAAACAAATTTCCAGCCCAAGACAACCTGGATGGTTGATCAGAAAGGTATGTCGCACTAGGCGGGGAGAGGAATGCAATTTGGCATGGGCGCACAGGCCACAGCAAACCTGGAACAGGCCTCAGAGGACTGAATTGCAGGCATCTGTGGCGGTTTCCAGACTTCTCAACCCACAAATGCCAAAGACAACTTAGAGGGTCAGTGGGAAAAGTCTGTTTCTACGGTGAGAGAGAAGGTGAGGATCCAGCCTCAGTCCCCGGGCTCCGTCCAGGGCCATAGCTGCCTCCTGAGCTTCTGGCCCACAGACTAAGGGGGAATCGAGTGGCTGATCAGAGGGGGATTGCAGGGATCTCTTTGCCAGTGCTGAGGCAGGAATCTCTTGCCTTGCCCATGCTTGGATCTGGGTCACAGTTCTTCAACAGTCCTGGGGCGAGGAGGAGCGCTGGCGTGGTGGAGCTTGTAGTGGCAGTGGAGAGGAAATCTTCCTCACAGTTCCAAGACAGAAAAGACTGCTTGTGGTCTGTCACTCATAGACCACAGCACAGGCCAGGAAAGGAGGAAACACCTCACCCCTTTTCATACCACCTTGGAAGAACTGAAAATTTACAGGTCCCTAGAATTATCTCTGAAAACAACTGTACAAACCCCCGAAGCTTGGGACAGTACATTCTCCACATTGGAAGCAGACCTCTACCTTAATAAAGAGTTTATAACTCAAGTAATTGGCTGGGATCATGAGCAAACGTCACAAGAAGTGTCAGACCATGGTATCTTTTTTTGGTAACAAAGAAGATCAAAACCTACAACCAGAAGAAGACAACAAAGTCAAAGCTCCTACATCCAAAGCCTCCAAGAAAAATATGAATCAGTTCCAGGCCTTGGAAGAGCTCAAAAAGGATTTTGAGAAGCAAGTAAGAGAAATAGAGGAGAAACTGGGAAGAGAAATGAGAGTGATGCAAGAAAATCATGAAAAACAAGTCAACAGCTTGCTAAAGGAGACCCAAAAAAAACCTGAAGAAAATAATACCTTAAAAAATAGCCTAACCCAAACGGCAAAAAAGGTCCAAAATGCCAATGAGGAGAATGCCCTACAAAGCAAAACTGGCCAAATGGAAAAGGAAGTCCAAAAACTTACTGAAGAAAATACTTCCTTAAAAATTAGAATAGAGCAAATGGAAGCTAGTTACTTTATGAGAAATCAAGATACTGTAAAACAAATCCAAAAGAATGAAAAATTAGAAAATAATGTGAAATATCTCATTGGAAAAACAACTGAGGGGGCAGCTAGGAGGCGCAGTGAATAGAGCTCTGGCCTTAGAGTGAGGAGGACCTGAGTTCAAATCCAGTCTCAGACACTTAACACTTACTAGCTGTGTGACCTTGGGCAAGTCATTTAACCGATTGCCTCACCAAAAAAAAAAACAACAAAAAAAACACAATTGATCTGGAAAATAGATCCAGGAGAGATAATTTAAAAATTATTGGACTATCTGAAAGCCATGATCAAAAAAAGAACCTACACCTCATCTTTCAAGAAGTTATCAAGGAAAACTGCCCTGATACTTTGCCAATTGTAGACAGAACGCAGAGGGCAAAATAGAAATTGAAAGAATCCACCGATCTCCTCCTAAAAGAGATCCCCAAAGGAAAACTCCTAGGAATATTGTAGCCAAATTCCAGAGTGCTCAGGTCAAGGAGAAAATATTACAAGCAGCCAGAAAGAAACAATTCAAGTGTTGTAGAAACACAACCAGGATAACACAAGATTTAGCACCTTCTACATTAAGGGACCACAGGGCATGGAATATAATATTCTGGAGGGCAAAAGAGATAGGATTACAACCAAGAATCACCTACCCAGCAAAATTGAGTATAATCCTTCAGGGGAAAATATGGTCACTCAGTGAAATAAAGGATTTTCAAGCATTCTTAATGAAAAGACCAGAACTAAATAGAAAATTTGACTTTCAAATACAAGACTCAAGTGGAACATGAAGAGGTAAACAGGAAAGAGAAATCATAAGAGACTTATTAAGATTGAACTGTTTATATTCCTGCATGGAAAGATGGTATTTATAACTCATGAGACCTTTGTCAGTATTAGGGTAGTTGGAGGAAAAAAATTATATGTATGTATATAGATATATATGTATATAGATAAATAGATAGATAGATAGATTATAGATAGAGGGCACAGGGTGAGTTGAAGATGAAAGGGTGATATCTGGAGAATAAAATTAAGGGGTAAGAGAGGATTATACTGGAGAAGGAGAAAGGGAGAGGTAAAATGGAGTAAATTATCTCACCAAAAAAACAAAAGGCTCTTACAGTGGAGGGGAAACAGGGGAAGGTGAGAGGGAATGAGTGAATCTTATTTTCATAGGACTTGGCTTAAGGAGGGAATGACATACACACTCAATTGGGTATGGAAATCTGTCTTACCCTACAGGAAAATAGGGGAGAAGGGGACAAGAGAGCAGGGGAATAATAGAGAGGAGGGCAGATTGTGAAAGGCAGTAATCAGAAGCAAACACTTCTGAGGAGGGATAGGATCAAAAGAAAGAATAGAATAAATGGGGGGCAGAATAGGATTAAGGGAAATAGAGTTAGTTTTTCACAACATGACTACTACGGAAATGTTTTGCATGGCTGCACATGTATAACCTATAATGAGTTGTTTGCCTTTTCAGTGAGGGTGAGTGGAGAGGGAGGAAGGGAGAAAATTTGGAACCCAAAGTTTTAAAAACACGTTAAAAAAATGTTTTCACATGCAACTGGGAAATAAGAGATACAGGAAATGGGGTACAGAAATCTATCCTGCCGTACAGGAAAGTAGAAGGGGAAGGGGATAAGAGAAGTGGGGGAGAGATAGAAGGGAGGGCAGACTAAGGGAAGGGATATTCAGAATGCATGCCATCTTGGAGTGGGGGGAGGGGTGAGATGGGGTAAAAATTTGGAACTCAAAATCTTGTGGAAGTGAATGTTGAAAACTAAAAATAAATAATTTTTTTTTAAAACCTTGAAAAAAGAAAAAAAGAAAATGTATGCAATGACTTTTTGAGAAACGAGGGACAGCAAGGTAGACCTCCCCCCCTGGAAAAAAAAAAGTCCCTCTCCTGATTCTATGATTTTTCGCTTGGCTGCCCCCCACACCGGGCATTTCTACCTTCACCTCCATTTCCTGGATCCTTTAGGTCCCAACTGAAGTCCCATCTTCTTTTCCCAATCACCCATCACAAAAGTGCCCACCTTCACTACTAACTAGCTCCCATTTATCTTGTACTGTATCTTGTTCGTACATAGAATCAAGCTTCAACTTTTGTGGAGTAACATTTCTAGAAAATGGAGCAAAAAATCAAAAATGCAAATGTTTTTACATCGTACTTATGGGAAATGGAAGTTTAGGTTTCCAAGACCACAAAAAACTGTAACCTTTTCATAGAGATTGCTAAAAATACATTTTTCTGCATATAACTCTTTATAACAAAACATTAATGCTGATAATATGCATTTTTCCTAACACAGTAACCCACAAAATGCAGTACACAAAATAAAATTGGTAACATGAAAAGCATTTTTCTTGCCAGTAATTCCCTAGAATTCTGTGACCTTTTGTGCCAATATCTCAATCATTTAAAAAAACACCCATTGATTTTAGACAATATTCACTTTTCATAACCCATGAGATGTATAGCACCATAAATACTTTCCTCCTTTTGGTGGATCTAACAAAAGTCATTAAAAACCAACACTGCAGGGGCAGCTAGGTGGCGCAGTGGATAGAGCACCAGCCCTGAAGTCAGAAGGATCTGAATTCAAATGTGACCTCAGACCAAAAACACTTGACACTTATTAGCTGTGTGACCCGGGGCAAGTCACTTAACCCCAATTACCTAAAAAAAAAAAAAAAAAGATAAAAACCAACACTGCAGACATCCTGACAGGGAGTTTCTCTAACACCTTGATTTTCTCACTAAGCCACATCACTGACTGCACGCTTGGGCTTAGAGCCCCAAGGGCTTGCACTAAGCTTTGGGGGCATAATTGTGCACAAAACTTGAGTTTTAAAGGCAAACAATAAAAATATGCAACAAATGAAGGAAGAGCGAACCAGACCAGAAGAACGCCAGCATGCAGCCACAATGTTTATACACATATGTATACATACATATACAGATATACATATGCATGTGCCTATATTACACTTGTGTGCTAGAGCTGGTTCACACCAATTCCAAAAGCTGACTATTAAATCTTTAGGAATTTGGCAAGCCAATTGTTAAACACAGCCAGCACCGGTAGTTCAATCAGCTCTGAACAAGGAGTGCTATTTGTTGCTTTGAAAGAATTGATGTCAACCACAGCAAAGTATATTTTCAAAATATTATTGTCTACTTTTAAATCATTGTGACTTTAATAATGAATATTTGATAGCAAACTTAATTGCATTTTGTCCTGATGGTGCTAATATAGCACTGGGAAGACAGTCTAACTATGAAGTTGTTAGAAAATTTCCCTAAAATCGTCATTCGGTACTGTTTAAATCACCAATTGCAATTATCACTTGATTCCATGTCTGAAGTAGAACAAGTTAATCATTTGGAAATATTTCTGGATAAGAAATTGAAAGATAAGGAGAAATTTTTTTTCTTCTGTTTCTCACCACCCTAATAAAAATCAAACTAAGCTAGAAACAGAACTTGAAGCTGAAATTACTGAAATCAGCCCAGGTTAGGGGCATGTAGTTTATGAGCTGCCGCACATCTTGTATTTTGCATGCATTTTTCCCTTTTTCTGCTTTAGCAAAGACATTAGCTAACGGTAATTTCTCGTAAGACCTTGCTTTAATGATTGACAGCCTTGAATTGTCATTCCTTTCAATGGCATTGCAGCCAAAATCAGCTAACATTCAGAAAGTACAAAAACACATCATAAGATCTTTGGGAAATTTGGAGGTTGGTACTAGAAAGCATGAATCTTGAGTTGAAGGGAGGAAACCAGAATTTATTTAGTGCCCACTGTGTGCCAGGCACTTTACAAACATCTCATTTGATCCTGATATCAGCCCTGGGAGATAGGTGTTATTATTATCCTCATTTTACAGTCAAGGAAACTGAGGCAGTCAGAGGTTAAGTGACTGGCCCAGAATCCCACAGGGAGTACCAGACTCCAGTGTTCCTGGCTCCAGCATTCTATCCACTGTGCCACCTAGCTGTCTCAAGTAGAGGATCTGATTAAGTCAGATAAGTTTAAAGACATTCCATTTAATGAATTTAATGCTTTTCCTAGGAATGTGGCACTAGAAAACATAATTCAACACATGAACTTACACTTTTTATTGGGCAGAAACAACCATGAAAGTAGTTTTAATTATTTTGATTTTCTAGAACCATAAACTTGGTCTTATGAAAAACTAAGTTCACCATGGATAGCTGGCAAAAAAAAAAAAAGCCATTTAAGTGAAATTTTAAAACATGAAATTAATTTGAACAATTTTCAGGATTATGTAGATAATAATATAGAAATCAAACAATGTTCCAGTTCTTGCCATTATACAAAAAAAAAACCCTAAAAAGATAATTAGCACTGTTGGAGTCAGTGATGCTGAAGAGGAAAGAAGTTTCCATTTAATGAATATAATTTGTGCAAGAGTGTGACATAGCTTAATAGCAGATCACATATCAGGTTTAATGACCTGATATATTAATTAATATATAAATTTATTGGGAAAGTTAGTGGATTGGGATGTAAATTCATTTGTCAAATCATGGTTGCAACTATAGGTTGGCTGTGGATACAACAGTTCGCCAAAAATCAAGGAAAGCCTTCTGCGAGAATCAATTAGCTGTATGGAATTTACAACAAAGAGTATTGCATAGTTTGCCGTTGTTTGTAAATTGCGTGCCACTCATCTTTTATATCAGTAAAATTTATAATAAACTTGTGTATGCATATATGCATCATTTTTTTCCAGAGACCTGGTTATTAAACATTTAGCAGCTAACTCTAAATGCTGTGTGTGTGTGTGTGTGTGTGTGTGTGTGTGTGTGTGTCCACACAGCACAGTGGAACCAGGAAGATACCCACTAGGTGCATGATCCAGGGCAAAGTCTTAAGCTCTCCATTCTCTTAGGGCTAGACGACTCTTTAAGACTAAGTTGCAGAGATGGTGTCAACCTGCATTGATAGAGGGAGTTTCCTTATCTAAGAATTACTGCCCATACCAATAAAATCACAGGTTCATTCTGTATCTCCTACATTTTATATTTACTTATCTTTGTATGTATTGCTTTCCCCTTCCCTCCCCCCTCCTATGGATCACACACTACTAGAGCAGATTTCCTTGTTTCCCCAGCATCTAGCACAGTATATGATACATAGTAGGTGCTTTATAAATTCTTATTGGATGGAAGGATGGATGGATGGATAGATAGATGGATGGATGGATAAATCGGTAGATGGGCTGATGAACAGATGGATGGGTGGATGGATGGACTGAACAGATAGGTGGATAGACTGATGAACAAATGGATGGATGCATGGATGGATGGATGAGTGGATAGATAGAAATGCTGAGAAAAAGAGAACCAGGTACATTTACAGCAATGTCAGCAGCTTAGTATAAATGCATGTCTTTCCAACTGGACAGCTTCAAACGTCAACTTGTTCACTTGGGTATACAATGTCTGGTGTGTTTGTGAGGCAGCCTCTTTATCTGATAATGGTTCCTCATAGGAAGTCTGCCTCAGGCCTCCCATGGCACTCTGTTTTGGACCTTTCCAATGCATTTATTTGGATCAAAGGTGCTACTTCCTAACCAGACTCTAAGGGGGTAGTGACTATGTTCTAATCTAAACTTTGTATTTCTCTTGGCCAGGAACAGTACTCTGCACATAAGCACACGTTGATTTGACTGATGGATAAGCTCCTGAGGCTATATTCTTTTCTAATGGCCTTGGTCCATAAATTTTGGTAATTAACTCTATTCACTGCTTCATCAGGTAATTTTGTTTGTTTTAAAATTCCTTTTATTTTGGTCTGTACCTGTGACTTCATGGGTATAGAGAGAAAACTCCCTCTACCAATACAGCAGCTGTTCTACAGTTTATATGCCTGGAAAGTTGCCTAGCCACTGAGTGAAATGGTCCCTGGGATTCCACAGCCCACGTATGTGAGGGCAGACATAAAGTCACATCTACTTGAATCTAAGGGAGGCCCACATGCCTCTCTCTGTAGGATGTTTCTATACATCTATGGATTGTAGAGCTGGAAAGGACCTTTGAAGATTCAACTCTTTTTTTTTAACAAATTAGGAAACTATCTATGGATCGATAGATAGATGGATGGCACAGGGTGAGTTGAAGATGAAGGGGTGATATCTGGAGAATAAAATTAAAAGAGTGAGAGAGGATTATATGGAGAGAAGGAGAAAGGGAGAGGTAGAATGGGGTAAATTATCTCACATAAAACAGACAAGAAAAGACTTTTACAGTGGAGGGGAAATGGGGGAAGGTGAGAGGGAATGAGTGAATCTTATTCTCATCAGATTTGGCTTAAGGAGAGAATAACATACACACTCAATTGGGTATGGAAATCTATCTTACCCTACAGGAAAGTAAGGAGGGTTGAGGGGACAAGAGAGCAGGAGGATGATAGAGGGGAGGGCAGATTGGGGGAGGGGGTAATCAGAAGCAAACACTTCTAAGGGTCAAAAGAGAAAATAGAATAAATGGAGGGCAGAATAGGATTAAGGGAAATATACTTAGTTTTTCCCAAAAAAAAAAAACAAATAAGGAAACTGAGGCTGAGAGGGGACTTCACTTAACTAAAGTCATAGACAGCAAATAGCAGATTCAGGGTTTCAATCTCAGAACCTCAGAAGTGGCAAGTTGTCCAAGCCTTCCCTAAACAAGAATTCCTTTTGAAATACATCCCTCCCTAGTATTTTTGAAGGCTCAGCTCAAATGCCACCTCTTACTAGTAACTTTCCCAGACTCTCCTAGTTCAGGGGTGGAGAACCTGCGGGCTTGAGGCCACACGTGGCCCTCTAGGTTCTCAGGCGCGGCCTTTTGACTGAGTCCAAGTTGTACAGAACAAATCCTTTTATTAAGGGAATTTGTTCTGTGAAGTTTGGATTCAGTCAAAGGGCTGCACCTGAGGACCTAGAGGGCCACGTGTGGCCTCAAGCCCACAGGTTCTCCACTTACTCCACGTTGTTCACATCTCCATCCCTGTGAAGCTACTTAGTATTTTTTAAACAACTTATCCATGTCCATGCCCACTCCCCTCAGTATGGGAGTTCCTTGAGAGCACGGTAGGTTTAGCCTTTTTGCCTTTGAATTCCCAGCTCCTGGCATAGGGCCTGGCACATGGTAGAAAAGAAAAAGTGGAAAAAAGTATAGACTATGGTGTCAACGTCTGTGTTAGATACCTAGCTCTGCTGCTTGCTGCTCATATGACCTCAAGTCAACCTCTCTGGGCCTCAGTTTCCTCATCTGTAAAATGAGAGGGTCCCTCAAATAAGGTCCCTTCCGGCTCTAAATCTATGACTTTATGATTAATTGAATGGAGTTGGGAACAATGGCTCATCTAGCCTTTGATGGATAGCTTCCAGTGATGTGGAGCTCCCTACCTCCCTAGGCTATCCCTTCCCACTTTGGGATAACTCCGCTGCTAGAAAACATGTTCCAAACCCAAATCTGCCTCCCTGTAACTTTCACCCATAAACCCCAAGTTCTTCCCTGGGGCCAGACAAAGCAAGCAAACGAATCCCTCTTCTATAAGACAGCCTTTCCAGTGCTGGGAGACAGAGGGTAGCCTTAAATGCCATGGGCCTGCCCCTCCCATCTGGCTGTTTCCAGGAGAATTGGGCCCTCGGACTGGTCCATGTGTCTCCAGCAAGACCATGAGTTCCTAATTTAATTTAAAAACAAAAAAAAAGAAAGAAGAAAACCAAATTACCAGTATCAAAAATGAAAATAGATAAATCTTTGATTTAATTAAAAAAGAAAGAAGACCGTGAGCTCCCTAATGCTAAGTCCTTTCTATTACCCCCACCCCCACTCCACCAAGCACTGAGCCTTTGCCAACTAAGTAAATGTGAAGGGGATGAAATGTCTGAAGTTTCTGTGGGGCCAATACTTCCTGTGGAGGGGCTCCCAGCTCCCCTTATGGTAAAGGCTTCCTTCTTTTTGCTTTTTCAAGAGTTCTCTTCCTCCATCACCTTTTCCCCTCCCTCCTCTTTTCATCTCCCCCTTCCAATACCCACCCCTCCACACAGAGCTTAGGATCATGAACTTGTAGACTAGCTGTGTGACCCCGGGCATGGCATCTAATCTCTCAGGGCTCTTAGATGCTAAGTTACCAATAAGTGTGGATTGGTGCATTGGGAGGAAGGGGTTTCCTCACCTGGGAGTTCCCTTTGTTGTTGTTTGCTTCTATCAGTCATGTCCAACTCTTCACAACCCCTTTTGGGTTTTCTCAGCAAAGATACTAGAATAGTTGCCATTTCCTTCTCCAGCTCATTTTACTGATGAGGAAATGGAGGCAAATAGGGTGAAGTGACTTACCCAGGGTCACACAGCAAGTCTGAGGCCGGATTTGAACTCAAGAAGATGAGTTGTTTTAACTTCAGGCCCAGCACTCTATCCACTGCACCACCTAGCTGCCCACCGCACCACCTAGCTGCCCACTGTGCCACCTAGCTGCCCTTGGTCAACAATAATAGGTAGCATTTACATAGCACTTTTAAGGTTTGCAAAGCACTTCACCAAGATCATCTCATCTGATCCTCACAGTGACTCTGAAAGGTAAGTGCTTATTAACCCCTTTTTTACAGTTGAGGAAACTAAGGCAGACAACGGTTAAGTGACTTGCTCAGGGTCACACAGATACTAAAGATCTGAGGCTGGATTTGAACTTGGGTCTTTCTGTCTCCAGGCCCGTCACACCCAGCTGTCTTAGCAGCTGCAAGTCACTGAAATGGGCCTCAGTTTCTTCATCTATAAAAGGGTTAGGGGCAGCTAGGTGACACAGTGGCTAGAGCACCGGCCCTGAAGTCAGGAGGACCTGAGTTCAAATCCGGCCTCAGACCAAACACTTGACACTTACTAGCTGTGTGACCCTGGGCAAGTCACTTAACCCCAATTGCCTAAAAAAGAAAAAAAGGGGGAAAAATTTGTTCTGATTCTTCTTTTGCAACATGACAAATGTGGAAATATGTCCAACATGATTGTATACGTATAACCTATACCAGATTGCTTGCTGTCTTGCGGGGGAGGGGAAGGAAGGGAGGGAAGAATAAAAATTTGGAACTCAAAATCTTACAAAAATGAATGTTAAAGACTATCTACATGTAATTGGAAAAAATAAAATACTATTAAAAAAATTTTAATTTTACATAAATAAAAATTTAAAAAAGAAAATGACCTATTTGGGCAAAGTACAAAGTACCTATTTATAGCAGCTATTTTGGTAATGGCAAAAAATCAGAAACTGAGGGAATGCTTGTCAACTGGGGAAAGGCTAAACAAACTGATTGACACAATATGATTTTGATATGATTGTGACAGAATACTATAGTGTGCTAAGAAATGATGAGCAGCATGCTGTCAGAAAAACCTGCAAAGATTTACATGAACTGATGCAAAGTGAGCAGAACCAGAAGAACACAGCACACAGTAACCACAATATTGTACAATGATCAACTGTGAATGACTTAGCTATTCTCAGCAATACAATGATCCAAGAAAATTCTGAAGGACTTATGATGAAAAATGCTACCCACCTCCAGAGAAAGAACTGATAGAATCTGAGGACGTATTGAAGCACACTATTTTTTTATTTTTTTTTCCTTAGGGTTTTTTTGTCTGTCTTCTTTCACAACATGACTATTATAGAAATATGTTTTACTTGACTACACACACATATAACCTTTATCAAATCGCCTACCATTTCAGGGAGGGTAGAAGGGAATTTGGAAATTGTAAAATTTGTAAAAGTGAAGGTTTAATATTGTTTTTACACATAATTGGGAGAAAATATTAAAATCCAACAGATAATAAGAAATGATGAGCAGGCGGACTTCAGAAAAACCTAGAAAGACTTGTATTGGACTGATGCTGAGTGAAGTGAGCAGAACCAGGAGAACACTGTACACAGCAACAGCCACGTTGTGCAATGACTAACGTTGATAGACTTAGCCCCTCTGAGCAATGCAAGGACCTAAAACATCTCCAAAGGTTTCATGATGGAAAATGCTATCCATATCCAAAGAAAGAACTATGGAGTTTGAATGCAGATTGAAGCATGCTATTTGCTTTTTTTTTTCTGTTTTGTTTTGTGTTCTCTTTCTGGTGATTCCTCCTATTGGTTCTAATTCTTCCTTACAACATGACTAATGTGAAAATATGTTTAATAGAAAAGTATATGTATAGCCTATATCAGATTGCATGCCGTCTTGGGGAAAGAGGTGGGGAGAGAGAGGGACGAAAATTTAAACTCAAAAGCTCATGGAAGTGATTGTTGATCAATCAAAATAAATTAATTTTAAAAATCCAATAGATAAATAAGGGGTTAGAATAGATGGCCTAAGGTTCCTTCCAGTTTGACATCCGACTGTCTAAAAATTATAATAATAATAATAATAATAGTGTTAATGGAAGGAGTTTTCATACAAGGAAATCACCAGGGAAATCATTGGTCCAGACTTCTCCCCTAGATTCCCCCCAAAGAAAACTTTGGGAAATTTTTTTCAGATTTTTAGGAGTTGTTATATGAAGTAGGGAACATTATCCCCATCTTACAGATGAGAAAACTGAGCCAAAGAGAGATTAAGTGGCTTACCTAAGAACATGCAGCTATTGAGTGTCAAAGGTAGGCTTTGAACCTCGGTCTTCTGAACTTTCAAGGCCAGCACTGCCCACCACGCTGCCTTGCCTCTTCTTGACTGACAATTTCACACTCATGTTTAACTTGCAGTCCACTGAACTCTCTTCCCTCCCAGTCCTTCTTCAGGCTGAGTTAAATCAAATTACATCTGTGAGCACACAGCCCAGAGGAGCCCAGTACTACAAAGAAATACCTCCCAAGTCAGTGATGAATTAGGATTTAAAGGTTCAAAATTATGACTGTGATTTGGTTTAATAAGTTCAAAAGTATGATTGTTAGGGTGCCTCATCTAATGTCTTTAATGATTATTTAGAAAGAGCAGATAACAAACCATAGATTACTATTCCTAATAACAGACTATCAGTGCAAAGAAATTATATACGAAAATAAATGTTTAGAAACAGAAGCAAAGTATTCTGTCTGCAAATGCCTCCAGGCTCAGACCAAACAGTCCCCCTTATAAGATTCGCCTAGTTGTGAGAGATCCCCCTTCCCCAATACTTTGTATTTATTTCATCTATTTACTTATCATCCTCGTACAGGTATAATCCTCCCCACCCCCAGCAGACTGTGAGTTTCTCCAGGCTAGGCCCCATTTTGTTTTTTTACTCTGTCTTATAAGTGTCTAGCACACAGTAGGGGCTGAATAAATGCTTGCTAAAATAAACTGAATTTAATTTGGCTACCCTCCCCACTCTGTTCTCCAAGGTCTGAAAACAAGTCCAGAAATGCCTCGGGTCAGAGAATCTGAGTCGCGGTTGTAAACCAGCAAGCAGATAGCTCAATTATCCCCAGGTCAGCTCAGGCCTCACCACCCTCGATGCCCTCCATGAAGCCCTGCAGAACACTTGGCATATTCTGAAAAGAGACAAGAAAACAAGACATTGGAAAATTTCCACCACAGGCCACCTGGAAGATCTTATTTCCTTTTACAAATACCTCTTGGGCCTCTGATTCATTTATACACTGTCTGTATAATCCCAGACAAGGCACTTAAGCTCTCTTGGAACCACTCTGTAAGTGGCAGAAACAGGGGTGGTCTGCAGAGTCAGGGGGAGTGCCCTAGAGACCATTGTGATCACCGGTGGATAAACATTAAGTGCCTACTATGTGACAGAGGTCCAGTTCCTCTCCTCTTAGGTCTATGATGTGCCCGACACTGCATTGGACTAAGGGAATGATGGATGAGTCCCCACCATCTTCCTTATTAAATGTGTCACCTTGGACAGCTCACTGAAACTCCCTAGACCTTGGTGGCCCTGTGTTTTACATGAGAGTTAGGGATAAGACAGATAGAACCATATGGTTCTATAAGATGAAGCAGATGCAGTCCCTTCCATCAAAGGAACATCGAGAGGAATATAAATACCTCTCAGGAAGCTCCCTGGAATGTTCTCACCACTCACCTCCTCCTCACTCACCTCCTCCTCACTCACCTCCTTCTCTCAAAATATCGCAGTTCCTTCAAGACCTGAATCAAAGTCCCTTTATATAAGAGGTCTTTCCTGGCTCTTGCCACCTCCACCCCTCATCCCAAAATTATTTTGTATCTTCTTCATGTTGACTTGACTGTGTGTGCTTCTCCACAGTGGAATGGAAGCTCCTTGAGGGCAGGAATGGTTACTTTTCTTTGTTTTTGTATCTCCTGAGCCTAGCACATAGTAAGTGCTTAATTAATGCTTGTTGAACTGAAACTGAAATGTCCATAGTCCCTTTATGCCCCTTGCAGGGCAGAAGGCAGTAATTCAATAATTTAATTACTGAAAGAAGAATCTGTCTAACAAAATACTACCCAAGAGTTTGGGTTAACCTGTAAAATAGACATCCTAAAGCTGGGAAATTGGATACTCTCCAACTGGCTTTGAAAATGAAGAAAAATATAAATAACAGAAGCACTTCCGGGCTGGTGCTACCATGTCTCAATTCTTGTAAATATTTCCATTTTCCTTCCAAAGATCAGATCTGAAGCAAGGTCCCATATAAGGGATCAAGAGAGTCTGCTAAGTAGCATCTGGCAGCCTGGAAGCTGAACAAGGCCTCAGCACGAATAAAGTGTGCATTTGGTTGGGCTTATACAAGGAGATCCCTCTCTCCCCTTTAGCAGTAAGACAGTGAGCATTTGCCTGGATTCTTCTTTGAGAGGTGAGGATAGACTGGTGTAGTGTGACCGATTTGGTGACTTCTACCACATAGGGCTCCTCCCCAGCCACAGCATCTCCAGCCTAAAATCTTTTCCAGATTTCCCCATTTAAAGGTAGGTAAGACAGAGGACATAATGCCTTTCAAAAACGGATTAAGAATGGTACGACTATTGCCTTCTCTGTCTATCTGAAGTGATTGGGCTCTGGATCCCCATAAGGATGAGTCTTTCCTTCGTCCATCTCCCAAAGCAATGCTAAGCCATCACCAGGAGGAGATCCCTTTGTATACTCCAGGACACTTGAAGGGAGGGGTCAAGGAAAGAACAGACGGGTGACCAGTGAATATTATTTTGGAATGTTAACTCCAAACTGTATCTTAACATATTATAACCCTTTCCTTATTTCATATTCTTATAAATATTATCTCAAATCTTCTTGGAGTAGAGAGATATGTGGGAGGGCATGGAGAAACTATGCCAGTTTAGATGTCACTCTTTCCAAGCTAGAAATACTTAGATACTGGGTTAATGTTAAAATAAAAAAATTGTTTCTGGCAGACTTGTGCCTAAAACAGAGAGCAGTATTGATATTTTTTTCTTGGTTTTTTTTTTTTTTGTTATCTTTTTCTTTTTTTTTTTGGCTAGGCAATGGGGTTAAGTGACTTGCCCAAGGTCACACAGCTAGTAAGTGTTACGTATCTGAGGCTGGATTTGAACTCAGGTCCTCCTGAATCTAGGGCCAGTGCTCTATCCACTGCGCCACCTAGCTGCCCCCCATGATATTTTTTCAACAAACGGCAGAAAGTATTGTGCCCTGACCCCCAAAAAATCATCAACCTATGACCAATCTGACCACAAGACAATCCATGGACCCATAAGAATATTTTTCTCTAAAATTTAAAAAAAAAACAGTTGGGGAGGGGGAACAGCAAGGATGGGACTTCACAATCTCCCCTTTCTATGTTGTTATGTGGGGAGAGGAAACAGTCCAACCACTGGAGGAAGGGGGAAGAAAAAGGCAGGGCCTATAGGGGACAGCACCATGACAACAGGTGGAGGGGGTTGAGCTACACATGGGCAGGAAACAGCAGAGAAGCAAAGCTGAATTCATAGGATCCTAGGTTTAGAGCTGGAAGGGACCTAGAAGCCATCACATCCGACCCTCGCATGAGAAAACCGAAGCACAGGGAGTTTAAGTGACTTGTCCAGGCTCACACGGGTGAGGTGGGATTTGAACCCTGGTCCTCCTGACTCCAGGTCTAGCTTTATCCTCTATACCACGTAGGTGCCACAAGTAAGAGTGGTGGTCAACAAGGAGGAAGCCGTACCGCATTTCCTCGGGACAGATGGTGCCCAGTTCATGTCAACACCCTGAGGCAAAACCCACTTCACCTCATCTTTGGTACAGCTTTGCTCTCCGAACTTACGGAGGCTTGTTTTCAGTAGACTCGATGTGCCAAAGTTTGTGTTCTGCTAATTAACTTTTGAGAATCCAGGGATATAAAGATGATCATTATATATTTTGAATGATTAAAAATTAAACTATAGATTTATGTTATTAATTAATTATTCAAGTAATTGAGTAAGCATATGTTGATTGAATGTCTACTCTGTGCCATCCTAATTAGACTTATTCACCCATTTCCAAAAGGTAATCAGGGGAACACATCTGAGAAAAGATAAGCTGGGTGTTGGGCTACAGAGGGCAGCTTACTCATGTCCTGGCCCTTGAAGCCAGTCCTATTTCACTACTGAGCTCTGCGGACACAGCTGGAAAGAAAAATCTTGGTCGAGTCAGTGCTTGGGAGCAAAGATGCACAACTTGGTTCTCGATGCAACATCTTCCTCTTCCCCACCCCACCCCCTTCCTCAGCCTCCCCTCTGGGGCTGGTCCTAGCTCTGGCTACTCACCCTCTGGCCCTTCACTGGGTCCTGAGTGCCCCTCTCTAGCTCCACCGCAGACTCATGAGGCATCTACAGGAAGAAGGAAGATAGAGCTCTGACTACCTGGGTGGCTGATGGGACAGCTCAGGGGAGCTCGCAAAGATGGGAATCAAGCCCCATGGTGGCTGCTGCTAAGGAAAGGGAGCCCCTGCCCAGCACAGGGACAACCTACTGCGAAGGGGCAAGGACACTCAGAGAAGAAAGAAAGGGTGAGCTGTTGTGTAGTTGGGTCCAACTCTCCATGACTCCATTTGAGGTTCCTTGGCAGAGATACTGGAGTGGCTTGCCATTTCCTTCCTTGACAGGTGAGGAAACTGAAGTAAATAGGGTTAAGTGACTTAGCCAGGGTCATGCAGCTAGTGCCTGAGGCCAAATCTGAACTCAGGTTTTCCTGACTCCAGGTCTGGCACTTATATACACTACAATGCCATCTAGATGCCCTGAAAGCTATGGGAAAGGCCATCATTCCTGCATGGCCTCACCTGGCATCACTTCACAGACTTTATCTTAGCAGCAGCATCATGGAAGGGAGAAGAAACTGAGGCCCAGAGAGAAGTGAAGTGACTTGCCTAAGGTCACACAGGGAGTGACAAAGGCAGGATTAGAACCCAGATCCTCCAGTGCCAGAGCCAGAGTCCTATAAAGGGCCCATCCATTCCAACCCTTCATCTCACAGATGAGGAAACTGAGGCAGGTAGAATTGTAAGTGACTTGCCCAGGGTAGCCTAGCTAGGAATGCCTGAGGTCACATTTGAACTCAGGTCTTTCCGATTCCAGGACCAGCACTCCAAGCACTGCCCTGCCTGGCCGCCATCTGACGAGATGCCTACTTCTTTCCTACTCCACATCTCAATCCCCTTCATTTTCTCTTCCCCTGATAAAGGTGCCCCAGGGCAGAAGTGGAGGCTCTCAGCAGGGTCACCCACCAGCACGGGTGTGGCCATGAACAGGCAGCTGAGCGGGTAATGCAGGAGGTTAAGGATGGATGAAGAGTAGAGGTCGCGTAGCGCATCAGCTGGCTGGCAAACAGCGTCTGGCGGAATCCACAGCGGAACAGGCTTCCCATCTTGCAATAGCAAAGGTCCATCTCCCGGGTCACCCTCTGGGGAGGAAAGATGGAGCAGATGAGAACCCCCAGGGCAGGGCGCTCCCCTCCCTGGCCCGGGGCCAGGGCCTAACTCTGAGACATCGCCATCCTCACTCCCCCCTGTTATTGTAAGGCCTGGTCACAGTGAGCAGCGGTGGGACACTGGGGGTGCTGAGACAGGCAGGCAAGCTGCCCCTACGATGAAGATTATGATGATAATAATAACGATAAATAGCTCACATGGGTATAGCACCTACTATGTGTCAGGAGCTGCACTGAGCACTTTATAATTACGATTTCATTCGATCCTCACAATAACCCTGGGAGGTAGCTACTGTTATTATCCTCATTATACAGATGATAGAACTAAGGTAAACAGGGTTAAGTGACTTACCCAGGGTCACTGGGTAGTAAGCTAGTGAGAGTCTGAGGCTGGATTCGAACTCAGGTCTTCCTGGCTCCAGGCACAGCACTCTATACACTGTGCCAGCAAGCTGCTGTAGACCTGCCTTCCTACCAAGCTCACAAGAGCCCAGAATACCAAGTCCTCAGCACAGTGGGTCAGGCGCTGGGCACCGAGTCAGGAGGACCTGAGTTCAAATCCGGCCTCAGACACTTGCCACTTACTAGCTGTGTGACCCTGGGCAAGTCACTTAACCCCATTGTCAAGTTAAAAAAAAGCTTATGGAAGTTATGGGGCAGCTAGGTGGTGTAGTGAAGAGAGCTCAGGCCTTGGAATCAGGAAGACCTGAGTTCAAATCCAGCCACAGACACTTAACACTTACTAGCTGTGTGACCCTGGGCAAGTCACTTAACCCTGATTGCCTCACCAAAAAAAAAAAAAGGCAAAAAAAAAAAGAGATACACCTACGGGTTATAGGGTTCTGGGTATTTTGGCTACCCTCTGAGCCCCAATATCCTCATCCATAAGGTGGGGGTGATAATGCCGACAGCAGTCAATTGATAAACATTTATTAAGCACCTACTATACACCAGGCACTGTGCTAAGCACTGAAGACACAAAAAGAGGCAAAAGACAGTCCCTGCCCTCAACAAGCTCATAGTCTAACGGAGGAGACAACAAAGGAACACATATGTGCACACACACAAGCCATAGACAGGAGAAACAGGAAACAGTCAACAGAGGGAAGGCTCAGGAATTAAGAAGGGTTAGGGAAGGCTTCCTGTAGGAGGTGGGATTTTAGTGTGATGAGGATTACCAAAGTTCACAGAGAGTTGGACCAGACCTCCAAAGTCACCCGATCCAGTCCAACAGCGTCATTTTATGGATGAGGACACTGAAGCTAGCCTTTCGAGGAGGTGCCTAGACCAGCCGTGTTTCTCTCTCTGGGCTTTGCTTCAGCTGCTTTCTCCTTTCCCCCTCGAGGCCTCCTCCTCCCGCTGGTGAGTCCCCCCAGAGCCTCCGTGTGGAGGCCAGGCCCAGAATTCACCAGCACACCACAGGGCAAGGACTGCCTTCCCTTCTCCCCACACCCACCTCTTGTCTGTGTCCCTAATACTTAGCACAGTGCCTGGTACACAGGAAGTGCTTCATGAATGTTTGTTGCCTGAAGCACAAAGAAAATTTGCCTAGGGTCAACAGTTGATAAGCATGTGATAAGGGATTTGAACCCAGATCTTCCTGACTCCTCAGTCCAGTAAGTATATAGACATACACACACACATATGTGTGTGTATATATATATATATACAGGCATATATGTATATATTGCGTGTGTGTGTGCATTTATGTTTTGTTGTTGTTGAGCTGTTTCGGTCATGACTAGCTCTTTGTGGTCCCACTTGGGCAAAGACACTGGAGTGATTTCCTATTTCCTTCTCCAGATCATTTGACAGATGAAGAAACTGAGGCAAACAGGGTTAAGCAACTCGCCCAGAGTCACATAGCTAGTAAGTGTCTAGGGTCACACTGGAACTCAGGCTTTCCTGAATCCGGGCCTGGCACCCTGTCCACTATGCCACCTAGCTGCCCTGATACACAGATTTAGAGATAGATAGATAGACAGATAGATAATAGATGGATGGATAGATAGATATAGATGGATAGATAGATAGATAATAGATAGATAACAGATAGATAAGTAGATAGATAGACACGCACTTACCTCTCAGATGAGATAACATACATAAAGTAGTTCACAAATCTTAAAGCCCATATAAATGCCAGCTCTTATCATTATACCAAGCCTATTAGGAAGCTAGACTGAGCCAACAATCCCACTTTCCCACACTCAGTGGAGGGCTCTAATCCCAGGCTTGGGACTTGGGGCAGAGTAGAATCCAGAGCACTAGTTTTGGGTAGGGGAACTGGGGGGCCTCTCAGTCCTTCAAGGTCTCAATCTTAAGAACACATGAGACCTTCTGACGGGGCTGAAGCTCCAAGCTGTTTGGCTATTGAACCAGCAGGGGGTACTGGTTGTCAAGGTGAGGCAAACTGGCTCTTCAGCACTGTCCCCTGCCCCAGTGGAAAAAGTGAAAGCTTAGGGGAAGGTAAGCTCGCCTGCTTCCCCCAGGACACACACACACACACACACACACACACACACACACACACACACACAGACATACACACATGCGCACACACATACATACACATACACATACCACACACACACCACACACATACACATACGCGCGCACACACACACCACACATACACACATACCACACACACATGCACACCATGCACATACACACATGCGTGCATACATACACATCACACACATACACACACCACACACACACACCCAGCACCCCCTCCTCTCCAAACTGTTACCTGAATCTCTCTCTTGGTAGAGCTGATGTCCTCTTGCCCACAGCTCCTCCTGTCCATGTGCCTGAGCAGGAAAGAAGGCCAGTGACCAAGGAAGGGTCTCAGAGACCACTGCCCCTAAAAGGGCTGCCAAGCAGCTGTTAGCATGGCCCCTGAAAACACTTCCCCATCCCCCCACTCCCATATGATTACATATATATGGATGAATTCTATGTGGGCTACGTGTGTGCACTTTAACATTCGGAGACTCATCTGTAAATTCGGGATAACACCAGAAATACCTCCATCCCAGTGCTATTGTGGGGCCCAGATAAGATACTGTGGGTAAAAGGTTTCTCAAGCATCAGAGCGCCATGAAAATGCAGCTGTCAGCATTATTGCCGGTGTCCGTCCAAACAGGGGGCTTAGTGCAGCAGAGAGCTCAGGCCTTTGAGCCAGGAAGATCTGGGTGAAAGTCTCGCCTCTGACACAAGTGCCTGTGTGATCCTGCTGGGCACCTAACAATTCTCTAAGACAGGAGTTCTGAGGCTTTCTTACGTCATAGACCCATTTGGTAATCTGCTGAAACCCACGGACCCCTTCTCAGAACAATGTTGGGTTCTGTTTTTTGTTTTCAGGTCACAATGAAATGAAACACTAAATTTCAGTTAGAGGTTATTGAAAATAAAGATGTCATTTTTTCTCATTGAAGCTCACTGACCCCTGCTTAAGAATCTCTTCTCTATGTTTCCAAGTCAAAGAGAAGATGCCATTTGCCAGACAGCTGATGTGATGCATTCTGCAGACCTCTCCTACCTTTCATCCTTTAATCTCCTGCCCTACCCTCTGTACAATGAAGGAATTGGCCTGAATGGCCTTGGAGCTCCAGCGCCATGATCTTACAAGCTCAAGGCTTCAAACTAAAGCAGGGGTCCTCCATCTGGGGTCCACGTACTTGTTTTTTCAATATCTGGAGAATTCCATTTCAGTAGGATTGGTTTTCTTTATAGCACCCATATGTTTTATTTTATGCATTTAAAAACATGATTCAGACTGGGGCAGCTAGGTAGTGCAGTGGATACAGCACCAGCCCTGGATTCAGGAAGACCTGAGTTCAAATTCAGCCTCAGACATGTAACACTTACTAGCTGTGTGACCCTGGACAAGTCACTTAACCCCATTGCCTAGCCCAAAAAAAAAAAAAAACCAAACCATGATTCCACGGGCTTTGCCAGACTGCCAAAGGGGTCCAGGTTAAGAACTTGTCATCTGGATCATCAATTGGCCGTCTAGAAGTACTTTTCCTCCCAGACAACCTGGAGTTGAAGGCTTTGGCTAAGGCCTGGTCCTCCTGGGTCCCAGCTCCTGAGAGATGGTACTGTGGAATCTCCACAGACTGCATGTTTATGTGTCTATATGTCTCTGTCTCTCTCTTTGTCTTGTCTTCCTGTCTCTAGCTCTGTTCTCTCTCTCTCTTTCTCCTCTCTTCTTCTTCTTCTTATCTCTCCCTCTGTCTCTGTCTCTCTCTCTATCTCTTTCTCTCTGTCTCTCTCTCTCTCTCTGTCTTTCTCTCTTTGTCTCCATCTGTCTCTGTTTCTGTCTCCTCTCTCTCCCTTTCTCTCTCCTCTCTCTTTCTCTCTCTCTGTCTCTCTCTCTCTGTCTCTCTCTCTCTGTCTCTCTCTGTCTTTCTCTCTCTCTCTCTCTCTCTCTCTCTCTCTCTCTCTCTCTCTCTCTCTCTCTCTCTCTCTTTCTGTCACACATACATATACCACTACACTATCCAGGTCTTCCTAAGACTGGACATGAGTAGGACAGGGTCAGGGCAAGGCAGGGTATCCCCAGGAAATCGACCCCTTTAACTTCCTTCCCAGCCCCTCCTCTCCCCCAATCCAGTCTATCTCCCTCCCTGCAGGAGGCTGACGACCCTGGGGCTCACTCACTGGTACAGTGCTGCCAAAGACACCTCCAGCTCCTGCAGCTCCTCAAACAGCTCTGAGAAATAACAAGGAATCGGCAGGGGTCAGCCGAGACTCACAGCTGCCCTCCTGCTGCTGCTGTTGTGGCCACCTGGGCCCTTAGTCCAGCTCTGCTTGCAGAAGGATGACCAAATCACTGAACTTGAGAGCTGGGAGAGACCTCAGCAGCAGATCTGAAAAAGAATCCCCTCAAAGACCTCCAAGGAAGAGAAAACTCACTACCTTCCAAGGCAACCCATCCTTCTAACTCATGCCTCCTGCCATCACATACTCCAAGTCAACTCTCCTGTCCATTCCCATTCCTCCCGTCAATCCTCATGGGTCATAGACTCCAGGCCCTTCACTTTGCAGGTTGCCCTCCTCTGGATGCCTGACTGCTTATCGATATCCTTCTTAAAGGGTAGTACCCAGAACTGAACCCCAGTGCTACAGATAGGAGACTTGAACACTGTGAGAATATTACCTCCTTATGCCTAGAAGTTATACCTTTAATGTAGACCAAGCTCTCATTAACTTTCTTGAATAACACACTGTCAGTTCCTATTGAGCTTGCAGTCCACTAAGTACCCCAGATCTTCTACAGACAAACTGTTGTCTAATCCTGCCCCTCCTCTAATACCTTTATACTTGTGAAGGTATTTAGCACCAGACTCAGACTGGAGCACACAGGAGCTCACTGCCTTGGGGCAGGAGTAAATGTAAAAGTGAAGCCCCAGGCTCATGTGTTTGATACTGGAAGGGATGCAATTTGGCCCATCTCATTTAGCTGATGTGCTAATTAGTTTTGCTAAACTGTTTCTTTTTTTTTATTATTCTTTAGCTTAAAGCAAGAGTTTTTCACCTTTTCTGTGGTCTGGACCCCTCTGGCAGCATGGTGAGGCTATGGGGCCCTTCTCAGAATAGTGCTTCAAATAGCTGAAAGAAATGCCAAATTTCTTTTTCTTTTTCTTTTTTGGCTAGGCAATGGGGTCAAGTGACTTGCCCAGGGTCACACAGCTAATAAGTGTTATGTGTCTGAGGCCAGATTTAAACTCAGGTCCTCCTGGATCCAGGGCCAGTGCTCTGTACACTGGAAATGCCAAATTTCAACGAGAGCTTAGTGAAAATAAAAACGTGCTGTAATTTTTTTCTGATCCAAGTTCATAGCCTCCCTGAAATCTAGCTATAGCCCCTCCACAGGGAGGTTACATACCTCCAGTTTAAAGAATGGAGGTTGAGGACAGGGAGAAATATACTGACAAAATAAGGTGATGTAAAAACAATAGATATTAATAACACTAAAAAATTTTGTAAATGTTTGTTGCATTGAATTGGGTAGGAATTTTTAATCTCCTTCTGATCCCAGAAACAGTAAATTTCCACCAGAGTCTGCCTGGCCAGAGGGAAGGCATAAGGAGATAAGAAATAAATACTCTCACAATCCTGGAATACTACATCTTTAGCACTGTGTTCAATTCCTCACCTTTCTCCCTCTTAAAATGGCTCAAGGATGAATCATAAATTCAGCCCTTGGAGTGCCCTGGTCCTTCCCTTCCGGCAAGGTCAATCCAGTCCTTCAGCTGCATATGGCGAGATGAGGCACTGAGCCCTTTGCCATCCTGGCCCTGACCTCACCAGCTCAACCTCAGTCTCCTCTAGCAAAGTCCTGGGGCCTCTCTGCCTAGATAACATCCAACCTCCACCCTGCCCAGTAACGTGAAGGGCTCCTTTTCTTCACCCTCTCTCCTCCCCACCTTCCTCCTCAAGTTCTGCCCACCATTCTCCTGGGCCCAGACAGTCAACTCCCGGGCCAGCTCAGGCACCACAAGGAAGGTACGCCAACCCTGGCGCTTCTTAGACTTCAGGATGTCCCCAAAGATGTGGTCCCCAATGTACAGGATGTCTTTCCCCCTTACTCCGAGCAGCTCACATACAACATCCGATGAGCCTGGCTCACAAAAGAAAGAGCAGAGGTCACCGACCCTTCCCTTAGCACCCTTCTCCCCTGGGGCTGATGTAGTTGCAAAAGGGTAGTCAGCCCCCTGTAATATATGGGAATTTTCCATAGTTCTGAGTTTTCTGAATGGATGGGTCCCCCCAGCCAAGAGAATGCAAGCAGAAGCCACGGGGCAGTGTCCGAGGAGTGGAATGAAGGAGCTCAGGGCACACAGGGAACTCTTACCTCCAGAATAGACAGCACAGTGTTGGTGGGGTCCAGTATAGGTGCCAATTCGCAACTTTCCCGAATCCTAGTAGAGATTGGAGGGTGGAAGCAAAGTGGTCACTAGAGCCAGGAGCCCCAAGCCCTGAGGAAAGAGAAAACTTCTTTTTTCCAAGTAAGAGATGCTACTGATGGGGTAAATCTGAAAGGGAAGATATGAATATAATGGGAAATTGTTTTGCTGTAAGAAATGATGAAAGAGAGTTTCCTAGAAACCTGGGAAGACTCATATGAACTGATGCAGAGGAACAAGCAGAACTAGGGAAATAACGTATGCAATAAGAACAGCATCGTACAAACAACTCCGAAGGACTTAAGAACTCTGATCAGCTCAGTGACCAGCCACAGTCCCAGAGGACCCATGATTAAGCTTGCTATGTGCCTCCCAACAGAGAAGTGGTGGCCTCAGGGTACAGAATGAGACACACACATGTGCACATGGCCAAGGTGGGAGTTTATTTTACTTGACTATGCATATTTATTACACAGGTTTTGTTTTTCACTTTTTCCTCCTCAACAAGGGGCATGGAAAAGTGAGAGGGAAAGAAAATAAATGCTTGTTAGTTGAAAAAAAATTAATTTAAAGAAGAAAAAAAGAGAGTGAATTAAGGTAGCCTCAGCTGGGGGCGCTAGATAGCAGATGGAGAGATTGGAGTGCTCCAGCTTCTTAAGTCCCATCCAAAACACCGTGCCACAGCCCACCAGGCTTGAGGGCCACTTTCCACTCTTAATCCTTTTTTCTGTTTGTTTGTTTTTTGTTTTGTTTGGGTTAGGCAATTGGAGTTAAGTGACTTGCCCAGAGTCACACAGCTAGTGAGTGTTATGTGTCTAAGGTCGGATTTGAACTCAGGGCCTCCTGACTTCAGGGCCAGTGCTCTATCCACTGTGCCACCTAGCTGCCCCCCACCCTTAATCCTATCTAGGCTCCATTCTCCCTAGAATTCTATTACCTCATACTACTTGGCCACTCCTAGATCCCTCCCATAGTCTTAATGTCTCTATTAAGGGGCTCTGATTCTTATAATCAAGCCACTGCTCAGATTCTTACAATCTAGCCAATACCTCACAGACTCTCAGATTCCTCAAGAGTCTGGCTAATATAGCAGATCTTTAATAAACCTTGTTTTTGGCTGAAAGAAGGCTTGGGTTGAATTCTTTCTGCCAGGACCCGCGTGTCACGATCTCAGGATCCCAACACCCCTCACCTCTAGACCTCATCAGAAGTATGGTCATTGTAATTCCCTGATTCAAGGGCCACAGTGGACAGAGCCAGCCTCCCCCCACCCACCTCAACACACTGCCCATCTCCCCACTTCATTACCGTGTTGACCTGTCTCAGCACAGTCCCCTCTGCAAAGAAGCGTGGTTTCTGCGTGTCCACCACAATCAGGTCAAAATAGGATTGCCAAGGCCGAGCCAAAGCTTCCACCTACGTAGAGGGGCAATATTGGGGACTCAGATACAGAGAGCCCAGAAACACACACACACACACATACACAATTTTGATTCAGTTCCAAGATTCTGACACTGCCCCTCCCAGCACTAGATCTAAGCTTCTCTGGATGGTCTAAAATGTATTATGTCTTTGTCACTCCCTCTCACATGTACAATCACACAGACACTCCCAGTTAAACACACAGTCAGTCACACACCCATGGGCCCATGGTCATTCGCAGTCACAGTCATAGTCATAGTCACTACAGACTTTCCCACTGGTTTTCAGATGTCTAAGCTTAGCCAGCCTGGGAGGAAGCTAGGAACACAGTCCTCCTCCCTTGGACCTGTGCCTCCCTCTGCTAGGTTTTATGGGATCATGGCACCCCTGGATTTAGAGCTTAACACTAGAAAAGTCTCATTTACACTTTAACCCCTTTATAATGTGGCAATTACAGGCCATTCCCCCACCAGGCCTCTTCTGCGTGGCCTGGCAGAGAGGAAGTAAGAAAGAATCCTAGCTCTAGAACCCAAATGGACCTCAGATATCAGCTATAACACCCATCATTTTACAGAGGAGAAAACTTAGGCCTGTAGAGGTCAAGTGATTAACCCAAGGTCACACAGGTTAGGGATGGAGGCACACATGTTTAGAGTCAGAGGCATTTAGGGTTAAGGTTAAGATTTGAACTCAGATCCCCTGACTCAATAGGCAATGATCTTACAACCAAGCCATATCATTGTCCCCTTTCACACCTAGGCAGCTCACCCTTGGCTGCCCCCACCACAGGATAAAGCGTTCACACCTTCTCAGTCTTTCTAGCCAGGAGGGCTGGAAGTAGGGAACCGCTCAGGGTATTAGGAAGAATGTTCCCTTCCTCTAATCACTGGTAAACATAGAGGGAAGGCTCTGGGGGCCCTTCCCAGCCTACCTCCCACCTCCTCCCCCCTTCCCTCCCTTATACATACCCAACAAGCCCTAGCACCACCCTAGGAAGGCATAAAACACTCACCTGACCACAGTCAAACAGGTAGGTCATGATTGCCTGGAGGGGACAGGAGGCAAGGTCAGGGTGCCAGGGGTCAAATCAGGGAATCTACCCATATCATAAGCCCACAAGCACATTGCCCAAGGCTACCCTCTGCCTCCTCCCCTCTGACCCCACCAGGAAAGTACATCTCAAAATTCAGGTTTTTAGGCCTGAAAGAGCCCATCTTAATCTAGAGAAGGAAACAAAAGCCCAAGGTCACACAGCCAGGACTAGCACCCAGGTCTCCTCACCACCCCACCCTCTCCCTACTCCAGTAGCCTTTCTGCCAAACCATCTCCCCACTTTTCCTACTCGAACCAAGGCCTTCTTCCCCACCCCCAGGGACACATGCACACACATGCCTCCCCACACAGACATAAACACATACACACACAAAAAAAAACCACATAGATGCACCACTTCAGAGCGTGGGCCCCATTCCCAGTGGCCCGTGGATGTCTAATACATTTGCTTGTAAGCATCCTCAGGAGAGATGCTGATAGCCACGGGCTACCATGAGCTTCAATGGGTCACAGAAGCAGACACAGCAAAATAGAACTGGGCCGATTCCTTTTCAGGCCAGACCCAAGGTCTCATTGGTTTAAAGAATTCCCAGAGAGGAAACCACTTTGGGTTTCCAGTATGGGTCAGAGGCAGAGCTTGAATACAGTGTTTAGGATCATACCCCCATCGATCTAAAGTTTGAAAGGACCTTGGAGACCTCGTTTTACAAATGAGGAAACTGAGGCCCAGGGAATAAAGAGAATGGCTACATTCAGTATACACCGGAGCCTTTGGCTTCAGAACCAGTGCTGAGGTAAGGCTCTCTTTGAAATATGTCTTGCTACCTCTCAATTTCAATGATGATGATGATGATGATGATGATAACAATAATAATAGTATTTATAGAGTGCTTCAAGGTTTGCAAAGCACTTTACAAATATTGTGCCATTTGATCCTCCTTTAGATAAGTGCTATCATTATCCCCATTTTATACATGAGTAAATTAAGGCTGAGAATAATTACATAATTTCTTCAGCATCCCATAGCTAGCAAGTGTCTGAGACAGGAACAGAATTCCAGTCTTCTTGACTCCATATCTAGAGCCCTGGCATTGTACTACTCACTGTACTACCCACACAAATGGGGCTGCAGGGTCAGGCAGGCTGAGGTCATCCATCCTTCCCCCTGCCCCACAGCAATCAATACTCACATTGGTGTAGTTGTAGTTGCTGTTGGTGGCCAGAAACACTTTCCCAACTTCCTTCATCTTTCCCAATAGAACAGGAACGCGGGCCTTGGGTAAAGAGGTGGAGGAGTGTAGAGGATGAGGCTTCCAGATTCACCCCGGCCCCCCATCAGGAGACCTCAGCCAGCTCAGTACAACGATCAGACCACAGGATGGGTATAGCTAGTAGTGAACATCTGTGCACACAGCCTTGTACTTGGGACTGGGGAGGAAGACCAAAAGTCCTCCTCCATGCCACCCTCAGGACCCAACACTCACATCCTTCTCCACATATTTCTCCAAGTTCTCTAAGGTCTTCTCCTTGAGGCAGCCCTGACAAAGGGTGATGAAGATGTGTACAGATAAGAAAGGAGGAATGGCAAAGAAAAGGCAAGGGCAGGGAGGCCATGGGCAATGAAGCAGAGGAAGAGAACCCAGGCTAAACTCTTCTTCAGAAGAGATATTTGATAGAGTGGGGCCTAGTGGAAAAGGTTTTAAAGGGAAGAGGATGCTCTGGGTTCTCAGAAACACGGGAAAAAATCCAAGGTTGGGGAAAGGGAGGACAGAGCTGGGAGGTGGGTGGGAGAAAGTGCGGGGGCTGCTCACCGACTGGTGGACGTTGTCCATGGCATCAGACACATCCTGGAAGAGGCTACGGAAAGACATGAAGAGGTTCCCGTGCTGGTAGCCTGTGTCACAGCTGGGAAAACCAGGGAGGAGGACAAGGTGAAAGACCAACCTCATGCTACAGGGGTAGGAGTACTGACTCTGGAGTCCAATGCTTTTACTTGTTGTCTTCCCTATTAGAATTGTAAGCTCCTTGAGGGCACTTAGTACAATGCCAGGCCAGGCACAGAGAAGCAGCTAATAAATGTCTATTCGCTTGGACTTCACTACATAACCTTGGGCCTCAGTTTCCCCATTTGTAAAATGAGAGGTTGGACCAGATAACCTCTGATCAATAATCCCATGATCCTCAGATCTAGGTTCAAGTTCCGTCTCTTACACACTCTGGAGATGAGATCAGAGGCTCCAGACCAGCTTTCTAAAGGTATGGTGTTATTGACTTTAATGAAGATACAAGGAAGTATCTGGGGAAATGAGGAAGCCTCCGACTTCATCTAGAAGGATGGGAGGGAGAAAGGGGGCTGCCCACTACAACAAAGTGAGCTACACTGTGGATTATAGGATTGTACTGCCAGTTAAAGATGGGGCTGGAGTCAGGAAGGCCTGAGTTCAAATCTGGTCTCAGGCACTTAATAGCTTTGTGATCCTGGGCAAGTCTGTTTGCCTTAGTTTTCTGATCTGTAAAATGAGCTGGAGAAGGAAATGGCAAACTACTCCAACATCTCCACCAAGATAACCCCAAATGGGGTCACAAAGAGTTGGACACGATTGAACAACAGTCAGTTACACTACGGGATGTATCACGGGTCACACTGTAGGCTACTTCAGGCTACAGCCTGTGGGTTATCCTCTAAGTGACCATGCCTGTGACGACTGTGGCTTGCGCTATTAGAGACACTATTGTGGGCCACACTCCAGGTGCCCCCCAGAAAGGACAGGGTTGAGGGTAGATCAGGGTTGAGGTATGGGACCCAAAGATTGATCGTTCAGTGACCTGGCTTGAGGCCCAAGGGCAAAAACCAGATTAAGTGTTTTGAGACTCACTTAATGTATCTGGAGCAGTTGGTAAAAAAGTCCACGAGGCAGGCATACAGATATGTTTCTGCAGAGAAAGCACAGAGGAATCAGTCATACCTCGGAACCTGCCCCTCCATCCTCACAACCGGGAGAGATGAGGCAGGCCCTAGGTTAAGTCAAGTCAAGGATAGACAGAAAAGCAGACATCTAGGAGGAAGCAGAAAACAGGGAGGAGGCCAACACCCCCGCCTTAAATTCACCATGCTTGCATTACTCAGATCCCTCTGTGCTTGGCATATAGTAAGTGCTTAATACATGCTCTTTAAATGACTGAATCTTCATTTTCTTCACTCTCATTTCCCCCCTCCCCAGCTGTTTCCTCTTGCAGTGCCCCTTTTCTGATTCCCCTCACTTCTCCCAGACTCTCAGCTTCCTCCTCTGACTTCTCATCGCCCTCTCCTGATTCCTCAGCTCTTTCTTGATCTTTCCTCTTTCTCTTCATCATCCTCACAGCTCGGATTTTCCCTCCCCCTTCTCATCTGAATCTCCCAGCTGCCTCCCCTCTGAACTCCTTGAAAGTAAAGCCTGTTTCATTTTTTACTTTGTATATGTCTAGTGCCTAATACAGTGACTGGCTTAGTAGAAAGCTTGTTGACCGAGTGATTAATTTGTTCCTGCTTTCACTCACCTGGAAGGTTGAAGAGAGTGTTGAGAATGTGGAATCTTTGCATGTCATCCCGATGAATGAACTTGCTGGGGTAAAAGCTCCAGATTTCAGCCCTGGGGTGGGGGTGAGAGTGAGGGAATTGGAAGAGGGAATAGGGGAGCAAATGGGACAGATATCTAGCCACTCTTTCCTAACCCCAACTGCGCTCTCCACTTCTTAGTATAGAGAGAAAATATGATTCCCCCCTCATTATCCATCCTAGGACCCCTTGCTCCCCTCAATCCACACCTTGTCTTCATCCCACAGGCACCACCCAACACATACTCAGTAAGGAAGGAGAAGCCATGAGTAGCCAGCAAGATGTTCCCATGGGTGTCCACCTTCAACAGGTTGCCATATAGTGCGTCAAACACTAGGCCCCTGCCAGGACCAAAAAAAGGGATGGAGAGTGAGGAAAAGGAGCAAAGGAAAAGAAAGGACAGGGCCTGATACAGAAAAATACTCCAGTCCTAAAAGGAAAGGATGAGATCATGGAGAAGCTGGCCTGGGAGCAAAGCTAGAAGTCTCGGCTACTTCCTCCAAGGCCAGCTCTACTGCCTGCTCCCCCTTCTTCTTCCTCCCACTGTCCTTCCTCCAAAGTCATGGTTGTCCCTCTCCACCCCCAACCCAATTCCGCTTTCCTTTCCCAATCCATGGTCCCTCTCCAACTCCTAAGCTCGGTGCCTCTTCTCTCAAATCCATTGTTGTTTTCACTCTCCCAAACCCAGTTCCTCCTTCACTAAACCTTTTGTCTCTCTCCATCCCTCAAATCCATTGCCTCCTGCCTAAAACCCAGACGATCCTTTCCCCAAATCCATTGTCTTTATCCCCCAAACTTGTGCTCTCCTTCTCCAAATCCCCCATTCCCCAGTCCCTCCATCTCCAGTGCCTCACCCGCTCCCTATAAACAGTCTCTTTCCCCTATACTCCTAATCCCTGTTCTTCCCAGCAAATGCACTCTCCCTCTTTCCCACACCACAGTCCTTCTCCCTTCTTGCTCCCCTACTAACCTCTCTGTCCCTCCCAGAGTCTCCCCTAGGTGGGGTTGTGAGTCTCCTCCCAGGATCAGGAGAAGTCTGAGGAACCCCAAATAGAGGAGAGGGCCCTGAAACCAAGGAAGAACAGTACCTGGTAGGGTAGGAAGGGTTGTAGACAAAGCGGAGGATCTCATGGGGGTAGCCGATACAGACCAGCCTATCCAGAAGTAGCTCAAATGCCAGGGCCTCGTAATCAGGAGATTTGTACACTAGAGCAGAAAGGATGGAAGGAGCTGTGCTGGTCCCTGAAAGCCCATCCCCTCCTCCTAGCATACCCCACCCCACTCCTCCAAGAGTCGTAGCCAAGCTAAAGCCAGAGGACACAGCCTTTGGTGCCTGGTCTTCCTAGCACACAGCAGGGGCTGAGTAAGGGCTAGCTAACTGACTGACCATTCTACCCTACCCTACTGACTCAGCTGGTGAGGCTGGTGGATGGAGCTCCTTAGTGTCCCGTTCTCTCAATGCCTGAACTTATTATCTCTAGTCCCTCAAGATGGCAGTTGTGATAAACGGCTGGTCCCCCAGACCACACATTGGGGCCTCACTTATCTGCCCAACTGGTACTAGTGTGATTAGTTCAGTTTTTGTGTAGGGATAAGGATTGGACCTGTGAATCCATTAGTATAGGGAAGTCCCAGATGAGGAAATGCCCTCCACCAATATAGGTTGGTACCTACTCTATAAGTTAAGAATCTTATTACAGAGTTGCCTGGGACACGGGGAAATTAAGTGACTTGCCGAAGGTTACAGGGCAGAGGCTGGGTTTGAACTTGCTCCAGGAGTGCTGTTCTGTTCACTGGACCACCCTCCTTTCTTTACTACCTGTGACCAATAGATGATGTCTTAATTATATTCATCCATTCAAAAAATGTTTATTCATCACCTACTGTGTGAAAGGCACCAAGGGGGATAGGAATAAGAAAGGGAACAGCTGGAAAGAGCCTAGATTGAGAGTTGGAGGACCTGGATTCAAATTCTAGCACTACCACTTACCATAAGGGTAATTTTAACTTTTCTGAGCCTCCATTTCTTCATCTATAAAATGAAAGCATTGCACTAGATGGCTTCTGAGATCCCATGCACCTTTAAATCCATGACCTCTCCCCAGTGCCCAGCCCCTGAGCTCCTCCTACCAGCCAGAGTATAGTCCATGTCAAATCCAAAACATCTGATCTTTCCCAGGGCCAGGCTGCGGTTCACAAACACCCTAGGGGGAGAAGGAAGTGTGTGGGTGTCCAGCTGCCACAAACTAGCCCAGCTCTCCTCTGGGTGACTTCCTCCCTGTATCCCACTCCCTCCAAAGATGAGTCAGGGACGTAGGGGGAGCGATCATTGGTGCTTGGCTCCACAAGGGTGCATGTTAGAGAGAATCCAGGACCGGGGTGGGAGGAATTCACAGAGTGTGTGTCACCTTCAGTGAGTGGATCCTCCACGGGGCTGGAGGCCGTGTCTAAGTTTCTAAGTCAGCGAGGGGCACCAGCCTTTTCTTCTTACTTACCTTTCATAGGGTTATTATACATTACTCCCCCGTTCATGAATTCTACAGTCCAGCTAAAATGACCTACTGTCTATGGGTAGCTGGCATCATAGATAAATTGCTGGGTCTAGAGCAGATGTGGGGAACCTGTGGCCTCGAGGCCACATGTGGCCCTCTAGGTCCTCAAGTGCGGCCTTTTGACTGAATCCAAAACAGGGCCACATGTGGCCTTGAGGCCGCAGGTCCCCCACCCCTGGTCTAGAGTAAGGAAGATCCAAGTTCAAATCCAGATTCAGACACTTACTAGCTATATGACCCTTGGCAGGTCTGCCTTAATTTCCTTAACTGTAAAATGGGAATAATAACAGCTCTTACCTTCCCAGGTTATTGTGAGCATGAAATAATTGTAAAGGGCTTAACACAGTGCCTGGCTCGTAGTAGGCACTTAATAAATGCTTATTACCTTCCTTACACATGATATTCCATCTCCCATCTCCATTTGTACAGGTTCTCCCCTCTTGAATGTATTTCTTCCTCACCTCCACCTCTTAGAATCTTTGCTGTTGTTTTAGTAATGTCTGATTCTTCATGAACCCATGTGGGGGGTTTCTTGGCAAAGATACTGGAGTTATTTGCCATTTCCTTCTCCGGTTCATTCTACAGATGAGGAAACTAAGGCAAACACAATTAAGTGACTTGCCCAGGGTCACACAGCTAGTAAGTGTCTGAGGCCAGACATGAACTTAGAGAAATAAGTCAGGACTTCAGGCACAGAGCTCTATCCATCTGAGCTATACCACCTAGCTACTCCTCTTAGAATCCCTCCTCTCCTTCAAAGCTCAACTAGGGGCTCTCCCTCATCCCTTAAGGCTACCGCCTCCTCCCACCCCAAATCACCTCATATTTATTTATTTTGCATTATTCTATCTATATTTTTGTAAAAGGAGGTGACCAGTGAGAGACTTCAGCAAAAGCTAAAGGACTCCAAGGGGGTGAAGGGACATTTATTTACAAAAAAACTGAAAGTCTACAGTAGTATTCCCCAGCCTGGAAAGGGTGAGAGGCTTATAAAAAACCAATAAGCCAATGAACTTGCCTTTAGGGCATAGAATACACTTATCCCTTTACCCCTAAAGGAAAAACTACTACAAGATCCCCTAAGGAGTAAGGGAGGTAAAACCAGCAAATTAAAACTAATCACCCTAAAGGCAACACTAAAGAATCTGAGTTCTGGGGCTTTTGAATCTGGAAGAATGAGTCAAATAGGAGAGATAAACAAACCTCTGCTCTTTCCAGCCTCAAAAGCCCCTTCCCAGGGTGAATCATTTCACTGATGCCTTATGGTGATCAACTTCAATTTTGCCAGTTTCACTTCTCAATCTCTTTTCCTGGAGCCTGGGGGGATGAAGGCAGGTATGCAAATCTTTGCCCTAGAGGTATCTTTGGGAGCTGGCAGTATCTTCAGTCAGCTCTGAGATCTTCAAGCCTCTCACCCTTTTTAGAAACACTCTTTTACAATTTCTGGCTTTTCATCCTTTACATTTTCGTGTTGGTGTTTTGGCCTCTGACTCTAGCCCAAGCACCTTCTCTAATACCCCAAACACACACATTTATTATCTCTCCTAAGAGAATGTAACTTCCCTGACTGCAAGAATAAATGTGTTTTGATTGATTACATTACAGAGTTCCCTCCATAAAATTAAGAGATTAGACTCACAGTTTTCTATGGTCCCTCTCAGCTCCATGATGACTTTGATGGTCCCACCTAGAAGCCCCTTTTTTGTCCTCAGTTACCATATTTCTATGTGTAGTCATAACTATTGCTAGGGTCCTGTTAGTGTAAAATTCGGGTGTGTAACCCTTAGGATATGTCAGTAAATGTGTGTCAGCCCAAGGAATTGTTATGTTCAGGTGTTATAGAAGGTGAGGTGGCATGCTGGAAATGTGCATATGTATCTGTGTGTGAGAGCATGATCTCACCTAGATATATGTGGATGTAAGAGGGATGTGTGTATGTCCTATTCAGTATGCGTGAGGAGAAGCCAAAGAGTATCATTGTCAATAGAAAGCATATGCTTCCCTCCCTCAGCTCCAACCTTAAACCCTTATGACCATCATCTCACCGCTGGTTATAGTCCTTCTTCAGCCCCCCAGGAAGACACCAGGCCTTCAGTCTCTAGACCAAGCTCTCCGTGGTTCAAAGTGGCCATTCCTACCCAGAGCCAACGTCAGAACTGACCGTCTTCTCTGCCTGCTACCTCCACGCTATCAGAAGGGCACAGACGGCCGGCTCCCCATCAGAAATTCTGGACAGCACTGACCAGAAGGCCACACCCAATCCCTCCGTCTCTGTCTCCCCACCCCCCCCACCCCCATCTTTCACTATGCTTCTCAGCAAGAGTCATTTTCCCCAATCAGACTACATCTAGAGTATTTTGTTCAGTTCTGGGCATGACATTTTAGTGAAACGACAACTGAGATCCTCAAGAGTAGAAGATAGTTGAGAATATTCCACCTGCCTTGTAGGACCATTGCTTCACGGGTTACCTTGGTTCCCAATTCAAATTATGGAAGTACAGTGAGCACCGCTCTGGCCACTATCCCAGAGCCTGGTTGCTAAACTATATTACCTGCCTCCGGGGCTTAGGGGTTCCCTGAGAAGTTTGAGGATGCCTCTTCTCCAGTGCCATTGGCTTGAGCCCCTACCAGTTATGTTCTCCCCACCCCTCTCCTTACTTAGGTGCCAGTAACTAGCCCCCCAATTCCATTTTACAACTTTTCATCAATTAGCTTTTATAAAGGGAGACATACTTAAAAGATGTAACAAGAACCAAAATACAAACATTTCCCCAAACACAATTAGTGGTGCAGGCTCTCCTACACTGCCTCAATCTCTAGGGAGAGTGGGCTCAAACTTAGCTAAGATGCTTTACAACATTGGTCCCACCTAGTTCAAAGTCCAGTCATGGTATGACTAACAGATAAATCCCCTTCTCACCTACCCTGAACTGGGTCCTGAAGGTCATTCCTTGTTCTTTTGGGAATCAATACTAGGCTTGCTGCAAAATCTAGGTACCAGGATGAAAAGACTCTCACTTTAGAAACTCACAAAATCAGAGGTTCCAATCCCTTCATTTAAAATGAGAAGGAACAAATGTCGAGGTAGGCAAAGACAGGGACTGTATTCATAGGGCCGCATGGCGCGTCAGAGGACAGTTGTCTCTCACTGGATGCTGTGAAGGAATGAAGGGGTCAAGACTGATTAGCCAAACAGAACGACAATGGACCGGGTTCTCCTAAACGTATGTTAAGGGATCTGTTACATCTTTATGTTACATCTGTGCATGCTCCAAAGTCTCTCCAAGGAACTTCCCATTACATGTCATGATTATCCCAGAGGCAAGCTCCTCAGACTTTTACAAGCAGTGGATTTGCATTACTCAGGCATTCTGATGCAGTCTGAGCATGCACCAGTCCTCAATGTATAAGTCACCCCAAGAGTAAGAGCCTGGTGTTAGAACTACAAAGAAGTTGAATTTATAAGGGAGAAAATGCACTGTATTTGGAGTCAGGGGACCTCAGTTTGAATCCCAGCTCTGACACTCATTACCTTGTGTGACCATAGGCAATTCACTTCACCAACGTGGGCCTCAGTTTCTTCATCTGCAACATGAAGACGTTAGGCTAGCTGGCCTCGGAAGTCCTTTCTGGCTCTACCTCTATAATCTTAGGAATTTATCCCAACTGCAATGTGCGCCTGCCTCGCCCAACCTGGACTGAGCTGCACTCGGCTCTGTCTATTCTGAGGTTTAAAATGCAATCTCATTCTCATCCAAGATTCCATAAATTTGTCACAATTGGCTCATTACTTTGCCCCCATCTGGAAATACAGGAAAATGTCCAAAACTATAGCTTGTGTCTCATTTCTCATTAAGATTCTTATCTTCTTTCCCACTTCTCATGACCCAAAAAGAAACATCTCCCCCATTATAGTTTAGAATATCCTTACTGCAAAAAATTATAATTAAAGACAATAATAAAACTGCCAGTGATGGCATACTGCTGAGGGAAGGATCTGCCATTTTCATACCCAGCAGCAGCTACCATACAGTGCCCAGTTAATGGTTAAATTCATATATTTGCTTTTCATGAGGGAAAGAACGCTACCAGAAGTTATTGGCAGAGGATAGCTAATGTTCACTCCTCCCTCTCCCAAAACATCAAAAGCACAGAATGGTAAAATATATTGTCTTATCACACCCTATGTGGCTCATTAAGCTGTTAATCAAAGGAGTCAGCTTCAGGGGATATATTCTCTTTTTCTTTTTTTTAATATTGTCTTTTCCTAAGAACTGCCATATGTTATCTGCCTCTTTCCATGACCATCTTCAATCTTTATTCAGCTGACAGCTTCATTATTTCTGTCTTTTCCCCTGGCAGGTCTCTTTGGCATCTTCAGCACACTGGAGGCTGTGGCCTCCAATCCCTCAGATTCCCAAGAGAGAGGACACTGCTACCCCAGAGGTATCAAACATACCTGGGCCCCAAATTAGATTAAAATGTAATTGGGAAATATTTAACAAAATAAATAAAAATGTAATAGAACATAAATAATGTTAATAGATGGTTTTCTACATCAATGTACAGTTTAGTGGCACCCATTACTATCTGATTTTGTTACTACTGCTCTACACTACAGGTAGAGTGATCCCTGTCCCTATAAAATGATGCTGAGCTTTGTAGGGTAAGTTATTATTGCTTGTAGTTATTTATCTTTTCCCTTTTTGATACATTGTGTTCCAATTTTTCCTTACTTTGCTTGTGTTTGTTGTATAATCTTGAGTGATCCTGACTATGGTTGCATAATATGTGCTCTGTTTCTTGCTTGTGCTATTTTTTCCTTAGACCCAGAAGCTCTGGAATTATTTTTCAGGGTATGGATAGAGCTCTGGGCCTGGAGTTAGAATTTTGTTGTTGTTCAGTAGTTTCAGTCATGTCCACTTCTTCATGACCCCATTTGGGGCTTTCTTAGCAAAGACATTGGAATGGTTTGCCGTTGCCTTCTCCAGCCCATTTTACAGATGAGGAAACTGAGGCAAACAGGGTGACGTGACTTGACCAGAGTCACACAGATAATAAGTGTTTGAGGCCAGATTTGCACTCAGGCAGATCAGATTTCCTGACTCCAGGCCCAATACACAGTGCCTGATACATAGCCGGTACATAATAAATGCTTATTCCCTTCCTTCCTCCTTACTTTTCCTCTTTCTTTAATTTCCTTCAGGGATATAGGCCTAGAAATGGTATGGCTAGATCAAAGTGTATGCAGTTTGGCTACGTTCTGGACGTAGTCTCAAATTATTTCTGGAACGGCCAACCCATTTCAAAGCTCCACCAGCAGCACATTAATTAATGTGCATGCTTTCTCACAGCCTCTCTAGTATTTGCCATTTCCCCTTTTTTTTTTAGTTTTACCCATCTGATAGGTAGGAGGTTGAAACTCATGGTTGTTTTGATTTGCCTTTTTCTAATTATTAGTGATTTGGAACATTTTTTCATATGGCTATGGATAGCTTGGATTTCTTCCTCTGAAACTTAACTATTCATATCCTTTGACCATTTATCAATTAGAGAATGGCTCTCTGTCTCATACATTTGAATCCTTATATATCTTAAAATGACAATGGCCCACGTTCTCCTAAACATGTGTTAAGGCATCTGTTACATCTGTATGTTGCCTCTGTCTGTGCGTGCTTCAAAGTCTCTCCAACAACCTTCCCATTACAGAAGCAAGCTCCCCAGACTTTTACAAGCAGTGAATTTGCATTACTTTTCTTACATATCTTAGAAATGAGATTTGCTGCAAAGATTTTTTTTCCCCATCTACATGCTTCTCTTCTAATTTTACCTGCATTTGTTTTGTTTGTACAAATACTTTTTAACGTTATGTAATCAAAGTTGTTCATTGTAATTCCTGTGAATGTCTTTGTCTCTGGCTTGGTCATGAACTTTGGTCATCTATCCATAGATCTGGCAGGTAATTTCTTCCTTGTTCCTCTAATTTGTTTATGATATTACTCTTTATGGGGGAAGAAGAAGGGAAGAGAATAAACATTTATCTAACATGTACCATGTGCCAGGCATTGTGCTAAGTGCTCTTCACAAATATTATCTCATTCATTCCTCACAGCAACCCTGCAAGGTAGGTGACCTGATTACATCACATAACCATTTGGAGTTTATCTTCTTTAGGGTGTGAGATGTTCTCCACCCCTGGTCTATACTTTGTTTCTGCCAGACTGCTTTCTAGTTTTCCCAACAATTTTTGTTGACAGTGAGTCCCTGCCCCCAATAACTTAGAACTTAGGTTACTGTGCCTATTTGCTTCTGTACCTAATCGTTCACTACTCAACTTCTTTATTTCTTAACCGAATTTTTTTGATGATTACTACTTAAGGAGCTTACATCCTAGTGGGGAAGACTGTGTAATAGGTATATACAAGATACATGTAGAGAAGATGGAACATAAACTTTATTCCATGAATTGCTCTGAACGAAAAATTCATCTGTCACCCTCTCACAATATGGGAATGAGCCTCTCAGCAAAAGCATTTTGTACGAGACAAATACCACTGGATGAACACTCAAAACTTTTCCAGTTTGGTAGGATCTGTTACAGGTTGTTCTCTGTGGCACACCCTTCGAGAACTCAAGGACATTCCCACTCCAAGACGATGTATCAAAGTAGAGCTTTAGGAATATCTTTTAATATTATCACTCATGAACCCCCATCCAGTGTGTTCTCTCATATCAATTACCCAGTTAATACCTCCCCAATATCACTGAACCAAATAACATCAATTAGCTTTTACCAAGGAATATTTACTAAATATTTACTATTTACTAGAGGTATATACATATAAAACATATATACTATACATTTACATGTATAATATAAAATGTAAAGAATGTATAATATAAAAATGTGTAGCAATAACAGTCTCTCAAACCTGAAGCACACTCTCCTCTGCCACCGTGATCTCTGGGAAGGATGAGCTAAAACTTAAGATGGTTGCTAACCATTCTGGAGAGCAATTTAGAACTATGCCCAAAAGGCTATAAAATTGTGCATACTCAAAGAATTGGAAATTGAGGGCATGCCAATAAAATGGGGAATGGCTGAACAAGTTATGGTATATGACTGCAATGGAATGCTATTGTGCTATAAGGAATAATGAGCGGGTAGACTTCAAAAAACCCGTAAAGACTTATATAAACTGATGCTGAGTGAAGTGAGCAGAACCAGGAGAACGCTGTAACACAGTAACAGTCACGTTGCGGGACGACTCACTTTGATAGACTTAGCTCTTCTCAGCAATGCAAGGATCTAAGACAACTCCAAAAGATGCACAATGGAAATTTCTATCCACATCCAGAGAAAGAACTATGGAGTCTGAATGCAGATGGAAGCACACTATTTGCTCTCTTTTTCCTTTGTTGTTTTGTTTTATTGCTTCATTCTTGTGGTTCCTCCCATTAGTTCTAATTGCTCTTTACATCATGACTAATGGGATAATATGCATATATAAGTACAGCCTATATCAGACTGCATGCTGTCTTGGTGGGGAGAAGAGTTAGGAAGGAGAGAAAATTTAAAACTCAAAATCTTACGGAAGTGAATGTTGAAAACTAAAATAAATTAATTAAAGATATATAGGCAATGGGGTATAGAAATCTATCCTGTCCTACAGGAAAACAGAAGTGGAAGGGGTTGGGGAGGGGGGGTTGATAGAAAGGAAGGCAGATTAGGGGAAGAGGTATTCAGAATGCATGCTATCTTGGGTAAGGGGAGGGGCAAGATGGGGAGAAAATTTGGAACTCAAAATCTTGTGGAAATGAATGTTGAAAACTAAAAATTAATCAGAATAAATTTATTTTTTTAAACTGTGCATACTCTTCGAACTTTGCAATCTATAACCCAAAGAGATAAAAAAAATAAAAATAAAAATAAAAAGGAAAAGGACCTATGTGGACAAAAACATGTATAGCAGCTCTTTTTGTGACAGCAAAAAATTGTAAATTGAAACGATGCCCATCAGTTGGGGAATGGCTGAATAAGTTGTGGTGCATGATTGTCATGGAATACTATTGTGTTATATGAGAAATGAGGAGAGGATGCTTGCAGAAAAACCTGGAAAGACATGAACTGATGCAAAGTGAAATGAGTAGAACCAGGAGAACATTGTATACAGTAACAGTAACATGGTATAATAATCAACTATGAATAACTTAGCTACTCTCTGCAATACAATGGTCCAAGACAACTCTGAAGGACTTATGATGAAAAATGTTATCCACCTCCAGAGAAAGAACTGATGGTGGCACGTTTTGGGGGCAGCTAGGTGGCACAGCGGATAGAGCACCTGCCCTGGAGTCAGGAGGACCTGAGTTCAAATCCAACCTCAGACACTTCACACTTACTAGCTGTATGACCCTAGGCAAGTCACTGAACCCCACTGCCTAGCCACCTCCCCCCAAAAAAAGCACTGAATCACACTTTTTCTCACTTTATTATTCTTGGGGGTTTTTTGTTTGCATTTTCTTTTGCAACATGGCTAATGTGGAAATGTTTTGCATGACTGCACGTGTATAATCTATATCAAATTGCTTGCCTTCTCAAGGAGGGGAGAGAAGAGGAAAAGAGGGAGAGAACACAGAACTCAAAAATTTTAAAAACAAATGTTAAAAATTTTTGTTTACAGGTAACTGAAAAAAAATAAATAAATACAGATTAAATGGAAAGTGGTTGCTACAAAACATTTCCCCATTAAGTTTCTTCTGCGTGGGACAAGGTTGTTTGGCTGCTGGGCCTGGGTCCTCACTCTACTCTACAAGCTCTGGTCATTAGGAGAACGTTGAGGGTTCCCCTGACCTTTATAAGCTCACAAGGTCACAACTGATCCATTCCTCCTCCAATATTCATTCACCTGAGATCAGGAAAGAATAAACACAAGAGATAAAAAAGAGACCCCATGCATTCATGGTCACCTAGCAGGTGAAGGGTGAAAATCAGGGAGCAAGCAATATTCTTACCTCACTTGCCTCCAGGGAAAAAAGAGTTCTCAGGGTAAGCCCAGTGTTTGTACACTCAGTTCCATCTCAGCAGCCAATTTAAAGACTTTTCATTAGCTCAGCAAGCCAACAGGAACACATCAGAGACTACCCATACCTGTTCTGAAACAGGGAGAGAAAGGGTCCTTCCCTCCCGCAGTTCTGAAAGCAGGTTTGCCAAGTCTCCCTGTGAAACAGCAATAGGCAGAGAATACTGTGTACGCAACACAGATTAGGCCCTCATCGGCCACGCCCCTCCACTTCAGCTATGATCCCATTTCACAGATGAGAACGTGATGCTTAGGCAGGTTAAGTGACTTGCCCATGATCACATAGCTAGTAAAATGAGGGCCTGGATTCAAAGCCAGTCCTTTCTGTCTCCATATCCAGCATTCTATCCACTTCTCCAGGCTATCTCTCTTTTATGAACTCCTATCTTCCTTTCCTACCTCCACAAGAAGTCAGATACAAGATATATATATCTATAGATAGATAGATAGATAGATAGATAGATAGATAGATAGATAGATAGATAGATATAGATATATACATTTAAACCACATAGAGAGCCATCTTAATGCCACATACAGTTCACATCTTGCATAGTAGCTCATATTTATGTAGCTCTTCAAGGTTTGGGGAGGGTTCGTAACAATCTTATAAGGTAGATGCTACTATTAGCCTCATTTTACAGATGAGGAAACTGAGGTTGACAGGGGCTCACATAATAAGCTGTAAGCATCTGAGGCAGGATTTGAACCTAGGCCTTCTTTCCCTTAAGACCAGTGCTCTGGGCACCCTCAGCATGGCCCCAACTCCACGGGCCACCAGAGTTTCCTCTCGCTGGGCCATCTGAGAGGTCAAAATGGCTGCTCCCCAGAGGAACACCTCAACATCCAGACATTGTCTAGTCTCAGACTTCAAGGGAAGGGTGAGGGAAAGGCAAGGTCAAGCCCAGAGTCACCCATGGAGCTAGACAGATGGAAGAACAGAATAAGAGGTCTCAGCTTTTTGCTCACCCATCGGTCTGGCTCCCTGTGTCCATCCCTCTGGAAAAAATGGCACCCTTGGAATAGGGGGTGAGGTTCTAAGCCCCTGACGGTTAGGGCCCACGTCTGTTCCACTTATTTGTGGCTCAGCCAATAGACTTGGCCTCTGGACTCACCTGACACAGTAAATGGAGTCTTGGCATTCCAACAAATAACCGGATGCCTGGGAGGAGCCCAGAATCCAAGCTGCAAAGGACGCCTACGACATGTGGGCAGTATGCTGGATTTGGAGGCAGGTTCAAATCTGTCCCCTGCTACTTACCAGCTGGGTGATCACAGGTAGGTCCCTTCCTCTCTTTGGGCACCAGCTTCTTCATCTGTCGAATGTTGATAACTGTCGTGGTGGCTACTTCACGGGGCAGTTATGAGATCGTGTGTACAAAGCGCATTTCAAACTTCAGGATGCCACTGATTATTGACTCAACCTGCCATGTACTTGGCCCCAAAGCCCCCCTGTAACACTCCCATTCCACTCTGGGATGACTCTAATTACTCAGACGTTTTTCTGACATCAGGTTGAAAGAATCTGCTTCTCTATCCTCCCACTCATTGCTCCTCATTTGCAAACAAAACAAATAGAATCTTTCTTCTACCAGACAGTCCTTCCATTCCTTGGAAACAGCTATCTTAACAAGACTGTCTCAACCCCCACCCTTCTCTTTTCTCCAGGCTAAATATCCCCAGAAACAATGTAGCCTAGTGAATAGAGTGCCAGCCTTAGAGTTGGGAAGGTCTGGGTTCTAATTAGATTCTGAAAGTCACTGTGTGATCCTGGGCAAGTCCATGAGCCTCTCTGAGCCTCCGTTTCCTCATCTGGAAAAGAGGGAATTGGACTGGATGACCTCTAAGGTCCCTTCTGGGTCTAGATCCATGATGGTTCTTCACCTTCCTCTGAGATGGTCAACATCATGGCGACCCTCCTGTGCAGGCTCTCCAGCCTCCTATAATAGTGTGACAAAGAGACAGGGAGGAAAGATGGGGGCTGGGGGAAATGAGGATACAGAAAGAGCTTTGCCCTGTGACACAGTCCTGGAGGAACAGCCAAGGGCACAGGGAGGAAAGATTGGCACTGGCAAGGGAAGAGCCTTGCCCTGTAACCCAATCTAGCCCAGAGGGTGAGTCAGAGTCATCTGCCACCTCACCCTGAACAGAGCCCTGAACTCACCCAGGGGACAAAGACTAGAAAAACCCTCCAATTCCAACCTGGCTAGTGTCCGTGGATGGGTATATCTGGTGGGTGGGAATGGGATAAAGTGGAGGCAGGAGGTGGGACAGGAAGGTTAATGGGCCCTGTCTCCCTCCCATTTCTAAAGAAACAAAAACAAGTCTGCCTATCAGCATGCCTACCTCCCGGTTATCACGAATCTCTGTGTGTCAGGGGGGATGCAAGGGTGCACATCTGGGGACTGATTAACTTTGGGTCTCAGCCTGAACAAGCAGAAGGGCATGCAGGACCACAACAGCTCCATGCTTCTCCCACCATTAGAATTCAGCCATTCTTTGGAATGGCCTGGTTAAAGGGCACTCATTGGCAGAATCTAGCCAAGGACACGCAAAACCTCTTGGCCGAGGCACACCTTCTCCCACCCTGGCTTACAGCCACAACTGGCAACCTTTCAGAAGGAGGTGTCAGGGTGCTGAGTCCGGTTCTTTTCACCTGGGAGAGCATTGGGACTGTAAAGAATGAGGGACAGAGCTCTGACTCGGAGTTCTCACTCCCTAGGGCAAATTCAAGTGGGGTGAGGAGGAGCGGCAGGGGAGCTGGGGCACGGTCCAAGTGGGAGGGATGTGTGGTAGGATGACACCTGAGGAGTGGGATCCCTGAGTTACTGCTGGAAGGGTACCTGCCATGAAGCATGAAGGAACATGAGGAGAAAGTCTCTGTGGGCCCACCCTAGTTTTGGCTCTGGCCAAGAAGGTACCTAGAACAGAGCTAATTAAAACTTCATTAAAAGCTCCTCCTTAAAAATGTGAATACCAAGGAGAAGGCTAAAGCCCATTTATACTTGTGCATTAATTGCTTTAGTCAGATTGTTTAGGGGCAGCTAGGTGGTATGGTGGATAGAGCACTGGCCTTGGAGTCAGAAGGACCTGAGTTCAAATCCAGTTTCAGACACATGACACTTACTAGTTGTGTGACCCTGGGCAAGTCACTTAACCTCAATTGCCTCACCAAAAAAAAAAAAAGGCAGATTGTTTAATTCCTAATACCCACATGAAAGAGAGACAGTGCTGCCTAGTGAATAGAGAGCCAGCTGAAGTCAAGAAGACCAGGGTTCATGTCCTACCTCTGGCACAGACTGACTGAGTGATCCTGGCCAAATCCATCAATTTCAGAGAAGGTGCAGGTCTACATTGGCATGAAAAGTTTCCTTAACATGAGTCTTCCCAGGGCAGCTAAGTGGTACAGTAGATAGAGCTCCGGCCTTGAAGTCAGGAGGACCTGAGTTCAAATCCAGCCTCACACGCATAACACTTACTAGCTGTGTGACCCTGGGCAAGTCACTTAACCCCATCGCCTAGCAAAACAACAACAACAACAAAAAAAAACAAAACATGAGTCTTCCCATCAATGAAATCACGGGTCTAGTCCCATCTCATCTCCAGCTACCTGAAATCAAAGCGTGGGAGTTTGGTTAAGGAGGAGGTACCATTTTGGAACACAGAGGAATGGTATGTTAGACCTTCGAGGAACCTTATAGATCAGCTAGCCCAATGTCCTCATTTTACAGATGAGGAAACTGAGGCCTGAAGAAGTGACGTTACTTGCTCAAGGTCACACAGCTAATTTTTGCCAGGTCTGGAATCAGGATCTCCTAACTCTTGAAACCCAGTCTCCTCATTTCTCATTGAGTCTTCTTTCTATGCTCCATCTCCTGGGTCCAGATGTTTTCACTGGGGGTCCTTCAAGCCTGGAATTCTCTTCTTCCTCCTCTCTGCCTCTGGCTTCTCTGGCTTCCTTGAAGTCCCAGCTAAAATTTCATCTTCTGCAGGGAGCCTTTCCCAATCGCCTTGAATTCCAGTGCCACCCCTCTGTCGATTATTTCTTATTTATCTCATAGATATCTGGTTGGTACACAGATATTTGGATGTCGCCTCCCCCATTCGATTGTGAGCTCCTTGAGGGCAGAGAGTGCCGTTTGCCTTTCTTTGTATCTGCAGCACTTAGCACAGTGCCTGGCACACAGTAGGTGCTTAGTAAGGGTTTACTGACAGACTGACTAGATTCCAAGTCTTGCAGTTTTTAAAGAGGCATCCTGTTCTGGGTGTGCAGCCAATCAAAAGAGACTATTCTCATCCACATAGCAGAAAAACACAACCTGCCCTTCCCCAGAAGCAGGGCCTCCATGTCAGACTATCTGGGCATGCTCCAAAGCCCCCATTACACAAGTACCTAATAAATTCAACATGTAATTTCAAAACTGTCCTGCTTATCTGTGTTTCCTTCTGGCCTTCTTCCTGCTCTCTTTGGTGAATTTTTTTTTTTTTTGCTTTTTTTGGTGAGGCAATTGGGGTTAAGTGACTTGCCCAGGGTCACACAGCTAGTAAGTGTCAAGTGTGTGTCTGAGGCTGGATTTGAACTCAGGTCCTCCTGACTTCAAGGCCAGAGCTCTGTCTACTTCACCACCGAGCTGCCCCTGTGAATTCTTTTAAAAATATTTCAATGATCCTCTTTTCTTTTTTCTTTCTTAAGGCCAGACCTCCTGTGCTCCCATGTTCTCCTCCCACCCCTCATTTTTTTAAAGAAAAAAAAACCTCTCATAACAAGTCTCTCTAGTCAAACAAAATAAATTGGCAGTATCTGAAAATGTTACCCATTCTTCACTCTGAGTCTACTACCTGTCAGGAGCAGGAAGAGGAGGGAGGGAATAAGCATCTCTTAAGTGCCTACTGTGTGCCAGGCACTTTACATATATGATCTAATTTGTCCCTCACAACAATCGTGTGAGTTAGGTGCTATTATTACTCCCATTTTACAGTTGAGGAAACTGAGGCAGACAGAGGTCTGATGGGAACTTAGGACTCTCTGACTCCAGACCCAGCACTCTATCTAGTGAGTAATTAATCTAGGGGAATAGCACCCTTCATTATCTAGAATCATGGTGGGTCATTGCATTGATCAGAGTTCTTAAAGAAAAGGTTGTTTTCTCATCTTCAACCTGAAGAAGGTTGAGGTTGGGAGGCCATAATGGGGCCTAGGCTTTTCCCTTCCCTCCAAGTCAGGGTCATGGTGGGTCAAGATAAATGGGGTCTGGGGAATCTACCCCTAAAAGGTTTTTTTTTCCCCTGGCACTCACTTGGATTTTTGTCCCTCACGTGAAAATTACACCACATAATTGCAATTAAATTAATTAGTTTTGGGACCTAGGGCAAACCAGACGACCTTATTTGAACTAGGTCACTAGACTAGAAAAGACAGAGGAATGCCTGCGACAAAGTATGCCTGATTTCATCAAAACATTTGACAAACTCTGTTTCATACACGAACCTTCAGAGAAGAAGTCCACCGTACTCTGCACCTCTGGTCCCAAACAGAATTAGGAAGCTGAATTCAGTGATCTCAGCACCTGTCTTCTGCCTCTTTTGTCTATCCCCAGCACCTAGCACAGTGACTGGCTAGTACTAAGCACTTAGTAAACGGTGACTGGTTGATGAGCTGTTTAAGATGTGAGTTAGATGATAGGACAATTAGGCTGACTCGGTACTGGACCAAAATGAGTAGGTGTTAATAGGTCAATGACAATTTGACTTTTAAGGGCAGTGGATAGAGCACCAGCCCTGTAGTCAGGAGGACCTGAGTTCAAATCTGACCTCAGACACTTCTTATCTTAGCTGTGTGACCAGGGGCAAGTCACTTAACCCCACTGCCTCAAAAACAAAAATTTGCAAATGACATGAAGTTGAGAGGGAAAGCTAATAGGTAACACAACTGGGACTCTTGAGAGCTTAGAATGGTGAGCTGAATTCAATGCAATGAAATTTAATTCATCTAGGTATTTAGTTCAATAGTTTAAAAAAAAATTAGGGGGCATCTAGGTGGCACAGTGGATAGAGCACTGGCCTGGAGTCAGGAGGACCTGAGTTCAAATGTGAATTCAGAACAAACACTTGACACTTACTATCTGTGTGACCCTGGGCAAATCACTTAACCCCAATTGCCTCATCAAAAAAAAAAATCAGAATGGGGGGAGAAATGGACAGACAACAACTTATGAGAAAAAGCTCTGAGAGTCTGAGTGGATTGCAAGCTCTTTAAGAGTCAACTACATGGTAGGTAGCAACAAAGTTAATGTGACTTTTCAAATCCTCTCTAATTTATTAGTCTTAGGGAATTAATTACCTGGGGCACTGAGAGGTCACATAGCCAGCAGATAGACACTCATGTCTTCCTGACTCCCAGAGCCAGCCTGCTATCCCACGATGCCATGTGGATTCTCAGTGTCACCTCTGGCCACAATAAAACAATCGCAGAGTCTACGCTGAGAACGATCATGGGGTCAGGGCACTCTGCAATGGTCAGATCGTCCTTTGATTACTGCCATCAGTTCTGGGAACCACATTATAGGGAGGACATTGACAAACAGGAATGCCTCCGTTGGAAGGGAGGCTCCCAGGACAGCCCTGCTGGACAGGAATCAGTGCCGGGGCCCCTGAATTAACTTGTCTATGTACCTGTTACTTCTCCACCCGACCTCTCATCGGAAAGTAAGCCCCTGAGGGCAGGGAGTGTTCTGCTTGTCTTCGCACACTCAACCTAGCACAGTTTCCCACAAAGTCATTATAGCTTGTGCTTGCTCTAGAAGAGGACCACGACGTCGGGAAGGCGATGCCATGACATGCAGATGAGGGAGGGCTGGGCAGAGTCACCAGCCTCACCTTCTCCTCCAGAGCCATCTGGGGCCAGCGGCCAGGGTTAGATCAGGAAGACTGGAGATGGCCCCAGTTCCCACAAAGTTAAGTGTTTGCTTCCAGGGCTGTGTCCCAAAGAGATCATACAAATGGGAAAAGGACCCACACGTACACAAATATTCACAGCAGCTCTTTTTGTGGCGGCCAAGACCTGGAAATTGAGAGGATGCCCATCCGTTGGGGGATGGCTGAGCAAGCTGTGGTCTATGAATGTAATGGAATCCTATGGTGTTGTAAGAAATGATGAACAGGCTGCCTTCAGAAAAACCTGGAAGGACTTGTATGGTCTGATGCTGAGTGAAGTGAGCAGACCCAACAGAACGTTGTACACAGTAACAGCCACGTTGTGTGATGACTAATATTGATAGACTTAACCCTTCTCAGCAATACAAGGGTCTAAGACATCTCCAGAGGCCTCGTGTTGGAAAATGCTGTCCATGTCCAAAGAAAGAACTACGGAAGTTGAATTGCTATCTTTTTTTTCTCTTCTGTTGAGTTTTGTTTCCTCTTTCTGATGGTTCCTCCTATTGGTTTTAATTTTTACTTACAACACCACTAATGTGAAAATGTTTAATAGGAATGTATATGTATAGCCTATATCAGACTGTGCACTGTCTTGGGGAGGGAGGTGGGGAGGAAGGGGGAGAAAAATTTTAAACTCAAAAGTATATGGAAGTGATTGTTGATAGATCAAAATAAATTAATAAAATAATTTTTTTTCAAAAGTAAGTGCTTGTTGAATGAGTTTAGTCTGGAGAAGAGAAAACAGGGGAAAATGATGGTTGTCTAAAGTATCTGAAAAACTATTGTCTGGAACAGGGATTAGAATTGTTTCTCTTAGCCAGGGCAAGAAAACTAGATACAATGGGAAGAAGTTGCAAAGTGGTAGATTTCAGTTCAACATAAAGAAAAATTTCCTAACAATTCCAAGTCCAAAAGTGGGATGGACTGTTTCTAGTGGTAGTGAGCTCCCCATCACAGGAAGTCTTCAAGAAGAGTCTGGATAATCACTTATCTGGAATGTCATAGTTTTTCAATATTTTTTCAGTCGTGTCTGACTCTGTGACCCCATTCGGACTTTTCTTGGCAGAGATACTGGAGTGGTTTGCCACTTCTTCTGCAGCTCATTTTACAGATGAGGAAACTGCGGCAAGGAGGGTTAGGCAACTTACCCAAAGTCACACAGCTCGTAAGTGTCTGAGGCTGGACCTGAACTCAGGTCTTCCTGGCTCCAAGCCTTGATGTTCACCATGCCAGATTTTCCCCAGACTGAAAGTGATTTCTACAACCTCTAAATTGCCCTAGACCTTTGAATCTTACTATCCTTTCTAATTTTGCCTTGCATCAGTCATTTGTGTGCAAAACGTTCCTAGTTGGCTCTAAACAAACAATCCTCTGTCTCTTTCCTTAGGCTATCAGTTCCTAGAAGGTTGAGACTTTCTTACTCAATGTACTGACAATGCCTTTGGTAAAGTAGGTGGATCTTTGATATTTGTTGAATGAATAAATTAAGCAGAAGAAAGGGACTCTTCTAGGCTCATGAATTAGGTAGTGGTCACTTCCTTGACCTTCAAGGGCCTACTTAGTCAATAAGCATTTATGAAGCACCTACGATGTACCGGGTGGGTAGCTAGGTGGCACAGTGGATAAAGCACTGGGGCCTGGCGTCAGGAAGATTCAACTCCCTGAGTTCAAATCTGGCCTCAGACCCTTACTAGCTGTGTGACCCTGGGCAAATGACTTCGCTCTGTTTGCCTCAATTTCCCCATCTGCAAAGTGAGCTAGAGAAGGAAATGGCAAACCACTCCAGTATCTCTGCCAAGAAAACCCCAAATAGGGTCACGGAGAGTTGGACAAAAACAAGAGAAGCCGGGAGGCAGAGATAAAGAGGGAGAGTTCCACGCGTGGGGGATGGCGTGGACCTAAGGGCGGGAGGGTCTTTTGGGGAAACAGCACAGAGGCGGGTGTTACTGCAGGCAGAGAACCCTGAAGGAGTGTAAGGTCTAAGTGGTCAGGGGAGGAAACTAGGTTATGAAGGGCTTTAAATGCAAAGTGGAGGGCTGTATATTTAATCCAAGAGGTGAGAGGGAGCCCCTGGAGCTTCCTGGGGAGCCAATTCCGTGCTGTGAGGTATGACTCGGTCAGATCACTTTGACATCTGACTAAAGGATAGAGTTTAGCAATAGTCCAGGTGTGAGATAGCGAAGGTCTGCACCAGGCTTGGTAGATGGAAGGCAGTCACAGCCAGAAGGCATGCAGGGGAGAGGTATGAGGTAGGGGAGCTGGGGAAAGGCCTCTGCCTGTCTACCTTGCTCCTTAGCATACATCCTCCCCTAACCAGTCCTTCTCCTGGGAATCGTGCCTTTTTCCCCAGAGCTCTTGGTCTGTTTTTTTAGATCTTGGGTGTCCTGAGGCTGAATTCCCAGAAGCACGCCAAGCCTCAGGGGGTGGCGTTAGCCTTGGCAGCAGATGGGCTGGGGGTGGGGGCGATTGGCAGCAGAGGAAAGGGCTGGGTGTTGGCAGGAGCTCTGCTGTTAAGCTAAGGACACATGGAGCTCTGTGAGAAGGTGGTGACAGAGGCAGGGGCCAGGGCTGGCTGTGATCAGCAGAGAAAAACGACGAGGTTGGCCGGGGTAGCAGCTTTCATGAAGGATTAAGCCCAGCCAGAGGGATCAGGCCTGGGCAGGGGCTGCTCCTGGGACAGTCAACAACGGATGTGGGACAGGCTGGGGCAAGCAGTGGAGATCTGCAGCCAGGACCAGTCTGAAGCAGGGAAATCTGGACAGAACCAGTTCCAGGGGCTCATTCCAGCTCCCCCTTCCCTCCCAGCTTGAGTGAGCACTCCAGAGAACAAAAGACAACCTCTCTTACAAACTACCCGACTCTCTGGGCCTCAGTTTCCTCACGTGTAAAACATAAGGGGGTTGAACTGCCTGAGGTTCTTAACTCAGGAAACTAATTGACAGATTTGGTGGGGAAGGGGTCTGTGAACCTGAATGGGGAAAAAAATGACATCACCAGTTTCACTCACGTCTAACTAAAATTGATCATTTCCTTCAATTATTTTAAAGTATTTCTTTCTAAGAAGGATCCATAGGTTTCACCGTGCTTCCAAAGGGGTCCATGATACAAAGCTTAAACATCTCTGTGTTAACTGATCACCCACATCCCTTCCAGCTCTAAATCCTGCTTCTAAGATTCCTAAATAGCTTTTTTTTTTTTAAAGCCAATTTGGATACCATTACTGGTCAAATTTAAGGAGCTCCTGTCCACATCAGTTTTCCCTGTGACCCTGAAGCAAATGTTTGCGATTGAGAGTGAGCTCTTAGGGAATGAGGACATTGAAGACAGTCAGAGTAGGTTTTTTTTCCCCCAGCACTGCAATGTGGTTTTAGGACAGCACACCAGGGAGACATAACCAGGGCTGGAGACAAAGCAGAGGCTGTTTTACTACTGAGCGGTAAATCTGCCCTGTCCTTCTCTCCTCTACCTCCATGACCCTTCTCCAGTCTACACTGATTTTGACCTTCTCTGGGCTCCCCTGGCCTGGGAGTCAGTCTCACAAGGTTCAAGCTGTTCATCCTCCTCTAAATGGTATTTCCTGCCACTTGGGGGTGTTTTTCTCTCCAATTCTGCTATGCATGCATGTGTGTGTGTGTGTGTGTGTGTGTGTGTGTGTGTGTGTGTACATATATACATACATACACACATATATCTACATATATCATATACATACACAAATGTATTACATACATACACACACATATACAAGTGCTAGGGGAGGTTCACAGTAGGGCATGTCACGGTCCTCTTTAAAAACTTAGGACAAACAGGGGCAGCTAAGAGGCGCAGTGGATAGAGCAGCGGGCCTGGATTCAGGAAGACCTGAGTTCAAATACGGCCTCAGACACAAAACACTTACTAGCTGTGTGACCCTGGGCAAGTCACTTAACCCCACTGCCTAACCAAAAAACAAAAACAAAAACAAAAACAAAAAAACTTAGAACAAACAACAACACAGAGAGACAAACATACCACCCAAAAATATATGGGTATTATACATTTCCCTTAGCAGGAGAGCAAAGGGCTTGGGGCTTATCCAATGGTTATCCTAAGAAATGGAGAATGCTCAATTCAACAACCAGCAAAAAATGTCTTCAGTCCTCCCTCTGTACAGTGAGGGTGTTATGGGCGTTCTCTAAAGTTCCTAGGAGTCTGTGACTGGGACCCCTTTATCTAAATGGGTTAAACGTCCCATCCTCCTGCTGGAGGCAGGGCAAGATTGTTATGCTTCTAGAGACCTCCCTGCTTAGGCAGGGTGCAGAGGAGGTGCTTAAAACTAAGAATGAACGTTAGCCCAACAATGGGCCCAATCCCCCCATTTTACAGATTAGAAAACTGAGGACTGGACAACATTCAGTGGTTTGTCCAAGGATGCAGAGCCAGGATGAGAAGACAAGTCTTCTGACCTCAAGTCCAAGTATGATAACTTGTCCCCAGCATTGGTGGAGCTGCTACTTATGGAAAAGCCTTTTTCTGGGGGTTTTCAGACTCCCCACTCTGCTTCCTGGCTCTGAGAAGGCTCTGGCAATGCCCTTGATGACAGGCTAGACCAGTACTCCCTCGTGATACATCTCATAATAGGAAAAGACCCCTGGGAGGTAAATAAAATAATCTCTAATAAATCTCAATTAAATATTCATAAATTAACATTAAATAAAATTATCTCTAAATAATCTAATTTAAAAAAAAAACATGGGTTGTCATGGCAAAGATGTAAACCCCAGTCCTGGCTTTCCCTGCTATCTTGCTATGTGACTGTAGACAAGCCACTTACCCTGTCTGGGCTTCAGTGGCCTGATCTGTAAAATGGGGATAATATTTGTACTCCATACCTTAGAAGGCTGTGATGAGGATGTAGTGAGATAAAAAATGATGCTTTGAGTTGTCACTAAATGGCCAAGCAGTGAAAATGGGGGGATACAGCTAATATTTATCTAGCACTTTCATCTCATTTGACCCTTACAACAATCCCCATTTCACAGATGAGGAAACTGAGGCAGACAAAGGTAAAGCAACTTGACCAGGATCACACCTGGTTAGTGTCTGAGGTAGGATTTAGTGCTCTAACCATTATGCAATCCAGATGCCTAGAACTAAGAAAAAATACTAAGGAGGTAAGATGAAAAGTTAGACTTGCTAAAATGTCTACATGGGAAAATCATGTAAGGCTTGCCAAGTAGCAGCTACAGTCATTAAATAAGAACTGTGTATATTACATAAATGTTAACTACTACTACCACTACCACCACTAACACTACCACTACCACTACCACCAGCACTACTACTACCACTACCACCACTACTACTACCACTATCACTACCACCACTACCACCACTACTACTACTACTACTACTAACACTACCACCACTACTACCGCTACTACCACCAAAACATTGTTCCTCAGTATACTTAGGTCTATTGATCTTTAGCATTCAGTATAGACTCATAAACAGTGGAGGGCAACACTCCAGGGAAGAGGCAGGGAGGGTCCCCATGTCACTGGGTGGGGTGGGCAGCCTGCTGCTTGAGGCAGATAGCAGAAAGTGACCCTGATAAGGACTAAGGGGCCCATTCCTCAGACCAGAATGGGCAAGGAGTACCCAAAACAAAAAATAGCAAGAGGAAAGGATCTAAGGATCCCTTGGATGTTGACATTTCAAAACTGAGGCTGTAGGTGGGGGTGCAGGTACAAAATGGACAGGATAAAACTTTCTCTATCCACCCTCCCACTCCCACCCCACCCAGCCAGGTGGAACAGTGTATAGAGCACTGGCCCTGGAGTCAGGATGACCTGAGTTCAAATCCAGCCTCAGATACTTACTAGCTGTATGACCCTAAGCAAGTTACTTGACTTTTCCCTCAGCTTCCTCATCTGTAAAATGAACCGGAGAAGGAAATGGCAAACCACTCCAGTATCTCTCTCAAGAAAATCCCAAATTGGGTCATGAAGAGTCCAAACAAATAATCAACAAGTCCCACTCCATCCCCAGCCTCTTGAACAGGGAAGATCTTTCCAAATTTAGCACAGAGTTGTCTAGAGACATTGTCTGGTCCATTTTACTACACAAGCTTTCAAATCACATCAGCCTCTTCCTTTCTGTTTCTACGTTCACACTCCTTCTGGGACATTCCAATAAATAAATGAAAAGGAACGAGTCACCAAACTAAAAGTAAGGGTACCCATAAAAGAATGGGGTAGTCCCCGCCCTCAGAGGGAGATAACTCCCGGAGGGGAAAGAGGACTGGGGAAGCGGTTTCGGCCTGCTAAGTCCCCAGCAGCCATATGCTGCCCTTTCCAGAAACAATGGTCCTGACTGTTGGATTTCTGCATGTCAAGGCTAGAAGATCACCAGGATAAGAACAGTCAGGAGACCCTCTGTTATCTCCTACTTGGAAAGGGGATATGATATAGCAGGAAGGACATGAGATCCGCAAGTCAGGTTTGAATCTTGACTCCTACCGAAGGTCATAGAGGTGGCCTCGGGAAAGCCACAGTAAAACTAGAGAGTTGGACCAGTGACCAAGGGCCCTTCCAGCTCTAATTTCTTTACCAGTCTTCCTGATGCCACACTCTAATTCATCCCTTCTTTCACCTGCTAGAAGAGTTTTTCAAATGCCTATGTCCAGCTGGACCACTTCTCTGCTCTAAAAAATTATCACTAGTACTTCCCCGGCTTGGAGTTCAAGAGCATGCAAAATGTGGCACTACCTGACCTTCCCAGTCTTATTATCAAATGTGATCATATTTGTAAAGCATTCAGCCTGGCACATAGTAGGCACTTCAAAAATGGATGGCCCCTCCCCTGTCTATTATACTAAATTCTATGCTTCAGCAAAATTAGATTACTCTCTCCTCCCAAATACCTGCTGTTCTCATGCCCTGGTGACTTTACTTGCTGCTGAATTCTTTCCCATTTTTACTTTAAAATCCAATTCAGATTTCACCATCCCTTTGAAACCTTCCCTGTTTTCCAGTATTTACAAGGACCTCATATAATACTTATTTTAATTCTGTAATTACACTTGTTATACAGGCATTACATTCCTCTACTGAGCTAACCTTCTTAAGGAGAAGCTTTACCAAATCTAATCTTTGGGTCTCCCTCCTCTCCCCTCCCCTCCCCCAAAGATTAGCTATTGAGTAAAAATGCCTTGTGAGTGATAGACTTTTAAAACAGGAGATAGAAAGTTTGGGTAAGTCCCTTCTCTCTGGGACCTGATGACCTATGTATGACTCATGCACAAATCATAATATAAAATCTATCAATAAAAGTTTGTGAAGCACCTACTATGTGCCAGGCACTGTGCTAAATGCTGGGGATACAAAAAGAAGCTAAAGAGAGTCCCTGCTCATGAGGAGCTTATAATTGAAAGACTGCTCAGCAGGCAAGGCTGGGAATGCAGGGAGCTGACCGGTCAGTCCTCTAGTGACTGAATGGGCCACCGTGAACTCTGTACTTAAGCCTAACGGTGCCCCCACCCCAACTTCCCACATCACCTTGTGCTATCCACATCTTAACTCTCGTTTCCCTTTTCCCAGTCTCTTGCTTGAATAATCGGCCCTCTGTTCAGGAATCAAGATTTCCATCAGAAGTTAGCAGAGCTTGGGAGGGAGAGATGAAAGCAGGATGGAGTAGGTGGAAGAAGTTGTTGTAGATGGGCCAGGCTAAGGTGATGAAATAGGGCTCTGGATGAAAAGGGCCCTGGGAAACCAGTTTGGGCAAATTCTTCAAGTCCTTCCTTGGTCTAAAGTTCTATGAACTCTCACAGAGATGACTTAAGCCATCTGGGATGCAGAATTACCTCTGAGGGAAAAATTATGTACATGAAACTTCATGGTATCACTCTCCCCCTTTTAACATCTCATCTGTGATCTGTCCCATGGTTCCACCCTTACCCTGTCTTCCCATGATGTCCTTATTCCTAGCAAAGTTAGACATCCTGCAACCAATCATTAGAGCTGAGCTTTTTAAAATTAGGATTTTAAAATAAGGATTCATTTCTTGGCCTTCCCAGCTTACATGACTTAATCCAATTAAAATAGACTTTTTTTCTTCCAAAAGGAGGAATTTCAGGCACTACGTATGGAATAAGATATTTTTAGTCAGGGGTTGGGATTTTCCAAGCCCATCAAAAATTGCACCAACCAGGGGACTGTTTCTATCTGCTGGACAGCAGCTTTCCAGCCTGAGGGATGGGAAAGATAGCCAAGGACAGACCCACATCTACAAATTACCATAGGGTGAGTCACTGAAGGTATCTGGAATATGTTACCGGATCATGAAAGGAGGCTTACATACCTGGGTTAACTAGACCCATCTCTGAGTGAATGGAGCAGGTCCCTCAGTATCCTATTGTCTTGCTAGCCCTGCCCAGCCTCTGCCAGCGCTCTCCTGTAGATGGTACACATAGAACTGAGGTCCCGGAAAAGGCAGAATTGGAAGCGCCTGAGACTGCCAGGAAGTCCTGGACCAGTAACAAGATTAGATTTGATGATCACCTCTGCCACTTAAAATGCAAGTTTAGCCTTGGAGCTGGACAGGAAGGGGAAATGTTTGTACTACACTTATTCCTCAAAGGGCTGGGGAGGGAGTGATTAATAAACTGTAAAAGGGGCAATTATTGAATGAGTAGGGGCTGGAGAGGACAGAGTAGTAGTTGTTCAGGAAACACTGTCTCCTTTAAGCAAGGTTCCTTACTCACCTTTGCAGAAGTTTGGAAGTAGAAGGGACATGATGTTGTGTTTTGTTTTTTTTATTTTAACTCAAGCCTAAAATAATTGGTTTAACATACTCCTAATCACCGAGATCACAAAAAGGTGACTTAGTCAATCAGCCTCTTCTTACAAGCACAAAGGAGGCATGTAATCAGGAACTCCAAGCCTAGCACGGGTAAAGCTCTAATTACGTGTTCTAACACTTAGCTGGATTCTCAGCAAAGGTTATACACAGTTCACAGAAGGCCTTTTAATGCTCTCTAGCTGGGGAGTAATTTGTCGTTATTACAGCAACAAGTTGAACAGTACCCAGCTTTGTACGTGGTCCAGAGGACGCAGGATGGTCTGCTGCACAGCAGCTGACCTTTCACAGGGAGCGTTGGCTAGCTCCCTGTACCAATACCTGGGGCTGGCAGGGAGGAACCCATCAAAGGGACAGCCTTGACTGACAGGCAGTGACACCTGCTGAGGTGATCTGAGCCACAGCCTGAGGTAAAGGATGCTGGGAGTCCTGCGCCAGGGTAGGTGAGAACAGGCTCCTGGGCTGATCTGGTCTATCTGCTGCTCTCACACACTACCACAAAACCAAAAAAAAAAAAAAAGTCACGCATCCTGCTGGCTGCAAATAAAATACTAGTGAAAGATTTCTAGGTTAATATCATTTCCCATTTCTCCCAAGTCTTATCCCATTTCTGGTTTGTATTCTCTTTTCTCATAAACAGAAATCCAAAGGAAATCTCATCTTTAGCTGGGAGGACTTGCTCCTCCACCTCCTGAGAAAGCTGACATTCTTCCAACATTGCTAATTACAAGAAAACTACAACTGGCTAGGCCTGTACCATACTGGTCACTGCATCTATTTCAGTGTGTTTTACTGCCTTTTGTCTCAGATTTCCAAAAAACTGAACAAAAAATGTTTGTTTTTTTAAATAATTTTATAACTGCACTCCAGTATAGCTGGCTTCCTTTATAATTCTCTACCTTTTATGCATTTAGTATTCAGAGGGGCTGTAGGCCTCACTAGATTGCTACAGAATCCATGTATAGACTGGGCAGGGGTGGGGCACCTGCAGCCTCAAGGCTACAAGTGGCCTTCTAGGTCCTTGGGTGCGCCCATTTTACAGAACAAATCCTTTTATTAAGGGGTTTGTTCTGTGAGGTTTAGATTCAGTCAAAGGCCTGTACTTCGGGACCTAGAGGGCCACAAGTGGCCTGGAGGATGCAGGTGCCCCACCCCTAGACTAGGCCAAATCTAACAAGATGAAATTAATAGATATATGCAAAAGTCTTAACACTTGGTGCAGGTGGAAACTTAAATGGAATGGAACCCAACATTCCCCAACAACCAGGGCTTTCTAAATACCCAAGAGCCTTGGGATATAGTGGGCTCTTTCACCCTCAGGGAAGATGCTGTGGGTCAAAGTTGGACATGACTTTCAAGGTTCCTTGGTCAATTACCACCAAATGCCATGCTGGCCATTAACTTTGGCCATTTACACGGACTCAGTTTGTTTTTACCAACATGGAGGTTTTACAAATACTTATCCCTGTTTGCAATATGAGTCTGATCATAAATCTTACTTATCTTCAAGCTTCAAAATTCACGGGAAAGGGTTTTCTGTCTTCTACCTTACCGCTTTACTGGCTTTGGGGACCCCAAAAACATGACATGACACGACCACAGGGACCTACCAACCCATATCTCCTCTTGAAATCTGATTAATTTGGAAGGACCTCAGAAGCTACCCAATTAAAATCAAACATGACCAAGAATCCCCTCTAAATGCCCCAGAAGTGGGCATGTGGGCCTTGAAAACCTCTATTTGGAGGGTATCAACTACTTCCTGAAGTAATCCCATTCATATTTTTGGATAGCTCTCCGTGCAAGGAAAAATACAGCATTGTAGGCTGCAAGGTCTACACACCCTGTCTCCCTAGCTGCCACCTAAGGGGATGCACAAAACTACAGCTACCTTAAATTGCTATGAGTAAGTGTTTTGCTTCCCTGGAGCGTCCCTGTTTACTTCAGGAAGGGCAGTCATACTGATGCATAGCAATGGAATTTCTTAGACTTGGCAAATAAGGAATGCTTGTCCTTGCTGCCAGTCCTGTCCTTGTCTCCTCCTGACCGTTCTCAATGCCGGGTTACTGAATAGCTAATATATTTGTCTCCTTTTGGCTTTTTTCATCTCCAGACCCCCGAGGAATGCTGCCAGTCTTTCCAGTTTGGGCACAACTGCCTAAAAACACCAAGACCCCAACCTATCCCTTCCCCTTTTGTCTTCTGATCCTGTTATTTTCCGTGAGCATAAAGAACAGCACAATCCTAACCTCTCCAGCTCCCATTTCAACATTTTATTTTTATTTCATACTTTCACATATTGCACTTCAGACTTTCAAAATTTTCTCCCTCAGAAGTGTGAGCTAGTAGATTAAAAGAATTTTTCTTTCTTCATGACATTCATGGCAGGAACTATGATTTCATTTTTATAGATCAGGAAATGAAGGCACACCAAAGTGGAATGTTTCACCCAGAACCCTAAAACCACCATCTCAGGGTTGCATTTCAAAACCCTAGTTCAACTGGTCCCCAAATACTCTCAAATAGTCATCTGTTCTTTGTGTGAATTCCCTCTAGGAAAAGAGAGCCCACCCCTACCTGAGGCAGCTTCATTGCACTTTTGGATGGCTCCACTGGCGGGGAAGTTTCTCCTGCTTGGACACAAAACGCCCGTCTCGTGAAATTCACGGCAAGCATGAAACAAAACCTGTCACCCCCCCCCACAAGGTATCATTATAGGGGCACCGGTGATTTGAAATGGGGGCCATTTTCTTAGAGTGCCCAAAAAGCTTCAACTCCCAGCATCTGTGGCTATTCTGACATCCCATGAGATCACATACGTTGTACTGGAATAGAAATCTAAAACTTGGCCTATCACTTGAAATCAGAAGAGGCCCAGGTTCAAACCTTTGCTTACTACCTCTTCTATACCCCACTCTGAGCATTAGTTTTTGCCTATCCATGAAATAAGGAGGGCCAGGGGAAGATGGTGGCACAGCTAGGTGGTGCAGCGGATGAAGCACCAGGCCTAGAGTTAGGAAGACCTGAATTCAAATGTGGCCTCAGACCCTTCCTAGCTATATGAGTGACCCTGGGCAAGTCACTTCACTGCTCACCTCAGTTTCCTCATCTGTAAAATGAGCTGGAAAGGAAACGGCAACCACTCCTGTATCTTTGCCAAGAAAACCCCAAGGGGGGTCACAAAGAGCTGGACACAACTGAAAAGAACTAAACAACAAAATAAGGGAGGAAAGGAGGAGGAGGCATTCCAAGATGCCTTGAGCTCTACATTTCACGATCAAGCTCGCCAAGAATCCATTTGGCCTTTATATAATATCATGCAATAAAAGTTGTATTCCTGGAAGGTAGAAGACCCATTAACTGCAGTGTTGTTGTAAGGATTCAGGCCTAATAGCCTTAACTTCCAAAGAGGAAGAAAGGTTTGTATAGACTTTCAATCCCTATCAACTTTCTGGAAGATGCCCAAGCCAGCTATGAACTAAGACTCCTAAAGAAAGGCCTTTAGTTCAACCAGCTAGCCGGTCCTCACAGACATGGGATTTGAGGGTCTCTCATTGTCCTTTCCTCATCGATTGGAACTCTCCCTTCCACAGCTAAAGACCTGCTATCCTGGGAGCAAGCCTAAAAGAGGGTAAGTCACTTCAGGAAGCAAACTGGCAGCCCAGCTGCCAGCTGGTATTTTGCAAAGCAGGACACAGAATTAGTTGGAAATTATATTTTTCCAATTATCACAGTGGGAAACATTGCTGAGACATTCAGCCCAAGCCTGCAATTAGTGAGCATTTGCTTACTTCTAGAAATAGCAGGCCCCCTATCTCCCAGTCTATCTGGGTCTTGAGCACAAATACTCTTTAGGAAAAGATTTCACCGTAAGGGTAGTTGTACATGAACAAGACTCCTTGGTAAGACCTGCCCCCTTTATAAAGGACATATAGACAACTAGTGTTGCCTCTGGGTATCACCAGTCAACCAAAGCCCCAAGAAACCCCACAAGGAAGCCATTAAAAATGTTCACGTACTATTATCAGAGCTAGGGACGATCTGTTTGAGAAGTAAAGTCACCAGTTATCACCATCAAGTTTCAAATATTTGTGTGAGCATCCAAAGCAGAAGACAGGTTGACAGGAATGTTCCAGAAACCACCAATGCAGTTCCTTTCTGTTATTTTTACACAATAGGATTTAGATTGGCTAATGATAACTCAAGAAAGCTACCTAGGACTAAAACAACAGGTAGGAGAGAGTCAAAGGGAATAGGGATGGTGGTCCCAGAAGACAAAAGGGTAATTCATTCACATTTGACCACAGAATAATAATTTCCCCCTTTAAAAGCTGTCTGCTATATACAACGGAGAAAGTCACTACTAGCAGTTTTATGAAAGATTTTCAGTAGTGCCCTCAAACAGAGCAACACCAATGAAATGGCCTGGGCCATGCTTCAGTGGAGGACCGCCTTCACTAGAATCAGGTCATTATCCCAATAAAATTTAAAGGGCACACCCCAAAGCCCCATGTTTAAATGAGCTTTGTCCCTGTTAACTTCAAGCAGCTGTGTATCACACGGAGATGACACGAGAGAGGCAAGTGAAAAATAAAGCCCATTTCCCACCAGTCAGAAGGTAATTTTTTTTTTTGCAAGGCAATCGGGGTTAAGTGATTTGCCCAGGGTACACAGCTAGAGTCTGAGGTCGTATTTGAACTCAGGTCCTCCTGACTCCAGGGCAGCTGCTCTATCCACTACACCACCTAGCTGCCCCCAAGATAAACTTTTTTAAAAAGTCTTTATCGGCCTAGCCCAGCAACACTCAGGTGGACTATTTGCACCCCCAGGGGTTCTGCCACAAACACAACACTGGTCTGGAGGTCAAATCTTGAGTCCTCTGGGGAACAGAGAACCACCCCCACTTGAGCCCAGCTTCCCAGGGCACTTGCTAGCAAGGCCCGGAGGCATTCAATAGGAGTTAAGTTCATGCACAAGGACATCCCACCACAGGGAGGGGGGAATAAGCGCCACTAATGCCAGACAGAAGCAACTTTCTAGAAAAATCATAGGCATTTTTATTTAGAGGTAGACAGATGAGCGTGGACTGCTGTAATATGTCCCATTTAACTGGCGTGTCATTCATATTCAACCCCATTCATCCATCTTACACTGCAGGTAGAACAAAGGTTAACAACAGGAGATTGTTTTGAGACAGCAGGTGCTGGAAAGGGGATATATAATTACATACACTCAACGCAAAACCAGAAATACTCTTTTTCAGTGTTTCCCCAACTTTGACACTCATAAAGTACTTAGAACAAGTTCAAGAAATGCTAACTTTGCCTTGTGGGAATTGTGAAGGCTCTTTCCTGCCCCTCAGCAGTAACAAAGTTAGTGAAACTTTGACAAATGAAGGACAAGTGGCGGGCCACTTCATCTTCCCCAAGCCCATGAGCATTCCTCTAGTTAAGGGAGTGGTTCCCACATATGCCATGGAACCTGCCACTACTTTAGAACAAATGCAGAATACAAATTACTATTCTGCAAAATTTCCCCAAGGAGCTTTCCATTTAAAAATATTTAAGGGAGGCTCCTGTTCACATCTGGTGAACCTAACAGAGCAGATCACACCATTATGATTTTGTTTGATACATACATCAATTGGCTCTGAATGGTCCTCAAAATGACAAGGAATTATCATCAATGACAACCAACATCAAAACATAATGGAATTGAAGCCTGATAGAAAAGTAGAGAAATATGTACAGGAATTCACAGCCCAGAAGAAAGGGGACCTTAATGAGAATCAGTGGAAACCTGGCTATTTTACATAGCTAATTTTGAGACAAGTCATATTTAGCACAAAAGCAATTATAGCACAAGTGACACTTCCCTCCCACTGCCCCCCAAACTTTAAAAAGCCGTCCTTGGAGGAGTCCTCTGCAACCCTACTAGTCACTCTTCAGGCAGCAGGAATGTGTAAGTGTGGTCCCAAGCAGTGGCAGGAGCTTGATCCCGAATGGCTTCACACTCTGAGAATGGCATACTTGAAGAGGGCCATAATAGCAGCACTGATCACTCCCGAAATCGGGACAGTAACAAACCAGGCCATGAAGATGTTTCGGAAGAGTCTCCAGTCCACGGCTTTCTTAGATCGAAGCCAGCCAACAGAAACAACGGAGCCCACCTACAAAAACCCACAACTTTAGTGCTCAACAAGTTTCATTTCCTAGAACCTACATGATCGGCTAATAGATTCCAGTCGTAAGGGAGCTCAGGGGCACACAGAGCACCGCCGTTCTTTTACAGATAAGAATGACAGCTGAGAACCTTGACCTGAGCAGAGTCAGGCCCACAACCTTGGGCCAATCTTATCCTCCGTATGGTGACGCGGCTGGATGGCAGGACAAGCTCCAAGGTCCTTTCCACTTGGAAATCTATGCTCCTCTCTGGTCTTGATTCACTCTCCACCACTGAAGTCTAACATCTTATCTAGTCCTCCAGTCTGAAGGAGGGGAAGCCTAGCAGGGAACTGACTTGCCCCAGGTGACATAGTTAAGTAGCAAATGTGGATGAAGAGCCTAACTCTCCATCATACCTTGATACTGGGCTAATCAATGATCCACAGTGTGCTTGGACTTTTAATTAACTCTCTAATACACTGGGTAGGCAGGGCTGTGCAGTATTTCTTCTTACTAAGATTAACTAACTCATGGAGACCATGGAGCCCAGAGGCTGGAGGGTGAAGGGCTCGAATCTGAATTCCTCCTGTCACCAGAGGCAAACCACCCCCTGTGCCTTGGTTTCCTTATCTGCAAAATGGGGATGGATAACAGCATTCACCACAAAGATCCTGTCCAGTCTGACAAGTGCTCCTACCACAGAGACAAGTAGGAGCTCTTCCTACAACAACTTGGATACTTTTTAATTTGTTACCTCAGGCCAACTAAGATCTCAGGGCAAACTCATCAAAAAGAAAGAGCAAGTCAAGATCTGCCATCCTATCATTACCCATTACATACAAAGGCAGAGATAACAAATGACCTTTCATTAGTTTAAATTGCTAACGATTCTGATGACAAGGTGGATGAATCCATTTTACTGCTTAGACTAAGCTGAAGCATTAATTACCACACATACCTTACAGTGAGTTGTGCTGATGGGAAGGCCAACATTTGATGCAATTACTACCGTGACAGCTGATGCCAGTTCAATACTGAAGCCACTGTTGACACAAAATGGTTGCTTGTCAAAAGAGCCTAGTGTCCCAAACCCAGGTCCAGATCGCCTCTCCAAAGATCAGTTTAAGCTACCCAGCTCTGGACTGAAAGAAGGCCCTATCAGATAACAAGCTAGGCCTCCTCAGGCAAAGTAGCCTTCCTTTGTTACGATTCAAATTTGCATATAAAAACTAGCATAAAGCAATGACCTCAGTAGTCTCCCTCAACAGAAGAACTTGGTATTCCACTATGTATCTAAAGGGTGCTTTAAATTCTGCTAAGAGCTTGATGCTACTGCAAACTCCTATGCTTTTCAAACCATCTGGCAAGCATCTCCGTTCTAGCTCCCAGGTAAGGACAAATGAAACCCAAGCGGACACACAGCTGTCCTCGCTAAAAGTCATGTACTCTTGGCACATTCACCAAGTCTCAGGTCTTGGTGTGTTCATAGGACACTTATCTGGTCACCTGGCCAGTGGAGCTGACTTGTTCATTAAGATTATTCTAAGAGAAGTATTATCAGAGACCATATACCAGAAATTTAACCCTTATCAATGGGAATAAACACTGATAATATGCTTGTGGTTTTGCCACTACAAAATAATTTTAATATAATAAAACACTATACAAATTCAACATCTCTAGAAGTTAACTTTGGTCTTATAACCACTTACCTAGAGGGTGTGATTGGCGTGAGATCCTTCCCCATGGTTTGAATAACTCTCCTTCCCCAGACCCAGAGACCAATACATATACCAACACCACCATACAGCAGAAGCCAAATTGGGGTTGCTACTTTGGAAGCAACATCTCCAGTTTCATAGACCAAATACAGAGCCACCAGAGGTCCGATGGCATTGCTGGAAGATAAGCAGAGAACAAAACATGTCAAAATTGCAAAGACCAATCTTCTCTTTGCTTCTTGCACATGTCTTTATGCTTGGTAGACCAACAGGCAACTGACCTTACATCATTGCCACCATGGGCAAAAGAGCCGAAGCAGGCCGTGAGGATCTGCAAGAACTGGAAGAGCAGGGAGATCTCTGGCTTGTCCTGGTCACGCCACTCCTCCAGGGAGTCCCCACTGCCCTTCCTGTCCCCAAGGCCCCGCTCAACCTGGACGCTCACATCGACATCGGACGCCGAGTGGATGTCGGACACGGCGTTGCAGTAGCTGGTGTAGCTGTCCATACGGACCCTCTTCTTGGAGTCAGAGGCAGGCCCAGTCAGCTTTTCCATCTCCTCCCCTTTCGGCTCTCCTTCTCTGGCACGGAATGAATCCAAAGGCATGCCGCAGATGGCCATGGTGTAGGACGTGTAGCTGTTGTTACGCCTCAAGGGCTTGTCGCTCGAGTCCCCCATGCAATCTCCCACCTTGGCAAGGTGTAGCTTGTGAAGTAACTCTTTGTACAAGCCAGAATCTTTGTGCACGGTGTGATACTGATAGTGGCCGCTGGAATTCATCTGGTTGCTAACTGTTTGATTAAACTGAACCAGGTTCCCATTAGGCAACTGCACTGTGCCTAAGGAAGAAGGAACATATATGTGTACCCACGCAAACTTCCCTGTTGCCACCCTCTCCCCATTTTAAACTTGTAAAAGCTTTCATAGTACTTAGAATAATGTCAAACACATAAGCCATCCCCCTCCCCCCAAAAGAGAACTGCTTTTGAAACCACAAAACCAACCATTCATTGCACTGTCAATATTTGTTTCTTTCACATCTACACTGGGAAGCCTCTCTCGCTCTGGGGCTTCCTCCAGGTCTCCCAGCTTGAATGAGACAGTTCTCTCCTCCACTGCAGCTCGCAGCGGCACAGTAGCAGCTCCTCCGTCAGAAACAGGGTGCCTGTTTTCAGCATCACCAAGAGACAGCTTGGCTTCCTCATGATCTTCTTTCAAGCTACTCTTTTTCTCCATTAAGGGGCTCTCAGAAGGACTGGATTTGATTTCTCCTACACAGCAAGAAAAGTCATTTTAAAGCACATCAACTTCTCCCACTCCTTAATATTCTGCTTTGTCCAATTATTAAGTTTTTCATATTGTAGTTCAAGAAGCCCACCTTTCATCCAATACGTCACGGGAGAGGGATGCTTTCCTGTCTCAGACAAATTCCAAAGTTGGGGGGTGGGGTTCTAAAGGAAATGAACTATCAACCACTAGCTTTATTCTATAACAACCTCAGGCACTACCAACCTCTAGCTTTACTGCAACAAGCGTAATAGCCTCAGGTACTAACACAGGGTATTAATTATTCTATGAAATTCAGTTTCTTCATCTTTAAAATGAAGAGGTCGAACAAGAGGGGATCCAAGTCCTGATTCTCATTCAGACACCATGACCACAACTATTCCATGTTCTTGAACATCCACGTAATAAAGCTGAAAATTCTTTCAGCTACAGCGGTCAGACTGCTAAAGCTATCCCACGGCATGTTGGGTTTGAGACTAGGTGAAGCTCTAAGATGCTGCTCCCCAGGCCTGACTGCACGGGGCTGGGCTCGCCAGCCAGACTCCGGAGAAGCCAAGCAGAGCCTGCCCTCTCCCTGGGCCTCTTCAGGTCTGCAGCAGCCAGTGACGCAGGGCTCACACTACTGCAGTCTGCGTCATGTACTTTCTGGAGAGGAATAAATCGCTCTGCAAACCCAACAGCTGACAAAGGCAAAGAAAGGGAAAACCTTAACCGACCGGCAAAGAACAACGAGGAAAAACTACCAAAAACTTAAAAGAGGCTAGTCATGTAATTAAGTGTTTAGTTGAACTATTTAAAAATTGTGCAGCCCAGGCAAGACAAAACATAGTAGTCTTCACATGCCACATAAATTCAAGCTCTCAAGATGTGTGCCACCAATCTAGGGTATGGGTTTGTGGGCATCTTCAAGGGCAAGTTGTCACTTAAATAAAAATGAGTATCACAAGATGCTTAATTACGGATGCCCAAGTCAGCAATGGCCCAGTACCTAATCACTGCAATGCTTGCTACAGAACACATTATCCCTTACTTGATTTTTCCTCATCAATTTTTGTGCCATTTAGTTTCTTTGGATGAAACCAATGCTGTATCACCAGCAGCATTAAAAGGCTCCAACCACCAAGGAAGGTCCTCTGTCTCCTGGACTCCCTTTCAGCCTCTCTAGCTCTAAATCTTATTTATAAAGCAAGAAAAACTTGCTTCTCCTCCCCTTCTCACCCCTCAGAAATCAAGCATCCTCTTACGCCACACCATTCAGGAATTACCTATGAACCCTTCAGAATTTTTGAACTGATGAGTAACAAAATTAGATAAAGCTCTCCAAAACAACAGAACATGAAGTTTGGCGATGGCTCTCAAATTATTTTAAAATTCAACAAGTTCACAAAGCTACATTTTTCACATCATGTCAGATTACTTACGTTCAATTTTTCTCTTCATCCTGGGACACACAAGGAACCAGACGATAAGGGCACAGAAAACAGCACATCCCACCGAGATGAGGATGGTACCCCACAGAGGAAGTTTGTCAAAGCCCAGCACTAGGAGATAAAATAAGGGATCTTGAAAACCCCAGGGCAACAGCCCCTTGCAACACCGGGGAACCCTCCACGGGAGGGCTCTTCTGGATCTTCATCAGCCTAGGGTCAGTAAGTGTGAATTTCTCTGCTAGCGATAAGACAAGTGAACTGACCTCTGGAAAAAAGACAATTCAAGTCTTAAGAATCTAAGGAACCACCTGACAAATTGAACCTGATTCTTCCTTTTCCATCTTCAGGACAGATTTAAAGACTGCAAGAATCTGGATGACTTGCAGCTAGCAGAGAAGGGGATAGGAGAGGGCAGTTCAAGACTGTGCTGGCAATACTGAGATTAAAATGGCTGAAGGGCCATGACACCCTGCAATTCTACTCTTCCCCTCTTGTCTCCCAAGAGGCAAGTTTCGCCATCTGAAATCCAATAACAGGTTAATCTGAATTTTCTAGGATTTATTTTTTTAAAGGAAAACAAGATGGTGGTCTACCAAATTACCTATTTTTTTTTTTGCGATTAATTTTCTTGCTTTTTTGGTCTAAGCTCCCCAAATCTCAAAATATGGTCCAAGTCTCCATCTTGGTTCCTTGCAAGTTCAAATTCCAAGCATCATCTCCTAAGCCCTACACAGTTCTGCCACTAGGTTCAATGTGACTGTGGGCGGGGCATTTCCCCTTCTCTGCTCTTCAGTTTCTTCACCTAGAAAATAAGTGGTTGGAGGACTGGACTACCTCCACTTTTCTTCCACTAGTCTGAATTCTGTCTCTGCTACTTAACAGCAATTTTTTTTTTACTGTGATACACAGTAACACTGGCATTGCCAAAATGTGTGACCAATATAACGTTATCGGTGAAAAAGATTGTCCCCTCCATGAAAAAAAATTTCATGCAGTGATTTGAAACAAATCACTCTAAAGGATGCCCATGGTTCTCACATTTTTTGTTCAAGGCCTTGTTATTTTAAGATCTCTTAAGTAGATAAATGAATTTAGCAAAACAGACTTGTAAATGTCCTCTCTCCCTATCTCACTATGGGACAGTTACCCCAATATGATCCCTTTAGGATGTTTTTAAGTTAGGCATTCCAGCTTCATCCTCTGCCTCAGCCAAAACAAAACTGCCAACATTCCAATCTTTGCAGGCTCACAATAGTTTTCCTCTCAGCTGCATGAATTCCTCTTCAAGTGCACTCACACCAGCTGTCAAAGATCCCAACTCTTCTCAGTCAAGTAGATTTCAGGGGAGTGATTTAAAATTTAGGGAACGAAACCAAGGTAACTGAATTCCACTTGAGGCCGAATGAGAAAATCCAACACCTCAAGTCTTAAGACTGATTATCCAAGGTTGAATAAGGCTAAGGATTCTTCAGTAAGCAGCCAGGATCCTGATCAATTCCAGTACTTTTAGGATAAGTAGGAGGAGAAAGGGAGGGAGAAGACCATATTATCGGTGGTTCCTGTGAAGACTAAAGAGGAAAGGTCTGCAGTGATTTAGAATCTGAGCAGGTCTCTGGCTGGGAAACTATCTAGGTTAACTCAGCGTACACTAGCCTGCAGCCTTCTGTAATGGGCACAGGCCAGCCACCTTCTAGGAGATTTCAGCCCTGTAAAGCAAAAAGGGGTAAATTGGGCATTTAATGCAAGGTTTGCAACCAAGTTCAAATTTCACATTTAAATATTTTCATCTGAACTTACAGGGTGCTCCAGTGTACATGATGGAGAAGAGGTTAATTCCAATTGTGCAGGCATAGAAAACTGGCAGGGCTCGTAAGCCATTAGGAACTGGATCACTCTGAAAAACAAATTTTAATGTTAAGTAGCCCATTCATAAGCTGTTTGTCCTGAGCCTGAGGCTGAACACTTAAACATGCACTACTTTCCCTAGTCAGATATGATAATGTGGGGCACTGTGGAGAAACCTGGACAAGACCCAGGTTCAAGTCTTCCTCTGGTTTAAGTGTGTCTGTGAGCAATTCACTTAACCCTCCCTCAATGACCTGACCAAGCTACAAGACTGAAGGAGAGTTTGGACATCAATCTCCCCTTCCTATCCTTATACATTAAAGATGAAAAAGCAGGGCAGAACTTGGAACTAGCAGGTGCTTTTTAGCCAGTGCCTCTGCTTGCACTTGCCACACAAATGACCTAGCAATCATTCTAGCACAGAATGCGTTAAAACTGTTAAAGAAGTAAGATTGCAGACTAACCACTCTTCCCATTAAGCAGGCTCCTTCTCCTCCCTATGCATGTCCCTAGTAGCTGCCTAGCCTAGAAATATTAGTTTCTAGTTCATATTAACTCTTTGGGTCGTAGAAAAAAAGATTTCCAAGACACTGAAATATGATGCACCCAGTGACTACTCTCTAGTGCTCTCTTGATTTCAACAAAGCTATTTCCCCCAGCCTGAATATCACCAGGTCTTGAACCAAGATAAAGGACTTTAATAAATAAGGTAATTCAGAAGTCGGATTTTAAACTGAAGAGCAGATACACCATTTTCATTCTTGCTACCTATTATTTCCTTCCCCAAAATGATTTAATATTTATACATCAGACAATAAGATGATGTCAAATTATTTATAGTAACCACTGCATCAGAATCAGAAAGGGGACGTAATTTGATAATTTGTTGAATGGTTCAAGAAAATAGCTCAAGAATTTATCTTAATAAAATAGTAAACACTAACAGACAGCCAAGTTCATGACACTAGACTGCAAACACATTGTGAAATTCTGACTGTGGAAAGGTACTTTCAAACATCATCATGAACACAGAAATCCATTTCAGACTAGCAACTCCTTTTGCATATCTGAATGCCCCTCGCTTTTGTGAAAGGTTCTCAGTTTGATGAACTTTCCTTCACTTTTTCTAAGATACATCAGAAGCAGCAAAAATTGCTATTAAGGACAGTTCAAAGAGATTGATATATCCAAAGTCCTTCAAATGGGTTTCTTCTCGGTTCCTTTTCATTCTGTATCTGCCAGAGCCATGGAAAGAACCATATATCTCAAAGAATTGTGCATTATTCTAGTATTGATATTCTCTTGTATTGATTTTTACTAGGTGAGCTTCAGGTTGGCTAGAATTCAGAAGTTGTTACCTGGAAATATAAACAACCAATTTGAAGCATAAAAGCAAATTCCAGTAGTAAAAAGTATTCTAAATTGTAATTTTATATACACCTTTCTTGGCTTTTTCATTCCCTTTACATCTGAGCTGGGTTTTAGATATAATGTCTGACAACAAATAAGAACAAGGTCAGCTCTATGCCACCTTGTGGAAAGGACACACTAGGGAAGCAGACCTGACCAACTGAACCCAATTTTTCTTCTCCCTTCAGAAAGGATTAAGTTCTGCAAACATCTGAAAATTTAGGTTTCACATAGAAATGTGGCTAATGGGACACACACACACACACACACACACACACACACACACACACACACACACAACCAAAAGAGCAAAGTCAGAGCTTTTCTGAGCGCTGTTCTAGGTTGTATGCTGGGAGCAGAAGTTGTGGGTTAGGTCTCGGACAGCGAGATTTTGGAGGGATGGTGGAGGGGGTGTTAGGTGCTTCTAAGAACACTGAAGTCAAAAGCTGGGAGGGACCCTGGCCCCAGAGCAATGAGTTCTTCAGACAACAGAAAACTGAGAGATTCAGCAGGGCTGAGGTTACAAATAAAAACATGATCCTGTCACACACAGAAGCAACTGCCAGTCCCTTCACTTCAGTCTTTGTAACCAAATATGGCTTATACCTTGAGATCCACAGGTTAAATGCAGTAGAACAATTCAATATCAGTGTTCTAGATATGGTATGTAAGGGAGACCAGCACAAGAAGGTCAATGATCTCAGAAGCCGCTCTGTAGAGAGGGAGATTCTCTGGTCAGCAGCAGCACCAGCAGTGGTGGCCGCATCCCAAACATCAATAAAAACTCATCTCAGGCTAGCACGTCCTACCAGCTAATTCATCTATGCCAATCTTCCCCCTAAGAGAGCTGGCACAAAAGCAAATGACCCGAGCCTTTCCTGGGGATGTAACATAACAAACTCTAGACTCAGTCAGGGGACCCTGGTCTCAGTTTCCTCCTCCACGAAAAAACTAATGTTATGAGCAAAATTCCCATCTTACTTAACTCTGAAAACATAAACTTACTTTCTACTAAAAACTAAAATGTTTCAGTACCTTGAGTTCTCTCTGGTGCCTGTGCTGCCGAGCAGCACCCCCCCCCCCCATAAAGTCTGTAAATGAGCAGGAAAAGTCAAACAAACAGAAAGGAAAAAGAAATGGCTTCTCCAGTTCACAAGCTTCTTTATCAAGCCCTGAGCAGTGTGTTCTCTTCTTCCTCATAAGGGAGTAAAGTGCTGAAAGTTTTCTTTACGCCTCCCAAACATATCTAGACAAAAAGGAAACCTCCCCTAACATCTAAACCAATTTGTAATTACACAAACAGGTATCCTTGCCCAAGGTCCCCAATTCCTAAATGCACTGAAGAAAATGAACATGCATCGGTACAGTCTACACAGACTAAGGTTGTCCACTGTGTTTGTTATGGCTTCAAAATAGGAACTCCTAGAGGTAAGAACTGACCTGTCATAATACTTGGGAAAGTACCACAAGCACAGATGCTAAGAAAGCTACTGTGGAAACTGAACTATGCACAGGAGTAATCGGGGTCTACACCCTCAATGGGGGTCCATCGCTTGGATGGGGGGAAAAAAATGACACCTTTATTTCAATTTAATGATTGTCCTTTGTAGTCCTTCGTATTTCATTTTATGCATTTGCAACCATTTTCTGAAAAGAGACTGCTAGACTTAGCACTGCCAGAGGGGTCCGTGACACAAAATGATCAATGACCCTGCTCTTGGGGCGTGCTGTTCTCCATGGAGCCATTAGGACAGAAATGTTAAAACTGAGCACTTCTATCATATCCCTATCACTCATTGATTACTTCAGGGAGAAAGATTCCAAAGAAAAATGCATCATGTAAAATAAAGGCTCTTCACAACCCAACTGCCCTTGAACTACTGCTGAAGTGTTTCTAGCTGCTTAACACTACTCTAGGCATAGTAGGCACTCAAATGTTTGCTGAGGCTTGAATTAAGTCTAACTTTAAGCCTCTTACCAAGCAGAAAACAACCTGCAAACTACTTAAGCCAGATGCCTGATGTAAACTCCACAGCATCCAAACAGATTCTGAAAACTAGTCAGATGAACAGAAATTTGTGCTCCCAAAGCAAAACAAAATCAGGTCCAGTACGTGGGCACTCTGGCAAGCAAGAAGCACAAGCCGACTTTGTTCCTCTAAACCTGAGGATGCCAAAGACAAAGAAAATCTGCTGGAAGCTCCTAATTAATCTGAGACTGTTCTGAGGTTTCAACTTTAAGCCATCAGGTATTATTCAAAGACAAGAGTCATCCCTCAGACTAGCCATAAAACTTGGGTAAAACACAGGGTTACATTTTTTCCCAAATCATACATACAAAATACCATCTCTGCCCTCTCTTTCCCTCTATAGCTGGGCTATTTATTCTCCTAATCATTTGGAATCAAGTTTTAAATATGCTCATCTATAGACATGGCCTCGGACACTCAAGAAACCTCAGTTCCTACAACTAAGGCAGGGCTGTTGTGCTGGGAAGGGGAGGGAGGGATTCTGAAGCTTCACCATAACAGTGACGAGGAGTTTCCCATTGTCTCTGCTACCTGACCACGACAGAGGACAGAAGAGTAACTGACGGTGCTGGCAGTTCTACAAAGGTTCCTATGGGATCCCATGAAGTATGAGGGCTACACCTCATTGTATTCAAGTCTCCAAATGGCCACTTTAGTTAATCTGTAATCCAACAGAGCTTCCCCTTTTTAAAGGTATTTTGAAAAGGGCCTGGAGAATGAGGAATGACTAATTCCAAATTTCCAACGAACAAGAAACCTAACCCAGAATATCTTAACAATGAAAACCAAAGTCACCAGAATCCGGAGACACTGTAAACTAAACTGAGACCACTCTGGGAAGTAGCAACTACAGGCTCCATCTCAGAAGAAAACATTAACTCACTCAGACACAGACAATCTTTTGTCAAGACCGGCCTCTTTTGATTTTACAGTAAAGCAATTATCAGATCTGTGGAGGAAGTGGGATCTGTCCCCACATTTAGAGAGCGAACTCACAAGCTGAGACAATGTCCAGAATACCTTCAAAACAAAGCAGATCAGGGAAATGTGGGAGTTGATATGAAATTAATATTTTTATAACAAACATATTTGATACAATTTCCTCAACTGTATCAGGAGTGAAGAAAAGCCAACAAAAATCATCCTAGATCCCGACTCTGCCCATGGAAGCACACCAGGAGAGCAGGCTGAGTGAAGCTGGCTACCAGTCCCAGTCAGCATGTGCTAGTTTTCCAGTTGCTAAGTGACCCTAGCTGTTTGCTACCAGCAGCCTTACACTTAGGACAGTCAGGTTTTTTGCGGGAATGAATGACAACAATCACTTCTACCAGTTACAAAGTTTCCACAGGAAAGTGGCACAAGATCTTTCCCTCCAGTTACTTTTAAGCCAGACAAACAAAATTCACAGCCCTGCTTCCCAAGGGACTAGATGACCTAATAGATTTTATTTTCTCCATCTCTAATTTCTGATTTGGGACCTCACTCCAGAGCACAAAATACTCTGGGAAGATAACATTGTTCACCAAGGAAATGTAACTGCAGACCAGGGTCAACTACAGTATCCCCAACTGTCTCTGTTTATTTGGGGTCTGATTTAAAAGCAATAGATTTTATAATCAGTCCTACGGGAAACTAACACCATTGGAAGCCAGGTTCAAAGCCCAACAAATCTCAATCCTAGAGGGCGGCAGCTATGTGTTCAAGCAAAAAAAAAAAAATCCACTGGACTTGGGAATTGGAAAACCCACATTCAGATCCCTCCTACCCCTCCCCCACACTCCAGTTCTCTGGTAATGAATGATAGGGCCCTTTTCCAGCCTCAGTCTTATTTCTCAAAGAAAGGAGTTAGATTAAAACCAGCATCTATTCTATGATACTCTAGTTACACTCCACTAGTGAATGATGAAAAAAGATAATTTTCAGGTTGCTAAACAAAACATCCAGGGAAGGAAAGCCACGCCTTCTTTATTTTATTGGCACACTGCTGATTTCTAGACCTGTTTCCAATCAGACTGTGCCTCACTTAACGACTCCATCGTCCCCCTAAACCAAGACCACCTGTCAACCCCACTCTCAAGAAAGAAAATCTGGAGTTCCTCGCTGCAGACTCCGACGTCAAGGAAGACCCTTACCTTTCGGAGGATGAAGGATCGAACTAGGAAGAACAGAACTGCAGACATGATGCCAGAAAGAAGTGGGGAGATGAACCAAGACAACACTGCGGAGAGAGCACAAGAGCGGGTCGGGATGAGCTTTCCCCAGTCTAAGGCGAACCCCCCTCCACGCCCCGGCACCGGCACATACCGATTTTCAGCAGCTCTGACCACTTGACACCTTCCTGCCCCTTGGCCACCAGGGAGAAGCCGATGGTCGCGCCGACAATACAGTGGGTACCGGAAATGGGGAGCTTCAAAAACGAAGCCGCTAGCTGCCACACGGCGGACCCTGAAACACAGGCGGCCAGGTGACCCGGTCAGCCCCTGCGCCCGCCCCGGCGCTGGGACCCCGCCCCCCGGCGGCGGCACTCACCGAACATGGCACTGACCGAGCCGGCCATGAGCTCCTGCGTCGAGTTGTACGTGTTCACGTCGATGAGGCCCTTGCGGATGGTCTCGCTCACCTTGGCCCCCAGCAGCACGGAGCCCACGGTCTCGAAGATGCTGGCCAGCACGCAGGCCTGCCGCAGGGTCACGACCCCCGAGCCCACGGCCGTGCCGAACGAGTTGGCCACGTCGTTGGCGCCCACGGAGAAGGCGAGGACAAAGGCGATGACGAAGCCCAGGACGAGCATCCACAGATAGTCGACGAGGGGCGCGGGGGCCGTGGGCGCCAGCGGCGTGACCAGCGTCACGAGGGAGCCCAGGGGGGTGGCCATGCTTCCGCGTCCCGGGGGGAGGGGCTCGCTTTGGGGGGCTGCTTGGGGCGGGGCGGGGGCTGTGTAAATGAGGTATGAGGATGCTATAATAAATAATATATATTACATACGATTAAATACTGTAAACGGGAGGCACACGTCGCGGGGCTATCGCTATACGCGGCGCGGGGGCATCTCGGGGTGCTGCCGGCTCCGGGGGCTCCGGGGGGCTCCGAGGCTGGGGCGCAACGCCATGGCGGACCTCAGCGAGGGCTCAAGGGCATCCTGCGGGGGGAGAACCCACAATAGCACCATCTCTTCCGGGGGGGTGGGGAGGGCCACGCGGGAACCTCCAAGGTGGGGACCGGGGCGGGGGAGGCGGCGCGGGCACGTGGCGGCGGCGGAAAGCGCGCCGCTCCCGGGGGAGGGGGGATGGGAGGCCCGCGCGCGCCTCCCTCGCGACCGTTGTGCGAAGCGCGCGCGCGCGCGGGAAGGGGCGGGGGCAGGGGAGGGAGGGGCGGGAGAGCGCGAGAAACAGAGAAAGAGCGCGCGGACCCGGCCAGGAAGCCCAGGTTCCCGCGCGCGCGCCCAGGGCGGGGAGCCGCCAAAAGCGCTCGGAGGGGGAGGGGATGGGCATGCGGGCTCAGGCGGAGACACAGACTCTCCTCGTCGCGAGCCCGCCGGCCCCGGCACCGCTACTCACCAAGGGGAACCGGCGGCGGCGGGAGGACGGCTCCGGTCAGAACCCCCAGCACGAAGCGGAAAAAAGCGAAGCGTCCCGCCCAGAGAGCCCAGGCCGAGCCGAGGACGAGCGACGACGCGGCGCTGCCTGCAGCTGCTACTCGAAAGCCCCAGGCGGTACTCCGTCAGCCATCACCTAGCCGGCGCACGCCGCCGGCGGCCCCTCTTATAACCGGCCGGCGCCCCCACGTGACCCTGCGCGCCCCGCTCCGCCCTCCTCCCAGTGGGGCCCCGCCCTCCCGCGACGTCACCCTGTCCGCCCTCCCAGTGCAGGCGCCTCCTAGCGCCACGTGATCTAATAGAGCCTCGCGATTGGAGGTCTGCGAGCCGCGGGCCCCGCCCCGTCTGGGAAGGATCCCCCGCCCCCTCCGGGTCCGGGTGTTTCCCACGTGAGGCCGGTGAATCACCTTTCCCGTTTCATGACCCCGTTTTGGGATATTCTCGGGGGAGCGCCGTCCCCCCGGCCCCGTCCTTCCCCTCACCTGCCTACGACTGCCCGCTGCAGTCCCCCAGAAGGCGCCTCGCTGTCCTCCCCAGGGCAGCCCGGCAGATCTCAGGACTGGGGGCGGCCCCTCCTCCAGGTCGGGGTTCACGGCACCAGAGTCTCGGCCTCGCCGTCAGAGAAGACGCTTTGGCCCGACCACCTGGCACCTCGAAGCCCGTGACCCTACTGCCCTTACCCACTAGGGACACGGACCCCCCTTCCCGTAAAAAAGGGGGCAGGGGTCCCTCATATCCACGAAGGGCATTTGCCCTCTCCATAAAAAAGGACACGGGTGGGGTCCCGTATCCAGAAGGGGCACTGAGCCCCCCAGTAAAAAAAGCGGGGCAGGGGTCCCTGTTTTCCACGAGGGGCATTTGCCCTCCCCGTAAAAGCGGGGGCTCAGATGGTGGGGCTTCCAGGGTTTAGTCTAGGGGCACGGCTACCGAAGGCCGGCACACCCGAGGCTGGCTGGCTCGCCTGGGAGGAAGCTGGGAGTGCCGAGAGAAACGGACAGCTCCAGGCCCTCGGGGCGATTTCCTCTCCTTCTTTTCATCCGGTTACCTAATCTGTGTCATGGAGGTGGCTTTGGGCCCCGGAGCGCTACCTTTGAATACAGTCCAGGAAGTAAGCAGATCGTTATCTGCTTTTCTGGGACTGGTGTAGCTGCGAAGGAAGGAGTTGATCTATCCTAAGGCTCCCCACTTAGTGTGGAATTCTTTGGCCATGGCCACGGACAAAATAAAGAGGAAAAAAAACCCTACAAAATGACGTTCTCCCAGCACCGTATCTTTGCACTGGCTACCCTGTGTCCCACCTCCTCGCCATAGCTTCCTTCAAAACACTTTTCTCTGCCCTCACCCTCAGTGCTTTTCTTGCTTCCTTGTCTTGTATATGCAGGTTTTTGCACTTTTTCCCATTAAAATGGGAATTCTTTGAAGGCAGTGTTTTCTTTGTTTTCATTTCTTTGCGTACACATCGCTTAGCTTAGAACTTTGAGTTCTTAATAAATGCTGGTCCACTGAGTCTGGGACCTTGTGATTCTTCAGTGAAGAGGCAGAGTGTTGGAGAAAGAATTACTAATAGATGAGTTTTGATCCTGAGGAAATGTTGGGTTAACCCTATCACATTAGAAAAGTTAGTTAATAAGGGAAAGGAATAGCATATACTATATGTCAGGCACTATGCTAAGCTCTTTTTAGAATTCTCATTTGATCCTCACAACATCACTGCAAGGTGGATGCTATTGTTATCCTATTTTACAGATGAGGAAACTGAGGCAAGTGGTGAAATGACCTGCCTGGTGACACCCAGCTAACTGTCTTCGGTATCATTTGAACCCTTTGACTTCAGGCCCAGACACCAGCTGCCTCCAAGACATGCCCATGGTCACACAGCTAATAAATCGCAGAACCGGGGATCAAACCTAGAACCTCCCAACCCCAGTGTTCTTCACACAACATTATCTAGTCTTCCCACTTATATAATGCTGACCCAAGCCATTGAGGCTCTGGATAAGTCATTTCTCTGTTGTGCCATACCTCTATTTTCTTCCCTTGAGCTGACCCCTGACTATTTGTATTTGACATACCTAGGGAGAATTCTAATAAACTCCATCCCTCCCCCTCAATCTTTAACATAATAATGAAACTTACTTTTACATAAGACTTCGATTTTGCAAGGTACTTCTACCTACATTGTCTCCTGAGAGCTTGGGTAGATATCCCTATTTCATAGATGAAACAGTTTCATAAAAAGAAACCCAAGATTCACACAGCTGAGAAATGGTACTTCTGAGTCTATCAATTTTTCCACTACTTCTCTAACATCCTTTCATTTTTGTCTCCCAAAACCCTTTCCAAAGTTTTGTACGGGAGATGGTATGCATAGACCAGACACGATCTGTTTGCTGTAGGGAACTCTGGGATTCCTATCGATGGAAGTGAGCACAAGTTGGGAAACGTCAAATCTTAAAGAGTGGCCAGGGTTGCCTGAGTCTAGTGAAAGGTCCAAGATCACACATTTACCAAGAGCCCACCATGTGCCAGACAGTATGCTAAGCACTGGAAATACAAATATTATACCAGTAAAATACAAAGACTTTTCCTGCCCTCCATGAGCTTCCATGAAGACTGACATATAAAAGCCTCCAAGACAGAACTTGAACCCAGGTCTTCCTAGATCTAAAACCAGCCCTCTATCCATTACATTGCTTCCTTATAATTATAAAATGTTCTAGAAATGTAAGCTGTTATTATCATCCTACTATATGGTATTCCTTAACTTCATCATACAATTGAAGGCAGCATGGGACAATGGGTTTCCAGTAGTGGGACCATTCAGTAAGAAATGACTGTGCAAAACTCAAAAAAAACATGGCAAGACATGAACTGATACAGAGTGAAGTAGACACAGCCAAGAAATCAATATCAACACCTGACAACAATGCAAGGAAAAACAATAATGATAAGGACATAAACACTAAACACTAATTATAATAAGCCGGTTTGGCTTCTCCCTGGGCTCTATGCAGAGATGAAAGTGTGGGCCACAAAAAAGCTAATCTGCAACAAGGGGCAACTGAGGCAGAGCTTGGAATTATTAGGAAGAACAGTGAATTGTGACTTATTCTTACAGCATTAACATAACTAAATCAAACTTCGTTCTATTCTACTTAACTCGATAATACAATGGCTGACACCCATCAAATCATAATGATTTAGTAAATACTGATTAAATTGAGGAGGATCAAAATTAGTCTCACAATTCCCCTCTTCACTGAGGCCTAAGGACACATAGAAGGCAGTCCTCTGTGGATGATGCAAAATACAGAGGGGGTAGTCCCCTACGGAGTGACAATGGGGGGGAGGGGGTTAGAGCATGACCTTTTTTTCATCTTCTCCTTTGTACTGTAGTTTTTTTTAAAAATATTTCCCCCAATGACATTTAAAGACATTTTTAACATTCATTTTTCAAAAAATTTGGGTTCCTAATTTTCTCTCTCCCTCCCTCACCTCTTCCCTCCCTGAGATAGTAAACCATTTGATATAGGTTATACAGGTGCAATCATGCAAAACATATTTCCATATTAGTTATGTTGTGAAAAGACACAGACCAAAGGAAAAAAATTTTGAAAAAATAAAATGAAAAAATAGTACGATTATGCATTCAGATTCCATTAGTTATTTCTCTGGATGTGGACAGCATTTTTCATCATGAGACCTTTGGAATTGTCTTGGATCATTATATTGCTAAGAATAGCTAAGTCATTCACAGTTAATCATTGTACAATACTGCTGTTGCTATGTATAATGTTCTCCTGGTTCTGCTCACTTCACTTTGTATCAGTTCATATAAGTCTCGGTTTTTCTGAAAGCATCCAGATCATTTCTTATAGCACGACAGAATTCAATTACAATCACATATCACAACTTGTTCAGACATTCCTCCGTTGATGGGCATCCCCTCAATTTCCAATACTTTGCCACCATATAAAGAGCTGCTATAGATATTTTTGTGCATTTGTTTCCTTTTCCTTTTCCTTTGAGCTCTTTGGGAAGCAGACCTAGTGGTGGTGTTGTGGGTCAAAGAGCATGCATAAAGCGTATTATGCCCTTCGGGTATGGTTCTAAATTGTTCACCAGAAGGGCAGGACCAGTTCAAAACTCCACCAGCAATGCATCAGTGCCCCTATATTTCCACATCTCCTCTACCATTTGTTATTTTCCTTTTCTGTCGCGTTGGCCAATCTGATGGGTATGAGGTAGTACTGATGAGGTCTGAGAGGTTGGGACCCCTCAAAAACCAAAGTACAAGACAGGTCATCTGGAATGAATTCACAAACTCAAGCAATCTTTAAGTCAAGTTGCAAAAAGTTTATTGTTACCCTTTTCAGCAGGCAAGGATTCTTAAGGAACCTGCAAACAGAAAGCCGAGCAATGTCTCCTAGTCTCCTAGTGAAGAGATTAATAGGGTAGCTGTTGCCTTGAAAACATTGGAATTAGTTTTTTCTCAATGGATGGAGGCCAAAAAAAGCAGTACAGTCTTGACAGGTAAAAGTGCCCAAATGACAAACAGCACAGGAGTCAAGGAATCCTGATGAGCATTCTCCTCTCCTCTCCTATCAGAGGTTAAAGCATGCTGTCAATCTACAGCACAGCCAAAAGGCATTAAGCATTGTTGAGCTGTGGTAATAGATGGATACAAAGGCTCACCAGAGGTAGGTGTAAGCAGAAACAAACTGGTCTCCTTGAGTATCTTGGGCTTGTAGACTACCTCTGAAGAGTGGAGCAGCCATCATGCTAGGATACTCAGTCAGAGAGTAAAACTGATAAGAAAATAGGCACCATAAGACAATAGTAGAGTCACAGGTCAGCCTAGGGATTGGTAAAAGGGGTATCAAACTCTTTCCATTGTTCCAAAGTTTGCACAACTACTTGAACTAAGGCATTGGTCTAATTTTGAAAGGAGCTAATAACCCAAAGACTCCAGCTTCTGGGATAAGAACTCACTGTTTGACAAAAACTGCTGGGAAAACTGTAAAAGAGGATAGTAGAAACTAGGCACAGACCAACATCTTACACCCTATACCAAAATAAAGTCAAAATGAGTACGTGATTTAGATATAAAGGCTGATACATAAGCAAACTGGGAGAGCAAGGAATAGTTTAGCTGTCAAGATTTATGGAGAACAGAAGAATTAACGACCAAACGGGAGATAGAGAACGTTGTGAAATGCAAAAGAGATAATTTTGATTACGTTAATTGAAAAGGCTTTGCAGAAACAAAGCCAATGCAACCGAGATTAGGAGGGAAGCAGAAAACTGAGAAAAGTATTTTTACAACCAGTGTCTCTGACAAGGGCCTCATGTCTAAAATATATACAGAACTGACTGCATTTTATAAGAATACAAGTCATTTCCCAATTGAAAAATGATTAAAGGATATGAACAGGCAGTTTTCAGATGAAGAACTTAAAACTATCTAGTTATATGAAAAAATGCTCTAAATCACTATTGATTAGAGAAATGCAAATCAAAACAACTCTGAGGTACCACATCACACCTATCAGATTGGTTAACATGACAAAACATGAAAATGACAAATGTTGGAGAAGACATGGGAAAATTGGAACATTAATACATTGATGGTGGAATTGTGAACTGATTCAATCATTTTGGGGAACAATTTGGAACTACACCCAAGGAGCTATAAAAATATGTATACCCTTTGACCCAGCAATAGCACTTCTGGGCTGTATCCCAAAGAGATCATAAAAATGGGAAAAGGACCCACACGTACAAAAATTATTTATAGCAGCTATTTCTATAGTGGCAAGGACTTGGAAATTGAGGGGATGCCCATCAATTGAGGAATGGCTGAACAAGTTGTGGTATATAAATGTAATGGAACACTATTGTCCTATAAGAAATGATGAGCAGGCAGACTTCAGAAAAACCTGAAAAGACTTGTATGGATTGATGCTGAGTGAAGTGAGCAGAACCAGGACATTGTGCACAGTAGCAGCCACATTGTTCAATGACTAACTTTGATAGACTTAGCTCTTCTCAGCAATGCAACGATCTAAGACATCTCCAAAAGTCTCATGATGGAAAATGCTATCCACACCCAGAGAAAGAATTATGGAATTTGAATGCAGATCAAAGCATATTATTTGTTATTTTTTCTCTTCTGTTGTATTCTGTTTCTTCTTTCTTGTAGTTCTTCCTATTGGTTCTAATTCTTCTTTACAACATGACTAATGTGAAAATATGTTTAATGGGAATGCCTGTATCAGATTGCATGCTGTCTTGGGGAGGGAAGTTGGGGGGAGAAAAATTTAAAACTCGAAAACTTATGGAAGTGAATATTGAAAACTAAAAATAAACTAATTTTTTAACAAAGAAAGGAGCTAATAGAATCATGGATAATCAAGGAAAGTAATCAATTTGAGTTGTGAGAGAGACATTGAATCTCCCCAGAGCCAGTTTCTCTCTATTTCTAGGGATAGATTGGTGGCAGTCTTGATTAATATAGAGGTTCCTGCTGCCTGAATGTGGCTTTGCTTCACCAACTTCTTCAGAAGGTCCTCTGAATGAGGTCCCTCAGCCTTCTTATCTCCTTTTTCCATACCTAGCCAATAAATTTTTTTCAAATGGCATGGTGAACACTCTGGTTTCTCATATTAATAATGCAATTACCAGTCCAGATAATACATTAAAGAAGAGGCTTCTTTCCTACAAGTAAAAGTTCCATAATGATACCCATAATGATCTCCACAAACACCACAGGAATAATTTGAGAGAAGGGCAAAGATAGAAGCAATAGGGAGACTAAAGTGTAGGCCAGCTCCTTGGAATCAAATACTGAAGAGCTAGACAGAACTTTCAGTGTCCCCTTGGAAGTGGGAGGAATCCACAGATGGCCTGTCATCCATGTCTTTTAAAAAATGTACATTTTATTTTCCCCCATTACATGTTAAAAACAATTTAACGTTTTAAAAAAAAGTTTTGAGTTCCAAATTCTATCGCTCTTCTCTTCCTGAGAGGGTAAGGGATCAGCTATAGGTTATACATGTGCAATCATGTAAAACATTTCCATGTTACTCAAATAGTCAAAATAGTCAAAAGACTCAAATAAAAGAAAAAGAATGAAAGAAAGTGAAAATTAGCATGCTTCAATCTGTATTCAAACAATATTGGTTCTTTCTCTGGATGTGGGTAGCATTTTTTACCACGAGTCCTTTGGGATCATCTTGGATCATTGTGGTGCTAAGAATAGCTGTCAATCACAGTTCGTCATTCAATATTGCTGTTACTGTGTACAGTGTTTTCCTGGTTCTGCTCACTTCACTTTGCATCAGTTCATGTAAGTCTTTGCTTGTCATTTCTTATACCACAATAATATTCCATCACAATCATAAACCACAGCTTGTTTAGCCATTCCCCAACTGATGGGCATCCCTTTGATTTCCTGTTCTGAGCCAGATGGTGGCATGTCTTGACAGGGCTATTTCTAGATGTACTGGAGAAAAGCTCATGAGAACAAAATATAGAATTTAACACGAGCAACAACAGCTAGTCAGAATACAAGGACATCTTTAAAAGGCCATAAATTACTCTTTTTTGGAACACATGGATTGTAAAAGGTTAAGGAAGGGAATCAGTTCATTAATCTGTGTCTGCACAAGGGAAGAAATAAATTGTACTTTCTCTTGAGGAAGAAATTCAATTTCCCGTCGAAGAATCCCCAGATGGGTGTTAATGTCTCGGGGAGCCATGCCAGCTTGATAACACTGTTTAAGGCGACAAGCTGGACAGGTTTGTCTGTTAGATTTTGTAATTTTACAATCATTCATGGAATTCTTACAGAACTGACTTTTCCCACTTCCTTTTAAAATCTGGTTTCCAAAGAAGCATCTACAGGAAGCACACGCAGGACCCTTATAGTGACCTTTGGTAGCTTTGTCACCACAAACCACACAATGGTCTTGCTGGAGCAACTCAAAGTCATTATGCATGGGCTTGGAGAGAACAGCACTCAGGTGAGGATGTCCAGTCAAGTGTGAGGAAGACCAAGCATCCTGCTGACCCATGGATTCCAATCTGGGAGAGGAGAGTCCTAAGGAGGTAATGACTTCTACTAGATTTTCCTGGAATTCAGATAGCTGAAGCTCTCTGCAATCCTCGGCCATAGCAGGCAGGACCATAGCAAACAGTAGATAGAATCTTTGGAGATAAAAAGAAATAATCAGCATTCATAGTTGAATATCAAAACTAACCTTGAGATCAATTTAGAGGTACATGAGAAGTACAGCAGTGAATACACAGCCAGAAAAGGATGATAATGCCCAAGATAGTTAAAGTCTATCTGAAAATAAAGAAGAAAATTTCACTGTCTTCAAGTACACTGGTGATGCAAGAAAGTCAAGATGAAAGGTCCCACCAATTCCCACTACCTGGGATGACATGGATTTCATGGGCTGTTTGGAGCTCATGAATGTTCCTGATGATGTCACCTGATGTAAGAACAACAGATTGGTTAATAACACAGGCTCCCCTTTGTCCAGCAATTAGAATGTTTAGTGCCATTCAGTTTTCTGTAGGCATGGGAGTTACCAAGTCAAGTTCCACTGTAAGCCAGAAATGGCAGCTGTGGTGAGTTGAATGTCTGAAGATGTATCATGAGCATGTCTTCAAAGTTCACCAGACCAACTCCTACGAGAATCTATCACCAGTCATCCCCAGATTAGGAATTAGAGTCCACAAAAAGCAATAACCTATAGTTACACCAAGGTGTACTACAAGATTTACTATCACCCACCCACATTGTGCTCGTTTTGGATCAATATTTTGATTGATCAAAATAGGACCCCATGTTTTGAGTAGTTCTTGTTCCTACTAACCCCAGAGATTGGTCTGTAACAGTCACAGGTGCACTTAGATAGGCTATCCCACAGATTCCATACCATCCTGGTAGAAGAGAAGAGAAAGCAACTCTGGCACAAAGACTGGTAAGGGGCCACCAGTCCCCATGGCAACTCAGCAATCCTTGTGGTCCCATTAGTAAGATCATGGCTATTGTAGGTGACCATTGCAAAGGAAAGATTTGAAGGAGGGCCACTATTTCCTTTGAAATGTTGAGTTAAAGCACAAATAAAGGAGAATGTATTATTGACATCCAGAATGGTAAAAATAAAATTAACTTTACTGAGTTTCCCACATTAATTTTAGAGTTATCAGTTTCACTTTTGTTTAACAGAGAGTGTGAAATTTGGTATAGGATGGGCCATGGCAAGAAGAGTAAGCCTAGATTTAAAATTTACTTGAGTGATGTTATGATTGATAAGGTTTAAAATTTGATCTGGAAATATCTGAGGAGCTTAATTTTCACAGAGAATGGGATGGCTCCATTAGTTGGATCCCAAGAACTGCTATATAGTATATTTATTTATGTATATTTGTATGTATATTTATATTTATACATCTAGCAGAAACAAAAGGTACAAATGTCCCAATAAAAGAAAGATTACTGCCCCTCATTTGTGGATGATCTTGTTAGCATTGACAGGAAAAGCTAACCAAGAGTCAGGAGCGTGAATATGAAGTCACTGACAAATTCAGTGTCCCAGTGGCCCTATATCCTCAGTGCGATATAGTTCATAACCTATCTGGCTATGCATATCAATAATAGCATTATTCCAAACCCACACATTCTTAGATGAAAACTTCCATTAATGACAATGAGGAATTTCCATAAAGGTAAAATTGGTCCAAGAAAACATTCCTGCCTCAGAACTAGAATTTAACCACCAAACAATTCCTGCCCTATTGGAACAACTGCTCTGAATGGAGGTGAGGTTTTTATGTCTTTGTCTTATGCCAGCACAGATAAACCCTCAGCATTCTTTGGGGCACAGATATGTATGATAGAATCAAAGAGATGCTGTTCTGCAATGACTTCTTCATTATGACCATCACCTCACTTTCTCCTAAGTCCAGATCTGACTTCTTTGTGACTAAGGGAGATAGTATTCAAATCAACTGTATGTTGCAAGCTGTCATTTTGGGTGGGTAGATACTTATCCCCAAGGATAAGAGGCAGCAATAAAATAAACTAGTCAACATAATGGGAATTATATTGCTAGATGCTTCGTACTCTTCCTTTCACTTGCACTTGCATAGATTCCCCAGCTGAACAGGGCTTAGATCCTTCCATATTTTTAGATGCTTCAACTATAACTGAATAATTCATGCCCAAAAGTGCTTCAGGATTTTCACATTCTGATTTCTCCATTTCAGTGTCACTTTTATCTGTCTCTATACATTCATCTGTCTTCTTTTTTTTTTTTTGGAGGTAACTGGGGTTAAGTGATTTGCCTAGGGTCACACAGCTAGTAAGTATCTGAGGCTGGATTTGAACTCAGGTCCTCCTGACTCCAGGGCCATCTGTCTTATTTTCAAAATATATTTCTTTTATTATGGAACAGTAATCATCTATTTGGCTATAATTAGTAAGAACTACATTAGATTGAATCCCTTCCTGGAACATGTGTCTCCTGCTCAGGTCAGGAATATCATCATCGCAACTAGTAAACCATTTATAATAATGATAAATTCCCAATAGAGTTGGCACAATAATCAATAATGACACTGGAATCCATAAAAGAAAAGGCACAGTCTGTTGTTTACCATGATGCCACAATGGGGGATATGACCTATATCTTTGCATGATTTTTCTCATTTGCCGTATCATAATGGCAATCAGCAGAAATATTGGAATCACCAGATAGAAAATAATCTCCAGCCATTTGGGGTGAAACAAAGGGCTGCTTTAGCAAGCAAAGCTTTCCTTCCCTTTGCAGGTAGATATACCTTGGAGTGGGAGTGTCCCCCCAGATAAAGGGCAGCAAAATCAAAAGTGAAAGCAGCGCTTAAGAAAAACCTCAAAATGTTTAAGATGATTGTACATGGATAGCCTGTATCAGATTGCTTGCCGGCTTGGGGAGAGGAGAGGGGAAGGAGGGAGAAAAAAAATTTGGAACTCAAAATCTTAAAAAAGAAAATGTTGAAAACTGAAAATGAAAAAAAAAAAAAGAAAAACCTCACCTGTGTTCAGATACTGTCTCAACTATCGTAAGCCAAAGAAGCAAAAGACTAAACAGAACCACTAAAATAAAAGTAAAAAAAAAAAGTACCCCTACCCCTATGTTCCTGAAGTAGATGTCACCAGGACAGAAATTGTGCAGTGAAAAGCCTAAAGGTCCACTTTGAACTACTGTTCTTCATCTTGAAGCTCTTTCAAAATTGTTCCTACAGGAAGCAACAGAAGCATCCCCACTGGGTAAGGATGTATACATGAGGGGGAAAGGTTTTGCATTGATAGGAGGGTGACCAAAAAAGCATTTCATAAGAAGAAATATGTAGTTCTCACCTTGGTCTGCTACACAGAGCAAATCCAAGTGGAGAAAGAACATCAGACCATTTCAAATGGGTTTCAAAGCATAATTTACCAATCATGTCTTAAGTTCTTTAGTCATATGTTCCACTTGGCCACAACTTGGAGGATGGTAAGGAGTGTGCAACTTAGAGATGCCCAGATTAGAATACACTTGAAAGAGAACAGAAACAGTGAAATGAGACCCTCTATCAGAGTCCATGCAGGCAGCTGGGCCATACCTGGGCGCAATCTCCCTGAGGAGAACTTTGGTGTACAAAGGCAGTTGTGGCTTGCCAACAACAAGACAGTGTTTATGATGTCTTGCTTTGTGCATATTAACAAAATTAATTGGCAAGTGTTCAAAAGGGGTATAAGCTACAGGACAGCCACAAAAAGCAGTGACTTGAAATGCATATTGATGGAAAGCTAGAAAAGTTGGACAGGTAGGCAACCCTGAAGCAATTCAGGCCTTGGATGGCCTGCCTATTTGATTCAATTATCCCTCACTTGCCATAATGCATCCCCCTCCCCATGAATGAAAAGGCATGCAAGTCCGGGAGGAGTGGCTTACCTTCCTCAGTCACCCAGACCCCTGGGACCTGTTTAGCCTTGTATTGCTGTTTCCATTTTTCAACCTCGGCATCACTGTAGGGAACAGGATGCCATTGCTTGAGATCAGAGTGGTTGGAGAAGAGAGAGTAGTTGGTAGATTATGGAAAGTCATTGAGATGAAGCATGCCACAAAGATTTTCTAAGCAGCTAACTGTAGTACATCTGCCCAGGAGAAAGAGAGAGGGTCAGTTCCGTTGATATAAGCAGAACAATGAACAGCAGCCTGGGCCTAGTCTGCAATGGCAATAACTTTCTTAGAGGAAGTTAAGAATCTCCGTTGCAACCACAACATCCTGATGGCATGACAAATACCAAAAGCATAGAGTGAGTTAGTGTAAATGGCAGCACTCTTTTCAGCAGCCAAGTGACAGTCTTGAGTGAGGGGATCAGCTCAGCGGCCTGGGCACTTAGGTTAGGGGGCAATGGAGCTGCCTGAACTGTGTCAGGGTCAGAGACCACAAGGCTCCAGTGTAATATTTGCCATCTTTCATGAAGGAAAAGCAATCAATATAGAAAACAACAGTCTGGATTCTCAGGAGGTGCCTCTGCAAGGTCATTACAAGGCTTCCCAGCCAAATCAACAACTGAGGTGCAGTCATGTAAAGGTCACCAGAGACAGGCTGGGGAGCAGCGCTGCAGGACTGAGAATAGGACAATGTTTTGGGGTGATGTTCTCTTTCCCTAACAAAGTCATCTCATACCTTGCAAACCCCTGGTGTGAAAAGTCTGGGTCTGATAGCACTGCAACGGTCTCAGTCTCATGGGGGCACTGCACAGTTAAGGGACATCCTTGGACTAGATCACATGCTTTCTCTAAAAGGGTGGTAGGATATTGGTTGGGACATGGAGGTCAAGGAAGCCAGGAGGCCCACTGCCACATTATCCAGTTGAACTGAATTAACTGCAGGGTACAATGAGGCTCCTAATAGTTGAGTTAAGATCCCAGAAGCCATGTCCCTTCATTCGCATACAAAGACAGTGAATGGCTTACTATGATCTGGGAGTCCTAAATCAGAAGCAAGACATTTATGCTTTCTTAAGATCAGTCAGAGCAGCAAGATGCTAAGGATTCAAGCTGCAAAGGTCTAGTAATGTGATCTGTAGTCAAAGCAAGGAGAAGTTTAGTAACCTCCTCAAATGTTGGGCTCCACTAATATACATCACTGATACCCATTAAATCACAATGCATTGAATAAATACTGATCAAATTGAGTAGGGGCATCAAAATTATTCTCAGAGGACCATGGGTATGGAATAACGTGTAAATGTGTATATTGTCCAATTCTGTTGATATTGGTTGGTTTTGCTGATCTTTACTTTTATTTTCTTATGTTTAAAATCTTTATTACAAGGGATGATTCCCTGATTGGGGGAGAGGGTGGAATATATTTGGGCATGAAGGAATATAAAAATAAAAGCTATCAACATGAGATTAAAAAGAAAAAAAGACCATGTCACTCCCTTGCTCAGAAAGCTACAGTGCTTCCCTACTGCTTCTAAATTAAAATCTACTTTTCTTCTTTTTTTTAGTTCTCAACATTCACTTCCACAAGTTTTTGAGTTCCAAATTTTCACCCCATCTCCCCCCTCCCCCCACCCCAAGATGGCATGCATTCTGAATACCCCTTTCCCTAGTCTGTCCTCTCGTCTATCTCTCCCCCCTTCTCTTATCCCCTTCCCCTTCTATTTTCCTGTAGGGCAGGATAGATTTCTGTACCCCATTTCCTGTATTTCTTATTTCCCAGTAGCATGTGAAAACATTTTTTTAAACATATGTTTTTAAAACTTTAGGTTTCAAATTTTCTCCCTTCCTCCCTCCCCACCCATCCTCATTGAAGAGACAAGCAACTCAATATAGGTTGTACATGTGCAGTTATGCAAAACACTTCCACAGTAGACATGTTGTGAAAAACTATTTCCCTTAACCCTATCCTGTCCTCCCATTTATTCTATTCTTTCTTTTGACTCTGTCCCTTCTCAGAAGTATTTGCTTCTGATTACCCCATTTCCCAATCTGCCCTCCTCTCTATCATCCCCCTGCTCTCTTGTCCCCTTCTCCCCCTATTTTCCTGTAGGGTAAGACAGATTTCCATACCCAATTGAATGTGAATGTTATTCCCTCCATAAGCCAAATCCTACGAGATCGAGATTCACTCATTTCCTCTCACCTTCCCCCATTTCCCCTCCACTGTAAGAGATTTTTCTTTTGTTTTTTTTTTTGTGAGATAATTTACTCCATTCTACCTCTCCCTTTCTTCTTCTCCTAATATAGTCCTCTCTCATCCCTTCATTTTATTCTCCAGATATGACCCCTTAATCTCCAACTCACCCTGTGCCCTCTATCTATATATACGTACATGCAATTTTTTTTCCTCCAACTATCCTAATACTGACAAAAGTCTCATGAGTTATAAATATCATCTTTCCATGCAGGGATGTAAACACTCCAACCTTAATAAGTCTCTTATGATTTCTCTTTCCTGTTTACCTCTTCATGTTCCACTTGAGTCCTGTATTTGAAAGTCAAATTTTCTATTCAGCTCTGGTCTTTTCATCAAGAATTCTTGAAAGTCCTCTATTTTACTGAGAGACCATTTTTCCCCTGAAGGATTATACTCAGTTTGGCTGGGTAGGTGATTCTTGGTTGTAATCCTATCTCCTTTGTCCTCCAGAATATTATATTCCATGCCCTGCGGTCCCTTAACGTAGAAGCTGCTAAATCTTGTGTTATCCTGATTGTGTTTCCACAGTACTTGAATTGCTTCTTTCTGGCAGCTTGTAATAAAATCCACTTTTCCTTTTGGCATCTAAAGCCGGTGGTGGGGCTCCAGCTTCCCTTTCCAGGCTCATTATGTATTCCCTTTTACATTTTATGTTCCAATGGAATTGTCCTCATAAAAGACAATCCGTCTCCCACCTAGAATTCTTTCCTCCTTGGCTTTGCTTCTTAGAATCTACAAAGCTCGGTTTAAATACTACTTCTTGCTAGCAGTGCTTGTTATAAGATACTTTGTAGTTACCTTGCATGTATTTTGTATTTATACGTATCTGTTGTTTCCTCTGTTAAGTGAGATCCTTGAGGGAAAGGTTTGTTTGCTTTCCCTTTCTAGCACAGGCTCTGGCACAATGGAAGGTGTTTAAGAAATGCTGTTGATTGACATGTATTGGCATAAATAATAACACATGTATATGGATACAATTTTCATAAAGCTTACAAAATACTTTCCTAACAAGGAAGCTTCATTATCCTCATTTTACTTCTCAATGTCTAGCTGAAGGTCTTAGACATTATTATTCATTAGAATCATCATTCATACAGATGAGTGTGCTTTCATTCTTTTTATATTTATCCTCAGCACATAGTACAGTGACTGGCACACAGTAGACAGCTAATAAATACCTGTTAATTGAGTGCACATTGTAACTACTCAAAATAAATAAGTGTGTGTTGAATCACCTATGGATCATATGCCTGCCTAGACAGTCTCCTCTTTCTGCCAACTCCAACAGTGTTTTGTCTGTATCGCTCATTCTGCACTTAAACATGCAAGCCTTAAAGAATTATATAAATGTTCCCCATTAAGATTATTTGACTTTTCTTTCCCATATGACATCTCTTAGCGGTGTTGAATTCCTCCAGGTAAGGACCAGTACAGCACCACACAATGAGTGTTCAGAAATTCATATTTATGTCATAGGAACTGATAACAAGAGTTTCTCCATAATGAAGATGACATGTACAGGCATATTCCCCAAAAGCACAGCCTAAATCCCTCCAAGAGGCAGCTAGGTTGCATGGTGGAGAGGGCACTGGACTTGGATTCAAGGAAACCAGGTCAGATAAGTGAACAACTATGGTACAATATAAATGCAGGATAAATTAGATAGACTCAACAGAGGTAATAAGGGATTGGGAAAGTTTTCTTGTAGATGTGATTAGCTGGGACATGAAGGAAGCCCAAGGAAGCCAGGAGGCAGAGATAAGGAGGGATAGTTTTTCAAGCAGGGGACAGCCAGGGAAAATGCCTGGAGGCAGGAGATGAGTATCTTGGTCAAATAGCAAGGAGGTCAGTTGTGTAGGATCAAAGTATGGAGAAGGGTAGGGGGAAAGGGGAGGTATAAGGTTTAAGAAGACTAGAAGAGTAGGCAGAAGGCCAAGTTATGAAGGATTCTGAATTCTAGAGAATTTTATGTTTGATCCTGGAGGTGATAGGGAGCCACTGGAGTTTGAGTAAGGGGAAGGAGGAGAGCATAGGCAGACGTGGGCTTTAGAAAGCCCTTCAGTAGCTGAGTGCAGGAGTGGGGAGAAACATAAGGCAGGGGAGCAACCAAGAGGCTATTGAAATAGTCTGGGCAGCCATGAAGATATCAGTATTAGAAGAGAGAAAGAGGGGAGGCAGAGCCAAGATATTGGAGTGAAAGAAGAGAGAAAGATTTATGTGTGAGATGTTTGACAGGTAAAATCTAAAGATCTTAGCAACTGACTAGATATAGGGAGAGTGAGAGTAAGGATAGCGACCAAGATGGCACCTAAGAAGTGAGCCTTAGTGATAGAGCATAGCAACTGCCTCAGTGGCGATAGAAGGCAAGGTTTGAAGGTAAAGACAATGAAGTCCATTTGGGGCATGTTGAATTTAATGTATTTACAGGAAAACTAGTTTAAGATGTACAATAAGTAACTGGGAATGAGAGGCTGGAGGTGAGCAGAAAGGCTAAGACTAAAAAAGTAGATTTGAGAATCATCAGCATGGAGATGAAAATTTAGTACATTAGAGTTGAGATTACCAAGTGAAGTAGTATAGAAGGAGAAGAGGGGCCCAGAGGAGAGCCCTGTAGGACACCTATGCTTAGAGGGAGTAATCTGGAAGAGGATCCAGAAAAGGAGCTGAGGAGCCCTCAGAAGGGCAGGAGAACCAGGAGAAAGTAGTATCAGGAAAATTTAAAGAGGGTTTGAAGAAGAGGGTGATTGAAAGTGTCAAAGGGTAAAACAGAGAAAAGACTACTGGATTTGAAAATGAAAGAAATCACTGGTAACTTTGGACAGAGCAGTCCAGTTAAATAATGAAATCTGAAGTTAGCTATAGAGCTAAGAAGAGTCAGAGGAAAAAGAAGGAGAGGCACCTATTGCAGAGGATCAAGTTGTTGAGACACAAAAGGTAAGAGAGACATGGATAGATTAAAGGCAGTCCTAATATGGGAGGTGATACTTGAGGTGAGCCTTGGTAAGGGGTTCCAAGAATTGGAGGTGAGAAGGGTACTATTCCAGACACAGGGGGAACAACAGGGATTGTTGTAAAATAATGAAGGACACAACTAAAGGAGATATGGGAATTGTGGCAGGGAGTTCCATATGTTGAAATAGAAAGAATAGTATGGGTAGCTCTAAGGGCATCCAGGTGGTACAATGGATAAGAGCATTGGGCTTGGCATCAGGAAGACTCATCTTCATGATTTCAAATCTGGCCTCAGAACACTTACTAAGTGTGTGACCCTGGGCAAGTCACTTAACCCTGTTTGCCTCAGTTTCCTTATCTGTAAAATGAGTTGGAGAAGGAAAATGGCAAATAGGGTCTCAAAGTCGGACATGACTGAAATGACTGAACAACATGAGTAGCCCCTAAAAGTCTCTGTAGGGCCCTCAAGAAAAGGCTATGACAGAAGTGGATGATATTTTCTATCTGGCGCCCTGAAAGGGTTGCAGGAAGCAAAGAAATACAAATCAATGGACAAACAATGAATATCACAATATAACAAATGTGAATTTAAAAGTAGAATAATTAAAAAGGAAGGGAGGCCCAGGTCATTGCACAGAAACAGAAGTAGAGCCTAAAGGGGCCTTGGAGATCATTCAGTCCTTCTCCCTCATTTTATAGATGAGAAAGTTGAGAAACAAATACAGGAAGTGACTTGGTCAACATTAAACAAAAACTAAAAATATTTTATATTTATATAGGTTTTCAATTAAGTACCCCATTCCAATCTCACTTAATTCTCATACTCATTTAATTCTCAACTCCAGTTGCCTATCATCTTCTCTCCTTCAAAATACTGAGTTTTTTTTAAACCAACAAGCATTTAAATGCTTACTGTGCACTGTGCTAGACAAAAGGATAAAAGACAAAAAGGAAAAAAGAAATAATCTGCTCAAGAAGCTGACATTTTATCAGTTGCTAGAAATTCTCATTGCTAGACAGGTTTTTCCTTTTTAATTAAATTTTATTTTTTGTAATCAGCAAAAAAAAAGCTTCCCTTTCTACTTGAGACAGAAAAAGAAAGAAACCTACATTACAAACATATAGTCAAGCAAAAAATACTGCATTGGCCATGTGCAAAAAAACCCAACAACTCAATCTTTCACTCTTAACTCCTTCACCTTCCTATCAGGGAGCATGTTTCATTATGAGTCCTCTGCAATCATGATTGGCATTGGACTGATTAGAATTTTTTTCTTTTGGTAGTAATCAAGGTTTAAGTGATTTGCCCAGGGTCCCACAGCTAGTAAGTGTCTGAAGTCACATTTGAAGTCAGGTCCTCCTGACTCTGGGTCCATGGTGCCACCTACCTGCTCCTGATAAGTATTCCTAAATCTTTCAGAGTTATTTATCTTTACAATATTGTTGCAACTATATAAATTGTTCTCCTGGTTCTGCTCACTTCACTTCATATCACTCTTCCCAATTTCCCCAAAACCTTCCCCTTTATCATTTCATAAAACACTGTGCTGATTCCATCTCATTAATATACATAATTTGTTCAGCCATTCCCCAGTTGATGAGCACCTTCTTTTTCCAATTATTTGCCGCTACAAAAAAGCTAGTATAAATATTTTTGTATACCCTTATAGGTTTTACTTATAACTAATCCTTTCCTTAATCTACCTTTGATCTTATTTCCTCTTCTTTCCCTGTTTCCTTGTTGAATGAAATGTATTTTTTTTACATTTCTATTAAACATATTTTCACATTAGTGAAGTTGTAAGTACAAATTCTCACTAGTGTTTTGCTTTTGAGCACCGCCTCCCTCAGTGCCTCGGTCCCTTTCTCTTTTCTTCCCCTTTACCCTTGCTCCTTCTTCCCTCCCTTCTATTCCCCCCTCCCTTTTCTTTTCCCTTTTCCCTCCTACTGCCTGTAGGGCAAGTTAGATTTCTATACCTAACTGATGTTATTCCCTTCTTGAGCCAAATCTGATGAGAGTAAAGTTCAAACAATGCTCACCCCCCTCCCTCCTGATATTCCTCTTCCCCTCCCTTTTTATGCTTCTTTTAAGATAATCAAAACATAATAGAACCACTCCCAGACTCTATGACCCCTGGTGATGACAGGGTTCTAAAAAGATACATGCATCATCTCCCCTATGTTAGAATATAAACCATTTATCCTTATTTAATCACTTAGGATTGCTCACTTGTGTTTTCTTTTTTTTTTAACTCTAGCATTTGTACTTCAAAGTTTCTCTACAGCACTGCTCTTTTCATCAGGAATGCTTAGAAGTTCTCCATTTCATCAAGTCTATTTTTTCCCCGTAGAATTATGTTCAGTTTTGCTGGGTAAATTGCTCTTGGCTGAAAGCCTATATACTCTTTGCCTTCTGGATTATCATATTCCAGGCTTTCTGCTCCTTTATTGTGGTGGCTGTTAAATCATGTGTTATCTTAACTTCTGGATGCTTGCAGCTTATGCTTCCCCCACTCCCCTTGACTCTGGATGTTGGTTATAATGTTCTGAGAGTTTTCATTTTGATTTTTTAGGCGGTGTCCAATGGATTCCTTCTATTTTCACTTTACCTTCTGGTTCTAAGAGATCTGAGCTGTTTTCTTTTGAGTTAAGATTTCTTGAAGTATGATATCTACACTCTTGTTTCGGTCATGGCATTCAGGTAGTCCACTATTCTTAAATTTTTTCTCCTTGGTCTGTTTTTCAATTCAGTTATTTGTGCTATGAGATACCTTACATTTTTTTTTCAGTCTTGACTTTGTTTTAGTATTTCTTGATGTCTCATGGAGTCATATCTTCTAATTTTCAGGGTGTCTGATGCTTGGGCAAGGTTTTGTACCTCTTGTTTCAAGCCATTAATTCCCTTTCCAATTCATTCTTCTATAGCTCTCAAGGGAGTCCAAGAATAGGACCATGTAGGGAAAAAAAAAACAATCTTTGTCCTCAACCTCCTCCCAACTATTCTCTATCCATAAGGCACAAACAGTTGAAGGGGAAAAGACTGGTTAATTTTTGCATCTGCCTCAGCCCCTGACATAATTGCTTCATTTCAGTTTAATACTTTTAAGTATCTACCTCTTATCCCCAATGTCTTAGCTGTTGGCTTAGACATTGTCAGTGATCCTCGTGATCTCATGGGTGGCCCTTCTACCTATTCAATTTGGCACCATGTTCACTTTTCAGTTCTGTTGGACTCTTCATAACCCCATTTGGGACTTTCTTGGTAGAGATACTGGAGTGATTTGCCATTTCTTTCTCCAGTTCATTTTACAGATGAGGAAACTGAGGCAAACAGGGTGAAGTGATTTGTCCAGGGTCACACAGCTAGTAGATATCTGAGGCCAGATTTGAACTCAGGTCTTCCCGATGCCAGTGCCAGCACCTTATGCCACCTAGCTACCTCTATTAAGCACCTACTGTATGCAAAGCATGATTCTCTCTGGAGCTCAGTTTCCTCATCTGTAAAATGATTACTGGGTTGGAAAGGATGACCATTCAAAGTCCTTTCCATCTCTAGATTTATTATCCACTGAGTATCTCCACTCATTCAGTAAACATTTACTAAGCTCTTACTATGTACCAGATATTGTGAGGGGTACTGAGGATACAAATATGAAAGATAAAAACTGATGCCCTCAAGCTTACATTCTACTAAGGGATATAACAGTGTGTGGGACAGCAACCCTAACCCAAATTAAACTCAGAGACTTCAAGGTGGAAAGCAAAGGTTACCTTTATTACAATCTCGAGAGTCGCTTTCTTCTCCTTCGAAGCAAGTAGGACAGAGAGGCCGGTATGCAACAGGAGATGCCTTATAAACCCTAAAGCAAACAAGTCCCCACCCACCACTATCCCTTATTCGCCTTAACTGGGGGGTGGGCTTACATTCTAAGCCCGAACTTCAAAGACAAGGAAACGGGGTATAGCCAATCCAAGCACACATACTCCCATTCAGTAAACCTGATGCTGACGTATCAAGAGGGGGCGAGGGGTTTAGGGCCGAATTCCCAAGAGCTAGGCAATTCCTAGGAAACCGAAATCCTCCCCAACTCCCCCCTTCTCCTCTATCCCAGAGAGGAGAAAAGAGGCGGGAAACCAAGGGTAAATGGCTCAGGTTGGGGGGGCAGGGCTTATTCTTTCTGTTATGTGCTTAAAAACAGGGTCTGAGTGCGGGAGGATTTTGAAAGTGATAATCAAGAATTATTGACCTTTTTAGAAGGCTTTACTTCTGAGAGTTCATCTCTCACAACAGGAACACAGATAAAATACAAAGGAGAAACCAAATCACATCAAAGTATTCCAAAGTAATTTCCAAGGGCAGAGAACCCCTACAACTGTGTGATGCTGTTCTGCCTCAGGGTCCACTTTTCAAGACTCTCACTAGTAGGTGAATCAAAGAGAAGGGTTTCCCATCAGAGTAGCTAAACCTGCTAAAAGTCCAGCAGCAGAGAACTGAGAGCCAGCCCTTCAAAGGAAGGGTTTCTAACAGTAAGCAAGAGGAGATTTCTTGCTCCTTCCTTCTCCCCATCATCAATGGGGTGTCACAGCCATGAAATCAAGTGAAGCCAGCAAGAAGAGCCCCTAGTGAAGGTCTTGTCTAGCCGTTGTCTGTTACAAAGGGAAAAAAGGAGGGAGAAGCCAAGGATGTAGAGAAAATGCCAGCACCCGCTTAAAATAGGACCTTGGTGATTGGACATATGACAAAAGGAAAGAAGGGGGAAAAAAATCTCAGGACAATGTACTTAGCCCTTGTCCAGAATCTTGGGACAACTGTCTTGTCTGGATGTCAGCTGCTTCTGGGTCTGTACTAGATGAACCTTGAGGTCCCTGTAGGGTTCTGCCATCCACTCAAGAGCAAGGACTTTCTTCAAATGTTCCAGGAGTCCACACTCACAAGTTGGGCAGCTGTGGAAGTAGTCAGAAAAAAACCTGTTGGGGGTCCTTGGGGGTGGGGGGAATGAACTGGTGCAATTTCCTGAATTCAGCAAAGAAATTATCTCACTTCCAAAATACCTATAATGTGGAAACAATGACTGACTGATTTTGTACAATTGTGAGAAAACTCCTTTCATCAATCTTTGGATCAGAGTTTCTGGTCAGCATAACCTAGGTCCTTGGTTAAGGGTCTCTAAGCAGCAGGGAGAGGTGGTCTCCAGTTTCCCAGCCACACAGAGACAACGCAATAAGGTTTTGTCCCAATTCCCACAATTGAATTTCTCCCAAGACAGAAGCTGGACTAGACCCATAACTGAATAGATACTAAGCTAGTCCCAGGATTGAGTCATAAGATGGAGTCTGTGTGGTTCACTCAATTCCCACTATTAACTGTTTGCTGTCCTAATCTCCTTAATTCACTCAATTTTCCTTCCTTTTTGCTTTATGGGGGAGTGAGCAACCCACTCCCTCCCTGGATCACTTATCTATAAGCCAAATCTATAAGGTTTTTCATAAATTCATAATCATAATTACATTAAGTCAGGTTGCATTAATGTCAAGTTATGGATCAATCCATTTAGAGGGCTCACAATGGATTAGTTGAGAAGGGAGATTCAATCAGACTAATTGAGTCCCAGATATCTCACAGTCCTCAGGTCCCTAGATATCTTCTCTTGGACAACAGCACCCCACCACCACCCCTTACCCCCACCTTCCCAGGACAGCTCTGGAGCGGGCTCTCCTCTGGTTTCAAATCTAGAGGTTCCTAGATACTTCTGCTAGTAATAAGACAATTCAATTTAGTACAATCACAAATTTGGCTGTCCAATCTTTTTTTAAAATTTATAATAGTATTTTCCCCCAGTTACACGTAAAGACAATTTTTAGCATTTATTTTTACAAAATTTTGAGTTCCATTTTTTTCTCCTTCCCTCCCCTTTCCTCTTCCTAAAATGGTAAGCAATTTGATATACGTTACATATGTGCAATCATGTAAAATCTATTTGCATTAGTCACAGTTGTGAAAGAAACAGAACAAAAGGAAAAAACCATGAAAAAAATAAGTGAAAATAGTACGCTTCAATCTGCATTCATAGTCCATCAGTTCTTTTTCTGGATGTGAATAACATTTTCCATCATGAGTCCTTTGTAATTGTCTTGGATCACTGAATTGCTGAGAAGAACTAAGTCATTCATGGCTGATCATCACACCATGTTGCTGTTACCATGTACAATGTTCTCCTGGTTCTGCAACTTTGACCCTCTTCCCTATAAGAGCTGGGTTGCTCTTCCAAAAGAGCATAGCAGGGGTCAGCTAGGTGGCGAAGTGGATAGAGCCCCAGCCCTGAAGTCAGGAGGACCTGAGTTCAAATCCAGCCTCAGACCAAACACTTGACACTTACTAGCTGTGTGACCCTGGGCAAGTCACTTAACCCCAACTGCCTTAAAAAACAAACAAACAAAACAAAAGAGCATAGCAGTCATCTGGACCAGGGTGTCAGCTAAACTGAGAGACTGTGATCGAGTTTCAATACCTTGAAGAGGGACTTAGCTAACACAGCCACCATGCCCTGAGAAGTGATTCAAGAAACTCTTGAGAGGAGAGAATTAGAGGGGGTCTGCAGTGCAGGGTGTGTGAGGTGCTTTAGCTACAGGTGTTCCCAAGAAATGTGTCTCTCCACTTGTGTCTTCTCCACCCACTGACTTGTATTTGTGAGAGAGTGGGCCCCAGGTATCTGAAGCTTTGTAACTGTCCTCTACTGTCATTTTAGAAGATACCTTCGTTAGGAGGTAATTGTGTCCTCTGGCTATCTAGATAAAAAGTCAACACATTTAGTGAGGGCTTCTGAGTTAGGAGTTGTTTGTACTTGTTTTTGAAATAGGACTGATGACATCACTGGGCAAAATGGATTTAAGAGGAATGCCTTAAGCCTGGGGTTGCTGTCCTCAGGTTGGAGTGGGGCAGGGGTAAGCTAGATACAACTCCAAAAGTTTCTAGAGGTGATCAGTTCGTTACAAATCAAGAAAGTCATAGAGAAAATGTAAGTGTGTGACGGGCACATTTCTTCCTTTGAAAAGTGGCTTTATTAAACATTTATCAGAACACTGCCAGGGTGACTCAGCACAGGAGGTGGTAAGTAGGATGACCCAGAGGGGATGCTCCAATTCGTACAGGGAAAGACGGGGACAGATTCAAGAGATGTTGTAAATACTGAGCTAACAGGAGATGGTGACTGGAAATTGAAGAAGGCCATGAATGTGGGTGATAGGGATTTCTATACAGAAAGAAATCCCTTTACTACATCATATAGCCAGTTTTGGAGAAGGGAAATAAACATGAGTTCCAGCAGTTTCCTGTAGTCACACCTGTAGTAAGGAGCAGAGTGCCTAGATTGCACCTACGATCCTTTTAGTGCCAAATTCCACTAGCCACGTTTGGCTCAGGTTTCTGAGAAGAGTTGCCCAATGTTTCTTAGACAGACTTGTTTTCAGTTACCCAAACCTCTTCTCAAGGGGCCAGGAAAGGGGTGGGGTAGGAATATCCAAAGTACATTCTCTCTATAAATAAAGAAATAAAGTGGATATGCCCCTGGTTAAGTGGCATGGTCCTGCCTTTGGGGCAATGAAAGCCTTACTGTCTTAGGTGAGAAAAGGAAGCCTCTCTGGGAAGGCAATGGTCCGTAACTCAGCTTTCTTAGGGAAGGGGGTCAAAAACTGTCAAGAGAGACTCCACCCCCTGTCCCCACCTGAGCAGCAGAACAGGGACATCTGTCTCAGTTTAAAACAACAACCAGTCTTTGAGAGCAAATGTCCCTCCCCAGGCTGGTTCATATAAATAGCCATGGGTATGGGGCTGGCCTCAGATTTACTGACAAGGAGCTTTCAGTCTCAGGGAAGCAATGTTCCAAGCCTGTCATACCTCCTTTTCTCCCCCATTCCCCCTACCCCACCAGCTTACTGTCCAGTTAGCTCCCAAGTCCTCTGCCTTTGGCTGCTCAACCAGCAACAGCCTGGAGGGCCAGGATCTCTCCTTCCTAAGTATATAGGAGTCCTGGGTCTGAGAACACTAAAGCTGAAAGGGATCTTCCAAGTTGTGAAGCCACAAAGGCTCCAGAGTTTCACCTCCCTCAGCACTGGACTCTCTCCCAAGGTTCAGCCTAACCAGGGCTATTTGTCTACTTCCTCAGGCCCTGTTCTGTATCTGAAAGGATGTGCAGGAAGCCCTTTAAAGAGGCCAGCAAACCCCAAGGCTGAGCTCAATTGGATGAGCTACGTTTCTGCTTAAGCTTCACTTTTAATTTCAGCCTATCACCAGGCCTGAGTCATGTCAGAGGACCCTGTTTTTTCCTTACAATCACCTGACTGAGCAGGAGATTTTTATCTACCTAATCCAATGATGGGTTCAGCCAGGATTACAATCACACCTCTACTCCTAAATCCCACGTGGCTGATTCAGGGCTCAGTAAGCAGAGTTGGTCAGAAGCTTCGTAGCCTATGGCCTAGCAATGGGAACATCTGTCAAACTTGTGGTCCTCATCCGGAGGCAGCGAGGTGATGCAGTGGATAGAGGGTTAGGCCCAGAGTTAGGAAGATCTCAATCCAAATGCAGCCTTACACACAACTCCCTTTGTAACACTTAACTGCTATCTGCCACCGTTTCCTAAACTGCAAGAGGGTGCTAACAGCACTACCTCACAGGGCTGCTGTGAAGACCAAATGAGATAATGTTTGTAAAGCAAGGTACTTAACAAATGCTTATTCTCTTGCAATCTAAAATCTTCTTTTGGCTTATACCCCCACCTAAGGGGTCCTCCAGGAACATTAGAATTTGGTTAATGTCTAGGTCACTACAAAAAAAGAGGACATTTATTAGCTGTCTGACCTTGAGCAAGTCACTTAACTCTATTTGCCTCAGTTTCCTCAACTATAAAATGAGTCATAGAAGGAAGTGACAAGGCACTCCAATATCTTTGCCAAGGAAATCCCAAATGGGATCACAAAGAGTTGGACACAACCCAGCAACAATCTGGGGTTGAGGCCTCCTTCCCCTACAAGAGAAAAGCACCTGAGGTTGCTAGGGAATCAAATCCTTCATTCTTACAGTACTATGCCCAGACTGTGGTCCTTTGGACCCCCTACAACCCACCAAACCAGAAGAAAAACTTTTGAGATCTCCATAGTCAACTGTTTTCTCCCGACTCTGCACAGTCCACAAAACACACAGCACTAGGACAAGATCAAGTTTCTTCCCCCACATGGTAAAGCTCTATAGCTTTGAGGAGAATAAATCAGCATTAATTGGAGGCCAATGGGGCCTTCTGCAAAATAGAACCTGTGGCTTATAGAGAAAGATGATCAACATGTACTTACTGTATCCTGGGTTGGGGCAGGGACATAACTAAGGAGTCAGCAGAGATACGGTTCATCTTCATGATAAATCCAAGGCACAGACAGCCTCATCATAAGAAGGGGGATGACAGAGCTGTCCAAAGTCCAAATGAGTGGAGCTAGGAGGGAAATGAGAGAGCTCCCAAGGGCTCCCTCCTCAAATAGAGGTTTTGGAGCTCACAGCTCCACCCTCCAATCAGAGGGACAAAGAGTACTGATGAACAGTGAGTACTTGCAGGATGAGAAGACTTCCCAGTGATGAGATTCCTGGGGACAACATGGAGTTGTCCAAGGAAGTCCAAATGAGTGTAGCCAGGAGGAAAACAATGATCAAAACTATTTTCACAATACCAAGATGTTTTGATATCTTACAAGATAAATAATATAACTCCCATAAAAACAAAAGCTCTTACAATGGGTGGGGGAAGGTGGTCCTCAGTAATTAAGAATATAAAGGGATCCTGACACCAAAAAGTTAGAAGATGGCTGTCTTAGCTGAAAGAGATGGTACTCAAGCTGAAAAAATAAAATGGTAACATTCTAGTGGAAGAGACTGCCTGTGCTCTGAGGATGGAGCTCCACTGGCTAGACCCAATTGGCCATTATACTGATGCATCTTTTTATGCCAAGATAACTTTCCGATACTGCCCCTCCCCCACAGCACTCTGTCATAATAAAGAAGAATACCCAAAATATAGTTAAGGAAATTTTTCCAGGAAGTGACATAGAAGACTGATAAAAAGTACTTAACATACTTTAGGCCACACCCCTTAGTCCATCCGGTTTCTACCAAGATAAAAGCAGGAAGTGCATTCCACCATCTGTCCTCATTGCTTTTGATCTAATTTCTCATGTTACCTATAGCGCCTTTTGGGAGGTCCTTCCTCTCCTTCCCCTCTTCACTCTCTTCATGGGAGGGAGCAGAGCAAAGGCTTCAGAATTAGAGGGCCAGGGACAGAATCCTGGCTGAGCTCCTTTCTAGCCATGTGACCTTGGGCAAGCCACTTAACCTTAGGTAAATCTGTAAAATGGGGAAGGAATGGAAATTGGGCTAGAAAATCTCAAAGGCCTACTTGAAAGTGATGAGCTTATGGCTGCAGAGCTTATGACAGAGTGCTGTGGGGGAGGGGCAGTATCGGAAAGTTATCTTGGCATAAAAAGATGCATCAGTATAATGGCCAATCGGGTCTAGCCAGTGGAGCTCCATCCTCAGAGCACAGGCAGTCTCTTCCACTAGAATGTTACCATTTTATTTTTTCAGCTTGAGTACCATCTCTTTCAGCTAAGACAGCCATCTTCTAACTTTTTGGCGTCAGGATCCCTTTATATTCTTAATTACTGAGGACCACCTTCCCCCACCCATTGCAAGAGCTTTTGTTTTTATGGGAGTTATATTATTTATCTTGTAAGATATCAAAACATCTTGGTATTGTGAAAATAGACTTGATCATTGTTTTCCTCCTGGCTACACTCATTTGGACTTCCTTGGACAACTCCATGCATATCATATGCATTTATAATAATACAATAAAATAATACTTCTTAATAATATGTATAGATAACAATAAAATACATATATAAGTAGATGGCCAGTCAAGACTCCTTCCAGCTGCAAATCTACGATTCACTCTTATTTCAACGAGAAAAAGTCCCAGTTGTTCTGCTTTACACGTGTGGAGCATATTACATTTTTAAAAGCCTTGTTTACTAGCTGAATATTAGGAAATAATATTTTTCTGCTCTAATACAGGGTCCTTTATAGACTTTGAAAAGAGAATAGGTTAAAGAGGTGGTGGGAAAAGACTTTTCATAACAGTGGATTAAGAGTGGTAATCAAAGTTTAGGGAAAAAAAAGAGGTCTTTTGTCTGAATAAGATTATGCCTTTCCCATGTCAGAAGTGACTCAGATATTGACGATTCTAAGGGCAGTCTCCTCTTCTTTATCCCCAGAAGGGATTAAACTAAAACCCACAGTAGCAAAGTGTCCTCCATTCTATTCAAAGAGAGGCACCCTCTCCACCTCCTATTCAGAAGAAATTCTAGATAGGACCTCTGGGAGGAGTCTCTTTGTTTGCTCAAGGAGGAGTGGTCCAGAAGGGAAAGGGATTGTGCCTAGGTTACTCAACTAATGGAATGTTGATGCCAAACTCTATTTTTACCTATTGTAATTTTCTTCTTAGAGAGTCCTATAACTGTTACCCAAAATTGTCTTGGGAAGAAACATGATAAAGGGCATGGGGAAAGGTTTCCATTTTAGACCTCTTTCTAAGAGATTATTTGGATATTAAAGTTAAATTGGATAAAATTGTTTTTGACAGATTTGTGCCTAAAAAGCAAAGTATATTGTTAATGTTTTTTCTTTGACATCTAGAATAACCCTGCCCAAACCTCATGACAAGTATCCTTCTTTAGACCAGTTTTCAGTCTTCATTCTTCCACTACCACCGTATCTATTGTCAATATTTCTTTAGTGGAAACCACAGAACCATGGCTGGTATTATGGGGGTCAGAGTGTGTAGCAAAACACAGGAGAAACACAAAGAAATTATGAAAGGTCTCTCTGAAGGCATATTGGAAGTATCCTGCCTATATGACTAATGAAGGTGGCCCTTACCTCCAGAACTTCTCTGTGGTTACCCACTCTCACTTCCTGTCTGTCTAGTTAAGCTTGGAGACCAAAGGACTAGCTCTGTCTTCACAGTGTTGTGTTACTGCAGGTTCACACCCCTTCCTGGGAAATTTCTACCCATTAATGCTAATGCTGGCAACTTCAGAGAAGGGACTCATATAATAGAGGAAGGGGCATACATAGCAAGGGGAGGGAGAGATAGATCACACTAACCCACGGGTCCCAGAGAATTCCCTAAAGTCCAGTCTTCAGCACAGTATTCCAGTACCAACGAACAGCCCTGTCATTCACAGGCTGGGCTGAGCCAGCTCACTTAAGAACAGGAGTGCAGAGCCTGAGAGCTGGAAGGGACATCAGATCTCCAACTTGTTCCTGGCTGAAAAACTCATCAACCTAGCTGACAAACCGTCATGCCAGCAACTTGCCACCTCCAGGGGTAGCCCCACTCCACTCTGGGGTACTTTGTCCTAATGTCAAACCTAACTTTGTCTCTTTACAACACCCATTCCTCATAGCTCTGATCTCTGGCTCTAGATAGAACAAGTTAATTTTTTCATGCTATTTCATAGTCCACAAACCCTTACTTATTAAGCACATATAATGGACCAAGCACTGGAGATAGAAAGGCACAAGACAACTTCTGCCATCAAGGAGCTCATGATCTAATGATGGAAGACAACACTTAAAAAGAAGCTGGAAAATTGAGGGAAGGGGGAGAGGGTAACTGGAGCAAAGGCAGAAGGAAGCCCTGCAGCCTGGGCTAGGAAATGAGCCACCTTCCACCCTCTCCAACCAGAATGAAGGAGGGGCCCCAGGGGCAGGGAGCACTGAGGAGGTGTGAGTTTCATGGTTGATGCAATCTTGCAGGATAAGTTTCTAGAGATCCCCCTCCAGGAGAGCAAATCGTGTCATGAGGATGGGGATCTACTACTTGTCACAAGAACTTTTTTTTTAGGCTTGTTATTGTTTTTTAGTGTTTTTCGGTCTTGTCTGACTCTTCACAACCCCATTTGGGGTTTTCTTGGCAAACATCCTGTGGTGGTTTGCCATTTCCTTCTCCAGTTCATTTGATAGATGAGAAAACGGAGGCAAAGAAGGTCAAGTTGAAGAGGTCTAGGACTTTTGGGGTGCTGGGACCCCAAGATCGTGGTAGCAGGCCCTGCTGAATGAATTCAATTCAAATCTTCTTCAGCCAGAGGAAAAGTTTATTAGTGATAAATCACATTGACTAGGTGATGCCCAAAGATGAGCGGGCATGGGAGGTTCTCAGCCTTGTGGGCCTGAGATTCTCAAGCATCTGAATGAGGGCCTAGGTGGATCTTAAATACTAAAATAACTTTGGGTGGCCAGAGAAGGGGGTTGGGAAAAGGGTCTAGGTAACAATTCTAATTGGGGAGGTCTGAGACATTGAATAGACAATGGGAATGGCTAATGGAGGGAACAGGAAGGCAGAAGCTTGAAAGGCATCTGCACAAAATCAAGGTGGGGCTAGGACTTTCAAAAGGAGATAAGGGGAGTAGATAAGGAACAGTTTGAGACCAGAGAAGGCCTTTCTGGGGCCTATAGACAAAAGGGAGTCAGATTCTTTTAGGGCGCATCTGAATAAGATTAAAAGGTAAGGATAAGGCTTTCAAAGGGAGATGAGGGTCTGGGGCCTGTGAGTCAGATTCCCTTTTGGGGCAAAGGGCGCTTTGCTTGGGCCCTGCCCCCATCATTCCCCCCTCAAACAAATCTGAACCAAATTCTTTTGGTGAAACTGCTTCTGAAACTGCTTCCTGCTGGCAAGGGGTGTATAGTCACAGACCCCAGACCCTCATCTAAGTGACTTGTCCAGGGTCACAGAGCTAGTAAGTATCTGAGGCCAGATTAGAACTCAGGATGACAAGTCTTCCTGACTCCAGGCCTGGCACTCTATCCACTGTGCCACCTAGCTGCCAAATTATTTAACCCCTGCCTCAGTTTCCTAATCTGTAAAATTAGGATAATAGCACTTATCTCCCAGGTTATTGAGATTAAAATGAGATAATGTGTCTCCAGCACTTTACAAACCTCAAAGTGTTATAAAAATGCTAGCAATTACTATCGTAAATAATCATAATAAAGACAGATATTCACAGAGATTCATGGAGGTTGACTAACATGGATAATGTCAAAGAAAAAGCATTAATCCTGGACCCTACGTTTTAGTTATGTCTACCAGAAATGTGTATCTCCCTGATATCACATTAAAGCATTTAGTATTCTAAATTCAGTCATTTTCTGCTTTAGAGAAAAATGTCCAAGCTGACCTTGTTGTCCCCATGCCATCCCCTCCCACCCCCCCACCCCCATGCCCTTAGATATTTCTTTAACACAAGGTAATTTGAAGCCAATATTTATACAAATCTTGGACAAGGAAAAGATCACAAAATGATAAAATACAGTTTGGGCTTAAAATCTCACTCCAACTAATAAAACAATGGTTTTTCTAGAATTTCTCAATTCTTCCTTGGATCATTCATTTAAAGTGTTCCCTTGGAGTTATCAAAGATACCAGCCTAGTTTCCTCTTCATGGTGATCTTAACCTCGATCCCTTCAGAGTAGAGAAAGAGGGTCCTATCCTTAGGTGAGTCACAAGTCTCCTCCTCCTCCTGGGGAAGGAGAACCAGATCTTCAGCAGACAAATAGTATCTCCAGTTCTAAATCTGGTTTCCGCCTTTAATCCATCTTCCCTAGCCTTCCATGCTGGTTGTTGTCCTTTGTCAAGTTTCAGTGTGTCTGATTGTGGCTGATCAGACCAATAAGAGCTCAGAATGCTCTACCATAGGTAGGACACAAGTAGTCCATGTGAAAATTTAGAGTGGCTTCTCTAAATTTGCCCATCCTGTGTTTCCTTTGAGCTGTTTTAATTCTGCTTTGCTCATAGAGCACAGCACTTCCTCTGATGTGGGCACACCATTCCAAGTGGTCCTGTACCACTGTCTCCCATGTCACACAATGAATTCCAAAGTTCTTTTTTTTTTTTTAAGCAATTGGGGTTAAGTGACTTGCCCAGGGTCACACAGCTAGTAAGTGTCAAGTGTTTGGTCTGAGGCCAGATTTGAACTCAGGTCCTCCTGACTTCAGGGCCGGAGCTCTATCCACTGCACCACCTAGCTGCCCCTAATTCCAAAGTTCTTAAGAGAGACCTTGAGAATGTCTTTGTATCACTTCTGACCACCAGGTGAGTGCTTGCCCTTTGTGAGTTCTCCTTAGCTTTTAGTTTGACCTTTAAAAGTTTGCCGAAAGGGGAAAGACTGGCAAGGATTTTAGACTAGAGAGACATTTATTAAGATTTTCAGTTGAACTAAAAAGGAAGTTTTTTATATGCTTTCATAATAAAGAAAGTATAATGTATAGGGTGTTTGGAATTTGTTGTGATATTATGTCATTTCAGTCATGACTGACTCTTTGTGACCCCATTTGGGGTTTTCTTGGTAGAGATACTGGAATGGTTTTGTTCAGGTTCAAGGGTTAGGGGTGCTGAGACCCCAAAATCACAACCCGTGGATCCTGCCTAAATGAATTCGACCCAATCCTTCTTTCAGCCAAAGACAAGGTTTATTAGAACATCTGCCATATTGGCCAGACTCTTAAGGAATCTAAGCATTTGTACAGAAAATGCAAGCAGGCCAGATCTTAAGAATCTGAGCCCCTGGCTAGACTCTTAAAGAATCTCAGCCCCTGAAGCAGCTAGATGGCTCAGTAGATAGAGCCCTGGCCCTGTCCCAGGCACATAACACTCACTAGCTGTGTGACTTTGGGCTAGTCACTTAATTCCAATTGCCTCACCAACAAGGAAAAAAAAAAAGAATCTCAGCCCCTTCATGGAGACAAGATGAATCTTATACATGGAAAGACTGTAGGAGGGATCCAGGAGTGGCCAAGTAGTCTGGGGTGACTGCAGGAGAGGTCTAAGGAGGATCTGGATGGGAAAGGTCAGTAAGCTGAACACCAGGGACCTGGACCATATGGCCAAGGGAGAATGGAGTCTAGATAGGCTTAAGGGTGGGAAGTGGCCAGGGGGAGGTAACAGAACAGAACTGGGAGGTTGGAGTTAGTCACAATGAAAGGCCAGTTGAGTGAATTACAGCCCCAGGCTATCGCCAGAGATTTGGGAAAAGTCCAGGGATTTTCTTTTTTGGTATTCAGATCCCAAAGACTTTTCCTTTTAGGGGTTCAGATCCCATCCCCATCAGTTTGCCATTTCTTTCTCCAGCTCCCTTGACAGATGAGGAAACTGAGGCAAATAGGATGAAATGACTTGTCCAGGGTCACACAGCTAGTAAGCATCTGTGGCTGGATTTGAACTCATGGAGATGAATTGTCTCTCCACTGCACCATTTAGCTGCCCTTACAATTGAGCAATAGGAAGGGATAAGGGAAGGACTGGGTTCACTACAGGCTGGAAAGAGGCAGATAAAAAGATAATCACAATTCACATATCTACTGTGCCTTGCACTTTATGAAACACAGTGGATAGAGAGCGTAATTTTACTTTATACTAGATAGAATATATAATTGAAAGAGCAAGATCTTGGAGAAGGGTGGGGGAGATAATAACAGCTTACATTTATATTGAAATTAAGGTTACAATATGATTAACATACATTCATTCTAGCAAGTAGACACTGGCAAAATCCTCAAATATATTATTAGAGGAAGAATTAAGAAACATTGATAAAAGGAAGTAGAGATCCCAGGAAGAGCTAACATGGAGGTAGATACTACTACTATTCCCATTTTACAGATGAGGGAACTGAGGTTGAGACTTTTTTAGGGTCATACAGGTAGTAAGTGTCTGAGATAAAATTTGAACTCAGGTCTTCTGGATAAGTCCAGCACTCTACCCACTCTACCACCTAACTACCTTGTGCTCTTATGGAAAAGATGGAGAGATGAAGACTAGATAATGACACAATTGGATTTGGAATGTATTGAATGGCTGGATCCAGAGAGTACTTATTAATGGTTCCATCTCATTTTAGAAGAAGGTGTCCACCAGAATGTTGCATAGATCTTTGCTTGCATTACACTCATGTCCTGCTGAATGTGTGTGTGTGTGTGTGTGTGTGTGTGTTGTGTTTATCATGGCCTTGAATAAAGGTGAGGATGGCATGTTTATCAGTTTTAGAAATGACCCAAAGCTAGTAAGGATATCTGACCCAATGGATGGCAGGATTCAAAAAAATTTTGGAAAAGTAGAAAATTGGTTTGAAATTTAATGTTTCAAATAGGTTGAAATTTTAAAAGGAGATACACACACACACACATACACATACTTGCGTTCAAAGATTTGAACTCAGGTCTTCTGGACAGCAAGTCCAGTACTTGTGTACGTAATATTGACTTCACAAGTATAAGATAAAAGCAGCATGTCTGGACAGTAATTCATGTGATAAAGATCTAGGGGTCTTAGTGAACTCCAAACTCAATTTCAGTCAGTAATGTCATAGTCTTATTTTTTTCTTGTTGGTAGAAAAGCTATTGAGGCACCCTAGCTAAGTCTCAAGAATCAAGATCAAAAGAGATAACACATTAAAATGCTTGTGAACTTTAAAGCTATGCAAATGATAGTTATTCTCATGACAATCAGTCAGTCAATAAGCCTTTACCAGTGCTTTCTCACCTGCTAGGCACTCAGAAAGGTGAGAAACAGTCCCACCCCCAAAGAAAGCAAACAATATATACATAATTGGGTACAGAGAGATGGAGAGAGTAGATGAAAGTCTTCGGCCAGGGAAAGGTATTAAATCAAAGGTCTAGAGCTGGATAGGACCTCAGAGGCCGTCTAATGTGACTCCCTCATTTTACAGAAGAGGAAACTGAGGCTCAGAGAGAAGAAATGACAAAGATAACTTGTAGACCTGAACTTTGCCCTGTCACTGCAGAGACCAACATAATTCTTTCACATTATATAATTTTTATTTTACAATCTATTATTTATTATAATTTATTTAGCAATCTATCAGTTTATAGACATTCTCTTTTGACGTGACATTGTTGGGAAAAGCCTTGCGTGCCGATGGGTTACAGAGGGATTAATTTTTCAGGTCTGGGTTGAACGAAGTCCCCTCTCATTCTCAATCTCTGTGATTCAGTGAGCCTAAAGAATGTATAACTATCTCTTTTTTATAGATGAGGGAAGTGATGGCCAAAAAGTTGAGTTATTTCTTCAAGGACACCCAGCTACTAAGGGAGCAGGCCCTAGGACTCTGATTCTGAAATCAATGTGCTTCTTGTAGTTTTATGTATGACTTTATTTTTTAATTCTTCTTGTTTATTCAAATATTTGTCAGAAACCTAATAACCATCAAGCAAAAGAAAAAACAATAACAAATCTCCTTCTCTTTCCACTATACCCCACTTTCTCCACTGAGATACAGACAGATGTCAACACACTTGCCCAAGCTCTCCACACCCTTCCCCTACCCCCTCACACAGGATGTTTAGACTAGGCCCTAAGATTCCCAAAGCCATGTTTAAGGGAGTGAGGTTTCCACAAGCCTCAAGCCTAGCTAGACAAGGGCTAAGTTGGTCATCTCCACTCAGTCTAAAAGCTCTTTAACTTTAATGGGGTTGCTACTCAGCAAACCTTAGTCGTCTCTGATTGAACTCTCCATAGCAGCGCTTCCAAATCTCCTTTCTTTTCAAACTCGCAATTCCCCAACATCCTCTCTGCCCACAAATGGCCTTTTCTTTCATTTTGTTGAGAAAGTCAAGGTACTCAGGCATCAAGGTATTTATTAAGTACCTACTATGTGCTAGGAGCTGAAGATATGAAGACAAAAATGAACATTCCCTGACCTCAAGGAGCTTATATTGTATAGAGGGAGGCAATATATTCACATATGTACATACAAAATTTATAAAAGTTAAATACAGGATAATTTTTGAGTAGAGGTGGAGGCACTGGAAGTTAGGGGGTGGGAGCCAGGAAAGGTGGCACCTGACACTTTGGGGGGAAACTTGGGATGCCAAGAGGCAGAGGTCAGGAGGGAGAAGTACCTCTCTTCTGGTGGGGGAGGGAAGTGATTGTCTGGGCAGACTCAGGAACAGAGACAACAGTGTGGCCAGGCTGTAGAATGCAGGGAAGTCATATATAATGTATCATTTATAATAATGCATATGTCATGTAGAATTATATCAAGAACAACATTAATATTATGATAATTAATTATATCATATGATATAGTTATACATGATATAATATATACTTAATGTAATGATTCATTAAATATTAATCAGAATATTAATAGTATGGCACTGTTATATTTGTCATATGATGCATTGTAATTATATACAATACTATTTTAACAATTGTAATGATGACGATCATCATCATAACGTACAATAAGGCTGGAAAAGTAAGTTGTGAGGGGCTTTAAATGCTAAACAGAGGCACTGGTATTTGATCTGAGACTTCTTTTCCCTCCTGCCCACCTTCAAATGTCTGCACCCACTCTGCCTTCTGTCTGTCCTGCCTCAGTATCCCACTGTATCCTTTCTCCAGACTAATATGGAAGGAATTATGGACTTGGAGCCAGACCTGCCCTCAGTGAGGTCCTAGCTCCAACACTAACCCGTTCACTTAATCTTTCTCAGCTTGTTTCCTTGTTCACACATTGGTCCAAGAAAACAGCATGGATCAAATGAGATATGATAGCAATAAGATCTAGCATTTCTATAGTGCTTTCATGTTTGACAGTGTTTTACAAATGGTATCTCATTCTACCTAGCCTCATAGTAACCCTGGAAAGCACATACGAGTAGTATCCCCATTTTACAGATGAAGAAACTGAAGCAGAGATTAAATACCTGTGGGTCTAAGGTCACACAGCTAATGAGTGTCTGAGGCAGGACTGGCACTCAGGTCCTCCTGACTCCAAGTCCAGCACTCTCACCACTGAACTTACACACAGTCATATTTGCACGTAACCTATGGCCCAGAATCAGAGCTCAGAGTTGACGTGCACAAGGTTCAACCTTGCAGGCTTCTCACTCACCATATTCTTTGCTTGGTGCCTTTCTTCTCCTCTACAACTCAAGCTGCCATGAGAGGTAGTTACTATTACATTAAATAGAGGCTAGGCTTGATTTCACTCAGCAAAACCACGAAACGTAAAGAACTCACAACTACACCCACGAGCAGGGAGGACAGCTCTGTTTCCCTCTCTATTGAGAAGATCTTCTCCCTCTGGGCCCCAGACAGTCCTCTAGACTGTGCAAATTCCCCATGATGGGACCTCCTTGAAAGGAACGAGGATTTGAGGCTGCTAGAGACGAACAACCCATCCCTTACGGGGAGCCTCACTTCCTCCAGGGATCTATGGAGTTTCCTTCTTTTCTTTTCTTTCTTTGCTTCCTTCTTTCTCTTCTCTCTCTCTCCTCCTCCTCCTTCTTTTTCTTCTTTTCTCTCTCTCCCCCCTTTTCTTGGATATATGTAGTTTCTAGGGGCAGCTAGGTGGCGCAGTGGATAGAGCACTGGCCCTGGATTCAGGAGGACCTGAGTTCAAATCAGACCTCAGACACATAACACTTACTAGCTGTGTGACCGTGGGCAAGTCACTTAACCCCACTGCCTAAAAAAAAAAAAGATATATGTAGTTTCTAGACTTCTGTTACTACTTGGGGTTGGTGCTCCCTCATATAAGGCATGTAACCCTGGAGCATTTGCATAACACTCTCATTGATGGAAAGAATGATATTGGTGTGAGGAGAAGAGTTGGCAAGTGTTTTGAGAGGACACAGGTTTCCAGACTCTCTTTAGGGAGACAGAGAACAGCCATCATTCTCTCCCCCAGTGAGGAGAGTCTTAGGTCAGTACTCCAGGTCTGAGCCCAAGGTGACAGAAGAAACACTTGGGATCTTTAAAGAGCCTTTCCCTTCCTCCCAGAAGGCTTGCTTGTAGGTCTGTATCTTATGGCTCCTCTGTCCCAGCTCCTGAAACTCCCAGATTGCACCATCTCCTTGGCTGGATCCAAACAGTCCTCTGTTACCCACCGAGTTCCTGGAACTCCTGCCTTTGCTCAGGATCTTTCTGGCCCTCCATTACTGTCTCCATCCTCTGTCATCTCTGGGGCCCCAAGGTTCCCTAGAGAGGCCTCATGATTATGTAAATATTTCTTTGGGAACTGACTGTGAGCCTATGTCTAGTAGTTCTTTCCCTTCTCCTTAATCTCATCTCGTCACACCTACTGAGTCCTGGTGAAGCCTCTTTGGAACTGCCAAGTCCAAAGATATGGCTCAGGAGTCGGTACCAGACTAAAAGCCTCACCAGTGAGGTACCGAGGGCTCCACACCTCTTCTAGGAACTCTATACCTTACTACAGAGACACAAATAGATGGAAACACTTCTTCTGGTTCATGCATGAGCTACACATTTCTTTCTTTCCTTTCCTTGCCAAACCTCTCTAAAGAACGAACTATAACCACTGCCTCTATTTACTCACCACCTACACTGTCTCCTCTGCTCCCTGTAATGTGGCTTCCTCTTTGCTCATTTTACTGAAACCTAAATTCAGCAGCCTTTCCTTACTAGCCATTCCCTTGGACTCCTCCATAGCATTTGACATTGATGAACACTGCCGCCATCTTGTATCTGTCTCCTCTATTAGTCTGGTTCACATACACACCTGTTTCTTCTCTCTTTTTTTCTGAGAGTCTTGGCTGTCTCCTTCTGAACCTCCTGTTATTCCTCTGGCCCCCTGCCTTCAAGTCCTTGCCCTAATACTTCAGAGAACCAAAGGATTTGGGAATTGGAAGGGTCCTTAGAGGCCATCTAGACCAATCCATATGGGAAAGAAATCTGCACTGTGATCACACTAGCCATGTGCTCTTGGGTTCCTCTTCTTTTGGGCTCAGTTTTCTTACCTATAAGTTGAGAGGGTTGGACTGGGTGACCTCTGAGGTCCCTTCTAGCTCAAAATCTATGGTCCTATGCCTCCTAAATGTGGCTGTTCCTTATGGTTTATTTGCCAGATCTCAGATCTTGTCTTTGCACTTTCTCCTTTAATTAACCAACTAATAAACAATTATTAAGCACCTACTATGTTCCAGGCACTGTGCTACATGCTAGGGATATAATAAGAAGCAAAAGACAGTCCCTGCCCTCAAGGAGCTTACAATCTAATGGGAGAATATTAATTTCCTTCAGAAATCTGTCTCCACTGCCACATTTCTATTGCCTAATGGCATTTCCTCTAAGATCAACTGCTGTCAATCCAAATTTAGCATCTGTTAAAAAGGCCTCACCACCTTCCCCATGAACCCAGTTCCCTCTTCTAATTTCCCTTTTACAGTAAAAGATGCCATCCTTCAAGCTAAAACTCTAAGCAGTATTGTAAGACTCGGAGTCAAGAAAGACCTGGATTCAAATTCTGCCTTTAACTATTATTATTTAATAACTTTTTAATTTATTATTTATATTATTATATTATATTACATATTATATTATATTGTTATTTAATATAATAAAATTATTTAATAACAACTATTATTATTTATTATTAGACGCCTGATCATGCCCAAATCACTCCAACCCAATTCTGTTTCTTCCTATTGGGGGCTAACAATAATAGGCTCCATCTCCCAGAGCTGTTGTGAGGATCAAATGAGATTATGAGATTCTGAAGACCTTAAAACACTATCTAAAAGCCAGCTGTAATTATTAATGTTATTACAGTTGTCATCATCTCTGACTCTCCTTCCTCTCCTCCCCTGTGCAATCATTCACCAACTCCCATCAGGTGTTAGCTACAATGGGTCAGTCAATGAGCATTTATTAAGTGTCTACTGTGTGCCAGGAACTGTGCTAGGCACTGGGGATACAAAACAAAGGCAAAAGACAATCCCTGCCCTCAAGGGGCTCACAGTCTAATTGGGTAGACAACAAGCAAACAAATATATACAACAAGCTATAGATGGGATAAATAGAAAATCATGACAGAGGGAAGGCACTACAATTAAGATAGACTAAGGAAGGCAAGAAGGTTAAGAAATTCAACTCGCACCTCCAATGTAGGTGGCCAAAGAATATAAGACACTGATAACCACTGGGAAGGCAATATGATGTAGTAGAAAAGGATGGGCTCTGAGCTTGGGACCTGGATTCAAATCCTACCTGCGACACTTTGTATGCAACTTTGGGCAGCTAGGTAGTGCAGTAGATAGAGCACTGGGCCTAGAGTCAAGAGGACTTGAGTTCAAATCTGACCTCAGACACTTCCTAGCTGTGTGACCCTGGACAAGTCATTTAATCCTGTTTGCCTCAGTTTCCTCATCTGTAAATAAGCTGGAGAAGGAAATGGCAAACCATTCCAGCATCTTTGCCAAGAAAACTTAAAATGGTCATGAAGAGTTGGACATGACTGACATGACTGAACAACAACTTGGGCAAGTCATTAAGCTTCTGGGCCTTGGTCTTCTTATCTGTAAAATGAGAGGGCTGACCTAGATGTCTTCTGAGGTGCCTTCCAGCTTTAAATCTATGATCCTATTTACAAAACTTGCTCTGAATTAAGAAATAAAAATAAGAGAAATGCCAATTGAAACACATCTGAGGCTTCACCTCACGCCTACTAAACTGAGAAAGATGATGACAAACGGAAACAGTTAATGCTGGAGGGATAACAGGAAGGGAGGCACACTAATGTACTCTTGGTGGATCTGTGCATTGGTCCAACTATTCTAGAAATCTATAGGGAATTGGGCTTTTAACAACGCGATGAGACCCAGAGATCTCATTGCTAGGCATTTGTTGTTCAGTCATTTTTCAGTTGTCTCCAATTCTCTCTGACCCCATTTGGGGTTTTCTTGGCAGAGATATTAGAGTGGTTTGCCATTTCCTTCTCTATCTCATTTTACAGGTGAGGAAACTGAGGCAAACAGGCTTAAGTGACTTGCCCAGGGTCACACAGCTAGTAAGTGTCTGAGGCCAGATTTGAACTCAGGAAGATGTTTTCCTGACTCCAACTAGACACAGACATACTCCAAAGATGAAAGTCAAAGAAAGAAAGAAAGTCTCCATACATGGCAAAATGTTTATAGCAACACTTTTGATTCTAATGAATAACTGGACAGGGGGCTGGTTTCTATCCACTGGAGGTGCAGCCAAACAAATTATGGTACATTGATTACCATGTTGTAAGAGAAAATGAGTATGGAGAATTAAGAAGATTTATATGAAAGGATCCAGTTAGGTGAGCTGAAACAGGAAAAACAACAAATGCAATACCTACAATAATATAAACAGAACCAATGATAAACTACAGCTGAGTGCTGAGTAATTAGTACAATTATATTATTTTATAGATTTCTATATAAACTATATAATCATAATTATATTGATACCATGCTGATATTAAGAATAATAATAAAAATTATAACCTAGCCTTGCCTCAGAGAAGAAAGGAGAAAATGCACCTTCCTTTCACCACAGAGGTGGGGGATTATGGGTGGGGAATGTTGTATACAGGTTCAAACAGGGTTGCAATGTTTGGTGATTTTGCTGAACTGCTGTTTTGGCTTTTTTTTCTTTCTCTTTTTAGTCTTTGTTGTCAGGAAAGGCTCTCTGGTTAGGAGAGGAGGGAGGGCATTTTGGGAAATGAATGTAACATAAAACAAAAAGGCATCAATAAAAAAATTTCTTTAAATGAGATATCTAACTTTTAGCCCCTTGCCACTTCCTTCTTTCTCTTCTCCCTGCTGATCTGACTTCAGACACCAGTTCTGTCTGGTTGCTTTGCTGTCTCCACGTCTCCTCCACACTCCTTAGCCTGGCATTCCAGGGCCTCTAAAGTCTGGCTCCATTTACCTTGGCAGCTTCGACTCCCGTCCTCTACCCACACACAGCCTCTGCTCTGGCCCAAGCAGCTTACTCAGTGTCTCCTGAAAGAGCTTCCCGTTTTTGCTAATGCTACTCTTCCCACTCTGAAATGCCTTCCCTGCCTGGTTCTCCTCAGCCCATCCAAACTCTTCCATGCCTCAAGGCCTAATCCCACCACCTCTGAAAAGTCTTCTTTCACTACTTCTGGTTGAAAAAGATTCTTCCCTCTTCCCAATTCCTCCAGCATTCACGGTTTGAAATAATAATAACTAACATTTATAAGTGCTTTATAGATATGATCTCACTTGATCCTCAAAACCACCCTGGGAAGCAGGTGATACTAGTATTCCTATTTTACAGGGAAGGAAAACGTAATATAACATAGCATAATATGATATAAAGTAATATATGATGCAATATGATATAATGATATGATATGGTATGATCGAATAGAATAGGGTAGGATATAATAGGATATGATAAAGGGGCAGCTATGTGGGTTAGAAGATAGGGTGAGGGGCCTGGAGTCAGGAAGACTCATCATTCTGAGTTCAAATCCAGCCTCAGACACTTCCTAGCTGTGTGATCCTGGGCAAATCACTTTACCCTGTTTGCCTCAGTTTCCTCATCCGTAAAATGAGCTGGAGAAGAAAATGACAAACCATTCCACTATCTTTACCAAGAAAACCTCAAATGGGGATGATATAATAAAATAGGATAGGATATAATAAACTTATAACAGAATGCAATATAATTCAAACTTAGAGTTTGGAATAATATTTACATAGCCCCTATTACACGCTGGGCATTTGTGTTAAGCACTTTACATGTTTTATCTCACAACAATCCTGGAAGGTAGGTGCTACTAGTATTCACATTTTGCAGATGAGGAAACTGAAGTGAAGTGACTTGCCCAGGCTCATACAGTTACTAAGTGCCTGAGGCCAGATTTGAACTCTGGTCCTCCAGACTCCAGATCCAGTGCTCTTGCCACCCCCCCCCACCTAGCTGACTCACTGTAAGCACTCAATTGTCACCTGCCACTTAACAAGGAAACAGAAAGCCTCCTCAGCCAAGCAGAGGATGCTTCGTTTTTGTGCCTGGCCCAGCGCTCCCCATACAGCAAATGGTTAACAAAGGTTTGTTAAATTCATTAAAGTTACAAAGGCTCTTATTTCTTGGTATCTCTAGTTATCATTTCTCCATGGGGTCTTTAGTTATGGACTGAGAGATAGGAAGACTTTCTGCCTTAGACACTAGCTTTGTGACCCTGAGTAAGTCATTTCAATTCTCCATGCCTCAGTTTTCTCATCTGTAAAATAAGGGGCTAGGAAAGTAGATGACCATTACATTTTTATGTGGACTTACTTTGTCTATTAGAATACTAGCTCATTGAGAGGATGGGGTTGTCTCCTTCTTTGTGCTTGTATTCCCAGTGCCTGGCATGGAGTAGGTGCTTAACAAACCCTTGTTGGCTGACTGATAGATTGACTGAACCCCTGAGAGGCCATCCAACGTCCTTCAGTGATTCGACCTCACAAGGCAGGCAGCGCCTTCCCACTGTTGCACAGCTCTGTTACAAAGATCCATCTTTACACTGAGCTAAACCGCTGCCCTCCCTCTCCCCCGACCCCGACTTCCTTCCTCACTGCTCCCAGCACAGTGCCTAACCCTGATACAGCTATTTAATAAATCTTTGGTGTCTCTTCCCAGACACGCGCCCGCGGCTCCCCTAAGCTGATTGGTCAATAAGTATGGAAGCAGAGATGACCTGGTTCTCCAGGCTGGAAGGGAAGGGGAGGGGGGGTGACAGGAGGCCTGAAATGACACTTCCTGTCACAGGTTGGCCCAGAAGGCTCAGCAGCTTCAGTCAGGTGCTCCCACATGGTGACGGCTCATTGTGTCTTCTCACCAACTCCAAGGGGAAAAAAAAATAACTTTTCTCACTTTCCTTTTAAATAACAGATCTGGATTCAACTCAGTTCTCCCCACTTCTGGGGACCAGCTTTCAGGAGACTAGAGGGGATTCGTTAATCATGTTAGAGGATACACTAAATATCCTGGAAGGCCCCTTCCCACTCTGAGACTCCCTGATTCTCTTCCTGGAGCACATACGGTTCTCACTTGTATTCCTGGCCAGGAACAACATCGAAGTAAAAACAGCCTACAGTAGCATCCCCATCCTTTCTGGATCAATCAATCAACAAGCATTTATTAAAGTACCAGACGTACATAGATCAGTGCCTAGCACTGATCACACCCAGGCCCTTCTGATTCACCTAACTTCTGATGCCTCTATCTCTTTCTTTCTTTTCTTTTTTGTTTTTTTTTTAGGCAGTCGGGGTTAAGTGACTTGCCTAGGGTCACACAGCTAGTAAGTGTCAAGTGTTTGGTCTGAGGCCAGATTTGAACTCCAGTCCTCCTGAGTTCAAGGCTGGTGCTCTATCCACTTTGCCACCTAGCTGCCCCCAAGCCTCTATTTCAAAAGAAGAGGATATACACTATTTTCTGGGACCTGTTCTACTCCTCCCTCAAGGCATAGGGCTGATTTTTTCCCTTCTGGGAAAAGGAGGTTTTAGAGCATACCCACCAGCTGCTTGCTGCAGAGGAAGGCACAGTGACTCTTGAGTCAGATGCTTTGGGTTCAAATCCTGTCTCTGATGCTTACTTTCTCTGTATGAACCTGGGTAAGTCAAGCAGTCTCCTTGGGTTTCAGTTTCTTCATCTGATAGATGAAGGAATTGACCTAGGGGGCCTCTGACATTGATTTTCTCAAATCTGTTGGACTCAGCTCATTTCTACAGCTATGGGAAGGATTGTCACCCTTAAATTCAACAAACATTTTTCAAACACTACAGTTAAAGTCCTATGCTAAAGCTGAAAGTACTAGCTGTCCTGATGATAAAAACTGGCAATAATAATAGGTAACATTTCTATAGTTCCTACTATGTGCCAGGCACTGTGCTAAGTGGTTTACAAATCTCATCTCATTTGGCCATTACAACAACTCTGGGAGGGAGGTGCTGTTATGATCCCCATTTTGTAGATAAGGAAACCAAGACAAATAGAGGTTAAGTGACTTGCCCTGGGTCATGAAGCTAGTGAGTACCTGAGGCCATGTTTGAACTCCAGTCTTTCTAATTCCAGCCCCAGCACCACCTACCTCTGTCAAGGAGTGTATATTCTCCCGGGATGAAGTGGGTGGGGACTGGATGCATGAAGTACCCAGATCAGTACAATCAATCACTCAATATTTATTCAGGACTTACCATGTGCCAAGTACTCCAGGGAAGAGGGTAACTGGAAAACGAAGAGAGGCAGAGAGAACACTGGAGGAGGGGGTGGCACCCCCACACTGAAGAAAAGCCTCGAAGCACCTAGAAAAGGAGAGGAAGAGGCCGGCCCCTCAGAGTCCAGGGCCCTGACTATTCTGATGGGGTCCAAAAGCCAGCAATTTCTCTTTCATGGGGAAGTCTGGAAAAGCAATCCTTGCTTAGGCAATTGATATACTGAGTCTTTCAGCTCCATAACATGGAATAAGGGTAGGGAACTGATTTTTTAAAATAAATTTGTATTGATTATTTTTATATCAAAATTTCCAGTGTATTCCTTCCCTCCTTCACTTTCCAGAGTCATCTCTCATGATAAAGAGTTAAGAAGGTGGCACCAAAGTTCAGCAAAACCAAGCAGTATGTTGGGAAAGTCTACAACATTCCATCCCATAGACCCCCACCTCTGTGAAGAAACGAATGCAAGGCGTCAAACTTTAAAACCACATTCAGTTTGGATTGCTTTGCTCTTGTCCTTTCCCTTTATCTTGATGCAGTCATTTTACATGTTGTTTTCCTAGTTCCACCTACCTTGCTTAGCATTAGATTATGTTTCCTCTGCTTCTTTGTGTTCATTTCTTCTTACAACATTGCTATGTTACTACTCTTTGATATTCACAGACCACAACTTGTCTGGCCATCCCCCAACTGATCAACATTGTTTCCAGGAACTGGTTTTGCTTTTATTTTTAAATCAAGGATTTCAGCCACTTTTCATTTCCTTTTTTCTCATCTTCCAATAAGTTACCAAATTTGGTTGATTCTTATCCCTCACCTCTCACCTGGATTACTGCTTCTCCCCACTAGTTTTCCTACATTCATTTTCTGTTCTGTCCTACATACTCTCTTCCCTATTCCTCCCTCCCATGCTCATTACCTGAATTATTATCCCCCTTATTGGGGTCGGGGGGGGGGGAAGGGTGTGGTGGTGGAAGGAGTTTAACATTCATCATGCTTCTCTCCAGCTTACAAGTCTGCAATAGCTCTCTACTCCATAAAATATAAACTCATTTTCAGTCAATCAGTCATTCTACTGTCATGTCTAAGTCTTTGTGACCCCATTTGGGATTTTCCTGGAAAGATACTGGAGTGGTTTGCCATTTCCTTCTCCAGCTCATTTGACAGATGAAGAAACTGAGGCAAACAGGGTGAAGTGACTTGCCCAGGGTCACCCAGCTAGTCAGTGTCTGAGGCCACATTTGAACTCAGGAGGATGAATCTTCCTGACTCCAGGCCTGGCATGGCTGCCCTTTACAAACTCATTACCTTGGCATTTAAGGCCTTCCACCACTGGGCTCCCACCTACCTTTCTAGCCTTATTTCACACTGTTCCCTTTTCTACATTCTGGCCAAACCGGACAGGGCTGCTCCTAGAGTTTGCTGCCCCACCTGGTCTCACTATAAATAAGGAAGCTTGTCTCTAGACTTCCAGCAATGTCACCATCTGACCTTGGTTCTCACTTTCACAATCACTCAACTCTCCTCTGGTCTTGCCTCTGACACACAGTACTTTGTGAGGGAAAGGAACAAGCCCTACTATGCACCAAGCACTGTTATAAGTAAGTGCTTTCATAAATATTATCTCATTATCTCGAGTGATCCTGAGTGAGTTACTCTCAGGGCTTTAGGCCCTTTCTAAGAAGGTGCCAACCTGCATCAGTAGGAACTCATCTGGGAGTTCCCCAGACTTCCCGGGTAGGTCTACCTACTCTAAAGGGTAGATTGAACCCCTCTCATCCCCTACATCTAACCTGAGTTCAAAATACTCTGTAATGTAGCTCACAACTAAAACCAAGTGGGCAAGCGGCTCTCAGTTATCAGTATTCAGGTTATCCAATCCACCTCTGGCGTCCACCTGTCACCCAGCTCTCACCCGTAACTCCAAGAAGCGGTAGTGCACACAGCAGCCACACCCTGGTAAAAGCATCTCTACAGATGGGCTAATCCAGGTCGAGGGTAACCCACAGCCCTCAAATCCGTTGGTGAGTTAGGGGGGCATCTACCCCAAGTCTATGCAGACCTTTGCCCCAGTAGAACGGGCAGAGGAGAACAATTTATTTCAATGGCCATCAGGGTGGAGCACTGAGAGTTTGGTCAGACATCAAAGATGCTGAGGGCATTCACTGCAACCCGGGCCACCGCCACTTGTTCTGACTTTTGTCCTGCTGCTGGACTTTGATGACTCTGGGAGAGAAAGTGAGGCTGACAACTGTGCAGCTCTGCCTGACTTCAGTCTGATTCACATGCAAATCAAGACATCACTCCATGACGTTTTAGGACGAACAGCAGCATCCTCAGAGTGCATGGCACACAGTGGGTACTTAACAAGTGCTCATTGCCTTCCCTTGCCTCTTTCATGACGTCCTCAAGACCATAGGCTTTCCAGGGTAGATCTAGGACCCCCCCCCCCGCAGGAATCGGACTAACCTCTGACCTGGACATCTGAGATCTTGTGTCAGAACTTCCCCAGCCTCAACAATGGGGCAGGAGCATCCACTTATCCATTCGGCATCGCACATCCTTTCCCCGCTATGGATGTCTTGATAAGACCTCTAGTTTGTGGCTTCTCTGTCATTCGGTAGCATCACCAGATACTTCCATCTGCCCAGTTAGGCATTTAGGTCAGTTCCGTTTCATATCAGTCTTTTCCCCTCCAGCCACAATGGGCTTCCTGTCCCACCACCCAACCCTCCCCCATCCTGGCCTCGTCTCTTTTCTGGATTAGGGTAATAATGGCCTTCCAGACTGGTCTCTAGCCTACTTGTTCCATTATCTCTCTCCTAGCACCGAGGCCCAAACAAACCTTTCTAACCTACAGGTTTGATCATGTTACTCTGTTGCTCAAAAATGTTCACTGGCTCCCCATTGCCTACAGGATGAAGCGCAAAGGCTCCCAAACACACACTTTTCCCCACTCATAATCACCTGTGTACATTTTTCTCCTCCTCCAAGGCCAGAACTCAGATGCCACCTCCTCCATGAACAAAGTAGCTAGAGAACAATAGATACAATTGTTCCAATAAACAAACAATAAACAAACGGAAACAACTGAGAAAGGCATCTAAGCTCAGCTACCAGAAGTGGTTCGGAAGGACAGATGATAAAACTCACCTCCCTCCTCTCAACAGAAAGGTGGTGGTCTCCAGGTATAGGAGCCGAATTCACTATCAGACAAGGTCACTGTATCTGTGAGACTGCTTAACAATTCTGTTCCAAGGAAGGATTCAATGGTAGTCAGACTGTGACCTAAAACTCACGTAAAACTTAAACAACCATTTGTTAATCAACAACTGTGGGCCAGAATTCCAGAGGATAGCAAGAAGAGATAAGAAGGTTTTCTTAAATGCAATGCAAAGGAATAGAAGAAAAAAATAGAATGGGAAAGACAAGAGATCTCTTCAAGAAAATGGGCATGATAAAAGACAAAAATGTTAGGGACTTAGAAGCAGAAAAAATTAAGAAGAGGCAGCAAAACTATTTCAGAAGAATTGTAGAAGAAAGAGCTTCCCATCACTGATAACTACCACGCTGGAGATACTGATCAGTTACAGCCAGAGAATGAAGTCAAGTGGGCCTCAGGAAGCCTAGCCAACAATAAGGCTAGTGGAGGTGATGGGATTCCAGCTGAGCTACTTAAAATCCTAAAAGATGATGCAGTTAAAATGCTGCATGCAATATTGGAGCAAATTTGGGAAACTCCACCGTGGCCACTGGATCGCAGAAGATTGGTTTATATCCCAATCCTAAACAAGGGCAATGAAAGGAATGCTCATTTTACATGCCAGCGAGATTATGCTTAAGATTCTGCAAGCTAGGCTTCAGCAATATGTGAACCAAAAATTACCAGAACAGTGGGTTGGTATTCTTTTTCTTTTTTGTAAATTTTTTTATTTTAAACTTATACAGAATGAGAAAAGAAAAAAACACATTGCCATGTACACCATATGAGAGGATTCAATAAAAACAATAAATTCCTATTTCAAGAAAACCTACATAATATATACTACGTATTGTTTTCAAAACTGCCCAGTTTTGCTTCCTTTTTGATTTTCTTTTGTTTTCTGCTATGCACTTTTTACTTTATTTTTTCCCTTCCCTCCCTACCCTAACCCTAAAGAAAGCTACAATTGTGGAGATATATGTGTGTGTGTACACACACACACACACACACACACATTCTATAAATATATACATATATACACTCATACACACATATGTAAGATGGTACTATGCTTATTCCCACTTGTCACATATTTCTCTGAAAGTGGATAGCATCCTCCTTCAAAATGTCCAAGTCTTTTCATATTTTTTGAATCAACCAGCTCATTCTTTCCTACACCACAACAATATTCCAACCCAATCACATCCTATCTGAGAGATGGCCTATGAAAGTTTCTCCCCGCAATTTTCTGCATTCCTTCTATTCTTGGCTACATTGGTTTTATTTATACAAGAAATTCTAAATTTAAAATAATCAAAATTATCCATTTTACACTTCAGCAATGCTCTCCCTTGCAGCCTGTGCTTGGTTTCAGTCAATCTCTTCTTTAGGACCCCCTAGAGGCAGGGACAGCTCTACGCCCCTTGCCAGCAGGAAGCAGTTTCAGAAGCCAAGACTTTTGCCCCTTACCCCAAAAGAATTTGGGTCTATTTTTATTTGGGGGGGGGAATGATGGGGGTGGGGTCTGAACCCCTAAAAGGAAAAGACCAGGTCTTTGGGATCTGGAAAAGGAAAAGCCCTGGACTTTCCTACACGGCCAAATCTCTGGCATTCTCCTGAGGCTATAATCCTATCAACTGACCTTTCATTATCACCTAAGACCAATTTCCCAATTCTGTTACCCTTAACCTAGCCTTAGCCCACCACTGTCTTATCTCCCTAAGCCCCCCAGCCACTTCCCACCCTTAATCCTATCTAGGCTCCATTCTCCCTTAGCCAGGGGTCTAGGTTCCTGGTGTTCTGTTCCTAGGTTCCTCAGTCATCCTAGACTATTTGGCCACTCCTAGATCCCTCCCACAGTTTTTCTATATATAAGGTCCATCTGGCCTCCTTTAAGGTGCTCAGATTCTTAACATCTGGCCGCTTGCATGAGCAATACAGATACTTAGATTCCTTAAGAGTGGCTATAATGGCAGATTCTTTAAATCTTATCCACCCTAATCCATAAACCTTGTCCTTGGCTGAAAAACAAACAAACAAAACACAACACTCTCCCTTATAGTTTAAGGTCTGATACTGCTGAATTTACTGAAGTTCATTTGGAAGAGCAAAAGGTCAGGAACTTCAAAGAAACTAGGAAAAAAGACATAAAGGAAGTAGATTCAGCAGGCTGGTTTTCAAAGAGGCAGGGGAAGTAGAGACCAAATTGCCAACATTCACTGAATTATGGAAAAAGCGAGGGAGTTCCAGAAAAACATCTACTTCTGCTTCATTGACCACACTAAAGCCTTTGACTGTGTAGGTCACAACAAAATGTGGCAAATTCTCAAGGAAATGGGAGCACCAGATCATCTTACTCATTCCCCAAGGAATCTGTTTTTAGGCTAAGAAGTAACATTTAGAACCAAAACATTAAACTGATTGGTTTAAGATTGGAAAAGGAGTATGACAAGGTTATATATTGTCACTCTATTTATTTACTTTATATGCAGAGTACATCATGCAAAATGCCATACTGAATGAATCAAAAGCTGGAAGTAAGGTTGAGGAGAAATAACAACCATCTCAGATAGGCAGATGATACCATTCCGATGGCAGAAAGTAAAGAGGAATTAAGAAGCCTCTTGGTGAGGGTGAAGAAGAAAATGTAAAAGCTGGCTTGAAGCTTAAAAAAATAAAAATAAAAAGCACTAAGATCTTGGCAACTGGTCCCACCATTTCCTGGCAAACAGAAGAAATGGAAGCAGCATCTGATTTTATATTCTTGGGCTCAAAGATCACTGCAGACAGTGACTGCAACCATGAAATTAAAAGATGCTTGCTCCTTGGAAGGAAAGCTTTGGCAAATCTGGACAGTAAAGACAGAGACAAGACCTTGCTGACAGAGGTCCATATAGTCAAAGCTATGGTTTTTCCAGTAGCAACGTGTGACTGTGAGAGTTGGACTCTAAGGAAAGCTGAGCACTGCGGATTTGACACTTTTCATGACACACAAGGACTAGAGGTTCAGGTCCTATCTGTCACTTCCTTCTTGTGTGACTTGGAGCAAGTCATTTAAACACTCTGGGCCTCAGTTTACTCACCTGAAAAGGGCTCAGAAACCTCTAAGGGCCCCTCCATTTAAATCAATGATCCCATGATTCCAGTACACTGGGATGGAGTAGCAATCCAGTGAGGCCAATACTGTAGATTTGTTCCCTGTATCAGCTTCATCCTATGAAGGAACAAGGCCATGACCACAGACCACGTTGCTAAGCCTAGCCAAGACATCTTGGACAATCGGGGCCTGTCTGTGCTCCTGTCCAGATGGAAGAAAGAGTGTGGGTAGATCCAGGGAAAACCATCAGCTAGAGGCACAGTGGATAGATAGCTGCATCGACAGTCAGGAAGGCTTGAGTAAAAATCTTAACCTCAAGCAATCACTAGTGTGTGACCTTGAGCAAGTCACTTAATTTAAAATGGGGATAATAATAACACCTGGTGTTGCAAGAACCAAATGAGATAATAATTACAGTGTCTAGCTCATAACAGGTGCTATAAATGCTAGGTATCATCACCATCACCATTAATGTCCTAATCACTGGGGAAAAAAACCATTTAAAATGACAAGTTTGATTGCTGGTGTCCATAGCTATCTGCAGAGTTAACTTTCCAGCTAAATGCATAGCTCTGCAAGAGACAGAGACAGAGGAAGAGAGAGAGCGAGAGAGACAGGAGAGAGGAGACAGAGACAGAGAAAAAGGGAGGAAGAGGGGGAGAGAGTGAGAGAGGAAGAGAGAAGGAGAGGAAACAGAGACAGAGAAAAAGGAAGAGGGGGAGAAAGAGAGAGAGAGAGGAGAGAGGAGAGAAACAGAGACAGAGACAGAGGAAGAGAGAGAGGAGAGAGAGAGGGGGAAGAGAGAGCGAGAAAGAGAGGAGAGAGAAGGAGAGAAACAGAGACAGAGAAAAAGGCAGGAAGAGGGGGAGAAAGAGAGAGTGAGAGAGAGAGGAAGAGAGAAGGAGGAGGAGGAGAAGACTTCCCACAAGGACCTCACTTTTAAAGCAAAGAAAAACCTAGCACATTTAATCCATTGGCCATAGGAGGGAGGCAAATGAGGGGTAGAGGGGAAAAAATGGGAAGCAAGCTCTGGGACTGATCACTGGAAAAAAAAACAGGAGGAAGGGAGGGCCCCATCTTGGAGCCAAGCTGCCCACGGGCCTCTCCAATACCTGTGACTCACTCTAAGGAAAGGAGGGCCCTGTCTGTTGGGGGCGGCTGTCTTCACCCACAGGGTCGAAGGCAGAGGCTGAGGAAGGAAATGAGGCAATCAAGACAGTTTGGCAATTGGAAGGCAGGCCAATAAATCCGGGTTTGGGTTTGTCTTTTTTAAAAATCATAGGACTTAGAACTAGAGGGGGCCTTGGAGATTATCTAGCACAATTCCTTCCTCTTACAGATGAAGAAACTGGGGACAGCGAGGTTAAGTGCCTTAGCCTAAGTGACAGAGGAAATAAGTAGCAGAGCTGGGATCTGAACCCAGGTCTTCTGACTCCCAATACAGTGCTTCCCGCCACCACAGCCTGTGTCCACTAAACAGTTGATGCCCAGAGGGTGTAAAAGCACCCAACTGCTAAGAGATGAGATGCCATCAAAGAGGGGCACTGGGTCTCCTTTGGGCAGCTCATAACTTCTCCAGGACTCAAGTTTTCTCATTGGTGAAATGAGGGCTGGTCTGAACTCGATTCAGTTCAAATAATGAACATTAATTAAATCCCTATTGTAGGCAGAACCCTGTGATGGGAAAGAAACGAGATTGTAAGACAATCCAGTCTCTACTCTTGTGGAGTTGTCTAATCACAAGATCTCACACACACACACACACAAATTCCTTATAAATGTTTTAAGAGAAATTTTTTAAAAATATGCTATGAGCAGCTTGAAGGGATGAAAGATTAGATAAAGGGAAAGGCTTCCTTGAGGAAGCAACAATAGCTGGGATTTCCACAGGCTGCGTGGGGAGAAGGGACAGGGAACAGCATAGGCAAAGGCACAGAGGTGGGAACATCCAAAGGACAGTAAGATGCCTAGTTAGGCCAGAAAGTAGAACATGTGGAAGGGAGTGGCATGAAACAAGGACACCAGGACAAAAGTAGGGTAAAGCCAGACTGTGGAGGGCTTTGAAAACTAGGTAAAGGAAGTTGAACTTTGTTGTTGAGACTTTTCAGGCATGTCCGATTCTTCACGACCCTACTTGGGGTTTTCTCAGCAGAGATACTGGAGTGGTTTGTCATTTCCTTCTCCAGCTCATTTTACAGATGAGGAAACTGAGGCCGACAGGGTTAGGTGTCACACACCTATTAAGTGTCTTAGGCCTGATCTGAACTCAGGAAGATGAGTCTTTCTGACTCCAGGCCTGGTGTTCTATCCGCTGAACCACCTAGCTCCTCCCAATATGGAGTTGGAAGGGTTGAAGTGAGTAGAGGAGTCATATGTCCAGCTCTGTGCATCAGTAAAGTAAATCTTGCTGCCAAAGGCACAGTGACGGGCAGTGCATGAAGCCTGGAACATGTAAAAAGAATAAACCGAATAAATTTTAAAAAAAGCATCTGTGGGGGCAGCTAGGTGACACAGTGGATGGAGCACCAGCTCTGAAGTCAGGAGGACCTGAATTCAAAATTGGCCTCAGACACTTACTAGCTGTGTGACCCTGGGCAAGTCACTTAACCCCAATGCCTTTAAAAAAAAAAAGGCATCTGTTATTATGTCTACTATGTGTTAGGCACCTGGGATATAATTACAAAAAGCAAATCGGTCCCTGTCCTTTGAAAGCTTACATTCTGAAGAGAAGACAACCCACCAGGGGAGTGGTAGGTGACCAGAGAAGGCTGTTTTGATCAGGAAAGTGACAGAGGTCATGAGTGAAGTCACAGGGCATTTGATTGACCTGTTCTTTCCTTACATCTGGACAGAGGCCAGAATAACTATGCAAGTAGAGTCGGCAGGATTTGGCAAAGTGTTGGTTCTATGGAGGTTAGGGAAAAGGGAAAGAAAGAGTGTTGACAGACGCTGATTGTTACACTTTTCTTTGGACTTTTACAGAAAGGGCAAAGATATAATTTCTTTTCAGTCAAGACTTGTTACTTCATATATAATTAAATTTTTATATAATATTAAAAAAAAGAAAGTGTTGAAGATTCAAACTTGGGAGACTAGGTGAATGGGGGTACTCCTGACAGAAATGACAAAGTCAGGAGTAGATCTGTAAAGAAAAAAACTTGGTTTTACACACGATGAATTTGAGCTACAGCTGGGACATCCATGTAGACATGTGTGCATGGAGGTGAAGGGTCCTTGTAGGTTTATCCTTATTGGTAAACCATCATATTTTAAGATAAGGAAAGTATGAGGTTGGCCTGGGGCTTGGGACAGAGGTCAGGGCTGGGGAGGGAGAGAGAGAGAGAGAGAGAGAGAGAGAGAGAGAGAGAGAGAGAGAGAGAGAGAGAGAGAGAGGGAGAGAGAGAGAGAAGAGAGAGAGAGAGAGAGAGAGAGAGAGAGAGAGAGAGAGAGAGAGAGAGAGAGAGAGAGATTTAGGAATCATTTGTGTAGAGCTGGTCATTGAAGTCATGGGAGTGAATGTGATTGCAAGGGGAGAAAATAAAGAGGCAAAGAAGAAAAGCAAGGACAGACTCTTGGGAAATATCAAATAAAGGTTCAGAAGAGGCTGGCCAGGGAGACAAGCATAATGACCAAGACATAAAAAGAGAATAAAGAGTTCAGAGGTCAAGGGAGGGAAGTCTTCAGGAGAAGATGGCCAACAGTGTTGAAGGTTGCAGAGGGGTCCAAAAGAATAAAGACTGGGGGGGGGGGAGAAGACCAGTATGATGTGTCCATTAGGTAGTCTTTGGGGATCTCTGAGAACAGTTTTATTAGAGTGGCAGAGATGGGAATGAGATTGCAATGGGTTAGGGAGAATGGATGACAAGGAAGTAGGAACCACTGGACATAGATGCCCCCCTGCCCCCCAATTTTAACAAGTCCCTAGTATTCTAGGACTAGAAAAACAAATTCTGGAGAAAAGAGTAGGAACACGAATGTCAGCCTGCAGCAAGAGGAGAGGAAAATACTTTTTTCATCCTAGCCAATCCAAGACAGGGTAAATACAGCAGGGTGCCAGGGTTGAGCATCTGCCAGAACAGAAATGACACTAGAGGAAAAACTCAAAAACAGCTCTTTAAAGCTGCCTGGTTCTTTCTGTTTCCATAGAGCTGCTGCTACCAGCCAGCGGGCACCATGCCCATCCCTTAGTGGGCAGAGACTGGACTTGGGCATTATAAGCTATGTGGGTTTGGAACCCACTTCTGCAACTGATTAGCTATGTGACTGTGCATAAGTCACTGACCCTCCTGGGGCCTCAGTTTCCTCATCTGTAAAATAAGGAAACCGAATTAGATTCAATTCAACTCGCACTTTTTTTAGGCGATTGGTTAAGTGCTAGGTATTGGGGATACAGAGACAAAAAGGAGTTAGTCCTTTCCTTCAGAGCTTACAAAATCCTGGGAAGTGGGGAATATACTCAAGAATAATTTTGGTAGACAGTAGGGGGAGGGGGCAGGTCCGGTTGGCACTAATGACTTGGAGAATCAGAAAAGACTTCTTGTAGAAGGAAGCCCAGCTTTGCAGTAAACTAGTTTCCAAGAGACTGAGGTGAGAAGAGAGAGGACATTCCAAGCGTGGAGGACAGACTGTACGAAGGTACACAGATGCAACGTCACACACGGGGAATGGTAAATGGAGCACTTTGTCAGGAATGCCGAGAATGGAAGGGAATAATGTATAATCGGCTTGTAAAAACAGACTTTCAACAACTGTATCCCAGGGGCAACAGGGGACCACTGAAGCTCAGTTGAGTTCTAAGGTCCTTTCCATTCCTAAGTCTATGATGCTATGACTCTCTACGGTTAGCCAGTACACGCATCTGGTGCATGTGGTGAGCCACTGGATGGTACCCTGGTGTAGGCTGCCCCCTGCAGGGGAGCATCAGGGATACTGGTTATTTATACTAAAGATGCAGCATAGTGAACGTGAGCTTTCTCCCACTTTCCATTTGGGCAAAGATGACGCTTTCTTTGTCTTCAATTTCACCATCTAAGGAAGGCCTTGGGACTTTCTTCTGGCCCCAAGTAAGTCCCTGGCTATTCAACTTCAGACCAGTCACAACGAAGTCTCGCCTGGCTCTCTTGGGTCTCAGTCTGGCCAACATGGTCAGCTTAGCTGTACACAAAGGCCACTGCAGGCAGACCAGCCCAGGAGCCTGGGCTAGTTTCATTTTGACAAAGCTATTGGCAAGCTCAGAACGGAAAAGACTGGTTCCTTCATTAGGGGGATTAGTGACAGCTGTTGTTCTCCCTGTCCTTCACACCAAAGCCCAGCCTTCCTGCTTGGAATAACACACCCCTCTTCTGAAGAGATCCATCTATCACCCATTAAGAGGGAGCATGGTATAAAGGACAATGATGGTTTCAACTTGAGTTTAAATCCTGCTTCTGATACCCTGGGCAGGGTGATTAACCTTTATATGCCTCAGACTTTTCTAGTAATGGTTACTACCCTCGGAATTTCTCACTCTGAATCAACCCCAAATCCTTCTCTGTGACTCACTGTTAAGTATGTGGACACTACACAAAAACAATGCATAGCACACAACCAAAGTCTGTGGGCAAAGGATATTCATTAGCTCACATTGTTAAGATATCTTTAAAGTTATCACCTCGGAAAATAGGTAACATGAGTATTATTACTATCCCCCTTTCCACAGATGATCAGTTCACTGACTTTCCCAAGATTATAGTTACACATTTAGAGCTGAAAGGGAGCTGAGAGGTCACACTGCTAACTCTCTCATCTTGTAGATGGGGCAAATAAGACCCAGAGAAAGGAAAGACTACACCGAAGGACACACAGGAAGTTAAACAGCAGAATTCAAGTTCAACTCCTGCCTCCAAAGTCAGCCCTCCTTCCACTGGACCACACCCACTGCCTCTCTAGAGGAAATGACCACACTGCAGATCCAGCAGTTCTGGGAGACTGTAGAAGTGATTGACCCCTTCCCTAATGGGCACTGTGGCTTCCATCCTGTTAGAAGTCAGTGGCATCTCCTTCCGTTTCCTACTAACTAAAGAATATTCTAATTATGGACAGTTAAAGAGAGAGGACCCTTATTTGGCATAAGAGTAGCACAGAAAGGAACTACGTCATCCCCTCACCTCACCCTCACTAAGACCTGGACAGAGACAGAGACATGGGATAAAGCAACATGAGACAGGGTAGACAAAGGAAAGAGAAAGAGGTGGAAACATGGAGAGATGGAGGGAAAACAGTGTACTGTTAGAGAACGCACCATACGGTGGAAAGGATGCTAGCAATGCCTGGGAAAAGAGGCCATGGCTCAGCTATTTAATACTTGTCTGTGACTTCGATCTCTTCATCTGTTAAATGAGAGGCTGGAATGGTCGATCCCTCTCCTGTCCAATTTTAAATCTACAAGACAAGGAATGCCCAGCTTTTAGTCCACAGGAGGCTTCAAGGGGTTATTACTAAAACCTACCATTCTTTGAAATATTTAGTTAACCATTGTCCACAGCTCTAATCCTCAATCCTCAGGGCCAAGGCTCTCCCAATGCCTGACCCTGACCACCTGCCCCTTCTTTGTGCTCTGCAGCTGCACCCCCCCCCACAAGGTCTTGCTGCCTCAATTTTCTATCCATAGCGTGGGTGCTTAGAACACAGTAAAGGCCCAGTGTACACTCCTTGATTCATTCATTCAGGCTCATCTAAAAGGACCAGATCTCTTCCTTTGGGACAAGAACATACCAGAAACAAAAAGCTTTATTATGCACGTTAATTACCAAGAAATCACGATCCCTACTTGGAAGACCACCGCCCTCTTGATGAACACGGGCCCTTTCTTCGGTAGCCCTTTCTTCGGTAGCCCTTTCTCCGGTAGCCGTGATGACCGAGACCCAGTCCCTCAGTCCCAACGCCAGAGGGTCCACACCCACTGGGCTGGGCAGGCCCTAGATGTACTTGTAGACGACCTTGGTGGGCAGCGTCTGCAGGCTCAGGCGCACGGGGCACTTGTAGAAAGTGGACAGCAGCTCCTCGCTGTAGCCCACCAGGAAGTACAGCTTGGAGGGCTGCATGCGCTGCAGCAGCAGCAAGCAGATGACCAGCTGGTTGGCCTGGCGCTTAATGACCACCTCATCGGCCAGGCAGCCTGGGAAGGTGCCGTACAGGAACTTGCGGAGGAACACGTCCTCCACCGTCCTCTCCGCAGCCCCCTCCTCTCCGTCCAGGTTACCTGGGGATGAAGGACCCTGAGCACCCCACCCCGCCCCTGGCCCACGGACCACCTGGGGGGTGCGGGGCTCCCCAACTCTCGGCTGCAATAAGGGGCCCTCCTCCTTATCGGGTGAAAAGGGCCCCAGATTTCAGCAGGAAGCACGAGGTGGGGGGGCCAGGACGGTGCTCTGTCCCTGCTTGGGGGAGGGTGTCAGGGTTGTCGGGGGATTTTTGGGGGGGGTCACGGAAGGGGTAGATGGAGATCAGTGGGAGAGGCCAGCCTTACACTCCGCCCTGGAGGGGGGGTCGCCGACGCGGAGACCGTGGAAGGTGGGAGCAGAGCGCCCCTCTCCCCTCCAGGGGCACCCAGACCTGCGACCTGGGGGGAGGGGTCCCCACTTACTCGTGTGCAGAGACAGCCAGCCCTTGCGGTGAGCGATGTAGTGTGGGGGATGGGCCTGCTCGTAGGTCACCGGCTTGTCCCCCTTGCCCACTCGGACCCGGGCCGCTCGGTTCTGGGGAGGAGCCGACGTCACGACCTGGAGCTTCCATGCCCCCCCCACTCGCGCCCCTTCCCGCGTGGGCACCCCCCCCCACGGAGTACACGCTCCTCCTCCCCCAAAGTGTTCGATCCTCGCCCTCTTCCCGCGAGACCGCTGCCCTCCAGGGGCACGCCCCTTCTCCCTCCCCCAACCCCCACGCGCGCTCCCCTCCCCCCTCGCCTCACCTTACAACAAACAGCGGTAGTGTGGACGCCGCGGCAGACGAACAGCACCTCTGGGACCCCGGCGACGGCCACCTGGGGTGAGAAGAGAGGAGAAAAGTGACGTGCAGGATGCGAGACCACGCACCCCCCGCCCCGTGCCGCCTCTCGCGCAGCCCCACTCACCCGCAGTCCGAACCGGCCGCCGCACAAGGGCGCCGCCATCTTGGGACAGGCATCGGACGGCGGGGGGGAGGTGCGGAGGACGCCGGGGCTATACCAAGTGGATGGGGGGGTAAACCCTGCGGGAAGGAGCCGACGCTTCCGGTGCGTTCCTGGAGAGGAGCAGGCAACGTTTCGAGAAAGGGGAAGGCCTAGAAAGAGGGGCAGCTTGCTGAAAGGAGTGACTGCAATGGCCTGAAGCCTCGTCAACTTAGAGCTTAGTGGAACATCCTCCCCCCTTCTTTTGGAAGCTAGAGGTACGGTCTGGGGTCAGCGAGAGGCCTAGGGCGGGCGAGACCAATTGAGACAGAATTGGGAGGGGTAGAGGCGGATCATTCTATCTCGCGGAGTCCAAAGGAGAAACGTTTCCAGTCTCAGAACCAGACCCTGCGCTCTGTGCGCTGCGAGAGGATGAGGAAATGGGCGTGGCTTCTATTTCCTTCAGTGAGAGGAGATTAATGATGACCTAACGGGGAAGCCTCTCCACACGCCGGGACTGCAATAATAGCTACCATTTACCAGCGGCTTTTAAGGGTGCCAAAGTGCATTTTGCTTTATAGTCAAGGTAGATAGCCCCTTGGCTAGAAGTCCTGAGTTCAAATCCTACTTAAGCCACTTCACGACCAGTTCCTCCCTCTATTTCTTTGAATTTTACTCCAAAGTCTTTTCCAGCTCTAAATCTATGACCCAGGAGATAGCCTGTAAATAATTGCCCATTATGTACGTGCTAGTGCCTGGGATACAGTGACGCAGCCAGCTAGGCAGACCCGAGTTCAAATGCAGCTGTTTGACCCTGGGCAAGACATCGGTGAAATGGGTGAAATGGGTGGTAGAATGAGATAATTGTGAAGCATTTTGCAAACCTTAAAGCGATATTTAAATGCTAGCTGTTGTTATCATCATCATCTAAATAGAACAGCCTGTGGTTTTTTTTGTGTGTGTGTGTAAGGCAGTTAGGGTTAAGTGACTTGCCCAGAGTTACACAGCTAGTGAGTGTTACCTGTCTGAGGCTGGATTTGAACTCAGGTCCTCCTCACTCCAGGGCCAGTGCTCTATCCACTGTGCCACCTAGCTGCCCCTCTGCTTATTCTTAAGAAGGCTACTTTCCAGTGCTTCCCATTGGCCCAGAGACTTGCAGTTTGTAAAGGGCCAACTTGACAGTCATTGGCCAGAGAAGTCCTCCCCCTTGCACTGATGGGGGCTGTGACTGGGTCAGAGCTCTCCTGCTCCTGAACTTGAGTATCTGCAATTTGCTCACTGTGTGATCTCTGCCAGGCCTGTCTTAGGGCATTACTGAAGTCCTCTCCCCACCTAGCTGGGCAAGAACCCTGCCCCTCCCCTCCCCCTTCCCCCTCTCTTGGAACCTTGAGGCACTTCCGGGACCCTTCTCTGGAACTTGTAGGCCCAGAGAGTGACCACCAGTGACCCAGGCTAGAGGTGTCAGAGGCTGGAGCCCGGTCTTCTGGCTCTCTATCCATTACTATTTTCTGCCTCTTATAGAGATGATGATAATAATAATTGATGATGATTATAACTCATTTTTCAATTCTACTTTAAGATTTACAAGGACAGTTTGGTGTTGCAGTGGATAGAGTGCCAGGCCTGGAGTTAGGAAGATCCGAGTTCAAATGTGGCCTCAGACACTGACTAGCTGTGTGACCCTGGGCAAGTCACTTCACCCCATTTATTCCTCCTCTGTAAAATGGGGACACGCTGGAGAAGGAAATGGCCTAAAAACCCCCAGGGATGAGATCACAAAGAGTCCGAGGAGACTGAATGAGTGAACAAAAATAAAGGTTAACAAAGTGCTTTCCCCACAAGCTAGTGATGTGTATAATGTAAATATTCATGTGGCCCATTTTACAGATGAGGAAACTTCCATTAGATGGCATAACCTTCAGGCACGAGCACTGGACTTAGGGCTGCCAATTAATAATGATTCCACTTTCAGCAATAGAGTCTTCCTTTCGAGGCCTGAGGGGATAGTCTAGAATCTGAATTCTAGATCATAGCAGCATGAACTTTAGAGCCAGCAGGAATATTAGCAATAATGGAGGCCCCTGGACGGGGGGGGGGGGGATGATGTCTCAAGTTCCTTCTGTTCTCGAGGTGTAAGGATTCCATGACTCCCCCCCCCCACGCTCCAGAATGGTGAGCCCCTTCTGCTGGAGGAATGTTGGACCAGCCCAAACAAGGGGGGAGATTCCTAGTAGAACTGGGCATTTGGGCGTGAGTTTCCTTGAGATCAGACTGATTTTCCCCTAGATTAGAGTGGGGGGGTTGAGAGCCTGGAACACTGGGGTCTGTAGTCCCCTAGAGACAGTGTTCTCCCACTTCCAAAGGGAATGGGCTTTAAAGGGGGAGAGAGGGGCAGACCAGTCCTGCAGGAAGTTTTTAGCCAAGCTTGAGGGAAGAGTCTTTCAGTGGGAGCAGCTGGGCCAGCAAGATGGCCTAATTCAGGCCCTTGGGTCCTTCTGCCGGCCAGGCCTTTGATCAGTGGAACAAAGAATTCAGACTGAAGCTGCTGAGGATGAAGGACCCTGAGCCCTCAGCCCTAAGAACTGAGGGATGACAGGAAAGGCTTCAGTTCCGCTCTTTCCCTTGTTGTCTTGTAGCCACTTACAAAAAGTCAGTCATTTATTTATTTACTCCTGAGTTTTGTCTGTTATAATTTACAATTTAATTAATTTTTATAATTAACCATAACAGCTTTGTGCTACATATCTGTGCCTTAATTTCGAGCTGGGAAAGGCAGAAATGGAGGATGCCAATGGCTAGTTGGAAACACCCAGAAAAGATTTACTGAGAGGTTACAATGTGACAGGTAGCATGCTATCTATATAGCCAAAACATTAGGTTTCCCTGCCCCCTCACTGGAGATTGCACAAGCTAACTGTGAGATCATACAGTTAGATTTAATTAACAATTCTATAAACTCCCAAAATGGCAGGAGAGACTCATGCACACCCAGAGCAATATGGCACCAGGCCATGGTGAGCTATTGTCATTAGAGACTGGGGTCTCCTGTCAGAGAAGAGCAGGATGGAGGAAGTGCCAAAGGGAAGGTCCTGCCCAGGGCCTCTGCCAGGAGAAAAGCATGATCTGGAAACAATTTCCTTTGTCCCTTTTTTATAGGGAAGGAGGAAGTTTGAAAAAAAAAAAAACAAGAAGGCCAGACCCAGCCAGGTTTTGCTCCCTAGCACCACCTGCTGGTCGCTCTAGTGTGGAAACCGGAACTCTGAGCTTGGAGCCTGGGACGCCTGGGACGCCGCCCAGTTTTTCCAGTAACTGTCAGCTTGTAATGTTAGGGGGGTGACCATGCTCCTGGACCCTGGCTTCCATCATCTATTAAAAAAAAAAGATTGCTTCCAGCTCAAATTCTATGATTCTATGCAAAATTGGTGTAAGCTGTCATTATGAACCCCTAAGTGTTAGTAAAGGAAGAGGAAAAAATGAAGAAAATCGGACACTTTTATCTAAAGGATTTGGCCAAAGGCACCATTAGAGGAGTGAGCATCTGGAAATGTTTTCTTTCCTGTGGGAATTCCTTTAGGAAAGGTTGTGTTTGGTGGTGTCTACCTCTTCATGACCCCATTTAGGGTTTTCTTGGAAAAGATGCTGGAGTGGTTTGCCATTTCCTTCTCCAGCTCATTTTACAGATGGGGAAATGGAGGCAAAGAGGGTGAAGTGACTTGTCCAAGGTCACACAACTAGGAAGTGTCTGAGGCTGGATTTGAAATCCGGGAAGAAGAGTCTTCCTGACTCCAGGCCTCACACTCTATCCACTTGTCCACTGTGGGTATTATTGTTATGTTGTTGTTTTCATCTTTTTTGATGGAGATTCAGACAGAATAGTCCTGGGACTAGTCACTCTCCTGACTCTTCAGCCGGTCAATAAGCATATTTATTCAGCACCTCCTAAGTGCGGGGCGGGAACTGTGCTAAGTGCTTTACAAAATACCTCATTTGATCCTCACAACAATCCTGGAAGGTTGCTGCTATTATTATACTCATTTTACAGTAGAGGAAACTGAGGCAGACAGCTTCAGTTAAGAGATTTGCTCAAGGCCACATAGCTGGCAAATGTCCGAGGCCAGATTTGAACTCGGGTCTTCCTGACTCCTGACCCAGCGTTATGTGTCTACTGCAGCACCCAGGAAGGAAAAAAAACCTTTTTCTAATCTGCAATATTATTCCCCCCCCCTTTTTTTTTTAACTTTGGACCTTTTCCAGAAAAATCCTCCCAGTTGCCTTTTTTCCTCCCCCAGTTTAGAATTCTGGTCCCTCCTGGTCACTCCCTGGGCTTTTCTTAGCCCTTGCTCACACCTCAGATCGTTTCCTGACTTCACTTTCCTCCCTGGGTGACCTTTTTACACCTAAACCTTCTCCGTTTACCTTCCCTCTCACCCTGTGTGTGAGATGGTAGAAAGTGTACCAGATTTAGTGCTAGGAGACCCAGTAGAATGGAAGCTCCCTAAGGGGAGGAGCCCTTTCATCGTTTTATCTTTATGTCTTCTGTACGTGCGTAGGGACGGGCACCTGGTGATGAATGAAGGAATCCTCCTTCCAACACTTCTCAGTTGTGTAATCTTGGGAAAGTACTTGAGCTTGAGTTTGCTCCTGCGTAAATGGGGAGAACGTCGCCCTCTTATGCCGTATCCTCACCCTCCCCGATACTCGGTACCACTGGCCTCCTTGCTGTTACACCAACAAGACATTCCATCACTGTGGGCTCTGGGAGTTTTCTCTGGATTTCACCGCTGGCTGGAGTACTGTCCCCCTCACTTCTGCCTCTGGCTTCCCTGGCTTTCTTCAAGTCCCATCTCCTGCAGGAAGCCTCCCCAATCCCGATTAATTCTAGCACTTCCCATCTTTTAATTATTTTCTATTTGTTCTATGTATAGCTTGTTTGTACTTAGCTTGTTGACTCCCCCCATTAGAGTGTAAGCTCCTTGAGGGCAGGGACTATCTTTTGCCTTTCTTTGTGTCTACAGCACTTATCACAGTTCCTGGCACATAGTTGGTGCTTAATAAATGTTTATTGACTGATTGACTGGGTAGTATCCTAGCACTGGTGAACTTTCCCATGGCTAAAAATTCAGGCTGTCAGGGAAGCCATTTTTTTCCCCTTCCTTTCTGACACAGAGGGTGTATGTATAACTCAGAGTTTTCTCTCCTTTAACATTTTACTATTTAAAGGAGTATTTTTTCAAGGCCAACTCATTATAAAATCTGATGTATTTTGATTTGTGTATATTCTTGCTTGGTTCTTTATAGGGAAATTGCAATGAAGGAATGAATGAATAGATGAGAATACATGGAACCTAAACCTCAGACCAAAATATGAGAATTTTCACTTGCTGGGGGCCCACAGCAAAGTACTGAGAAATTCAATGATTTTGATTTCTGATTTTGATAAACTTCCTAAAAAAGGAGCTAAATTAGATTCACCATCACCTCCCTCCTTTGAAAACCAGGTGAAGAACCATCTTTTGCTTTCTGCATTAGGGCTGGGACTATCAGATAACTTGTCCCCACACCTCTACTCCTCCACCTAACTTTTTTCCCTGTGCCCCCATAGGGGTAAAATTTATCATGGTGGTGACTAGCCACATAACCATCTGAGAGAGAAAAACAGGTGTGGTCACACACGGGCAGTAATCATAGGCAAATTTCCAAGGAGATGAGGGCAGAGGCTTAATTTTCTATGTCTCACTCAAACCTTGCCAGACAGCTCCATCTGGTGGCTATAGCCACTTTTATTTTTTTGGATACAACAGACCCTTCTCAACAAATGAAACCCCATATGAAGTATGTAGATACAAGAAAGATCTATAAATTCAATGGGGTGTCAGTAAGGGAAATTCTTCTATCCTTAGCAAATAAGTCCTAGGGTACAGCTTGAACCCATAAGCATAAAACTTGGACTTGGAAGAGGGCAGGGTAGAAGTAATTTAATTGAACCCCCTCATTTTCTAGATAAAGAACTAAAGCTAGAGAGGATAAGGAGCTTACTCAAGGTTATACAGGTAAGAAACACAGTTAACATTTGAATCCAGCTCCTGTGACTCTGGTTTTCTTGACCCCAACCTCAAAAGATTCCCTTCACCCCTGACAAAGTTTATTGTGATAAATAAATATTATCCATTGATTGATTGTGAAACTCTGATTTGGGTGAGTGTCTGAGAAACTAGGTCAGTTCTGGAATTTCCCTGTAGCTATGGATACAGCCAAGATGGCCTGTACCTGTGGTCCAGTTTTCTCTGGGACCACCTGGACCATTTGAAATTGAATAGTAGATCTGGAATTTTCCCATTGTCCTGGGGAACCTTTGTAGTATGGACAAACGGGTACTATGGCCTGGGATAGAGAACTCCTCCAGGGTCTGCTACCTCCTGAAACGTGTTATCTGTTCACTTCCTGATGTCCCATAGAAGCTGATCTCAGGGAAAGAGGGGGCAAGACATTTACCGCATCATGACCTGGTTGCTCATCCATTGCATTGTAAGACTTTCAGTTTCAGCCATGATAGTCTAGACATCAAATGGATCAATGGAAAAATCAATGGATTTGGCATCCAAGGACCCAAGTTCAAATCTTGACCTTGACATTTCCTACTATGTGACTTTGGGCAAGTCGCTTGACCTGTGTGGGCCTCAGTTTAGTATAGGATCACACAGTCTTAGAGCTAGCAGGGGCCTTGGATGTCATAGCATTCACTCTTCTCTGTTATAAAATGAGGAGACTAGGGCCTAGAAAAGATAAAAAAAAAATAGCTCTGAGAGAGGCGGGATTGGAACTTAGGTCTCCTGACTCTGAGTCTGGCACTCTTTTCTGTTGTTGAGGAGGTCAGGTGTGACCTTGAAAGTTTCTTGCAGCTCTAAAAATCTCTGATTCTGTGACTTTCTTGACAATTGATTTCTGTATTTAGTTCCTCCATTTTGGAAAGAGTAAATCTGAATTGTAGAAATGTTAAGGCAGATTCCTAGGGTCACACCAAATCATGGACATTTAGATTAATTATCTCCATTTTCTCCTCGGGTCTGTCTCTTAGAATCTCCACTTTCCTTTAAAGCTTAGCTCAAGCATCACTTCCTACATGAGCTTTTTCCTGATCCCCCAGATCATAAGATTCAACAGACCTTAGTGAACTGTGTCAGGGCACAGGGTGAAGCCTGCTGGTCCACTGTCTTACTTCGCAAAGGATTATAGTTGCCACCTCCCTGTTCATGCATTTCGTAGAACAGCCCTAATCCATGGCTGTTGGGAAGGGTATAGTGGGGTCTACAGAGGTATACTACAGCAGGACTCTGGATTATTTCCCATGGGAATGGGGATAAGGGGCTAGCATCCAACTAGGAGAGGGTGTCCCATGCCTGATGGGCATGGGGCATCAGGTGGGCTGGGCTAGGGGAAGGAAGGGCTTGGTCCCTTGTAGGGCCTTTTTTCTGGGCCTTAGGCACCGACTGGTGCCAGGTGAAGCCACTCAGTACCTGCTCCCATGTGGCCCATCTTTAAAAAGTCAACCCAGCAGGCACATTTCAGGTAAGCTGGCCCGCAAGCGCAGCATCATCATGACTTTACACCTCCAGTTTGGGGGCATGCCTCTCTGTGTGTATCCTCCCTTTTATACTATATAGACATCTCTGAATACTCCTCACATGCACACTAACCACGGTGGAGCTACAAGAGGAGAGAGTCCCAGGACCCCTGTACCGCAGGCCCTGCAACTGCCTGCCCCTGCTAGCCTCAGATGCCCTCTCCTTTGCCCCACTCACTGCCATGTTGAGGCCAGTCTGATCCAAGGTACACCAGCTGCCTCCTTACCTGGCTCATGTCGATGCCCTTGCCCTCCTCTGACTTGGGCATTTCCATCTGTCCTGGCACCTCAGCTGTGTCCCAAGATGAATCGTCCCATTGTACTTGGGCCCACCCTGTCCTTCAGGGCCCCACTCTGTCCTGTGCTGAAAGTAGGCAGGAGCAAGGCTACGAAGCAAAAGCAGCCTCTGAGAGCAAGGTCTGGGATTGGAACAGAAGCAGACCAACCCCCCAGGGCTGCAAGGTGGCCTTGAAACCGAGGCCTCCCACAGGAAACCCTTTGTGTGCTTCCTGCTGGAGGAGTAAGAGAGGAGAGGGCCCCAAGGAAAGGTCAGCCCAGAGGCTGAAGGGAAGCAGGAGGTGAGATGGGGAGGAAGCCAGACAATGGATTAACCTGCATGGGAAGAGGGGGTGACCTGTCATCTGGTGCAGTGGAGAGAACCCTGAAGGTCCGCAGCAAGGAGTTCTGCACTTGGAGCAGGGAAGACCTGAATTCAAATCCTGCCTGACAAGTCACTTAACTTCCTCATCTATAACATGGGAATAATAATATGTCAGGCAGCTAGGTGGGACAGTGGATAGGGCACTGGACTTGGAGTCAGGAAGACCTAAGTTCAGATCCTGCTCAGACACTTGCTAGCTGTGTGACCCTGGACGAGTCACTTGATTTCTGCCTGCCTCAGTTTCCTCATCTGTAAAATGGGGATAATAATAGCACCCATCACTCAGGGTTGCTGTGAACATCAGATGAGATAATAGCTCATTTTACCACCTTAAGGAGGGCGAGCCAGCCTAAGTTTCTAGACATTTCAAGAACTGAGACCAGGACTGGTTTTCAGGTTTCTGTTGCTTAGGTTGCGGACCTCTCCCAAGGCTCAGGCAGAGAAGCTGGAACCAGTCCTGATGGGTCGGGGGAACCAGCTGAAGTTTGGCTCAAGGATTTTCTAAAGGGAGAAGGATTCTGGGTCTTGGAACAAACCAGACAGTGCTTGGGGGTTCCAAAGATATCAAAATAATTTCCTATAATGCTGGTGAAGGAACTGGGGAGGTTTCTGTGACCTAGAGAAACAGGGGCAGGTTTGGCAGTTTCCACAGCAATCACAGTGATCCTGTCTAGCACTTCCATGGCTTTTGAAAGTTTGTGAAACACTTTACCAGTGGGATCTCATCTGATCCTCACAATCCTGAGACCTCAGTTGCCATTTATAGACTAGGAAACTGAGGCAGACTGAGGTTAAGGACTTGCTATACAGGGTCATACAGTTAGCAAGTGTCTGAGGTAGGATTTGAACTGGGGTCTTCCTGACTGAAGTCCCGCATTCTACCCATTGTGTCTCCTAACTGCTAAGAAGAAATCTTCTATCACTGAGGGAATACGGAGAGCCCAAGCTGAAGCAATCACAGGCCTGTAGAGTTCAGGAGTATCAGAAACTCTTTTCTGGGGCCCAGGGAGAAGACTTTTCCTAGACCTACCATCAATAGTCAAAATAGGTTTTTGAGATCTCAGGTTATCTTTAGGGGTTCATGTAGATGAGGAGCGCCCCCCTCCAAAGACTGAAAGAAGACAGCTAGAAAACAGTGGAAGTTTACCAGATATGAGGGGGACCAACAGGTGAAGGTTTCTGGGACTTGAAGAAGTCAGTAGAGGAAGGTTTCTGATGCCCTTCACAAGCCACCATGGGCTTCAGATTGGGGGACGCTGGGTGTTCTTGAACCCTGGAGTCCAGGGAACTCTTCTGGCTTTGAAGGAGGGTAAAAATGTAGTAGGAAGCTGCTTTTTAGACATAGATGGTAAGGAAGGTTCTATGGTCCAGGTGATGTTGTTTGTCCATTCTCAAAGAGGACCAGTGAGGATGATGTCTTGACTTGCAAGTGAATTGGATTTAAATCAGGCAGGGCTGTGCAAAGTCACCAGTCTCACTCTGTCCTGCAGAATCATTGGACTGCAGGGCAAGACGTGTCAAGACAACTGGCCGTGATCCAGCTCCAGGTGACAGAAAGGGAGCCACATTAGAAGATATCACAGAATCGCAGTGGGATGGCATCTCAGCTGCCATATGGTCCAGCCGGTATAGGAAAGGAATGCCCATTATAATGGGCAGCTAAGTGGCGCTATGATGCACAGAGTACGGGTCTTAGAATCAGGAAGGCTCATCTTTCTGAGTTCAAATCCAGTCTCAGACACTTACTAGCTATGTAACCTTGGGCAGGTCACTTAATCCTGTTTGCTTCAGTTTCCTCATCTGTCAAATGGGCTGGAGAAAGAAATTGCAAATGACTCCAGTATCTCTGCCAAGAAAACTCCAAACGATCATGAGGAGTTGGACACAGCTGAAAAATGGCTGAACAGCCCCATTATAATATACCCAACAGGGGGTTCGGCTCCTTCCTGGAGAACTCCAAGGAGGGGAAGTCCATTCCACTTTCGGACAGCTCCAGGGCTCATCTTTGACTCCTCGGCTCAGATAAGGACAAAAACCCCAATGACGGGAAGATGGAGAATGGAGGCCTTTTATCCAACCCCTGGATCCAGAGACCCAGACGCAGGACAGTGTTTGGTTATTAGATCATGGAGGGTGAGCTCCAGGAGGGCTTGGCCAGGGTCTGAGATAATGGGTCACCATACCATCAGTGCTCTTTGCCGGTGCTTTTGGTCCCAGGAAAAGAAGTAGGATCAAGAGAACTGAAGGGGGAAAAAAAGCAAGGGGGGGGTCATCTTGGGAGAGATGGAATCATAGAATCAAGTTTCAAGCTGGATGGAACCTTTGAGGGCATCTAGTTCAATCCCCTCATCTTACAGATGAAGCAGCTGAGGCTCGGAGACCTTAAGTAGCTTTCCTATGGTCACACAGCTAGTAAATATAAGAAGTGGTATTTGAACCCAGGTTTTTCCTGATGCTAGGTCGTGTGCACTGCCTTCTGTACCACACTGTCTTAGGGTTGGGCCTGGACATCAATGGTCGTTGTGGCTCTGAGGCCTGGCGACAGTCCACGAGGAGGGTGCCAATAGTTAGAGCCAGGCAGTAGTTAGAGTTCTGGAGGCCAAGCCATGGGAGATTAAGTGGATTCCCCAGGGCAGAGGCAGGCGGTAGGTTAGAAGATCCGGTAGCAAGGCCTCAGAGATCAAGAAGCTGTTAGGGTCCCCAGACAAGAGATTTGATCTAACCCTCAGAGGACAATGGTAGCAAGAAGGAAAGAGTGGGAGAGAAGGAATGCCCCCATAGACACTGCTGCCCAGAGAAGGTGACAACGAGGCATCCTAAGCACAAACCAGAAAAGCCTTTTAAATTCAGGGAGGCTGGTCATACAGGGCCTAGCTCAAGCAGAGAAGCCTCAGCTGTTCCTGCTGGCTCAAGACCTCCCTTGGTTGTTATAACCCACAGACTGCAAACTCAAAAAAGCCCCAAACTCTGATAGCAGCATGTAGACCCCCTGGACGTCCACTTTGTCAAGGTTACCCTTAGACTCTGAATGGAGGCTCCTTTTGGGGACCCAGCTTGCCAGTGTAAGTAGGAGTTGGGAGAGACACTCATCGCTTAGAGTTGCGACACTCTTAATGATCAATACCTTCTAAGCCCCACCAGCAGCCTTGGGTTTATGTAACCCAGTAACGCTAGTCAGCTGAACCAGATGCAACAGAACCCAGGCAGGGGAAATAATAATAATAATTATTATATTAATAATATGTGTTATAATAAAAGCTTTACATTTGTAAAGCCAAGAACTATGCTTTATAATTATTATCTCATTTGATCTTTGCAACAACCCTTGGGAGGTAGGTGCTATTATTATCCCCATTTTACAGATGAAGAAACTGAGGCAAATGAGAATTTAAGTGACTTGGCTAGGGTCACACAGCTAGTAAGTATCAGAAGCTGGATCTGAACTAAGGTTTCCCTCACCTCAAGCCTAGCTTTCTACCCACTACACCACCTATCACAGCAGGAAGGGGTCAGAATCCTTACAGTGAGTCTGGACAGTAGGCTTGAAACTCAATATCAAGTCCCCGACTGTGTGAGCTAGGGTCCCTGTGTGTATTATTTCCTCCCAACGGCCAGACAAGCTCTTGGAACGTGGATGGGCAAGGCGGCTTCCCTGGCTGAAGTGGGTGTCCAGAGGCCAGAAATCAGGGCAGGGCTGGATAATCAGAGTAGGAAGGGAGAATGAAATCCTAACCATGCGATTGGGTGCAGTGGACTTGAAATTCGAAGATCTTGTCTCTGCCATTTACTCCGCTTTGTGACCTTGGGGGCCGGGCACATAAACTCATTTGGCTCTCCCTTCCTCATCTGGAAGATGAGGACATTGGGCTAGACAGCCTCGAATGCCCTGTCCAGCGCTCAGTCTAACGTCCTGTGACAAGGTAACTTTGGGGTGGCCATACAAGATTACTTGATGAGATTGGCTGGCAGCCCCCACCACCGCCACTGAAAAATGAGATGAGGACAAGCAAATTCTGCTGTGCTAACAAAGTCACCCCACTTAGAGCTAATCATAGGCTAGTGTTTGTCTAATTGCTGGGATTGTTGAGATGCCAGCCTCCAAGTGTTTGGGTTATTTAGGTACTCAGGCAGTGAGAACAGCCAAGGAATGGGCAGACAGGCAGGAAAGCCTGAACAGGAACCAGTAACATCTAAAGAAGAAGGCAGCCTCAGGAAGAGGGTTGCCTTTTTGTATTTGTATTTTGAGTATGTGTTTTATATGACGGTGGGAATTTCAGGTACTGAATGTGTTTTCAAATAAATTATTAGATTTCAGGACCCATATGTTAGTCCATCCTTTTGCCTTTCCCAGGAAATAAGGAGCATTTGGAGAACTTCACCATAACTGAGAAGCTCTTCCATTGTTCGCTCTTTGCTTGGGACATCTTCCACGCCAATGGCAGTTCCTTTAAATGATGCATCATAGAACGGTAGGAAAAGCTCTTGGAGTAAGAGGACCTGGCTTCTAAACCTGCCTTTTCTGTTCATTGTGTGACCTTGGGCAAATCACTGCCCCTCTCTGGGCCTCAGTTTCCCTATCTGTAAAAGGAGGGGGTTGGACTAGTTGGCTTTGGAAAACCCTGTTGCCTCGAAATCTACCACCATGTATCTCTCCCTGTTGTATACATCAGCTGGTGTCAATATTTAGTGGATCACTGAACAAAGTTATCTCTGTAATCGAATATGTCACTGATTCCTGTTTAATTCTACAGCATCTGCGAAAGACTCACTGTTTGAGAACTTCTGGCCGTATTTGGTTCCGCTGACTCAAATGCTTTAAAAAAAAACACACACACGCTAACACAACAGGACACAATGGAACCCAGTATCCTCTACCCCTCTTCTCTCAGTCAGCTGTGTGAAAGTGAAGATGGGATGTCAATGCAGAATGGAGGAGCCCCAGGACACTACAAAGTCTCCGAATTCCAGCCATAGGAGAGAACTCAAGCTGGAAAGCGAATGGATAAGGAGAGCATCCGGGCCGTGACAAGGCGCTGGAGCAGCCGGCTGGTGGAATGTGGAATCCCCCTAGGACAGGCTGCAGACTCGTCTTCGGAGCCTGGCTTCGGCGGAGCTTTCCAGGCCGGTCTCGAGTTACTTGCCTTCATGCAGCCGATATTCTGGCGCTGCGTGACATTCCACCTTGGGACTCCATGTCATCGTACGGTTTGTTCCACATCCCTTAGATGCCTTCCCTCCTTCTGGAATCCCTGGCTTCCTTCTAGGCCACCTCCTCTGAGAGGCCTTTCCCCATTCCCCGCCTTGTTGGTGCTTTCTCACTATCCTCCCCCCGGGAAATTATTTTGTATTCACTTGATATACTTTTGGCATTGACTTAATCTGTGTACATGCTATTTTTCCCCAGCGTAATGGAAGCCCCCTGAGGGCAGGGGCTGTTTCTCTTTTCATCTTTGTATTTCCAGGGTCCATCGAAATAATACAGGGTAGGCACTTAGTAAATGCGTTTTGAATGAAGTCCACCAATATGTGTATCTTGTCTGGACCTGGAATTGAGTAGCAGGAGGAGGATTGCATTTGGGAAATGGCTATGTTTTCTCATGATCCCAAACTACTCAAGATGATGGAAATCCACCTCTTTCATACCAGCATTCCCCTTGTGATACTATCATGTTAATATGATTTTGGAAGAATCAAAATTACAAGTGACCAAAGAGAAAGTAGGTACAATGCAGCTTGGGACCAACCCCAAAAGCTTAGCACAGTGCCTGGCACACAGTAGGCATTTAATAAACGCTTGGTTTGACCGAGTCGAATGTCAAAGTGAGCATGAAGGACATCATAGGAAATAAGTATAAATGGGAAAGGAAGTGGGTTGATCATACAGTAAGAGTGAGGATTTACAGGTGGACATCCTGAGTACCTCCTGCTACACCCTAAACCTTTCTCAATCCCTCTTCCTTCCAGGGCCTTCCCTTTGCTGATTATTTCCTGTTTCTCCTGTGTCTACCAGGTTAGCACGTTTGTTTGCGTGTTATCTCGTCCGTCAGATTGCGAGCTCATTGAGGGCGGAGACGGTCTTTGGCCTTTCTTTGTATCCCCACTGCTTAGTATAGTGCCTGGTACATAGGCATTATAATGCTGATTGACTATGAGGAGAATCCGAGGAAGGCCTCTACCATGTCCATGAAGGATGAATGGACCAACAGCTCATACTGAAACAGGTATGGAAATACAGTCTTTACCAGGGGTGGAAACACCCCCTTCTCACCCCTGCCCCAAGGAAGTCCTAGATCCATTCTCCCCACCCCCACCCCAGTTAGAATGGAAGCTTCTTGAGGGCAGGGACGGTTTCATTTTTGGTTTTGTATCTTCAGCACAATACCTGACACATAGTAGGCATTTAACACTTCACTGAATGCTTGCTTGATCTGCTCATGCAGACAGGTCACTATAGTCTTAAGTATAAGTGGGAGCACCGTGATATTAGGTGATTTACTCAGGGTCATGGAGCCAGTTCCAGTCAGAGGTAGGAACCCAACTGGAGTGGGAGCTCCTTGAGAGCAGGGACTGTCTTGATTTTTCTTTTTATTCTCAAACTCATAGCATATAGTTAAGGCTTAATGAGGGCTTTTTTCATTCATTCATCCATCCATCCATCCATCCATCCATCCATCCATCCATCCATCCATCCATCCATCCATTCATTCTTGAATCCAAGGCTGGTCCCCCCTTGGCCATGCAACCTTTTTCTGTGCATGTGGGGTCATAGATTTAGGGCTGGATGGTACTTTAGAGGCCAAGACTGAACCAATGCCTGTGTTGAATTGAGTGGAAAAGTATTTCCTTTACCCTCTGATGAGGAATTTTACCTATGTCTTGGCCAAGACATCTCGGTATTTTTGTCCCATTTCCTTTTTCTCCAGTGTTCTCAGCTGCCCAAACTGCCTCCCCCTGGTCATTTGCAACCCTGAGTACAGCACAGATATCCCATGGACATCCTGGGGGAAAGAATGACTCCTGGCTATCAAGAAAGCAGTGAGGTGTGACACTTTTATGGTGACTTTCTGAGGTATTCCAAGTTTACAGACACACTCTCATTCATCCTCCTAACACATCAGGTGGGCATTCGGATTCTCAGTTAGGAGATAGGAAAATTAAGGCACAAACAAGAAGAACCTGCCTGTTATCACTCGTTATTAGCAGAGAAGTCAATAAATAAAGTGCTTTGTACCCCTTGGGCCCTTGGCAGAAAATGTCAGTCCTGTTCATTCTAGCCAGGGACATCATTCATGCTGAACCCCTTGGTCAGACAAGAGAATGACCCTCCCCTGAGGAGAGGGGACATTGGGCTATCTCTGCACAGTTCCCTCTACCCTCCCCACCCCCTGCCCTGGGCATTTACAGTCATCTAGGACAGGCAGGGCTGTCCTGGGTGAGGACCATGCCATTCCACTAGGAGACAGAATGGAAGGGGGCTAGCCCTTATGAAGTGCCTGCCAACCTGGGAGCAGCCTTGAATGGTACTAAGCCAGAGAAGAAAATAGCTGCTTGAGTGTTTCCTTCCTAGGCTTTCAGGGCCCTCAGATCAGCGACGTTGGAGGCTTTCTGTATTCCTGATAAAAATGCTCTCTCTCTTTCTCTGTGCTTGTCAGTGCAGTAGCTGGTTTGGTGGGTGCTTTGTTCTCTGGTCCTAGGAGGATGCCAACCTTCTGATCTGTTCTTTCCCGCGTCTTTCTCTCCTCTAGCAGGCTCAGACGCCAGCTGCTCTTTCTCCAGGAAGTCTCTCCAGGACCACAAGCTTCATTCGTCATTCCCCATGAGGAGAGGTCCCTCCCAGCAGCTTGGTCAACAGCTCTCATTTCCAGGGGTCTCTGCCTTCACAGCCGCCCCACCAGCTCTACCAGGTGTACGATGTCTCTGTGTTGATGACACACTCCATTTCTGATGTTCTCTAGAAGGCATCTCTTCAACTCAAAGACGGCTTCGCAGTAGCCCAAGCTCACCGGCGCCATGGGGGGCACTCCGTGCCATAAGCGAGGGATGTGCCAAATGTGCTTCTCAGGGTCGCACAGGACCATCTTAGAAAGGGTCCGCTCCTTCTCCTGCTTTTCCATCTCAGCGACAGCCTTGCTCAGATCATTCAGCTGTTCTAGCAGCTGTTTCCTGTCTCTCAGGTTGGGTCTGGGGACTGGCCCATCACTGAGGTCCTGAGACACAAGTTGACAGTTGGGAACATGCCCCAACTTTTCAAGCTTCAGAAAGGCATGGAGGGCAGCCAGAGGGGTGTCCTTGGCTTCGGCCATGCTGACCACAGTGATATTGCTGAGCCCCATAGCAAGAGTGGCCAGGGACACCTCTAGCTCATACCTCTCCCCCCTGGCAGCCGTGGCCCCACCCGTCAAGCCCCCAGAGTCGATCACCAGAATGAAGTCGCAGCCCAGGTCCTGGCGAAAATCCTCTGTCACCGAAATGAGCTGCATGAAAGTGCCATGGGGTTTGTAGCTCCTGCTGGTGGCAAACTGGAGCCCAAACATGGTGTTGAGTAGAGTCGATTTCCCTGTGCCCTCTGCTCCCAGCACTGAGAGCACCAGCAGTCGGGGTCTGCCCTCCAGCCGGGCATGAAGTTCCCTCAGGATGCCTGTCACCCATCGCAAGGGAACACAGCAAGTCCCTCGATCCATCAGTTCCAGCGGAAAGCCACTCAGGACCAGCTCTGAGGCCAGGCCAACAAAGTGTGTAAACCGCTTTTGGCTTTCCGCCATCTTCCCCGCCTCCACGAGGTAGCATTCGGCCTCATAAAACTGCCCCATCTCCCTTAAAAAGTGCTCCACCCCCAAGGAAGCTGGCCAGAGCTGCTCACTGAGCTCAGCGGGCTGGCTGTGCTTTGGTCCCAGGGTAGCAAAGGCCTCTGGGGGCTGCCGCCGGCTCTGCCTGGCCATCTCCTCCAGCTTCAGTTTCATCCATCCCAGGAAGAACTGCTTCTCTACGAGGGAAGGGTTGGCGATTCCCTTGATAAACTCCTGCATGCCGCAGCCTGGCTCATACCGATTCTGGTGCATCCTTAGGGTCAGCAGTCGCTGCCTGAGCTCTGACTTGTATTTCTCTGGAGAAGAGTCCCCAGCCCTCTGCAGCCGGCAGAGCTCCTTCTCTACCTGAGCGATGTTTCTCCAAGGGTCCCCCTGTAACCAGAGCTTCTCCCTTTTATACAGCTCCACGTCCTTGATGTCTTGGGTGATTTTCTCCACCCGCTCTCTTGCCTTTTGACACTCTTCACAGTCCTCATCCACCTTTAGCCCCAGGGTCCGAGCCGTTTCTGCCATGTCCTCCAGGGACACCTTCCTACTTGCTGATTTGATGACATTCACTACAATGGCCTGGAGCCTCTTGACGAGGCGTTTGCTGTCCGTGCTGCTGACCTTCACCAGGACGTGAGAGTAGTCCATTTGAAGGACAGAGACCAGTTTATTCAGGAACCTCAGGTTGGCATTGCGTTTGCCCCGGTAGGGGCTAAGGATGAGGTAATATCGAGTGGTCGACCCGCTCAGAGAGCACAAGAGCTCATACTCCTTTTGGCCAATGTTGTCAGTTAATATGAAAACAGCTGATGACATCTCGGTCAGAAGCTTAAACTGCTGCCAGTGACTTCCAATCTCACCCCTCAGATTGGCAAAGGCAACGGGTTCTGGGAAAACGTCCGTGTTCTCTTTGCTGCTGCCTCCTGGAGAGTACCAGGACATCTCGACCAAGCCGTCGGCGATCTCTCGCGCATTCGCCGCTGATGGCATCTCCCGGTGGCAGAAGTAGTCATGAGGCTGGTGGTGACAGGGGCTCATGACAGCATTGAGGAGGTGAGACTTGGAGTGGCTGCTGATGTCCATGCGTGCAAAGGAGATGATTGGTACCCTCGTGAGCACCAAACTCTCCTCTCTCAGAGTCCTGGGCCCCCCTGGGGATTGCCACCACCACGTCCTCATCACCCCCCTCAGGGCCCACAGCAGGAAGGTGTGGTTTTGGCTCTCTGAGTCCGGCAGGACTACAGGGAGGGCAAACTGGCAAAGAGACATCTTGACCAGCAACTCCTGCTGTAGAAAATTGTCCGAGCAAAGGAGAAGTGCACAGAGTAGGTCCAGGGGATTCAGCGGCACATCGGGGGTCGTCACCAGTTCAGTGAGAGAATAAATGTCCTCGGAGGTACCCCAGTATATTTCTTGCTCATCCATCTGCATTTCCTTCTCACCTGTCCTGTCATCCTGGGGCAAGTCCGATAGCAGGGTGGTGTTTCTGACTTCTGAGTTGAGAGCCAACAGCTTTCTCAGGAAGCTCCAAGGCAAATCACTGGGCACCTGGGGTGCCCAGTTCTTCATACTGTCAAAACTGATCTGCCGGGCATCCTGGAGGCTGAGTTTCCTGTTGCAGTATGTCTCCAGTCCCAGGAGTAACATCGTTTCCTGAAGCCTGCTCCTTTCCTCTGTAGAAAAAAAAAATGGAAAAGATCAGTGCTAACCTGCTATGCTTCATATACCAGTGGGCTGATGGAGGAAAGCCCTGAGCTTGGCCTTATGATGCCAGGGTCCTGTATCCCCCAAAGCCAGACTTAGTACTGCGCACACACACCCCTGTCCCGTGCTGTAAATGAGAGGGTCTGTGGGGATGCTTCTCTGATTCATTCTGCTATTTTCTCACTGATTTACAGATTTAGAACTAGAAGGAATCTTGGAGGCTTTCAAGTCTAATGCTCTTATTTGATTTATTTTTTAAAAAAATTAATCTGTTTTCAGTTAACAAGCCATTATCTTTTCTCCCTTTCACTGCCCCTAATTTTATAGGTAAGGAAATTGAGGCCCATAGAGTCACTTAACCAAGGTCACATAGGTAGTAAATAACAGAACCATGATTCAAACCCAGGCCCTGATTTCAAATACAACATTTTTTCCATTGCTTCTGTCTCAGTTATTTCTTTCCCCTTTGCCACTGTTTCTAATGTGGGCTTTTTTTTTCCTCCTTTTTTCTCCTCCAGGAAAATCTCTGAGACTGGGTTACTTCAAGTCCAGGATAATCACTTGGCAAATCTGTCACCAATTTCTAGCTTCTGTTGTATTCAAACAGCCTCCCCCTTCAAACTGCTAACTTAATTCCTATTTGTGTAAACCTGGGGTGGGGACCCTGCAGCAGCCTCTTGGCCACGCATGGCCCTCTAGGTCCTTAAGTGCAGCCCTTTGACTGAATCCCAACTTCATTTGTTTTGAAGTCTGGATTTGGTCAAAGGGCTGCGCTTGAGGACCCAGAGGGCCACGTGTGGCCGAGAGGCCTCAGGTTCCTTCTGATATTCCCCAACAGAATAAACCAATATTGTAATTATTGGACTTCTCAGGGTATTAGTTACCCAGGAAAATATAAAATCATCATCAGAGACTCATTAATCTGGAGCTGGAGGGAACTTAAAAGAGGTCAAACCCTGCCTTTTACAAATAAGGAAACTGAGGTCTTTTTTTTTCCAAAATCTTTCCCATTGCCACCATGCTTATTTGCATATGATCTTGCACGTGATTTGCCCATTCTTCATGTAATAGCACAAACATCCCTCTACTGGGCTACCTCTCCTGCCTCTGCTCCTTAGTGACAAAGAGCGAAAGGGACAGGAGAGATGTGCCTATCCTGGAAAAGGAGCAGGGGTTATCCTGCCCATTATAGAGGGAAAGGATAAGGAGGGTGACAAAGCCTTGAAGGGGTTAAGCCACCGGTTACCCCTTGACTGGCAGAGCATTAGAACACCGGTTTCCTGTTTCCCAACCCAGATAGGGAGTCATTCTGCCACTCAGCAGAGCTGCTCACTGTGATACTGCATCTCTGCCCCACCAGGAGGGTCTCCAGGGTCTCCCTGTGAGGGAGGTTTTGAGACCACCCTAGCCCCTAGCTATGCAGAGAAGTAGATGCTTGAGAGTGAATGATCTAATTCAGGAGTGGGGAACTTGCAGCCCTAAGGCCGCATGTGGCCTTTTAGGTCCTGAAGTTCGGCCTTTTGGACCAAATCCAAATTTTACAGAACAAATGCTTAAGTCAAAAGGCTGCACTCAAGGACCTAGAAGGTTGTATGTGGCCTTCAGGCCTCAGGCCCACCCCTGGTCTAATTTATCACAGACCACAGATGGAGAGCTGCACGGAATCTCCCCAGCCATCTAGTCCAATTTCCTTATTTTACAGATGTGGAAGTTAAGTGGCCAATAGAATCACAGGATCCTAGATTAGAGTGGGAAGGTACCTTAAAGACCATCTATTCCAACGCCTTAATTTCACCTAGCCCAGGAATCAAAAACGATTTGATCCAGGTTACGGAGGCAGTAAGCCAGGATTCGAACCTCTGATTTCTCTCTGGACCAAGCAGCTGAGGAAGGAATAGGTAGGGAATGATTAGGGAGAAGCGCAGGTGGGTAGAAATGGAAAGAAAAAATTCCATACCTGTAAGGAAGTCAGCCACAATTGCCTGTCCATTCTCCTGGGCTCCTTCTGTTCCATCTGTGAAAAAAGCAGGGGGAAAGTAAGCTGTTGAAAGCTTTGGCTAACATGAAAGTACTGGTATGACCTTGGAAAAGTCCCCTAACTTCTCTGGGCCTCAGTTTCCTCATCTGTAAAAATGAAGGTGTTGGTCTCCATGGCCTCTAAGGGTCTCTTCACACTCCAGATCTGGGATAACAGGAAGAACAGCGATGACAGCAGCTGGCATTAAGATGTCACTTTTAAGGTTTCCATGGGTTATCTATCTCCTTTGGTCCCGTGACTCTCAGCCCAAGGCGTCTGAGCTTGTCCTATCACCAAGCCCATTGTCCCGGTTATCTGCATCCGTTTCCTCCCTTCTGAGATATTCTAACAAAGGATCTGACCTGAAAGCAGGGACCAAAAAGGAACCAATGAAAAGGCGGCAAATGAGGAAGCCTCCCTGTTGGGGAAGAACACTTCAAAGAGGACAGGAAGCTTCAGAACTGGCCTCCCGGCAAGACAAAAACTAGCATGAGGATGAACCTTGGCTCCTGGGTTCTAGCAGACCCGCGATTAGCATGAGATGAGCAGGACTAAGCTGACATTGGCGGGGGGGTGGTGGGGGGTGGGATTCTTCCTTCCTGGGAGGACACATTTCTTCCCCATGGCATCCAGTATTCCCCATGCTTGCTTCACTGACGCATATGCCCCCCCTGTCCCGGGTATAGGCTTCCCCAAATAGATCCGGAAGGACTCAGACGCACCCAACTCCGAAAAAGCCATCGGCAAGTGTACATTAAACAATGACTGTGTGTATGCCTAGGGATGGGGATTCTAAGCCATCCCAGGTCTCTTGGTGCTTACATTCTAATGCTGCTGTGTGGGGGGCGGAGCAAAGGGGGATTGTTTGCACCACTCCCCTCCCTCATCCCTGTGGTCCCATCAGGTTTTGCCATCCTTCTCAAGCCTGATAGGTTGCAGGTTGGGAAAAGGGCAGTCTGACCACACCCATTTCTCAAACCATGCCCCACCCCCAACAGTTTTTAACCCAGGGTGAAAAAAATTCCTAGACAGCTCCAGATTACAGAGATGCAGGGCATTACAGTGTTTGATCTAAAAAAAAATTTAAGCCAAATATATATATTATGCCCCATATTTCTATTTTTTCCTTGAAAATAAACTGCATTTCTATCTTTCATAGTTAAGAAAAATGTCAAGAAACACACTCTGCACCCCCTCCCCCATCCATGGGAGAAGCCCTCTTCTTGAATGTTTGTACATAAGTGTAAACACACACACACACACACACACACACACACACACACACCCTCCTGCTAAAAATCAGCTAAAATACATTAAAATATTATTTTACTTCCCTTCTGACAAGTCTTGTCAGTGGCCCAGACTTACTTATTTCCCTATTTTCCTTCCTAATCTGCCGGAAGGCTGACACGCTCTCACTCCCCCTGAGCCATCTGGGAAGCAGAATTTGTGAGGCCACCTCCAACCCAGTTGTTTACTCCAAGTTCTGTGGCTGGCTGTGGGTCGAGGTCAGCCCTCTCCTGCTTCAGGGCAGCCTGACCTTGACTTTGGCAGGCTGGGGAGAAGGGGGCCTTCCTTATCAAGATCTCCTTGAGGCTAGGAGCACAGGGTGTACACAGACCTTTCTTCTTCCCCATGAACATTTCTCTGTAGTTCTGAAAATTCACCTGCGTTTCCTTAGATGTTGCTTAGGGTTCCAAAGGGGGAGAGACAGAGAGACAGAGACAGAGAAACAGAGACAGACAGAGACAGCACTCTGTGTTGGACTCTTCTCTAAATTTTCTTCTGGTGCCTAGACAGTGCCCTATCCATGCTAGGAACCTAATAAATACCATCGTTTATTGTACATTTGTTATAGTGTTGAGCGTTTTCACATCCCCTTACAAAATGTTTTACTTTGTGTATGTTCTATTGGGCAGCTAGGTGATGCAGAGTCAGGAAGACCTGAGTTCAAATATGGCATCAGACACTTAACCTCAGTTTCTTCAGCTGTAAAATGGGGATAGCTTCTACAAGGCTGCTGTGAAGATCAAATGAGATATTTGTTGTGTCTTGAACAAAGTAGGTGCTTAATAAATGTTTATTTCCTTCCCCATGTATATCATATACTAGGGAATTGAAGACAGGAACTGTTTTGGGTTTTTGTTTGTGCCTCTGCAGTACTTTGCACACAATAGGTACCTACTAAATGTTTGTTGAATTAAATATACTTCGTGCTGAAGGGGGAGGTTGGTGGACAAAGGTGCTATAGGTGGTAGTATTTGAGCTTGGCCTCAAAGGAAGCTAAAAATTCCACGAGGCAGAAGCAAGCAGGGAATGCATTCTGGTGGACAGCCTGGGCAAAGGCTTGCAGGCAGGAGATGGAATGTGGCATAAAACAAAAGGCAAGCCAGCTGGTTTGACTAGTCTATAATCAGAGCCCTCAATATGTAATAAGCCTGGAAGGGCAGACTGGAGCAACATTGTAAAGGGCTTTAAATGCCAGAGAAGAATTTGTGTTTTCATCCTGGAAGCAATAGGGAGCCATGGATATTTCTTGAGGAGGAGGGATGGCACATGATCTGAACTTCCTCCAAAAAAATCCAGCTCAACCCTATTATTTTACAGAGAAGAAAACTTAGGCCTAGGGAAGGCCCCAAATCACTGAGGCAGTAAGCACGGTGGGCCCACTCCTCTGATTCCAGAGCCAGTGCCCTTCTCCTCCATGGGACCACCTGCCATCATTCTGCAGATAAAGAGTCTGAGATTAAAACTTGCCCAAGGTCACACTGGCAGTAACTGGCAAAAGACTCCAAGTTCGTTGGTCTTTCCATTGTACCACCCTGCCTCCCTTTGTCAGTTTCCACCCTGGTACCACCATCTAGTTCCCCTTGCCAACATCCCCACCTCTCAGGGTCAGCGGTATGCAGTACCAGGGTCCTCAGGGAATAGTCTGCCTTCCCAGCAGCACTCCCCAATCAGGGACTCTGCTGCCAGAATCCCCTTCTCCCTCCCCTCTCCTCCCTCCTCTCTCTTCCCTCTTCTCTCCTCTTTCCTTCTCTTCTTTCTCCCCTCTCCGTTTTCCTCCTCCTCTCTCCTCCTTCCTTCCTCTTCCCTCCTTTCTCCTTCCTCCCTTCTCTCTCCCCCTCCCTTTCTTCCCTTCCCCTCCCCCTCCCCTCTTCTCCCTCTTCTTTTCTCCCTCTAGAGATGAACTTGAGTCCAATCACAGCTTGACTGTGAACTACAGAACAATTCCTGTTCTAAATATCTATGTAAACTCCTTGTGCCAGATGTCTGCCTTTATATTTACGAGGGACACAAATCACAAAGCCCCTGCCCTCAAGGGGTTTACAGTCTACTAGGGAGCGCATCATAAGCACACTCCAAGGACTTGTGATTTTCTAGCTGGGGTTCTTCCTCCACCAATTCACATTATTGTGACTCCTCAGCATGACAGGAATCAGAGGCCTGGAGGCTGTGGTGCCACACAGCCAAAGAGGTCACGGCATTATGTGAGTATGCCTGAGGCCTCAGGAAGCCTCAGCCACCAGCCATTTCCTAGACCTACTTAAGGGAGTCAGGAAGCAGCCTCGAGGCTGGAGATGATGGGTGTGCAGGCTAGAAACCGTTCTAGGGGTGAAGCAAAGAGAACTAGGCCAAGAGGCCCAGGCGAGTGGGGTGAGGTGAGGGGCGTAAGACACCCCCCCCCGAAAGTGCCTCCTCTGGGTGGAGGAGGTAGCAAATTTGATGGAAATGATGAAACGCAGATGGAGAAATGAGCTCTAGAACCGTCTCTGTGGAGCCCCTGCCCCTGATAATCTGTTGGACATATTCTCCCAGCTAGACAAACATCTAAAACATCAAAGGAGAGATGACCACATTATGCCAAGGAGCTGGGGTGGGGTGGGGGGAGAAAATACTGTGGAGGTATCCGAGGCCAGAATCTAAGCAGCTGGCAGCCATCTGGTACCACTGTGGAGTCTAACTTGTCTGACTTGACAGTCTTGCTGGGCCTGGGTTCCAGATGGGAAATCAGAAGCCCGTGGAGAGGCCAGCTCTGAGCTCTACCCTCGTCTGAATGGGAGGCCTCCCTATTCAATACAGCTTCAGTAAATAGTTAGGAAACACCTACTGTGTGCTATGTGCTGGCTGGGGATACAAAGACAAGTTGAAAAACAGTCATGCCCTCAAGATGACTACATTCTACTTGGGGATAAAATAAGTATACAGATAAGCAAATGAGGAAACTGAGGCAAACAGGGTTAAGCGACTTGCCCAGGGTCACAGCTACTAAGTGATGAGAGAGACAAAGAAGGAGAAAGAGAATAATCATTAAGACTGTGAGCTTACCTTTCTTTGTATTCCCAGCACTTGGGACAGTATCTGACACATAGTAGGTGCTTAGTAAATAGTTTATCGACTGACTGACTGAAGGACAGTGACTGGGAGGACATGCTCCTCTCCCTTCCCCCCAGGTCCCAGGACCATGGTTTCCTCTGTTAATCAGATAAGGTTACCTTTCATTTACTCTGACCTATTTATATTTTCTTTTCCTCCATGAGAATGTAAGCACCAAGAGGCCTGGGACAGCTTAGAACCCCCATCCCTAGGCACACAGTCATTGTTCATTGTACACTTGCTGACGGATTTTTTTGTTGTCGGGTGTTTCCCAGTCCTTCTGGGTCTATTTGGGGAAGCCTGTCCCCAGGGCATGTCAGCGAGTGACCAGACCCTGACAGAAAGAGAAAGGCTTCATGAATTCCTAAGGCTAAATAATTCATCAGCCTGTGGCCAGCCTGGGGACAGATGGGCCTGAACTTAGCAGGGCTGGTTATCAGAGCAGGATGGCTTTCGGCAGTTCTGAGAACTCCAAAGCATGTCCTCAGCAGCAAGAGGTTAGGGGTGTTCTGCTGGCAGGGAAAATCGCTTCTCAGTCTGAATCCTTCATTTTCCCCACAAAAGTTAGGGTCTTGGCTGTATTTGAGCCTCGGGGACCACCTCCTCACAATGGCCTCAGATGAATTGGCCTTATTTCATCCACCACTGTGCACCCCAGGGATGGGATTTGGGATCCAGAGCACGTCAGGGAGGATTGACAGCAGAGAGAGGTAGCAGCTGCCGCTTTGCCAGCTGATGGGGCCTGGGGGCTTCCCAGGCAAGCAAAGAACCAGAGCAGGAGCCATGGGCACCTGCATGGCTTCTAGAATCTGATTCCCAGGGCACTTCATGGTTACAGAATAGGAAACAAACTTAGAGGGTATCAAGGCATTTATTAAGCACCTATTATTGGCCAGGCGTGTGGTGCCTACATGCTGGGGATTAAAAAAAAGGGGGGGGGCAAAAACAATCCCTGCCCTCAAGGAGATCACAATCTAATGAAACCAATTTCACTATTATCTGGCAAGGGGCCCTTCTAGCTTTCTCTTGAAGAAAATAAATAAACAGATAAAATAAATTAATGAAAATTTAAATCATTGAACGAATAAAAGAGAAATACGATAGTCCTCCCCAGAGAGCACATTCCACTTTTGGAATTTTTCCTGCAGGGGTAGGGAAAGGTGTCCACCTAGACCTGGGATGTCATCACTTGGGACTCTCATAGTATGGAAACACCTCTGACCCATGTAGATCAGCAGCAGCTCAGCTACTGCTCATAGTCAGAATTGCTTAGGCAGATTAAGAGAAATTAAATGATATACCCAGGATCACACACATCAGAGACAGGATTTGAACCTGGATCTTCTTGGCTCGAAGGCCAGCCTCTCTGTCCGCTATGCCATGCTGCTCTTGTGGCAGCCAGGTATTCATTACTAAAGGTTAATAAGCTGTTTACCTTACATGGAGCAGAAATCTGACTCTTGGCAACTTTCACTCATAGGTTCTAGTTCTCCTTTCCCCTCCCCCTAACCCCCAGCCAAGGATAATAGGTTTAATACAACAGCTTTTCAAATATCCACCCCCACGCTGCCAATCCCACAGTTGTCTTTTAGGCTGAACATCCCCAGAGTTCCTTGAGCTGATCCTTTTATGCTGCTAGCTGCCCCAGCCTCTTCCTAAGCCGCACTTAGATGTTACCAACTCACTGACTTGCTCAAAATCAGTCAATGGCTAGTTATCACCTCTAGGAAAGAACATAGAATTCTCTCAGCTGGGGGGATGGGGGAGACAACTAATACCTTTTAATGTTTTTCCATTAAATTGTGGATATCCCTCTGCACTCCATCCAGGGCCCTCCTCTTTTCTTTTATACTGTTTCACTTGGTGATCTCATCAGCTCCCATGGATTCAATTAATCATCTCTATACTGATTATTCTCAAATCTACCTGTCCTGCCTCAATCTCTCTGATGATCTTCAATATCACACCTCCAACTGCCTTTCAGACAACTCACACTGGATGTCCAGTAGACAGCTTAAACTCAATGAGTCCATAACTGATCTCATTATCTTTACCCCCAAACCCTTCCCCCTTCCCCCAGCCTCCCAGTCACCCAAGCTTACATTATAGGTATCATCCTTGACTTCTCACACCCTCACCCCTCATCTCCAAGCTGTTGCCAAGGCCTGTTGATTTCACCTTTAGAGTATAATACCCCTCCTTTTCTCCTCTGACACTGCCACCTCCGTGGTGTAGATCCTCATCAGCTTACACCCAGATTATTGGAATAGCCTGCCTGGGGTGGGGAGTTCCTGCTTGTCTTTAGTCTTTCCCCACTCCAATCCATCCTCCATTCGGCCACCAAAGTGATTTTCCTAAAACCCAGGTCTGAACTTGTCACCTCCATACTTAACAAACTCCAGGTGCTCCCTATTACCTCCAGAAACAAATACATCCTCTGTTTGTCATTCAAAGCCCTTCATAACCCACCCGCTTCCTATTTTTTCAGTCTTCTTACACCTTACTCCCTGAAAGGTACTCTTCCATCCAGTAAGATTGGCCTCCTGGCTGTACTTCACACCAGACACTGGGCATTCTCTGGTTGTCCCCACACGTGGTGTGCTCTCCCTCTTTATCTCAACCTCCTCCTTTCAAGTCCCAGTTAAAATCCGACCTTCTCTGGGAAGCTTTTCCTGATTCCCCTTAATTCCTCTCATCTGTTGATTATTCCTAGTTTATCTTATACGCAGCTTATGTATAAATAATTGTTTGCATGTCGTGTCCCCCATTAGACTGTGAGCTTCTTGAGGAAAGGCACTTTTTGCTTTTCTTTGTATCCCACAGCACTTAGCCTAGTGCCTTACTATAGTAGGTGCTTAATAAATGGTTATTGTCTGGTTTTTGTCTTTCTTTGTATCTCCAGCACTTAGCCCAGTGCCTGGCACATAGTAGGTGCTTAATAAATGATTATTGACAGACTGGTTTTAGCCTTTCTTTGTATTACCAGCCCAGTGCTTGGCACATAGTAGACAGCTTAATAAATGCCTGTTAACTGACCAACTGATGGTTATCAGCTTTTGGTGACAACCATACATACGTCAGAGCTAAGTTGAGAAAAAAACCTTTAACAATTTAATTAAGATAGAAGCTCCCTTTTACATGACCATTCCAGGAAACTTTTCTTAAAATGAATTTCTGCATGCTTTATTGCTCCTTCCACCCCACTGGACCTACAAGGTAGAATGGAAGTTCATTTAGAAGCAACTTGGCTTTTGTCTTTGTACCCCCAGGGCCTCACACACAGAACACCTGGAACCTAGTAGGTGCTTCGTAAGTTCTTGAGTTACATTGTATTAACTGGGAGCAAACCAAAATGACCAATACCAATGACTCACATGTACATGCATTATTGAGGCCTTCTATTCAACCTCTTATTTTACAGATGGGGAAACTGAGGCTCAGGGAGGTTAATCAGCTTTCCCAAAGGTGGTAAGGTCAGAGGTGGGATTCTAGCCTAGGCCATTTGTCTTAGAACCAACCTCCTTTCCACTGGGTGACTCTGCCTCAAATATGTCAGCTGATTCTCACAACAACCCTTACCATAGCAACAATAGGTGCTATCCTTGTCCTCAATTCATAAATGAGGAAATTGAGGCTCAGAGAGGTCCACTGTCTTGACCAAGGTCACACAGCCAATGTGTGTCTGAGGCAGGATTCAAATCCAAGCCATTACTGATTTCCAGTTCAGAGCTTTTATCAACTACACTTTCCCACATCTGTGATGAGAGTATATTTGTAATATACAATACTGGTCTGAATATGGATTATCCCTTAAAAGGAGTGACCTTTGGAAATAATAAAACGCAGATGAATATTGAAAAAAGCATTACTCAGAATTACTGCAGAAACACTTCACTTCACCCCATCCCTACCTCCAACCCCCAGACCTAATTGGGAGAAGCTTGTTTTGGCCTGTTGTGTTCAGATTTGCGTAATAGAGCAAAGTGGATAGAGCACTAGGCCTGGGGTCAGGAAGACCTGAGTTCAAATCTGACTTCAAACACATACTAGCTGTGTGACCCTGGACAAGTCACTTAACCCTGTTTACCTCAGTTTCCTCATCTGTAAAATGAGATAGAGAAGGAAATGGTAAACCACTCCAGTATCTTTGCCAAGAAAATGGCCAATGGGACTGAAATGACTGAACAATTGGGTAATGAATTTTAGGAAGAACATAGATAATTTGGAGAGAGTCCAGAGTAGGGCAACAAGGATGGCAAAAGGGCTTTGAGTTCATGCTGAATGAAGATGGGTCAAAAGAAATGGGGATGTTTCCCATGGAGAAGTCTCAGAGAGGGACATAACAAGGATCTTCATGTACCTGAAATCTGGAATGTAGGATTAATCCCAGAGGGCAGAAGCAAGGCTGGTAGATGCACATTGTGGAAAGGCTAATTTAGATTTTGATTTAAAAGGGAAACCTTTCTGACCATATGAGCCCTCAGCAAAGAACCCACCATCAAGGGAGGAAGTCAGTGCCCCTTCATTGGACGTTTTAGAGAAAAAGGCCAGATTCTAATCCAAACCTGCATCCCTGAGATCTTGGGAGGCCACCTGGGACCCCTTACCCACTCACCCTCACCTTGGTTACAAAGAATGGTGAGTTGTGGACCCAGAGACCAGGACGAGGAGAGATGCTTCTTATCTGGGCCCAGCAGTAGCTTGGTAGGGATCGGGCCAATATGTGGACCAAAAAAGTCAAGAAACTTCCTATCTAAAAGATGAGCTTCTCCTTTTCCATACCTGAGGCATGATACACTCAGGGCCTCCATGTTCCTCCAGGTAGAGGGACCCTCCTTTGGCCTGTGACTTTCTGCAGCCAGATTCTCTTACCAGCAGTTTCTACTCTACCCAAGGCCCCTAGTCCTGGCCACCATTCTACTATGAGTGGATAACAATTCAATGGGCATTTGTTAAGTTCCTACTAATGACTGCCACTAGAAGAACTAAAACAGAGTTGCTGCCTGTCCTCAGGGAGCTGATATCCTTCCCGTTGTTTTTAATGAACAATCATGGTCCACTCTTCCTGACCTCATTTGGCGTTTTCTTGACAGAGACATGGAGTGGTTTGCCATTTTCTTCTCCAGCTCGTGTCACATATGAGGAACTGAAGCAAACAGGGTTAAATGACTTGCCCAGGGTCACACAGCTAGTAAGTGTCTGAGGCCAGATTTGAAGTCAGGTCTGAGGTCTTCCTAAGTCCAGGCCTAAGTCCACTTGACCTCTATCCACTGCAGCACCACCTGGCTGTTGATATTCACTTATATTCGATTCTATATGCTTCTATATTTTTCTATATTTTATATGCTATAAATGGATGAACGCTCACCACAGCTGGGTTAATTCTCATCTCTGACATAAACTGAGAGTGGGACTCTCGGAAGTTGCTGGACTGTTAGGGGCCTCAGGCAACATTCTAAGACTGTACATAGGAGGCAGAACAGGTTCTGATCTGTAGTCATAAAATTTACTCACCTGAAGTTCATAGAGGTCTAGACAGAATGAATGAATGAATGAATAAGTTAAAATGGGTGAGGGGAGTAGCAGGGGAGTTTGTTCAGATTTGGAGTGGAGGTATCTTAGAACGTGCTTTCGATAATGTTCATGTAGGAGTCCCTAGCCTTTTCTAGGAATCCTGGAAGCAACGAGAGGGGAGAAGGCAGGCTGTGTGTTTCACCTTCAGAGAGCTTCTACAGCTCTGCCAAATGGCATTAGCCATTCTTTCCAGAGCTCATTCCACCCTTTCTCACTCCTGTGTGTTTGTTCCCTAAGGCCCCTATCCCTGGAGTATTCTCCTCCTGTCCACCATCTTTATTTGGAGTCGGAGGACCTGGGTCCAAATGCCATCTCTATTATTTACCATCTCTGTGACCTGTGACGTATCCTTTAGCCTCTCTCTGTAGGTCTCAGTTTCCTCATTGGTAAGATAAGGGGGTTGGACAGATGACCTCCAAGGTCTTGTCCAGCTCCATCTCTACAATCTTATGACTTAAGCTGCCCATTAAGATGCCCATGAGAGGGGCAATGAAATCTGAGTCCTTCAGCAGGAATGTGTGACACAATATAGGAGAAAGCTAAAGGGGGCTTTGGGATAGGTAGTATGGTGGAGGGGGTGGAATGTTGGATTCGGAGTCAGCAGATCAGAAATTCAGAGCTGGAAATGACCTTAGAGGCTAACTAAGTAGTCAGCTAGGTGTGCAGTGGAGAGAGCACTGGCTCTGGAGTCAGGAAGATCTGAGTTCAAATGCTGTCTCAGACCCTTTCCAACTATGTGACTCTGCACAAGTCACTTAATTTCTGCCTCAGTTTCCTCATCCTTAAAATGGGGATAATAATAGCAACTACCTCTCCCAGGGTTTTTTTTTTCATGAAGTTCAAATGAGATGCATTATGTGTAAATGTTTTGCAAACCTTAAAGCAGTAGGCAAAATGTTAATGATTGTTCTTGTCTGTTAGCCCAACTTCTCTGAGAAGAGGGAAGAGGAGTTAATAATAACAAAAGAGATTGATATACATTAAGATTTAAGAAGCACTTTGCTAGGCTTTAAATCTAGAGAGGAAAAGGATCATAGTTGCCATCGGGTCCAATGCCTTCATTTTACCAAAGAGGAAACTGAGACCATCCAGCGAGGTTGAGGAACTTGACCAAAGGGGGGAATTCATACAGATAGCAATCATGACGGGCAAGATTTGAACCCACCTCCTCTGATTGCCAGAATGGCTTCCTAACTCATTTGGTTCTCATTACAAACCTCTAAGACATGTGCTACTAGCCATAACCTAGACATAGCAGTCAAAGGGTCCTTGGCAACCATGGAGTACAATCCTAGCTCAGTTTGTGAACAAGGCCCAGAGGTCACCCATGGTCACCCATTAAGTGGGAATCTGGGTGAAGTGGTGAGCTCAGCTGTTCCTGACTCCGGGCCTGGCCCCTAGCTATCTGCACCAGCTCACACCCTAATTGTCTGCCATGTTGTATCCTCCCCACATGAGGTCAGGAGCCATGTCTTTTTCCACAGGGTTAGTGCTCAATAAATATTTGTTGATTGAATAAATTGAATGAATCTCTATTGACCTTAATTATCATGAAAGGTCAATAATTGTGCAGACAAAAAACCTTCCCGGGTGAGTTCAGAGATCAGAATGTGCCCACCCAAGTGGAAAGGATTCTTAATGGCAGAGAATTTTTGTATTTTCTTTTCTATCAGTCTGCAAAGTTGACCTTGCCTGCCGTCCTTCCTCAGGTACAGAGCTGAGCTTTTATATAAGGGTGGAGGTGGACTTGTTTTTCAATTCTAGGCCCCAGCACTGATTAAGTGTCTACTGTGTAAAAGGTACTGTGCTGGTGCTGGAGACATACAGACAATAGGATAGATAATCTCTGTCCCCAAGGAGTTCATTACATCCTACCTGCAGGATACAGCATGTGCAACAGATAAAGTAATAACAAGAAGGAGAGAGGACTAGCAAGGAGGGGAATCTGGACTGGCTTCCTGGAGGAGGTGGCGGACCCTGAAAGAAGCTAAGGATTCTCAGAGGCAGAGGGTGGGCAGGAAGCAGGGGAAACAGCACATGCAAAGTCAGAGGCAGGAAACAGGATTCGGTATTTGCAGAACCACAAGGATAGCGCTTTGCTAGAAATGGAGAGCCCAGGAAGGGGAGCAAAGTGAAAGAAGTCTGGAAAGGTCGTTTGGAGCCAGACTGTGAAAAGCTTTAAATGCTAGGCTGAAAAGTTTGCATTGTGTGCTCTAGGCAAGTGCGAGCCTAAGGTTCTTGAGGGGAGAGTGACCTGGTCAGGTTCCTGCTCTAGGAATATTATTTTTTCAAGTGAGTATGGATTACAATAGAGGTGTCAAACTCACTCTCCCAGCAAAATGAGAGTGTGTCCTGAACCAGATTAAAATTAATTAGGAAATGTTTAACAAGAGAAATAAAAATACAAAACAACACAGCTAATATTCATTTGTGGTTTTAGAAGTCAACACACAGCCAGCCGGCAGGGACCTGTTTCTATTTGAGTTTGACACAACTGGGTTAGGGAAAGGAGAGATTTCTGGGGAGGAGGCTGATTAAGAAGCTTTGCTCCAGTCCAGGTGAGAGGTGAACAGCGCCTGGCTAGGGCGGCTGGGGAGGTGAGCACTCCTGCCTTATTGGCCCCAGGGGAAAGGAGAGAAACCGATCTGGGGAAAGTGAAAAGGAATCCCAGGGGACCGAGGGTGGAGATTCGATGCAGTCCCAAGGCTGGGCTTAATCTCTACCTGTATTTTCCTGTTCAGCCTGTGTGGTCTCTGAATCCTTTCCTTCCGGCACCACTTCTCCCAAATCAGAGTGCCTGAAACAATTTGAAAAGAAAACCGAATAGAGATCATGAGGGAGGGTTCCTGGGACCTAGGAAGTCTTCTGACCTAGAGAGAGTGGGATGAGCTGGGAGCCTCTGAGAGTCCACATCCCAGCCGGTGGCTGAGGAGAGGAGAATCAATGGAGAGAATGCTGGGCTTTGAGTCAGGGAGACCCAGGTTCACAACCAGCCTCAGACACTTACCAGCTCTGTGACCCTGGGGAATTTAACCTATGTTTGCCTCGATTTCCTCACCTGTAAATGGGGAATAATAACAGCACCTACCTCCCATGGTTTTTATGAGGACAAAAGGAGATAATATTTGTAAAGTGCTTTGCAAGCCTTAATGTGTGGTATAAATTTTAGCTATAATTACGATCTTGGGCAAGTTCTTTCCTCTGTCTGGACCTCATTTTCCTCATCTATTTAAAAGGGGTGAGAGCACTTGGATTCTGTGACCTCGAAGATTTCTTCCTGGGAAAAATCTGTGATCTATTAGTACAAATCCCTACACACACACACACACACACACACACACACACACACTCCTTCCAGGTTAGTACTAAAAAGATAATAAAATTATTGTACTTTACTGCTGGCCATAGACACATTGATACATAGCTATCCACAAAGCTATATTCTATGAATTAAACACAGAAAGCCCGCTTGAAATGGTATTTTCAATGGTATATGACAAAGGTCCTACATAATGTGAAAGATACAATGAAAGTCATCTAAAAATGGGGATGTAGAAAATAAATCTGATCGAATCAACTTTGGTCATGATGGAGTCCATCCAAAGAAAATGGAAGAGAAGATTAATGGCCAAGTCCTATTTTCTGAGACCAAGGGAAAGCTGTTGGCTGCCTGACCTAGGGCAGAACCTATATAGAGAGAAGGGGATAGATATTAAACATGGCGACTAGGGAGGATCAACAAGACTTAGAAACCAATTGAATATTGGGAGTAAGGAAGAGGGAAGAATCCACTGGGGTGACTGGGAAGATGGTGGTACCTGCCATATATGTGTGTACATACATACATACATACATACATACATATTCAAAAGAAGGTCTCTGAAATAGTTCTTCATGGTCTCCTAGGTGGCAAATGTTGGCCTTAGCATGGTTTTATACACACACACACACACACACACACACACACGTATTTGTGTATATATATATATATAGTATGTATATATACATATGTGTATATATACATATATACACATACATATATGTATATGTGTAATATATAAATATACTAAATAATGTATAATATAAATGTAGATTTATATATACAATTGTATATATCTGTATGTGTATATAATACATAATATAATATATTCTGGAATCTTCTGCCTAGAGATGTTAAATGAGCTGGTGAGTTCCCCAAGTAAGAGGGTGAGGGGGTAGAGAAAGAAGAGAAGATGGCCTAGGACAAAGCCCTGGGGGTTGCCCGCACTTAGAGGGTGGAAGGGGAAGAATGACCCAGCAAAGACAGAATCTAACCAAACCATGAAACTGCAAAAATTTTTTAGAATAAACATCTTTAAGTTGGGAGATACCACTGTGACTGTGCAACAGCCTCCTCGTTTTAAAAGTAACAAACAAAAAACGTCTGGCTATTGGAAATTATGCAGATTTGGATTGTCCTATGCCTGTCAAATGACCAAGAAACTGAAGCTAATATTTGTCCCCCAGGGACCATGGAGGACCATCTCAGAGCCCTTCTGGCCCCCAGGAAAAAAGAAGCAGCCCCTGAGTTGTGACATGTTTGGCATATCATTATAAGCCCTGCACCTTATTCTTTTTTTTGGGGGGGTGAGGCAATTGGGGTTAAGTGACTTGGCCAGAGTCACACAGCTAGTGTCTGAGGCCACATTTGAACTCAGGTCCTCCTGACTCCAGGGCTGGTGCTCTAACCACTGCGCCACCTAGCTGGCCAAAGGGAACCTTGATTTGCTGGTCTAGAGCTCTTCCCACAAAGCTGGATGAAAGGCAGTATGGCATAGTGGGGATAGAGAACTGGCCTGAGGATTAGGAAGGCTTGGGTTCAAGTCATGTTCTCTTCCAGGGTCCCAGTTATTCCCCTCTGTGACCAAAAGCAAGTCACTCAACCTCTGTGGGCCTCAAAGACTTTATCTGTAAAAGGTTGTTGTAAGGCTCCAATGAGATGAAGTGCCAGCTGCCCAGGACTCTTTAAATGCCAGCTGTTGTCAATGGGAGCGGGCATCACCCATTAGTGCAGATATAGTAGCCATATGTTATATTTACAGTTGATGGGAGAGGTTGTTTGTCTTGACATTCATACATAATGTAATGTACATAGTACTACTGGCAAGGTAATAAAATATTTGCCTGCCCTTCACTTTGCCATCTTGTCTCATGTTTTCGGTCACCGTCATAGATTTCCAGAACAATGTAGGCAATAGCACCTACACAACCTGAACTCATCACCCCATAGAAATCCAAGATGGTGGTGTGTGTGGTAGAAGCAGAAATAGACCAGGGGTCCTGACTCCTAATCCCAGCCTTGCCTCTAACTGTGACACCATGGCCAAGGGGTATAACCTCTTTGGGACCTGTTTCCTCACCTTCAAGAGTAGCAGGCTGGATCATCACTAGAACATTTTATGATTCTACTTTGAGACGTAGTCTCCAAGCACCCACAGTGCTTTGCATTCAGTATATGCGTGATAAAAGTTTGTTGCATTAAATTGGGTGTTCTACGTCTAAAACCAAGGACCTCCTATAATAAAACTGTGGCTATCTCAAAGGGGTATTATGAAACTAGGACAAGACTAAATGATGAGAATGACTCTGAATAATAAAAAGTATTTGGAAAATTAAAAGAGTTGTGTAATTCAAATTGACGTTACTAATGACATTAGCAAAATATCTTTGCACCGGCTGTCCTTCCTGCCTAAGTTCTTCCTTCTCCCTCTTAGAGTACTTGGCTACCTCCAAGCCTCAGCTCAAATATCACCGTCTGCAGGAAAGATGTTTTCCCGGACCCCCAAGATGCTAGAGCCTTCCCCCACAAGGTTACCTTGTATCTACTCTTTATGTATAATGTATATATGTACAATAGCTATATACAGACATACAAAAAACATATGTATGTATAAATATGCTATATATGTATGTCTATTTATAGAGAGAAAAAGGAGGAAAGAACAGAGAGAGAAAAGGAGGGAGAGACAGAAAGAGAGAGAGAGAAGGAAAGAAAGAGAGGGAAAGAGGGGTAAAAGAGAAAGAGAGGAGGGAGGAAGGGAGAGAGAGAAGGAAAGAGGGAAGAAGTGATAAAGAGAAAAAGGGAGAGAGAGAAAGAGGGAAGGAGGGAGGGAGAAAAAGACAGAGATGAAGAGAGGGAGTGGGGTTACATGTTATCTCCCCCAGTGGAACCCCACTTTACCTGCAACTTCCTTGAGGAAGTGACTGCTTTTTCAATTTTCTTTGCATCTTCCCTGCTTAGTATGGTACCCAGTACACAGTAAGTGCTTAATAAATGCTCATTGATTGATTATAGAGAAAAATTGAGTCCATAAGCATTTGTTAAGCATCTACTCTGAGCCAGGCACTGTGCTAATCCTCAGGATACTAAGAAAGGCAAAAGATAATCCCTGCTCTCCAGAAGCTTCCAGTCTGATGGGGTAGACAATTATAGTATAGACAGGAAAAATCAGAGAGAATCAACAGAGGGAAGGCACTGGATTTGGAGTCCGGGAGCCTGGGTTTGAATCCTTCCTTCCCTTGGGTTTCCTCATTTTGTAAAATAAAGTCGTTGGACTAGATGACCTCCAGGGCCTCTCCAATCCTAAGAGGCTAAGGTAAAAGGATTGCATGGACTCACAGATAATTTGAAAAATTAATATGTAGTACAAATGCAAAGTATCCTTAATACTGCCCTATTTGTTTATAATCATACAGATAATAATGTTTTGCATAATTTATTATGACCCCACCAGAAGTGGATGTGAGTTCAAATCAAACCTCAGACACTTTCTAATTGTGTGACCCTGGGCAAGTCACTTAACCCTTTTTATCTCAGTTTCCTCATCTGTAAAATGAGCCGGAGAAGGAAATGGCACATCACTCCAGTATCTTTGCTAAGGAAGTCCCAGATGGGGTCATGAATAGTCAGACAAGACTGAAAAATCGACTGAACTACAACTAAACACTTGCTGTGTGTCTTTGGGTAAGTTACTTAACCTTTGTCTGCCTCAGTTTCCTTATCTGTAAAATGAGGATAAGAATAATAGCACTTACCCTTCCAGGGCTGTTGTAAGGATCGAATGAGATATTTTTGAAGCACTTTACAAAGCTTAAAATGCTATGTAAATACTTGTTCAGTCCTGTCTGATTCTTCCTGACCCCATTTGGGATTTTCTTGGCAGACATACTAAAGTGGTTTGCCATTTCCTTCTCCAGCTTATTTTATACATGAAGAAACTGAGGCAAATTGGTTAAGTGACTTGCCCGGGCTTATGTGGCTGGTAAATGTCTGAAGCCGGAGTGGAACTCAAGTCTTACTGACTCCAGGCTAGATGCTCTATCCACTAGGCCACACTAGACACTATTATTATTAACTGAAAATGTGAAGAAATAACATTTCTCTGACCTAAAAGCTTTTCCAGACTTGGGAAATTTTAAGGAAACAGATGGAGAGTGGACACTGCCCTCTGAACAGAGAGAAGCCCAATCTAGTTTAGATCCCTGCCTTTCCCCACCCCATGAAATAATTAGGATATTGACTCATCTCATTGTGGTGTCCTCTTTCTTCATCTCCTGAAGGGAAAGGGCTAAGACTTACCTTCCTCCATCTAGAAAGACTGACATGCAAATTGATCAGTGAGAGGAGACCCATATTTCAGTCTTTGGGTGAACAGGTCCAGGAAGGGAATATTGCTTGGGAATCTTAGTCTTAAACTATACTTGAGCATATTAAGACCTTTTACTTGTTCAATTTGTCTTGGGGATAGAGAGGAAATGTAGGAACTATGGCAATTTGGACATCCTCTGTATGCGTGTGTTTGTGTGTCTGTCTGTCTGTCTGTAAAAATAATGATAAATCAATAAAGGTCATTTCTAGTAAATTTGTGATATCCTGTTAGGATTTTTTTTCTTCAGCATTAAGAATGGACAGAGTGTACAAATGGACAATGTGTTGGATCCAGTCTTAAACACTGTCAGGAAATTGCAAAGTTCTTTCAGTGGTGTCAAACTCAAATGGAAATTGATGCCTCTGGGCCGAGTATTAGCTTAGAAAGCATTATTTATATTGTATTGTATTTTTACTTTTTTTTTTAAACATTTCGCAGTTACATTTTGGAGTTTTGCTGGCTCCTAACCAGTTTGACACCTCTTTGGTAAATGATCCCATAAGAGTCCTGGAATTAAAGGCTCATCTCTTTAAATATTGGTATTCTACTAATGTTGCTCTATGACTAGGAAACATGGAACACAGCATTCTCTGAAGAACCTAAAATGAATATCACACAGTGAGCAGTGAAAAAGTACATGGTGGGTATGAGCATATGACCAGTGAGGAACTTTGAAGACCAAGAGGTAGCCAGGTGGTACAGTGGTTAGAGCCCTGGGCTTAAGCGTCAGGAAGACCTGAATTCGAATCCCACCTCAGCCACTTACTAGATGGATGACTCTGGTCAATCACTTTATCTCTTAATGCCTCATCTGTAAAAATAGGACACCTACTTCACAGGGTTTTTGTGAAGATCAAATGAGTTAACACATATGAGGCACTTTACAAACTTTATACTTGCTAGCTATTATAACCATTAAGGTATCACCAGAGACATGTATGATAGAAGTTCTATGCCAAGCTGATCTAACCTGCTCCTAGGGTATTCTACCAGCATAGGCATTTAGATCAAGTTACAACTCTCAATTATTCATGCTAATGGAAAGGGGCAGGGGTGTAGATAATCCAAAACAAAGCAAACTAAGTCATCCATAACATTATAAGCAAAATGCATTGCCAGCACATGCAACATGTGGCTAGTCAATAAGCCAATAGGCTTTTATTAAGTGCTTACTATGTACCAGGTATGGTGCTAAGTGCTGGTCATGTTTCACATAAATCTATCAGGACTCTAAATTCACAAGGGAGTTTACTAGTCAGTGAAGTCCTACTATGAATCCTTTAGTAAAGCAGCAACTCACTCTTAATTCACTCTATTTCCCAGATTCACAAAGACACAAAGGATGCTATGAGAAGGGGCTACAGAACGGCCAAGGTGGAAAGTCCCTCTTCCAACACAGATGACAGCCTGTGTATTAGCAGATCAATCCCAGGGAGCTGCCTGAGGAATTTAGAGACTTGCCTAGAATCACATAGCAAGATTCCAGCAAGGTCTTCCTGCCACTGCATCCTACTGCCTCAATTCCCCAGGGTTTTGGGCACCAGACCCATAATGTCATTAGAAGTGGAGACTTCTACTTCCAATTCAGAGCTGCTCTCTGAAGCTACAGAGTCATCTGGGCATTGTTGTTCAGTCTTTTTCAGTTGTGTCCCACTCTTTGTGACCCTCATTTGATGCCTGGCTTCAAATCCCGTCTGATCCTAATGATCCCATCGGCCTTGGGTGGAGATGGAGAACCTGTGGCCGAGGATACGTGGCCCTCCAGTGTGGCCCTTTGTCACAGGTGGCCTCACCGCCTGGTTGGGTCATCACCTCCTTACCACCTTTGGTCCCTTTTATTGGTGGGCGGAGCCATGAACTCCCCAAACCTCTGCTTAAGGAGGGAGCCCAGGGCAAAACATCTCATTTCTCACCTGGCTGCACTACTTCGGGGCTTCTTCCACTTCCCGATCATGAAGCACCTTTATGCACTTCATGTACATCTGTTAACTTCCCTGAGCCCTGCCCCGCCTCCCTCTTTCTGCTATCACATTGCAAGCTTTTTGTATTTGTATCCTTAGTGCTCAGCACAATGCCTGGGCACACATTAGGTGCTTAATAAATGTTTATTGGGTGACTGCCTGCTATTGACTAACTGAGCTGGCTCTGTCACCTTGGGTAAATCTGAGCCTTAGTTTGCTCATAAAAAAATGAGGGATGGCAGCTAGGTGGTGCCATAGTGCATACAGCGCTGGGTCTGGAGTCAGGAAGGCTCGTTTTCCTCAGACACTTACAAGCTATGTGACTTTGGTCAAGTCACTTAACCCAGTTTGCCTCAGTTTCCTCATCGATCAAATGAGCTGGAGAAGGAAATGGCAAACCACTCCAGTATCTTTGCCAAGAAAAACCCAAATGGGTCATGAAGAGTCAGGCACAAGGTTCTGGGAAGGGATTGGGTTGCTTAATATCCCTTTTACAAGATACATATCCATAATTGATTGCTCTTGGAATTTGGGACCGTTTTGTTGATACAGATGAATCTTTTTTTTTTTTGATTGGGAAATGAAGACTGTATAAGTCAATATGTTTTTCTTTCTTCCTGAACTTTCTTCCTGAAACTTAAGAACCAAATTCAATTCTTAGTTGAAGCAATCAGAGGACTTGGGTTCAAATCCTGCCTCTGACATTTATTACCTGTGTGACCTCGGGCAAGTCATGATAACTTCTCTGGGCCTCAGTTTCCTCATCTGTAAAATGTGGGAAATTGGACGAGATTGACTTGTAATCCTAAATCTACAACCCTATATATAATCTGTAATAGTCTCATTTTACATTTTTGCATTTTAACTTATTTTACATTTTAACTTAGCCACCTTGAATTTTCTTGTAACAAGGTAAAGAACAAATCTTTTTTAAAAAGAAGCTGTGTTTGTTTTTTTAACCAGGTAGAAAGAACCTCCAAGGTATTCTATATGCCTAGGCAAGGAACTACCTTCAGCTGTTCTAACTCCCTGGGTGGGGAAAACTCTGCTCAGTCCTATCTCTCTGGGCAGAGTGAAGTAATTCCATAGCCCATCCTACCAAGTCCCATTCTGCTCTATTAACTTGTGTCAAAGAAGCTCCTCTATCCATTCCACTTCTATCCCTTGGCCTGTCCTCACTCCCTGAGCACCCCATTTTCTCCAGTGTAATTTGGAAGATCCTGTTTCCAATGAAGAATCCCCATTTCATTGCAGTATTCCTATACCCATATACTCTTCATGCAGGCAGATATTTTCTGGAAAGAAGGCCTTTGGAAAATGCTATCCATATCCAAAGAAAGAACTATGGAGTTTGAATGCAAATCGAGGCATACTATTTGCTCTTTTTTTTCCTTCTGTTTTGTTTTGTTTCCTCTTTCTTGTGGTTCCTCCTATTGGTTCTAATTCCTCCTTATAACATGACTAATGTGAAAATATGTTTAATAATAATGTATATGTATAGCCTATATCATGTTGCATGCAGTCTTAGGGAAGGAGGTGGGGAGGGAGGGGAGAAAAATTTAAAACTCAAAAGCTTATGGAAGTGATTGTTGATAAATCAAAATAAATTAATAAAAGAAAAGAAGGCCTTTGGGCCTTATCACCTCTCCTTAATTAGAGGTGTTCCTCTGAGACTCAATATCTCTAGGGGGAGGGAAAGGGAATAAACATTTATTAAGCACTTACTGTATTCAGGCACTGTACTAATATTCTCTCACTCAACCCAGTTTAAATTCCAAGAACCTTCCTATGTCCTCCCTGCTAAACCCACCATGATTGTTTGATAGACTCCTTTTGCTCCCTTAACGTCACCACAATAGAGAAACAGAGAATTACGTTGGATCAGAAGCCAAAGGATGTGGGTTTGCATTCTGGCTTTGCTACTTACTGGTATATAAGACTTCAGACAAATTATTTCACCTTGATTTCTTCACGAATAAAATACAGAGGTGAGATTACATGCTCTTTAAGATCCTTCCAGCTTTTAGTTTCATGACCCTGCATTTCCAAGAGTGACATCCTTCCACCATCTATGCCACTTTAAGTGGTCCTGAGGCCGACCTCTCATTGAGCCTGGTGGATTAGTTTGGTCCAACCCAGCCTGCAGGAGCCATCCCATCCCCTCCAGTAGAGATTCTCCATTGCACTGGCCTATCCTTTCCAAAGAGATATACCTTCCTGCTCTGATGCAAAAGCTGCCTCCAGACCAGCCTGACATTTGAGTTTCTAAATACCAGAAGGGTTGGCCTTCTCACACCTTACTCCCCTCCATCTCCCTCCCGTTACCCCTGAATTTTCTTTTTGTTTGTTTGTTGGGGTTTTTTTGGCTAGGTAATGGGGTTAAGTGACTTGCCCAGGGTCACACGGCTAGTGAGTGTTAGGTGTCTGAGTCTGATTTGAACTCAGGTCCTCCTGAATCCAGGGCCAGTGCTCTATCCACTGCGCCACCTAGCTGCCCCACTCCTACATTTTCGATTGCCATCCCCCCATGCCTGGAATGCCCTCCCTCCTTACTTCCTTCTCCACAAAGCCTTTCCCAATCCTCCTTAATGCTAATGACTTCCTATGATTATCTCCAATTTATCTGATAAATCTCTCGTTTATATGCAGTTGTTAGCATGTTATCTCCCTTACTCAGATAGTCAGGACCATTTTTGGTTTCTGTTTTGTTTTGCCTTTTTTTTTTTTTTGCCTTTCTTTGTATCCCAGCACTTAGCACAGTGCCTGGAATGTAGTGGGCCCTTAATGATGCCTGTTGACTTGGTGCATCAGGACATTGTCAGGAAATTGTCTTATCAGGATGCCCAGAGATATAAAAGTGGGTTCTTAACTCCTTGTAAATGTCTAATGGAAATCAGCATTGGTTTTGATGTGCAAATACACATTATAAATCCCTGAATGGGGATTCAGTTCTATATAGCTGCCAAATTGATATTCCTAAAGTATAGGTCTGTCTGTGTCACCTCTCTGCTCCTAGAATTAAAATACAAACTCCTCCATTTTAGCAATTAAAGCCTATCACAATCTGGCTCCAGACTGTCTTTGCTGGCTAATTACACATGACTTCTCCCTGAGCTCTCTGCTCCAGGCCAAACTGCTCTAATTGTTGTTCTGAGTAGACAATAGTCATTTCCCAACTTCACACCTTTGCACACACTGCTCCCCAGCCCTGGAATGCCTTCCCTTGGCCACTTTCTTCAAGAAGTCTTTCATTCCTCTAGGTGTTATTATTTGGCTCTTCTCCCTCCCTGCTGTCTACTCCCCTCCCCTTCATCTCTGTGATTTTATTTTGTATATTCTGCATTTACTTATCGTGGACAAGAGGTAACCCCATTCAAACTGAATATGAGCCCCTAGAGGGCAAAGGCTGTGATCCCAGTTCTTGGCATGATGCCTGGCACAGAGGAGGAACTTGATAAGTACTTCCTAATTAATTGATTGATATTGTAAAGGAAGTGGTGTCAAAGGCTGGTGGAAGGTGGAGGGAGAGGAACCAGATGGGTGGGGAGTATGGGGTTGTGAACAGGTGAAAGGAGGGCAGTACAAGGCTGGAGATAGGAACCATGAAGATAAGTGGAAACCATTTGGTCCCTTACCCTTTGTTTCCTCACCTTCTGGTCTGGTTTCTCATCCCTGCCTGACTTGACCTTCCAGACTTTGGACTTTGTTATATGCCTGGATTTTTCAGCCCAGATTCCTCCCTGTGTCCACTGCCAACATGAACTTTTCTAACTAACTCAGCCCCACCTGACAGAGGGCATTGATCATCCGGGTTTCTTTCTGTCTAGACCAGGGGTTCTTAACCATTTTTCCTGTGTCATAGATCCCTCCCTCCCCTTTTGGAAGGCTGATGAAGCCTATGCACCCCTTCTCAGAATCATGCTTTGAAATAATCAAAGAGAACACTAAATTTCAGTTAGAGATGAGCGAAAATAAAGATGTCATTCTTTTTTTTCTCGTCCAAAGTTTATGTACCTCCTGAAATCTATCCAAAGACCTCTGTAAACCCCAGGTTAAGAATCTCTTATCTAGATTGACTCCCAGTCCTGGCTTCTCCTGGTCTGAGTCTTCAGCCTCTTGCCACCCACCTCTAATTTGGAAGTAAGAAGTAAAGTCTTGGACAAACCAGGAAAAAAAGACAGAAGGAAGAACAGACTGTTCATGGTATTTCAATCCCAAAGCAAACTCTCTCTAGAGAGTCTATGTCAAAAACTGGAGAAAGGAAAACAGAAAGAAACCAGTTGCCCAGGAGCCCAGCTCAGGGGGAGGGGGCTATGAAGTCGGTAGGATCTCAGCCAGAAGTCACAGGGGTACATCCGGGGTATGCACAGGAAAAATGCTTAATCCTCCATAATACAAAAGGGGAACTGAAAGCAGCAGCCCCATCCAGAACTGGAGAGTTAGTCACACAAATGACCCCAATTCACATCACTGCAATAGCTTTTGGGGATTTGTGGAGAAGGATAGCCTTGTGTCATAGATGGGAAAATGTTATTAGTCCCACTACGCAGATGGGAAAAGTGAGACCTGTAGACTTTTCAGTGACTTGCTCATGATCACGTAGCCTGTTCAATGTCAGGCAGATACCAGGAGGACTGTCCAGACCCATGACTTGGAGGGTCAGGCCCAATGCCAGGGGCCTGAACGTGAAGGAGGGCATGACCTTGGGCAAGTCACCAGATTTTTTCCAGCCTCAGTTTCTTCATCCAGAAAATGAACGGGGTAGATGGCGGTATCTGGTGTTCTTAACCTTTTTTGCACCCTGGACCCCTTGGGTAGTCAGTTGAACCCTATGAGTTCCTTCTCAGAATCATGTTTTCAAATGCACAAAATACATGGAAATGATTGCAGAGGAAACCAATTATGTCAAAATACAGTTATCAAAAAAAAAAAGTTCATGGATCCCCAGGTTAAAAACCTCTGGACTAAGGTCCCTTTTAGCTATAATCTTATGACCTCGATTCTCTGGGCCTCGGTTTCCTTACCTGTAAAATGAGGCTGGACTAGATGACACCACAGCTCTAAATCTATGATCCTAGGATAATAATACCGGCTAACATTTACATAGCACCTACTATTTGCCCAGCACTGTGCTAAGCTATTTATAATTATTATCTCATTTGATCAACAACCCCTTAAGGCAGGTGCTGTTATTATCTCATTTTAGGGATGAGAAAACTGAAGCAAACAGAGGTTAAGTGACTTGCCCAGGGTCACCCAGCTAATAAAGATTTGAACTCAGGTCTTTCATGACTCCATACCTAACACTTTATCCACGGAGCCACCTAGCTGCCTCTGAATTATACCCTAAAGACAAACTTATCTTCTAAAAACACAAACAAACAAAAAACCTTGCCTAGAAGACAAAGAGCAGATATCTTATTAGCCTGGTACTCCAGGCCTTCTGCAATATGGCTTCAACCTACACCAAGTTCTTACTTAGCTGCCCAGGTCTTAAGCTCCCATCAAACTGGTCTACTTGGCATCTCTCGAACATGCCCTCACACTTGTACACTTCCTATCACCCCATACCCAGCCTGCTCCTCTCTGCCTGTCTAAATCCTACTCAACATTGAAGACCAAAATAAAAAAGTAAACTCAGAACAAAGCCACCATATGCCATGGCAGACCCCAAAAGCTTCTAAATATCCTATTTTAGAAAAGACATTGATAAGCTGGAGAGGGAATGCCCAGAGGCAGACAAGCAGGATGGTGAAGGGCTTCAGATCGCCAGGAGGATCACTTATAGGCATGGGGGATGGGAGGAGAATAAACTTAGGAAACAATATGCATAATGGTATCAACAAGGTAAATAGAGTCAGTCTGAAAAGGCAAAAAAACCCTGGCCAGATAATGGTCAGAAGCACACCAGCAAAGGTAGGGATACAGCCCTTCTTTCTGTTGATAGTTTTTTGATTGCGGGGGTGAGGGGGTGGGAAGTGGAGAGGGCAGGAATGTGTCATGTGGGGTTTTAAAAAAAATTATATACCAGGGACAGCTAGGTGGTGCAGTGGATAGAGCACTGGCCCTGAAGTCAGAAGGACCTGAGTTCAGAAGGACCTGAGTTCAAATCTGGCCTCAGACCAAACACTTGACACTTACTAGCTGTGTGACCCTGGGCAAGTCACTTAACCCCAATTGCCTAAAATGAATGAATGAATGAATGAATGAATAAATAAATAAATTATATTACCAAAAACTAGAGACTGAATTCTATGAAACAATAGCTACCATTCATTGTGCTGAAAGGTTTGCAAAGAACTTCTCATACATTATCTCATTTGAGCCCTCATCTTGTTCTTAAGTTATAGGAGCTCATTTGGTGGTCCGTTCATTTCCAAGGGCTCCATTACCATCTCTATGAAGATGATTTACCGATATGTATATACATATATATGTATGTGTATATGTGTATGAATGCATGTATATATGTATATATCCAGCCCCTCCTGAGCTGTAGTCACATATCTTCACAGCCTGCTGGACATCTCACCTCAACATGCCCAAGACAATTCATGATTTCCCCCTGCCCCCAAGCCTCTCTGCCTTCCAAACTTTCCAATTATTATAGAAGGCACCACAGTCACTCAGACTAACCACCAGTGTTATCCTTGACTGCCCACTCACATTCATCACCGCTATACACATTCCTTTACCAAGTCTTTTCTATCTTCATAGCATCTCCCAAGGTATAGAACCACAGCCCTCATCATCTCTCACCTGGATTCATTGGTCTCCCTTACCAGTCTACCTGGCCTCGCTGTCTCAAATCTCTTTCTACAGCAATCCATTCTCCACTCAGCTGCAAAGGGGATTTTTCTAACACACAGGTCCAATTCATGTCACTTTTTTGCTCAATGAACTCAGCTCCCTATCACCTCTAGGATCAAGAAATAAAGTCCTCCCAGGTTCAACATTTAACTCTTCATGAACTAGACCCTTTCTACTTTTCTATTTTCTCAACATTTAAATGTCCCACAGACATCTTAAAATCAACATGTCCAAAACTGAACTCATTATCTTTGCCTCAAATACTCCCCTCTTTCTATTACTCTTGAGGGTACCACCATCCTTCCAGTTTCTCATGTTCACAACCTAGGAGTCATCCTGGATTTACTATCTCTTACCCCCAGTATCCAATATAGCCCCCAAAATGTCAATTTCACCTTTGCAACATCTTTTGAATACATTCCCTTTTCTTCTCTGAGGCTGCTGCCACCCTGGTGAAGGTCCCAATCGCCTCACTCCTAGATCATTGCAGTCACCTGGAGGGTGGGTCTACTTGCCTCCAGTCTCACTCTACTCTACCATTTAGCCCCCTAAGTGATTTTTCCTAAAGCACAAGTCCTACCATATCACCCATCCTCATTACAAAGACAAACAAGATTATCTATATACTGACAATGTGATAACATAGACAACATTCTTCCTCGCTTCTCTTCAGAAAGGAGGAAGATACATGACATCATCTCTTCTCCAGGACCATTATTAATTTTGCAGTTACTCAGAGTTTGGGATTTTTTTAAACACCTTTTCATATTACTATGGTCCCATTTCTTTCACACCACCTCTGTTCATAACAGTGCACTTTGTAAGAGGATTTCTTGGAAAGTATGTTATATCCAAGCAAAATATATCAGTGAATTAAAAAAAAACTAAAAAGAATAGATTGAGGGGTGATGTAGGGAAGGATTATGATAGCTGCCTTCAGATATTTGGGAGTCCTTGGAAGGATGATTAGAAAAATAAAAATAAAATAAAAAATTTTTTAAAAGGGAGCATCTAGGTTGTACAGTACATAGAGCACTGGCCCTGGAGTCAGGAGGACCTGAGTTCAAATGTGGCCTCAAGACATTTATTAGCTAGCTGTGTGATCCTGGGATCCCATTTCCCTCCAATAAAATGAAATAAAATAAAATAAGAGCAATTAGATTTTGGCTTGGTTCTATGGGGCAGAACTGTGAACAATGAGTCACAAGTTATAGGGAGACAGATTTAGGCTTGATGTCAGGAAAAACTTTCTAATAATTAGTCATCTAAGGATGAAATTGGCTTCTCTAGAGAGAATAAGATTACCATCACTGGAGGTATTCAAGTGAAGGCAGATTGATGAGCTCTTGTTGGGGAGGTCATAGAGGGGAGTCTGGTTCAGATCCAGGTTGTAGGAGATGGCCTTGAGGTCTCTGCCAACCAAGAGAGTTTTTGTGATTCTAAGAAAACCCTCCTCCTTCTTCTGAGGTTAGTAGATATAGTCTATAATACCTGACACACAGCAGGCGCTTAATAAATGTTGATTGATTGACCTCTCCTTCCTCTCAGGGACTTTAGCACGTTGGTCTGTAACATCTCTTTAGAAACTAACTGACACACCGCTTTATGACCTTGCTGGGACTTTTTATCTTTCAACACGATGCAGTAAATAACGGGCCTGGCCTTGCACTGGGGAAACCTGGGGATGGGTCAGTCCTGCCTCAGGCATAAACTGACCCTGGCCAAGTCACCTAACCTGTTAGTGCTTTAGGCAACTCTTTTTGAAGACCCTTTATTGCAGAGAAGCTGCCATCCAGCTTTGGGAGAGGGCTTCTCCTCACATGGGATTTCCCCAAATTAACGAAATCACAGGTGCAATCCCTATCTCTCCCCACCATAATTTAATGTTTTGAATTGCTATATGTTTGGTCTTTCCAAATAAATTCAAAGCCCTTAGAAGGCAAGGACCTGCCTTAAACTCTGTGTCACTACAGAGGCCAACACAGGCCAGATGCTTAACTAATACAGGCCAAGGAATTCCCATAAACCTCATCTCTTACAGTGGAGAAAGCCAGGTTCTAGAGGGGCTTTTTCCTTTATTGCTGCCAGTCTGTTAGCATCTAGTCCTCTGCCTTTCTCAGTCTTTGGGCTCAGTGGGTAGCATCCTCCTAATTCCCCACCTTCACTAGAAACACCCAGTAGACAAGGTGGGAGGAACATGGCGGTTCCAAATCAGGCTTCTATTTCCTCTCTTCCAACCTTGAGCATTGGGATGATTTTGGCCTTTTCTTTGTATCCCCTGAACTTAGAACTGTGCCTAGAACATAACAGGCAGGTAAGTGGGGCAGTAAACAAGAGTTCTGGGTCTGGAGTCAGGAAGACCTGAGTTCAAATCCAGCCTCAGACATTTATCAGCTGTCTGACCCTGGGCACATCACTTAATCTCTGCCTGCCTTAGTTTCATTTGTAGAAAGGGGGTAACGATAGCACCCACCTTCCAGGTCCCAGGGTTGTTGTGAGGCTCAAGTGAGATAATATTTGTAAAGCACTTTGCAAACCTTATAAATGCTAGCTATAATTAATTATAGTAAGCACTTAATAAATGCTTGATGACTGACTATTGCACTCATTTACAACATGTCCAAAAACTGGACTCATTATCCACCCCTCTCCCCCATATCTTCCACAGAGATCCTTATTTCTTTTTTGGAGGCAGTCAGGGTTAAGTGACTTGCCCAGGGTCACAGTATCTGATGCCGGTTTTGAACTCAGGTCCTCCTGACTCCAGGGCTGGTGCTCTATCCACTGTGCCACCTCGCTGTCCCAAAGGCCTTCTTTCTATGGAGGGCACTGCCATCTTTCAAGCTGCCCAGGTTTGAAACCTTAACTGCATCTTTGATGCTTCCTTCTCCCAAATGTCCAAGGCTTGGGTAAGATCTAATCTAGGATAGAATACAAGCAGGTCCTCAGCCTGGCATTTCAAGCCCTCCACGATCTTTTTCTGGCCTCTGTTTTCTTCCCTTCTCACGCTATATTTCATTTCCCATCTCCTCCTTTCAGCATCCTTATATTCCTTTAAAACTCAACTCTGGTGTCTCTTCTTCCTTCCAAGCTCTCTTGTTCTCCCCACATATTAATTCTCTCTCCCTCTTCAAATTACCCTGAACTTATCTCTGTCCATTCTATCGACTCCCCTCCTCCCCCCAGTAGAATAGAAGCTGTTTGAGGACAGGAACTGGTGGGAGGGGGAGGGGAGGAGATTTTGTATGTCCAGCCCTGGCCTCTATAATAAGAGTTTGTTGAATTGTTAGCTTCTCCATGGCAGAGGGGCCTGGCTTTTGATGCATCTGGCAGACCTATAGGGGCCAGTGGGTCACTGCATCGCATAGGCCTGGACTAGGGCCCTGCCATGCAGGCTCCCTCCCTCCCACATTCTCAGGAAATTCTGGCCTTCTTCCAGAACAGGGACAGGAAAGAAGCTCCCTGCTCTGCCCTGCCTTGCCCTGCCCTACTGCCCTGCTAGGCCCTTCCCTGACTCACCCTTTATGAGGCTACTCTCTCTTCCTCTGAAGCCAGAATCATGTGTGCTGGGGTGCACCTGTACTATGCAGCCTTGAACTCTGGGATGCATTTGGGGGGACTTGCCCCTTCGTATGCTGCTGGCTTCACAGACTCCCAGCCTTTTGTTAAGTGCCAGGCAGCCCTGAACTAGCTGTTGGCTGTTATACAGACAGCTATACTGCCTTGTCTCCATCTTCAAGTAACTTAGAATTGAATAGAAAACTATGAGGATAATGGGAAAATCTCTGGGTAGGAGGGAGGAGACCCAGGTTTGAATCTCAGCCCCTAGTTTACTACCTGACCTCGGTTTACTCATCTATAAAATGGGGGTGGAGGTGGGGTTGTTGGGTGAGATGCTGTCCAAAGTCCCTTCCAGCCCTAATAATCTGTTGAAATGATATATGTATAAGTGATTTGACTAATGAGCCACATGGCTTTAGTCAGTTACTCAGTTTCTCTAGGCTTCTAATTCCTTAAGCAGCAAAAATGGGAGAATTGGCCTAAGGCAGAACTTTTAAACACTATTTTGATAACTATATTTCAATATAATTGGTTTCCTTTGCAATGCTATGTATCTTATACCTTTCAAGGTCTTATTCTGAGAAGGGGATCCATAGGTTTTGCCAGAATGCCAAAGGGTTCCATGATGTACAAAAAGTTAAGAAAGGCCTGGCCTAGACAGTCTCCAAAGACCCTAACTCTAATTTACAGAGGCACCAGGGCATAGTGGACAGAATGCCAAGCCTGGAAGAGAGAAGACTGGGTTCAAAAACCTACCAATGATTAGCTAGGTGACCCTAGAAAAGTAGCTGAACCTTTCTGAGCCTGTGTTCCCCATCTGTGAAATGGGAATGACAATGTATGGACCACCTGCTTCATTGTCTCGAGAGCTTTGTAAACGTATACAAACAGGTGGTATTCTATCAGAAGAAATGCCAATAAATTTATCAAGAACAACAGAAAAAAACTCCCAGAATTAGCCTGAGCCCCAAGAATGGCAGTGGGGTTCCCTGGGCTCTTTATGTAGTTTTTATAGCTAAATTCCTCTTCACATCCTTGGAAAACCACTGGACCTCTAAGAGCTGAAGACTTCTCACAGAAGGAGCTAGCCAGGGGATAGTTCCCACTCCCTCCCTCCCTCCCCCAAGCCTCTCGAGATTCCCCTACCAACCCCCCCCCAGCTGTTAGAGCCGGTCAGCACTGAAAACGGGGACACTGCAGTCAGCTTCATCTGGTGTAGGATCCTTTCCCCAAGTATCATCACTGGGTCGCTCTGACAGCCACATGACTAAGCTTATGTTACTCAATGAAGCACAGGCCTCCCAAATGTATGGGTCAGTGTATGAGTGTGTGCGTTGCTAGGGGGTGGGAGTGGGGAGTGCTAGACTCACACAGAGTTAGAGCTTGGGGGGGGGGCAGCCCTGACACCGCAGGATCCCAGCTCTAGAATTCAGAAGGAACGGAAATGGTCATCTGAAGGAGAAAATGAGGCCCAGAGATGATGCCCTACCTTGCCCAAGATCACACATTTAAGTGACAGGAGAAATGAGTTTCCCCAGGACCACACACTGGGTGACAGTGAGGGAATTTGGAGCAGAACGCGGGTCTTCTAAATGGCCTGCCAATCCTAGTGTTCTTCCCTGTCTGTCACTAGCTGTAAGGCTTCCCTCTCCCTGGAGTCTAAAGAAACAGACCTAGGCTGATTGCAGGACCAGGAGTCTGGCCCAAAGAACCCTAGGGAAGCCTGGAGGGAAGCAGGCCCCTTTGGTCCCACAGACCAGGAGTGATTCCTGAAGATATCCAAGCGCTCACCCCAAGAGTAATATGTTGCCCTGGCCTTCTGAACACCAGCAGGCTTTTGATCTCCTTTCAGATGACTGTTTTTGGTGTTCCCCCCTCTAGTGACTGGACCTGAACGTACAGGCTAAGTCCCAAAGGTCAGAGGTGACTGAGACGCACCAGTGGTTGGGTTCTGGCTGTCCCTCGGGGCTGAGGACAAAGGTGTGTGTGTGGGAAGGCTAAGCCTGGAGCCAGGCCCAGGTCCGAGGGGCTGATCCCTGGGAAGCAGGATCTGCCTTTTAGCGTCCACCCAGCAGGGAAGCAGTTAAAGAAACCGGCTATTCAGGCCTCCGGAGCTGTGAGCTCAGAAATTTCCACTAGGATTAGATTCCCTTCAACTGGAAAGCCAGGCCAAAGTGTCTCCCGGAGCCAATGCGGCCCTCCTCCGCGGGGCCCTGGCTAGGCTGGGAGGTCCCTGGCCATCCAGCTGCAGGCATCAGAGAGGGTTAGACAGAGGAGGATGAGCTGGGGCGCTCAGAAGCAGCACTCACCCCGCAGACGCCATCGGAGCCGGGCAGGCGAGGTCTGGGCTCCGGCTCCGGCTCCGGCTCCGGCTCCGGCTCCGGCTCCGGCCCCCCGGCTGCTCCGGTTTCCTCTGGTGCAGAACGGTGAGTCACTCTGACTCGGGCTCGGAAAGGAAAGCCCTAGGGTGGAGCTTGCCCCTAAGATAACTAGGGATTGCACAACCGGCTGCGCTCCAGGGCACTGCTCCAGGGACTGCGCTGGCTGGGGATGAGCCGGGCGGCGGCGGCGGCGGCGGCGGACTTGTGGGGATGGAGCTTGGGGCACCTCGCATCGTCGCTGGCCAGGAGCTCCCACAGCCGAGTGGGGGGCGGGCGCACGGGGGTAGGAGGCGGGGTGCGGCCGAGGGGCTCGCCTCCCCTCCTTCCTGAGGCCGACCTGACCCCGAGGAGTCTCCCGATGGCCCTGTCTCCTCGGGGAGGACCAGCTGTCAACCTGGCCTAGAAGGGGCAGGGACCCTGTCGGAGGCTCCCTCTGCAGCCCTTTGAGAAGCAGCATGGCGCGTAGCAGCTCAACAAATAAATACCTCCCCACTTAGACTCCGAGGGCTGGCAGGGACCTTAGAGATCGTCTGGTCCAACCGTCATTGCTCTCCTGCTGAGCCGTAAGTGCGTGAATGAATCAGTGAAATTGACATCAGTGCGATTCACAAACACGTGACTGCTTCAAACCATAGGTGCTCTTAAACTCAGAGATAAAGCATCTCCCTATGAGGAGGGGGGGAGGGGGACAAGCATTTGTTAAGCACCCACTGTATGCCAGGCACTGTGCTCCACAGATACTATCTCATTTGATCCTGGCAACCTGGGAGGTAGATGCTATTTTGATTCTCATTTGACAGCTGAGGAAACAGAGGCAAACAGGTTAGAGATTTGTTCAGAGTCACATAGCTAGGAAGTATCTGAAGTCCAATTTGAACTCAGGTCTTCCTGACTCCAGGCTATCCACTGTGTCACCTAAACAGCTGCCTTATAGGGCAGAGGTGCTTAACGGTTTTTGTATCATGGACCCCTTTGACAGTCTGGTAAAGACTATGGACCCCTTATCAGAATCATGTTTTTTAAATTCATAAATGCATAGGGTTACAAAGGAAACCAATTAAAATGAATAAATGCATCCAAATATATTTCAAAAAAACAAATTCATGGACCCCAGGTTAAAAATCCCTGGTGGTAGAACCCCCTTAAGTAAGGAAACAGTCCCAGAAAGAAATGATTTGCCCTGTCACACAAATCCCTTAGCAACAGCCTGTGTCTGGACATCATGGCAATCACCCCAACCTGTAAAAATCACCCTATTCTCTTTTCCCAGTGCAGATTCCTAAGAAACCTTCCCCATAACTAAGATGAGACCTAGCTAGGACGGGACTCAAAGTGCATTGGAAAAGGACCCTTGATTTCAAAAAATGTATCATAGAATTCCAGTTCTGCTATTAAGTACTTGTGTAAATCTTGGGGAACACAGCCTGTCTGGGCCTCAGTTTCCTCACTGGGAAAATGAGAGGCAGACTAGATGATTTCTAAGGGCTTTTTCAGAAGGCAGCAGAAGTATACAGAGGAGAGAGCGCCGAATGTGAAGTTAGAGGATGTGGATTCAATTCCAGCTCTGCCATTTGCTACCTATGTGACTTTGGATAAGTCACTTCCCCTGCTCCTTAGTATCTTAAAAAAAGTCCACATTAGTCATGGTGTGAAAGAAGAATCAGAACAAAAAAGAAAAACCACAAGGAAATTTAAAAAAAAGAGAGAGAAGAGTATGCTTCTATCTGCATTCAGACTCCGTAGTTCTTTCTCTGGATGTGGATAGCATTTTCCATCATGAGTCTTTCTGGTCCTTAGTATCTTTATCTGTAAAATGAAAGCATTGGGTATAATGCTCTCCAGGGTCCCTCACAGCTCTGAATCCATGGTCTGTCTTAATAGTTGGTATTCAGGGACATTTGGGTCACTTTTTATTGTCTCAAGAGATCATCTTTCCTATATAAAATGGACATGGGGAGTAGGATACTTGTGATTCATTCGAGGGGATGGAGTATAAGGGGGCAGCATTGCTTAGAAGATAAAGCATTAGACCTGGGTTCTGGTCCCACGTCTGATGCTAGCTTGGCAGAACACTTAACCTCTCTGGACCTCCATTTTCTCATTTGTAGAATGAGGCTAATAATATAGAACCTACTTTGGAGGGCTGTTGTGAGGCTTACATGGAATGATGATGTATGTATGTATGTATGTATGAGTCAGCAATTAGAGGTTAAATGACTTGCCCAAGGTCATGCAGTTTCTAAGATCATGTCCCAGCTCTGGGACCATCTTTGGGGAAATCACTTCACAGCTCTCATGAAGGGGTTGGACTGAGGTTGTATCAAGTCCCCTGGGCTGATTTTTTTCCCCTATTAGGGTGAAAGCAATCCTTCACTTCAACAAGAACATATTGAGCACCTACTTTATTCTAGGTACAAACTCCTCTTTACTTTTAAAGCCCTTCATAACCTGACTCTCTTCTTCCTACTTTCCTAATCTTCTTACGCCTTACCATCCTCCACATACTCTGCAACTGATACTTCATCTGCAACTCTGTGCCTCTTCACATGCCTGGAATACTTTCCCTCCTCAACTCAACTTCCTGGCTTCCTTCAGATCTCTGCTAAAGCTACACTTTCAAAAGAAGTCTTTCCTAGGTCTCCTTAATCTTAGTGCCTTCCCTAAGACTCTTCCCAACTTATCCTATCTGTAGCTTGGTTGTACACCTAGCCATCTGCATGTTGCATGTTTGCATGTTGTATCATGAACTCCTAGAAAGGAGGAACTGGTAGGTTGCCCAGTAGGTAGAACCAGTGCTGGCTTGGAGTCAAAAAAGAACTGAGTTCAAATCCAGCCTCAGATGCTTACTAGCTGTGTGACCCTGGGCAAGTCACTTGACATCTGTTTGCTTTAGTTTTCTCAACTGTTAAATGGGGATGATAGTAGCATCTACCTTCCAGGGTTGCTGTGAAGATTAAATGCGATAATATTGTGGTTGTAAAGCACTAACACAGTGATGGGCACATACCAGTCACTCAATAAAGGCTTGTACCTTTCTCTCTTCTGGTCTTTCTTTGCATCCCCAGCACTTAGTATGGTGCCTGGCATACAGTAGTCACATAATAAATGCTAATTGCCTTCCTGCTCTTCAATACGGATGCAAAAATTAAAATGGCACTGTAATGCCACGTACATCTGGAGCTGGATCTCACAGACCATCTGGTTCCAAACCCTTACTTTAGAGTGGAGGAACTGAGGTGCGGATGTGACCTGCCCAAGGTCACACAGGCAGCAAGAGACCCAGATAAGGATTCAAACCCACAATGCGGGCTCTTCCCATTGTACCACACTGCCCCATCATTTCTGATGGAGCTACCGTGTAACTGAAAGGCAAAAGCCTTCTCTCAACAACGACGATAGCAGGAAGACGTGCACAGTGGAGGAGCGAAGCAGGTATCATTGGGGCCCTATGGTCTTACCCTAAGAAACAGTAGCCAGGGGAAGAAGGGATTCTTCTGTTTTCTGTCTGCACAACCTTGGGACAAGTCACTTCCGCTCTCTCTGGGCCTCAGTTTCCTCATCAGAAAATGAGGGGGCTGGGTTTAATAGCAACTGAGGTCCCTTCCAGCTTTTGTCTACAACTCTCCAAAAAGATCAGAAGGGTCTTCCCATTCCGGGCCTGGGGAGCTCCCCTTGAGCTGTGGCCCTCTAGAATATGCACAGCCAGTGACCCCTTCTGGTCAGTAACAAAACTACAGTTTTCAGAGTTTCCATTTAAATCTACTGAGGCACTGAATTAGGCACTGGGAATACAAATCAGAAAGTGAGACAATCCTTGCCCTCGAGAAGCTTACATTCTACTAGAATGACACCACAGATCCATGGAGCTTCAAAGGAAGGAGGTACAATTGTCAAACAGGTTTTAGCTCCTTTGCCCATTACAACTCCCTAATGACATAGGCAGGGGTTGGCATCATTTTACAGGTAGGAGATGTTGATATGCATTGATCATAAAACACTTAAACAGCACTTTACATATGTCTTACTTGATCCTTTCAACAACCCTGTGAGGTAGATGCTACTATTATTCCCTGTCTATAGATGAGGAAATTGATATTTGCTCAGGGTCATACAGTTTGCTGCTGCTGCTGCTACTACTATTGTACAACTACTACCGCCACCACCACCACCACTACTATTACTACCACTACCACTACTACTACTACTACCACCACCACCACTACAACCACCACTACTATTACTACCACTACCACTACCACTACTACTACTAACCACCTCCTAATATCTAACTAGTACTTTAAAGTTTTCAAAACCTTTACATATATCTCAATATGAAATGTTATCTCACAACAACCTGTAAGAAGTGCCATTATTGTTCTCATTAAACAAATGAGGAAACAGTCTGAAAGAAGATGAAGCCTTTGCCTAGGATCACACACTTAGTAAACACCTGAGGCAGGGTTAGAACTTGGGATTTTCTGACTCCAGATCCAGCACTGTGGTGAGCTATTTGCACATCAGTGTAGGTCTGATGGAAAGAAGGTCACTTCTCTAGCATCTCCAACTTCATTTCCCTTTCAAGGGTAGGTCCAAGCCCCTGGAGTAGTACTGTAAGTCTGGAGTCTTACGTGGGTCCCTGGGGTAAAGAAGGGATTTAATGGAATGCTAGGGGGTGCCTCTCAAGCAACCCCAGATTTACTTATTTTCCTTCCAGGGGAGTCTAAATCCTTAGCATAAGGGAAGGGAAAAAGTATTTGTTAAGCACCTACTATGTGCCAGGCATTGTGCTAAGCACTTTATAAATATCATCATCTCATTTGATCCTCAGGACAACCTAGGGAGGTAGTTACTATCATTACCCACCCCCTTTTATAGTTGAGGAATCTGAGGCAGACAGAGGTTAAGTAACCTGACCAGGGCCACACACCTAGTAAGTGTTTGAGGCTGCATTTGAACTCAAATCTTCCTGACTCCGGTATCTACTAGGACACCTAGCTGCCTCTACTATAAGACTCAAGAGTGGCCTTATAGGTCCCTGGGGTGAATGTGGGACTTGCTGGGGTATACAGAGTTGAGAATTTTGTTGATTTGTTTATAGGTCACAATGAGTATTTTGTCTGTGAAATGAAATAAGGCTGTTCAGTACCCAAAAGCATGCTACCTTTTATACTTTCATGGCACCTTGGAGAGCAACATGAACCATTCTGAGGTTCCCAGAGGAAAATCTGGGAAGGGACAAACAAACCAAAGAGGGATGATGGTTATTATTATTTTTTAGAAACCCCGAGATTGAACCCATTATTCCACACAACCCCATGGCTTGGAGTGCTAGACCCCTGGATTCCATATAGATTTAGAAACTCAGGCTCACAGAGGCAAAGATAGCTAGCCTTCATATAACCCTTTAAGGTTTGAAAAGCACTTCAGATATGTTATCTCATTTGACCTTCACAACAGCCCTGAGAGAGATAGATGCTTTGATGGTCCCCATTTACAGATAAGGTAACTGAAGCAGACAGAACTTAAGTGATTTGACCAGGGTCCATGCAGCTAAAAAATGTAACAGATCTGGGGGCTAGAAGAACCCAGCTCTCCTAACTCTCCTTAAGTATAAGGCTCATTTCATCATGGCTGATATTTATTGAGTTCCTAGTGTGCAGGGTTGGTGGGGGGAGGGGGAGTGGTTGTTCAGAAGTTCTAAGACATGGCACTGGTGCTCAAGGAGTTTACAATCCGGTGGAGACATATGAAAAGATGACAATTCAATTCAGCTAATCTTTAGTAAGCCCCTATTTTGCTTAAGAAGACCTTGGGCTCATGGGTCTCAATTCAGAATAAGGGACAAGATATATAATAATAATGATATTTATCTAGAACTTTAAGGCATATAAAGCAATTCACCACCAATTCTTTGAGCCTCACAACGATCTTGTCAGGTAGGAAGCATATGTAATATTATCCCCATTTTAAAGGTGAGAAAATTGAGGCTCAGAGGGGCTCAGTGCCTTCCCCATGGTCAACCAAACTGGGTCATCAGTTCTTGGCTGTTGTTTCATGGACTCTTTGGCAATCTACTGAAACCAATGTCAGTCACTCACTCAAGCTAATAAGCATTTAGTAAGTGTTTACTTACGCCTCAGGGGATATACTAAGCATTGGAGGTAGGAAGAAAAGCGAAAGACAATCCCTGCTCTGAAGGAGCTCACAATCTAATGGGATAGACAACATGCAAACCACTGTGTACAGATAAGGCACAGATGGGATAAGTTAGAGATAACCAATAGAGGGAAGGCACTAGAATTAAGAGGGATGGAGAAAGGCTATGAACCTGTGATAAAGAAATTGGGAAGGGGGTGATTTTGGAAGGAAAGACAATGAGGCATTATCTAACAATGGTCCTCTGAGGTGGGTACCATAAGTATTGTGATTACCACTTTAAGATGAGAAAAAAAACTAAAGCTCAGACTTATCCATCATCATACAGGGTAAAAAGGGGCACCAGGATTGGAACCCAGGGCTTCTGACTCCAAAGCCAAAGGTCTTTTCACTCCACTGAATCTGCCACAGGATACTAGATCAAGATGCTAGATAGAGGGATCTTGAAGCCTTTTAATATAACCCCTTTATTTTACATGTGAGTAAACTGAGGCCAAGGGAGATTAAAAAACTAGCCCAAGGTCATTCAGGTAGTAATTATCAGAGGTGACATTTGAACTCATGGCTTCTGACTCCAAAGCATTCCCTGCTGCCTAAAAAATCTTTTAAAAGGCTTCAACTTGACTTTCCCATCCCTTATCTTATCTCTCTTCCCTTTCAGTCAAAAATCTTAGAAAAAGGCTTCTATCCTCTTTGCTCTCACTCTTTTCTCAACCTTTTATCTTTTGACTTCTGACCTCTCACTTACCCTCAGATTGCTCTCTCTCTGTCTCTGTCTCTCTCTGTCTGTCTCTCTCCCTTTCTCTATCTCTCTCTCCAAGTTTACCAATAGCCTTTACTCAGTATTCATCCATATTGACTTCTCTGTAGCTTTTCACACTGTTGACCATCAGGCACTGGTGCCTGGCACACAGGAAACACTTGCTATGTGCTTATTGGCTCTTGAAATGCTTGTGGTTGATGCCCCCCTGATGGATGTGCCCTTCCCCTGGGTTTCTTTGACCTGCTTCCCTGGTTTTCCTCCTACCTGTCTGACCACTCCTCCTCAGCCTTCTTTGCTGCTTCATCATCCATCTCCTGCCCCCTAACTGTGGGTGTCCCCCAGGCCCTCTTCTCTTCTGGCTCTGTGCCCTCTCTCTTTGTGATCTCATCAGCTCCCATGAGTTCAAGCCAGCCTTGGTCTCCCTCTTGAACTTCAGTCCTTCAATATCCCCTGACTGTTGCTGAACCTCTCTACCTGGTTGGTTCATAAGCAACTCAAACTCAACATATCCCAAATGGAACTATTATCTACCCCCCCAAACCTTCCTGATTTAAAAAATAATTTTATTTGTTTTTCCACTTAATAATGTTCTATTTTTTCCAATTACATGTAAAAACAGTTTTCAACATTCACTTTTATGAGATTTTGAGTTCCAAATTTTTTTCTCCCTCTCTCTCCTCCCCTCTCCCCAAGATGGCAAGCAATCTGATATAGGCTATACATATACAATCGTATTAAACATATTTCCACATTAGTCATGCTGTGAAAGAAGAATTAAAAAAAGGGGAAAACCACGAGAAAGAAAAAAAAGAAAATAATATGCTTCACTCTGCATTCAGATTCCATAGTTCTTTTTCTGGATGTGGTTAGCATTTTCCATCATGAGTCTTTTGGAATTGTCTTAGATCATTGTATTATTGAGAAAAGCTTAAACTTCCTTATTTCAATTGAGGACACCACCATACTCACTTGTCACCCAGCTTGCAACCTCAGCAGCATACTCAACTCATCTCTCTCCTTCACCCATCAGGTTGTTTTGTTGATTCCATTTCTATGACTCTCACATCCATCCCCTACTTCCTGCTCACAAGGCTATTACCCTGATTGAGGTTCTCATCATCTCTCCTCTGGATTATTGCAACAGCCTCCTGAATGGAGTCTCCTCTTACCAACCTTTTTATTAATTACAGGTAAAAACATTTTTTAATATTCACTTTAAAAATTTTTGAGTTCCAAATTCTCTCCCTCCCTCCCTTACTCCCCTTGAGAAGGCAAGGAATTTGATATAGGTTATACGTGTGAAGTCATGAAAAACGTATTTCCATATTAGCCATATTGCAAAGAACAACAACAACAACAAAACACAGACAAAAAAAATCAAGCAAAAAAAAGTGTGCTTCGACGGGCATTCAGACTCCATCAGTTCTTTCTCTGGAGGTGGACAGCATTTTTCATGAGAAGTCCTTTGGAATTGTCTTGGATCATTGTATTGCTGAGAAGAGCCAAGTCATTCACAGATGATCTTCATACAATATTGCTGTTACTGTATACCATGGTCTCCTGGTTCTGTTCACTTCACTCTGCCTCAGTTCATGTAAGAGTTCCCAGGTTTTTTCTGAAGGCACCCTGCCCATCATTTCTTAGAGCACAGTCGTGTTCCATCACAATCACCTACCACAACTTGTTCAGCCATTCCCCTCTTGATGAGCATTCCCACAATTTCTAATCCAAAGAACCTTTCAAAATTCTGAACCAGCTATTTTCCCCTCCCTTCAAAACATTCAGAAGCTCTCTTTTGCCTAAAGGAAAAACCACAAACTCTTCAGCATTGAAAAGCCTTTTGCAATCAGTTTTCAATCTACTTTCCCAGAATTACTCTATGTTACTCCCCCCTCATGCACAATATGTTGGAAATGTTCAGTGCTCTTCCCTGAATTCAGCACCTCCCCACCTCCGTGCCTTTCCTATTTCCTCTTCCCTCTCGGGGACGCTTGCCCTTCCAACCTCTGCTTCTAACCATTCCTGGCTCCCATCAAGGCTCAGCTCATGGGCCAGCTTCTATAAGAAGCCTTTCTGGCTACCCCAGAACATCTGTTCTGATGTAACCGTGTAATAGCTTACATTTATATAGTGATTTACGGTTTGCAAAGTGCTTTACAAATATTACCTCATTTAATCCTTACAACAACCCTGGGAGGTAAGTGATATTATTATCCCCACTTTGTAGATGATGCAACTGGGGCAAACAGAGATTAAGTGACTTGCCCAGGGTCATATAGCTAGTAAGTATCTGAGGCTGGATTTGAACTCGGGTTTTCCAGACCCCAGAGTTCTATCCATTGTGTCATCTAGCTGCTTCAAATGCACATATGTATATATACTTCCATACACAGATGCTACGTGCATGCTGTCATGTGTTTTATCCTCTCAATAGACCATAAGCACTTGAGAGAAGGGACTGTTTTCCATTTTGATTTTGTCCTGAGTATCTTGAACAAAATAGGTGCTTAGTAAGTCTTGTTGGACTTTGTTGGACTGTTAGACTCCATCAGTATTTCTAGTCTAGTTGTGCTGAAGCACAAAAGCCAGCAGAAGACTTGGGTAGTGGATGAAGACATGGGAGATGGCTCGCTGACTTCCCCAAGAATTCTCAGAAGGCAGCTACAACCTTAGATTTGCCTCTAGCCTTGGAACTTTTCCTGTAGGCCCTGCCAGACCTCATAGTCCACGGGCAGAGACTTCTAAGGACCTGCCTACCATCCCCTCCGCTCCACACAGAGTCAGCGGGGACATCGCCCAGCTCCCCTGGCATTGCCCAACCACCAGGCTTTCCACTCACAAGTCCTAATTTCCTTGTTTTCTATGCCTAGTCTACGTCACCCAGGAGTGGCCCCAACAGGAAGTACCAGGGGTTGGACTTTCCCTCCACCCAGGCTCTCGGGGTGGGGGTGGGGATTTGTGTCCTGACCCTAGATTGCTGGATCCCTGGCTCACAGACTGGGAGAGCTTAAAGCACTGGGGAAATCAGCCCTCTCCTCAGATGCACAAGCAAACAAAGGCCCAGCAAAGGGAACTCCCTTGCTTAAGGTCACATACAGGTGGTACAGTCATAGAGCCATGTCTGAACTTGTGTAACAGCCTTGTGGCTATTTTTGTGGTGTTTTGTGGTTTTTGTTGTTTGTTTGTTTTTGCCCTTCATTACAGCCCCACTGCGTAGCACAGTGCCTGGCACATAGTAGATGCTTACTAAATGTCAGGTTGACTGACATATGTCAAAGCAGAGATTTCTTTTGGGTATGGGTTAACTCAGGTCCTGGAATTCTCTGCTGGCTTTCTCTCTGGACCCCTGCTTCCATGTCCCCCAATGGAGGCTTAATTCCTAATAGAGATCTGGGGTACAAATCAACATTTCTGGGGTCCTGTTCTTTGGCTTCCCAAATACCTTATTTTGAAACTATGTGAACATCTACAATACCCCAGGTCTGTCCATTCTGCCCACCATCCCCTATTAAGATGGTTATTGATGGCTATGAGGTAGGTGATGGCAGTGATTACAACCATGAATCTGAGGAAAAGTAGTTCTGACCAGCGTGAGTGCGGAAAAATCAGAACCTGCTATAGCTTGCTTGCTCCTGAAACCTGATCTCAATCTCCCTTTTCTCTGTCCCTTTATAACAGATTGTCAGAAAGTGGAGTCAGGAAGACCTAGGTTCAAATCCAGCCTCAGACACTCATTAGCTATGTGACCATGGGTATGTCACGTTACCTTTATGCCTCAGTTTCCTCTTCTGTAAAATCTGTATTAGGGCTTACTTTATGCGGTTGGTGTGAGGATCAAGAGATAATGAATACAAAGTACTTTATAAATTTAAAGTGCTATATGTTTATTATTATTATTACTATTATTTCAGAGGCAAAAGAGACCTTAACAATCTCATAACCGTTCAGCCCCTTGAGAAGCAGCATGGTACAGGGGAGGAGAGAGCTTTGAACTTGCAAAGGACCTGGGTTCAAAATCTGCCCTTCTCACTTATTACATGCATGACCTTAGGCCAGTCACTTTATCTTTTCAGGCCTCGTTTTCCTCACTTGTAAAATATGAGGTTGGATGAGGCTATGTTCAGTGATTTTTCCAACTCTAAATCAACGAGCTTGCAGTTTTTTTTTTTACAGACATATAACCAAGTGAAGAGATGCTGTTTCCCCGAGGACTCATGCCTGGTTAATGGCATAGGAAGACATGAACCCTGGGGTTCCTGCCTTCCAGCTTGTGGCTATTTCTACTGGAGTGCTGCTGTTTCTCCACTACACGTGGAAGCATTTTTGAATATGCAAAACATCTGGCTGGAGAAGAGAGAAGAAAATGTACCTCCATCCCTTCTCTGAGAAGGTGGGGACTAGGGATGTGGAACACTGACTATACCATCAGACAGGACTGAAATGTTGGTGGTTAGGTTTTTCTCAACTGGTCTTCATACATACATATATTTATTTATAAGGGTTTCCTGAAGGGACAGAGATATATTCAGAAATGGATATAAAAACAAAAGATATCAATAAAAATGGTTTAAAATAGAAAGTGGAAAGCAGCACCTAAGTACTGGACGTTACTATACCTGAAGTCACTTCCTGTCTCTCTGAGCCTCAGTTTTCCCCATCTGCACAATGGGAGGGTTGGACTGGGTGGTCTACTTTTCTGTTTTGAAAACCTGTGACTCCATGCCATCCTGGCACAGGCAGGCAGGCTCCATATTCATATCCAGTAGGCATGGCCTCCTACCCATAAATAGTAGCCAGGACATCTATGATTTTATGAGTAGCAATCACACCCCTTACTTCAAAAGATCCATGATTAATTAGTGGACAGTCTTCATGAATCCTCAATTTAGCTAACTGGCATTCCAACAGATGAATCAGCTGACAGTGGGCCCCTGGGCCCTTAACTAGGCTCATCTTCTGATAACAAACACAGAGTCTGCCATAGAGTCCATAAGTGAAGCCTTCCCAGGTAGCTAGGGCTAGCCAGAGTCCGTCCTCTGCCAGCTTGGCCTTTGGGAATCCCGAGCTACTCATGTCACAATGAAACATCAGAATGAAAGTCAGCAGCCCATTACATTCCAATCTGGTCATTCTGCAGTTCCCAAGTTGTGCCACCAGAAGGCAACTGAAGATAGGAATTAGTTCCTCATAGTTTCATTCAGTCACACCTTAATTCAATCATTTGTCAAATATAGTTAAGTCACCTGTTAGGTGGCCCAGTGGATAGAGCTCCTGGCCTGAAGACAGGAAGACCTGAATCCAAATCTGACCTCAGACACTTATCATCGGTGTGACCCTGTGGGGCAAGTCCCTTAACCCTGCCTCTGTTTTCTCCTTTGTGCAGTGAGTTGGAGAAGGAAATGGCAAATCACTCCAAAATGATTGGATGTGGGGGAAAGAAAGAGAAAGAGGGAAGAATTATTGATGACTCTGTGTCACTCAAGGCTGTAAACTAAGGTGATTGAAAGGATGGTGACACCCATCATTGTATAAAAAGAGTATTTTGAAGGAGGGACAAAACTGGGGAAGAAGAGAATGAGTTCGGTTTTGGACACATTAGGTTTCAGAAGTCTTTAGGACATCTAGATGTAGATATTGAATAGGCAGATCATGTTCTGGTACTGGAGTTCAAGGGAAGCTTTTGACTGGATCTAGAGATTTGGGAAACATCTGTATAGAAGTGATCAATGAATTCAGAGTAGTTGATGAGATTATAAAGAAGAGATTGAACACTGGTTTTAGAATCAAGAAGGCCTGAGTTCTAATTCTGCCCCTAACACTTACTAGACGTGTGACTCTAGGTAGGCCATTGAACTTTCCTGACTCTCAATTTCCTCATCTGTAAAATTCAAGGGTTGTTCTAGATGACCTCTAAGATCCCCTCCCAGTCTGCATACATGATCCTATGATAAGAGAGAGGGCAGATAGAGAGAAAAGGGTGGGGGTTGGTGAGCCAGCAAGGAAGACTGATAAGAAGCAGTCAGATGGGGAGATAACTGAAAGGAAGTAGTGTTGCAAAAGCCAAGAGAGGAGAAGAGGATTCATGGATGGATAGAGCCATTTGGTAATCTTCAAGAAAACAATGTCAGTTGATAGGTGGTCAGAAAGTGGTTATACACACACACATACATATATAAATACATATATACACACACATATAAACATATTATTGTGTATTATACACACACAGATTAGATCATCTGTGGAGTGACCTAGGCAGCCAAGCTAAGGATCTTCTTCATCGGTATTCCCAGAAAAAGTGATGGAAGGACTTCCTGTAAGTCAGCTGGGATCTGAGCAGAAGGCCTTACCTCCAAACAAAAAAGAACCAGCCTTTTCCCTAGACCCGAAGGTGATGCTAACAATGGCAAGTTGACCTGGTCCTGGAGGGTAGAACCAAGATTTAGGGTCAGCAGAGCCTTTGTCCTAACCAGGGGCAGTGGCTGGTTTAAATTTCTCTCCTCAGGGGCAGCTAGATGGCACAATGGATAGAGCACTGGCCCTGAGGTCCGGAGGACCTGAGTTCAGATCCGGCCTCAGACCAAACACTTGACACTTACTAGCTGTGTGACCCTGGGCAAGTCACTTAAGCCCAATTGCCTTAAAAAAAATTCTCTCCTCAGTCACAGCGGCAGTGACAAGATCTCAAGGTCTGATCCTGTACATTGAATACAAATGGGATCCTGGAAATCACCTGGTTGGCAGAACCATGACTAATAATTCACACCTATGCAAGGCAAAGCACCACAAACGTAAGCCTAGGGTAAGTAATATGAATTAACCTTTCCAGACAAATTCAGTTGTGAAGATGCAGGAAAGAATTAAGACATAACAGAGGAAGAGACCCCAAGACCTAAGACACAGAGAGGATCCTTCATGGGCAGAAATCCCAGGACGCCTTGAGGCTAATGCTGGATGGTCGCCACCAGGAGAGGGGGAAGGGCTGATGCCACAGGGAATAAGTCCTGGAAGGGACTGCTCACCTATGATGCCAGGGGCAGGAAGGGAGGAGGAGGCACGCCACCTGGTGGTTTCTGATTTTAATGATGCATTCTTATCAGCTAAATGGTAACAAAGTTTATCCCTCCTGAAGGAGGGCAGGTGCTACAGCACCCTCTAAACTTTGGCACCTTGAGGCAAAACTCTGGATTATCCACCCCAGTTATTGACCTGCTCATTTGCATGTGCCTTTGTGGACAGGCAGTATGGCGTAGTGATGAGCTGAGCCCTGGATCTAGAGTCAGGTGATACTTAGGTTCTAATCTTGTTTAGAACACTAGATTGTCCCACCTCTTTCATATATTGGCTGGGTGACCCTAAATTAATCACTCCATCTCTCAGTGTTCCAGGCAACTCATTCGGATGAAAGGTCGAGCAGGAACTGCCAACTTTCCTTGGCAGAGGGAATCTCTTCACCTGGCAGTTCCTCATGTATCAGTGAAATCCAGGACTTGTCTTTATCCCTAGCCTTATGAGAGAGTCATTTAATTTCTCTGACTCTCAGTTTTTTCATTTGTAAAGTAGAAACACCAAGTAGAGGTAACAGGATAGATAACAGTACCTCTCAGGCTGATCTCAAAGGGTTGTTGCAAGGGTCAGATGATCACAATGCTAGCTAGCTTATAGAGCACTTGAAGGTTTGCCAAGTACTTTACTGACATTTTCTCATTTGATCCTCAGAATAACCCTGGGAGGTAGGTGCTACTATCATCCATATTTTTTAGATGAGGAAACTGAAGCAGACAGATATTAAGGGACTTACCAGGGTCACACAGTAACGTCTGAGGCTGGAGTGAACTTACGTCATCTTGACTCCAGGTCCAGCAGTGTATCCACTGTGCCATCCAAATTAACTAATAAATGTGAAGTGCTTTGGAAAACTTAAAACCTTTTATCAGTGTTAATTGTCATTTTTAAAGGGGTATGTGGGCTCTACTTATAAGATTACGTTGGTATTAAGGCAAGAATTCTTTAAAAAAATTTTCAAATTACATGTAAAATTTTTTAAAATTTATATTTAATTTTAATCTTTCATTTAAAGAAATTTTTGAGTTCCAAATTCTCTCCCTCCCTCTTTCCCCTCCTCCTTCCTGAGACAGCAAGCAATTAGCTATGGATTTTAGATGTGCAGTAATGCAAAACATATTTCCATATTAGCCATGTTAAGGCAAGGATTCTTAACCTATTTTGTATCATGGCTCCCTTTTGGGAGTCTAGTGAAACCTATGGATCCTTTCCCAGCATAATGCTTTTTAATCATAGTTGGAGATGGAAACTAGCTCTGCTTGGTGTTGACTTCAGCGGAACATCATACCTCACCCAGGATAAATGGACCACCTGAAATCTCACCATCATCTGATTGACTCAGTTTTTTGATACTCAACACCTTTCCAATTCTCAGTTGCCTCTCTCCTCTGATTGGAGGGCTAGAGGGTGGAGGAACAAAGGCCTCCCAATGGCTTCCTTTATAGAAGACTCAGATCAGACCTTTCTAGATAGCTCTCCATTTTCCATCAGAAACTCCCCTCCTGGATGCCCACCAATTGGAGAATGGCTGAACAAGTTGTGGTCTATGAATGTAATGGAATCCTATTGTGCTATAAGAAATGATGAGCAGTCGGACTTCAGAAAAACCTGGAAAGACTTACATGAACTGATGCTGAGTGAAATGAGCAGAACCAGGAGAACATTATACACAGTAACAGCCACATTGTGTGATGATTGATTTTGATAGACTTATCTCTTCTCAGCAATGCAAGGACCTAAGACAACTCCAAAAGACTCATAATGGAAAATGCTGTCCACATCCAGAGAAAGAACTATGGAGTCTGAATGCAGATCGAAGCATATTATTTGCGCTCTCTCGCTGTTTTTGTTTCTTCTTTCTCATTTATTCCACTGGTTCCAATTCTTTACAACACGACTAGTGTGAAAATAGGTTTAATATGAATGTATATGTTGAGCCTATATAAATTTTCATGCTGTCTTGGGGTGCGGGGGAGGAGAAAGGTGGGGAGAAAAATTGGAACTCAAAATCTTATGGAAGTAAATGTTGAAAACTAAAAATAAATTTATTAAAGAAAACTGCCCTCTCCCCTTTCAGTTTCCTTTTTATGTTATCTTCCTCCATTACAGTGTAACATCCCTGAGGACAGGTATAGTCTTTCTTTTTCTTATTTGTATTCTCAATATTTAGCACAGTGCTGGGCACACAGTAGGCACTTAATATTTCTTGAATTGAAATGGAAGGAATTGCTAATTTTCAGTTACAGGTTCATTAAAATAAGATATAATTTTTCCATCCAATTTCATACATCATCCTGAAATCTCTCTACAAACCCCTTGGGGGTCCATGGACCCCAGTTTAAAAACTCCTGCTAAGGGGTCTGAGAAATAACTCATTGGAGTAAAATATCTGCTCGAGCCACCAGATGGTGCTAAAGGCTTGCATGGCTTGAGTTCATTTCCACTATGTCAACATGAGTTCCTAGATTCTTAGGAAACTACTGAGTGTTCTAGATCACAGCCCACCCAGTTTCCTCTCCAAGACCCTTATCTAGGGTATGATATAATCCCATCAAAATTAATAAATCCCTTTGGTTTGCCCCCATTTCCAAAAGATCTTAATCTTTTCCCAGACTTCACATGATCTGGGAAGATTGACCCATTCATGTATAGATTAAAGTGCATTTTGTTAAGAAAAAAATGTGAAAGGCCTGGGCTAAAAACTCATTGCAGCTTGAGTAAGCCACAGCAGCTTATGCAAGCCTGACCATTCCAATGTCCAGCCTTGCTTTCTGCCTCTCTCTATTGTCAACGAGACACGGGCAATCCAAAAGTAACACTTGGTCTCATATTCACAACAGATGGGGGCTGAGAGAGGGAAGGGATCATTTTATCACCATCTCATTCTCCTCGTCCCACCGTATAGCTACTGTTCCTCTGGGCATTGCCTCAGACAAACCAAGGACTGGGAAAGATCTTAATTTAGCAAGGCCAAGGTCATCCATGACATACCAGGTTATTGCCAGTTGTCTTGACTTTTGTTTTGCCACCAGACTTGCAATACTCCGGAGGAGAAAGTGAGGCTGACAACTTTGTGCAGCTCTGCCTCACTTCAATCTAATTCACATAGCAAGTCAAGGAATCACTCTCATGATGTCATTGGTCTTCTTCGAGAAAGAAGGAAGAACAACAAGAACTCTGACACCTGGAACCCCTCTACTCAGTGTCCTAGCCACCTGCTAAGTAACCTACAATTGGCTTTCAACTGGCATGCAGCACTCCTTTCCCCCAGGGATCAGAGGCCACTGGGGATTGTTTGGCCCATTTCCTACTCTCTCATGTCTTTTTTGTGATTAAGATGGTGAGGTAAAGTGGTAGAGGAGGCCAGTAGTCTCTCTTTCTCTCTCTCTCTCTCTCTCTCTCTCTCTCTCTCTCTCTCTCTCTCTCTCTCTCTCACACACACACACACACACACACACACACACACACACATACACTTCAGCAGAAAAAACAGTAACAGAAGCAAATTCCTCAACCCAGGCAAGAACTGCATAAAGAGATGACAGAATGGAGGATGGAAAAGATTATATATCAAAGAGGTTAGCTTGAATCCTGGTAAATGGACCAGAATTATAAGTTCTGAAAAAAAAAATTAAAGAAGCAATGCCAGGAAAAAGTAGTGACTAAAAAAAAAAGAAAGAAAAGGAAAGAAAAGAAAAGAAAACACTGAATACAGTAAATATCATTGGTTAAGAGAGACCTAAAAGGTAATCCAAGATGAACTTCTCAACAATTACAAGCAGAACTTCAGAGAAAATAATGTCTTGGTCACAAGGACTGCAAGAAAGGCTGTAAGAAGAAATAAAAGATGAAAAATTAAATTAGAATTGAAATTAGCTCTCTACAGGACAAAAATTTAGGAGAATAACTTAGAACAAAATCTCCCCCAAGTGATGGACTCCTCAGGGGAAAAAAGAACAGAACAATTTGAAACTCAATGATTTCATGAGACAAGAAATATTCAAAGTCAAAATATTTTAAAAAGAGGAGAAAATGTATGGTATCTACTATTAAAAACAATGAACTGGAATACAAATATAAATCAAGAAGAGTCCATTTAAGTAAAAAACTTGAATACTATATTTCAAGATACAATTAAATAAAATGGCCCAGATTTATTAAAACTGTATGGCAAAGTAAAAATTGAAAGAATCCACTGCATCACCTCCTAAAAGAAACTCTAAACGAAAAACAACAAAGCCTATCATAGCCAAGTTCCAGAGTTTCAAAGTCAAAGAAAAAATAGTATAGCTAGAAAGGAGTTCAACAACTAAGAACCACAGTCAGGATCCAACAAGACTATGTTCTAACTACTTAAAGGGAAGAAAGTCTTGGAATGTAATATTCTAAAAGGCAAAGGATAAAGGATTATAGCCACGAATAACGTGCGCTTCAAAACTCTGTGTAATCTTAAAGAGGGAAAATGAATCTTGGACAGAATAGAAGACTTTCAAGCATTTTTGTTGAAAATACCATGGCTGAGCAGAAACTTTGAAATGTGAATGGTAATTGAGAAGTAATTAGGGCAAAATGATGATGAAGTCCTTACATGCTAATAGTGTGAGAAGAGATAAGTGTCCCATTAGAATCCACCTTTCAATGGTCACCAAGGGAACTGAGAACCACAAACACAGGAACTAGGTATGGTTGTTTTTTTTTTTTTTAGTTTTAAGAAAGGAAAAGAGAAGGGTGGGGAAAAGGAAAGCAGGAAAGAAATGAGGAAGGAAGAAATTCACTATCTGACATAACTGGGGCATGGGAGAAGGATACACAAATATGGAGGAATGGGTGGGGGCATGGGCTTCTCACCATCTTTACTGGCAAAGGAGGCTTAACTATCTACTTCTATTAAACTCATTTGTTGTTGTTACTGAGTTGTTTTCAGTTGTGTCTGACTCTTCCTGACCCCATTTGGGGTTGTCTTGGCAGAGATACTGGAATGATTTGCCTTTTCCTTCTCCAGCTCATTTTACAGATGAGGAAATTCAGGCAAACAGGCTCACAACAACAACATTTATTAAATTAAAGGTTGGGCAAAAAGAAGCCTGGGCTCACAGCTACTATTCTTTAGGATCAGGTAGCAAGGCTATGATGGCTCACCTGAAAATGTGGCTACTCTTGAGTGGATATCACCTTTTTCAAATGACTCTCCCTTTTAAAGTCTAAGAAAACTAGATTAATGAACAAATAAGAAACTAAGGATAGCATGGGATTCCACCAGTGACCACAGACAGATAGACTCTGCTCCCTGCTTTTAACATAGGAAGTAGCTGGCCTTCAGTACCAGTCCACTTTGAACGCTATTTCTATCAATCTGCCCTAGTGTTTCTCTTCACCCCAGTTCTAATCCTTCAATATTTCTGTCTTAGCTCCCCTTTACTTTGGTCAATAGACATTTATTCAAACAGCAAGCATTTACTGAGTTTTACAGTGTGCAAAGCACCGTGTTAAGTAAGCACTGGGCTCTGTCCTAGGTTTTAGAGAGGGACAGGAATATAGGGTGTAATTCAAAGTTTTAATATGTGTTCAATCTCTTCCCAAATCTGTGTTTCTTTGAACGACTTTTTTCCCACACCTGGAATGCACTCCTTCCACAGAGATAGGATGTAGAGTGGCAAGTTCTGGGAATAGCAAGTAGAGCCATGTGGTTGAAATGTAGGTAAATGAAGGGGAATTCCCAATTTGGGGACCCTCCCCTCTCACCTCCCTTTTATGGGTTGTGTTTCTTTGTTAGAATGTAAGCTCCTTGAGCCACAGGGGATTTTTTTTGCGTGTATTTCTATCCCCAGTGCTTAGCACAGTCCCTGGCACCTAGTAATTTCAACCCCCTCACTTGACAGATAAGGAAACTGAGGCACGGGAAGGTTAAGTGATTTACATGGGATCTTTGCATCTCCAGACCTTAGTACCCCTGGCACGCAGGAAACGCTTAATAAATGCCTTTTGAATGACTGAGTGGACTCCCTCTACTCGGAGAAGAAGGGAAGCAAACAGCCAGCGGTCCGTCCTGGACATTGGCCAGCCACTAATCCTCGCCTAGGATTCAGAGCTGGAAGGGCTCTCAGAGGTCATCTCATCCAGTCCAGCTCCTCATTTAGCAGATGAGGAAACTGAGACCCTGAGAAACGATTTGCCCAAGTGTATGATCAGTCTTTAATAGAAAGAGACCTGGATACCAAAGGAGGAGCAGGAGACCGCTAGCCGAGGGTCTCCCTCCTCCAGAGACATCATTTCAGGAAAACGCTTTTCCGCCATACCCCTCCCCGAGCCCGAGTTTAAAAAAAAAAAACTACAACTCCCACAGTGCCCCGCGGCGGGCCCAAAGCCGCGCACGCGCGGCCAGCTGAGCTCCTCCCCTTGCAGAGAGCTGCGAGGCGGCCGAGCCTAGCTGTGTTGCCTCCTGTGACCGCCCCCTCGGCCCCGGGGCTAAGTCGTGGTCCCGCAGCGGGTCGTAGGATGGCGTTGAAGCGGATCCAGAAGGTAAGCCTCCCGCCTTCTCTCGTCCTCAGCGTGAGTCCGTGGACCGAGGAGCGGCGGGCGTCGGCTCCACCGCCGCACGGGGAGCCGCTGCAGGAGGCGGCGCCGCGCGCAGGCGCGGAAAAACTTGTGGCACCTGCCAGATAATGGGGCGGTGCCTCGCGCGCCCGCTGCCTTACAAGGGAACAGCCAGGCGCGGGGCGGGGGCGGGAGCGGGGGCGGAGCCGCGCTGGGGCGTAGCGTCACGGGGCGAGCGGGGGCAGGGCCTGGGCGGAACTAGTGGCGCCTCTGGCCAACCATGTGCTCTTTTGCGTGTTTCCCTTTCTCGTGGCTGGCTGTTGGCGTGGAGGGGCGTGTCCCATTCTCACTTTTCCGCTTGTTCTTGCACCGCCCCGTCTGCCCCGTAACATCCCGAGAAAACAAGCAGTCTCCACGCTCAGCTCCCTGCCCCAGTGCAAGGCACACAGGGGGCGCTTAATTAATGCTTCTAAACCTTCTTCCTTACTTTATGGTCAACGAGATCATAGATCCAGAGCTGGAAAGGACCTTAGCAGCCGAATAATTAGATTAATTTTAAAGATGAAGCTGTGCGTAGATTTGGCTCTGGAAAGGACCTTAGAGCCTGATTCAGGCATACGTCAGGTGGGGAAACTGAGGCCCAGAAGTTAAGTGACTTTCCCAGAGTCACCCAGCCAGAGAGTGGGGGAGCTCAGGTCTTGGGACTCCCGTTCTTTCCATTGAACCACATCACCTCCCTTTGCGTCAGGGTAGCATAGGTTTAGAGCTGGGAAGGAAGGACCTTGGAGGTTATCTGGTCCCATTCCGGTGCCATCAGATGGGGAAACTGAGGCTCAGAGCCCAGGGCGTGCTGCCTGCTGTTTGCAGCTTCCTTTTGGATAGATTTAAGCCCAGTCTTCTTTCCAGGAATCTGCTGGGCTTTCACCACCCACAGTGCCTGAAAAGTTATTTAGACTAAATTTCTATCCTTAGAATTCTGTTCACCCCACATGCTCACAACTTCAGGGGTGCTTTCACGTTTTTGTCTTCGTTAGTGGCTTTAGAGAAGTTTCCCTGCTCTCCCAACCGTAGCTGTAGCAGCCCTTGGTAAATGGTTAATCATCTTCTAGGACCACTGGTAGCATTTAGAGCTGGTCTGAAATTACTTCCCATTTACACTGTGCCTGTCTGGTGTGTATACGTGCAAGTTGTTTTTGTTTACAGTGTTATGCATACAACTGTATACAGTTGTTTTCGAGCTGTGTCCCCTATTAGAAGGTGAGCTACTTTTTGTTTCTCTTTTATGAGTAATGGGCCAAGGTACATTATTAAAGTACTTAACAAATGTTTGTTGACTGACTGGGAGGTTGTCTTAGAGATCATTTAATACTTTGCTGTGCAGTTTCTCATAATTTCTTTGGGATGCTTTTGACAGATACCTTTTTCTTTTTTTGGCCAGGCAATGGGGTTAAGTGACTTGCCCAGGGTCACACACCTAGTAAGTGTCAAGTGTCTGAGGCTGAATTTGAACTCAGGTCCTCCTGACTCCAGGGCCGGTGCTCTATCCACTGCACCACCTAGCTGGCCTCGGCAGATACCTTTGACTATACCCATTTTACCCATAAATTTCAAGTCATTTTGTGCCATTATTTCTTCCCTAAGGCCCGCTTATTAAATTAACCTTGATGAGTTTGTCTTGTTTCCATCTCAGGCCGGGCGTGCAATCCAACTTTCTGCCGGGTTCCCTCTGTTTTCACGGTGATCTACCCTATAGGTCTTCCAGTGGGTCACGTCAGCCCGCTGGTTCTGCTTCGTCCCCAGATATCTGTGTTTCTGCGTGTGTGTGTTCATGCACTTAAATGCCTATCTGTGTCTTTGTGTGTTCTGTGTGTTTACTTACTGATGTCCTTGTTATACCACTTCATAGCTGTGAATGTCCGTTCTTTGAGGGTAAGGACTGTTGGTCTTTCTTTTTTCTTTTTTTGCTTGTACTAAGGAGGTCATTGAGGCCAACCCTCTTATCTTACAGATGAGGGAACCGAGGTCAAATAATTTGCAGAAAGGCACACGCAGGTCCTCTTGACGCCAAACCTGGTGCCCTTTCTACTGTTCCAGGCATGTGTGTTCAAGTACATACATAAATACTTCTATGTGGGGTTGTATATATGTGTGTGTGTGTGTGTGTGTGTGTGTGTGTGCATGAGAGTATATACACAAAACATTCATGGGTTGGTCCCAGTTCTGTAGCATGAAAGCAGATGTTTTATTATAGACTATGCTCATGCCATAATTATCCAGAGTAACTTTTCTCAGGGTAACTTGTGGAGAAAATAATTATATATAGTAATACAAAGATTTACAGTTGCTTTACTAAGTCACATTCCCTCCTCACAATACACTTTTATGTAATTGCAGTCTTGACTCTTTTACAAACACAAGCCCACAGACGTGATAACATATATATTCCCGTGAAAGACCGGTTTACTTAGATTGGCATCAGTGTGGGCACAGCCATAGAACCAGGCCTAGGCTGCTACTAGGCCCGGTAAGAGAATCACAGAATTTGAGAGTTGGAAGGGAAATCAGTGTCCCAATAACGTAACCTCTACATGAAAGGAAGCCCATTACAAGTGGTCATCTGGCTTCTGCTTGAAGACCTCCCAGGATTCTGTGGTGGCAGCCCCCTGCCCTGCTGGACAGCTCTCGTGGTCAGCTTTCTCTAAAGTCCAGTCTAGATTGACCTCTGCATCTTCCACGCACAGCTGCTGCACCTGTCCTCTTGGGCCAAGTGGAACAAGTCCAATTCTTCCTGTATAGTTTAGCTTTTTGAACACTTGAAGACAGACAGATAGATAGATAAAAAGGATGCATAGATACAGAGAGACAGGAAGGCATAGATATATAGATTTTATACATACATCTCTACGTGCATGATAGATATTAGATAGACATAGGTGATAGAAAGAATTTTTTTTGGAGGCAGTGGGGTAAGTGATTTGCCCAGGATCACACAGTGAACTCAGGTCCTTCTGACTCCAGTGCTGTCTCTACTGCACTACCTAGCTGCCCCTAGACCGTTTATTAAGTGCTTCTTTTGTGCCAAGCACTGGGTATACAAATATAAGTAATCCAGGCAGACCTTGCCCTCGGGGAGTTTTAAGTTTTGTAGTTGAAGATCACACCCTCCAGGGGCATGGTTTGGAGCTGGTGGCCAGGGAGTGAGGGGAGGCTTATTCCAGGTGAGATCGGGTGAAGGCTCCCTCCCCTCTCCGAGTCCAAGGAGGCTCCTGGAGCCCGAGATGGGCACAGCTGGGGTGACAGCTACCATGGAAGTGACATGGTTTGAGCTCACGTGGCTCATGTTCCCCTCGAGTCTTCTTTTCTCCAAGCTGAGTGTGCCCATTTCCTTCAAAGGTTTGCCATATGATACGGATTCAAGGCTCTTTGCCATTGTGACACTTTGTTAACCAGGAGAGGCCGCAGAGTGTGGTAGAAAGAGCATGAGATTTGGAGTCGAGTCCTTCCCCACATCCTCCGGATGTGACCTTCGCTGAGTTAGACCTCCCGTCTGGCCCTCGGGTATGTCATCAGGCACGTGACGGGGACCGGATGGTCTGTAAGGTGCTTCCCAGGTCTGGTTCGAGGCTCTTCTGACCCTGTGTGCTGGAGGTGTTCTCTCGGTGGCTCCATAGCTAAGAGCGGAAGAGGAGCCTTACTTATTCTTCCTGTTGTGATTCCTGGGAACAAGCCATGATTATTTCTGGGACTGCAGTGGGGGCACCCTTGTGGTGATCCCTTTTGTTGGTGCCCAGTGGTGATGGTCATAGCTTCTGTGTGCAGAATGATTCGTTTTCAGAATGATGTTGGCAGGGGCCTAATTGATTGGCTGATATGTTCAGGTATGTAGCATTCCTCTGTTTAGCTAGGTGGTATACACATCCCGTTCCTGCTCAGTACGTGTATTTTCCTTGCATTGTTTTGGGTTGTAAGTGCCCTGAATCCCTTTGTCTCAGAAATAGCCCTTGCCGTACTTTAGCCTCACCTTATGAAGTTCTCTTCAAGTCATCAGAAGAAAATTGTCATATCCATTTTCCTAAACCTGAAGTTGCCATTTTTTCCCAAAGATCAGAACTGGTACCTGTTTTGCTCAGGCCTGGCATTCCAAGATATAGAGATCAAAGGAGCCAGCCCTGTTCCATTGTTTCTTTGTCTGAGAGTTACAGAGACTTAACAAGGTTGCCAAGGCTGCGAAGCAGTTGTCTGGTAGCTTGTCATGATGTGACAGATTGAGCCATATTTTTAAGCACCGCACAAGTCCTGCTGGTGAAGTGGGGACTTTTAGTCATTTTGCCCTAATCACTGGTGGTGATCAGTCCTGCCCCATTCCACTCTTGGCCAGTTCCTTTTCTAACCAAGAGTAAATATTTTCCAGATGGCTGGCCAGGGTTAGGGAGATGGTCTCTGAATGAACTGGTCCTTTCCATTGCCTGATGTTTCTTAGTTCCTAGGGCAGTCTGGGACAATGTCCAATTGGCCTCACCCCTGTTTTGAGATTGAGAAGTGGAAATGTTTTGATTCTGTAAATTTCATTGGCCAATATGATATCCCACCAAGGGACCAGCCCAGTCTTCCCTCTTGGTACAGAGGTGATCCTGAGTTTGCAGAAGTTATGCACGTGGAGTGTGGATAGCCTGGGAAGACTCGCAGTACTTTACTAGGGCTGGGCTTGATATGTGTCTTTCAGAGACTGGCCTTATTGCTAGAGGCTGAGCAAAAAGTGACCTTTTTTTTTCTCTTAGCAACTCAGGAGCAGGTGCCACCATCTACTCCTGGTGCTGTTTGCCTCTGCAGAGGAAGTGCCCACAACTGTGAGATCATAGATCCTTAAACAAGTATTGGTCTCATGACACAGTATTACACACCCATTAAGCCAGAGGCCCCATTGCTACTGCGGTGGCTACCTGATAAATAAATTAGTAATACCCGTAAATGCAGGCAGAAATACAACATGAAAAGTTCATCCCAAGGAAGTGCATACAAGGCAGTAGGGAGTCTGTGTCTCACCTGGCAGGCGTTATCAGCAAAAAAAAAAAAAAGGTGTGGGAATGAAAGAGATGTTTTATGAGAGGGTGAGTTTTATTTGAATATTTATAATGACTCAGGGGTAGATATGTTTTATTTTTAGTAGGACTACACCCTGGCACTTGGCTGCATTTCATCTAGCTTGGAAATTGATATCGCCCCATTGCAGATTGGAGAAAAATTCAGCCTCCCCCTCTCCTTCCTCCTCCCCCATCCTCTCTCTCTCTCTTTCTCTCTCTCTCTCTCTCTCTCTCTCTCTCTCTCTCTCTCTCTCTCTCTCTCTCTGTCTCCCTCTCTCCCTCCCTCCTCTCTCTCTCTCTCTCTCTCTCTCTCTCTCTCTCTCTCCCACTGTCTTTCTCTTTCTTTCTCTTTTGTAGTTGGGTTCTGAGCAGGTCCCTGGCTGCTTAAGGATAAAAAGCAGCTGAAGAGCTCTCTGCAGCAGCTAGTCATCTAATTAATATTCGAGGGGACAATGACAAGATTTGATAATATTCTGGTGCCCTATGTTCTAATGACTAGCAGGCTCTGACCAAAGTAATTGACTAACGCGCCAGCCCTCCTGTCCATCTCTCTGGCCTCCCTCTCCAACCTCTTTCCTTACTCACTTTCCCCCCCCATCTCATCATCAACCCTGTTTTTTCCCTTCCTCATCTTCATAGCCCTTTTCTTTTCTCTCTTTTCCTGCCCTGTCTTTTACTTTGTTTTCCTCCCCATGCTTACCTTACTGAACCAGTTAAAAGGCCCTGCTATTGAATTAAAGCATATTTTACTGAACTGAATAGTTTTGTTTCCTGTTTTTTAATTTGGATATAAGGTGAGCTTCACCTTTGTATCTATGCCTGTTTTCCCATCTCCAAACAATCGAATAGACCTGAAATAGTTCGTTTCTTTTTTTTCCCCCACGTTTTTGTGGCCCTTGGTTGTTTTTTTTCCTCCTTCTGCAGGTGTCTTCTTAGGACGTGTTCCACAATTTGTTTCAAAGCAGTGATTTATTTCTGTATATACATTTATATAGCCTTACATGTGTGGGTCTGGTTGTGGCAGCATATTACATTAAAACTTTTTTCTTATTAGTTTTATAGCAACATCAGAGGGCTGAATGGTGATGTGGTTATTTTATTAGCCAAGGTTTTTATTGAAACAGATTCTTGGGAAGTCTTTGAGATGTGAATCCACACAAATTGAATAGGTGGGTATTGATTCAGGTGGAATTTAACATTGTGTTGTGTTAGGAAGACAAAAATGGTGACCAGAACAAGACATTTAAATTGTTTGATTAGATTTTTAGTCAACAGCTAGTACATATACTTATTTTGACTCATAAGTTCAAAAAGCATGTGCGTATTTTTGAAATTGTACATATTTTAGTTATAAATAAGAATCATAGTTTTGAACTTTTTTTTTTTGGTCAAGGCAGTTGGGGTAAGTGACTTGCCCAGAGTCACACAGCTAGTAAGTGTTATGTGTCTGAGGCTGAATTTGAACTCAAGTCCTCTGACTCCAGGGCCAGTGCGTATCCACTGCACCACCTAGCTGCCCTAGAACTTTTCTTTCTTTTTTTTTTTGGTGAGGCAATTGAGATTAAGTGACTTGCCCAGAGTCACACAGCTAGTGAGTGTAGGTATCTGAAGTCGGATTTGAACTCAGGTCCTCCTGCCTCCAGGGCCGGTGCTCTGTCCACTGCACCACCTACCTGCCCCAAACTTTTTTTTTTAAGAGAACTTACACCTTCATCCAGCTCAACATTAAAATTTTTAAATATTTATATGGTTGAGTTTTAATCTTCTTCCTTATGTACAGGAAAGAAATGTAGCTTTCTCACTTTTTAAAATTCATAAGTGATTTTTTTTCAATTTAAGTTATGTTCCAAGAAGGGGCATTTTCTTTCAACACCTACAAAAGAAACTGTTGTTATTTAAAGACTGAATTATCACTTCAGTAGTCTGGTGACTAAGTGTTTAAGTGACTTCCACCAATTCAGTGGTGTGACTTTCTTTAAAATATGATGTATAAACCAGAATAACTTCCTGCTCACCCAGGCTTGAGGTTTGTTATTGTTGGTATTAGGAGGAGATGCTTATTGGCTCTTCACGTAAGCCAACTCTTCATATTAAGACTTGTCCGATGATGATTTTTTTTCTTTAGAGTCATCTAAATGCTTTAAATGAAAGTCATCTGTACTCAAAAGTGTTTATGACTTTTTTCAGTGTGGGCACTTCCTCCACTTACAAACATTGTAACTCTTCTGTGACTTAATATTTGATATTGTCTTCAAGAGGTTCTGTGGCCAAAAAATTAATCACTCTGCAATCGTTCTGGTCGTGAGCCTGCCCATCTTCTGGAAGTGCAGCTCTGACCATGGCACCTCTCCCCTCCTCAGGAATGGCTGGCTCCCTATCACCTCTTGATCAAACATAAAATCTTCACTTGGCGTTCCAAGTCCAACACAACCCGGCCCCCTCCTACCTTTCTAGTCTTCCTTCTTAGACCTTGCTCCCCAAAATGTCCTCTGCGATCCTCTGGTAGTAGTCTCCTTACAGAAGACACTCATCTCCTGACCCCAGGCATTTTCTCCAGCTGTGTGTCCCCGATGCCTGGAATGCTTACCCTCTTCTTCTCCTCCTGGCTTCCTTCAGGTTCCGGCTAAAATCCCACCTTCCACATTCTGAAGCCTGCCCACAGCTTATTTGTACATATTTGTTGCTTGTTTTCTCCCCCTTCAGAGTGTGAGCTCCTTGAGGGCAGGGCCTGTCTTCTATTTTTGTATCACCGGTGCTTAGCAAAGTTCCTAGCATACAGTAATAAATATTTATTGACCAACTGATTGGAATAGTCCCCAGCTATGGTTTGTCACTAGCTGTCCACAAAACCTTTTAAGTTGGGTAGGATTATCAGAATTTATACTCTGTTGGACTGATCTTTGACAACTAATATTCACATGCTGAGTGGGATGGGAACTTTGCCGGAGATTATGATGCTGTAGTTAGAAAGCTGTCTTTCTGTATAGATACCTATATACCTTCCCCTCCAACTTCACTTTAAATCTGATATTCTTTTTGCCACTTGGTCTTTTATTGATGTGTTTTGTTTTTACATTACAGACATTTATAGATTATTCATCCCACTTTATGAGGAGTCTCTTGTGATAGAAATCAATAGTTAAGTAAAACTAATAATTCAGGGACCTCCTCTGAAAGGGCATGCAGTGTGTCACGTCTGTAGCATCCCATCCCCAAAACTCTGTCTTAAAAAAAGTAAGCAGATCTGTTTTTCCTTCTTCCCTGTGCCACGTGAGAGGGGGGATGCCTTGTAACACGTATGCATAGTCAAGTAAAACAAATCCCTTCTATGGCTGTACACAGAAACATCTTTTCATCTTGGTCTTCTGGAGTCGTGAATGGTCATTGCGTTGATGATGGATGGTCCTTACAGCTTTCAAAGTTGCTCGTCTTTACGTTGCTGTTGTTATTGTACATGTCATTCTCCTGATTCTGCTCATTTCATTCTTCATCAGTTTATAAAAGTCCCTAAAATTGTTTGTTTTTGTGATAGTGATGTTATGGTATAAATTGTATTATTCCTGTTCACTTTCCTCTGCATTAGTTTATCGAAGTCTTTCCAAGTCTTTTTGGAATCATCTGTCCCTCATTTTTTATGACATCATGATGTTTGATCACATTCACATACCACAACTTATTTGGCATCCCTCAATTGCTGGACAGCCTCTTAGTTTCCAGGTTTTTTTTTTGTTTTTTTGCTGCTATAAATATTTTTGCAAATAAAGGACCCGTTCCTCTCTTACTCACTGTTCAGTAACCTTTTGTGTATAATTCAAAATTGCTTTCCACAGTGGTTGTACCCATTACATCAGTTTTCCCACAGCCCTTCCTACATTTTTCATTTCCTTCTTTTGCCATCTTTGCCCCTCTGATGAGTGCAAGCTGGAATCTCAGAAGTGCTTGTATTTGTATTTTACTAGTAATGATTTGGAACATTTTTTTCATATGGCCATAGATAGCCTGAGTCTCTTCCCTTAAGGACTGTGTGTTCATATCCTTGGACCATTTGTCAATTGGGGAATGGCTCTTTTTCTTATAAATTTGAATCAGTTCTTTATATATCTTGGAAGTAAGACTTCAGAAAAACTTGCTGCAAAAATATTTTCCCAGTTAATTATTAATTTAATCTTAGCTTTATTAGATTTGTTTGTGTAAAAGCTTTTACATAATTAAAATTATTCATGGAAGCCCTAGGTCTCCAACTGAGGATTTCTGCCTTCAAATCCAGTGCTTTTTCTGCTGCGTGATACTTGAAGCCCAAGAGTAAATGAGGATAAAGAGAGGGAAGCTGAAGATGGGATTTTATCTGGGACCTGAAGGAAGCCAGAGAGGCTGGAGACAGAGATGAAGGAGAGAGAGAGAGAGGAGAGAAGAGAGAGAGAGAGAGAGAGAGAGAGAGAGAGAGAGAGAGAGAGAGAGAGAGAGGAGATAGTGTGTTATTCCCATTTTGCAGATGAAGAAACTGAGGCTCAATGAAGCCATGTGGGCAGAGACATAAGTGGCTTGGTTAAGAAAGTGGTACTGTCACATAGCCATTACGTATTCGAAACACTTTCAGTGGAGGAAGCTCACTACCTCCCAAGGCTTCCAAATTTCCCTAATTACCCTCCTCCAGTGAGTTGTCGTCCATGCAGGCCTAGTACCAGGAGGAGCAGCAAAGTTCCCCATTTGAAGAGATTTGAGGAAAGTGACAGTGTATTAGGTTTGGATTTGGAAGGACTTTAGGAATAATCTAGGCCATTTTACAGGTAGGGAAACTGAGGCCCTGAGATAGTAACCGTCTTGACCAGGGTAATATATAGGTAGTAAGTGGCACAGCCAGGATTTGAACCCATATCCTCTGACTCTTAAGTTCAGCACTCTTTCCACTTTGCTGTCCCACCATGGTTATGCTGGAATTGATCTCAGAGAGGATCTAATTTAACCCCTCCCCAAACAGGAGATCCTTCTCCTGAACCCAGGGCATTTCAGCTTCATCCTCCTTTTTTGCTTAGCCTTTCTGCCTTCAGGAAGGCAGATCCAGTCTTAGGCTGTAATTTTTCTTTTATGTTTTACACTGTGGTGGAAAGGAGAAGAGTGGAGTGGTCCTTCTGCTTTGAGGCCGCCTAGAATACAGCCCATCCCATGTTTATGGAGTAGTGAGGCATGGTGGTGGTGGGGGTGATGTTCAGTCGTTTCAGTCATATCTGACTTTGTGACCCTGTTTGGGGTTTTCCTGGCAAAGGTACTGGAGTGGTTTGCCATTTCCTTCTCCAGCTAATTTGACAAATGAGGAAACCGAGGCAAAAAGGGTCACAACAACCACAAAATTCTCGTTCTGTGCCATTACTGAGGATGGGTTATGTCAGGTCAGGAAAAATAGGACAGTTCACTCCTCTGCAGGGTGAAATTATCTCATGGAGAGGCAGCGATGATGCCTGCAGTAAACTAAGGTGGCCTCCATTTAAGCAGAAAACTCTGACTGTCCTTGACAAGTATGAACTAACAACTGACAGGGTTGTTACCTGATGGGGGCAGCAATTCAGGTTCAGTGACTGTCCCTGACATGTTTTGTGTCACTCAGGGATGTCCAGCTGATAAATGCTCAAGTTTGTCTGTAGTTTTTATATTAGGATATTAGACTCAGGTGCCGATTTGATTCATGGAGATAATAAATATGATGAGAGTTATGAAACTGAGGACCAGTGTCATAGATAAACACAAGTGAGGGAAACCTGAACAGTGATAGCTCCCTCATCCACAAGTGAGTTATCTTTTTGGTGGCTTATCTGTGACTTTGTTTCCCTCACCTCCCCTGCCTGGGTCTTAGACAGCTGACACTGAGCCCAGTGCGGAATCACTGTGTCTGTGGTCATATCTGTGCTTGGGCTTAGCATAGATATGTTAAGCAGGCTTGGCTTTTAGTAAGTGCCTGGCAAATGGTTTTAGAATTGAGTTGATTTCCTTCCACACCCAAGGAGTAGTAATCCTTAGTTCTACTATGTGGGATGATCCAGAATGGCAGGGAACTTAGAAGTCCCTGCTGAAGTAGTCCTATGAGTTCTACTGAGTAGATTTGTGTCAGACATAAAGGATTAGCCAAAAGCAATTCAGATTTTGCTGGAATAAGCTACAAATAATCAGAATTAACTGTAATGGGGGTAGTGGTGGTGGTGGTGGGTGTTGTTTAAATTCTTCCACTAACTTGAATTCTCCAGAGTCTTCAAATGTTAGAGCAGGGAGGAACTTTAGAGATGATTGGGGTCAGTGGACCTGATTCATTTTACAGATGAGGCAGTGAAAGCCAAGCAAGGGGAGATGGCTGGCCCTTCCTTTGTGTAGCTACTGAGAGAGTCAGAACTAGAACCCAGATCTCCTGGAGCTTCCTCAGAGCGCTATCCCTCTCACAAGGCTCCTTTTCCATTCTGTTGGTGCATCTGATTGGGAGCTGACAGGCTATGTATTCACTACTTAATCCTTTATGGTTGTGTAGAGATAGATGCATCAATGCCAAGTTACCAGAAAAGTGGTTTTGGTGAAGCCTGGGGGCAATGAGGGGATGACTGAATGATTACAGGGACCTGAAAGTGTCATGGCAGAGGTGGGAGAATGGCATTGGCTGGGGCTGGTCTTTAAAGGGCCACTAACCCTTCTGTTGGAATTGTCACGTCCCTCCAAGTTAAGATGGACCATCTCCCAAGGAGATAACCAGCCACCCTTGTAGTGTGGACGGCTGAGCTGCACTGTCCTGCCTCAGGATGGCCAGGCCAGCTTGAGGAGATTCCAGTTTTAGGGCTCGGGAGTAGGAGAGTTGGAAGCCATGGGGAGGACAGGTTAAGGGTCATTTAAAACTAGGGGTTTATGCTGGGCCCCTCTTTCCTGCCCTGCAGCCTCCCTCTGGGGATGGGGCATGGACTTGGGGCATTCCGAAACTAGCCTTTGTCCTGTTTCTCCTGCCGCCCACTGTCTGATGTTGTCTTTGCTTGCTGTGGAGTGTGTCAGTGTGCTGCCTGAGTCTGGTTAGTCTGCCTACCTCAACCCTTTGCAGGCGTTTTCTCCACTCAGCTGTCATAGCGATCTTCCCAAGCGATAGGACTGACCACATCTCTCTGTCCCGATGTCTCTCTTTGTCTGTTTCTCTCTGTCTGTCTCTGTCTCTGTCTCTCTCACTCTCTGTCACACACACACACACACACACACACACACACACACACCCCAGTCCATAAGCCCCAGTGGCTCTCTCCTGCCACCAGGATCAAATATAAATTCTTCCTTTTGATTTTCAAAGCCCTGCAGTTACACCTCAGCTCTTCCCATATCATACCTTTCTGCCTCCATATACTCTCTGACCCACTGATTTTGGCCTCCTGGCTGTTACTAGCACAGAACACCCCATCCCCCAACAGCAGGCATGTCCTGGTCCCCCTAAGTGCTGGTGCTTTTCCCTGAGATTCTCTTCAGGTTATCCCATATGGATCTGCTCATTCACAGCTGTTTTCAGTTGCTCACCCTGCCCACCCCCAGTAGACTGAGTCTCTTGAGCACAAGGACTTTTTTTGCCTTTCCTTACCATACTGCATGACACATGGTGGGAGCTTAATAAATGCTCATTGACTCGCTGTAACTCATAAGGCTGAAGGAGTCATTGCCCAGGGGAGGGGAGGCATCTTTCTTTGTGCCATCATTACCACGGCTGGCCATTGAGAGGGTGCGCGGTGGAATATTTGAAAAGGTGATGATGGAGGCCACGGTGGGAAGCTCAAAGTCTTTTGGGGAAGACATTTCCTTGTTTATCTCTCTGGCCATCAGCACAACCGTTCTCTGTCCTTGAGAATTTGGGTCTTACCTCTTCACAGAAGGAATAACTTACCAAGCGAGAGAATCAGTGTTTGGGAGGGGTGTGTGTGTGTGTGTGTGTGTGTGTGTGTGTGTGTGGTGTCACGGACTCCCAGAGAGCAAGTGAGCACAGCCAACTCTGAAATCACTCTCTCGTGTTCCTAGGAATTAACTGACTTGCAGAGGGACCCTCCCGCCCAGTGCTCAGCAGGACCTGTGGGTGATGATTGTAAGTAATGGTGTTTTAGGGCTTTGGGTTGAAGGAGTCTTGCAAATAAATCCCCACATTTTGCCAGTTCAGCATTTTTTTTTTTGATTAGCAGTAGGGTTAAGTGACTTTCCCAGGGTCACACAGCTAGTAAGTGTTATGTGTCTGAGGTCAAATTTGAACTCAGGTCCTCCTGAATCCAGGGCTGACGCTCTATCCACTGCCCCATATAACTGCCCCCACCACTTCAGCTTTTTTAAAAAATGTTTCCCACTGCAGATCATGTAGTAAATGAATGAAGCAGCCGTCTTTTTCTCTTCCTTTGGTTGAAGTTCCAAGCTTATTAGAAGACCATTAATCTCAAGTAGTGTGGCTGGTTAGCAGTGAACAGGCCTCTCTGGTCAGAAGCCATATAGAGGGGGCTGTGACACCACCCTCCCTGCTAGAGGCAAATGAGGACGTTGCTTTCCAGGGAGGTTCATCAGTGACCTTTCCAGATAATCAGTCTGCTCAAGAAATCTCTATGCAGCATGCTGCCACCCTGTAGGCATAAAATCATAAGGCAGCTGGCACTTGAAAGATTTCTCTAAATAATTATCTCTTTGGGTAATGGCTCTTTACAAATTTTTTTAAAAAAAATATTGATGATGATACTGTTGCCACTGCCCCATGCCTTGTGAGGCTTCCTTTAGGGTCTGGGGGAAGGGGACGGGTCTCCACTCCTGTAGTCAAGGAGAGCAGTGTCCATGCAGAGGGGCAGAATCCCCACTGCTTTGGCCCTTGTTGACCCTGGGGAGGAGGGGGGCAGAGAGAAAGGTGAGGAAAGGAGAGGCCAGCAATCCATCTTTTCTTTGGCTTTTCCCTGACTCTGTTTACCCACTTGTGCATACCTTTGATAGAAGTGGCTCAGCAAGCTTTTTCTCTCAACCCTGGCTAAATTGGGGTAGAAAATGCAATGGAGCTACCCCTATAGCCCTCTACCAGTTCTGTGAGGCTCCTGCTGCCTTCTCCTGGAGCTTCCTGCCTGGACCACCATCTTCTTCAGAGACCTCTTTGGCCTGTCCCCTTTCCCCAAGTCTCTGCTGCCTTCTCCTAGCACCTCGCCTCTTCTCCGTAGCTCTCTCTGTTCTTGGGACCCCTGCTTTTAGACTTGTCTGCTGCCAATGAGGAGGTAGGCAGGTAAGTGGGGAGTGGGCAGGTTATTATTTGGAGCAGAGAGGGGGTGACAGGGTAAATGCATGGGAAGAAGTGGCTTGGGGGGGTGGACTACACGTTGCTGCCGTCTGTTGGGTGAGCAGATTTCAGGCTCAGCTGACAAGAAAGGTTTTTTTCCAGTGTTGAGAGCTTAGGGATCAAAGGCCCATCTCATGTCACCACTCTCTGACGAGGCTCGTTCTCTGTATCCCATCAGATGACCCTGAATTCTTGCAGGTATTTGTAGCCTCCGTGTGTCCGAGGGCTCGTCTCATGGACCAGAGCTGGGCAGTCACCATGGGGCTAGGAGGGGCCCCATATCCTTCTCTCTTTTTTCACTTCTTGCTAGGTTCTCCTCCTTTCTCTGCCTTTATTTCTTTCTCCCCTGTCTGTGCCCCTGGCACCTGCGCTTCCCATTGCTATTATGCGGCTTTGCTGGACGCAACAAGGGAAAAAATGTTTGTGCCTTGTCCTGGACCTTGTCCTTCTAACACTAGTGCGTCTACTCCTTGTTGTTAGGTATAGAGCCTTTGTTGTATTTGAGTACATACTAGGAGGTGGTTGGTGGAGGACATCGGGACGTGATACCATTGTACACCCAGATTAGAAAGAAGTCAGTTGGGACATTCATCCCACTTCAAGGGTGTGGACAGGCATTTTCCAAAAAGGTTATGAAATGAATTGTATTGACCTTATGCCAGGACTGGACACATGATTGCCTTCAGGAACCTAGAAATCAATGATTGGGCTATTATAGATTATGTTCTTGCCTACCTTTTTCTTCTGTGGTGTCAGGTGAGCAGAGAGGAGCTGGTCCAGAAATGGGAATGAGAGCAAGGGCCAGAACAGGTAACCCTGAGTTCTTAGGTAGAGCAAAGAATTAAAATGGGAATAAGTAGAAAGTGAGTATGTATCTCATCACTGAAGAGGCTGAATCCCTAGGAGGGAGTTGGATTAAAAAAACTCCACCAAAAACACACCTGTAAAGAGAGAGGGGGAAACCAGAAGGGAAAAACTTGAAAACCTTATCAGTGCTGTTGAACTCCCAGAGAGTCCGTGGCACAGTGCAAGGTACTATAGGGTAAATATTTGTAGAACATGGAGAAGAAATAGTCCTTCACCTCAAGTGACTTAAGGTTGGCTTTTGGGAGAAATACTTTGGAAGAAAGCCCTTTGGAATGGACCAAGGAAAAAAGGGTTCTTTGCTAAGAAACAACAACAGTAATGACAGTAGCTGATATTTATAGCGTACCTACTATGCGCCAGGCACTGTGCTAAATGCTTTATAATGATTATCTCATTTGATCCTCATAATAACCCTGGGAGTTAGGTGCTGTTTTTATCCTCATTTTGCAGATGAGGAAACTGAGGCAAACAAAAGTGAAATAACTTGTTCACGGTCACACAGCTGCTAAGTGTCTGGGGCTGGATTTGAACTCAGATCTTCCTGACTCTAGGCCCTGTGCTCTCTTCACTGTACCACCTAGCTGCCTCCAACAAGGAATCTGGCGATGAGTTTACAGTCAAGAGTATAAGAATTGATCAAAGCGAAGAAAAACTCTAAACCGTGTGTGAAAAGCTGTAAGAGTATTAGTGCATTATAGTGGAATGGGTGTGTTTATCTAAGTGGCTGCTGATTTAATGGATTTATTATATCATCATCTCTCTCTCTATTTTTCAGTATTCCACTGGCAGGCCACCATCATGGGCCCGGTACGTACCAGCTGCTAAATTCCCTGCTTTGGCCTTCCCTTTTCATTTTAAATTTCTGTTTCTTCTTCTAATTGGCGTGTGTTTGATGTCTTGTCATTCTAGAATGATAGCCCTTACCAAGGTGGTGTTTTCTTCCTGACTATTCACTTCCCTACAGATTACCCTTTCAAACCGCCAAAGGTAAGGAAGGGTCTCGTTGACTTTGGCTGACATTTGTAGACAAAGGAGGACTCGTGATAAGTGGATTTTAAAGTGGTTCCCTGGAACAGCAATGGGGATACTGCCTCCATCCCCGTAGGGAGAAGCTGGATTAACTTGGGCTGTGGGATAGTTCAGTAGATGGGGGTTTTATTTCAATCACTGATACTATTTCACATCCTAAAAATGTTTTTTCATAGATGAGGTTACCACTGTAACTAGGACTTCTTTCACTGGGGCAAGGTCAAAGATTTGGGGGGTGGGGTGGAAGGAGGGGTGGCAGGTATAACAAGCAGCCTAGCCGTGGGTGCTCTGGTGCCTGGGGGGGCAGTGATCTGGTCCCTACCTCTGTGGGGGTCTCAGGATTCTGAGAGTGGTGGCCAAGGCGGGGATGGAAGGGACAGAATTGTGCCCAATTGGGATGGCTATCACCCCAGGCAGGAAGCAGGTTCCCCTAGGAGGAACTCTGCCCCCCTCCCCTTCCTGTCATCAGGAAGCCCCATCTACCTGTACTAGTTACAGTGCTGGTGCAGGTTTCAGCCTGACCATGTTCCTCATCTCCTCTTCTCTCATCCCCAGCTTCAGTTGTGTGACCCATTTCTTCACTTACCCTGAAATGAGAGCAGAACGGTAGCTCCCTCCCCACCTCAGCCCTTATCAGTGAAGTGTCTGTGCTGTGTTGGGCTCTAAGTAGATGTCCTGTTGACATGTGGTATAAGGTCACCGAGTGGGGCATGAAGTCGTCAACATGCTTTTTCCTTTGGGTCTTCCCTTCCTACGCCAGGCTCTAGAATATTCTTGCCGATGTGGCCTATAGGAAGTGACATAAAGCCGATGTCCAGGACAGTCCCACCCGGAAGCCTCCATAGGCAGACTATTCTAAAATGTTGCTAACCCGCTTAGCAGTGCTAGAGACTGGCGTGTGCCTGCAGCTACAGAACTGTGTCTTCTGGCTCTGGGCACAGAGTCTGTTAGCTGTTGGATGGTCTGTGGGCAGATTGCTGTTGGGCTCAGCCATCCTTATATTTATCATAACCAAGACTAAGATATGGGTGCAGTTACCTGCTCCTGGTCTCTCTGCATGGTATCGAGGGTGACTTCGGTGGGCACCAGTGGAGAAGATGGGCTGCCCTCTGCCCCAGACGCTGACAGTGATCAACCACAGAAATGTAAAACCTTTTTAGATGCCTGCCCTCTCTGGCTTTGCCATGTGGTATGGGAGCCGGGATCTGAACCCCAGAAGCAGCTTGGTTAGATTGAAAATGATATGTTTTGGTGTCTTGGAAGACATGTTGCCTCCACCATTAACCATGTGCTTCATATGTGGGTTGTGATGTTAAATCGATGTGGACTTAACAATGTGGGGAAAGATAATTGTTCAGCATTTAGTTCTGAAATGTTTTTGTATATTGAGACTAAAAAGTATGTATTCCAGCCGGGCTTACTTCTATTTAAGGTAACTTAGTTAAGTAAGTAAATAACGGTAGCATGCTTCTCAGACTAAGTGACTGGGGAAGATTTCAGAGCAGACCAGTCTGTCCTCTGTGCAAGATGGATTTGCTGACTGCCCTGCTCATTGGCATCCAGATAGAATACCTTACTTCAAGTAAACCCCAATGGAGATTAGAATTTGTGTGGTTGGGGTTGGGGGAACGAGATGTAGGAGCTGCGTTTGCTCAAGGTATACAAACTACCCCCCAACTGTGTTAGTTATTAAGGCTTTAAAAACTGTATCTCCAGTAGGCTGGCATTAATTTAGCAAAGCAAACTAAAAGGTGAATAGCTTGATGATAGGAAGCTGACCATTGGCTCTCCGACTCTTTTCACGATAGCACAAAACGAAACGTTTCATTAAAGAGCATTGAGAATAGACAGGGAGAACTCACCAGTAATAGAGTTTTGTCCCTGGGAAGAGAAAGCAAAGGAGGTGGTGGTGATCGCCACCGGCAGAGGCTCTCATGGAATTAAGTCACGGAGCCCAAGTGTGGTTCCATGCAGGACTCTCTGAACAGCCTCCTAGACACCCGGGCATCGTGGGCATCATGCCTGTGTCGCTTGCATACCTTCGGGGCCAGGGCACTTACTGCTTCACAACCCACCCACTGTGTCTTTTGGACAAATCTGACTTTTAGAAAATTCTTCATCTTGTTTCTGTAGTTTCTACCCGCTGGTCCTAGCTCTGGGCACAGGAAGTTCTCAAAATAAGCTGCATTAAAACCCTCTGTGGGAGGACTTCAGTCATATCTCATGGGACATTGTTTCCAGACAGGTGTTTTTTACTTGCCGTGTGTCCACTGGATAAGCTATAGTCTGTCATTGTTCCTCTTTTTTAAAAAAAATCTTGGATATCTTTTGTTTTTTATAGAACCAGGATTTCTCCCAGTGTCCCTTCTTCTCCTCTCAGCAGACCACCTCATATAACAAATGCTTTTTAAAAATTTAAATTAATGAAATCAATGCCAAGCTGGAAAAAAGGAGAGGGAGGAAAAAATCAGCAAAATGGATCAATACATTGAAAAGGGCTGAAAATATATGCAGTGTATCACATTGACGGATCTCCCACTTCTCCAAAGGCCTCTTTTTATGTCTCTTCTTTGGGACCAGGCTTATTCTTTGTAATTTTGCAACATTCTCTTGGTTGTGTGGTGGTGATTACTCTTTCCACTTATATTGTTGTCATTGTGTATGTTGTTTTCTTGACTGTATATCAGATTGTAGCAATCTTTCCATACCCCTCTATAGTCTTCATTTTCATTGTTTCTTGTAGCACAGTAATATATTATCATATTAATGTGCCACAATTTGTTTATATACTTCCCAACTGATGGGATTCGAATTTGTTTCCAATATTTTGCCACCACAAAAAGTGTTTCTATAAGTATTTTGGTGTATATGGGTATATTCTTCTTACCAGTGACCTTCTCAGGGCATAAGCCTAATAGTGAAATCTCAGGATCCAAGCGTATGGACATTTTAGTTGCTTTATTTGCATAATTCCAAATTGCTTTTCAAAATGATTGCTTTGATTCCCCACAATCCCTTCAACATGTCGATGTCTTTCTAAAAGTGAACAACAGCACTCTAGGTGTGGTCTGGCTAATCCAGAGTATGGAATAATTATTAACCTCCTTTATTCAGAATACGATGCCTTTATTAATGAAACCAAAGATTGCATTAGAGTTTATGTTTTTTGGCAGCCTTATCGTTAAGCTTTCAGTCAGTCAAAACTCTCTGTCTTTTTTGCATAAATTGCTATTAAACAAAGAGATTTTGTTGTTGTCATTTTGAAATTTAGGTGTAGAACGTTGCATTTGTTTTTCTTAAATTTGATCTTAGCCTCTCAAGGTTGTAGTCCTTTGGGATCCTGATTCTGTCTACTGTGTGTTAGCCGTCCTTCCTAATTTTGTATCATCCACACATTTGACATTCATGCTTGCTCTTTCTACATCCCGGTAACTGTTGAGCTTTCTTATGTTGGACGAGGCAGGGCCACGGCATAGCCCCCAGAGTGCCTCCAGAGACTTCTTTCCAACTTGACCTTGATTTCATTAATCATCACTCTGGGCAGGGGTGTTCAGCCAACCTCATGCTCAGCTAAGTGTGTGACCATCTAGTCCGTATCCCTACACAAGGATATCATGAGAGATTTTGTCAGATGTTTGCTAAAAATTCAGATAATGATAACGGCTAACGTTTATATAGCACTACCCATGTGCGCGCACTGTGCTAAATGCTTCACTGTGCCAAATGCTTTATAATGATTATTTCATTTGATCCTCACAGCAACCTTATAAGGTAGGTGCTATTCCCATTTTACAAATGAGGACACTGAGGCAGACAGCAGTGATGTGACTTGCTCAAGGTCACACAGCTATTCAGTGTCCGAGGTCAGATTCTGACTGGAGTCTTCCTGACTCCCGTGCACTGCGGCCACCCCTTGGATGCCCTTAACAGTGTTTCTTTTCTTTTCTTTTTTTTTTTTGGGCGAGTCAATTGAGGTTAAGTGTCTTGCCCAGAGTCACACAGCTAGTAAGTGTTATGTGTCAGAGGGCAGATTTGAACTCAGGTCCTCCTGACTCCAGGGCCAATGCGCCACCCAGCTGCCCCCCATAACAGTGTTTAAAGCATTTTCTTGATCTACACTGCTGATGAGCTAATGCAAAGAGGTAGTGAGAAGACTTTGGTATGGCTTGTTCTATTCCCTCCTCTTTGTAAGTAGTCAAATAATAATGATTAAAAACTGAAGACACAATTTTATTTTATTTTTTAAAAAAATTTTTTAAAAATTAATTTATTTTGATTTATCAACAATCACTTCCATATGCTTTTGAGTTGAAAATTTTTCTCCCCCTTCCTCCCCGCCACCCTCCCCAAGATGGCGCACAATCTGATATAGGCTTTACATTTACATACCCATTAAACATATTTTCACATTAGTGAAGTTGTAAGTAAAAATTAAAACCAATAGGAGGAACCATCAGAAAGAGGAAACAAAACTCAACAGAAGAGAAAAAAATAGCAATTCAACTTTCATAGTTCTTTCTTTGGATGTGGATAGCATTTTCCATCACGAGGCCTCTGGAGATGTCTTAAATCCTTGTATTGCAGGGAAGGGTTAAGTTTGTCAGTATTAGTCATCGCACAACGTGGCTGTTATTGTGTACAACATTCTCTTGGTTCTGCTCATTTCACTAAGCATGTTTCCATATTTTGAACAGTACTCAAAAACCTGAGTTTATCGAAGAGTTCTTTGAACAGTTTTACCTGTCTTTTTTTTTTTGCCTTTATCTTTCTTATCCAGATCATTTGTGATTATATTGTCAGAATTATTTATTTATTTTTAGAGCTTACTATCCCCTCTGGTAGCATCTCATCTTCCCTTAGCACTTTTATCAGTGGGACAATGGTTGTCTTTTTTATGAGTCTAGAAGCAGGGCTTCTTAATCTTTTTTTCACTTTTTTTCAGCACTTATTAAATTGTGTGTCCTGATCCCATATGGAGTTGTGACCCACAGTTTAAGAAGCAGTGAACCTGGGTTTAATTAAGGGGGGGAACCTATCTGTACAAAAATTACTTATAGTTGCATTATTTGTAGTGGCAAAAATCTGGAAACAACCTAAATGTCCAGTGATAATGGACTGTTCAAACAAATTGTGATAAGTCATTACTACTAAAATTTAAGGAACAGGAATGTAGAAAGATACAAAATAGTGCAAAACAAAGAAATCAGAAAGAGAAAACCAGTTCATGCACATGAAGTACAATGACAGGTATATAAGATACGGACACAAATGGGCAAATGGATCAGAAAGGGGTCATAGATAGATCCAGAGGGAAAATAGATAAACTGTTGTTATTTTCTAGTTTATTAAAATATACACAGTGCTGAGTAATGGATAGAGAGAGAGCTGAACTTAGAGTCAGAAAGCCCTGGGTTCAAGGCTTACTTTTGACATCTTGGGCTTTTTCACCCTGGGTAAGTCTCATAATCTCTCCATGTTCTAAGAAGGTGCTAGTCTGCTTTGGTAGAAGGAGTTCCCTATACCAGTGAAGTCACAGAGCTAGTCTCTCTCCCTTGTTAAAGCATTGTGAATAGTTTTGGATACACGTATATATTAAGATAACCAAATAAAGCCTAGGGTATACCTCGGTCTCTGCCGTTCCCTTCCTTGGCCAATACAGGCAAAGTATCTCAACGTTCCTATCACATCACCCTCATGAATCACTTCTTCTTTGATTAAGAACAGGAGAAATGTCCACTCTGAACCATTTTAGCAATTTGTACCTTCCTGGAAAAGTAAGAGAAGAGTCAATAAGCTCTCTCAAGAGATCTCCTAGCCAGTGGATCCTGGGGTTGTTAAATTCATAAAACCAGGGGGTGGGAGGATAAAAATCATTCATTGAAACAGTGCTGTCCTTTCCTGTGTTAGAAAGTAAGTTTGGGCACAATAGATTTTCCTGTGGCTTATGGAACTAGACTCATTGTTTTAGAGTAGGAGTTCTTAACCTGAGGTCTAAAGACCCCCAAAGGGGAACTTGGATGGGAAAAAAATTACGTTTTTATTTTCACTAACCTCTAACTGAAATTTAGCGTCCTTTCAATTGTGAATGTAGTCAACATTCTAAGGCGTTGTTCATCAGCTTCACTTCATATCAGAGCCCTCCATGCTTGCTTGCCCATTGTTACTGCCAGGGGAGTAGAGGGAAGTGGGGCTGAAGAGCCAGGCAGTTTTCCTGAGATGGCGAATGCACCTGCCTTCTGTTGCATATTCCCCTACTTGACTACTCAGTTTTAACTGTTACATCGGATATTTTGACATTTTTAATAGATTATTAACTACTCAAATGTTGATGTTACTTTATGGTCACCTAAGGGAGGCAGAGTGGTCGTGGCACCGTAGAAATTGCACTGGATTTGGAACCAAGTGGACTGGGTTCGCATCTCTAGGCTGCTGTTGGCCTTGGAGGGGCCAGTTCCTCCCTCTGGCCTCAGTTTCCTCATCTATAATTTGAGTTCAGGGATTCTTCACCTTTTGCAGGGTCCTGGGCCCCTTTGGCAGTTTGGTGAGCCCTTCTCAGAATAATGGCTTTAAATGAGTAAAATACATGGGATTACAAAGGAAACCAATTATATAAAAATATAGTTATCAGAATATTAAAAAAAAACCCACCAGCCAGATTCATGAACGCCAGGCTAAGGATTCCAGGGCTGGATCTCTAAGGTTCTTTCCAGTGTTAGGTCTGTGATCTTCATAAAAGCTCTGTGAGATTGGTAAGGCTTGTGTGCAGGGCTTTAGGATGATTACCTGAGGGTAGGAGAAATAAAGCACTTTGTCCATGGTCCCACAACTGGTGAGTAGCAGAGCTCTAATCCCAAACTCATAGGATCATAGGGTCAGAACCAGAAGGGATCATCTGACCTACCTCTATCTACAGGTGAGGAAACTGAGGCAGAGAGAAGTGAGTCACTTGTCCCAGGTGGTAAAAGTGGCCAAGTGGGATTTGAACCAAGGCCCTGTGATGTCAAATCTAGTACCGTTCCAGTTCCAGTTCTCTTTTTAATACCCTCAGCCCTCCCAGTGTAGGAAGAGCCATGATTAGCTTAAAACATTTCAGTGATCCAACTTATATTAAGGTAATTTTGTACCCGTTTTTATTTCACTTAGAAGAAAAATGGTAGGAATTGCAACGCTCGTTTTGTCTATATTTCTTTAGGGTGAAATAAGTAAGAGGAAAAAAGAGAAAAACCTAATTCGTACAGGTTTCTTTACTGTACTGCCTTGATTTCCTGGTTTTAGCCATGATTGTGATCATTTTTTAGTAGCACTTTATCCTCATGCAGTATAGAGTTCCTCTAGCTGTGGTATTGACTAGTTTCTCCCACTCCAAAAGTGTGTTCCCCATAGCCTTTCTGTGTGGCCAGTTGGTCATTCAAGAGGGAGGACATGGCAGGCAGTGGGTAAATGTAACTTGGCTTTCCTGAGGGTGTTTTGGTGATAGAATTCCTGAATTCTTAGCCCAGCGTTGAGCCCCTAGTCATGCAGCCTTTTCTTTCTATGTTAGCTATGGTCTCGGTATTGGTGAGAACTTCTGGGTCGATGTGTTTTCCTACTCCTAGATGTATATCTGGCCTATCCATGGACAAGGCGAGCCCCAGCAAATTCAGCTCCCTTTCAGGGGACCCAAGGAGGAGGGTTTATTTCAGGGACAGGCCTGGGGGTCCTCTCTGGTTCCCACTTGCCAGCTCCCTTGGCTTCATCTACTTTTAAGTACCAGGACTGCTCCAGAGCAGGAGGAGGAAAAGGACCCCCATGCTGTGTTAACCCCTGCTCATGAGAAGGCCTGAGACCAGACGTGTGGCTGGTGAGAGTTAGGAGTGATGTGATGGACACCAAGGCACGCTCTTAGCTACATCCTTCCTGATAGCACTTTTCATTTTAACTTCACTGTTTCTGCAAATTCAGAAGGTCTGTGATGGCCTCATTCCTAATCTCAGCTTTTGATCTTTTATCCCTCAGGTTGCTTTTACAACCAAAATTTATCACCCCAACATCAACAGCAATGGCAGCATCTGTCTTGACATCCTGAGATCTCAGTGGTCTCCAGCATTAACGGTATCAAAAGGTAGGAATGAAAAAAGGACGTAGGATCACTGAGGGCTGTATGATAGGACATTTCTCAGTAGGACTTGTTGGAAAATTCCATCCATCACCTGCCATTCGATATTCGAGAGCGTGGGTCAAAAATGCCTTTCAAAGGTCCTTTGGGGGCTTGGGCAAACCTTGATTTTGGTAAGCCCAACTTAAAGGACTTGTAGAAAAATCAATAGCAGATTGAAATTGAAGTATGTTTCTATTCCTCCAGGTGATGAACATCCTTCTTGCTAAAACATACCAAGGCGTGAGAGTGTGTCTGTTGAGATGGGGCAAGGATAATTAGAATGTAAGAATGATAAAGGCAAATAGTTATCCCTTCCACATTACGGTTTTCCACATTGTGGTTTTGATATATCGCGGGTTAGCATATGAAATTAAATGGGAGTTTTGGGGAAGTTTTGGAGAAGCTGCAGACAACACACAAAGGCCTACAGATGACATGGAAAAAGTCTAGAAACCAGAAATGCATAAAATATATGTATAGTATTGTATAATATAGCCTATGGCCAAATACTTAACCCAAATTTTACAATAAGGTACTGTAAACATCCCATAAAAGAAAAAGAAAAAAAATATTCAGACTTCTTCTCTGGTATGAAGAGGGGGCTAAAAGTTTTTATGAAGATTTTCCAGATCAAGGGGGCCCTAATCCCTGCAATGTGTAGAAGGGATAACTGTATTGTTAATGAGCTAAAGTGCATTAAAGGTAGATATGGGGGCAACCACTATGTGACTAGATGATTCCTATTAGGAAACATTGAAGATGTTTGGTCAGCAGTAGGATTTGGGTGGGTTGGAGGACCTCCAAGGGCCCCAAGAAGAGGCACATTAGCTGATCCAGAGACAAGCTGATAAGAAAAGGCCTGAAAACCTAGAGTAACTGCTTAGCGGGCTTTGTTCAGACTGATAGAAAATTCTTGGAGAAGATGACGTGATGCTTTTCCTGAATCCAGGGCAAGATAGAACTGCCTTTCTGATGTCTTGGACTAGATGTCCAGTAGAGATCTTAAACTCAACATGCCCAAAGCAGAATTCATCCCCACCCCCACCCCACCCCCAGCCCCTTCCCTGTTAGTATAGAGGACATCACCATTCTCCCAGACCCTTGGGCTCCAAACCTAGGAGTCATTCCGGATTCCTCACTGTCTCTCACCTCCCATATTCAAGCTGTTGCTAAGGCCTGTCCATTTCACCTTCATAATACCTCTCGGGATATACCCCCTTCTTTCCTGGACACTACCTCCACCCTGGTGTCAGTCACATTATGTCATGCCTGGATGATTGCAGTAGCCTGGGGGGTGGGTCTGCCTGCCTTCAGTCTCTCCTCATTCCAATCCATATTCCGTTCAGCCACCAAAGTGATTCTCCTAAAGTGCCCAAGTCACATGCTCATACCTCCTTCACCTCCCACCTCCTACTCAATAAACTCTAGTGGCTGCCTGTTATCTCTAGGAGCAAATACAAAATGCCCTTCGCAACCTGCCTCCCCCACCCTTCCAGTCCTCTTACACCTTACTCCGGACGCTTCCGGTGACCCTGGCCTCCTGGCGCTCCCACCAACAAGACCCTCCCTCTCGCAGATCTGTGCATGTCCTGGGTGTCTTCTGTGCCTGGTATGCTTTCCCTTCTCTCTCCTCCTGCCTTCCTGGCTTCTTCCAGGTCTCAAGTAAAATCTTACCTTCTCCAGGACGCCTCTGTGTGTGTGTGTGTGTGTGTGTGTGTGTGTGTGTGTGTGTGTGCGCGCGCGCGTGCGCGTGCATGTGTACATGTATAGGCATGTATGTATATGCATATTTATGTGTGTGTATATACATACATGTCACTTGCCAACTGTTAACCACTCGGCAAACACTTATTAAGCATCAGCTGTGTACCAGGCACTGCCTTCAAGGAACCCACAGTCTAGTGTAGGAAACAGCGTGTATAGAACTAGGTCCGTGCGAGGTGCACGCAGTGTAGGCGGGCAGGCGATCTTAGAGGGAAAGGCGCTGGCAAGAAGAGGAGGACTATTTTTGAGGCTTTCTTGTTGCTTCTTGTTTGCACACCACTGACATCTCCCCTGGGACATCCCCACGCCCCCTCGAATCTAGGAGAGGTGCATCTTGAAGAAAAGTCTTCATATTCAGGAGCATTTGACACGCAGCCTTTATGCTTAGGAAAGAAGAAATGGAATTTGCAAGCTTACTACACCTCTCAGGGAAGGTCTCTGATTTCTTCAGGCTGGGGAATTCCTTCTGCCAACACAGAAAGCTGCCTCTGAGCTTGTAGTTAAATCTTACGAGTTGCCTGAGGTCACGAGTAACCATTAAGAAGTGCTGGCCCACTACGTGGCACAGTGGAGAGAGCACCAGCCCTGGAGTCAGGAGGACCCGAGTTCAAATACGGCCTCAGACGTTTGACTCTAGCTGTATGACCCTGGGCAAGTCACTTCACCCCAGTTGGCTCACTCAAAAAAAAAAAGTACTTGCCTAGCTCACTAGCTAGTGTCAGCCTGAATTTGAACCCAGATCTTCACATACATTTTTCTCATGTGACCTTCATTATTTATGTGCTCAGTTGTCCTGTTTAGACGCAGCCACGTTTACTTAGAGTGGCCTGTTTTATCTCTGCAGTAATAAAGTGAGGATGAAGCAGAATTCCGCTGCTGCTGAAGACAGGGCTAGTTTTAGGCGAGATTATCTCCCTAAACCTGGGTCTGAATCGCATCACAGCTCCTTGTTAAGCCCAGGATGGCAGCTCCCACCTCCTGGAGTGAATTAGGAGGCTCCAAAGCACTAACTTGATGTCATCATTGTCATTATTGTTCCTGCTTTGACCTCGGGGAAAGAATTTCTCCTCTTTGTGTCTCAGTTTCCTTCTCTGTAAAATGAAGGTGTTGTACCAGGTGAACTCCAAGTTCCCTTCCTTCTATAAAACTTATGGTTCTCCTCCCCTGTTAGTCCCCACCACCGCATCACTAGCCCCTGAAGAGATGGAGGCAGCAGGTGACATGGCCTCTATCACTGGCCCGGCCTTCCCTGCTCCTGTGCCTTGTGTTCTCCCTGGGCTTTACCACAGTAGCTATGGAACTGCCCTTTCCTCATTCTCACCTTTAGCACAGGGGCCCATGCCGGTACTCGTCCTGCTGTGTCTAGACAGTGGAACAGCCTGAGTGTTGATGAGATGACAGTCTTCCCACCTGCTTTGCAGGTTATGGGCTTTTGGCCGTGTCTGCCAAGTGTTGAGCTAAGGTGGGAGGTGACAGCAGAAGAAACAGGTCCAGAGAACTTCCATGATGCTCCCAGGGTCCCTTAGTGAGTTAGCAGCAAACGTGGCTTCACCACGCAGACTCTGCTTGGGCACTGACTTCTCACGATGGTGTTGTGTTTTAAAGAGTAAATAAGCATTTCTGAAAGCATTGTGATGTGCCAGGCACCATGCCAAGGACTGGGGCTGTTAATGCAAACAGAAGGAAAGCCTCTGCCCTTTGGTCCCAGTGGGGGAAGGGGTGGCTGCCAGGGAGGGGGCTTGGGGTGGACCCCCAGGGTGGTTGGTCAACACATCCTCCAGGATTGGAGATAGTGCTTTGGCTGTTGTTCTCAGAGCTTAAGTTAAGAAGTTGGGAGGAGGAGGAGGGAGGGGGAGAAAGTGTGTTAGAGGACAGAGCCAGCTGGGTCTGCTTCAGGATAATGAAGGGCGCTCATTGTGGGGAATGGAGGCTCCAGGAGAGAAGTGGAGTCAGACTCGCGGTGAGGCAGAAGGGCACATCAGTGGCCGGCGAGTGACCTGTCAGTCGGGCTAATCATGGAGGATAGAAGGACAGTTACTCCAGCAGACCCTGAAATCCCTGGAGTGCCAATGACAGGGCGAGGGGAGGGGCTCACCAGGGCACAGAAGGGTCGCTCATTCAACTCTTCTTTTTCCCTTAGTTCTGTTGTCTATCTGTTCCCTGCTCTGTGACCCCAACCCTGATGACCCTTTGGTTCCTGAGATAGCCCACACCTACAAAGCAGACCGAGAGAAGTAAGCCTCGCTTGGAGTTTCTCATTTTTCCTATGACTGACTAAACAAGTGGCAGTCCTTGGGCGGGCCCGTTTTGTCCTCAGGTATACCTGCGGAAGGGTACTCCTCACCACTGCTTTATAATTGGGGATTTCGACTGAGCCACAGGTCACCGATGGCAGCTCTGTTTTGCAAGAAACCCACCAACTATTACAGTCAGTTGACAAGAAGACAGTGTAGGCTAGTGGAAGGAGTCCTGAATTATAAACAGGAGGTCTGTTTGGGTCCTCCAACTAGTTTGTCTGATGGCTTTAAGGAAGAAGAAGAGGATGGTCAGCTGCTTCAGGAGCAATTCACCTTTTCTGTAATTTATCAGCTGCCACGGTTTGAAAAAATGTTTCCCCCAAGTGGTCCGGCCACGCTTGGCTGGTGGCAGATGGAGGGCCAAGAACCAGGGCTTTTCAGGGCACCTGTGGCAGAGAGCATTATGGGCATCTCAGTCAGTCCACAAGCCTGCCACGTGCTAGGCTCTGTTCTAGGCACTGGGGTACAAGTACAAAGAATGAAGTGTCCTGTACTTGCAAAGGGCTGACATTTTTAGTGGAGGAGACAAGTACATTTAAAAATATATTCAGGATAAACATAAAATGAATAAATAAATGTAACTCCAGAGTAGTTAAACACACAATAGTTTGGGAGGAAGAGCACTGGGGAGGAGCCAGGGGAATCAGGATGGGCTTCATGTAGAAGGTGGTACCTAAGCTGTGTCTTCAAGGAAGAGAGGGCCTGTGAGAAAGAGGTGAGGAAGGGGAGCATTCTTGGTGAGGGACTTGGCTCCTGCAGCGGTCTGGAGATGGGAGATGATGTGGTGTGGTAAAGTGACACAGTGCGAAGACAAGTTTGGGTGAATCACAGAGTGTGGGAGGGGATGTAACATCCAGTGAGGCCAGAAGGGCAGAGAGAAGACAGGACTTTATAGCTAAATAGAGGAGTCCTGGCGAGATGTGATCAGAGGTGGGGGAATGCCTAACAGACACATTTGTTAGCTAGCACTAGGTTTTAGAAGCATCGAGCTCACTGTTCCTGATCGACTCTGACTTCTCTTTTGGTGGCTACATTCAAAAGGCAAGTGCCACCATCACTTCGAGCACCTAGCCTGGCAGAATCCACACCAGACCAGCACGGAAACAGTGGCATGAATTTAAAAAGTTGGCAAACTGGCCTCAGAGAAGACGGGTGCACACACATTCATTGATTGCTGATAGAATCACAAACTTATGCGATATTTTTGGATAACAATCTGGTAGTTAAAATTACAAAAAATTATCACACTCTGACTCAGTAATTCCATTGTTTGCAATACACCCTGAAAGTGTTATCAAAACAACTTTTTTAAAAAAAGCTATTTTCATAGCAGGATTATTTGTAATTGGAAAAAAAAAACTGGAGGTAACCCAAATGTTATATAGCAGTGGAATGGTTAACTTCATTGTGGTACGTTGATTTAATGGAATTATACTGTAGATGAGCAGATATATAATATAATACAAAGAAATATAAAGAAATCTGGAAAGACCCTTGTGAATTTAATTAAAGCATAAAAAGTGGAAGCCAAAGACTGATGGCAGCTGCTTGAGGTGAAATGCCGAGAATGAATGGACAGAGTCCTGATGGAGACCCTCAGAGAGGGGTGCAAAGTCAGGAGAGTCTTATATGTTGGGATTAATTAACTGCAGGTGGTTGCAAAGCAGATTTAATTAGTTAAATTGACATTCAATATTAATTATAACTGTTCAAAGATAAATCAAATGTGGGGAAAAAAAGCTTAAAAACAGTTGGACGGTTGGACATTGATAACTGCTGAAACATTGGAGAAGAGATCACTTAAAAAAAAATTAACAAGTATTTATTTTCTCTCCCTCCCACCCATCCCCACTACCTCGTAACAAATGTGCATAGTCAAGCAATACAGATCTCTGGAGTCTTGTGCACCTGGAGTCCATCCACTGCCTCTCAGGAGGTGAGACCCTGAGCCTCTGTTCCTGGGCCTCTGCCTTAGGCTGAGTCCTTGAGGCTGGACTGTCACTTTCCCAGCTGGCTCTCACCACTGAGCCCAAGCTGTTTGTTAGCGACTTGAGCGTGTTGACTGTTGGACATCAGTTTGACATCTCCTTTGAGAACCTGAAAAAAGGCAGGTAGATGGAGGGCTCTTTGCAGCCACATGCTTATTGAATTCTGGAGGACAGCCTTTTATTTTTTCCCTTTTGACATATTTTTCTGGCTCACTTCATGTTTAGGTTTATTTTTCTTTAACTGGCCTGGTTTCTCAGTGTTTTATCTTTGTTTTCTGAGTCAGTGCAAAAATGTGTGAAATTTCACTGTTGTTTTTTTTTTTAACACTCAGTCCATCCTTTCAATAGCAAGAATTACAGAAACACCCCCAGCTGTACTTTAAGTTCAGTGCTGATCAGTGTCAGTCTCCCTTTGAAAAGAGAGTATGGTTTACCAAGGGAGATTTCTCCAGAGTCCCATGGGAAAAGCCACAGAACGTTCTGCTGCTCAAACTGGGATTCCCTGATTAAAACTAGCTTTTTTACTATCGTTTTCACAATAGGCTCTAATTTAGCACTTCACATCACTTTCCGAGGCTTGATCGAGCCGCTGGTTTTGCCTTGCCTAGTTTTCATTCTTCTCAGATAACACCAGCTTGGGTTTTTCCTACTGCATGTATGACATCATCACACTAGAACAGGGGAAGAGAATCAGGAGATAGACTGGGTGGCCCTTGAGGAAGTGACAGATGGCCTCCTGGGCTGGACCTCCCAGCCAACAGGCAGGAAAATCAGACTTCAGTTGTCGTTGTGGCTTCCGTGACCTAGACTCCTCGGGTTTTCAAGAGAATTGGCAGAAAGGAGCCTTTTTGCCTCTCCTGTAGCATTGAGAACCTCTGCTCTTTTTCTTCCAGGTACAACAGATTAGCCAGAGAATGGACCCAGAAATACGCCATGTAAATGCCATGAAGATTTGACTCTTTACAAGCTGAGAATTTTAACCTTTCAGAGCAATCTCTTAGTGGAAACTCTGGGTTGTCCAGTGTGTACTTGATGCCATGAGCCATTTGCAAGGGGTCTCCTACTCTGTGAACAGACCCTGGTTTCCCTTTTGCTTTTGTCTCAACTTGGAGTTACCACCTGCAGCCGTTTGGATTCTGACAACTTCCTGCCTTTGATGTCAAAATCAGTAGCCACTTTCATTTACTGATTTTTAGCCTGGTTCAAACTGGAATCCACTTTCCACCCCCACTCCCTTGACCTTCTCTTGGAATGGCAGAAATGCACGCATTCCTTCCTTTAGTCTTTCCTCAGGGTGGCATGTGCTGTGCCCTTCACACTGCACAACAGGAGCTGTGCAGCTTCCTGATAAGTGTCCTAATAGAACCAAGTACTCGCCTGGTGTGCCCAAGAGAGCCGGATGAGATTTTCCCTAGTTTTCAGTTTACTGAAGAACTCTATCCAAAGAGGAATCCCAACCCTCAGGGACATTGCATGGGATTGGAAATGGTTTGGCAGTGAAATGAATGAGTGGCTGGATTTTCTCCACTGTCTCCAAGTAAAAGAGGACAGTGCGATTGGCCGGTCTTCGTATGCAGTAGGAATTGCAGTCTCACTTTTTTAGCCTGAGAAGCAGGAGATCCGAAGCACCTGTCAATAATAGCTAAGTGCTCATTTCCACTCTTGCTCACAGAATTACCAGGAAAAAAAATCACGAGATTTGGAAAGATGTCGGATTGTGTTGTCTGAAGATTATGGAAGATGCTGAGGCCCTGCAGACGAAAGGAGAGGTCAGAAAGTGGAGAGTGTTTCATTTGTTAGGAAAAAAAAGTCAAAAAGGGATGGCGCTCTGGCAGAGAGACTTCTTTTGTAAATAAATCTGTCATTTCCCTTTGACATGATCCTTGAATTATTCAAAGGGACAGCTCCACTTTTATCCTCATGTTTGTTTTCATTCAGAAGACAAGGTGTGGAAGCTCTGTCCAGGTCCTCCAGAAACCTTAGCAGGAGTGGTTCCTTGGGCCTTTCGGCTCAATTAGCTTTCAGGTTTAAACATTTCTGTTAGAGTTGGAATAAATGAAGAAGTTAGGTATTGGTTGCCTTTATAGTTTTGTGAGTATTCTAGCAAGAAAATGAGCAGATTGTTTTTTTTTAACCTTAGCTAAACCTTCTCAAAGAGAAGCAAAATGCATTATTTTAAAACCCAAGATAATGATTTACTTGTCTCTGTTCTCTCCTGGTTCTCAGAGTTGCTTTGCACTCCTTGGGTTACTCCACGATAGAACAATAATGTTTGGGGAAGTCCATGGGAGCCGAGTGACTGTAAACTATGCAAATAGCAAATGACCCAGTCAAGCAATTGCAGGTTTAAAGAAACGATAAATGGATTTGTTAAACCTTGAACTTGAAGGGCAGCTGATTTACTTTTCTAAAAAATTGGCTGAGTGCAGAGACTCGGAAGTGATCGTTACATTATTGCCAAAAGATTTCTCAGAGGAAGCTGGCTAAGGTCAGCTCCTCGTGGAAGGCAGAGCAGCTAGGATGGGCCTTGCCTGCTGCTCTGCCTTGTTTAGACAGGCCCCTGTCCAGCTGCTCCTCTATTGCCATAAGACAGTGTTTCCTTGTCTTGGGATTTCCGGTGCCCCGGATCCCTTCTCTTGTGTCATCACTCCTTTCCAGTCATTTTTAAACTAACCAATAAATTTAAAATTTAAACATATCAGGTATTAAGAGTGTGCAACAGGCCATCATTATGGTGTTAGTATGGAAAGAGTCACTCTGAAGAGCAAAATGGCAGTAATGACATGGGGCTTAGAGTGTGTGTGCGCTCACTGTTTGGTGACGCTGCATCTTGTATCTAAGGATCACAAAGCACTTACAGCTGTGACTTGTGTAGCACGTTGTGAGAGGGAGAAGAAGAGACTGGCTCACATTTTGCTGTTGGAGATATGGAGGCCCAGAGAGGGGCTGCCCCACATACTGGAAGCCCAAATGAACCACAGAATGTTAGAGCTAGGAGAAGTCTTAAGAGATCCAGTGTCCCAGTTTTACAAATGAAGAAAGCCTGCTTGAAGTTACATAGTGTGGACTTAGCAACCTAGTGACTGCTGAAAAATGCCTTCTAAAAAAAACCACAACTTTTTTTTAACCAGTTTAATCAAATTTTAAAAATTAAGTCTTTCTACCTAAGAGATTCCATTGGTAGTAAAACAAGTGAAATCAGGTCTTTGTTTCCTCCTCCAACATCTGTCTTTACTCAGTCTTTGCTGGGAGCTATTGGCAAGCCTATACTAGACACTGGAGATTCAGACACTCCTGAGCTGGAGCCACAGAGTACATGTCATCTTTACCCCAGCCAGTCCAGCGGGTTCTCTTTCTCTAGTAAAGTCACCAGACCTGTCTTCTTTCAAGGGCAAAAGCCATCGGATATAGAGCTAGATAAGACCTTGGAAATTGTGGGGTCTAACCCACTTCTTTGACAGACAAGGAAATCAATGTGAAAAAAACCCATGAGGTCAGGCCCTGTTCCACTGGGTAAAGAGGTCTTATTTCCAAACAGATTGCTGCTCTCTAAAAATTCCTGGGTAATCACCAGCTCCCTGCACTTAGGACCTCCTATCCAGGGGAAGAGACCCAAGTTTGCAATGGGTCAGCTAGCTATGCAGCTTTTTTCCTCCTTTTCCTAAAGGCATGACTGAGGTCCATAATCCATTTAGACAGACTTGTTATGTTCCTAGAGGACCTTGCCATTTGGAATTCTGGTTGCTATGTGGGAATAGGATTGGCATCCTTGGATTTTACAGAAGGTGAAATTTGAAAATTACAAACATGATCCTATTAGAGGACGGAGAAGAAGGAGGTGGCATTTCAGATCAGTCTGACCAGAGAGGCATTTCACCAGGCTGCGCTGCCCCCAAGGTCGCTTTCTGAGCAAGCAGAAGCACAGCTTGGTTCTAAGCTACCTCATCACACTTTCTTTGGGATTTCTTCGAAAAGTCAGTGCCAGCCTTCTTGGAGTGGCACGTTGGCAGCTTCCTGCGCTCACTGGCTCTGAGGTCATCCTGTTGCCAATGGGAATTTAGGAGAGGGGCTCAAGATGACACAGATCTCCTCAATTCTCCTGTCCTCTTTATAAATTTACTTGTTTATGACTCATTCTGGTTGTTTCGGTTTTCTTCCTGAGTAGCGCTGGAGGGAAGGGGTGGAGCTATAGCTGACTTGTCAGGGAGTACTAGCCGTGCCTTCTGAAGAAACTGGAAATTGCGAGAGAGTCAGCCCTGGGCATCGGTCGCCAAGTAGCACTGAGACTCAAGGGCCAGGTTGGTTGAAGCTTCCCGTGGCCTAAGCTCAGACCCGTGCCAGGTTTTCTGTCTTAGAATGTGCTTGTATCTCCCACCTCTATGTCAGCCTCAAGAAATAGGACAAACAGTAAAGAACCAGCTAGTCTCCGTGGCAGTTTGTTGGCTTCAGTCCCAAAGTTTTCTTGACTTCCATCCAGGAAAGGCCCTGGCCAAGGGCCCGTGAAATGTTTATATCAGAGAAATGAACGCATTTCATACGGCTTCCTTGATTGAACCTTGCTGCTCCAAGGGTATTCAGCTGCCCTCTGAGAAGTTAGGCCACAGCTTCTAAAGGTGAGAAACTTAGGTCGGCTAAGATTCACAGGTTAAACACCTCCTAACCCCCAGGAAAAATGAACAAAGTACCTGTAAAAGAGGGCAGAATTAGCCTTGAACTGCCATGAATGAGATGGCCAGGAGCCCATTTATTGAGTCATCCACGTTTAGAAACTATGTTGATTTGTTCAGGCCTTTTTGGAGCACCCCAATGCTTGCATAGCACTGATTGGTATTCCAGGGAAGGAGCTGGCCACCAGAGAGAGTCCAGCCCTCTAGGAGTTTACATTCTAGTCAGTTGGAAATTCAGGGTATGCACATAAAGCAGTAGGTAGATTAAGTCCAGGATGAGTGTTAAAGACCAGAAGGGTCACTTGGAGTTCATGTGAGGAAAAGCTTGTGGAGACTTGAGTTAAAACTCAGTGGAGGGGATTTGTACAGGTGAAGGGCTGGAGGCATGGCCCAAGCCAAAGCTTAAAGTGAGAAATGAGCAAGATCTGTTTGGGGGCCATCAAGGAGCTGTCCTCGTTGGAATGGATGATTCATTTTGGGGAGTAGAGGGATGTAGAGGTCTGTGGGTTCAGTGGAGAAGGGCATGATGGAGGAGGCTTCAGGGTTCTAACTATCATTCCCTTGTCTTCCCTTGGCATAGCTAAGGAGTAAAGCTCTGCTGTGTTTATGTGGGAAGTAAAGGGGAAAACCCATCAGAATCTGGCTGCCTGTTTCAGATGTGTGTGTCTGTCTCTGGACCGTGTATCAAGGAGCAATAACAGTCCTTTTCAAGGCGTTGCAAACTGCACTTTCTAGCCATGGAAGTAGATGGGGCAGATTACTTAGCTGTGGGAACCTTGGTGCTATTTCAGACCTGGCCACAGTATGCAAGCTCAAAGCTAGCCAGTACAGATTGTGGAGAGCTACTTATTTAGTTTGCATGTTTTTCAGCCTATGAAATGCTAAGAGGTAGTTCTCAAATGTCTCAGAAGTTCAAAGTACATTGATCATGTTAAAGAACATACTGGTGTCAGGTTGTTTACTTTGTGTGTTAGAATGTAGAATGTCAGACTATAAAACAGGCTTCCCACTGAACTTCTCAATTTGCTGAAATCACCGTCCTCCTTGTGATTTCACTTTCATATGGCCAGCCCACCCTACATTTTCTTTAGATCTCTTCCTGTCTGAAGAGTGTACCCCAGGGAATTGGGGCAGACGTGTGCACGTTACCTGGGCTTTGGATGTCTGTGAGAATCCCAAGAAACTGGAAAGGCTTATGTGGTAGGAATGATGGTCATCCTTCCTTCGGGCTGCAGAAAGGGCTGGGCCCCAAGAACGCCACATTTGCTCTTCTCTTCTTTGGAGGGCTCTGCCCCTTCCTGGGAGCCCAGATGGACTCTACTAACAGAACCTCAGCCCGCAGTCTCTTGAAGCTGTCTTTGGTCTACCTGCCGCTGCTACCCAGAAGAAAGCAAGCCGTGATGTGTGGTCACATGGAACCGTGATCAAACCTGAGAAGCCCTGGTCTCCTTTGGGCCTTTCCACACTCCTCCAGATGCCTAGCACACTCATTATTCTCTACCCTCCCTCCTTCCCATCTCCCCCCTCCAATGCTTATTATTGCTCAAACCGCAACAGCCGATTACTGTGAAGGGTTTGTGTCTATTTTTTTTTCTCCCCAAGATTGTGAAGTCTCCATTTGTTGAACCATATTTGCCATTTGCCTCACGACATGTAGAGTGGACACAATTCCTTTTTAAGCTAGGAAAAAAGCAGAGACTGAAACCTCTCCAACCTCTGCAATACTGTGGCCACATGTTGGTTTGAGCAGGGAAACGTCATCCTGGAATTCTGCTGAAATATGATTTTGTTGGTAACTGTGAATCTTCTGTTGATGCATAAGTTAAATAAACAGTGGTCCTTTCTTACTGGTCTCGCCGTGCCTTTTAAGAACAGCCTGTTTTCTGATGTTGTCTGTGTGTGTTCTTTGACTCTCATGAATTGCAGAGAAAAACAGCTTCAAGAATCCCCCTTTATTGCCCCATCAGAACCCTTGAAGATGTTTAGAATATGAGCCAAGTAGTTAGAATTTAGAAAATGAAGCTGGTCTAGTAGGGTCAGGTCCTGCCAGGTTTGATATAAGGCAGTGGTAAAGCCTCTGGGGAAAAGTAGAATGTGAATTAAATGTGCAATGTAGGTTTAGACCTAGGAGGAGAGGGGAGAGAAAGAAACCCGAATAATACCCACAACAAAACAATAACATCATGAAATCAAATGAGAATTCAGGCCGAGAGAATGAAATCCTAAAAAGCTCATTGGATTTAACATCCTTGACATGGGAATGAGCCAGCAAAAGACATATGGAAGAAAAGACTTCTTGTGAAGGCGAGAAAAGATGATATTAAGTTTGGTTCCTGGTGCCACATTCAGGAAGGACGTTGATCTGTTGGATGGCGACCAGAGGAGGGGCACCAAAATGCTGAAGGGCCTTAAATCTGCACCTTCTGAGGAGCCATTAAATGACTTGAGAAGAAACAATAGAGGGGACATTGTAACTGTCCTCCAGCATTTCAGGGGCTCTTAAATGGAATAGGAGACGTATTTGTTCTGCTTGGCCCCGCATGTCAGAAAGAGGAGCAAGCAAGGGTAGAAGCGGGAATGAGGAAAATGTAGGTTTGATGCCAGGAAAAACTTCTAACAATTAGAACCACCAAGAAGTAGGACGGTCTCTTGGGGCAGCATGGTGGTGCAGCCCTGGAGTCAGAAGGACCTGAGTTCAAGTCCAGCCTCAGACACTTAGTAGCTGTGTGACCCTGGTCAAGTTACTTAACACCAATTGCCTCAAAAAAATAAAAATAAAAAGAAGTAGAGTGGGCTGTCTCAGGAGGTAGCAAGTGGCCCTCCAGTGGAGATCTGCAAGCAAAAGAATAGTGACTACTTGGGGATGAACGAGAAGCAGTTCTTGTTCAGGTGTGGTGTGGACTAATGAAGTCCCTTCTAATTCCAGTTCTCTAGTGAATAGAAACAATTGAAAGACGGTTGATATTTTTTATTCGAAATGGTGGTGAAAAATGGATCCGTGAGTAGAGATGTGTAAATTCTAATAAAATACCCTAGCCCATAAGCACTCAATAAATTTATGCCGGCATTGTTCCTTATTGCTTATGGTGGGCATGAGTGGTATGGTGAGGCGATATTTGCTGGTTTTGCTTAATGTTTACTATTTTTAAATTTTCTTAATTTGTATAATTTTGCTGCTATTTTTAAATTTAATATTTGCTATTAGTTTTTTCCTTGAGAAGTAATGAAGATTGAGACTTAATTGCCTCAAGGGACTTCAGGGCTATTGACATAACTTGCTGATGGCTTACACATAAAAAGCTGGTGCGGGAGGAGTCAGGACACTTCTCTTAGCGCAGGCTTCTGATTAGCAGACCATCGTGCTCAACGGAGAGGCAGGGAAGCCCCACCCAGGTGAAACCAGTGCTGAACTTTACCCTGCTACAGGTAACTAAACATTTTGTTAATTGGTGGGTGGCCTACAAGAATCGCTTTATCTTGGCCTGCCCACCACAGGTGGTCTCCATGAAGACATAATAAGTAGAATTGAAGAGGATCAAAGAAAGGGATGGAATTAAACACATAAAGATTGCTTATAATTTCTATGAGATTGTCTTTTCATTTGTTTTAAAAAAAAAAAAGGGCAGGGACAGGGGAATAATATAATTCGTGCTACCTACCTGATAGGGTTGTTATTGGGAGAGCATTTTTGTAAGTCTTCTATAGGAATGTTAAGGGGAATTATTATCATGGAATAGAAGATGGCCATTGGGAAAAAGATTTTAAATGTAAAATTTCCCAAGGAAAGGAAACTGGATTTGCAGATTGCTTCTAAAGATGCCCAAAGAGTCATAGCTCTAGTGCTACAGGGAATCTCTTTAGTTTCACAGAGGAAGAATCAAATTTGGGAACATTAAGTGACTTGCCTAAGGTCACAGCTAGTAAACTTCAGAGGTGGGATTTGAGCCAGGGTTCTCCAGCCCCAGAGCCAGGGCCCTTTCTGTGGTAACAGCAAAGTACAATTCACTCTCAAATAGCTTAGATGGGTTGCTAAGATTAAAATGATATCGAGATGTGCAGGCATGAAGGGGAAAAGAGACAGGAAGAACAATTAAGTTTCATTTATTTAACCAAGATTTTTAAGCATCTTCTATATATAATACTTAGGGAAGTGATGAATAAAACACTGCTGTCTGCCCTCAAGTAGTTTATACTCTAATGAGGTGAACAAAGCATGTACAAAAAAATTACAATATAGACTAGAGTGTACTGTGCTGTAAACTCTGCTAGTAAGGGACAATGCCTTACCTAAACTTTGTATCTCTCCCAGGCCTAGCACAGCACTTTCTGACATGGTATTCAACAAGTAATACTACTGGTAATAAAATTTAAGTACCTACTGTGTGTGTTTGTGAGGACACAAAAATGCTGTAGTTGTAGCCTTCCTGTTCAGTTGTGTCTGACTCTTCATGACCCCCTTCTCTTCTTTTTTTTTTGGGGGGGTCCAAAGATACTGGACTGGTTTGCCCTTTCCTTCTTCAGTGCATTTTACAGATGAGGAAACTGAGGCAAGCAGGGTTAAGTGATTTGCCCAGGGTCACACAGCTAGGAAGTGTCTGAGACCAGATTTGAACTCAGGAAAATGCCTCTTCTTGACTCCAGGTCTGGTACTTTATCCACTGTGCCACCTAGTTGCCCCAAAGAGAAGAGGGCTCAGGACAAAACCCTGTGGGATACCTACAGTAAGAGGTAGATGAGATATCTGGATAAGTATGCTGCAAAAGAGAAGAAGTCAAATAGCAGGTAGAGAGTGGTGACCTGAAAACCTAGAGAAAAGAGAATTTTTTTTGTTTTAGGCATTTGGGGTTAAGTGACTTGCCCAGGGTCACACAGCTAGTAAGTGTCAAGTGTTGGGTCTAAGGCTGGATTTGAACTCGGGTCCTCCTGACTCCAGGGCCAGTGCTCTATCCACTGCACCACCTAGCCCGAGAAGAGAATATTAAGGAGAATGATTGACAGTGTCAAAGGCTGCTGCAGAGAGGCCAAGGAGAATGAGATTTGAGAAAAAGCTATTGGATTTGGCAATTAAGAAGTCACTGGTGACCTTGGAAAGATCAGTTTCAGTGGAATGATGAGGTCAGAAGCCAGATTGTAAAGGGCTAAGAAAAAAGTGAGATGAAATAAAGATGACTACTGTAGAAGCCTTTTCAAGGAGTTTAGCCTCAAAGCACAAAAGAAAAATAGGATGATCGCTATCCAGGATGGAAGGATTAAGTGGTGGTTTTTCAAGGATGGGAAATACATGGGCATATTTATAGGCATTAGAGAATATCAAAAAAATAACATTAGTAACTACATTTTGCCTTTATCCACCATTTTGTGAAGGTAGGTGTCAGCACTTGTTAGGCATCAGATTTTGGAGAAGTCACAAGGTGACTCCCCCTCCCAAAGGTCACCTGACTTAGGGAGTGTCAAAACTATCTCTTTCCCTCTTGTCTCGGTGTCTCCCAATCCCCTGCACCACTCAGAAACCAGGTGTTTCAATTCCTATAATCCTGTTTTTTTTTTTAACTCCATCCAAATTCTATATTAACTGTATAGAAACCAAGGTTCTGGGTCCTTGGCCACCAATAACCTTGGACCTGGTTTGTTTCTGCAGCTGAATGCATTGCTAAATAAATAATTTGGATGTAAGTACTCAGTTTCTTCCATCACAACAGGACGGAGCTAGTGGATAGGGAAAGATTGAAGATATGTGAGAGGTTGAGGATGACAAAGGGGATAATTTGTTGGAGGAGATGGATTTATGCAGGTAGAAGAGTTAGGAGTAAGGCCACCTCTTCATACAAGACAGGGGTGGAGGATATAGTGGAAGAAGGCATCTGAGTGATAGGAGATGAGGAATGTGGGAGAAGTTCACAGAGAATGACCTAAATTTTTTTGTAAAATATGAGACAAGGTGCTCAACAGGGTGGGTTGGGGAAGGGGAGTCATGAGAGGCTTGAGGAGGGATGCAAAAGTTTGGAAGAGCCTCTGTGGAGAGTGGGAGAGTGAATTGATAAGGGAGGTATAGTAGGATTGCCTAGTGGCAGTGAGGGCTTAGTCAAAGTTGTGTAACAAACTTGTAGTGGACCCAGTCAGAAAAGGTATGTGATTTCCTCCACTTTTATTCAGCAGCACATGTGTAGGAGTAAAGTCAATGGATGATGGGAATGATCCAAGGCTGAGGCATAGCTGGGTGAAATGGGTGAATACCCATTACAAATTAAGGGAGCTAGGGATTCAAGAGAAGACTGTATAGGGTTGAACTGGTTTATCAAGAGTTAAGATGGAAGCAGAGGGAGTGGCTAGTGTAGGGGAAGTGGCTTGGGAGAGAACTGAGGGGTTAAGGTACTGGAGAGCATGGTTTGGATAGAGTAGGGTTTTGTAAGGGAAGACAGAGGGAGACATTAAAAGCCAATAGATTATGTTCAGATAAGGAGATTTCGGAATTTTTATACATGGAAATAGTACATTTGTGGGTGATGGATGGCAAGATCTTTGTGTATGGCTAAGGAAGGGGTAGAGGACTTAGCTCATGGGACAAGGGTAGGTCATGCATCTAAGTGGTTAGTGTTTGAGGGAGAAGCATTATGTATATTGAAGTTCCTAAGTATGAGAGCAGAAGTTGGAGAGGAGGGAAAAATTGTGAGCCATGTACTTAACTAATTGAGGAAGATTTTGGAGTAAACAGGGGGGTGAGGTGTCTAGCAGACAACATAATTTTGTTTGGGTGGTGGATATGAATAGCATAAACCTCAAAGTAGGAAAGGTTATTGGGTGATGGAGGAAGGGGGAGAACCTGGAAGTGAAGTGGGGAGCAAGGAGTGTTCCAACTCCCCTGCCTTGACCAGCTGAGGGGAATCAGTGCAGGTACAGCCTGTACTAGAAAGGGAGGCCAGGGAGGCTGTGCCATCAGGGGAGACCCAGGTTTCAGTAATAAATCTATGCTGCTGTTGCTTGCTCCAACATTTGCTAGATTATTAAGAAAGCAAGGGAGCTCCAGAAAAAAACATCTGCTTCTGCTTCATTGACTACACTAAAGCCTTGGACTGTGTGGATTGCAGCAAGATGTGGTGAGTTCTCAGAGAGATGGGAGCACCAGATCGTCTTACTTGCCTCCTGAGGAACTTGCATGCGGGCCAAGAAGCAATAGTTAGAACCAAACATGGAACAACTGATTGGTTTAAGATTGGAAAAGGGTGCCACAAGGCTATATATTATCACCTCATTTATTCAACTTAGATGCAGAGTACTTCATGTGAAATGCCAGGCTGGGTGAATCAAAAACTGGAATTAAAGTTGCCAGGAGAAATATCAACAGTCTCAGAGATGCAGATGATACCACTCTGATGGCAGAAAGTGAAGAGGAATTTAGAAGCCTCTTGATGAGGGTGAAAGAGGAGAGTGTAAAAGCTGGCTCGAAGCTTAACGTCAAAAAACTAAGATCTTGGCAACTTGTCCCATCACTTCCTGACAAACACAGAGAGAAGAAATGGAAGCAGTGTCAGATTTTATATTTTTGGGCTCAAAGATCACTGTAGACAGCAACTGAAGCCATGAAATTAAAAGACGCTTGCTTCTCGAAAGGAAAGCAATGGTAAATCTGGACAGCATACTAAAAAGCAGAGACCTCACTTCTCCAACAAAGGTTTGTATAGTCAAAGCTATGGTTTTTCCAGTGGCAATGCATGGCTGTGAGAGTTGGACTCGGAGGAAAGCTGAGCACCACAGAATGTGATGCTTTCTAACTCGGCTGGAGGAGACTTTTGAGAGTCCCTTGGATAGCAAGAAGATCAAATCAGTCAATACTTACAGAAATTAATTCAGCCTATACACTAGAAGGTCAAATACTGAAACTGAAGCTTAAATACTTTAGTCACATAATGTGAAGATGGGACTCACTGGAAAAGACCTTTATGTTGGGAAAGATTGAAGGCAAAAGGAAAAGGGGATGACAGAGGATGAGATAGAGAGATAGTGTCATGGAAACAACGAATGTGAACTTGGACAGACTTTGAGAGATAATGGAGGATAGAAGGGACTGGCATGCTATATGGTAGGCACGAGTGGTGTGGTAGGCTAAGAAGTTTGAATTTTTATCATATAGGCAATAGTGAATCATGGAACATTTTTGAGTAAGGGAGTGATGTCGTCAGGAAGTGATATTGGCAGCTCTATGAAGGATGAGCTAGAGTGGAGAAACTGATGCTTAACATTGAATAAGCAGACAGCATAAGAAAAGTACAAACGATTTGGCTTCATATAATCGAGTAATTATTCACTACTGCTGTGGGGATAAGGAAGGACACCTGAAGAAGTACAAAAAGCAGAGAACAGAAGTGTATTAGGAAGGTCAGATACTAAGGAAAAAATGAAACCAGGAAAATGGAGGGAGAATGTAGTGGGGAGAAATCAGGAGACCTGGGAGAAGTTCATTGTGGTTATTGTGAGTGTTGTGATTTAAAGACATTTGCAAAATCTAGCTGGTGAGGTAGGAGACATTTAGGTTTTGGCATATGTTAGTGTTCTAGGCATTCTGTAAAATGAACATAAAGATAATAATTGCAGTTTGTTGGAGAAAAGTGGTAAGGATATGTAGAACAAATTAATTTCAACATGATTTAGTTGAGCATTGGCCTTGGGGTCAGGAGACCTGAGTTCCAGTGGTTTTTGTGATCAGTTTTCCCAGCTGTAAAATGGGTTGGTAATGCTTACACTTGCCTATTTCACAGGATTATTAGGACAGTGTTTTTTACACCCTAAAAGCAGTGTATAAATGGTTTAGTTGGCGATTCTAATTATCTTTGTAATTTCTGACATGCCTAAAATCATGAGAGGATCACAGCTTCACTGAAGTATCTTCAGAAAATGTGATGAATTAGTTGGTCTCTACTGTAGAGACTTCCAAGCTATCCTAGCTTGACTTAGAATGGATCTTGTCTCCATTTTTTCTGTATTCAGTTCCAATGATCCCCATTCATTGGCAAAAGTTGGGCATGATCAACAATATCTCCAAGGTCTCATTCAGCTCAACCTCTACAGTGGGCCTGAGGAGGCAAATAGGTAAAAGGCATTTAACTGATGGGAGACTGACAGCTACTTCTTTGCCTTCTAGTTAGATGGTTTATGTGGTACAGCTTACAGGTCCTTCAGCTGTCCTGAATTGGAAGGAGATCTGTGTGCCAGGATTAAGTTGGGGGTGGAGGAAGGACACAGGTTCAGCCTTTTCCTTTTCTAATACATCAGAGAGAACCTTCTAGAACTCCCCACATTTGTACCTTAATGCTCTCATTTCCCTTGGCTTGGGGTCTTCTCTAGATCGTCAGACAAGCAACTCCCTATTGTCAGATGTCTTTATGAGGTGCTGTGGCCCAAAACATTGGAAAAAGCTTGTCACCTGGTGACCAGCCTTCTAATGATGAACCTGAGGGTGGCGTGGGAGAAATACAGGTTAGACGTGAAATCAACACAACCTGCAGGGCCCTGGCATAAGGGAGCAAGTTTCCCCACTCCATTCTGTTCAATTTAACAAACATTAAATGCCTGTTATGAGTGCAAAGCACTCATTGTGCAAAAACTCCAATAGTTTCTGTCCCAAAGGACCTTATGGGCTTCAAAAATTCTGAGGGAGTTCATTCCAGACTTGGAAAATGGAATGTCATATATAGGGATCAACTAATTAGCCATTTTTACTGGAAAAGAAATCGTGAGGGGGTGGACTAGAAAGGTAGATGGGAGAGGATTTCAAATTGTAGGCCCATGAGGAATTTGCATTTTATCCTAGAGGCAATAGGAAGCCATTGAGGATTTGTAACTGTATCTTAGGGATATCAGTTATATGGCTTAGTGGAGAACAGGTTGGAAAGTGGAGACGCTGAAAGTAGGGAAACCAGTCAGAAGGCTATTGCCATAGTTTAGGTGGAGATCAAGTCAAGCCAATTAAACAAGCATTTATTAAGCACTTATGCTAGGCACTGTGCTAAGTTCTAGGGATACCAAAAAAAAAAAAAAGACGTCCATACTCTAAAGGATCTCACAGTCTAAGGGAACGATGGGGAATACGATATGCAAACAACTATGTACAAAGATGACATAGGTAGGATAAATTGGAGATAATTTCCAAGGGAAGGCACTAGATTTAAGGGGGATCAGGAAAAGCTTCCTGTGAAAGGAGGTATTTTAGTTGGGAATTGCAACTAGGGAAGCCAGGAGGTGGAAATGAGGAAGAAGAGAATTCCAGGTAGGGGAGACAGCTGGTGAAAATGCTAGGGCAGCTAAATGGCCCAGTGGATAGAGCACCAGCCCTGAAGTCAGGAGGAACTGAGTTCAAATGTGGCCTCAGACCAACACTAGCTATGTGACCCTGGGCAAGTCACTTAACCCCAATTGCTTAAAAAAAGGCTAGTGAAAATTCAGAGTGGGGGGGATAGTGTTTTGTTTGAGGAAGAGCATGGAAAGACTGTCATGTCATCTAGATGGATCAAGAATAAGAAGAGAGGAGTAAAGTATAAGACTGGAGAAGTAGGAAGGGGCCAGGTTATGAAAGGCTTAAAAAGCCAAATAGAAGGTTTTATATTTGATTCTGGAAATAATAGGGAGCCACTGGAGTTTTTTGAATTGGGGTGGGGGTGAGGTTTCACAGGGTGAGATCTGTGCTTGAGGAAGATCACCTTGGTGGCTGAGTGGAGGATGTGTCAGAGTGAGATACTTGGGGGGAGGCAGACCCTCATCCTCCCATCACCCCAGCAGCTATGGCAGTAGTATCGCAATAGTACCGTTGTGAGGTGAGGGGGGCCTGGACCAGAGTGGGGGAAGGGGTGAAATGGACAGACCTGGCCAACAGCTTGGCTATGGGGGGGAGAGGAAGGATTTGGGGAAAGTGACCGAGCTCTGTTTTGGGCACATTGAGCTTACAATCTGAAGTGGGCTACGCAGGCAGCCTCCATCCTTCACCCTTCCATGGCGGGAAGGATGGGGGTGCTAGGAGGAGGAGTGGGCTTGGGTTCTGTTCCGGTCCTGGTGAGTTTGGAGGGTCAGCCTCGAATGAAGAGACGTGGGTCCAAACCCTGCCGCGGACACTTGACCGCAGACCCCGGGCCGAATACGTGGAACCCCTCTGCCCTCTGAGCCCTCCTCCGTGGCATGGGCGCATCCCAGCGGGGTTCAGACGTGAAGGAACATAACGGGGCCGCGGAGACGCAGCCCGAGCCTGGGGGCCATGGGGCGCCTCGAGCCCTTGGGGCGCGAGGGCTAGGGAGCACGTGCACCGCCTCCCTCCTTTCCAGACTCCGCCCCTGCCCCGCCCCCACCTTCCTCCTCTCACTTCTCCGAGCATGCGCGCCCTCTCCAGACCCCGCCCCCTGCCTTCTCCCTCCCACCTCCCCGCGCGCCGTCGCCGCAGTAACTTCCGGCTGCCAGGGGGCGGGGCCCGTCCCGGAAGTGGCGGCGGCGACGGCGGCGACGGCGACGGCGACGAGCAGCCGGGATACCGGAGCCGAGGAAGAGTTGGTGTGGAAGGGGCCAAGCGTGGAGGCGGAGGCGACATGGCCGTGAACCTGAGTCGGAATGGGCCGGCGCTGCAGGAGGCCTACCGGCAAGTGGTCACCGAGAAGTCACCCACGGACTGGTGAGGGAGGGGCAGGATGAGAGGGAAAGGAGGGTACGGGGGGACTCCAGCGGGGGGAAGGGAAAGGAATGGGGGGCTCCAGAGGGGAGAGTAGGGGGCATGAGGAGGAGGGAGGGAGGGGGTGCGAATGAAGCTTAGGAGGAAGGGGAGGGGGGATGGTGCAGAGGCCTGAGAGGGTCTGGGGGTTGGGGAGGGAGAGGAATAAGGGGGCATGAGAAGGAGGGAGGAGAGGGGGCTAGAACGGAGGAGGTGTAATAGGTACGGGAGCGAAGTGGAGACGTGAGGGGGGTGCAGAGGCCCAGGAGGGGATGGGAGTGGGGGAGGGAGAGGAATGGGGGGCTCCAGGGGGAAAGGGAGTGGGGGGCGTGAAGAGAGGAGGGAAGGGTGCGAATGAAGGCTAGGAGAGGGAAGGGAGGGGGTGTAGCAGGTCTGGGAGCGAAGAGGAGACGTGAGTAGGGTGCAGAGGTCCAGGAGGGTCTGGGGGTGGGGGAGGGAGAGGAATGGGAAGGGCATGAGGAGGGAGGGGAGGGGGCTGGAGGGGACGGGGTGTAACTGGTCTGGGAGTGAAGAGGTGATGTGGGGGGTTACAGAAGCCCAGGAAGGTCTGGAGGTGGGGGAGAGAGGAAGGGGCTGGAGGGTGGGCACACGGAGGAAGGAGGGGCAGAGAAGGACCAGGGGCTGGAGTTTGGGAGCTGGTGAATGAGTGCAGAAGGCGGGGCGGGGTCGTCGTTCCCGGGTGCTGGGGCCGGGGGGGGGGGGGGGGAGGGGGAGGAGAAGGGGCGTTCACTGCTGCTGTCCCTGAGTGTCTTCCCCAGGCCCGGGCAGTTTCTCACCCGCATGCTCCCTCTGCCGGGTGCTGGTGGTGCAATGGGTGTGTCAGCGGTGTGGCCTCGGGTGGGGTGGGGGAGCTCCCGCTTCTGGGCCACCAGGCACTTCCGCCTTTACCTTCCTCCTCCTGACCACCACCGTCCTCTAAGAGCCTGTGTGGGGGTGGGGGGTTGCCCATTGAGGCCTGAAGCCAGGATCGAGCTCACTCAGCAGTCTAGGTGTTGGTGCCTTCTCCTTGGCCTGTACTGCTGACACTCTTGCTGCCTCCATGGGGAGGGGGCTGAGGTTTATTGAAGCTAGAAGAAAGCAGGTTGGGCTGTGCAGGCCTCTCCCCTTCATCTCAGGTATCTCAAGCTCCAGCAGTCGCTGGCAAAACAGTTTGAGAACATTGAGTACTTGGTGTTTGGGAACCAGCCAAAAGCCTTAAAGAGTTTGGGGGGGGGAAGCTGTAAGTTTCCTCTTCTTGCCTTCCTTTTCTGTCTGCAACATTCTCTCATCACTTCCTAGGGACCTTCCTGTTGAATTTCAGACCTTTGCTTTTCTTCCTGATTCCTCCATGAGCTCTAGACCAAGAAGGCCATCGCATCTCTGCCTCTTCTAATAGGATGATGAGGATGCATGCCTTGTCAGGAGTGCCTGGAAAGGAATCACTGCGTTCTGTGTGGAAGTGCTGGACCAGGAAATCAAGTTGTGTATTTTCTGGGAAGGTGCTGGCAGGGGCTGGCCGACTCTTTCAGGGCCTCAGTTTTACCGAGAAGAAGGAACATAGGTTTTTTCCTATCCTAGACCCAGATCAGCGAAATGTTTCCACGTACTTGGATGAGAGTTCTGTTCTTTCATTTCCTCAAAACTACAGTGTGACAGTGTTTCCTTACTTGCTTACATGACAGTGACTTGTCGGATTTTGAAGTCTGAAAAGTCAGTGCACACCTAGTACTTGAAGGCTGACGTTGTGTTGGGCTTAGGTCATACTTGTTATTTTGGTAAGAGGTAGAGGGAGCTTCTTAGATGCAGTTGCATTTGTCATATATGGTCATTTGCCACTTTCTGCCCCCTCCCCTTTTTGCCTAGATTGTTTATTTCAATTGACCTGTTTTGAGTATTTCCTGTTGTTGGTAAGAAGCTATAAACTCAGCAGAGAATATTAAGGTTGACTGCCTTGGTTGGGGGTAATAATAGGGTCTTGGTAACTGACTTACCAATATGATCAGTCAGAAGACCTGGTTTCAGATCCCACCGGCTACTTCACTAGTTCTCTGATCTTAAGTCATTTAGTCTCTCAGGCCCTCAGTTTCCTCTTTATCAAATGAGATTGGACCTTCCAGTTCTGACATCCAATGATTCTGGCTTCAGTTTATCTTGGATATATCAATGGTCAGTAAACTTTTATTAAGCATTACTATGTGCCAGGCACTGTGCTAAACTTGGGGGATAGGGATTTTTTTTTTGAAGTCTCTGCCCTCAAGGAGCTTACAATCTAATGGGATAAGGTAACACAAAAGGAAGATGAAGAAGGTTGATGGGGAGGGGGGATCAGAGAAGTCCCAAAGTAGTACATCCCGGTGAGAAATGAGATTTTGAACTGAGTTCTCTCCTTAAATGGAGGTTTGGAGTTGATGGTCCCACCCTCCATTGAGAGATGAAGATTGTTGGGCTGAGGTGCGCTGCGCTGACGATATCTTATAGGGTGATGAAGTTATCTGGGCTTGGGGACGAGCCCCAGGGTGGTGCAGCCAGATGAGAAACGAGAAATGTGTCTTGTTTGTAAGAATCTGTTTGCATACATTTTAAGGTTTGCAGAGAGACTTACAGATGTTTTTTCCATTGGATCCTCACAACAAGCCTGTGATGTAGGTGCTGTTATCCCCGTTTTATAGATGAGGAGGCAGCTTAAGTGAACTTGCACACTCACACAGCTCGTAAGTGGCTGAGATACAATTTGAGCTCAGGTCTTCCTGGCTCTCAGTTTAATACTACTGTGCCACCTGTCATACTTGGACTGGGTTTTATTTTGGTGGGGGGTGGAGGTTGGTTTTGTTTTTTGCAACCCCGGCACTTAGTGTAGTGCCTGACACATAGTGGATGTTTAATAAATGTTTATTAACGTGACTTGATGGGACCAAAGTGGACGTAGGACTTTGAAGGAGTGTAAACAGTCTCTTTATTTGGAAAATAATTTCACAAATTGTAGCACAGGTAAACGTTCAGGCTGAATTGTTTACAGGTTCATCTTGCTCTGCCCAGACAGTTAGGGCCTCTGAGAATGTAGTTCTGTTGCTATGAGACCAGTATCTTCAGCCGTTATCTCCCGCTCGTCTACATCTTGTGGTTGATGTTTTCTTATTAATTCTGAATTTCTTTAGTGCATGTCAAGCTCTGTAGTGCCAGGTTGCTTAGCTCAAAGGGGACTTTTTGAACCTCGAGGCTCTACAGGGAAAAGAATTTTTCTCCACCCTGACCCCAGGCTACTTAGGATTGAAGCATAAGAAGATCTAGGTCCCAGAAAACTAATATAGCTACCAACTGTGGTAGTTAAAAAACAGAAGATGAGCTTGGGTCCTCTGCTCCCCTCCAGCTTGTCCCCACCTCCTCCATTCTACCTTGGCCTAGGTAGGACAAGGATCCACTTGAAACCGTGGATTGGAGAGGGGGGTGGCAGTTGGGCGGTGGGGAACTGTACAGTTTTACTTGGAAACACGGTTTAAATTCAGATGCTCCGAGGTCTGGGAACGTTCTCTTATTGTTGAGTTTCTGACATGTCCGATCCTCTGTGACCCCATTTGAGCTTTTCTTGGCAAGGATGCTGAGTGGCTTGCCATTTTCTTCTCTAGCTCATTTCATATATGAGGAAACTGAGGCTTGCCCAGGGGTCACACAGCTCCACCTGGGGGGTGCAGTGGTGAGAGTGTGGGCCTGAAGTCAGGAAGCCGCCTCTTTGTCAGTTTGGATTTGGCCTTGGAGAAGGCTGCAGAAGGAAAGGCAAACCCCTCCTGTGTCTTTGCTGAGAAAACCCCCGGAATAGCTTCGTGAAGAGTCAGACACGACTCAGCAATGATGACAGTGAAGGAAGGAAGTTTTGCAGATCTGCTTTAATGATTTTCCTTTGTCTTCTGTTTGCTATCACTTCTCTGCAAGTGATGTAGAAGTGATATCCTCCTCTCTGTGCAGATGACTTCTGAATCTGCATATCTGGTCTTCATCTCTTTCCTGAGCTCCAGTCCTGTGTCTCTTGGTGTGCTGGCCACCTGCCCGTGTGCGTCTTGGGCACCTGAAACTCAGGGTGTCCAAAAAAGATCTCATTTTCTCTAGCCCTAAACTGACCCCTGTTCCTGGCTCTCTGTTTCTGTTGAGAATACCATCTTTCCAGTCACCTGGCTTTGAAACATCACAGTTGTCCTTGCTTTTCATTCTTCCTCCCCATCCCCATATCTAGTTATTTACCAAGGCTTACAGCGTCGACCTTCACAACAGTCTCTTTCTTTCTACTCTTCCAACGATCATGCTTTCACCTTTTAACTTGGATTGTTTTGCAGTTGTCTCCTAGCCTTCAATCTCTCCCTCTACCTATTCTTTCTCTCCCTCCCTCCTTCCTCAGTAGTAACTCTCTGTGGCCTCCAGAATAAAATATAAAATGGCATTTGAATCAGTTTGTTTTTGTCCCAGGTTCCCTTTCCAAATTTATTGCACATGCTTCCCCTCATGCTAGCTGAATCTTGTGCATGATATTCCATCTCTTGTCTCCATGCCCTTGCACAGACTGCCCCCCCTCCACACATTGAGGTAGGAGGGGCATTGCGTCTGTTGCTTGCACATTCAATCATGAAAGCTCTTGTACTATGGAACTTATTCCAGCACCCACCATTCTCAGTCAGTTAGCATTCATTAACTGCCTACTACGTGCCAGGGACTGTGCTATGCACTGGGAATACAGAAAGAAGCAAAAGATAGTCCCTGCCCTCAAGGAGCTCACTACCCAGTGGAGGAGACAACAAGCAAAAAGTAGATAAAGCTGGGAAGGCCCTAAAAGTAAGAGGAGTTGGGAAAGGCTTCCTCTAGAAGATGGGATCTAGAAGGCAGAGTCTGGTGGGAGACAGCCAGGACAATACCTGGAGCTGAGTGATGGAGACTTGTTTGTGGAAGAGCTGGGAGGCCGGTGTCACTGGATTGATGAAGCGGGGTGAGGTAAGGTACAAGAAGACTGGAAAGGTAGGCGAGGTCTAGATTATGAAAGGATTTGAACAGTGTTTGATCCTAGAGGCAGTAGGGAGTCACTGGAGTTGATGGAATAGAAGAGTGATGTGGTCAGACCTGTGCTTTAAGAAAATCACTTTAGTCATTGAATGGAGGATGGATTGGAGTGGGGGAGACTTGAGGCAGACAGACCCACCAGCAGCTATTTCAGTGGTCCAGGTGTGAGATGATGAGGGCCTGCACCAGAGGGGTGGAAGAGTCAGAGGAGAGAAGGGGTTGTGCTCTAGAGATATGACAAAGGTGAAATGGAGAGGTCTTGGCAACAGCTTGAATATATGGGGGATGAGAGATAGTGAGGAATCCAGGACGACTCTTGGGTTGTGAGTATAAAGGACTGGCAGGATGGTATTGCCCTTTACAGTAATAGGGAAAGTGATGGTGGGGGTGGTTTAGGAAGAAAGAGAATGAGTTCTGTTTTGAAGATGCTGCGTTTAAGATGTCTATTGGACATCCAATTCAAGATGTCGAAAGGCAAGTGAAAATGTGAGATTGTAAGTCAGCAGAGAGGTTGGGGCAGGATAGGTAGATTTAAGAATCATCAGCATAGAGATGTTGATTATATCCATGGGAGCTGATGAGATCACCGAGTGAAGTAGTATAGAAGGAGAAGAGAAGAGGGCCCAGGGCAGCCCTGAGGGACACCTATGGTTAGAGGATGTGATCTGGAGGAGGATCCAGCAAAGGAGGAGACTCAGAAGAAGTCAGATAGGAGGAGCGCCAGGAGAGATTGGTGTCCTGAAAACCTAGAGAAAAGAGAGTGTCGAGGAGGAAAAAGAGATCAGCAGTGGCAGAGGCCACAGAGAGGTCAGGGAGAATGAGACTTGAGAAAAGGCCATTAGAAGCTGGATTGTAAAGGGTGAAGAAGACAGAGGAAAGTGGAGGCACCCATTATAGATGATAGCTATTTGAGTTTAGGCCAAAAGGCAGAAGAGATATAGGACAATAGTTACTGAGGATGGAAGGATCAAGTGAGGGTTGTTTGAGTATGGGAGAGACGTGGGCATGTTTGTAGGCAGTAGGGAAGGAGCCAGTAGAGAGGGAAAGATTGGAAACAAGTGAAAGGGTGAGGATGACAGAGGGGACAGTCAGTTGGAGGAGATGGGATGGGGTCACTTGAATGGGTACAAGAGGTTAGCCTTGGTAAGGAGGAACGCCACCTCATATGAGGTGAGGGTGAAGGAGAAGAGAGTGGCAGAAGGCTCCTGAGTGATAGGAGCTGGGAAAGAGGGGAGAAGAGGCAGCTCACGGCAAACAGCCTCAATTTTTTCTGTAAAATATAAGACAAGGTTCCCAGCTGAGAGAGTTGGGGGGAGGGGAGCAGGAGCCATGGGAGATTTGAAACAGCTGCTGTGGAGGGTGGGACAGTGAGTTGATAAGGGATATTTAGTAGGATTGCCAAGCAGCAGTGAGGGCCCAGTTGAGGATGTATAGTGGACATAGAGTGATTGCAGTGATTTTCTCTATCTTTGATCAGCAGTATGTTTGTAGGAATACAATGGATTATAGGAGTGATCCAAGGCTTAGGCTTGGCTGGGTCTAACTGGCGAAATAATAAGAGGGCTAGAGGTTCAAGAGAGGAGGACAGTATAGAGTTGAATTGGTTCACCAGGGAGTCAAGATGGGAAGAAGAGGAAAGAGTAGTTAGTGCAGGGAAGATGGCCTGGGAGGAAATCGAAGGGTCAAGGAATTAGAGGTCACAGGATGAAGAGTATGGTTTTGCAAAGGAAGGCAGGGGAAAGAGGTGAAAAGCCAATAGATTATGGTCTGATAAGGGGTTTTGGGATTCTTGAACACAGAGGTGGTACATTTGCGTGCAAGAAAGCGAGAGCAAAGGTATGACTCAGTGTGAGGACGTGGTGTGGAGGGTGCCGTTTTCCACTTCCCAAAGGAGACTGGAGACATGAGCCCGACGTGGAAGGAAGATGGTCATCCCTGCTTCATTACTCCTCTGAAAGCTGGAGATTAGTGAGGAAAGAGCTCAACAGGAGAGGGAAGTTGGACCTGCCCAGCAGGCAGTGGAAGACCCACCCCCAATTGCTGTTGCTCTTCTTCTTCCTCAAGGGACAGACACAGGACGAGATGGGAGGCCTGAGGTCAGGGGGAAGGTTGGGAGATCAGTCCAGCAGCAGGCCGTGGGGGGGGGCCTTGTGCTAGCTTGTTTCCAGTGGCCCATTTGGGCATTTTCATCTGAATAACCTGTTTGTGCCTCAAGGTAGTTTGCCAACAAAGTTTGCTTAAAATTGAACTTCTCAACCTAGCTCCTAGTTCCTGTTTTTGACTTCCCTGTTTCTGTTGCTTTTATGACCCTGTTACTCATTTGAAATCTTGGAGGCATTTTTGACTTCTCTCTGTCAGTCATAAAGACTTGATTTTTCCTTTGTGATATTTCACTGCTACCATTGTAATAGGGAAGGTTGAGTAATGTAATGTTGAGAGCTCTGGACTTGAAGGCAGGTGAGACCTGGGTTTGAACCGTGCCTCTGACACTAATTGTGGGAAAATTACAAAACCTTGGAGTCTGTTTCCTCATCTGAAAAATAGGAACCCTACTCGTAGTGCCTCTCTCCCAGGGTTGGTAAGAGGATCGGTGGTGAAACAGATGGATGTAAAATGCTTTTCAAACCCTAACTGTAGAGGCCATCATTCCCACTACAGGCCCGTACACTGTGTGCCCAGATTACTGTAATGGCCTCCTGATGGATTTTTCTGTATTGAATCCCTCTCTATTTCAGTCCTTCAGGCTGCTACCAGACATATCTTGTCAAAATGCTGCTTTGATCGGTCATTCTCCTGCCTCAGAATCTTCCATAGCATCGAAGCTTGGCCTTTAAGTCCCCCATCGTCTGGCTTCAGGCTGTCTTCAGCTCCCTAGGCAACAGCTAGGTGGTTCCCCCTGCTTCCTCTCTTACCACTTCTGGATTATCTGCTGTGCCTGGACGTATCTTGTCTCCCCTAACTTCCACCTTCTTCCCTTTGTGCTTTGGTTCCCTCCTGATCCTAACTCACAGGTCTCCCTTCACTTTGTAAATCCTATTCCTGCTTCAGGACCCAGCCCAAACATGTTCTGTGAACTTTCTCAGATCCCTTCAGCTCACTGTGGAGTGATTATCTGGACCATTCCTTTGGCAAAACTGTGATCTGTATTTATTTGTGTTGTTTAAGTTTGTATGTCCTTTCTCCCCAAGAAGACGATAAGCTTCTTGAGGACAGGTGCACATATTATATAGAAATGCTCTGTTGCTGGGAACAAGCAAAATAGTTTAGCTGAAGCACGAGGTCTTAGGGGATTAGTGGTAGGTAGCTTTGAAGAGTTTGCAGGGGGCCAAAGAGTTACTTTGCTTCCTATCAGAAAGAGGGCTAATAGACTCTGTACTGAGCTGCTGCCTTTCTCTCAGTTAGCCTTGAGGGCCCAGCCTTGCTGGAACGAGTACTCCATGGTTAGACCTTGTTTTCACAGAAAGGAGCAGTGTTTCAGTATTCAGGGAGGAGTAGAAACATTTGACCACAACAGAAACCCTGAGTCAGTGATGTAATCAGTGATAAATTGGATGGGATAATTTGAAATAATGACAGCCTCTTCCCCAATTCATTTGGGTCACTCCTTTTTACTCCCACCTGTGCTTCTGAAAGTCTTTTGCTTTGTGTTTTCATTCCTTGCAAAAGCACTATCTCCTTGGCTGTTTCCTCGTTAACTTGATCCACTGCATCCTGTCTGGGTCTGCTTTCCCTCCTTCATTCTTTTCATTTCACCACTGTATCTGCTTGGTCATCTCGACACGGCTGTGAGTGAAGCTAGCATATCAGGCTAGACAGAGCCCCTTTAGAAACAATAGGATCTTGTGTTCAGCTTTGTGTTTCTTTATGCATCATTAGATAAACACATAGACCCAGAGACTGTTCTGCTATACTTGGAATTCCAAGTGAGTTTTATTCCTGGGTGGTGAACTATGAATCCTAAATGAATTTTACTTCTCATTTATTGTGTGATGGAGATCAATTTATCAGATCTTTTTCTAATATAGAAGTTCTTATCTGAGGCCCACTGATGGCCATGAGGTCCAGGTGTAGATTTCAGGAGGGTTTGTGAATTAGTTTTTAACTTGTTCGGTGTATTGGATTTCCTTTGTAATCTTGTGTACTTTATTTTGTATATTAAAAAGATTGTTCTGAGAAGAGGTTAGTACAGTTTATCAGACTGCCAAAAGGGCTCGTGACACCAATGAAGGTTAAAAACTCCTGATTGAATGCAAAACAGGATAGCTCACAGAGCTGCCTGCTTGGGCTGGTTTAAAGATGGCTAATGTGATTGCCATTTTGAATGTGGGAATTTTCACTCAACTTGCTTCTTTATACTGGAAAGCTGGGGAATTGCCCTAGTTTGGTAGCTTGCTCTCTGTGAAGTGAGTATCTAACAACTCATAATTGTGACTTCTCCCAATAACTTTGAGTTTATTTATAAGCCTATACATTTTCATGGGCATTGTGGTTATTAGTTACTTGCCCAGCATTCCCTGGTAGTAAATACAGATGTTGTTAAAAAGGAAAACAAAGAAATAAGGCCCTATTTTTATGTGAGGAAATTAAACCAGTGGCTGGAGACAGTAACTTGTCCAAGGCTAATGAGAGTGATCTTAATATGATGTATTCAGCACCTGGGATGCAGTGGCCAGGGAATGATAAGTCTAAAATATCAAAATAGCTGTCCTGAGATCAGGACTCGGAGCTTCATCCCAGTCTAGACAGCTGTGTTAGCCGCAAGTATACAGAACAGGTGTACACACAAAGGGAGTTAGGTGCGATGGCCCTTTGCCTAATTTTGTATCTTTCTCCTGCCTGATCTTCCCAGCTTTGCTTAAGTTGCTTTGGGGTCTTTTAGCTTCACTAGCAACCTTAGTTCGTGATTCTTGCCTGTTAATAAACAAGTCAGTCTCCTCTGACTTTTCTACATCCTTGCTTGTGAATTCATTTGAGTAGCCGAGGAAGCTGTCTGCAGAATCTTACTGACCTCCATGGACAATTAGTATCTAATTACGGTTTTTTTTTTTTGAAAGAATCGTAGTATCCTGGTGTTAGAGAGGCAAATGAGTACAATGGAAAGAGCACTGGGTTAGAAGTGGAGCGCCTGGACCTTGGGTTCAGCCCTCTTCTGCCATTTACTAGCTCTGTGGATCATCTCTCTCGGCTTTAGTTTCCATGTCTTGGAAATGGGGATAATGATACTTTGCACCCCTGACCTTGAAAGACAAAGTTTGTGAAATGTTAAGTATTTATACAGATTGAGCTAATATCGTTTGTAAGATCTCAGATTATTGTGGACTTCTGTAGCACTGCAAAGTGAAGGGTGTGCTGTGTCACCTGACCGCATGGTCTACTTGTGCTTTCTTACAGGGCCTTGTTTACTTATGAAGGCAACAGCAATGACATCCGTGTGGCTGGCACTGGAGGTGAGCCTACATGTGGTGGGGAAGTGGGTGCAAAGTGACTTTTTGTTGTGGGCTTGATGATGGGGAAAGAGGGCAGTCTGTGACAGGCTATGAAAAAGATGCTGTTCTGAATTTGTGGAAGCTCCGTTCAAGGAGTTCTCTCTCAGTGGTGAAATGACAGATTATTTGCAGAATGCAGGTTAGACTGGGTACTTTTTAATTCCTTTGCTCTTCTTTTCCACTCTTTGTCTTGTTTATTCTTCCCACTGCTTGCTGAACTTTTTCTCTTTGGCCTGTGTAGGCTGTTTGCTGGGAGAGGCTTCATTGAGAACAGTCACACGTTCCCAACATGGGGTACTCAGAATCATCCTGCCACCACATCTTGCTTCCAACTTGGGTTTCTTTCCTTGCCTGAACAAATGCAGGGATATCAGCCTTACAGCTTCTTTTATAACCCTCTGTCTCTAAGACATGTTTGAGATTGTATAAGGGTTTTTATTACTAGTAGCAACAGGAAATTGGGACGTGTCCCTTCTATGGCCCTGCTCTTTCTCACTTATGCTGTCTAAGGGAAGACAGTGGCACATATAGTGATGGGTCTTTGGGCACACAAAAGAGTGAAATAAAAATCCTCAGTGCTCCAAGGGAGTGAGTACACAGCCTCTTTGAGTCTTCTGGGTGTTTACTTCGAGGGGCCCTGAAGGACAAGGAGATGCTGCTCACCACTGCTAGAGCAGATTGAGGGTGGGAGTGGTTGTGGAGGCCATCTGGGCCTTCCACCAGTGACTGCTTAAGACAGGCACAGGGGGCACTGCTGTGGGCCAGTGTCCAACATATAGTAGGCACTTAATACATGCTTCTTGACTTATCTTGGTGATTGCATTGCCAAGAAAAGTAGTTGGCTGAGAGCAGCTTTAAGAATCCGGGGACATCCCTCCATTCACTTCACGATTCCTTGTATATCCCCTGATATGTTAGACTGGGGCCACCTGCTGTTTCTTGAGCAGCGACACTTGTGAAGACATTGTGACCCTCTGATTCTTTACCTGATTCTTGACTCTGCTGCATTCCCTTAATACTAAGGCCTCTGGAGGCTGTTAGTGCTCTCAGGGCATGGAGTCTGATAAAGTGGAGGCTTTGTAAGGCTTCAGTCAGGGCATACTTTCTGGGGAAGGAAAGAGCACCCATCCAGGAAAATAACCCATCTTTTAAAGTTTTGGAAATGCAACTAAATAAAATCCCCCAGATCGCCTCTGCTGTCCTTAGGGAGGGTGGGAGGGAGTGGAGAATCGGAAACGTCCTTCCTTCTACCTCCTCTGGGTCACACTTAGTGTCCTCACTACTAATCTGACCATCTAATAATGTACTGTCTTACAGAATCTTCTTCAAGTGCCTTGCATGCACATATACGCCCAGAGGCATTGGTGACAGCCTTGGGCATATCAAGGGGGTGTAGGCCAGCGCGGGACGGCACAGAATGATGGGACTCAAACTAAAAATGGCACCGCTCACTTTTTCTGTGGTGGGGTTCCCCCTCCCAGCCTATTTCAGCGAGGGTTAAATCTGCCTCATTGCTCCTTCTAGAGACATGGCCTGCCTCAGGGACAGAAAGGCAGAGCTTGAGAGTGGCATGGTAATGTTGCAGTCTCTTGCTTCATAATGAGATTTCTCCTTGCTTTTTAAGGTACATAGTTCTTTTCCAGTATATTTTAAATAGGGCTGCTGTTTGATTCTAATCTGTAGCTCTTCTTGAACTGTGGTGATTTCCCTTAGCCCTTTTTCTTCTCCTCCCCTAAAGTCTGTCACCTGTTATCTGTGTGTGTGTGTGTTCTGGTTGGCATAGCTAGCCGCTGGATACTCTGGAAACCCCATAGAGGTTGTAACTGTAAATAAGGGCTAACCTAACTTTTCATTCTCCTATCCTTGGTGATAAAAATGGGAAAGTGAAAAAGAGCAAAGTGGCCTTTTAGACAATTGGATCTTCTAGAGGGTCCTTATAATGTCCCCTCAAAATACCCGGGGGCCTTCAGGAGATAGTCAAGGTAGGATACCGATTCCCTGAGGTGGGGGAAGTGTCTGGGAGGGTTCTAAGCAAGAGTAAGGACAGGAGTGAATTTCAGTAGCTTGGAGTGCAGGGCATACTTCACAACCTCATTACTTCTCGTTTTGATCCAGACTGCCATAAAACTAAGTCGTTGGCTTATTTAGCTTATTTCCATTCTGCCCAGTGGCTGATGAAAACTGTAAGAATAAAGCCATACCACTACTAGGTTTAGATCAAAGAAAAATCAAAGAAAAAAGGAAAGGACTCATGTACACAAATAGACTAGCTCTTTTTGTTGTAACAAAGTACAGGAAACGGAGGGAGTGCCCATCAGTTGGAGAATGGCTGAATACGTTATGGTGTATGAGTGTAGTGGAATATCACTGTACCATAAGAAATGATGAAAGGAGCAGTTTTAGAGAAACCTGGAAGACTTGTATGAGCTAATGCAAAGTGAAGTAAGCAGATCAGGACGACAGCTTTTTGTTTTTGTTTTTGGTGAGGCAATCAGGGTTAAGTGACTTGCCCAGAGTCACACAGCTAGTAAATGTCAAGTGTCTGAAGCTGGATTTGAACTCAGGTCCTCCTGACTCCAAGGCCAGAGCTGTATCCACTGCATCACCTAGTTGCCCCTCGGATGACAATTTTTAAAAGAAAATTTTTTTTTAGCTCCAAATTTCTTTCCTTGCACTCCTCCCAGACCCATTGAGAAGACAGTTACCCATTATACATGAGAAGCCAAGCTAAACACACTTCCACATTAAGCCACGTTGCCAAAAAAAAAAAGGCAGAAATAAAATGGAAAAAAATTATGCTTCCATCTGCACTTAGAGATCATTTCTCTGTTTGGAGGGGTATACCATATTTCATCATGAGTCCTTTGAAATTGTTATGAATATTTGTCTTAGAGTAGCTAAGTCTGTTACAGTTGATCATCCCTCATTACAGTATTCCTATTACTATGTACAGTGTTCTCCTGGTACTTTTCACTTCACTTTGCATCATTTCAGGTAAGTCTTTCCAGGTTTTTCTGAAAGCACAGTACTCATCATTTCCTGTAGCATATATAGTGTTCCCTTACAGTCATTTACCACAGCTTGTTCAACCATTCCCCAGTCGATGGGCATCCCCTCAATTCCAGTTCTTTGCCACCACAAAAAGAGCTGCTACAAGTATTTTTATGTGTTTGGATCCTTTTCCTTTTTCTTTGATCTCTTTGGGATACAGACCTAGTAGTGGTATTGCTGGGTCAAAAAGTATGCAGAGTTTTATAATACTTTGGGCATAGTCAGGAAGACAATTTATACAGTAACAATAACTTATGAAGTTATTTATAATAACATTGTAAAGAAAAACTTGTCTCAAGACTCTGATCAGTAGTACATTGGCCAACTGGAAGTGATGGACTAGAGGTGCAGAATGAAACAGGTTTTTTTGTCCGTAGTCATATTTGGATTTGTTTTGCTTGGTTGTTACTACGGAAGACTTTTATTTTTTGAGTTGGGGAGGGATCGTGATGCTCCCAAAAGAAGGGGACAAAGGTCATTAGAGCATTTTGTAAAACACATGGAAGACAAGGTTAGAGAACACGATCAGGACGACTTTGAAACGACTAGCTTGAATTTTTCATACATTTGGATAAATGAACTATATGTAATAGTCATAGTTTCACAGAGTCTTCTTTCTCTGTTCTTTGCTTATGAAAATGTTCACGTTGGTGTTTGTCACATTCAGAGTAACAAAAATAAATAAATAAATAAAGCCCAAAGCTTGTTTTTTTGTTGTTTGTTGTCACAAGCTCTGTTCAGTTTCCCTAGGAGTTTCCCTTATGCTTTCCTGACTTCCTTCCTTTCTACTTTGTACTGCAGAAGGTGGCTTGGAAGAGATGGTGGAGGAGCTAAATAGCGGGAAGGTGATGTATGCTTTCTGTCGGGTGAAGGACCCAAACTCCGGCCTACCCAAATTTGTCCTTGTCAACTGGGTATGTAGAGCTTTTATTTCCAGTTTTCCTTCAGAATTAACTCCTGCTTGGCTTCCAAGATTGGCCCATTAAAAAAAAAGCAGATTCTAAAGAGATACTGTGGCTTTTGTATAATCCGTAGGATTAAGAATTTTTAGTTTTAGCCCACATGTCACTGATTTGCTATCTAACTTGTGGCAAATCACTCTTTTCTCTCTCTGTCCAAGTTTTATCATTTGAACATAAGGCAGAAAGGATATTTGATTCCTAGGCCTTCTGTGAATGTTACCAGAGAAAGAACAAGAGTGTAGCCCATCATAAAACCAGCAGTAGGCTAGTTTAGGGGTGATGTGAGAGGACTCTGATGTCCCCAGAATTTCATGCTGAAAGCTTCATGTTTCCAGTGTCTCCTGCTTAATTTGCTCTACAGCATCAGGCAGGGAGTTGGATTAGATGATCTAAGGTGGCAGCCTTTAGCAAAGACTTTGGATCATTATTTTGTTAGGGAAAGCTTCCTAAGAATTGCATCTGCCTGATCATGGAATGAACTGCCTCATGAGGGAGTGAATTTACAGTTACTGGAGGTGTGGAGCCGGAGACTGGAAGCTCACTTGTCAGACGTGTTGGATAGAATTAGGCCAGATGCCTCCTGGAGTCCTTTATAGCTCTTGGATTCTTTAAAATGGCAGGCGAGGGGGGGAGGGGGAGTAAGGGGGGCTTTGTCCCTTGAGTCCAACTCCTTCCCTGTACAGTTGAGGAAAAGGGGACTTGCCACTGTCACCAGGTAGGAAGTAGTAGAACATGGACTCATGCGCTTTTCCATTGTGCCCTAGGCTGCCTACCATAGGCTGATAAGAGCTTTTCCTTTGAGTTTTCACAGGGAAGAGCTGAGAGGGTGGGGATCATTTGAGATTTGTCCCATTTGAGATTTGTCCTTTGCTGCTTCGGGGTGGGATCACTCTGGGAGCAAGCCTCTTTTCCAGTCAAGGGGTCGGGCTCAAAGACGAAGCCATCACTCCTTGTGTTGCAGACGGGTGAAGGTGTGAACGATGTGCGGAAGGGGGCCTGCGCCAACCACGTCAGCACGATGGCCAACTTCCTAAAGGTAAAGCTATCATTTAGGAGGGTTCTCAGAAGGCCAGCTCTTTTCTGTGCACCTCACTTGACCACACGACCCCTGGCACTGTTTGTCCAGCCCCCTAGGCCCATTGGACTTTTCCCCTCTCCCTTTCCCTTCACAACACTGATTGGTGCTGAGATTTTTCGGCTCTAACTCTGAAATGTTTCTTACATCTTCGCCTTATTTCAAGTCAAGTCAACAAACATTTATTAAGTACCTCCTATGAGCCAAGCACTGTCCTGAGCTCTGTCCCTGCTCTTAAGAAGCTCCCATCCTGGAGGGGAGATAGCTCTGTACTCGTAAGATATGCACAGAAGGCAGGCAGGAAGATTGGGAAAGGCTTCTTGTTGGGAGTAGCCAGAAAAATTGTTTGGGATTGGAAGAAGGACAGCTAGGGTCCAGTGTCACTGGGTTGCAGAGTTGATAGGATCATTTCGTTTTCACTGTCATGATCTCAAGCCAGGCCTAAATTGCCTCTCCCCTATTTTTGGAGCTGCTCCTTCTAATCTGTTCTATCTCTGCTGCAAGAGCCACGTTCCTAAGGCTTAGCCCTGAGTTTTTCCCCTCCCTGCTCACAAACCTTCAGTGAGTCCCCATTAACTAGTGAGTAACCTCCAGGCACCTTTGCCTGTGGTGCTGACCTCCACTCATCTTTCTCTCTCCCATTGCCCTCCTGCGTGACATTCTGTGACTCTCAGAGGGCCCTCTGCTACACACCGGGAGACTTTGGATGCTGCATTGCAGATAAGATAAAATCAATAAGCTATAAATTGTACTTAACCAGAGGAAGTGTGGTATGGTGTATGGAAGCTGGCCTTGGGACCAAGCAGACATGGGGGCCAGTCTACCCTGTAACACATGCTTGCTGTGGGATCCTGGACAAGTCACTTGAGTGTTCTGGGATGCTTCCTAAGACTGAGGCAGAGATGGTTAGTAGAAAGAGTGTGTGTCCTCATTCAGGAATTTCCTGTATCAATGACGTCACAGGCCCATTTTTTAGTCTTAGCTGGCATACATATTACAGTAAGCATAGCATTTGCAAAATATGTTTATTTTAACTTGCCTGTTTATTTCTACGCACTAAACACAAGGCCTTGAATTCTCAAAGAATTCAACAAAAACAACTGCTTCTGTGGTTGGGAGTCTCCTAGCACTCCTATTGTATTACCAGCATTCAGTGTGCTAAGGCTCCTCATGACAAAGAACACAGTGCCCTGAGGCCCACCGCTCAAAGCTGGGCTGCTTCTGAGCAGCTCAGGCGGCGTGTGTTCCCCCCAGCTCACCCTATGCTTGGATCCTTGCACGCCCTTGCTCTTGGGGTTCTTTTTTGCCTGAATACCCCTCCTCCGATCGCTGTCCTTCAGATCCTACACGTCTCTTATGGTCCCTCTCAAGACTCTGTAATTGGCACCCCCCCTTCCCCGGCCATTCTTTGCACCGCCCTTTGTTGGATGTGCTTGTTCTTTTCTCTCTGCTGGAGTTACTAGCTCTTTGGGCCAGGATTGTTCTTTTCTCTGTGTCTTCTCTGATACCTTGTACCCAGCTGCCCAGGCAGTGTCGAATGAATGAAGAGAGGCAGTGTGGCGTAGTCATTCAGTAAGCATTAAGTACCTGCTGTGTGCCAGGCATTGTGCCAAGTGTTGGGGATACAAGGAGAGGCAAAAGACAGTTCCTGCCCTCCAGGAGCTCCCAGTCTAAAGGGGAAGACAACAAGCAAATAAACACACACAGACGAGCTGCATATAAGTGTAAATAGGGATAAGAGAGAGAAGGCACTGGACTTAAGAGGGGTTGGGAAAGACTTCCCGTAGAAGGTGGGATATTAGCTGGGACCTGAAGGAAGCCAAGAAGAGGAGGTAGAGATGAGGAAGGAGAGTGTATCAGGTATGGGGGACAGACAGAAGATGCCCAGAGTTGGGATATGGAGAGTCTGAGTGGTTAGACTCCTGCCTCGAAGCCAAGAAGACCTGGGATCAAGTCCTAACTCCGGTCTGTAGTGGTTGAGTGACCCTGGACAGGTACGTGCTCTCAGGGTCTTAGGCTATCATCAGACCATCCGTGGAGGGTAGCTGACTGCTAGGATAAAGGGAGTTTCCTCACTAAGGATTCTCTGGACCAGTGACGTCACAGGTTCTGCCCCCCCCCCCCCGTGTCCTCGTCAGTTTCCTGGCAGCCACTGGCTCTTGGTGGCCACATTCTGACATCAGCACCCTTTGGAAAGGCACCTGCCAGGCCTTGTAGCTGGTCAGTCTTTTAAGGAATCCATGGCAAAGTTGGCGTAGCTGATAAGAAACATTTTCTGCCATGGAGCTTGAGAGGGAGGATGCCCTCGATTGTGTCCCTAGCACGGCTTCCCCGTTCTCTTGGTGGTGCTATCTGTGAGGTGGGAAGAACAGTCTTTCTCCTAAATATATAGGAAAGAGAAAGTTGGTAAAGGAGGGAGGAGGGTGTTAGTGGTTCACTTTTTGCAGATGCTTTAATTTTCCAGGGTGTTTTTTAGCATTAATTTCCTTAGATTGGAAGGTCTTTGAGCATGTTCTTACCAGTGCTTCACTCTGTCATGGCATCCTGGGGCATCATTGCAGCACCCATCCCAGTTCCTTTACTGTGCTGTTCTAGAGGTAGGGAAGTGGGGGCACCCCTCCCTCAAAGTGCCATTGATGCTATTTTCACTGGCGTGTGGAGCACTGTAGAAGGTGGGAAGTATTGGCTGTCAGCTGACGATATTCTCCAAGTTTATGAGTGAGAGACCAGGAAGGAGTCCAGTTGTCTGGGGGAGGGGCCATGAGGGCTAGAGATAAAATAAGGCAATGGAAAGGGAAAGAAGTGGTTACATGTGAGAGAATTTAGCATTAAAAATGAAAGGACATAGCAACTGTTGGGACTGTGGGGCACAAGGTCAGAAAGAAGGTAGAGTCAGCCTGGCTGACTGGGATGGATACCTTGTGGGCCTCCCCTCCCACCCCTAATCCCTCACATAGTCTTGTCTTTGGGGCTTTGTTGTGTAAAATGTTACTCTCTGGGAAATGAACAGAACAGCATTCACTGTTGGCTCTGTGTGTTGTGAGATGGGCTGAATAAATGCCCACTGTCTGCTTGTTAGCTGGGCCTTCCTTTCTCCAAGTTGTGCATCTGCCTGCAGGGGGCTCATGTGACCATCAATGCTCGGGCTGAGGAGGACGTTGAGCCGGAGTCCATCATGCAGAAGGTTGCCAAAGCTTCAGGGGCAAACTATAACTTCCACAAGGAGAGTAGCCGCTTCCAAGACTCGGGCCCCCAGGCACCGGTGGTGAGTCCTTGCTGCGTGAAGAGAAGCTTGGAGGAGGAGGGGTACAGATGACTAGATGTTCTGTTCAGAAGTAGCAAGACTGTGCTCCCAAGCCCCTTTTAGGACAGACCTACATTCAGCTCCTCTTGGAGGCTGATTTGACACTGAAACCGAAACAGCCCGATGAGATCTGTCTGCTTCAGGGGGTGTTAGGGAAGTGGCCTCATAGCCATGACGGGTACAGCGCTTCCAAATTGAGGAAACACAGACCGTGTCAATGTTCCAGGTTCTAAAATGGAAGTCAGGGAGGGTTGGGATGAGAGGGGTCCCCTGCTGTATCTTCTGAACTAGGCCACTTGTTCTAGCAGTCTTTACTCCAGGAATTGGTGTGGTTTCCAAACCACAGGGATTCTTGCTATCTACCATAGCATTTGAATCTAATGTTTGCTGGCAGTAATCACTCTTCCGTTGGGCAGCTGAACCATCTGTAGTAGTTGCTTTGGGTGGGGATAAGGTGATGGGTTAAGATGCCCTGAGAGCAAAGTCTAACCTCCAGATCCAGCTGGCTCTGTGTTGGAAAGGCCCCGTGTGTCTGTACAGTCTAATGCTCCAGCCAGTGCAGAGCCCCTCTGTCCTGCTACATACAGTTGTAGCTTTTTTATGTGGGTACCACATGGTTGTGGTGAGCCTGTCTCATACAGATAACTGTGGAATAGCCTTCCAAGGGCACATATACTGATCCTTTAGCAGAACTGAGCCAGCCCCTAAAGTGATTTTGTATAGGATGCCTTGGGTCTTTCTTGGACTTCAGCCTAGTAGGACTGGACTAGAATCATAGTGGGCAGGTCAGGGAGGCTCATGGTCATCTTTTACTTGTTTATGTTGTAGAGGGCCCTGGCATCCTCTTCTCCAGGGTCCTGTTCCAGGAGGAGCTTGGTGCTAGACATCTGTATCTAACAGTACTTGCTATAAGACCTGAACCTCTTGATTTAAGGAGAAATTTCTGGAAGTGAGGACATTGTATGATTTTGTCTGCAGTTGATCTCGTGTCTAAGAAGCCATGGAGGCCCAGTTTTCCTTCAAGGTCCAGGTGATTGATGAAAATTATCTGTCTCTCTACAGGGCTCTGTGTACCAAAAAACCAATGCTGTGTCTGAGATCAAAAGGGTTGGTAAAGACAGTTTCTGGGCCAAAGCGGAGGTGAGCATTTGGGCTGAGGACTGGGATTGCAGCAATCTTTCTGTTGTGAATGATAGTGAGCGACCAATTTGCTAGAGGGAATGTGGAGGGATCAGTTGATAGTCCTAATCTGAGGAGCAGGGTGTGTTGCAGATAGAGGCAGCTAAGTGCTGTCTGCCCTTCCTGGTGACCATTGTGTAGAGTGAGGACACTGAGATGGGGAGAGTGGGAGGTGCCCACAGCCTGCTGAGGACATCTAAGGATCATCATCGTTGTCCCCGTAGAAAGACGAGGAGAATCGGCGGCTAGAGGAGAAGCGACGGGCTGAGGAGGAGCGCCAGCGGCTGGAACAGGAATGCAGGGAGCGGGACCTGCAGGAGGCAGCGGAGCGAGAGCGGCGCTACCAGGAACACGCCCATGAGATTGATGCCCAGAGGTGAAGGCTGGGCCCAGTCCTCTTTTTTAGCTTTTAAGTTAATTTTTTTTTCAATTAAAAATTTTTCTCTCCCCACCTCTTTCTACCTCCTCCGTCACTGGAAAAAATAGGAAACAACTCTATAACAAATAAGCATAGTCAGAATAAATCCACACATTGGCAATATCCAGAAAATCTGTGTCACCATCTGCACCCCGAGTCCATCTCTGCTAGGAGGCGGCAGCATGTTCCCTCCTTGGTCCTCTGGCAGCACAGGTTGTCATGGTTCTGATCAGAGCCCTGCAGGCTTTCAGAGTTCTTTGTTCTCCTGGTTCTTCTTCCTTCACTACATCAGTTTCTCTGAAGCCACCTCTTTCGTCATATGTCTTGTCACAATTGTAGCATTCCGTGACATTCACACCCCATCATTTGTTCACTGTTTCCCATTGTGCTTTCTCCCTTTCTCCCTCCTTCCCTGCTCCTTAGTGAAGGTTTCCCTTCAAGTACTACCTGAGAGGGGTTTCTCAAGCAAGGATATCTTAGCAAGGAGTGAAGGGAGGGTTAGGGTTACCTGAAGTATTAGATCTGACTCTAACGTTACTTCTTCCTCTCATCGAATTCACCTGATAGGAGGTATGAGCAGGAGCAAGAAAAGATTTCAAAGGAGCAGCAGGTGAGGACGAGCTTGTCTTTGGTATTTGGGCCCTTCCTGCCACTTTGAGCTCAGAATGAGTGGCTGGAAGGCCCTGAGTGGGGGGCTCAGGCCACGGGACTTGAAGACAGATACGTGTCCATCAGGAGGCAGGGCACTGAGCTGTGGGATCCCTTGCAGGCCCTGAGTGGGGGTCTCAGGCCATGGGACTTGAGGACAGATACATGTCCATCAGGAGGCAGGGCACTGAGCTGTGGGGTCCCTCACAGGCCCTGAGGCTTGCTCCTGTTATCCGTAAAACAGGGCTGATAACCTGTGTGCCTCGAAGAGCTGGGATTCTTAATCCAGCCCAGTCCAACCCCTGTGCTGTGCTGGACAGTGGGGAGACGAGGACAAACAGTGTCTGCCCTGAAGCACTTACCCTTTTCTGGGGTGGGAGAGGAGTTGGGGTTGGGACCTCCAGGCACCTTGCAGAGGGTAGAGACGATGGCAGGAGAGCCTCTAATAGGAGAGCTTAGCTTGGAGGCAGATCAGGATTGAGGATTGAGCTGCACAGGGGAACGGTGTGCCCACACAAGACTCTGGATGAATGATAGCACTTCTGCAGTCATGGCCCAGGGTTACTCCTCTCTTCTTTTCCTCTCCTGGGGAAGAGGCTGAAGGGGGCTGAGTCTGATGCTCACAGAGGCACCAGGGACCCCCTCAGCTTTCCCATTCCAGAGTCCAGACCTACAAGGGTGGTCAGTATTTAGCCCAAGGGTTTAATGACTAATAAGCCATGGCAGCACTTTGCAGTTGTGATTACTAGAGAGACCACTTTGCATCAGGCAGAAAATTTTAAGATTGGGGCCCAACTTCATGATTTACTGACTTTGTCTAATGAGTCATGAGCAAATCACCTCTTCTCTTTGCCTGTTTTCTCACTGTTAAATGGGAGTAATAATATTTTTGACTGCCCAGTCTTCAGGGGCATTGTGAGAAAGTGCTTGGTGAATTAGTGCTGTGCAGATGTGCTTGGGCAGTTTGTGTTTTCATGTACATTCCCTCCTTCCCAGGAGGCAGCATCTCATCAACCAGCAAACCCACGTGATATTTTTAAGCAGAAGGAGAGAGCGATGTCCACGACCTCCATTCTGGGCTCTCAGCCAGGTGAGAAGGGGCCTTATAGCTGCTTTGGTATGGGTGTTGTCAGGGAAGGCCACCAGGCCCCTGACTCGTGTTGTGGTGGGTCAAGGAGCCAGTGGGACGATACAGTGTGACTTGTCCTCCTCTAGACTGGGGGAGGGGGATCAAACTCGGGTAGAGACAGGGGCTCACACATTGGCATTTTCCATGTTCTGTTGTCTTTTTATTTATTTTGTTAGATATTTCCCAGTTACATTTTAATCTGGTTCAACCTGTACTCAGGAGTGTTGCACCTGCAGTGGGCCCATAAGCTGTGTGTTTGACACCTGTGTTTTAGAGAACAAGACTGTAAATTGATATTGATATTTGACACTGCCATGGGTGTGCTCTGAATATCCTTCCTGGCTTCTGTACAGCCATGTTCTGAGATGAGAATTGGGACAACCTAGCAGACAACCTTTAGACTTGACAAGTTTGGGGCTTTTCTGTTGCCTCCTGAGGGAGTAAGTTCCCCATCACTGAAGGGTTCAAACAGAGGCTTAATGGGAGTTGTTGTAGAAGGAATTGATGACATTAATTAGGGGACTAGACCATATAACATTCTAAGATCCCTTCTGACTCTGAGATTTTGTTCTTCTGTGCCAAGAGTAGCTTCAAAGATTCTTCTCTATGTCCCAGTGTGCCCATCTTCCTATCTGCTCTTTGTCCGAGCCCCCAAGTCCTTCATACCTTTCCACAGAGGGGAGGCTGGCAGCAGTGTGCTCAGAAACTGAAGTCACTAAGCTTTTGGGACCCCCAGAACTTCAGAATCAATGTTCTCTGTTTAATCAGGACAGTGGATCCCCAAGTCTCATTTTATCATGGGATAATTCTCCAGCAGTATGGAGGGAAGTGCCTCGGAACCGTAGCCTCTTCCCTCATCCATCTCTGTACCCCCTTTTCCTATTCCCAAACCACATTTACTGGCCTTGATGAGGCTCTTAGGAAATAACGGAGAGGGAGGGAGATCTCATTGCTTGATCTCATCTAAGAATGAGTTTGGCTCTGGGATGCAGGGGAGCTGGGCTTTTTCTGAGCCTGACCTTTATTTCCTGCTATTTGTGTACATTCATATAGCTATTCATTCAGCAGCTATTTATTGAGTGCCTGTGGATGCAGACCCTAGTTGAGGGAGATAAAATTTTAGGTAAGATGCCCTGCCCCTGAAATGTATAGTCTGGTGGGGGAACATGAGGCAGATAAGACAGCTGTGGTATACATTGTGGCTTGAAAAGGGCCTTGGAGAGGACCAGAGAAGGAGGCCTGAGAGGGAAGTCCATTGCTAACTGGGGGTTCAGGGGAATATTCTGGAGGAAGGTTTCATTTGAGTTGAACTTTAAAGGACGTATGAGAATTCAACAGGCCAGGGTGGGCAGGGCCCCAAGCTGGGTGCACCTGAGGGGGCAGAAAGGAGACCAGCTTGGGGAGGAGACAGTATGGGAAAAGGAGAATGGTACTGGCTTGTAGAGGGCCCTGAATGCCACTCAGGAGAGTCTGAACTTCGCTTGGAAGCAGTGATTTTCTAGTGGAGGATCTTGCTTGGACTTGTGGTTTGAGAATGGATGTGGTAAGACGCCTAAGGAGGCAACTGCATTTTCCAGGTGCATTAATGAAGTTTGTTTGAAGATTGTGGCTATGGTAACTGAGAGAAGAGAATAGATGCAAAATGGTAGCCCACCCTCCCTCCTTCCTCACCTCTCCATTCCACAGATAACCTTAAGGCTGTCACTGTGGGAGTCAGTCAGTGTGGTGTCACAAACACAAATAATGATGCCAGAAGAGAGTAGGTTTAGGAGGAAAGCTAAGCTGGGCTTTGGGCAGTTGAGTGGGGGGTGGTGTCTGGAGAAGCAGTCTGACCCTCAGAAAAGAGGACAGGTCTGGAGGCCAAAAGGTGATCAAGGCCATGAAAACACAAGATTGCCAAGGGGGAGAACCTAGAGAAGTGGGAGGACTAAGGCCTTAGTCTACATGAAGAGCTTGGGAAGAGGGTGAAGAGCCTTCCAAGAAGCCCAGTGAGAAGGATCCAGAGTGGAGTAAGGGAGCAGCAAGCTTCAGCCCAACATGGCCTGAGGGCTCGAGGCCTGGGCCAAGGCTGCTGGAGTCTGTGGTCAGGAGGTCAGTCAGTGGTGGCCTCTTAAGAGGTTGGGGCGAGGAGGAGATGAAGAGATGGGAAGCGGGGAGAGGGACGGAGGGATAGATGAATGGACAGACTAAGGGAAGGGAAGAAGATGACCTTAGAGACAGTGGAGAAGAGGAGCCTGGGAAGAATTTAATTAAGGATAATGGGAGAAATGAGCTTTAGTGAGGAGTGAGACTAGGTCTTGTATGGTCCTAGTGAAGGAGAGGGAGTGATGGATGGTCCCTTGGAGGAGAGCCCTGATTGTTGTGTCCATTGCAGAAATAGGCTGGGTCATCCCCATGGAGTGTGGAGTGGGAACATGGTGGGGGGGCAGGAGGACAGTGAAGGAAGAACCAACTAGTCGGCATCAGCAAGGACCCGTTTATTTGTAGTCTGATCAGCATTCATTAGCAGTGGCATTTATTTTGTGGACTGTGCATGTGTATTGCTGTATATGAAATAGTAGTAGAAGTAGACATCTGTTTAGGACTGGGACCCAGACGTGCTAAGTGATTTGCTTAGGGTCACACAGGAAAGTTTTAGAGGTAGCATCTGATCCTAGATCTTTCTCCCAAGTCTGGTTCCCTGTCCATTAATATCACACTGCCTCCTAGAAAGAAAATGAATAGATAATGAGGCTTCAGGCTATTTGATCTTCTTTCCCAAATATGCATTTTGCATTTGACCTGATGTATCTCGCTGTCTGATTTCCTAGGCAAGATTCGGAGCCCCTTCCTGCAGAGGCAGCATACCCAACCAGAAGTTTCTATTACCAGAGAAGCCACCCCAGCTTCCCCAGAGCCTGCAACAAGTAATTCTCTCTCTCTCTCTCTCTCTCTCTCTCTCTCTCTCTCTCTCTCTCTCTCTCCTCTCTCTCCTCTCTCTCTCTCTCTCTCTCTCTCCTCTCTCTCTTCTCTCTCTCTCTCTCTCTTCTCTCTCTCTCTGTCCTCTCTCTCTGTCCTCTCTCTCTCTCTCTCTCTCTCTCTCTGTCTCTCTCTCTCTCTCTCTCTCTCTCTCTCTCTCTCTCTCTCTTTCTTTTTCTTTTTTTTGGTGAGGCAGTTGGGGTTAAGTGACTTGCCCAGAGTCACACAGCTAGGAAGTGTTATGTGTCTGAGGTCGGATTTGAACTCAGGTCCTCCTGACTCCAGGGCTGGTGCTCTGTGCACTGCGCCACCTAGCTGCCCCATAATTCTCTTTTTCTGGTGGAAGGGTGGTGATAGAAAGTGTCTTAAGTCTTCTGAAGTGACCTTCAGTCCTTGGAAGTGAGTGGGAGGAGGAGCGCCTGGGTGAAATCTGGCTGATAGAGACACTTTGTTCTCAGATGTCCAAGTGCAGCAGGGCCCGGGTGCTGCTCCTCATTCTCCAGGGCAGGCGGAAGAAGAAAGCTTGTATGAGAAGCCCCCAGAGCACGATAATCTCTATGAGGAGCCCCCGCAGGTTGATGCTTCAGCATTTTCCCCCGGGAATCGCTGTCAAAAGTGGTGGTCAGCTGTAGCCCCTTTGGCCACACAGACCATCAGACCCGGCAGCATTACTCTGCTGAGCAGGAAAGGGGAGGGCACGGTGTAGTGATCCAGGGCCTGGCATTTTGGGTGGGCTGCAGAGGACGGAGGGGAGGGGACAGCAATTCCCCAGCCCTTGGGAAGCCTTGTCCCATTAACCTGAACCTTTCCAACCATGTGTGGGTGCTGCTCCCCCTCCCCCTTTGAAGTCTTTCTTGGACAGCACTAGGAGAGAGAGGTGAGGGGGGGCAGGTAATATGTTGTTGGAAGAGAACTCATCCTTCTCCTGTCTCTTTCCCTGGACAGGTAGAGGAAGAGGCTACTTATGAGTATACTGATCACTACAAGCCGGGACCAGAGCTGGGCCAGAAGGGACTCTGTGCTAGGGCCCTGTATGACTACCAGGCTGGTAAGGCCTGCACGTATGTTGGCTAGGGGTGGGAGGTGGGGGATGGGTGGGCCGGGGACATCATTAGGGAGAGCTACTTGTAGCCCCAGAGGAGAGCTCAGGGTGGGAGCAGGTGTGCCTGGATCAGGAAGAGGACTGAAGATCACTCTGTGTGTGTGTGTGTGTGTGTGAGTGATGCACATACACACACGTATACATATAAACATACATATACACATATACACGTGTACATATATGTCTCTAGATATACAGTTACATGTGTATGTGTGTGTGTGTGTGTGTATATATGTATATGTATATTCTGTGTAGTGCATTCAGGTGCTCAGAGTGCTTTTATATCGATTACTCCTTGTCAGCCTGTGAGGCAGGGGACGAGTATGAATATCCCAGCTTTGCAGATGAGAAAACTGAGGCCAGAGAACTAAACTGCTGCTTGTTACTTAGTGTTCAAGGCCGGATTCCAGTTCCGTTGTCCCTGACTCCACTGAAGCAGAATCAAGGGGCTGGTGTTACATGAGGACAGTGGTTCTGTCAAGAACTGTAGGATTGCTGTTTGTCCCTGTGTTAAAAGATCTTTGATTTCACCCTTATGGGTATCCCCCCCTGAGCACAGATCAGAACCTCTCGGTTCTTTAGTAGATGGTCTTCCATCTTTTGGGGGCTCCTCAGGCACCTGGTCACCAGGCTGACCGTGAACCTCTGCGCTGAATTCTCTGTTGCCTGGAGGACAGTCTATTGTCGGCTTTGTACCAGGAGCCTCCTCAGCTCAGTCAGCTTTCACTGCCAGAGCCCATGCACTGCTGGCCCAGGCTTCGGAACCTGGGGTTCTCTGGGAGGCCCAGGGGACAGCCCTGCGCGGACATGGAGCTGGCACGTGGTGCTGCTGCACGGCAGGGCTGGGCTCGATGGCCCCTGGGGACCCTTCTGCCTCTCAGTCTACCATCCGAGGACCTAAAGATCCCCTGAGGTGGGGGCTTTGGAGGGGCTGAGTGGGGAATGACTAGCTGAAGAGCCTGGCTCACGAGGTATCCCCGAGGCTGTTCCTTATGAGTGTTTTTGCTCTACATCTTCCAGCCGATGACACAGAGATCTCCTTTGACCCGGAAAACCTCATCACAGGAATTGAAGTGATCGATGAGGGCTGGTGGCGTGGCTATGGCCCAGATGGCCACTTTGGCATGTTTCCTGCCAACTACGTGGAGCTCATCGATTGAGGGCTGCCCGTCGCTTGGCTTCTGGACTCTCCAGGTCATTGCTTCACTCCACTGACGCATCATGTCACCTGCCCTGGAGGCTGGGTGCTAGGGTGGCACTGCCTGACAAGAGACCTGTTGGGTTGGGGAGAACGGGAACCCAGAAGCACCCAACCCCCGCAAGCCTTTTTTTTTTATGCTGAAGTGGCGAGGCAACCCCCCATTCAGTGCCTTTCCAGGCTTTGGGGTCTCTTCTGCCAGCCTATAGTTTGGTCTCCCCAGTTACAGCAATAACCTGGTGATTTCACATCCTCAGAGGAGACCTGGGCCCATCTGATCTGCCAGTGTTCCCTGAACTTCTGTCCCTGTTGGTGGTGATGAAGCCGGGCCCTCTTCCCCTCCACAGCCTCTGAGCCCCCCTGGCTGCCAGTGTCAGGCTTCCCCAGCACCTGCGGGTCCCCTGAGGAGCCTGGCCCTCTTCGTTTTCCTCTTGCTTTTGAGGGGTGATGGCTGCAACACTTGTTACTAGAGACCTTTGGGTAGAATGAATTTAGGAAGTGTTTTTATTTTCATATATGACCAAAACCAGCCTGGGGTGCCATGGTTTGGAGGCAGTTTGGGATTTTGTTTTGGGTTTTTTGTGTTCTTTTAATCTGCTGCTCCCTTCATTCCATTCTCCTGTTCCTGTGGCCGCAGTGTGTGTGGGCCAAGGCTAGCAGCCTACACCAGTGGAGTACATGAATCAGATGTGTGAAAATTTCTGCAAACATGACACACCCTGCAATGTGATTGTGTCTCTGTCTTGTAACAAGGGCCTTTTCTCCCAGACAGGCCTTGGGAGCGCTTAGACTCAAGAGCTGGGTTCATCACAGCCCTTCTCCCCAGCTCTGGCTTCTTGCTTCTCCCCATTTCCATCCCATCCCACAGCTTTAGGCAAATAAAAACTAGCCCTTTTCCCCAATCGTGCTGGGGCTCTCTGCCGGGGAAACATTTACAAACTGGCCTAGGTTCTAGAACTACGTCCTTGTGAGTGGGGAATCCCTTTACACCCAGAGTCTGTTGTGCTGGGTGTCACCCAGACATTGGGTTAACAGCACCACCATGTTCTGGGACCCCACTGTGTTCTATCATCAACCATTAGAGGATTAGTTCCCTGTTGAAGTGGACCAGCCCCTTCACATTCTGGTTTAGGCAACTCTCCACCCCAAGGTGGAGAGCCTCTTCAGGCTTCACCAGATGGGAGGAGTGATCCAGGGAGTGCTGATGGCACTGGTCATTCACTGCAGTAAACAGCTACAGATAGCAGCAAAGGACGAAAGCCTCCCACAGCCCTCCCTGATCCTGCATCTTCTTTGGGGCTACCATGCACGACAGAAGCTGACAGGGCCAGGACTGGCCAGGGATTGTTTTTAGGGTTCCGGGACGTGATTTTGATCTGAGAGTACTGGGATAGAGTTGAGTGTTACACTTTAGCTTCCTTTCTGCTGACTAGCTACCAAGGGCCTTGTCCCCATTTGACAGTCCCTCCCCGATGTGCACAGGACCATGCCCATGGGTCAGACATCTGCTCAGACTTAACCGGAGGAGTGAGTGGAGGTGACTTTATTGTGCAGTTTGCTTCTAGGCTATTACTTGGCCTTGCCCTGGGCAGCCACGGCCTCCATGGCCTTCCGGACTGTTTCCTCATCCCCAAGGAACTGCATGGGCTTGGTGGGCTTCAGCTGGTCATCCAGTTCATACACGATGGGGATCCCGGTGGGCAAGTTGAGTTCCATAATGGCCTCGTCTGACATGCCTGTGAATAGCAGAGGAATTAGCAGTGAACCCACTGTTTTGTCCTGACTTCCTGCCTCCTGGGAAGTACCCAGGAAGTAGTACTGTGGGGTCAAGTCAGGAGCAATGATTGGGCCCCGTGGAGTGGACGGTGATGATAACCTCCTTGGTATTCCAGTGACCTTTGTAGCTTGGGCCAGCTGGCCCTAAAGCAAATCCCCACTCAACAGCAAAATCCTAAAAAGTCAACGAAGAAAGGTCATGCTGAAGAAACTAATGCTAAGTGCTCCATGTGTTGGGGGAGGGGGTGGGATGGCTCATCACAAAATGTCCTGCCATCACTTCTCTGTTCTTAAGGCCCAGGAGCTTCCTCTCACCTTTAGAGCTGGAGGGGGCAGATGAGGAAACAGGACCATAGACTTTAGGTGACTTGTCTGATGTCTCAGTGGCTTTGAACCCAGATTTGTTTAGCTGGCCCAGTTCAGGAGATATTGGGTATGATACAGGTTTGGGCTGAGTGGTGGTTAATTCTTGGGCTAAGAGGGAGGAGAGTGGCTTCCCACCCCCCCCAGCATGGGAAGGGCAGGGAGTTGCTTGTGGAAACCTGACCCTGACTGGTCTCATGCTATCATGTCTGCCTGGAATAGCAACTTGACCTTTAGCATCCTCACCCAGCAGTGGGCTCCCCCCAGTGTGTTCAGCTCCAGAGACAGTTCTGGGGTGGAGCTCTTGATGCGAGACACCTGTAGCTATCAGGCATCAAGCATAAAATGTGTCTGTTCACATAGAACCTACTTAGGAGGGTGCTCCTTACCCCCACCCATCCCCTATTTGGGTTATGGACACTGGAAACAAAAGATCATCGATCGTGGACTAGGAAGGGACCTTTGGTGGCATCGAGTTCTGCTCATCATTTTGCAAATGAGGGCGTTGAAGCCCAGGATTTGCCCAAGATTCAAACCTTGGTCCCTATGACATTAAGTCCAGATCTGTTTCCTCTGCATGGTGGGGTTGTGGAAGACTATAGTGGAACAGAGGTGCCCTCTGTCCTTTGCACTCCAGGGAATAGGTGTGCTTGCTCCAAAGCATTTCACACAAAGGACGAGGGAGTGAGAGGAAAGCTCAGGAAAAGTGGAGGACAGATGGGGCTGGAATGGGGAAGGCCTTAGATCTTCGGGTGAAGCCTAGATGGGATATGAATGAGTGTCCAAACAACCTGGAATTGTTACTAGCCTCATTACCGATTATCGTGTTTATTGTTGGTTGTTGGTGACAAGAACCTGATGTTTGCGGAGGTGGGTTCCCTATGTGAATGCCTATAGATTGGAGCACCTGGCCCCGTTGCCAGCTGTTACTCCCTGAAGGTTATAACTCGAAGCTTTGCTACTGCTTGTGAAGCAACGAGGTGTAAAAAGAGCACAGAGGGACCAGAGTTCTTGCTCCATCCTCGTCCCTAACGTACTGTGTGAAAGAAGAGCCACGCCCCTCTGTGAGTCTGTGTGCGTATGTGTGTGTAAAACAACTTTATTTGTCTATCAGAAATGCCCCCAAGTTCCTTACCAGTGGCTGGGACCTGTTTACAGCCCTGGACCTGAAATGTTGTGCTCATTTGTTGAGAACCCGTGCACCTCATCATCGAAAGCTTCAGGAATTCTTTCGTACGAGCTTCTTTACTATCTGCCTCATCATGTTCCCAGAGCAAAAAAGAAGAATCACAAAAAGGCAGGAATTCACACTATCTGACCATGAAGAGTTAAAAACATTTCATTAACCTGGGACGCTGTTTTCTTCATTGGAAGGGTGGCTGTCCATCTTACTGATTGTGGGTAATTGCCCACTAGACTTCCTGAGCAAAACCAAAAACTCATCTGAGCAGCCCCTAATTCTGCACGGTTCTCGTAATAGTTGGCCAACTCCAAATGGGAAAGGTGGCATGACAATCACTGTCTTTGGGGCACACCATGGTAGTGTAGTGCAGTTTGGATATTTGTTGGGAAAGATCTGTTGTGTCCAAACAATATCCACAAAATAAATAGCAGTGCATTTTCAGCAGACTTAGGCCAGCTATAATATATGCCTTTCTTACCTTCTGAAAAGCTTACTGTATGTAAGTCAACTGGTTAAGTTCTGAGTTACTAGACACTGCTTTGCTGGGACCCAACTTTGGGCTCTCAGACACTTGCATTTGAGCACAATTAGGAAAAGGAAGACCTCAACATGGCGCCTTATTTACTCCATTCTGATGGTCATGGAAGCAATAGGAAAGACTCATCCTGACGTGTGGAAAGAGAAACCTTGCTGGAGAAAGGAAAACGAGAAAATCTTTCAGGGTACAAATAACTTGGAGTAAAAACAAAACAATCTTAAAAAACCTGAATTTATAATGGCAGTAATATTGTTTCTCCCTTTCTTCATCAGTCACCACAGAGTACCTGTTCCAGTCTTCTTTTCCTGTGGTGGTCTCTGCAGGTTTTTTTTTTTAACAGCTTTTTCCCCTCGGTGTTTTTAGCTTATCAGAATTACCTTTTCAGTTCTTAGTTCACTTCATCTATATGGGCTTATTGGTTTGGAGGTTAGAGGCAAGAAGCCTTTGTGGCACTAGAGGGTTTCATAGGTATTATTTCCTGGGTGCTTATATCTGGAGTTAGTTGAAAAATTTAGGAAAAATGACACCTGGAAAGTAAGGCTTTCCTTAATACCATTCTGTTCTCTTCATAATCACATTCATGTCTAGCATCCTTCTCAGCCCACACTGATGTAGGGATGACTTCAGGATATCAGACCAATTTTGTTAGGAAATTGGATTTCAATCTCAGACTGAAAATGAGTGAGGCTAATGTAGAGACAGAACATTGGTACCTCCCCCTTCCAAAAAGTGATCAGACAGACACTGGGCACTTTCCAAGGGAACGTTTGAAATGAGTACTTTCATAACAGCAAAACAGATGGCATTTGGAAACACCTTTCTGAGGTGCAACTGTGGATTGAGATCTGCATTTTCAGGAGATGGCTTATTGCTATTATTACGAGTACAAATCAGACCTTGCCACATGCTTCCTATTTTTCCTGAATACCAAGTGAAGCCTTGCAGAACTGGAGTGCCTGCCAGTATGTTATCTAAGTCAATGGGGGCATACCTAGGAGATTCAAGAGTTACCATAGCAGACACCCCTAAAAGGAAGAAAGGGACCAGAGCAAAAAAAAAATTTAAAATGTAACCCCCCAGATTTTTTGCGCAGAGTGAATGAACTGAATACATGTTAACTGCAAACTTGTCAATTTAAAGGGAAGAGAGTGTGAGTGATGCGGCCAGCCAAGGATAGGCACTGCAAGCTGGCTGGCTGGCCACAGGGTAACCCGAGGTACCTTGGTTTTGCCCTATCAGTTTTTCTGACAGCTCACCAGCTGCTTCTCATGTATTTCAAGAAGGCCTACAGGGCAGCAAACTATGAGAATTCCATTAAAAAGAGCCTACTCTTAGAAAAAAGTGGGAAGGATGACACGTTTGTGCCAACATCTGCATTTTCCCCAAAGACACCATGAGAATTCTTTGGCTTTGAACTTGAAAAACCCCACCCCGTGAATAGAACTTTTCACAACTCTGGAGGCTCAGTTATCTCACGTTTGAATAAGCTTTTAATTTGCCTAAGGGAGCAAAAAATATGATTCCACCTTGAAATCACCATGTCCTTTAAAGGTTTTCCTTCATTTCTTTTTCAGAAGTTTATAGGATCCTAGACAGGGCTGGAAGGGACCTTAGAGGTCCCAAAAGTTAGAACATTTGTTTGAGGTCACACAGATAGTAAGTGACTGAACTGGAATTTGAACCAGGGGCTTTGATTTCAAATCTAGCCCCCATCCCACTCAACCACACTGCCTCTGCAGAGTGTCCATATTATGAGACATTTAGAGACTGGATCACAGATGAACCAATTCCCTTTTCAAATAGATAAAACCCACCCATTAGTACTGAGGCTACAGTGACAGAAATCAGTGAAAGTCTACTAAATACTTAGGATGGATCCGTTAGCATTAAAAAAAAAGACAAAGGTCATAGGATCATAGATTTAGTGCTGGAATAGACCTTGAATAAGGTCATCTAAGCCAACCCCCTCATTCTTAGATCAGCCTGGGTACAGTGGGCTAGGGGCTGGGGAGCTGCTTTTTGGAGAATCCTCCGAGGGAGCCACAGGTAGTTTTTTGTGTAATCTACCTCCTCTCCTGCACCTGTCATAAACCCCAGCGCCAGCAGCAGCCACCTCTGTCTACCTGGGGTGGTTTTTTCATCTACAAAATAAGAAAATTGGGCCACATTATTGCTAAGAATCACGAAATATTAGAGCTGCAAGAAACCCGAGTTTGTGAAAGCCATAAACCAATCGCAGAGGGAGACTCCTTGGTTGGCCACCTAGTTAGGGAAGAAGTGGCCTCCTTTTGTGGTCACTTCCTGGGCTGGGCTCCCTAGGTCCTGATTCAGGGAGGGGGCTGGTATGGAGCATATAAGTAAAAATTTTCTCTTGGAGGTTGTGCATGGGGATCTCTCAGAGTCCACCCAGGTCTCCTTGCCTCTTGCTATTTGGCATTGGGCGGGGCTATGGAAATAAATGCCCCCAAAAGTGCATGTTTGGTGACAGCTGGACCTTGAGGCACCTCGGTGAATAGCCTGGCCTATTCTTTGATCTTTAGAGCTGAAGAGACCGAGCAGGGCATTGTGAGCATCCCCACATGAGGGACATAGGGGGCTAAAGGAGAAGGCAGTGGAGGGCTGGGGGTGGGGGGGGGCAGCTTGTCTTTTGTGCTGAACTGCATACATAGAGCAAGTGTGTCTGCCAGCTAGATCACACTTAACGTCTTCCCCCTTCCTCACACCCCATTCTAAATCTTTTTTTTTCTCCCAAACATCTCCTTGGGGACTGAAAATGGGTTCCATGAGGCAAGAAGTTATGAGAAACCTAGGAAGAAGAGATGAAAGGCCTACCTCCTCATTTCCAGGCTCTGTCAGACCCCAATCTGCTAAAGCAGTCAAGATGAGGGCTGGGGCTTAAGAAACCTCTCATCCTGCACCTGGCCCTGGCTGCCCGCTTTTCTCAAGACAGACCCAAGCTAGTATGCCCCCAAGGGGCAAGACTTCAGAAAGCCAGTTCCCCATGCAACATTTAGGGGCTCAGGGGCAAGCTAGGTACTTGCAGACACCAGATGTCTGTCCCTGGCTGCTCATTTGTGACACTAGCAGCTGGTGCTAACTTCAGTGACCACCCACCAAACTCCACTCTTCCACCCACCTGCACTCAGACTCATGAGATAGGGTTTGGGTCCTGGCTCTATAGAGCTAGAGCTCCTGGTATTTTTGAAGCCCTTAAGACAGAGCCTAGAGCAGGGGTGGGGAACCTTTGACCTCGACACCACATGTGGCTCTCTGGGTCCTCAAGTGCGGCCCTTTGACTGAATCCAAACTTCACAGAACAAGTCCCTTAATCAAAGGATTTGTTCGGTAAAACTTGGATCCAGTCAAAAGGCCGCACTTGAGGACCTAGAGGGCCACATGTAGCCTTGAGACTGCAGGTGCCCCACCCCTGGTAGAGGCAACTTTTTTTTTTTATTCCTTATTCTCACCAACCTGTCCTGGTCATTGCTATATCAGTGTTATTGCCCTGTCCTCTTTCTTACACATATATGGACGTGTTCATTCCTTCCCTCCCTACTCCCCTCAGGGTGGGGGTAAGACCAATTCAACATGGGTGATGGTCACCAAAGAGAGGGCGGGGGGGGGAAGTGCTGATTGTTGTCTCTGGCAAAATTGTCACTGGGGTGTTGAGGAGAGAAATACGGAAGCAGACAGCTTCACTGGTGTCAGAATGCAGGAGCAAAGAATGTTAGTGTTTTGTACAGCGCTTCAAGTTTTGCAAAGCACTTTACAAATACAATCTCTTTTGATCTTCACAACAACTCTGAGAGATAGGTATTGTTATCCCCGTTTTACTGATGAAGAAACTGAGGCAGGCATCAGTTAAGTGGCTTTCCCAGAGTCACTCAGCTAGTGAGTGTGTGAGGCTGGATTTGTGCCCAGGTTTTCCTGACTGCAGGCCTGGCATTCTGTCTACTGTGCCACCTAGTCTAAACTTGACATTTTATACAAGAGGAAGCTCAGATCTATAGAGGCAGCCAGGCTTAAGTACAGAACATCTATTGGTAGAGCTAGGGGATAGAACTCCAAATCCCAAGCCAGAGGTCTGTACAGCATGCTCCCTCAGGAGGCTAGGATCTGAGGTCTAGAGCTAAAGGTACCTTGGAGCCCAACCCCTTCATTTCACAGTTAGGGAAATAGAGGCATAGAGACGCTTGAGTCACATGTGTGGCAGCCCCAGTCCCTCATTTCCTACTTGTCTAGTCACCCATTCCTCCACCCCCACCCTCACCCCCCTACCTGCTCCCTGAGCCCTGAGGGCCAGGCTCAGCTGACATAAGAAAAAGGGTCTTCCCTCCCACGGAGTATTTGGCAGTGACAGGTGCTGCTGAGTTTCCTAAGGCCAGTGTGAATTCAGTGGTCTCCAGGCCAAGCTGGCTGGTCCTGGAGGGCGGGGCCCAAGTGCTGTAATTCACTTTTCTGGAGTCCTGGCTTCTATGCATCACTCCCAAAGCTGGTGCAGGCTCTTAAGGGCATTCTTCCACTGGTACACATCCCATCCTGGCTAAGTTATCCCCAAGAGTGCTCAAGAGAAATTTGTGTAGCCTGATTATGAACCGAGCATCCAGAGTGGGGACCAGGCTCTCTGCATGGCCCCAGTTCCATGGCTATCTCCTATTTTGGAGGTGGGGCACCTGGGGAGGAGCTCGAGCCCAGATCAGGAGCTCTGCAGGGCTTGGGATAGGAAGACATTGCAGGGTAGCTATAGGCCAGCTCCCATTGCTAGGATGGAGTCACAGAGATCTTACCTTCCAGGTGCTTGACTATGCCTCGTAAGCTGTTGCCATGGGCAGCAATGAGCACCCTCTTCCCTGACTTGATCTGGGGAGCAATCTGCTCATTCCAGAAGGGCAGAGCCCTGGCAATGGTATCCTTCAGGCTCTCACAGGTGGGCAACTCCCCAGGCTTCAGACCAGCATAGCGCCGCTCCTGTTGAGGGCAATAGAGACGATGCCAAGAATGTGTTCCTAACCAGGGGGCCCAGTGCTTTCTTTCCCCAACCATTCTCCAGGCTAATTGTCCTCATGCTCCAACCCTCCCTCTTTCCCCTTGGCCTGAGGAAGGGAACAGCCCCAAGTTCCATGCATCCCCCTCTCACCTTGCTGATGACTGAATAGTAGGGGTGTGTCTCATCCATGGGTGGGGGTGGGATGTCAAAGGAGCGTCTCCAGATCTTCACCTGTGCTTCCCCATGCTTAGCAGCAGTCTCTGCTTTGTTGAGGCCTGTGAGACCCCCGTAGTGGCGCTCATTCAGGCGCCAGGTCCGCACCACAGGCACCCACATCTGGTCTATACCATCCAGGATGAACCAGAGGGTGCGGATGGCACGCTTCAGCACCGAGGTGTAGCAGATGTCAAACTCCAGGCCGGCTTCCTTGATGGCCTGGGCCCCACGTTTGGCCTCTTCCTTCCCCTTCTCGCTCAGCTCTGCGTCGAACCAGCCACAGAAACGGTTCTCCTGGTTCCATGTGCTCTCGCCATGGCGGACGATCACCAGCCGGTGGGTGGGCATGGCGATGGCGGTGGCAGGCAGAGCAGAGGGGACGTAAGCAGTGGAGACAGCTCTGAAATGCAGCGGAGCACAGTCTGTCGGCCAAGTGTTCCTGGCTTTATGATGCTCTGACTCCACCCCTCCCCCCTTGACTAATTGCCAGCTGGCATTCTGGGCCTGTGGGAGGGAGAGGGACAGTGGCAGGTGGTCAGTGGCCTTGCGGGAAGGAGGAGCCCAAGGCTGGCAGAAGGGAGCCAGCCTCAAAATAACTCTTGAGAGTCGACTCCAGTGACGGATCTGTCCAAAATAAGTCCCGGGCTGGGCCTCTTGCCCAGGAACTCCCTTAGCCTGGGCCAGGGTCTGGGGGCCTCTAGGCCTGGGGCAATGTGGCAAGATGATCTGAGTTTGGGCGTAAAGGTGAGAGGGGCCATCTGAGGGAATGAGTGGATCCCACGGGGCCATCTTGGCTCCTACCCTCAGAGCCCTAAAGCATTGGGGAAGTGCCAGGAGGCTTGATCAAGGAGTAACTTGGGGGTTCTAGGTGTCTCAGGTTTTCTAATGCTGAGCCCCCTCACTCTGGGTTGACATATGCCTTGATGGCAAGTGGTATGGGCCTTTTGGGGGGTCTGGAAAAACAGAAGTTCCCCCCCCCCCAGGGCACCCAGGAAGCTGGGTTGGGGAGGGGGTTCTGGAGGCCACAGGCAGAGATGGTAAAGGTGACAGTGCTGTTACCATGGTGATACACAAATGCCTTGTCCCAGTTGGGGGGGTGGGGGGGGCGGGGTTGAGGGATGGTAAGAGTGAGAAGCCCCCTCTCAGTTTGTAGAAATGGGTCTTAGGTCTCAGGGACCTCACTTGCCTAAAAGTTTCCCATGTAACAGTTTGAAGAGTTAGTACCTGAAAGCTGCATTTTGACCCTTCCATCCCCAGTGTCTCCCTCCACATCCCTTCTCCCCCTCTGGCCAGTGGCATTGGCCCAGCAGTATCTCTCTCCCCCCTCACGCTGGCCCTGAACCAGTTCTATACCATGACTCCTACCAACCAGTCCTACCCACGTGCTCCCTGAATCACTTGGCGATTCATCAGCTCCCATGGATTTAATGACCAACTCGATGCTGATGATACTAAATCGATGTATCCTGCCCCAGTCTCCCTGCTGACCTCCCATCTCTCATCTCCAATTGCCTTCCAGACATTTTGACCTGGATATCTAGTAGACATCTTAAACTCAATATACGCAAGACAGAAGTCATTATCTTTCCACCTAAAACTTCCCCGTGGCTTCCCTCCTACCTTGTTAGTATAGATGGCAATACCATCCTCCCAAGTCCCTTATGCTTGAAACCTAGGAGTCATCTTGGACTCCTCACTATCTCTCACCTTCCCTCACCCCTATATCCAATATGGTGCCAAAGGCTGTCAATTTCACCTTTGCAACATCTTCTCTCCTCTGACCCCGACATCCTCCTGCCGTAAGACCTGCATCCCCTCGTTCCTGGACTATTGTTTAACAGCCTGCTGGCAAGTCTGCCTGCCCCGTCTCTCCCCACTCCGATCCAGCCTCCACTCAGCCACCAAAGGGACTGCCCTGAAGTGCAGGTCTGACCTTGTCACCCTCCCACTCAATAAACTCCAGTTCCTCCCTATGGCCTTCGAAATCAAACATAAAATCCTTTGTTTGGTGGTCAAAGCCCTTCCCAATCTGCCCTTCCTCCTCCAACCACACTTGTCCTGAAAACCTAGAGGGAAAAGAATACCAAGGCAAAGCTGGGATCTGAACCCAGGCATCCTCCACAGCTTTCCAATACTTTCGTATACATGAAAGTCATTGAACCCCTTCCCATTCTTCCCAATGGGTTTGTAAGCTCTTTAAAGGTACGAATCTTGACCTTCCTACTATGCCTTGCAATTCCCCAGACAGAAGCACCTACTACGTTCAAGGCCTGGTGTTATGAGATATGAAGACTGGAGACACATCCCTGCCTTTGAGCCAAAGGGAATCTGTGCATATGCAGGTAAATAAATTTACAAGGTAATCTGAAGAAGGCAGGTGGACCACCAACATGGATTGTGCGTGTGGTGGTGGGAGGGTGGAAGTCTGGGAAATCCTCCTGTAGGAGGTGGCGCGTGAGCTGAAGGAAGCATCAGAGACTCTAAGGGGCAAGGATGAACTGGAAATGTGTCCCAGGCATGGGGTGTGAAGATGGGAGATGAGAGGCTGGGTCTGGGGAAGTACTAGCTGGCTAGCAGGCCAAGGTGGAAAAGTGGGGAGCAGCATGGCACAGAGGGTGGGGACACTCTCCGGCAACCCCACTAAAGCTACTTTTTAGCTGTGTGATCCTGGACAAGTCACCTGACTTCTGTTTGCCTCACTTTCCTCAACTGTAAAATGGGGATAATCACAGCACCAGCCTCCCAGGGCTATTGTGCGCTTAGCACAGAGCCCAGCATGTCTGGAGTATTCAATGAATGTTTTTCATTCATTCATCCAAATATCTTTTCCCGTGGTTGCACAAGAAGTTCTTAGAAGGCGAGGACTCACCGTCTTGTGTCCCTCCCTCCCCCCTGGGACAATGCCCTGGGCACACCGGAAGGCCCAGTTAGCCCCTTTACCTGCACTCCACCAGAGAAGTACAGATGCCCACACTGGCAGAAAGCAAAGAAATCTGGTGGCTCCTTGCAAAAAAAGACATCCCTTTAATGATAATTTTGTTTTTGCCTTTACATAGAAACCACTAATGCCCTACCTGTGGGGATGAAAAAAGGCCAAGAACCACGGGCCCTGCATATTTCTAAAGGGCACTTTGGTCCAGGCATTCCAGGCTTCTACTGACTCTGGCATTCCATTCTCCCCAAAGCCTCAGCTGGGCAAGAATGTGGGGCTGGGAACTCATTCTCTGACACCCAGGAAGAGTGATTTTAAAAGACCCAGGATTTTCAGATGCTCCAGACTAATCTTAAAATACCTTCACCTTCCCAAGAATCAGGATGGGAAGGTTAGACACCAGGAAGCCCAGGCTTCTGCCATGGGCCACTGGGGAGGGGAGCAGAGTGGAATAGTCACCAGACCAATGTGGGGCAGGGTAGGCCCTTCTGCCCCACCCAATCTCTGCAGTCCTTAGGCTTCTCTTGCTACCCACAAATGGAGGCACGTGTAGGACAAGAGACCAGGGAAGTCAGGCATTCCTCTGTTCTGGTGCAATGTACTCCAGGCCCAGGTGTGTGAAGATGTCTTCCTCTGAAGCTGCTGGTAAGGACTCCTTCTGAAACAGGCAAGCGCAGACAGAAATGGAACTATCAGAGTCCAAGTACCAACTAAGTCCCCAGGTGATGAAGAAGGAGGCCTTGGAATCACCAAATTTAGAGGTGGGAGGGAGCCCAATAGTCATTATCCAAGCCATCCTCCGAAAAGAAAGCATCACTATGAGATACCCAGCCTAGGCTGGATGGGAGAAGGAGGGGTCCAGCAGGCAGCCCACTGCCCTGCTGGACAACTCTCATGCTTAGGACATCAGGCCTCCACTGGCCTCTTCATAACTTCTACCCACAGCTGCTGGGTCTGTCCTCGTGGGCCAAACAGAACATTTCTAATTCTTCCTGGATAGGACAGTTTTCAACTACTAGAAGACAGATATGGATAGATAGATGATAGTGTAGAAAGAGGAAGCTGGACGGATAGATGGATAGATACATAGGATAGAGGGAGACAGAGAGATGGATAAATAGGGTAGAGAGAGATGGATAGATGGACAGATAGGATAGAGGGAAGGAGATAGATAGATACATAGACAAGATAGAGAGAGATGGACAAATAGATAGGATAGATACATAGGTAAGATAGAGGGAGGAGGACAGCTAGGTGGCGCAGTGGATAGAGCACTGGCCCTGAAGTCAGGAGGACCCGAGTTCAAATTCAGCCTCAGACACGTAACACTTACTAAGCTATGTGACTCTGGGAAAGTCACTTAACCCCAGTTGCCTTGCCCCCCCCAAAAAAAAGAGAGGGAGGGACAGAAATGGACAGAGGGAGATGGAAGGATAGATACATAGATAAAATGGAGGGAGATGGATGGATAGATAGCCTGGAAGGAGATAGATATATGACAGTTATCTTGTACCTGGTTTCCCCCTTCCCCCCAAAGCTCTGCAGGCTAAATCTCACAATTCCTTCCTTCCCCATTCTGGTTGCCTTTGTCTGCGTGCTCCCCAGTTTATCCCATGTCCTTCCTAACCACCACCTCCCCCATCCCAGCTGAGATCTGCCCCTGCTGTCCTGGATGACGAGGGCCTGGCTCAGACACCAGTTCTGGTCTCCACGCAGGGATTTCTCTGGGTTGGAGAAGGCATGGACTCCAAGGTGCAGGGGAGGATTAGTCCCCCCGGAGCTAAGCCGAAAGACCCTGGCGGGGAGGGAGGAGGTTCTGTCTGTCATTCCCTGATCAGCCATGGGGAGCCAGAGGACGAGCGGAGAATGGTTTCTTTCTGCCTTCCCACCACTCTGCCTCAGCTCCTACCTTTTCTGGGTGGTATAGCCCATGGCTGTTCAGCAGCATCTGCTTCTCTGCCCGGCTGAACCTTCGAAGCTCCCTCTCAAAATGCTGTGGAACAAGGTGAGAAGCATTTATTAAGCACCTACGGTGCTAACCAGGCACTGGACTGAGCACTAGGGATACAAAGAAAGGCAAAAGACATTCCTGCCCTCAAGGAGCTGCCAGTGTGAGGGAGACGACTACCTGCCAATAGCTACGCCCGGGTGAGGAGGAGGAGGAAATCAGCAGGCAGGCACCAGCGTAAAGAGGGGCGGGAGACCTCCAGTAAAGGAGGGGATTTTAGTTGGGACTTAAAGGAAGCTGGACAGCTCAGTAGGTAGCACAGAGGAGGGAGACTGTCCTAGGTATGGGGACAGCCAGGCCAAGAGACAAGAGTGCCTTCCCAGCAGTTGATTGCAGTGGTCCAGGTGTGAGATGATGTTCTGCACTAGAGTGGTGCCTGTGTCAGAGGAGAGAATGGGCCGCATTTGAGAGATGCTGCCAAGGCCTTGCAACAGCTTGGACATGGGAGATGAGAGAGAAGGAGGAGTCTAGGATCACTCCTAGGCTGAGAGACAAAGGATGGTGTTGGCCTCTACAGTAATAGGAAGTCCGCTGGGGATAGGGCTTGGGGGAAAGTTAATGAACTCTGTTTTGGACATGTTGAGGTTAAGGTGTCTACTGGACATCCGGTTTGATATGTCTGAAAGGCAACTGGAGATGTGACCACTGGAGGTCAGGCAGGAGAGAGGTTAGGGCTGGATAAGTCAATCTGAGAATAATCAGCACAGAGATTGTAACTGAGTCCACAGGAGCTGATGAGATCACCAAGGAAAGTAATATAGAGGGAGAAGAGAAGAAGGGCCCAGGACAGAGCCCTGAGGGACACCTATGGTTAGAAGGGATGATCTGGATAAGGATCCAGCAAAGGAGATGGAGGAGTGGTCAGAGAGGGAGGAGGAGAACCAGGAGAGAGAGCGAGGTGTCCTGAAAACCTGGAGAGAAGAGAGTGTTGAGGAGAGAGAGATCAACTGTGACCTGCAGAGAGGTCAAGAAGAATGAGGCTTATTAGACATGGCTCCAATGCCTGGTCAATCTTGGAGTAGGAAGCCATAGCCTTTAGCCCCAGAATCCTAGATTTAGAGACAGAAGGAACTGCAAATGTCAGCTAGTCCAGAGCCCTCATTTTACAGATGGGGAAACTGAGGCCCAGGGTGTGAAGTGGCTAGTGTCTGCTTGCCAATACTGCCAACCCCAGGAAGCCACCTCATTCTTACCTGGGAGCCAGTCCAGCCAAGTAGGGCGAAGGCAAACTGGCTGATAGGGGCTACCACAAGGTCCACTCTCACTGCTTTCCCATCCCTGGAGGGCTCTTTGGGACCCTCTCCAGCCTCTGGGTGGAAGGACGTAGGTGACTTTGGGAGCCAGAGAATGGAGAAGCATCTCTCATAGGCATCTATGGCAGTGCTCTGGGACACCTTGTGCTCAAGGTCCTTGAAGTCTTGGTAATGGTTGCTTTGGGTGTGTTGGTACAAAACAAGACCCTGGGAGGAGTGGGCATCAGAGACTTAGAAATGGAAGGAACCTCAGAAGTGATCTAGGCCAGCCCCCTCCCATCAGAGGTATCAGAGCCCAGAGAGAAGAAACTCAAGGTACCACCAGGAGAGAGGTTTCGCTCCAAATCCAGGGCTATGTTTGCTGCACAACCCAGCCATGTACATGGCAGAGGCAATGGTCCCTCGGGTCTGGGGAAGAAGGGAGCCTCCTGGGGTGTGTGCAGGATTCGCTGGCACCCCGATGGCCACCATGTTTGTCTGCGGGCCTCAAGTCAGGATGGGGACTGGTAATAATTCCACTTACTGCCTAACAAAGTTAGGGTCTGATCCAGTGCCTGGTACATTGCAAATACTTAATCAGGTCCCTGTTGAATGACGGATAATGGTCTCATTCTACAGATGTGGAAATTCCAAGAGGTCAAGTGATTTGCCGAAGTCATACAGCCAGTATGCAGCAGAGTTGGAATCTGAATCAGCTCTTTTGACCTGAGATTCATGCTCTTTGTGCTTAACTATAACCACCTCACCACCCCACTGCTCTACAGCCCAGGAGAGACTCTGGCAGGTGGGTGGGGAGTGAGAGACACTGGCAAGTCCAGATGATTGGCTAGTCCGAGCCTCTGCCCCCCAATACCACAAGCACACACAGTTATGTGTAGTGGTTACCCCAGGCTCCCTTTCTGTAGAAGTCTAGGAAATCCTGAGCTGGTCAAAGGGAGCCAGGAGAGAGTCTTTGGATGGGGCCTCCAGGGACCCTTCCTCTTACCTGAAGAAGCCTCTGGTTTGGGGGAGGGGCCTCCTCCTTGGATTGGTGGTGGGACAGGAAGAGAAGAGAACGAGAAGGGGGAAGGATAACCTGGATCATCAGGGCACCCAGCCCCTCTCACCTGGCTCTCCAGGAGGCCCATCACCTTGGGTATCAGTCCTGCTTCCTGCCCTTCTACAGGGTGGGTGATAAGGAAGTCGACATCATGACCTTGGAGCTTTCCCCTAAAGAGTGGGGTGGAAGGATTCTCCCCTTGTGTCAGAATATCCCCTTCCTCCTCCATATCCCCTTATCCTCCCAATTCCAAAATCACCCCCCAGCACTGGACCCCCCCCCAAGTTCTAGCTTCCTCATCACTTAGGAGAAGGCAGCACCACCCCTAATTTTGGCCAATAAAATAGTGAGGGCAGCTGGCACTGAGGTGGTTACCCCAGGGTTCGCTTTCTTGAGCCCTGAGCCCATGAAAGGGAGGCAGGGCAGGGTGCTTGGAATGGGTCCCAGAGCCACTTCCTCTTACCTGCGAAAGCCACCAGTCAGGGTCACACTGGCACCAGGAAGCACTTGCCATACAGCCTCCTCCACGACCCGTTGGATAGCATCTGCCTCATGGCGCCAGACAGAACTGCTAAGGTCCTCAAAATGGCGGATCCCTGCAGATACCCAAGCCTGGCTCAGCAAGGACCCACTGGAAATGAATCCTCAGCCCTTTCTGGTAACCCTGGCAGAGGGCCACTTCTAGCACATGCTACGTCCCATCTCAGGGGCTACCCAATGAACTATCAACAAGGGTTTTGGGGCTTAGCCAGTATGAGTAGCTTCAAGCTCAGACTCCCTTTGTGGCTCTGGGCAAATTATTAATGCTGTGTGCCTCCATTTTCCTATTTATAAGACAGGCCAAAGGGTCATGGGCCAATGGAAGGGTGTGTGATGTTTATGTTATAATAACCATTAATGATGCCTTCCAGCACCATTTGATTTTCTCATTTCCTGTTGACTAGCCATGAAATCAGCCCACCAGTCCCCACGGAACTGGGTGGGGGAGGGTGTGGAGGGGCCACCCAGGTGGCCTCCCTTCCCCCTGCTCTCGGCTCAGTCACAAGGAAAGGCCTTTGAAATAAACACACACCACTCACTGTCCACTCACCATCCCCAGGAGCTTCAAGAGAGAGGGCAGTGGGCACTCAAGCCACAACAAAGTAAAAGAGTCCTCTTCCTCATGGGAGGGAGAATAGGAAAAGACAGAGCTGAAGGGGAGGATGGAGGAGTGAGGTCACAGGGTGAGTGGCAGAATGGGCTCAGGGTCCAGACAGAAGGCTCCCTCTCATGGCCACAGTTGGGCCACCACCCAGCAGGATGGAGGTGCCTCTTCCGGAGCCAGGGCCACTGAGGTCACTGCCCTCACCCTTCTGTACAGGGAGCAAAAGCTTCCTGGATGCAGTGGATAGATAGTCCATGGGACTTGGAGTTGGAAAGACCTGGGTTCAAATCTTGTCTCTTGGACTCTTACTATCTGTGTGACCAGGGGCAAGTCCCTGAACCTCTCTGGAACACAGTTTCCTCATCTGTAAAATGGGAAGTCTAGATTCCATGGCCTCTCAGGTCCCTTCCAATTCTAAATCCATGATTCTGTGATGTCCAGGCACAATCTATGCCCAAGGAAGGGAAAGTTCACAAAACTCTCATTAAGCCATTGAGTCTGATGCAGCTAGGTGGCGCCATAGTACACAGAGCACCAGGCTTGGAGTAAGGAAGACTCATTTTCCTGAGTTCAAATCTGCCCTGAGACACTTAGTAGCTGTGTGACCCTGGGCAAATCACTGAACTCTGTTTGCCTTAGTTTCCCCATCTATACAATGAGCTGGAGAAGGAAACGGCAAATCACTCCAAATATCTTTGCCAAGAAAACCCCAAATGGGGTCCTGAAGAATTGGACACAACTGAAATGACTGAACAATAATGATGATTATAACAATAGCCAGCAAATCATATAGTATTTTAAGGTTTGCAAAGCAAACATCTCATTTAATCCTCCCAGTGACTATGTGAGGTAGATGGTGGTATCATCCCCGTTTTACAGATGAAGAAACTAAGGGTTGAGAGAAGGGACTTCCAAGCTCTCCTTTCTCTCTCTCTTTGTGCATCCAGCCCATGCTGAACCGAAGTAGTGAGCAGCTCGTTCTTCTCTGCTGCTGGGTTTTCTGGTCGGTTCCTAGGTTTCTTTTGGTCTCCCCACAAGGGGATCAGGGCTGCCATGTTTGCAGGGCCTGGGGCTTACACTCTCCTATCTCCCTTTACCATTGCTAGAGACGAGTTTAAAAAGTACTGTAATCTATTGAACCAATGAGAAACGACAAAGGATACTGGTGTGTGGGTTCCATGTCTTCCTCAAGGCCCTCTGGGAGCATGGATAATTAGGAACTGACTAGATCTGAGCCTTCCTCTTGAAAGAAGCTAAGGTCCTGGGCCCCCTCCTCTTCCCTCTCTGTTCCTTCTCAGTGGACTCATCTCAGATCCTAGGGGTTCAAAGGCCCCTACGCTGAGGATTCCCCTTCCTCAAGCTCCAGCCCCAGCACCAACTTCCTAGACACTTCCTAGTGGATTTCCCATAGATATCTCACCTTCACCACAGCCACAACAGAGCTCGCTGTCCTCCCCCGCCAGCTGCAAACCTTTTGCTTAGCCTCCTTTCTGTCAAAGGTACCAGCAACAAACACCCCGGTTTGCAGTCTTGGAGTCATACCCTTCCTCACTTCTTGGATCCAGCAGAATGTAAGTACCTTCAAGGCAGGGGCGGCTTAGTTTTCACTTGAACATCTCCAGTGCCTGGTGCCTAGCAGGCTTCTAATGAGTGATAGAATGACCTTCTGCAATGCAAGTGACCTTCTGAGCTAAAATCAGGAGACATTTGTCCCTCAGAACCCTTGCAGGTGGAGATTCTGAGAGAAAGCCACCAGGACCTATCTGTCTGAGAGGAACCACAGTTCCCCATCTCCTCAAGAAACACTGAAGCAGAGGAGAGAGGAAGGAGATAAACATATATTAAGTTCTTACTATGTGCTAAGCACTTTATAACCATTATCTCATTTAATACAACAACCCTGGGAGGTAGGGGCTGTTATCATCCCCATTTTACAGAAAAGGAGACTGAGGCAAACAGGTTAAATGACTTGCCTAGGGTTACACAGCTAGTAAGTGACTGTGACTGGATTTGAACTCAGCCTTCCTGACTCCTGGCTCATTGCATTACCCACTTGCCTCTAGGCAATGGCTTTGGAGTCAGAGGGCTTGAATCCCACCTGTCATTATCTAGCTGTGCGTCCTGGGGCACATTGCTTAACCTGTCTGGGCCCCAGTTCCCAGCTCTGTGAAATAAGGGAAATGGGGGCAGGTGGTGGTGTTGCACCAGATGGTCTTTAAGATTCCTGGCAACTCTAAAATGTATAATCCCATGTTCCTCACCTGCTTCCTGCTGCCGGTTCAGTTTTCTGGTCTGTCCTTGGAGATCTTCCAGGGTCCGCAGCCCCTCCCGGTACCATTTGTCAGCGGTCTTCACCCCAACTCCAAAGATCTGGGTGAACAGCTGGTGGGAGGAATTCACACAGGACAAGATAGATCTTAGAAAATAACCACTGCACCCATATTAGATGTGTATGTTTATGTAGGTACATACACACACATTTATAATCATAGAAATATATATATTTATGTGTGTGGATACGTATATATACGTATACACATATGTTACATAAACATATTTATATATGAACGTGTATATATATAATACACACATATGTACATATGTATACACACATGTGTGTACACACACATACACAGGGTGTCCCAATAAGCTTAAGTAATATCTAAAAATTTAATAGCTATTAAAGCTTAAAAGTTCACTAAGATTTTTGGGACACCATGTATTTTTAATTAAAGTTTTAAAGTACAGTAAGACTTTTGGGACACTGTGTGGTGTTCATGCATGTGGGTGACATATATACATAACAAAGGTACACAATAAACCTTGAAGAACAGACAAGGAGGTCTGCTATTTGGAAACGGTCAGTGATTTTGGCATTGGGAGCTCCCTCCCTAACTGGTAACTTTGTTGATCTGTCCCAGGGAATTGCTGGAGACTGGAGAAGGCTGAGTCTCCTGGTTAAAAAACAAGTCAACCAACATCTATTAAGAGCTCATTGTATCTACACGGCACAGTGCTAAGCACTGGAGATCCAAAAAAGGGCAAAAACAGCCCCTGAGGAAGGAGTTCACCTAATGGCTCAAGATGCTACTGATGGATGAATTCTGAAAAGTGAGGCAGAGGGATGGCTCAAGTCAATGTTATTATCAATACTGTCATCTTGTTCTCTTTCTTTCTTTTTTTTTTTTAAAGGCAATTAGGGTTAAATGACTTGCCCAGGGTTACACAGCTTGTAAGTGTCAAGTGTTTGGTCTGAGGCCTGATTTGAACTCAGGTCCTCCTGACTTCAGGGCTGGTGCTCTATCCACTGTGCCACCTAGCTGCCCCTCTCATCTTTTTTGATGGGGTTCAGACAAGTGGTTCCAGGATGAATCGTCATCACCATTACATCCTATTACATAATTATTATTCCTTGATATTTAATTTTCCATGGACTACTGCATAAGTGGATGAAATAACCATTTTCTGTAGTTGAATAACAGCATTAGGACAAATACTAATTCTCTGTGGTCCCACTGAAAGCATGTTGGAGAAGGAGCATAACGTAGTCGACAGCAAGCTGGACCCAAAGTCAGGAAGATGATGGTTGGAATCCCACCTTAGTCACTTCCTAATTATGTGATTTTCAGCAGTCATGTAACCTCTCTGGGTCTCAGTTTCCTCATCTGTAAAATGAAGGGTTTGGACTCATTGACATCCATGGTCCCTTCTGGCTCTACAGCTATGATTCTGTGATGATAACAGGTCAAGGTCATTCTCATGAAAAGTATTAATATCCAAGCTGAACAGACTCTAACTCCCACATCTCAAGGTCATCAAGTGTATATTATTCTTCGGTTGGTTAATTATGATGATCAGACCATCACAGGTTACCTTCCAGAAAACAAGAATTTATGTCTGGGGTCATTAAAGGTCTTGAATGTATCCCAAGGCCAAGTTACCCCAAAGCCCAATCATGGGAGTGTGGACAAAACAACCCTTGAGCTCAGGGCCAACCAGTGTTCTTAACATCCACGGACACTTGAAAAGTGGGGCATTGTCAAGCTTTTTCTCCATGAGAGCAATCCAGCCTCAAACTGCATTGTTGCCAATACAAACTAGTGCTTGTATGGAGATGGAAAAGGTTAGCACAGGACCGACAAGCCTACAGGCTCAGAGGAGCATGCCATGGCCCTCATCCAAGAGAGCGCCGGAGGGCATCTTGGCCGCTTTCCCATTCCCTGCATTCACTATTTGTCAGAGATGGAGCCAGATATCATTTGGATCCTTCGATAAATCACACTGGAACATAATGTAAATGGTGCATCGGGTTCCACATTTACCCTTTAGTGAAGCGGAGGGAACAACTGTCATGTCATTCTCCATTTAGAAAGCACTTGCTGCTAAATGTTGGGGAGTCTGATCCCTTCTCCAGCCCTTGCACTCGGTTCCACAAATGCCCCAGAAAGAATGGTCACTGACCTGAAGAGGGTGGGAAAGAAGCGGCTAACAGGGAAACAGATGAGTGATGAGATAGTAAGAATGCACACTACTGTCCCTGAGGTGTTCCCATCCCCCGGCTAAGATGAGCGATATCCCAGGATAGGGGGAGAGCCGGCAGACGTGGTTCCTTAGCCCCTGCCGATGATCTCTGAGAAATCACGGAGAGCAGGGGTGCCACAGGACAGGGCCAAAAAGACTAGAGTCTGTCAACTTAAAATCCTAGGAACTTGACTTCGATTCCTTGCAAAATTCTAGAGTGTATCATTAAAGGGAGGGTTTACTAACATCTAAAAAGGGATGTAGTAATCAGAAAAAGTCATCATGGCTTCATCAAGAGTAGATCATACCTTCCTTCCCCTTCCTCCCTTCCTTCTTCCCTCCGGGTTACTAGACTGGTATGTCAGGGGAATACTGTATTAGAACATTTATCAACTTCTTTTGTGGGAAATATGGGATTGATAGCACGAGTTGTCTCAAGAATTGGTTTAATGAATGGGCCCAAAGAGTCATCACCATTAGTGGTCTGATGTCCATGTGGAACAGAACTCCAGTGGAGAACCTCTGGGTTCCATACTTGCCTGTGTTTTCAGAGTTTTAACAATTATTTATATAAAAACACAGATGGTATGCATATCAGATTTGCAGATGAAACAAAAATAGATGGCATAGTTAACCTCTTAGATGCCAGAATCAAGTGACAGAAATATCCTGGCAGGCTAGAATGATGGGCTAAATTCAATAAGAAGAAATTTAGTTAAGATAAATGTAAAATCCCATGCTTGAGTTAATAATAATAGCCAACATTTATATATAATTTTACAAATATCATCTCATTTTATCTTTAAAACAACCCTGAGAAGTAGGTGCTATTATTTTCCCCATTATACAAATGAGGAAATTGAGGCACAAAGAAGTTAAATGGCTTTCCCCAGTGTTTATAGCTAGAAAGTGTCTGAGGCTGCATTTGAACTCAGGTCTTCCTGACCCAAATCCAATACTTTATCCGCTGCACCATCTAGCTGGTTAAAAAAAAAAAATCAACTTCATTAGATTGCGTGCCATATTGGGGAGGGAGGTGGGGAGGGAAGGGGAAAAAATTTAAAACTCAAAAGCCTATGGAAGTGATTGTTGATAATTCAAAATTAATTAAAAAAAATCAACTTCCCAAGTGCAAATTGCAGGAAGTGGTGGGTAGGATGTGGGTAGACATTAGTTTGTCTGAAAAATATCTGGCGGTTTTAATGGATAGCAATTCAATTTCAATTAGCATTTATTAAATGCCAACAAAACAAAACAGTTACTACCCTCAAGAAGATTACATTCTAATGAATGGCTAGCTGAATCTGAGTTAATGTATAACAGAACAGCTAAGAAAGGAATGCTTTCCTCATCTAAGAGATGAGAAATAGAGGTCAGAAATGAGATGCCAGAAAAGGGGAGGGGATGGTTCCACTGTACTCTGACATGGTCCCAGCAAGACTGCAATATTATATTGAATTCTAGGCATCATTTACGATGACAAACCAGAACACTTGTCTTTTGTCTGTCTTTGTATCCCCAGGGCTTAGCACAGTGCCTGCCTGGTACACAGTAGGTGGTTAATAAATACTTACTGGTTGACTGACCTTCAGATGATGGTGAAGAGAATGAAGACATGAGCTCTCTCCCCTCACTCCACTCACCTTCATTGTCTGGTATCTCTCTGATTGTTTCACTCTTTCAACTTCACTAGAAATTCCATGTTCCAACAGTTCCTGTTGAAACAAAAAGGGACAAATTAGTGAGAGGCTGAGCCTGGTAATAAAAAAGTTGGATGAAAAATCATGGGAACATGGATCTAGGGCTAGAAAGGACTTTAGAGGAAAATGAGTCCAAGCTCCTCATTTCACAGATAAGGAAACTGAGGCAGAGGTGAAGTCATTTGCCTGGGGTCAAAAGCTAGGAAGTATATGAGGCAGGGACAGAACTCGGTCTTCCTGACACCAAGTCTAGGGCTCTATGATACTCTACTACCTCTCAGGGGCCTGAGAACGCTCAGAACACAAGCTAAAGGGGTCTGGCAGCCAGAGGTCCCTTCCCTCCTCTCCCCACATCTCTAGAACATGTGCCTGGGCTTAGGTGTCATCTTGGCTGATACATCTTCCTTTTACTTCTGCAGCCTAGGTGTCCCTCTGATCAGCCCAAAGTTTCAGACCCCTGGGGGGAATGATGTGGGAAATGAAAACAGGTAAGAGGGGTTAATGGTAGCTTGGAGAGATTCACTCCCTTCAAAGGTGGGAGAAGAGAGAAGGTTACCTGCACAATCCTGGAAGAATGATCTCCAAAACAGGGAAGCCCTCGCAGCTGGCTCACGTTGGTGATGGGGCCAGGCAGGGCCCTGAGCACTGAGGCAGCCCGGCGGAAGGAGATGAGACGACCCTGGCTGCCCTCAAAACCTGCAGCCTCTGCCAGGGTCTCCAGGGCCTCCTGGAAGGATGACACCCACGTCAAAGAGGGTCAGCAGCCTCGAGGCCTCATGTGGATTGCATCAATCCAAACAACGGTGAGAGCTAGCCAGACATGGAATGGATGGCTTGGGGAGTTAGTGGGCTTCTGGTCATCTTTGTTCAGTCATTTCAGGCGTGTCTGACTCTTCGTGACCCCACTTGGGGTTTTCTTGGCAAAGATACTGGAGTGGTTTGCCATTTCCTTCTCCAGATCATTTTACAGATGAGGAAACTGAGGCAAACAGGGTTAAGTGACTTGCCCAGGATCACATAGCTAGCAAGCATCTGAGGCCAGATTTGAACTCAGGAAGATGAGTCTTCCGGAATCTAGGCCCAACACATATCAAACAAAGGCTACTTATCTATAGTGAGAATTCTTTTTATTATCTTTTTTTTTTTTTAGGCAATTGGGGTTAAGTGACTTGCCCAGGGTCACACAGCTAGTAAGTGTCAAGTGTTTGGTCTGAGGCCGCATTTGAGCTCAGGTTCTCCTGACTTTAGGGCCGGTGTTCTATCCACTGTGCCACCTAGCTGCCCCCGAGAATTCTTTTTAGAGTGTGGGTTGTATTACATGGCTGTTGAAGTCATAGGTTCCCACATTTAGAGCCACAAAGGACCTCTGAGCTACATAGTACAACCCCCCCCCCAATTTTATTTTCAGTTCCAAATTCTCTCCCTCCTTATACCCCTCTCCCACCCATTAAGAAGACAAGAAACCCACACCAATTATACATAGCTACCAATTTCACAAAGGGAAAACTGAGAGTGAGACAGGGGAAGTGGCTTGCCCAGTGAACAGAGGTTTAGAACCCAAATCCATGGAACTTATGATCACTGTGTCATGCTGCCTCCAACCCAGAGCAGCAACTAAGGATGGGATGACTGGGTCTTTGCTCCAGGGTGCTGATGTCTAGAGGTATGCATTTCATCAATTCTCCCTACTCTTCTACACTCCAGAGGAACCCCCTCTCCCACAAAAAACTCCTAATTCTGGCTCTGCCTAATTTTGAAATCCTGTGAATACCAGGGGGTGCTCTTAGATCGTGAGCTCCTTGAGGGCAGGGATTGCATTTTGCCTTTCTTTGTATCCCTCGTGTTTAGCACAGTGCCAGGCACACAGTAGGTACTTAATAAATGTTTATCTATTGATTATTCCTAAACCTACTCTCTCTGAGCAACCAAACACCAAAGAAGGCAAATTCAGACTCCACAACTGTGGCCTAAATGCCACTAGTGTGTAAGACACTAGAGGAATGCTAAAATGTAAACGGGAATTAGTTCCTGCCTTCAGGAGGCTTAGAGTCTAGCAGAGACATATGACAACTGGTGAGAAGACCTGGATACACAGTAACACAAAGCTGTATTAGAAAAGTTCAAACATAAAGTGCCAGGCAAGATCTGGGGGGGGCTGGTTTTCACAGGGGGAGGGGTTCCGGAGGGCACAGAAATCAAGGAAATTTCCATGGAAGACAGCATTGGAGTTGGGCTTTAAAGGACATATCACCAAACAAGTGAAAAGGGAGGAAGGAGGGCACTTCAGGCACTGGGAACAGCATAGACAAAGGCATGAGGGTAGGACAGTTAAAGTCATCTTTCTGAATTTTGCCCAGGGAGTACAGAATGTGTTGAGAGGAATAATATGAAAGATAAAGCTGTTGGAACAAAAAGGTAGGTGCTGTTACCTACCTGAAGCAGCAGGCTGAGCCCCGCAGCAGAGAGGTAGGGAGATACCAGATTTGGAGGGCCAGGAAACGACCATACATACAGAGCTGGAAGAGACCTCTGAGGTCAAGTCCACCCCCCTCATTATACCAGTGAGGAAACGGAGGAACAGAGAAGCTAAATGACTTCAATTGTTGACCCTGGGCAAGTCACTTAGCATCTGTTTGCCTCAATTTCCTCAACTGCAAAAAAGGGATAATAACAGCAACCACCTAGCAGGTTGTGAGGATTGTAGAGCACTGAATACAGTGCCTAGTATGTAGTAGGTGCTATATACATGCTCATTCCCTTCTCTTCCCCTTGCCTAGTGGGGTCACACAGCTAGTAAGTATCTGAAGTAGGATTTGAACCCATATCTTTCTGACTCCAGGTCCAGCAGTCTATCCGCTGCCCTATTTAGCTGGTTCACATGAGGCAGTTTAGTTTGATGGCAGCACCAAGGATGGATTGGAGGGGATGTGTCAGTACTTGTGAGCCTGTTCCCTGGGGAGGTATACGGCCCGAGTCATTACCGTAAAGCACAGATTATGGTGGTTGAGGGGTGTGTGTCGCTGACACGCATAGGCTGGCAAAGAGCCCGGATCCACCTGGCTCCTCGTGGGTAAGGGGACCTGGGAAGAGATAGGGTAAGGGTGAGCAAGAGTAAGCATCACCACCTTCTGCTCAAAGATCAACACGATCTAGAGGAACAAAATAAAAAACTGCCATCTTCATGCCCTGTGGCACCCCCACACACTGTGAGGACTGTGCCCCCACTGTCATTATCCGGTGCCTACCCTTCCGAGCCAGCCACACCAAGGCCAGGCCTGTTCCCCAAAGGCATCAAAGAACGAGGGAAAGGACCCCTGTGGACAAAACTATTCATAGCAGCTCTTTCTGTGGTGGCAAAGAACTGGAAACTGAGGGAGGTGCCCATCCATTGGGGAATGAACGGCCAGACAAATTATGGCACATGAATGTGATGGAATGCTATTAGGCTGCAAGAAATGATGAAGGGGAGAGTTTCAGAGAAAGCTGGGAAGACTTGTATGAACTGATGCATGGAGGAGGGAGTACAACCAGGAGAACAATTTATCTAACATTTTAAAGACAACTAACCTTGGGAGATAAGAACTCTGGTCAATATGATAACCAACAGGGATTCTGTAGGATCAGTGATAAGCTCTGATCATCCCCCAGACTCAGCCCTCCCCGAAGGGTGACAGCCTCCAGGTGCAGAATGAGACCTGCGTTTTGGACATGGCCAGTGTGGAATGTTTGGCTTGACCAGGCATATCTGTTACAAAGACTTTATTTTTGGTCTTTTTTATCCTCTGTCCAGCACAGTGACGGTGTCTAGCAGACACTTAATACATTCTTGGTGGCCTGGGTAGAGGACAGAATCGTAGAGAACCACAAAGACTGATTTTGGGGAAGATGCCAGACCTCCCGTGGGTTGACAATTGAATCTTAATTCCAATGCCTTCACTCTATTGATACTTCCTATTTATGCTGAATATGTCTTATTTTTTACATAGTTGTTTACATGTTGCCTCCTCCATTAGAATGTGAGCTCCTTGAGGGCAGGGACTGTTTTTTGTCTTTCTTTATATCCCCCAGCACTTAACACAGTGCCTGGTACATATTGGTACTTAATAAATGTTTACTGATCAAATAAATTCAATTTAACATGCACTTACAGTCACAAAAACTGAAATGAAACAGTTTTAGCCCACAAGGAGCTTCCATTCTATGGAAGGGAAAAAATGCAAACAAATAAGTAAATAGACACTAAATAAATTAAAAAGTAGTGAGGGGTTGGGGGTGGGACAGGAGAGGCCTCTTAGAGGTGGTAGCTTTTGAGAAGAGTTTTTGAAGAGAGCTGGGAGTTCCAAAAGGGGTGTGTGTGTGTGGGGGGGGGTTGGACACGGACTGTGCCTTAAGGGCATGGCCACAGCAGGAAGACAAATTAGGCTGAAATGTACAAGGGTGGAAACACAGGCTGGATGGAGTCAGACTGTGAAGGGCTTTATATGGCAAACAGAGACGTGTGTTTTGTCCTAGAGGCCACAAGGAACTTGGTCATGCTTAAATTCTGAAGACTGAGGCCAGCTCTCTGGCAATCTACTAACACTGAGCACTGCCAAGAGAGGATCAACCTCCTGGCAAAGGCCACAGTCCCACATGCTCCTTCTCCAAGGTCCCCGTCTGAAGGGGCTTCCACAGCATCTCCTGGGGTGGTCCTCCCTCCAGGGCCTAGCTCACCCTCAGGCAGTGTCGGCCTTCCACTGGCACAGGTTTCCCCTGAGCCATGCTCTCGGTGAACCAGCTGATATTCAACATCAGGGGCCTCTCAAGGCTCCCGGAGTCTCCTAAAACACGATCCAGCCAGCCAGATGATTCTACTGCTGTGTTCCCCTCCATCACCACATGGGTCACTTCTGGGCTGGGTCCACATAGAACAAGATAGAGAAGACAGTTAAAGGGGGAAACTTGCCCAGGCCAGGACCATCCTACTCTCCCCAGAAACAGAACTTGCAGTAGCTGCAGCCTCTCTTAAGTTCCCAGGTCCCTCCCACCTCAGCTGTTCAGAGGCTGCTAGGACGGGGAGACCACACGTAGTTCACTGCACCCTAGGGAAATCCCTTGCCTTGGTCACCCTTGCCTCTGGGTGCCCCCTCCTGCGCACATCCTCTTCTGCTATTTTTTTTTTCTGGGTTCTCTAACCTACAGGAAAACCTCACTCAAAATAACTGCCTCACAGGAAGCCCAACACCACGCGCAGCCAGGCACGACTCTTCCTTGGTGCTAGTTTCCGAAGAGATCAAAGGCTTCTGGAGGCATTTTCCCATGCTCAGGAGATGGGGTCACTCAGAGGTACTTGAGTCAGTGATTCAGGCAAGGCAGAGGGGGTAAGAAGCAGGGCACAGAGGACAGAGAGGGGCATCCTTGCAGTGCTCCTCTGTGCCTTTTCCTTCTGCACCCCTCCTACCCTGGGCTCCCCGTCCATCACCTGTAAGTCTGGTCCACGCGGAAGCCCTTGGCCCGGGCCAGCCCTGTGAGGAAAGCCCGGCGGCTCCGGCCCATGTGCCGCTCGGCCAGGTAGATGGTGACCCCCGGGAAGCGGAGCGGGGCTGGGGAGGGGGCTGCGGCTCCCCCGGCCCCAGCCTCCTCCCCTCGGCCTGGGCCCCGTCTTTTTTTGGGGGGCACCAAGGCCATGCCGGGGGCGGGGCAGAGGGAAGAAAACTCTCTGTTGCCGGACAGTCGGAAAGGGAGGGAGGAAGCCGGTTCCGGAAAGACTGGGCAGCTGCCCTTATGCAAATCAAGCCCTGCGAGGCTCCGCCCCACCGCGAACGCAGGCGCCTAAGAGGGCAACGAGGCCACGCCCTGGGCTCCACCCCCTCGTAGATACCACTGCCCTAGGCTCCACCCCGTCCCGTGGGGCTGAAGGGCGGTGAGCTGGCGACAACCCGGAGCAAAGGCGTGGAGAGGAGAAGCAGAGAGAAGTGAAGTCGTCTTAGTGAAGCGGCAGAGGCACCCCCCCCTCCCGCCCCGCCCCAGTGCTCCCTGTGCATCTCAGCCTAATCTCGGCCCACAGACCCAGGGGCCAGGATGACCCCTTTCTTCATCCCTAGTGGATTGTAGGACTCAAGGCGGGGGTGGGGTGGATGTTAGAACCGTGACAAATAATAACCGTGACAAATACTGCGCTTTAAGGTTGTTTACAAAGTGCTTTCTGTCGGTTACCTAGTTTCCTCCAAGGCTCAGCTGCATCGGCACCTGTTACCGATAGCCCATCCCCTACCCCACCCCCCCAAACTGCTAGTACCCTCCTTCTAAAACTACCTATTGGGATAGCCCCTGGGCCTCAGTTTCCTCGTCCGTGAAATGAGGGAGTTGGCCCAAGCTACTCCGATCAAGCTCGGAATCTATCCCCCACACACGTAACACGGGTAGATTCTAAATTCTTGAGGGTAGGGATTGTTTCATTTTTACCTAAATCAACACTTAGGTCCGGATTAGTGAGAAAAATGAATCCTGTGACGAGATCCATTACTCGAACCTGCCGTGAAAATTTCTTTTGAGCTAAAGCCAGGGGTGTGCGGGTGAATAGTTAACACCCCGGGCTGGAAGCAGGGAGTGAGGTGGGGAATGCGCTCGAGACATATCTTTAAGTCTAATCTTCATTATTCCCACTTTGCCTTTTAGGATCCCTGACTTTCTTCCAGGTTCAGCCCAAACGTCCCTTCCCACAGGAAGCTTCTGCTGATCCCCCCCCCCGAAATTATTTCACATGTTTTGTATTTAATTTTCTATGTACATGTTTCCCTGCAATAAAACACAAAGTCCTTGAGAGAAGGGACCGTTTCATTTCTGCCTTTGCATCCCTGGTGTTTATAGTAAGTGCTTAATGAATGCTGGTTGAACTGAACAAGCTTGAAGGAACTGTGGCAATCTGAGAGAAGATAGTGCATTCCGGGCAGGAGACACAGCCCCAGAGAAGGCGAGGAGAAGGGAGGAGGGAATGTCACGTAGGGGAACAGCCAGGCAGCAACTTAGCTACACCTGCCTCCTGTGGTCTGCCTCACCCATCCCGAGTTTATTCTCTTCCATGAACTCTGTGTTCCAGCCTGTTCCAGCTGTTCCCTGTACATGACATTCCACATGGCAAATAGAGACATTTATGTTTTATCCTAGAGTCGAGAGGGGGCCATTGGAGTTTCTTTTGCAAGAGAATGAGGAAGTCAGAAATTACACTTTTAGGACTATTAATTAGGTAGCTAGCGGAGTGCAGGGAGGCCTAGAGAAGGGGAGAGGCTGGAGGGAGGGAGGGAAGCGATGGCAAGAGTTCAGGGAGAATGGAATCCTGGCTTTGCCATTTTGTCAGTCAATAAACATTTATTAGTTGTCTACTATGTGCCAGGCACTATGTTAAGTGCTGAAGATGCAAAGAGAGGTAAAAGACAGTCCTTGTCCTCCAGGAGCTCACAGGCTCACACTTGTGAGCTCACCTGTGTAACCTTGGCTAAGTCCCTTAACTTCCTTGGGCCTCAGTTTCTTTATCTGAAAATGTGGAAGTTATACTATATGATCCTGAAGATCCCTTTCAGACCTAAGCCTGTGAGCCCATGATTCCATTAACTATGACTGCAAGTCCAGACTCTTAGCTTCCAGGCCCAGTCACTTACCGTTCTTGGGTAAGTTCCCTCGTGTAAAATGAGGGGGTTAGACAAGATGATTTCCAAGACCACCCTTCAAGTCCTGATTGCAAAGGGGGACCTCTGTGAACCCCACCACAGAAGGGAAGGGATAAACAGCTGCAGCTTTGTCACCTCCCAGCGGGGGGGGGGGCACCTTACTCTGTCATTTCTTTTTTTGTTAAGGCAATTGGGGTTAAGTGACTTGCCCAAGGTCACACAGCTAGTAAGGGTCAAGTGTTTGGTCTGAGGCTGGATTTGAACTCAGGTCCTCCTGACTTCAGGACCGGTGCTCTATCCACTGCACCACCTAGCTGCCCCCTTACTCTATTATTTCTTAGCCCTTGACCATCATCATAATGATCATCATAATCAAGCCAATTGTTTGTAGAATGTTTTTCCTGGAAAAGGCAAGGAGATGTGTGCCTCTATGTGTCAAGTTTATATAGAGAATACTAATATTACTTGCTGCCCCTTTCCCTCTCAGGGTTGTCTTGCCCAAGGTCACACAGCTAGTAAGTATCAGAGGACGGTTTTGAACTCAGGTCTTCCTGACTCCAGGGCTGGTGCTCTATCCACTGTGCCACCTGGCTGCTCCTTGCTACCCTTTTCAATGGATGATATTTCATGCAGAGTGTTTACAAGTGAAAATTTTGTTTATTTAATGCCAGGGTGGAGATGTCAAGACAGTTTAATTGGGGAGGAGGGAATTAGATTTGGGGCATAGGCCCAGAAAGACCCACAGATGTAAACACACACAGACAAGAAATTCTGCAAGTCTAAATAAGACCAATCACCAGCCAACCTCCTTGGGGTACCTTCTGGCTCTAAATACTGTAATTCACACAGATCCAATTCCTATCATCTTGACTTCTCTTCTTCTTCTTCTTCTCTTCCCCCCTTACCACTACCCCCCTCAGACAGTGGCTTCTCAATTCTGGACCCACTGTCCTGAGACCCATTGAACCTCACTGCTAGCATTTTATCCACTCCATTGGCAAAGTCACTGACAGAAAACCTTGTGGCACTCATAACTGAATGTCGTCGTGATGGATGTATACCCAGCTAACTGATTTCTGAGCCATTTCTGTCTCATCAGGTGCCCAGAGAAAGATGACGCTGAAGTTTATAACACCAGAATTGTGTTATCCCAAACACATGGGTTTTCCTCATTCGTGTGTTTCCCTGCTAGGTATCTCCAGGTTTCTGTCCACTTTTTTTCTCACAAATAGTCAGCAAACTGGTGGGATAATGTTATCTAGGTTTATAAGTGGACAATGATACATTTATTATTTGTGTTTGCCTAATATGAATTGTTGCTGCTTTCACCTTATTAAGTAAATGGTTATGTTAAAGATCTAATGTGTCACCTTTGTGAGAAACTGGATTTGGGCAAATAGAAGTGCTCTGATTGAGGCTTGAGAGAAATGCTGGTGAGGAGAGAGTGGATTCTCTCACAACAGGGTTATCCATAGTTGAGTGTAGACACACAGTGATCCTTTTTCTGAGAAATTAGACCTGCCAATGTGAGAGCAGGTTGTGGTGAATGAACCAGATCAGAGAGTGAGTTTGCAACTTGTTCAGACCTACCAAAACTTGAAGTCCCCTGGCATAGCCTTTGAGAGCCCAGGGTCACCTCCATACCATGTTAAAGAACTAGGAAGCTAAATGATACAGTGGATGGAGGTCACAACAGCTAGTAAATGTTAGATTTGGCAAGTGACTTGAGAACCTTGTCAGGTAGATTGGATGGCAAACCATTGGTGGAATCACAAGTAGATGGGCTGCAGGTGTAAGCTAGCAGGTACTACTCAGCTGTGGGGCTCAGAGGCCAAACAGCTAAGGATAAATGGTCCCAGCTGTGAAGATCTGGGGAGCTCTTGGGCAGGAAGACAAACTGTCTTTCTGACCTGGCCTGTGGCCAATGATGGTTAGGTCTCCTGTTACCCCAGAGCACAGTAGTGAGGTTGGCTTGGCCATGGCAGGAATGTGGACACAAGGGAGGGACACAGGATGCCTGGGTTATGTCTGAGATCTGCCTGGATATATTTAGGAAGGCTTTAGCAGCCCACTGAGTGCCTTTCTGTCCCCTCTCCTCTCTCATCCCCCATGTGCATGCCAGGTCTATACTATCTCCATATTCCTGGGTTCCCACATACAAAAAGGCCCTGCTTTGTAAAATTATAAAATCCAGGTGGCCTGTCTGAAATCTGGGAGGGCTTCTGGGCCCTTAGTATCATACCTGGGATTGTACAAGGCACTGTAAGGGGAGACAAGGTTCCAAATTGATTCCAAATCCATCATCTGATCCTTTCCCTAGCTAGAACCATGACTCTATGCTTCCATTTGAAGCTCAAAGTAGTTCTGCAAGATAGGAAGAAGAGTTTTTTATTATCTCCATTTTATAGACTGGGAGACTAAGATTCAGGGTGGGGTAGGGGGACGTGATTTGCCCTGAATTGAAAAGGAGGTTAGCAGTCAAACCAAGGCTAGGCATGGTAGGGATCCCTGGAATACAGGTGGTTGCGATAGAAGGGGGCGTTGGGATCTAGTGTGTTTTAGAACATAGTCTGATGCTGAGCAGAACCAGGAGAATGTTGTACTCAGTAACAGCCACATTGTGTGGTGACTAATATTGACAGACTTAGCCCTTCTCAGCAATACAAAGATCTAAGACATCTCCAAAGGCCTCATGATAGAAAATGCTATCCACATTCAGAGAAAGAACTATGGAGTTTGAATTTGCTATTTTTTTCTTCTATTGTATTTTGTTTCCTCTTTCTGGTGGTTCCTCCTATTGGTTCTAATTCTTCTTTACAACATCACTAATGGGAAAATATGTTTAATAGGAATGTATATGTAAAGCCTATATCAGATTGCTCACCATCTTGGGGAGGGAGGTGGGGAAGGAGGGGGAGAAAAATTTAAAACTCAAAAGCTCACGGAAGTGATTGTTGATAAAGCAAAATAAGGCCACGATGAAAGAAAAAGAACATAGGCTATAGAATGTTCTAGCTAGTTGTTTGTCTTTCCTTTTTTCAGAGGACCAATGACATCATGAGTAATGTCTTGACTTGCGTGTGAATTGGATTTTAAGTGAGTCAGAATTGCACAAACTCATTGTCCTCACCCCTTTCTTCCAGAGTCGTCGAAGCCCGGTGGCAAGACAAAAGTCAGGACGACTGGCGATGGCCCAGGATGCAGTAGATGACCTTGGCATCTTTGATGTCTAACCAAGCTCGAAGCGCTCCACAGAGCCTACTTTAGCCACATTCCTGACCATTGAAACAAATTGTTCTCATCCACCCATTCCACTGGGGGAAGTCTTCTCATGCTTGGAGGAGACACTTCCCAACTCACCAATCGGTTTGTGGTCTGTTAGTTACCTCAACCTGGTTTGTCTGCTGAGCCGTTTCCTGGGGTGTGGCTGCTGTGTTTGCTATAGATTCTTGGAGCCACAGCTGAGAGTTGGGTGAAGGTGGCACTAAAGGTGGATGAGCAGCCCTGAAAAGGATTTAGTATGCCCTTGCGCCAGAGGTGCCAGTCCTCCAGGAATACCCACATGTGTACATGATCCCTGCTGGCACATCTCTAACAGGAGGTCATCCAGCCTTTGCTTAACCACTTCTGGTAATGGGGAGATTACTACATCTTTTTTGGGGCACAATTCATTATTTATTCATTTTTAACATTCATTAAAAAAATTTTTGAGTTCCAAATTATCCCTCCTTCCAGCTCCCCTCCCATTGAGAAGGCAAGCAATGTGATATCAATTCTACATGTGAAATCATTCAAAACTTATTTCCATATTGGTCACTTTGCAAAAAAAAAAGAAAGAAAGAAAGTTAAAAAAGCATGTCTCCATCTGCATCCAGATTCCATTAGTTCTCTCTCTGGAGGTAGATAGCATTTTTTGTTATGGGTCCTTTAGAATTATTTTGGATAGGTTCCCTACATCTTGAAGTTCCCTACATCTACTTCACTGTTAGGTAGCCATGGTTCTTAGAAAGTTCTTTATAGTGACCAATTATCTACCTCCTAAAACTTTCATCCGTTGGCCTGACTTTTATGACCAAGGAAAACTGGGAGGGCAAAACCAGTTGATAGCAGGGATTGGTGAGTGGGTGCAAATTGGCAAAATGTGTTGGTGCAAGGTATGATATGGCTGTGGAGTTGTTGAGGATGGTTTCCAATTCCCTCACTATCTTAGTCTCTCTCCTTTGCATGTGCTCCAGTGAGCTAAAGTTCCTCCTGGAAATGTGATACCCAGAAATGGGCACAGAATTCCAGAGGGGGTCTGACTGAATAACATGTTGTGTTAGAATGGAAGTCCATTTCCCTTCTGTGGTTCTCAACTGTCTTCTCCCTCCCTCTGACACTCATTGCCTGTAGGGACTCGATCTTTTCTCTTCTCCCTGAAGCACTAGAAGAGGGGCTGAATTTTATCCACCTGGACTGGCTCTCAGGAGACACAGGTGTGAAGAGTCTTTGTTTTCAGTGTGAGTTCAGGGGCTATATTTTTGTTGCCTTCTGCTTGGACCACAGTGTGTTCAGGGATGGAACTGAGAAGACAGGATACCTGGAAACACTGTACTGGAGCTGGCTAGCTACTTTCTAAGGGGACCTTGACTAGCATAGGCTGAGCATGGGGCAAAAGCTAGATGACACGCTGGACAGTTCCATGGGGAGATGGGCACTTTATTTCAGGGACCTGAAGGGAGGGTTAATACCAACCCAGGTGGAGAACATGGGACTGAGGGTTTATGGAGAGAGACGAGGAGGGTGCAGATAGATGGGGAGTGAGGAATCAGTTCCTGGAGTAAGCACAAGACTAGGGGCATGGACACCAGGGATTGGCATAGAGGCCTGCAGGCTGAACCCTCCAGAGGCCAGGGGAGGCTGGGCTCTGCCTGACAATAGATGGTTTCTTCTCTTTAGCCTGGAAAATAAAGATTCCCATTCTTGTCACATCATCAGATTTGCTCACTTTTCCTCCCACACACCTTTCCCAGGAGACTACTTCTCTCCACCCTCTCCCTCCACCCCAGGGTTGAACCAGACAAAAAGATCTGAGGGAGGGGCAGCTAGCTGGAGCAGTGGATAGAGCACTGGCCCTGGAGTCAGGAGGACCTGAGTTCAAATGCAGCCTCAGACACATAATACTTACTAGCTGTGTGACTCTGGGCAAGTCACTTAACCCCAATTGCCTCACCAAAAAAAAAAAATATCTGAGGGAAGGAATTGCCTTCACTTCTTGGGTCCTCTGTTTGGGTCCCTCTGGGCAGGGCCCAAGTGTCTCATGGACAGACCCTAGAGAAGACCCAGGCATTTTGGCCACTACAGCCTTTGCCTCGGCCAAAGAGCCCCAATTCTCATGGTCTCTAGGTATAATTGGTCCATTTAGGGCTCCAGATTTTCTCTCTCTTCATCTGGAGAGAAGAGATGGTCATGGAGTCCAAGGTGAGCTCAACCGCATAGGAGAGATCCCTGAGCCAGGGAGTAGGGAATCCTTCCAGCCCTGAACATAGGCCATTTGTATAAATGGCATCCCCTACACATCCCCTCACCCCTCCCAAGGCCAGGTAAGGGAAAAAAATAGCCACGGTTGCCGAAGTTTGTCTTCCCCCCTTCCCCTTCTCCCCCATTTCCCTGCTTCTCTCACCTCCTTATTCCTTGCCCCTGAGCTCAGTGACCTCATGCAACCCTTTGGCTGCCTAAACATTGCTGATCCCCCCGTGAAGCAGCCCAGGCTCCCTGCATAGGGCCCCGATTTCCACCTTCAAGCCACAGATCCTCAGTGGGTCTCTGTGTGCATGGGCCAGGGGCTGCCCTGAGCCCCAACAAGCCTTACCCCAAAGGATGCACTTTCCAATGCACTGAAGCTTGGAGTGGAAGTTGTTGCTGCTGCCCCCGCACCCTCCATAGATGAAGGGTTCACACTTTTGGGATGTCTTGTTAAAGAACCAGCGCAGGAAGTAGCCCCGACATAAGCCTTGGTCCTCTGCAGCCTTGCACTGACCTGAAGGGAGAGCAGGGGAATTCAGGGGGCCATGGAAGTGGCAGGTGAGACATCTGCAGGTGAGCTTACAGAGATCATCTAACTCGATTCATTCATTCTAAAGATGAAGAATAGAAGCTCAGAAAGGATGCAAGCACACGTGGCCTTGAGGCTGCAAGTGCCCCACTCCTGGATAAGAGATTTCAAGGCCACCTAACTACCGAGTCACAGGGCCAGGCAAGACTGAAAAGCAGGTCCTCTGGTCCCCCAATCCAGAGTGTCTGAAGTATTCCATTGCAGGGTTCGCTCAGCCCCAACCTGGTTACCCCAGACACCTGAAAATGGTGCCCCACTCTGCTCTAAGGAATACTTATGTATGGGGTTGATATACGGTTTCCACCAGACATTGATCCCTGATGGTTGATTGCCAATCCCTGCTAAAGTAGGCTCTGCTAAAAGCCCCCTCTTAGGAGATTGCATTTTTGATAGGGAACTCTGGAAAATGGAAATTTTGTAGATACAGGGAGTTGTTACAATGAGATAGGAAGGATGAACACAGAATGTCAAAAAAGAGAAAATGGAACATCATAGCTGGAAGGAACATTAGAAGTTAAGTAGTCCAGATCATTGGTTTTATAGATTAGGGCAAGTGGGGCCCAGAGAGGCTAAGTGACTTATGTATTCAGATAACAGTGAGTTAGGGCCAGAGCTGGGACTTAAATCCTGTTCCTTGGCTTCTTCTCATCCAGTGCTCTTTTACCGGCACCCTGCCATCCTGGGGAGACTGTCCAAAGGGATATTCCAGGGGCATAACAAATATTGGGGGAGATTATTTGGGCATAGGGCTCAGCATCCCTTACATTAGAAGCATCAAACTCATGGCCAGATGAGGCCTGCACTCTCGAGTGCAACTAAAAACCAGATTAAATCAATAAAATCAATAGGCAAATACATATATTTATAATATATAAGCATATAATATAAAAATGACATACAATATATAAATGTATTATATAAATATATCTTTACATGTTATATATAAATACATAAATTAATAAATTAAAATATAATATGGAATAAATAATGTTAATTTTTGATTTTCCAAATCAATATGTGGCCTTCAGGGATCATTGAGTTTGACAATTAACATCAAATGTTGTAGCTTACTTAAAATAATAATAATAATAACAACAAGACATTCACATAACATTTCAAGGTTTGCAAAACACTTTACATATATAATCTCAATTGACCCTCAAAATGGTACTGAGGGTGGGACTATAGGAATTATTGTATCTGTGGGTATTATATTCTTTGCAAAGGAAAGGAAATGGTGGCTCAGGTTACACACCTTACCTGTGGTCAAACAGCTCACAAATCTCAGAAGTGGGATTTAAATTGAGGTGTTTCTTGACTCCAAGCCCATCATTCTTATATGCTAAGATTCTGCATCTCTTGGTAAGACTCCTTGATTTTTTTTTTTTTAGAGAGGATGGGGTTGAGGGGATGGAGTGTGGAAAGGAGCATGCAGGGGAGGGATGTTAGGAGAAATCCCTGCTCTTTAAAGAGTCATGGAAAGTCAGAACTGAAGGAGCCTTCGGGGATCATTTGATCCAACCCAGGGGTGGGGAACCTGGAGCCTCGAGGCCTCACGTGGCTCTCTAGGTCCTCAAGTGCGGCTCTTTGACTGAATGTCACAGAACAAAGGGGGGAAGTGGCCTTGAAGCTGCAGGCTCCCCACCCCTAGTGCAACCCATTCATTGTATATAGGAGGAAACTGAAGGACAGAGAGAAATGTCATGCCTGCCAAAGACACACAGGAGCCACAATCTGGATATTGAGTCCAGGTTGCCTAAATCTTTTTCTATGGAACCACAAGCTCATCAGGGAAGTAGATGAAGTTTGAATCTTTTTTTTTTTTTGGGTCTTGTCAGAGATAGGTCATACCATTCCCAGGGTCCCAGAAATTGTAGTTGCCTGTGCGTGCTATATGTATCATATAGTGGTTTCCTAGTGTGTGTTTGAGCTAATGGGACAATTGACCATGTGAACCCAGGCTACTTATTCATGATGCCTTCGGTGTAGCCCTGCTCTTTTAAGTCCAAGCTTTGGTGGGGAATGTCCAATATGGAGATCCTATAGCTCCCAGGACAGTGGGGGGTGGGCGGCAGAGGTCAAGGATGAGAGGGGTTTTTGTGAGAGGATGCCTCAAAAGGCTAAAACTATCTCTTGGATCCATGTATCTCCCTTGTCTGGCATCTTGGTCCACCCTGAGGCCCCAGACTGTCCCTTTAGTAGAATTACTCTTGAGATTCCAGCATTAAACAGAGGGCAAAAGACCACCCATCCTACTTCTTCCAAGAAGCCAAACCAGAGCCAATAGGAAGGGAGCTTAGAGATGGCCCCAGTTTAGCTTTCCTGGGCTGGAAGAATGACTCATTGTGACTTTTTCTTGGCTTTCCCAAGAATTTGGTACAGCCATTTTTTTTTAAAGTTGCAGAGGAGGCATATTGGGCAAGCTGGGCAAAAATGTTGACTCTCAGTCCACCCTCATGACTCTGTCTTCCTGTAAGAGACTTGGGTGTGGGAAAGCATTATTTTTGGTGATTCTGGTGAAGGTGAGAACCTCTTCCCTTCTCTCATTCCTCACTCATGTTGCTTCCCCCCCACCCCCGGCAAAGATTTTCAGATTCAGTTTCTTAGGATAGGCTGTCTAGTTTGCTCAATCCTAGGACAGGGTGGGAAGGAAGAGTTTGATAGGGTGATGGAATCCCACCTGGAGAGACAGACCCTTCTGGGAGTCCAGCTTCTAGAATCACTCAGGTCCCTCCCTGTGTCCAATCTCCTCAGGCATATGTTCCCCACACCCACCTGATGTAGCCTTCAGATCTGAGCAGAAAGTGAAGAGCAGCACCAGGAGGGTGAGAGGTACCCAGGGTCTCATGGTGTCACTCTACAGAAACGTGGAACCTAGAGAGCGAACTTGTACCCTCTCCTGAGGCCCATGAAGATAAGACTGGGAGCAAGAGAGGATCTCAGAAGAACAAAGGCAGGGCATGGGGTGTTGACCCATAGCCAACCCCACAATGATCCATCTCCCTGATGCTGCCCCAGGGTCAGAACCCCTAGGGAGCACACAAACAGACACTGAGTTCTCTGGAACAGGCTGTTCATCCATAAGAGGTCATGCTCTTGCCATACCCCTTTTGGAACTTAATCTGATCTAGCATCCCAACGTTGGCCACCACAAGGATCTGGGACTCCCATCTGGGGTCTTAAACATACCAGTTCAATAAATATCCATTGAATCAATAAGTGAGCAATGGCAGTATGTTCTCAGCTCCGTTATTTCAGAATGAATAAAAAGAGATGAAAAAGCATTTATTAAGCATTTACTGTATGCCAGGTACTGTGCCAAATGCTGAAGAAACAAATAGAAGTGAGCAAAACTGTCTTTGACCTTAAAGAGAATGTAAGCATTCTTATAGGGAAAGACAACACAGAGTGGAGTGATTGCCAAGAAGGAGGACTGAAGCCACTAGGCAAATGGTCGACTTATTCTTTTCAGAAAAGATCACCATGATTTGACTGCTGCTATCTGAGCTAAAGTCAGAAAGGGAGAGAGGAAGGTAAAGATCCATGCGTGGCAAGGAGATGGCTGGGAAGTGGTGGCCGGCTTGAGATGGGCAAGATAAAATAATCATCACTGATAGATCAAGGCCCAGAGTCACAGGGGTGGGAAAAATGTAATTTCTTTACTAGAGTTTTATTTTGAGTTCCATCCCACCTCATTCCATCCCATCTCATCCCGCCCCACTCCATCCTCTTTCATTCCATCCCATCACCTTCCATTTTATTCAGCCCCATTCCATTCTGTTGCTATTGTTCAGGGAATGATACATGCAGATTGATATTAAAAAGGGGACGGATGCCACTCAACCTGAGGGAAGCTGTTGACTCTTCCAAAACTACTACAACTTTAAAGAAAGCTGAACTGGGACCACAGGAAGAGGCAGAACTGGGAACATGCATTCAATTTATTCAACAAGTATTTATTAGGCTCCTACTGATTATAGAAGCAGTCTCCATTTTAAAATAGATTTTTTTAAAAAGTCACTATTACTTCCAAATAATTCCCTCTCATAGATTTCTCCCTTGTACACATAAAAGACTTCCCTTTTTGTGCCCAGATCTCCTACCATGGAAGTACCTGGCTTCCCTGAGTTCCCTTATCATATGGGGAAGAGTAGCCTATTGTGGCTATGAAACCAATCAAAGGAGTCTACTCCTCTTATGTGATATAGGAACTTAGGGATACCAGGTGCCTCCAGAGTAGGAGATCTAGCCATGAACAGGCAAGTTCCCTTATATGTATGAGAAATTAAAGTAAGCAAAACAAACCTTGTTGTCAACATGTTGACACATTGACAACACATGCCTGATTCAGTACATGTAGTCCCCTACTTTACTCCTGGGAGGGGGAAAGGGTGTTTTGTCATCAGTCCTCTGGAATTAAGATTTGTTGTTGTGTTGATCTGAGTTTTGATGCCTTTTAGTGACAGTTTCCTTTCTCTTGGTGGGTCCATTGTGTCTATTGTCCTGCTTCTGCATCAGTTCATACAAATCATCTCAAGTTTCTCTGAATTCTGTATCTCTACCATTTCTTGCATTCATAGAATACAATTTGTTCACCCACCCCCAAACTGATAGGCATTCTTGATTTGCTTCCACTTCTTTGCAGACCCTATAAAACAGATCAAGAAGGATGGAGAAGCTGAGTGAAGTGAGCAGAACCAGGTGAACAGTAACAATATTATGTGATGATCAACTTTAATGGACTTGGCTCTTCTCAGAAATGCAATGATCTAAGACAATTCCAAAAGACTCATGATAGAAAATACTATCCACATCCAGAGAAAAATCTATGAAGTCTAAATGCAGATTGAAGCATACTATTTTCACTTTTTTCTTTCTCTTGGTTTTTCCCTTTTGTTCTGATTCTTCTTCCTCAACATGACTAATGTGGAACTATGTTTAATATGATTGTGCATATATAACTTATATCAGATTGCTTGCCATCTTGGGGAGGGAGGGAGAGAAAAGTGTGGAACTCAAAATCTTATAAAGGTGAATGTTGAAAAATGTTGGAAAAAAATAAAATACTATTAAAAAAAAAAGGATGGAGAGGATGAAAAACTCAGGCTGCAAAGGTGGTGAACTTGGCCACTAGATGGAGGAGTCCAGGCCCAGGTATTTTCTATGTAGGACTGATCTAAGTTGGGCCAGCTTGGATTCTGAATCTGCTATATACCTGACACTGCCCACATGTATACCTTGTGACCTGATGATTGCTGCAAAAAATATAGACTAAACTTGTAATGAATTAAATCATTTGATCTTCAAGGTAACTGAGTCAAGAATGTGACATTGCCGGTTCATTAAGAGGGGCTGTATAGGAGATGAAAGTGGGTGTGTTTTTTAGGTCTAATCTCTCATTAGGAGGAGGCTCAACCCCTTGGGTTGTTACAGCAAAGGTTGAGATTGTGGATCAGATCAAGACCCTAAGGGGGAAAGGAAGAACATGACCTGTGATGGATGGACAGCCTGTCCTGGGGGACTTTTTGTCTTCCTTTGCATGCCCCATTTGATTTTCACCCTCAGGCACCAACCGCTCTGCCAAGAAGGCAGGCCATCAAGGGGCCAGCTGTGAGGCAAGTTGCCTTCCCCTGCCTTTACTCTTCTTTCCCCTATCCCAAGAGGACCCCCATGGGCTGAGGGTATAGATGTCTGCTCCAGGCTGGACCTTTCTATAAAGTGGCATCATGAGATTCTGGGCATTCCCTCATCTTCTTGGTGCTCCTCCTCCTCTTCTCAGAGATAAGGAGGTCTGCATCAGAGAAGGATGGGTATAGGGAATGTGTGCTTTAGGAGGAGGCTGGGCACCAAGTGGGGAGGGAATGGTTGGGTCAACCTGGAGGTTGGACTCCTTGGAGGGCCAAGAGGGTCCATCTTTCCAGATGAGGAGTCCATCACCCCCAGAAAATTCTCCTTCCCACAGGGTGCTGCTACTGAGCTGATCAGACAACTTGCTCCACAAGGGATGCTGGATCTTAGATTCTTTGGGGTAGGGGGAGGTTATGACAAGGGAGGGAAGAGAAAGTGGTTCTATCACCTTCACCAGTATCACCCACCTCAGAACCCTCAGAAGAACCCTTTTTGCACCCAGATGTTAGTTAATGGATTGCCTGTGTTCCTGGATGGAGTTTCTGGCCTATTACAGCCAAATTTGTCCACTGGGCCCATCACCACATTTGCTATATGGGAGATACTTACTATTTTCTTGTGGAATAGAATAAAAGGAATGGAGTGAACTGGGATAAAATTAATTCTATGTAGTGGAATATTGTTAGGTCTTGTTCAACTTTTTGTGACCCCGTGCACCATCTTGTCGGTGGGGTTTTCTTGGCAAAGATATAGGAGTGGGTTGCCATTTCCTTTCCATCCTTGCCACCCTGCTGTGCACATAGGCTTTTCAACATCCTTTCTAAATGTGTTTCCTAGAAACAAGCAAGATACTCCACATGAAGTCTTACATAGGACTGAATATAGTAGATCTGCCACTTCCCTCCTTCTGAAGTCAACACCCCCCAAGACTATGGTATCTTTTTTTTTTGACCACCATCTTGCCCTGTTGATTCATATAGAGCTTGCAGTCCATTAAAACTCTCAGATCTTTTCAATAGGAACTGTAGTCTAGCCACATTTCCCTCATCCTATACTTACGAAGTTTATTCTATTTTGCCCGTTAATCTTTACATTTATTCCTATTAAATTCCATCTGATTACATTTAATCCTTCATTCTAGTCTGTAGAGATCTTTTGGCTCCTGAATGTCATCCAGTTTGTTAGCTGCCTCTCTTAGATTCATCCTTTCCCTTTCCCTTCCCTGCCTCTCTCTCTCCTTTCCTTTCTTTGGAGTCTATCACTTGGGACTCAAGTAGTCTCTCCTTTGAACTTACAATGAGGAGGACAGGATACCTCTCTTACTTCCCCCAAGAACAATAATGGTGCATGTACATGGCAATGAGACCATGTGCTTGACCTGGACCTCAAGTCCTTTGATGCCTCTTCTGATCTGAGGCAGCTAGAGGAAGCAGCAGATAGAGTGTTAGACTTGGAATCAGGAAGACCTGGATTAGAACACTGCCTCAGATACTTACTAGTTGTGTGACCCTGGGCAAATGAAAAACTTCTCTCAGCCTGAGTTTCTGTATTTATGAAATGGAGATAACTGCACCAATCTCCCAGCATGGTTGTGAGGATCAAATGAGATAGCATATGTTAAGTGTTTTGCCAACTTTAAAGTGCTACATAAATGATAACTATTTGTGTTTCTTTTTCTGAGTACAGGAGACCAAAAAAGAATAGTTAGGTGGACATTCTAGGCTTGGTGGCTATCTCATGAGTTTGAGAATTCAGGTTCTCCTGGATTGAGGTACTGGTTGATCCACTGGGGATAATCTCCACAACAATTTGTCAGAGGGGAAGTCACAACCACCGAGGATACAACCCATTAAAAGGCTAAGATGGCACGAATCATGCCTTTACTTGCCAGGAGACCCAGACTTGTAAGTTGTGCAGACAGCACAGGCTACAGAGGAAAATGAAATATCTGTTCAACAGTTGCATAGCTCTTCCAGAATTTTTTTTTTAACCAGAATGGTGGGTTACTGTTAGCATGTTTTAAATAGTTGTCAATGAATGTTTATCAATATTTTATGCATGAATCTTTTGTATTTTAAGCATTTCTTCTTGGTAGAGGAAATAAATAGCTATCCTATTTTATATACTGAGAGATTTTGTAGAAGGAATTTTGTCATACCCTTTTGGGGGAGACCCCAGACATAAATTATACCTAAGCTCTATTTAAAAGATTTTCCATGGGGCTCTGGGGTGAGTCTAGGGGCAAAATTTACCAGAGAGTTCAAAGAAAAGCTAATCTCCTCTCTTTTGGGTCAACCTTCTCCTCAGGAATTAACCCAGTCCACTTGAGCCCAGAACTATGCCCCCCACCCCACCCCAGGAAAGGGGCACCCCTTCTGCTGAGAGTGACGCTAACAGTGCTAGTCTCCCAAGTAGCTCGTCACTCTTAAGGAAACCTGGAATCTCAAGCCTTGCTCTTCCCCCTATTCTTTCTCACTGCCCCCCTCCCCAGTCTTCTGAGCTGGGGGAGGTGTATTCAACCATAGTATTGATAGGGAATTACTTCAAGCTTTTTTTGTGTGTGAGGCAAGTGGAGTTAAGTGACTTGCCCAGAGTCACATAGCTAGAGAGTGTTATGTGTTTGAGGCCAGATTTGAACTCAGGTCCTCCTGACTCCAGGGCCAGAGCTCTATCCACTGCGCTACCTAGCTGCCTCTGCCTCCCTGGTTGGACCTGTGGTAACTATCACTCCAGCTACTTCTAGGGTTCTTCAGTTCTTCTAGATGACAGCCAGATAAAAACTCTCTTGGATATCTATCTCACAGACTGGTCATTGGAAGGACCCTGGGCCAGCATCTTTTCTCATAACTCTCTGGAACTTTTTTTCCCCAGTGTATCTGTCATCTAGGATGACTGGACACAGGCAGTTTGCATGATGCCAGGTGTAACCCACAGATACCCAAGAGGTAGGAGTTTTCATGGATAGAACAAGAGGAGAGAGAGAGAGAGAGAGAGAGAGAGAGAGAGAGAGAGGAGAGTGAGAGAGAGAGAGAGAGAGAGAGAGAGAGCAAGACAGCCACAAGATGTTGTATTGGTCTTATAAGGGTCCTTTTAAACTTCTGACCTGTCACCTACTTAACAATTAGATACTCACATCTTTCTATCCCCCACTTCTGTTTCTTTGGCACTAACAGGCAATGAAGAGGAAACCACCAGTCAGCTGTGGCTTAGGAAGGGTGACCACTGTCAGGTGTTACATAGAGGTTAGGCTTCCCCCTCTCAAAAAAAAAAAAGATTTCTCTAGCATTTACCAGTGAATCCTACTTTCATCCTTCACTCAATACCCATTCTCTTCCCCCTCCCTATCCATCTCAATGCTACTCCTTTAATGATCTACTCCTGCTCTATTGGCCTCTTCCACTGTGCCCTCTGGAATTCCTGTGCTATACAAACTTTCCTCATTTTAGACCTCTTCCTCTTGTATTCCTATCATCTGGAACTCATAGAAACCTGGATGCCCCTAGATGGTGCTGCATCCCTGGCCATCTTTTTCAGTATTGGATACATCTTTTCTCATATTCTTGAACAAACTCCTGGAGGGGGAATGAGAATTCTCTTTGCTCCCCACTGACATTTTTTCAGATTCCTTCTCTGCTGATGTCACCCAGCAGCCTTTCTTCCCTGGAGGTTTACTGTATTCAAATTTACCATCTAGTCCGGGTCTTGGCAGCCAGTACCTGTCAGCTCATGAGTCATTTCCCCTTCTTTCTTATGGAATGCATTCCTGGCTTTATTGTCTTTTTCCCCACTATAGCTCCCATCTTTATGCTAAGGAGACTTCAATATTCTCATTGATATATCCTCAAACTCCCCAATCTCCTGATTAGTGTTCCTGCACCAGCACGTTAACACAGATCAAAATGTTGACCATTATCTTCTAGAAAGTCACAAAAACTCAAGAACATTTTTCATAGATGTGGTGGTATCAAGTGCTCCTAATCTCCAAGGAACATGGAATAAGAAGTTCTCAAAACACAGGAAACTAGCAGAGGAGTTTAAAACTATGTGGGGAACAAGATGAGATATATACCATCTCTGATGTCCTGTTGGTTCCCGGAGTTCTAGTGAAAATGTAGAGGGGTCCTGTAGGAGAAGACCTTGTATCCAAGTACTTTTGTTCAATTACAAAAAGTAGCTAATTATTTGATCCATCTGTGCAGTAGATTTTAAATATAAAAGCAAAATAGTGGGATAGCTACTTATCAACCAGGACCAGTTCTATCTAAACTCCATAAAAAAAGATGAGAATGAAATGATAATAATAACTGATATTTTCATATTGCTTCTAGGTATACAAAGCATGTTATATATCATCTCACTTAATATGCCTTTTGAGGTACGTATTATTATCTCCATTTTATAGATTAGGACACTGATCTACTGTTGTAGGTACAGAGACTTATCTATGGTCAAAGAGCTCACCACCAGGTCTATCTTGACTCAGTGTTCCTTCCATCAATACAGTTTACCTCTTCTTGGTCTATTATATAGTAGAAAATCATAAAATTTGGGAGGTTGAAGGAAGCTCAGAGGGTGTTTTACTCCAGAGGACCTGAAAGTTCCTCTCCACAATATGTGTGACCAATAGTCATTGAAATTTACTTTAAAATCAAAAGTAAGTGTAGCACCTTCCCTGGGTCACTGTTTCAGGTCAGTCGTCACACTTCTGTGAACTCACCTGGGGTCACTATGAGAAGCAGGAGAACTGGGAACATTTATTCATTTAATAACTATTTATTAGGTGCCTATAGGACATAAAGGCATGCTTCCTGTGCATTGTGTTTTCTGAGTCAGCTGGTGATGAAGTGGATAGAGTTCTGGGCCTGTAGCCAGGAAGACCCAAGTTCAAATCTAGCCTCAGACACTAGCCATGTGACCCTGGGCGAGTCACTTAATCTCCCTAAGTTTCCTCAGTTGTCAAGTGGGGATTATAATAGCAACTTAGATCACAGGTTGTTGTGAGAATCAAATAAGATAATGTTAGTAAATGACACTTAGCATATAGTACCTGGCAGTCAGCACTTATATAACTGTCCTTTCTCTTCTCTTTGCCTTCCTTCTCTTTGTCTTCCCTTCTCTTATGTTCATCTTCCCTTCCTTTCCCTTTGTCTTCTATTCCCTTCCCTTCCCTTCTGTTCATCTTCTCTTCCCTTCCCTTCCCTTCTGTTCATCTTCTCTTCCCTTCCCTTCCCTTCCCTTCCCTTCCCTTCCTCCCTTCCCTTCCCTTCCCTTCCCTTCCCTTCCCTTCCCTTCCCATCTCATAGAATCAAGGAGAACCCAATCCAGGAACTTACTGGACTTGGGTACCTTGACAGAAGCAACCAGAAGAAAGCATTTCAACATCTGACTGATCTAAGCTGGGCCAGAATGGACTTTGTAACTTGGCTTTGAAGCCACAAGTGCTCATCTATGTAGGTTGTGACCTGATTAAGCCTTAGGAATGGAACAGATTTTAAATATAGATTGAATCAGTCCTAGAGATAAGCAAACTTGTGGTGGCAAGGTATTGTTGCTTCTCCTTACTCATTCAGAGGGTCTGGGTAGGAGATACGTGGGTCTTGTCTCAAATCTACCCTTATGTAAGAGACCCAAACCCTTGAACTATGGCAACAAATTGAGATCAGATAAAGATCCCCAGGAGATAGGGAGAGCATGTCTCCTGATGCATAGCCTATTCTAGGGAATTCAATGTGCTTTCCCAAGTTTGGCCCTGGGAGGGAGAGGGAGGGGTCTTGTTTCTAAGAAAGCAGTGAGGGGCAAGGCCCCTGCCAAGAAGGGAAAATCACTAAGGGGACTGGTGGAAAGACAAAGTTCTATCCTCTGTCTTTATTCTTCAGAGAGCCAGCCTCACCCCCATATCACCAGTCTAATTCCCATTGTGGATTGAGGGCATCAATGCCTGTTCCAGGCTGGTCTCTCCTGCCGAGCAGCACCATGAGGCTCAGGGCCACCTTCACCATCTTGGTGCTGCTCATTCTCTGCTCAAAGCAGAAGGCTGCTGTAACAAATAGAGGTGGGTACAGGATTGGTGTCTGAAGACTGGGCAAGGGGAGGGCCTTGGTTTCACCTAAAAGCTGGGATCTGAGGAAGATTTATCTTTCTATATAAAGAATTCTTCTTCCCACATAGCCTTGGTTCTTACCTGACCCAGTGATATGGATGTAGTCTGGGGGAAGGGAATAAGGAGTTATAGCACTAACAATCTCTAGATATTCTTTAATCTTCAAAGAGTAGGATCAGATTGTCCCTCCCCAATCATATGTGGCTATTGTTGATCTCTTTCCCTTTATTTCTTCATTTTTATTTTGGGTAAAGAGGAACCATTATAATGGAATACTTGGCCAGGAAAAATAACCCTCAATGTGCATGTGAACAGGATTCACTAAGCCCCAAACAGAGGGGAGGTCACAGAATAGACTGGGAAAAGCAAATCTAACAAAATGTTATTGACAAGAGACACAAAACATAAAGATTGAAGAAGAGTTGAAATGAAGGCTTAAGCAGAATTGATTATACCGTAGGTGAATTCAGAAAGGAGGGAGGGTGACTTGGAAGTCAATAGATGGCAGCAGAAAAGTGGAAGTCGGAAAGCAGGTTCCTGAGTGATGGTGGTGGATTATATACTTATTTTTCCTATTGCCCAGTGGGGGTGGGAGCAACAAGAGAGGAGAAGATGGTCAGGGATTCAGTTTCTTCCAGAGTGAGTTAATTTTCCATCAGCATAGAAAGATGTCTAGGATGAAGGGAAGTTTCCAGAGGTCATAGTGGAAAGAGAGAGTAGAGGGGGATAGAGACTGGGGAGGGGTGATAGGTAGAGATGAGAAGTGAGGAGTAGAAGCAAAGGAAGGGAGTCTTCTCCTTTTCAGGCTTCTACGCTCTCTCCATATCACATATTCTTTGCCCTCCTTACTTGGTGGAATCAGAATGCTCAGTGTCTTTTATGGACAATTCTTGTGTCCTGATATCAGGCTTCCATTTTTAAAGGGGGTGCACTATCTGAGCCTTTCCCCTTTTTCCAAGAGATTCATGTTATTTTGTTTCACTGATTCTGGCAATGCACAAATCCCCACCAAGCCCGAATGAAAACAATAACTACCCTTAGCTATTCTCTGTCGGAGGGTTTCAAGCAGAAATCCAAAGATTGGCAAGACTCTATATAAAGGAATTATGTCAAAATTTTACCTTACCCTTTTCTCTGATAGACAACCACACTATCTCACCTTGTTCCTGCTTCTTGGACTCTCTGTCTTCAATAGGGAAGGAGCTTCATTTTGTATCAGTCCCCTGGGAGCTGTAGTCCCCTGGGTTTCCATGTTGGACCATCATTGGGCTTAGAGCCCAGGGGTTTACCTAAAGCTTTATGGCTGGCATGGAAGCCACAAGTTGCCAGCTGGTGTGCCTAGTTGGACCTTTTGGCTAAGATCCATTACAAAAGATCCCCAGCAAGACCCTTATCACACAGGTACCATGGCTACAATAACTAGGATGCTGAGAAGGAAACAGGTCACATCTCGGAGGACCAGACATGGATTCTGACCTGACCACCAGCCCACCCTTCTGTTCCTCCCTTTGGCCAGGAAACCTGGCTCCTAATTGATCTCTGCCACTATTGGACTCTGTGACCTCTAGGAGGTCATTCTCCTTTTCTGAACCTCCTTCCCATAGCTGTTGGGACTTTGATGATCACTCTGGCATCACTTGTCAGTCATTTCCACCTCTCTGGTGTTTCTCTTTAGAGTTCTGCAAGGAGACTGAAGTGCAGGGCCCCTGCCGAGCTTTTATCCCTAGGTGGTATTATGACTTTAAGAGCAATACATGTGGGCTGTTTATCTATGGAGGCTGTGGAGGCAACAACAACAATTTCCAAAGCAAAATTGATTGTCTGGAAACCTGCAGTGGAAAACGTAAGCCTAAGAATTCTCTTGATATCCAGACCCAGTCCTCTCCAAAGCTAGAGCCAGCTGGAGATACGTCCCCAGTGGTATCTTTGTTACTTTGCCTGAAATTCCTCCAATGTTCCCATTTCACTTGGCTTCTCAAAGGGGAAAGCTACTATAATTGTTCACATGTTAATGTAAATTCCTTTCATCGGAGATTGTTCTCCTGCCCAAAGGGCAAAGGTGAATAGAGGAGGGGAGAAGGGGTGATTTACAACTCTGGGAATTCAGCCTGAGTGTAGGTTCACAGGAAGGTCTTTGGGGAGCCAGGGGTGTCCAAAAAGGACCTGGGCCAAGGAAACAAGGGCATAATAGGAGGTTGGGTAGAGTCACAGAAACAGAAGCGAGGGAGGGGGGGCCTCAGGACTCATTTTGGCTGCCTCAACTCTGAAAGGATTTGTTGATACCTACTGCGTATAAGGCACTGGGTGTCCCAAGCTGTTCCATGGAAGGCCCTTTGGGAGGGAGCTGTGGATGACTTCCATCTGGGCAGAGGGCCTGGACAGGTGATATAGATGGAGGTTTCTGAGTGAGGATGGTAGAAAATCTACCTACTTTTCCTCTTGCCCAGTGTCAGACATGGGAAGTCTGGGCAGTGATACATTGTGATAGAAGTGGTCAGTACTGGGAAAGGGGGGTCAAGAATTTAGTGTTGTCCAGAGGGAGACAGTTGTCTACAGCTATAAGAAGAGGTCTACTTAGCCTAGGGACTGTGACAGGTCCCTGAATAGCATTCTGCCTTCTGACTCAATGATGTTCCCTTGCATTTGGACCCAATGTCTTTCTTTTTTTTTCATTTTATTTTTTTGTTCCCCCATGTGAACTGCCTCAGATCTGACTGCAGGATTCATTTTTATGCTTTCTCTCCACATACCAGGGTGAAAGTCATCAGGGGTCAGCAATACCCATGGGCCTTGGAGTGGGAACTATTTGGGATGGTGCTAGAGGGCCAGAGATATGAGGAGTGGGCTTCTGAGTTGGTGCCTCAATGACCCACTTCAATGGGCACAGCATCGGGATGCAGGATGTCTGACTCTTCCTGGAATTTGCTTGTACTATGGAATCTTCTTTTTGTTTTCTAGGTTAAGGGGAAGATGTCGTATTTACCCAATCCCCTGATTTCCCTGGGCTTTCCCTGGGCAATGATTTCCCCAGCCTATAGTTCTTACTGGGCACCATTTCCTCCCAATTTCTGATCCTATCAGTCTCTCTTTTTCTGATCCCCCTGTCTGCAAAAAGCTCCCTGAAATAAAGTGATTTGTCTCCTGATCAGGTATTTTGTGAATTAATTCATCAGTAATAAGTCATCAGATTCTATACCTATGGAGCTCCCACAATCTAAATGTTGGCAAGAGAACCTCAGGTGCCATGTAGTCCAACCCATACCTGAGCAAGAAAAACTCTACCACATACCCATATTGCCATCTAGCTTTTCCTTAAAGAGCTCTAATGAGAGGAAACTCATAAATAATAGCTAACATTTATTAGTGCTTACTATGTTCCAGGAACTGTGCTAAGTGCTTTACAATAATTATCTCATTTGATCCTCACAACAATCTGGAGTGGTAGGTGCTATTTTTATCCCCATTTTACATATGAAGAAACTGAGGCAAACAGAGGTTAAGTGATTTGCTCAGGTCACACAGCTAGTGAATGTCTGAGGTCAAATTTGAACTCAGGTCTTTCTGACTCCAGACCCAGCTGATTCTACTTTTTCGATAGCCATAATTGTTCTATGTAGTCTATGTAACCTATGATGAGCCTTATTTCAATTCCTGCTCTCACAGGAGTCTACAGCAAGCTTCAAGGATCTAGAGTTACCCAGGAGAGGTTATTTTCTAAGGCCATTGGCTTGAGCCCCCAGTGGTGTGCTTCCCTTCAAGATGGTCACTTGAAGATCAATTTAGTCTGCCAGACTTAAATAGCCTTTAGAAATGGATATACACTAAGGTATATAACAAGAATCACTGGTACAAAACCACCTCTACCCCTGTATTACACACTTTCCCCCCAAGTACACATCAAATCCAAGGAAAAGTGGGGTCAAGATTAGAGAGTGCATGTGATAATTCACAGCTTCTGTTTGCTAGAAGTCTTTTCTCCTATTTGTATGGTACTTAATAAAATCCTGCTAGACATGGTGTTTAAGGCTTCCAAGTAACTGATTGAGACAAACTCTCATGTAGTTAATCTATCTAGGCTAACGTGGAGTGGAATGAGTTTGACTCCATCCTTACGTTTATATCGAGCTAACTTTGAATCTTTGCGACTTCTTCCCATTTCTTCTAGATTTGATTTCAGGGGCCAATCAGAACAAGTCTACTCTCCCTTCCAAAAGGCAGGTCCTCAAATACTTGAAGATGTGTTTAGTTACTCCAAATTCATTATGTAGAGTAGTCATGATGACGTCAATTAGGTGGCCCCAGTATGGTGAGGTCTGGACTCTGACTAAAAATGTCTCCTCTTTTTTATTTTTTACTTATTTTTTAATGTAAATTTATTTATTTTTAGTTCTCAACATTCACTTCCACAAGTTTTTGAGCTCCAAATTTTCACCCCATCTCACCCCTCCTCCACCCCAAGATGGCATGCATTCTGAATATCCCTTCCCCTAGTCTGTCCTCTCTTCTATCTCTCCCCCCTTCTCTAATCCCCTTCCCCTTCTATTTTCCTGTAGGGCAGGATAGACTTCTGTACCCCATTTCCTGTATTTCTTATTTGCCAGTAGCATGTGAAAACACTTTTTTTAAACATATGCTTTTAAAACTTTAGGCTTCAAATTTTCTCTCTTCCTCCCTCCCCACCCACCCTCATTGAAAAGGCAAGCAACTCAATATAGGTTGCACATGTGCAGTTATGCAAAACACATCCATAGTAGACATGTTGTGAAAAACTAACTCTATTTCCCTTAATCCTATCCTGCCCTCCCATTTATTCTATTCTTTCTTTTGACCTGTCCTCCTCAGAAGTATTTACTTCTGATTACACCCTTTCCAATCTGCCCTCCTCTCTATCATCCCCCTGCTCTCTTGTCCCCTTCTCCCCCTATTTTCCTGTAGGGTAAGACAGATTTCCATGCCCAATTGAATGTGTATATTATTCCCTTCTTAAGCCAAATCCTATGAGAATAAGATTCATTCATTCCCTCTCACCTTCCCCATTTCCCTCCACTGTAAGAGACTTTTCTGTTTTTTTTGTGAGATAATTTACCCCATTCTACCTCTCCCTTTCTTCTTCCTGAGTATAATCCTCTCTCATCCCTTAATTTTATTCTCAGATATGACCCCTTAATCTTCAACTCACCCTGTGCCCTCTATCTATCTATCTATCTATCTATATACATATAATTTTTTTCCTACCCTAATACTGCCAAAGGTCTCATGAGTTGTAAATATCATCTTTCCATGCAGGAATGTAAACAGTTCAATCTTAATAAGTCTCTTATGATTTCTCTTTCCTGTTTACCTCTTCATGTTCCACTGAGTCCTATATTTGAAAGTCAATTTTCTATTCAGCTCTGGTCTTTTCATTAGAATGCTTGAAAGTCCTCTATTTCTGAATGACCATTTTTCCCCTGAAGGATTATACTCAGTTTTGCTGGGTAGGTGATTCTTGGTTGTAATCCTATCTCCTTTGCCCTCCGAATATTATATTCCATGCCCTGGTCCTTTAATGTAGAAGCTGCTAAATCTTGTGTTATCCTGATTGTGTTTCCACAGTACTTGAATTGTTTCCTTCTGGCAGCTTGTAATATTTTCTCCTTGACCTGGGAACTCTGGAATTTGGCTACAATATTCCTAGGAGTTTTCCTTTGGGGATCTCTTTCAGGAGGAGATCTGTGGATTCTTTCAATTTCTATTTTGCCCTCTGGTTCTACTTATCAGGGCAGTTTTCCTTGATAATTTCTTGAAAGATGATGTCTAGGCTCTTTTTTTGATCATGGCTTTCAGATAGTCCAATAATTTTTAAATTCTCTCTCCTGGATCTATTTTCCAGGTCAGTTGTTTTTCCAATGAGATATTTCACATTGTTTTCTAATTTTTCATTCTTTTGGATTTGTTTTACAGTGTCTTGATTTCTCATAAAGTCACTAGCTTCCAATTGCTCTATTCTAATTTTTAAGGAAGTATTTTCTTCAGTAATCTTTTGGACTTCCTTTTCCATTTGGCCAATTTTTCTTTTTAGGGCATTTTTCTCCTCATTGGCTTTTTGGACCTCTTTTGCCATTTGGGTTAGGCTATTTTTTAAGGTGTTATTTTCTTCAGTATTTTTTTGGGTCTCCTTTAGCAAGCTGTTGACTTGTTTTTCATGATTTTCTTGCATCACTCTCATTTCTCTTCCCAGTTTTTCCTCTACTTCCCTTACTTGCTTCTCAAAATCCCTTTTGAGCTCTTCCAAGGCCTGGGACTGATTCATATTTTTCTTGGAGGCTTTGGATGTAGGAGCTTTGACTTTGTTGTCTTCTTCTGGTTGTATATTTTGATCTTCTTTTTACCAAAAAAAAGATAGTCTGACTCTTTTTGCGGCTTGCTCATGATCCCAGCCAATTACTTGAGTTTTAAACTCTTTGTTAAGGTAAGAGTCTGCTTCCAATGTGGAGAATGTACTGTCCCAAGCTTCAGGGGTTTGTACAGCTGTTTTCAGAGATACTTGTAGGGACCTGTAAATTTTCAGTTCTTCCAAGGTGGTATGATAAGGGGCGAGGTGTTTACTCCTTTCCTGGCCTGTGACCACGAGTACTCCTTTCTGTCCTGTAACTGTGAGGAGGGGTTTCTCTCCACTACAAGCTCCACCAAGCCAGCGCTCCTCCTCACCCCAGCACCGCCGCCCAGAACTGTGACCCAGATCCAAACACGGGCAAAGCAAGAGATTCCTGCCTCAGCACTGGCAAAGAGATCCCTGCAATCCCTCTCTGATCAGCCACTGGGTCTGTGGGCCGGAAGCTCGGGAAGCAGCTGCCCCCCCCCAACCACACTCTTGGGGAATGGATCTGAGACCCCGCCTTCCTGTCTCAGCACTGCAGAAACAGACTTTTCCCACTGACCTTCTAAGTTGTCTTTGGCATTCGTGGATTGAGGAGTCTGGAAACCTCCATAGCTGCCCACGATTCAGTCCTCTGGGGCCTGCTCCAGCTGTGCTGCCCTGCACTCCCAGCCCGGCGTGATTTACCTTTCTGATCAACCATCCAGGTTGTTTTCGGCTGGAAATTTGTTTCACTCTGTCTTTTTGTGGGTTCTGCTGCTTCAGAATTTGTTTAGAGCCATTTTCTATGAGTATTTGGAGAGGTTTGGGGGAGAGCTCAAGCAAGTCACCGCTTTCACTCTGCCATCTTGGCTCCACCCCCCTCAATATGTCTCCTCTTCACCCCATTCCTAACACAGGATTTGAAATTCAACTATTCAATATTCATTTCTTTGAATTAATAACGATGACTCATGTTGCTTTATCTGTCAAAGGTCAATAGGACAAGTGTTATTACATACATCTCACAGTTGAGGAAATGGATGTTTCGAGGAAGAAACTGAGGCAACATTTAACAGATGGACAAACTGATACCCACAAAGGTGACTTGCCCTGCCCAGTAGGTATAGATAGATTGTAACCCAAGTCTTTAGACTCTAGGTCCAGTGTTCTTTTCATTGCTCTAGAATGCCTCTCATAACTGTTCTGGCTAAAAATAAACAAACAAAAATTCCCATTGGAAGATCCTCTTTTAAAATGCAAATATTCCCAATAGAGTTCCATATTAAGCTTTTATCAGTCATTAATTGCTTAGTGTGAATGTATTTATCAGGGCATTTCCAAGCTGCTACCTGAGAGCAGAGTCTTAGAACAGATTGTCACCAGGATCCTCTCTAATTCTAAAATTCTGTGGTTCTAGGAGTCTCATGATATAGATTCACAGATACCTAGAATGTCTGAAACAGAGAAGGCTTAGAGGCAGCAGTCTGTTGGAGTCAGCTCATTCAGGCCAATTTCCATGAGAGCATTTTCATTTCTGAAATCAGGAAACTGCAAATCAAGACTTGTCTATATTTAAGAAAGTGATGGAGAAGATGTCAATAATGCCCATTAAATCTAAAAGTGTGTCATGTGTACTTTTTTTTCTTTTTGGTGAGGCAATTAGGGTTAAATGACTTGTCCAGGGTCACACAGCTAGTAAGTATCAAGTGTGCGAGCCAGACTTGAACTCAGGTCCTCCTGACTCCAGGGTTCGTGCTCTATCCACTGCACCACTTAGCTGCCTGCTTTTTTTTTTTGAGAGCTGGCTTTTACGGACTGTGTTTACCATCTCACTCCTTAGAGCTTAGAGGTCAATCCTTTCTTTATGCAAGCTGTCCAAGGTCCTTACCTGCTGTGCTTTTAGCTACTACGATTCTAATTATGTAGACTTTTAATGGTAATTTACCTGTCTGAACTGGCTTGCCTCCAGCCAGAAGGGATCCTGTGAACTTCTGAAGTTATTTCAGGTCTGAAACATAATTTCAGTTTTATTTAGTTACTCACCATGCTATATTTAATTAGAACAGAGATGAAAGCAATGAAAAAGTAGGATCAGCTACATGTTTTTAAAATAATTTTTTATTGCTCCTTTTGTTTTTACATCACCTGAATTTCTCCCAGTATCATTCCCCCTTTCTCTCTTCCAGAGAGCCATCCAATATTCCAAAAGAGAATGTCCAATGAATGGATGGTGAAGAACCTTGGGCCTAGGTCATATAAGGATCTGTTAAAGAACTGGGCATGTGTAGCCTGAAGATGAGAAGATGAGTGGAGGGGTGGGCGAGAGTGACATGAAAGTTGTCTTTGAGTATTCAAAGGAATTTCAAGTGGGGAAGGGATTAGATTTGATCTGTTTGACTACAGAAGACTGAACCAGGAGCAATGGGGGAAGGGGTATGTAGAATCCGCAAGGAGGACAATTTTGGTTTGCTGTTTAACAGTGGAAGGAGTTGCCTTGGGAGTTGGGGGTGGGGACCATCACCCTGGTCATCTCAAAGTAGAAACAGGATGACCATTTATCCATTGAGCATGGTACAGTATGGATAGAGGTGAATGGGAATAAGAGATCAAACAGTGGGGAACAAGGGGCAGCTGGGTGGCGCAGTAGATAGAGCACTGGCCCTGGAGACAGGAGGACTGGAGTTCAAATCTGGCTTCAGACACATAACACTCACTAGCTATGTGACTCTGGGCAAGCCACTTAATTCCCAGTTGCCTCATATTTAAAAAAATATGCTAAACAGTGGGGAACAAAGACTAGAGTTTGAATGATGATCATGGAATGATGGGGCTGGGGAGGTAAGGCAAGGAGGAGTTGGTTAATCATTGAAGAATTAATTTAGGTGGACTTTATTTGTCCACAGGGGTTTGGCCTCAGGATGGTATCCTTTCTAGATGTTAGGCAGCTCATGTGAGAGGACTATGAGGGGGGAGGTGATGTAATAGCATTTCTCTCCTATCCCTGCAGGTGGCCTAGGCCAGGAGATTGGCTGAGGCAGTGGGAAGAGAAGGAAAGGGAAAGGAAAGGAATAAGCATTTATAGAGCACCTACTGTGTGCTAGGCACTGTGCTAAACACTTCACAAATGTTATCTGATTTTTTTCCCTCCTGGCAGGAAGAATACCCTGTAAAGGTAAAGAGGTCAGCACAAAAGATTGGCATGGGGTAGAATGATATCTCTTAGGGCTTTAGCAAAGCCTTTGATAGTCTACCTTGTGGACAAGATGCTGGGGATATGGAGTAGACAAAAGGACAATTGAGAAGATTCAAAACCACCTTAATGATTGGACCAAAGAATTGCCATGAAGGGTTTGGTGCCATTTTGGATGGCAGAGCTCCCTGGGAATTTGTCCATGTTCCTGTTGTGTTCAACATTCTTAAAGGGATAGATGACATAATTATCAGATTTTCAGATGATACGAAGTGAAGAAGGGTAGCTAATGTGTGGAATTTCGGAGTCAGTATTCCAAAAAGTTTTCTGTAGACTAAATCAGTAAGCTGGATCTAACAAAATGAGATTAAACAGGAATACATGTAAAGCTTTATATCTGAAATAAAATATTCGACTGGAGAAGTACAGATTGAAAGAAGTATAGTTAGACAGTGATTTATCTGAAGAAGATCTGGGAGTTCTAGTGGATTCCAATCTCAATAATCATCTGTGGGACATGACAGCCAAAAAAAAAATGACTGAAAAAATATTCTGTGCTTTTGGAGGCATAGTGTCCAGAAGGACTATAATTTGTCCTGGTCAGGTCTCCTTTAGGATATGCCAATCAGTATTGAGCACCTCAGGTAAGATATTGACTTTCTGGAGCATATCCAGAGAAAGGCACCTAGCTTGGCAACAGAAGACAGTTACACAAAATCATGGATGTATGAAGTATTGAAGTGAATTTGATAATTGTCAACAAAATCAATTCATGGAAGACTTTTTTTTATGTTAAAAGTAACATGAATAGGGCAGTGAGTGGCTCAGTGGATAGAATGCTGGGCCTAGAGTCAGGAAGAATCCTCTTCCTGAGTTCAAATCTGGCTCCAAACACTTCTTAGCTGTGTGACCCTGGGCAAGTCACTTACCTTGTTTGCCTCAGTCTCCTATAAAATGAGTATCCAGTATCTTTGCCAAGGAAACCCAAATGGAGTCACAAAGAGTCAGGTGTGACTAAAAACAACTAAACAACAAAACAGAGGAGTAGACGCTTCATTACATTTCTTTTGCAAGATTGGCTGATTTATGGTTTCATACTCTTTACAATCTGTAATAGGTTATGTAGGTGGGAGTCACTTGAAATCTCATACCTTTTACGAGGGACAAATGTGACTATTTTAACACCTCATTGTCTCTGTTACATGACTCTCGAATTCTGAAAGGTTTCCAATTACTCTCCTCTCCCATTACACATTTAAGTCAAGAATAAAAAATGATTATACATAAACCATGGGTTCTAAGCTTTTTAATTAAAAAAACTGTATAACAATGAATAAAAATAATGACATAAGTCTTATTTGTTTCTTTGTCCCCTTCTTATCTTTTTTCACTCCATGTACATGATTGTATTTTTGACACTACTATTACCACCACCATCACTACTCCTACTCCTACTCCTATTCTACTACCACACTACTACCACTACTACTACCACCGCTACTACTACCACTGCCACCTCTACTACTACACTACTACTACTACTACAACTACACTACTATTCTTACCACTTTACTACTATCACTATTACCACTATTATAACTACTATTATTAGCATTCATCATCCATAGTCCAGGTGGGGGTCCTGCCCACTGGTCTCACTCATGCATTTATTGAATCTAGATCCCTGCCAGTAGGGAATTCTGGATAGAAGTCTAGACAAAATCTCTTTGGGGGTCCCTGCAACACTCAGGGAACCCATTTTCTAATGATTTCTCCAAAATCATGGGGTATTCCAGATGGAGGTCTGAATTCATCTGATGATAGGACAGGTAGGCTACCTTGAAAAAAGAAATCAAAGAAACTCACATGGGCCCCAAACACAAGTAGATCTTTCCCAAAGAGATTAAACATTTGGGTCTGTTTGTATTCCCCCCCTCAGATTCTGAATAAGTCCCAAAGATGTCTCCTGGGGCCAAGAGGGGCTCTCTCCCAGAAGAGTCCTGGGCTTTGCACTGCCCTCTCATAAAAACCCTTGGTTCATGACTCACACAGAGTCCAGATTCATGCAGGCAGTGTCATGGACCCTAAAGGAGAGGGTTAAGTGTTTCTTGCTCTCCATGGCTTGTTGTATCCCCACTGTGGAACTGTGGGGAAATCTCTAAAACCAAAGCTTAGGTGTGGCTCCTGCCTAGTATTTTTCCTAAAAGAGATTAAGTTGGATTCAACCTCTCTTCTGGGCAGCTTGCCCGGCTGACCTTCCAGACTGCACCTCACCATGATCAACTTTCGATTTCCAAGGGTAGGTCCTTGAAGCTGCCTCGCACCTTGGGTGACAGTCTCTTGGCATTTGTGTCTGTCTAGAGTGTATGTCTCTGCTTCCAGTCTGGATGCAGTTTCTCCTACTGGTCAAGTGGTTCTGTTGATGAAGCCATTGAGGGGAGGGTGAAGAGGAAAGAAAATCCCTTCTCCTCCATCTCTCCCCCATCTCTGCCCTCTGGTGCAAGGACTGGACATCTCCTTACACAATTGCCCCCAACTTTTGAACCTAAACCGGAACTTCTCAGTCGCTGAGTGACTTGCTTTTTTATATATTGACACAAGGAATATGACTGATTCTTTCTGACATCTGTGAGATGTTTCCTGTGAGCTGTCTGTTGCTTTCATTAAGTGGCGGAAGCCCTATACTCCTTTGTCAGTGATTAAAGAACTTAATCACACTTGTTTTGAGGTTGTAGGAAAACTTCTACCATTCAATCCTATCCTGAGTCAGCTGTGACTCCACCAGCTGAGGTGGGGAGGACTCCCTTCTTGCACCTAAAACTGAAGACAACAGCCCATCACCATGAGCATGGTCTTCCTGAGTGATAAAGCTTTCTTTCAGGAGCTGCTCAGCAGAGATTTAATTTTCACCTCAGGCCATCCACAGGCTGAGTGACTATATATGAAGTACATGGCTAGCCAGGCATGAAGAATTCACCTGGAGGTGATGCTGTTCTCCCTCGAGAAGATTCAGATCACCTGCTATGCAACCAGCTCAGGAATTCTCAAACTTATGGGGTGGGCACCAAGATTCCAAGGCTGGAAATGTCAGTTTAGAAACAGAAAACAGGAAAAGTAGCCAAGGACCAGACATTCACTTAGCATTGCTGTAGAAGGCAGAGGATTTCTCCTTTCTTACTGGAAATCCAAGGGAGGGCTAGCAGACTCCCAATGAACACATTCAAAAGAGAGAATGGGGGAGCTTTTCTACAGTTCTTATAACCTTCTGAAAATGTAGTTCTTCTTGGCTCAGGAGTCAGACATCTTTAACACATACCCCAAGTCACATGGACTGAGGAACCAACCAGAAGTTTCTGGTTGCATATGTCTTTTTGAGGCAATCAGGGTTAAGTGAGTTGTCCAAGGTCATACAGCTAGTAACACACATGTCTTTTAGCAAGGTGCTAGAGCCCTTGCCCAGCACCATGAGAAATGCTTCAGTTTAATCCCCATCTACATATAGCTGGAATATATATTATCATAACACACATTTTAGTCAGTAGGTTTTTTGTCTATTCCCTACTTTGGCAGAAGGTGGCACTAGATGGTGCCGTGGGTAGAGTGCTGAGCCTGGAGTCAGTAAGATTTTTCTCCCTGAGTTCAGATCTGGCCTCAGACATTTCCTAGCTGTGTTACCCTGGGCAAGTCACTTCACCCTGTTTGCCTCAGTTTTCTCATCTGTAAAATGAGCTGGAGAAGGAAATGGCAAAACCACTCCAGTATCTCTGCCAAGAAAACCCAAATGGGGTCACAAAGAGTAAGGACATGACTGAAAAATGACTAAATAACAGTTGAATTTGGGCAGAAGGAATGGAGATAGATCTGTAGTTGGCCAATGGTGAAGAGTGATCAAATGTCTGAAAGTCTCTCACAGGGAAGAGGGTTGGATTAGATATAGTCTGTTTGGCTTGAGAAGCCAGAACTGGGACCAGTGGGTAGAAACCACAGAAAAGCAAGTTTCGGCTTTGTATAAGGACAAGCCTCCATATGAAGGCTATCCAAACAATGGCACGGGGGGCCTCAGTCCTCAGTGAGATCCCTGTCTCCACAGATCTTCATGGAGAGTCAATGGAACAATGGATGTGAGATTTAGAGGGGGTTCCTGTGCAGTTATGGGTTGACTTAGACGACTTCCATAAATAATCAAAAAATATAATTGTATGACTATAGTTACAGAATTATAAAATTATATAATAGTACTTATACGATAATATGTAAAATTATAATTATTACGATAAATCATAATCAAATAATTAGTAGAAGAGTTAGAATTAGACACAGGTTTTCTGACTCTGAACTCAATGTTCTTTCTATACCATGTTTGTTTTCCATACTCTGCACTTCTTCCTCTGCCCTCAAAGCCTTGCAGGCAGTCTCCTTATGTCTCCCTCCAGCTGCCAGTAGCTTCTGCCTAGCCAAGCCTGGATTCAACCTTCTTTCTCTTGGAGCAACTCTGACAAAGCCCCCAATCAATCAATCAATCACCATTTATTAAATTCCCATTGTGTATCAGGCACCGTGCTAAGTGAATTTCAAAAGAAACACATTCCTTGTTTGAGATCCATTCAAATAGCTGCTGCACATGGAGCTGAAGGGTAAAGAGTAAGGGATCTCTGCCTAGGAGAAGAAATACCAACTGTGTTTTCCCAGTTTTAGGAGCACAGTGACTAATACCTCATTTCCATTTAACCATTTAATTTCAGATTAGCTTTCACAAAGCAATATTTACTTTAAAAGTACATCAAGAACAAACATACAAACATTTCCCCCAACATCTTGGGGCCATAATCTCCCTTACACTCTGAGGGGGGGAACTAGGCTCACAGCTTAACTCAGTTCCTACATAATGTTAGTCCCATCGAGGCCAAATCCAAAGCCTTACTGTCTCTTCTCAGGGTGTCCCTACTGCTACGATTGCAATGTCTGGCCTAGAACTCTGGGTTCCAATATCCCCATGGCTCTTGGGTCAGGGAGGGACTCTAGTCCTTGCATCTAAAACTGAAAAGGAGAAATTAATTGGGCCCAAACTCCGAGTCAGTTTCTCAGGACCACATGGCTTGAGGGGAGAGGGACACAAATGGCCCAGTTTCTTCTCTCTTAGGACATGGTGCTGGCTACTATGTGGATAAGAGTCCACTACCCTTATTGCAGAAAGAGGAAGACTGTGCTCAGACAGGTAGTTTTAAAGATGTGCACAGTTCCAGCTACACAGCCAATGGAAAGAGACTGCTCCCAACCACACGGTAGGCCAATGCAGGATGTTCACGCATGCTTTAGTTCTCCTGTCTCTCAGAAGTGGTTCCCCAGAGTTTCTCTTGTGGGTAACTCTATCTTTGGTGATCTGGGCATGTGCCAACACCTAATTACACTTTCAATTTTTTTCAACATTTATTTGGATGAGAGAAGTGGATGGAAAAGAAATAATGCTTGCTAATGGGAAAAAATGTTATACATATATTATATATATATTTATGTGTGTATAGGTTTAAATATATAAATGATAGATATCAGTATATATTATATTTAATTATATGTATTATACATATATGTGCATATATATATTTATATAGCTATGTATAACTATAAATATATGGAATATATTTTATAAAATTTACGTATGTAAAATATATGTAGATAAAAATCACCTGAAGCTACTTGACTTTTGAGCACCATCTGGTGGTTTAGGCAGAGACTGCACCCTAAGCAACAGTGCCAGAACCATAGCTACCTTTTTTGTGCTGACATAAACAGGTGCACCTGCGCTGAGAGCATCCCCTTCCCCTTTACCTCTGCAGGAGTAAGCCCATTGACCAGGTGCACGTGAGAATTGGGGGGGGGGGTGCTAACAAACCTAATCCATCCTTTGCAAACTGACTTTCAAAAACTGATTCCAGTCTAGCTGCTTCCCTGGGCCCACCACATTAGCCTGGCAAATTAGCGTCCATTCTCGTCTTTTAACTGGCATTTGGAGATCCAGCCATCAGCTCAATTTCATTCAATTCAATAAGGATTTATTAAGCACCTACTGTATGTCAGACCCAGAAAAAAAATGAAATAAGCCTTGCCCTCAAGCAACTTATATGCTGTTAGGGGAAAACAACACATACAGATAGGGTCTGAGTATTCATCAATAAAAGTGTAAGAGGAGCTGGGATCAGACAATGGAAGCTCAGTCCCTGTGAGCACGTGCAGCATACTCAGTTGATGCAATTCCCAAATGGTCTCCAGAGCATGTGTAGCTATGACTAGAGTTAAGTGACTTGCCCAGGGTCACACAGTTACTAAGTATCAAATGTCTGAGGCCAGAATTGAACTTGGATCCTCCTGATTCCAAGGCTGGAGCTCTATACGCTGTGCTACCCCTAGCTATGACTCTTTTTCTGGTTTGTAGTGAAGACACAGACCTTTGACTGACTGCTAAGTCAGATCTAGGCATATATTCCAAAGGTGTGGGGAAGGAGGCCTCAGACATTCATCCCCACCAAGGTGACCAAGTCCCGGTCACGATCATGCTACCTGTTTATTTATTTGCCCTTGTTTGTTCTCATTTGACTTAAGGGAGGCTGAGATTTGGAGACTTTGAGAAGTGAGGGGAGAAGGGGAAGGAGAGTGAGCCATCAGGGGTCTGGGAGATGGCGTGCATACCAGGGGTGGGAAATAGCTGATTCAGCAGGGATGGACCAAAGTCCCCAGTAACCTTCCTTGTCCAGCCTAGAAGTGGGTCAAAGGCAGCCAGGAGGGAGTGAGGACAACTCATCCAGGTGCTATGACACATTCAGAGCGAATTGGGTGGGGGTGGGGTGGAGTGTAAAAGCTTTGCAGACACTGCTGTGGACTCATAGTGTAATGTTCTTTTCACTACAATAACCTCTACCATATTGAATCATGAAAGGAGGAGGAGGTGGGGGCTGGCACGCCAGCAGAAGCACATCTTGGAGGGGCAGGGCTTCCTGGGATGATGGCTGTGGAGCCTAGGCTGGAAGCAGGACCTGGGATCTGGGGTGGGGGTAGGGATTGCCATGCTTAGAGTCCTTAGCCTTACTTGTTCATTGGTAGCAACTGGTTTGGTGGACTTGGTGCATTTGCCTCAAGCCCCCACTGGTGATGTCCTTCCAGTATTAGGCATCAGTGACTAGTGTCCCAGCTCCATATGACAACCTAACATCAATTAGCTTTCACAAAGGGATATTTACTTTGAGATATAGCAGTAACAAAGGGCAGCTAGGTGGAACAATGGGCTGGGCCTAGAGTCAGGAAGACTCATCTTCCTGAGTTCAAATCCAGCCTCAGACACTTACTAGCTGTGTGACCCTGGGCAAGTCACTTAACTTTAACTCTGCCTCAGTTTCCTCATCTGTAAAATGAGCCAGAGAAGGAAATGGCAAACCAGTATCTTTGCCAAGAAAACCTCAGTTGGGGTCATGAAGAGTTGGAAACCACTGAAAAATGAGTACATACAGGCAATTACAAAAGTACAAACAGTTCCCCAAAACGATTTGAGGGTACAAGATTCCCTCTACCACCATGGCCTCTAGAGTGGTCCAAGGTTTAGCACAGTTTCTTGATTGCATTGGCCCCACCAAGTTCATGTCCTAATATGGCATTGTTACTGAATAAGTCCTTGTCTCAGCAACCATTGGGCTGAATCCCAACGGTCACACCCAACATCCCTCTTTACTCCTCAGTGCATCGAGGCTGGGCTGGCAGCAAAACAGTGTAGTTCCAATTCCTAGATTCCTGGATTCCTGGAGTATTGAACTCCAGATTCTTGGATTCCTAGGTTCTTAGATTTCTGGAGACTCCTTCTCTTGACCTTTCAGAACTCACAAAGTCAGAGCTGTCTAATTCATCTCCTTCCCCTAACACAGAGGAACAAATGACAAGGGAAAAGACCCAGATTTATTTTTGTGGGGCTCCATGTAAGCTTCTGAGGGTAAAAGGCTCAAGAACTCTTCCCTTACTGCATTATCTTTCATCAGATGCTGCTAGCGAAGGTTCCAAACCAAGAGCAGAGATCCATGAAAAGAGAACGGCTGAAGACAATGGCTGAGGTTCTAATTGGCTGATGCTTTTGGAAGCCACTGCTAGTTCTAGGGATGTAGCCATCCAATAGTCTTCCATTCACCACATGATTAGTGGTCTGGAACAGAAGGGCTATGCATGCTCCAAGGTCTCAAGGCACATGTCATCACAACTCTCTTGGAAGTAGGCTCCCCAGCCTTTCCCACATGGAAAGCGGAGTCAGAGATATTCTGCGCATGTTCCAGACCCTCATGAGGCAGCTAAGGAGCACCATAGGGAATAGAGCACTGAATCCAGGGTATGGAAGACCTGAGTTGAAATCTGGCTTTTGATACTAGTTGTGTGACCTTGGATGAGTTGCTTAACCTCCGAGTGCCTTAGTTTCTTTAACTGTAAAATGAAGATAATGATAGCACCTACCTTATAGGGTTGTTTTGAGTATCAAATATCTGAAAAGTGCCTTTCACATGGTTGGCATTTAATAAAAGCTTATTAAAGCTCTTATTATCCCTCTCCTCTTCATTGAATTTATAAAATGATCTTTTTAAAATTTATTTTTTTAAAATCCTCATACTCTTTTTATTATGTTTTTTTCAAATTCTTTTCCTTCCCCTTCCCCTCCTCAATGAGATGGCAAGAAAAACAAAACCCATCACAAGCATGCACAGTCATGCAAATCAAATTTACATAGTAGTCATGTTCCCAAAAAGGAAAAAGAAAGAAAGAAAAAGAAAGGAAAAAAAGATTCTTCAGTCTACACTTGGAGTCCATCAGTTCTCTATTCAGAGGTAGATAGCATGTTTCATCATGAGTCCCTTGGAATTGTGGGGTAGATCACTGTATTGATCAGAGTTACTAAGTCTTTCATAACTGATTTTTTGAAAACCATGTTGCTGTTACTTTCTCCTGGTTCTGCTCACTTCACTTTGTATGAGTTCATACAAGTCTTCCTGGGTTTCCCTGACCCTTCATCATTTCTTATAGCTCAATAGTATTCCATCACAATCATACACCACAACTTATTCAGCCATTTTCCAATTGATGGGCATTCCCCTCAGTTTCTAATTATTTGACACCATAATTGTAACTGAATTCATATAGTGCCTACGTGTGTCTTGGCAGGTAGACTCCCAAATGTTTTATCCTGTTTGTAGTTATTTTAAATGGCATTTCTCTTTCTATCTCTTCCTGCTGGGTTTTGTTGGTAAATGAAGAAATGCCAATGATTTATGGAAATGATCTTTTTGAATCCAAGTGGAACATTTTTACATTTCATTTAATTAGATCCAGTCCAATGCTCTCACCTGACAAGATGTTTTAGGCTCACAGGATTATTTCATATTTTATCTCTTCTCGTTCTATCTTTTTCTATCCCATACCATTTCATTCCAGTTCATTCCACCCCATCTCATTTGATCTAGTTCTATTTCCTCCCCAACCCAACCTGTTCTACACCATTCCATTCCATTTTATTCAATTTTGTGCCTGAACCATTGGTCAGGGAAAATCAGCCACTGGTGGTTACTGAAGAGGGATATGGTCAAAGTTCAACCCAAGGGCAAGAGTAAGGACTGGAGAATCAGAGAAGATGGTGGATTTTTCCTAAATAAAAGCGAGGAGCAATGGACCTAGGGAATTCATTGTTTAATAAGTACGTTTTCAACCCACCTTCCAGATTTATTAAATTTCTTGTTATTTGATATGACCTATTAAAATTTTGGATCCTGACTTGTTCATTCAGTGTGTCAGTTCACTTCATCTTCATTATTACGATGATAAGAAGGTTAGGAGAGGAACCTTATAGAAATCAGGTGGTTATGGGTCTGGCAGATGCTTAGCTACTAGATGTTCCAGGGTCTGTGTGAAGATGGGAACATATAGTATAATCTTGTTGTACCTTGAGCAACTTATCATAAACCATGTGGCACTATGTAGTTGGTTGACTGGAAAAAGGCAGTGTGGTGTAGTGGATGGGTCACTAGACTTGGGGTCAGGAAGACCTGGATTCAGATACTTACTATGTCACTATATGACCCTTGGCAAGTCACTTGGGCTGTCTTTGCCTGACTTTCCTCACCTGATAAATGAGGGGTTTGGACTTTCTGGTCTCCAAGGTCCCTTCTGGCTCTAAGTCTATGATTCTACAATTATGCTCACAGAGTGGAGAGGCAGGTTTCCATTGGGAGAGGCTATGTAGGATAAGAGGAGAGAAGGACCCAGGGTGGGAAGTGATTGGATCTAGACAAAGGCTACCAGAAAAATGGATTCCTGTGGGTTTCATCTAAGTTGGGTCAATCTAGACTCTGAAACTGTGATGTATGCCAGAACCCCCTCTCTTGTATATGCTGCCATATTCCATGAAATGGAATCCAGGCTTAATCTGTGGGAAAGTAATATTATTGCTCTAAATATAACTGAGCTAAGAGTGTGGTGCCATTACTGGCTCATGCAGAGGACCTGGGTGGGAGATAAGGGGTCGTGTTTCCCAGATCTAGCCCCGTGCAGGAGCCCCAGGCTCTTGGAATGTGGCAACAAACGCACAATTTTGGATCAGATAAATGCCCCAGGGAGGTAGATAGACCATGTCCTTTGATACATGTGCTGTTCCAAGGGACTCTGTGTTCTCTTTCATGCACTCCTGGGTGGGGGCAGGGGGGTCTTGTTCTTTAGGAAGCAGTAGGGGAGCAGGGCCCCTTGCCAAGAAGGAAAATTGCTGAGGGGTTTGTGGATGATGGAAAGTCTTTACTTTTGCTAAAGCCTCTCTCTTCCCCTGGTTGTCAGTCAGATCACTCATTAGGTTGAGAGTGCCTTCTCCAGGCTAGCCACTTCTAATGAGAGGCACCATGAGGCTCTGGGCCTCTTTACTTCCTTCTTGGTGTTCATCTACTTCTCAACACTGACAGCTACTACAACAAATAAAGGTGGGTATGGGGAATGGGTGTCTGAGGAAGAGATCAGGCATGGGTAGAGGCCTGGTTGAGCCCACAGGCTGGGATCCCAGAAGGATTCATCTCTTCATATGGAGAATTGAGGACAGGTAGGTGGCACAGTGGATAGAGTACCTCGCCTGGAGTCAGGAAGACTCATCTTCTTGAGTTCAAATCTGGCCTTGGACACTTACTAGTTGTGTGACCCTGGGCAAGTCACTTAACCCTGCTTGTTTCAGTTTCCTTATCTGTAAAATGAGCTGGAAATGGCAAACCACTCCAGTATTTTTGCCAAGAAAACTCCAAATGGGGTCACAAAGAGTTGGACTGAAAATGATTGAACAACAATGGAGCATTGATCACCTCATAGAATTCTCTATCCTACCCTGCTCTAGTGCTCAGTTGACTAGTCAGCTCCTTAGAGAACTAGTGAAGGTGTGGGGATGGGGGAAATGAGGGAAAGAAAAAGCATTTCTCACCTTGACCATTTTTACCAGCATCAACCACTGGAAGAGAGCCCTTCCTATTCCCAAGGTCTCTAGTTGCAGATGTTAGGTGTAGGATTGCCTGACCTCCTGGATGAAGTCTTTGGTTCATAACAGATGGGGGACTGAGTACTCATCTGCAGCCCAATATGTGTATTATACCTGGCACAATACTGGGCACATGGGAGACACTCAATATGTGCTTGTGGAATGAAGGAGAAAGTGGAATAGAATTGATGGTATGGAGCAAAATAGCGACTCAGCAAATAGCATTGAAAGACGCCCCCTTCTGGTCCTAAATTATCCATCCTTTGGCTGTAGGTTCGTGTGAATAAATGATTGCAGTTCTTTGTCAAGCCAGTGATGAGCCTGGGATATAATATGGAGAGGAGAAGGAAGGAGGGAATAAATAGTGACTTAGCACCACTGTATGCCAGGCACTGTACTAAGCCCTTTTTTTCCTTCACAAATTTTATCTCATTTAATCTTTGCTACAACCTTACAAGGTAGGTCCATTTTACAGTGGAAGAAACTGAGGCAGAGAGTGGTTAAGTGACTTGACTAGGGCCACGTAACTAGGAAGTATCTGAGGCTGGATTTAGACTCAAGATGTGCTTATCCACTGAGCCTGTCCCCAAGAATAGAATTAAAGGCACCCTTTGTTGATCTAATTTCCCAATCTAGTAGCTATCTACTAAGGAAATCAGGTTAGCCTGGCATAATTGGTTTCCAATGAAACTGTACTGTCTTTTAGAAATCATCATTATACTTTCCAATTGCTTTAGGATTTTGCCAGGAATCGAAGGCTCATGGTGTATAGAATGAACCCTTCTTTTTGTTTTGAGAACTATGACATTTGTACTTCCTCCATCCTGAAGCACCTGTGATACTTCCTCCATATCTTAGTGATATATACATACATACATACACACATATATATGTGTGTGTGTGTGTGTGTGTGTGTGTGTGTATAAATTTTTTTTTTTGGCATGGCAATTGGGGTTAAGTGACTTGCCCAAGGTCAAGCAGCTAGTAAGTATCAAGTGTCTGGTCTGAGATTGGATTTGAACTCAGGACCTCCTGACTCCAGGGCTGATGCTCTATCCACTAAGCCACCTAGAAGCCCCCTTTTCTTGGTGATGTTTTGATTATCATAGGCAATGACTTGATAAATTACAAGCTGATTCCTGAGCACCTGGGGATGTAGTTTTTCTATACCTGATGATTTAAAATCATAATTGCTTTGTGGCATTTAAGAAGGTTTAAGAGACATAATTTCTGGGTAATTTAATATTTTATTAATAATGCCAGCATTTTAATAAAAGGAGGGTCATTTGGTGGTCTCTTAGACTAAAGATAATCATGGTGGTGGCTCATGGCTCATGGCTTATATATCCATTGTTTCCAAAGGTAGCAATCAACTCTGATTGGTTAACAGTTAATGAGAGAATGAATATTGCAATTTATTACAATATTATAAATATTAGGTGCTGGACCTAAACTTCGATTATGTCATTTACTTCCTAACTTGTCTCTAGCCATGGGCAAGCTATTCAAAGAATTTATCCCCGCCCAAACCAGAATAGAGCACAATGGTTTCCCCACCTGGGTGGGGTCTGGATAGACAGAAAGTTAGCTCAACCTGCAGAGACTAAGGTCTTGAAATGAGAATAAAAGAACAAGGGGAAAATCTGAATGTCCCCAAATTATTGGTTATTAATAATCATTTCTCTCAGCTTATTGATTGATGGAAGGCAGTTAGGGCTCTGTTTAACCATTTCCTCACTGTCCTGGGATTTCAACTCTTATTCAACCATTTCCTGTCCTCAGACAAGGTTCTGGTACAGGTTGGTTTAGATGGCCCCTGAGGTTACCTTCTATGGTCCTGATTTGATTAAGAGCCAAGAGGGGAATTTCAGGGTTCGGAATCCTCAGGTGGCACAGTTATAGTTGACGAGATCAAAGGCATGGCCATTTCTGTGGGTACGAAGAAAGAGCAATGATAAAACTCAAGGGAGAATCAAAATGCTCAGTTTCTGTCATAGGCGATCCTTGTGTCCTGCTGTCAACGGGGCTCTTCAGAAAGGAATTACATCAGGTTTTAATTCTCTCCTCTGCTCCCCAATGACAGACTACACCACTCATCACCAGAGAGCTACTGGGATCTCTGTCCTCAACACTGAAGAAGTTCCATTTGGCATCATTTCCCTGGGAGTCATAGGGTCTCCATGTTGGACCATTGTTAGGCTTAGAGCCCAAGGGATTAGAAGCCACAAGTTGCTAGCTGGTGTGCCTAGGTGGACCTTTTGGTGCAGATTCATTGCAAAAGATTCACAGTAGGGCCTCTCACACAGGTACTGTAGCTACAACTTCTATGGAGCTGAGAATGAAACAGGTCACATCTACAAAGAGCAGATACAGATTCTGATCTGACCAGAACCCTGCTTCCAGCAGACTTGTGGTCTAGTACCTGGGTTCTTTACTGTTTTTGTGTGTCCTGGACCCCAGTGGCAGTCCAGTGAAGCCTGTGGACCCCTTCTTGAAAGAAGGTTTTTAAAGGCATAAAACAAAAATATGTAGGATTTCAAAGGAAACAAATTATATTGAAATACAGTTGTCAAAATATTAAAAAGAAACAAATTCTCAGACCCCAAATAAAAAACCCCTGTTCTAGTGGAAAAAGTCAGCAAGCTTGGCTCTATCTAAGCTTGTCCACTGTTGGATTCTGGGATTCTGAACCTCCTCAATGACCCTCAGGTACTGAGGAATGTGAATTTGGTTTTGGCCAATAGGTGCCTTGGGATCTCTTATCTTGGAGGCAGCTAGGGGACAAAGTGTCTAGAGTGCTGGACCAGGAGTCAGAATAGATCTGAGTTTGCAGCCTCAGACATCTGCTAGCTGCAAGTTACTTAACTTTTGTCTTCCTCGGTTTCACCATCTGCAAAATGGGGATAATATTAGCCCCCACCACTCAAAGTTGTGAGAATCAAATGATATCGTATTTGTGAAGTGCTTTGCATATAAATATTAGCGATTATTATTATCTGTAATTCCCACCTTCTTGGTGTCTCTCTTTAGGCAAATGCCAGTTGCCTGAAGATCAGGGTGTCTGCCGAGGGGTTTTCACTAGGTGGTTTTTCAATATGGACACCCAGAAGTGTGAGTCCTTTATCTATGGGGGCTGCGGAGGAAATAATAACAACTTCAGAAACAAATTCCAATGCTTGCAAGCCTGCAGTAGTAAAGGTAAGGCTGAGGGCAATTTTGACATCTGAATCCAGCCCTGCCCAGGGCTAGGGGCAACCTTTAAATATTTCTCCAGTGATTCCTTACTTTGCCTGAAATTCCCTCTAAAGTCCCCAGTTCACTGGACTTCCCAAACTTCCATTTGAAAATGCAACTGCCTGGGGAGCGGGGTTGGAGGGGTGAAGCTACTAGTCATTCACACTTCAGTGTGAATTTTTTTCACCAGGGATTGTTCCCCACTAGTCTTACTTTCTCCTTCCAAAAAGGCTTCGGGTAAAGGCAGGAAGGAAGGTGGGGTGTGATTTTAAAATCTGAGGGCCTTTAAGCTTTAAGTGAAAGTTCATTGTGTGACCTTAAAAGAACCAGAGGAATCGAGGAGGGACGTGGCCTGGATAATAGGAGGTAGTGATAGAATAACAGAAAGGGAAGTGAGAGTGGGCTCAGGACAAATTTTGGCTACCACCAGTCTGAAAGGATTTGTTGATACCTACTGTAGACAAGGCACTGGGTGTCCCAGTTTGTTCCAGGGAATAGAGCTGTGGATGATTTCCATGCTGGGCACAGGAATTCTATGGCTGTGTCATGGTGACAGTTGGCCTGGGTGCTGCAGGAGGCTCCTAAGCAGCATCCCCACCTTCCTAGATCTTGTCCCTTCCCTCTAGCTTTTTACCTAGGGGGGCAGCCTTGGGTTAGACTTCAGGATTGATTTTTGTCCATTCTCCATACCATGAGGGAAGATTTGCCTCCCTTATCATGGCAAGCAATAACCACTGCCCCGAGACCTTCTTGGAAGGATCTGCAGTGGTGTTGGGGGTACAGGGTGGGGACAAGAAACTGTCTTGTCTCATATGAGGGTGGACCCACACAGTCTGCTTCCTCCTAGGACTGGATAGGGAGACCAGGTAGTATTTGAGAGGGACTTCTGGGGTTTCCATACCTGAGTGACCCATCCCAGTGGGTATGGCATAAGAAGGCAGGATGCCCATCACCTCACTTGGATCTGCCAGAGAGAAATACATCCAACCAGATTGGAAAGCTGGAACCTGGAGGTGCTCCCATTCTGGAGTCCTCTCCTTTGCTTGTCTTCTAGGCTAAGGAGCAGAAACTATATTAAGTCACATCTCTGACTTCCCTGAGCTCAGCCTGGGTCCTACTTTAGCCACCCCAGTGATCCTGAATCCCTACCTATCATGGTACAATCTCTGTTCTCCATCCATCACTAACTGCTCACTTATTCCCATTCGCCTTATTTCTGCTCTTGCAATGTTAAAGCTTCTTGCTGGATAGGTAACAAACTTGCTTTTGAATCTTTTTCTTTCTTATTCCTTTCTTCTTCTGCGTCTCACTGAGATCCAGCTCTTTCCTGAAGACATAGCCATCCTTTCGAGCAACTTTCACTCACTTCCCAACTCAATGGTCAAGGCAGGCTACTCTCTCTCTCTCCTCCTCATTGTCACTTCCAGTCTCTCCCTCCACCTCCATCATTCAGTAACCTCTACTCCTTTGAGGTTCACTCAATCTATATCTGCCATCCCAACAAAGTTCTTTTACCTGTTGTCTACCAGCTTCCAGGATACTCTCTTTCTTGTCTTGTTAAGTTTAGTACCTGGCTTACAGTCTTTCTCTCCTCTCCATTTTTCATCTCCTTGTATTAGTGGACTTATACATATTGATACTCCATCAAACACCATAACTCAGGCCTCTATCCCACCTCAGCTATACACAGAGATGATCACATCTTTGATCTCACTATCACCTACAATGCTCTACTTCCATGTTTATGAACTCTGAAATTCCCTTACCTGATAAAAATCTATTGTCATTCTACCTCTCTCTGTGTCTTGCAACCCAGTCCTCATCATGACCTCCAGTTCCTCAACTCCCTAGATCTTTCCGAGGCTAACACTCCTTTACTGACTATTGGCTACTCTCCTCCCTTTCCCCATCTTGAACCCTTGGCAAACCAATTCAACTCTTCATTGTCCCTTTCTCTTGAGTCCTTCACCTTTTTATCCTATCACTGATCGGCTAGGACCATTGCCATGGTTCAGCCCTAAATTACTCCCACCATCCACTGCCTTTTCTTATACTTATCTTCTGCTAAATGAAGGTAGAGAAAATAATGAAACTGAACTGACTGACTGGGCCCACTACAAATATGTCATATAATCTCAACTGGACCCTCACTGTAGCAGAAGTAATCCTTTCATACCTCTCTAATTGACTGACTATCCCACTCTCCATAAGTGCTTTTCCAAATTTTTTTATCTTTCTTCAAAACTCACATAGCTTCCCTCTCCTCCACATCGCAGTTGAGAATCTCACTTCAAATTTCATTGAAGAAATGAGGCCATTTGCCATGAGCTCCTGCCTCTTCATGTTGTTAATTGGATGCCTTCTGCCACTCGGTCACCTTTATCCCTGTTTCACATGATGAGGTGGGCTTACTCCTTACCAGAGGTAACCCTTCTACCTACCCAAGAGATTCTTCCATCCCATATTCTTCAGTAGATTGCTGCTTCCATTGCCTCCCACTGATCTTCAATCTTTCCTTGTTTATTGGCTGCTTCCTTACTGCCTACAAACATGCCCGCGTCTTCACCATCCCCAGAAAACCTTCACTTACTCCATCTATCCCTACTAGTTCTTTTCCCATGTCTCTCCTTCCCTTTATGGCTAACCTCCTTGAGAAGGCTGACTACAATGAATGATTCCACTTCCTTTCCCCTCTCGCTTTTCTTAATTCTCCTCAGTCTGGCTTCTGTCCTCACCATTCAACCAAAACCACTCTTTCCAAGGTTATTAATGAGCTTTTAATTGTTGAATCTAATGGTGCATTCTTGATCCTCATCCTTCTTGACCTCTGTGTGGCTGTTGACACTGTCCGCCACCCTATTCTTGATACTCTCTCCTCTCCAAGTTTTTGTGAAAATGCCCTCTTTTGGCTTGTCTCCTGTCTATTTGACCTCTCCTTCTCAGTCTCCTTTGCTGGATCTTCATCCAGGTCATGCCTGCTAATCACGGGGGTCCCATAAGGCTCTGTCCTCAGCCCTTCTCTCTTTTTCTTTGATTCTGTTTCACTTGGTGATCTCATCTGCTCACATGGATGACCATTTCAATGATCACTTCTATGCTGATTAATCTCAAATCTATTTAACTAACCCTAAGCTCTCTGCTGATCTCTGGTCTCACATCTCCAAATGCCTATTGGTTATCTCAAACTGAATTTACCATAGACATCTTGAATTCAACATTTTCAGAAGTGAACTCATTATCTTTTCCCCCAAACCCTCCCTTCTTCCTAACTTCCCCATTATTGTCCAGGGTACCACCATCTTTGCAGTCACCCAGGCTTGCAACCTAAGTGTCATTTCCAACTCTTCACTCTCTTGCCTCCCTTCCCTGTATCCCATCTACCTGCCATATCTAACTATTGCCAAGGCTCATCAATTTTACCTTTGGTAACATCTCTCACATATATCTGTTTGTCTCTTTTGACACTGCCGCCATCTTGGTATAGGCCCTTATGACCTCATCTTTGGGTTATTGCAATGGCCTTCTGATTGGCCTCCCTGCCTCAAGTCTCTCCCCACTGCAGTCTATCCTCTACTCAGCTGACAAAGTTATCTTCCTAAAGTGTAGATCTGATCATGTCACCTCCCTATTCAATAAATTTTAGCAACCCCCTAACACTTCTAGGATTAAATAGAAAATCCTCTATTTGGTGTTCACTCATTTTAATAGCTTTCTCTTCCCTCTCCATTCCAGTCTCCTTATGCCTTACAATCCACTCCTTACTCAAGGGGCCAACTGTGGATTTCAGGCTCTTAAGGGGCACTCTAGGCTCCCCATGGCCTGTGCTCCTGATATGATTGATCATCCAGATACAGTTGAGCCTTGATCACTTATTTTGGAAGTGCTAGTGGACCTGGATTAGACCATAAAAGGGTGCCTTTAGGAAATTGGGGAAGCCATAGGACAGAGTGAGGAGAAGCTACCCAAAGACTTCAATCTTCAAAATATGACCATGCTATGTTTACCAGGACTGGTGCTTTCAGTATGGGGCTCTCAGTTTCCTGTTTTGGTATTTTCGCCTTCTTTTCTTTATTCTTTACTATTTTCACTTTTTTGATACAACTATCTCTGGTTGGGGCAGACTTTTTCAAGTGCTAAGGTAGGTGGCAACCTATGAGAATTTCATAAATGTGATTAGATTGGATTTGTAAGGCAATAATCTCCAAGCCACTGTGGTAGATACGGACTCCTACAGAACATTGTTAATTTCCAGATTGTCCAGGAGGTATGATACAGACTTTGTTGAAGACCTTTTAGTACAAATCCCTGGGGAGACACTCAAAAGGATGCTACTTGAGCCTCCTTGTGGCATTTTGAATTAGGAATATGGACAAATGTGCCCAGTGCACACCAGTTAATCTGCTGGAGGCAACACATATTTAATTGGAGGTTGGGCAGGGGGAGGGAGATTGTAAAAGAACTTTGAAGAGTTTTCCTGTAATTCTATAACAAGGTGTGAAAAGCCTGGGATGCTGCCTTAAAATGACCCTTAGAGAATAGCTATAGCACAGATTATATGGGAAGGAAGAAAGGGTAGAGAGCGAGCTAAGACCATTGTTAGCAGAACAGTAAAACCTTGGGAACCTGATTGACTTCATGTATTTGTGCATATTTGTTCTCTAGTATTGTGTTTCCCTTGGAAAGTCTGACATATTAGGCTATGCTCTAAGTTACCCGATATCTTAATTTTATAATGCACAAAAGGATGAACAGTTATGTCATAAAGTCATCAAGAGAGGTGACCTTGGTAACACCTTTTGAGCACTTATGCTCTTGAGTTTGCGTATGGCAGAGATTGCAAGACTCTTGGAATCAGTAGTTACTAGACCCTGACTGAAGCTGTCTCCTTATAAGCTCTGTGGTTTGTGGTTTGCTGCGTATCCATGTTATCTCTTGGGTGATGTTTCCTATAGAGCCAATATCCCATATGAAGAACCTCTCCTTGCTCATTATTCCATCTTTTCCCAATGGACATGACTAATGAGGTAGGAAGCCATACCTAGGGCCAGTAGTCAAGTGTAGGATGGTGGTGAGCAGGAGAGACTGACCAGACTTCAAATGCCAAAGACAGATACAAAAAGAGCCATAGACACAGAGAAGGAATTCACATAGGATGTGGGCAAGTCTGGAGAGGTCAAGGACAAGACCAGGTGGACACTGGTCATGGAAAGAATCTTTCTCCATGCCTAAACCTCCTTTTAAGCTGACTCCAATGACTGCACATGTATAACCTATGTCAAATTGCTTCCTTTCTTGATGGGGGAGGGGTGGAGAGGAGGGAAGGAGGGAAAGAATTTGGAACTCAAAATTTTTTTTTTGTTGTTATTTTAGGCAATGGGGTTAAGTGACTTGCCCAGGGTCACACAGCTAGTAAGTGTTATGTGTCTGAGGCCGGATTTGAACTCAGGTCCTCCTGAATCCAGGGCTGGTGCTCTATCCACTGCACCAGCTAGCTGCCCCTAAAGAATTTTTTTTTTTTTGGTGAGGCAATTGGGGTTACGTGACTTGCCCAGAGTCACACTGCTAGTGAATGTTACATGTCTGAGGCTGGACTTGAACTCAGGTCCTCCTGACTTCAGGGCCAGTGCTCTATCCACTGCACCACCTAGCTGACCCTGGAACTCAAAATTTGAAAAAAGAATGCTAAAATTGTTTTTACGTGTAATTGAGGAAAAAATAAAATTTTAAAGTGAACTGATTTCAACACTCCTCCAGCAGTGAATAAGCCACAAAGAGAGCCTGGGGTCCTACATAGCTCACCTGGTGAGTCAGCCATGCTGAGAAGCAGTTAGAATGAAAGATCATACATCCCAGAAAGCAACAGAGCAGTGAGGGAGGAAAAGTGGCCAAAGGAGGAATTGTCACTAGTTTAAAGTCCCATGTTCCACAATTTATTGACATTTACTTTTTGGGAGTCCATGAGTGGAATAACACCGGGAAGAGAACAAGGGAAGGGAGTGTTTAGGAGGCCAAGGAAGGAGAGAGTGTCTTAAAGATAGAGTGGTATCAAATTCTTCGGTGAAGTCAAAAGGAAACAGAAAATAGACCATCAGATTTGGTTATTAGGAAATCACTGGTAGATTTCAAAGGCTGTTTCTATAGGCTAATGAAAGTGAAGGGAGAGTAGGCACTAGGTGTGGTGGGCAATGGTTTTAAGAAATCTGGTGATTAAAGGAAAGAGAGAGATAGAAATGGAATTGCTTGATTTGCATTATTGGGGCGAGACTCATTGGCACACACACACACACACACACACACACACACACACATCCCATACGCATGCACACATGCATAGAAAGAGGACTGAATGAAATGGAACTAGAGTCAGATGACTTTGGTTCTAATAACAGCCTTGCCAATGGCTAACTGCCATCATGTGTCTCCAGGTCTCAGTTTCCTTACCCAAAAAATGAAGGATTAGATTAGAGGATCCCTAAAGACCGTCCCATCCTCTAAGATTCTATGACCTAGGGCATGGTGTCCATGACACATGTTAGAATTCCTGGGACCCTTTGAATGATGCCATATCTTGGGAGAGCCAAAAAAGAGATTCTAATTTCATCCATTTCCCCCACTGAACTTGTGCTCTAGAGGAAAGACAACTGAATCATGAGATCATTGATTTGGGGTGGAAAATACCAGTCAAGATTTGAACCAAGGTCTTAAGTCTTTAAAAATCCAATGACCTTTCCACTAGAGATCTTGACCCTGTTAACCCTTTGGTCTTTGAGATGCTAATTACCCTCCTTGGGCCTTACTTCTATGGTAACCATGCACTGAGGAAATGGGGTTTTGATGTGGACTAGGGGGAGGGAAGAGGTAATTTGGGACCCTGGGTGCTGCCCCCAATGGGATCAAACCTGGGATTCTATGATGGGATCTTTGGAAAGCCTAAGAATATTAGGCTGGGGCTAGGATGGGCAACAGGGCACAATGGGAAGTAGGGATGATGTATTTGGCCAATCTGGATTTGGGTTTAGTGAGCACTGATGTTGGGCTCCCCAACTTGCCATAGTCACCTCTCTGGGGTCTCCTTTCAGTTCCATGCACTCTTCCTAAAGATGACGGCTCATGCCAAATCTTCACATGGCATTGGTTTTACTATTCGACTTCTACAAACTGTGAGCCATTCGTCTATGGAGGTTGTTGAGGCAATGATAACAACTTGCACTCCAAGAAAGAATGTATATCGATTTGTAAAGGACAAGGTGAGATAGAGAATCCTTATAGGTTCTAGTCATAAACCTTGATCCTCTCCCATGGCTATAATCAGTATGAAGTGATTGGATTGTCCAGTATTCTCCTACTAGTGACTATTCTATTTGCCATGACTGAAAATCCATCAGCATCCCATTTTAATTCAGTTTCTCAAGTCTCCCACTGAAAATGAAAATACAGTAGGAGGGTTGGAGCTCTCAGCCATGCTTGTGTCCTCCAGGAATTTAATCACCTGCTTTCTACTCTGTTGGTTAGAGACAACTAGCTACAGTGAAAAGTTGGGATTTTGTTAGGGATTGGGGGTGATAAGAGATCTATAGGCTCAGTTGGGACTCTGTTTTCTGCCTTGAGAGGTCTAGTCTGGGACCCTGCAGTGGGGTCTTTGGGAGTCCGGAGTCTAATATTACTGGGTTTGGGAGGCAGGGTGGATAGGAATATAGAAACACACATCCTATTCTCTTCCTTAGGGTACAGAAAGGGAAATGGGAGAATCACAAAGAGGAACCTTAGTTACTCCACATCTGGAAACATTTATTAGTGCCTATGTATATGTCCAAATTTTGCAATTGTCTGACCCTACAAATGGCAAAGATATGACCTTCAGACTAGGCACAGGAGCTTAGGGTTTGTGGCCCCTGTAAATCCAGCAGGAGCTTCTATGTATTCAGGGATAGAAATGTAGGGATGCCTTTCATCTGGGAGCCCCTAATCAGTATCCCTGTTCTCCCACTCAGTAATGCCTCCTCACATCTAGGCCCATTACAGCTACAGCCTTTTCCTGTATGGGTTGCCGCAGCCCTCAGGTTTCAATTTTGTCTCCTTGCTCCAGAGCAGCAAAGTGAGATATGTGGCCTTGATTGGGTCTAACAATTTCCCAGGACCACCAGGGCACATACAGTTGGAAGTCTTTTGGAGGGACTGGGTCTTTTCTGGCATATTCTCATGTGAATATGCTAGGGTGTGTGTGTGTGTGTGTGTGTGTGTGTGTGTGTGTATGTGTGTGTGTGTGTGTGTGTGTGTGTGTGTGTGTGTGTGTGTGTGTGTGAACACCTATCATTCTTCCTCTTTGTCTGGGGTTAAACAGAGACCCCAGAAAGGAGACTTTTAGGATCTCTAGTTTTTTGGGTCTTTTTTGGATATGTCTAGATGATCAATACCCACCCTGGCTAGGGAGATGGGGTATGAATGGAAGGTGAGAGGAGAAAATGAAAAATCTTGCTGACTTATGAAAGGATGGAAATTTGTTTTTTTTTGCAGATTGATGAAGAGAAATTGTATACACTATTCTGCCAAAGCCTGCTGTCTGAAGGGCTCAGCTTGAGGACCTGCCTGCCAATTCCTGGGTCTTCATTTCCCCGACCTATGGCTTGCTTACCCTAAACATTTTGTTCCCTCCACCCCTCCCCATTTATTGAGAATCACATGATGATATGCAGAAGTTTATGCATTGTTATATGCATGATTAGATGCAGAAAATGGCCTTTGACAGACCCTATGAGCATAGACTTAGAAGGAGCGCTTTTTTTGTGTGAGGCAATTGGGGTTAAGTGACTTGCCCAGAGTCACACAGTTAGTGAATCCACATAGCTGCCCCAGGAGTGCTTTTAATATAGTAAAGAGTATATATTTAAAGCCAGCTAGGTGGCTAAATGGATAGAGCACTGGACCTGGAGTCAGACAGAGTCATCTTCATGAGTTCAAATCTGGGCTCAGACACTTAGTTCTGTGACCCTGGGCAAGTCATTTAATTATATTTGCCTCAGTTTTCTCATCTGTCAAATGAACTGGAGAAGGAAATGGCAAACCACTCCAGTATCTTTGCCAAGAAAACCCCAAATAGGGTCACCAAGAGTCAGGCAAGACTAAAATGACTGAACAAAACAAAAATACATCTAAAATCAGTAGCTAGCATTATCTGAAATGGGAAAACATTAGAAGCTTTCTAGTAAATACATGTAACAGTAAATACATGAATAAAGCAAGGATACCTCCTTTCTACTACTGGTAGTTGAATTATTTTTGGAAAAACTAGTGACAGCAATGACAAGAGAAAGAAATTAAGGGTAAAGGCACAAATATTGGAAATAAGAGATGATTTTTTTCCTATTTGCTGATAAACATGAGTTTATTTAGAAAACCCTTGAGAATTAATAAGAAACTAATTGAGACAATTAAAACCTTTAGCAAAGTAATGGGATCCAAAATAAATCCACAGAAATGAAGATTTCTTTATAGCAACAATAAAATCTAGGAGAAAAATAACAGAAAGGGAAACCACATTCAAATAACTATAAAATGTGTACAATTTCTCTAAGTCACATTCAAGACTTACATAAATTTCCTTACAAAACACTCTTTAAAGAAATAAAGAAAAGGGGGCAGCTAGGTGGCACGGTGGATAGAGCTCGAGCCTTGGAGTCAGAGGGACCTGAGTTCAAATTTGACCTCAGACTAGCTGTGTAACCCTGATCGCCTTACCAAGAACAACAAAAAAATAAAGAATGACACATAACTGGAAGGAAATTCACATGTCATATTAAAAATGATACACTATATACATTGATTTAAAGACTTAATCCTACTAATCAAATTACTAAGGGGATTCTATCTTTGGATAGTTCAATCATTCATTTGGAGAGACAAAAGGTCTAGAATCTCAAGGGGGAATAATGAAGAAAAACCCATAGGCATGAAGGGGGAGTATTACTTTCATATCTCATATTAGAAAGTGGTAATGAACAAACCTATTTGGCACGGGTTTAAACAGAGTAGATGAGGAAACATTAGGAACAAGAATTGGTTCTCAATAACAGTGTTGGTAAACCTGAAAACTTAAATTTCTTGGGGAAAGAACTCCCTGTCTGATAAGAACTACCAGGAAAACTCAAAAGCGGTTTGTTAGAAATTAGGTTTAGACCAGCATCTTATATACTGAACCATAATAAGGTCAAAGCGGATATGCAATAGGGTCACATCATAAACAAAGGAGAGGTTATTGAAATGGGCTAGGCAGAGGTCCTTGACTTGGGAGGTGGGTTGGCAAGTAGAAAGAAGGGGACAAATGTGAGAGATGGTGGCAGAATCCAAAATACCAGGCAACTGACTAAGCAAATGAGAGAATATTTTGGAAATGTTCGGCATAGTCCTTGACACATAGTAGGTAGTTATTCCCTCCTTGGATTGGATATGGGGGCTGAGGTCCAAGATGACTCCTAGGTTATAAACCTGGGTGACTGGAAGGATAGTAGTACCCTGAACAGAACCAGGGATGGGGTTTGCAGGGCAGGGGATGGCTAGAGATAATTAGTTCAGTTTGGAATATATTAAGTTTCAGATGCCTTTGAGACATCTAGTGGAGTTAAAGATGGTTGGCAATGAGAGACGGAAACTAAATTAGGTGCAGATCTGTGAATCATCTTCCAAGAGATAATTGGAGCTGATGAGGTCATCAAAAGAGAAGGTGTAGAGAGGGGGAAGTGAGGTCCTAGAAGAGGGCCTTGGGACACTCCTGTGGTTAGGTGCTGGGACACAGATGGTGATACAGGAAAGCCTTAGAGAAGCATTTTGTACAGAAGACAGCATGTTCATGAAAGACTATGAAGGAAAGAGCAACGAAGGAGGGAGATGGGTCAGGATCAAAGATGCAGTGAAGTCGAGAAGGATGAGGGCTGAGAGTAAGCTACTGGATTTATCACGCTTTTTCTGGCACTGCTTTCAGGTGTCAAATCTGTTGCCATTGCCTCCGCAGCCTCCATAGATAAACAGTTCGCATGTTGCAGACTTGGGTTGTAGTACCACTTGGGCATATAGGCTAGACCATTGCTTCTTGTTCCTGAGCCAAGTGGCAGATGGAAGAGTTCAAGTAAAATGAATGCAGAAAGAAGGACCCTAAACCAGGGTCCAGGGACCAGGGAATGGAGAAATATTGGATCATAAGCAGCCCTGAATCTACCTGATTCCATCTAAACTTTTGAATAATGTTATCTGTCTCAACCGTTGTGGCCCGAAGGAAATTCCTCATTTCTTCCACCCTGCCTGATATTCAGGCTGGGCTGTTCTAGTTACCCTGACTGAGGAGGTATCTCTGAAGGTTTCCAGATACAGTGGTTGATAAGCTTTATTTCTTTCAAATTTTGTCTCTTCTTTGCTCCCTAAAGGCCTTCCTGAAACATTCAACTTGTATCTAAGTTTGAGTTAAGGGAAAACAAGTTTTAGATTATATATAGGCCAGGAAATCCTGAGGGAATCTGGGAGAAAGTGAGGAGTCACTAATTCAGAGAGAATTCTAAGGATAAGGTAAATGAGGAATTTGATAGGGGTGTTCAAAGATGAAGGGGTACAGAAAATACAATATGCACCCACTATCCCCAACACCCACTATCAGGAATCCCAGGTAACCATTAGTATTGGGGTGTGTGTGTGTGTGTGTGTGTGTGTTGTGTGTGTGTGTGTGTGTACACACAATTTTGTTTTTGCCTCAGCAGAAAATTAGCTAGTAATGCTGATAGACAACTTTGCCTCAAAGTCTCCACAGACCCAGGGTTTCTCTGAGGAACTCTGTTGTCAATAGAGAACTATAGCCTTGTAGATCACTTTTCCCAGTGTTTCCTGGCTCCAGCTTACATCAAATTTGGAGTCTTACCACCTTCATTGTCATGACCTTGAGTGACATAGAATGTATAATATCAGAGCTGGAACGGACTGTATATAATTATGCAATACCTCCTCTGGGACTACCTTCCCAATTCAACACCAGAGGGCAACTACTACCCTCAGGTTCAAAGTCATTGTAAGTAAGGTGAATTTTAGTGTGTGTAAAATGGATTTTTTGTTATTCTTTCTTAAAGTTTTCTTCCCAGGATCCATAGCCATAACCATCTCTGCTTTCCAGGTGTTAGATATGAGTTCTCATGATCATGGATCTAAACATCTCTGCTACCCTTGCACAGTAGATACAGGGATAAAATGATGTAAAATTGTGAGACTATTGCTGGCAATATGCCTTCTTTGTCTGTTACCCTATAAAGCAAGTGGGCACTGGTCAGTTACTGGAGACCCTCTTAGGGGTGAATGTGCAGGCTGGAATGCTGTGCATGCCTTGATAGGCCCCCATCAAGGGTGGGAGGGGAAATCTGTGTGTTTGCCTCCACTGGCCCCATTGAGGCTTGAGGGGATTTAGGGGACAGCACAAGTTGTGCTTGTCTTGATGGGCTCCATCAGGATTATTGCCCCCTCTTCATGCCAGCCCCTGTGAGAATGGTTGTTAGGGAATGCTGTAGGAGTTGGTGCTCCCATTATCAGCAAACTCCCTTTGAGAAAACTAGACTTGAATAAAGGAAGATTATTTAACCCCTTAATATGATTCCATTCCTGTCTTCCTGTCTGACTGGACCAAAAGTGAACCTGCTAGAAAAAGAGGTGCTAGAAGCCTTCCTGTGTCTTCTTCACAAGAAATAGCATAGTTGATGTGTTTACTTGTCCAACAATCATTTGTAGATCTACACTCTGAAAACTATAGCCCATGAGCCCCCACTGGTGAACTTACCCTTAGTAGTCAGACAGTAGACTTAATTACCTCAAAACAAAGGTATTTACTAAGATGGCATAGTTAGAAGAGCAGCATTAAAACATCCTCCCCCTCCACCATAAATTTGGGGCATGTTTTTTCCCAAATACATACAGCATCAATGGGAAGAGTGGACACAAACTTAGAGGTCACTGGTAGTGAGGTGTACACATAGACAATAGTGCAACCAAATCAACACACATCTCTAGCACTGCAGGGCTCCCATGACCTTTTTCTTTTCTTGATTTCCCTATGATGTTCCTTATTGGGCATAGTGTCCCTGATGAATGCAGTATCTTCTATCTAGTGAGCAATTCCACTGGAAAATGTCATTGTTGATTAAAGAGGGGGAGAGAACTGTGTTTCCTTCCATTTCTGCTCTCTGGTAGAGAGCCAGGGCTCACATTTAACAAAACTACTTTTTGCCTAAAATTCTTGACTATTCCTAGAGTTGGAAAGCCCACCAGTGATGTGGTCAAACTTTGGCCAAACAATGGAGATTTGCCCTTCTGATTTCATCAGGGAAATTTCTCCATCTTTCATAAAGAAATAAAAAGTCCTACCTATATGTCTTTGGCTTTTGTTGAATATCTTAACACCTATTGCCTCTGTTATCTTGCTCTTACTTTTATGTGATTATATCAGCTGGGCTGGGTGCACGTAAACCAAGTCTCCCTCACTATGTTATTGTGTCACTATGTTATGTCTACTCCCAGTTAAACATCTATGGTCTCCAGCAAACCAATAGGGTTTTGGCACATTTATTCGTATTGCAAGTTCTAGCTAGTTTTCTGATGACTTGAGGGGCAGGCACTGTTCTTTTGAGTGTTTTCTTCAGTGCCTTATGTGGAAGAGTCTCAGCAAAGCTCATCTGGTTGAGTTCTCAAATAGGTCAGAAATTAATATTTTTTCATGGGGGTCCAATTGTAGTTAGTAGGTCAGGAGATTACTCTCACCCCTCAGTTTTATGGTTATCCAGTTTAATAGATAGATACAATTCCACAAAATTCTCATAGATTGCCGCCAATCTTAGTGCTTACAAGACCTGTCCCAACCCAAAGACAATAAAGGAAAGAAGGGGGAGGGTGAAGAAAATCAAAGGTTTCTAACAGGGATAAGTGACCTGGTATTGACTGGAAATTACCGAAGGTAGTTTTGGGTGTCTAAGATTTCTCCAACGATCCCTATAATAGATAGGACATTCCAAATTGAGTTGCAAATTCATTCTGCTCCAGGACAGAAAGACAATTCAGAAAGATCCCCCAAAGTATGAGGCTCTCATATAAGACTTCTCACTTGGAGTTCATCACTCAGAGCAACTAAGTCTTCAGGCACACTTTGCCTTATGGACCTGAAGTCCATAATGATCTCAGACAAGCTGGATTCATGTCACAGTGAGGCAAAAGCAAAATTTAAAAAAATGAACATAGATGAGTTCCTACAGTGTGATCGAGGGAAATTGTTAGGTGCCAGTATCCTAAGGAGACCACATTTATTGTATTCACATGACCTTCTCTCCTTGTGATGGACAGAGCAACACAATAGCAATACTTAGGTGTTAACCATACAAAAGTTGTCTCAAAGAAATTAGTCTGACTTGAAAAATGAAACATATCAGAAAACTTACTGTCCAAGTGGAGTGTAAAATAAAATATGCTAATTTTTCTTCAGTGAATCCCTGCAATATTAGGGTACCCAGGAGAGTTCCAGATGGAAAATCATACCAGTTGGTCCCTGCATATGGATAGGGCACCTAGATATTTTCCACATAAAGCTACCTTCTTAACTAAGCACTCACAGGTTTGCAGGTTAAACAATCAGTCCATCAGTCAATCAAAATGTATTAAGCATCAGGTTAAGTTCTCAGAGGGTCATCTACTACCCCATGTTCAAGAGTATTCTGGTGCATTTGTACTCCTAAAACTCTAGCTCATGAGTTTCAACCATCAGGCTTACCCTTAATAGGCACTAGACATAATTAGCTCAAAGCAAAGGCATTTATTAGATAGTATGGTGAGAACAGTAGCTACAAAACATTCCTCCCCCACCACTAATAAACCTAGAGTGACTTGCCCAGAGTCACACAGCTAATATGTGTCAAAGGCCAGATTTCAATTTGAGTTTTCTGACTCAAGGACCAGTACTCTATCCATTGCACCATCCAGCTGCCTCCCCATGTGAGAGACAGGCATAGTGAACATATGTCACCAAACCAACTCCCACCTCGGGCACAGCATGAGCCTGATGTCTCTTCTCTTCGCGAGGTGCCCTCATGCTGAGCCCAACTGGGTGGAGGATTTCTCCTGGGCAGGTGGCTCAGAGGGACTCTGGTCCCAGCCCTCTTTGAAGCCTAGGTCCCAACTGTCTTCATATTCTCCTCTGAATCCAGGGCTAGCTCTTTGCTGCTGCAGGTTGAAAATACTTCCTCTATCCATCAACTCTCTTCTCTTCTCTCTCCCTCTCTCTTTCTCTCTTTTCTCTGTTTCTCTGTATGTCCATCTCTTCTCCTCCTTTCCTCTCTATCTCTTCTTTCTCCTCTTCTCCTTCTCCCTCTCTTTCCTACCTCTATCTCTTCCATCTTTTCTCTCTCACTTCTCTCCCTTCCCCTCACTCCTTCTCCCCTTCCTTTCCCTCTCTCTTTTCTTCTTCTTCTTCTTCTTCTTCTTCTCTTCTTCTTCTTCTTCTTCTTCTTCTTCTTCTTCTTCTTCTTCTTCTTCTTCTTCTTCTTCTTCTTCTCTCTTCCCTCTCTCCCCTATCTCTCATATCTTTCCTCCTACCTCTTTCTCCCTTTTCTACTCATCTCTCTCTTCTCCCTCCTTCCCTTTCTCCCTCTTTCTCTTCTCTATGTTCTCTCTCTCTTTCTTTCCCTCTCCTCCTTTTCTCCACGTCTTTCTCCCCCTGTCCCCAATCTCTCCCTATCTTCCCTTCTCTCTCACTTTCTCTCTCTTGCCATTTCTCTCCCTCTCTACTGCTCCCTCCCTTTCTCACTCTTCTCTCTCCTCATTTCTCTTTTCTTCTCTCTCTCTTTTTCATCTCACTTCAAATGCAGTGTATAACTCTGGGCGAGTCACTCTGTTTGCCTCAGTGTCATCATCTATAAAATGGGGACAATAATTACACCTACCTCTCAGGGTTACTGTGAGGATCAAATGAGATAATATTTATAAAGCACTTAGTATTGTGCCTGACACATAGTAGGTGCTTAATAAATGCTTGTTTCCTTCCTTCATTCCTTATACACATGAACTCCATTTCATGGGATTCCCATTGCTCCACTCTACTACTTTCTCTCTGGGAGAAGCTTTCAGTTGTCCTCTGATTCTTACTGTGAATGTTTTTATCAGCTTACCTTCCCATGTGACTGGGGAGGACAAGGCAAAGGGATGGGGAATTTGGGACTCACTCATGGAGCCCCAGGATGTTCCTGTTGGAAGGTACCTTGGAGGCATCCAGGCTAGTTGCTTAACTTTACAGGAAGAAAGCTGAGGTTCAGAGAGCCTGCCTATAAAGTCAGTGGCAGAGCCAGACTAAATTCCCATTGCCCTTCAAGTCTTGACCCCATAGACACTCTTTATGATGGGAGAGGGAGGTAGGGAAAAAAATATCTTTTCCTGTGATGAAAGACTAGGAAAGATATTCTTCCTCAACCATAGATTTTTAGAGCTACCTAGTGCCTAAGATTCTCAGGAAATATGGGGCTGTGGATCAGAAGAGCTGGTTTTAAGTCCTTCTTTGGGCACTTAACAATTGTGTAACCTTGGCCAAGGAGGGTCTTCTGTCTGAGCCCTCTCTGGGTTTCCTCTTACATGCTCTCACAATGGCACCAGGACCAGCTCTCTAGGACATTCACTGGGGTGGGGGTGGGGTCTGGTCTATGCTCCTTCTTTTTAACTAATACTGCTTACCTGGGCTTACAGAAGATGAGTGTCTCTGACTTACTTTGGTATGGCCTCTGGAGCTTCTATTCCACTTGGAAATTTTGGCAGTGCCCCTCCAACCTCCATACAGGGAGCTATAACCCTTCCTAGGTTTCTGGTTCTGGCCTCAATTTTGGATAATTCCCAGGTAGCTACACTGGTTGGGATCCAGATGAAAGATCTCAGAGAAGAGACCTCAGAATGCTGAGAGAAGGGGGCGGTGGTAGAGAAAGTGTAGTCTACACCCTGGGCCCATTCTCCCAACTCATATTCTCACTAGTAGGTTGGGTCCACAGAGGGACAGCTGACAAGTACTCTACTCTACAACAAATTGACCTACTCAGGTAAAAGTAGTCTTAGGTAAATTCTATAATCCTCAAGTGAAAGTTGGTTAGGGCATGGTGAATATCTCTGGTAAGGATCACATTTAAATACCAGAAAAGAATTCAAGGGATTCATACACCACTAAAGAGTCCAATGGAGACCCACAGGTAAGGTATACACATGTGGTCCAAGGGCTAAATTCCTAAGTACTGTTTACTGGGGGTCCTCTTCTCTCTTTGCGAATCCATTGGAAGTTCCCTCTAAGTATAACTTTCTCCTGGGCTTCCAGGGCTCATGGCTTTTTTTTTTGTTTTGTTCATTTTATTTTGTTTTGTTGTTTTTTGCTAGAGTCCTGAAACTGCCTTTCCTAGCTGTGTCTAGTTTCACCTTATGATTATCTCAGCCTCTGTTGTTCAAGGGATGTTTCAAAATTCCCCAGGTCAAAATTCACAAGATCATAACCTGCTCACTTCCATCTTGGAATAGTTGCATTTCTCAGGAGGTCCATTTGCTTTTTTATGTCTCTACTCCCAGCTGGTCCTTTCTAGTCTGGTCTCCCTAGTAGCATTGTCAATGGAGAAGAGTGAGAAGAAAGGCGGAGACAATCTCTCCTCCTCCCAAGAGCAATTCTCTCTCAGAGGCCTGGAATCCTCAGTCCCCTAATTTGGAGTCTTCTCCCACTCAATTGTCTGGTTCTGAACTAGCATTGTATTTTTGTATGTAGCCCAACAGACACGATCTCTTTCAACCAACCACAAGAACTTTCTTATGTGGTGTTATCTGTCTTTATCCAATGATCCAAAGCCCCTATGATTCTTTCAAATTGAATGTGGACTTATTAATACCTAATAATAATAATAATAATAGCTAACATTTGTATAGTGCCTACTATGTGTCACACACTGTGCTAAGCCCTTTATAATTATTATCTCATTTGATAACTACACCGTAACTCACCATAACTACTGGAGGGATGTGCTATTATTTTTCTTATTTTACAGATGAAGAAACTGAGGCAAACCAAGGTGAAGTGACTTGCCCAATGTCGCACAGCTAAGTAGCATCTGAGGCTGGATTTGAACTTGGGTCTTCCTGATTCCAAGACCAGTGTTCTATCTACTGTGCCACCTCATTGTATACCTGGTTTACTTTTGATCTGACTGATCAGTTCAATTGAGATGTCTTGGCCTCCTGTGATTAATTGGGATGGAGGTGGACTCCCCACCTTTACAGATATGCTAACAGGTTGAGTGAGGTTAAGAGATTTGCCTAAGATCACACTGCTAGTAAGTTTCTAAGGCAGGATTTGAACTCAAGTCTTCTTGACCCCAAGTCTAGTACTGTGTCCACTACTCTACCCAGTGCCAATTACTACAAAGATTAAGGGATTGGATCTGGTTGCCTTGCCCCTGCAATTACCAGTGATTTCTTAATTGCCAAATCTGACGGCCTTTTCTTAGTCCTAACCCTCCTCAACCTAACTGCTACATTTAATAACGCAGACCATTGTCTCTCTGGGCTTTCCTGATGTTGCTGTCTCCTTGTCTGACTTCTACCTGTCTGACCACTTCTTCTCAGCCTCCTTTGTTGACTCATCATCTACATGATGCCCCCTAATTTCATGTTCTCCAGGGTTCTGTCTTGGGTCTTTTTCTCTTCTCCCTTTTATATTCTCTTTCTTGGTAATTTCATTAGCTCCTATGGATTTAACTCTGTCTCTGCAGATGACTCCCAGATCTATAGATCTAGCCCTAGTCTCTTTCCTGCACCACCAATCATCTATTAGACATTTCAAATTGGATATCCCAGAGACATCTTAAACTTAATGTGTCTAAAATGGAACTCATTATCTTTCCCCTTAAATTCCTCCTCCTTCCAAACATTTCCATTGCTATTGAAGGCACAGCCATCCTTCCAGTGTCTTAGGTCCATATCCTGGGCTCCTCACTCTTCCTCACCCACATATCTAATCCTTGCTATTTCTGCCTTCATAGTGTCTCTTGTATCTGACCCCTTTATTCTATTCAAACAGCTACAGCCTTATTGGACGTTGTTTTTCAGTCACGTTCAGTCATTTCCAACTCTACGACCCATTTGGGGTTTTCTTGGCAAAGAAACCAGAGTGGCTTGCCATTTCCTTCTCCAGCTCATTTGACAGAAGAGGAAACTGAGGCAAACAGGGTTAAGTGACTTGCCCAGGGTCACACAGCTAGTAAGTATCTGAGGCCAGATTTGAACTCAGGAAGATGAGTCTTCCTGACCCAATGCCTGGCACTGTATCCACTGTGCCACTTAGCTTCATTGCAACAGCCCTCCTCACTGGTCTCCTTACTTCAGGTCTCCCTCAACTCCAACCCATCCTATACACTGCTGCCAAAGTAATCATCTTTAAGCACACATCTCATCATTTGATTAGCCTGCTCAACAGACTCAGTGGTTGCCTATATTGCCTCTAGAATAAAAGGGAAACTCCTCCGTTTAGTTTGGAAGCCCTATGCAACCTGAACTCAAGTATCTGCCCAACCTCATTGGGCATTGCTGCCCATATGCTTTGATCCAAACAATCTGGCCTTTTCTCCATTTCTCACAGATGCCATTCTATCTCCCATCTCCTTGGCTGCCTTTACGTGTCCCCTATGCCTGGGACATACTCTCTCCTTACCTCCACCTTACAGCATCTCTCTCTTCTTTTAAGATGCAGCTCAGGCACCATCTTTTGCGTGAAACCTTTCCATGAACCCAACTGCTAGTGCCCTCCTTCCCAAATGACCTCACATTTATCTACTTTGTATGTGGTGTGCTACCTATCTTTATTTTTATGAGTACTTTTTGTCTTCCCCGTTAGAATATAATATTGCAAGTAGGGATTGTTTCATTTTTTGTACTTGTATCTCCAGAGCTGAGCACAAGTAGCACATAGTAGGGGCTTAATAGTTTTTGGTTAGTTACTAAACTGACTAGGAGGGAGGTGGGATGGTCAGGGAGACTAGAACAAGATACAATTTGAACTCTCCTCCCCTCCCCTCCCCTCCTTTCTGTCCATTCCATTCCTGTCCTCTCTTCCCATCCAGTCTTCCCTTCCCTTCCCTTCCCTTCCCTTCCCTTCCCTTCCCTTCCCTTCCCTTCCCTTCCCTTCCCTTCCCTTCCCTTCCCTTCCCTTCCCTTCCCTTCCCTTCTCTTCCCTTCTTTGTCTCTCTGTCTGCCCATCCATCCATCCTTCCGTCTGTCTGTCTGTCTGTCTGTCTGTCTCTCTCTCTCTCCTGCTGTGATCCTGGACAAGTCATCACACCTCCTTTGGCCTCTGTGTCCTTATCTATAAAATAGAGTTGGTTGGCCTTTGTGGCCTTCGAAGTCTTTTCCAGCTTGAGGACTTGCCCTAAGTGACTTGCCCACAATCTGAGGGTAGATTTGAACTCAGGTCTTTCTGACGCTAAGATTAGCATTCTATCTGTTAGATACCATGAATCAAACTGAAACATTGGAATGGAATTAGATTTCTACTCCCACTTCCTTCATACTGCCCCCTTATTCTCCTCTCCCTAGGAGGCATCCTACTGGTACCTACTTGTATCTGTCTGCTTTGCTGATACCAGTAGCAGGCCCAAGTGAGGGAGGATGAGAGGGAGGAGTAAGAGGGCAACAAGGACCCCAGGAACCATGCCCACTCAGCAGTGTGTAGACCCTGGCTGGAGGGATTTCTTATGTGGCCAGTCAGACAGCCAGGCAGGGTGGAAGGAAAGGCTGGGGGAGGGACGAAGCAGACCTCCCAGAGCACCTGACCTCCTGCGAGGACTGTCGCTTATCTCCCCAGTTCATGAGCAGTGCTCACCCACCAGGCAGTGTCGGGGGTTGGGTGTTCTTTGCTTGGGGAGTGAGTGGAAGAAGTTGAAGGTGAGCCAGGGACAAGAGCCAGGAGCACCAGGAATGAGAGCCAGGGTCCTGAGGCCTCTGCTCCAGACACCATGGGAGACAGACCTTCTGACCAAAGTTAAGACAGGGGGGCAGGTTCAGTATCTCAGAAGCCAGAAAGGAATTCACTCAGAGATGTCACCCAGCCAAACCCCAATCTCCATCTACAACAGCTCTGCCCATCATCATCCAGAGCCTGCTAGAAAACCTTCATTCAGTGATGGGGAACTCACTCTCTGTCCAGGAAGCCCATCTCATTTGGGGGAGCTGTAGTTGTTAGGAAGCTTTTCCTTAGTTAGATCTAAACTCTGTCTTTCATAATTGCCCCTGATTTTGCTCTCTGAGGTCACACTGGACGGAACACACTTAGAACATAGAACTGAATCTTCTTTAGGCTGTGAGCTTCTTGAAAACAGGGACTGCCATTTGTTTTTCTTTGTATCCTATGTTTGCCTCAGTTTCCTTGACTCTAAAATGGAGATAATAATACTACCTACCTCCCAGGGTTGTTGTGAGGATCCAATGAAACAATATTTATAAAAGCACTTAGCACTAGCATCCCTCACCTTTGCCACATGACTAGCCTATCTTCTTTGTCTATTGTAAGGGAGCTGGTCCTGGAAAGCCCAAAACCTAATTGCAGAAAAGGATCTGATAATGAGATGTTCACCCAAATGCAAAAACTCAAGCACTTCAGGGGATCTTTTATGAGGTTCGAATAAGCCTCTTGAGTCTGAAGGGAGCAATGTCATTGGACAAACGGTGATTGGGCATGCCCAAGTGGGACTCTGAAAAGATACATCCAGTCAGAAGCTGTTGAAACAGGAACAAGCAGTCAAGGAAGAACCCAGCTCCTCATCTCTTGGAAGACAAGTGAATATGCACATCATTGCTCATAAAATGAGAACTAGCTCCATCTGAAAACTATTTTCAATCAATCAGTCAATAAGTATTTATTAAGTAGTTATTTGGTGACAGGAGCTGGAGATACAAATATCAAAGAATAAAACAATCTCTTTTCTCATTAAAATAATTTTTTTCAATCATCAAGCATTTGTTTTCCTTCCCACCTCTTCCCACTCACTAGAAGGAAAATTAGAAAGGAGGAAAGAAAGAAAGAAAAGAAGGGATGAGGAATACAGAAAAAGGGAAGAAGAAAAAAAGGAAGGAAGAAAATACCAAATCTCTGTATTCAAGGGTGTTTAGGTAAATGTCCAAGTTAGCTGTACAAAAGATCACTGAAGGGTGCTCAGCTATCTTTTTAAAAAAATACACAAATGTAATGTGTTGCCTGTAATGGCGTTGTCGGAGTTACATAAATGCATATCTTGCTCATTCTTTTCCATATTTATGGAGAAACAGGATCAATTAGTTAATTAACCAGCTTAAAGGATATAGTGTATGATCTGGCCACCAGATGGTGCTCAAGCTCCCTATGAATAGCTTAGTCCTCACGAAATTCCTTGGGCTCTGTCTTGAGCTGGCTCTCCCGACTCCCAAGCTGTGTAGTAGTCTAGAACTGCGATTTGGAATATATCCCATCCCCCTCAACTTAAAAAACAACAACAGGAAGCCCTTTTTATCTCTGCTCTTTAAGCCCCCCTCCCCAGACTGGATTCTTCTTTCCTCCTTCCCTCTTCATTCAATTTCCTAGAATTCTTAACATTTGTACTTTCTCTTGGTGCACTAATATTCCGTTAAACTAAAAAAATCATGATTCATTCAGTCATCCCCAATAACTTTCCCCCTCCCCCTTCCTTTAGTTTTTGCTACCACAAATTCACAATTCTCTCTTACATGGTCACAGGCCTTAATAAAACAATCCAGTAGCATAGGATTTCACAAAGAAAGCCCTAGGCTCTGTCCCACTTGGATTGATATCCCTTTCCCTCCACTCCTCCTCCCAATCAATAGCAACTGGACTTCAGACAGCTCTGGAGGAGGGAGTGAGGCTAGTGACTTTGCGCAGCCCTGGCTCACTTAAATCTGATTCACTTGCAAGTCAAGACATCCCCCTCTGATGTCGCTGGTTCAGTGAGAATGAAGGACGAACAACAGTAACAAAAGGTGAGGCATAAAAAGCAAAAGATATAGCAAGGTTATTTAGAGAACCCTCCGCACCAATCTGAGGGAACCGAGGCAGAGAAAGCGCTGGAGTTGGCTTCCACTCAAGGACATGCTGGTAAATGTTTAACAATCAGCTCTTTGGAGGGGGGGAGACATACTTTGAAGTTTATTCTGCATTATGTACGTTTTCTTCATCACTTTCTGAAGTCTAGACTATCGACAAAACACTAAATCAAACCCTGATTTGCAGCATTTGCACATTTCTGCGATCCATCTCCAGCACCCCGCTGGTCCCATTGTACCTCTCTGGGGTAGCTATACTTCCTGGGTTGGCAACTTTGTTTCACCCAGTTATTTTTGAATCCCATGGTTCCCACTCTATTCCTCTCCATCTGCTCCTGGGCATGTGGTCCCCATCGGGGACCACATAGGGCTCCTGGAATGACTTTCAGTCTCATTCCTGCTTTATTGCTATGGCGTGGTGTGCAGCAACCCTAAGCTCTGAACTGAGTTTGAATGGGCATGTCTTCTATCCCAAGCTCAAGAAAATTCTCAGCTTTCTAAGAAGAAAAGGAAAATGGAAATTGGAAACTGGAGGACTCTGGGAAATGTGTGTTCCACATATATTTCCTGGTTTACTTGAGCCTCACTATTATTGCTTTACTATAACCACTGCTGAAAAGTCCTGGCAAAGCTTGGTTACAATGGGAAAGAGCAATTAGATTGCTCTTCCTTTGGTCTTCTTGGATTGCTTTTGCTGGTCTTTGTTTTAGCTACTGTTTAGGTAGAAAAGCAAGAAACATTCAGAGTTTTTCAGACCTCAGACAAGTAAAGTGAGAGAGCTCCGAGAAAAATTGAGAGAGGTAGGCTGGGAATGGAGTGTCCTCATAGTATCTCACCAAGCCAGAAAAAGACAAGAAAAAAGATTGTACAAAATTAACTCCTCCTGGAACAAGAAGGAGAAATGAAAGAGAGAGTAAAGGAGAAGAAAGAAATGGTTTCTAATCTTCATTTTACACATATTTGCATGTATATATGTACATATAGTATGTATGTATGTATATATACACATGTGTATTTTATATATATATATATATTATATATATATATATATATATATATATATATATATTCAAGAAAAGTCAATGAACATAGTAAATGCCTGCTGTGTGCCAGATACTTTGCTAAACGTGGAGGATACAAATGTTGAAAAAGAAAGACAACTCTTTCACTCAAGGAATTTGCAACACAAAAGAAAGATGTAAAGGGGGAAGGGGGAGGTACCCTGTGTGGGCCTGTGGTGGAGAGGTCAAAGAAATCCAAAATAAGAGCAGCGAGTGGGAAATGAGGTAATGTCTGAGGAGATATAATTATGTTATGTTATGTTATATTGTATTTATTATATATCATATCATATTATATTATCTTACATTACATTATATTATATATCATGTCATATATCATATCATATCATATCATACATGTAACCTGGGTTTGTCTGAGCATGCCCAGTTTGCCCAACGTGGAGCCAGCTGTGTCCCTACCACATGGGTGGGCAGAGCCTCTTTTGATAGGCTGCTTGCTTCTTTAAAACTGGCAAAATTGATCCATTTGTCCTTTTTTCTACTATAATCTCTTCTCTGCTGTGTCCAGAGAGTGAAGATCTCAGTTCATTCACAGTCTGGGTACCATAAATTGAACAAATGAGAAGTAAAGGATTTTCCTTCCCATGCTCTCTCTCTCTTTTACTCAGTTCCAAGAAACAGACCTAGAGATGTTTATTTCTATCCTGTGTTTTCTGTCCTTAGTTTCAGGGGCTGGTGATGATCCTCATAAGACACAGGAGCTTGACTCATGATGACATTGGAGCCAGGATTGCAGGCAGGATGGTACAGGCAGCCAGCTTGGCATGGAAGCCCTAAGAAGCCAGGGATGTGAGACTAGTGCCCAAGCAGGGTTTTGGTCTTAGAACTGGGACTGTGCTCCATTGGCCTCGAGATAAACTATAAACCCATTCTCCTGCCCTTTCCCAGAAACTGAGATGGTTTAGGTGTGGAAGGAGGTTTATGCCTCCCACAGGTTGGGGAAATAAATTTGTATATTTGTGATTTTATCTTTTGAAATAATTTCTTTCTAATAAAAGCAAATCTGACTGTTAGTGGCCAATGAAACAAGGGTTCAGAGGACTATTCCCTCCAATAGGAAGAACACCTTTGATGGGGACTTAAGTCATTTGCAGAAAGCCATGACACTCCTCTATCCTTTTAAAATTATTTATTTATTTTAAGCTATACATGCACCATCATATTAAGTATATTTCCACATTAGTCATGTTGTGAAAGAAGAATCAGAACAAAAAGGAAAAAAAACATGAGAAAGAAGAAAAAAAGAGAAAATAGCATGCTTCTATCTGCGTGTACACTCCATAGTTCTTTCTCTGGATGTGGACAGCATATTCTGTCTTGAGTCTTTTGGAACTGTCTTAGATGATTGCATTGCTGAGAAGAGCTAAGTCTATCAGAGCTGGTCATTGCACAGTGTTGCTGTTGTGGTATGCAGTGTTCTCCTGGTTCTGCTCACTTCACTCAGCATCAGTTCATATAAGATTTTCCAGGTTTTTCTGAAATCCACCTGTTCACCATTTCTTATAGAACATTCAGAACACAATATCTTCCATTACATTCATATGCCAAGCCATCTATCCTCTTAAGGTACTGCAGAATCCTGGGGGCAGAGTGAAATCTAACTTACCTGGTTTTCAGGCAGTGAGGCCTGAGGTAGCTATGTTACATACACATATGTGCATATCAAATGTAACACTAGCTACTCTGGCCCCTTTTGCCTTAAGGCTGAGTATGATACATTTTAGCCACCTCCAGTATTCTCTGGCATCATTAAAGAAATCTGGGGATATCAAGGTTCTGTAAGTCAAGGGCTGTGGTTCCCTTCTTCCCCAGTTCCATTTAGCCATCAACAATCAGATTCGTTTTTACATAGAAATATTTACTTCAAAAGATATAATCACAAATATGCCAATGTACTCCCTCCACCATGTGGGAGGCATAATCCTCCTTTCCCCTTCCTCCTCCCCTATGCCACTCTCTATATCACTTTAAATTATTTTCAATCTATTCTGTATGTAGCTTGCCTTGTATATATTTGTTTGCATGTGGTCTCTTCCATTAGACCGTAAGCTCCTAGAAGGCAGGGACGGTCTTTTGTCTCTTTGTTGTATTTCCAGAACTTATCACAGTTTCTGGCACATAAGAGATGCTTAATCCATGTTGACTGATTGATTGATTGGCCATTAATTCTAAACTTCCACCCCAGATGGAACCTTCCCTCACAACAAAGAAACACAGCTAAGCAAAACAAATCAAAGTATGCACCATTCTGTATCTATAGTCAACCACCTTTGTGTCAAGTCAAAAAGCATTTGTTAAATTCCTACTGTGTGTCAGGTACTGCACCAAGTACTGGGGATACAAAGAAAGTCCAATGATAGTTCTTTTCATCAAGGAGCTCCCAGTCTAATGGGGGAGACAGAATGCAAACAGCTATGCACAAACAAGCTATGGATGGATAAATTGAGGATAATCTCAGAGGGAAGGCACCAGCATTAAAGGGGATCAGAAAAGACTTCTTGTAGGAGGAGGGATTTTAGTTGGGGCTGGACAGAGACCAAGACATTCAAGAAGAAGGTAACGGGCTTCACCAGTGGTTCGCTGGGGTCTTGAAAGCTTACTGCATTGATGAAAATGCTCACGTTTTTCAGTCTGATTTTCTTTATGTGACTGTGGTCATCATGCAAATGTTCTTTTGGTTCTGCTCACTTCACTTTGTATCATTTCAGTTCCAATGAGCCCTCTCAAGTTTTCCTGAATTATTCACATTTATATCTTCTCCTAGTGTAATAGTATCCCATCACATTCCTATGCCATAGTGTGTTTAACCATTCCCGTATCAATGGTACCCACTTTGTTTCCATTCTTTGCTACCACAAAAACTGCTGATAACTACATCTACCACACACACATATGTGTATATACACACATACACATGTATATGTATATATGTACTACATATGTGTTTGTGTTTCATATAGATAGATGTCTATCCTATATGTGTGTATATATCCTATATATGTGTTTGTGTTTCATATAGATATCTATCCTATGTGTGTGTGTGTATATATATATATATATATATATATATATATATATATATACTATATATGTGTTTGTGCTTCATCTATCCTATATACACATATGTATATATAATTTACATATGTGGGTATTTAGTACATAATATACATTAAGTGTATATATGCATATAAAGAACTGATGCTGTCTGAATACAGACTGAAGTATGCTATTTTTTACTTTCTGTCTTTCGTTCTTTTTTTTATTCGAGTCTTGTACAAAATAACTGATATGGAAATGTTTTACATGATTGCACATGTATAAACTACATTGAATTGCTTACTGTATCGGGGGGAGGGAGGGGAAGGAGAGAGAGGGATGGATAGAATTTGGAACTCAAAACTTAAAAAAATGTTAAAATTATTTTAATATGTAACTGGGGAAAAATAAAATATTAAAATAAAAAAACATAAAGGAAATATACACACATATATCAAGGAAAGGTTTTATATATAAAGTGTGTATTTTATATCATAGATATAATTTATATACATAAAGGATGCTACTATATGATATATGCATATACATGTGTGTATATACTTTCCTTCTTGGTTTGACTCCTTTAATGGTCTGTGCCTCTAAGCGGTATCACTGGGTGAAAGAATATGTATAGTTTAGTGACTTTTCTGCCAAAATGACCAATTTTTTCTAGAATGATTGGACCAAGACGAGATGCTGCTGGCAGAGCATTAGTATTCATCTTTCTGGAGCACTTTGAACATTCACCATTTTCAGTTTTCCTCGTCTTTGACAATAGGATGAGAGAGGTAGAAGCTCAGAGTTGTTTCCATGGACATTTCTTTAATTATTAGTGATTTGAAATATTCTTTCATAGAGTCATGGAAAGCTTGTATTTCCCTCTTTGAAAAGTATCATATTCATATCTTTTGATCACTTAACCACTTGGGAATAACTCATTGTAATACATTTATATCTATTTCCTACATATCTTGAATATTAACCTTTTATCAGAGATATTTGTTGTGAAGATTTTAAGCCTGGAGTCAGGAAGATTAATCTTCCTGAGTTCAAATCTGACCTGAGACACTTATTAGCTGTGTGACCCTGGGCAAGTCACTGTTTGCCTCAGTTTCCTCATCTGTAAAATGAGCTGTAGAAGGAAATGGCAAACCACTCCAGCATCTTTGACAAGAAAACTCCAAATAGGGTCACAAAGAGTCGTCCATGACTGAACAACAAATCTTCTTCAAGGACTATGTTCTGACAGGCTGGGAATTTGAGATTCATCTTGTAAGTTTCTTTTTCTTTTCTTCCCTCCTCCCTCTCCCCCCCATTTCCTCAATTGGAATACTACTGACTTTAAAGGACTAGAGGTAAACACTACCCAGAAGCCAATAGCAAGGTGCATGGTGGGTATGAGCAGGCCATGAAACATATAATCAACAAGGAACTCAGAAGAATGGGAACCAAGATGATGAATTGGTCATGTGTTGAGAGTGAGGGATAAGGGTAGCCTGCCACTGCTACCCTTGAGATTGAAACTGAGGCTTTTTATGGTGGTAGTGAGCTTCCTATCCTTAGTAAGTCAGTCAGTCAGTCAATAAACATATATTAAGCACCTACTATGGGCCAGGCACTGTGCTAAAGGCTGGAGCACTGTGAAAAGCAGCATATTAAAGTCATTTATGTATAAACTGAGTCACTATTCCTTTAGGATCAGATTACTACTTTACCTAGGTGTCAGATTAAACGACCTTCAAAGTCCTTTCCATGATTTTGAGTTCCTCTGTGTGGACAAAGACATTTGCTCAAGGTCACACAAAGAATTAGTCCCTGGGCTTCCCCAATCTTAGCTTGTGGGGTGTAGCCCCTGAGGACCCAACCTGTTTCCTTGAGATCTGAGGCAGAAGAAGGGAGTCATGGGTGGGTGGCCAGGCTGAGTCTATCAACTCATAGGAATTGATAATAGGTCCAGGCTGCTGCAGACCCACAAATAGGAGCCACATTCTTCCTGGACATAGGGCTTGTTGCCAGCACTCACTGGGTCAGGTTTCTTTATCAATCATTCCCATGACTGCAGCCCTAGAAGACAGACGGCTGTAGGACCCATGCACTCTTCTAAAGGATATAGATGTTTCCCAAGTACTTTTCTCCTAACAGCCAGGGAAAGGAAAATCATGCAAGTAGTATCATTTAGACATTATTGATGAGGAAACTGAGCCTGGGAAAGCTCAAGTGACTTGCTTGTTGTCACCCAGCTAGTAAGAGTTGGAGGCTTGGTCCAGGATGGGAACGCCCACCACCTGCCATCTTTATAACCTCTATCTTCCCAGGCAACTTCTCAGGCTGTTGTCTTTTCTCTCCTTCCCTAAAGCCAGATCCACCTTGGGGATCTTTCCTGCTTAACCTGTTGCCACATACTGTCCCCCTCCCCTCCCACTTGGAATAGAACCTCCTATAATGCACTTCCAGAGGCCAGGTGCTCCTCTACCAATGACGACAGTCTTACGCAAATGGACTTGAGCCCTGGGTTACATTCACCATCATTCTAGTAATCTAGTAGTAATCTACAGTTTTCAGGCTATGGATCCATGCCTTACCTGCACGCAGGACTGCTTGCAATCCTTCATTTTTAAAAAGTTGTTGGCATTGCCCCCACATCTGTAATAATTGAAGGCCTCACACTGTTTAGTTTTCCGGTTGTAGTAATACCGCCTGACACTTCTCTTGCACTTGCCTGTGTTAAGAGGTAGGTTGCAGACATCTGAAGGAAAGCCCCACCACCAGGAGACAGGAAACGCATCAGAGAATGTGACCATGAAAGACCACTAAGTTTGTCAGACCTTGAATAATGAACCCTAACCTAAATCTCTAGCCCACAAAAAATTCTATGTGATCTGAAAGTAACTCTATTAATTATGTAACCAATGGATTTTTATTAATTGTCTACTATGGGTCAGGAATTGGGGCTACAAAAACAATGAATGAAAGTTGCCTTTAATTGTAAACTGTTTACCTTCTAGTGAAAATGTAAAACAGGGGTGGCAGCTAGGAGGATCTATGGGGAAAAAACCAGACTTAGAGCCAGAAAAACCTGAGTTCAGATGCTAGTAAGTATGTAACTTTGAGGAGGTCACCCTCAACCTCTATTTCTTCATCTATGAAATGGGAAACACCTACTTCCATGGCTGTGGTGAGATAATATCTTGTTAAGCAGGTTGCAAACCTTCAAGTTATATAAATGTTATCCTTATTATCTTACTGGGGGAGACAATAAAGATGTAGATCAAAATACAGTTGTTTTTTGTTTCTGTTTATAATCATTCAAGTATTGATGCCCAGAAACAAAATTGATTCTGTAGATAAAGCTTTTTTGGGGAAAAGAGCATGTGGAGGTTGGGAAACAGAGCTCTGAGGATAATGATGGCGGGGATGGGGAGGGGATGAGGTGGCAAAATTGGGAAAAACCTTGATAGAAGGCTCTTGTCTAAGGTCACAGAGCTAGTCAGGTCTTCTGATTCCAAACCTCGAACTTTTTCCGGCACTGAATTTAAGCAGCTGATCATTGAGTGAGAAGAGAATTGTATAGTGAATGGAGTGGGACATGTTGGGGGATGTTTTCCTTATGTTACAGAGGAGGGGGGGCCTTTCCTCATCCTCTCAAACAGGAGTAAGCCCTGGTTTGTCACATTTGCTGGTTTGCCAGTTTCCTAGGTCTGAATGACTCACACTGAAAATTAGTCAATAAACATTTATTAAGCATCTGCTATGTGTCAGGCATTGCTATTAGTATCCTCATTCTGCAGATTCAGAAACAGAGGTAAATAGAGTGACTTGCCCAGGGTCACACAGCTAATAAGTGCCTAGGACTGAATTTGAACTCAGGTCTTCCTACCTCCCAGGTCCAGAACTCTATCCACCATGTCACCTAGCTGCCCTATAAATTTAACAACCAGCTGACTCCAGCACACCCTTGCCTCAACTACTATCGCCCTCCCTGTCAAACCATTTTGCATTTAAGTACCTTGTATTTATTCTTCAGATATTTATCTATGTATTATTTATTATATGTATACGAGTTGGTTTCTCCCCCTCCCCCAATATAATGCATGCAAAGATTATTTCCTTTTTTGGGGGTTTTGTATCTTCAGAGTCTACCTAGGACACAGATGAGTGGGATCGTAGGTTCACAGATCCAGGGGACCTGGGTGGGCTGGCTAGTGCAAGCACCTCATTTTGCAGATGAGGAACTGGGGCCAGGGTAGATTAAGTAATTTGACCAGTTTTGTACAGCTGGTAAATAACAGGGGCCTTTGATTCCCAGTCTGATCTGATTTCCACTCTATCACATTATAGGGGCTTACTATGCTCTTGTGGATTGATTGGTTGAGGACAGCACCTGATCCCAGAGTCTGAAGTCCAAAACTCTAGTCCTTCTCTGGGAAAGGGAGGAGGGGTGGGTTAATTGTCAGTTTGAGCATTTACGCCTTGGAAATTGGTGAGCTACAAATGAGGACTTAATTTATTGTTTTGTCAATTGACTTTAGAAAGTGGTGGAGGAAGTCTTAATAATTCAGATTAAATGAAAAGGGTATGGGGAGCAATACAGTTGACCCCCCTCCCCAGACCCCACTGTTAAACATTTACCAGTATACCCCTGGTAACCCTAGTGGGTTTGAGACAAGAGACTCTTCCCTACCTTTCCCAAGGAGAGGACCCATAGCTCTTTGGTTACCAGACCTCTTCCCTCTTCCCCCTTCTCCCAAGTAATCTTGGGAGATTAAATTATTTTATCACTCACCTACACATAAAAATTCCGTTTCTTAGTTAGAGTATAATAAACTAATTTATAGTAAGGTGTGAATGGCAGAAGACGGTAACAATTTTTATGTTTTCCCCCTCTCAGTAGGATTTTCATTTTAATAAAGAACGATAATTTTTGGTCAGTGGAGTTTCTGACAGAGTGGCAACCAAGGAAGGGACTGTTTGTGAGTAGCCGGTCCTTCCCAGGATCCCTCGAGGCATTTTCTAAATCTTCTGGACTAGTACCTTCCCTACCTACCTCACATGGCCAAGTGCCCAAATATCCCCCTCCCTTTCCGCTCTCCTCAAGAATTACCTTGATTGGGATCCAAGCATGTATATCCACAGCTGTACAGACAGCACTTGAATTTTCCTTTGCACTCTTCATCTCCATTACAGCGGTGCACTGTCCACTTTATGCAACGGACTCTATTGTCTGGACATGACCCAGGTTTCTCTGCAGCACAAATAGCACCGGGCTAATGAGCACAATAGGAACCTCGGCCTTGGAATTGGAAGGGGCTTCAGGAGGCACCTCATCCCACTGCTTTATTTTGCATAGGAAGAACTTGAAGACTACTTGCCCCAGGATCACAGAGGGATAAGCAGCTGAGCTTGGATCAGAGCTCTGGATTCTTGGCTGCTTCTCTGAGACTCTGTACTTTTTGCCCTAAGACTAGGAGAGCTCAGGCTCTACCCCTTCTTTCCAGCCTACATGGCAGACCACCTAACTCTCTACAGAAAATTCTAGGCCTTTCCATGGAGAGGAGGACAGCCCAACAGCCTGGTTATCAGAGAGGGGCATGGGGTTCTCTCTCTGTCTCTGTCTCTGTCTCTCTCTCTCTTTCTCTCCCTGTTTCTCTCTCTTTCCCTCTTCCTCCCCCCTCTCCTTTTCTCTCTTTCCTTTCACCCCCTTCCCTTCTCCCTCTCCTTTAAGTCCATCACCTCTGTGCCAGGAGGGAAGTAATATCTTCAGTTCTCTAGACTCATGGTTATGTATTGCATTCTTAAGAGTTCTGAAGTTTTCCAAAGTTAACATTCAATGTTTGAGGATTTTGTGATTGATTCTGGGAATCACTGGATTGATAAGGTCTAGACCTGCAAGAGGCCTAAGAGAACACCTGTTTCCCAGGGTTGCTAGAAAGGACTTTAGAGGTCACTTAGTATGATCTCCATCACACCACTCATCTTACAGATGAGGAAAGTAAGGTGTGGAGAAATTAGGTGACTTGTCTAAGGTCACACAGGAAACAAATGAGATAGTAATGTGTCAGGATTCTGCTTTATAAATATCATCTCATTTGATCCTCACAAATCTGGTAGGTATGGGCTATTATCAACACCATTTTCAGTTAAGGAAACTGAGGTAGATAGAAATTTAGTGACTCACCTGGGTTTCCACAGTTAGTAAGTGCCTGAGGCCACGTTTGAACTCAGGTCTTCCTGACTTCTGGCCCAGAGCTCTACCAGCTGAGCTACCCAGCTGCCTCTGAACAGCTAAACAGCAGAGAGAGGATCTGATCTCACAACCTTCAACTTTAAATCCTGCTCTTTATCCATCTCTTTCGTTCCTGTCTCTCAAGGCTTTCATTTTATAGATGAGGAACCTAGGACCACAAGAGGTTTAATGACTCACCTAAAGTCACGGGGTAGCAAAGAGCAGAGCCACCTACCTCTCCAGTAGGACAACATAGATGAAACAGGGAGCTCCCAGCAGAGGGTCAGGAGTATTACAAAGAGGAGCCCATGGTAATGGGGCTTCATTGTCTGGAAGGGACTGAGGGGATTCCAGCTTTGGCTACAGATATGGGGGAGTTAGGTAGAGGAGTGCAGACAGAAACAAGTAGTGGTGGAAATGAGGAATTCCCCTCATCCCTTCTGCCTTCACCTTCCAGAGGGTTTTGCGTGCCTCTGGACCATCCTGACAATGAGCATCTATGCCCATTTGTGTGGGCTCTGTGTTCTCAGCCTGGAGCATAAAGAACTCACTAACTGAAAATGGAGTGGTCACTCTATGGACCTCAAGGGCCTTCTCTGAACTTGGCAGGGAGAATTTGTTCCAGCCAGCATGGTTAGATATTGATAAGAGCCAAATATTTTATGATTATAAGAATACCTTGGCTTTGCACGATTACAAAATAGTTTGATCTTTCCAACAGTGAGAGAGGCACCATCTGCATTTTGCTGAGGAGGAAACTGAATACTAAGCCCACACAGTTATTAAGTGGCATGATCAGGAAGGACCCCTGTTCCTGGGCTAGAGGGCTTTCTATTCAATCGACAAACATTTATTAATTGCCTACTGTATGCGAGGCACTATGCTAGGTACTAGGGATAGCAAGACGAGGAATTTACATTTTACTGGGGAGATATGTGTACAGAGGAGCAAATATATAATAGGTACAAAGTAATAGCAGCGAGTGCTAATAACTGGGGGCTTTGTACAGGAGGTAGTGCCAGAGCTGTGCTTTAAAAGAAATGAGGGATTCAATGAAGCAGAAATGAGGAGGGACTGCATTCTGGAAAATGGGCACCATGTGTACAAAGACATGGGGGTAGGACACTGTTGGCTGGTTGGTTAGTTCTTGGCCTTCATTCTTGAAGAGGACCAAAATGATATCACTATGTTGGGGTCAAGGTACAGTGTGTCCAACTGTTGCTGATCAGATCAATATGAACTTGGAAGCCTCCACCGCAGGTTGGGCACAAATAGTCCATGTGAACATTTCGAGTGGAGATGTCTCTAAATTTGCACATCTCACGTTGTGGAGAACTTTCTATTTTCTAACACTTGGAACTGATCTAAATTGGAAAGGCACTTTATAATCACACTGTAGATAACTTTGGACGTCAGCCTAATAAGTTTGCATTTTATCTTAGAGGCTACAGGAAACCACTGACTGATTGTGCATGGGCCGAGTAACATGGCAGAAAGTAAGTCAGATTTACTATTAGACTGTGAGTTTCTTGAGGCTAGGGACTATTTGTTTTTTTTTCCTTTGTTTCCTTAGTACAGTGCTTGGCATATAGTAGGTATTTAATAATTATTCATTGAATACCAGAATTCCTTTGGCAGCTGTGGGAAAGATGGACTGGACGGAGGCTGGAAGCATGGAGCCCAAATGAGGAGCATATTACAATAGTTTATGCAGTGTAAAATTGTATTAACTTGGAGAAATGTATTTTCACTATGCATTAGTCTCCTGGCTTTGGAATAAGGAGAAAAAAGTGCCATTCCATTAGGCACCAGTCTCCTGTGTTTGAGGTAAGGGCCATTCACCCCTCGGGTTCTCCTGCCTGGTCTTCACCTCCCTTAGGAAGGAGAGAAAGGTAATTCGGTCAAGCATCGCACTATTTCTCTTTCAGCGAAGAGAAGAAAGACCATTCCATCAAGTGTCCAGGCTGGTCTCCTGCCTTGGGAAAAGGGAAGGAACGTCATTCCTTCAACTCCAACGCCTGAAAGACCCTGAGAAGCCTTCCCCCCAAGGCCAAACCCCTATGGACAATGAAAATCTCCTTAAATTCATTCCTCAGTGATTAATCCACCGCTCTTTGTTCATGTGGCAGTTAGATGGTGCAGTGGATAGAGCACCAGGCTTGGAGTCAGAAAGACTCATCTTCCTGAGTTCAAATCTGGTCTCAGACACTTACCAGCTGTGTAACCCTGAGCAAGTCACTTAAACCTGTTTACCTCAGTTTCCTCTTCTGTAAAATGAGTTGGAGAAGGAAATGGCAAACCACTCCAGTATCTTTGCCAAGAAAATCCCAAAAAGGTTATGAATAGTCAGATATGACTGAAAAAATGATTCAAAAACAATCTTGCTCTTACTCACATCCTCCCCATCCCAAATCATTCTGAGCCCCAGATGATCATCATTTGAACCCTGATCTTGCTCCCTCACTGCCTAGTCCCTTATTCCCACTCCACTCTATCAAATCTCCACCCCCTCAATGTCCCATTCTAAAGCTGCCCAGCACTTCCACTGTGGACCCTGGAATGGCTGCTCCATAGACAATAAACTTGCTTTCATCTGAAATCTTTTCCTTTCCTACTCCTTCCATTTTCTGGCTGTCACCGAGACCTGGCTTCCTACTGATAACACAGCTTCCCTGACTTCCCAGTCCAGTACTGGCTGCACTCTCACTAATTCTCACCTCTCCTTGGTCCAGGTCCCATGGTCCAGGGAGTAGGAATTCTCCTTGATCCCTATTGCCACTTCCAGCTTCTTCGTTTGCTACCGTCATTCAAGAACCTCCCCTTGTTTGAAGTTCACTCAATCCACATCTACCATTCAATCAGAATTCTGGTGGCCATCTGTTGTTCATTCTTTGTCTCCAAAGAGGACCCATGACATCATGTAGTAATGTCTAGACTTGCATGTGAATTAGACTTAAGTGAGGCAGAATTGCACAAAGCTGTTGTCTGTCTATTGACTTCCAGGACATCACCCCCCCCTTTTTTTTAGGCAATTGGGGTTAAGTGGACTTGCCCAGCGTCACACAGCTAGAAAGTGTCAAGTGTTTGGTCTGAGGCTGGATTTGAACTCAGGTCCTACTGACTCCAGGGCTGGTGCTCTATCTACTATGCCACCTATCTGTCCCCAAGCAAGATATTTCTTGAGATTCAAATACATAAATCTATGATAAAATGAATAGGAATCTCATATAATTAAATTTATGCAAGATTTCCCATTTCAAGGTATACATACCAACTGATTACTACTTAACTTTAACTTATATGATTCCCTAAATATCAAACTAGACATTCCAATTAAACTCAATTACCTTTTGTTGTTTCCTGGTACACACAAAAAACTTTCCGCTTTTCCATTATCCAGGAAAGGGTTATGTACCTGTCTAATTCTGAAGTGCAAGCCTTGAGACTTTCACTGACACAGCCCCCAAACCTGTCTCTTTATAATCAGTGAAATGACCTTCTCTAGCTGTAAAACAATAAATCAGTCATTCCAGGGGTGGGGGTGGGGGCGATAGAAAGAACTAGATCACAATCCAGAAATGTAAAGGAAGAAAACAGAATCTTTCTAAAAACTTAAGTTACCTAATAAGACACAGATAGACATAGAAACACAGATACAGGAAACATAAACCAACTGAAAACTCGGTGGCACTGAAAATCTCTTGCTTCCTTACTCTCTAGATCTACAAATCGAGTTAGAATGAATATCCTTACCAATCACATAGGTAACCTGAAGGTTTCAGGGACATACAGTTATAAAATGTGGCCTGCAGCAATCCTCCTTAGGGAAGAACAAAGCCATTTTAGGACACTTTATCACCCATGAAGAATACACACACAAACAGAAACAAAAATCAGTAAACAAAAAAAAAGCTCTGAAATGTTATATTCCCATTCTACATGTATTCCATTTTCTCTCATCTTATCAGTTGGTCTCCTAATTTTGTTGAGCCCTCTTTGACTACACTTCTGCCAGACACCCCTGGACACAGGGCCAAAATACCTAATCACCTTCAGCTCTCCTCAGGCTGGACAACCCTGGACATTGAGCTCCTCTGACAGTTCTCCTCACCAGAGTCTTCCAGCTTGCAACAACCAAACCTAATCCTGTCCTAGCTAGGATAACCATTATCATCATCTAGCCCAATTATCCAGATTGGACTTTCAAATACTCTTTGACTAGGATACCCTTAAAAAAACCCAAGGTCTTACCTTGGGAAAACTCTTCAGCCATGGACAACCCGATTCCTCATGTAATAAAGAATTCAGCCCAAAGAAAGGCCAGCCTGGGATATGAATGGGAAGTAAAACTCTCCAAACCAGAGATCTAATACCCCATGCTGGTAGCACACCCTGCACCTGAAGCCTTTGGCCAGTCTGAGTCACTTTCTGTCATCACAGCCCACCACTGCCACCATTTGTCAACGAGCAATCACAACTTCACAAAACCTTTATGAAAACTAGGTTTATTACAAAAGGAATGAACATGCATATGGAACCAATAGAATTCACATTCCATATAGAAGTTTGCATTTTTATAACAGCAGGACAAAGGGAGGAGGAGGTACCAGAAATCTCCATCTAAAGGGTCATGGCATGGGAGGGGGAAAGGTACAGTAAAGGTGGGAAAAGAACAAAACCCCTCCTGAAGGGAGGAGCAAGATGATGGCAGAAGTCACATTCTTTTCCCTTGGGAATTAATTGCTAGACTATGAAGATAGGAGGGTCTGCTTATCTACAAGGGTCCCAGCTGTACAAGCAGTTTCTCAGCCTAGTGCAGACTGACTGGTGCCAGGGAGTCCAATTTGGGATGCAAACAAAATTATGTCAGCTGGGGCAGGGGGCTTTGTCTTTGACACAATGAGGGTCTCCTGCATGCTCTGGGTCCAGTGTTTCTGGACAATACGGCAACTCAAAAAGATAAGCTCAGGGGATCCCTTAAACATTCGTCAATACTAGGCATCCATATAATATAGTCCTTGAGAAAATCTAGTAATTTCCTTTGATGCTCTGTTTCTGGTTGATATGGAACTCTATCCTTATTTTCGGGAATTTTTACACTGGCGTCTACATATCTCTACATAGGTATGCATAGCCTATCTACGTCTACGTATTCTATATATTATTTTCACTTACAAGGTAACAAGCTTTGTTAACGGTTGATGTTTTTGATTTGTTCAATTAATTTCTGTACTGGACCTTGTGCCAGGCACAGGCTCCACCTACTGGGGGGCTATATGGTGGGGTAGTTCTACTTCTGCTTAGTCTTTCTCTGGCTTCCCTGGTTTGCTGTGCTGAACTCTTCTTCATGGCATAAGGACCTCCCCCAAAACCCCTGGATCTTGGAAGTTCTGAGCACGGCATCTTCAGGGCCCTCAATGGTCATTCAGGATGGGTTACCGAGACCAAGCTTCTCAGCCGGCCCTCACCCCACCTCTGTGCCACTAGTCATAAACTCTTCTCTTCTCCACTCCCATGTAGGATTTACAAGCTCCTTCACCTTACAATTGTTCTTAAAACAGCACTGAAAAACTGTTACTTCTTAATGTGAACAACAGTTCTCTTTAAAAGCCAGGCAACTTGAAGACTCATCAAGCTGGGTATCTCTGGGCTAACCAGGCTAGCTGAGCTAAGTATTCCCTCACCCTGTTGCTGCTTACCCAATTAGAACAGAGCTCTCAGAGACCAGCTTAGGTGGATTCTCTGGGCAAGGTAAACCAGCCTGGTCATCTCTTTCTACGCTTACAGCAAAGCAGCTGGTTACAGCACTTATCTGTCTCCTCTTCAAACTAGAGGAAGTAGAAGAGGGCTGCATACCCTTCTGAGAAGCTCTGCTCTTTGAAGCTTTAGAGACTCTCAAGGGCAATAGCTGAAGCTTCAGTCTTTATTCAGCCAGTCATCAGGAACTATGCAGCTGAAGCCCTCTGTCAACTGACTGCTTGTTGCTGGTTCTTTCTCCAAACTCCTCCAACAAACTTCTTTTCTGACACACCTCCCAGATGTTTCTTTGTTCTGTGCCAACTTCTTTTTACTTCAGCCTCAGCTTCCTGTCTCCTACACCTCCTCCTTTATTCTCTCAGCCATGTTCCTGACTTTGAAACTTCAGAACCATGCTGCTGTCACTGTCTCCTCCTCCCTTAATCACCCGCAGCCCCTTCTGGAAGGCATGTCCCCTTCTCCCATAGATGAGGGCTTTCCTCTCAGGGTGTTGCAGAGGGGCCCAACATAGCTTTCATTTCCCTCCCAGTCCATTTCCTAGATTCTGGGAACCCTGAGCCAAGCACATTCATTAATCATTCCCCTGTGCCACCCCACTTGTTAGTTCTATTTGGTGTGTTGTCTTTCCCCATTAGAATATGAGATCCTAAGGTGGTGGATTGAAAGCAGTGACTTGCTTGAACTCTCCCCCAAACCCCTCCAAATACCTGTAAAAAATGGCTCTAAACAAATTCTAGAGCGGCAGAACCCACAAAAAGACAGAGTGAACAAATTTCCAGCACAAGACAACCTGGAGGGTTGATTGGAAAAGTCTATTGTGCCAGGCTGGGAGAGGAAAGCAGTTCAGTGTGGGTGTGCAAAGACCAGGCCTCAGTGAACCTGGAGCAGTCCTCAGGGTTCTGAATAACAGGCAGCTGTGGTGGTTTCCTGACTTCTCAACCCACAAACACCAAAGACAACTTAGAGGGTGGATAGGAAAAGTCTATGACCTTGGTGAGAGACAAGCTTGGTCCCAGCCCCAGTCCTGGCACAGCCCTGCGGTGGTGGGTGCTTCCTGAGCTCAGCCCACAGACTGAGAGGGAATCCAGTGGTTGATCAGAGGGAGATTGCAGGGATCTCTTTGCTGGTGCTGAGGCAGGATTCTGCTTTGCCCTTGCTTGTATCTTGGTCACAGTTCTGGGTAGTGGTCCTGGGGCCAGGAGGAACACTGGTGTGGTGGAGCTTGTAGTGGTGGTGAAGAGAGAATCCTCCTTAGAGTTCCAAGGCAGAATAGAGTGCTTGTGGTCACAAGAGCAGAGTACAGGCCAGGAAAGGAGTAAACACCTCACCCTTGATCATACCACCTTGGAAGAACTGAAAACTTACAGGTCCCTAGAAGTATCTCTGAAAACAACTGCATAAAACTGCCAAAGCTTGGGACAGTACATTCTCCACACTGGGAGCAGACCCCTACTTTAACAAAGAGTTTAAAACTCTAGAAATTGGCTAGAATCATGAGCAAACTTCACCAAAAAAGTCAGACAATAGAATCTTTCTTTGCTCACAAAGAAGATCAAAACATACAACCAGAAGAAGACAACAAAGTCAAAGTTCCTACATCCAAAGCCTCCTAGAAAAATATCCATCAGTCCCAGGCCATGGAAGAACTCATAAAGAATTTGGAGAAGCAAGTAAGAGAAGTAGAGGAAAAACTGGGAAGAGAAATGAGAGTGATGCAAGAAAATCATGAAAAACAAGTCAACAGCTTGCTAAAGGAGACCCAAAATATACTGAAGAAAATAACACCTTAAAAAATAGCCTAACTCAAGGGGCAAAAGAGGTCCAAAAACCCAATGAGGAGAAGAATGCCCTAAAAAGTAGAATTAGCCAAATGGAAAAGGAAGTCCAAAAGCTCATTGAAGAAAATACTTCCTTAAAAATTAGAATGGAGCATTTGGAAGCTAGTGACTTTATGAGAAATCAAGACAATGTAAAACAAAACCGAAAGAATTTTAAAAAACAGAACACAATGTGAAATATGTCTTTGAAAAAAGAACTGACCTGGAAAATAGATCCAGGAGAGATAATTTAAAAATTATTTGACTATCAGAAGGTCAGCTTCTTCAGGGCAGGGGCTGTCTTTTTACTTTTACTATTTGTATACTCAGTGCTTAACAGAGTGCCTGATACACAGCAAGCACTTAAGAAATGCTTTTCCCTTTTTTCCTTCCTTCCTTTCTTCCATCTATTCCTTCCTCTTTCCTTATTTCCTTCCTTCTTTTCTTTCTTCCTTCCATTTATTCCTTCCTTCTTTTTTCTTTCTTTTTTTCCTTCCTTCCTTCTTTTTAGCCTCCTTCCTTGCTTCCTCCACCTCTAAGACATCTGGCTGAAGAGACCAGGGGATTCTTTAGCCATCTAGTCTTCCCTTCTCTGATCCACGTCCAAGGGACTTGTAAGAAGTCTGCAAGCCTGGCCTGGGCCCATAGTTTGCTGGTCTTTTCTGTGTTTTCTTGGCCAGACTCCAGGTCACTGGGCACTGATAAGGGACTGAGGCTCAGAAAGGGCAAAGGTCTTATCTAACATTTGACCAATAGGAAAGAGAGAGAAGGGAGGAGTTGGAAAGACCCTGAACTTGGAGTCAGAGGACTGGGATGGGAATTCAGGTTCTGCTCCTTACTCACTGTGTGACCTTGAGCAAGTCCTTTCCTTCTCTGGGCTTCATTTTCCTCCTCTGTAAAAGAAGGTGGATTGTCTGATTATCTTAAAGGTTGCTTGCAGCTCTAGGGCCTATGACCCTGGTGGTTTGGGGGAGAAGGGAGTTCTACATCCCATGATAGAAAGTGACAGAACCCAAGTTAGGACCTAGATCTCTACTGTGCCAGCTGTTTCCCCTTCCTGTGTCACTCTTTCTTATTCTCTTGCTGTTCACAGTCCCATCCTTCTTGGAGCCAGGGCAGCCCCTCCTCTCTTGGTTCCTGCATCCCAACCAGAAACTGTTTGGGGTAAGTAGCAGCTCCTAGGGTCCAAACTCAGGTCAGGCAGGAAGAGGGTGGAACTCGGGGCCTCATGGTACTGAGTGTCAGGGCCTTGGGTTTTCCCCTGATGAACAACACCTTGCTCAGCTGCTCAGCTGTGGGAATTGGACATTATTCAGTCATGGGCACTCACTCTTGTGCTGAAGAATCCATGGAGCACCCACACAGTTCCTATTTCCAGAGGATATAAAAGGTATGATGTGGTGATTTCTGAGGTCTAAAATTATTCTGGATTCCCATAAATCAATTGCAAGTCAATAAGGCAGCTGAACTGGTTTTATTCAGATCAGAGGTATGGAGTAGGAGGGCCCCTGAAGCCCAGAAAAAGCCAGCCTTCTCAGGCACAGATTCAGGGGCACTAGTCAGCGGCTTGGAAGGAAGCAGGACCAAGACTGAAGCTCTTCTGAGGGACGTATTTGCCTAGACTAGCACAGTAAATGGTTCACCTTCCAGCTCAAAAAGATGTATTGGCACTCCATGTCCTAGAAAAGAAAGAAGAAGGTAGACTCCTCATCTCCAAGACCTCCCTCCCCTTGGCCCCAGACCTCCTCCTCCCCTTCCTCCACAGGCAAGATGTGCAGCCTTATCTCACCCTCCTCTAGATCAGGGACTCAGTGTCCCAGGCACCATGGACATCTCCACATGCCTTCTATTCATTCTGATTTCCTACTCTTTGTGCCTTGCTAACACTTTGCAGATCATGTCACCTCTCATACCTCCCATCCTGGGATTCAATAATCTCCTGGGGCTCCCTATAACCTCCAGGATTGAATATAAAATCCTTTGTTCAGCATTCAAAGCCCTTCATAACCTAGCCCCTAGCACCCTCTTTCCAGTCTTCTCACATCTTACACCCCCCATGGACTCTTTGCTCCAGTGACATTGGCCTCTTGGCTGTTCCTCACACAAGACCATCCATCTCCCAACTCTGGACATTTTCCCTCAATGTCCCCCCATGTCTGGAATGCCCTCCCTCCTCACCTCTCCCTCCTGGGTTCCCTGGTGTCCTTCCAATCTCAGATAAAACCCCACCTGTTACAGGCAGCCTGTCTCCAGCCCCCTTAATCCTAGTGATCCCCTATGTTGACTTTCTAATTCATCCTGTATGTAGCATGTTTATATGGGGTCTCCCTCATTAGACTGTGAGCTCCTTGAGGGCAGGCAAAGAACTTACCTTTTGCCTTTTTTCATCCCCAGCACTTAGCATAAGTCCTGGCACATGGTAGGCATGTTATAAGTGTTAATGGACTGATACTGTCCCTCTTTCCTGGAATGGACTCCCAGACTCCCTGCCTCTGTCCTATCTCTAGCTGCTGACATCCTTCTTCTCCTTCAAGGACCAGCTCAAGTGACACTCCTCCAGGAAGCAGATTGGATTTTGCACATACACACACCCACAGAAGGGTATGAGCTCCAGTCCTAGGAGACAGCTCACAAGCCTTGCTTTTCAATGCATTCATCTCATTCTGATCGAGATTAGACTTGACTACAAAGGAAGAGATTGTTCCCTGGGAGACATCTGGTCCTCCACAGTGGCTATTATCAGATCCTGAAATGTTAGCATGCTAACACTAGTGTCTTAATGTGATCACACTCAGTGGTCCTTTTAAGAAGTACACAGGTATGCTGAAAAAAGACAAGACAGAAAGGGCTTATCTGAAAATTGGCCCCATCTCTGGAGGCCTTTGCAAAGCTAAGCCTGGCAGCCAGTCCAAGCTGGGGGTCCACACTGGCCTTGAGACAGAACCAGCTGGTCAAAGGAAAAGCCATGTTCCTAAGTCTGTGACATCCTATGTGTATGAGCCCCTTTGGGCAAGGAGTCCACACATTGGCCAGAAGCTAATTGGGGTCAGAGCCCAATTAAAACCCTGGTGTCTTAACTCAAAGTCTAGAGCTCTTTCCATGACACCACCCTACTGCCTCTCAAATTCCTTGTTCTCACCAAATGCCAAGCAGGTCCTCTTGCAAACATCATGAGACTGGAAGCTGTTTTTGTTATCAGCACATAGGTTATACTCAAAGGGGTAGCATTCATTTTCTTTAATGCTGTAGTACCATCTGGTCAAAGTGTGCTGACAATGTTTAGTCTTGATGATACTGTCACATGGGTCTGAAAAGAGATTAGAGAGTTTGTGGACCAAGGAAAGAGTTTGAAGGTAACATTGGCCTCCCTCTCCCCATCACCATACATCACCAACGTTGACAGTCTTATCTGGAAGAAGAGACCTGGCTCCCAGGTCCAGCTGTGTGCCCTTGGGGTCAATGTCTGTGACCCTAAGATCCCATTGCTAGGCTATGGCCCAGGATCACACAGTGAAAGAGTTGGAGCCAGGATGTGAGCCCCTTCCCACCATATCTACTCCCTCAGCTTAGAGCACAGAGACCAGGAGTCCCTGGACCAAATAATGAAACTGGTGCTCCTGAATGCTGGAGATGGGTGCATTGAGGTCTGGGGCTGTCAGCTGGGACCATGAACAGAAGCAGGCATCCTGGGGCAGGGGGGAGAGCAGGGAACACTGCCTAAAACAGACTCTGTTTCCCTCTTCTCCTTTGGAATGCCTACCTGTCTTGGCAAAGTCAACTCAAATGCCACCTCTTCTATGAAGCCTTCTCTGGTCCTGGAACCATCTTCTCCCTTGGTTCTTAGATTGCATTTTGCATTTCCTGAATTCACAGCAATGTTTATTATGGGCCTGTGTTTCTGTTTTCCCCAGTAGATGGTAGACTGTAAGCTCCATGAGGACAGGCACTTATCTAAACTTCCTCTCACTCCCAGTGCCCATCACAGCTCTCTGGGCCTAGTGGGTGCTTACTAAATGCATGTCATGTGGCTGGTGGAAGGAAGGAAGGAAGGAAGGAAAGAAAAAAAGGTAGGAAGGAAGGAAGGAAGGAAGGAAAGACAGTGGCATACCTTCAGTGGGGTCTACACATTTCATTCCACAGCTGAACAGGCAGCATTTCTCTTGAGCCTTGCAATCTCTGTCACTGAAGCAATCATTATTCTCTCTGAAAAGACACTTCACTCTGATTCGGGGGCACCTCCCTAGGGGAGACCACAGCATGACTCACTCTGTCATCCCCCATTCTTCCCCTTCCCCACAGCCCCCTTCCCTCTCCCTCCTATGCTTGCTTCTGAAGGAAACTCTTTGGGGAAATATTCTGAGCTTCAACTGAGTTGGGGGTTGTGGGGTATCTCCCTTCCCACAGTCCTCCCCTGCCTCACCCCCATCACCTACAGCCATATTTCATGCGGAGTAAAGCCAGCAGCTTGTTGTGGTCCTGACTCAGGATGAGCAGCAGCAGCAGCATCAGGAGGTGGCCTGCAGAGCCCATGGTGCTGAGGGCTCTTCTCTCCCACAGTCCCTCCCACCTTGCTGGCCTGGCTGCCTGCCTGCTTGGCTTCTTCTTAGTCTGGCCTGCCTCGGGGCCTGATTCCCCAGCCAATCTCTAGGCTGTTTACCCATGTCTCACTATCTGTGGGCTGTGTCTGCACATCAGAGCCCCACCTACCCCAGTCTTTCTGAAGGGTTGGATTTGGCAGTCCTTAATGTTCTCCCCAGTACATGGCTAGGCATCCAAGGGGCTGCACTAACCTGGGTCAGACCAGGAGCAGGAGTCTAGGGCACCTCTTGGACCCCTTCCTCCCCAGCCTCATGGGGAGCCAACAGACACTGTTCTTTCCCACCTCCCTGCTTCTGCTCATCCTTTCCTCTTTGCTGCAAACAGCTCCCCCTTCCCCTTTTCCTGATACTTCCTACTGTAATATTTAAAAAGTTCAAGAGACATAGTTTCTTGGCAATTTAATCATTTCAATGGTGGCAGCATGTTATTCATAAAAGAGGTCAGTGGCACTGTTGAATGCCAAAGACCCTTCATGGCAGTGGGCTCACTCTTTCTATGCCCTTGGAAGAGTGGGTGTTCCTGAGGGTGGCAAACAACTCTGATTGGTTAACAATTCATGAGAGAATGAATATTCCAATGAGATGGGATGTATGAGGGTCTTGAGGTATGTGACACTGAGCCCCCAGATCTTGGTCAAAGAGACTTCACTATTTCCATTGTTGTTGTTTGTCCTTCACTCTCAAAGAGGACCATGAGCCTTCTCCATATCACCTGTCTGACAAAGGGAGAATCCACATCTTCCCAGACCTGTCTGAGTTAACAGCACTAGCAGGAGTCCACCCATTAGCCTAAATTTCACATTTCCTCTGCTGTCTTTGATTAGATCTTTAGCCTGGGTAAGTCTTTGAGGAAGATTTCTCACACTGGTTGATTTCTGGATGAGGAAGTAGAAAAAGGGGAAAGACCTTGGTCCTAATTCAATAATTAGTTCTTAAATGCAGGAGAGAAATAATCCTTTCTCTCAGTACCTCTCCTTTAGAACTCATCCCAAATATCACCTCTTCTAGTAAGCATTCCCTGATTGCCCTCCTATTACGTGGACTTGTCCTGTCAAACTTCATGTTGTGCTTTATGCATATCTATTTGGTACATTTTCATAATACTGTACATTGAAGTTACCTGTATTTGTATCTCCTCTCCTCCTCTGCAAATAGTAAGTGCTTAACATATTCTTGTTGACTATTAAGTTGGAAACTCCATGAAGCCAGACGCTGAGTCTTATTCCAACTTTGTCCCTACCTTAGAACCTTGCATGATGTTCTGAACAAGGTAGAATCTTTTGAGTGAATGAATGAATGAATGAACACTAGGTTGATTAGCAAAGGAGGTATTGAACTGGCCTCAGAACCATGAAGTCCTGAGTTCCAGTCTGTCATCTTGACACATAGTAAATGTGTCATCCCAGGCCAGTCACTGCCTGAACCTTTAGGTGCAGAGAAGGTGCTCATCTGTCTTGCTGTAGGGAATCCCTCCCTAGCCAGGTGTCAGATTTAGTGAAGACACCTGATTGACTTTAGCTTTGAGCTCAAGTAATCCAATAACCTCTGTGTCCCCAGGAGCAGGGATTACAGGCATGTGTCACCACACCTGAGTTAGGATTTCTTAAATTTAAAAAAAAATTAGCTTTTAAAAAAATAAGATGAGGTGAAATAATGAAATATCACTGAGAAGGCTAAAAGGATCTAGAAAGAAGCTCTCCCCTCCCTATCTGTGTCTTTTCCATGGAGTGAGTCACTGCCTAGTCTAGAGTCCCCTCTTTTCCTGGGGGATAACAAAACTTCCCTTCAATACTCTATTCAAGCAACTGATAGTGCAGTGGATAGAACAGGGCTTGGAATCAGGAAGACCTAAGTTCAAATCTGGTCTCAGATACTTACTGACTGTGTGACCCTGGGCAAGTCACTTTACTGCTATTTGTCTCAGTTTCCTCAACTGTAAAAGAATAATAATAGCAACTACTTCTCAGGGTTGCTGTGAGGATCAAATGAGATAATACTTGTGAAAAAGCACTTAGCACAGTACCTGGCACATAGTAGGTGCTTAATGAAGGTTTATCCCCTCCCTGCCCCTCTGGTTCTTGATGGTACCCTTGAAGATCAGGGCCTCCTGGGACTTAATTCTCAGAGCATGAACAACAGCAGGAACTAGAGGAAAAAAGGAAAGGAAGGATGAGAGGGATTGTGGTTTTAAGGGCTAGGAGCCAGCTGTTGTGGGTGGCAGATAGCTGTAGCTTTCTCAGTCATGATGCATCTGCTGGAATCAAGCTGACTGGGGCCAGTGTGGGGGCTTTGGGAACTGGAAACTGGACACCCTCCAACTTTCTTGGGACGGGCAAGGCTGGGTAGCAAATGTCAAGGACACCAAGACCTCATGTGTGTCACAAAAATTGCGTCACAAGCCCTGGGAGGGTAAGCATGCCATGAGGGTGCTGATTTTAATGACTGATTCTCTAGAAAAAAATACTGATACCTTTTAAAGTTGAATCTTCATTATTAACATTTTAACCCTCACTTTAGGTCTAGACAATCAACAAAACAAGAAATTAAGCTGAGATTTGTAGCATCTGCTGACTTGGGAGATAGATAATGTTCACGCTGAAAATTTAACAACCAACCCTACGATTCTAGCAGATTCTTGTACCCTCCTGACCTTCTCATTCCACAAGTAGATATTCATTTATATCCTCTGAGTGTATGATCCTACCTCAAATAATTCCAAGTAACCTTATGGGTTCCCCCTCTTCCCCCCAGGGTCTACAGATTATGGGTCTATGGGTGGGGAGCCTCTGGACAAGAAGATCTCTAAGGTTGTTTGGGTTGAAATTTTGTTCCCTGTTAAGATAGTGTGTGTGTGTGTGTGTGTGTGTGTGTGTGTGTGTGTGTGTGTGTGTGTATGTGTGTGTTGTAAGATGGGGAATGAAGGGATAAATAGAACCTTTCTGTAAAATTCACAATCTCCTCAGTATGAAAGAAAATTCCCTCCCTTAATTATCCTTTCCTTCCTTGTCTACCTGCTTAATAATAATGGTATAAAGGTATATACATTGGGTTTTTTTTTTAGACATAATACTATTGAGACTACAACACAGTGTAAACATAACTTTTATATGCACAGGGAAACACAAACATTCATGTGACTCTCGGATCATTGTATATCTGCTTTATTGCAGTTGTGTGGAATTGAACCTGCAATATCTCTGAGGTATGAGGCATACCTCTCCAGCTGTTTCACCTCTTAGACTTAGTTACCTCACATTTAGTGGAAAACACATGGGTCTTGAAGTCAGGAGACCCCAGTGTGGATTGTAGCTTTGATTCTCAGCACTAGTATCATCTTGGACAATTCACTTCTTCAGTATTCTCATCTATAAAATGTGAAGGTTGGATGAGTTCATGGGTCTCAATCTTTTTAACAACAAAATTTTCAGGTCTCCCTCCCCCTGCCCTGTTTCTGTGGTTCAGTCATTCCAGTTGTGTCTAACTGTTCATGACCCTACTTGGGAGTCTTCTTGGCAGAGATACTGGCGTGGTTTGCTGCTTCCTCCTCTAGCTCATTTTACAGATCAGGAAAGTGAGGCAAACAGAAGTAAGTGACTTGCCCAGGATCATACAGCTAGTGAGTGGCTGAGGCCAGATTTGAACTCAGAAAGATGAATCTTCCTGATTCCAAGCCCAGTGCTCCATGCACTGTGATGCCACCTAGCTGCCCTAGTTGTGTTTCCAGTATCTATTAATTGAAAGATCCTAACAGCAAAGGGCTACTGTGAATGTAGCCATACTTTCAATGGAAAAGTAGTAATTTATAGTGTGTAAAACATGTCTTTTTCTTAAGCTCCAAAGGTTTTGTTCCTTTCTTTGACTCCTATACTTAGACACTTGCTTACTTGTCATGCTGAGTCATTTGATGAGAGGACTGATATGGTTTCCCACAGCTCATGAATTCTCAGAGGGCTGGTTTGGAGTCATACTACCTCTGACACTTATTACCTGTGTGACCTTGGACAAATCATTTAAAACTTCTGGGCCTCAGTTTCCTCATCAGTAAAGTGAGTTGAGGATCATTAGAGATAATGATCTCCAAGGTTTTTTCTAACTCTGCAACTTATTGACTGATAAACTATAGAGAAAAATTCTCATACTATCTTACTAAGAGGTCTGCGAAAACTCAAAGAACTAAATAAATAAGAGTTGTTCTTACCATCTTCCTCTCTGTCTACTCAAAGACTGATGCTCATTTCTTTCTTGTCTCTCCCTCATCCCTCTCAATTATTTCCTAGGTGTTATACACTTCTTGTCCCCAGGGAGATGAGAAAGCAACGATATCTAATATCAGGCATAGGGACAGAGACCAGATCTATGATTTCAATTGTTTAGGGAGCTCCTGGGTAAGGAAATTCACTTTACCGATGCAAATCAGCAACTTCTCTGCAATTTGTAATCTGAGAGAATTGCTTAGAACAGAGGACTTAAATAAGCAGTGACAACTCTTCCAAGTGCAGCCTGAACCAGATTAAAATCTAGTTGGAAATTTTCTTTAAATTCATTAATTTATTTCTTACTATTCATTAAAATAATTTAACTTCCAAATTCTCTTGCCCTTCCCTTACTTATTGAAAAGTTAAGTACATTGGAAATCACACAAAACATATTTTCATATTAGCTATGTAGTCCAAAAACCCCAATAAAAGCAAGGAACAAAGAAAATGAAAAAAAAAAGCATGCTTTAATCTGCCACTCAGAGTTCATCAGTTCTCTCTCTAGAAGGGGATAGCATTTTTTTTCATTATGGGACCTTTGGAATCATCTTGAATCACTGTCTTGATCAGGGTAGCTAAGTCTTTCACATTTGATCATCTTTACAATGTTGCTGTTATGGTGTACAATGTTCTTTGGGTTCTGCTCACTTCACTTTGCATCAGTTCATATCAGTCTTCCTAGGTTTTTCTGAAACCATCCTGCTTACCACTTCTTATAGAACAGTAGTATTTCATCTCAGTGTATACCACAACTTGTTCAGCTGTTCCTTAATTGATGGGCTTCCTCTGAATTAATTAAAAAATTTAATTTAACAAAATAAGTAGAAATACAATAAAACATAGATAATGTTTCTTTGTGATTTTTTAAGTCAATATTTGGCTTGCAGGGATCCTTATGTATGGCTTAATGGCCCCCATTTCTATTTGAATTTGGCACCACTGGCCTAGAGCACTGAGACCTGCCCAGGTTTCCAGAGCCAGTATGTACCAAAGGCAGGACTCCAGCTCATGTCTTGCTGTCACCAAGCTCAGGTTTCTGTTCATGATGCCATGCTGCTTGTCATCTAATATTACATGATGAATATGCTGCGGAGAGCAAACAAAGTGAGGTGCCAGGGAAAGGCACTACTTACTAAGGGGAGCAGGGAAGGCTTCATGGAGGAGAGAGCATCTGAGTTGCAAGTTAAAGGACAAATAGGATCTTAACAGACAAAGAAGAAGAGGGAAAACATTTCAATTAAGGGGACAATGGAAGACATTGAAGGAAGTGGCAGGGAATTCTGGAGGACAGAGTGTCCCATAATATATGGAGGAAAGCATTGGGAGATAGCCTGAAAAAGAATTTGGTGGCATGAAAGATGATGGTGGTGTTCTTCAACTCAGTCCTTCCCAGGAATTGGAAAGGATTCCTTCTTTTCATGATTGAAGTTCTTTTCTCATTTGACTCTTTTTCAGTCAAAATCCAGCCAATACAGGGCAATAGTTGAAAGCCATCATGACAGTTAGATTAGAAGGACTTGTATTATTTCCTCGGGTCTAAATCAAATGAGATAACATATGTAAAGCTTTGGCAAATCTGAAAGCATTATGGAAGTGATAGACAACATCATTATCGTTACTATGTACTTCCCATGTGACCTCAGGAAAATTACTTAAACTCTCTGGGCCTCAGTTTCCCTACTTGTTGTTGTTGTTTTTGCTTAGGCAATTGGGGTTAAGTGACTTGCCCATGGTTACACAGCTAGTAAGTGTCAAGTGTCTGAGGTCAGATTTGAACTCAGGTCCTCCTGACTCCAAAGCTGGAGATCTATCCACTGCACCACCTAACTGCCCATTCCCTACTTGTAAAATATGGTGATGATCTCCAAGGTCAGATTAAGCTCTGTATGAGTGGTTCTTAACCCGGGGTCCATGAATTAAAAAAATATATTTTGACCACTGCATTTCAATATAATTAGATTCCTTTGTAATCTTATATATTCTATTTCATGCAGTTAAAAACATTCAAAGATGAGATCCATCAGCTTCACTAGAATGGACAAGATAGTCAAGGGGTCCATAACACAAAATAGATGAAGAATCCCTGCCCCACATCCTGAGATCCAGGAGCTATAGAGCAATGGGGCTCTCAGTAAAATCTCAAAATCCAGGAGCTTCTGTGAAGGCCTTGGGATTGGCTTATTTCCCTCCCCAGTAGTGGAGGATATGGTTGATGAAGGCAAAGTTTTCCTAGCCCAGCCTAGCTTTCATTACTGATGCTGGTGGCAATGTTCTCTGAACTTACTAAATAGAAAATTTGCCCTCTTTCTTTCTTCTGAACTGGGATCCATTTGCCATCCCCAAGCCCTTTCCTTCACTCCCAACCTGAAAGCCCACAGTCAGGAGGGGAACTTGACATTATTCCCAAGGGCACTCACCTCCCCTTCCTCCCACCTTCCCCAACCTCATCCATTACTAACTTTTAATGCATTTCAAACCACAATTAGAACAGCACTTTTCATTATTTTCACAGTCTCCATCACTCTGACACAAGGGTTTCTGAATTGCCTTGCAAAAGGATGGCTGAGGTGGGCAGTCCCAGGGCTTAACTGTAGAGCAACACAAGAAAACAGACGACTCCATGACTTAGGCCTAGAACTCAGCTCTCAGTGGTCTTAACCAGTGCTCAGGCTTTCACCTTTAATAGTCAACCAGTTGACATAATTACCTAAAAAAAGATATTTACTGTAATGGCATCATAGGAATAATAGCTACAAAACATCAACCTTATAAAGCTAGGGCATACTCCCACAAATACACACAGTATCAGTTGGAAGAGTGAGCATATATGTGCTAGCAAAGAAGTACACACTTAGGAAATACATACGTCAAGGTGACTCTGGCTTCTGATGTTGCAGGATCCTGATATCCTGCCTCTTCTTATGTCCTCACTGGGTATGTGTCTCTGTTAAGAATGTCTCTATGGTCCTGCCCCTCTATGCAACTCAATTTCTGACTGCCAAGACTAATTCTTTCTTAAATCCACGGCTGGCTTTCTTCTTTGCTGCCAGGGGTCACACTCCTTGTAGCAGCATCAATTAACCTTTGATTAAGCCTGGAGGAATTAGAAGGTGGCCAGTCATTGGCTCCAAAAGTTTGGCTAGTGCCCTGGTGACCCTTTAAAACAAATTGAGACAATCTCTAAAAGTCAGAGATCCCGAGTCCCAGTGTCCTCATCAGCAAAATGAGACTAATTGTTTCCCTTTGGTTCTAAGATGAGACACTGTTTATGACCAACTTTCATAGCTGGGAATCTTTGCTCAGGGACAGACTAGATGTCCCAAATCTCTAATTCTGGTCATGTGTCTAGCCAGCTTTGAGGAACACATCCTACATCCAGATCTCACCTTTCCAGGGTGGGGTACACACCAAGCCACAGCTAGAATCACAGCATTTGTATGTCTTAGGGCACTCTGGGTCTTTACGACAGGGCGCAGAACAGTTGCTAATGCCTTTGAAGGGGAAAGGTGGACAAAATCCTTTCCTGACTGGAAGAGAAGACACAGGCACTTCCCATTAGATGCAGCCACCCCTGCTTCCCACCAAAATTTATTTCACCAGAATGATATCCCCCTCTTCCTTCAAAGCATGGCCCCAAACCTTCTCCAGGACACCTTTCTTCCTTTAATTCACTGATCACTCCTCTATTCTTTTTCTAAGACCATAGGCATTATTAGATGTGATTACAGAAATCTGTATCTTCCATGTCCTTGGTACTCTGCTTCCCATTATGACCGTGGCCTGGCTCTCAATACAGTCAGCTAACTAAATCAGTCTTTCCTTCCCCTTCCCATATACTGGCCCAGTCTGGTTTCTTTCTTTCTTTCTTTTTTTTTAGGCAATTGGGATTAAATGACTTGCCCAGGATCACACAGCTAGTAAGTGTTGTGTTTGGTCTGAGGCCAGATTTGAACGCAGGTCCTCCTGACTTCAGGGCTGGTGCTCTATCCACTGTGCCACCTAGCTGCCCCCTGCCCCAGTCTGGTTTCTGATCTCTCTCAATCCTGTATTGCCAGTTCAATCCTCATTCCTGGCTTTGCATCTTCTACTGGAGGGAAGGAAAAGACTAAAATGGAACTGTAGCAAACCTTCTCAGGCAGGAGGGATGGCCCAAAGGGACCCAGGGTCTGAGGAAGATCCCTTGCCAGAAGTTAAAGTAGCACAGAAAGTCCAGGGTTCTAAACCAACCTCTGCCACTTACAAACTGTATGACCTCAGTCAAATAATTTTCTTCTCTCTGGGCCTCAGTTTTTCCCTTCCACAAATGAATCAGATTAGATGTAGCTAGGCATCAAACAGATTTCAGGTGGTCTGTGAACTTGGGTGGCAAAAAAATTACATCTTCATTTTAGTAACTTGTAGCTGAAATTTAGCACTTCCTTAAGTAATGAATTAAAGTGTGACAGCAACATTAGCCTAAGGTGTTCCTGTTCTCCAGACTGCCAAGGTAGACTGTCATGTAAAAAAGGCTAAGAACCCCTGAACTAAGTGCTCTCTATGGTGTCTTGAAAGATGCAGGAAGGCTCCTCCTTTTATCACCATGCCCAGTCCTTCAGCCCTGAGTCTATCACGCTTGGCATCTCACCTGTCCCACCACAGGTCTGCTCGCAGATTTTCTTGTTGGGAAAATTGTTGACATTCCCATTGCATCCACTATAGAAGAAATGTTCACAGGTACGTGCCTCCATGCTGTAGAACCAGCGTAAGTGAAAGTCATCACAGTCGCCCACTTCGGGTGACAGGGTGCATACATCTGGGTGGAGGATGGAAAATGAGGGAGAACAAATGGGAGCAGATTCCTTGTTTCTGTGTTCTTGCCATGGCTGCCCAGTCCCAGCCTGGGCTGTGGTACTAGGGCTGGAGAATCTAGGACTTGGGCTCTGCCACTCCCTACTCCTGTGGTCTCAAGTAAATCCCTTTCCCTCTCCAGGCCTCCATACAAACTGAGGGTTGGTATTAGCCTATAGGTTTATACTCATCTTTTTCTCCCTCTTACAGGCATCTCATGGAGATTGGATGGAATAAAAGAAGACCCTTGCAATGAAGCTGAAAATACTCAGCGAACAGAAGGGGCTATTTGGACCATCCAAAAGGACCTTACAGGTCATCTAGTTAAATACCCACATTTTGTAGATGCAGGTGACAATTAACAGACAACATGGTAAAAGAGAATCTGTTCAGTTTTCAGAGATGAATAGAAAAATGAATAATCATAATAACAATAATGATTCTGATAACTGCTTAAGTTATCAGATAAAGTACTTAAGAAAATACTTTCATATCCACCGTCTCATTGAAGGCGCACAATCCTGACATCACTGCTGAGCAGTATGGCTGGAAGGTTTGCTGACTGTTCAGGATACAGAGTCTGAAAAGAACATTTGTCTTAGCCCTGGAACTCACTAGCTCAGCACCCTCAGTCTTTCTGGCACCAGCTGACTGCAAAGTATCCAAGCCTTGCATTGAGAGGCCGATAACTTTGCACAGCCCTTCCTCACTCAAATCCAGTGTGTTTGCAAGTCAAGACATCACCCCCCTGATATCACTGGTTGTCTTCTAGAACAAAGGGTGAACAACAATAATCTATGAGTAGAAAAGCCAGAACAAGCCCTGTTCAGGGCCTTTCTTTACCTGCCTTTGGGTCCAAGCACTTCTTCCCACAGCTGTAATGGCAGCACTTCATGGAATGCTTGCAGTTGAAGTCTGTGTGACACTGGCCTTTTTCAACAAAATCACATGTTATATTTTGCTGTGGACATATTCCTGGGCTCTGGGTAGGTTCTCAAGGAGATTAGAGAGAGAAGATTGGATGACCAAAAAGATTAGATTAGATTAGATCAGAACTGGAAGAGATCTTTGAAGAGGCAGTGTGATACAGTGGAACAGGCATTGAATTTGGGGTCAGAGGACCTGAGTTCAAATCCTGGTTTTTGCCATTTACTGAATGTGTGATGTTGGCAAAATCACTTAGCTTTTCTGGGCCTCGGCTCCCTCACTTCTAAAATGAAAGGGTTGGATGATATGACTCATAAGGTACTTTCAAGCTCTAGATCCATGATCTCACAAACACAGAATGTCAGAGCTGGAAGGAATCTTAGAACCCAGATTTGTCAGGACTAGAATAAGAGACGTAGAGAATGAATACCAGAAATTGAGGTGGGGAAGGACAATCCCCCGGCCTTCCCCCAAGAACTACCTAGTTGGATCCTGGGGAGTTTTGTCAGCCCATTTTAGGTGGCTTAGGAGAGTGCTCCTGGGAGGAGGGGATAGGTGGAGAAGAAAGGAGCATTAGACTACAAGCTCCCTGAGGCCAGGAACTGTCTTTTGCCTCTTTTTGTATCCCCAGCATTTAGCACAGTACCCGGCACGTGCTTAGTGCTTAGTAAATGTTGATCGAGGTGCTTCAGCCCAAGACAGATTCTTGCCCTTATATTGGGTCCTGGACCACCCAGTAGTCCAAGCACCAACAAGAGCAACAATGTCATCCTCTCATAGTCCCAGACTCACACCATGGGATCCCTCTGGTCTGGGCTGAGAAGGATTGGAATAGAGGTCCCTTAGAGGCACAAAAACTATAACAGCAACCCATATTTCTATTGTGTCTTTATTTCCTCCCAATAATTGGCAAAGTCAGCGCAGGAAACCCTATTCCCATTTTGCAGATGAGAAAACTGAGACTCATAGAAGTTAGTGGTATTGGCCAACATCATGCTTCTAGTAAGAGACAAAGCTGGGAAACAACCCATTCTTCTAATCCCAAACCCAGTGCTTTCCCATTTGGGACCACAACCTCTTGCCTCTATTTCCCCATCCCTTCTTATTGCTTGGGAACTTCTGTTCCAGATTCCCTTGCTCCCGGGATGAATCAGCAACTTGGTGCTAAACTGGGGAACATGCACTCAAAGTCAAGAAGCCAGAAGCACAGTGTAGCAAAGAGAGCCCAGTCCCGGGGACTAGGACACTTGGGTTGCGGTCCCTGTTGGGTTTCTCACCAGCTAGCTTGAGTAAGTCACTGGCTAGCTCTGGGCCTCAGTTTCTTCCTCTGTTAAAATGAGTGAGTTGAACTTAGTGATGCCCAAGTTCTATTATTTCTTTTATCATTTCTACCTTCACAATATCTATCACATGCACATCCCTTCCTCTCCATTTAATAATAATGATAATAGTAAAAATAAAAGCTAGTATTCATATGGCACTTTAAAGTTTGCAAAGGGCTTTACAAATGTTAACTCACTGATGCATGTTAACTATTATTATGCTGCCACAGGACTCTCATCATCTCTCCTTTGGATTATTGCAATAGCCTTCTAGGTAGTCTACCTGCCTCAAACCTCTCCCTACTCCAAGCCATCCTCCACTCAGCTGCCAAGGGGATTTTTCTAAAGCATAGATCTGAATCTGCCACACTTTTAACTACCCTCCAGGAGCTCCAGTGGTTCCTTAATACCATTAGGATAAAATAAAAAAGCTTCTATTTAAGGCTCATCATACTCTGGCAACTGTCTACCTTTGCAATCTTCTTTTTATTCCCCTCCATTAACTTCCTTTTATTTTATTTTTTAAATTTTATTTATTTATTTTTTTGGCCAGGCAATGGGGTTAAGTGACTTGCCTAGGGTCACACAGCTAGTAAGTATTATGTGGCTGAGGCCAGATTTGAAGCTCAGGTCCTCTTGAATCCAGAGCCAGTGCACTATCCACTGTGCTACCTACCTGCCCCTCTATGAACTTTCTAATTCAACTACTATCCTACTTACAGTTTCTCAAACTGGACAATTCATCTCTTCTCTTCTTGCCTTTTCCCTGGCTCTCCCCCATGCCCTGGAATGTTCTTCTACTTCATATCTGCCTCTGGCTTCCCTGAAGACTTGGCTCCAGTCCTAAATTCTTCAAGAGATCATTTCCCAGGCCTCTCTTCACCCCTCTCTTTCTGTCCACTGTTAAGACCTTCTCTTTTCAGGTTACCTTCATATATTCTGAATATATCTTGTATATAACTGGATATTTATGTTTTGAATCCCCTGTTAGAATGCAGATGCCATGAGGGCAAGGATTGTGGAGTTTTATGTTTATTTTTCCTCTCTTTGTAGCTCCAGTTCTTATCACAGTGCCTTACACATAGAAAATATTTAATGAATGATTATTGACCAACTGGCATTCCATTAATATTCTATGAGTTAGAGATGAAAGTCCTGGCTTCAAAAGATAGGTTCTTTCTTGAATCCTGGGACTTTTAGTACATGGGGCCATCCCAGATATCCCACATCCACCCACCTAGGTCAGAAAACTTGAAATACCTTCAAACTTCATTCATTATGTGTTCCTCTCTCCCCGCTCCCTCCTCGATCTAAAAGGGGACTGTTTTTATAGGGTGCAATTTCAGAAGCCCCAGGAAGGTGCCAGTAATCATTCAAATCCTTTCCACCAACTGGTTGACCTGAAATCCTATCATTTTAACTCAACCTCTAACTGAAGACCTAATCTTTGTGCAAAAGCAGAGAGTCTTGAAAAGGATTCCCCTCTATGCTGTTCTCAATCATTGATGCTTTAGTGTGAATAAAGTCTCTGAGAGCAGATATGATGAGTTCTGATGGAAGGAAAGGGAAGATGGAGAGAGCCCTAGGGCAAGTCAGTATCCCCAAGGAGGGAAAAGAGCACAGAGGGTAGAAATCAGGAACGACAACTCCAATTTTTCCATTTATAAAGTACTTTTCTCAAGGGTGAAGTCAAAATGGTAGAGTAAGGGGTAGGAACTTTGCCTCAGCTCCCTCTTCTACAACAACCTAGAAAATGCACAAGACCTAATTCTTAGTGGGGTAACCAAGAAAAAGTCACCATAAATTATCTTTCTAGGACTAAGGGCAGCTTAGGAAGACAGAAAGACAGGTCTGTAAACACTGGGATGGGGGACAGCTAGGAGCACAGCACAGAAGCTAAAGCATCATTGGGCTTTGGTGATGGCAGCAGCAGTAGGGAGCAACCCAGCCCCCAGTGCTGGTAAGGGGACCGAACACCTGGGCAGAAAGCAGATCCCTGTACTATCACTGGAAGCAGGGATGGGTGTCATCTGGCAGCTCTGTTACCAATTACTCAGTTCTGGGACACAGTTTCGAGCTGGAGAGGAGAGGTCATGGTCACAAAAGGAGCAAAGGCTTTGGCTGTATAAGGAGCAGACCAGGAGGGTAGAGAACTGACCACTTCCCGGATCAAACCATACTGAAGCACTAAAAGGCACCCAGACTGGGCTGTGAAAGTAACTGGAGGACATAAAGGACAGAAACTCAGCCAGACATTTCCTCATGAGTGAGCAGAACCCAACTCTAACAAGAAGTTCAAAGTCAAGAAATAGGCTGGAATCATGAACAAACAACAACAAAAAGTACCTGACCACAAAAAGCTTCTATAGTTACAGGGAAGCTCAAGTCAAGAACTCAAAAGAAGACAATACTTGAAAACATCTATAAGTAAAGCCTGAAAGAAAAATGCAGATGGGACACACATCCAACAAGAATTCTTAGAAAAGCTAAAGAAAATGAGTTTTTAAAAATAGCAATTTTTTAAAAAATTAAATGAGAAAAGTAGAGGGAACATTGGAAAAAGAAATTAGGAAAATTCAAGAAAAGTGTGGAAAGAGAATTAACAGCTTGGTAAAAGAGGCACAAAAATATTGAAGGAAATAACTTTTTAAAAATAAGAATTGGCCAAATGATTTTTTAAAAAAGTACAAAATCTAACTAAAGAAAATAATTTCTTAAAAATTAGAATCAGTTAAATGGAAATTAATGACTCACAAGACATCAAGAAACAGTAAAACAAAGTCAAAGGGATGAAAAAAGAACATATGAAATATATCATAGAAAAATAACTGGAAAAATCTGGAAAATAGATTGAGGAGAGATAACTTTAAAATTATTGGGCTACCTGAATTTCATGAACAAAAACAGAACTTGGACATTATATTTCCAGAAATTATAAAGGAAAATGGCCCAGATATCTTAGAACCACAAGGCAAAGCAGATATTGAAAGAATCTGATCACTTCCTGAAAGAAATTCCAAAATGAAAACTCCAGGAATATTATGGCCCAAATCCAGAACTCCCAGGTAAAGGAGAAAAAATTGAAAGCAGCCAGAAAGAAATAATCCAAATACCTATGAGCTTCAGTTAGGATCACACAAGATTTAGTGGATACCACTCTAAAGAAGTGAGGGCTTGGAAATATGATATTCCACAAGGCATAGAATAACCTACCCAGTAAATTCAAGTATAATCCTACTGGGGAAAAATGGATATTTAATGAAACAGAAGACTTTAAAACATTCCTTATGAAAAGACCAGAACTGAGTAGAAATTTTGACGTTCAAACACAAGACTCAAGAGAATCATAAAAAGGTAAACATGAGTGAAAAATCATAAGGGACTAACCAAGGTTAAACTGTTTATATTCCTATATGGGAAGAGGATACATGTAGAAACTAAGAACTTTATCATCACTAGGGCAGTTAGAGTTTTCTTAGAGTGCATGGGCATGAGTTTATTATGTCCGGGTGATCTCAAATGAATAATGGAAGGGGGAGAAAGAGGGATGAACTGGGAGAAGGGGGAAGGAAGAAGAATGGGGAAACTATCTTACATAAATGAGGAGCACAAAGAAGAGTTTACACCACGGAGGGGAGAATGGAGGATGGGAGCAGGCAATACTTGAACTTCACTCTCATCTGAACTGGTTCAAAGAGGGAAGAATAAATGTACACACAGTTGGGTAGAGAATTTCCTTTTACCCAGTAAGGAGGTAGGAGGGAAAGGGGCTCAGAGGAAGGATGGGGGTTAAGAAAGAGGGTAGAGTTAGGGAAGCAGTGGTCAGAAGCAAAACAGGCTCTTGAGGAGGGGACAGGATAAAAAAAGAGAAGGCTAAATATAAAATAACAGGATGGAGGAGAATACACAGCTAGCACTTATATTTGTGAATGTAAATGGGATGCACTCACCTATAAAATGGAAAAGAATAATAGAATGGATTAGAAGCCAGAAGCCAATAACATGTTTACATGAAACACACTTGAAATAGAAAGGTACACACAGAGTTAAAATAAGGGGCTGAAGTAGAATCTATTATGCTTCATCTGAAGTAAAAAAAAAGGTAGCGGTATAAATTATGATCTCAGACAAAGCAAAAGGAAAAATAAACCTAATTAAAAGATAATCAGGGAAGCTACATTTTGCTTAAAGATACCACAGACCATAAATTAATATCAATACTGATAGCAACCAGTTTTTTAAAGGAGAATTAAATGAGTTACAGAAGGAAATGAGCAGTAAAACTATACTAGTGGGAGGCCTCAATTTACCCCCTCACACCCAGATAAATCTAACCATAAAAAAATAGAGAAGTTAAGGAGATAAATAGAATTTTAGAAAAGCTAGATATGGTGGAGCTCTGGAGAATATTGAAGGGAAAAGAAAGTAGTATACCTATTTTTCAACTGTGCATGGCACCCATACAAAAATTAACCAGGTATTAGGGCATAAAAATCTCATAAACAAATTCAGAAGAGCAAAAATATTAAATGCATCTTTTCCTGACCATAATGCAATAAAATTGCATTTGATAAAGTGTCTTTGACCCCTTATATGTGAACCTAATCACAAAACACTCTTCATGCAAAAAAGATATTTAAATAACTGGAGAAATATTAATCCTCATAGCTGGGCCAAACCACTATAGTAAAATGACAGTACTGCCTAAATTAATTCACTTATTCAGTGTCATACCAGTCAAACTACCAGAGAATTATTTTATAGAGCTAGAAAAAATAATAACAAAATTCTTCTGGAGGAACAAAAGGTCAAGAATATCAAAGGGATCAATGGAAAAAATGTTAATAAAGGGGGCCTACCAGTATCAGTTCTCTAACTATACTATAAAATTTAATATTAGCTATCTATTATATTATGTGCTATAAAATTTAATTAAACTATACTATAAATATAAAATAATCAAAACAATTTTGTACTAGATAAGAAATATAGTAGCTGACCAATGGAACGGATTAGATACACAATATAAAGAAACAGGTGAGCGCATTAACTGAATGTTTGATAAATTCAAATCTCCAGCTTCTGGGCAAGAACTCACTGTCTGACAAAAACTTCTAGGAAAACTGGGAAGTAGTCTGTCAGAAGCTAAGCATAGACTAACATTCACATCATATACCAAGATAAGTTGAAATGGTTACGTGATTTAGCTATAAAGGATGATATGATAAGCAAATCACTGGAGTATGGAAGAAATTACTTGTCAGATCTATGGTTAGGGGAAGAGTTCATGATGAAAGAAGAGATAGAGAGGTTCACAGAAAGTAAGATAGCTAATTTTGATTGTATAAAACTAAAAAGTTTGTGCATATACAAAACCAATGCAGTTAAAATGAGAAGAAAAGCAAGAAATCAGGGGAACATCTTTAGAGCAAGTTTCTCTGCTAAAGGTCTCATGTCTCAAATATATAGGGAATTGAGCCAAATTTATAAGAATAAGAACCATTCCCCTATTGATAAATGGTCAAGAGATATGAACAGGCAGTTTTAATAGGAAGAAATCAAAGTAATCAACACTCATGCAAAAATTCTCTAAATCACTAATAATTGAAGAAATGCAAATTAAAATAACTCTGAGGTACCACCTCACATCCATAAGATTGGTTAAGATGATAGAAAAGAGAAATGACAATTCCTGGAGGGAATGTGGGAAAATAGGAACAATAATGAACTGTTGGTGAAGCTGTGAACTAGTACAACCATTATGGAGAACAATTTGGAACTATGCCAAAAAAATCTAGAAAACCATGCATACCTTTTGACTTAACAATATCAGTACTGGGTCTATACCCCAAAGAGATTAAATAAAAAGGGAAAGGACTCATGTGCATAAAAATATTTACAGTACTTTTTGTGATGGGCAAAGAATTGGAAATAGAGAAAATGCCCATCACTTGGGGAATGACCAAATGAGTTATGATATATGAATGTGATAGAATACTACTGTGTTATAAGAATGATGAAGGGGATGATTTCAGAAAAACCTAGGAAGACTTGAATGAACCAATACAAAGTAAAAGTGAGCAGAATCAGGAGAACAATTTACACAGTAACAGCAATATTGTAAAGATAATCAACTGTGGGAGATTTAGTAACTCTGATCAATACAATGCTCTACCACTACTCCAAAGGACTCATGATGAAAAATACTATCCATTTTCAGAGAGGGAATTGATAGACTCAGAGTGCAGATTGAAGCATATGTAAACTTTTTTTAATCTTTATCTTTTTTTGGGAACATGGCTAATGGGAAAATGTTTTATGTAACTTTATATGTATAATGGGTATTGTATTTTTGACTCCTTAATGGGTAGGGAAGGGGGTAAGGGAAAGGAAAGAATTTGAAACTAGAAATAAAACAAAATAAGAAAAATAAAATACTATTCTCACAAAAAAACCCTGTGACCTCTGAAAAACTCCCTCAACCCAACTAACTGACTGATATTATTATTTCCATTTTATAGAAGAGGAAACCGAGAGGAAAAAATGATTTACTTAGGTCATAGGACCAATGAGAGGTGATTCTTAGCAGAACTGGAACTAGCATGGAGTCCCTAAGAGGCTCACAGAATTAAATCTGGAAGTAACATAAGAGGAGATTGAGTCCAACCCCTTCATTTTATGGATGAGGAAACTAAGGCACAGAGAGGTTAAATGAGTTGCCCACAGGTAGTAAGTATCTGAGGCAGGATTTGAACTCAGGTCTTCCTGACACTAAATCTGACACTCTATCCACCATTCCATGCCCAGTCAATCAGTCAATCAAGAAGCATTTATTAAGTGTTAATTCTCTTCCAGACAGAAGTTAGGTGGTGTAGTGGATAGAGTGTGAGGCTTGAAGTCAGAAAGACTCATTTTCATGAGTTCAAAGCTGGCCTCAGACACTTCCTAGCTGTGTGACCCTGGGCAAATTACTTAACCCTGCTTGCTTCAGTTTCCTCAACTGTAAAATAAGCTGGGGAAGGAAATGGCAAACCACTCCAGCATCTTTGCCAAATAGAGTCATGAAGAGTTGGACACAACTGAAATGTCTGGACAACACAACTCTCTGCTAGGCACTAAGCCAAGTGCTAGAGATACAAAGAAAGGCAAAATCCTTGCCTTCAAAGAGCATCCAGTCTAATGGGAGAGGCAACATGCAAACAACTACATATAAATGAGATATAAACAGGATAGAGGAAGGCAGTCTCATAGGGGAAGGCACTAACTGCTTAGGACTAGTGGAGGCAGGAAAAACCTTCTTTGACAAAAGGTAGGATTTTGACCTGAGTCGTGAAGTAAGTCAGAGAAACCAGGAGAGCTGAGGAGAGTATTTTGAGCATGGGGGAGAGCCAGTGCAAATGCAAGGAGTTGAGAGAAAGGGTACTGACATGGTGGGAGAGCCTGCTTCCATGGTTTACCCCCATAGAGACTATCATCAGGGCCTCTTAGGAACTTAAGGGTAGCTAGGCGGCAAAGTGGATAGAGCATTGGGCCTGGAGTCAGTAAGACCTGAGTTCTACTAGCTGTGTGACCCTTAAACTCTGTTTGCCTCAGTTTCCTCATTTGCAAAATGAGGATAAGAACAGCGTTCCCTTAAGGATGAGACGAGATATTTGTAAAGCCACTGGTATAGCGCCTACTACATAGTGGCTGCTATATAAATGCTTATTCCCTTCCTTTGACATTCCCCTTCTAGAGGAATGGAATGCAACTGCCCTGTGGGTCTCGCTGGGTGGTAGGTTACCCTCTCTTCGCAGTGGGGAGGTCCTGTGCCACTCTAGTTCTCCCTGGTTTGGGTACTCTTTTGTTTCAAACGTATTTCACCATACCACCCTCCCTCCAATTTTCACTGGATGAAATTGTAGCTAGTTGTGACTCTGATTCTAGGAATCAAACTCAAGCCTTCTGATTTCTGGCCTGGGCAGTAACAACCTTTCCCCTCAGATCTCATTCAGTCCTTTATCACTTGTCATGTATATGGTGTATCACATTTCTCTGTTTGTGTCCCTTCATAGTCTGTGGGCCTTAGTGGCCATCTATCCTGTCCATGAGCAAGTCCTCTACCCATAATCCTCAACCACAGTCCAGTCCTCAGCCCACACCCAAGGTGACTTGCCCCCGGGAAATGCCACCAGGACATTGCAGAGGATGAGCATTGTCTTCCTTGCACCTACTTGATGCTCTCTTAAAGGACAAATTAGACATCAATTCCAAGGGGAGAATGAGGATCAGGAAGATGGTGATAATAGACCTCCAAATCCATGTGAAGCTGGGGCTGAGGATAAAGCAGAGAGAACAGAGTTAGGAAGAAGCTCAAGCCTGTGAAAATGTCCCAAAGGCAAGAATTGTATGTTCATATGACTTATTGTGGATATATGGTGACTTTCTGTTACCATGTGTGCTAAGCGGACAGCCTGCTATAGTGAAAAGAGCAAAGAATTTAAAGTCAGAGGTCCTGGGTTCAAATTCTAACTGCTACTTATGTTTTTTTGTGGCATTGGGAAAGTTACTTAACCACTCTAGGCCTTTTCTTCTTCATCTGTAAAATGAGCTGATCTCTAATGTCCCTTCTGGCTCTGATATTCTCTGATCCTATGAAAAATAAGACTAATAGTATTGGGGAATAATGATCCTCAATGTTTGGTGAGAGAGGGACCAGGTGTGAATTCAAAGAGGAATGAAATCTAGGTGGGCCTAGGGAGAGGAGGAAGAAAGTCCGAGGCATCTGGCCATGGTGCTGAATCAGGACCGCAGGCTCTGTGTATTTCTGTAAGGATATTAAGATTTGGAGGATGTGATGACCCCTCTCCATTACCTTCAGAATAAAATATCAGTGATTCAACCTGGCATTCAAAGCCCTTAGTCGTGTGGCATTCGCCTGCCTTTTTAGCCTCATTTCCTATCAGTCTCCTTCATGCATTCAACGTTCCAGTCTTACTGCTGACTTTATCCTTTGCCTCCTACTCCTATGAATTAGTGCAAGCCTTCTCCCTTGCCAGGAATGCACTCCCTCCTCTTCTTTTCTAGATGAGACCCTTCTCTTTCTTCCAGGCCCAACCTAGTGCCACTTATCTCATCTTTCTCCCGGTCTCTTATCCCATTCTGTTTGACAGTATCCTATGCTCCTGGGGAAGGTGGGGTGGGACTGTGCTCCTGGTTTTATTGTTATAGTAAACTCCTTCTATCAATTGTTTTGTGATTCATAGTTATTTGGAACACTGAAAGGTTAAATTCAAAGGATCATTGATTTATAGATATAAGAGAACTTAGAGGTCATCTAGTTCAGTTACCTCCCAAGGATCACAAAATCAGTCTATGTCAGAGGCAAGATTTGAACCCAGGTCCTCCTAATTCTAAGATCATACCTCTATTCACTCTCCACCCTGCCTTCTAACTTGAATCATGATTATTTGTGAACATTTTGTATACATATTTGTAGACATTGTCTTATCTTCTGATAGAGTGCATGCTCCTTGGGGGCAGAGACTGAGTCATTTTTTTTTTTTATGCTTTGTATCCCCAAGAGCCCAGCATGGAGCCTTGTATACTGTAGCCTAGCACAGTGCTCTATGAACAAAATGTTGCTAATAAAATATTTATTGCAATGCATTGCATAACAGTCACTGTAAAATTTTAATTCAGGCTATGCCTTGCTAGTAATAACAACAACATCACATTTATATCATATTTAAGTTCTACAAGTTGATTTTTCCAAGATAATCCTGTGAAATGGGGGAATAATAGCAATAATGATAATGATAATAATTATTGTGAGTATCATAATTTTGATTGAACCTATGATTTCATCAATGTAGAGTGCTCTTGGTGAGGAAGTTTCATTACCAATAAAAGCAACACCTTCTCTGCAATACAGAGTCTTATCTGTGGAAATTATTATTATCCATATTTTACAGATAAGGAATCCATGGTTTTACAAAGGTAAGTGGTCTACAGATTCACCTGGTGAGTAAATGTCCTAGATGGCATTTTAACTCAGTTCTGAAATCTTTGAACTTTGTGGCTCTAATTCTTTGTTCTAGAAATTATCATTTTACCTTGTTTTCCTTTAAGTGTTAGCAAAAATCCTATTGCCTAACCCAACCCCCATGTTGAGCACACTAAATGGAAGAAAGGGAAGCCTGAACTGAACCAGAAGAAATCATAGACTTGGAGCTGAAAGGGACTGTGGAGGTCCCTTAGTTGAAGCCCATGCTTTGTTGCTCTCTTGTTTGGGCTTATAACTCTCCTTGGGCTCAGCTTCTAACTCTTCTAAATCCATGGCCCCACTGGTTATTCACCCTGGACATCCCTTTGACATGCTGGCCCCCTTCTCCAATTGGGGAGCTTCTTCAAAGGCTTCCATTTTGGGGATAGACGTACACTGGCCATGCTCTGTTCTTCTCCCAGCTATATTTCTGACTCTCTGGAGTCTCACCATGGCCCTGCTCCAGTTTATTCTTCACCTTATCTCCCCATTTTAGTTCCCTTTTTTTATGCTACCTTCCCACATTAGAAAGTAAGCTTCTTGAAGGCAGCCTTCTTTGGCTTCTTTTGGACTGGACTTCTTCTTTGCTTGTATCTCTAGCATTTAGGTGGTGCCTGGCACATAGCAAGGACTTCATAAATGATTGTTCCCTGATTGTACACCCCCATTTTACAGAGGAAATTGAGTCCAGAGAAATTCCGTGATTTGTTCAAAGTCATAGTAAGAGTTAGAGCTGGATTTGAAACCCAGGTCCCCTTGCTTCAAATATAGCATTCTAGGCACTGAACCACATCCTTTCATCCCTGAGAGCAACATTGCAGCTGATGGTAGTAAAAGAAATCAATCTATCAATTAATCATTTATTAAGTGCCCACCACATGTCAGGCTCCCTATAAGGTGCTAGGGATGAAAAGTCGTTCAGTTGTGCCTGATTCTTCATGACCACTTTGGGGATTTTCTTGGCAAAGATACTAGAGCGGTTTGCCATTTCCTTCTCCAGCTCATATTATAGATGAGAGAGCTGAGGCAAACCGGGTTAAGTGACTTGCCCAGGATCACACAGCTAGTAAGTGTCTGAGGCCAGATTTGAACTCAGAAAGATGAGTCTTCCTGACTTTAGGCCTAGCAGGCTATCCACTGTGCCACTGAGTTGCTCTGGGGAATAAAAAGACAAAGGTGAAAAAAGTCCCTGCCTTCAAGGAGCTTACTGTCAAGCCAGGGACATCAACGTACAAAAACGGTGCATACACAAAATAGATACAAGGTCAATTGGGGGAGCTGGCACTAACAGCTGGGGGATCAGGAAGGGATACACAGAATATGGTGCTTGAGCTGGATCTTCCAGAAAACTAAGGATTCTAAGAGTTTGAGAAAATCCTTGAAGTGGCTGTGGCCCTAGCGCTCAGGGGACCGTCCAGAAAAGGAATGGAAGGAGTCCAGAAAGTAGGGTCTAGGTTCTGTGACCTAGATGATCTTGGTCAGGTCACTTGACTTCTGTGGCTAATTGTTCTCTTCCGCAAAATGAGGAGTTTGTACTGAATGAACTCCCGGGTCCCCTGAAGCATTAAGTCCTGTAGTCCTAAGGGGAGGCAGAGCCAGCTGGGGCTCGATCTGGCAAACTGCCTTCCTCTTTGGACTGCTTTCCTCCTGAAGCCCTCCCCCTACCTTCTTCCCTCAACAGCCCACAGTAAGCTCCAAGTCCAGACCTCAAGGCAGGGATGCCTGGCAGATCACAGACACTTGCCAAGAACAGGCTGATCTCACAGATCTGCCCCCAGGATTCCGGGGAGGTGAGCGCCCCCAGCACCACAGTGGCAGACAAATCACAGATGATTTAGAGCGGAAACAAATCTTAGAGACCTTCTAGTCCAACCCTAAACTGGGTGAAAGGAGAAAGAATTTGGCTAAAGTTAACTACCTGGTTTCTTTTCTAATTAACCTTGTCAATTAAGGGAAGGGAAGAAGCATTTATTAAACACCAGCTGTGTGCCAGGCGCTGCACTACATGCTTTATAAAGATTCTGTCCTGTGATCCCAACAACAACATTAAGAGGTAGGGGCTATTATAATCTACATTTTATAACTGAAGAAACTGAGGCAGATGAAGGTTAAATGACTTGCTCAGGGTCACACAGCTAGGAAGTATCAGAGCAGATTTGAACTCAGGTCTTTCTGACTCCAGGCCCAGTGTCTATCCACTGTACCACCTGCTTCCTTTAGTATAGGGATTATTAACTTTTTCTGTGCCCTAGATCCCTTTAGTAGGCTGTGAAGCCTATGGATTCAGAGAAGAGTCTCAGAAAAACGATTTTAGATGCATAAAATAAAATATAGGTGAGTGCAGAGGGAACCAATTATAATGAAGTAGTTATCAAAACATTTTTAGAAACTCAAGTTCACAGACCCTGGGGTTAAAACCCCTGCTTTACTATAAAGACATTTGGAATCAGGCCCAGTCTGGAGAAATTAAGTGAGTTGTCCAAAGTTACAAGAAGGGGTAGATAGCAGAACCAAGATTTGAACCCAGGTTTTCTGACTCCAAACTCAGGGCCCTTCCCATGACATCATATTGCTCAGGAGCTTCTGGGTACATTTACTTCTCTTAAAGTAGTGGAAAATCCAAATTATCAGGACTTATTGGGCCACCTCCAGAAGGATCCTCCAAAAAATAGCAGAATCAACAAAATTTTTCTTATGGGGAGGGAAAATCTTTCCCACAAAAGATGTCTTCGACATGTACCCACTGATTTCCCCTGGCATCTCTCCTGGTGCCACTTGACTTAGGACCTCCTAATGACCTCAGAGCATCCATTCTATCATTATTTACAGGGTGTGATTGTTGCCTCCAAATGATTACTCGTTCTTTCCCCACCCTCCATTCTGCTGCCCATTCAGACCCATCCAGACTCCTCTGTGAGCGACCTGTATTATCTAAGCCTGACTGTTTCCACCTCTTCAGAGTTAGAATTTTCAAAGGGGAGTGTAGGCTTAACGGGCAGCCCAAAGACTGGCTCTTAGCCAAGCTGGTCCCTCAGATAATATCTGAGCCCACTGTAGAATACCTTTTTCCCCCCTTTTTGGTGAGGCAATTGGGGTTAAATGACCTGCCCAAGGTCACACAGCTAGTAAGTGTCGTGTTTGGTCTGAGGCTGGATTTGAACTCGGGTCCTCCTGACTCCAAGGCCAGAGCTCTGTTCACGATGCCAGCTAGCTGCCCCTCCTAGAACACCTTTTCAATTTGAGTCCCAGTACACAGCCGTCAAGAAACTAGGGTTATGTCTGTGCCATAATAAAGCATCAAAAGAGGTCATTAGTAGAAGAACAGTAACAGTCCCATGTATATAGTACTTTGCTCCCTGGTTACAAAGTTCTATTGTTTTATCCACCACTCTAGGTTCTGGGTTCTGGGTCCTGATATCACTTAGACTTTTGCCATTCTATTAGTCCAAGATCCCTTCCAGCTGTCAACATTCTAATTTTCTAGGCTAAGGTCCCTTACAATGGTATGATTTTTATGACTGGTAAGGTGGTTCCATTCCCTACCTCTTTGCTCGGTTTCCCCAGGTTCCAACAGTCATTGTACGAAGCAGCCAGAAGAACATTGTAGAGGAGGGTCAGGCCTGCATTCAGGTGATCTGGAGAGTTGAGGTCCAAGTTAGAATCTCTGGACAATGAGTCTTGGGCTCTGCAAAGCAGAGGAACTGGCTCCCAGTTGACTTCACCAGCTTCCCATCCCCCCTGCTGAACACTTTGCTTCTAGGGTAGCGAACTTCCTGTCTGCCCCAGAAGCATGTCTCATTCTGATCTATTTCATGAACCTGTGCCAACCCTTCAGCCCGAGTCACTGGACAAGGCAACAGTGAAGGGGCCAGGTCGCACTCATGGAAGGATGAAAGCCCCTCTTTGAGATTATAAAAACCCAGAGAAGGAGTAACTGCATTCAGCCCTGACTTTAATGGCAAAGGCCCATAGCACTTCCCACACATTTGGGAAACAGTAACACTTTAGTGTAAATTGGTTTATTCAAAATTCTTTGAATATACCCTTTCTAGAACAAGTCATTGTTATTTGTTTCATAGAAATGAATGATTAATTTAGATGTGTCAGCACTGGGTTAATTTAATAAGAAGTCATATTTTTAGAAAAAAATAAAAAAAGCAAAAGCAAATAGCAAAGTGTATTTGGGTCAACCACACCTGTGGGGAAACCTCTTCATGATTTATACCTTGGGGGAGACAGCATAGAATGGGAGAGACTCAGCGTTTAACGGTAACTGAATTACTTGTCTTCTTTCCTCCTGAGTGGCCTCAGCTGTAAAAGCAAAGGTTTCACTAAAGCCCATTTGATCTTCCACTAAAGCCAGTGGTAGTCTTGGGCATATCACTCCCTTTTGAGGGCCACTTATAAAAGGGGGACAAAAGTGCCCCTTCATATGGTCATAAGGTTCAGATGAGGTATTTTTGGTCAACTGTGGTAGGATAGGGGGATGAAGGTAGGATGTAAGCACTTTTTTTTTAAGGGAAGAGTGTTATGGATTGGGGCAGAGGAGGGAAGAATAATAGTTCATGTTTCTATTGCATGTTAAGAACCTGTTTTCTACAGCAACCATCCTCCCCCATCCCCTTTTCATAGAAGAGGAAACAGCTCAGAGAGAGATTTGTCCAGAGTCACACAGCTGGTCAGTGTTTCAGCTAGGATGAGGACACTCAAGATGGAGGAAGAAGTCTTGGGTGAGAATGACCTGCCACTCAGCCAAGCTCTACTCTAAGTTGTGGACTTGGGTTATATGTCTTTGGCAGGGTCCTCTGGGGTTCTACTCCCACAGACCTTCCTGCAGTCCTCCTTGGAGGTAAAAATATTAGTGTTGCCTATAGTGCAGCCACTATAGAAAAAGGGCTGGCAAGTGTAGTTAGCCGCCAAGTACCATCGAGGGGTGAAGGTCATGTAGGAACCAAGGTCCAAGGTCAGCAGGCATGGATCTGGAGAGAGAGTGGGGCTCCGGAGTCACCAGGGAGAGATGAGTCAGAACCAGAAAGGGCTGGCTATCCTGGCAACTGTAGGGGGAAGCCCTGCGGAAGAAACTTGGGGTTGGGGAAGGACAGGATAGGAAAAAGACACTCCAAGTGGGAGAGGAGAGGGGGAGATCCCAAGGATGAGCAAGAAAAGGGAGAGGAGAAGAGTTCAAGGGGAGAAAGGAAAAGGCCCAGGGATGGGGGGGAGGGGAAGAGAAGGATGAGAGCCCAGAGATGAAGGGAGGGAAGGCAGGGTTCATAAGGCAGCATTTAACTTCCTCTCCCCATTCCCTCATTTTGCATGCCTCCTGAGTTGAGGGTAAATCACTTGACTCTATCTGCTGAATTTTGTAAGTGGGTGCACAGGCCAGATTCCCTGGGATGGATAGAGTGGAGATACTTGTGCTCCCTTCTTGCCAACAGCCAGGGCCCTTGAAAGTGTCCTAACAATGAAAGTGGGTTCAAGAAACAGCCCAGTGTGGCTCGTGACTGCTAAAGTTGGGAGGGCCCTTAGAACTGAAAAGAATTGATTGAAATAGTATTATAAAGCTTGGACTATCCGCTCTCCTGTGGTTTCTGGTGGTTGGGAAGCTGTCTGGAGGCAAGAAAGGAGAGGTGTTTGGTAACTTCTTCTCCTCCCTGACTGAAAACAGGCTGTGTTTCAGGGGCCTAGAACCCCATGGGTGGTGAGAAGGGTCAGGGGTCTCTGTGCTGGGCCTGAGGGAATGGCCTCAGAAGAGCTGAGCTACCCTCAGTCCTAGTACTACTGAGTTCAAGGTTTTGTTCTTTCAAATATAGTTAAGCAGATTGTTCTACCTGATCTAACTCAAATCCTGCCTCCAGCACTTATGTGACCTTGGGTAAAGCTCTTCCCCTCTAAGCCAACGCCACCCTCCCCAACTCCCATTTATTTAGGCTACCTCCAAGGGTTGTTGAAATGACTGGGCTCTGCAATTCTCAAATGCTTGGCAAATAGAAGTAAATTTAGGACAGCCAGCCGGAGGATCTATTTCCTGGGGATCCCTTCAGGGTCAATTCTTTACATGGACCATTAGATGGTAGAAGGAAGAGATGATGGCTACCCAGAGATAGGGTAAGTGGAGGTGAGAATCCAGTGTGAGTGGGGGAGTGGAGAGGGAGGCATGACCCCTTGGGATAAATGGGCCGGAAATATGGAATAGTAAGGATGGAGGGAAAGATATCTGTTTCACCTCTCTCCCTGGCCCCTCTCCCCCTAAGACTTAGAGCCTTGCCAGCACCTGGATTTAGGCACTTGAAGCCACAGCTGAAATAACAACATGTCATATTTTCTGGGCACTGATTGTCTTCAAAGCAGTCCCGGGAATCCTTGATAGTATATTTAAAATATCTTCTGGGCATACGTCCAGTTTCTGCAGACCTGAGGAAGTCTGGCCACCACCCATCTCCCCTCTCCATACCCCCCAACCTCTTGGCATGAACTCCCTTTCATCCATTCCCCATAGCCCAGAATAAGGTCCCTTTCCCACCTCAGATCTTGACTCCCACTCATCTCAGGGCCCTGAAATGTGTTCCCAACCATCAACCGCTTTCTTTAGATTAAAATCCAAGGTTTGGAACCCAGAATCCAAACTGGAACCAATTGTTGGACAAGTCGGATGGGGGAACAGATGTACAACTGTAGCTGTTGTGACTTGGGTGGGAACAAATTTGTCAAATTCTTGCGAAGGGAGAGCCGGTGCTGAGCCCTTTGAACAGGGAAGGGATGGAAGTTTGATTTTTGGAGGGTGGGGAGGGGCAGGTGAAAGAGTGAGGGAAGGAGACTGGAAACAAGGATGTGCAGAGCATGAAAGGTCTTCCTTCTGGAGTAGAAAGAGAAGTGGGAGCCAAGATACCTGGATTTCGTGTTCAATTAACTTCCCTAGGCCTCGATTTTCCCATCTGTAAAATGAGAGGATTAGCATTTTTTATTTCTAAGGTCCCTCTGAGTTCTACCATGCTGTGTTCTAAGGTCTCTTTTTCCTCTGACACTTACAAACTTGACATTAATAATAATAATAAAAATAAAAAAATTTCAAGTTTATGAGATGGACCCAGATAATTCTCCAAGCCTTCCTTCCATTGAGTATCCTAATCCCTCTCTTTAACCCCCACAAATTGAGGGACTTGGATAGGAAGGGGAAATTCTGGGGTTTGCCCATCTTTTTGGTGTTCTTGTCTCTCCACGGGCTACAACTCCCTCTTCCCCACAATCTCCAGCATTTTGCTTAAGACATGGAAGGTATACCCCTGCTCAGGGGAACCAGAAGGCCCAGAAAAAGAGCCTACTTGAGCTACTCCCAGCCCTACCTGGGGAATGGTGCCTGTGGAGCCTGGTAGCTCTGTCCAAGGTGAGGCTGAGGAGGAGGAGGCCAGGGAAGAGGCTGCTGGGTCCCGATGAGGCTGGAAGTTTAGAGCCAGGAACCAGGAAAGAACTAGCTGCTGAGGCTATTTATGAAGCTTCTATAAGATAGGGAATGTTCAACATCCCCTTGCTGCAAGTAACTGTTCCAGAAGTGGGGGCTAGAGGCAAGAGGTGACCCCTGTTTGCCTGAGAACAGACAAGTCAGTTACTGCTCAGGTCTTCCCCTACCAGGCCTCATGCCCAGCACTAGGCAGCATTGCCAGCTAGCTAGATAAAGCATTCGTTAAATCCTTGCCATATGCCACTGTGTTAAGTGCTAGGGATATGTACGGAAGGAAACATGACACTGCCTGCCCTAAAGGAGCTTGTGTTCTAGTGGGGAATCCAGTATGTAGAGGAGAGCTGGGGAGAGGGATGTGTAGAGATGACAGAGAAGTGTCACGGTGGCCTAATTCTAGGAGAGATGAGTCAAAAGCTCATGTACAAGAGCCAGAAGATCCGGAGGCAGAATCCAGGGTTTAGAAGACTGAGGGGTAAGGGGAAAGGGAGAGAGGAGGATGCATGGAGGCAGCATAGGCAGCATGGAGAAGAGATCGCTAAGCAGCAGGCTCTGGGCAGGGGCCAACCATGTTGCAATGATTGGTAAACCCTAACCTCAACCTTCCTCTTCTCTTCCCTCATCCTGGGCTGGGCTCTGTGGTACAGTAGAGAGGGTCTGCTCTGGCCTGTTCTTTTCTGACCATTCTTACTGTCCCTCCTCTGTCTTCATCTCCTGGCTTCCCTGCCCTACTAACTGCTGGCGTTCTCAACCTGAATCCTTGACCGTTAGCTCTTCTCTTTCCTTACTCTCTCCCAACTCCTTTACCTTCAGTTAGCCTTTCCATAGTCTTATTGTTCAGTTATTTTTTCAGTCATGTCTAACTCTTTATGACTCCTCCATTAGGGGTTTTCTTGGCAGAGATACTGCACTGATTTGCCATTTTCTTCTCCAGCTAATTTTGCAGACTGAGGCAAACAGGGTTAAGTGACTTGCTCAGAGTCTTTTTACTGTGGGTGTTGTAACCCTTCTCATATTATCACATCTCCTCAAGTATTCCATCACAATCTTTCTACTCACTCTCTTATGTAGTTCTCCCAAGTAAAACTTAAGCTTCTTAAGACTAGGGATTGGAGGGAGGTTGAGCCCTCTACATAGATTATCTCGTTTGGTCCACTCAACAATCCTGTGAAACAAGGGCTATTATCCCCATTTTACAATGAGAAAACTGAGGAAGCCTGATATTAAATGATTTATTTACACTCACCCAGCCAGCAAATATCTGAGGCTGTATTTTAACTTCAGTCTTCCTGGCTCCAGATCAAAGGCTCTTTACATAGTGCCACCTAGGTCTTTTGGAATTATAGGAGAAAGAAAAGATTTAGATTAGATTAGATTAGATTCTAAGTTCTACAGTCTGTCCATCTACCTAGAGAAGAAAACATGAGCAGGAGTAACGTATTATCAAACTAGAAAGATGGGTTGGATCCAGACAGTGAAGGTCTTTAAATGCTGGAAAATGTATTTTATTCTGGAGACAATAAGGACCTGCTTGGTCAGGGGACTGCTATGGTCAGTATTTAATAAATACCAATTTGGGAGCTGTGTAGAGGATGGATCAGAAAGGAGGGAGTGGGGAGGGAAGCCCATTAGGAGGTGATGAGAACTGGAACTCTAAGGTTGTGACTGTGTAAATAGAGAGAAGAGGACAAAGGTAAGAGTTTTTTTTTAATGGTGCGTAATATTCCTTACTTTTTTATTTGTGGATTTTTTTGGTGTTTTTTAAAAAAATTGTTTTTTCTCAATTACACATAAATAAAAAATTTTAACATTCATGTTTTTAAAAAATTGAGTTCCAAATTCTCTCTCTCCCTCCCCTTCCCCCTCCTTGAGCAGGCAAGCAATTTGGTATAGATTATACATATGCAGTCATGAAAAAAATTCCATATTAGCTGTGTTGCAAAAGAAAACTGACCAAAAACCCCAAGAATAATAAGGTTAAAAATATATATCTATGTCTATATCTGTGTGTGTATACACATGCATACATATACATTTACATATATGTATGCGTGTGTATATATGTATGTATATGTGTACATATATACACATATATATGTATATATTTTAATCTGCATTTATATGCCATCAGTTCTTTTTCTGGAGGTATGTAGCATTTTCGTCTTAAGTTTCTTTAGAATTGTCTTAGATCATTATATTGCTGAGAATAACTAAGTGGTTCACAGTTGATTATCATACAATATTGCTGTTACTGTGTACAATGTTCTTCTGGTTCTGCTCACTTTACTTTGCATCAGTTCATGTAAGTCTTCCCAGGTTTTTCTGAAAGCATCCTGCTCATCGTTTCTTATAGCAATAGTATTCCATCACAATCGTAAAGCACAACTTGTTCAGCCATTCTTCAATTGATGAGCAGCCCCTTAATTTCCAATTCTTTGCCACCAGGAAAAGAGCTGCTATAAATATTTTTGTTCCTATAGGTCATTTTTGCTTTTCTTTGAGCTCTTTGGGATACATGCCTAGTAGTGGTATTGCTGGGTCAAAGGGTATGCACATGTTTATAGCCCTTTGTGAATAGTTCCAAATTGCTCACCAAAATGGATCGGTTTTCAACTTCATTACAATGCATTAGTATCCCTAGTTTTCCACTTCCCCTCCATCATTTGTCATTTTCCTTCTGTCATATTAGCCAATCTGATAGGTGTGAAGTGATACTTAAAAATTATTTTAATTTGTATTTCTTGGGCAGCTAGTTGGCTCAGTGGATAGAGCTCCAGACTTGGAGTCAGAGGACCTGAGTTCAAATCTGGCCTCAGACACTTGACACTTAACTAGCTGTGTGACCCTGGGCAGTCACTTAAACCCGATTGCCTCACCAAAAAGCAAAAAACGAACAAACAAAATTTGTATTTCTCTAATCTGTGGTGCAGCTAGGTGGCACAGTGGATAAAGTATCAGGCTTGGAGGAGTTCAAATGCGGCATCAGACACTTACTAGCTGTATGACCCTGGGTAAGTCACTTAGCCCTGTTTTCCTCAGTTTCCTCATTTGTAAAATGAGCTAGAGAAGGAAATGGCAAACCACTCTAGGATTTTTGCCAAGAAAACCTCCAAAAGGGGTCATGAAGAGTCAGACATAACTGAAAAATTACTAAACAACAACAATTAATAGTGATTTGGGCATTCTTATGTGATTATAGATAGCTTTGATTTCTTCTTCTGAAAACTGCCTGTTCATATCCTTTGACCACTTATCAATTTATCAATGACCATATTCTTATAAATCTGACTCAATACTCTACACATTTGAGAAACAAGGCCTTTCTTAGAGAAACTTGCTGCAAAGATTTTTTCCCCCCGGTTTCCTGTTTTCCTTCTAATCTTGTCTGCATTGGTTTTCTTTACACAAAATAAAGGTAAAAGATCTCATGGGGATAAAAATGATAAGACTTGACAACTGATTGATTATAGAATTTGGAGGAGACTATTGATGACACTGAGGTTGTGAACATGGAAGACATGGGATGAGACATGAGGTTTATATAAAGCCTAGTATAAGCCAAACACTGTGCTAAGTGCATCTTCTCCAGCCCCTTTCACACACTTCTCCAGGACACTCTTCTTGTTCGTTTGATTAGTCACATCCAATTCTTTGTGACCCCTTGGGGTTTTCTTGGCAAAGATATTGAGGTGATTTGCCCTTCCTTCTCCAGATTCTCTTACAGATGAGGAAACAGAGGCAAACAGGGTTAAATTACTCACCCAGGGTCACACAGCTAGATTCTGAGGTCAGATTTGAACTCAGTTCCTCCTGACTCCAGGCTATTCACTGCCCTATGATGCTCTTACATCTCTGTTCCCTCTGCTTTCTGGTTCTTGATGCCTGAGGTCCATACTTGGCTCAGATTTATGTCAGCTACTCCCAAATGCCAGTCTCTAATAAGAGAAGAGTGACTGGGGGAAGGAATGGAAGTTTGGATTTGGATGGAGCCAGTAGAACTGTGGGATGAAGGTACATGGGCGTAGGAAGAAGATGGGAGGGCAAAGAGAATTAGGAGTCAAGATCCCTGTTCTGTTACTAACTTCCTTCTGGACTTCCTCTTCTGTAAAATGAGGGGGTTAGACTAGAGGTCTCTACCTTCCCTTATGTCTCTGAACTTCTCTGTCCCCAAGTCCTTCTAATGTAGTATTAGTTTGACTCTTTGGAAAAAAGTCTCTCTGTATAACTCCCCTCCAGCCCTATAGGATCTACCCCTCACTTGCCAAGTCACCCCATCCCTGAGTGTTGAGATCTTGATCAGGAAGAGCAAGATATGTTTTGCCTTTCCCTCCAATGCCATCCATTTTCTTTCCCAACAACTCCCAAGATTGCTTTCAGGATGACAGAGGTTAGAGAAGAGATCAGGAGTCTTAGGAAAAGGGTTTTCTTGAGCTGATTCCAGTTCTACCTAAAGGATGGCACTTATGGACCCTGGAGCCCCCTTCAGGGTAAGATTGAGAAGTAAGAGCCCAAAGAAGTGATTGGTGGGTTCCATATTGAGGCTAGAAGCCAGGAACCTAGAAGCAGAAACCAGAGGCCAGGGAAGAACAAGCTGCTTCTGTAGCTCCAGAAGACAGAGAATAGAGTCCCCAATATCTCCCTCTATGGGAGATCAATCAATCAATCAACATACATTTATTAAACCTTTACTATGTGCCAGGAGCTGTGCTAAGCACTGGAGGTACAAAGACAAAAAAAAAAAGCAAAAGCAAAAACAATGCCTGCTCTCTAGAAGCTTACATTCTAAAGAGTGACACAATACATACATACATACATACAGATGTACATACATACGTACATACATATACATATATACACATACATCAGTGTAACTCTTATCCCAAAGCCCATTGGTATGGTATTCTCTCCTGATGGGTGGATTACAATGCCCTGTGCCTGTATGAGGAGAGAGACAGAAAGAGAGAGAGAGTAAGAGAGAGAGAGAGAGAGAGAGAGAGAGAGAGAGAGAGAGAGAGAGAGACAGAGACAGAGAGAGACAGAGAGAAAGGAGACGTCTTGAGTCTTCTTCCGGTTGTCTTTGAGTTGCTGAGTCTCTTAGGACTTTAGGCATTTCTAGTTTCCAGAGAGAAGATGGAAGAAGCCAACCCCACTTCAGGTCATTGAAGTCAAATACTCCAGGAAGACATGAAAGGAGCCAGAAGTCTCCATCACATCCCTGTCCTTAGCTTGTTACACTAGGGATTTTAAGGAGTTTTCCTTTGGGTGAGATCTAGGACTCTTTCTTGGTTGAGCTGAGTCATCTTGCTCTCGATGGGCAAGCTCCTTCGCTCTGCATTGTCTGGTACGTATACTTCTATCTACCCTCTCTGATTTCTGTTTTGCTACCGATTTGGATAAATGGGTTTTCTTGGCTAAGTGCTATGTGTGTTCATTGTGAAACTGGCATTTGCTGGGCACGGGGTAAAGCCTTGGGTATAAAGTTTAGGGTCTGCTTCCCCCAATAATGAACATTGATCAGAAGGTAGATTGAACCTTAGCCTATCCTCCTAGACTAATAACATCAAAGGGGACAGATAGATATAATTCTAGCCTGGTAATCCCCTTCTCTGAGGAGAACAGAGTAGTGCCCTCCTGCTTCTCCTCCTGGCAGGGCATGAAGTCTCCTCTGGAGAAGAGTGGGAGGAGAAGAGCCTACAAGTGTCTATTCTGCCTCCCTTTGAGTCACACAATGACGCTTGCTCGCATGCTAAATCTGGGGGCACAGTCTGGCTATATAAGTATATATAAAACTTATACAGAAAAGAAACAAGGTAACCTTGGAAGGGAAGGCCGTAATAGCTCCAAAGTGCCTCTTCCTGAAAGGGCGCTTGACTTGACTCTCGAGAAAGCTATGGATCCCAAAAGATTGAGCAGCAAAGGGATGACAATCTAGGTATGGGGTACAATCAGGTTAAAGGTTGTGGAATATTGTGTGTGAAGAACATTAAATAGGACAGTTTGCCTGGGAATAGATATCGGTGTCTACTCAGACTCCCCAACCTCAACATTCACCCCTCCCTCCAACATGGCCCCTGTCCCAAACCTCTGCAAACAAAGATATTTAAACATCAGTGTCTGCTAGGCAGCAAGGCCCAGGGGGAGGCCAGTAGTATTGGTAATAACCTCTATGCACTTACCTCAGGTGCTTCCACTTTTCCTCTCTCCCCATTCTTCCTCCAGCCCCATGCTGAAGACAGTGTCATATAGACAGTCAATAAACATTTATTAGTCTATCAACAAACATTTGTCAAGTTTCTACTCTGTGCCAGGTACCCTGCCAGGATTAAGTCATAGCTCCACCACCAATTTGCCATGACCTAGGAACATTTCATTTCCTCCCTCTCTCTGTTCCTCAGTTTCCTCATCTATAAATTAGGAATAACCTGTGCCCTATATCCCTCACAGGGCTGTTGCAAGAATCAAGTTGAAAAATAGCTAGGAAAACTATTCCTTTAGTAAACCCTCTTTTCTGGTAGCAAAGTACAGGGAACACATTAGATGCTCACTGCCAGGGGAAAACAGCTAAATAAATTATGCTACATGAACATAATGGAATATTACTGTGAGTCAGAAAGACCTGAGTTAAATCCAGCCTCAGACACTGACTAGCTGTGCAACTCTGAGCAAGTCACTTTACCTCTGTTTGCCTCTGTTTCTTCATCTATAAAATAAGGATAATAATAACAACTACCTTTCAGGGTTTTGTGAGGATCAAATGAGTTAATATTTATAAATTGCCTAGCACAGTGCCTTGCCCTCCCCATTTCCCAACCTTCATAGTGTCCCTGAATATCCTTGCTGGCAACCCCATCAGGTCTGCCCTCTGGTAGTGCCCATTATCTTGCTCTGTTTCTGCTCTCATCAACCCCAAAGCACCATCCTGCTTCAGCCTGGTCACCTTGATAATAACTGGCTCATCACCTGGACACAATAGGTACTCAGAGAATAGAAGAAGGATAAAGGAAGAGGAGAAGAAGAGAGGAGAGAAGGGAAGGAGGAGGAAGAGGAGAAGAGAGGAGGAAAGGAGGAAAAAGGAGGAGAGTAGGAGATAGAAGAAAGAGGGATTGGGGAAATAGAATAAGGAGGACGAGGAGAGGAAAGAAGAAGCAACAAAAGGAGAGAGAAAGAGAAAAAGAAGGGAGAGAGACAGTGTCTTTAGTGGGCATAGTCTCCATAGGAAGAGGGGAAGAAGAAAAGGAATAAGAGAGGAAGGAGGAAGAGAAGATGGAGGAAAAGATGGCGGATGGGAAGGGCTGATGAAGATTGATGATGATGCCATAGCAATGACTAAACTGCTTTGATTTGGGTTTGCAAGAGTGTCTTCGATGAGTTAGGTAGTTTCCCCTGGGGACAACGATACCTCCAATGAAGGTAAGCCAACCCCCAGCGAACAGAGGGCCTGGGCATTTGTGTGGCATTAAATGTAAAATAGACTTCAGAACAAAAGCAGTAGACTGGAAGGCATTTTCAAATGCCCCAGTGGCAATCTCTCATTTTTAAGAGGATGACAGAGGCCCTGGGCAGATTAAGTGATAAGGAGGACTCTGTGAGGACCAGATCTCCTCTCCCCTGGCTTTTGTGTCATGATTGTTCACATCATATCACAATAAATTTACTCGGGAGTAGGAAGGGTGAATGCAAGTCATTACTAACACTTTTGGCTCCTACTACTAAGATGGTACTGATGTCCAGCATTAATTGGAGGAGGGTTCTTTGGAGGATGTGGCAGAGGTCAGGGGGCTGAACCCAGGCAAACTGGGGTACCTGCAGCCTATAGGTCCTGCCCCTGGGTTTTGTACAGGTGACAACAGCTAGCCCCTCCCAGTCTCCTAGCTTTTGACTTCCAGTCTCAGCATGGGGCCTAGCAGCCTCTTTTCTGGCCTCCTGATCCTCAATTTCTCCCTGAAAGGAGCCTCGGCACTACATCAAAGACCAAAAGGTAGGCAGGCCCAAGGAGCATTCAGGTGTCCCTCAGGCAGGAGCTGTCTTTCTTTTGCTTCCCAGTGGAATCCCTCAGAAAGCTTCCAGTTTACGTGAACTAAAAGCTTCGTGTGATGAAAAGCTAGGTGCTTAGCTGGTCTGGGGCTGGGGTGTGGTGGGGGGAAGAAAGGGAGTAAGGAGGGGAGAGCTTTGGATGGACAAGAACATCACAGAGGCGAGTTTTCCCAAAGGACATCCTGGACTGTCCAGGTTACAGTAATCACCAAATCCCAGAGTTGGAAGGGGCCTTGGAAGACATCTATCCTGTCTCCAAACCCCTGGCCAGATCAGGAATTCTGGTCTCAAGAAAAGTGGGCATCCAGTCTCTATTGAAAGACCTCTAGTAACCTGCAGTAGGCGATCGTCCAAAGCAGGCCTATTCCAATTTGGGATAGCCTCTAATTAAGTAATTTTTCCTTACACTAAGCCTAAATCTGCCTCCGAAACTGCCCTCCCACCTGCCCCTGTTGCTCCTAGTTCTGGCTTCTGGGTGAAGGCTAATCTTTCTCTGTCTCCCTCCCTCCCTCCTCTCTGTCTCTGTGTCTCTCTGTCTCTGTCTCTCTCCTCTCCTCTCCTCTTCTTTTCTTTTCTCTTTTTTCTTCTCTTCTTTCTCTTTTTTCTCTTATCTTTCTCTTCTCTCTCTTTTCTCTCTTCTTCTTCTTCTTTTCTCTCTCTCTCTGTCTCTCGGTCTCTCTCTCTCTCTCTCTCTCTCTCTCTCTCTCTCTTCACACACACACACACACACACACACACACACACACACACACTCTTCAAATACTTGACCATTGGTTTCATGTTTCCCTTTAATTTTCTTTTTTTTTTTTTCCCCAGGCTAAACATCCCCAGTTTATTCAATGATCCTGGAATGACATGACATCTAGCCCTCCCCACTCCCACCATCTCAGATGGTCTAGTTTTTCAACGGCTTTCCTCAATTTGGGGACCTCAGGTTGGAGAGATGGGAGAGAGGTCCCCTAGAATTCTGAATAGGGATAGCGACCCTTTCAAAACTTCATGGAGTAACAAAGTGTCAGAGATGGCAGGGACCTTAGAGAAGGCCACCTGTCCCTTATTTTATTAATGAGGAAGCTGTGAGGCAGCTAGATGGCAGAATGGATAGAGGACTAGACTTGGAGTCAAGAAGACCTAGGTTCAGAGCTGGACTCAGTCATTAAAGATTTATTGAACACCTACTATGTGCCAGGCATTGTGCTAAGCTCTGGGGATACAAAAAGAGGAAAAAGACAGTTCCTCCCCTCAAGGAGCTCACAATCTTATTGTGAAGCTCCACTTCATAACTGGTTGTCACTTAACCTCTCAGACTCAGTTTCCTCATTTGTAAAATAAGAGAGTTGGACTCTTTGGCCTCCACTATCCCTTTCAGCCATAGAACTATGATCTAGTGAGTGTCTCTATAGCCCAATAAGATAAAAGCTACTTGCCCATTGTCTTGCATCAAGCTAGCAGTCAATATGAGAACTCAGGCTTTTGGACTGCCAGGACTCTTCCCCCAGAAGCCAGCATGCTCATGCCCCATGCAGCCCCACCTCTACTTAGACACCCATCCCCCACCTCCAGGCACTGATCTCTGCCAGCTGGGCAACTTGGCAAGTCTTTGAGTACTATATTCCTGCCGATACAGTAACAATGAAAACGGGCATTCGCTCCAGAACCTTAGTTTTCCAATGTTGTTGTTATTGTTCCGTTGTGTCTGACTCTTCATGGCCCCGTTTGGGGTTTTCTTGGCAGAGATACTGAAGTGCCTTTTCATTTCCTTCTCCAGCTCATTTTACAAATGAGGAAGTGGAGGCAAACAGGGTTAAGTGACTTGCCCAAGGTCACACAACTAGTAAGTGCCTTGAGATTGGATTTGAACTCAGGTCTTCCTGATTCTAGGCCCTACACTCTATCCACAACACCACAGAGCTGCCCCAACTCCCTCAGTCTTCTAATATCTTAAACAGGTAGGGGCAGGAGAACCCTAGCTCTGGAGTGCTCAGAAGGAGGGTTCTTTCAGGAGAGTCAGGGAGGAGCAGAGCCTAGGCAAAAAGGACAGAGGAGCCCCCACCACTGATGCTAGGCAGGAAGATTTAGAATGACTCCCTTTTGGCCCCCAGAGCTGTCCCTTGGAGATCCCAGAGGCTGGAGGGATCATATTTGAAGCCCAACGCTCTTCAGGTGATGGGAAGCCAGGGATATGCCCTATGGACCACATGAGATGCTGGCGGAAGCTGCCTGGAGAGTGTGCTACAGATCATCAGTGCATTGGGATGATGAAATGCTGTTTTATTAGTTGCCAGTTCAGATGCCTGCATCCTGGAGAAGGTAGGATTCCTCCTCCCTGTACAAGGCCCAGACTAAGACCACGTTGGTAAAGAGCTTCCGAATGCTAGCTATTATTATCATTGTTAGAGTCTCATCTTCCTCTACCCTTTCTCTTTTCCCACCTTTGAGTCTACCTCTTTCTTAACCAAATCTTGGACTTTTCTTCCTCCCTCTTTCCCGGGGTTGGGTAAGAATGTCAGGGGCTTGTTCAGGGGTGGGGGGAAGCTTAGCCCCATGCCAAGTTATGGCTTAAAAACCCCTGGTAATACCAAATGGGGCTCTGAGGGCACTCTAATGTGGGGTCCTGAAAAGCAAAGATGAATAAAGGCCCGAAGTCTTTCGAGGAGATGACATCCAGCTGGTGGAGAGAAGCGAGTACATCTTCTCTGGAGAGGCTTCTGGAGCTTAATTGCACTTAACCTAATGAGGCTGAGGGCTCTGGATGAAACTAGGAGGTCAGGGAGAAGTTGATAGAACAGGTTGGTAGGAAAGTTGGGACATTGGGAGAGATATATGGGTGGAAGGAGGACATTATGAAGGGAGAGGGAGGGGAAAGGGGGTGACTGGGAGAGTTCAAAAATTTAGGAGCTGTGAGTCTATGGGAAGAAGACTTGATTTAGGGGATCAGAGAAGGGGTGAAGGTCCGGTTCGGACAGTGTGAGTGAGCAAGCGAAAGCCTGATCTGAGAGACTGGATGAAGGGTGGGGCCTCAGATTTCAGAAAGGGGTAGGAGAAGGAAAGAGCCTAGTGGGCTGGGGTGGGGACATTAGAGGGAGTACCTGGACTTGAACATGGGCAGTTTTCAGAAGCACATCCCTACACTTAGAATCCCATTTGCCTTTGTCTCATTCAGTCCAACTGACCAGACTCAGTCTCTGTGATGAGTTACCCCCGATAAGGTACTGCAAACTGAATTGTTATGAAGACAAAGACTGCCATAATCAGAAGAGATGTTGTAATTCCTACTGTGGTGACATCTGCTTCTTGCCTCAGGAACCCCAGACCACTGTTGGCCCATGAGTACTTACTTGTCTTCATCTGTCTTTGCAGCCCCAGCACTTAGCCCAGTGCCTGGTACATAGTAGGCACTTAATAAATGCTTATTGATTGACTGATGACTGCTCTAGTTTTTATTTTCTGCTGATTGGGGGGATCCGGATAGTGTGAAAACAGAACAAAGGGCCTGGGTCATAGGCTGGCTCCAAATATACCCCCACACCAGTCTGGACACCTATGCTTCTTTCACTCCTTTTGTATGTGGGTTGGACTATTTGGCCCCTTCCATTCCTCAAATTCTTTGATTCTGTGACTTAGGTGTTACATCTTCCATTTGCTGCTCTCAATAGCTTGATTCACTCTTGTCCTTTCCACCATCCCCACTCCCATTTTCTAAGTCCTTCAAGTCACAGGCATTGTTCCCTTCTCCCTACCCAAATATCATTCCTGCATTCAACCAAAGTTATAGGAAATAGCTACTGGCCTAGCTCCCTAGCCACTAGGGGCAAAGGTAGAGTGCCCAGGCCTCATCCCCACCTCCCAGGCTCCATCTTATTCCCCTGATCTTCTCATCTTTCTTCTCCTCCTAAGCTCAAAGGATTGAAAGTTGGAAAGAACCTTAGTGATCACCTCACTCCCTCATCTTTTTTTTTTTTTTTTGGTGAGGCAATTGGAGTTAAGTGACTTGCACAGGGTCACACAGCTAGGAAGTGTCAAGTGTCTGACACTGGATTTGAACTCAGGTCCTCCTGACTCTAGGGCCAGTGCTCTATCCACTGTGCCACCTAGCTGCCTTCTAACTCCCTCATCTTACAGATACATAATGTGAGGCCCCTAGAGATGAAGTGGCTTAGAATAAAGGGATCATGGATTATGGAACTAGAAAAAAACATAGATATTACCTGAGGGAGGAGGCATGTGCCAAGTTACTCAAACCACCATCGCCTTACTCACCAGCCCAGGGCCCACACCCATCATTGAGAGGAGCAATCACTGAAGAGAGGAGCCCACCTTCTTGTCATCACCAATACCAACTGCTGACCTAGTGCCATGAACAAGCAGACAAGCCCAAGAACTCTGGGAGCGGGGGCTTCCCTGCTTTCATCTTTGCCCTCATTCTAGGCAGTAATCCTCATGGGGATGTGGGCTGGCCACTGTTTCTGAGGTTACCATAACAATTCCTGAAGATGAGAAAAGAAAACTCTTGCCACGGAAGTCTTTGGTACTACAGAGTGGTTGGGCATCAGAAGCTGATCTCCTATTACCATGGAAATGACATTAGAAAATAAGCCTATCAGCTTCTCTGCTGTGCCCTAAGGACCATGGGACCTTTCCATCTGACTTGGAGCTGAAGCCTTCCGTATGTGTTAGACTGGGTGCTCCTGGCTCATTTTTCTAGAGGTTAGCACAATGCTCGGCACATAATACACTTAGTCAGTGCTTTTTCACTCATTCATTACAGATGACAAAACTGAGGCCCAAGGATGTCCAGTGATTTAGGCTCAGAAGATCATTGATTTAGAGCTGGAAGTGGTATTAAAAGCCATCTAGTCTAACCCTCTGATATTACAGATGAGTCCCAGGTAAGTGAAGTCATTGAGAATCATAATGTAGTATCTCCTCCATTCTCACTCTTTCTAGCAGGTTACATTCTCAGAGGGGAGAATAATACTTCCCTTAAGGTTCTAGAGATAACTGTGAGGGTTGTGGCTTCTAATACTCTTCATGAGCCCTCATCTTGTGTACCTCGAATGGGGAGCACACTTTTGTCCCGCTGTGGGCAGAAGGTACAAATTATAACACGAAGGTTGTCAGGTATATGAACAGAAGAAGGTACCTCCGTACTCCTGGCCCCAAAGTTCTTTCCTCTTTTCATGGAGTCCTGATGAAGTTCCTCTTGGGTGTAGCTCTCTGGGGGGCTGGGTTGATGGGTCCTTTATTAGCCAACATAGCCAACATTTCTTTCTGTCATGAGGAGTCACAATCTTTGAATCTGACACACTGTCCTTGGGGAACTATCTCTCCATCTCCAACTGCAGAGTTAATGATTCTTTAACTCCAAACTGAGAACTCTCAGCCTCCTTTCCCAACCCTACCTCCTTTTATATCCTGTCACTAAGCCCATGACCTAAGCACCCAGCATTTCTTGTGTAATTTACCCAAGGTCACTCAGTGGACAGAGCAAGAACTAACAGTAGGCTCTCCTGCTTCCCAGCCCAGGTCTCTTGTCACCATGCCATGTCCCAGGGGTGGTGGCTGGGAGAGAGGATGAGGTGGACGGCCCTTAAGTCCATCCTTCAAAGCCTTTCATGAAACTCAGAGGCTATAGGATGGGATCAGAGAGGAGCTTTAAGGAATCCCTTAGGGGATTAAATGCCCATCGAAGGGTTTCTGGACTGGCAGGGGGCACAACTGGGAACCATCCTTGACTAAGGCAAAGCTCACCAAGCTGCAGTTTCTGGCTTCTAGGGAAATGGGCAATAGGGACATCAGAGAGGAAAACTGCAGGCATTTTGAGAATAGTCAATACTTGCCCCTGGGCCACAACAAGCCTCAGTGACCTGGGAACCCTCCTTCTCCTCTGCCTTTCTTCCTTTTCAACTGATGGTAGTAACCAGGGCAAGTAGGAGGCAGAGGAACATTCACAGGTCATCTATTCCAACCCAGGCTTGAACAGGAATATGCTTCATGACAACCTGGGTGGGTGGTCATTTGACATTTGCCGGAATGCTTCCAGGGACACGGAATTTACTTTCTCTGGAGGCAGTCCATTCTCCTTTTACTTAGCTTGAAATATTAGGAAGCTTTCCTTTACATGCAGCTGAAACCTGCCTCTTGGAAACTTTCATCCACAGCTTTTAGTTTTGTTCTCTTGTACCAAGAACAGAGTGAATCCCTCTTCCACAAAGCAGTCCATCAGTGACTGAAGATAGCAATTATGCCCCCACAACCACCCTGAAATCTCTTCCCCAGGCCCAGTATCCCCAGTTTCTTTAACCAGTACATGGTTTCAAGTCCCCTCGCCATTCTGGTAGCCTTCTGGACACATTCCAGTTGGTTAATGTCTTTCCTAAAATGGGTTCCCAGAACTATGTGTGTAGTTCCCAGAGTATGTATGCAGTTAATTTTTCTTTGAACTCATATTGGATTTTATATTTACCTCTATTTGATTTTCTTCTAGATTCAGTTTTATAATATTTCTCAGTTTTAAACTCAATCCCGTCAACCTTTTGATCACTGCAATCTCCATATCTAAGAGTATGGAAACCCCCCAAACACTTCAAGCCTGTTTCTCTTCTCTTTTCCTCCTCTATCTTCTCCTCTCCTCTCTTGTCCTACTCTCTCCTCCCCTATCCTCTCTTTACTCAACATTTTAAGAAGAATGTTAATAAGTTGGAGGGCAAGAAGTGTGAGTAGGATGGTAAAAAGCAAATTGAAGCCTGGTGTAAGGATCTGCTTCCTAGCAAAGAGCTGTCCCAAAATGAAACAAGTTCCCCTAGGAAATCCCCTAGTAGATTTCCTTTCACTGGGGGGTATCTTTAAGGGCCTTATGTGCCTTTTCCAGCTCTGACCTCCTATGAGTCCATGAGCCTCTGAATCTGAAACTATCAGCAGAGCCCTGGTCCAGGGGCCATTATTTAGTCTGACTTAATTCAATAAACATCCATTAAATATTCACTATGTGCTTAGCATTTATGTGTTGGGGGGTGGGCATTCTGTAACACAAAGGTGAAAATACTAGTAGCGGGATGCAGATACTCAAAGCCGTGTCTGAAGTGGCTCCCAGCACACACCTTGGAGCTCCCTTGTACCCTCAAAGCTCTCATTTGGAGAATATTCCCCTGCGGCTGTCACCCTCCACAACTGCTTCATTGTAAATCATAAAGCCCCATTCAGGTACAAAGAATAGTCAGGCTAATGATTTCAGGAACCTTTGTCATTGGGGATGCCCTGTCATTTTATAGTAGTTAGTTGTTCCATGAGATGCTGTGACCAACAGAATAAAAATAGAATGCTCTAGTTGCTGAAGTCATGGTGATGAGCCTCTCAGAGCTTATTCCCAATGCTTAGTGCAGTTCTGGTATGTAGTGAGTGACTAACAAATGCTTGTTCACTGACAGACTAATTTTGCTAGGAAGGCCTACTGATAATGGCAGGAAAGCAACTTGTCATTGGTAGAATCCACCAGGGCTTGTCCTCCATGGGCATAGACATCCCCTCTTCCATCATGCCTAATTTTTACCTGTTTTCAAAGTGCAACTCCAATAGCCCCTCCTATTGGAACCCACCAGTGATGTTTCCCCACTTAAGATTTCACTTGGTTTTGCACTCACGCTTGTTTTGCTCCTCCTCTAACAGACTTACTTATCATGCAAGCCGAGCCCCAATGGCCAGAGGTATGGCACTCTCTCCTTGTTGGTGGAGATCCATGCCTCATATCTGTGTGAGGGGCAGGGCAGAGTTGATGAAGAATGAAAGAAGAGAGATTCAGTCCCTTCAGACTTTTCTTTGAGCTCTTCTGGATTCTAACTTCAAGAGAGAAAATGAATGGTATCAGTCCCCCTTCAGGTTTCTGAAGGAAGAAAAAGACACTGGCAAGTAGGAGACATGACAACAGTCTCCATCACGTCCCTGTCCCTACACTTACAGACATCAGGGAATTTCCTCTTTGAGTGAGACCAGGGACTTTCTCTCTTGTTTGAGCTAAGTTAACTCACTCCCAATGGCAAAACTCTTTTATTTTGTATTGTCTGGTAAACCTTCTCATATATATACTTTCTCTGATTTCTGTTTTGCTCTCACCTTTGCTAAATGGATTTCTTTGCTATTTCCGATGTGTGTTCTGAAGACCCAGAACTCACAGCTTGGCACATAGTAGACACTTAAGAAATAGTAGTTGAACTGAATTAAGAATACAGGGTATTCTCTAGGTCTCCATGAAGCATCTCATATGGGCTAGAATTATAACTAGGATTGAATTATAATTATTATCTCACTAACATTTCCCCTAAGAACCTACCCTGGAATTGAAACTGCCACCACTGAGGTGGTAAGGCTGCTCCTAGAAGGTTACTTTATCAGGTTAACAAATCACCAGTAGAGTATGATAACCTGACACAGAATAAATGCTTAATAAATGCTCATTTATTAATTGGGAAGAGAAGGCAAATATAGGCAAATGGCAACAAAGAATGGAGCTTAATCCTCACAGAGAAAGAATTGGCTACTCCTTAAGGGATAGACCAAGTTAGATTAAGATTAAGTTTTCCAGCCTAGATGCCCTCAAGTGCTCAAAATGTAAAATTTACACAGGAAGATTTCTGGGCAGGAAAAATCAACCAGTAAAATTGTTGCCCTATCTAGAAAATTGTAGAGATAGGTTAATGTTCTATGGTGGCACAGTAGATAGAGTACAAGCCTGGAATCAGGAAGATTCATTTTCCAGAGTTTAAATCTGGCCTCTGACACTTACTAGCTGTGTGACCCTCAACAAATCACTTAACCTTGTTTGTTTCAGTTTTTTTCATTTGTAGAATGAGCTGGAGAAGGAAATGGCAAACCACTCCAGTATCTTTGGCAAGAAAACCCAAATGAGGTCACAAAGAGTTGGACATGACTGAAAAATGACTGAATATTCTTGGTCAAATACACTCTCAACATGGGATCTAGTCAGTCTACCTCTCCAAGAGATTTTGCTTTGGGTTGTCTTCTTGCCAATTGGAAGAAAATTCCTTTTAAAAAACTGTTTAAGACTTCCACTTCTGGGAGCCAAGATGGTGGAGTAAGAAGTCGCTCTCACTCTCCCTTATTGACCTTTGAAAACCCAGAAAATATCGCCCCAGGAAAAACCCTGGAACAGCTGAGCCAGCAGAAAAACAGAGTGCAGCAGTCTTGTAACCAAGGAAGCTTGGGGGATTAACAGGAAAGGACCTTCTTGCTTTGTGGGAGCGGGGAGCAGTATAGGATGGGAGGCATTTCAGCAAGCTAGGGGCAAGCTCCATCTCAGCATACCAAGGGGAGATCCTGAGCCACAGGGTAGTAAAGCAGGCAAGTACCAACATCAGGACCTCCTGAATACATCAGTACAGGCAGGGGAACCAGTAGACACCAGCTTGGAAAATGACCAAGTGCAATGGCCTTCTCCACTAGCCAAATCTCCTGGTGCCTAAGCACAATTCCAGGAAACACATTTCTAGGAGACAAAGCTCCAGGCTGACAGACATCCTCCAGCAGAAAAACATTCCTGTGCAAGGCCTGGCTGAGCAGGCATCCCCCAGGGTCCAGACTTCTCACCCCCACCCCAAGAGCTCCAGTGTTGTTGACCCCAGCCCAGCACTAGGTAAACTGCCAGAACCCTATAGCCTCCAACCACCAGAATCTGAGGCCCCAGAACACAAAGCCAATGACTAGGTCTGGGGCTCCCAGCACAAGAAGCTTGGGTCTGTGCCCCTTGCCCTCCAGCAGGAGAGCTCGACTTTTTTTTTTTTAAAGTCAGGAAATAGGCAAACACCATTAGCAAAAAGCAGAAACAGACAATGATCACAGACTCTTATTATGGGGACAGGGAATATCAGGGCACAAATTCAGAAGAGGACAACATTGTCAATATAACCCACATCTGAAACCTCCAAAGGGAATGTGAACTGGTCTCCAGCCCAAAAGCCTTCTTGGAAGAGCTCAAGTAGGATATTAAAAAGGGGGCAGCTAGGTGGCACAGCGGATAGAGCACCAGCCCTGGATTCAGGATGACCTGAGTTCAAATCTGGCTTCAGACATAGCACTTACTAGCTCTGTGACCCTGGGCAAGTCACTTAACCCCATTGCCTAGACAAAAAAAAAAAGGATATTAAAAGTCAAGTAAGAGAGGTAGAAGAAAAATTGGGAAAAGAAATGAGATGTATGCAAGAGAGAATCAATAGCTTGGAAAAAGAAGGACAAGAATTAACTGTAGAAAACAAGTCCTTAAAAAACACAATTGGACAAATGGAAAAGAAGTACACTGGAGAAATCTCCTTAAAAAGTAGAAATGACCAAATGGAAAAGGAGGCACAAAAACTCACTGAAGAGAACTCCTTAAAAAGTAAAATGGGCCAAATGGAAAAGGAGATACAAAAATCTAAAAGAACACAATTCATTAAAAATTAGAATTGGGCAAGTGGAAGCTAATGACTCTATGAGAATTAGTCAAACAGTCAATCAGTCAAAGAATCAGTCAAACCAAAACAAAAGAATGAAAAAAAAATAGAAGAAAATGTAAAATACCTCACTGGCAAAACAACTGACCTGGAAAATAGATCCAGGAGAGACAATTTAAAAATGATTGGTTTACCTGAAAATTATGATGAAAAAAAGAGCCTGGACAGCATCTTTCAGGAAATCATCAAGGAAAACCACTCCAATGTACCACAACAAGAGGGTAAAATAATCATTGAAAGAGTTCACCAATCACAAACTGAAAGAGATCTCAAATTGAAAATGCCAAGGAATATTGTAGCCAAATTCCAAAATTATCAGGTCAAAGAGAAACTACTGCAAGCTGCCAGAAAGAAACAATTTAAATATCATGTAACCGCAGTCAGTATTACACAGGACCTTGCAGCTCCTACATTAAAAAATTGGAGGAAGTAGAATACAATATTCCATAAGGCAAAGGAGTCTGGATTACAACCAAAGATCAACTACCCAGAGAAATTGAGCATAACCTTTCAGGGAAGGAGATGGATATTCAATGGACTAGGAGACTTCCAAATGTTCCTGAAGAAAAGACCAGAGCTCAACAGAAAATTTGATCTTCAAATACGAGACTCAAAAAAGGCATAAAAAGGTAAACAGGAAAGGAAAACAACAATAATGACGACATGCTATTAATGAGAGCAAATTGTTTACATTCCTACAAGGAAAGACAACACTTGCAACTCTTGAGAACTGTATTGTTATTATGACAGTTTAAAAGGGTATACATAGCCAGAGGGTGTGGGTATAAGTTGACTTTGCTATGACGATAAAAAATCTAATTAAGTGGTGAAAAGGAATTGTACTGGGAGAAGAGGAAAGGACGAGGCAGACGAGGATAAATTACATCACATGAAAGGCAAAAAAACCCATTATAGTAGAGGCAAAGAAGGGGTGGGGATGAACATTGTTTGAACCTTACTCTCATAAGATTTGGGAACAACACAATTAGTGAGGTATAGAAATCTAACTTACCTTATAGGAAGTAGGAGGGGAAAGGGAAAAGAAAAGGGAAGGAGTGAATAGAAGTGAGGGAAGAAGTAGTAAGAGTAAAGGGGAAGAAAAGGTAGGGGGCTAATAGAAGGGAGGGCAGACTGAGGGAGTTGGTGGTCAAAAGCAAAACCCTAGTGAGGAAGGAAAGGGTGAAAGGAGAGAGAAAAGCATAAATAGGGGAGGGGGAATAGGTTGGAGAGATAGTCATCATAACTGTGAATGTGAATGGGATAAACTCTCCCATAAAATGGAAGCAGATAGCAGAGTGGATTAAAAGCCATAATTCCACACTATATTGTTTATAAGAAACACATTTGAAGTGGAGGGATACACACAGAGTAAAGGTAAAAGGCTGGAGCAAGAATTTATTATGCTTCAGCTGAAGTTGAAAAAAAACCCAACAGTGGTAGCAATGCTGATCTCAGACAAAGCAAAAGTCAAAGTAGATTTAATTAAAAGAGATAAGGAAGGAAACTACATCCTGCTAAAAGGCACCATAAACAATGAAGTAATATCATTACTAAACATATACGCATCAAGTGGTATACCATCCAAATTCTTTTTAAAAATTTTTTTTATTTATCAACAATCACTTCCATATGCTTTTGAGTTTAAAATTTTCCTCCCCCTTCCTCCCCACCATCCTCCCCAAGACTGAGCACAATATGATATAGGCTATACATATACATTCCTATTAAACATATTTTCACCTTAGTGATATTGTAAGTAAGAATTAGAACCAATAGGAGGAACCACTAGAAAGAGGAAACAAAACTCAACAGAAAAAAAAAATAGCAAATAGTATGCTTCAATCTGCATTCAAATTCCATAGTTCTGTCTTTGGATGTGGATACCATTTTCCATCACAAGGCCTTTGGAGATGTCTTAGATCCTTGTATTTCGGGAAAGAGTTAAGTTTATCAATATTAGTCATTACACAACGTGGACGTTATTGTGTACAACATTCTCTTGGTTCTGCTCACTTCACTCAGCAACAGACCATACAAGTCTTTCCAGGTTTTTCTGAAGTCAGCCTGTTCATCAATTCTTATAGCACAATAGTATTCCATTACATTCATATATCACAACTTGTTCAGCCATTCCCCAATTGATGGGCATCCTCTCAATTTCCAATTCTTTGCCACCACAAAAAGAGTTGCTATAAATATTTTTGTACGTGTGGGTCCTTTTCCCATTTGTATGATCTCTTTGGGATACAGCCCTAGAAGTGCTACTGCTGGGTCAAAGGGTATGCACATTTTATAGCCCTTTGGGCATAGTTCCAAATTGCTCTCCAGAATGGTTGGATCATTTCACAACTCCACCAACAATGCATTAGCATTCCAATTTTCCCACATCCTCTCCAACATTTATCATTTTCCTGTTTTGTCATGTTGGCCAATCTGATAGGTGTGATGAGGTACCTCAGAGTTGTTTTGATTTGCATTTCTCTAACCAATAGTGATTTAGAGCATTTTTTTTCATATGACTATAGATGGCTTTAATTTCTTCATCTGAGAACTGTCTGTTCATATCCTTTGACCATTTATCAATTGGGGAATGACTTGTATCCTTATAAATTTGATTTAATTCTCTATATATTTTAGAAATGAGGCCTTTATCAGAGAGATTGGTTGTGAAAATTCTTTCCCAATTTTCTACCTTCCTTCTAATATTAGTTACATTGGTTTTGTTTGTGCAAAACCTTTTCAATTTAATGTAATCAGAGTTATCCATTTTGCTTTTCATAACGTTTTTTACCTCCTGTTTGGTCATGAATTCTTCTGTTCTCCCTAGATCTAATATGTAAACTATTCCTTGCTCTCCCAGTTTGCTTACAGTATCAGCCTTTATATCTAAATCATGCACCCATTTTGACTTTATTTTGGTATATGGTGTGAGATTTTGATCAATGCCTAGTTTCTGCCATACTCTTTTCCAGTTTTCCCAGCAGTTTTCTTTTCAAAGAGTGGGTTCTTATCCCAGAATCTGGGGTCTTTGGGTTTATCAAATAATAGATTACTATAGTCATTGACTACTGTGTCTTACATACTTAACCTATTCTACTGCTCCACCACTCTATTTCTTACATAGTACCAAGCAGTTTTGATGATTGCTGCTTTATGATGCAATTTAAGATCTGGAATGGCTAAGCCACCTTCTCCTGCATTTCTTTCCATGAGTTGCCTTGATATTGTGGACCTTTTGTTCTTCCAAATGAATCTTGTTATTATTTTTTCTAACTCTATAAAATACGTTTTGGTAGTTTGATTGGTATGGCACTGAATAGGTAAATTAATTTAGGTAGAATTGTCATTTTTATTATATTAGCTTGGCCTACCCATGAGCAACTGATGTTTTTCCAAGTATTTAGATCTGACTTAATTTGTGTGAAAACTGTTTTGTGATTGGGTTCATATAGTTCCTGGGTTTGTTTCAGCAGGTAGACTCCTAAATATTTTATAATGTCTATAGCAAGTTTAAATGGAATTTCTCTTTCTATCTCTTGCTGTTGGGCTTTGTTGGTAATATATAGAAATGCCAATGATTTATGTGGGTTTATTTTATAGCCTGAAACTTTGCTAAAGTTGTTTATTATTTCAAGTAGTTTTTTACTTGATTCTCTAGGATTCTCTAAGTATATCATCATGTCATCTGCAAAGAGTCGCAGCTTTGTTTCTTCTTTGCCTATTCTAATGCCTTCAATTTCTTTCTTCTCTTGTTGCTAAAGCTAACGTTTCCAGTACAATATTGAACAACAGTGGTGATAATAGACATCCTTATTTCACCCCCAATCTTATTGGAAATGCTTCTAGCTTGTCCCTGTTACATATGGTGCTTGCTGAAGGTTTTAGGTAGATGCTATTTATTATTTTAAGGAAGACTCCATTTATTCCTATGCTCTCTAGTGTTTTTAGTAGGAATGGGTATTGTATTTTTGTCAAAATTCTGCTCCAGCCTTTTACCTTTACCCTGTGTGCGTCACTCTTTTTCAAATGTGTTTCCTGTAAACAACATATTGTAGGATTATGATTTTTAATCCATTCTGATATCTGCTTCCATTTTATGGGAAAGTTCATCCCATTCACATTCACAGTTATGGTTACTATCTGTGTCTTTCCTCCATCCTCTCCCCCGCCCCATTTAAGCTTATCTTTCTCATTTCTGCTTTTCCCTCCTCATTAGTGTTTTGCTTTTGACCACCACCTCCCTCAGTCCCTCCTCCCTTCAATTAGCCCTTTCCCTTTTCTTCCCCTTTATCCTTATTGCTTCTTCCATCCCTTCTATCCCCCCTCCCTTTTCCTTTCCTGTTTTCTCTCCTACTGCTCACAGGGCAAGTTAGATTTCTATACCTTACTGATTATGTTATTCCCTTCTTGAGCCAAATCTGATGACAGTAAGGTTCAAACAATGCTCATCTTCCTCCCTTCTTTCCCTTTGCTGTAATAGGTTTTTGTGTCTTTTCTTGTAATGTAGTTTATACTTGCCTGCCTTCTCCTTTTTCAGTATATTTTCTTAGATCAGATTAATCCACTTACTTGGATCCATCTAACCCACTTGATTAGATTTTTTTTTATCATTACATCAAAGCCAACTTACATCCACCCCCTTTATGTATACTCCTTTAACATGGTGTAATAACAGTATAATTCTCAACAGTTACAAGTGTCATCTTCCCTTGTAGGGATGTAAACAGTTTGCCTTATTAACACCATATTGTTTCTCTCCCATTTACCTTTTTATGTCTCTCGAATCTTGTACTTGAAGATCAAATTTTCTGTTGAGCTCTGGTCTTTTTATCAGGAAGGTTTGGAAGTCCCTTATTTTGTTGAATATCCATATCCTCCCCTGAAAGATCATGCTCATTTTCGCTTCATAGTTGATCCTTGGTTGTAATCCAATCTCCTTTGCCTTACAAAATATCATGTTCCATGCCCTACGGTCTTTTAATGTAGAAGCTGTGAGGTCCCGTGTAATCCTAACTGTGGTTCCATGATTTTTAAATTGTTTCTTTCTGGATGCTTGCAGTATTTTCTCTTTGACCTGATAATTTTGGAAATTGGCTACCATATTCCTTGGCATTTTCAATTTGGTATCTCTTTCAGGAGGTGATTGGTGGATTATTTCTATGGCTATTTTACCCTCTGCTTCTAGGACCTCAAGGCAGTTTTCCTTTATGATTTCCTGAAAGATACTGTCCAAGCTCTGTTTTTCATTGTGATATTCAGGTAGACCAATAATTTTTAAATTGTCTCTCCTGGATCAATTTTCCAGTTCAGTTATTTTACCAATGAGATATTTTACATTTTCATCCATTTTTTCATTTTTTTGGTTTCTGTTTGACTGATTCTTGCTCTGTCATAGAGTCATTAGCTTCTGTTTGCCTGATTATAATTTTACAAATTGTTTTCTTCTATTATATTTTGTACCTCCTTCCCCATTTGGCCAATTGTATTTTTTAGTGACTTGTTTTCTTCAGTGTACTTTTTTCCAGTTTGTCAATTGTAATTTGAAGGACTCTTCTATCTCTCTCATTTGACTTTTAAAATCCTTCTTGAGCTCTTCCAAGAAGGCTTTTTGGGCTTCAGACCAGTTCATATTCCGTTTTGAGGTTCCAGATGTGGGTTTGTTGACAGTGTTGTCCTCTTCAGAATTTCTGCCTTGATCTTCACTGTTCTCGTAATATGAATCTATGGTACATTTCTTTTTGATCATAGAGTTTCCTTATTCCCTGTCCTTTAAAGAGATTGAGTTCTCCTGCTGGGGAGCAGAGGGCACTGCCCCAAGCTTCTTGTGTTGGGAGCCTAGGTCCTGGTCACTGGCTTTGTGTGCTGGTGCTTCTGATGTTGGCAATTGGAGGCTGTAGGGTTCTGGCAGCTTACCTGGTGTTGGGCTGGAATTGGCAATGCTGGAACTCTAGGGCAACTCTAGGTTGCCTGCTTTTCCTTTCCTTTCACTTTCTTCAGTTCCTTTCAGATGGATGTTGCAGGGTGTTTATCTACCTGGGGTCCTTTGTAGTGCTGCTTCCCTTATTTTTGCTGAGGCACTGGGAGACCTGTTTGCTGTAGAATGCTGAGGGACCTGGTAGTTTTCTGAACTGGTTTCCACTGGTCCCCCCTCCCTCACTGAGGCACTCAGAGGTCCAGGTGTTGGTGTTTGACTGCTCCACCAACTGGGTTTCAGGATCTCCTCCTGGTGTGCTAAAGTGGGGATTTCCCCTAGCTTGCTGGGATACCTCCCATTCCATACTCTCCCTTTCCCCCAGGGCAAGAGGTGCCTTTACCATTAAACCCTCAAGCTACCTGGGCTACTGGACTGCTGCTCCCCATCTTTCTTCTGCTTTAGCTGTTCCAGGTTTTTCCTGGGGTGATAGTTTCTGGGCTTTCAGAGGTTGATAGGGGAGAGTGAGAGTGACTACCTTTTTACTCAGCCATCTTGGCTCCCTGCATCCAAATTCTTAGAGGAGAAGTTAAAGGAGTTACAGGAAGAAATAGATAACAAAACTATACTAGTGGGGGACTTCAGCCTCCCCCTCTGTGAACTAGATAAATCTAACCACAAAATAAAGTAGAAAGAAGTTAAGGAGGTGAATAGAATTTTAGAAAAGTTAAATACGGTTGGCCTCTGGTGAAAACTGGATGGGAAGAGAAAAGAGTATACCTTTTTCTTGGTGGTATGTGGCACCTACACAAAAACTGATCAGGCACGAGGGCATGAAAACCTCACAACCCAATGCAGAAAGGCAGAAATATTAAATGCACACTTTTCAGATCATGATGTAATAAAAATTACATGTAATAAAGGGCCATAGAAAGATAGACTAAAAAATAATTGGAAACTAAATAATCTAATCCTAGAGAATGGATGGGTCAAACAATAAATCATAGAAACAATCAATAGCCTTATCCAAGATAATGACAATAATGAGACAACATATCAAAACTTGTAGGATGCAGTGAAAGTGGTTCTTAGGGGAAGTTTTATACCTCTCAATATTTACATGAATGAAATAGAGAAAGAAGAGATCAATGAATTGAGCATGTAACTAAGGAAGCTAGAAAAAGAACAAATTAAAAATCCCCAATTACACACCAAATTAGAAATTCTGAAAACCAGAGGAGAGATTAATAAAATTGAAATTAAGAAATGTATTAAACTAATAAATCAAACTAAAAGCTGGTTTTGTGGGAAAAAAACCCCAATAAAATAGATAAACCTTAGGTTAATTTAATTTTTTAAAAAAAAAGAAAGAAGAAAACCAAAGTACCAGTATCAAAAATGAAAAGGGTGAATTCACCACTAATGAAGAGGAAATAAAAACAATAATTAGGAGCTATTTTGCCCAACTGTATGCCAATAAATTTGACAATCTTGGTGAAATGGATACATATTTACATAAATACAAATTGCCCAGATTAAGGGGAGAGGAAATAAAACACTTAAATAACCTCATTTCAGAAAAAGAGATTGAACAAGCCATAAATGAACTCCCCAAGAAAAAATCTCCAGGGCCAGATGGATTTATAAGTGAACTCTATCAAATATTTAAAGAACATTTAAGTCCAATACTACATAAACTATTTGGGAAAATAGGCGAAGAAGGAGTCCTACCAAATCCCTTTTTATGATACAAATATGGTGCTGATACCTAAACCAGGAAGAGCCAAAACAGAGAAAATCATAGACCAATTTCCCTAATGAATATAGAAGCAAACATTTTAAAGAAAATATTAGCAAAGAGATTACAGCAACTAATCTGAAGGATAATACACTATGACCAGGTAGGATTTATACCAGTAATGCAGGGCTGATTCAATATTAGGAAAACTATCAGCACACTTGATCATATCAACTACAAAACTAAAAGAAATCATATTATTATCTCAATAGATGCAGAAAAAGCATTTGACAAAAATACAACACCCATTCCTACTAAAAACACTAGAGAGTATAGGAATAAATGGAGTCTTCCTTAAAATGATAGCTAGCATCTATCTAAAACCATCAGCTAGCATTATATATATAATGAAGATAAGCTAGAAGCATTTCCAGTAAAATCAGGGGTGAAACAAGGATGTCCATTATCATGACTGTCATTTAATATTGTACTAGAAATGTTAGCTTTAGCAAAAGAGAAGAAAAATAAATTTAAGGAATTAGAATAGGCAAAGAAGAAATAAAGCTATCACTCTTTGCAGATGATACGATGGTATTAGTAGAGAATCCTTGAGAATTAAATAAAAAATTACTTGAAATAATTAACAACTTTATCAAAGTTGCAGGCTATAAAATAAACCCGCATAAATCATTAGCATTTCTATATATTACTAACACATCCCAAAAGCAAGAGATAGAAATAGAAATTCCATTTAAACTTACTGTAAACATTATAAAATATTTGGGAGTCTACCTGCCGAAACAAACTCAGAAACTATATGAACACAGTTACAAAACAGTTTTCACACAAATAAAGTCAGATCTAAATAATTGGAAAAATATCAGTTGCTCATGGGTACGCCAAGCTAATATAATAAAAAGACAATCCTACCTAAGCTAATTTACTTATTCAGTGCCATACCAATCAAACCACCAAAAATTATTTTATAGAGCTAGAAAAAAACAGTAACAAAATTCATCTGGAAGAACAAAAGGTCCAGAATATCAAGGGAACTAATGAAAAGAAATGTAACGGAAGGTAGCCTCACTGTGCCAGATCTTAAATTGTATTACAAAGCAGCAATCGTCAAAACTACTTGGTACTGGCTAAGAGATAGACTGGTGGATCAGTAGAATAGGTTAGGTATACAAACCCCACAACAGTCAATGACTATAGTAATCTACTATTTGATAAATCCAAAGACCTCAGCTTCTGGGATAAGAACTTTCTATTTAAAAAAAAATTAATGGGAAAACTGGAAAATAGTATGGCACAAGCAAGGCACAGACCAACATCTTACATCCTATGTAAAGATAAAGTCAAAATGGGTACATGATTTAGATATAAAGACTGATACTATAAGCAAACTAGGAGAGCAAGGAATAGTTTACCTATCAGGTCTATGGAGAAGGGAAGAATTTATGACCAGACAAGAGATAGAGAACATTATGAAAGGCAAAATGTATGACTTTGATTACATTAAATTGAAAAGTTTTTTTCACAAAGCCAATACAATCAAGATTGGGAGGGAAGCAGAAATCTGGGAAACAGTTTTTATAGCCAGTGTCTCTGATAAAGCCCTCATTTCTAAAATATATTGAGTACTGAGTTGAATTTATAAGAATATAACTAATTCCCCAATTGATAAATGGTCAAAGGATATGAATAGGCAGTTTTCAGAGGAAGATATTAAAGCTATCTATGGTCATATGAAAAAATGCTCTAAATCACTATTGGTTAGAGAAATGCAAATCAAAACAACTTTGAGGTACCACATCACACCTTTCAGGTTGGCTAACATGACTGAACAGGAAAATGATAAATGTTGGAGAAGATGTGGGAAAATTGGAACATTAATTCATTTTTGGTGGAGTTGTGAACTGATCCAACCATTTTGGAAAGCAATTTCAAACTATGCCCAAGGGGCTATGAAAATGTGCATACCCTTTGACCCAGCAATACCACTCCTAGGGCTGTATCCCAAAGAGATCATACAAATGGGAAAAGGACCCACATGTACAAAAATATTTATAGCAGCTCTTTCTGTGATGACAAAGAATTGGAAATTGAGGGGATGTCCATCAATTGGGGAATGATTGAATAAGTTGTGATATATGAATGTAACGGAATACTATTGTGATAGTAATGATGAGCAGGCAGACTTCAGAAAAACCTGGAAAGACTTACATGAACTGATGCAGAATGAAATGAGCAGAACCAGGAGAACTTTGTCACAGCAATAGTCACATTTTGTGATGACTGACTTTTATAGACTTAGCTCTTCTCAGCAAAGCAAGGATCTGTGACAACTCCAAAACACTCATAATGAAAATGCTATCCACATCCAGAAAAACAACCATGGAGTATGAATGCAGATGGAAGCATACTATTTGCTCTCTTTTCCTTTTGTTGTTTTGTTTTATTGCTTCATTCTTATGGTTCCTCCCATTAGTTTTAATTCCTCTATACATTATGAGTAATGTGAAATGTGAAAATATCTGGGCTGGGTTAATGTCTGACACTAGATGTCCTTGACTATGGGAAGGATCTTTTGAAAATGAAAAAATTAGCCTTCCCTGAAGATTAAGGTTCATATCCAAATCAGCTCTCCTGAGTGTAACTATTGCAACTCTAATGCTAAAATCACCTTCCCCAAAAATAGGGACTTCCAATGAGCCTTTGATTAAAATTTCACTGGGAGTTTTAAGTTTTATGAAACAGGCAGGAAAGACTGGGAGCTTTTTCCTGATTTCAAAGAGATGTAATCTTATCTTTGTGTACCTAATTCTGGCCAGGTTGAGAATACGAAGAGAAAGGAAAATGATACATGAGGAAAACATTTCTCCCTTTGCAGAAATTAACTGAAATGAAATCTATTTACCATGCATTAAAAATTGATGAAAACGTGGTTTGAATGTTATTATACATGCTGGAACATCCTAGTGAATTTTGGGGGTGAGGGGATCTTTTTATTTTCTTCTCTGGTGACATAAAATGCCCAGTTTTCAAACAAAATAGAAGCCAATCTCTAATGAATTCGAGGAGAATTTCAGACAAATTCTTCTAAAGGATTCTCCAGAGGAAAGAGAAAGAAATGATTAATTCCATTTTTAAGTTCTCATTGTGTTGTTTATTTTCTAATCAGGAATGTTTCCTACCTTGTTGAATCTGAGGCTGGGTATGATACCCTATGAATAAAGTGGAACTCTGTTGCATGATTGGCTTTTCTGAAAGGTAGCTACGACTTTTACCCGAAATTAAGCAGTTAAGGGAATTTTCCTCTAGTATATCTACTATAGAACAGTCTGTAACTTTAACCTTATCCCCTCCCACCTTCTTCCCCACCCACTGAGAAGGCAAACAATATGATATCAATTATACACGTGAAATCATGCAAAACAAATTTCCATATTAGTCACATTTCAAAAAAAGCAAGAAAAACAAAATAAGAAAATTATATTTCAATCTGCACTTAGAGTTCATCTGTTCTTTCTCTGGAGGTAGATAGCATTTTTCATAATGAGTCCTTTGGAATTGTCTTGGATAATTGTATTAATCAGAGTAGCCAAGTCTTTCACAGTTGATCAATATTACAACATTCCTGCTACTGTGCACAATGATTAGAATCACATTTTTAAATGCACAAAACAAAATACATAGGATTATAAAAAAATCAAAGGTTAATTGAAATAAAGATGAATTTTTTTCTCATCCAAGTTTATGGACCCCCTAAAGCCAATTCAGAGACCCTTGGGAGGGGGCAGTCTGTGGCCCCCAGATTAAGAATTCCTAGAGCAGATGGGGAACAGGGATAAAAGGAACAGAGGAGGGAGGAAAGGAACAAGTGGAGAAAGAAATAGGAAGGGGGAAGAGAAATTAGCAAAAAGAAAGGAAAGAAGAAAAAGAAGGGAGAAGAGGAAAGAATTGGAGCAGGAGCAGAGGAAAAGGGGGGTGGAATAGGAGAATTATATGGAGCTTTAGGATAATTTTGGATGCCTAGAGGGCTGTTCTGCCAGAGATGATGGAAGCTAAGTCTTAGCTTAGCTTAGCTGAAGGCTATAGGGGTCACCAAAAGGTTTCAGAACACGAAAAAGTTTAGGAACCTCTTGAGAAAAGAGAACACTGGATTTAGAATCAGAGGACCTGGAATTGGATCTTCACTCAGCTATTTACTAGCTCTGTGACTTGGAACAAGCACTTCCTGTCTCTGGGCCTCTTTTTTTCTCAACTGTAAAATCAGTGTGTCTTTAAGGGATACTCTGAAATCCAGTACTCCAACATCTGACTGTCTGATGCTCCCACCTTGCTTCCATTCCATGCTTATCACTTTAGTTCTACTCTTGAAGTGGCCTGCTGTCCCTTTTGATGGGGGCAGGGAAGGAGACATTTGTTTATGGAAGTTAATTCCCTAGTCAGGAGGCTCAGCTCTCCAAGGTCTCAAAGGCTTTATTGTCATTAGTCTAGAGTCATTAAAAAATCTCTAGAGTCTCCAGGGGATATGACTCATGAGTCAATAACAAAGAGTCCAGCCAGTGTGGTAACTGAAGGTTCTTCATGGCTGAGTGCCCAGACACTGGTTGTCCTGCCAAGGGCACTGTTCTGAAGGCCACAGACTGATCTTTATGGAAACGTGAAGATTGGGGCTGGGGAAGGAGTAGTTCTAATCCTTAGGTGTAACCCCAGTCCTGGATTGGATGCACCTTTAGTCCAAGCCTCAGCTTCTTGGAGTGTCAATGACTTAGAATTTAGGAAAGGACCTTTGCAAGCATCTTGTCCAATTATCCCATTTTGCAGATGAGAAAACAGTCATAGAAAAGGGAAATGACTTGCCCAGGATTACACAGAGAGCTGGTAGTTGAGTTGGGAACCAAACCTAGTACTTCTGGTTCCAAAGTCAGTCTCATTCTGCCAGGAAGGCTCCCCTCATCTTCTGCAGGCCCAGGGCTCTAAGTAGAGGCAGGGAGGGGGGAGGAGCCATGTAGCCCTCTGTTAAACACAGGTGGGAGTCCTAAATGCTGTTGGAGAGAACCATAGAAGGAAAAGGGGTGGTGGAATACTGGGAGCCCAGAGTCTGTTTATATAGCTGAGCTAGCAAGACCTGGATGCCCAGACCTCCAGGAATGAAAGTATTTCCTGCATAAAGTCCAGTGGCTCCCTGTTACTCCCATGTTGCCACAAATAAAATGTTTTGCTTTGTATTTAAAGACCTCCACAACCTTCCTATATTTTAAGTTTTCTTCTACTTTCCTTCTTCTCCACAGACCAAACAATCCAATGATATTGGCTATCTTGTTCCTCCTACGTCACATTCTATCTCCCAACTAGGAGAACCTGACAGAGCCCATACCATGGTAACCCACCCAATTCTGTGTTAATGGTTGGGAACATTGGGAGTCAAAACTTCAAAGTAATCTCATCAGGATCATAGAATGATGGCATCTAGAGTTGAGACTTTTGAGGTAATTTGGGTGATAAATTCTCAAATTTTTTGGTCTCAGGACCCTTTTTTATCATAAAAATTATTGAGAACCCCTCCCCCTAAGAACTTCTATTTAAATGGTTATTTACTATATGAGAAATTAAAACATCTTAGTATTATTATGAAAATGGTTTCAACCTTAAGGACTTGCATAAAGGTCTTGGGGGTCATCCCCAGACCACACTTTGAGAACAACTAATTTAACCCAATGCCTTCATTTTGCTGAGGAATCTAGGCTAAAGCAAGTGATTTGCCCAAGGTCACACAAGTAATAATTGGCCAAGCTGGCATTTAAAAAAATTTTATTTTAAATTAATCTGTTGCTGATGCCTTTTGTTGTGGTTTTTATATCACAATCATTTCTGGACATACCCAACTTATCCTCCAGTAAGCCTTTCCTTGTCACAAATCAATTAATAAACAAGCATTTACTAAATATCTACCATGTAGCAGACACCATGTTAGGCACTGGGGATATAAAAATAAAAATGAAACCATTCCTTCCATATATGGATAGGCATACACAGAATTTATACTAAATTACCACAAAGTAATTATGGGGAAAGAAGGTATAGCCATGGGAGATAAGGGAAAGGGGAAAAGAAATAAGCATTTATAGAGCACCTACTGCATACCAGGCACTGACCTAACAGTTTTATAGTTATTATCTCATTTGAGCTTCACAACAACTCTAGGAGCTATGTGCTATTATTATCTCCATTTTACAGTAGAAGAAACATAGTCAGACTCAGAGATACATTTAGGAAGTGTCTGAGGCTGGATTTGAACTCAGGACTTCCTGACTTCAGGTCCAGCCCTCTTTCCACTGTATATTACCTAATTTCAGAAGGTGTTCTTTGAGCTGAGTCTAAAAGAGACTAAGAATTCTAAGAATCAGAAGTAAAGAGGGGCACATACTCAAGTTGCCTCTCATGCCATGCTCTCCTCTGACTTGACAGCTCCTTCTCTTAGGACATATACATGTGTATATATATGTGTGTGTGTGTGTGTGTGTGTGTGTATATATATATATATATATATATACACACACACATATATATACATATATATACACATATATATATATATACACACACATATAAAATACGTGTGTGTGTGTGTGTGTGTGTGTGTGTGTGTGTGTGTGTGTATCAGTTAGGTAGGGCAAAGGGCAATGGATAGAGCACCAGACCTGGAGTCGGGAAGATTCATCTTTCTGAGTTTAAATCCAGCCTCAGACATTTACTAGCCGTCCTGGGCAAATCACTTCACCCTGTTTGCCTCAGGTTCCCCACCTATAAAATGAGCTGGAGAAGGAAATGGCAAACCACTCCAGTATCTTTGCCAAGAAAACTCCAGATGGGGTCATGAAGAGTCAGATTTAACTGAAAAAATGACTGAACAACTATATGTATGTGTATATAATGTATATGTGTACATTTACACACACACACACATACATATATAAAATATTTTATATACAATGTGATATATAGATGTGTGTGTGTGTGTGTGTGTGTGTGTGTGTGCGCACACATATACATTATATGGTGCTGGACTATTTGTACCAATCTCATTAGAGTCACTGGGGAACGTAAAGCATGGCCACCACAAGGGATAGGGATGTCAATTGGCTGGGCACCCAGGGACAGATAGAACAAAGAAGCAAGATGTGCAGAGAGAGAGTGGTGGCAATCAGAAGAGAAGAGACAACTCAACAGCGAGGGTGGTCTTCATCTTACCCTGTGAAGATGGCATCCAAAGATTGGAAGATTCTATAGAGATTCCCATTTGAGAATTGGTATAAACTGCGTGCATAATGGAGCCATGAAAATGGAATGGAAATGGGAGAGGAATTGGGAATGACAAAGTGCTCACACTAAGCCCAGGATTAGGAATCAGGATAATGACTTAAGCTAACAAGCATTTATTAAATGCCTGCTATGCACCAGGCACCATGCTAAGTGCTAGAAATGATACAAGGCACTACCAGATGTGGAAACTTCCTCTACCATTGCAAACCCACACTTTCTCTACAACACATGGCTTAGAGAGCTGTCTTGAGCATGGGGAAGTTAATCATCTTGTCCAGGGTCACATAGCCAGTATGGGTCAAATGAGGGTCTTGAACCCAGATGTTCCTGGCTCTGAAGCCAGCTCTCTATCTGGTGCATCTTGCTGTTTCTCATAAGTCCAAGAGTATCTGGGGAATTGGAGAAATCCAGATGCCGGGGACAAATTAGTGGCAGCTGAAGAGAAACCCATGGTGAACTCAATCCCAAGGGGCTATGGATCTCAGGGTCCCATGACCACTGACTGCAAAGGTCTCACCCTCTGACCAAAGCTTACCTAAAACAATTGGGAAAGGCTCATGAGGTAGCATTGAGCAGGTAGTTATTACTGACCTTGTATCACAGCCATCACTGCCCTGGCCTTGGGTATTTTCTCTACCTAAAATCTCAGGCAGCTTCTAACATAGCCCAATGCATGAAACTTCACACAGGGGAGGACAAAATAGGCTCAAGAGAAATAGCCACAGGCCACATTTCTTTGACATCAAAGGCTGTCATTCAGCTCCTTTGCTCTCCCTCCCGTCAATGCAATCAGTGCTATAGTTTGAGTCAGAGGCTTAAGTCACTCCCACTGTTATCCATTGCTTACAGGCAGCCTGAGAGTGGGACAGAACATGGTTACCTCATTAGCTGCTGCTGTCATTCAGTCGTTTCAGTCATGTCTGACTCTTTGTGACCCCCTTTGGGGTTTTCTGAAGTGTTTTGGCATTTCCTTCTCCAGCTCATTTTACAGATGAGGAAACTGAGGCAAACAAGGTTAAAATGACTTGTCCGGGGTACCACAGCTAGTAAATGTCTGAAGCTGGATTTGAACTCAGGAAGATGAGTCTTCTTGACTCCAAGCCCGGTGCTCTAGGGACACCTAGACCTGCTGTCTTTCTGCTGTTCCATCTAGCTAACCTTTTTCTGGCTATGCTAACAGCCTGAAACTAAGAAAGTTGTGTAGAAAGATAGAAATATATCAGAGCAGTGGTAGACCAAAATCTCTAGGTGGGATTTATAACTAGACAATCTTGTTTCTTACTTGGGGCCTCATTCGTGGACAAATGGTATGAGTGGGGGGGCCTCATGGTCTGGTCTAGCGATAAAAACATCATGGGGTAGAAAGAATGTAGATTATATCATTAGATTTTGTTCCATCACTATTACCTCCATCTCTAGTCATGCTCACTGCACCATCAGGCCAGGGCATGGCTGGACAAGTTGTTCTTACACCCACTGCCCCATCCTCTTCTGTTCTCAGGTGGCACCTAATCCCTTTCATCCCTGGGGGATCCTGAGATAACCAGTGGGCAGGCCCAGCTCAGGACAGAGCCTTCATGAAACAGCCATGAGCTGTGTCTGTCCTTCTTAATGTACAAGGTATACATCTAGATAGTGCTTCTACTTTCAAGAATTTGGTCTGAGTATAATGATCACTTTGTTCTGTTTACTTGAGTAAGGAGGTAGCTTTGGAAGAGAGAGGTCAATATTTGATTTTTTTAAAGTATGCTTATTAGTTAGAAGGAAGTGAGTGAATTAATGGGAACTAATCCAGAAAAGAAAGAAAGAAAGAAAAGAAAAGAAAGAAAGAGAGGGAGGGAGAAAGGGAGGAAGGAGAAAGAAAGGAAAGAAGGAAGAAAAAAAGAAAGACGAAAGAAAGAAAGAAAGAAAGAAAGAAAGAAAGAAAGAAAGAAAGAAAGAAAGAAAGAAAGAAAGAAAGAAAAAGGAAAAAAGTGTAGGGAAGGAAGGGAAAGAGGGAGGGAGATCAATAACCTGTAAAAATACACCAAAGAAAACAAAAATAATTTCAGAAATGCACTCAAAGTGAAATTGTGTTATTACCTTGTTAAATTTAATATACAGTTAAAAAACCTGACACTATTTTTGGTTACATGTACAATTCTCTTTTTTATTCTTGATCAGCTAGGCAAAGCAGTACTTAGAGTCAGAAAGACTGGGGTTTAAATCTGGCCTCAGATATTTATTAGCTGTGTAATGCTGGACAAGCATCTTAACCTCAATTTCCTTATCTATAGAATGGGGATAATAATAACACCTATTTCATTGGTCCTTGTAATGATCAAATAACCTAGGTAAAGTGCATCACAAGCCTTAAAGTGCTCTATAAATACCATGCGTATACACACATGTGTGTGTTTGTCAATCATTTTTCAGTTCATAATAAGAAAGATTTTAAGGAGCGGTTATTACAGCATAGTAGGAAGAGACTTTTACTGTGAGTTGGGGAACTTAAATTCAACTCTTAGTTTTGCCACTGACTGTCTACATGGCCCCTGACTTGTCACCTTCTCCCATCTGGGCTTCAGATTCCCATCTGTCTGAGGGGAGAATTTAACAACCTTCTCCCAGATCTCCTCCAGCCCCGTCCTTCTCTTCTCTTTATTCTAAGGTCCTTCAAGGTCAATCTGTGATTCTTTGACTCTAAATTAACAGAAGGGTTTACATCCAAGTGTCTGATGTATATGAAAGATTTTTTTTTAGTATGGGAAGAGGCTGGGCCTAGTGGGTCGCATCTATAATGCCTGCTACCTGTGACACTGAGGCTGATGGATTGCTTAAGTACAAGAGTTCTGAGGTGTAGATGGCTCAGCTGATTGAGTGTCCAAACTAAGTCCATTAAGTTTGATACCAATATGATGGGCCTTTAGGAGTGGGGGATGGGAAGGAGGGCACCAGGCTGCCCAAGGAGAGTGGGTCATCCTGAGCAACATAGGGAGGCCTAGTTCCCCCCCCCCAAAAAAAAAGGATAGGAAAATATATGAAGTGTTGTGTAAAGAAGAAAGGAGAATCAAGTTAATAATATACACATTGCCTATAATTGAATAGGGCAGCTAGGTGGCACAGTGAATAGAGTGCCAGGCCTGAAGTTTGGAAGACTCCTCTTCCTCAGTTCAAATGTGGCCTCAGATATTTACTAGCTGTGTGACTGACCCTGGGCAAGTCATTTAACCCTGTTTACTTCAGTCTCCTCATCTGTAAAATGAGTTGGAAAAGGAAATGACAAACACTCCAATATCTCTGCCAAGAAAACCCCAAATGGGATCATGAAGGATCAGACACAATTGAAATGATACAACAGCAATGAAACCTTAAATGTTGCTGGTCTAGGGACCTAATTGGTTCAGAACCAAAAGCCACTTTCCCGGCCATTGTCTCTTAAGGGGGAGGGAAGAGGACACCCCAAGCTTACGCCTGCAAGTTTGACTCCTTTCCATCAAAAGCTATCTACACAAAAGACCATCACAAATAATGAATAAACCCATTTATCCACAAAAATAGCAAAAAGAAGTCGGGTAGTTACACAGAAAATATCTAAGTAAATGGACTCATTAGATGCCAGCACGATGACATTTTACTCAATTCAGAGAAAAGTCCTGACATCACTCAAGGGGAAGTTCCTGTAGGAAGGCAGGTAGAAATTAATGGAATATTTAGGACCTTCAAGATTATCTTTCTCTTTCTTCCCAAAGAGAGTCTAGAACCGTGATTGTCTCTCTTAAAGAAGGAAAAGTGAAACCTCATACCCTTGAGCTGGGATTTTAAAGTCTGGAAGGTCAGGATGAGGCTGAAGGAAATGAAGCCTGGCCAGCTTGGGATGCTGCACAAAATGGAGGCCCCAGGAGCACCTCACCAATGGGAGAAGGGAGTGAGTCTTGAGGAGGGATAGTCTGGGGTGAGAAAGCCCCAGAAATGGTTGGATGTTCCAGGGTGAGGAATTACCAGGAATTGAGGGAAGAATTGAGGCAAAGCCAGGGCTGAGAGAAAAGGGGTATGTGTATGGGGGGAGGAGAGGATTATTTCTCTGTGTACCAGATAGGTTCTTTTTTTGGATTCCTTTGGGGGTGGACACATTACTGCTCCTATACGTACTTCCCCTTTCTACCGGCTTACCTGAGGATGAGTATCTTATAAGGTTAGACATTCTCCTTAGCCACATCATCTATTATCTCTACAGCCACATGTATATATGTGGAAATTACCACCCATGGAAATAATCATCTCACAGATAGAGTTCTTTTCTTATTATACTTGAAATTACCATCATCTTTTTCCTCCCCCTTGTGACTGAGAGAGAAGGACCACAGAGGGAATGTGGCAGAATTCCTTATATGGGGTGAGGTACCCCTGAAACTCTTGCTTGTAGAAGACATTGTGCCATTCACCTCAAGTCCTGGAAGTTTCCTGGATGACAACTATCAGAATTAAAAAAGAATTTGCCCTAACCATTTACCTAGAATAAACAAAGTAGATGGAGAATGTTTATTAATCAGATTATGTAACATGCAATTAGATGAATAAACCCAAAGAGTTCATACAGTATTACTCCTGTACTCATGGTACCACCCCAAAGTTTGGACTTCTCCTGAAAGGAAAACACACCAGGGGCTGATAGATTGGCAACCCTTTCCATCAGCCCTGTGCCTTCCTAAAACAAAATACAAAGTCCACAAGTCTTGTCCACCCCCCCCCAACCCATCACGGTTCCTTAACATTTCTCCACCCAGCACCATAATCCATGCCTGAGTTCCTCTTCTCTCTCCAAGAGGCACACTACTCAGGAAATTTAGTGTCTCTGGATAGAATGTGAGATTCTTGATCTTTAGAACTTGGGGGTATCCATGAGGCAACTTCCCCTCCCTCTAGACTGCTACCCTACCCAGCACATTCTTTTTCTCTGATTAGAAGATTAATTAGATTAGAAGGGATCATGCTGCTTAGGAAATGCCATTCAACCCCCTACATCCTTCTTCTAACTAGAGTTTGAGTGACATTGTCAAGAAATCTCCTTTACTGGTCATGTGAGTGAGTATGCATCTACTTCTGCCATATGCTTCTTCCAAAAGGCAGCTATTGACTCTTGGGGTGAGCACATGTCTGCCTTGCCATGTGCATCAGCCAGCCATTAATGATGGGACTTGGAGTCAGTAAGGCTTGAGTTTGAACCCCACTCAGACACCAGTTGTGTAACTCTAGGCAACTTAACATCTGTGACCCTCAGTTTTGTCATCTGTAAAATGGAAATTATAATTTCTATAGCACTTGCCACAGCACTGTTGTATAGTTCAGATGGGACAACATATGCGAACCTTAAAAAGCTAACTATACAAATGTCAATTCTTAGTATTCATTGATTTTCTGAGGTCCAGGGCTCCTTCATCCCCAAGACCAAGTGAGGTTTCCCTGGGCTGGCAGCACCCCCTGTTGGACACAGGCTTACCTGGCAAAGTATGAGTCTCCAGTATCCTCACCTGCTTTAACAGATAAAATGCATGAATGACCTGGAGAGAAAGAAGTCAGGGAGGCTAATGAAAGATGAGAGACACACATGCTTTAGCACCTCCTGCATGTTTCTTGCTCAGCTCCCCATATTTGATCTTCCCCTTCCTGACCCCTATATAAATACTCATTCCCTTTCCCCTTATGCAGGACTACCCAGCTAGAAAGGGACTGAGGTCAAATCTGAACTCACGAGGGCTCTATCCACTGTACCCCCAAGCTACCTCTCTTCTCTGATACGGTTACGAAAATTAAAATTCTATCGATCTTTTGCTGCTAATTCTTCTGAAAAATAAATTATTACTCTTCTGATCTATTAAAAAGGGACTCTCTGGCACACCACTGAGTAGGATGGGACCTCAGAAGTCACCTAGTCCAATACTTTCATTTTAGAGATGAGCAAACTGAGACCCAGTCAGGTAACTTGAGCAAGGTCAAAGTAGCAGAGCTGAACCCAGGTCCTCTGAATCCAAGTCAGTGTTCTTTCCACAATGACCCATTGTGCCCAATACCCAATAAACTCAGGAAAGTGGAATAAAGTCATTAGAGTCTAGTGCTCCCAATTCCCGGATTACTTGAAGGTTCAAACTCCTAGAACTTGTTCTAGCAGCCTCCTGGACCAACTTTGAGCCGGCTAAGGAACATAAGGGGTTTGTCCACCAGAGGGCAGCACTACCCTCTCTGGCTTTCTCCAGTGATGAGTCTCTAATGCTAGAGATGGGGTAGGAGAGCTTCTGCATGGCAGAGAGAACAAAGGCAGATCTCTTGGCTCTTGGGAGAGCTAGAGTTGCTGGTCTTGACAGGAGAAGACTCCAGCCTGCCTCACTTTGATCAGTAAGACTTCCTGAAGTGGCTTTAACACCACTGAGCCCAGGGGTACTGTGCCCTGGACCTGGTCTCATGCAAATGGAGTCAATTGGCTTGGGGATGGTCTTCCTGACTGCCTAAGGTGGGAGAGTGCTCAGAATCACAGTTTAGGAGTTTAGAGGGGACTTCAGTGGCGGTCCAGGTCAACTCATTCACCAAAGGAATTCTATCATCCCTGACAAACAGCCATCCAGCCTCTGCTTGAAAATCTCCAAGGACGGGAACTCACCACCTCTCCCAGCAGTGATCATTGTTAGATAGCTCTAATTGTTACGAAAAATTTCCAAAATCAGGCTTAAATTGACCTCTTTGTAACTTTCACCCATTGTTCCTGGAACCAAAGAGAATGAATCCAATCCCCCTAACATAAGAGAGACCTTCAACTACTTGAGGCAGCTATTTCATCACTCTGAGTCTTCTTGTTTTTTGGGCCAACATACTCATTTCCTTCAGCTGGAGAAGGAACTATCCATTCAATTACTTAACTTACCCTTAGCTGGCTCCTGTTTGGGACCATTCCCACCCCACCCCCAAACACTTCTCTCTATTCTCCAGCTTCTTCTTCCACCCCTTCCCTCCTCAAGAACCTGCTGACACTCTTTATGGCATCTCTTCCCTCTTGTGCAGCTGTGTCCCCCAATCACCTGAGCCACCTCCCTGCTCAGGCCTGCTCTGGTTCAAGTCCTTCTGATCATAATGGGCACCTGTTCACTTCTTGATCAGTGCCTCTAATTTATCTTGTAGATGCCGTATGTCTTCCTAGATCTGTCCTTCACTCCAGTTCTGCTAGATAGTTTTGTAGACTGACCACCAGCACATATGTTTCTCCATCTGGGCTTGCCAGGTCTGTGCCCACCCCCAGCTTCAGTGGTTACTACTTGTCCTGGTTCTCTTAGTCACCGTATAGCCTGGACTCCCATCTAAAACCTGGGGCCTAGCAGCATGGAGTTGGAACTACATGAAGTTGTCAATAGTGTATCAGCCAGGCCCTATGAATCAGGTAAGACATTGTCCAAAATGTTCTGGAGGCTGTTGGAGAGAGATGGCCAGTTAGCTAGCCTGGGATAGCACTGTGGCTCATGGAACACATTTCAGGGGGCAAGAAAGTCTACTCAGCTTGTTCTGGGAACATCATAGCTAGACTCTGGAAACAGAGTGAGATAGCTACTCTGGCTGACCATTACTATCCCTAATAGGGTCCTATTGGACCAAGACCCCTATCTCTGTGTGGTAGCTGGTGAAAGCAGCCTTTTGTGACCTTTCTGTCTGTCTGGGTGAGAGAGGCTAGTCTTCACCTTTAGGAGTATCCTTGAGACAGAAAGTAGCAATGAAGACCTTGCCCTTATATCATGATTAAAGAAAGTTCTTCAAACTTTCTTTACAGGATTGATATGAGAACCAAATGAAATGATACTCACTTTGTAAACATTAAAGTGCCAATAAATGTTAGCTATTACTATTACATAGTGATACTGCCCCCCGCATGCAGGATGGGAGTGTTGTTGTGTGCCTCAAAAAGAGGCAGAATAGACATCTTTAGCCTCTTCTCCCCCAACCCTTCTTAAAGAGAGACTTTGATTCCTGCTGTGATGGGAAGCAGGAGGTTGGGTCCAGAAGCTTGTACACTTTGCTCTCCTCAGAGAGAGGGAGTACTGGGCTAGAATTATATCTATCTGCTAGCTCAAATATTGTTAATCTAAGGGATGTAGTTTTCAGGTACAAGATAAACTTCTGATTGCTATGCATTAATGGGGAAAGGAGGACCCCAAACTTTATGTCACACCAAAAACCACTTCCACAATGAACACACATACATAGCAAATGGCAAAGAAATTCATCTATCCAAGTTGATAGCAAAACAGAAACAAGAGAAAACACATGAAAATGTGTGTCATATTACAGATTGAAGAAGCTTTCCCATGGGGAGTGAGGTAACTCAGTTGAACTAAGAGAGAGAGTCCTAGATTTCACCCAGATTTTACTTAGATTTTCAAGGGGAAATGATGCCCTAAGGTCTCTAGTGTAGCAAACTGGAGACAGGGACACAATGGAGACCACCAGCTCCTCTCATGCCAGCTTCTTCCCAGAGTCTTATTCCTTAGCAACCTGAAGTGTGGTTAGCTGCATCCATCTTTTCTCTTGAAGCTGGAAGTGTCCAAAGCTACTGGAACTGGGTGAGAGTGAAGAGAGGATCTCTCTTCTCTCCTGCTCTCACCCAACATCTCCCCAACCTTCACAGAGGGTAACTATGTTGCCCTACCAGATTATGAAGAGCTGTAATACAGGCACCCCTGACCTTTCTGGGAGAAGATACTGGAATGACCCTGGTTTTCCCAGAGGCTGAAATAATGCCGAGTGTTTCCCTGAGAGGAGTTTGTACTCATCTGTGGACATGTGATTAAATTCAAGAAATGACTGAGTCATTTCTCTACCAAGCAGAAAATGTATCAGCTTAGCATCTAGAAATCAATATCTACATGACCCATTTGTCTTGTTTGGGTATAGTGTTGGGAAACCCAAGAGTCTGGCACCTAGACAAACACTGTATCATCGAATCACAAGATCTCAGAGTTGAAAGAGACCTCAGTGTCTAGTTAGTCCAACCTATACCCGAAAAAGAATTCTTCTCTACCATTTATTTGTCTGAGAAGTGGCCAGTAAGTAGTTTCACAAACAACTCCAGTGAGGGGAAATGTGCTTCATCCTCAGGCAGTGCCTTCCACTTTTGGACAGCTCCATTGTTACAAAGTTATTCCTTATAGGAAGTCTAAGTTTGTTTCTCAGCAAGTACCAGCCATGTTTCAAGTTCTGCTCTTAAACACATGGCCTCTCTCTCTCTCTTCTCTCTGTCTCATTCTGTCTCTCTTTCTGCCTCTGTTTCTCTCTCTCTCTCTCTCTCTCTCTCTCTCTCTCTCTCTCTCTCTCTCACTCACACACACACACACACACACACACACACACACACAGAGAATGGAAAGTCCTTATTTCCTCCACTGGATGCTCTGGGCTGTGAGTCAGGAGCTCTGGGTTCTGCTCCCAACTGCTTTGCCACTACATGGATGCATGATCTTGGACAAATTGCTTCCTGTTTCCCCATTTGCAAAAATGAGAGGGTTGGGCTAGAAGATCTCTAAGTTTCCTTCCTAGCTCTGACATTCCATGTTCTGTGATCTATCATCACAGCCCATTTTCTAAGGTCCCTCCCATTTCCAACATTCTAACAATTTCTGCCCTCCCCTCCAGGAAGCATTCTTTCCCTTCCCCAGAGATATCCCATAACAAACCCCTTCCCATTCCACTCACTTCCTCCTGTCAGCTCTTATTTCTTTAAAATCACCCTGATACGTAAGAAAGGGCAGGGAGAAGAGTCCAGGTCCAGCCCTGGGAATAAGAGTGAGATTCACAGAACGGGAAGCTGCCTCCTCCTGAGGGAGCAAAGAGAGGAGGGAGCCAGGGTAAGGCTTGCCCCACATTCTTCTCCTCCTCTTCCCCAATGCTTCTATTCCCCCACCAAGGGAGAGGACATTCCTCTCTAGTTTTCTAGGTAGCTCCTGGTCATCCTCCCACATATCCCTTTTTGCAAAATACAGATTAGGGCAAGGATGATGAAACCAAGCTAGGCTGAGATTCATTTCATACCTTATTTCTCTGGGGTTTTCTGAAGGTGTATGTCATATCTGAAGTAGTTGGTCTGTTCTAAATGAATTGGGAATATAAACAAACTGGGATTGTGGGTTTATTTTGAGCCTTCGAAGACTTGACAGAAAGTATTCTATAATAGCCCCTTAAATTTTTATAGAACTTTTAACTTCTCAAGGTGGCTTGTGCCAGTAATTAAGGTGTGTAAACTGGGACCAATCACTTCCCTTCTCTGTCTGGGTCTCAGTTTTCTCATCCATAAAATGAGGGGGCTGATCCCTCCTGCATGAAGAATGACCTGTGGGCTTTCTTTCTAAGCCTATCATTGCAGGGTAGTGAAACATGTACATGGGTTTCTGCACTATAAGCCATTGGTGGAGAAGGAAGTATAAAATAGCTAGGCTCGGAGGCTTAGACCCTCAACACCAGACCTCAGCTTTTTGCATAGTGATGAGTCCATTAACCCTGAGACCAGGATGAGTATGAAACTGGGACTAGAGGCCAGTGGTGGCCCTAAGAAGCCCTATCTACTAGAGCAAGACACAAGAACAGGAGCAGGGGTGGGGAACCTGTGGCCTTGAGGCCACATGTGGCCCTCTAGGTCCTCAAGTGCAACCCTTTGACTGAATCCAGACTTCATAGAACAAATCCCCTTAATAAAATGATTTGTTTTGTAAAATGTGGACTCAGTCAAAAGACCACACCCAAGAACTTTAAAAATCTAGTCTTCTTCCAACCAGCAGCAGCAGCAGCAGCACATTTTAAAAATAAGAGAATTGAGCAGAAATAATTTGTACAAGGTTATCTGGTCAGCCCCAAAGAAAGAACTAGAAATCAGGTCCAATTCAATTCAACCCAACTATATGTTGAGAGACCCATCCATTCTGTGTCCTCATGGATTCAGATTCAAGTCCTGTAGATTTTTAATGCCAGTTCTCCTATTTGACTCCCACACTGACAGAAAACTGAAGATTTATGAAGCTAATGCAAGTCTGGACAATCTTGCTAACTGACCCAGGCAAAGAATAGCATTGGATCACAAAATATTCAATAAACCCAGAAATAAATAATGACAACACACAAAAGAATATCTCAGCCACCTTCCTAAATGTGTACAGCAGCATTTCCCTTCAAGGTGGTTTGGAAATCAACTCTTTCAAAAGACTCATGGCTCTAACAAGGCTGGGTTTTTGTGCAGCCAGAATGAGTGATGCTGAAGTCCTCGATGATGATGGCAGCAGCTTTGGTTTATCTCCTGCATTCCACTTGCGTTTCTTCTCTTGGCCCACCTTAGGCATACTTGCCATTTTCTGTAATGACTGTCCATCTGTTTTCCACTGTCAAGGTGCTGAATCTCACAACAACAAAAAATTTCTCCTGTTCCTTCTTGGAAGCTTCCTTTGCTGCCCAGTAATGTGTATTTCTAACATTTCCATCCAGGGAAAATAAGGTTAAAATGATGTCAAAGAAAGAAAAATCTAACATTCACTAAAATATTTACAGTAGCACTTTTGTGGCAACAAAGACCTAACTGGAAATAAAGTAGGTGTCCACCATTGGGGGGAATGGCTAGATGAATTCTAGCACGTGAATCAATTGATAGGTATTGACTAAGTGTGGACTTTACTCACTGGCCATGTGGTGATGAAGAATGCCATCCACCTCCAGACAGAGAACTGCTGAACTCTGAGTGCATGTCGAAGCGCTGCGACCCTGTTTTCCCAGCAGTTTGTGTCAAATAGTAGGTCTTTCCCAAGTAACTAGGCTTTGTCGTTGTTGAGTCATTTCAGTAGTGTCTGGCTCCTCATGACCTCGTTTGACTTTTATTTTTTTAAGCAAAGATACTGGAGTGGTTTGCCATTTTCTTCTCCAGCTCATTTTACAGATAAGGAAACTAAGGCAAACAGGGTTAAGTGACTTGCCCAGGGTCACATAGCTAGTAAGTAACTGAGTCTGGATTTGAACTCATGATGAGTCTTCCTGATTCCAAGCCCAGTGCTCAATCCATGAGTCACCTAGCTGCCCTAGCTAGTGCTTATCAAAAAGTATATTTTGTGTTTGTTTGCCTCCATATGCCGTCTTGCCTAATCTGTTTTTATTTTTTTGACAAGGTGAAAGAGGCCATTATTTGCCTCATTTTTACCTAACCTTAATCACTGAATGGGTGTTGCCTTAGACAAGCTGAGACCTGGGAAGGACCTTAGCTCAAAAAGTCCAAGGCCTCCCACTGCAGCTGGGGCCATCTCCAGTTACCCTGGTCTTGCCACTGGACCCAGATGAGGATCCACTCTCTGGAGGAGAGAGTGAGGCTAGTTACTTTTCCATCTCTTTCCTGATGTCATGGACAAACAACAATCTGTTCCACTGATAGTCTTTCTCTCTTTTTATAATACCCAATAGTCGTAAGGATTACTGCTTTATGATGTAGTTTGAGGTCTGATACTAATACACCCACTTTCTTTCCCATTTTCTCATTATTGTTCTTGAAATTCTTGCCTTTTATTCTTCCAAATGAATTTTGTTATTCCTTTTCCTAGGTCTATAAAAATTCTTTGGGAGTTTAATTGGGACAGTACTGAATAAATAAATTAGTTTAGGTAATGTTTTCATTTTTATCCTATAGGTTTGACTTACTCATGAGAAGTTAATGTTTCTCCAATTATTATATTTCTCTTTATTTCCGTAGAGTTTTTTTTATAGTTAGATTCATACATACAAGATTCACGCAGAATCTTAGTATGCACACGTCCAAATATTTGATATTTCTGTAGTTATTTTGAATGGAATTTCTCTTTCTAGCTTTTTTGATGGGGTTTGTTAATTATAGACAGAAGCTGGTGATTTATGTGGATTTATCTTATATCCTACAACTTTACTAAAGTTATTATTTATTTATTTTTTAAAAATTAAGTTATTTTGATTTATCAACAACCACTTCCATAAGCTTTTGAGTTTTAAATTTTTCTCCACCTCCTTTCTCACTTCCCTCCCCAAAATGGCATGCAATCTGATGTAGGCTATATGTATACATTCCTATTAAACATATTTTCACATTAGTGATGTTGTAAGGAAGAATTAGAACCAACAGGAGGAACCACCAGAAAGAGGAAACAAAACAACAGAAGGAAAAAAAATAGTGAATAGTATGCTTCAATCTGCATTCAAACTTCATAGTTCTTTCTTTGGATGTAGATAGCATTTTCCATCATGAGGTCTTTGGAGATGTCTTATATCCTTGTATTGCTGAGAAGGGTTAAGTCTATCAATATTTGTTATCACACAATGTGGCTGTTACTGTGTACAGCATTGAAGTTATCATTTATGTCAATTAATTTTGGTTGATTCACTAGGATTCTTTAAGTATACCATCATACATCTGTAAAAGTGATAATTTTGTTTTTTCTTTGCCTATTCCTTCAATATCTTTTTCTTATTTTATTCCTACAACTAGCATTTTTAATACTGTGCTAAATAGCATTGCTAATAATTGACATATTTCCTGTACCCCTGATATTATTGTAAGGACTTCTAACTTTTCCCCGTTACACAAAATGTTTGCTCTTGGATTTAGATGAATGCTAATTAACATATTAATGAAAGAGCAACTGTTCTTACGATTCCCAGAGCTTTTCATAGAAACAAATATTGGATTTTGTCTTTTCCAATGTCACATTGTATTTATAATCTTCCTTATTTGGAGGCAGTTAGGTGGCAAAGTAGATGGAGTGCCAGACTTGGAATCAGGAAGACTCATCTTTCTGAGTTCAAATCTGGCCTCAGACACTTAGTAGCTGTGTGACCCATCATTTAAGCCTATTTGGTTCAGATCTTCACCTGTAAAAATGAGCTAGAGAAGGAAATAGCAAATCATTCCAATATGTTTGCCTACAAAACCCCAAAATGGGGTCATGAAGAGTTAGACACAGCTAAAAACTTCCTTATTTTGGACCAACTCTGAATGTCTGGTATAAACCCAAACTGATTATAGTATATAACCTTTCTGATATGTTGTAATATAACTTTTCTAATATGTAGGCAGCTTGCTTGTGTGTGGGTGTAATTTTGCGTCAATGTTAATTACAAATATTGGTCTTTGGTTTTCTTTTTCTTCTTTTTCTATCCCTAATTTAGGTATTAAGACCATATTTATGCTATAGAAAGAGATTGCAAACAACTCATAGACTATTAAAAATTAATTGTTCTTTGAATGTTTGATAGCATTAACTTGTAAATATGCCTAGTTCTAGACTTTTTTCCCCTTTGGAATTTGTTTGTGGATTGTTCAATTTCTTTTTCTGACTTCTTAGAAAGTTTAAATAGTTTGTTTCTTCTTTTATTAATATGGATAATTTATATTTTTGTAAGTATTCAGCTATTTCCTCTAAGTCATATGTCTTGTTAGCATATAGCTGCACATAATAGTTTCTGATAATTTCTTTTATTCCTTTTCAATTATTTGGTTTCCTTCTCTTTTTTAAAAGTCAGATTAGCTAACTTTGTTTTATTAGTAACTAAAAAAAAAACAGCTCCTAGGATTACTTGTCAATTTGATGGTCTTTTCACTTTCAATTTTATTAATCGCATATTTAATTATTTCTACTTTGTTATTTAGTTGCTCTTCACCCTTGACTTGCCTAGCTTATTTATTCTAGTATCTCTACAGGACTCAGGACTATCTCTCTGTGGATTTTGGGAGTTGTAGGGGAGTCTAGAGGTAATTTTTTCTATTTCTTAGTAGAATGCTTTATCTCTAAGTTCCAGTGGAGTGTTTTGGGGGCATCTTCCCACCATCTCATTTGATTCTCACAACAGCCTAGAAGAGCATTTACTTCAGATATGATTATTTCCATTTTACATATGAGGTAACTAAGACTCAGGGCCAAGTGACTTGGTTACTGAGGTTAGATAACCTCAGAGAGGTTAAGTGACCACATGCTCTCACAGTTAGGGTCAGAGGTAGGATCAGAAGCCAGGTCTTTCCTGACTTTAGCCTTCTTCATTTTTCAGTTACATTGATTATTTTTGTTTTTATATCATATTCATTTCCATATATACTCCTCACCACTTTTTTTCAAGCCTTTCCTAATAACCAAGATATTTAAAAAAATAACCAGCTCAGCAAAACCAGAGGACACACTGACTTTGCTTGACAATGCATGAAACATTTCATACCCAAGGTTCCTGCCTCTTCAATAGAAGCATGAAGGCTCATTTTCTCAGCTTTTCCCCAGGTTCACACTTGATCATTGTAACATAGCTTTCAGTTTTGTTTTATTGTTCATTTCATTTATATCATCATAGTCATTTTGTACATTGTTTTCCTGGTTCTGTTTACTTAACTCTTGCATCCATTTATATAAATCTTTCCTTACTTCTATGAATTCTTCATATGGATCAATTCCTTATTGCATAATAATATTCCATTATATTCATGTGCCACAAATTCTAGGATATTTTAATTGCGATCATGTGATTTTAAGAATATTGTCTCTAATGATCCATAATCACCCAATTTGTTTCCTATTCTTTGCTACCACCAAAGTTCCAGCATTCTTTCCACTATAGCCCCCAAACTCACACACTCAAGTGTGTGGGTAGGGATGATGTGAACCCATAGAGATACACCACGGTTAAAATTATGGGAAACCCAATCCAAGGCATGAAAAGGAGAAGGAGGAACAGATGCTCTAATTTTCTCCTTCCTCCAACTGTCTCATGGGAAGCATTTGCAGGGCAAAAAGAGAAGTGGGTTCTAAAATCTATTTGACAGTGAATGTTGCTTGAAGAGGCCGATTAGCAGCTGTAGCTGAAATCCTGACTTCCCCTTTTCTTCTGAAAAACTAAAGAGTCAAGTTGCAGCACTGGCAGAAGCAACATTCTTCCCCAAGGCTCAGGTCAGTATGGCTCTATCTCTCCCCATCTTTCTGGCCTCCACTATCTCTGCTCATTCTCTCTCTCTTTCTCTCTCTCTCTCTGTGTTTCTTTCTCTGTCTGTCTCTGTCTCTGTCTTTCTCTCTCTGTATCTATCTGTGTCTATCTCTCTGTCTCTCTGTCTTTATTTCTGTCTCTATTTCTGTCTCTGTCTGTCTGTCTGTCTTTCTCTCTCTGAGTAGGCTTCAGCTACCCCTCTCTTTCTAGGCTGGCAGTGGCTTGGTGATACTCCAGGGTTGGGGGGACAGAGGGTCTGCTTGGTGCTCTGCCCTAGATGGTCCTCCTCCCCAGACACCAAATCCATTCATTGTCTCTTCTCCATCTTAGTTGGTGCCAGGGGCTCCTTGGTGCATCCCTAACTGATCCTGGGGGGTTAGTATAAGCCTGATGGGTAGTTATGGGCTGCAATCTTATGTCTTAATATCCCTCATCTACTATAGTTTAGAGTGACAGATTTAGAGTCATTTCGATTCAAATGTTACATATATTCTCTGCATCTGTAAAATGAGGGGATTGAATGTGAGTATCACTGAAGTATGGTCTAGGCTAACATTTGGTGCTTTGGGATCCTTTCTAGCGCAAACATCCTCATGGCTCTTCCAGCTCAAAACCCTATGACCCTGTAAGTTATTTGAAGCCTACCCAAACTTCAAGGTCAAGACCTTGTTTGAATCCCACCTCTTCTAGAAAGTCTTACCTGCCTACTGTAGTCTACTGGGACCTCCCTGAATTTCTACAGCATTTGTCCACCAGCCCACTCATTTGGCTGGATTTTGTTACTTAATTTCCCTAATCAAACTATGCTAAAAAGCTCCTCAGGACAGAGAGACCACATCTTTCTTTTCTGTAACACCTCCCCCCCCCGCCCTGACCATTCCCTCCTCACCTCAGTTGCTGGTACAGACTTGTCCAATGCCCAATGCCCATGACTCTGGGACTGCCTTAGGTTTTACCCTTCTGGCTGCTGAGTGTGACTTTACTTACTCTATGCTCCGAGTTTGGCAAAGTAGTCTCACTTCCACAATCCCCTGGGCCTGTGAGAAGGGTGAGATTGAATTATTGTTACCCATGAAAAAGATGAAGAAATAGAAAACCAGATCCATGATTGCCCCATAGAGGTAGTGGCAGAGTAGAAACCAGGACCCCTGATTCAAGCTTGCATCCTATTCTGTCAAATAAGGAGTTTGGAATAAATGATCTCTGAGATCCCTTCTAGCTCTGACATTCTATGTTCTAACATTTCAAGGTCACTCTTCATCTCCGGACCTCTATTTCCTCATCTGTAACATGAGGGTGTTGGACTAAATGGTTTCTGATATCCCTTCCATCTCTAATGTTCTTTAACTGTAACCAATGCCCAAAAAATGTCCTCTTGTCAATTGAGATTATTGGTATTTTTCCTCCAGGCTCAGGGAGCTATAACAATGAATCAAATGGACAATAGGGCAATGTGTGGGCCCTCATTACAACTTTAATTTATTTAACCATTCTAGACCTCGGTTGTTCTCATCTGTAAAAGGAGGAAGTATTCTTCCCTTGGCTATCTCTTAAGTAGATACATAAAATAAGGGTTACAAATTAAAGTAAGAAAGTACTGAGAGATGTCTACAAGAGGAGTCCCTGAAAGGTGGAGGTTGGGGCCTTGTAGAGATTGGGTTGCCAGAATATTATTCTAGCCCAGATGAGAAGTTGAGCTCCAAACAGCATGAGGAAGTGAAGGTCAGTGGTTAGATCCTGATAAAACAGTAGGAACCACAGTTTCGAATTAGAAAGGTTGCTTGGTGACTTACTTCTTGTTTTGCCTCAATTTCCTCAATTGCAAGGTAGAGGGTAGAGTTCCCTTTCCCTTCTGCTCTTTCCTAGGAGGATGTTCACAGAAGGAGGTAGCACAGCATAGTAAAAATAACATTTGATTTGGAGTCGGAGGATGTGCATTTGAATTCCTGCCTTGAGAATGACTAGCTAGGTGACTGTGGGCAAATCCCATCTTCCTTCTCTGTAAAACTAGAGATTTAGGTGAGAGTAGCATCCCGGTATAGTGGATAGGGTCAGGGTAACCAGGGTTCAAATCTTACTCAGATACTTCCTAGTTGTATGAAGTTGGGGCAAGCCACTTTACCTTTCTTGCCTCAGGTAACTCATATGTAAAATGAAGGGGTTAAAGTGATTGGCCTCTTAGGTCCCTTCCCACTCTAAATCTCCAGTTCTATGACTGGATTGTATCTAAAGTCCGTCCCCACTCTAATAATAATGATAGTTAATGTTTAAACAGCATTTTAACATTGGCAAGTGATCCTTCCAACAGCATAGTGAAAGAGGTAGTGTTATTGTGCTCATTTAGAGATGAGAAAACTGAGGCTGACAAAGGTTCAGTGACTTGCCTCTTTGGGTCCCACAACTTGCAAAGGTCTGAGGCAGGATTCAAACTCCAGTCCTCCAGGCCTCTATCATCCTCTCTACCTAGCTGTCACTCTAAATCCTAAGAATCTCTTCTTTATCCGGCTCTCCCAAGGACATTCATAACTAGACCCCACATCTTCCTGCTTCCTTGCTCATTTTCCTCTCAAGGTTAGGAATTCTTAATCATTTTTGTATCTTGGAAGCCCATGTCGGTCTGATGAAGCTGACTGAGACCTCCTCACAATTTGGAGTTATAAAAAGAAATGCTCCATTTCAGTTAGGGGCTAATGAAAAGAAAGATGTCATCTGGAGAATAAAATTAAGGGGTGAGAGAGGATTATACTGGGAGAAGGAGAAAGAGAGAGGTAGAACAAGGTAAAATATCTCACAAAAAACAGAAAAGAAAAGGCTCTTACAGTGGAGGGGAAATGGGGGAAGGTGAGAGGGAATGAGTGAATTTTATTCTCATAGGATTTGGCTTAAGGAGGTAATAACACACTCAATTGGGTATGGAAATCTGTCTTACCCTACAGGAAAATTAGATGGGGAAGGGCACGAGAGAGTAGGGGGATGATAGAGAGGAGGGCAGATTGGGAAAGGGGGTAATTGGAAGCAAATACTTCTGAGGAAGAACAGGGTCAAAAGAAAGAATAGAATAAATTGGGGTGCAGAATAGGATTAAGGGAAATAGAGTTAGGTTTTCACAACACGTCTATTAAGGAAGTGCTATGCAAAACACTGCACATGTATAACCTATATTGAGTTGCTTGCCTTTCAATGAGGGTGGGTGGGGAGGGAGGAAGGGAGAAAATTTGGAACCCAAAGTTTTAAAAACACATGTTTAAAAAAAATGTTTTCACATGCAACTGGGAAATAAGAAATACAGGAAATGGGGTACAGAAATCTGTCCTGCCCTACAGTAAAATAGAAGGGGAAGGGGATGAGGGGGGGGGGAGAGATAGAAGAGAAGACAGACTAGGGGAAGGGGCATTCAGAATGCATGCCATCTTGGGGAGGGGTGAGATGGGGTGAAAATTTGGAATTCAAAATCTTGTGGAAGTAAATGTTGAAAACTAAAAATAAATAAATTCAAGAAAAAAAGAAAAGAAAGATGTCATTTTTTTCCCCATCTAAGTTCACAGAACCCCTGGATTCTATCTAAGGATCCTTTGGGGATCCATCAATCCAGGAAAAGACCTCCCATAGTCCAGGTACTTATAGTTGAGGATGGGTTGGGACTGGCTTCCTGCCTCCCCTTCTTCTCGAGGCAGTTATTGGCAGCAGCACCAAACAACTGTTTGGACCTTGGGGCTTCTCCTCCCCATAATCCATTCTCCATCTCCACTGTAAGTTAGAAAATTTGGTTCTAGGGGAATGGAGGCCCCAATCCCAAATTGGGATGTCAATCTTCCACTTCTCAAGGGAAGCAAAGTCAGGTTTGATTTTCCAAAAGGGATGGGGGTATCCTAGGCACCCTGCTTTGAGTGACTTCAGTAAGCCTGGTAGAAACTCAGTGAGTGTGGAGGTGGCCTACATACGCAACAGAAGTATAAATTTAATTGAGCAAACATTTATAAAGTACTTACTGTTATTTATAAAGTACTGTGCTGTGGGTGGTCTAAGTCCAGAGAAGACAGGCTGCGCCCTCAGGGAGGTTCTACAGTAGGCTACTATGTGACACAGTGGATAGACTGCAGGTCTTGGAGTCAGAAAGCCTTGAGTTCAAATCCTATACCAGATATTTATTAGCTGTGTGAACCTGGGCAAGTCATGTAAGGGGCTAACAATAGCATTTCCCTCCCAGGGTTGCTATGAGGATCAAACGAGTTTATGTAGAGATATATTATAAATATATAACATGTATTACAATATATAATTATATATTAATCATATTAATATATAATTATGTACTACATGTTAATGTATAATTAATATACTACAAACATGTATTTTGTAAGAGGGTATCAGAGAAGGCTTCTTGAAAGAGGAGGCATTGAAATTACGCTTTAGAAGATGTACAACAGGCAAAGAGGAGGAGGGAATTTCCTGCCCTCAGACCACATGTCTGTTAGTGGCTTGAGCCTTCCATCTTGTACTGAGTACAAAGGGTCCCTTGAGGAAAGGCTGCTGGGGGTGGGGCCAGGCATCTTTCATCTGCCCCAGAGTAACCACATCCATCTGTACCAGCACAAGACATTTTCCACCTCCTGCTGCCAGCCCAATCTCCCAATTGAAATGTGGAGAAGCCCCAGTGCAAAGAAGAGCAGCCCTCCCTTTGACTTCAGACCTTTCATCTTCTTCTGTGACTCTTTTGAGGGGAGAGCAGTGGCATTCTCTACTCAGTGATGAAAATTCTAACGCCTGGTCATAAGTTTCACATTCCAGTGATTCTGAACTCTATAGATCACCATCCAAACTTGATTGCACACCCCCTGCCACCCAATTCTTCATTCTCATTCCCCTCGTCCATCCCAAAGTTTCATCCTAACTCTACTCAGCCCTCCACTGTGCCCTCTGGAATTCCTGTTTCACAGACAACAAATGTTCCTTCATCTTAAATCTTTTCCTCTCCCATACCTTTCATCTACTAGCTCTTAATGAAACCTAGTCCCCCCCTTGATGACACAGCCTCTCTGGCCACTTTTTCTTTGCCTGGCTACATCTTCACTCATTTCCCTTGGCTTACCAGTTGAGGCTAGGGAGTTGGAATATTCCTTGCTCCCCATTGATGCTTTCAGTTTGTCCTCCGTCCTTCATTTCTCAGTAATCACTCTTCCTTTGAGGTTCATGTTATTCATATCTGCCACCCAATCAAGGTTCTGGTAACATTCTGAGTCCATGAGTTCTCTATCTAGAGGTGATAGCATTTTTCATCATGAGTCTTTTGGAATGGTCATGGATCATTGCATTTGTCAGAGTTACTAAGTCTTTCACAGTGGATGAGCATCATGAGTGGCATTTCTATGCTGATGCTGATTCTCAAATCTACCTATCCTGCCCCAGCCTCTCTACCAGCCTCCAACCTTACATCTCCAATTGCCTTTCAGACATCTCAGACTGGATGTCCAATAGACATATTAAGCAGAACTCATTATCTTTCCCCCAAGCTCTTCTTCCTCCTACCTTCTTTTTTATTGTAGGGAGGAATACCCACCTCCCAGTCCCCCAGGCTCACAAACCAGGACTCCACCTGGACTCTTCACTGTCTCTCACCTTTCATCTCCAAGCTATTGCCAAGGGAAACAGTATGTATTCCTAGGGTGGCCCAATCCCTGTTCCAGAAGATCCCTGAAGACTCTCCCTTCCTCTCCCCTGACAGAGTAACCCACCACACTTTCAACCTGGTCCTTATTCCCATCCTTACCAGTCCCACCTTCTCTCTTCCCCTGGGGACCCTTAGCCTTGAGAAAATTTGAGAAGGCAAGTAACTTTTTGGGAAAGACAAAGTTACTGGGGTCAGGGAGGCATGTGTCCCCAGGGAGTCACAGACCTCCAGGAAGGGTAGTAGGAAGGGTACTATCTCCCTTCCCAACACCCCCTACCATCTTTCCCACACCCCACCATTAACAAAGGGAAGGCACTACCATTGAGGGGGATTGGGAAAGGCTTCTTGGAGAAGATGGAATTTTAGCTAGAACTTGAAGGAAGCCAGGGGGACAGCCAGTTGAAATATATCCTTCCACTTTTTCTGAAGTCAGTAGCAGGAAGAGGAATGGGGCGCCTTCCTGCTCTGCTGCTGACCACTGGGAAATTACTTAAAGCCTTCTCAGCATGGTAGACTCTTCCACAACTTGTGCCTCATCATCATAGTCTTCAGAAATACAAAGTCACCTCATACCACAGCAAAGCATCTGAAAATAAAAGGAAAGACTTGTAATTAGACAGCTGTTCTTCTGGAAAAGATCTTGAACAGTATAATGGGCTATAAGTTCAAATGTGAGTCAACAGTGAAAGATGACAGCCAAATAAAATCCAACAGCACCTTAGGCTGCGCTAAGAGATGTATAACTTCCAGGAACTGGCAGGTGATAGCTGCCCAGTGATCTGCTCTGGATACAACACACATATGGGGTATTATGTTCAGTTCTGGGCACCACAGTTTAGGAAGGACATTGATAAGATGGAATGCATCTGGAGAAGGGCAACCAGGGTGATGGAGAGCCTTAAGTTCATGCCAGGTAAAGATTGGTGGAAGGAAATGGGATTACTTAGTCTGGAGAAGAGAAGACTCAGGGGAAATGTAATAGCTAGCTTCAAGTATTTGAAAGGAGGATTTGATTAATTAGGTCAAATTAGCAGAACCAAAAGCCATGGGTGAATGGTCCAAAGAAATTTGGGCTTGATGTCAGGAAAATCTTCCAAGCAACCAGAGTTTTCCAAAGGTGGAATGGTCTACCTTGAAGTAATGGGTTCCCTCTCATTCAAGAGGTTCAAGCAAAGAGTGGACGACCACTCATCAGATATATTTTAAAGGGGATTCTTTTTTTTACCCTTTAATAAAATATGCTTATTAAAAAAATGACAACCGCTCCCCCGAAAGATGAAAAGTAAACAATTAAACCTAAGATTCTGGAGTTTCACAAATGACCTCAGACACCTCCAATGGTTGTCTGTCATTTATAACGTGGATGAACAGTGCCCCAGCTGTGCTCAGGAGAAGAGTTACTCCATGAGCGATGCCAAGGGTCTGAGCACGGAAAACTGCTTCTAAGGGCTGCTGCACCATGGTTCCTGCTAAAGGAGGCACCTCTATCCCATCTTGCTTTGGAGAAACCTCAGCATTTTGCATATTCTTTCGTACATAGTGGGTACTGAAGTATAAGGCAGGAATACAATATAACATAAAAGGGCGTTTATTCACATCAAAGGGCTATCTAAATCTTTAGAGTCTAGAGAACAGCATGGATGGGGATATAGAAGATTTAGGGACTAAGAAGAAAAAAAGTAATTGAACATCTCTTCCTCCTATAGGGGGGATTCTCTATCAATGATGAGTTGGATCCTGGACATTTCCCAATCTGAAACACTGCGGCTCTCTGAGCAATAAATTGGAGGAGAACTTGATAACAAGAACAAATAATTAGCACGTGTCCCTAATTGGTAATGAGACTTTGAATCAATCACTTGCCCTCTGTGCCAATTTTCTCCTTTGTGAAAGGAGAAGTTTGGTCTAAATGACATCTAACATCCTTTTCAGCTTTAAGGAATGTGAGTCAAACAGAAAGTCTACAAGTGCAGTGGAGACACAGGGACTGTAGGACTATGATGCTCCCCAAGCAAACCTTCTTCTTCCTGTGTCTTTTGGCTGATTGGAGCTGGGCTAACGAAGGTAAGCCAGCTCACACTTCACCTACTGAGCTTTGGACAGGGATCTAAGTCAGATTCTGACCCTGTGAGTGTATACAAGTGCGTATGCACTTATGTTTTTGTGAGAGACCCACAAAACCTGGGGGCATAGAAGGTTGGTAGAAGGACAGGCCTGGGCACCTCAGGGACCTAGTCAGGGGGCTAGGCCCTAGATGGTTGTAGGGAGAGGCCACCCAGACCAGATAATGGGGCAAAAAAGATGGAAGGATGAGTTTTTCTATAACAACGTCAAGTCCATCCTGAGCCCTGGGGAGATGGGGGAGTATAGGGGCTAAGATCAAGCTGGGGTCTTAGGCCCCCTGCAACCTGCATGAATATGACTTCAGCTCACCGCAGGGCAACAAATGAAACTGTTGAATACATGAAGTTTCTAGAAACTAGAACCTTCTTTCGGAAACGTCAAGATAACCAAAGGTAAGGGGGGCTGGGCAGTACCCTTCTTCCTCTCCCCTCTGTAGCTATCTCTCCACTACCTTTTCTCCTTCTTGGGGTACAGTCCTAAGATAGGGGAGTCAGGAGATCTGATTCTAGCCCTAGGCCTGACACCCTCAAGCCACATGACTTGGGTAGTGATAATTAAGAGAAGACATTTCTATGGAAGAAGCCAATGTTTTCCTCACAACCACCATGTCAGATATGGAGAATGAATTGTATTATTCTCATTTGACAGATAAGAAAACTGAAACACAAAGAGAAGATGCTGGCTCTTAATCCAAGGTCACCCATCCGGGAAAGGGGTCAGACCTGGAATTCAAATTGTGGTCTTTAGACTCTAAGACCATTTCTCTTGCCAACCCAAAAAGACTGAGGCACTGGGATGTGGAGGAAAGCATGAAGGACATGGGGCCAAGACAATTGGGGTTGGAATTGAGACCTGACCTCCTCAGCTATTTCATCCATGGCACTTGTCTCCTCCCCACTCTTGCTGGGGGCTCACTGGTTCCTATCCTCCCCTCTCTTCTTCTCCATCACCTGATAATCATCCTCCTCCTTTTCTAGATTAATCCACTCATTGGAGGCTAAGCTGAAGAATGCTAACTTCTCTAGTGGGAATGTCACTCTTCAGACCAATAACATCCAGTCTCTGGTCTTCAAGCTCACCTGTGACTTCTCTGGGCTCACAATCAATAGTTCATACCTAGAGAAGGTCAGTGGCACCTCCTTCATTAGCTCCTTCCACACCCTGTACAGAGGCTCTGGGAGCTGGCTAGTTGCCCCAGGGCCAGCTTCTAGTCTTAATTCTCTCTTGATTCCTCTCCACTAGACATTGGTGGGGAAGGGTCAGGATACCATAAACATCATCCTGGTTTTGCTTCTGACTCAGTGAGATCCTGGGACCAACTCTTATAGACTTGGCCTCTTCTCTGTGTGAAATCATGTTAGATAAGTAGGGGGACTTGGAGTCTGGAAGACCTACATTTGGATCCTTCCAACACTCACTATCTGTGTGACCTTATGATACTTACCTCTATGCACCTCAGTTTCCTTATTTGTAAAATGGGTATAATAATAGCACCTACCTCTCTTTGTTGTTGTGAAGATAAAATGTACTAACATATATAAAGCATTTTGCATACCTTAAGTACCATATAAATACTAGTTACTTTTTTTTTTTTACTGTGTAAGTAAAGTGCTTTGAGATCCTAGTGGAAATGTAGTGGAAAGAACTCTGTATTTGGGGGGAGAAAACTTAGGTCCAGTCTCAGCTCAGCCATATATTAGTTGTTTGTGGCTACTTACCTCTCTGAGCTCCAGTTTTCTCATCTATGAAGTGGAGGGAGCTTGGACTACCAGACACTTTCTAAGGTGCCTTGTAGCTCTTGGCCCTATGAAACATACTAGGACTGAACGTTTTCCAAGGGCAAAGGATATGTCTCCCCAGAGGGAGTTTCCCGCTGGCTGGGCTCATGTCTTCCCTGGGACTGTCATTTTGCTCAACTAGAGCTCTGTCCACAGAAGCTATTTGGTTCACAATATTGACTCCTTGACGGCTCAGTCGGTGGGAGCATCATTATCCATAGGTCCCGATGGTATACAGACCAGGGCTGGTACAGGGCTCGTACAGAAAGACCTCTCCACCATCTGTCTTGATCCCCTGAGGCTCCAAGTGTGATTTAGGGTGTAGCACACTGAACCCTGAAACATCAGCCTGAATATTTCATCCAGTGGATACTGTGTCCCTTCTAATAGGTATCCAATATCTTCCTGTTCCACCAAGGGCTTGGTCCCTATAACCCCACCCCCCAAAAAATAAGTGAACAGCAAATCCTTGTTACAATGGTTTGGTCAATGCTCATAGTTCTTCTGGACCCCCTTAGGCCCAAACCAGGCACATCATGCAGTTCCCCACTGAGCTGACTCAGCGAGCGTGCAAAGCAAGAGAAGCCCCCCAGGAGCTGCGGTTAATTTGTATCTACTTTGACATGAAGTATTTCTTCCAGGTCAGAGCCTCTGGGGAGTCAAGGTGGGAGGAATCACCCCAGCCTCCCTCCCAGGAGTGCCCCATTGTCTGGGCTCCCTCTGTCCTCTACCCTTCCAACTTTGGTCCACGTCCCCCCGACTCCACATGGAAGAATGGTAGTAGTATAAAGGGATCATGACCCAGTCTTCCCTAGTCCCTCCTACACCAAACCTCACCCACCCTTCCTCTTCTGTGCCATTTCTCCCTCTGTGCCCTCTCCTGTGCCAAGCCTGACTCTCCCTGCACTCTCTTCAGTCATTCTTCACTAGTTCCACTGTCTCCTCTACTAATCTAAGCATTCTTGATCTTTCCTATGCCAACCTTTGTCCTCTCTGCCCCTTCCAATACCAACCCTCCTTTCCCCTGACTCCCTCTTGCACTGAGTACACCATTGAAGATAAAAGAAATACTTATCCCCCTAAATCCAGGGTGAGAAGTGTGGCATCATGGAGAAAACAGCTAGCCTGAAGACGGGTAGCTGGGGGATCTCATGGCTCCTATGTTTCAGTGGCAGGCTCTGGGACGCACCTGCCTATTTCGTCACTCTTCTTTCTTCTTTCCAGGATGATGATAACAGTCTTCTGCTCAATGATAACATCCTCGGAGCCAGCTTGGTGAACCATAGTGTGTCCAGCCTGAGGCAGGGTATAAACATCAGCTTTTGGCACAATGAAAGTCTGGTGAGCAGAGGGGAACCACTCCAAATACACACACACACACACACACCCCACTTTGAAAGCTGCTGGTACAAAATAAATCACTTGGAACTATTTCCAAATCACCGCATTTTGATAATGTGACGAACTACTTAGCCAGTCAGGGCTCTATCAATGTTTATTTGATGTCTGGGATTAACCATAGGATTGAGGTTCGAGGATTATCTTTGGCTGGAATGAACCTCCAAACAGAATTTTTAGTAAGTAAAGTATCTTGAAGTTGGGCTTAGAAATCTCAGGTCCCAGTGGGTAGCTTGGACTCCCCCACAATGCAATAGAGCATTTGTCCAGTTGGGATTGAAAAAGCCAGCTCTTCCACTAACTTAGCAAGTGACCTTGGGTAAGTCAGATCCCTGAGACCCCTTCTAGCTCTACCATTCTATGGCTAAGACAACTGAATTTGAAGTCAGACAACGCAGGTTGAAATTATTAGCTGTGTTGTCATGGGGATGTTGTTTAACCTCTTGGCCTCAGTTTCCTCATTTGTAAAATGAAGACATTAGATGCTATGATTTCTAAGAGATGGCTGGAGGGATACTACCTTCTGTATTTGCTCCCTTCTCCAGTTTCCAGTGACATTACACAGAAAACACCTTACCTGCTTATATTAATCCCAGGCCATCCTATCCAATGGCTTAACAATGTGGGAGTTTGCCCAGTTTTGTAGGTACAGGTAGCTCTCACTCAAGACAAGCTCTTATTTCAGACCAAGCTCAGTTAGGGAAGAAATGAGGATGGAAGCCCTTTCATGCTGACACTGACTTTGGCAACTGACCAGGACTTTCTCACTTGGCCTTCTCTTTCCTCCCCCGCAGGAGAGATACGATTTGACGTGTGTCTTCTGGAAGGAAGGAGCAGGTGATTTTCTACAGAGGGCACAAGCCTGGGAGGGCTTGTCAGAGGCTGAAGATGTTAGCAAAGGTTGACCAAGGCTACAGAGTGTTGGGGCTCTAGGGGGAAGCCATAGCTACCTATAGCTGCTGGAAGTAGCCAGTTGTGTTTAAAGTAGCCAGACCTGTCTAAAGGTGTTAAAATGTCAGCTTAGCACTGGTATTGGCTGTGGTGAAGGGAAGCTCACAGGTACTTTTTAGCTTTTTAAACCCTCTCCCATTTCTGATCTCATTTTTTTGGTTTTGTTTTTAAAAATAGTTGTTATTGATGTTTTTGGAAGGTTTTTTTCCCCATCATATAGATTTCCCCCGTTTCCCTTCCACTTCCCCTTCCAGAGAGCCATTTCTTATAACAAAGATTTTTTTTTCGATAAGAAAGAAAAGAGGAAGAAGAGAGAAAAAAGAAGTAAAACCAAACAAAAAAAGTATGGTATTTTATATAGCACCCATGGACTATGCACCATTCCCCCTCCCCAGTAGACACTACTGTAAAAAGTTGGGGACAGCACCACCTCATATCTCTTCTTTGGGACTAAGCTTGGTCTTTGTAACTTTAGCAACATTAATTTTCAATTTTTTGGTGCTTGGTGTTCTTCCCATTTAATTGTTATAGGCATCATGTAGATTGTTTTCATGGCTCTGCTTACTTCACTTTGTAAGTCTTTCCATGATTCTCTGTATTTTTCTGGTTTTGTCCTGTGCACAGTAATATTCCATTATATTCACATCTTTAGCCGTCACCCATCTGATTTCATTTTATCTTTGCTACCATCCTGGGAGTGGTGGTAGAGAGTATGCCCATTTCTCAGATGAGAAAACCACAGCCTAAGCATGGCTTTATTTATGTTTGTCTTTTGGGTCTTTTCCTACCTCATCTATCTTCTTTCCCTACTCCTTCACAAAAGTCCCTTTTAATTCCGACATACTCAGGCCAGTATTAAACTTAGCCTGACTTCTTCAAGTTGACGTTGGCTGATGGCAGGGGTGGTGAAGGGGAAGCTCAGCTTGAGTAGAGTGGAGTCAGAAGGTCTGATTTTGAATCTCAACTTTGGCATTACTAGATATGTGACATTGAAAAAATTGCTGAACATCTCTGAGTGTTGATTTTCTACTGTAAAAAGAAAGTGGTTGGACTAGATTATATCCATGGTCTTTTCTAACAGTATAAACCACCCTACTTCCCACCCCACCCCTAACCTGGATAATTGAAAGTCAATGTTCCTTGGCACCTAACATGTTTGTTGAATCGAATTGAGAACTGAATGACGTCTCACTCCCTAGCTGCTTCTATTCTTCTTGCCCCAGGAAAAGCCAGTTGGGGGGCCTGGAGCACTGCAGGTTGCGAGACTATCTTAATATCATCATATCAGGTCCTGTGCCACTGTGACCACCTCACTTACTTTGCTGTCCTCATGGTAAGTGGCCAGCCGAAGGTTGGCCTCACCCATCCACTCTGGTCCCAGAGAAGAAGCACTTCTCTAGCGTAGTCATCTCATCTGTTTTGCAAGTCTGGATCTCATTCAATTATCCCCCTGCCTCTCATTTCATCTCTTTCAGAAACTCTCATCAACCGAGATTAGCATGGAGCTACTGGCCCCACTCACCTACATTTCCATTGTGGGTTGTAGCTTGTCCACTGTGGCTTCACTGCTCACCATCCTACTCCATTTCTATTCCAGGTACTCCCTAGCACCAGTGGCAGGTTCCTCTAGGGATCAGATTTCCATGTCATTCCATTAAATTTCCATGTCATCAGGTTTCCATCCTGGTCAAATCTCTCTTCCCTCTCCACCAAGAAAAAAATTCCTACCCTTATCTCTCCTCTTCATGTCTTCCTCTTGATTTACTCCCAGGGAAAGGAAGGAAAATGGATAGTTCTATGTAACAGCAGGGCATATGCTTAGGTAGTAGGATGGGTTGGGGAGGGCATCTATCCCATTTGTCCTTCTCCAGAGTGGGAAAGGGTCAGCCATAGCCTGAGCTTCTGTATACTTTGTGTCCTGGCATCCTGGGAATTTGAGCTAGGTTGTCCCATCCTAATCTACTCACTTCCTCATCTCAGAAGAATCCTTGGATGCTTCCCCAGGACCTTCAATCTGGGGATCATAGAGCACTCCAGGTAAACATCTCCCCAGTTTCTCAACCATTTTCCCTGAACAGATAGAAACACTGAGGCAGTGAGCTGGGGATTTTCTCTCTGCCTGCCTGAGTCTGTTTCCTCTGTTCCCTGACTTTCCAATATAAGAGAGACCTCAGGACTCCCATGTATGGTTGGAAGTGGCAAACACAGTAATACCTATTTTGGGGGGGGGTCTCCAGGAAGAGACAAGTCCCAAGAGTGGTTTCCAATATGAGTTAGGTCTTCCTGTCCCTGCTCTGATGCAAAATGATGCCAAGATGGTATAGAGAGTAGGCTACTCTCTGCTCCAGTAATGACAGAGAGGTAGCTAGAGTTTTTACAGGCAAGATTTCTGGTCCTGGAACTCCTGATGATTAGCTGGGTCCTGTTGATGTCACTGGGTATGGGGAAGGGTGGGCAACTTTGTAGATTCATTCCCACCCCAACTCTCATTCAAGATCCTTCCATCCTTATTGGGGATGAATTATTTGGCTTAGACTTGTAGCAGAGGGGCCACCCATACCTCATTCCAGGAAGAAGAACAATTCCACAACATATATCCACTTGAACCTACATGTGTCTGTCATACTCTTGAACATCACCTTTCTGCTCAGTCCTTCCCTGACCTTCCAGCCAGTGGCATGTGTGGCCATGGCTGCCCTTCTGCACTATTCCCTGCTCAGCTGCCTCACCTGGATGGCCATTGAGGGCTTCAACCTCTACCTGCTACTTGTCCGGGTCTATAACATCTATATCCAGCGATATATTCTCAAGCTCTGTGCCTTTGGTTGGGGTAAGCACCAATCCCTCCCTCCTTCTTCCACTCTTTGGCTTCTATTTCACTCTACCCATCCTGCCCCCCCATTCCTCTTCCTTTACCACAATCACCTCCACCTACTTCCTCAATAGTACAATCAATGCCAGAAGATCACAGATAGACAGAGAGAAAGAGAGACTGTCAGACAGACAGGCAGTGACAGAGAGAGAGAGAGAGAGAGAGAGAGAGAGAGAGAGAGAGAGAGAGGAGGTAGGAGGGTAGGTGGATAGATAGGAGAGTGGGTAGATGGATGGATAGATAGAGAAAAAGATAGATGGTAGATGGATGGATTGATAGAAAGGATGGCAGATAGGTGAATGGATAGATAGGAGAGTGGATAGATGGAAAGGATAGATGACAGATACATAGATGATAGATGGAGAGATGGATTATGTACGAATCGATAGATACACAGATATATAGGAGAGTAGATAGATGGACAGATAGATAGGAGAGTGGATGGATGGATAATTGGATAGATAGAAAAAAAGCAGAGACAAAAACTCTGTTAGTAGGATGGGCTGGGGAGACAGAGAAAGGGTTAGAGAGACAGAAAACATTTATTGTTTACCATATAACAGGGTATGTGCTATTCACTAGGGATGCAAATAGAAACAAATGAGAGAGACTCTACTTTTAAGTACTTCACATTCTAATGGAGGAAGTCAGTACAAAAAGGAGGGCTGAAAAAGAAAAGGGTATCCATTCAGGGGCATGGTGGCTGGTAAAGAGGAGAGGGGTCCAGATAGTAGAGTCACGAGTGAAGTGAAGCATGACTGAGATCCCTCCTGAAAGAGTGGCCCAGTCAGCCAGTCACCAATTAGAAGAATGGTCTTCCCTTAAAACATCTGAGCATTTGGGGAGTGGTTGGGAAGAGTATTGATCAATTATACTTCTAGGAGGGGGTATCATTAGAGACCTCAAAAAATACACACACCACTGATCGGTGTATGTGTGCAATAAGAGGTGGTTGGAATCCAGTATGGAATAGAATAAGCATTTATTAAGTGCCTACTATGTGCTAAGCACTTCAAACATTATCTCATTTGATCCTCACAACAATCCTGGGAGATACTATTATCTCCATTTTACAGTTAAGGAAACTAAGGCAGACAGAGATTGGGTGACTTGCCCAGGGCCACACAGCTAGTAAGTGTCTGAGGCCGGATTTGAACTCAGGTCTTCCTGACTCCAGGTTCAGCACTGTATCCCCTGTGCCACCTAACTGTCTGTGGGTGTAGTGAATGCCACGGCTTAGAAAGTGGTCACATCTATTATCCTTCCCAGAAAGTTGAGTCTATCCCAGGGCATCCAGTAGCTCCTCTTCCATGGCTCCATTGCTCTGACCTCTATGGCTAAACCACAAGGCAGCCTCTGGGCCAGCGTCTCATATCTGATGCCGTCCTACCCCCACAGGATTTCCTGGCTTTGTAGTACTGCTCCTTCTCCTTTGGAAGAGCTCTGCATATGGGCGCTATGAGATCCAAATAAAAACCAGCCAGGAGAATGACGCCAACTCTCAGAATACTTCCATGTGAGTGTCCGCGAGTCTCAGGGCCTGGGGAGCCCTGAGTTGTTCCAGGGAGTTGTGGCTAGAGGGTGTGGTGGGAGCTAGGGTGCTTGGCTTCCCTTCTTAGCTCAGACTGGATTTCTGACAACCTTTCTTTCCTTCTTTCCCAGATGCTGGATCAAATCAATGGAAATCCAGTGGGTCTTTGTTATGGGCTATGCAGGAGTCACCTCCCTCTTCAACCTGGTCATCCTCATATGGGCAGTAAAGATGCTCCATGGCTTGCACTGTCGGGAGAAGAAGTGGGAATCACGAATCTGCCGGGACATCACCACTGTCCTGGGCCTGAGTGTGCTCCTGGGAGTCACCTGGAGCCTGCCTTTCTTCTCCTTCTCTGATTTTCTGCTGCCTCAGCTCTTCCTCTCCACCATCTTCAACTCCTTATATGGTCAGTTGTCCCCTTTCTTGACCCTGACTGAGGGAGGGACGGGAAGGCTAAGTGTGGGTGCTGAGATATTTATCTCTGTAGGGAAGGAGAGACAGTGACCTCACGACCATCTGCTCATCTCTTTCCCATTTCCTGTTGGGTGATCAGATGGAGGGTTGGAAGGACTGCAGGGGATCTCTGGGCATGCTACCTGGGGGAGAGCTGGAGGGAGTCAGGGACCACGCCATGACTTTGGTGTAGTGCTTATTATTTACTCTTGCTTGTCCCTCACTATCTGTGTGCTTTGGACAAGTCACTCTCCTCTTCCATAAAATGGAGGAATTGGATGAGGTGGTTTCTCAGATCCCTTTCCAACTCTAGAGCCAGAATCCTTTCGATTCTAATCTTACTTCCAGTTTTAAATCCCATGAAACTACTTTGGGAAGGGGGTACAGATCAGCAACTCTCAGATTTGGCCTTCATCTTGACTGCACCAATCTTCATAAAGTTGGCTCTAGTTCCATATGTCTTGGGTGTCTTCTAGGGCAACTCATTAACCTTAGATCCTTGGAATTTGCCCCACTTTCCTAGTCAAAGGTGTCTAAACTAGCCAAAACTTCATATGCTCCCCTATTGGGAAAACTGGATCCATTCCCTACAGTCTCCTCTAAATGCTCCACCATCTTCGAATCCTTTCCTGAGATGGGGATTGTGCACGGCCTAGGATCCTGGGGAGTGGTTAGATCCTCCCACAAGGATATTTGTGACTCTAAGGCCAAGATTACTCATCTGATTCTTCCGGTGACCTGCCATCTTGCTGCCCACAGGTTTCTTCCTCTTCCTGTGGTTCTGTGCCCAGAAGCGACACTCTGATTTAGAGGCTGAGACCTCCAGCTCTTTGCAGATGATACGGACTGGGCTCCAGAGCAATCATTCTCCTCTCAGATCTCCTCAGCCTTCTTCTCTCACCTGCTCAGCCAGTCCTGTCCCTCCATATGGCACAAGTCACCAAGAGGGTGGGGTGGAGGAGGATATGGCACATCCAGAGACTTAAGGAGGCACAGCCTTCCATGGCCAGTACTCTTGGCTTCCCTGGAAGCCAAGGATATGGCCTGGGATATTCCCAGGATACGGCCAGGATCCTGAGCCCATACTCAGAGAACTAATTCTTGCCCTTGACATTTCTCTCAGCAAAGAGAGATAAGGATCACTGCCAGAGACATTCAATTTTCCCAATAGGTCATCCTCCCTTGGAGCAGGATGGGAAGACCCAGATGGAGAGTGTCTGAGCATCAGCCCAATGGTCTTTGGGGACAATCCTGGTAATAAAGTGGGAGAGAGCCCTGGATTAGGAGGCAGGCCTGGAGCCTTGATCCCAATACCAATGTATTGTGTTATCTCAGGCAAACCACAGCTTTGGTTCCTTGATCTGTCAAATGGAGATAATAATACGTCTCATGAATGTTGAGAGGAGGAGAGAGTATTGTGGTAGGAAAAGTGTTAGACCAGGAGTCAGGAGTATTGAGTTTTGATCTTAGCTTTATGTGATCCTAGGCAGGTCACTTCCCTTCTCTGCCCCTCAGTTCACCCATCTGTAAAAATGATGACGTTGAACCAGATAATTTTGTGATCTTGTACCCCATTGTGATGATTTCTGTGTAAATACTTTGGAGAACATAAATTCTGCAGAGACTTTTTTTAAACCTGTGATTTTATCTGTGTGGAACTCTCACTGTGGGATCTTCCTCTATCGTAATTTAAGGTCTTAGCTCTTTGCCTGGGCACACCAAGAGGTTAAGTAGCTTGTCCAGAATCACACAGCTAGTGTGTGTTCAAGGGGGGTCTTGAACCCAGATGTTGCTAGTTCTTTAGGCAGCCCCTTACCCACTGCACCATGCTTCCCCTCTATTGGGCATAAGAGGCTATTATTAACCAGAGTGAGGGAATGGTTGAGTTTTACCTCAATATCTCTCCCTTTCTCCCCTCCCCATACCCCAGTATGGTATTGGCCTGAGTAGGACATGCTAGTTGACTGACAGGGGGTCAGGAGAAGGAGCCAGTTTAAGGGGAAAATGATGCATTCATTTGCTTTGGGGTATGTTGAGCATCAGGTACCAGTGGGAATTGGTGTTCTGATAAATAGACTGCCTGAAATGTGGGTCAGGACCTTGGGAGCACAGTCAGGGCTGGAGTTGTCCATTGGGGTGTCATTGCTGATTGGTAGAGTTACGGAGTCTCTTTGGGGTGGGTGGGCCTTGCTACCCCTGAGGAAGGGACTATTTCCCCACTGACTTCTTGACAGGACCCAAACCCTTGGGCATCTGGGGTGAGATAGAGGACATATCAATGTTTATGTAATATCTTGGGCAAACCATATCACTTCTTCAAATCTCAACTTCCTCAATTGAAAAAATGAAATATTAGTAACATATCCACTTCTTGGGGCTGTTGTGGGGTGGGGTTAAATGGTTCTATGACAACGGAAAGAAGGAGATCATGTATGATAAACATCTGTAAATATTAAAGGGCCTTAAGGTCCAGTCATCATTACCACTGTGAAATACAGCCCCATTTCCTATGGGTGGAGTCGTGCTAGGTACTTTGAAGGGAGGCAGAAGACTTGGGAGGCAAATGCAGTATAATTGTATAATTGAGTATAATACAGTATACAGTAGAATACAGTATAATTGAGGCTTCGGAGACGCAACATACAGGAAACCTCAGAACACTCACAAGGTCCATGGAGTTAGAAGCATCCTTAGCATACACTAAATTGGGTCAAGCAAACAGAGCTTTCTGAAGGAGGCACATCCCCATACTACCAGTGGCTTGAGCCCTAAGGAAGGAGAAAGGGTGGCATTCTTCTGACTCTTTAATCTAGACCATACTTCCCCTGCTTTGCTCAGCCGGCTGAGCACAAGCTAAAACTGCTGTTCACAATCCCTTGTGCGGGTGGAATCCTGGGCTCCCTGTTAAGGAGGGCCCTTAGTGAGAGACAGGGCCATTAAGATCAAGCTGTTGGCCAAGGCTCTATGGCAGGAAGCAGGAGTCCTGATTTCCATTCATTGCTGCTAGGATTCTCAGGGAAGCTGCCTTGGATGGGGAGTTGAGAGGTAGGTGGATGGCCTTGATCAAGTCACTGTTTTGTCAAGTGAGCAGGTTGGGTCGACCAAGCAGTCAGTCAAGCTAAATGATGGGAATACAAAAAGAAGCAAAAGACAGCACCTACCCTGAAGGATCTCACAATCTAGTGGACTGATCAGCCAGAGTTAATGCTCTGTGGTTCTGCGAATCCTATTCAGTTTTGTCTCCCATCCAGAGTCAGAGTGGAGCCAGGAGACAAAGAGTTGGGAGATGTGCACCATTAGAGGTGCACCCAGGTGGTCCTGTGGGTAGAGGGTTGGATCCGGAATCAGGAAGACTTCAGATCCTACCTTACATGCTTACTATCTTTCTGAACCCTAGGGAAATAACCTAATTTCCAATTGCAGGCCCCCTGGGGATAACTCTAACCTGAGGCCAATTCAGTGATTGGTAAGTCCCCACCTGGAACTTCCCCATCATGAGGAAGCACTACTCTCACTCCTGGCTCACACTCTGAGCTGCTTAGGTTAAGAACTCTATCTTATTCTGGTCCCCCTGATGAACCACATCCCCACCTTCTACTCAGTATAATAAGTAAATAAGTAGCTCGTATAAGGGGGTAGTAGCAGGATGTAAGTTTGCAGAGAGAAACCTAGGAATTGTACACAGACCATCTCAAAGATCAAAGGAACATGTTGGCAAACGGTTATCATATATTAACTACAAGTCACATCCTGGCAGAACTTGCTAAATCAGGGGGAGCCAGATAAGCATTGCTGTCAGGGCCCTTTGGTCCTGTGGTATGTAAAGCTCGACTACGTTCTAGACACCCACAGTAAAGACCGGCCGAACAGCAAATGGTGTTGATAACTTTGGGATCACGCGGATATATCGACTTTAAAGTTTTACTGAGATCTTTGAGATGATTTGGATATGTTAATGAACTAACCTCAAGGTGGCATGGTAACAGTAGGCTCCCCCCCCAAAAAAAAAACTCTATAAAATAAGACTTCAAATCCTTCCCCTCCTCCCACCCCAGCTTGCTTCTATTTCCATTGAGTCCATGCTGCCGTGTATTCCCAACTCTACTCCATGGTTACACAAGTGACACTCCCTGCCCCTCCCTGACTCCATCCTCTTCCTTGCCCTGCCTGCCTGCCTCCATTGCCTCATCTCCTGTCCTCACTACTACCCCTTTTGCCACTTGTCTCTTGTACTTTCTGCACCTGTTCCCCCCTGCACCCTCTGTCCCTTATTAAAGTGTAATTCAAACCTTACCCCCGCTGTCATAGTGGTCTTCCCTGGTGAGTGCCCAAAGAACCAGCTATACCTGCCCCCATTTTGCAATTTCATAAATTAATTAGTAATTCACTGCTCTGTCTCCACACTAGCTGCCTTGCCCCTGCAAGAATGTCCTTCCCTCTCCCCTTCCCATCTCTCCTTTGTATTTTGTGTATTAGAATGTAAACTTCTTGAGAGTAGGAACTGCATTTTTTTCTTGTTTTTGTATTCTCAGTGCTTAGCAAGCATCTTAAATATAGTAAGCAGTTAATACATTATCTAATCCATCCATTTATCCTTCTCTCTCTCTCTCTCTCTCCCTCTCCTTCTGTCATTCTCTGTCCTTCCCTCTCTCTCCCTTTCTCTCTATCCACCCATCCCTCTCCCCCTCTCTCCATCTCCATCCATCCACCTATCCATCCATCTAGCTAGCTAGCTATCTAAAAAAAAAAAATCGCTCGCTGCCTCAGTTTCCTCACCTGTAAAATGTGGAGGACAATAATAACACCTACCTCATAGGGGGTCAAAATCACTGAGATTTCATAATGTACACAACATGAATACACATGTGAATATATGCATGCATGTATACGCAGACACTCATGTCTATACACACATATACATATATGTATAAAATTTTGAAAACCTTAAAGAGACATAAAGATGTTAGTTATCATCATCATTTATCATTATTGGAGATGGGGTGGGAAGGAGGGATGGAATTGGGCTTCACACTCCTTACTCCCAGGTATGACTACTAGGGGTCGCTGCCGCTCTGCTTTCTGCTCATCTCTGTTGGTTTTGTCTGGGGCTACCTTTCAATCTCAGTCTCTGAGGAGGGAAAGAGGATTGGGTTCATAGCTTAGCTTGGTTCCTATGGAGCACAGTCCCAGTTCCAAGTCCAAAATCTCCCTCAGTCTCAAGTCCCAGGCATGCTGGTTTCTCAAGGCACATCCACAAATCTGGCTCCAAAGTGGTCCTGGGATTTCCAGGTCCCACGGATAATTCTCTCTGGCACCTGAAAGTGAGAAGACAAATGTCACAGAACAGAAATGAACACTCCCAGGCCCATTTCTCAGAGCTGGGGTAAAAGAGAGAGTGGGAAGTAAAGTCCTTCTCCTCCCACCAGTTTAGTTCATGTTATCCAAATTGTGGGTGAACTGGGATCTTCACCCTTGGAAATAGCCAAAAAGAGAACAGCAGTGAGCAGCGTGTGTATGTGTGTGTGGGGGAGCAATGCCTCCAATTTCTAATGCAATAATAATAGTTCTCATGTAATAATTGATAATAAGTAATAGAACTTCAAGGTTTACAAAGCATTTTCTTCACAACAATCAGGTGAAGTATTAGTATCCCCATTTTACAGATGAGGAAACTGAGGTTCATAAGCATTTATATCACATCCTAAGGTTTGCAAAGTGCTTTACATATGTCTCATCTGATCATCCCAACCATCTTGTGAAATAATGCTATTATTACTTCAATTTCTTAGCTGAGGAAACTGAGGTTAAGAGAGCTTAAATGTCTTGCCCAGGACATGGTTAGTAATTAGTTTTCTTCTGAATCATCAAACAGAGACCACAACACAAGAGTCAAATGTTTGCTGGTGCAAATGAGTGGGACAATATTTCTGCAGATTTCAAGTCTGCATCATTCCATACTATCCTCCAGTGATGACTGAACACTTTCCCTAAAAATTAGACAGTAAAGTGATCAGTAAATTATAAAGGAAGGGAGGGTGGTAGAGAAGGGAATTAGTAGAATAACTCATTCACAATTGACAGACCTGAATTTAACCATTCATTCTCTGAATGAGAGAACTCCCCAAGAAGCAGGGAATTGATTGATACACAAGATGTCCCAAAAGCCATAGTGCAGTTTAACATGCCAAACTAATGCTTAAACTTAAGCTTACTGAAGCACCCAGTTGCACTAAGATTTTTGGGACACCTTGCATTTATTGGAGAAAATGAGCCATATTCACATTTGCTATTCTCATTACAAATCATACCAGAAATCAAGAAATTATAGCTAAATAGACAGATGGCTCAGTTTTTCCTTGTTGAGGTGAACAAAAGAGTTATTTTACCACACACTCATAGGAAACAGGAAACGTTATCCCATGGGACACCCAATCTGCCATTTTTCAGTGATCATTGTGCATGTAAACAAGTAGACCACCATGAAGATAATTGGAGTTCCCACGCCAATATCAGGCACAGAGGATTAAGAAATAAAGACATTCTATGATGATGAGACCTTCTGAATCAAATGAACAATACTCTGATAGTCAAGTCACTGTGACTCAGTTGGCATGTGAGTGTGAAGTAAAAAATAATTTGGAAGGTACAGTTTAGGATCAATAAAAGAAAGTGGCCCAAGACTTGTAGGATGCTCAAAGTCTCATCTCTGCACATCAAGGAGACTTTCTTTGAAAAGAGAATTGGGAGTCACTCAGCGTGATGAGTACTTGACAACATACCCGCAAATGAAACTAAGTCTTAATAGAAAGGAAACAACTGGTTATAGATAGAGTGGTTGTTTTCAAATCTCTTGTGTGTATAAAACCAGTTGGTCTATTGGTTAAAACAAAGGTTAAAGCCAATACCAAATCTGAAGAAAGCTAAAGACGAGAAGGCACTGTATCCCAGCTCCTACCCAACCTGCTACAAGATGACAACTCTGGAATCTAGGGGTCGGGCACGTGTAAAAAATGTCGACTCTTTCACTATTTCTCAGCCATGTTTAACCAAAACAGTTGCCACGATGAAGAGGTCAAAAGAACCTGAGTCAATCGGCCTTTGATCTTCTTACCAAGTGGAACAACATGTCATCCAAGGAAGCACCAGTTTGAAAGACAAACTCATTGGTGGAAACCTGTGGAAGATGGCAGAAGATTGTGACTAAGCAGCACGTAACTTAGTAGCAAAAAAGCAATTGAGGTGAAAAGCAAGTCTCCGAGATTTTCAGGCTAAGTCAGTTCGAGAGCATTTCAAGATGGAGGACGATAAACAACAGTGTTTTTATAGCGATCTGTCTTCAATGCCAACGAAAGGTCAGCTTCCACATTTGGATTCCAGCAGTTCTGTATCCAATGTAGCACGTAAAGAAATAACAACGGCATTTGGGAAGATGAAGTCTGGAAGAACGAATGATCCTAACCAAATACGGACAGAAGATTTGTATGTTGGAGATGATGCCATTTTAAAGGTGCTCAGGAACTGATTTTCAAATTATTTCAAAAAGGAGATAATTCTAAGAGAATGAGGGAAAAAAAACACAGGTATAAATTTTATAAAAATAAAAATGAGAGAAGGGGAAAGACATCACAAGTACTGATTGCCCATGTTCTCATCTATATAAAATGGTTGTGAAAATGGTCTATGCAAGCATTGAAGGCATTCTTGATGAAAACATAAGAGAACAGGCAAGCTTTCATTAATGATTTTTATAGTAGACCATAACTTCCCACTCATGCAATTTAATGAAAGATATTGAGAATGCAATGTGCCATTGGGTCCACTATCTGTTGGCTTGGTACGGTAAGAAAGGTCAGTCTGTTGTGGATGAAGCAACGTTGGCTCTTTGTAATCACTATTTCTTTTTCTAGGTGTTGACTGGCCATTTCTTCAGTGATTTCTCATAGCATTTTTCTAGGAATCTAGCAAGATCACTGGAGAGACACAAAGCTAATGAGTTGTGGTTGGGGTAGAGTGGAAAGAGAACTATACTTGGAGAAAGATAACTTGAACTTGAACTCTGGTCATAAATCCTACTCTTTGTTGAATTTAATCTGTTGCTATCCTCAGAGATCTGGAAGCTGCAGCTGAGACTTTCTCACTAACCCTAGTTCTGCCCCAGCCCCCAGTCCGAGATCTGCTCCTAGAACAAGCACACAACCCCAAAACCTCAATAGCACAGACGCTGACTAGTGGAAACTGGCTGCTGATATTTCCCCAAAACATCAAGAATCACCCTCAATTCCAAAAATAGCCTTTTATCTTAGCATCAGAGGGGCTATGCATGCTTCACATCACACTTGAATATGTTTAGTTTGCAACATTTTACCAGTAACTTGCTGGGTGATCTTGGGCAAGGTATTTGACAGCCATGGGCATCAGTTTTTTTTAATCTATTAGATGGAAAATCTCAGTGTCACAGATTTAGAGCTAGAAAGGACCTTACAGACCACTGAGTCCAATTCCTTTATTTTACAGATGTGGAAACTGAGGCACAAAACAATCAAATGACTAGACTGGGGTCACACAGCTAATAAGTGTCTGGGACAGGATTTGAACTTGGGTTTTCCTGATTCCAGGTACAGCTCTCTATTCACCATACCTTCTAGTTGTCTCTAGTGAGTAGTCTACCTCCATCCTACCACTTGAGGAATATCTTCACTGTAAATACTAGGGAATCTCATCTGGTCCCTCCCATCCCCAACTGTGTATTGGCTATTGCTACTGGCCAGCTTTTCCTGGGTCTCATGACTATGGCACTTCAGTGAGGAGAGCAGAAAGAGAAAAGGATGCAGTTGAAAAAATCTGCCCTAATAATGCAAAACCCCTTTCCAGATTTCAGAAAACTTCCCAGGGTTTGTCTGCACTGATCTGGGGAGGCCAGATCTCAGACAAGGTGACCAGGGCTCAGGATGATTGCTTTCTAACTTGGGGGCAAAGGGTCCACAGGAAAGGGTTCCCTGCTGCCCACAATACTCTTTTGTCCTCTGGGAGGGGGGAGAAGGTGATTGGGGTCTCAATTTCTCATCCCCAAAATGCATCATGGGCATATTCCACTCCCTTCCCTCTTGTGCTTTCATCCTCACTTAGCTCTGAAGGAAACCAGAAGTTTCCCACACTTGGACAATCCTCTTGTTCTGGCCACATTTCCAGTAAGATGCTGACACGAAACCCTTGACTAAGCATCTGGGAAGCTGCTAATGTCCTCTGGCTGAATCCTCCCCACTCTTCCCTCAGGACTCCCACAAACCTGGGCCAAAGGAGGGACCCCTACTCTTGTCGCTTTCTGGGGGGTCAGGGAAGATAGGCGCTAAGGATTCTGGGTCCCTGGCAGAAGGGACCACGTGAGCTGATGGAGAGACTTAAGAGGGCCTGAGTAAGCACCTAATAAATGCTAGTTGATTGATCAAGCAAATCGAGAGTCAATCAAGCCAATCTCACCAGCGTCTAGAGCCCTCATCCCTTCCGCCTGTTCTCCTTCCTCCAATTATTTGATTGTTTCCAGTTTATCCTATCTATCATTTATTTTTCCTTGTTGTTGTCTTCCCCCATCAGACTATTGACTTCTTGAAAGCAGGGACTGTCTTTTGCCTTTTTTTGTATCCCTAGCACTTAGTACAGTGCCTGGCACATAGCAGGAGCTTGATAAATGTTTATTGACTAGCTCACTACATCCATACATTTTCCTTTCCCATGGTCCAGATCTGGAACATTCCAGTTGTCCTGCTCTGACTTCCCTGGGATCTTTGGAAAGCTCTGAGATTCAGGGACCACAGTCTTATGGGCAAGGACCTGGGCAGTGAATTCTATACTGGACTGGGATGTTAGTGCAATATTTGCCAACAAGACTTTGTCCTGTGAATTCAGTAAGGGGTGTTTACTGACTCTTGTCAGAGACCTTCCATGGCTCCAATAGATTTATAGAAGTCCATTTCGGCTAACCCTGAGCAGATCACATAACTTTTCTGGGCCTCAAGTTTTCTCACTTGTAAAATAAGGGGGTTGGCCTTTGATGACCTCTAAGGTCTCTTCTCAGTTCTAAAGCTACGATCCTCTCTTCTTTCTAATTTAAGCAAGCAGGCAATTTCAGCAAGGTGCCTTCGCTTGCTGAAACTCAGGCGTTCAGTTTGCTTACCTCTCATCAGTCACTGATCTGAGGGGAAACACATAAAGCAGTGAGGAGCAAGGATACTCAGAACCTGAGAGTGGGGGTGCTCTTCCTCTGTCCACCTGAGGGGAATGAATAGCGACTAACTTCTTAAAGCATTGGCATTGAGGTGAGAGGGTGGAAATGTGCATATTTTTCTCAACCTCGCAGGGCTGGTGTGAAGATCGACAGAGAAGAGGCATATGAAGCCCACTTTAAAGTGTTCTATTAATACCCATGATAAGTTATTATCTATTTTTAGTTTCAGATGGTGAGGGTGGGCGCTTCTGTAATGGGTTCGTGCAAGCTGCATAGACAGATCCACTTCCTGGTACCATGAATGGAGGTCCTTGGAAAAAGCCCAGCTTGCTTCTGAGATGATCACTTCTCTTGCTTCACTGTTAGCACGGCTTGTGGTTAGGGTGGGTGGTGGGGATCATTTTGCTTTGCCTCTGTTCTGATGTGGTAATTTTTCCCCACTGCTAAATGCAGTCACAGCTTCCTCACCATCATGGAACTCTGGGAGCTAGGAGGAGCTGCTCAATGTGATTCAATCGGACATTAAGTCTTTACCATGTGCCAGACTGGAGGGTTCAAAGACAAAAATGAGACAGCCATTGCCGTCAAAAAACCATAAATTCTACTAGAGGAAAGAAAGAGGATGCAACATATTGCCAATAAATAAACACAGAATTTGTACAAATGCCTTAGTGAGTAATATAAAGTCATTTCAAGAGAGACAGTACTAATAAATAATAGGGGGTAGATAGGTAGGGTGATCAAGGCAGGCTTCACGTAGGAGGTGTCAGCCAAGCTGCCCTTTAAAGGAAGCTTGGCTTTCTGTGAATTGGAGGTGGGGAGGTTGTGTAAGACCGACCTGGGACACCTTTTATGCAAATCATTCAAATAGCCAGTCAACAAGCATTTATTAAAGGCCACCTTTGTATGGAGCGCTGCGCTAAGTGCTGGTTATACATAGAAAAACCAAAAACAATTCCTGCCTTCTTTAAGGAGCTGGTGTTCTAATGCAGGGAGCAAGATGTACACAGTGGGGAGCTACAGGGGCCGTAGAGCATGGAGGGTAGGCAGCCCAAATGGGGAAAAAGGCTCTAGGAGCTAGCAGAAGAAGGCAATGTCTGAGCCGAGTCTTGAAGAAAGCGGGAAGGGAGGAGGGAAAGTGTATAGGCAGAGGAGGCATGGAGATGGGAGATGGAGCATTGAGTGTGAGGAACAGCACATACAGCAGAATGCCTGGACCATAGAGAACACAGAGGGGAGTAATGCATACCCAGGGGCCAGGTTGCGAAGAGGTTTCGATGCTGGATAAGGGGGTTTCTTGAATAGGGTATGACGTGATCAGATTTGAGCTTTAGGAAGATCTCTTTGGTAGGGTGGCTAAGAGGCCACCACCTCCCTAGTCCAGGGAAGAGGTGATGAGGACCTGGACTGGGATGGTTGAGTAATTAGAGAGAAGGGCTCTCAACTGGGAAATGTGAAAAAAGAAACCAGAATTGGAACTGACTGGCTATTCGAAGTAAGGGACAGAGTAGGGCTGAGGATGATGCCAAGGCTGCAAACACTAGGAGGATGATGGTGCCTTCAACAGTAATAGGAAAGTTTGGAACAGTGGAGGATGTGTGGGGAAAGGGGAAGAGAAAGAGGATGGGGCTCTTGGGGGAGGATGGTACATGCTGAGATGCCAATGGTCATTCAATTCAAAATGGTGCTACCTTCTCCGTGAAGCCCCTCCTGGTCCCCCAGTTGTTAATGTTCTTTCCTTTGGATTATTTTGAACTTAATGATCAGAGTGGTGGGGTTGGAGTCAGAAGGACTCCTAGGTTGAAATACCACTTTTGACACTTGCTAGCCCGGTGGCCCTGAAAGGCTCATTTCCACCATCCCATTTTCCTGACATCTTCTTGCCATGTGGTGCCATCAGAGGGGTAAGTGTTTCATGCCCCTGTGACCCTGGGCTCTGATTACTCAGCATTTCTCAAACTCATCAAGCCCTTTCAAACAACGTCTACATGACTAATGCCTAGGTGGCTCAGTGGATAGAGCACTGAGCCTGAAGTCAGGAAGACCTGAGCTCAAATCCAGCCTCAGACACTTACTAGCTGTGTGACCCTGGATAATTCACTTAACCTCTGTTTGCCCTGATCCACCGAAGAAGGAAATGGCAAACCACTTCAGCATTTTTACTAAGGAAACCCCATAAAGGAGTCATGAAGAGTTGGACAAGATTGAACAACTGAACAATACAGTAGCATATGCCAGAAAGGAGCCTCTCATGAGATGCTAGGTAAGGAGCAGATTTGATCCTGACACCAGGCCTTTGTTTAGTCATCTAACAGGGGCTTTTTCCCAATGCAGTCATTAGGAGGGTCATACATGTAGAGCTTCAAGGAACATCTAAGCCCCCTTAATCCAATCTCCTTCATTTTAGAATTGAGCGAACTGAAGCCTGAAAGATTAAGCAACTGACCCAAAGAAAGTTAACCAGCAGCAAACTTGGGATTGAGGCAGCTAAGAAGATCTGAGTTCAGACACTTACCAGCTATGTGGCCCCGAGCAAGTCACTTCACCCTGTTTGCCTCAGTTTCCTCATTTGTAGAACGGCAAACCATTCCAGTATCTTGCCAGGAAAACCCCAAATGGGGTCACAAAGAGTCTGATAGGACTGAACCACAACAAATTAGGCATGTCCTACTAATTTGCATGAGATTAGTTTAGAGCTAGAAGGTACCTTAGAGGGCATTTTTTGCCCACTCTCATTTTACAGATGAGGAAACTGAGGCCAGAAAAGTTGAATGACTTGCCCAATATCACATAGACAGAAAATGCTAGGCAGGATTTGAACCCAAGTCCTTTGACTCTAAAGTCAGTGTTATTACAGAGACCACATTCCTCCCAGCCTATAAGAAAGAAAGAATGTGGTCCTAATTTTGTAGCTGAACAGCAAAGGAGCAAAAAATTCCAGGAGATGCTAGGATTGTCTAGGTTATTTGAGGCTAGCTGAGTCTAAGTCACTGGATTTCTCTGAACCTCAGCTTTCTCCTCTGTAAAATGGGGGTGAGAACAATTGTACTTGCTATCTCATGGGAAGGTTGGGAGGGAAAGGATGGATGAAGCTTTAAGGATCTATGTAAATGTGAGTTCTGAGGGCTTGTTATAGGAATGAATGTCCATTTGGGCCTAGCCTAGGAGCAGACTTTTATGAAGATAGTCAGAGCTTCCTTTTTTCTCTTTCCCCCACCAAGGTGATAGAATTCTAGGAAGGCAGGACCTGAGGGCCTGCATATTTTAGGAGCTTCAGAAACACTGTGCCCTAGTGGAGAGAATTTGACTTATTTCCACCAATGACCGAGGAAAGCAAAGGAGGGAACATTTGGATTACCTTACCCACTAGACCAGCAGGGAATTGTTTCAGGGAAGGGATGTCCAACCCTACTGTAGGGGAAACAGGAAGAAGCATCAGGGTTAGAGTGAAAATTGGGTTGGCCAAGTTCTGGCCATTCACCTTTCTGCAGCGGGACCACTGAACCTTCAGAGACCATGCTTTTGGGGACTTTACCCAGCTATTCCCCTGGGAACCATGAACAGATCAACACTCCCCTTCCCACCAGCAATGAAGAAAATGTACTACTCTATTCCTCTATGGTCCTACTTGCTACCTCAGTAGCTCCCCAAAACAAAACACTCCTCTCTGGCCACTACTTCCCTATACATACTGTCTGTCCTTATCAGATAGTCAGGTAGCAAGCATTTATTAAGTGCCTGCTGTGTGCCAGACACTGTGCTAAGTGCTAGGGGTGAAAATTCAAGCAAAAAGAAAGCCATTCCCTCCCCTCCAAGAGCTTACACTCAAATGGAGAAACAACACAGAAAAACTACAGGGAGCGATGAGGTCAGGAAGGTTCCTGTGTGAGGGTATGGTATTAAAGTCCCTAAAATCAGAAGTACAACTAGGGGAGGGAGGAGGGAACAAGCATTTATGAAAAGCCTACTATGTACCAGGAACTGTGCTAAGTGTTTTAAAAATATTATCTGATTTGATCCTCACAACCGCCCTGAGAGGTAGATACTACTATCATCCCTATATAATAATAATGTATTGATAATAATTGTATATTATGTTATTAATGGTACATTATATTTATTGTTATTATTATTACTAGTGAGGAAACTAAGGCAGACAGAGGTTAAGTAACTTGCCCAAGGGTCACACAGATTTGAACTCAAATCTTCCTGACTCTAGGGTCAGTGCTTTTCTGCATTTTGCCTCATTTTGTATCTCTAGTGCTTAGCGCAATGCCTGGCCCATAGTAGGCACTTAATAAATGTTGATTGATTGATTGGGGTCACCTAGCTGCTCAGAGGGGTGAAGCATGACTCCCCAAAATGGAGCCTCTGAAAGGAACTCAGCAATGGGACAAGAAAGCCCAGCATGGAGGAAGGATATTCCAGGGTGGGAAGGCCCCAAGTGTTGAAGGAATTTTCAGCGTGAGAAGGGAACTGAGTCATAGTGGTAAAGGCCTCTAGAACTAGAAGCACAGTCAAGAAGGGGATTGTAGACTCCTCGATTGTATCAATTGTGTACTTAAGTCTTAGCACTTAACCCAGGGCTTGGCACACAGTAGATCCTTAAGGAATATCTTTTTCTTCATTCATTTTCCTACAGTTGACAGAGCAGGGCAAAAGGTGTGCTATATGGGAAAGAGACTACACCATTCTTCCTACGTAGTATTCTAATCCAGGGTTTGTTTAGACGCCACTGCCTCAAAAACTCAGGGGAAACCCCTTTTGTTCAAAGCCTGCCCTCTGCAAAGGAGAGCTAGGACTCTGCACCTTCCCCTAGTGGAATCCCCAGATGCCTTTGATGATGAGTCCAAGGACCATGTCCTTCTACACAAAGCCTTCTCTGAGTGCTAGAACCCTCCCAGAAATTACCTTGTATTTACTTCCTGTAGTTTTCATATTTACTTATATGTGTTCATGTTGTTTCCCCCAAAAGAATGAGGTCAAAGACTTGTTTTTGTCTCTAGATCTCCAGCACAGAGATTGAAACATGGTAGGCCTTGATAAACAAGTACCGAATGAGTGAATGAATGAATGAACCAATGAACCAACGCCCTTCATGCCCATCCTGTTCCCCTTCCCAGATTAAGAGAGAAATTTTTAGACTCCCCATGTTAGTATCTAATGAAGAAAGCACAGGGATCGTAGTCAGAAAGACTCAGCTGTAAATCATAGTCCACAGAATCAGAACTAGAAAGGACCTTTGAAGTCAACTAGTCCAACCCCCTTATTTTGAAAATGAGGAAACTGAGGCCCAGAGATGTTAAGGGACTTAGCCAGAGTTGTACAAGTATTAGGTATCTGAGGGGAGCTTTAGTCTTCCGGATTCTAAGTTCATTACTCTACCCACTCACTACAACCATGCGTATTCAATCCAGCTCTATCTTTGACTGGGGGGGATGCCAATGAACCTTTCTGGGTCTCAGTTTTCCCATCTATGAAATGAAAATGACAATCCTTGCACATAACCTTTCTGGACCTCATTTCCTTATCTGTAAAATAGGTATTATAATAATACTTGTGACCTACCTCCCAAAGTATAAGGGAAACTCCTACAGACCATGGTAGATACTTTGAATAAGTAGGAATTGGATTGGGGAACAGGGAAAGAGAGGGTCTTGTCTTGAGCCAAGTGGCCCTTCATACTGAAAGATTTGCAAGAGAAGCCCAGCTTTGAAAGGGAGGGCAGGGCATGGGTGGTCAAGGGGCATGTGCCAGGTGGGAAAGACAGAAGTGGGGCTAGAGTCTAGAGACAGCAAGAGAGATACATCCTCCTTTTCTGAATCATGAGGAGTTCATTTCCATGCCTCCCTCTTCTTAGCAGAGAGGTGTAGAATTCAGTTCTATGTTGTCAAGACGTGGCCAGGGTGATCATTTGTTTTGCTAAACGGTAGCTGTACAGTGACTGGTCTTTGTGACAAAGTGAAAGGGTTCTATTGAGGGCAAGGAGAAGAGTCAGAGGAACATGACTGCCATGCAAATAAGAGAACACAAACAAATCTTAAAAAAAATTATTCCCTGCTTGCCCCTGGTGGGGGGAGGAGCTCCCCAGCCATACCCCTTCCCCAGGTTACATAGCTATTGTTGCCTTCTGCCTGTCACTTCACTTTTTGTTGAAATAACTCTGTAAGGGAAGTAGTAGAACTATTTGCCCCACTCTACAGATGAGGAAACTGAGGCTCAGACAGGTAAGCTGGTATGCCCAGTGAGTGGCAAAGCTGGCACTCCACCACAGGTCATCTGATGCCAAGTACAGTCTTCTTTCCACTCAGCTACTCTGTGTTGAGATGCTGAGATCGGAAACAGGAAGAGCTAAATGAGAGCAGAGTTTCTCATGGGGGGGGAGGGGCAGGAGGCACTACTTTTCTCTGAAATATGAAGACACTGAGGCTTTGGGTTTCCTCTGGTTCTTATGTCATCCTTTTGAGCAGATGTTGTCATGGGTCCTTACTGGTTTTCCAACCTTTGGTTTCAAGACTCTTTTTATCTTTTGACCTATCCAAACTTCAAATAGACGTAGAGTCATGGTGGCCAAGGGCAGTAAAAGGAATGCTGGTCTTGGCATCAGAGGACCCCAGTTCAAATCCTGTTTATGCCACTTGCTCCCTGGGGGAATCATAACCTCTTTTTTCTCATTGATAAAAAGAAGAGGTTGGAATTTGGAGACTTCTAAGACCCTGTCCAGTTCCAAATTGATGACTCAGTGATCACAGACAAACTGACTCAGTGGGGTCCTAACTATCGCATAAGACAGAATATGATGGGGGTCATTTGAGGGGCACAAAGCTGTCAAGAAGATGGGGTTGGGAGGACAGTTTCTTCATCTGTAAAATGAAGGAGTTGAGAGTTTTTCTGACTGCGAGATATCAAAGGAGGCAAAAGGTGGTTTTTGACCTTGAAGCATAGATAGAACTTCTACTGGAAGAGATGTGTCTATCTAGGAAAACGGAATGGGCCAGAACCAAAATAAATACACTCCAATTCAAAAATATGCAATTTCATTTTGGGCAGCTAGGTGGTGCCCAAATAGTGAATAGAGTACCAGGCCTGGAGTCAGGAAGACCTGAGTTCAAATGCAACCTCAGATGCTGACTAGTTGTGTGACCCTGGGTAAGTCACTTCACCCTCTTTGCCTCAGTTTCCTCATCTGTCAAATGAACTGGAGAAGGAAATGGAAAACCGCTTCAGTATCTTTGCCAAGAAAACCCCAACTGGGGTCAAGAAGAGTCAAACATGACTGAACAACAATTTAATTTCATTCATGTGGTTATTTTGTCTGTCAGTGCAGATTCAATACTTTTCAGTGGAGTAGACAGTCTTTGAGAGTTGATATTGCCAAAAAAAAAATTCATCGCCCTGGGGACAACCTAGTAACAAGTCTCTCCAAATTAATCTAAGTCAATTTTTGGTCCTCAAATAACGTATATGATACATATGGCCAAATGGCTTGTCTAAATGTATAGATATGGCTCTCGGATGGCATAAGTAGGTATCTCAAGCAGCTGGCTCACTCCTTTCTAAGTCAGATTGTGATTTTTGAATCAAGGGAAGCAAGAAAAAAAGGAGAGCAGGAGAAAACCTGTGGCTGTGAGTTTGCTCCTTCTTTCATATACCTCCAAAAAGAGTATCAGCATGAATATACTGGTAAATGTTTAACAACCAGCTCCCCAGAATGCATGACATACTTTAAAATTTAATATGCCTTATTAGAATTTTCTCCATCACTTTCATAAGTCTGGACAGTTGACAGAACAACAGATCAAGTCCTGATTTGTGGTGCTGACCGGTTTCCAGAGAGCTATTGCTCCCACTGAAAATTTAATAATTGCCTCTCCTGAGCCTGTGCAAACTTGCTCCAATGCACTACTGAGTATCACGCTAGAATGGTATTTATCTGCCCCATCAAATATCGGTGGTCTGGGGGATCAGCCTGCTTCAGAAGATAGCTGTTGAAGCTATCTGCAGGTCTTTCTTAAGGGGAAGGATAGGCCTTGGCTTACACTCACGAGCTTAGCTATTTCTGACCAGAAGCTGTTTACACAGAAAAAAAAATCCTCAATAGTGGATAGCAATTTAACCCACTTATTTAGATAAACAGAAATCAGGGAAATTAAAGACTAGAATATTTCAGCTTAGTAGGACCCACCAGAACTTCACTTCCATTCAATATTGAATTCAATTAAGTTCCATAGTCATTAATTAAGAACTTGCTATGTACGAAGTACTAGGGATTCAACATGAAAAATGGTGAAGATCCTGCCATTAAAACTTCCATTCTTCTGCAGATATATGATGCATCTGATAAGTATGAGATGGGTTGAGGAAAGGAAAAAATGAGCAAGGTATATGGAGGGCAGAGAAATAAGAAAATACTTTATTGCCTTTGAGAATCCATGTTTCTGCCCACACCCACCCCATACCCCCCACCACAATGAGACATCATAAGAGGGCATCAGTGGAGGAAGAGGTCATGGTCAGATGCCATGATAGACAGCATAAAGGGAACGTGGGGGTAAACAGCAACTACAGAGGTAAAGGAAGAGACATCCACAGAAATACTCAGTCTAAGGGCCCTGTTGGAGAATCGATTTTCTCTCAGGCAGCTTTAAAATGAAATTTTTAAAAATCACTTCAAACAAACAAAATCGTTTCTTCTAATTCAATCTATTGCCAAATCTCATAACTTCCACAATCACTCTTGCATTTGACCTTCTCTCTACTTGCTCCAAGGCCACCACCTGCATTCAGTTTCTCTTCTCATCTGGCCTGAACCATTGAAATAGCCTGATAATGATATAATATAATAATAACTGATCTCCTTACTTCCAGTCTCGCCTGCTCAATCATCCATCCTCCAGCTGTTCAGATAATCCTCCTAAAGCACAAGTCAGACATATTATTGATTCCTTGTGCTCAGCAGATGAGATTTAAACTCCTCGGCTTGGCATTTAAAACTGCTCATGGTCTGGTTCCAGCCTGTCTTTCAAACCTTACACCACTCACCTTTACACACTCTGACTTCCTTTTAATCTGAACTCCTTGGTATTTTTGAACTCAGTGTCTCATCTCCCACCTCCCGGCCTTTGCACTGGCAGTTCTCTGTCCCTTTGATGTACTTTCTCTTCACTTATGCCTCTTAGAAACATTTAATTCTTTAGGTCCCGCAGGTACCACTGTCTTGGGAGATGATTTTCCTTATTCCCCTTCAGTGAGTTTACTCTTCCCCCTCAAATGATTGTGTCTGTGTTTATCTGTTAACATGTTGTATTCCCCACCAAGTAGAATGTGTACTCCTTGAACAAGGGACAGTTTTCCACTTCATCTTTGTATGTCCTGAACATAGTAGGAGATTAATAAATGCAGGCTATGTTGAACTGAATTTGTCAAGCTCCCAGAATGTTAGAAACAGATTGAGCTTTCTCAAGAACATGTGTGTGTGTGAGTGTGAGAGTGTGTATGTAGGAGTGTGTGTGTGTGTGTGTGTATAAGTGTGTGTGTGTGTGTGTGTGTGTGTGTGTGTGTGTGTGTATTGGGGGAAAGGGATATGAGTCATTTAATCTCAACAACCTCTACCTTTAGAAGGCAGCATAATGACTCTGGCTTTGCATTTCCTCTGTTTTATGGATAATAAATCTTAAGACACTGCAATGGAATTTGTAGCATTAGGTTTTCTCTGCCAAAAATACCCAGAAAGCTGTGACTCACCCTGTTTGGATCTGAGCCAACAAAGCCTTTGACTGAGACTGGTAACATGGTAGCATCCCTTGAGAGAAGTTACTTCATGGAGCAGGACAACAAAAATGTTGTCATATTTGCTAACTGGAAAGGCAGCACAGGGAGGTGGAAAGAACCACCAGGCTGCAAGAGGAGAGATCTCCATCCTCCCCAGCCTCTGTTGCTGACTCACTGTGTGACCTCAGACAATTACTGACTGAGAGCTAGAAAGAGGTGTGTGTGCAGGGAGGGGGGACCTTGGACTTCACCGACACCCTCATTCTACAGATGAGGAGACTGTCACCACCCCGACGCAATAAACTCCAGTGGCTCTCTATTACCTCTAGGATCAAAAAAATTTCTCTCTTTTTGGCATTTCAAGCCCTTCCCCACCCAGCCCCTTCCTATCTTTTCAGCCTTTTTATTTCTCACTCCCTTCCACACACTCTGCCATCCAGTGATACTAACCTATTTGCTGGTTCTCCAACATAACACTCCATCAGCTTTTCACTGGCTGCCTCCTATACCTAGAATTCTCTCCCTCCTCATCTCCTCCTCCTTCGAGACTCAGTTCAAATCTCACCTTCTTCCAGAGATCTTTCCTGGGACCTCTCTTCCAACTGCCCCCACTCCTTCTCTCTGAAATTACCTTCCATTAACCCTAGATCCAGGGTGCCCCAAAAGTCTTAATGTGGTTTTAAGCTTTAATAGTTTAACCCAGGGGTGGGGAGCCTGTGGCCTCGAGGCCGCATGTGGCCCTCTAGGTCCTCAAGTGTGGCCCTCTGACTGAATTCATTTGGAAAAGAGTGATGGATTTGCAGTTAGAGGACCTGGACATCAAACATTTGTAACCTTGTCCCTTAATCCCTCTGGGCCTCAGTTTCCTCATTTGTAAAATGAAAGGGCTGCACTAAATGATACCTTTGGTCTCTTCCAGCTGTAAGTCTGTGCTTCAATGATTCCTTTGTCAAATTTTATTTTTATTAGGACTCTAACAGCCTGTTCAAACGTGAATACTTCAATGCCTAAACGCAGTGCAGCAAGGGCCAACACCCAGCTCTCCTGACTCCTGAGCCTAGGTTCAGAGGGAGGCTTTTTAATAGAAGTATAATTAATGTGTGGAGTTTGGTCTGTGTAGCCTACCAGGGGCTTTGAGATGCGGCTGAGCTCACGAAGGAATGTGGGTGATGTTGCTGGCTCCGTGGGTGATGTTGCTGGCTCCGGCTCCTCTCCCTTGTGGCTCAGGATATGCCTCAGCAGGTCGAGGGGAACCACTTAGCCGGCAAGCTGGTGCCTGCTGGCTGCGGGCTGTTGCATAGCTCTTGAACTTCCTACCCTTGAAGCGGAGTCAGGAGTGTGGAGTGGGAGGAGGAGGTTCACTGCCAGGGACAGCAAGATCCTGCAGGGACTGGAGGAATTCCCTGGTGCTCGGTCTCCTTTGTGCATCTATAAAAACTCATGGGGTACACAGTAGCCAGGTGCCTAGATCTGGCCCAGGGTTCCTAGCCTTGCTCACTGTGGGCACTCACTTTTTACTGGGGTTAACTAGACCCCACTCAGCAGAACTAAGAGTTCCTCAGCCCACTAGCTTTTCTATCTGACCATCCATGGGTCCAGGTGGGAACCTCGAGTCTGTAAAGGAAGGTACTTAGTATCTGGGTGACTCTGGCCAAATCATTTAATGTCTCTGGACTCATTGTCCTTATTTGCAAGGTTGGACAGGGGTCTGGTTCTATGAACTAGAAATGGAAAGGTGGGGCAGCTAGGTGGCGCAGTGGATAGAGCACTGGCCCTGGAGTCAGGAGAACCTGAGTTCAAATCCATCCTCAGACCAACCACTTGACACTTTCTAGCTGTGTGACCCTGGGCAAGTCACTTAACCCCAACTGCCTAGAAAAAAGAAAAAAAAGAAATGAAAAGATGCCTCTAAATCATGGAATCGTAGATTCAGGATTGGAAGGAATCTTACAATGTATTTAGGTTAGAGATTCTTAACCTAGGATCTGTGAACTGTAGATTTTTATGTTTATATACTTTTTTTAATAAGTTTTTACTGATGCATTTTTCTAATATCACCATAGTTTCTTTCAGTATTCTTCTCCCTGTTCCTCTCAAAGAGCCACAAATAGATTTTTAAGACAAAAAGAAAAAAAATCATTATAACATATGAATACATTGAAAAGTCTTAAAACATGTGCAGTGTACAAGATTTGTAAACCTCACACCATTTGGAGGAGTGAGCTGGGGTGTCTTTTCATGTGTCTTCTTTCTTTCGAGTCATTTTTGTCTTTTATCATTTTGTAACATTTATTTTTTATTTGTGTGTGTTCTTTTATTCATACTGTTTTAGTCATTGTGTATAGTGTTTTCTTAACTCTGCTTACTTCCCTCTGAATTAGCTCCTTTAATCTTTTCAGGCTTCTCTGTATTTATTGAGTTTGTGATTTCTTAAAGCACAGGAATTTTTCATTACACACGTGTATCACAATTTGTTTAGCTACTCCCTACAGAATATACTTTGTTTCTAGTTCTTTTCTCTCAAAAAGTGCAATTATAGGAGCAGTTAGGTGGTACAGCAGATAGCGCACCAGCTCTGGATCAGAAAGATCTGAGTTCAAATCTAACCTCAGACACCTGACACTTACTAGCTGTGTGACTCTGGGCAAGTCACTTGCTCCCAATTGCCTCCCCCCCAAAAAGCGGTACTATAAATATGTTGGTGTATATGGAGACTTCTTTCTTATCAGTAATATCCTTGAGATATAAGCTAAGGAATGTAGTCTCTGGATCAAAGAGTATGGACACCTTGGATTCTTTATTTGCATAATTCCAAATTGCTTTCCAAAATGGCTGTACCAGTTCACATCTCCATCAACAATGGACTAAAGTTCCTACCTTCCCCAAACTCCTCTGACATTGACTATTTCCAGCTTTTGTCGTCTTTTCTAATTTTCAGGGTGTAAAGTAAAAATATCAGGGTTGTTTTGATTTGTATTTCTCTTACTATTATTATATTGTATATAAAAATATTATTAGTGATTTAGAGCATTCTTTCATGTGGTCGTTAATAATTTGCAATTGTTTTGAGAACTGTTTACCCATATCCTTTAACCACTTATCTACTGGGGACAGCTTTTGGTTTTATAAACATAGATCTTTGTATATGTGTTTGTGTGTGAGTTTATATATAATTCTCACACATACACATGTGTGTATATGATACCTAACCTTCATCAGAGAAATTATAATTATATTTCTTTTTTTAAAAAATTTTATTTTTTAATATAAATTTATTTATTTTTAGTTCTCAACATTCACTTCCACAAGTTTTTGAGTTCCAAATTTTCACCCCATCTCACCCCTCCCCCCACCCCAAGATGGCATGCATTCTGAATATCCCTTCCCCTAGTCTGTCCTCTCTTCTATCTCTCCCCCCTTCTCTTATCCCCTTCCCCTTCTATTTTGCTGTAGGGCAGGATAGTATAATTATATTTCAGTAGAATTTATTTCCTTTGTGATCCTATATGTTTTATTTTAGACAGTTAAAAACACTCTTCTGAGAAGGGGCCCACAGGATTCCACAGACCATCAAAGGAATCCATGACATACAAAAAGGTTAAGAACTTCTGATTCCTCAACCTCCTCTTTTTACAGATTAAAGAAACAGACCCAGAGACGTTAAGTGACTTGCCTATAGTTACATAGCTTTATCAACAGCATGGCTGGGTTTTGAGCCCAGTTACTCTGATACAGCTGGGCAGCTAGATGGTACCATGGTGGATAGAGTGGTATCTGAAGTAAGGGAGATTCAACTTCATGAGTTCAGATCTCATGACACAGACACAGATACTTCCTAGCCGTGTGACCTTGGACAAGTCACTTCACCCTGTTTGCCTTAGCTTCCTCACCTACCAAATGAGCTGAAGAAGGAAATGGCAAACCACCCTGATGTCTTTGCAAAGAAAACCCCAAATGGGGTCACATAGAGTCAGACATGACTGAAAAATGACAACAACAGCAACTCTGATGCTAAGCCTAATATTCTTTTTACTACTCCACACTATGGTTGCTATTCTCTTGTCTCTGTTCTATCGCTTTCTCCCTTGGCCCTGCATCTTCATTTTTCTCTCTTCCCTTTCTTTCTAAGGACTAGCCTCAGAGCTGCTCCTCTCACCCCGGGTTTGCAGCCCCAGAGAATGACAACTCCCTTACTTCTAGTTGTCTCCCCCACATCCACCTCTTAACCATCTTTGGTGTTAGTCTCCCAACACCTCGGGATGTTGGTCTTTGGATCAAGGCAGGAGGATTTTAGAAACAAAATACTAACACTCAGGCACCATAAACAATAGTTTAAGACTATATTTTCTTCCAGAATTCAGCTCCATTCTTCACTCCCATAGCCAGAGTGGATCTGGAGACTGATCTAAAATTACAGCTAATCTCCAATTCTGAGAATCGGGTAACGTTAAGGCTGAAAGACACGGTAGATACTATATCATTTTTCTTTGTCATTATTTATCTCCCCACCTTCTCCGCCATCTCCAGACAGTTTGATCTCCCTAAATCAGTTTGGCTTCAGTTAATATTAAACCAAGTTTGCATTTCCTGTGCAAATATCAACTAGCTGTGAGGGTAGTGGTCCCAAACAGGTGAGGCTGTCATTGTTAGGAAGAACTGGCTAGGAGGGGCTCTCCTGGCATTACACAGGGAGAGAACTGAAGTCAGTCCTCAGTGCATCTCCAGTCATCCTGATCTATACCTGGCCACTGGACCCAAATGGCTCTGGAGGAGATAGTGAGGCTGGTGACCTCACACAGCTCTCCCTCACTTAAATCCAATTCACTTGCAAGTTATGGCATCACCTTCCTGATGTCCTGGTCTTCTTTGAGAACAAAGGACCACCACCACCACCACCACCAACAGCATCCTCCATTAGATTATAAGCTCTTTGAGGGCAGGGACTGTCTTTTGCCTCTTTTTGTATTCCCAGCACTTAGCACAAAGTCTGACACATAGTAGGTGCTTAATAAATGTTGATTTATTGATCGATTAAGGTGTCAATGAAACCCCATTCTCTCAAGGGCTGAGGTAGTATACTTAAGAAGCCAAGAATTGCAATGAGCTCTCCATTATTGGGAGTGGCTAGATCCTTTTCTAAAGTCCTGGCTCACAGGTGACCCCTAAGAGGTAAAGCTAACTGGCAGGGGCAGAAAGTATTCCAGTCTCAGAGATCAGAAGGAAACAGGATTGGGGTTGGAAGGAGACCAAGGAAAACCCCCTTCCTCAGGGTCTTCTTTCAAGTCAGCATGTAGCTGGGTACATTTTGTTTTTTTTAGCTGGGTACATTTTGAGGGCAAGGAAGGCTTATATAGGGGAATGAGGCTAACCGTGCCAGAAAGCAAAACTGGCCACTGGTAGCTAGGTTAATGGCTCCAGAGGAGTCAGTACAGTAATAATAACTTGTATTTCTGTAATACTTTACAGTTTACAAAGTTCTTTCCTCTCAATACCCCTGTGAGGTAAGTAGGGTATATATTATCATGCCCATTTTAGAGGTGAGAAAATGACTTATTCAAGGCCTGAATTGCTAGTAAGCCATGATGGTCTGGAGAATATTTAACAACCGGCTTTCTGAGGAGAAAAAAGAAACACAACTATCTACTCATTACACACTTTTAAGTTTAATCTGCATTAACATTTTCTCCCCCACTTTCTTAAGTCTAGACAATTGACAAAAGCAATAAATCAAGCCTGATTCACAGCACCTGGGATTTCCAAGATGTTGAGTATTCACGCAGAAAATTTAATAATTGGTTTGAGCTGGTTTCAGGTCATAAAAACAGAAGCCTCTCCCCAAGTCCAACACCCTTGCTATTATGCCACTAATAAGTGACACCTTTGACCCGACTCTAACCATTCCTGTCCCAAAAGAATCCCATCAACATTTGACCCTAAATTTGAAGTAGCTAAGTGGTGGAGTGCTGGGCCTTGATTCAGGAAAATCTGAGTTCAGATTTTGTCTTAGCTAATTTCTAGCTGTGTGGCTGTAGGCAAGTCATTTAACTTCTGTTTGCCTCAGTTTCCTCATCTGTAAAATGGGGGATAATCATGGCACCTACCTCCCTGGCTTATTGTATCAAGTGAGTTGAAATGTGTAAAGAGCTTCATAAACATCAAAGCACTATTATACAAATGCTAGCTATTATTACAAAATGCTCTATGGCCACATTCTTAGTGACTGGATCAAACAACCTTCCCTAGCTCTATAGGAGCTGACAGTTCTGTTCTAAGATGAACTTATATCTAATTTGAGGGAGGTAGGGGGCGCCATAGTGCATAATATGCTGACCTGGAGTCGGGAAGACCCATCTTCCAAAATTCAAATCTGGCCTGAGACACTTACTAGCTGTGTGACCCTGGGTAAGTCACTTAACTCTCTTTGCTTCAGTTTCCTCATCTGTAAAATGAGTTGGAGAAAGAAATGGCAAATCACTCCAGTATCTCTGCCAAGAAAACCCCAAACAGGATCACAAAAAGTCGAACACCACTGAGAGGACTAAACAACTTACAGGTGTTACAAGGGATGAATGCCTTAATTTATCATGACTTAATGGATAGAGAGGAGTTCATTCTTTCTCTGACACACATTATCGGGAAGACCCTGGATAGGTAATTAACCTCTCAGAGCCCCAGGCAACCATCTAAAGCTATAAGTTGCAGAGAAAAGGACTGACCTGCATTAACAGAGGGAGTCCCTTATCTGGGGGATCCATGTACTGAGAAAAGCACAGGAGAGGTCCCTATTCTCTCAGTCCATTTGCCCTCGTTACTAGCAAAGCCTCACTTCACAGACTCTTAACTGAGTTTATGTCCTAGACACCTTGGGCAGTCTATGGACCCCTTCTCAGGATCATGATTTTAAATGCATAAAATAAAATACACAGGATTACAAAGGAAACCAAATACGAAAGTTGTTGTTCAGTCATGTTTGACTCTCCTTGACCCCATTTGGAGTTTTCTTAGCAGATACTGGAGTGGTTTGCCATTTCCTTCTCCAGCTCATTTTACAGATGAGGAAACTGAAGTAGACAGGATTAAGTAACTTGCCCAGGGTCACACAACTAGTAAGTGTCTGAGGCTGGATTTGAACTCAGGTCCTGCTGACTCTAGGCCCAGCACTTTATCCACTATGGTGCCACCTAGTTATCTATATTGATATACATTTATCGAAATATTTTTAAAAACAAGCTCATGGACCTCAGTTTAAGAATCTGTATATTTCTTTGAAAATGTATCCTGTGCATTGGATTTACCCAGGAGAATTGCATTCAGATCCCAGTCCTAGCACTTCTAGACCTGTAAACTTCGGCAAATCACTCACCACTGAGAACCTCAGTATCCTAATTTATAAAATGTGACAATAAGCCTTTCACTTACCTATTTTTATGCAGGGTTTATTAGACCACTCCCAGAATTCTCTCTGGCTATCCCCCATGCCTGGAATGCTTTCCTTGTTCTGCTCAGACTACTGCCACCCCAGGCTTTAAGTCCCAACTAAATGCCCACCTTCTACAAAAAGCCTTCCCCAACCCCTCTTATTTTCAGTGTTTTCTCTTTTTAACTTATTTCCTATATATTCTGCATATAGCTTCTTTGACTGTGTTTGTTGGTACAGTTTCCTTCATTAGACTGTAAGCTTCTTGAGGGCAGGGGCTGTCTTTTGCCTCCTTTTGCATCTTTAGTGCTTAGTACAATACCTGGCACACAGTAAGCACTTAATAAATGTGTACTGAGTGAATGAAAAGGCAGCTCAAATGAGAAAATGTGTATCAACTGCTGCATAAATAAATAGCAGCTATTAGCCAAATCATGATTTATTTGTAGTGATTATATTTATAACTGACTTTCACAGAAAACAAAGAAAAGACAGACAGATGCACATTCAAGAAAAGCAAAAGTCTTGTGTTTAGAAGAAATCAGATGTCCAAGCAGGAGCCAGAAGTGGGGCTGGCGGCAGTGACCAAATGGCATAGCTCAGTTTCTCAGGGGTGAAGGGAAAGATGGTGGGGGCCAGTAGTAGAGAAAGAGTAAAGCAGAAAAGGTGCCCCACTCAACCGCAGCCCAGGTAGGACCCAAACCCCATCCAAGAGCAACTCTTGGTCTCTGGCCTTATCACCCCTGCTGTCAGGAACACTTAGCTCCTATAGCCGCCTAGTGTGTGCCAATAGTGGGGTCAGGGCATTCGGAGTGAATGGGTGAAAGGGGAGTTGTGTGGGTTGGCTTCTGGGGAAATCACTGCTGCATCTGTCTGGTGTCGAGTTCAGAAATTCTTCAGCAGAAATGGTTACTTATCACCCCTGGTATCACCCTCCTTTGTGTGGTTGGCATCATTGGGCTGGCGGGTTCTCAGAGACCATGGGCTGGAGCCACTCACAGGCTATGGTGGAAATCCCAGGGGATTCCAGATTGAGCCCTGAGTGGGTGGCTTGTAGGCAGCTGGTGGCCCCACTTCACCTCTACTCCCTGTGTCTATCATGGTGTCTCAGATACTTCTAGATACTCTTATGTGCTTCCTCTCCCAACCATCCCCAACAATAACCCCTCCCCACACCCTAATTGCCCCATCTCTCAAAGCCACAACTACCCAAAGGAAATATTTATTAACCAAGAAATCAAAGGGGTCATATCTGGAGAATAAAATTAAGGGATGAGAGAGGATGATACTCGGAGAAGAAAAGGAGAGGTAGAATGGGGTAAATTATCTCACAAAAAAAAAAAGACAGAAAAGAAAAGTCTCTCACAGTGGAGGGGAAACAGGGAAAGGTGAGAGGGAATGAGGGAATCTTATTCTCATAGGATTTGGCTTAAGGAGAGAACAACATACACATTCAATTGGGTATGCGAATCTGTCTTACCCTACAGGAAAATAGGGGGAGAAGGGGACCAGAGAGCAGGGGGATGATAGAGAGGAGGGCAGATTGGGAAAGTAAATACTTCTGAGGAGGGACAGGGTCAAAAGAAAGAATAGAATAAATGGGAGGGCAGGATAGGATGAAGGGAAATAGAGTTAGTTTTTCACAACATGTCTGTTATGGAAGTGTTTTGTATAACTGCACATGTATAACCTATATTGAGTTGCTTGCCTTTTCAATGAGGGTGGGTGGGGAGGGAGGAAGGGAGAAAATTTGGAACCCAAAGTTTTAAAAACACATGTTTTAAAAAAAGTTTTCACATGCAACTGGGAAATAAGAAATACAGGAAATGGGGTACAGAAGTCTATCCTGCTCTACAGGAAAATAGAAGGAGGATAAGAAGAGGGAGGGGGGGAGAGATAGAAGAGAAGGCAGACCAGGGGAAGGGGTATTCAGAATGCATGCCATCTTGGGGGGGGGCGGGGTGAGAAATTTGGAACTCAAAAACTTGTGGAAGTGAATATTGAAAACTAAAAATAAATAAATTTATATTAAAAAAAAGAAAAAAATAAAAATATTAACCAAGAAGTCTAATCTTACAGGGCTCCTCAAAAATAATGGGATTGATAGGTATCATTAGTCCCTTCCCCTAAACCATCCTGGAGTTTCATCTACTTCTAACGCAGGCTTAGAGACATGGATTTCATCCAAATGGGGTTGCCCAGGATGATTTCTCCAGAAGGCAACAGCCCTAGACTCACTAATTGGGCTCCCACTCTCAACTTCCAGCTCCCGAATCCCATCTCTTCCAGGAAATTTTCCAGGTTAAGCCCACCCTCAACAGCAGGATGGAGTAGAAAGGGCCCTGAATTTGGACCTGGGTTTGAAGCCTGATTCTGCCACTTATTGTTTGTGTGACCTTGGACAAGTCACATAACTGCTTTGGCCTTCTGGTTTCTTCACATTCTGAAGGCTATGATTTAAAAGGCTACCTGGTCTCTGGAAGACAGTGCTGATTTGGAGTCGGGCAGGCTGGAGTTCTCGCCCTGTTTCCTATCACTTACTTGGCAGTATGACTGTGGGCAAGCCACTGAATCACAGATTTTAGAGTTGAAGGTCCCTTAAAGACATCTAGTCCCCACTATAACATCCTTGGCAAGTGGTTCCCTGGTCTCTGCTTGAAGACCACCTAGGAGGTCCATTGGACTGACGAATTAGGATTGGAAAGGAACCTGGAGACCAGCAAACCCAATCCAATTCATTTTACAGTTGAAGAAACTGAGGCAGGTAGCGTTTAGGGGAATTGCCCATGGCTACACAGCAAGTAAGAATCTGAAGCAGGGATTTGAACCCAGGTCTTCCCAACTGTAAGTTCATTCCCCTGTTCACACAACTATGCTGCATCTACCTCTTAGCTATAGAGGCAACCACATGGCACAGAGGATAGAGTGCTGGGCCTGGAGCCAAAAAGATCTGAGCTCAAATCCAGCCTCACATATGAACTGTGTGGCCGTGAGCAAGCCACTTAAGCTCTATCTGCCTCAGTTTCCTCAACTGTAAAATGGAGGTGATAATAATAACACCTACTTCAGGGTTGTCATTCAGTTGTTTCAATTGTATCCAACTCTTCATGACCCTGTTTGGGGTTTTCTTAGAGTGGTTTGCCAGTTCCTTTTCTAGCTCATTTTACAGATGAGGAAACTGAGGCAAACAGGGTCATATAGCTAGTAAGTATCTGAGGCCAGCTGTTGCTGTTGTTTGCCCTTCATTCTCAAAGAGGACCAATGACATCAGGAAGGTGGCATCTTGACTTGCAAGTGAATCGGATTTGAGTGAAGCAGGATTGTGCAAAGTCACTAGCCTCACTTCCTCGTCTGCAGCCATCTGAATCCAAGATACAGAGCAAGACAGCTGGAGATGGCCCCAGATGATCTGAGGTCATATTTGAACCCAGGAAAGCTCCAGGCTGGGCTCTCTATCCACTGCAGCGCCACCTAGAAGCCCCCCAGGTTGTCATGAGGACCAAATGAGGTAACATTTGTAAAGGCTTCCTTCCTTGCTAAAGCAATCCATTTCACTTTGGGACAGCTCAATCGTTAGGAAGTTGTGAGGGTTTCCCCCCTGACATCGAACATATAGCTGTTTCTTCTCAATTTCCACCCCTCTTCTGGCTCTGCCCTCTGGGTTCCCTTGTGACTCCCTTCTCTGTCATCATGCTCCCCTCCCCACTCCTCATCTTAGGCTTTCCTTCTCCAGGCTAATCATCCCCAGTTCTTCATCTCATCCTCTTTTGTCCCAGATTCCAGCCCCTTCACTGTCCTGATTACTCTCCGCTGGATGCTCTCCAGGTCATCATTGCAGGTCTTCCTTAAACAGTGTCCCTCCCCATCCCAGAACGGAGTATCGTACTCCAGGGGTGCTTTGACCAGGGCAGAGTACAGGGGGCTTCCCTATTCTCGGAAGCCATGCCTCTCTTAATGCAGTCAAAAATGGCGGTCTGACTGCCACGAAACACTGTTGACTAATACTGAGTTTGCTGTCCACTAAAAGCACCAAATCATTTTCGCTTAACCTCTGAAATTCAGTTTACTCCTCTGTAATATGGGAATAATAATATTAATGGTACCTACCTCCCAGGGGTGTTGAGAAGATGAAATGAGACAAGGTGTCTAAAGTTCTTTGCCAACCTTAAAGTACTAATGGGGCAGCTGGGTGGTGCAGAGGATAGAGCACTGGGTCTGGAGTTAGGGAAGACTCATCTTTGTGAGTTCAAATCTGGCTTCAGACTCTTACTAGCAAGTCACTTAAGCCTATTTGTCTCAGTTTCCTCATCCAGAAAATGAGCTGGAGAGGGAAAGACAGACCACTCCAGTATCTTAGATGGGGTCACCAGGAGTCAGACACAACTGAAAAAAGACTGAACAGAAAAGGGCTAATGGTGATGGTGATGAGGAAGATAAATCAATCAATTAACATTTGTGAATGGAGATCTGAACTTGGAGTCAGGAAGAAGGGTTCAAATCCTGCTTCAGACACTTATTAGTCTGTGTGCCACTGGCTGGGTCACTTAACCTCTGTCTGCCTCAGTTTCCTCAGCTGTAAAATGGGGCTAACAATAGCACCTACTTCCTAAGGTTATTGTGGGGATCAAATGAGGTAATATTTGTGAAGGGCTTTGCAAATCTTAAAGCACTGTGTAAGAGCTAGCTATTATTATTATTATTATTATTATTATTATTATTATTATTATTATTAATTAACAATAGACACTTACTAAACACCAAGCACTTGCTAGGTGCTGGGGATGCAAGTACGATAGTTGAAAAGATTCCCTCTTTCAAAGAACTGGGAGACAATGAATACAAAGATGCAGAGACCATTTAGAAAAGAATAAATGAAAAAACCTCGGCTTAGGACTGTCTCCATCTCCAAGCTCTGCACACTTTCAATCTCTCCCAGCGCCTCTCCTGCCTTGTTCCTCAGATTTCAAGTTCAAGGGCAGAACATCCATTCCCCGCACCCTGCAGGGCTCTGTACCCATTGAGTACTGGCTGGACCCTTCGAGGCTCAGATTTCAGGTTAGGGCTTGAGTCTCCTGCAGCATTTATTGGAGCCTGTATCCAGCGTCTGGCCTGGGCTCTGGCCATGCTCTGGCCATCCCCTCCCCCTGCAGCAGCTGGTGGGCAGGGCAAGAGAGTTCAGTTTCCGGCTGGCACCAGCCCCACCCCCACCGACTAAAGCCAGCCTGATACATGTAGGCAAGGGCATATTAGTCTGGAATAGAAGCCAGGAAGGGCGGAGCCTCACCTGGGGCCCTCTTACACCTGAGACAAGCCTACAGTGGACGGTTGTGATCTAGACACAGCTGCTGGAGGAGATCGAGGAGGTGGTGGCAGGGGTGTTCTGTGGAGCAGACAGCCTAGGAGGTAATATATTTAAATCGTTTGGTGTGAGGGAGCAGGGCGAAGGGTCGAGATGGAGAGGAAGGGTAACCTGGGCATCCTATCTCCCTCCTCCATCCAGAGAGTTCTCAGAAGCCTGAAGTAGCTAGCCCATATGGGAGTCCAGGATTTAGAGCTAGAAGGAACAGTGGAAATTTTCTGGCCCAAGTCTCTCACTTTACAGATGAGTAAACTGAGGCCCAGGAAAAAGGCTCATCAACTTAGTGCTGGGACCATAGAGATATAATCCCTTCACTTTACAGAGGAAAGAATGGAGGCCCAGAGAGAGAAAAAAGGTATCCTATGCCTCGTCCCACAGATAGTGTGTCTGAGTCAGGATTTGAATCAAAGGCTTCTGATCCTAACTCCCTTTCTCTGTCTGTCTGCTGTACCACCTTGCTAAAGTAGGCAGCTCATAGCCAGGCCAGGATCTAACCTGTGGCTCTGAATGGAACACTTTCGAACCACTGCCCTCAACCTGTTTTAAGTAGCAAGGGGAGCCCTGATGTTACCCAAGGTGCTTCAGGGAAGACAGAAACAAATGAAGCTTTATTTCCCGTCCCTTGATCTCGATTCAGCATGGAGTGTTTGGAAGGGCCCTTTCTCTCAGTGTCTGGGTTGTCCCAGCCAGTCAACTGTAGCAGCCCTGGTAGGCTAAGGGAAAGGCAGGTGGAATACATGAGTTTCCCAAATGTGCGGCTCAGGAGTGCAAACTGCTGTAAAGCGTCTAGCTGACAGTATCAGAGGAGAGAATTCATTTTTCCTGTTAGAGCAGTTTAGTCTGGAGAAATCCCCCTAAGGCAGTGCCCTAAACTGGCTTGGCTTCTCCAGGAGAAGGAACTTAACTCCGATGAAGCCTCATGTAGTGGAGAGGGCTGGACTGGTAATTTGAATTCGTTGGTCTCAGTTTCTTCATCTGTAAAATGGGAATGATGCACTTGCTCTTAGCCTGGAGAGCCAGAGCAGTAAAACCTGTAGACCTCAGAGGAATAGGGCCTAGAAATGGCATGTGCAAACTAATAAGGGATTGTAGATATGAAAGTGGCTGTTTTCATTTTAATGGGACCAAGCAGGGAAAAACAGTGCAGAATCGCCACCTTCCTAGAAAGCCCTGCTCTCGTGTGGCAATGAGCCTCGGCTCCCCATTGCTTTCCTTCAGATCTTTTCCTTTGCTGATTGGGAAGATAGACTAAGAGCCTTTGGGAGTCACTCCCAGGGAACCGGTTTGTTCAGGCCTGTTTGGCTGGGTTTGTTTATATAGGGAGCAAGAGGTTGCCTCAGACAAACAGACTGCTGGTAACCAGTAACCAGCGTTTCAGTCTCTAGACTTCAGGGGCTGCTTTAGGGCAGCTTGAGGGACCCTTGTAGGGGAAGTCTAAAGCTTTCCTAGCTTCGGTGTTCCTCATTGAAAATCACACCAAAGGTGCAAGGGAGTAGGTAGGAAAGAGGTCTGCAGAGTATGGAGACTCCATGGCTCTGCCAGCTCTAAGGTGTGGGCATTACAGTATTATGGGAAACATTCTGGATTTAGTTGGAACCAGAGGGCTTGGGTTCTAATCCTGGTCAAGTCAACAAGCGGTCATTTTTTTATGAGTTATTTATTTATTTATTCGCTTATTTATTTATTTAGTTATCTATCTATCTATCTATTTATTTATTTATTTTTAGTTTTCAACATTCACTTCCTCAAGATTTTGAGCTCCAAATTTTCTCCCCATCTCATCTCTCCCCCCACCCCAAGATGGCATGCATTCTGAATACCCCTTCCCCTAATCTGCCCTCCCTTCTCTCTCTCCCTCCCTTTTCTTATGTCCTTCCCCTTCTATTTTCCTATAGGGCAGAATAGATTTCTATACCCCATTTCCTCTATTTCTTATTTCCCAGTTGCATGTGAAAACAATTTTTTTAACATGTGATTTTGAAACTTTGGGTTCCAAATTTTCTCCCTTCCTCCCTCCCCACCCACCCTCATTGAAAAGACAAGCAACTCGATACAGGTATACATATGTAGTCAAGCAAAATACTTCCATAGTAGTCATGTTGTGAAAAGCTAAGTATATTTCCCTTCATCCTGTCCGCCCCCCATTTATTCTCTCTTTTGACCCCATCCCTCCTCAGAAGTGTTTGCTTCTGTCAACAAGCATTTATTGAACAATCATGAAGTGCTAGGTACTGGGCTAGGTAGTGGATACAAAGAAAGGCAAGAGTATGCCCTGCCCTCAAGGAGCTTACAGTCTAATGGGGAAGACAACAGGTAATGAATTAAACACATTAAGATATATAAGGAGCAGAAAAAAGTCAATTGTAGGGGGAGGCATCTGGGAAAATGGAGAGAAGCCTCTTGGAGTAGGTGGTCTTGAAGGAAGTCAAGGGAAGTGAGAAGCAGAGTTGAGGGGAGAGCATTCCAGCCATGGGAGGCACTCAGGGCATGGAGTGCCCCATGAGGACTTGCCAGTGTTGCTGAAACAGAGAGTGATGGAAGAGCGTCCATCACACAAGAAAACTGGAAAGGGAGGATGGGGCCAAGGAAAAGCTTATGGAGCCAAATTTACAAGCCAAACAAAGGTGTTCCTAGTTGATCCTAGAGATAATGGAGAACCACTGGAGCTCCCAAGGAGGGAAAGTGACTTGGATGGATATGTGCCTTAGAAAAATCTCCTTGGTAGCTGAGTGAAGGAGAAATTAGAATGGGGAGAGATGGGAGTCAGGAAGACCAGTTAGGAGGATATTGTAATAGCCCAACTAGGAAATGAGGAAGGATTGAACCAGGGTTGTGGCTGTAGAAGTAGGGAGAAGGGGATGTATACAAGAGACGTTGTGAAGGCAGAAATGGCAGGTTACAGCAATGTGAGGATTCGATGATGACACCAAGGTTGTGAGTCGAAGTGACTGGAAAGATGATGGAGCCCTTAACTGTAATAGGCTGGGAAGAGGAAACGGGAATAATGGGTTCTGTCTTGTACATATTAAATTTGAGATGCCCATGGGACATCTGATTGGAAAAGTCTAAAAGGCCACCACTGATGTAGGACTGGAGCTCAGGAGAGAAACCGGGCCTGGATGTGTGTGCATTCAGGAATCATCTGCGCTGAGATGGTCAATGGGATATCGGGAGCTTCGGTCTCGCATCTCTTCATCTATAAAAACAGCTAGGTGATCCATAGCACACAGATCACTAGGCCTGGAGTCAAGACTCATCTTCCTGAGTTCAAACCCAGGCTCAGACATTTACTATCTGCGTTACCCTGAGCAAGTCATTTACCCCTGTTTGCCTCAGTTTCTTCATCTGTAAAATGAGCTGGAGAAGGAAATGGAAAACCACTCTGGTATCTTTGCCAAGAAAATCCCAAATAGGTTCACAAAGAGTCGGACATGACTGAAAGCCCAAATCAAGAGGAGATTTCCTTATTGGGAGTTTCTTATATCAATATATGTTATATAGTATATGGGCTATGTTATATTATGTAGAGTTTCTACAGTATATAGGTTATATGGTATATATAGTATATAGGGCATATATACTATATATAGGTTATATAGTATATGTCTATAGCATATAGATTATATATGCTATATATAGATTCTGTAGTATATGGGTTATATATGCTATATAGGTTATATAGTATATGGAAGTTATATAGCATATATATTATACACACACACATATATCTATATATACACACACATGCATGCATACATACATACATACATACATATGTATGTACATACACACACATCATATCTTAAGAAGAGTCCAAAGATCACTTGGTAGGACAAGATACCAAACAATGAGGTCCTTTCTCGAATTAAACTGCCAAGCATTCAAACTCTACTTCAGAGAGCACAACTCCAATGGGCTGGCCCCGTTGTTCAAATGCGAAACGTACACTTGCCAAAAAGCCTATTCTATGGAGAGCTCACTCAGGGCAAGCATTCACATAGTGGTCAGAAGAAGCAATACAAGGACACTCTCAAGGTCTCTCTTAAGAAATTTGGAACTGATTATGTGACATGGGAGACTCCGGCACAGGACCGCTCAGCATGGCGTGCCCTCATCAGAGAAGGTGCTGGGCTCTGTGAGCAAAGCAGAATTGAAACAGCTCAAAAGAAATGCGAGATGCACAGATTTGGAGAATCCACCCCAAATGTTCACGTGGACTATCTGTGCCCGACCTGTGGTGTAGAACATTCCAGGCTCATGTTGGTCTGATCAGTCACAGTTGGACACACTGTACCTTGACTCTAGGGTAGTGATGTCATTTTGGTCCTCTTCAGGAATGAAGGACAGCAACCATCCAGCCAGGTTATATATACTATGTATAGGTTATATATGCTATATATAGATTATATAGCATATAGGTTATATATACACCATATACAGGCTATATATACAATGTATAGTGAGGTTATATAATAATATACTATATGTAAGTTATATAATTTATAGTTATAGAGATACACTATTTATATAGTATTAGAAATTAAGTATTTGAATATAATCAAAATAATTTTGACATCATAGACCCCTGAAAGGGCGTCAGGGAGCCCCCCGAGAGTTCTCAGACCACACTTTGAGAACTGCTGCTTTAGAACGTCACTTTGACAGCAAAGTGGAGGCTGGATTGGAGAAGGGAGATGCTTGAGACGGGGAGCCCAAACTGGAGGCTATTGCAGTGATCCAGGCGAAAGCTGGTGAGGGCTGCCCTGAGCACAGAGCACAGAGACTGCAAAGGATGGGAGAGATGTCGTGGGGTAGAAATGACAAGATCTGGCAATTGATTGGATTTGTGGCATGAGGGAGAGGGAGAGAGGGAGGAGTTGACTTCAATGCTTGGTGTTATAGAGCACAGGCCGGTCAGGAGGACCTGAGTTCAAATCTGGCCTAAGACACTTTTACTAGCTGTGTGAACCTGGGCAAGTCACTTAGCCCTGATTTCCTCCAAATCATCCATCATCATCATACTTGGTGTTATGTGTTAAATAGATATGGAATAAAATTTTTAAAGTTAAAAGCCATGAAGACCTGCCTGGTTCTAAATCTTGCCTCTAGCATGTACTGGCTATGTGACTGGAGTCACTTAATATCTTAGTATCCCAGATAACTTTCTAAGACTCTTAAGTCGTAGATTTAGAGTTGGAAAGGACCTCAGAAGTCATCTAGTCTAATGCCCTCATTTTACAGATGAAGGGAGTGAGGCTCAGAGAGGTTAATCTAGGAAGGGGCAGGGGCAGGATATGAGCCCACCCTCCTCCATGCTCCCAGTCCAGCACACAATCCACTATGCCTAGTGGACATGTATAGAGAAGTGGCCGTCTACATTAGTCAAAGGAATTTCCTCGGCCAGAAGTTCCCCCTTCCAGCAGAATCACACCTCCGATCCCTATCTCTAGCTCCTCAAACCTTCCTAACAAGCCTTTGGGAGAGAAGAGCTCTGTAAAATGTAATGTGCTATGTAAAGGTGATTTATTATTATAATCACTTCATTCTTCTCATATTTTTGATGGAGTCCAGGACAAGTTCCTACCTTGCTATTACTCTTTTATGTTAAACGTATGAAGAACTATTGTGCAGGTGGATATAATGACTTTTTGTGATGGAATGGAAATGTTGGGATGGAAGCTCACCTCCTGTAGGCTCACTGCAAGCATCCTTGGTGCACATAGGATAATGGGGATGATAAATTCTTCTGCCAGTTTTTGATTTCTTTCGCTAATTTTAAAAAGCTTTTCATTCGTGGATATGTGAGTCTTTGGTATAGCAACTCCTTTTCAAAACAATGCTCTCACATTTTTACAAATCAGTGTAAGGCGGGACAATTGTGGGCAATGACTTTACCGATGATGCTAATTTATTTCCTGAATTCTCAAGGATATCGTCAGGGCTTTTTTGTTTGTTAGTTTGGGACTATTATCAGTTGCAAGTGTAACTGGAAGGCTCAGTGGGGAACCTGGGCTACTAAGAAGAGCACAATTCCCCACTGTGCATCATCCTGGCTGGCATTCTCTTATTTTGCCACTGTCCTTGTTTCCCCTTCCCCCACCGTGAATTTTAAGTTTGCTGTTGTTTTCCAGGTCCTCCTCTGAGCCTTTAGGGAAACCCATTAATTGCCACTTATACTAATATCATCCAATGGGCGCAGAGACGGTCAGCCACTGAAGTGTGTTTCTGCCTCCCCTGGGGACCTTGGTCTACCCCTTTATCTTTTGCCTCTATGGCTAAGGAAGGGGGATGGGGCACACGTGAGGGTGCACAAAGCCAGCCATGGCAGAGCCTCAGCTGTTGCTAATTGGACTCCCCTCACTAATGAGGACCCAGGCATCACAGCTGGCAGCCGCAGCCTGTGCAAATAATGGAATCATTAACTGACTGAGCCCCCTGGGCCTTTGGGAATGAGAGAATCAGGCGGGCACAGATGCTTACCAGAAAAAAGGAGGGCAGGGGGCATAGGAGGTGGGGAGTGGGTTGGTCTTGGATCCGGGCTGCAGGTGCCTTCAGGGAAAGCTTTTTAATTTTGACTGGGGGTGGGGAGATCAGGAGAATGGAGAAGAGGAGGGTGGACAGTATTTTGGCTGAAGGTCAAGGGAGCTTGGGAAAGGCCATGAAGTGATGGAGGTGCTATGGAAAGGTATATTGTAGTGGAAAAAGCCCCCATTCAAATGGGAGAAAGAAGGCCTGGCTGGGTCACTGGCTTGTATCTAAAACTGAATATGACCCCTTAAGCCTTAGACTTTATGGCTCCAGACTATAATCTGGAGCTAAATAGAAGACCTATCTTATGGGGTGATAGAGAGAGCCTGGGTTTTAGGCTTAGACTATCTGGGTTCAAGTCTTGGCAGGAAAGTGGTGTCCCGGTAAAAGCACTGGGCTTAAGTCAGGAAGACCTGAGTTCAGATTCTACCTCCAGACACTTATCAGCTGTGGAATCCTAGACAAGGAACTTCACCACTCCCAGCCTCAGCTTCCTCATCTGTTAAATGGGTGCAATAATAGCACCCATCTGCCAATATTGTTGTGAGGGTCAAATGAGATGACACATATACAGAGGGTTTACAGATGCTAGCTAGTACTATCATTCTTGTCTCTGCCACTTGGAGATTATGAGCACTGTGATTATATTGTTAATAGCTAAGTGACTCTGAGTAAGTCTTTTCAGCCTCAGTTTCTTCATCCTGTTGTTGTTTTTTTTGGACCATCCCTGGGATTTCATTGGTATAGGAAACTCCCAGATGGGAAAAAGTCCCTTCACTGTTGCAGATTGGCACGAGCTCTGAAATTTATAGAGAGAGCTGCCTAAGAATCAAGGGCAAGTGACTTGTGCAGGGTGACGCCTGCCAGTCATTGAAAGAGTCCAGACTTGAATCTAGCTCCCCCTTAGTTGGAGGCTGGCTCTCTATTACACATGTGTCCTCGCCTAGAGAATGGTTAGAAATAATACTTGCACTACCTACCTCATGGGGTTGTGAGCTAAGTGTTTGGTAAACCTTAATGGGAATGTGAGCTGGAATTGAGTAGAATTCAAGGAATCAAAGTCATAAACAGCGCAGGGTGACGGGGGTTCTTCCTCATGGGAGTAGGAGGGTGCATTTCTTGCCCTGGGCAGTCACTGACCCTGAGCCTCACCCTGAAACCATGTGCAACTTGCCATCCTGGAGGTCCTGTTGCCATGGCACCCCTCTACCAAGGCTGCCTTCCTCCAGTCTCAAGGAAACAAGGTCCAGACCACCCTTTCTCCCAATAAGGCTGTACCCATAAATGGATTGTCCTCTTCATGGCCTCCCCCTGAAACTCCTCTCCACCCCTACTCCCCACCTCCAGCTATAGCTTTTTAGAGCTAGTTTTATTTTACTTGGGACATAGAGGGAAGCTTCAAATACCCTTCCTCTGTCTTTCACGGAACAACTATTGTTTGGTGCCAGGAAGCAGGAGGACTAGAATCTGGATCCAGTTTTTCCATTATGTAGACCTTGGACCTCTGGTGAAATAATAATGAGCAATCTCTTCCTTGCATGAAGGCAGGAGGCTAGACCAGAGTTCTCTCTAACTCCCCAGCTCTAGAAACCAGGATGTGTCCCTAGGAGTCCTCTGCACTTTTCCTCTTCTGACCACCCCTGGTGTCCCTCATATAGTATCTGTAGTCTAGAATAAATGTTAATTCACATTCTAATAGAAGTTGATTCAGAACTGCAGGGTCCAGAGCTGGGAGGGACCTGTGAAGACCACCTAGTTTAGTGCTTTCTCTTTACAGATGAGGAAATCAAGGCCGAGGGACTTGCCCAAGCTCACATAGCAAGTAGGGAATAAAACTGGGATTTGAGCCCAAGCTCTGTGACTCCAATTCCAGAGCCCATTCTATGGGCAGCCTCCCTGAAGAATAACCCTCCCTTTCAGAATAGCTCCTTACTAGTCACAGGGTCCTCATTCACACAGAATGTTGGGGTTCCAATGCTACTCTTCACAGGGGAATTTCATTTTAAGAGAGGACCAAGAGGGAGCCAGCAGAAGGGTAGGAGACAGAAGTTTGGCCCAGATGGCATCCCCTTGTTTTAGTCCATAGACATTTCCTCGGCTCATATGACCATGATTCCTGTCTTCTGCTGAGGTATTTACAGCACCTGCCTCCCCAACCTCATAGGACCAGGTGGTTTTTTCCAAACTCCCAGTTCCTCTGTTGGGAGGCGGCTACCTCAATGGGAAAGGGGGCTCTGGATGAGGTGGGGTAGTGCTTGGGAGTTATCCTCCAAAGACAAGTTTCTAGACATTATGTCATGGGCTTGGCCCCTGAGGGAGGGAAGAGGGAAGGTAGGAGGCTGCGTGCCATAGATTTCAGGGAGGGACTCCAGGCCTCTGAACAAACTCTGGCCTTGGAGAGAAGTGTGGGAGAGACAAAAGCAGGCAGTAGGGGAGGGCAGCAGCCAGGAAGTCACCCTGTTACTTCTAGCATCGAAAATGCCCTTGACTCGTCCTTAGCAGGGCCCTGACCAGAGCACCAAAGAAAAGGGGGTCCACCTTCCCATTAGCCCCAAGCAATAGATGCAAATGCAACAGGTGCCCAGAATGGAGCCTCCCTGCCTCATCAATCCTGCAGGATGTAGGAAAAGAGCATTGTACCTGGAAACAGGGTGATTGCCTTGGAATTTGGCTCTGATGCTGATTGGCTGTGTAACCATGGGGGAACTCCTTAACCTCTCTGAGCCTCTGCTTCCTCATCTATAAAATGGGCATGCCAATACTCATACTCCTTCACAGGGCTGTTGTGAGGAAAGTGCCCTATACATACAGGTTTTATTAGGTTAAAGGGAACACTTCTCTCTCTTGCTATCTTAGGTTCATTCAAGGCCCATCTCAGAGGTCAACTCCTAGCATAGACCTTCCCTGACCCTCCCAATCATTAGCACTCCCTGCCTCGGTAGCTCCATATTTACTTTTTATACATCTTGCTGCTTCCCATCTGTATATATGTTGTTTCTCCCCAGTAAACTGTAAGCTTCTTCAGGGCAGGCAGGTGCTATTTTCATTTTTTCTCTATCTATGCCCTTACAATGCTCGTGGAGTTGAATTGGCATCATGAGGAAACAACTAGTGTTGGGTGGGGGTCATCAGAGAAGAACAAGAATTGATCTTGTAGCAGGGACCAGCCAGAAAGAGGAGCATGGGAATTCTCCATGGTGGGAATGGCAGGCCTGTGTGTCCAGAGACAATGAGAGTGGTTTAATGGAATACTGGGGCACAAGTCCTGCTTGGCTACAGATGCCAGGGGGCAACGGCCTCTCAGAAGGCATCCTCTGTGGGTGTGGGAGGGATCGGTTAAGGCAGGGCATGTGTGTCCAGACTCCGGGAAGAGTTTCCAGTCTTCCCAACTGCAGATGGAGTCAACTGTATTTTTTTTAAAAGAATTAATTACTTTACTACTTTACTTTAATTTACTACAGGTAAACCCAGGTAGATGATTAGGGGCAGCCCCTCCCTTTGAAGGAACCAACCAGAGCTGAGGCTTGCTCCAGAGCACCAAATAAGGGCCCTGGCAAATCAGACCGAACACTGGTCTTTTGCCAAGCTACCTCTGCTTCTTCCTTCAGCATTTAAACTGGTTCCAACAGAGCTGTTTAAATACCTCCCTCTCCCATCCCGCAATTCCATTAGAAAAAGATGGAACTCAGCTTTTGTCCGTGTCTTCCTGACTCTCATCAGTACCTCTGCTACTGCTGACCATCTCCCTGGAGGGGGTCCCCTTTTTCTGCTTCTGGCTCCCAAGTTCTGTGCTGGTTTGTGGGGGGAAGGAGGAGGCTGGCATCAGGCACACTGTGCTCTTTGTGAGGGTGGCTGAGTCATGAGGGTATACAGACTGTCAGCTGATCACATCTCGCTGGGCCCTTCAAAGAGTCTGAATCCTGGAGAGAGGATGGGGGACGGGGGAGAGGGGGACGGCATTGTTATCAAGGACCTTGGCATAGGCTTTGGGGGTGTTGACAATTGCCTTGCTTTTGGGAGGGGTGTGTTGTCTAAACCAGCTTGTTTTCCCACGGGAATTAAAAGTCATAATGGAACAAGCTGATACCACAAATTAACACCTCTAGAGGTTAGGGCTCAGTAGCATCCCAGGACCACAGAGCTGGAGGGGCCATCCAATACAACTTGCCATCAGTTGATCTACTCCATGGCCAACAAGGCTTCATCCAGCTTTTGGTGGAAGACCAAGTGAGGAGGAAGGAAGCCCATTGCTTCCCAAGGCTGCTCACTCTACTTGCCAGCGGCTCTCCTTGGTACCAAGTTTTTCCTTACATCAAGCCTCAGTCTGTCTCCTTGCCCCTTCTGCCCCATTGCTCCTAGATCTGCCCTCAGGGACTGCACAAAACAAATCTAATCCCTCTTTCACAAGACAGCCTTTCACATATCTGAAAGGGGCTGTAATGTACACTATCCCAAATCTCTTCTCCTGAGAAAAGGAAAACTAAGGTTGTTGACTGTAGTAGTGGACAGAAAGAAGGTCTGGACTTGGAGTCAGAAAAACCTGAGGTCAAATCCTTACATGCTTACCAGCTGTATGACCCTAGGCAAGTCATCTAACTTCTCTAAGCCTCAGTTTCCTCATCTGCAAATTGAGGATAATAATAGCACCTACCTCCCAAGGTTGTTGTGAGGGTCAAATGAGATATTTATAAAACGCTTTGTAAAGCTTAGAGTGTTATATAAATGGTATCTATTTTTCTTCTCCAAAACATATGCTCCCAGTTCATTCAACTGACCCTCCTATGGCATGATCTCAAGTATTCTCCTCACTCTGGTTTCTATTCTCTGAACACTTACCCAGCTTGTCAATTTTCTTCCTAAAATATGGCACCAAGGACAGAACGTGATGTTCTGGTATAGTCTGCCCTAGGCAGCATATAATCACTTTCCTAATCTTGGATGGATTTCCTCTCAATGCAGCCTAAAATCACAAGAGTTTTATTGGCCATCATATTACATTGCTATTTCATATTAAACTTGTGGTCCTCTAAAACCATCAGATCTTTTTCATTAGATTTGTTGCATAACCAAGCTGAACTCATCAACTCCTTCAGTTAGGAACACCCTTTTGCTTCCCCTCCCAGCCTCCTAAGGGAGTAAGAATAAGCCTCCAGGCTGGGATGAAAATGCCATCTGGGAGAAATCTGATCTCATAGGAAAGATTAGGGATGGGGCTAAGATGGGTCCATATAGGAGGCCACAAGGTATAGTCCAAAGAAGATGAGATCTGGAGTTAGAAGACATGGGTTGGGTCCTGGTTTCCACTACTCATTGGTTGTGTAATTTTGGACAAGACACTTAACCTTGCTCTAAGTGCCCTCACTCAGAGGGCAATGAGGGAGCTGGTCTTGTCCCTTTTAACTCTGAAATCCTGTAGTCCTCCAACAGGGATTCTTGAGTGTTCCTCTCTCGAGCTCTGCATTAAAATTCAACAGGAGTTAAAGGTCTTCCACAATCTGGCTCTCATCTACCTCACCTGAGTCACCACCCCAACTTTCCTACGGACTTCAGCCAAACCAGACTGACTCTTGGATATCTTCTGATCACATTCAATTCTTTTCCCTTGCTCCATCATTGTGCACGCTGTTCCCTTTTCCTGGAGTGTCTTTCTCTATATCTTTATATATTAATTCTTGCCTATGTTCCAGGAGCTCAAATTCACTCACTCCAGGAGCCCATCCCTAATTGCCATAGCCATAAGGGACCTCAGATGATCAAAGATTAAGAGCTGGCAGGGAACTAACTCAGGAGCTATCTCTCTGATCTAATCTACTACTGAGGCATGCAGATTAAGTGCCTTTCCCAAGGACACACAAGTACTAAGCTGAGATGGGACCCCAGTTCCCCTCATTCCACTGTCCCACACTCAAAATTCCCTTCTGAACCCCCCAAAGCACTTCATACCTCACCCTCTGCTTCCCCTTGTAATGTATATGTCATATTCTCCTAACAAAACATAAGCTCTCTGAGGGCAGAAGCTAGGCAGCAAACCACAGTACCTAGGAGAAGGCTGGGCACAGTAAGCTACTTGGAAATATTTGTTGAAGGAATGAATGAGTTTCCAGAAGGAGTTATTGCTGCCCAAAGAGCTTTGTTTTTCTTTCTTTGTGGCATCTTACTGGAGGCTGGCAATAAGAACCCAGGATGGCGGGGCAAGCTGTCATGTCCTGTTGTTATTCATTTCCAGGTCAGCTGATGTGCCACCATCTGCCAGATGGGACTTAATCTCATCACCCCCATCCCAGAGGGATAGAAAGTTATTCTGCATCTGTGAAATTCAGACAGCCCCCTGGCAGAAAGGGGCAGGGTTAAGGCGGAGGGTTTGACTAAATGGAGAAGCTCCTTGAAGACGTTCTTCCCTCAGTCCAGGGCCCGTCTTGGGTTTAGGTCAGGTAGTTAAATGGATGATAGCTGCCACCTATGAGGTTGCCTGAGATCTGGTAGGAACCCTGGGTTATGTAGGAAACTCCTGTAGGATCCTCGATCTTTGGAAACCTGCATTCTGGGCTCTGTATGTGAATATGGCATATAGCCTATCATTGAAAATGTAATCTCCCTTTTCCCCACCCCCAAGGAGGGAACATGACATTCGGCCCCTTATCCCTTGAGTGGATGAATATTCTTCATGAAGTGCTTGGATCAAAAGCGAAGTAGCTTCATCAGCCTAAGTGACAGGTGCAGTGGAAAGGCACTTGGAGTCCCAGGATATGAGTTCAAATCTCAGATCTGCCACTTACTGTCTGTGTGATCTTAAGAAATTATTCAACCTTTCTGAGCCTCATTTTTGTCATCTGTAAAATGAAGGGCTTGAACTGGGTGACCTCTAAGTCCCTCCAAGTTCTAGATGTTATGATCTGTTAAGACGGGCCAGCGTGTCTAAGACAGGTATTATTGATCAGGGGCTGAAGCCCGGGCACTCCTTCTATATGCCCTAAAGGGCCAACACGTTAGGTCTCAGAGAGATGACTCACAGGATATGATGAGGAAAGAGCGCGTTCTGGCTGGGAATCATATGGATTCATCCTACAACCAAGGGGAGAGGTTACTTGGGGGCCAAAGACAGGGGCCCTGTCCTTCCCACCCTGACTCTATATCTCTTGGAATTTAGTCTTTCCTTGGGTGTTGAGGACTGTGAGGTCAGCACATTCATCCGAGCTTCTCTAAGCTCCTGAGAAAGGCAGGGCTTGACCCTCAAGGCAAAGGAAGTGAAACTATGGGATATGGTAAAAAGAGTAAAGAGTTGGAGTCAGAAGACCTGAGCCTTAAGGGTCTCACAAGATGCTTAAACTTTCCTCACTTGTCAAATGAGGGGTTGGACTAGATTTTTTCTGAAGTCTCCTTTAGTCCTACATCCAGTGACCTATCAGCCTCTGCTTTTTCCTTTTATTTATCCATTCTGGTCCCCACGTTCCACCTGCTCCCTTATGCCTGAGCGTGGGCACCAGCCAGCAATGATGATAGAACCTTAGCCTCTCGTGGGATACTGTTTCTCTCACAGGCCTCCATCCTAAGCATCTGATTTGTTTGAGGTTTGGAGGAAGGCAGAGTGTGATTAGAAGGGCTCTAAGCCCTTCTGAGTCCCAGGCATCCTAAGCTTAGTCCCTTCCTCCCCTCTCCATCCTTGCCAGGGCACCAGGCTTCCCTACTCCAGTCTCTCCACCCCACCCCCTTCCTCATTTGCATCTGAGCCAGGCTAAAACCCTTCTGGCTGACTCATTTCTCTTCATTCATTGGAGAACAAATGAGATCCAAGGAAAAGGAGCTACCCGCCCTCCCCCCCCCCACATCACCACACACTCTCACACACATACCCCACCCTCCCCTTCTCACTGGCTGCCTGCCCTCCACTGCAGGGGAAGAGGGTGACTTAGAGTGCCCGCTCCCTCAACCACTCACCCACACGGTGATTCAAAATCAGCTCACAGCTCACTCTCCGAAGTCCCATCCTCTTCGTGCCTTAGCAGAGGTCTCTCCAGCTCACCACCAGGTACTGATTCGGGGCTGCTTGATCCGATCCATCTCTTCTATTTACTCCCAGACACCTGGGAGCCTGGGGGGGGGGGAGGTACCTTCCAGTGTTGAAGGGGCATAGGGCTGAAAGGTCCCTATCCAGCAATTGGGGGTTAAGGGTAGGGAGTCACCTGGGCACACCTGAAGCTTGCCAGCCTTGATGTCAGGGCTACGCAGAGTTCTATCATTCCAGAGTAAGGTGTGGTATATCTTACTTGTTAAGAGGTTAAATTTTTCCTCAGTTTTGTTTTGGAGAACTCTGGAATGGAGGTTGAGGTGGGGAGGGATAGAGGGATACAGGATAACTCCACTTGATGACTTTGGGTACCTTTTTCTTAAATGACCATCCCTTGGCATGAGGTGGGATAGAATGGATGGGTGAAGGGAGGACCCATCATGGGGAGGCTGATCCCACTGACGCATAGGTTCTGAACTTCTTCAAAATCTAGCCAGAATTCAGGGTAGGGGGGAGTACTATAGCAAATTCTCAAAGCCTGAGAGATGCTCTGAATTCGTTGGTGCCAGTCTGGCTAAGAGGAGGGAGCAGAAGGGCAGGTGAGGTGCCGTTAAGGTCAGTAGCTTCTAAACTAGGAAATGTGAGTGAATCATCTGTTTCTTGGGGGAAAGGAGCCCCTGAGCTTCCCTGATTGGGGACTGGCCTCATTGAGTGGGGGGGAGGTGGAGAGGTAGAATTATATGTTTACAGAGATGTTCGCAGGAACAGAATGCAAACCACGTAAGGGAATTCAGAGATCATTAACTCAGATCTCCTCCCCCTCCCCCTTTCCCCATTTTGCAGCCCATAATTGTTGCTGTGAAGTGGTTCAGTCTTGTCCAGTGCTTCATGATGCCATGGACAAAGTCCATGGGGTTTTCTTGGCAAGGATACTGGAGTGGTTTGCCCTTTCCTTCTCCAGTGTGTCCCCATTTTACAGATGAGAAACTGAGGCAAACAGGGGTAAAGTGACTTTCCCAGGGTCACACAGCTAGTTAGTGTTAAACTCAGATCTTCCTGATTCCAAGTCCAGTGTTGTATCCACTGCACCACCTAGCTGCCCATAGCAGCTCATAGAGGTCGGGTTATATGATTTTTCCTAAGTCACAGAATATCATTATTTTATTATTATTTTATATGTTTTAAAGTATTTTATATATTTATTATTATTTATTATCATTACTTTTTGTATGGGGAAACTGAGGTCCTAAGAAGAGGTGAAATTTGTTTAGGGTCATCCAATTAGCAAATGCCTAAACCAGGATTGGGGTCCACTCTTGGCTCCCCTTGGATCTACCACGTTTGTCCTTCCTATACATGTCAACAGAAAGAGGTGGCAGGAGATGTGGGGGGAGGAGAATCCTCTATGCCAGCTGAACATTGGTACCTAGCTGTGTGGGCACTATTGATGGAAGCCACCCATGTGTCTGAGAGCAAACATTGTATCACTGCCAGCGATAACAAGACAGGGTGTGTAAGTGACAACGTTGTGGTTTCCGCAAAATGTCCCCAGAAGGACTATGGGGACACACCTCCCTTTGGCAATAAAAATGAAAAAGCCCCAACAAGGACTTAGGATGGAAGGAATAAAGTTTCTGTTCTGGGGAGGCAAAGTTCTCCACATGATAAAGGAAATCAGCAGAAAGAAATGCTCCCTGGGCCTCTCTTCTTGCTTTTTCAATTGTAATTGTACAGTAGCTTACTGCCAAAATTCAAGGATTTCCTCCCTCCCCTCCTCTACCTAACTCTCCACCGCCCCCCACCCGCCCCAACCGTGCAGCTGCCTGAGAGAAAGGCAGGTGGGGGGCAGCATTCGGGGAGGAAGGTTCATTCTCATAACTGTCAACGGCCAAACCTCAGACTAGCCCAGGTCCTCTCTGGCTGCTTCCAGGTGATAAGGTTGGCCAGGGCTTGCCACAGCTGATCCCTCTACCCCAGCCTCCCTTCTGGGGCAGTACCAGCAGTTCGGGGTTAGGACAGGAAAAAGCAAAGGTTCCCTTGGCCCCACAGATTCAGTGTTAAGGGAAACTTCAGTCTTAAGGCATCCTTGAGTTATATAACATGAGGACGGTGCCTCCTAATTCTTAAGGGTCACTATTAATACCAGGTAATCTTAATCATGATTCAACTCTGCAGGCTGATCCAAATTCCACCATCCCTAACCCCTTTTTTCAGAATGAAGTTCCACTGTGGTCATTTCCCTGAAGGATTGGGGAGGGGGGGGCTTGTCCCTTGAGCATTCTGTCCCAGGGGAAAGGGTTTTGCCATGAGGTAGAATCCGATCTCTTTTTCTGAGACCACCATAGAATTCGGGCCATGGTTAAGGGTTCAAGATCCAGACCCATTTGCTTATTATGTCCAGGGATGTTAAGGCTTAAAAAAAATCATTCCTTTAAAGCAATACATTCATAATTCCTGGGAATAAAGTTAAATTCTTAAGTTAGCTACTCACAGGAAACTTAAGTCCTCCAGCCCTGACTTAGCTGTGTGGTCTTAAGCAAATCATTCTCCTTTCTTGGGACTCCCACATCCCCATCCATCAATAATGCCTCTCTCCCTACCTTCTTCCTCACAAGAGGTTCAGAAAATTCAAATGTGCCAGGAACAAAGTACTGGACTTGGAGTTAGGAAGATCTGAGCTTAAATCTTGCCTTAGGCACTCTCTAGCTGGAGTGGTCCCTTGAGGAATTCATTTAACCTCTCTGCCTCAGTTTCTACATCTGTAAAATGCATGTTATTATTATATCATATATGCATATTCTTATTATCAGAAGAGCACCTATCTCAAAGGGCTGTTGCAAGGATCTGCTGAAATAAATAATGTCAAGTGCTTTAAAAAATCTCAAAAAGGAGGGGAGAACAAGTCTTTATTAAGCACCTACTATGTGCCAGACACTATAGTATCTCATTTGATCCTCACAACAACCCTGTAAGGTAGGTACTATTATTATGGGGCTATGTAAATGGTAGCATTAACATCTAAAGTGCTTAGCACAGTGCCTAGCACATAGTAGGTGCTTAATAAATTTTTATTGAATTGAATTGAGTCCGAGCAATTTTGTACTCTCCATACAGCCTTCTTGGGCTAACGCTAAGTACTAAGGATGCATAGTCTCTCTAGACCTGGAGCAAACCACTTTCCCACCTCTGCGGCTCATTTCTTCTGTAAAATGGGGGGATTTGAACAGATTATCTCAAAGGGCTTCTTCCAGCTCCCAATCCTGTCATTCCATTCCATACACAAGGCAGTTGTACAAGCTTGGGTGTGTATGCAATGTAAGGCATTGCCAAGATGCCCAAATTGGTGAGGTGGACTCCGTCCTGCCTGAGCACTTGGCTGTGGAGCCCTAGCTGCCCAGACCATGCTCACAAATGTCACAGACCCCCACCCTCTAACCTTAGTCAGCACAGAAGACTGGAGTCCTTTAGGGATTGCTCAGCAGCAGCTTTGCAAGCACCTGTGCCCCAGAATTGGCTCCCAGCTGCCAGTGGGTAATGGCTGTGCTCAAACTAGGCTACTAGAGAAGCATCCTGCTTCTTCTGCCTTTGCCCAGTGCCAGACACTGTTCTCAGAACCCTGAGCCCTGCCCAGGGTCCAGAACTGAGATGCTTCAAAATTCATCAAGTAATTCTTAGTAGGATTTTCCAAATGTCCCAAAGATGGGACTATGGCTTTTTTTTTTCCTCAAAGAAAGAAACTTTTCTTTAAATTCACTTTTCCATGGTTGGGTGAGGGCCAGCTGAATGCTTTCTCCATAACTTATTTATCAGCCCCAAGATCTTGGGAAGGTCTTGAGAGCTTGGAAACATGTGGAAGGTGTGGCAATATCATGGTGAGTAAAATGTAGTAACACTACCTGTGAGGACCTTAGTTAAGCCATTTCATGACCCCGAGGCCTCCGTTTCTGCAATGAGGGGCTTGGATGAGGTGACCTCTAAGGCCTCTTCCACCTCTACATCAGTGATCCCAGAACATGAATTCGGAAACCAACTCTGTTTCTGACTACCTTGAATATACCCTCTTCCCCCCTCTTGGCTCTGGTTTCTTCCTTTCATAAAATTACGGGCTTTTGTAGCTCTCAACCTCATAATATTGCTTTTCTATAGTGAATTAAGATTTACAAGCAGCTCTCCTCACAAGCAGCCTGTGAAGTAGGCTCCCATTTTACAAACCAAGGCACAGGGCACTGGTGGGATTTGTCTAGCATCACGCAGTATCAGAACCAGGATTTGGTCTCAGGCCTTTTGACCCCCAAAACCTGCCATCTTTTTCACTAGACCACAGTTACCTATCTCCAGAACAGCCCCCCACTCTCCATTCAACCTTCTTGGGGCTTATACTAAGTACTCAATTGCTTTGGGACCTTGGGGAAGCCACTTTCTAGGTAGGTTTCTCCAAATGGAAGATGCCAGACAATATCGTCCCTAAGGTCTACTGAAACAAGACAAATGTTTACTGAGTCCTACTGCATCTGGAGCTCTGTGCTAGGCACAGAGTTGGGGCAAGACAGTTTGGGCCACAAACAATCTCCTAGTCTGAACCCTTTCCTTCCCAGGATTTTGAAATGAATTTTCCCTTTTCCTAAACAGCCTCCTTGTCACTCAGCTAGGTGCCCCATCTCCTTGGCATTTTTCACCAGAAGAACCACTGGTGTCAGCATCACCTTTGGGAGGACTAGGAGACATCTTTGTTTTTCCAAGTCATCACCAATACATTTGTAAAGCACTCTGTGTTTCATGCATTCAAACCAATTATTACTTCCCAGCATTAGATGCTGGTGAGGAAGCAAGTGTTAGCCTCTCACTCTTTGGGCAAACAAGGAAATGTAAGCTTTCAGAAAGGCTGGTCATGGAGGTGGAAGGGCCCAGGAGGATGCTGAAATCTAGTCACTAGCTGCATGACCTTAGCCAAGTCCCTTCCCTTCTCTGAGGCTCAGCTACCCTACCTAAAAATCCTAATTCTTTTACTACCTATGCCTCCTAAAAGCTGATGTGAGGAAAATACTTTGTAAATTGTGTAGTGCTATAAAAACGGGAGCTTTCATTATTATCAAAGGGTGATGAGACCTGAAATGGGATCAGTGTCCCTGGGATCTCACCAAATCACTTCACTCCTTCTCTGGCCACCAAAACCTCGAAGTGGCAGTGTAAGGCTCCAGACCTTGGGTTGTTATGGTTGTTCAGTTATTTTTCATTCATTTCCAACTCTTCATGACCAATTTGGGGTTTTCTTGGCAGAGATACTGGAGTGGTTTGCCATTTCCTTCTCCAGGTGATTTGACAGTTGAGGAAACTGAGGCAACAGGGTTAAGTGACTTTCCCAGGGTCACACAGCTAGTAAGTATCTGAAGCCAGATTTGAACTCAGGAAGATGAATCTTCCTGACTCAGTCCCAGCCCTCTATCCACTTCGCCACCTAGCCACCCTCCAAACCCTGAGACTTGGGTTCAAATCCCAGGTAGGCCATTTACTATCTATGTGACCTTGGGGTAAATCTCTTAATCTTTCCAGGTCTCAGTTTCTTCAACTATAAAGTGAGAGGTTTAGACTAGACCAAAAGTTCTTAACCTTGGAGCTGGTGAACAGATTTCATTGGATCTATGAATTTGGGTAGGAAAAAAAATTACATCTTAATTTTCACCACTTTCTAAATTTAGCATTTCCTTATGGATATAGGCAACAAAATGATGCTCTAAGAAGAGGTCCATAGGTTGGCTGTTGCCAAGGGGGTCCGGGACACATAAAAGGTTAAGAACACCAGAAGTAGAGGATCTCTATAATATTCCAGCTTTTAATCCACAATCCTAGGCCATCATCCCTGGGTCTCCCTGACTGCTGATCTCTCTGACCTCACTCCCAGACCAGAATCATAGGAGAGCTATGGAGGCTACCTCCCCCTCAGTAACTGGTTTGAAGGCTGATTTCTGTAACAGTGGAGGGTGAGCCATGGCCCCAGGTTATCTGACTCATGGGGACAGATGGGGTGGGAGGGAGGGGGATCATGTGGGCAAATTCCCAGCCCCAAGAATTATGAGGTCTTTCCCACCTCGATCAAGCTAGCCCCAGCCAGGCCATGAGGGAATTCAAGCAATGAGATTGAAATAAAGGACCCCTCTCATAGGCTTCTGTGTGTGTGAAATGGGAGGAAGCAGGGAAAGGGTCTGAAGAACTTTGCCCAGTACACACACACACACACACACACACACACACACACACACACACACACACACACACACAGCCACTTCATAATTTGTATTCTCCTGCTGAAGCCAGGAAAGCTAGTTTTCCAAAGGTCCAAGAGCTAAGTAGGACGAATTCTCTTTGTTGATGAGTGGAAACCTCTGTGTAGTCAGTGGAAGGACAAAGAGATCGCCCGGGGAAGTCATAATCCCGATCCTTCTGCCTGTGGCCTTATTGATTCTGAAGCTGTGTTGACAGCCTCTAAGTATAGCATGGAGACATTATCCGTGGGATTTTTGACTGGCAGCCCCAGGCCCTGGAGTAGAAGCAATGTTGGCACCGTCTGCCAAGGCTGTCCCTCCTCTCCCATTTCTTGAGTAGCCTTTAAGGGAGAGATGATTTTACAGCTATAGAATCACAGAGTACCAGTGCTGGAAGGAGCTTTAGAATATAGACTATTAGAGCTAGGAGTGTGACCTTTTAAGCTGATCCAGTCCAACTAGCTCATTTTACAGATGAGAAACCCAAAGCCCAGAGAGATTATGATTTGTTCAAGTTTACATCTAATAAGGAGCTGTGCTGGGATTTGAACCTGAGTCCTTTCTTTCCAAGCCTAGTTCTCTTTCCCCTAGTCCTCTTGCCCTATTTTTTATAGGGCAAGCACTGCTCAGAGTTGTGAGAACCAAAAAAACTTAATTGTGCACCCATAAGTCATTGAATTGTGAGTGAAGCTGGATTCTAACACAAGGTTACATGTAGAACATGCTACTCTGTAGCTGGTAATGGAAGGAATCCTTTGTATTACAATTTCATCCTGATGCTGCAGAATCTTAAAACAAGAAGTGAGTAACTCCTCGTAGCTCTGACCTTTTATGTTCTAAGTGTCCTCCCAGTCCTGATTTTCTATGTTCTAAGGGTTCTTCCACTCCTGACATTCTGTGTTTTAAGGTCCCTCCCAGAACTGACACTCTGTACTCTAAGGCTACTCCCAGCTCAGACCCTCCGTAGTCATAGGTACCTCTCAGCTCTAAAATTCCTTCCCAACTCTTTCTATTTAGGGTGTGGATGGTATTCATCTCCAGTCATAGAAGTAATAGACTTAAAATGCAGAATGATATATATACATATATATGTGTATATATACATATATTTACATATGCATATATACATATATTTATATATGTATATATTTATAAGCAATTATTTATCTTCAAAGTTCAAAACTGATTGCTTCACAGAAAGCCTGCAGGGACTGGTGAAATTTTTGTTTCTAAAAAGCAATCCTGTAATGGAGAGTTTTTTAAGAAAAATAAAACAGCTTTTGGTAACTGGCCGACTGGTATGAGAGCTACTGTGGAATAAATGATCACAAAAATGGGGGAGGGGAAAAGAGTCTTAGAACTGCTGTTACAGACATAATCAGCAAGGCCAGTTACTCTTAAAAGTTCATCCTGTGTATGTGCTTAATAAATTCTAGGTGCTTGACCTGGGCCTTGTGCTCAAGGGACATAGCATGTACATACATTGGCATATGCAAAATACATTTTTGTTGTTCAGTTACTTTGGTCGTGTCCATACATTTGAAGACATACATTTTTGAACGTGGCCAATGTGGAAATTTGTTTTGCTGGACTGTGCATCCATGCTATGAGGGTCTTCCTTTTCTTTTCTTTTTCAATTTGGGGAGGAGGCAGTGGGAGAGAAAGATGTTAAATGCTTGTAAAAATAAATTAATTAATTTAAACCAACAAAGGGTATATTCAGGCTGTTGCATGGGGCTGCATAGGGCTCGAGTTTGGGGGGGTTGTAGAGAGGTCTCCGTGTGCTTGGCTGGCCTGGCTCTAGCCATTGACCTCTGCATGTTTCCTTTGTAATACTGGTCCTCAGAGGAGACCTCGCTTTCCTAGGTTGGGATGACCAAAGCAGACGCAGAGGAAGTGGGAGTCTTCTTACTGGGGAAGGAACCTGGAGCTGGAGAGCGATCAGTGTGTTTGAATATTAAAAGAGCATTCAAATCTCGGGTGAAGAGCAGGGACAGCGGCAGCTGGGGCTCGGGAGTCCTGAGCGGGCAGTTTCCGGGAATAGGACGTGGCTGTTTGTGTGTGTTTCTGGAGGGCTCCCCGAGGACACAGAGGGACTCATTGTCCTAGAAACCACCCAGCAGCTCCATCCTTAGATTGTATTCAGGTTAAAAGCCTAAGAACAGTTTGCTTCCTTGGCACAGAGTGGACTTGGAGGAAGACTTTGGCCAATTGAAACCAGCAGCCAATCCACAGAATGTTATTTATTAATAAAGACAGCTCCCTGTGCAGCACCCAGAATGTTGGACAAGCAGTGAGGAGACCTGGGACTTGCTCTGGCACTCACTCTGTGACCTTGACCAAGTCCCTTGACCTCCCTCTTTCCCAAGGTCCCTTCTATAGGATGGGGGGGGGGTTGTACTGGGTGGCACTTTAAGACCTGCAAATCACTTTGTATACATTTGGTCCTCAAAACAATGGCAAGAGATAGCTAATATTTGCAAAGTGCTTTAAAGGTATTATCTCACTTTATCCCAACAACCCTGGGACGTAGGTACTATTATTATTCCCATTTTACAGATGGGGAAACTGAGGTACAGTTAAGTTACTTTCCAAGGGCCACACAACTAGTACTTAAAGCAAAATTCAAAGTCAGGTGTCCCTGACTCCAAGACCAGCGCTCTATCCATCGGGCACTACCTAGCAGCCCCCATCAGCTGCGATTTTATGAATCTAATGTATGTTTACCAAGTTCTTTGTTATTCTAGCTCTGTTACATATAAGCAACATGACCTTAGGCAAATCTTTATCTGTCTTGGGCCACAATTTTCAAACCTGTTGAAAGAGGGGGTGGGTTGAAATAAATGATTTCTAATTTAATCCAACAAGTAAGAATTAGAATACTATTCGTAGGCAGAGATAACAGGGTCAAGTGACTTGCCCAGGGTCACACAGCTAATAAGTGTCTGAGGCCAAATTTGAACTCAGGTCTTCCTGACTCCAGGCCCAGTGCTCTATCCACTGCACCACTCAGCTCCTCAATGCCCCAAAGGGAAGTTTACAAGTGATCCTGGAGGTAATAGGGAGTCCCTAGTGTTTATTGAGTAGAGACAGATGTAGTCAGGCTTAAGCTCTCCAAAGATCCTTTGAGAGGAGAGAAGAGAGAGACTCACAGGCCGCTGCAGTGATATGGGTAGGAGGTAATGAGGGGGTGAGCTATTGCGGTAGAAATACAGTCATTTCGGGGTGTGAGGGTGGAGAGAGCTAAGCTTGGGAAATCAGGGAAGCCCCGCCTAGCTGAGCTTTGAAGGGAGTGCGGGGCTCCAAGAGCCCAAGGAAGGGAGAGAGTGAGCACTGCAGGCATGGGGGGTAGGGAGGAACAGTTTGTTCAAAGCCACAGATGCAGAAGAGGAAATCTTGCGTGTGGGGCCAGCTGTGGGACCATCTGACTGGCACAAAGCAGGAATAGACTGTAGGGGAGATTCTTGGTCAGATGCCAGTCAGATTAGGTTACTTCTGAAGTCCCTCGTAACTCTCAGCTTTGGTGATGGGGATGGGGGAGAGGCACTGAAGGGTGATTTAATTGCTAGAGGGAAGTGCCAGGTGACTAGGATTTGAACCTAGGTCTTCCTGACTCTATCACTTGTGATAACATAAAGACTTCTCTATGAATGCGTTGTTCAGTCATTTTTCAGTCATGTCTGACTCTGTGACACCACTTGGGGTTTTCTTGGCAAAGATACCAGAGTAGTTTGCCATTTCCTTCTTCAGCTTATTTTACAGATGAGGAAACTGAAGCAAACAGGGTGAAGTGACTTGCCTAGGGTCACACAGCTATTAAGTGTCTGAAGCCAGATTGGAAATCAGGAAGATAAGTCTTCCCAACTCCAGGCTCAGAGCTCTGTACACTATGGTGCCACTTAGCCATCCTTACAAATTAGACCCTCCCTTACTTTGAGCCAAATGGGTCTCTCTGTGATTTCATCACTGTAGATTCCAGTTTGCCACCTGGAAACACGTAAGCAAATCAAATACTCAAGTCCAGCCCTACATGGATGATCCTATGATGATAATGAGACAAGTAATAATAATAATAGTTGACATTTATATAATGCTTCAAGTTTTACCAAACAACATTAAATACACAATCTCATGTGAGCCACCCACCAATCCTATGAGGTAGGGGCTTACAAGTATTATTATAATAATAATTATTATCATTGTCCCCACTTTACCAGTGAGGATATTGAAGCTCAGAACAGTTATTTACCCACTGTCACACACAAGTGTTTCAGACAGGATTTGAACCCAGGTCTTCCTGACTCCAAGTTTGTCATTCCATGTACAACACAAGCATTTTTAATTAGATGAGGGAACTGGGGCCCAGAGATATCAGAAGGTCATGAAAGTTTCAGGCCTTGGAGCCAGGGCTCAAACTTAGTTCAGGCGCACTTGACATCTATTCCACTGTCTCTATGAATATAAGGAAAATATTACTCTAGTACTTGAAGCAGCTGCAGTTTAATTGATATGAGCAGTCTCTCCACTGATACTGATTGCAGCCCTTCCATAATTCAGCCACAAGCACAGGAAAGAGGGCTAACTTTGGAGCCAGAGGCCCAGGTTCCATTCCTGCCTCTGATACTTGTGACCTTGGTCCATCTTTCTGGGCTTCAGTTTCCTCATCTGTCACATAAGGGGGTTAGACGAGCTGACCTGTCCAGTCCCTTCCAGCTCTAAATATATGACACTAGGAACCTCAACAGTTGCTTCAGTGAAAACATACATCCCCCATTCTCCTCCTCCAAACCCAGCCCCCAACCTAGTGAGGAGTCTTTGTGAGCAGCTTCCTTTCTCTTTGAAGAGAAACCATTCTCTGGGCTTCCTTAGCTCAGTCAACCTAATCCTCAGCAAGCTCAAATCATGGGCCCTGGCCCAAATGGGCTTACTACCTTCTCCTTTTATTTTTCTATTTTTTTCAATTGCCAAGCATTTATTTTCTCTGTATTCTACCCAATCCCCAATTGAAATGAAAGAAAACCAAAACAAAATAAAATGTACACATAGCCAAACAAAACAAATTCCCACATTGGCCTTGTCAAAAAATGTGTGTCCCACTCTGCATCCCCAAGGCCATCACCTCTCTCTATCAGAATGTGGCTTCAAAAGAAAGAAAGAAAAAGAAAGAAAGAAAGAAAGAAAGAAAGAAAGAAAGAAAGAAAGAAAGAAAGAAAGAAAGAAAGAAAGAAGGAAAGAAAGAAAGAAGGTGGCTTCGTCCTTGTGGCTAGTATTTGATTAGAGATCTTGAGCCTTTCAAAGTCGATTCTCTTTACAATGTTGTTTTTATGGTGTCTCCCATCACTCTTCATCAGTTCACACAGATCTTCCCAGGTTTTTCTGAATCCATTTCTTTCATCATTTCTTATCACATGCCACTGTATTCATATACCCTAATTTGTTAAGCCATTGCCCAATTAATGGGAAACCTTCTGAACACCCAGTTCATTACCACTACAAAAAGACCTGCTATATGCATTTGTGTATGCATGCATGCTTTTTCTCCTTCTTTGATATTTAGGAGTATAGGCCTAGTGGTGGTCTTGCTGGGTCAAAGGGCATGCACCATAGCTCCAAATTTCTTCTCAGAATAGTTTCATTCTGTTCTTTCAGAAGAAGTAGGAAGTAGCAGAACCCTGTTTCCAGAGCTCAAGCCCCACCCTTTGCTGATAGGAAATGGGACTTAACAATGGAAATCACACTGAATTTGATAACAGAAATCCTGGACTCTGCTACTTGTGATCTACTACGTAAACTTTGTCAGCCTCAGTTTCCTCATCTATAAAATGAGAGGATTAGACTAGATGACCTCTCAGGACCCTGCAAAATCTAAAGCTATGAGCTTATGATGCCACACTGGCCAGTATCAATCCCCAGGAACCCCCCACCCTATTACTCAAGGAATCCCACCCCATGGTCTAGCTTCCTGGAAGTTTGCTCAGACAACTCTGAGAGCTTTGGGTACTCTCATGCTTGTTCCTAGGCTTGAGCTTTGGGGTGGGAGCCAATGGCTAAGTATCCAACCTACAGTCTTTCAGCCAGGATGACTTTGGGCCATCAGCAACATAATGTAGATGGAGACACTAGACCAGAGATTATTAACCTTTTTTTGTGTGTGTTGTGGTCCCTTTTGCTATTATCATGAAGCCCTATGGACCCCTTCTCAGAAAAATGTTGTTAAATGCATAAAATGAAACACGTAGGAGTACAAAAGAAACCAATTAGATTGAAAAACAGTTATCAAATTAATTTTTTAAGTTCATTTCTGCATCAGGATCTCAGCCCCTTGGGATAGGCTTAACTCCATATGAGAAGGGACAGGGATTCATGTTGACTGGGCTGAATTAGAAGATGGGCTGAGCTTCGCTCAGCCTCTCAGTTCACTGGTGGTACCAAGACAACTCTGCCTTCTATCATCTGCCCTGGCTAGTGCTATTCCTCGGTAACAGCTCAAAGTCTTTTAGAAGCTCAGAATTCTGGTTTCCATCTGAGCCACTGCACTCTCTACTCAGCAATTCTGGCCTCCCTGATTCTTGGTGTTGTCATCTGAGTAATGGGGAGAATGGTACCCTATGCTGGTTCTGCCAGATGAAGCCGAAAGAGAGGAAAATTGTTCTTGTAAAGGATGAAGCACTCACCCTGCATATATGTTTAGTCATACAAGGCTTGGGCACATGCCAGTCCACAGAATGCAGTTTGCCATTATTTCTTGAAGCTGTGTTGATGTCTGAGAATGTGTCCGTGGGCTGGGGTCATACATCCTGTGCAATAGCTGGAGTGCGGGCTAATAATGGATGGATTTTAGTCTGTCCCCTCCCCACAAGGCAGCCTCCTGTGTGGACCCCAGAACTTTCCAGGGACATCCAGCAGCAGATTCTGGTGTTCATGTCATCATCTCCCTTGCCCTCCTGAAGCCAACCCAAGTGCCCTCCCTTGAGCTACAATGAGAACCCCTTATGAAGATGAAATCTGTAGGACTGTGAGATGGAAAGGCTCTTACATGCTTTCTGGTCTAATCCCCTCATTTTATGAATGAGGAATCTGAGCTACAGAGAAAGGGAGGGAGGTAACTAAGGTCACATAGGTGAGTAAAGACAAAGCCTTCTCTGAACATGTATTTCAATGGGCTCCTTAGCAACACAGCTCCCAGGTCACATGACCAAAGCATCACATCAGAAATCCCAGAACTCATGCCTCATCCTCAGCAGCTATGGTATGATTTAAAGGGCCCTGGGAACACCTCCTTCTTTCCCCTGGCTATCTCAGTCCTTGGAAGACTCCCCTTAGAGAGCCATTCCTTGTCAAAGGCTCTTCTCATCTCTCAGAGGAGTAACATCCTTAACTCCTATTGGGTAGCACCCAGTAAGGGTTAATTAACTGGGCAAGATTGGTTCCTGGGAGGTTGGGGGATGGGGGACCCCTACATGTGTGGGGAGGGGTGGCTGGGAAAGAAGAGAGGGAGCCAAAGAAAGATGCTATTTACCTAACAGCTTTGTCTAGTGCCAGCTGTGGGCATGGGCTCTGGCTCCTGTCCCAGTACCATATGCCCAAGCTCCTTGGTCCTCAGTCTGCCTCCATACCTGATACTTTTGCCTACTAACACCAAGGATTGAAGCTATTCTGAATTGTTTTCAATAGGGAGTTATGGAGAGGGATATGGGGAAAAGGCAGAACCTTTTTGTCCGCCTATGGAGGGGGTACCATGAAGTGGAGGAAGGAATGCTAGCTAGAGCGCAAATTCTTGCTTACTGCATGGGACTACCTGACATTGGGACAGTCCCTTAAACTCCCCGGGCCTCAGTTTCCTCGTTTGTAACAGGACTAGATGGATTTTGAGATTCCCTTCTAGGTTTAGATCTGAGACCCTAAGGTCTTTATAGCTGCTCCCAGCTATGCGTGAGGCACTGTGAGATAGCAGAAGGAGCTCTGGATCTAACATCAAAAGAGACCTGGTACTGAATTCTACCTGTGACATTTAGGAATTGTGTGACTATGTGTAAGTCACTTGGGGTCACAGCTCTAGAGTTACAAGTGACCTCACGGCCCATTTGGTCTAGTCCAACCTTCCCATTTTACAGATGAATAAACTGAGGTCCAGAGAGTTCAAGTGACTTGCTTCTGAGCCTCAGTTTCCTCATCTCTAAAATGGCTATAATGATACCTACAGCACCCATTTCATAGATTTACTATGAGAAACAAATGAGATGATATTTGTGTTGTCCCTTATGGGCAAGGGGACTGATGGGAAATGTCTTCCCTGCTGGAAGGAGGGACTGAAGGGCCATAGAAGGTAGAGGGGAAACCCAAGAACTTTTGGTCTCCATGGCTTCCTTGCCAAGAAGGGGCTATCTTTCAAATCGCTCTGAAGATTTTCAAATACGACATAAACATCAGCTGTCATTATGATTCTGTGAAGATAATGAATATAAGCATGTGGTTCCTGCCCTCATCATCTGACCCTCCTTTTATGTAGGGAGGCCTCAACTCAGACATCCCTCAACCTCAGGCGAGGCCTCCTCCCTCTTTCCCCACAGCCTCTTCAAGCATCTAATGTTTATTATCAGACACTAACAGGTTCAGTGTGGGATTATCAACAACAGGAACTAGACTGAACATTCATTAAGGGGTCAAGTTGTTAGGATGGACACAATGCCCATCTTAGAAAAAACACTTCAGGCAAGGGAAGAAACCCAACCATGTGTCACCTGACATACAGAATGAGGGGGTGGTGGTGCTGCGGCTACTTCCATCACCTTCCTGAGGGAGGGGAGGCCTCACATTGGGCATTTGGACATCCTGGATCCTAAGCTGACAGCAGCTGTGAAATAGCCAAGAGGAGAGCTCAGGGTCCATCAGATCTGTCCTTTCCGTTTGCGGAATCCCCTCTGGCCTGTAAACAATAAACCAGATGTCTAGTGGTAACTTGGGGTCACAGGACTTATAGCTGAAAGGGACCTTAAAGATTTCCTTGTTTAACCCCCTTATTGTATAGAGCAAGGTGAGGAACTTGTCCACGGTCACACAGTTAGTAATAATTATTCACATTTATAGGGTACTTTAAGATTTGAAAAGTACTTTTCCTACAACAACCCAGTGAAATAAATAGTATTCAAAAAACATTTATTAAATATTCACTCAATATAAAATATAAAAATACATACACACAAAAATCCCCTGCCATCAAGGAACTTACATTTTAGTCGGGGCACATATAACATATAGGCAAGAAAATAAATACAAAGCATAGATACAAAGTATCGAAAGGGAAAAGGCCTCGTGTATCTACATCTAATAGTCTAACAGCACAGATATTGTTGTCTCCATTTTAAAAGCAAGGAAACAGAGTCTTAGAGAGGTTGACTTGCCCAGGGGCACCCAGGGAGCAGGAATGATAAGTTGCGTTCAAGGTCAACAAAGTTTTTTTCCTCGCAACAATCCTGTGAGATGGGTAGCATAAGTATTATTTACCAGCATTTTAAAGATAACTGAGGTTCAAAGATGTGAAAATGACTTGCCCAACTCAAAGAGGTAACAAGTGACCAGGTCAAGATTTGAACCTAGGTCTTCTCACTCAGTGTTGTGTGCCTCAGTTTCCTTATCTGTAAAATGAGTTGGAGAAGGAAATGGCAAACCACTCCAGCGTTTGCCACAAAAATTGGACCTAAATGGGGTCACAAAGAGTCAAACACACTAATCAATAAAACAACTTCTGACCTTCCAGTGCAGTGCTTTCCCCATTAGATCATGAGAACTGGTCTTATCCGTTATCTTGTATGTTCCGATGTTATCTTTCCCGATTAGAATGAGCTCTTTAAGTCCCAGGACTGTTTTTACTTTTTCTTTGCATCCCCAGCACTTAGCATAGTGCCTGACACATATAAAAGAGGACATTGGGGAATTAAAGGGATTTCCCTCCACCCAATAGCGATCCATGTCCTCTCTGCAATGTATAATCTTAGAGCGTCTGCTTGGAACACTGAAAAGCTGAGTGACTTGCCTGGGATCCACGGGGTACAGGCCAAAGAGATCTAAGAAAGAGGGAAAGGACTGGTGTGTCCTGCTAAATGTTTACTAATTGGGTCTCAAACAGGGTGACACACTTTCCAGTTTAATCTGCATTATCAATCTTCTTCTCCATCATTTTCTTAAGTCTAGACAAAAAACAAAACAAGAGATCAAGCCTGGATTTGTAGGGTTTGCCCATTTTCGTGGCATAAATGCCCATGCCACACTGCAAATTTAATAATCAGTTCTCAAAAACTGGTACGAGCTGGCTCCGGCCCCCCTTCCCTCACCCCAGAAAGGACCCGTGGGTGTAAGAATATTCATTATAGCACGTTCTGTAGTAGCAAAGAACTGGAGATCTGGGGAATGGGTGAACAGATCATGATATATGGATGTAAGGAATTCCCGGAGAAGGAAAACTCCTCAAGTAATGCAGGCTGACACCTTCTCTGCCATTTATCACCTTAGAGATTTGCCAGAGAAGTGAGAGATAAAGTGATTTGCCCAGGGTCACAAAGCCAGCACTGGTTAGAAGCCTGATTGGAACTCAGGTCTTCCCCGTTTCAAGGTCAGATTCCTATCCACACTGGCATGCTGCCTCTTATAACATAACATGGCGACATAATGTACCCCAGAGTTTTCTAAGCCTGGATCATTTCCTTAGAGCTCTTACCTATTTCCCCTATTACAGGAACAAGCATTCAAAGGGAGGGGAGGTGGAGAGGAAATAAGACAGTGGTGATTTTTTTTCAAATAAGAGGGAGAAAGGAAATTTTTTTAATGACTTACTACTAAACAGTACCCAGTACCCTGGGCCTGAAGCCCAGAGACCTAGATTCAAATCCTAGTTCTTGGACAAGTGACTTAACTTTTTCAAGTCTCCATTTCTTTGACTTTAACATGGGCATATCAACACATTTCACTACCTACCTCAAAGGTTGTTGTGAAGATCTAGTGAGGTAAGAGAATATTGTAGTGTGGTGGAAAGAGTCTCAAAGGACCTGGGTTTGAGTCCTGGCTGGGCTGTTTCCCTGCTGTGTCACTTTGGGCACCCCAAATGCACCCATTCACCTCTCTGTTCCTATGTTGCCTCATACGCAAAGTCAGGGAATTGGACCAGGTTCCCTCTAAGGTCTGGAAACATGAACTAAACTCTATTTGCCAGGGTAGTTGACTGTGTGCTCAAAGAAAACAGACTATTCTCACGTTATTCCCTATTCTCAAATGCAATAAAAGGTAGCTTGCTATTCTTCTGCTATGAAGAATGTGAGGGCAGCCCCTCAGTTTCTCATAATAAACCCTTATAGAAGAGGGGTGAAATGCCTCATAAATATGTACTAATAACCAAGTGTATGGTCCCAGCAAATCATCACATCCTGGCTCAATCTCCTTTAAAGGAAGACTGTGAGCTGAACAATGGGTGAATTCCTTTTCCCAGAATGGTTCTGGAGTTTCTCTGGAAGGGTCTCTAAAAGAAAGCTTTCTTTGCTTTCTCTTTTCCTCTTCCTTGATTAAGCCAAAAATAGTGCTTAGAGTGCCCAGCACACATAGGTTTCCTTGTCAGTGCTGGCAGGCAAGGATCTGCCTTCAGCTATACAGTTTTCACAGCCAGATTGTGAGCTGTCATCTTTCTATTGTGTTTTGTTTGTCTTTCAGCTCAGAGCCATAAACTAAGGGAGCATGACTGGAGCTTTGTCCAAAATTTAGAAAGCAAAAAATGTCAAAATGATGAGTGGCAAAGATCTAACTAATTTAATTTAAAAATGTGTTAAAATTCTTATTTTGAGAGAGTGCTTCTTCAGCAAATTTCAGTTCAGTCATGCCAACACTGCATGACCCTATTTGGGGTTTTCTTGGCAGAGAGACTAGAGTGGTTTACCATTTCCTTCTCCAATTCATTGTACAGATTAGGAAATTGATGCAAACAGGCTTAAGTGACTTGCTCAGGGTCACACAGCTAGTAAGTGTCTGAGGCCAGATTTGAAATCAGGAAGATGAGTCTTCCTCCTCAGTCCACTGCTCTGTCCCCTGTACCACCTAGCAGCCCATTAGCAGGGATAGCTGTGTAGTAGTGGACAGAGAGATAGCCTTGCTGGGTGGGTGACTTAGGCAAAATAACTTAACTTTTTAATCTTCGAGTCTTTACTCTAAGACCTAAGGGCAGAGGAGGTACTGGCCTGAAGCTGGTAAAAGAGGTTTCCTGTTTCCCTCATCAGGGATTTCTCTGGAGCAATGAAATCCCAGTGCAGTTTCTATTCCTAGCCTTCAGCAGCATGGAAATGATTGAACTTAGTCCCAGCTAGCTGAGTTCTCCCTGCACTGCTAGGCCATGGCCCAGGTGAATTTGTCCCCAACCTGGTCTCACTCTGCTCCTTCTCAGTGGCAGCAGCCTTGGGGAGATCCTGGGTCTCTCCACACAGTGGGAGGGGAAGTGTCCTAGACTCTCCCCTCACCTGACTTGGACTTAATTACTCCTCCTATTGGGACAGCTAGATGGTGCAGTAGATAGAGTGCCAGGCCTGCAGTCAGGAAGACTCATCCTCTTGAGTTCAAATCCAGTGGCAGACACTTATTAGCAGTATATCCTGGGCAAGTCACTTAACCCTGCTTACATTGGTTTCCTCATCTGTAAAATGAGCTGGAGAAGGGAATGGCAAACCACTCCAGTATCCTTGTCAAGAAAACTCCAAGTGGGATCACAAAGTGTTAAACATGACTGAGAAAGACTGAACAACAACAAAACTTCTGCTATCATTTTTATAGGACTGGTTACAGAATTTGAGGGTTTATTTCCTGCTGCTCGGCCCAGCTGTCTCCCAGTTGCAGGCCTTTGGTCAGTAAGGTCAAAAAGTTGGGGTGGCTCTGATAAGATGATGTCTGCTTGGTCTGAGAGTGCTGGAGGACTATTGATTAAGGTAAGCTTTCATGTCTCTGTTGGCCTACCCATCCAATGCTTTCCCAAAAAATCCTCATCACCTGCACAGAGCTGAGCTTGAGACTCTTATCTTCTTCATCATTGATAAAAATATCGAGCAGAACAAATACCCCAAAATAACTTTAAGAAAGAAATAACAAAGTCATCGATATTTAAAAATGGACAAGAAAAAAGGGCAAGGAACAGAACCTTCACTCCATGTTGATATCAACAAGCCTTGAGTCCAGTGGTTCAACCAACTAACCCAGGCTACCATCCAAATCCCTTCTTCCATATTTCCCTATTATTGTCAAAGGTACCACCACCTTCCACATCACCCCAGCTGACAACTTTGGTATCGTCCTATGTCCTCAGTCTCACAGCCTCCCCTGTGTTTAATCTGTTGCTGTCATGTGTTTTCTACCCTTCTCAATGTTTTTCTTGTCCATCCCCTAGCTTCCATTTACATACTCATAATGCTAATACAGGCCCTCATTCCTTCTCTTCTGGACTCTTAACATTGCCTTCTACTTAGCCTCCCTGCCTCAAATCTCACTCTCCTCCAGTCCACCCTTGCTTAGCTGCCGAGGGGATTTTTCTAAAGCTTAGTTCGAAGCATGTTGCACTCACCCTTCTCCCCTACCTTCTACTCAGAAAGCTATAGTGGCTCCCTATTACCTCCTGGATCAAATAGTTCTCTGCTTGGCCTTTAGAGCTCTTTACCTGTCCCCTTCCTGACTTTCCAGTCTTCTCCCTCCTTATGGTCCAGAAACTCTGGGCTGTTGGCTCTTCCACCAACCCAACCCTCTATCTCTGACTCTGCCTTTGCCTTGGCTGCTCCCATGTCTGGAATACCCTCCCTCCCTCCCTCTACCTCCTAAGCCTCCTTCAGGACTCCACTGAAATCCCACTTTCTACAGGAAGCCTTTCCAGGATCCCTATTTCCCTTGCCCCCAACTCTATATACTCTATAAATATGAGCTCATTGAGGACAAAGACCATAGCTCTGCCTTTTCTTGTATCCCTAGCATTTGGCATAATTCCTGGCACAGAACTGATTGTCTGCTCAATGCCCTGCTCCTTCCTGCCAAGGTCACCTCCCCCAGACCCAGCCCAACTCTTGGTCTGGCCTGGCATTCTCAGGGAGACAAGGTACAAAGGAGAGGGAGGCTGGTGGCTACCTTCCAAGAGCCGCAGTGTCTTGCTCTCCCTTCCCCTCCTCAGAGTGGTCTGAGGACTTGTTGACCTCATCTCACCAGCCTTGGGCGACATCGGAAGCAGACAGGGAAGGAGAACTCAGACAGACATTGAAGTTTGTGGCTTGGGGGGAGAGAGGGCTGTCTGGCAAGGTATGGGAGATGGAGAGAGAGACACTAGAGGGGGTCTGTATGTGTAGACCTCCTCAGGTAATGAAGGTGATGGCTGACTGCCCAGGATAGCTATTCTTTCTCTCTTTTCCCAACAGTCACATGAATAAATCCTGCCCTCACCTGTTGGGCACTGGATTGGTCATCCATTCTGTAACTGTTTCTTGAAGGGACGGGTGTGCCAGACAGGGCTATGCTGCAGGCAAGGACAGCATGGTCCTGCGCCGCAGGCATAGACAGGGCAGTCCCCCTCTGCAGGACGGCCATCCTAGTCTTCTGGACTGGCTTCAGCTATCTATGGGCAGGGTGTTGCCTTCCGGGTCAGACACATTTACAAATAAATGTGTGCAAATGAGGGTGGTGGGGAGTGAGGTTTCTATTGCTGACTCCCTCACTAACCACCTGCAGCTGTGAGATTTCCTCCCCCTCTGCCTCCCACAACCGGCTAGAAGCCCCATCCTCCCTGGTCAGTAGCTCAGATTACTGACGAACAACGGTTTTATTCCTAAGATGACCCTTATTGGGGAAACTGCTGAGCTCAGGCCTATACCTCTCCTACTCTAAAACCTGGTTCAAGTCATACCTTCTCCAGTAAGGAAACAGTCACTAATGATTAATCCCCCCTGACCCCCTTCACTCAGGATCCCACTCAGCAGCTGTAGATGCTGCTTCTCCCAAACCCCAGGCCTTTTTTTTGATTTAACCCCACCAGAAAATGAGTTCTTCCATTGTAAATGCATTCACCAGACAACTGAAGCTTTTGGTAAAGCAGCATGGGGTGGTGGAGAGAGAACTGGCTCACAAATCTGAGGACATGGGTTGGAATTCCATCTCTGCTACTTACTAAGGTTACCCATATGAGCTTAGGCAAGTCACCACACTTCTCAGGGCCTCAGTTTCCTCATTTGCAAAATAATGAAGTTGGACTAAAGGAGGTTTGATGTCCCTTCCAGCCCTAAATCTAAGTTACTCTTTCAGCACCAAAATCATTTTGAGTGGCGATCTTTCTAAAAATAAACCCCACGCTTCCCTGACCTTATAAGCCAACGATACCTAAATATATCAAAAGTTCCTTGATTATATTTGTGTGACTACTCCCTCCTATTTGGATCACAACCCACCATGCTTTAGTCAATCATTTCAAGAGTTAACTTTGGGTGATGAGACTCTTTGTACTTGTCAAAGTGGGTTCAGTTTTGTGAAGTCAACAAGGATATCGATTTATTAATAAATAATAATTTATTATGTGCCAGGCACTGTGCTAAGGGGTAAGGGTACAAAGAAAGGCAAATATAGTCCCTGCCCTCAAGGAGCTCAAAGTCTAACGGGGAGACAACATGCAAACACTTTGTACGAGCAAGATGTATATGGGATAAACTGGGGGTTGTCTTGGAAGGAAGGCATTAAGATTAAAGAGGAGCAGGAAAGACTTGTTACAGAAGGTAAACCTTTAGTTGGGACTTGAGGGAAATCAGAACAGAGATGAGAAGGGAGAGAGTTCTCGACCACAGGATTCTTGTTCATCTTTTGTTCTCAGAGAGGACCAATGACATCACAAGGATGGTGTCTTGACTGGCGTGTGAATTGGATATAAGTGAGGCAGAGCTACCCAAAGTCATCAGACTTGCTATTTTAAAAAATGCCTTTAGATAAGGAGATGAGCCAGTGAGAATGCTCAGAGTCAGAACATGGAGTGTTCTGTGATGTGGAACAGCAAGGAAACCAGTATCACTGGATCGTAGAATAAGGTGTAAGGGTTGCATGGCCTTAGAGAAGTCAGGGCCACTTTCCCATTCCAATGAGTCACTAGAGGAGGCCAGTGTTCTTTTTTTTTATTTTTTGCAAGGCAGTGGGGTTAAGTGACTTGCCCAGGGTCACATAGCTAGTAAGTGTTACGTGTCTCAGGCTGGATTTGAACTCAGGTCCTCCTGACTTCAGAGCCGGTGCTCTATCCACTGCACCACCTAGCTGCCCCATGTGGGGCAGGTGTTCTTAACCTGTTTGTACCATGGACTCGTTTGGCAGTCTGGTGAAGTCTATGGACCGCTTCTCAGAACAATGTTTTTAAATGCATAAAACATAAAATTACAAAACACACCAGTTTTATTGTATTTGTGTGTATGTATATACATATACAATGTATGTATTATATATTATATGTATATATTAAATGTATATGTATTATATTATATATTCAATGTGTATATATGTACATGTGTGTATATATATGTATACACACACACATATGAGTTTTGTTTTGTTTTGGTTTTTTGGTAAGGCAATTGGGGTTAAGTAACTTGCCCAGGGTCACATAGCTACCAAGTGTCAAGTGTCTGAGACCAAATTTGAACTCAGGTCCTCTTGACTCCAAGGTCGGAACTCTATCTACTACACCACCTAGCTGCCCCTTATATATAGTTTTTCAATCCAAGTTCATGGACACCCTGAAATCTAGTCACAGATCCCAGAAACCTCTAGCATAAGGAAAATATTTTAATCTTGTCTTGAAGACTTCCAATATGGTGACAATGCCTTCAGTGACCCCTGAGGTATGAGGAACGGTTTCTCCTATATTAAATGACCCCAGATTGCTGGAAGTTTTGAATTCTTGTGTTTGCTTTATTTTTTTTTCATAGTTTTTCTGTCTGTTCCCCTGTCACTTTCTGCTGCTTTTCAATGGTTTTGCTTCTCTGACCACTTCCCCTACTGCTAATGCGCTACTTCCATTCTGAGAAAGGCTTAAAAATTAGATAACTAAGTGGATACGTAGAAGGATAGCTAATTAGATGAATGGAGAGATGGATGGGTAAATAGATGGATGAATGGATAGGTGGATGCCTAGCTAGTTGGATGGGTGGATGAATGGATAGAGAGGTAATAGAGAGACAGATAGATAGCGTGAACTTTTATTAAGTGCTTACTATATGCAAGATACTGGGCTAAACCTACTGGGCTAAGCCCTGGGGTTATAAAAAACAATCTTGCAATACAGTCCCTATCTTCTAAGGGCTCATGTTCTGGTGGAAGAACACAAAACATAAAGGGGAGTCAGAAAGCTGGGGATGAGGCTGGGGGTGAGCATGGTGAGGAGATGGCTGGGAAGTGGTGGGGAGGCCTGGGCCACAGGAAGATAAGGCAAGAGCTCACTTATCACAGGAAGGAGACTCAGCGAAAGATTCCAGGTTTCCATTGGAGGGGTCATGAGAGTGATAACTAGAGATTTGATGAAGTGGCATGGCGATGACCAGACGTGGAATTGGCATGCATGGTTCAAACCATAGAGTCATTAATGACTATAAAGTCAGGCACCAATTGAGGCTGGAGGGTTTCTTCTAAGAGGATTGGGAACAATCTCTGGTTCAGGGACTCGGGGGCATCATTTTAGCTGCTCATAGGCCCTTCTTGCCTCCTTCTTTCATGCTGAGCTTCAGGCAGAGTAGGTGAGGTTGCCAGGTCCCTAGCCTCCCAGTAATTGAATAGCATCACACTCTAGTGTACAGATATCTGATGATTTTCTTTGAAGTCATTTTTCATATCCATGTTTGGCCTCCCTTGCTAGCCAGGAATCTTCCCATATTTGCCTTTCTTCTGCCCTCATTGCCAGGGGGCTCAGGCCAGGGCCGGGCATCCGGCGCAGGTGCTGGGCCAACGGGTTGAATTCCTTGGAGACCCCTGAAGTGTTTGGGAGATCAGTGCTCCCTGGGGGATTCCCGCCCCTGGATTTATCCAGGCAGAGCTCAGAGCTCAGGGTGTAGGTCTAGGAATGTGATTTTGGCCCCTGGTAGAGACTTTTTGGTGTCTCAGTGATCTTAGAAGAAAACACTTGTCCTGATTTTCATTCTCATTTAATTGAAAAAATGCCTGAAAATTGAAGCAGTTCTCCCTGCCAGCACTCCCTGCTGTCTCACCAGCTGAAGTTGCCTCCAGAACCCCCTTCCTGAAGCAAACCTCTGTCTGGACGCATTTTTGATCTCTAGTGCTAGAAGCCTTTAGTGATCATCTGGTCATTCTGGAGATAAAGATGCCAAGGCCGATTCAAGGTCAAACTCAGGTGGTAAGCAGTGGAGCCAGAATTGGAAGCCTTGAGACTCCAGATTCTGGTGTTTGTTTTTCTGCTCCCTGGGCTGCCTCCCTGACAGAGGCATTGTGGGGATCAGATGATAGACTGTGTGTGAGGGACCTTATAAGCCATTGAATCCAACCCCCTCATTTTACAGATGAGGAAACAGATGCCCTGAGAGGAGAAGGGGCTCAGGATCACTCAGCCGGTAAACATCAAAGGTGGGTTTTGAATTAGGGTCACCCTGACTCCTAGTCAAGTACTCTACCTACTTCGCCACACTGCGTCTCAGAGACAGCCTATGTGAAAGGGCCTTGAAAACTTCAGCCCTGCCCCTCCAAATAACAGCCAAGTCTGTCCGCCTCAGCTCATGCAGAGGACAGAGAGGGTCCACAGAGTTTCCTTTCAGTTACATCTGATCCGAATTCTTCCGCTCTACCTTCAGCGACCCACCCATCAGCATCATTATTTCTCCCTTTTCTCATCACCTGCTTCTTAAGATAGCCAAACTCAACCTATAGTTCTCTGCCAAGGCTGGGTCCACTATGAGTGTTCTTATAGACTGCTTCATCCTTCTATGCCAGGCCCTCTCCCTTCCTTTCCTTTGAACCTGGGTCCATATTCTAGGGAGGTTTCTCCTTTTTGGGGGGAATGGAGAATTCCATCAGAAACCTCCATCCCATTGGTGGCCCATTGGCTCCCTTTGAGATTCCCTGGCTGGACTGCTCTGAGACCAGCCCATTCCAAGGCCAGACTCTAGTGTTCACTCTGGATAGACCCATATCTGGGAGGCAGGTAGGGGAAAATTAAGCCCCAAGAATGTCAGAGCTGGGAAGAGATCTTAGAGCTAGCTAGTCTAATTCCAATCCCTCTTGATACAGGGAAGAAAACGATTTAGTGGCAATTGCAATATTTGTGTTCTGGGTTCCTTCCTCCGGATCTAGAGTTCTGTGTTCATCTGCACCATACGTAGCCCTGGAGACTCCTGCCCCCAAGGCATAGCCATCGGCAGAGTAGGGGGCAAGTGGATGTGGCTTCTTGGATGCTCTTGTCCAATCTATGACCTGTCTGCTGGCGTACACCAGATTTAGGAGGAAGCAGGACTAGGAGAGGGGTCCCTTTTACGCCCCTCCTAGATGGAACTGATCTTTGTCCTTGCTTGCTGGCGATCTCTCCCCTTTCCTCCCACCGCCCCCCACCTCCACTTCAAGCGGAAGCAAGGTCACATTGTCCAACGGCCGAGTCAAGCCTACTTTATCCACTCCAGTCCTCCAGCAAACACTGGAGAAAGTGTTAAAAATAGGTAGAGCGGAAAGCTGGGAAGGAAACGATACACAGAGGTACAGGCAAGGGAAGGGAGTCATGGCTCTGGTAGAAAGTCATGGGGGGCTGGGATGGAACAGTTCAGGGTCCAGCTCCACCTCCTGTTCCCCCTGGAGAGGAAATGACTCACATTCCTGAGATGCAGAAAGTAATCTCCCTCCCTGCCCGGAAGAAGAGGTTGGAGGGAAGGGGGTTAGAGGGGGATCCAAAGCTGTGGTAACGTCAAAGGTAGACCCCCCCCAGGACATTTTGTTAGGTTCCAGGCTGCCCATAAGGTGCGGAGGGAAGATTTTCATTCAGTACATGAAATACTTATCCCCTGATCTCCATCTGCCTCCCCCCACACCCCCACCCTTCATAGTATTCACTTAACCCAACTGGCTGAGTTTTGTCCTATTGTGTCTTCCCTGCACTCTTATATGTATTTACGGAAGGGCAATCCAAGGTCTAGGGCGTTGCTGTGTTCTTGAAACTAGAGGCTGAAGGGTACAGGCAGTGAGTGTGCACGTGTATGTGTGGGAAGGGTCATAGTTATGTGAGGGATGGTGCACCCCAAGGGGAATTCTCTGGGGTCTGAGCCCAACCGTTGGGCTCCTTCTAGAGGGATGACAGCTGTGATGGAGAAGTGAGAATTGTACCTTCTTCTCAAGGGGAGCCGCCGTGCAGCAATTATCTGAGAAACAGGGCTATGTTGAATGGACTCATCTGGCCCCAGGTAATGGGGGTTTGGGGAGGGGGACAGAAAGGAGTGAGATTTTTTCTACTCTGGGTAGCAGCGGGGAACTGTGTTAAAAGGAAAATTCCCTGAGCAACTGGTAGAAGTTACTAAGAATGAATTGAGGATCCTTCTAACTCCAAAATTCTGTGATTCCAAGTTTGGCATTTGGATTTGGATATAAATGGGATGTAAGTTTGAAGCTGATTATGCTGCCTGTGTATACCTGTGTCACCTCAGGCAAATCCTTTTGCCTCTTTGGGCCTCAGTTTCCTCATCTGTAAAGTGTGGGAGTTAGACTACAATTAGGGCTTAACTTTTTTTATGTCATGGACTCCTTTGGTAGCCCAGTGAGGCCAATGGAACTCTTCTCAGACACGTGTTTATAAATGTATAAAATCAAGCACAGAGAAAAGCATTATGTTGGAATATAGTTATCAACATTGTTTTTAAAAGTTCATGGACCCCCTTTTAGGAGCCCCTGGATTACGTGATCTACAAGGCCCTTCTAGCTCTGACGTCTATAATGGGAGGCAGCATGGCACAAGGGAGAGATCCCTGATTTTGGGGTCAGAGGATTTGGGTTCAAATCTTGGTTCTGCTACTTTCTACCTGAGTGACCTTGATCCAAGTCAACAATCAATCAATCAATTAGCATTTATTAAATGCCTATTTATGAAGGCACTGTTACTAAGGATACAAAAAGAGGCAAAAGACAGCCCCTGACCTCTAGGAGCTTACAATCTAACACAGGAGACAACATGCAAACAAATATTTACAAAGCAAGGTATATACAGGATAAATAGGAAATAATGAACAGCAATACTTCTCTGGGCCTCAGTTTCTTCATCTGTAAAATGAGGAGGTTGGACTTAGATCCCTTCTAGCTCTAAATTTGTGATCCTCTGGTATTGGGGGTGGGGAGAAGGTGGGACATTGAGTCAACACTCAATTATCTGCATATTAGGACAAATGACCTAAAAGTATGATCATTTAATCCAATGATATCTCACTTAGTCTCTCTGAGTCTCAGTTTCCTCAGTGCCTAGCACAAAGGGACAAGGAAAGAGATCATATCTGTGATTTTATTGATATAGGGTCCTCTCAAGTGAAGAACTTTCTTTCCTAATACAGCGTTGGCACCTTCTTTGTAACTCATAGCATTTAGAGAGTTGCCCAGAACGTGGAGCAAGTAAGTGACTTGCCCAGAGTCATACATCCAGTATGTGTCAGTCAGTCCCAAGCATTTATTTTATTATGCACCCACTATAAACCAAGTACTATCCTAAATGCTGGGGACACAAAGAAGGGGAAAAAAAAACATTCCCTGCTCTCAGGAGCTCATGGCCTAATGAGGAAGATAATGTTCAAGCTATTGTTATTCAGTCATTTTCAGCCATGTCCAACTCTTTGTGACCCCATCTGGGGTTTTCTTGGCAATGACATTAGAGTGGTTTTCCATTTCCTTCTCCAGCTCATTTTACAGAGGAGGAAACTAAAGCAAGCAGAGGTAAGTGACTTGCCCAGGGTCACACGGTTAGTAAGTGTCTGAACTCAGGAAGATAAGTTTTCCTGATTCTAAGCCCAGCCCTCTTTCCACCACACCATCTAGCTGCCCCAGGAGCAAGCTACAGTCAGGACAAATTGGAGATAATCAGCAGAGGGAAGGCATTAGCATTAAGAAGGATTGTGTCAGAGGCAAGACTTGAACTCAGGTCCTTGACTGTGAACCTAGCTCTTTATCTACTATGTCAAGATGCCATCCAACAAGATGCTTAATAAATGCTTGTTGATTGGTTAATTAAATGATCCCTAAGGTCCCTTTTGTTCCTAAATGCTAAGATGTACAATCTCATGTTTAACCACGTTACTGAATTAGTATAGCTGATTTTGAGTCCCAGGCCAATGTGCCTCCTTACTTAGTAATGAAAACTCAGACTCATTTTCACAGCCCATTAAGCCAAGCATGATTGGGAGGGTGACCTCCTGCAGACATCAGTGACGTGATACATTCCAAAGTCAAACAGCAACAATCTTAAACCATCTGGTACAGGGATCCAACCGGCTCATTGTTGCCCTTCCCTGGGCACTGAGTGTACTTTCAGGATCTTTCAGTAATAGGATGAGATGAGTAAGATAGGCTGAGACTGATCCAGGACACAGGAGATGGGGATTTCCAAATACTTGTGATGGCCGTTGCTTCTGTGTCCTCCCTAATAACACTGCTTCTCCTCCTCCATGGGAGCTGAGCCATAGAATTACAAAAGTGGGAGAAAAGGAGCTCAGAAGGGAGTGGTGAGATTTACCTGGGCACTGGATTTATAGACAGACGACTTGGGTCCTGATCTTCTGTTTAATACATGTACATGACCTTGGACAACTCCCTTCTCCTTGCTGAGGACTCCGACTAGGTGAGGCTAAATGATCCCCATGCTTCTTGTACCCAAATCTTATTTGAAGAGGGGAAGAGTACTTAGAATCAGATGTTAGTTCTTTACCATGAGACTGAAGATAAATGAAAAGTAGTGCGGAGAAATAGAAAAAAAAAACAGTGGACTAGACATCAGGAGACTTGGTTTCCCAACCCAGCTCCAACATTTACTAACTATAGGACATTAGGTAAGTCAGTTTTCCCAGTTGTAAAATGGAATAATTATTCTACCCACAGCTAGGTCTCAATTAGTGCAAATAATGATTCCTCCTGAAGTGGTTGTCAATTTACATTGCATGTTCCCATTGGGCTGGAACAAATTACCATATTTACATCATTAAAATCTCTAATAATTGGAATTCAAATACATGGGACCTCTTCAGGGGATTCATTATTTGCACTAATCAGGTCCTCCCTGTACATCCTAGGGTTGTTGTGAGGACTGAATGAAATGTTTGTAAAACAAGAGTGAGCTATTGTCATCTTTCTTTTGTTTTTACATTGTTTTTGTTTCTGAATATAACTCTCCCTTTTCCCTATAAGACAGCCCTGGTAACAGAGATTTAAAAAGAAAGAGGAACAATAGCAATTCACCAAAGCCAAACAATGTCCACCGTCTCCTTCCTTTGCAAAGGAGGAGTTCTCTCAACTCTTCTCCACAGCCAACTGTGGTCATTACACTTACACGTCATTCAAGATTTTTTTCCTTTTGATTTTGAAAAGCTTTTTGTTTATATTGTTGCAGTTGTGTTTCTTGTTTGACTGGTTCTGCTTTACTCTTCATCAATTCATCTAAGTCTTCTCTGAATTCTTCACAGTCACTGCTTCTTTGGGAACAATAATACACCTTCGTGTGCCACAGTTTGTTCAGCCATCCCACAATCAATAGGTCTCTGCTTTACTTTCAGTTCTTCTGCAACCACAAAATGTTCTGCTATGAATAATTTGGTGTATATGAGATCTTTCTTTCTGTTTTTAACCTCTCTGGGGTACATGCTTGTCAGTGAGATCTCTGGGTCAAAGAATGTACACATCCTAGGCATTTTCTCAGCATAATTCCAAATTGCTTTCCAGAATGGTTGAATCTATTCTCAGCTCCATCAACAGTGTATGCATGTGCATGTCTTTCCATAGCCCCCTTGAACATTGACTATTTCCATATTTTTTCACCTTTGTCATTTTGGGGGTATATGAGGTAAACTTCAGAGTTATTTTGATTTTTATTCTTCTTCTTATGAGTAATTTAGAAAAAATCTTGCATATAGTTTGCAATTCTTCTTTAGCAAAGTAATTGTTCATATCCTTTGAAAACTTATCTACTGGGGTCTTTGGGAGAGAAAAAGGTAGAGGAATAAGGAGAGGGAAAGGGAGTGGAAGACAGAAAGGGAGAAAGAGAGAGAGGGATAGGGACAGGGAAGAGGGAAGGAGAGAGAGAGAGAGAGAGGAACTGTTAGTTCTATATATATCTTGAACATGAGAACCTTATCAGAGATACATGATACTATGATACAGAGACTTTCCCAATCAACACTTTCCTTTCTTATCCTAGCTGCATTGATTTTATTTATGCTAAAGTTTCTCAATTTCATGTAATCAATACTATCTACTTCATCTTTTATATCCCCTCTAACTTTTATCTAGTTACTCTTTCTCCTAGCCATAGCAAGGAAAGGTGCCTGATCTCTCACTCTTCTAATTTTTTTTAATGGTGTGATCTTTCTTTATCTGGATCATATATCCATTTTGACTTTATTATAGTACATAGTGAGCTGTTATGATCAGTAACTGTGATTGGCCTATTTCCTGGTCTGTAAAAATGAGAGAGTTGGAGATATTGGCTTCTAAGAGCCTTTACAGCCATAAACATCTAGGATTCCATGATGTTCAAAAGCACTGTGGACTAGCATAGCTGCTGCCCACCAGAGGGTTGAATTCTAAACCCTTTTACCTGAGTGGTGAAGGCAGAGGGGTGAGTACTAAATGCATAAGACACGTAACCCCTCCTGTTGCAGAGTCCTCATCGTGGGACATCCAGAGAGAGGCTTGATCATGGAATCAGGTTTAGAGCTAAAGGGAAACCCAGAAGTCATTTGGCCCAGCTCCCTCATTTTACAGATGAGGAAACTGAGACCCAAAGAAAGGTCTTATAAGGCAAGTGAGGGAACACTTTCAGTGGACCAACCTTGGTCTGGGATCTAGACTGTGGATCTTCGTTTTGCCTCAGGAAGGACAATGAGCTAGGCAGCACAAACACCTTGAAGGCAGTGTAGGAGAAAGACCACTGAATTTGGATCCCTAAGACCTGGGTTCACATGCCACCTCCACCGCTTATGGGACTTCAGGCCTCAGTTCCTGTACCTATTTGAATGAGTGGGATGGACCAGATGACTTCAAAAGTACTTTTCATCTCTAAAATCCTATGATCCTCTGAGAGCCTGATGCCACAAGGAAAGTCTTAGGTGGATCAACTAGGAACGTCTGGCATTTCTCATCCCAGATCTGACTCAGTCTGGGGAGCCATGCAGGAAGCCACTTAGCAGGGAAAGAGGAAACTGCGGCCTGAGGAATTTCTCTGTCACTTTACTTGGCTAACTGTTGGCTTCCTAAGGTAGATGTAACACTGACTGTATTTCTCACCCACTCCTGCCCTGAGTGGGACATGCACTAGTAGCCAGACGCTATGTGAAGGCTGAGTCCCAGGTCAGCTCCACATTCTCTGCCTCCTACCCTCCTCTTCTTCCCTGCCTATCCCCACCAAACAAAACTGGGGAGGTAAACCCACTTAGAAAAGGAAATTTTTAGTACATCTCAAAGACAGACAGACATGGTTTTTATAATTATACACTGATTTGGAATATCTGTGTCATTCATTCATTCATTCATTCAGGGAAATCATCAATTTCTAGCTCTGTGGTTGTAGTTTAAAAATTAAATTTCCACCAACACTCTCCCACCTCATTCCCTTCCCCCCTCTCATTCTTCCCCACCACCTTTGACTCCCTTCTTGCAAGGCAGGCCACGTTCCTGATCTCAGTGACTTCAGTAAGTTGTCATCACCACCTCGGGACACAAGCAGAGCTGGGCACAGTGAGGGAAGATGCAGGAGACATGGTCCCTGACCTCAGTGGGCCCGTTGTGTGAAAAGGAAGGAGTCCTTCTGGAGAGGTTCAGGGGGGTTGCCTCTCAGCTCTTCCTCCTCAATCACCACTAACTTTCCTAATACAGAGTTCTGTTTGCATCGCTTCACCATCTACTAACCTTCAATGCCTCCCCATTGGCCAAAGGATAAAGACCAAACTCTTCAGGTACAGAAGGAGGTAGATAACATGCAAACAAATATTTCCATGAATAGCAGTGTGACACATGTATGCAAACATATACAAAGCAAGCAAGCAAGAAAGATATAGATGGAGGATTTACTAAGCACCTACTGTGTGCTAAGCACTGAGAATACAAATACAGTAAAAAAGAAAGACAATCAATCCCTGCCCTCCAGGAGCTTACATTCTAATGTTACACTCTTACAACTCATGAAAGGAGGAGGTAGAGAGGTAGTCCCAAGAGTTATGAGAAGCCTTCAATCCAATGTATGAGGCTCCTCCATCATGTGGTGCCACCTTGTACCACCAGACTTCTTTCTTACTACTTCCCTACGTATAGGCTCTGGTCGCATTGATGTTTCCTGAAAATGCTGTCGTAGCAGCCTCTACACATTTGCTCTTGCTGCTTTCTTTTCCTGGAATGTTCTCTCTGCTCTCCACTTGCCAAACTCTACACAGCTTTCTAGTCTCCTATGCGAAGTCTTTGCTGCCCACCCCAGCCCATAGTGATGAATCTCTTCCCTAGACCGTTTTCTGATTGTTATATGTACCATGCAATTCACACCTTATCCTGGTCTGTCTTAGTCTCTGTTCCCTGTGTGAGAGTCTTGTCTTCTCAACTTGTCTAAAAGCTCCCCTAGAAAAGTAAGGATGATGTCTTCTCCCTCCCACAGCACAACCCAGTACCTAGGGCAGTGATGCGCCAGTGAGCTACTCTATCAATGCTTTGGTGTTGGCGAGTTTAGCTTATTATTTAGCAGCTCACCCCTAGGGCTCGTTATAGTGGAGGATGTGAGGTTATTAATTTGATGGGATAGCTGAGGCTCTGGAGAAATTTTCATTCTCTTTGAATTACCTCTTCTAAATACTCTGAAGTTTGCAGTAGCAATGGGAGACCCTCTGACCAGTGACATATTTGAATCCAGGTAAATTCTTTCTGTAGCATCTATATAGAATATAGTTGATGAATCAGACTTTCAGATTTGAACCTTAACTCTCCCAAATTTGGGTTAATTTATATGGCAGATCTATGGGCATCTCAGCCCTGGACACACCATTCCCCTCCAGCCCTCAGAAGCTAGCACTATAAGGCCAGTGATAAATAAGGTCAGGAACTTGGGGGGAAGCTTTGAGAGTAGCGTGAGGTTTATTGGGGGTACGTGTTTATAATCTCTGTCACCAGAGAGGCTGAGGTTGGTGGATTTCTTGAGCTCAAGAGTTCTGAGCTTCAGTAGGGCTAAAGATGATCTATTGTCTATAATTAGTCTTATATCAATATGACCCTCTAGAAGCAGGGCACTATGGAGGCTGTCTATGGAGAGGTAAATTGGCCAGGTTGGAAACAAGCAAGTCAAAGTTTACATGATGATCAGCCCTTGGATTGGGCCCATGAGGGGACTAGATATGGAGAGTGAGAGGGAAGAGAAACAAGAGAAGGGAGAGAGAAGCATGAGTTGGAGGACCAGTTGACCTCTATGGCAAGTCAATGTCAAAGTCTGAGCTTTTGCTCAGAAAAATTCAGATCAACTTACATTTTGGACTAACTTATACCTGGCAATATGGTATGTTTTCTAATTGAAGTTTAAATGCATCTGGGCCCTCCTTTCCATTATTTTCTGAGCATGTAAGTGCAGGGCACTTTGCTAAGTGCTTTGGGGGAGGAGAGGCTGGAGTATTCAGAATGAATAGAGAGGCAATAATGTGGTGTAGGCTTGCAGTTTGAAGACCTGAGTTGTTTGTTTTTTATCTTGTCTTGGACCCTTACCAACTGAGAGACTTTAGACAAGTCACTTCTTTTCTAGTTGTCATTTTCTCATCTGTAAAATCAGTGGTTAGGATTAAGTCAGGGGTCCTCTAACCCCAAGGACTCTGTGGATATATTTGAAGAAGTCCATGAGGGAGTAGCTAGGTGGCACAGTAAATAGAGCACCAGCCCAGGAGTCAGGAAGACCTGAGTTCAAATCTGACCTCAGACACATAATACTTCCTAGCTGGGTGACTCTGGATAAGTCACTTAACCCCAATTCATACACACACACACACACACACACACACACACACACACACACACACACAAGAACTCCATAAGCCTGGAATTTTTTAACATTTTGATAACCATTTCAATATATTTGGTTTCCATTGCAATCCTGTGTGTTTTACATTAAGCATTAAAAAACATTGTTCTAAGAAGGAGTCTCCAATTTCCCCAGATTGCCAAAGGGTCCATGACAAGAAGAGGTTAAGAACCCCTGGACTACAGCCATCTTGAAAAGCAATTTGTAAGTGTGCCCAGAAACTTACCAGACTGTGTATTCCCTTTGACCCAGTTATACCACTACTAGGCCTACACCCAAAAGAAATCAAAGAAAAAAGAAAAGGATCGATATGTACAAAAATATTTATAGCAGCTCTTTTCCTGGTAGCCCCAGATTAGAAACTGAGGGGCCATCCTCCCATTGGGAAATGGCTAAACACATTATGATACATGAATGTAATGGAATGTTATTGTGCCATAAGAAATGACGAAGTGGACAATTTCAGAGGAAACTGAAAAAATTTCTCTGAACCAATGCAGAACAATGGGACAGAACTAAGAGAATAATTTATACAATAATGATAACTTGACAGAGAAAAGCAATCATGAAAGGCCTTAGAACTCCCATCAATGAAATGATAAACCACAAGTCCAAAAAAATGAAGATGAAACACACCACTCACCTCTTGACAGAGAGAAAGATGATGAACCCAAGATGTAGAAAGAGACACACACTTTTACACTTGGCTAATGTAGCAATTTGTTTTGCCAGGCTCTACCTATGCATTGAGGACTTTTTTATTCCCTTCTTTTTTTAACTTGTTAATGGGTGGAGAGGGGTAATAAGAGGAAAACATTTTTAAAAGACATGTTACTTAAAAATAATAAATAATAAATGATTTAATATTTAATAAGTATTTAAATAATATATAACAATTTTAATAAATTTCTATTTTAGTAAGCATTTAAATACTATTTAGTAAATATTTAAATAAATATTTAGTGCATTATTTAAAAATCAAACTTTCTTCTGTAAAAATTTTTTTTAAAAGAAGATACTCAGATTAGATGATCTCAAAGGCCTTTTGCAACCCCTCACATCATATGATTCTGTTATATGAATGAGACAGAGACCCTGACCCTCAGGAACTCACACTACTTAAGCCTTCAAAAGTTGGAGGAAACAAAGAGAGAAACTATGAATCTGAACCTGATTCTCATCACCAAGGGGAACTGCATGTTGCTAAAGTTGAAATGATGGATGGGAGCATGGTGGGAAGTGACCTCTCTATCTAAGACTTTGTGACTGAGGAAAAGTAAGCCAGGTATTGTCAGACATATACAGTAGATCTGGAGAAGGCAGTTCTCAAAAGGGTAAGAGGAAAAATGGATAGTATACCTCTGACTAACCTTCTCCAAGAAAGTCATTCCCAGGAGCAATGGTTGGTTTGACATAATGAAATTCTGAATAAGTAAAGAGGAAGAATTCCAATGAAAAGGAAAACAAGAAATTGTCTAAACCAAAGGTCCTTCATGTTTCCTATGTCATAGACCCCTTTGGAGGTTCAATCTGGTGATGCCTTCTCAGAATAAGTTTTAAAATGCAAATATATAAGATTATAAAGGAAACCAATTAAATTTAAGAATTATTAAAATAAAAAGTTAACAAACTCAAGGCTAAAAAACCTAATGTGAGTACACAGGGAATCCATTTCCTGACTTAGATTTTTTTAAGAAGCTCATACAGAAGATTTAAGCAAAGACAGAAAATAAAGAATAAATAACATGATATGGTCCTCTAAGAGTAATGTCAGAGCTCAGAATAAGCTAAAAATAACAAAGAAAGCTAAGGACATAAAAAGTGGGTTATTTTTAGCTTAATTGGAGGATGGTTGTTGTCCTTCACTCTCGAAGAGGACCAAAATGGCATCACTATGCTAGAATCAAGTTACAGTGTGTTGAACCGTGGGAATGTTCTTCTACAGGTCGGGCATAAATATGGTCTATGTGAATATTTGGAGTGGATTCTTTAAATTTGCGTATCTCTAGTTTCTTTTGAGCTACTTCAATTCTGCTTTGCTCCTAGAGCACAGCACCTTCTCTGATGAGGGCATGCCATGCAGATCAAAGAAGCTTCTATGGGTGGATGGGATGATGATAACACATAACAGGAAGAAAGCAGAACTACTCAACTCTTCCTTTGTCTCTTTTTTCTCTGACAAGGAGAATAATCTTTGGACTTAAAAGGATGGCACAAAAATGAATAATGGGAAACTGAAACCCAAGATCACATAGAAACATAGTTAGCATCTACCTGCCCTTGGTGAGCTCAGGGCCAGATGAATTCTATCCTTTATCTATTAGTTTTTTTCTCCCCAATTGATAAGCATTTATCTTCTCTTCCTTCCACCTCCTCCCCTACAAAAAAGGAGGGGGGACAAAAGAAAACAAAATTTTGGGACCAAATATACATAGTTAAGCAAAACAAATTCCACATTAGCCCTGTAAACATATGTGTCTTATTCTTCATCTGGAGTCTATTGCCTCTCCATCAGGAGGTGGGCAGCAAGCTTGATCATTGATTCCTCTGGAATCACAGTTGGTCATTGCACTGATCAGAAGTCATAAGACTTTCGAAATTGTCTTTATACTGTTGTTGTCATTGTATAAATAGTTCTCCTGATTCTACTCACTTCCCTCTCCATCAATTCATGTCTTTTCAGATTTTTCTGAAACTCTCCCTTCCATCATTTCTTAGGGTACAGTGGCTATTTTACAGTCTATAGGCTTGATGTAAGGAAAAATGTCCTGATACTTAGAACTATCCAGAAGTGGAATGGAGTAGTCTCACAGAGAAGTAAGTCCTTCCTTACTTTTTCAGGTAAAGGCTGGTTTACTACTTGTCAAGTATGATGTAGAGGGGACTCTTATCTAGGAAAGTTTTGAACTGGATGGCTTCTGAGGTCACTTCCATCTCTTCAATTCTGTCAGTACTACCCAGACTACCAAGGGACTCAATCTCGATCTGAAGCCAGGTCTGTGCCTTCATAATCACAAAACTGCTTTTATACCCAAAAGGAACATGACCCCTCTAGTGGGTTCTTTCCTTCTCTTAGATCTGGGATCCACAGACTACTTGAGGTTAGATCTCATCAAGTCCATAAAACTGGATGGGAAAAAGACTGCATCTTTATTGTCATTGACTTCTAACTGAAATTTACCATTTCCTTCAATTATGAATGTAGGCAGTAAATGTTATCCTGAGAAGGGATCCATAAGCTTCACCAGGCTATCAAAAAAGTCCAAGACACAAAATAAGGCAAAGTGCTTCTGTTTTTGAACATTGTTCAGTTTGTAATCTTATCTGGGGTTTTCTTGGCAGAGATATTGGAGTGGTTTGCCACTTCCTTCTCCAGCTTATTTTATAAATGAGGAACCTGAAGCAAATAGAATGAAGCAACTTTCTCAGGGCACACAGCTAGTCAATGTCTGAGGCCACATTTGAACTCAGGAAGATGAGTCTTCCTGATTCCAAGCTCAGTGTTCTTTCACCCCGCTGATGTCATTACTCTTCTTCCAAAATGAAGGACGAAGAACAACAATCCACTGTGCCACCCAATAGGCTCTGCAAAAGAAAGGATGGTTGAAGGTAGAGAATAGAGAGAAAAGACAACAGAAGGCAGAATGCCAGGATCTCAGATTCCTCAGACAAGTTTTCCTGCCAGACCAGGAAGGTGTTGTCAAAACCACAGCTACCACTGACTTTGTGACGGAGTCATCACCTCCAAACCCTTCCACGTTCTCTAAATCCAAGGCTTTGGGCGACTTTCATAGCGGTCTAGAACACAAGCCTTTTACCTAGTTTAGCACTTTCATTTTACAGGTGAGAAAACAGGCCAAAGGAGAAAAAGCCACTTGTCCAGAGTCGTTGAGTGAGTAAGTGAGACAAAACCAGAACCTGATCTCCCATTTCGTGATTCCCAGTATGCTGTCATTCCCAAGAAATCACACGCTGCTTTCATTAGGAACAGGCAGCTGTGTGGTCCAGCAGATTGAAGGTTAGGCTTACAGCTATAGGAATGACCTGAGTTTGAATCTTGCCTCACACACTTATTAGCTGGGTGGCCCTGGGCAAATCGCTTAACCTCACTTTACTTCAGTTTTCTCTTCTTTAAAATGGGGATGAGAATAAGCACTGACTTCACAATGTTGTGAAGATACAAGATGAGGTATGTAAAGCATTTTGCAAATCTTAAAAAGAATGTAACTGCTACTTAATACTCAGCATCTATCCAACCCTGGGGGAGCAGAGAAGTGCAAAGAAAGCCTCCCAGGAACAATCAATCCCAGCGACTGCCACAAAGGCTGAGGTGGCTAGGTACTTTGGAGCTATAGGAGGTCAGCCCCAAACCTCAGTGTATCCCAGCTCTTGTCTGCTGGCTGCAGGCATCTCTCCACTGAGAGAGGACCTGCTCTGGCCCTCTAGGCTCTTGGCAACGGGAGCTACCTTTCTGCCCCCATAGTTTGGCTGTCCTGGCTTCTTCAGTGAGATAGCATCTAGAGTGCGACCAATTGTAGTGACTAACCTGTACTTTGGGCTGGGCTCTGATCCAGGAAGGCAGCTGATGGAGAAGGTCCTCAGGCAGCTGGTACTAAAATAGTCCTGAAGCCTTATACACATATAATCAGCTCATAATTCCACCCAACCAAAATGGTCTGAGGTCATTGCCCTCTCCACATAGTCCTCTGACTGCCTTTTTGTCACTTAGAGAATGTTAGGAACATCATAGAGGGAACTCCCAGGACAGAATTGGAGAGCAGGGAGAGACGCGCTTAGTAGAATATTTGACACATAGTAAAAACTTGAAAAATGTGTTTTTATTCATTCATTCACTTCAGTGGTCATCTGGAGTAACCAATGCACCAAAGGAATCCTCATTGATTGTCACGTCTGATAAGTGGTCTGCTTAGAGAGCTCCAAAGGAGGGGAATGACCACCATTCAAAGCAGCTGTTGGCACTTTGGGACAGCTTGAATCTCTAGGAAGGTTTTCCTGATGTCAAACCCAAATTAATTTTTTTTTTTGCAGCTCCCCCCAACACGACCCCAGCTCCTGGTTCTGCCTTTTGGAACAAAATGGAACATATCCAGGCCGTCCTCCAAATACTCAAAGCCCCCTCTGTCCACCCTTTTCCAGTCTTTTTATACCTTACATCCTCTCAAATGCTCTGAGATCCACCAACACCAGTATCCTTGCTGTTTTTTGCACAAGAAACTCCATCTCCCGAATCCAGGCATTTTCCAGGGCTGTCCCTCCAGCTTGAAATGCTCTCCTTCCATATCTTCTCCTAGCTTCAAGTCCCAGCAAAAATCCCACCTTCTACAGGAAGCTTTCCCCAATCCTTCTTCATCCTTGTGCCTTCCCTCTGTTCATCACTTCCTATCACTTCCACATATCTTGTTTGTCTCCATTGTTTGCATGCTATCTCTCACACTAGATTAAGCTCCTGGACTGCAGGGACAATCTTTTGCCTTTCTTAGCAAGCCTTCCCTGAGTCTTCTGTTCAGGCTAACCATCCCCATTTACTTCAATCCAGTCTTCTGTCATGGACTCAGGGTCCTTCATTGTTCAGGTCACCCCTCTCCGGACACTCTTCCATTTATGCATGATGCCCAGAATTAAGCACAATCCTGGGGAGTGAGATTGGACTAGATCTGATCTCTAAATTCCCCGTTAAGATGCTATGGCTCTGTATGGCACTTGATGGTGTATTATCTACTGCCCTTGGATTATTGTTTGTGTGAACCTTAGCTCCTCACTCATGCCTAGCCTAACACATAAGGAGAGCTCAGTAAATACTTAATGAGCCAAATTACCTACTCAGCCAGTCAACAGAATTGCTGAGTGGCCCACTTTATGACTGAGTGAACCATGAGTGGACAGAGGACTTTGGGCTCAGCTCTAGTTTCATTTACTATTTCTGAACTGGAGAAAACCATTCTGAAAACTCTGCTTTACTTCCCCCAACCCCACCAATCTAGAATAGGAAGGATGGTCAGTTGAAGAGTTGGGATATAAAGGAGGAAAGAAACATAGTTCCTGTTCATTTGAACACCCCAGCTTGCATACTTTCCATGCAGGAGATGGTGCCCAATTTCATACTGTTTTAAAGTTTGGATTCTTCTGGCTCCATCTTTCAATGCCTTTTTGATTCTTAAATTAGGGGAGGCAGAAAAAGCAGTAGACTGAGCTTAGACTGACTAAACCCTAGGTGTTGATTCTGGCTCTCGGTAACAGGCAATGTGATGCTGGCTAAGACCTTTTCCTTGTCTGGGGCCTCAGTTTTGCTATCTGTAAGATGGGAAGGTTGAACCAGGTGGTGATAGTTTATGTAAGTGTTTTAAAACTCACAAAGAGCCCTGGATGGAGGTACTGTATGTTATTATTGTTTTACAGATGAAGAAATTGCAATTCATGGAGGTTAAGTGACCAGGCTCACACAGCTAGTAATTATCAGAGGTAGGATTCAAACCCAGGACTTCCTGGCTCCAAATTCTGCAGTTTCCACTGGACCAAGTTGCTTCTCAGGTGATCCATAAGTCGCTGTCAGCTCTGACATCCTCTGTTCTAAGGTCTCTTTATCTCTGATTCTCTATGTTCTAAGGTCCTTCCCAGCTCTGATGCTCTGCATTCTAAAGTTCCTCCATCTTGGACATTTTATGCACTAAGGTTCCTTCATCTCTGACCCTGTATGTTCCAAGGTCCTTCCCAGCTCTGACATTCTCTGATCTAAGACCCCTTCCAACTCTGACATTTTTTGTTCTAGGTCCCCCCCCTCCCCAGCTGTGATATTGTGTATTTTAAGGTCTCTTCTAGCTTTGACCTGGTATGTACTGAAGTCCCTTCTGTCACTTTGTGAGTCCAAGTCTAAATGGAAAGAAGTCACCCTTTGAATAGTGAGATGGTGGTTTTCCCTTTTCCTGGTGCATTCCAGGCATGCAGGACAGCCAAGGCAAAGACATGTCCAGGAGAGGTGGAATAATGTTTATGAAGACTACAGCATGGAAGAAGTAGAGCAATAAAGTTAAAAAGGCAGGTTGGGGAAGGTCATAGACAGCTCTACATAGCTGGGGTGGGAAGGGACACTTGACCCAAGTTGAGCAGGGCATGCCTCCTGGATGTGGGGCATAGCTTGCACAAATTCCTGAAGGTAGGAGATGGCATTTACAACCCATTCAGGAAACAGCTAGACTTCCATTTTCACTGGAGTAGAGAGTGACTGAAGGGAGAGATATGAAATGATGTTGGAGCCACCTGGTGGAGGCCATGGAAGCCAGAGTTTATAGTTAATCCTAGAGGTACCAGGAGGGTTTTGAGCAGTAGAATCAGACGCATGCCTAGGGAGGAAGATTTTGACAGTGGTGTGGAGAACGGATCAGAGAGGGGATACACGTAACAATTCCCTCCTACACCCATTCAGCACCTTAAAACCTTCCCAGAATGCCTTCCTTTCCTTTATCTCATTTGATTTTCACCACTGTCCTATCATAGAGTCAGAACAGAGCCCCAGTTTCCTCATTTGTTGATTGTGGGGACTTGATCATTTCTAAGACTCCTCCCCTCTGACATTCCATGTTTTAAGGTCATTTCCAGCTCTGACATTTGGGGATTTTAAAATTCTTCTTTCCAAAGCCAGAACTGGCAATAGATGAGGTAAGCAGCCACTGAGGGTCCAAGTTGAAAGAGAAGACAAGAAGGAAGACAACATGACTTATTATTTATTGCCAGAAAAATCCTTCTCTCCATGGAAGTCAGCAAATCAACAAACATTTATTCAGTGCTTACTGTGTATCAGGCACTGTGCTAAATGCTGGGAATATAAATACAAGAATAAAGACAGGCCCTGCCCTCAAAGAGCTTATATTCTAAAGAGAGAAGACATTGCATAAAAGGGAGATAAAAAGGAATCTTGTCTAGGCCACACTCCCCTAAAAAAGAAGAAGAAGAAGAAGAAAATGGAGCTAAAAAGTGGGGAGAGAAGAGATGAGGTGGGTAGGGGGCATTGTAGAGAAAGTCTGAAGGTGGGAATACAGCCTGGAGAAAAATGAAGCTATAGCTAATCTGAGCCTCCTGCAAATTGAGGGTCTGGGGTCTGGGTAGGGGCAGGAAACCAGACAATCAGAAAGAGAGGCCACAGGGCTAGAGGGTACTTGGAGTCTGTGGAGTTTAGGGGTGGAGTGAGCCTCTAGGGTGAAGAGGTTTCTGGGGCACTGTAGAGTCAGAAGTGAAGCCCAGAGAGGGAGGAAGACTTGGAATCACCAGTCACAGAATTTGAGAGCTGGAAGGGAGCTCAGCCATCATCTAGGTCAAGTTTTCCCTGAAAGGAATCCCCACCATGACATACCTAACAAGGACTGTCTAGCCTCGGCTTAAAGCTCTCCAAAGAGGGGGAACTCACCATCCTTCAAAGGAGCTCATTCCATTCTGGGCAGCTAGGTGGGGAAGTGGCTAGAACACCAGCCTGAAGTATGGAAGATGACTTCCTGAGTTCAAATCTGGCTTCAGGCACTTCCTAGCTGAGTGACCTTGGGCAAGTCACTTAATCTTGTTTGCCTCAGTTTCCTCATCTGTAAAATGAGCTAGAGAAGGAAATGGCGATTCCACTTCAGCATCTTTGCCAAGAAAATTCCAAATGGGGGTCATGAGTTGAGCACAACTGAAAAATGACTCAACAAAAATTGTTAGGATATTTTTCCTGACATCAAATTCAAATTTTCCAATTTTTCACTTTCATCCACTGCTCCTAGTTCTGCAACTAAACAAGACTAGTCCAATCCCTCTGAACATTCTCTAGTTTATCCCTGTCCTTCTTAAACTTCTACGCCAGAAGCACAATACTGTCCACATGAGGCCTGATAGCAGCAGAGTGGAGTGCGAGTCACCTTCCTATTCTCAGAAACCACACCTCTATTAACACAACCCAGGAAAACAGCACTCCACTGACTAGTATTGAGCTTACACTTAAAACTCTCAGGACTTCTGATAGAGGCAGGTTAGAGTGAGATTGTTGCAGTTTCATTGTTTCAGTAGTGTCCAACTCCCGGTACCCCATTTGGGGTTTTCTTGGCAGAGATACTGCAGTGCCATTTCCTTCTCCAGATCATTTGACAGGGGAGAAAACTGAAGCAAACAGGGTTAAATGACTTACCTAAAGTCACACAGCTAGTAAGAGTCTGAGGCTAGATTTGAACTCAGGAAGATAAGTCTTCCTGTTTCCATTTGGGATTTTCTTGGAACCACTAGGTGATGTGAAGGATGGAGCTGGGTTGTTGCAAACTTATTATTAATGTTATTATTGTCATTACTATTTCAAAACCCTTTATGATACAATGGAAAGAGCAGTGGCAGTGAATTCAATGGGTCTGGGTTCAGATTCCAGCTATGATATTTCTTGCCTTGAGTAAAATCCATTAATCTCTTTGGGTATTGGTTTCCTTCTTTGCTAATTGAAGGGGCTAGGGTAGAGGATTCCTAAGATGTCTTCCATCTCTAAAGCCCTGGATCCTTACTAAGGGCCCCAGTACAAACAATGGCCTAAGATAATCTGACCATTTAAAGGAGGGTGGTACCCTAACCACAGCCCAAGTAACAGGTATGAAACAAGTTATGTAACATGTCTACCTAAGAGAGGGAAATTAATGAGCCATGGCTCTCCCCTGTGGCAGAAGGTGGAAGAGCTGTCCAGGTGACATCTGCTCTCATCCGGGTTCCAGCCTTGGGACCTCACTGTTCATTCTCCTTTATTTTCCTCTTGCCCTGGGGGTTTCTGGGCTTTGCAGTTGTCCTCAGCCCTAAACCCCTCTGTGTCTGGGAGCATATGAAACTGCTTCTGATAGTTAGGAAGGCAGTGAGGTATAGTGGACTAGGGCATTGGAAAGGAATTCAGGAGACTCACAGTTAGGATCAGAGGGCATCACAGTACCATCCAACTCAGCCTTCTTATTTTATAGATGAGGGAATAGGTCCAATCTGAGGAAATAACTCATCTGAGGCCAGTGAGTGGCAGAGCCACCATGACTCCAAATGTGCCATACTGCAATGAAGCCCTGGTTCTACCACTGACTTTCTGAGCAAGTCACATGTCCCTCTCCGTGCCTCAGTTGCCTCATCTGTGAAATGGGGGAGATTGGACTTGGTGATCTTTAAGGCCTACTACTGCTCCTGGATTGTATGTCTCCTTTTGACAGCTCAGAGAAGATCCTCAGACTTTATGTTTTAAAACAAACCTCTACAGCATACTTATATTCAGAGCATAGCCACACTACATTGGCCATCCATCCATCTTCTGGGGCCATCTCCAGCAGTCCTGGTCTGTGTCTTGCCACTGGACCCAGATGACTCTGGAGGAGATAGTGAGGCTGGTGACTTTGCATAATCCTGCCTCACTTAAACCCAATTGACTTGTAAGTCATGACATCACCTCCCAGATGTCATAGTCCTCTTCGAGTACGAAGGACAAACAGCAACATCAGCCATTCCCTGATTTACATATATTACCTCTCTTTTGGTCCTCACAACAACCCTGTGAGATAGGTTCTATGGTTATCCCCATTTTACAGATGAGGGCACTGAGGCCACTAGAGGTTAAGTGACTTGCCCAGCATCACCCACTAGGAAGTCTATGAGGTGGGATTAGAACAAAGGTCTTCCTGACTCCATGGCCCAGAAAAGAAAAAAAAATACCAGGATGAAGGTTAATGCCGATCTTGGCTTTTTTTCAGGTGGTGACCTCCCTGTGATAATGAGGAAGAAAATAGAGACCCAGACATTTCCTAGGGCAGTGGCTTTCCATATAAGTCTGTTCTTCCTCCTTCAAGGTATTGTGTCCTTCCTCTTCCCTGAGTACCCCTTCCCCAGATGGACCCTCCCCAAGTGCATTGTCCATAATCTATGTCTTTCCATTCGTATTGGCAACTCTACTCAGTACAAAAAAATATGGCACAGGAGGCAGCGTTCCAGATTAGAGTTAGTCAGAAGTGCTGGCTTTCCCTCTGGTTCCCAGTGCAACCTTAGGAGAATTAGCTTTTCTCTCCGGACCTCAATTTCCCTAGCTATAAAATGAGGGTGTTGGAAGAGACAGTCTCTATAGCCCGTCTGGTTTTCTTACTTTCTCAATGGGTGAGGGAGGTGACAGAGGGAGGCAGAGAATTTGGAACTCAAAATTTTTTAAACGAATATTTGAAAAAAATGTTTTAGTAAATGAATGAATGAACAAATGGATGAATAAAATGAAATGAGAGGATTTGACTCCATGATCTCTGAAGGTTCCTTCCAGTTCCAAATCTTACGGGCCTCCCTTTCCCTTGGGCCTCACCCTCCTGGTATGACAGTCAACCTCATAGACTTTTTGAAGCCCTAAGGGACTCCTGGAAATAAGGTCCTAAAACTAGAAAAGACTTCAGGGCCATCAAGCCCAACCCCCTCATTTTACAAAGGAGGAAACTGAGGCCCAGAGAGGTGAAGTGTTTGCCCAAAGTCACAATGATAGCAAGTGTCAGAGATGGGATTTGAGGATAAGCAGTCTTGACTTCAAAGCTGTCGATCTAGCCACAATACCATGGTCCCTCCATAGTAGATACTTAATAAATACTTGCTAGATTCACCTTGTCCAATGCTCTTTCTTCTTCTTCCTTCTCCATTTTACAGATTAAGAAACTGAGTCCCAAAAAGTAATTTATGAAGGGTCTTACACAGTTTGGTAAAATCTTTAAGTAAGGATATTACAGGAAGATGATAAGCCTGGTGCTCTAAGGTCCCTTAGAGTGCTAAACAGTCTATGAGGTTGACCATCATATCCACTCAAGAGAGATCATGGAATAGTGGGGCTTGGGAGGGGAAGGCTTAGGAAGTCAGGATGGCGAGGCCCAAGGGAAAGGGAGATCCATAGGATCTGAAGCTGGAAGGAACTTCAGAAGTCATAGAGTTAAATCCTCTCATTTCATTCATTCATTCATTCACTCAAGATGTACGGCCTGGATCTCACACTGCCTTCCTGGGTGGAAAGAGGGGAACCCTAGCTATGCTGAGCTTTTCCCCCAGCCACAACCGTGCTGAGCTTCATGATATATCTGCTTCTTCTTCTGTGCCATAGGGACACAGGGCAGTAACCACAAAGACGAGTTCAAGTTCTGTGGGGAAAGGAATCAAACCCATTCAAGCATCCTGAACTACACTCGAGGCCATTCTCACCACATTGTCATCGAGAACACAGAAAATGCCCTAACAGTAAAGGCCCCGTTTCCTGCCAAAGAAGCCAGTCAGTCCTGGAAGTTCCCTATGCCCCGGGGGCCATATCATTTCTGCCTCTACTGGCTTCCAAATGCTGAGAAGCTCCAACTCATTTATGGGAAGACGACTTATGAGCTGAGTGACCAGGCCCGTGAATTCCTATGCTTCAGCCGTCTCGAGGTGGCTGATCCCGTGCAGGGGCCCTTCCTGCTCAACCCTTCCTACAGCTCCTGGAGAAAACCACAGAACACCAGCCTTCTCAATAGCCATCGATACACCTTCCACTTTCATGGTAATGATGGGAGGTGGGCGCAGATCTGGAGGGGGCTGGGGAATTTTCACTCTTGATCATTCTCCATCCATTGAATTTCTCCTCTTCCTGTTCCCAATCCGGTGTCTCGGCTGAGATGGATAGAATTATCCAGGTAGAGGCAAGAGAAGGTAAATTCTTCCAGGGCTCTCCCCTGGGGTCTAACCTATCTCAGGCTGAGTACTGGGTCTTGTACAAGGCTCTGTGCTTTGTGTTTGGAGGTACAAAGATAGACGACACAAGGCCCTCCCCTCGAGGAAATTCTAATCTAATGGAGGAGAAGGGAGAGGAAAGCATTCGCACAAATGAGGAAGGCATTTACACAAATAACTACCTTATGAAGGCAAGAAGGCAAATGCAAAGGAGAAGTCCAGATCAGTGCTATGAGAAATTTGAGAAGGGAGAAGTCACTTAAACCAGGTGATCAGAGAGGGTTTCATGGAGGAGGTAGCCCCTGAGTTGGCCCTGTTTGGGCTCAGAGGGAAACTAGATAACAATCTAATCCATTAGATTGTGAGGTCCTTGAGGGCAGGGACTGTCTTTTGCCTCTCTTTGTATCCTCAGTGCTTAGCACAGAGCCTAGCACACAGTAGATGCTTAATAAATATTGATTGATGTTTGAGACTATTGGTTTGAAGGTGATAGAATATGAGTTTAATTGAAGGTCCTTAGCATCCAAGAGAACCGGCCATCTTGGCCAAGCTGGTGGAAGCAGCCCTGCCTTGTTGGGGTGGGTGGGGGTGATGGACCCCATCTTAACTGTGACCCTCCCTTACCCTTCCCAGACCCTCCTGGTGACGCCTCTTCCCACAATGGGTCGGTTGACATGTGTGACCTGAAACGGGAACTACAGTCACTAAGCATGCTCTTGAGTCTGGAAAGGTCGGCAGGAAGCTATCACCTACCTCGGTCAGCCAGTGAGTACTGCAGGGCCTTCCTGCTGCTGTCCAACAGTGTCAGGGCTCGGGGACACTGAGCCAGAGGTGTTGGATAGGGAGAACCACAGGGCCCATAGTCTGGCCTTGGGAAGGTCTCTAGCTACAGGCTTCCAAAGGGGTGGGATGAAAGGAAAAAATGAGGAAGCTTTGAATCACATTTCCCAGAATCACACAATTTTAGATTTGGCAGAGACCTGGCCCAACCCATATGTGAAAAGACATCCCACCTGGCAAGTGACCATGTGGCCTCTGCTTCAATACCTCTAAGGTCGGGGAGCTCACTACTTCCTGAAGCCTCCCAACTCTCTTTCCACTTTGTCAGAGAGGTCTCTGGTCATGTGAAATGAGCTGTGGACCTGGAAGCAGGACCCAGGGCTGCCCCTCATTGACTGAGTCCCTCAGCAAGTTCAGGTCTGCAAGGCTGTATCAGGCAACCACTGAAGAGGCCTCTAAAGTTTTGCGAAATTGAGCTTCCTCCCCAGAGGCAGGTCAAAGAACAGAATTTAGAGAACATCTGCTTTCTTTTTTCAGCACAGGGGCTCTGCCCCCCTTCTTGTGTGTCCTGGACTTCTGGGGAAGGCTGGTGGCGCCTCTGGAGCCCTTCTTGAAATAATGTTTTTAGAGGCATAACACAAAATGTGCAGGATTAGAAAGGAAGCCAATCACACTGAAACACCATCATCAATTTAAAAATAAAACAGGTTAAGGACCTTTTTTTAGAGGAAGAAACTGAGGCACAAGAGTGACTTGCCCAAGGTCATACTAAGAGTTAGAGACAGAGGTAGATTTGAAACCCAGATTTTCTCCTCCCCTCCCAGGACACTTTTACTCCTCTTCAGCTCAGCCTCCTGATCTCCCTGGCTTCCTTAAGTCCCAACTAAAATGCCACCTCCTACAGGAAGCCTCCCCCAACCCCTCTTAACTCCAGTGCCTTTCCCTGGTTGATTGTTTCTACTTCTCTGTGTGTAACTTGTTTGTACTTATTGTTCGTTTATTGTCTTCCTTATTAGATTGTAAGCTCCTTGAGGGCAGGGACTACTTTCGCCTTTTTTGTTTTCCCAGACTTAGCACATAGTAGGTGCTTAATAAATGTTTATTGATCCTGCTTTCCCTCCCACATCTATTCTCCTGTGACTTTCTCTCTCCTGTCTTCCTCTAGGTTTTGTCTTCCTTCCTTTCTCCTCTCCTGTGCCTCTCTCTCTCTCTCGCTCTCTCTCTCCTCTCTCTCTCTCTCTCTCTCTCTCGCTCCTCTCTCTCTCTCTCTCTCTCGCTCTCTCTCTCTCGCTCTCTCTCTGTGTCTCTCTCTCTGTCTCTCTCTCTCTCTCTCTCTCTCTCTCTCTCGCTCTCTCTCTCTGTCTCTCTCTCTCTCTCTCTCTCTCGCTCTCTCTCTCTCTCTCGCTTCTCTCTCTGTCTCTCTCTGTCTCTCTCTCTCGCTCTCTCTCTCTGTCTCTCTCTCTCTGTCTCTCTCTCTCTCTCTCTCTCTCTCTCTCTCTCTCTCTCTCTCTCTCTCTCTCTCTCTCTCTCTCTCTCTCTCTCTCTCTCTCTCTCTCTCTCTCTCTCTCTCTCTCTCTCTCTCTCTCTCTCTCTCTCTCTCTCTCTCTCTCTCTCTCTCTCTCTCTCTCCTCTCTGTCTCCCTGATCTGTCCCCTTAACCCTCTCCCTCTATAATAGAAATGAGTACAATTGATAAGTTCTTGAAGGTTCACAAAGCTCTCTCCTCACAACATCTTGGTGAGATAGATATGGAAACTGAGTCTCAAAGAAGTTAGGTGAATTTCCCAGGGTCTCATAGCTATTTAGTGTCCGATACAGGACTTGAACCCAGGTCCTCTGATCACAAAATTCCATGCTCTTTCTACAACACCAAGACTTCAGCGACTGGGGGGGGCTGTTTTCTTTTCTTACTCTCTAGGCACCTCCAGAGCTTAGAGTCAAAGTTGGTGGGTGTACACTTCAAAGGAGATAAGGCTTCCTTCGAGGAGGACAGGATCAATGCTACTGTGTGGAAACTGAGGCCAGGAGTTAAGGATCTGCACATCCATTCCAAAGTGAAGGTCAGTATCTGGACAGTCAGAGGTGGAAAGGAGAGGGGAAGGGAGAGGGGAGGAAAAGGGAAAAACTGACCGCCAAAGTCTAAAACCAGGAATTGGTCCCAAGACAGGTGAGGGAAGGAACCTGGGTCAGCAAAAGCCAGATGGCTGTTATGGTGCCAGTGCTAAGCTCAGGATGGACTCCACAGTGGGCCAGCCACAGTCATATGACCCGTGGTGGGGCAGGGTTATTCAACTTTCCTATTTCTAGAGCAGCCGTCTAAAAATTGTAAATCTGGGGGGAAGGAGTGTCTATCTTTGAGAGACAGAGGCCTTGGTTTCTTGGTCCCATCACCCTTCATGTCCTTGGTCCTTTGTATCTCCCATGCCTGCTGCTGCAAGTGGGCCCAGAATTCCTCTGATGACCATCCCTTGGATTTTGCAGATGGACCAGAGCACAGTGCAAGAGTACTCCGTGAAGTTGCCTAGTGCCCTCTTCGAGAAGGCCAAAGGCAGGAGAGGAGAGGCAGACAAGAGGCTCCTGCTCATGGATTTTAGCAGCCAGGCCCTATTCCAGGTACCCTGGCTGGACGGCTGTCCTGCTTCTCCTTTCCTGGGAGGGAAAAGCAGTTCATATTTGTGTGTTGGGGCAGGTGAACAAGAGAAGCAGGGGGCTGAAATTGGATGAATCATAATAACATAACTCACATGTCCATAGCATTTTCCTTATAACACCCCTGACTCTCAATTAGAGCCAGTTTTACCCATAGGCAGAATAGGTGGCCACCCATTCAGTGACTTGGGACACCAAAAAAGGTTTTGGCCCTAAGGAGCACCATGACCCATCACCACTACCGCTTGTTCTGCACTGCCTGCGGTTCCTTTATGGGAATGCCGTCTTCCATTCCACAGTGAGAGGTTGAGCTTCAAATGCAACTCACCCTGGGAGGGGTCTCATAGTGGTGTAGACCCTCCCCCATTCACAGGAGAGCAGGTGTAGATAGTGGGAGTGGGGGGAGAATAGAGGACATGAAGGCTCTGCAAGTAGGGTACGTTGAGGAGGAAAGAGACACTCCAGGGGTAGAGCAGGGCAAAGGGGAGGCAAATTTGGCAGAGGGCTTCACAAAATAAGTCTGGCCATTTTCTCAGTTTTACTGTAAGACCTCCCAGGCCCATTCAATAGGGCAATGAGTGGGAGGATGGATGCAAGAATGATAGCATAAGATTAGAGTCCATCCAGACCAACCCCCTCATTTTACATATGAGGAAACTGAGGCCCAGAAAAGTTAAGTGATTTGTCCAAGGTCACACAGCTAGTCATTAACAGAAACAGAATAAGACACCATCAGCAGAGAGACGTAGCAAGTTTTACCTTCCCTATGTCTTCAGGATAAAAACTCCAGCCAAGTCCTCGGGGGAAAAGTCCTAGGCATTGTGGTACAGAATACCAAGGTGTCCAACCTCCAGGAACCTGTGGTCCTTACCTTCTGGCACCAGCCACAGCCTGTGAGTAGAAGAAGCTTCATTTGGAGGGGGTAGGGTGGTCCTAGGGGATGGGGTTCATCTGGTCTCCCTCCTCAGTGGACCAGGGAAGTGCTTGGGATTCAGGATGTCTTGTCATAAATATGAATGAATGATGGATGGATGGATAGATGGATGGATGGATGGATGGATGGATGGATGGATGGATGGATGAGTAGGATTTGGAGTTAGAAAAAAACCTTAGATATCTCATCCAAGCTCCTCATTCCAAAGTGGAAAAAATTCAGGCTCAGTGAAGGGAAGTGACTTACTTAGAGTCACCCAACCAGTAAGTGATGGAGCCAAGAAGGACCATCGGTCATTGCTTTCCACTGCACCTCTCATCCCCCTGCCCCAGTTTCTTTCTTCCCCCAGCTCATCTGTGCCTATGAAATTGCTGACCATTTTGATTGAATTAACCAGTCAATAATTCTATGCAGAAAAATAAGTCTATCTGTACATGAAGGCTTAGAATTCAATTATTCTGAAATTCACACCTGCCTCCCCTCCCCTAATTCCCTGAGCTACAGGGAGAGCTGGGAGTAACAAATCCATGTTTCTTGGTTTTTACAGAAGAATGTGACCCTACAGTGTGTGTTCTGGGAGGAGAACTCTGAACGTAAGTGTGGGGAGATTGAGCCAGGGGACTTCTCAGCATTAGGTTAATCCCTGGTTATTGAGGTTTTTTGTTAAAGACTGAAGCAATTGGGATGATCAGAGACCTCAAAATTTTTGAGCGAGTTTGAAAGAGGGGGATGGATAGGATTCAGCCAAGAGGTAAAAAACCATTGGATCAGAGATCTGGAAGTTGTTGGAAGAGATCTTAGAGGCCATCTAGACCAATATCTTAATTTTACAGATAAGGAAACTGAGGCCCAGAAAGGTTAAGCGATGTACCCAATGTTCCACAGCTAGTCTGTGATGGAGGCAGGAGAAGGTGCCATCAGTACAGGGAGGTATCTAGTTTCACCTTTCCCATGTCTTCAAGACAAAAACTATACTATAGCTAATGGGCAGAGTTAGGATCTGAATCCAAGCCCTGGGGCTCCAAAACCAGCCTTTTTCCACTGAGCCACACTGCTTCCTCATGAAGCAGGTGGAATAAGGATTCTGAACTGGCAGTGAGAATAGCTGGTGCTGAACCTGGAGAAATGTAGGCCAAGCAGAGATGGAACCCAAGAAGGGAATGGAGAAGACTCAGACTGGAAGCTAGAAATCAGAAATTTTATGTCAAAACTTAAAAGTGATCAATGAAATTAGGGAAATTGTTCCCTTTACGGGGGGCCCAGTCTGGGTCTACGGTGGTAGTGGGGAGAGAATAGGAGGGTGTGAAGAATCTGCAAGTTGAGTGGGTAGGGTATTTCTAGGAGTTTCTGGAAGGTTTGGGATAAGCTTCAGAGAACAGAGCCAGCTGGTTTATTTAAGGATGTGAACCTGACCTTTGGAGGTGGTAGGAGGGAGCACAGACTTAGTCTGCCGCAAACTGCCCATCATTAGCTTGAGATGCTTTTTGGCACATCCCCGGAGATAATCAGAACAGGAGAACCCTTCTGCTGCTCCCCAACTGGTTTTCTTGACTGGAGTGAAGACACAGAGCTAACGAATTAACACTGAATCATTCATCACCAAGTCTGTCTTCTCTGTGTTCATCTGTTCCAAGGGGGAACATATGAGGAAGAGGAGATGACATGGGATTAGGATCCTAGATTTAGAGCTACCTAAGGTCTCCCATGAGGGGTTGGAGCTTATCTGCCTAGGGCCCTACGATCTCTCTTCAGCTGGAAGCCCAGGGAGTTGGAGTGATTCTGGCTGCAAGACAAAGGTGGGGGAAATCAACACATCCTGCTTCTGCAACCATCTGACTTACTTTGCCGTACTGATGGTGAGTGACACGACATGCCCCATGCCGCCCCTTCCCAAGCATCTCTCAGTGCTCCAGATGGGCTCATCATGACGCTTCTGTCCCGCCACAGGCATCTTCCGTGGAGATTGATGTCATCCACAAGCACTATCTCACTCTCCTTTCCTACGTTGGCTGCGTCATCTCGGCCTTGGCTTGTGTCCTGACCATTGCCATCTACCTCTTCTCTCGGTATGGATCAGCTTGGCCTCTGGAGGAGAGGGTGGGACCATGGGGGCAAAGAGGAAAGGAGGGTCATCCCTGGTAGCATCTGTGGTTGGTGGCTCTCTAAAGTTCAAGAATCCACATACTTGCGAAGATAGCAAGTCTGCCTTCCACCATTCTGTGATTGACCTTGATCTCAGAACCTGGAACAACCAGCACTGGAGATGGCTACTGCCGTGTTCCTGGGAAGTGGATGCATATTGGGTTTTTGTAAACTGAATCCTATTTATGGAAAAGCTAGTTACTTAAAGGAGCCACGTGGTCATCTCCCTTAATTTACCTTTCACCTACATACCAATTAGTTAGTTGAAGTCACAAAATTAGAGTTGGGTAAGATCTAGACATAAAGGTGACCTTAGAAGAAATCCACTGCAACCCCATGCTTTTACAGATGAGGAAAGGAAGGCCTAGTTAAGTGACTTACTCAAGGTCACACAGGCAGTGTGATTTGAACTCAGGTCCAGTATCCCCAAGTTCAGCACTCCAACTTGAGCTGTTTCCACTGTACCCCACTACCTCAGACCCAAATGCCTAGAGGATGCTGCCTGGAGAAGGCATGCTCACAAACCCCAGGGAGCTTTCCAGATATCCCAAACCTTGGACCTAGGGCTGACCCTAGGCAGATCACAGGATCTTAGATCTGGAGAAGACCTCACAGATTATTTCGTCCGATCCTGTTAGTTTGCAAAGGGAGAAACTGAAACCCAGAGAGGCCTTACCTACTGTCCCCCAGCATGAACCTAGCAGAGCTGGGATGCAAACCAAGGTCTTTTGACTTGAAATCCACCATTCTCCTCATTGCCAATTTGTGTGTGGGTCAACCCACTCTGCAGTGGCAAGGATGCCAGTTTTGGAGTTAGCTGGGTGTGAACCCTAGTTCTGCTCCTTGGCACCTATGTGACAGTGGATGAAGGAATTCCCCTTCTGGACCTCAGTTTCTTTCTCTGCAAAGTAAGGGGGTTAGAGCAGCCAGCCCCTCAGGCCTCTTTAAACTATTAAATCCTATGGTTTGGTGTTTCTTTCAGGAGAAAGCAGAGAGATTACACCATCAAAGTCCACATGAACCTCTTGCTCTCTATCCTCTTCCTGGACCTGAGCTTTCTACTCAGTGAACCCATGGCCCTCCTGGAGAATGAGATGGGTTGCCGGACCAGCGCCATCTTTCTGCACTTCTCTCTGCTGGCCTGCCTCACTTGGATGGCCATTGAAGGCTATAATCTCTACCGGCTGGTTGTGGAAGTCTTCAGCACTTATGTTCATGGCTACCTGGTCAAGCTGTGCCTTGTGGGCTGGGGTGAGGAGGCGGGCTGGGTTTGGGGGAAGAGGTCAGACTGAGGAATCTGAATGAAGGTAAAAGTGGAGGAGATTGGGTGGAGGATCCTGGGGCCGGCAGGTGGAGATGGAGGAGATTAGATGGCAGATCCTGGGCAGGCAGGTGGAGGTGGAAAAGGTTGAGTGGTGTATCTTGGGGCAGGAAAATGTCATTTAGACCCTGGAGAGAGGGCTTATATTTGATGTATTGATGCTAAGTAATGTGTACTGTGGTATACCCCTTCCATCCTGAAATGCCTTCCTTCCTGGACTCTCATGACAGTACTATTGTGTTCTATTCTGTTCATCTATCTATTCATTCTTTTATCCATCCAACCATTCATTTTGAAATATTGCATGTAAAGCACTTGGTAAATTATAATGTTATATAGATGTCAACTATATCATTCACTCAACAAATATTAAGTACCTTCTGTACAAAGAGCACTGGGCTAGGTGCTGGGGGAGATACACTCTGACCCCCCCTTTTTTCTGCTTTGTCTTCTTTCTCCCCACTCCACACCATGAGTACCACCCAAGTCATTGTCTTTGTTCCTCTTTTCTCCCCTCAGTCCCTCCCTGAGTGAACTTCTTCCCTCTTCCCTCTGTATGAATAAATCCCAATACTGTATCTCCAGTCCAACTCTGCTGAGCTCCCAACTCACACTTCCAACTGCCTGCTCAACATTTCCATGTGAATATCTCACCATTCCTTCAAACTCAAGATATCTGGACTGAATTCACTTTAACCTCCCCCTGCCCTAGAAAGCTCCTCCTCATGACCCTCCTGTCTCTTTCTATAATAGCACCATTTTTGCAGTTAGCCAAACATGGATGGCACATTCCATGGTTGTTGCTGGTCATTTCAGTCATTGTCTGGCTCTTTGTGACCCTATCTGGGGTTTTCTTGGCACAGATATTGGAGTGGTTTGCCATTTCCTTCTCCAGCTTGGTTTACAGATGAGGAAACTGAGGTAAACAGGGCGAAGTGACTTGCCCAGGGTCACACAACTAGTAAGTGCCGAAGGCCAGATTTGAACTCAGGTCCTCCTGACTCCAGGGCCAGTGCTCAATCCACTGTACACCCATGGTACCTGTGTTCAAATCCTTCTTCTGCCTCTTGCTACCTGCATGACCTCAGACAAGTCATGAAATTTCCCTGGAACTCAGTTTACTCATCAGTAAAAGTGAAGGGATTAAGTCCCTTCCACCTCCATCTATGCTCTTCAACATTTCCCTTCATTGACCTAGGCTTGTGGCCTGTTTTCTAAGCCACTTTTATTCTATCTCACCTGGTGCCTTCTGTCTTCCTTAGGATGGATGAAGTTCAGGGAAATGGCAGGGTATATTTCTAAGGAATCCTGCTAAAATTTCAGTCTTAAAGATGTTTTATTTCATGTTCTCTCTTAATCTTACTACCACCATCTTTAAGAAACCAAATCATCCTTTCCTGAAGCTCAAAATGGGTCAAGTGCAAGTGGGTCAAGGCTTGATGGTCTCCCAGGCAGGTTCCTCTTCCCTACCTTCCTCAGCAACACCACACATTGTTCTCAGTGGTTGCCATGTAGTAGGAGCTGAGTAGGGCAAGGGGGGAGGGGTGGGAGAGAAAAAAGTTAGCTCTGTCTGGGTCGGATGTAATGCTGGGATGTTTTCTCTCCAGGGCTTCCTATCTTTTTGGTGACAGTGACAGCATTGGTGGATGGGGAGAATTATGGCTCTATCATCCTCACAGTCCAGAAGTCATCTGAAGATACCATCTACCCTTCCATGTACGTGTCCAGTATGGATGGTGTGGAGAAAGTAGAGAATTGAGGGGTCCATCTAGTTCTAATCCCCCTCCTTGAAGCTTTTCTACCTTATCTTCACATCCATGGCTAATTAAATATGTCTCTGTCTCCCTGCCCAACCTGCCAGTTAGTTGCGTTAGGCTTCATTTTTTCACCCACATCCTATTACCAGCATCCCTCTTTCCACTCTTTTAATTAGCCAGAACCATCCTGCTGACTCGTGTCTGCCCTTTTGTTGAGAGTGGTAGAAGCTCCAGGTCTATCTCTCCCCTTCATGTAACTAGTTAGTGTCAGGTCTAGGACTTGACTTCAGGTCCCTTAACTCCTGGTTCTGAGCTTTTTTCCCCAAGGTAGGCTCTTATTCTCAGTTTTCTTGCCTTTCTTGTCTCTTCCCCTCCTGGTCCTTGGACCTCCTACAGGTGCTGGATCAGGGACCCTATTGTCAGCTACATCATGAACCTGGGCTACTTCTGCCTGGTGTTTCTGTTTAACACTGTGATGCTGGGCACCATGACAGTGCAGATCCTGCGGTTGAACCAACATGGCCAGAAGTGGCAGCATGCCCTCACCCTGCTAGGTCTAAGCCTGGTTCTGGGCATCCCTTGGGCTCTGGTCTTTTTTGCCTTCACCTCCGGCATCTTCCAGTTGGTTGTGCTTTATCTCTTCAGCATCATCACTTCCTTTCAAGGTAAGTATGGGCCCTCCTCTGTCCCTTCTCCCCAGAGCCAACTAGGCCTAAGGGAAGAGTAGCAAGGGGTCCCTGCCCCCTTGATATTTCCGTCCCAACCTCTAGGGGACCCCATGCTTGTTTGTTGTGTCCAATGCCTCTGTCCAACACCAGGAGAGAATAATCAGATGAGATACCAGGCTATGTGACCTCTAAGGTCTTTGAATGTGCTAGAAGTCTAAGTCTCCTGACCCTTCTGTCTTCCCTATGACATTCCTGGTAGTGTGGAACAATGGAGAGAACACTAGAATTGGAGTGAGAAAGACCTGGGTTCAAATCCCGACTACCTGTATAACCCTGGACCAGTGACTTAACCTCAATTGTTTTAAGTTTCCTCATCTGTAAAATGAGGGAATCTGGTTAGACTCAATGATCTGTAAGGTCCCTCCTAGCTCTAAATCTATGATTCTATGAATCAACAAGTTTTCTTTTCTTTTCAGTTTTTAAATAAATTATTCTTTTTTAACATTCATTTAAAAAAATTTTTGAGTTACAAATTCTCTCCCTCCCTCCAGCCCCTCCCCCACCCATCAAGAAGGCAGCAATATGAGATTGATCATGCATGGGGAGTTGTTTCCCTATTAGCCAGTCAACAAGTAATTATTAAGCTCCTCCTCTGTTCCAGGCACTGGGGATAACAAAGACCAAAAAAAAAAAAGAGGAAGAAAATTTTCCTTGAATTTAAAGAGCTTCTAATCTACTGGAGTTAGGGGTGAGCGGTGGGTTACAACGTGCATGCAGATAACATAAAATACATAATAGCTAACTTTTATATAGCTCCTTAAGATTGGCAAAGTACTTGTTTAATCCTCACTGCAACCCTGGGAGGTAGCTGCTGTCATTACTCCCATTTTACAGAACGGGAAACGGATATACTGATTTGCCCCAGGGCTCATAGCCAGGAAGCATCTGAGATGAGATTTGAACTCAGACCTTCTGACTCTAAATACAACACTCTATCCACTATACCACCTTAGCTGTCAAACAGACAAATAAAGCAAGTAATTTAGCAGCTAGATGGCACAGTGGATAGATTGCTGGCCTGAGTCTGGAAGACTTTATCTTCCTGAGTTCAGCTCTGGCCTCAGACATTTACTAGCTGTGTGACCCTAGGAAAGTCATTTAACCCTATTTGCCTCAGTTTCCAAACCTGTAAAATGAGTTGGAGAAGGAAATGGCAAACCACTCTGCCAAGAAACTCCAAATGAGGTCAGGAAGGGTCAAACATGACTGAACAAAATTTTTTAAAAGGAGAGAAGTACCAATAGTTGGAGGCATCTAGAAAAGTGTCTTATAGCCAGATGATAAGTAACATCTACTCTAGTCCTGGCCCTAGGAGATGCTGTGGGAGTTACAGAGAAGACATAGTCATGGAATGAACTTTAGAGGTCATCTAGTCCAACCCTCTCATTTCATAGATGAGGAAATTCAGAGGGGACATGATTTTGCCCAAGGTCACACAGGTAGAAGTTGTCAAGCCAGGATTTAAACCCATGTCTCCTGACCCTCGACCCGGGTTCTTTCCACTACACTAGTCCTTTGCATTGAGGACCTGCCTGGGTAGTGAAAAACATCTGACACACAGAGAAGAACTCAATAACCTCATAATATAGCAAATGATTAAATGAAGAATTATATAGTTCAGACTATCAACAGTAGCCCTGTGGAAGGGGAAAACAGGTAAGAGCCAGAGCTGTCAGACTGGTCTATAGAGCCATTAGGACCCATAGGTAAGTGGCATTAGGGCTGGACCTTGAAGGGAAGGGTAGGTTTGGGTAGGTGACCCCCCCCACTCACTCTCTCTGTCTCTCCCCCTTCTCAGGCTTCCTGATATTTCTCTGGTACTGGTCGATGAAACTCCAGGCCAGGGGCCCTTCCCCTCTGAAGAGCACCTCGGACAGCGTCAAGTTACCCATCAATTCTGGGAGCTCCTCTGGCAGCCGCATCTAGGCACTAAGAGGTTGTGCCTGCCCACTCCAGACAGAAGAGGAGAGGAGAAAACCAGTTTTCCCTTGTCCCTCTTTCCTCTTTCTCCCACCCCTCACAGCCCTTGGCTCATGTGTGGACTTTCTCAGTCTGTCTGACTGGACTTCTTCTTCACAGTCTTGATAAATGTTCTGGGCTGTGGGCTCCAGTCTAGTGGAACAAAGCAGTAGTGGCGGGGGTGGGGCGGCTTTCTCTGGCCCCTGCTATGATGACTTTAAAGAAGAGGAGAGGTATGTGAGGTGTCCTAAGGAATGAAATTCATCTTGGTGTTGGGGTGAGGGAAGAGGTGTTAATAGGCTTGAATAGAGTAATAGGAGAAGAGAAATGGGACACTTTCTTGGCTCTGACATTTGTCAGCTCTTCTGTCATCCCACAATGAGGCTAAAGCTTGAGACTGAGCTTCAGATATTCCAACTTAACCTTGGTTCAGCTTTAGCCTGGAGACTACATAAAGAACATCCCCTGGTCCATTCTCAGGAGGAACCAAAACATTGGTTCTATGTAAATCCCCTAGACTGAGCTATTTTTTTCTGAGGTTGTTTCAGACTTCAGCTCAACATGTGGGAAAAAAAACATTCTATCAATTACCTAGAGTTACCCCAAAATAGAATAGAATGAGATAGTACATTCCCTATCGATGGAAGTGTTCAAGTGGAAGGTCAATGATCAAATATTTGTCATGGAATTTTTAGATGGGAATTCTTCCCAGGTAGGAGAATCCCATTAACCTCAGAGCAGCTGTAGAAGATCGTAGATTTCTCCAGATCAACCATGACCCAGGACTGAGGTGACCTCTCAGGTCCCAACTCATTCCATCTTCTCTCTGCCACAGGAGTGATACCAATCTCCAGTCTCTCCTGGCCTGGGCCAGTCCTCAGGGTTCAGGGGCAGAAATGGCAGTGTTCAGATACTGGTAGATCTAGAAAGCTCCTGTCATCTTCTGCCCTCTACCCCAACAGCATAGGGTTATAGAGCATCTTTCCCTGGGCTCTTCCCCCAACTTTGAAATGAATAGCTCCTAGCTCAAATTGTGGCCATCACACTTCTCATTTTCATCCTTATTCTAATGTGAGGGAAAACCAAAATGTTCCATGGGAAGTATCGGGGGAGAGAGAGAGAGAGAAAGGGGGGAGGAGATTGGGGGAGAAGTGGCCGTCTACTGCCCTAATTTGGAGACCAAAGATTATCAGAGCTGGAAAGGGCCCTTAGAGACCATGTAGTGTAACCTTCTCATTTTACAGCTGGAGAAACTGAGGCCCAGAGAGGGGCTGTGCTGTATACAAGGTCACAGAGTCAGGTCTCCCTCTTTGATCTTTTCTATACTATACTGCCTTTTCACAAGACCAAGTCTCCCTTCTGAGCTCCCAAGAACAGCTAGGATTAGGGAGTTGTGGTCTCCAGCCTCATCTCCCCCAGAGGCAGCATCCCATTCCTCCCATCTCCAGTCAGCCTACCTTCTTGGGACAATGGTTTTTTAGTAGCTGTCACGCACTGTGCTTGTTGTATATATTTTTAATATTGTACATAGTCTGTAATTTTGATCAAATGCACTGTTTCCTCTAATGTTGGCTTATTAAAGGATATCTGTGCTGCCAACCTTCCCAGAAGCCTCTGAAACTACTCTGTCTCCCCTACCAAATCCCGGCCCCAACTAGGTAGATGCCATGATGGAAAACATAGTGCAGTTAGGCAGGGTGCTGGGGTTAGCCCTTCATTAACCACATTGAAGGAGAAGCAATGGAAGGGGTCCTAACCCTGTGTTGGATCTAGAAAATTGGGATGAGATGGAGGTGGCAAGAGATTTATGACATAGCTTGTTGGTTTTGAAATATATTTGTGTCAACAAAATCAATGCAACCAAGCTTAAAAGGAAAGCAGAAAGATGGAAAACATTTTTACAGCCAGTGTTTCTGATAAAGGCCTCATTTCTCAAATATACAGAGAACTGAGTCAAATTTATAAGAAAACAAATCATTCCCCAAATGACAAATAGCCAAAGGATATGAACAGGCAGTTTTCAAATGAAGAAATTAAAGCTATCTATAGTCATACGAAAAAATGCTTTAAATCACTAAATTAAATACTGATTAAATCACTGTTGATTAGAGAAATGCAAATGCAAATTAAAACCGCTTCATCAGTATCAGATTGGCTAATATGACAGAAAAGGAAATGATAAATGTTGAAGATATAGGAAAACTGGTACACTAATGCATTGTTGGTGGAGTTGTGAACTGATCCAACCATTCTAGAGAGCAATTTGGAACTATGCCCAAATGGCTGTAAAACTGTGCATACCCTGTGATCCAGCAATACAGACCTGTACCCCAAAGAGATCATAAAAAAACAGAAAAGGATCCACATGTACAAAAATATTTATAGCAGCTCTTTCTGTGGTGGTAAAGAATTGGAAATTGAGAGGATGCCCATCGATTGGGCTGAACAAGTTGTGATATATGAATGTAATGGAATACTATTGTGCTATAAGAAATGATGAACAGGCTGACTTCAGAAAAACCTGGAAACACTTGGATGGACCTGATGCTGAGTGAAGGGAGCAGAACCAGGAGAACGGTGTACACGGCAACAGCAGCATTTTGTGATGAACAACTGTGATTGACACAGCTCTTCTCAGCTATAAAATGACCCAAGACAACTCCAAAAGACTCATGGTGGAAAATGCTGTCCCCATCCAGAGAAAAAGCTATGGAGTCTGAATGCAGACCAAAGCATATTTTCTCTTTTTTTGTGTGTATGTGTGGCTTTTCCCTTTTGTTTTGTTTCTTCTTTCAAGACGGATTAATGTGGAAATATGTTTACATGATTGCACATCTATAACCTATAGCAATTACTTGCCATCTTGGGGAGGGGGGATGGGAGGGAGGGAGGGGGAAAAATTAGAAACTCAAAATCTTGTAAAAAATGAATGTTGAAAACTATCTTTACATGTAAGTGGAAAAAAATAAAATACTATTTACAAAAAAGAAAAAGAGAAAAAATGTATTTGGGTCTCTTGATAAAAGTAGGATCATAGCTTTAGAGAGGGGTCTTTAGTGAACTGGTTGCAGAGTCTGAGGGCCTGGGGTTCATATCCCATCTCAGATACTCCCTGTGTGACCTTGGAAGAGTCAGTCTTCCTGGGTCTGTTCCTCATCTGTAAGAGAAAGGCATCAAGGTAGATGGCCTTTGAGCTCTCTTTCCATTGCTAAACCTATGAAATCTACCCTGCTTTGTAGATGAGGAAACAGATGGGGGAAGGGGGGAGGCAAAGTGACAAATAGCAAAACTGGGATTTGAACCTAGGTCCTCTGCCTTCAGACTATGTTGCCTCTTGGTGAAAGAAGGCAAGAAGGCTCAGGGGATGAGGGAGGCTAATGAGGCTCTATCACCCTCAAAAGTTGGCCATTCTGGTTCCCCTCCTGCTAAAAGGGCCTGCTAAGTGAGAGCTGGCTAATCTGATGAGCCAGTCAGGGTTCAGCTATTGGCAGGCACTAACAGGTTAGCAGCTTGGCCCTCCTATGTAATGAGGGTCTTCTGAATACCAAATACCTTATGCCAAAGCTTGGGAATCTCGGCCATCGGGGTCAGGCTGACAGCCAAGATATTTTGAAATCATATGTCATAGAATATCAGAACTGGGAGGGATCTTTGAGACAGATCATCCCATGCCAGGATCATAGAAATTAGAAACAGAATCCCTAGAGATCACCTCTAGTTCATTCCCCTTTTATAGATGAGAAAACTGAGGCCTAGAGAGGTCATGTGGCTTGCCCAAAGTCGCACAGCTACTAAAGGGAAAATGAGAATTCAACACAGGTCTTTTGAGTCCAAATCTGGGTTAATTCTAATGCATTGCACCAACACCCTCCTTTTATGTGAGGAAATTATGACCCAGATAGGGAAAGGGAGTGACACTAAGTTCATAAGCCTGGGCACTCAGATCAGGAGATAGAAGCTATTTTGTCCACGTGCTACCCTGTCCCTTTGTCAGGAGATGATAGACCCCTGCTGAGGTTACATACCTATTTAAAAGTAAGAGCCATAATAGAATTTTTTTGTACCCAGGGCAAAAATAGAAGGGAAGTCAGTGGTGGCAGTTGTCTGAAAGACAGTCTGGCCTAGAATGTAGTCTCAATAAGCGGAGGGATGCTCCAGGTCTAGGCCTTCCCTCCCCGCCCCTCCCCCCCCCAAAAAAGAAGAGAATTCTAGGGAAAGGAGATCCAAGAGGTGGAAAACACAGCAGGACCTTGAGTATGGCAGCATAGGCCCGTAGAAGATCTCAAGGAGAGGCAGAAGAGGAAGTGTGCCCCACTCGGATGACTCCTGGACAATACCCCATTAGTTACACTGCTGGCCTCCAGCATCAAGAGTCTGATGCCACTCCCCATCCTTAGGCCTGGAACGGCAGCCTCCACATAGAGGACTGACCTGCTGATCACTGCCTTCTGTTAAGGAAACAGTTATCCCCCTTAGGGGGTTTTTGAGAAGTGCTTGGGAGGGTGCGCCTGAAGACCACAGGCTCATTTAGGCTGCACTTTGAAGGTTTCACAGCTGGCGCTAGACCTCTGGGGTAAGAGGTAGCCTGGGGATGGGATAATGGTGGTGCTGGAGGTCTCATCTGTTCCTTCCTGATTCCATTAGCTCATCCCCTACTGTGGCCAACTTCCATCCTATTCACAGCTGGAAGCGCTCAACACCAATGAATTAGCCTATTACGGTGACTGCAGCCCCCCCAGACCTGCTTCCCCTTCCTCGGCTGAGTCTTTCTTTTCTGGGAAAACCCAATCCTTCCAGCTGTTGAGGTCTTCACGCTCCCTTATCCAAGGATCCCAAAGCCCTTTGCAGATAGGCCCCCATCTAGGCTTCTGTGTAGACAAGTCAGGGCTGGTCTGTTTTTTGGTTTGGGGTTGTTTTTTTATATAAAGCAGGGAATTATTTTATCTGAAATTCACACATTGTCACTGTTTGTGCTTCCCAGGTGAGAGGCAGATCCATCATCTTCCTCCCAGCTACCCACTGGGGTACCTAGAAATTAAAGAAGTCAGGCCAAGGACTGCCGGCTTCCTGGCTTGTCTTCTACTCGGTACCTCCATCTTGCAGGAGACACCGGAGAGCTTCTTCCCCAAGGCAAGGCCTCAGTCATATATCGGGGATTTAGAAACAGAGCTCTGTGCTGTCTAGGCATGGGTCCTGGGCTGGGCAGGTAGAAGAGATTAAAAGTCTTGCAGGGGGTTGTCGAGAGAATGGAGGAAATAGAAGGTTGAGTCCTGGCCCGCAGGCAAGCGTCCAGTTCTGTGGGACAGACTGGATGTGCAAAAGGTTGTTGGTGGGGAGCAAGTGTTACCTGGTAGATATCCCCTAAAGGCTGATGGGAAGGATTGGTGGAGCAGTAATTAGGCTGGTGCCTATGGTGGTAGAGTGCAGAGAGTAGAGGCCTGAATTCAAATCTTACTTTCAATACTTACTACAACATGGGGGGGGGCACTAGATATCATAGTGGCTAGAGGGCTGGGCCTGGAGTCAGGAAGACTCATCTTCATGAATTCAAATCCAGCCTCAGACCCTAGGCAAGTCACTTCACCTGTTTGCCTCAGTTTCCTCATCTGTCAAATGAGCTGGAGAAGGAAATGGTAAACTGCTCCAATATCCCTGCCAAGAAAACTCCAAATGGGGTCACCAAGAGTTGGGCATGACTGAAACGACTTAACAACAAACACTATGAGGCCTTGGGCAAGGCACTTAGATAACAGGCATTTATAAAATACCTGCTATGTGCTACATTCAGACCACAAGTGAAACATCCCTGCAGTTGGAGAGCTTGCATTCTTTTTAAAAATAGCTTTTATTGATTTCTTTTGCTTTAATCACCTAGATTTCCCCCTGCATACCTCCTCTTGTCCCTTGCCAGAAAACCACCCCTTATAACAAAGAATATTTTTTTAAATAGAAAAAGAAGGGGTGGCTGGAATCAAGAAAACCCCTCAAAAAAAACTGACAGTGTATTCAGTGTTCCACATCTGTAGACCCCGCCCCTACACGCCCCTTGCAGAGAAGGGGAGGGAGGTATCATCTCTTCTTTGCAGCCAAGCCCGTTCTTGGAAAGTTTACAATATTTATATTAAATATTTCTGTGATCATTGTTCTTTTCATTGACATCATTCTAGTCATTGCCTATATTCTTTTCCTGGCTCTGCTTTTCTTCATTTTGTGTCAATTCGCCTAAGTCTTTCCATGCTTTTACTTATTCGTTGCATTCATCACTTCTTACAGCACAGTAATATTCATTAGATTTATGTACAACAATTTCTTTAGCCATTGCCCCAATTTATGGGCATCTACTTTGTTTCCAATTTTTGCTACCACAAAAAATACTGTTATAAATATATTGGTATATATGGGGGCTTTTTTTTTTTCAATGATCTCCTTGTGGTACATGCCTGGCAGTGGATTATCTGGTTAAAGGTCATTTTGGTTACTTTATTTGCGTACTTCAGAATTATTTTCCAAAATAGTTGTGCTGATTCTCAAATCCAATAATAACGCATTATTGTGCTTATTTTTCCACAGACTGTCTAGCATTGACTATTCACATCTTTAATGATCTTTGCCAGTTTGATAGGTGTGAGGGAAAACCTCAGCATTGTTCTGATTTGTATTTCTCTTATTGCTAGTGATCTGGAGGATTCTTTCATAGAGCTGTAAATGATTAGCGATCTTATTCTAAGAGTGTTTATTCATATCCTTTGACCACTTGTCCATTGGGGAATAAATTTGGGTCTTACATATTTCTGTTAGTTGTCAATTTATCTTGATACCAAAGCCTTATTGGAAATATTTGATACTAAGATGTTTTCCCAGTTGACTACTTTCCTTCTTATTCTAGATACATTAATTTTGTTTGTGCAAAAGCTCTTCAATGTCACATAATCAAAATTATCTAGCTTTTTGTAATTCTTCCTTATTCTTTCTTAGGTCAAAAATTCATCAAGAATGTTACATTCTACCAAGAGGGACACCATGTACATATACAACTATGAAATATGTAACCATTTCCCTGGGCCTCAGTTTCCTTATTTGTAAAATGAAAAGTTTGGACTAGATGGTCTCTAATATCCTTTTCTGCTCTAAATCCAATGCTATGATCCCATCCTGGGTTTATAGGAAAGGCTACCACCTATAATTCTGGAAAGTGCACTTGCAGGTGGGCCAGAAGCCAGAGCTACAGGTCAGCACCAAATATGAAAGCGACTGACTTCCTCTTTCCACATCCTGCCTGAAGCCTTGCCAGAAATGCTCTGTAGCATGAGGATGGGTGTCGAGGCAGGTCTGATGAGGCCTTATTAGCAGGAAGGTGCTCCTTCAGAGGATAATTGGGTAGCCAGGGAGTTGGGGAAGTTTGGAGCCCTTTCCCACCTCCAGGAAGGAGCAACCTTGGCCTGAGCCCCAGATATTCTTTGGTCTCCTGGCCCTGCCTCCACGACCTGCTTGGTAGTGACGTGTGTTCAACCCTAACTACAATTTATTCTCATGGTAACTGCTATAGACAGGGATGAAGAGAAGGTCTCAGGATATGACTTGAAGTCTGCGTCCTAATCCATCTGTGACAGTTACCATCTTTCGTAACAGGAAGAATGGACAAACAGGAAGTGTAAGGGACACTGTAGTCACAGAATGATCACAGGGCCTTGTGCAGCTCAGACAGACATCAGGAGAGATCTGTCTAGACCTCCCATGGTGAGAGAATGAGACTGAGACCAGTCACGGGGGAATCACAACGCCAACATACATCAACACATATGGGGAACATGCTTCTCCAACTTTTCTTCCTGCTTCAATTGGGTGAGTAGGCCAGTTGCTCCCTCCTTCCCCCTAAGAGCTACCTACCCTTCTGGGACTGAATTATACAACTCCAGTGAGACCCATGGGCTTGGCTAGTGAGGAGACATAACTAGATTTTCTTCTCCTTCCAGGGACCTGAGGGGCTGAGTGTTGGACTCAGAAGGGGAAGGGGAGAAGAGAGCTGGAGCTAGGTTATCATCTGTCAGACAGAGTAGGCATCTGTGAGGGGGGAATGTTAGCTCTGCCAATCTATCTGTTTAGGATCTCTGTCTGGTCCCTGGATTTGAGATGTGTCCTTCAAGGCCCAGCTCAAGTCTTACCACCTCCATAAAGCTTTCTCTGACCCAATTTCACATAGCCAGTGACAGAAGGAACCAACAATAATAACTGTCATTGTTATATGTGACATCTGTAAGAGGAAGTGCGGCAGGTTCTTCATCCTCCGTGGTTTACAGATTGGGCCCCTATCAGCCAGTCAGTCAGCATGTATTTATTAATTATGTCCCAGGCACTCTGGGAATCCAAAAAAAGCCAAAACACCTAGTCCTTTCTCTCCAAAAGCTCACATTCTAAAAGGGGGAGGGGGGAGGGAGAGAGAAGAGCCTCTCTACCATCTCTAGACTAACAAGAGCCCTTGCTAGACCCAGCAATGAAACAGAAGAAATGGAAGACCCCTTGTGTGCCCCCAAGAGCTCACCCTTTGCCTAGGGTGATAGGATATACTCACTCTCGTGCATACAAATATAGAGAATGACTCAGGGACACACACTGGTATGCCGGCCACCGTAAACCACAAGAGGACAATGAAGGTAAAGCAGACTCTCATATGGGAATCATAGAAAGTTCACCAGAGACGGTGAGTGATCTTTACTTTGGGCTTTTCCCACTTGTACTCTAACAAGGAAAGATTAAGGTCCTCTGGGTTTAGTACAAAGAGCTCTGAAGGCAGAGAACGAGGGGCTGAATCCCAACTGGCTCCTCATTAACCCTTGAGTAACCTTGAGGAAATCTCTTCTCTGTCTTCCATTTAAAACATAGTCATTGAATCAGCAGACTTCAAAGGTCTTTTCCAACTCTCAAGAAAAAGGATTATCCCTTAGAGTCTTCTTGTATTTCCTTAACCTCTGAATAAAAAATGCTAATGCCTGTTGACAACACATACATATGTAAAAATACTGATGCCTGATACCAATACAAACCTATGTATGAGGTTTTGCCATTTCTCTGAAAGGTACTTTCACATCCCTTATCATAATTGTATCTCACCACACTACATGAGGGAAGCTGGGGACAGAGTATTATACCAACTGTTCCTTACCTACTTTTAACCAAATCTCTGATTTCTTCAGTATAGGGATCTCCTGGTGAGAAACATCTTTTACCAAAGCATACTGGTACCTGCTCCTAAAGAAATACCTAGAGCACTGAAAGGTTAAGTGATTTAGCTAGGGTCATCCGTTCAATATATGTCAAGGGCGGGATTTGAACCCAGGTCTTCTTACTTCTGAGACCAGCTCTCTATCCACTTTAACATATAATAAGACATGTTACATATGACAGTATATACTGAAGGGCTGATTGGATGTGTAATGGGAAAGGAAGGTCATCTTCAGTTAATGTACTCAGGAAAGATTTCATGGAAGAAGGAAGAATTGTTGATGGGATCAGTCAGCTCCCCATCATCTCCCCCATCCCTACTTCATTCTTCTAGTGAAGCACAGGGCAGCTTTCATTTGTATCTCTGGCATCATATCTTTGATTTATTTTTCAATTAGGAAACATTTTGTTCCGTGCTGCTTTTCTACCATTAAGAAAGAAAGAAAGAAAGAAAGAAAGAAAAAAAGAAAGGAAAGAAGAAAGAAAAGAAAGAAAGAAAGAAAGAAAGAAAGAAAGAAAGAAAGAAAGGAAGGAAGGAAGGAAGGAAGGAAAGAAGGAAGGAAGGAAGGAAGGAAGGAAGGAAGGAAGGAAGGAAGGAAGGAAGGAAGGAAGGAAGGAAGGAAGGAAGGAAAGAAGGAAGGAAGGAAGGAAGGAAGGAAGGAAGGAAGGAAGGAAGGAAGGAAGGAAGGAAGGAAGGAAGGAAGGAAGGAAGGAAGGAAGGAAGAAGACCCTTGTAACACATAGGCATAGTCAAGCTAAAGGAAATCCCCTATTGGTCATGTCCAAAAATGTGTGTCTCGTTCTATACCTTGAGTCCATCAACTGTCTGTCAGGAGGGGAGTAGCAGGCTTCATCATCAGCCTTCTGCAATCATACTTGGTCATCACATTGACCAAAATGCTCACATCTTTCAAAGTTGTCCTTTATAATATTGTTATTATTGCATAAATTGTTCTCCTGGTTCTACCCACCCTACTGAGTACCAGTTCTGAGAAGTCTTCCCCAAACCCTCTGAAATCATACCTTTAGTGATTTCCTACAATACCAAAATATTCCACCACCTCCATATCTGGTCAGCCATTCCTTATTTGACAAGCACTCTCCTTAGTTCCCAGTTCTTTGTCACTGCAAAAGAGCTGATATAAATAGCTTTTGTATATGTGAGTCCTTTTCTTCTTTCTTTGGGGGCCTTGTCTTCTAGATCCTATGAAGGCCGAAGAGAAAGAAAACAATTTCTGCTCTGGAGAAGCCCCAGCTCCATCTCAGTATGCGGCCGCTCGGTGCTTTGTTTCATGTAACAGAAGTACTCCAGAGTGTAAGCCCCAGGTGATAGAGAGGTGAGAGTCATTATTTCATCTCTCAAAAATATCCAGAAACCAATGAAGGGAACTACTATTCTGGATTTCATTCTGTCCTGCAAGAAGAAATTGGTTTCTCCTTAGATTTTTAAGATCCATAAAACAGAAGTTAGTGTGCTCACCCTCCTCAAATTTTCTTGTATTTACTTATCAGTTTGCATGTTATGTCCACAAGTAGAATATAAACTCCTTGAAGGTAGGACTATTTTTTGTTTCTTTGTATTCCCACCATCTAGCACAATGGCTTGCTCATACTAGGCTCTTGACAACTGTTAAATTGAATTGAAGGTAGGAGCAAAGGAGGGCAACAGAGGCAGATGTATCAAAGTGTGGTAAACCACTAACATTCAAGGTACACTGAGGTTAATGATGAGCACCAAGGGCCACAAAAAGTAGTTTGTTTTTTTTTTTAAAGCTGAAGATGAAGATCAAAGAAAAATGCAGGATCCTAGCTCAGAGTGGGTGAATGAGGAAAGAGTAAATGACAATAAAAAGGATGAACTACTCAATTCGTACTTTGCTTCTTTTCTCCACTAAGGCTAAGGATAAGAGAGTACTTAGCAACCTTCCAGGGATTCAGGTCACCAGGACTAGATTAATTACAACCCAGATTGTTAAAAGAATTGGTGGACATGACTGCTAATCTACCATCAGTCACCTTTTAAAGATTGTGGAGGATAGAGCAGTGATACATGATTTGAAAAGATCAAGTCTTGTCTCAATTTTCCAAACAACAACAAAACAAACAAACAAAAACCCAGAGGGGAGTAGAGTCTACAAAGTCTGGATCTTTGATAAATGGTAAAAATCCATACTAAATGGATAGTTCATGAGCATTAAGAAAAGGAATTAGTGATCATAGACAGTCAGCATGCTTCCCCCAGAAGAGATCATGCCAGACAAACCTCATTTCCTTTTTTGACAATATCATTAGACCAGTAGCTCAGGGAGATGCTAGGCTTAGGCAAAGCATTTAACAAAGTATCCCGTAGTATTTCTGTGGACAAGATGAAAAGAAATAAACTAGATGATAATTTGGTTAAGTTCATTCAGACTAGGTCTAAAGAATACTCATTAATGGATCAATTTCACTTGGAAAGAAGGTCTTCAGTAGACTAGTTCCCTAAGAATCTGTCTTCCTCTTTGTGCCACCAAATATTTTGATCAATGACTTGGATAAATGTGTAGGGGCATAATTATGAAACCTGAAGAGGACACAAAAACAGGGGAAATGGCTAGCACATTGGATAATAGAGTCAGGATCCAAAAGGATCTAGACGGTTTAGAATGATGGGCACCATAGAATATGATGACATTTCATTGTCATCAATGAAGAGACTCAAATTTGAGCTCAAGAAATTCACTTCCCAACTTCAAAATGTGGAAGACGATAATTCATATGAAACATTTTTGGGGGGTTTTGGCAGACTAATGTTAGTCAATGGTATAATGTGACAGTCAAAAGAAGCAAATGATCTTAGCCTGCGCTGGGAAGGGCATGGTGTCCAGAAGGAAGATGGCCATGATTGCACTGTACTCTGTCCTAAAACAATATCTGGAGCATAGATATCCAACACGCGGCCCACAGCTGCATGTGGCCCACAATAATCCCAAGGATGGCCTGAGAGATCAAAATGTAATTGGGAAATATCTAACCAAAATAAATAAAAACACAATAAAGCATAGATGATATTAATATGTGGTTTTCTAACCGATATGGACACTACAGAGAACCTTATACACTGCTTAGAGGCCCCTGTTTCTATTTGAGTTTGACACTGTTGATCCAGAGTTTTGTGTGCCCTTCTGCATACCACACTTTAGGAAGTCTGTTGATAAGCTAAAGAGCATTCAGAGAAGGAAAAGTGACAGGGACAGTGAGGAAATGAGACTATGCCATGGTCCAGGATTGGCTAAAAGAACTAGTGATGAAAAGACTGAGGGAGATGTGATAACTGTGTTCAAGTCTTTGTTGACCATCACAGGGAAGAGAGATTAGATGTGTCCTCCTTGTCCCAGGGAGAAAAACTGGAAACAATAGGTAGAAGTTGCTAATTTAGGTCTGTAAGCTAATAGTTCTAGAGCTAGAAGGGACAGTGGAGGTCATCTGATCTAATCTCTTCATTTTACAAATTAGGAAACTGAGGCCCAGAGAGATTAGGTGGTTTGCTCAAGGCCACACAGGTTAGGGAGTGGCAGAGCTGGGATTTGAACCAAGCTCCAGAGCCAATGCTTGGCCTGCTACACAATGACACAAGGACAGAACTCCTAGCTATGGAAACAACCCAACATGGAATCAGTTGTCCTCTCTTGGGGTCTTGTGGCATAAGCTGGAGACTGATTTGTTGAGGAAGTTATAGAGTCTAAGTTCAATTTGGACCAGTGGCCTTCTGGAGTCACTTACAACCCTAAGATTTAACCTCTCTTTCTCTCTGTCTGTCTGTCTCTGTTTCTCTCTTCCTTTCTCCCTTTCTGTCTCTGTTTCTCTCCTTTTCTTTCTGTCTCTGTCTCTCCCCTTCTCTCTGTTTCTCTCTCTCTAAGCATTTATTAAGCACCTATAACATGCACGGCCCTATGCTAAGTACTGGGGATACAAACAAGGGTTAAAATGACCCTTGATCTCAAGGAGCTTACATTCTAATGTGAAAAGAACATGCAAATAACTAGATACATACAAGATACATACAGAATAGAGTGGAGGAAATCTCATTGGGGAAGGCACTAGCAGCTAGGGAAACCAGGAAAGGCCTTCTGTAGGAGATGGGTTTGCACTGCAGTTCTGTGACTTCATCTGAACTAGATAAAGAAGGGGAGACTCAGTGTCAGTTTAAGAGTAGGTGGTAGTGATTAATCCTGGTTTGCACTCGGGAGAAGCAAATATTGTCATTTCCCCATCCCCATAATAGAAGAGGTTTAGTGGGTTTATATATTGCCCTTCTCCATTTGTACCTGAGCTCCTAAGGTAGGAGGTTGTAGGGTAGGCTTTGGGAAGTTGGGTTTGGAACAAGGTAGGTTCAGAAACCCACAACTAGGAATACTAATTAGAACCTTTAGTGGAGGGTGGGAAGGTTCTAACAAGTATCAGAACCTCCCAATGCAAGAACCCCCACCTACTATTCCCAACACACACACACACACACACACACAGTGCCTGTTAGGGATGCTATCTGGAAGTCTCTGATCATCTCAAGCATCTTCTGGATAGTAGCCGCTGGCTATGAGTTAGGGACAGAATGAACGTTAGTCATTTACTCCCAAGTTTCTATGTCCATACAGAAGTATACGAGGGGGCCTGAGTGAATTTAGGGTTAGAGCTGAAGTCAATCTGTAGGACCTCCCAACTCCCATCCCAGTGTCCATTCCCCTATGCAGATTCTGGATAAAGAAGTTCGAAGAATTGGCTAAAGAAAACTCACCAGTGCCTGTTTTGGATGAAACTATGGTGAAGGCAACCATCCAGAATATCGCTGTCAACACTTCCCAAGACCTCTTCTTCTCCATCTCACCATCTCAGGTGAATGGTCTCCTAACTCCTGGTGTCCTACTCCCCTCATTCATATCCCTTGGGATTATCAGCACTCTCATGAATCATGCAATCTCTCCAGCTAAGTTTTTTCCCCAACATTGATTCTCCCTTCCAGTTCCTCCACCCAGGTTATCCCTTCCCAAATCTTATATATTCCATGAAGGGCCAGATTTGGCCTTGGAAATGACAGTGTCTCTTCCCTCTCCCATGGGGACTTCTGGTATACAGAACACAGAGATAGAATTTTAGCATTCAGAGGAAGTGAACTCAGAAACCATCTAGTTCAGAGGTTCTTAATCTTAGGTCCACAGAGAAATTTCAAGGGATCTGTGAAATTGGATGGGGGAGAAATAACATCTTTAGTCTCACCAACATCTAACTGAAATTTAGCATTTGTTTCAATTATTTTTTTTAAAATGACTCTGAGAAGCGGTCCATAGGCTTCACTAGACTGCCTCTGATCTCTTCCAATACCCCCAACTTTACAGATGGAGAAACTGACTAGATAATCTGACTTGCCCAAAATCACCTAGTGCATATCAGAGCGTGGATTTGAACCCAGTCCATCTGATTCCAAGTCCCATGACCTTTCCAGTTTACCACATTGCCCCTAGATAGGGAGATGTGATTTGCTGAAGGAAACCTCAGTGGGTTAGAGGCAGAGAAGGACTGGGATTTCTAGACCTTATCTCATGCTCTTGAGGTTAGAGGAGCTCCTCAGAGTTCCTCTCCTTCACTCTCTCAGGGTTAGTCTCTTCTCCACAAGCTGCTCTAGTTTCTCCATCTGATGGATGGGACCAGTAGGGCCCCTGAGCCCTCTGGTGAAGGGGAGGATGATTGGATTGCAATTGCAGGTGCCAGTGACACTGACTGGGAATGAGATGGAGGCACTTGACAGAGTCCGGCTCCCCAGAAGCCTATTTGAAAGCCTGAGGCCAAGCATGAGCTCCGTCCGAGTCATCCTGGCAGTCATCAACATTGGAGAAGGGCAAATATTCAAGGTGAGGGGTTACCTAGCACTCCACTGTAAATGGGGTTGGGGAGAGAGCTGAGAGATTTAGCTTCCCTCTCATTCATCCTTCCTTCCTCTACCCCCTCATTGTTGTTGTTGAGTCGTCTCAGATGTGTATAACTCTTTGTGACCCCATTTGGGGTTGTGGGGCTAGCCTGAGTATCAAATGGTAGTCATAAAGTCAACAGTTTTTTTATCAAGCACCTAACATGTGCCAGGCACTGTGCTAAGCTCTGGGGATAAAAAGAAAGACCAAAGGAAAAATCCCTGCTCTAAAGGATCTATGAAGCAACTAAGTACAAGTAAAACATGTACAAAATACATTGAGAGGGGCTCTAGCATTAATGAGCCTTGGGGAAGCCTTCCTGCAGAAGGTGAGATTTGAGCAGGGACTTTAAGGAAGCCAGGAAAGTCTGGAAGCGGATATGAGGAAGGAGACAATTCCAGGCATGGGGAGCAGTCAATGAAAATGCAACGAGTCAGGAGATGGAGCACCTTGTGTGTGAGGAGGCCAGCATCACTGGATGGCAGTGGATAGAGTATGTGGAGAAGAATTAGATGTAAGTAGACCAGAAAGGCAGGAAAGGGCGAGGGCTTTAAAAGGCAAACAGAAGATTTCGTATTTGAGCCTGGAGGTAATAGGAAACCGCTGGAATTTGTTGAATAGGAGGATGACATGGTCAGATTTATGCTTCAGGAAGATCAGTTTGGCAGCTGAGTGGAGAGTAACCTGAAATGAAAAGAGAGGAGGCAGATTCTGTGTTTCTTTTTAAAATTTTTTGAAATACATACTAAATAACCATCAATAAAAATAATCAAATAAGTAGACAAATATACAGAATAAGGAATGAAATCTCACATAAAACCCTTCACAGTTAACAAGGTAGAACCCAAGAAATAGCAGGACACAAAGTAACAGAATACACATTTGCTCTGGTACTCTTTTGTGGTCTGTCTGAAGTTTCACTGCCCGTGACATTGATTTTTAGAGCCATAAGTAGGGCAGGACAATCAGGACTTTGTGCTGGAATTTAGAGAGCCCGAATAGTGTTTGCACCCCTTCACCAGTAGAGAGAGGGTGAGCCTACTACTTGGAAAGAGGAATTAATCAAAATAGGAAGCTACCAGGCAGCCTCTGCAACCACTCCCATCTCCCAGGTGCTGAATGCCAGGGGAGCCCCACTACCACTGACAGCCTCATTTCTGGGGGCTCCATCTACATGCCAACCAAGAGTTATCCTTTAAACGTACTCTGAGAACTTTTTTTCATATTGCTCGTCTTGGGTATGTTTCATAAAGATTTTCCCCACCCCCCCCACACCCCAGGTATGAAAATTTCTAATTATGGCTCTGTCATTAATCTATACATGTATGTATGTATGTATGTACGTCATATGTATTGGTATGACATGTATATAGGGATATCATATATATACACACACACATATATATATGAATGGACAGAGCCATAATTAGAAATTTTCATACCTCTTTGTATATATACATGTATATGTATGTATGTACATAGTGTATGTATTGTTGTTTAGTCATTCAGTTATGTCCAACTCTTCATGGCCCCACATACCAGAGCACACCAAGCCCTTCTGTCCTCCAATATCTCTCTTTTTTTTTTGTAGGCAATGGGGTTAAGTGACTTGCCCAGGGTCATACAGCTAGTAAGTGTCAAGTGTTTGGTCTGAGACCAGATTTGAACTCAGGTCCTCCTGATTTCAGGGCCCGAGCTCTATCCATTGTGCCACCTAGCTGCCCCCTCCTCCAATATCTCTTGAAGCCTGTCCGAGCTCATGTTCGTTGTTTGCATGAAACCATCTCTCCATCTCATCCTTTAGTAAGTGCAGTGGATAGAGCACCAGGCCTAGACTCAGGAGGATCTGAATTCAAATCCAGTCTCACTTACTAGCTGTGTGACCGCAGGCAAGTCATTTAACCATTTGCCTCAGTTTCCTTATCTGTAAAATGAGCTGGAGGAGGAAATGACCAACTACTCCAGTATCTTTGCTAAGAAAACCCCAAATGGGGTCATGAAGAGTTGGCTATGACTGAAATAATTGAATAACAACATAAATAGATAATTGTAGTTATATGTACACATTCTAGTTCTGATCTTGATTTTCATCACTTTGGAAAAGTGTTTCCATATTTCCTTGTTTGCTTTGTATTTGCCATTTTGTGGTACCATACTATTCCATCATATTAATCTGCCTAATTCATTTCAACATTATCCGGCTGCTGAACATGGAATGTTAGTGATTTTTAGTAACTACAGCTAGAGCAGTTATGAATTTTTTTCCCTATGGGAAGGTTCTTCATCCTCTTTAGGATCCTTTTAGGCTGAAATTCCGGCAATTAAATTTCTGAACCAACTCTGTGATTTAATATGGCCTGGAGGCCGAAGAGATAGCCTCAGACTGAGAAAGACCCAGAATCAAATCCTGCCTGTGACCCCCACTGTTCCTCTTGTCAAGTCACAACCTCTTAAAGCCCCCGGCAACTATTGAAAACTGTACATTGCCTCACCAGTGCTTCCTCATCAGTCAATAAATATTTATGAAGCAGTGTCAGGCACTGTGCTAAGCATCGTGGATACCAAAAGATGCAAAAGACGGTCTCTGCCTGCAAGGAGCTCATAATCAAATTGGGGAGGAGGGACAGCAAGCAGCTACGTACACACAAGCTATCAACAGGATAAAATGGAAATAATTAACTGAGAGAGTGCACTAGAACCACGGGGGGTGGGGGGAGGGGTTAGGAAAGGCTTTGTGCAGAAGGTGGGATTTTCACTGGGACTGGAAGCCAGGGAAGCCAGCAGGTGGAGATAAGGATGGGGAGCATTTCAGGCATGAGGGACAGCCAGGAGAAATGCCTGGCATCGGCAAATGGAGTATCTTGGACAGGAAATTGCAAGGATGCCAGTGTCATTGGACCCCAGAATATATGGTCAGAGTGAAGGATGTAAGGTGTGAGAAGACTGGAAAGATGGGGGAGGGTCAGGTTGGGAAGGTCTCTGAATGCCAAAGAGAGAATTTTATATTTAATCCTGAAGGAGAAAAGAAGCCACTGGAATTCACTGAGTAGGGGGATGATGCTGTGCTTTGAAAAGGTCGCTTCAACAGTCAAGTAGAGAGTACACTGGAATGGGGAGAGATTTGCGGCAGGCAGACCCAGCAGCAGACTATTGCAATAGTTCAGGCATGGTGTAACAGGGGCTTGCACCAGGATGACAGCAGTGTCAGAAGCGAGAAGGGAGCATGTGCAAGAGATGTTACAGAAGTAAAATTGACAGAATTAGGCAACGGATTGGACATAGGGGAATAAGAGAGAGTGTGAAGACCTGATGATAGCATCATGTTTCAATTCTTTGAGGTTTAGAGCCTGGAAAACTGGGGGGGGGATGATGATATATCCAATAATAATAAGGAAGTTTGGAAAAGAGGAAGTTTTGAGGAGAAAGAGGATGAGTTCAGTTTTGGAGATGTTGAATTGAAGACGTCTACAAGACATCCAGTTCAAGATGTCCAGTGACTTCTCTATGCCAATGAAATCAACAGGGGTTCATCCCTCCCATTGTATGTAGTCAGATTGTTTTCCAAAATGTTTGCATCAGTCTACTATTCCAGCAATGATGTATTCAAGTCTTTCTCCAATAGCCCCACCAACATTGAATGTTTATCTTTTTTTTTTGCCATTCTAGTATAAATAAAGTAGCTTCTTAAAGTTCTCATGGTTTATATTTCTCTGATTATAGGGTATTTGAACATCTTTTCATGGGGTTATTATTTGTATTTCCTCCTAAGAAAATTGTATGCTTGTGATTCCATTGAGGGAGACTGTATTATGTCATATATGCATAAATAAAATAGATATATAATGTGTACACATATAAAATGTGTACCTATACACAATACACACACATGAATATACACACATATATACATATATACACAGAAATTTATATACACATATATAACATATGTGGGTATATATATATATATATATATATATGTATATATAATTTCAATCCCTTATTGATCTGTTTGTCAATCTTTAATTACTGTCAGTGGTTTTTCCCCCCAATCTTTTTTCTTTTAACAGCATTTTTTTTGCTATGGAAAATCCTTTTATCTTTGCATAATCAAACACGTTAATTTAATCTCCAATCATCCTATCTGAGACAAATATGACAGTACTGTTTCTTCCAGTTTTTAATTATTTGTTTATACCTACATTGATTACCCAGTTAGAGTCCATATTGAGATTTGAATCTAAACCCATTTTTGGCCACTCAATCTTCCCAACAATTTTTTAAATAACGGTTTAGCATTTCTGGGTTTGTTCAGCAGAATCTTTATTACCTACCTTGGTTTCTATTGTTTTTTTCTCTTTTCTGCTCCATCGATCTGTTTCTTGATTTTTCCCTGGTACCAGATAATTTTCATAATAATTACCGTAAAATTACATTTTGAAATCTGGTCATTCTCATTCCCTTTGTTGGTTTTCTTTCTTATGGTTCTTGATCGTCTTGCTTGTTTTCCCATATGAATGTTATCATGGTTGATTTTATGAAACAGCCTATTGTTAGCATGATTAGCATTGCATCAGGTCTATAGGTTAGTTTGGAAACTACTGGCATTTTCACTAACCATGAACATGGAACATTGCTCCATATTTTAATTTCCATCAACAGCCATTTTGAAGTTGTCATCGTAAGTCTTCCAGTTTAAGTTACAATAAAATATTTGATGTATTCCATTGCTGTCACAAAGAATATTTCTTTATTGGTTTGCTGTGATTCTTGGCAGTGGTGTAAAGGAAGGCAGATACTTATCTTATCACCTTATTATCTTACTAAAGTCATTTATTACCTCCATTGATTTTTGTTTTTGTCATTAATGGTCATGGGTTTTCTAGGTGTACGATTTTTTTTTTAATTGCTCCATTGATTTCATTCAAGAAAGGTACTCCTGGGAAGGGAATTTCTCTGTCAATACAGGTTGTCACCTTTTTACTTATAGTGTTAGAGAATTGCCTATACCAAGAGGTTAAGTGACTTGCCCATGATCACCCAGCCAGTACATGTCAGGTAGGATCAGGACATGGTTCTTTCTGATTCTGAGGTCAGCTCATATCTACCACACTCTTCTCCTATACAAAGATGTCAATCTGTAGATAGGGATTTATTAACGTCTTAAATTAGAACCTCTTATTCCTCTCATTCCTTTTTCAGGTCTTACTGATACTTCTAAGAATTCTAGAAGTAGTAAAGGTGATCATTGTGCTTTACCTGTTTTTTTAAAGTCTATTTCTAAATTTTTAATGTCTTAAATATAAATTCCATATATCCCCTACCTGTCATAGCCAAACTCCTAAGAAAATCAGTAAACATTTGTTAAGCACCTGCTACGTGCAGCAGGCACTGTGCTAAGCACTGGGGATGCAAAAAAAAAAGCAAAAGACAGTCCTTGGCCTCAAGGAGCTTACAATCTAATGGGGGAGACAAGATGCTGTGTTAAACTCACTGTATCTACTTCCTCACCACCTACTCCCTTCTTAACCCATCGTAGACTGGTTTCCAGCGCTACCACTGCTTGCTTTAAGTCCCAACGAAAATCTTAACCTTCTAAAGGAAGTCTTTCCTAACCCTTCTGAATTTCTACTACCTCTTAATTATTTCCTAGTTATCCTGTATATAGTTTGTTTGCATATAGTTGTTTGCATTACATCAAAACTAGCCTACTTCCTATTCCCATATATGCGGTTTAATTTCCTACCTTCATGAATTTGTACAGGTTGTCTCCCATGCCTGTAATTCTCTCCCTCCTTCTGCTTCTTAGTTCTGCCCTCTAGTTCTTATCAAAGCTCACTTCAAATGTCTTCTTGAAGGGCCTTTTCTGACTCATCCACTCTGTCAGGAGCCCCCATCCCTCCGTATTTATTTTATACATATCCTCTAGTCACTTATCTGTTGTTAAGTCTTTTTTCACTCATCTCCCACTCTTTGTGACCCCATTTGGTGTTTTCTTGGCAAAGGTACTGGAATGGTTTGCCATTTCCTTCTCCAGCTCATTTGACAGGTGAGGAAACTGAGGCAAACAGGGTTAAATGACTTGCCTAGGATCACAGAGCTAGGAAGTATCTGAAGCTAGATTTGAACTCAGGTCTTCCTGATTCCTTCTATCCACTGTACCACCTAACTGTCCTATCATTTATCTGTAGTTTTACCCACCTCCAATAGAAGGTAGACTCCTTTAAGGATCACACCATCTTTATTTTTTTCTCTTGTTAATCTGATTTGTTATCTCTGTTTTTTTCCTATCCTACTTGGTCACAGTGAATAGCATTGTTGCTGTATTTTTGTCAATGTTCATTAATGATACTGGTCTGTTAATATTAATGGGTTTTTTTTCATGCTCAGCCTTCTCTTTGTTGGCTTTGATATTAAAACATATTTGTCTCTTAAAAGAAATTAGATATCCTACTGTCTTTTGTTATGTTTTAAGTTAGTCTGTATCATATCAGAGTTACTTGTTCTTTGGAACAAGTTTGTAACTATCAAATTTGGAAATTTGATAAACCATGTTTCCAAGGGTGTGATGAAACCCGCTGGTACTGGCTTGGGAGAACAATTATTAAATTATCAGTGCTAGCATTTACACCTTGGAAATCAGCAAGTGTTGTGAACCAGGACTTGATTCATTGCATTGCTGATTCACTAGACTTCAGAAAGTGATGTACATTAAACTTTTTTTTTTCCTGAGTCAGTTGTTAAACATTTACTGGCACATGCTGCTTTTGAATTCAATTGAACCGGGTATCTCTGTGGGGAAGTTTTTTGATAGCCAGCCTAATTTCTCCTTCTGAGAGTATCCCATTTAGGTGGTCCCTTCTTTTAATTTTGGAATTTTATATTTTTGTAGGCAGTCGTCAATTTCTTTGTGATTTTCCAGTTGACTAGCATAGAGATATGTGGGATAATCTTTGATAATTTTCTTCATTTCTTTTGCCCTCATGATCTCTCCTTTCTCATTTCTAATACTGATGATTTAGGTTTCTTCTCTTCTTTTTAAAATCATCTTTGTCTTAAAAAAAAAAGCAAACAAACCCAGTTCTTGGATTTGTTATTTTAATTACTTTATTATTTTAAGTTGTTCTATGCCCTGATTTTGTTGTCTCTTTTTCCCCCTTTTTTCTTCTTGTGTACTGCTTTGTGTCTGGAACAAGATTTTTATTTTTTTAAATAACTTTTAATTGACATCTCTTGTTTTTTATATCACCAGAAATTCTCCCAGTACCCCTTCCTTTCTTAGATAGCCATCCCATATAACAAAAAAAAAAAAATTAAGAAGTGGAAAAAATTAACAAAGTCCATCAATATATGAAAAAAGTCTGAAAATGTATGCAATGTAACATACCTGTAGACCTCCTAACTCTACAAAGGGGAGGGGTGGGATGGGATGTCTTCTCATACCTTTTCCTTGGGGACATGTTTGTTTTTCACCATTTTTCAACATTCGCTTTAGATTGTTTTATGATTGTTCTTTGCATTTATATTATGTAGTGCATGATTTTTAAGTTGAGGCTGATTCACTGATTTCCTTTCTCTCTTACTGATCTAGGCATTCAATGCTTTTCTCTGAGTACTGCTTGGCTACTTCCAATATGGTGTAATCTGCTATTGTTTGTATAATTCTCTCACTCAAGCACCATTTAATAAGCCATTTTTAATCTCCATGTGGGAAGAACTGTGCCTTGTAGTCATTGTACCATTTCCTTCCCGTTAACTTTTTTGTACTGAGATCCACAAATATGGTATATAATATCTCTTGATTTCTACATATAGCTATATATTCATTAGTAGAACACTGGGCTTTGAATAATGTAAGGTATCCCTTTCTTCCCACTTTACTTACTTCATGATTCCACCATATTTGAATATGGTGGAATATAAATACGTATAAATTTAATGTTTTATTATAATATAATAAAAATTTTCATATATCAGCCCTTTTCTTCTCTTGGTCTTTTTTTTTTAATTTTTCAACTGTGATTTTAAGCTGTTTTTCTTCTTTTATGTATGTTGCTACTATTTGTATTTTGAGTACTATGTGACAATTCTGGCTACCTTCAAACCTCTTATTCTGCTCAAGCCCTGGGGTTCGAATTTGGGACATTTCTGTGAAAGCCTTTCAAATGTAGGTAACTCCCAGTTATCTATAAGAAGTATGGATAGTTAAAAACCCTTCCTATTTGGTTTTCTCAGCCATATGTGAGGAATAAAATATTTATAGAAACAATCTTAGGGCTGTTGGGGGAAAGTGATTTTAAAATCATATATATAACATTTAAGAACCTTATAAATATGCAAATCATGTAAAAGATTTCATACATTCCGTGGAAGCTATTTTTTTTAATTTTATTTTTAATTTATGAAATAAAACATGCATTTCCATAGCAAAGTACGAAATTAAAAAGATGATTGCACATGAAACTGCAAATGTACTATACACAGTTTGCTTTCAAATATACAGTAAAATTATGATGTAATTTTTTTCTTCCCTCACGCCCCACATCCTAGAGATGGCTATTATTAGATACAAATAGGCATATAAGTGTAAAATTATTCTATGCATACTTATTTCAGATCTTTTTTCTGGATATGATTATTATTAATATCATCATCATCATCATTTATTATCTATTTAATCTTGCCTTGATCACCCAGATCGTAGAAAGCCAGCTCACAACTCTACTGCCCGTGCCAATGTCCCAGGGACCTATTTGAGAGGTAGGAGGGGGAGAGGGTTATTAGGGGATACTCCCCCCTTAAGCCTAAGATGGCCTCTCTCTTCCCTTCAGGGTTCAGCCACTGGCCAGCCGTTCAGCAGCTCTGTGCTAGACAATCGCATGGTAGGCATTCAGGTTGGAACTGAGCCCATCAAGGATCTGGTCGAACCTGTGGAGATCACCTTCTCCCACAAGCAGCAGCGCCAGGTAAACCTTCAGCCCTGATGAGTAGGGGAATGAAATGAACACATATACTTACAGATATATAGTCACGCATGCATACCATGCATATATTCACATGGGTGCTAATAATTTACAAATGCACACACTTAACTACAAACATACTCATAGACACATACATAGATACATACCATTGCACAGTTTATATGCGTGGATACAAACACATGCACATGTGGAAATGTAACAAACACACATCCACACACATTCACACACATAAATGCTAACACATAACTACCCATACAGATGCACCCATGTGCAAAAAGCAGATCAATCTGGGTACATATACATGCATATATGCGTATGTGTAATAGAGATTTGAGAGTTGAGTGGTCCCGTGGGACTTTTTTAGAAGGACAAACTTTCCCATCCAATCTTGAAAAGATTTGGACTGCTGCAATCTTTGAGTTAGAAGGGAGACTTGAGTTATACATGGGAATTTTTAAAGGGACACACAAAGTCTGTAGGAAAGGAGGAGGGGAAGGGAATAAGCATTTATAAATGCTTACTATGTGCCAGGCACTATGATAAGCACTTTGCAGATATGATCTCATTGGATTTGGGAAGTAGCTGTTTTTGTGATCACCATTTTATGCCTGAGGAAACTGAGGCAGACAGAAGTTAAGTGGCTTGGCCAGGATTACCCAGTGAGTCAGTGTCTGAGGCTAGATTTGAACTCGGGTCTTCCTAATTCCATCTAGTTTAGAAGAATTAGAGTGGATTATACACATTCTATAACAGCAACAGCGATGAGAGGGACTGCATCCCCAGCCATGCATGGGACTTAACAAGCCTACACAGGTCAAAGGAGAAACAGAAAGGAGACCAAAACTACAGAAAAGAAGGGGAAAACTGAGGACAGCGGGTGCACCCTGCAAGTATCTTAGAAACAGAAAATTCACACTGAAACTGCTAGCCGCGATCCCTTCTTCAAAAGACTTAGGGAAGTTCCAAAAGGTATATACTATTATACCAGTAATGTGCCCAGTATCAAGCCCTCTAGTATACCTGGCTTGAATAACTGTGTGACCCTGGGAAAGTGACCTCATCTCTTTCTGCCTCAGTTTCCTCATCTACAAAATCTGAATAATAATAGAACCTACCTCACTGGGTTGTTTTGAGGATTAAATGAGATAGTCGTGGATAGTCAATAAGCATTTATTAAGCACCTACTACATGCCAAGCACAATGCTAAGCCCTGGGGACACAAATACCAAAAAAAAAAAAAAAAGACAATCCCTAGCCTCAAGGATATTACAATCTAAAGACAAAAAAAGAAGCTGAAAATGGTGGGGTAGGTGGGGAAAGATACGTAGGTGGTGCTATATAAATGCTAGTTATTATTACTATTACAGATGATGTTATTGTTATTTCTTTCACATAAGTATTTCTTGTATCCTGATTTTGCCTCAAATATGAAGAAGCCAAGGGTTAGCTGGAAATACACAGAATTTAAATTAGGGCAGAGAGCCAAACCTATGTCTGAATGTTAGGAATTTTCCTAAATGAGGGGCTCTGAGATCTTGTGATTGCATTAGTAATTTTTGTTTGATGTAAATTTCAACAGAGAAAGGGACCACCTGGATCTGGGGGCCCTTATACTGCCCTTAGGCTGAAAGTTAGCTAACTGTTATAAAAGTGTAGCTGATTAGATCTCCAGCCTCCAAAAGGCAGGAGGAAACAGAAAGGATCTAGAACCTTCTGCAGCACTACCCACTGGTATATCATACCTGCACGCCATTCACATACCCATACATGTGCACTTATATCTTTGCACACACAAACACAAATTCATAATGTATATATGTGTACTTACACACATACCCACACATGACAATCATAAATGCATACTCACACAGATACAAACATGCACATATATGCAAATATGGACTTGCCTGAACAAACACACAGATATATGTGCATGAAAGATGAATATAGAGTATGTGTGTATCCAGAACTCACACACATTCCCATAGATGCATGTGAAGCAGATGATACATAGCTGCACATATATATGGATATATTCAAACATACACAACACAAAAAATGTACAAATATATTTAACCCACACTCCTAAGTCCTTTTTTCTGTGGTTTCAGAACCTCCAATGCGTTTTCTGGGATGATAATAAAGGTAGGTGAATCTCTGCCACATCACACCATCTTCTCTGGATACCCAGGGGCAGATGCCCAGGGCCTGGGCAGGGTGGAGAGTAGAGAGAGAGTTGGTTTGTGGCATCTCCTGGGCACCTAATAGGTACTTTTGCAGGCACAACTGGAGACTGGAAACCCATGGGTTGCTTCACAGAGCAGGGAACCAACCAGACCATCTGCCGCTGTGATCACCTGACCTTCTTTGCCCTATTGCTGGTGACATACCTGGGCCCCTGGGGCGGAGAGCGGGGTACCGCCGTCCCCTAGTGGCTCAAACTCCTTAGTGTTCCTGGTCAATGCACTCAGTGTGAATTGAGTCTCTCTAGTTTGGGGAGGACTTTGAAGTTGCATGCTATCCTTGTCTGATGAAGGTTTGGGGTTTTTTTGGGGGGGGCGGTTCCCACAGAAGCCAGTCCTTGATGCCACCACAGTGAAGTCTCTGATTCGAATCTCTCTTGCTGGCTGTGGCACCTCTCTGTGCTTCCTGTTTTTCACCGTAATCCTCTATTTTGCTCTGAGGTAGGTCAGCTTCCTATCCCCACTTCCATACCCACTCAAGTATGACCTCTCTCTCTCTCACCCCAGTTTCTGAGTGAGCCTCTTGGTCCAGGGGGATGGTCCAACTCTCTACCTTTGGGTGATCCTCAGGACAGAGCTTCTCTCCCAGGGCCTAAGCCTCTTTTAACCTTCTAACCCCCAGCCCATCCCCTACTACCTACCAGGCATTAAGCTTTGCAGGGACAGAAAATCACTTTCCAGGTCTTTAAATCTTTTGCTTCCTTCAAAATTCCCTGTTCCCTACTAGCTGCTAGTGCCTCCCTCCCTCCCTAGAAAAATCAACATGTATCTATTTTGTATAGATTTTAATATGTACATGTTTTCTGTTCTGAGAGAATATAAGCTCCTTGAGGGCAAGTATTATTTCATTTTTTGTCTTCCTATCCCTAGTACTTAGCACAGTGCCTGGCACAAAGCAGGCTTGATAACTATTGATTGATTGATTAATGTGGAAGGAGAGACTTCAGTTAAACATAAGAACTACTCATGATCGATCATAGGCTCCAGAGTGAGAAGGAACCCTAGAAATTACCTAGTTCAACCTCTTTATTTTATAGACGAGGAAACTGGGATTTGAAGAGGTATGGTGACTTGCCTAAGGTCACACAAGGACACAGGAGAGGTGCAGAGAGAATGACAGGAATGTTAAAGGCATAATTAGGAAAACAAAAAGCCTTTTCAGATGACAGAGATGTTGCTGTAGCTAGTGCCTGCAAACTCAAGGGGACTTGTCTGTTGGGATTTAAGCTCTGGTCTAGGCAACAAATGTCCCCTTGTAAAAATGACTGAAGAATAGAAAAGCTGAATGGGAGTGGTGGCTGCAGAAGTCTCAGGATCTGTCCCTGGTGCTGACACCTCTGAGGTTCCTTTTTTGTCCATGAGTCTACCTATGGCCATGACTTCTCTTTCCCTCTAAATTCTTCCTTTTTTAACCTTCCTTCTTACCTCATAAATTATTAGAGCTCTGACTACCTGTAGAGATTATCTAATTTATCCCCCCTCCCATTTTATAGAAGAAGAAATTAAGGTGTAGTGATGGGCTAAGATTTGCCTAAGGCCAAATTGCGAGTTACTGGCAAAGCTGGGATTTGAATCAGGGTCTGCTGACATCCTATTCAGTACTTCCCCCACCAAGCTAGGAATCTCTCCTTCCTTTCCCAGGCCAACACGGAAATGGCAAATAGACAATAGGAGTATGTGGAGTACCTCACATCTGTCAGGCTGTGGAAATATTCAGGAAGGATAAAGGAAGGGGTTACTTTCCCTTCCTGAGGACAGGAATTACCAAGTCCTGGGGCTATTTATCATAGGAATTTGAATTATATGGGGCCTCCCTTTTCACACCTCTTAATTTGAGGTATTTGGGGTGAGGAGTGAAAGGTAAGAGGCATAACCAAGGAGGGAATAAATAAAAAATAAGAAACAAATACATTCAATGGATGCCAGGTCTAACTTTTATAACTTCCCCTAGAAGATTTGCTGTTTCTAGTAACATCAAACTGTAATGGGCAGCACAGCAGAGCAGAAAGCATGATGTGTTTAGAATCCCAAGGCCTAGGTAAAAATCCCTTTCTACTTGTGTAACTTTGGAAAAGTCCTTTCACCTCTCTAGGCCTCAGTTTCTTTATCTGTAAAATGAGAGGAGATGGACCAGGTAGCCTCTAAGATGCCTTCCAACTATAAAACTTAATTCTTTTCCAATTTTATGGGCTAAGCAATTTTGCCTTGGGCCATAGCCCTATCTGGCTCCTCAGCCTAGACTATGATGCTACTGCGCCCCAGGAAACTCCATTCAATCCTACTTTTTAGATGGCTCTGTGCTGATCTAAAGACCTTAGGAGACACAGCTGCATGCTCAGAAAGTGATAAGCTGACAGCTAAGAGCAGGCATCATCTCACAGTCTAACAAAGCCCCCTTTCCAACTGCCTGGAAGATCCCTCTATCTTTTTTTATTTTACTGTGTGGCCTTGAGCAGTCTACGTTTCCTTTTTGGACCTCAGTTTCCTTATCTGTAAAATGAGAGGTTGGACCAGATAACTTTTAAGGACCTTTTTCCAGCTTTACCAGCTTTGCCAGCTTTATTAGTCTACAGTGAGAAGGAACAAGGCATAGAAAGGAAGGAAACAAGCATTGTTAAGCAGCTTTTACATGCCAGACTCTTGGGCTAGAAGCACAAAGCATGAAACAAGCCCCAAGTGCAGTAATCTTACATACTAATGGAGGAGGCAGGTACCTAATGCCTAGATATCCACATACACATGCATACATACATCTATACATATATGTGTAAATATGTACACATATCTTTACATGTGTGTATGCATAAGGAAGGTAAATACAAGGTGGCTTTGGAGGAAGGGCACCAGCATTAGGAAAGAGAAAGTCATTTTTGGGAGATGGTATGAGAAGGATCAGAAGACCTCGGTTTTAATCCCATCTCTGCTATTAACTCACTGTGTAACCTTGGACACTTTATGTCTCTGGTTCTGAGTTTCCTTATCTTTAACATGAGGATATGAGAGCTATTCTGCCTACTTCCCAGGGTACTGGGGGAAGTGCTTTGACTCTACAATGTACTCTGATGAGGACTGCTATTATTTCTCTTCTCTGCCTTAAATAAAGTACTTCCCACTTGGGAGGAATTCAAAAGCTTCCTTCTGATTGGTCTCCCTTTTTTCTCCCCCTACCCCTTTACCCCCATTCCTCCTCATGCTCCGTTTCTCTGGCTCCTGTCCCTACACCCCCCTTTTAGGTTCACAAGGCAGAGGTTCAAGTCAGAAGATGCCCCCAAGATCCATGTGGCCCTTAGTATCAGCTTGGCCCTTCTGAATCTCACCTTCATCATCAGTCTGGGACACAACTCTCCAGAGCAAGGAGCCTCCTGCCGGGCACAGGGAGGGATCTTCCACTACTTCCTGCTCTGTTGTTTCACCTGGATGGGGATTGAGGCCTTCCATCTGTACCTGCTGGCTATCAAGATCTTCAACATATACATAAGCCACTACTTCCTGAAGCTCTGTCTGGTGGGCTGGGGTAGGTGACTGTCCTCAGTGTGAATGCAGGGACAGAACTTGGCCTCTGGGCCAGGGAACCAAATGGGAGGAATGCAGGGAAAATTCCATGATTCCTTTTCTTCTTCCTCCTGTCCCTCTGGGGTCCAGGACTTCCCATTTTAGTGGTCTTTATCACTGGATGCACCAGCAGCTATGGGCGTTACACCATTAAGGATGGGGCTAACCATACCACCTTGGAGCTGTGAGTTACCTCAGTTTTCCTCTGCCTCTAAGTTTGGGGAAAACAGGAAAGGCAGGAGGGGGGATATTTCTAAAGGAAGGGGTTACTTTCCCTTCCTGAGGACAGGAATTACCAAGTCCTGGGGCTATTTATCATAGGAATTTGAATTATATGGGGCCTCAGAGATAATCTCATGGAGCCCTACCCTCTCATTTTACAGATGAGAAAGCTGAGACCTTAGTTTCCTCATCTGTAAAAATGGAGAGCATCCTCTCTCCTGCCCATGTTGTAATGAGACTAAAGTAGGCAGGGCCAGTTCCCAGGGTTGCTGCAGGACAACAGAAGTTAGTCAAAGTTGGTTTCAGGAAGCTGCTTCAGCTTCAAGGGAGTAAATGAGCTCTGTATCACTAGAAACTAGATGAAGACTTTGGGAGGAATATTTTACAGGCAATCCCTGCCCAGGGGTTGGTTTGAGATGGACCCTGGGGATCCCATCAGCTTTGAGATTCAGGGATTCTGGGACAGGTCCAGGCTGTTGGGAAGGGAAACCATAAGGGCAGGGAAAGGGAAAGAGGCTCATTCCTTGTGCTGACCATCTTGGCTATTGGCCAGATGCTGGATAGAGAACAGAACAGCTCTGCACATCACAGTCCATGGCTACTTCATTGTCACCTTCCTCTTTGGTGGCGTGGTCCTGGGCCTGGTAGCTTGGAAGATTTTCCACCTCCGTGGCTCCAAGGCAGGCAAGGAACAGAGCCCGACCTGGAAGGGAATCATCACTGTGTTCAGCCTCTCCTGCTTGGTGGGGGGAACATGGGGGTTGGTCCTCCTCACCCCATTTGGCTTGACTGCCATCTATGCCTTCACACTACTAAACTCTCTCCAAGGTAAGAAGACTCTAAGACCCTGGCCCTTTTCTAACATGTCACATACTCTCATCTCTCCCCACCTCCCTTAGGAAGCAAGCCAAAGAAAGACCAAAATGTGCCTGGGGATAGAGAAAACAGGAGCCCCAGATAGTAATAGCAGTAATAGTAACAGTAGCAGTAGCAGTAGCAGCAGCAGCAGCGGTGGTGGTGGCAGTAGTGGTGGTAGTAGTAGTAGTAGTAGTAGTAGTAGTAGTAGTAGTAGTAGTAGTAGTAGTAGTTGTGGTAGCAGTAGTAGTAGTAGTTGTTGTAGTAGTAATACCAATAATATTTATATGATACTTTAGGGTTTACAAAGTACTTTTTATAGTATCTAATTAGATCCTCATAAAATCTCTGTGAGATAAGTGTTATTATCACCCGCCCCCCCATTTTACAGATAAGAAAACTGAGGCTGAAAGTGGTTCTGTGCCGAGGGTAAAAGATAGCTAGTAATAACAATACCTAGCATATAACTAGCATTTCAAGTGTTGCAAAGCAAAGCACTCTACATGGGTACATTATCCCATTATCTTCACTACAACCCTGGGAGGCAGGCATTTTTATTGCCCCCATTTTACAGATGAGGAAACTGAGGCTGAGAAAGGTTAAGTGACTTGCCTAAAGTGACAACCTAGTAATAATTAAAATTGTAATAGCTAACACTTGCATGGTGCTTTACATTTATATAGTGCTCTAAAGTTTGTCAAATACTTTATGCATATTGTCTCATTCAAAATCCTTATAATAGTTTTGAGAGGTAGGTACTATTATTAACCCCACTTTCTGGGAGAAGAAATTGAAGCTGAGAGAAAAGCTAAGTGACTTTCCCAAGGTCACACAGCTAGTCATAACAATAGCTAACATTTACATGGTCCTTTGAGGTTTGCAAAGCATCTAATTTGAGATCCTCCTGACAGCTTTTTGAGGTAGATGCTATTATTATACCCATTTTATAGATGGTTTTCACTCTCCCTATTTAATAGATAAGTTATACAGATATTAAATTACTTCCTTAAGGTCACAAAATAAATAGTAGCAAAGGAGGAACTGGAGTGGAGTTCTCTTGACTCATGTCCTCATGTTTTTTCCAAAGAATCATGTAAGATTAGCTTGTAGGTCAAGGAAGGAGGCAGGGGCCCAGATATCCTGTCTTCCAGCTCCATGATGGTTAGAGAGAGGAAAAAGACCCGGTATTTGGCCTGCAGTCATTGCTGGTCTCTGTGCCCAAGAGTAGGCCAAGCTGTACACCACCTCCCCGCCACAACGCACACCCCCACCTCCAGCCCTGCATTGGCTTCCACCTCCAAGGCTCAAGGCGACCTCTTCTCATTTACAGGTGTTTTCATGTTCTCCTGGTTTGCCATCCTTTTCTACCCAAGTCTAAGAGAGGAGTCTTCCTCCAGTACTGCCAAGACAAACCACAGCAATTCTGCATCCCGGGAGTAGGCAGGTCCATGCCTCTTTCAACACTGATGTCTGGAGGAACTGACACCAGCTTGTGGGCCTGGTGATTGAGGGGAGACCCAGGGCTCGGCAGCAAATACCAACCCGGCCCTAGACTTCTTCACTGCAGCTCACTCAAGTCAGTCTGATTCTCCTCCAAATGGGCAGAGGAGTCTGGCAATGGCACAGCAACCAACTCCAAAATTGTGAAGATGATGAGATTGGTCTTTGGGATTCTATTAACCTCTCCTTTTGAGACTGTGCCTGATTTTCTCCTCCTATCCCCTCATTGTTCTCCCCCACCAAAACCCTCCAACCTTGACCAGAGATCCCCCTCAAAAAATCTTAGATCTTGGAGGAACCTTAGTGGTTACCTACAGTTTAAAGGTTCTCAACTTCTTTTTGTGTGTCATGGACCCCTCAGCTAGTCTGGTGGAACTTTCTCAGAATAACGCTATTAAATGCATAAATAAAACATATCACAAAGGAAACCAATTATATTGAAGTATAGGCATCAATTTTTTTGAAGTTCATAGACCCCAGAGAACTCCTGATCTAGTCTAACATCCCCACCCCTACCCCATTATTTACCAGTGAGAAAATGGAGGCTCGGAGGTCACTCAGCTAGTCAAGGGTACAACTAGGCTAGAATTGAGGTATCCAGAGCCCCAATCCAGTGGTCTTTCCATCACTACATGGAGCTATCCCATATCTACAAAACTTACCTGTCCTGTTTCCCACACTCATGGGGTCCTGCACTTAGCTGATGAAGTGAAAAAAATCTCAACTAACAAGAAGCTCTCTCTCTCAGGGGTACTTGTCTGTTAAGAGGACGCTCTTGAAGACCAGAAGTTCTTAACCCAAGGGAATCTAAAGTCAGAACCTTAATCAGTGGGGTTAGTAGATGGGTGGGATATTGGGGAGGGAGTGGGGTGCAGTATCCTTCAAAATACACCCCCTAATCAGCCTCCTATTCTGTCAGCTCCTAAGCACAACTTGAACACCATGTCAGTACTAAAAGTCTGACCAAGCCACACCTGGACTAAGGATTTCCCAGTTCCTTCTCTTCTTCATCTTCCTCATGTTGGATTCATCATGACTTTGTGGGACCTTACATTGATTTGTAGTGAGGAGAAGGGTTAGATGGGAAAGTTAAGAGCACCAGGTTCAGTCCCTGGCCAGCCCTGGCAGACCATGGAATCCTGGGGGAGTGGCTCTTGGCTAAGTCACTTTCCCAGGTTGGGTCTCTGTCTTGCCATCCATAGCCTCAGGGAGGACTTCAAATCCTGGCAGCCTTTCCTGCGAAGGCTGAACTTAGGAGACCTTTTCCTGGTCCCAGAGATGCTCAAGGGAAGAGAGGGGACTGTTGCTGTGCCCAGAAGAGTAGGGTCAATATAATACAATACAATACAATACAATACAATACAATACAACACAACACAATACAATACAACAAACATTTATTAAGTGCCTCCTGTGTGTAGAGCCATGGGCTGGGCACTAAGGGAGATATCAAGTTCAGATAAGACAAGTCTCTGCCTCAGAAGGCTTCCTTAATGCACAAACTGAGCTCAGCAAAATAGCTGTGTACAAATCAAATCCTACTCTCTCTTTATTTTAAATTAATCTCCAACTGGCTCCTAACTGAATTCCTTCCTTGGTCAAATAGTTAATAAACTTCAATTACAACAATAGCTAACATTTATATGGCACTTTAATGTTTGCAAAGCACTTTACACATTATCTCATTTGAACCCTGGGAAGTAGGTATTATGATTCTCTCCATTTTACAGATGAGGAAACTGAGGCTGACAGAGTTTAAATGACTTGCCCAGGGTCACACAGCTAGTAAGTATCTAAGGAAGAATTTGAACTCAGGTCTTCATGATTCCAAGCCAGGTGTTCTTTCACACAGTACTACTACCTATCTGTAAACAAATGATTAATTGGATTCCTTGCTTCCAAACTCTTTCCCTTCACATGGCTGCCAAAATAATCTTAAAGCATAGATCTTGTCATGTCACTCCCTTGTTCAAGAATGATTGATGGCTCCCTATTGCCATTAGAGTAAAACAAAAACTTTTTGGTTTGACCTTTAAAACCCTTCAAAATCTGTCTTTGGCCCATTTTTCCAGACTTAATTCACATTATTCCTCTTCACATGTGCTATATTCCAGGCAAATGCAGTTCCCTGAACTTGGCCCTGTACTCTGTGGCCCCCATGCCTTAGTCTGTCTCCCATCTCTAGAATGTACTCCTAACTCTCTTCAGCTCTGTGTCTTAGAATTCTTAGCTCTCTTCAAGATCCAAATCAGGTGCCTCTTCCTCCAGGGAGCCCTGTTCTTGTCCCTGATTTCTGATCTGTTACTATGCTTACCATTTAAACCAATGTAGTTTTTATGTCTTACTTTAAATTTTATATCCATATCTGCACCAATGAATATAAACTTTTTTAGAGTAAGGACTGGTTTTTGTATGTGTTGGGGGGATATAGTACTTTTTTTTGTTTTGTTTTTGAGCTCAAAATAGTGCCTGGTACATAGTAGACACTTAATAAAAGCTTAGATTGAATCAAGATTTCTCAAGAGTAGAATACTGGGTTAAATCATTTTTAATGGTAGACAGTGGACCCTAGGGAGAGCCATAGTGCATTGAGCACTGGGCCTGGAGTCAGAAAGACTTCTCTTCCTGAGTCAAATCCAGCCTCAAACACGTATTAGCTGTGTGACCTTGGACAAGTCACTTCACCCTGTTGGCCTCAGTTTCCTCATCTGTAAAATGAGCCAGAGAAAGAAATGGCAAACCACTCTAGTATCTTTGCTAAGAAAGACCCAAGTGGTGTTATAAAGAGTCATATGTGACTGAAATGATTCAACAACAACAAAATGGTAGATAATGTTAACAACAGCAGAATACTCTATATTTGCCGAATCATCTCCCCTGATTGCCACCATAGCTCAAGGAGGTGGCATGGATTGTACAGGAAATTTGCTCGTGATTGTAGAACTTGTTGGCAGCACAGCCAAATCTAGAGCCCAGGCCGCCATCTTCCTAATACACTGTTTTCTCTACAACCTTTGTTAACTGAGAATTCTCATACCATAGGATGATAAGATATCGAGTTAGAAGGGAACTTGGAAATCATCTAGGCAGTGGCTCTCAAACATTGTGGTCTCAGGATCCCTTTATAGTCCTAAAAATCATTGAGGACCCAAAGTGCTTTGGTTTATATGAGTTATTGTCATCTATATTTGTTGTTGTTAGGTTATTTCAGTCAAGTTCCACTCTTCATGACCCCATTTGGGGTTGTCTTGGCAAAGATACTGGAGTGGTTTGTCATTCATTCTCCAGCTAATTTTACAGATGAGGAAACTGAGGTCAACAGGGTGAAGTGACTTGGCCAGGGTAACACAGCTAGTAAGTGTCTGAAGCCAGATTTAACTTAACTCCAAGCCCAATGCTCTATCCACTGTGCCGCCTATATTTACTGTACTAAAAATTAAAATTAATAAATTATGAAATATATTAATTCATCAAAAACTTATAGCTTGTTAATAATTCATTTCTATGAAAATTAACTATATTTTAAAAAATAAAGAAAATTAGTGAGAAGAGTGGCATCATTTTACATCTTTTTGCAAATCTCTTTAAATCTGGCTTAAGAGAAGACAGCTGGAGTCTCATATCTGCGTCAATCTGTTGTGACATGTCGTTTTGGTTGAAGAAGATGAAGAAAATCTGGCATTACAGAGGTGTTGAGGGCCGATCTTAAGAGTCTGATAAGGGTTTAAGATCCAAGGCAGAGTTTGACCTCTGCTCAGGCTTTCACCCCAAAGGGCTCATGGATTAAGTGGTAAGGCTCCCCAATTCCTTCTTGATAAAGAGGTCTCTGAGACATCCCTTCTCTCTCTTTGAACCTTAGATTTACATATTTACTCCTCTCTGCAGGTGGCGCCAAGGCGCCTGGGAAAACCTTGGAATCTACAGCCCAATCTAGGAACCCTGATAAGGAGGAAATTCATGATTGTCACATCCTCAGCAGATGTTCTGGGGAGTATCTGGCGGGGAGGACTCTTTGAAGTTAGGCTAGATCTTCCTTATATATTCTGTGCCCTCAGATGAATAAACGGAGTCAGTAATTCTACTCCGCCTGGCCCATGTCATAAGTTTATTTCACGCCTCTCCGTTCGGTGTACAATCTGGTTGCGGGCAACACATTGGCGCTTCGAACAGTGACTAAAAGTCAGAGATAGGAGCGGTTCCTTGAAACGCTCCGGAGGAAGAAATCCTTGCTGGTCACTAGCCAGGAAACAAGGTCCTGAAGTGGCTCAACGCGGTACTAAGGTAAAAAGGAACGAGGGTCATTACAGGTTTCCCCATAGAAATAATAGGATTGGGGGGGAATCACCAGGCTTACATGGGAGATTATAATTAAAAAAAAAATTGATTAGAAAAAAGTTTAGAAACAGGCTCGGTATTTAGAGCATAAGATATAGTGTCGCTTTGGAAAGGCCCACATATATACTTTCGATCTTAAGAGGCGCCCTTAAGATCAAAAGTATGGGTCAAGTACAAAGTGGAAAAAGAGATAGAGAGTATTACCTAAGATTACTAAAGAAAATAGTGAAAGAAAAAGGTTTAGTTATTCCAAACAGTCAGTTACAGGAATTTGTAGAAGTTATAGAAAAATGCTGCCCATGGTTTCCACAGAAGGGACAATTGATTTAGAGAAATGGGAGATTGTAGGCAAGCAACTAAGAGAATATTACAGAGAAGAGGGCCCTGGTGCATTCTCGATTGCTACCTTTTTAATGTGGAATGTGCTAAAAATATGTCTTACGCCCCGGATAAAGTACTAGTGGCTGAGAAAGTGATACGGGCAGATAAGGGGGTAGGAACAGATGAGGAAGAAGAAATGCATAAAGCCTTTGAGGAACAATTGAGCATAGTTGAAGAGGAGAGGGAAGATGTGTATTCTGTTATACAACAGAGAAATGTGCATTCCCCTAAGCAACAGAAAGATGTGTATTTACCTTCAGTTAAACAACAGCCTGGGAGAAAGTTAATATGTAAGGGCTTGTTAGAAGAGACAATACAAAGGGCAGAAAGCAGAGGGGAAGAAGTGCCTATGGACTTAAAATTAGCTATCCCAAAAAGCATGATGTTTCCACTATATGAAGAAGAGAATCCAGATAATCCTGGACAGATGATTAGGGAACATAGGAATTTTGAATTCAAAGTTTTAAGAGAATTAAAACAAGCCTCAGTACAATATGGGCCAAACAGTCCCTATGTACAAACTTTATTAGATTCAATAGCTAATACAGCCATGGCCCCATATGATTGGTATTCATTAGCAAAAACATGTTTGGAGCCAGGAGATTATCTAATATGGAAATCAGAATTTATTGAGCAATGCCAAGAGCAGGCAGGATACAATACAAGAACATTGATTCCTGTTTCTTTGGAGCAGCTCACAGGGACAGGAATGTTTACTGCACTGCAGCAACAGCTAGATTATCCACTTGTAGCATATGAACAAATTACGAAGGCTGCACGGGCGGCATGGTTAAAGGTTCCTGGGAAACAAGATAGGGGAGCCTCGTATACTCAGATAAAGCAAGGCCCCCAAGAAACTTTCCCAGATTTTGTAGCCCGACTTACGCAAGCCATACAAAGGAGCATTTCTGATTCAAAAGCAGCTGAAATACTCCTTCAAAAATTGGCCTGTGAAAATGCTAATGCTGATTGTAAAAAAGCCTTACAAGGCGGCAAGTCCAATATGGATATTACAGAAATGATTCAGCGGTGTGAGAGTGTAGGGACCACGCAATTTCAGGTACAGGCTATGGCAGCAGCCCAAGCAGAAATGCTAGCAGCTGCCTTTCCTAACAATCAGAGGGACCTGAGAAGGTTAAAATGTTTTAATTGTGGAAGGCCTGGCCATATAAAAAAGGATTGTAGGGATCTTAGGAAGACACGTCTCAGCCCCCTACTACTCCTTGTCCTAGGTGTCAAAGAGGAAATCATTGGGCTTCATTATGTAGATCTACTTCAGATGTTAATGGACAGCCTTTAAACCCCCGGAGGGGCCCGCTCCGGCCCGCCAAACAATAGGAGCAGCGCTGTCATTGATTCAACCAGTCCCTGCTCCGCGCCCACAAGACTCACAATATTAGACCTTATTCATGCCACCCCAGGTAGTGCCGGATTAGATTTAAGTTCCACTCTTGATAAAAACATTGGAGATGAAGTTGTACATATTCCCACTGGAGTACATGGTCCATTACCCCCAGGGATGGTGGGTTTAATCTTAGGCCGTAGTTCCCAGACACTTAGGGGACTCATGGTCATTCCTGGAGTGGTGGACTCTGATTACACTGGAGAAATTGAGGTTATGGTTTATGCTTTTCCTCGTTGTCGTTTTGTCATTCAAAAAGGGGAAAGAATAGCACAAATGATTGTAATGGATTATAAAAAACTGGGGAATATGACAAAAAAGGTAAGGGGGACAGAAGGATTTGGTAGCACAGGACTGTTTTGGCATAGAACTATCACAGATGCCAGACCAACTCTAAAAATAGAGGTACAAGAAAAGAATTTGAAGGGTTAATAGACACTGGAACTGATAAGTCAGTTGTCACCTTACGGGCTTGGCCTAGAGACTGGCCACTAGATCAAGGAAATGTGATGTTACAGGGAATAGGAGAAATAGCCGCTCCTGCACAAAGCGCAGCATGGCTTACTTGGAGAGTGGAGGGGCAGCAAGGGAGATTTAGACCATATGTATTGCCACACCTTCCATACTGCCTCTGGGGAAGAGATTTATTGAAACATATGAATGTTACTGTAAGTAGCAAAAATTTTTAGTAGGGGTCACGGTCGAAAAGAAAAGAACAGTACAGGTTCCTAAGATAACATGGAAAGAAGGGCCCCCATATGGGTGGACCAGTGGCCCCTTAGTCTAGAAAAAATTAAGGCTCTTCGAGATATTATAACCAGACAATTGGCAGCAGGTCATATAGAATTTTCCACTAGTCCATGGAATTCTCCTATATTTGCTATTAAGAAAAAATCAGGCAAATGGAGAATGTTAACAGATCTCAGACAAGTTAATGCTCGTATGATAACTATGGGAACCTTACAGCCAGGGCTGCCTTCTCCGATTGCAATCCCGGCAGACTGGCCTTTGTGGGTAATTGATTTAAAAGATTGTTTTTATACTATACCTCTTAGAGCAGAAGATTGTAAATACTTTGCATTCTCATTACCATCAGAAAATTTGAAACAACCTTACCAAAGATATCAGTGGAAGGTGCTTCCTCAAGGGATGAAGAATAGCCCCACCATGTGTCAGCAATACGTAGCAGATGCTATAGATCCCATCAGGAAAAAATACCCCCAAGCATACATAATTCATTATATGGATGACATCCTTTGTGCTCATCCACAAAAAGAGCAATTAGCTAGTATTATGGGGGACATGTTTACCGCTCTTAGAGATCATGGGTTAGAGATTGCACCTGAAAAGATTCAAAAGGCACCTCCTTACTGTACTTAGGACAATTAGTAGGGATGAAAGAAATTCAGCCTCAAAAGATATGTATTAGACAAGATAAACTAAAAACATTAAATGATTTTCAGAAACTCCTAGGAGACATTAATTGGATCAGATCTTATTTAAAAATAGGGACTCATGAATTAAAGGATCTATATGATATTCTTAGAGGCGACCCTGATCCTACATCTCCTAGAACACTTACTACAAAAGCAAAACAGCAATTAGAAAAAATACAGAAATCAATTGAAACTGCAATGGCTCATCGCATAGAATCTGGTGTGCCTTTAGAAGTTACAATATTAGATACCCCAGATATACCTTTTGGATGTATACATCAGAAAGACAAGTTACTGGAGTGGGTTTTTCGGCCTTCACAGCCGAAATATACCCTTCAAACATATCCTTCTATGGTAGCAGACTTGGCTAAGAAAGCCTGCAAAAGAATATTACAATTAGTTGGAAATGCCCCTAGTATTATACATCAACCTTATGATAAAAAACAAATAGAGGAATTGCTCAGTCAAGACCATTCTTGGCAGGTGCTTCTTACTATTTTTCAAGGGGAAATAGATAATACATACCAATACCCAATTTTACAATTTGCCAGGAAACATCAGTGGATTATTAACACGATAGTGCAAAAGGATCCCATAGTGGGAGCACTCTGTGCCTTTACTGACGCTTCCTCTCATCACATTTCAACATATTTTATTCCCCCTGATGAGAGATATGCAGCACATACACCATTTGATTCTACACAACAAAATGAAATTTATGCTATAATATTAGTACTACAAAGATATTCTGGTCCTCTTAATATATTTTCAGACAGTAAATATGCAGTAGGAATGGTTAATAACATAGAAACTGCTCAAATTAAAGTGTCATCTAATTATAATATATTGCAACTTTTTATGATGTTACAAAAAACTATTCGGGAACGAACTTCCCCAGTATATTGTACACATGTTCCTTCACATACGGAGCTTCCAGGACCTATTACACATGGGAATCAGATAGCTGATGACCTCACTAGACCAACCCTGTTAATGTTGTCTGTTGAGGAAGCTAAGGAATCACATGACAAATTTCATCAGTCTGCCTCTATGTTAAGGAAACAATTTGGGATTACTAGAGAACAGGCTCGACAGATAGTAAAATCCTGCTGTAAATGTCTTCCTTATATACCCACACCATATAAAATGGCTGTTAATCCACGCGGATTATATTCAGGAGAAATTTGGCAAATGGATGTTACTCATTACAGCAGTTTTGCAAAGTTACAATTTATTCATGTAACAGTCGATACTTATTCTTCCTTCACTATGGCTACTGCACAAGCAGGGGAAGCAGTACAAAATGTCATAGATCATATGCTTCATTGCTTTTCTATTTCTGGTGTGCCCTCAGTTTTAAAAACTGATAATGGCCCTGCTTTGGTTTCTCATGCATTTCGTACGTTCTGTCTTATGTTTTATATTCACCATATTACCGGGATTCCTTATAATCCTACCGGTCAAGCAATTGTGGAAAGGAAAAATAGATCTCTTAAAACATTTCTTCAAAAGCAAAAGGGGGGAGAAGCCAGGGGTAGGCCACGAAGACAATTGGCTCAAGCAGTATATGCTTTAAATTTTCTTACTCCTGATAGAGAAGGCTGTACCCCAGCTGAAAAACACTTTAGATTACATAAGGGGAGTAATTATGAGGAACAAAAGACTCAAAAAAAGAGTCTTGTGGAAGGACCCAAAAACCAGTCATTGGTTTGGACCAGATAGATTATTGACCTGGGGATGAGGGTATGCTTCTGTCTTTCCAGATGGTGCAGAAGGACCAATATGGATCCCTGAACGTAACATCAGAATCCGTCTCAGGCCTGCTCCCAGATCTAGTACCATTGATCTCATGGTGCTTCCCTCTTCCTTCATTTTATATACAGTTGTGGGCAGAACATAGAAAGTTCTTATCCTGTAAAGAAATCACTCTCTGCATCCCTCATATAGGGCTTTCCATATGTCCTTGTAAATTTTATAGTCACCATTCTTGTGAAACTTTTAATATTCCATCACATCAAGATATGTTTAATTGTGTTCAGCCATCCTCCAGATGATGTACTTTGAGGGTGTTTCTACTTTGGAGCTGTTATAAATAGAGCAGCTGCAAAGATGGCTTCCGTAATCACAGTGGTCTTCGTCAGTCAATACTGATGGAATATCTAGGCATGATGATTCTTTCCTCCAAGGGATGAGAGGGAGGGAGGCAGGGTCTCAGAAGATGCAACTTGGCAAGTCCATAGTCCAGAGGCTAGGGAATTGCCTAGAAAGTTAGAGACTACAACTCCCAGAAGCCTTCTCTCTCCAGCTTCCGGAATCTGGTTCCCATGGAGACGGAACTAACAAACTAGGGCAGCTGTTTGGTGGTGGAGGATGCTGCTGCTGTTCTGGGGAGTGAGGAAAGTGGGGTGGGGTGGGGAGGGTCACAGTTCGACCCTCCCTGGGGTGGGGGGGAGGGCATATCATCAACCCAGTGATCTCCAGCCCTTGTCTCCCTGTGTAAGCCGATGTGGATTGGGGAATGGAGGGGAGCTGGGGTGGGAGTAGGGGACAAGGAGAGCAGTGGGGGTGGGAGTGGGGAGCAGGGCTGGTAGGGTGGACAAATGGAATTGGTGAGGCTGGGAATAGGAGAGAAGAGCTGAGCCCAGTCCTCTGTAGCTCCAGTGGTACAGGTTGGAGGGGGAAGTGGAGGGAATTGGGGAAGTGTGTTAGGAGATGGAGAAAAGCCAACTCAGAAAAACTGAGAAAACAAGTAAAGTCTGTCTTTGTAGTCACCCCAAGGTGACCATTCCAGCCCACCAAGGCCATATCCTGATAGCCTTATCATGCCCCCCTTCTTGTGGAATGCCTTTGCCTGTATCTTAGCCTGCTAATTGGTCTCCCTTCTTCAAGCCTCTCTCCACTTGAGTCTATCCTTCACTCAGCTGCCAAAATGATTTCCCTAAAGGGAAGGTCTGACCATCTCTCTGTCTCTCTGTCTCTGTCTCTGTCTCTCTGTCTCTGTCTCTGTCTCTGTCTCTCTCTGTCTCTCTCTCTCTCTCTCTCTGTTTCTGTCTCTGTCTCTCTCTCTCTCTCTCTCACACACACACACACACACACACACACACACACACACACACACACACCCCTATGTAATAAACTCCAGGGACTCCCTATTACCTCTCTAGAATCAAACATAAACTCTTCTGTTTGTCTTTTAAAGCCCATCATAGCCTGGCCTCTTCTTACCTTTCCAGAGTTCTAACGTGTGACCCTCCTCCACACGCTTTACAATCTCTCCACACACCCATCATCATCTTGTTCTTCCTCACACACAAATTCTATCTAGTGGCTCCATTTTTTTCCTCCTTGATATGCTCATGCCTGGAATCCTTCCCCTCCTTACCTCTGCCTCTCAGCTTCCTTCAAGACTCAGCTCAAACCTCACTTTCTTCAGGGAGTTTTTCTAGTTCCCCTCCCCACAACCCTGATGCCTCCTCTCTGAGACTACATCCCGTTTACACTGTATTATATCTTGCACGTTGTCTTATTGAGGACTGCGGCAGTATTTCTGCCTTTCTTTGTATTTCCAGCACTTAGGATAGTACCCTGCACATAGTAAGTACTTACAATTGCTGGTTAGCTGGCTGAGTGGGGCATGGAATGGACTGGTTCATAGGACTCAGTGCCGTAAGAGAACCTAGAGATCACTTAGTTCAATGCTCTCATTTTTATTGATGAAAGGAACAAAAGCAGTAATTTGAACTCAAGAATTACAACTTCAAATCCTGGGGTCTTTCCACGGGCGAGAATTATTAATATCATCATCATCATCATCGCCATTATCATTATTATAACAAGGATAGGGGATAGGGATTTGACCTGAGATTTCAATGATACAGGAAACTTCCAGATGAAGGACCCCCTTCTACAAATGGGGTTGTTGACATCTACTTCTGTAACTTAAAGTCCTGGAGACTGTCCAGACCACTGAAAGGTTTAGGGTTAGAGTTCATGCTTTGCCCCGGGTTACACAGTCAGAATGTATCAGACTTGAACCTCAGTCTTCTTGAATCTTTATCCTGTAGACGATGATAATGATGATGATAATGGTGATGGTGATGATGATGGTGATGATGATTATTGATGATAACTCTTTTGTGTGGAATTTTAAGTTTTGTAAAGCACTCTATATATTTTAGCTCATTTTTGTTTCCAGAGAACTTGTGCATTTTAACTGGGTCTTTCTAGGGAGATCACTGGCTTTAGAATCAGAGGCCTAGGTTCAAATCCCACTTCTGATACTTATTAGCTAGGGGACCATAGACAAGTCTCATGGTCAAGACTTCCCTGGGTCTCAATTTCCTCATCTGTAAAATGAGTTGACCTAGATGGACTCTGTGGTCCCTTCCAGCTCCAAGCTAAAATGATCTCATGTAAAGAGGTTATCCCCGATTCTCTTGTCTAGCTGATCAATGCATGCCAATCAGAATCAGAGATTGCTCAATCTAGGAGGGACCTTTCAGTTTTTCTAGTCCAACTCCTTGGTATTGAGTTTTACAGATAATGAAACAGAGGAAGATTCAGAGAGGGTCAGTGAATTCCTCAGATACCCAGCAAGTTAATGGTGGGAATTTTCAGCACTCCCAGTAATGTTTAGGTTCACTGTCAAGAACAGACAATTCCATCAACAGGTGGGGGAACAAAGCATAGATTGGAGGCTAATTTGTCTCTCTCAGTTTGCTCAGACACCAGTAAACACTTCAGAGATTTTTATTCAGGTATGGGTTGGACTAAGTGACCCCGAGACCCTTTCTAATTCTGAGAATCTGTGATTTTATAGTTGCTGTTGGGAGCCTATAATATAGAATATGCTATGCTTTGCTATACCATGATATGACATATGTTATATGTGGGATGTATAACATATGGCATGATATATGATATATGATGTTGTGTGACTGTGACACATGACCTGGTATGTACCATATTATATAAAGTGACATGTGATGTATGGCACGGTATGTCACATGCAACCTAATATGTATTGTATAACACTGACATGTGTTGTGTGATGTGGTATATAAGATTATATGTAGTATATCATATGTTATGTGATGTATCATGTGTTGCTAGGTGGTGTGATATGTTGTATAATATGTGCCATGATATGTGATATGATGTATCATGTGCCATTTGATATATGGCATGTTATGTGATGTGATATGTCTATGTTTTATAACATGTTATAACACAATCTACATTTTATATATAGCACATCACACGACACATAACAAATTGTGTTGTGTGGGGTTGTATTTTATATGTGACATGTTTTATGATGTGTGGCATGTGCCATGTTGATAGATGCATAATGTGTTGTGTGATGTATGACATGTTATATAACATATAATGTGATGTGTGATGCATGACATGATGTGTGATATATGCTATGACATGGCATGATAGAGCAATTAAATACTCTGTGCTAGGCACTATTCCGGAGATACAAATATAAGCAACAAAGCCAATTCCTGCCCTCAGGGAGCTTGGGTTTCAATGGGGGCAGACAAGGCACCCAAAAGGGAGCTAGAAAGGGAGGAGGAGCATACCCAAGGCAGCACAGTTTGGGAATGGTCAGCAAGACAAGGGGAGAATTCATCTATCAGAGTCCAGGATCAAAGGCATTCTGTGTGTGCCCAACTTTTTCTTTTCACATGGAGATTCTCCATCCTCTTCCTGCTTTCTAAGCATTGTCCTCTTTAGCATAGGCAATAAAGTGGGGGAGGGAACCTTCTGGTGTCTGAAACTTTCCTTAGAATAATGGGTGACTTGAAGAGCAACCCCTTAGTGATTAGCTTTGAGCTTGGCACACAGTAAGTGTTGAGTAAACATTGTTGGCTGACTGACCTATCCGATCCAATCCAACAAGCATTAAATCTTCACGGTGTGCAATGCACTGTGCTGGGGATACAGAGATAAACTAAAACAATACCTGCCCTGAAGGAGCTTATATCTGACTGAGTGAATACAATATATTAATATCTATATACAAAATAATTTAAGGAGTATGGAAAGAGAACTAAGGGGTTCCAGAAAGTCTTCTCAGGAAGAAATGGAACATGAACTGAGCTTTGGAGGGGTTTCTAAGAGGCAGACATGAGGAGGGTGAGTGCTCCAAGGCTGAGGGACAGCTTGTTCAAAGGCACAGGGGGAGGAGATGGAGTTGTTCTGAGTTGATGGTTGCTGTCCAGCCAGTCTTTACCATAGGAACTTCAGATTAGAGGGGAACTCAAAGATCTCTAACTGAGGAATTCTTTGGGGAAAAGTTCCATGAGGTGGGTAATATCTAATCAGACCAGAAAAGTCTGGGTGATGTAACATCCAGTCAGTCAATAGGCACTTACCAGGCATCTTACTATATGACAGGTAAGAGCAGTTAGGTGGTGCGGTGGATAGAGCACCAGACCTGGAGTCAGGAAGACCTGAGTTCAAATCTGCCCTCAGATACTTATTGGCTTTGTGACCCTGGGTAAGTCACTTATCCCTGTTTGCCTCAGTTTCCTCATCTGAAAATGAGCTGGAGAAGGAAATGGCAAACCATTTTAGTATCTTTTCCAAGAAAACCTCAAATGGGGTCATAAAGAGTAGGGCATGACTAAAAGGACTGAGTAACAACAAAAATGTGCCAGGCATTGTTCTAAGTGCTGGAGATAGAAAGAAAGGTCTTTACAAGATAGCCCCTGCCTTAAGGAACCCACAATCTAATGGGTACGCAGGGCAAGAAGAATGATATAATGAAGGTTGTTAAGTGACTGACCTGTCCAAACCCATCCAATAAACATTTATCAAGTGTTTATTATGCACACAGTACTTCTGCTGGGTGCCATTGAGGTAAAGAGAGCTCATTCTAAGATTGCCCAATGTTACCCAGGTTGAGCTGCCATGTGTCTGAATAGAGAAAACATGAAACCGTAGAATGTTACAGTTGGAAACCATTTTAGAGATCATTGAGTCTGAAACCTTCATTTTTTCAGAAAAGGAGATGGAGACCCAGTGAGGGGAAGGGGCTTGTCCAAAGTCAGAAAGTGAGATAGCAAGAGCACAGACTGGAAACTGGGGCTCCTGTCTTCTAATCCAGAGCTCTTCATCCATCGTGCTTACCCTTCTTGTTTTCAGAGCTAGGTAGTAGTTAACATGGAAGTCCTGAAGGAGAAAATAGAAGAGGAGGAGGCAGCAGAAAGAGAAGCAGAGGCTGAGCAAGCAGCAAGGAGGGCTGCAGAGAAAGAAAGAGAAGATACCATCCTCAATCAAGAAGAGCTCATAGATCTGGAGCAGAAGCTGAGCGAAATTGAAGTCCACATCCCCGAAGATCCTGTGTTAGTAAGAGGGGAGACAAGTAGGCTGGACTAGAAGTAGGAGAAGCTAGGAAGAAGACAGGCATCCTTCTTCCCACTGGCTAGATAGGGAAATAGGCAAACAAAATGGTAGAATCAATTTCCCCATTGTCACAGAGTAAACCGGTGGCTGAAGGGGTTTAGGGGTTGGGAGCCTCTAGCACCCCAAAGGTCTGTCTGCAGCATTTCCTGCTGCTCTTTCCTTCCCATCCTCCTCTCACCCACTGCTCCTCTGGTGCCTCTTGGACCTGGGCACAGAGTGAGTTCCCTGACCACATACATAACCCCCCCAAGTCCTGCCTTCTGCCGACAGCTCTCCAAAAACCCTTATTCCTGGCATAAAGCTTCCATTCCCTCATGGCCCTGATCTCAGCTGGATGAGATGAATTATCTGACAAAGAACTCATACCTAGGTCTTAATCGTTTTTTGGCTTAACCTATGATTCCCAGCGAGGAACTTTCTCTATCAGTGAAGACTGGCATTTTCTTACCCACTTATGAAGTCTTAGAGACTCCGGGTGGGCACACTGAGAGTTTGTAACTTGCTTGAGGTCAACAGCCAGTATGTAACAGGACCAGGACATCACCAAGTCTTCTGACTTCAAATTCCAATGAGCAATCAATAGCCTAACGAGTCCTCTCCGCTCAGGCACATTTTTGTGAAGAGAGCCAAAAGAAAGCCTTGTTCATCCAAAGGAAGGACTCTCTCATGGTGAAATTTTAGACAGTGTGTCCAGTCAGTGGGGCATAGGGCTAGAGGACAGGGAGGAAGGTCTAGATGATGCTTCAGAATTTGTCTCCATTCTTTCACCCCTTAATCCATCTTTCTCCATCTCTGTGCTACAGGATATTCTCAAAGAGTACCATAGACACATCCACGCTGCCACCATCTTACAGAGCTAACAGTGCCAAGGAGCAACTGCTCCTACAGGTGGCAGATAATTTTGCCCGTCAATACAACCACCTGTGCCCAGACCGAGAGCCGCTCTTTCTCCATCCACTGAATGAGTGTGATGTGCCGGTAAGGACAAAGGAAGGGAAAAGGCCATAGGATTAGAGGAACATAGACTTAGAACTGGCAGTCTTTAGAGGTAGCAAAGGGCAAACCTTTGAGGGTCTTTTTCCAATAAGCAAACTGATCATAAGATCAGAGGATTTCAGGAAATCACCTGTTCCAGCACCTTTTGTTTTACAGCTTAGGAGAGGGAGGTCCAGGGTTAATCAGTTCATCAGTAAACATTGACTATGTGCCAGGCACCCTATTCAGTATTAATGATACAAAAAAGACAAAAACATGGTCCCTGCCCTCAGGGTGCTTCTATTCTTGTGGGAGAAATGACACACAAACTACTATGTATGTACCAAGTATAATCAGTGCTGATGGAAGGCAATCTCTGAGGGAAGGCACTCACTGCTGTAGAGACTGATCACGCCCTCCTGCAGAAGGTGGGAACTAAGCTGTCTTGAAGGAGGTCAGGAGGTAAAGGAGAGGGTGAGGGGGGAATGATCAGAGGATGGCTTGGAGTTGGGAGATGGGTGCCCTATCCTCTGTAAAAATACTGCATCCCCTAGAAGGATTTACTATAGGGCTCTGAGCAATAGAGCAGGGTGGGAGGGGAAAGAAGAGAATGGCTGGCTTATCATTCTCATTAGAAAACGAAGGAAAGAAGATGGTTTCCCTTTGGATCTGACCTTTGGAGCAAATCCACTTCTTTGGATTTCTTTACCCAGACTTGTTTTCAAATAATCTTTTGGTTTTAAAAATCTACCCATTCATGCATCAGACTGAACACATGCTCCATGCTAGAAGGAATACACTAGAGACAAAGCATTCCCCATCCAGAAGGCTCCACAGCCCCTTGTGGAAGGACAATGAATGAATATTCATGAGAATAAATAGAGTAGAAGCCTACCAACCATTCCATGGGCATCAAAGGAGAGTGACCACTGTGTTATTGTCACTATATTACTCATGACCATAACCTTCTGCATCTCCTCTGCCCTAAGGGAGGCTATTTTATGAGAGAGACAGAAATACAGAGACAGGATTTGAGGGACATATAGATATGGGGGGGGAGAGACAGAGAGAGAGAGAGAGAGAGAGAGAGAGAGAGAGAGAGAGAGAGAGAGAGAGAGAGAGAGAGAGAGAATAGAGACAGAAAGAGGGGGAGACAGAGAAAGAGATAAACACAAAGACCGGAATGGGAAAGGGAGGGGCAAGCATCATGACTTAGTGCATAGCATCAGAGTCAGAAAGATTTGAGTTCAAGTGTTGCCTCTGACACAAGACTACAATTTACACACTAGATGCCAATCTGCATTGGAGAATGCATATAGGGCTGGGGAGCTCGGTTGATATATGACACTAATGTAACTAAGATTATAGACATGACACCCAAAGGAACCAGTTCCCTTCTCAGAGATATGCCCTACTTCACAGACAGCAGCTAAATTCTTAATGCTGGTCTGCTACCTCAACCACTTTTTCCCTGTATTTGAAGATTTGTAAGTTTTATTGATAACTTTTTGCTTTTATATAATTTCATTTCTGAATCCCTCTACCCTACTGAAAGAGCCATCCCTTTCAATGAAAGACAGATATAGAGAAAAAGAAATGAAAGAAGGAAGGAAGCAAAGAAGGAAGGAAGGAAGGGAAGGAGGGAAGGAGGAAGAGAGGGAGGGACAGGGGAATGAAAGAAAAAGAGAAGAAAAAAGGGAAATAAAGGGAGAGTCAACAAACAAACCTGATGAATTGAATCTGACAGTATAAACTGGTCCACAGATGAGAGGAGGAGGAGGAGTTCTCCCCCCAAAACTCTGCAAAGAAGGTAAAGAAGTGCATTCTCTCATCTCTTCTTCAAGGACCAACTTTCTCAATCACTGTTTACAAGGCAGATGAGGGGACAGAGTGTAGATGGCTGGGTTCAGGCCACCTCTGCCCCATAGAATGTTAGAGGGACATTAGAGATCATTCTAAGAACCAGAGCTGTCCACAAGTGGAATGTATCATCTTAGGAGGTAATGAGTTTCTCCATCCCTGGAGGTCTCCAAGCAGAAGCTGAATGTCCCAATTGTCCACGATGTTGTTGAGGGATTTCCTGGTGAGGTGCAATTGGACTGGGTAACTGAGCCTCGGATGCAGTTATTTTTCTAGGATTGTAGGATTGAGAGTTGAGAGGGGTCTTGTTGATCCGTTAGCCCATTGGCTTCCATTTGCAGTTGGGGAACTAAGGCTCAGGGAAGCAAAGTGATTTGCCCAAGGCTACAGGGACCAGTTAGTAGTGGAGCAAAAACATGAATCCAAGTCTTCCGTTAAATGCTCCTCTCACCATGCAACATCACTTCCCTTGAGACACAGCTGAAAGTATGTATCTGACACCCAGCAAGTTAATACATCATCTTTGTGCCCAAAAGTCAGCACAGTAACTCCAAGGAGAATGGGAAGGGTGTAAATAAGGAGGGGGAAGGAGAAGTTTCTAGGAATAATAGAAATTGCAGGGAGGAGCTGCTATTGGGAGAAGAAAGGATCTCTCCCTGCTAGCCTATGCGAGTGTCCCCTGGGGTGGAGGACATTATAGATTTTGCTTGTAACAATAGGATAATTCAATTCAACTCAGCAGGCATTCTCTAGGTGCCATACTCTCTGCTCTCAGGGAACTTATAGTCTGAAAGATGACCTGGTTCTTCTAGGAGCTAGATCCTGTATTCTATCAGGGAGTCTCTTGGGGGTTCAATGCCTAACCTGCAGAGTAGTTAAGGTCTGTAGTGGCCATTCTGGGCAGAATTGTTTCCTTACTCCCAAGGGCCTTAAGGCAATTTGAGGAGGGGTGCCTCTAAGCCCCAGCTCAAGCCTCACCTCTCCTTCCAGAAGTTTGTGAGCACCACAATCCGCCCAACGCTGATGCCCTACCCAGAGCTCTACAACTGGGATAGCTGTGCTGAATTTGTCTCTGATTTCCTCACTATGGTGCCCCTGCCATCCGCCATCAAGCTGGTAAGAGCTTTACAGCACCTCAGTGCTCCATGCAGAAGCATGACATGGATATTTTACAGATGGCTAGAACTGAAGGCCTCTGGTATGTTGGGGATAAGGGGGGGGGAACATCTGGTTACGGGTCACTCAGTGAGTCTGGGGCAGAACTGAGTGGAAGATGCCATGGCTGACTGAGGCAGTGTGTTTTTAAACACTAAGCAGGTGGATTGATGCCAGGTATCTGCCTACCATCAAGGAAGAGAAGGACAGGTACTCCTAATTGCCTTCCTCTTTTTAACTCTTTGCTCCCCATCCACCTGTGACTTCAGGCAGGGCTCTGGGTGGAGAATATACAGAAGAAGAATAGTTCCCACTTCAGGGTCCTCTGACAGCACCCCATGCCATCCATGACTGGGCTTTGATCATACAGCATTGGCAATTATAATTGCTTGTTGATTAATTGATTGGAGGGTGGGAGTGAGAAACATAAGGAGGTTATCTTAGGAGAGACAAATTAGTCACCAAAAGGCAGCAGGGGCAATCATTTCCCCCCCAAAAGGCAGAACGAACTAGGGGTAGGAGTAAAGGGAAGCAGAGTTGGGTACAATATACAGAAATTCTTGGCAATTGGATGGAGTTGGCTGCCTTCAGAAGTAATGGGCTCCCCATCCTTGAATCTTCCAGCAGATACTGCAGAGGGAATTCCTCAGACTAGAGGACTGAACCTATAACTTTCCTAGGATTATGGGATCTGGAGCTGGAAGGATCCTTAATAATCACCAGCCAGGTGGCAAAGTGTATAGAGTGTCAGACTTGGGGTCAGGAAGACCTGGATTCAAATCCTGCCTCAGGCATTATATAGCTGTATGACCTGGGCCAGCCATTTCCCCTTCCTCAGCCTCAGTTTCTTCATCTGTAAAATGGGGTCAATAAGAGAAACTACTTCATAGGATTATTATAAAGATCAAATGAGATGACATCTTTTACAGACTTTGCAAAACTTAAAGTGTTACCTAAATAATATCATCTTCATCATCATCATCATCGTCTTCATCATAATCATCCAACCCTTTCATTTTAGAGAGGAAGAAACAGACCTAGAAAGTAACCTAGAGATTAGTCCCATTAGTAGTGTAGGTAGGGACCCCAATTCCAAATCCAAGGCTCTTTCCACTCTACTGACTGATTCTCCCCCCTTGCCCTATGAGCACAGACTTCAGGTGGGGTTGTGTTCCCAGTAGGCAGAGAAGCCAGGGACTGCTCCCTGACCAAAGGGCTTCCAGGACCCACTACCTGACCCACGTACTTCTGCTTGTCCCAGCCAGAATATCTGTTCTCCCCTACCTCTGTCCTCAAGTACCAGAGGGGGAACTGCTTCGACTTCAGCATCCTGCTATGCTCCCTGCTCATTGGTGCTGGCTACGATGCCTACTGTGTCAGCGGCTATGCCACCCAGGACCTCTGTTCCATGGACCTGACACGGGAGGTATGCCCCCTACTGAAGAAACCCAAGGAGGTGAGAGGTGGCTAGATCTGGGGCTGGGGAACTCCTTCATCCCCTTACTTTTTCATAAATGAAACAGAGGACTATTATTATTGATTAGTGACTAGTGACCGTCCCCTTACTTCTTCATGAAGTAGAAAAAGAATTTCACTAGCCATTCCATTTCATTGGAAGAAGAGAAAAAAGACTAGACAACAAAGGAGCACAGCACATAACAATAGAATCTTGCCCGATGGTGGGACTATTCATTGCCCTGGGCCATCCAGGTCTTATGGCCTCCGATCTGACGTCCATCATGGGCAGTTAAGTAATAGCACACTGGGCCTGGAGTCAGGAAGACCTTAGTTCATATCTGACCTCACTTCCTAGCTATATGGGCAAGTCACTTAACCCCTGCCTCAGTTTCCTCAACTACAAAGTGAGTATTATAATGGCACCCACCTCTAGGTCTATTGTGAAGATCAAATGAGATTATATTTATAAAGTGCCCAGCACAGTGCCTGGCACATAGTAAGCTCTTAATAGATGCTTATTAGCTGACTGATGGAGCAGCACTTCTCCATCCGTTGTCTCCTTTAATCATCACAAAGTCGTGTGGAAAGCACCAGGCAGGTGTTGCTTTCTCCATTTTACAGATGAGGAAATTGAGACCCAGAAATGTAAAAAGGCTCACCTAAGACCACACAGCAACTTAATGGAAAGGTTACATATTTTAGGGCACAGAGCAACATATGTGGGAGGGAAGATGACTCCTTATAAAGGTTTTCTGATGACATCCTTCATTGCTTAGGGTATTGGGTTAGAGTACAAAGAGATTCAGGTTCTTGTACCCATCCCATCCTAAGCAGCTGGATGGCACTGAGGGTACATCACTAGACGCAGAGTCAGAAAGTTCTGAGTTCAAATCTGACCTCAAATACTTAGTAGTGGTATGACCCTGGACAAGTCACTTAACCTCTGTCTGACTCGGTTTCCCCAACTATAAAATGGAGATCATGATAGCACCTAACTCCCAGGATTTTTGTGAAGACAAGAAGAGTTAACGTACATAAAGCACTTTGTAAACCTTAAAGGACTCTATAAATGCTAATATTTATTATCATTATCATCATCCTCATTATTTCTTTTTGGGCTATAGGTTGCTGAAGAAAAAGAGAAGGTAGTGCCCAAAAAGTACACGATCAAACCCCCAAGGGACCTTCGCAGCAAGTTTGAGCTTGCTCAAGTAGCCAAGAAGGAGGCAGAAATTATCGCTGCACAGGAGAAGAAACGGAAGGAAGAAGAAGAAAGACTATTGGTGGGTTCCGTGAGCTACACAAGTGTGAGACTTCCTGAACACACTGATCAGGACACCTCAAGGAGATGCTTATGCATACGGGAGAAACTGAGACTTAGGGAAAGGCCTGTGGCCACTCACTAGTGGAGTCTGTATCTGAATTCGGAGCTTTACTTTCTGGGTTTTTTTTTTTCTCTGAGTCTTAACTGCCTCTCTTACCACCTTCTTCCTTCCATTTCCTAGAGACATATGTTGGAAGTCTTCCTGGGTCTTTTGCTAGACATGAAGGGATAATCTTCCAGTCCCGAGGTTCCAGACTACTAGATGGTTTTCCAGGAATTGAGGCATAGCCATTTCCTCCCATAAGAAAAGCCTACATTATTCTTCTGGGGCACCAGACCCATGCCTAACGACACCCCTCCCACCCAGGTTGTGTCTTCCTAGGCCCATAACAACAGCCACATTATTGCTGACTGTTCCTCTCCTCTCAGGAATTGGATAAACCACCTCCAGACCCAATGCATGGTCTTCGGATCCATGCATGGGTCCTCATCCTGTGTGGAAGACGTGAGGTGCCCGAGAGCTTCTTCATTGATCCGTTTACCGCCCGCAGCTACAGCACTCAAGATGAACATTTCCTTGGAATTGAAAGCATCTGGAACCATAAGAACTATTGGGTCAACATGCAGGATTGCTGGAATGGTTGCAAGGTACTGCCATGGAAGGAAACACCCCAGCCCAGGCCAACCAGAGGAACAGAGCTTGGACTTTTGGTACTGCCTTGTGCACGTTCAGGGGTAATAGGCATCCTTGCTGAAGACTAGCAAAAATAAAAAAAGAAAAGATGAAAAAAGTACATGACCTATTGGGGAAACCTGAGTTCTCTGAGGCATAACACATGCCTTTTCCATTGTCTAGACCCTAAGGGCTAGAGTGATCTTTGAGTCTATCCTCCTGCCTTCAGGCAATACTATATACCCAAAAAATCCTAGGTCAAGGGAGAATATATCCAAAAAAGAGGTAACAACCTCCTTTTATTTCACATTCTAGCTTCTTTCCATATCTTTCCATCAGGAGATTTTTCCCTTTGCTCAATTTTGTCCCGTCTCCATGTGATCTTTTCCAGGTAGACAGAGAAAGCAAATTGGCCACTATACTCTTTAAAATAACCATTCAGGCATTATTGTTAAGTTTTCCCTTCAGCCTAAATAACTAATTACTATATTTGAAAAAATGACACCCAATTTAGAGTAAGATTTAAAGAACTATAAATACCTAGGTAAAATCAGATACGTTCTTCACTAATGTTTAATTATCTTTGGCCGTTGCTAAACCTGTCTGTTCCTTGAGGCTATAGGATATTGATATTGTACTTTCTAATTCACCCTTTTTAAAAGAATTAAAAAGCCGTTTTTAGGAATATAGGTCTAGATGTGGAGACATAGAAATAGATATAAATATTGATATAGATATAGATGATATATCCTATGAGGAAGCCCATGTTTAGATTGAACAATGGTCAAGAATAATTTAAAGTTAGTGTGAAATATATCTAATTTTATCTAGATGTTTATTTTTAAATTTATTTGCAGGTCCAAATTCTCTCCATTTCCCCCAAGAAAAATAAAACTCATCATAAATATGTATAGTCATGCAAAATAAATTTTTGCATTAGCTGTGTTTTTTTCTCTCTCTCTCATACACACATGCACGCACACACACACACACACACACACACACAACATACAGAAAAAAAGGAAAGGGAAAAAACATGCTTTAACCTGCACTCTGGCTCTATGAGCTCTCTATCTGGAGGTAGATAGTATTTTTCATCATGAGTCATTTGCAATTGTGATGGGTCACTGTGTTGATCAGAGTAACTAAGTCTTTTACAGTTACCTTTACAGTATTGTTGTTACTTTATAAAATGTTTTCCTGGTTCTGTTCATTTCACTTTACATCAGTTCATACAAATCTTTTCAGGTTACTTTCTGAAACTATCCTCTTCATCATTTCTTATAGCACAATAATATTCCATCACATCCATAAACCATAAATTGTTCAATTTATCCCCAACTAATGGACATCCCCTCAGTTTCCAATTCTTTGGTACCATAAAAAGAACTGCTATAAATATGTTTGTGCAAATGAGGTCTTCCCTCTTTCTTTAATCTCTTTGGGGTATAGACCTAATAGCAGTATTACTGGGTTACCATTTAATAGCTTTTTAGGCATAGTTCCAAATTGTTCTTCAGATTAGTTAGACTAGTTCACAACTCCACCAACAGTGCATTAGTGTACCTATTTTCTCCCCACCCTTTCCAGCATTTGATGTTTTCCTATTTTTTCATCTTAGCCAATTTGCTGAGTGTGAGGTGGTAGTCTGAAAAACTTGCTGCAAAAATTTTTCCCAATTTCCTGCTTTTCTCCTAGTATTACCTTCACTGGTTTTGTTTGTGTGAAAATATTTTAATTTTTTGCAGTCAAAGTGATCCATTTTACTTCCTGTGAATCTTTTGTTTAATCATGAAATCTTCTCCTATCCATAGATCTGACAAGTAATTTCTTCCATGCTCTACCAATTTGCTTATTAACACCCTTGATTCTTAAATCATGTACCCATTTTGAGCTTATCTTGATATGCACTGTGAAATGTTGATCTATCCCTAGTTTCTGTCAGACTACTTTTCAGTTTTCCCAATAGGCTTTGTCAAATAGTGAGTTCTTGCCCCAGTAGCTGGGATCTTTGGGTTTGTCAAATAGTTACATTACTGTGCTCATTTGCTTCTATATTTTGTGTACCTAATTTGTCTCTTTAATCAGCCACTCTATCTCTTACCCATGCCAAATTGTTTTGATGGTTACAACTGTGTGGCATAGTTTGAGATTCAGTACTGCTAAGCCTCCTTCTTTCCCATTTTTTCATTGATTCCCTTGATATTATTGGCCTTTGTACATTGAGATGAATTTTGGTTTTTTTCTACTTCTATAAGTAATTCTTTGGTAGTTTGGTTGGTATGGCATAGAATAAGTTAATTAATTTACATAGTATTGCCATTTTTATTATATCGACTTGTCCTAACCATGAGCAATTCATGTTTCTCCATATATTTAGATTTTCCATACACAACTGAGAAATAGGCACACCCTCTTACATTCCCATTCAATAGTCTCCAGAGGTCGAACATACCTAACTTTTCCAAAATTCTATTCATCTTCTTAATGTCTTTCTTTTTTTATTTTATGATTAGATTTATACTAGTCTGAGAGGGATAAATTGAGGTCCTCTCACTATTAAAATTTTACTATTTCCTCCTGTAATTCATTTAACTTTTGCTTTGAGAATATAGATGCTGTGCTATTTGATGTACATATTAATTCATTGTCTGTGGTACCTTTTGACAAAATGAAGTTTTTCTGTTTATCTCTTTTAAATAGTTCTATTTTTGCTTTTGCTTTGTTTGATTTTATGATTGCCACCTTCACTTTTTTTTACTTCAGCTAAAGGATAATAGATTTTGTTCCAGCCCATTATTTTAATTCTACATGTATATTTATGTTTCAAGTATGTTTCTTGTACATAACATATTGCTAGATTCTTATTTGCAACCTATTCTGCTATCGTCCACCATTTGATGGGTAAGTTCGTTCCATTCACATTCACAGTTATGATTGCTGATTATATATTCTCTTCTAATTCTCTTACACTTCTTCTCTTTTTTACTCTGTGCCCTCCTTAAGAATTTGTTTTTACTTCTGACCACACCCTCCATTAATCTACCCTCCCTTTTATTTATCCCCTTTTTCTCTTAACCCCTTCCCCTCCTACTTTCTTCTTGGGTAAAATGAATTTCTATACCCAACTATGTGTGTATGCATATTCTTCCTTATTTGAACCAATTCAGATGAGAGTTCAAGTGTTGAGTCCCCTCACTTTAGCCCTTCCATTATATAAATTCTTCCTTTCATATTTCATTTATGTGAGAAAGCATTAGCCATTCTTCCTTTCCCTTCAACCTCTCCCAATACATTCCTCTTCTTCACCTTAAATTCTTTTTTTTTTGAGATAATCCAAACATAATAGAATCACACCCAGACTCTCTACTTAAATTCTCTCTAAGACCCTAACTCTAATTAATGATAAAGTTCTGAGAGGTTATATATAACATCTCCCCATATAAGAATTTAAACAGTGTAACCTTGTTTAATCCTTTATGACTTCTCACTTGTTTGCCTTTTTGTGCTCCTCTTGAGTCTCATGGTTGAATGCCAGATTTTCTCTTCAGCCCTGATCCTTTCATCAGGAATACTTGAAAGTCCTTTATTTCTTTAAATATCCATTTTCTCTCCATAGAATTATACTCAGTTTTGCTGAGTATGTTATTCTTGATTGTAACCCTAGACCCTTTGCCTCCTGGCATATTGCAAGGTTTCTATTTCTTTATGGTGGTAGCTGCTAAATTTTGAGAGATCTTGACTATGGGTTTGCAGTACTTGAATTCTTTCTTTTGGCTGCTTTTAGTGTTTCTTCCTTGACTTGGGAGCTCTGGATTCGGACTGTAATATTTCTGGGAGTTCTGATTTGGGATTTCAGGAAGGAACCAGTGAATTCCTTTATTTCCAGTTTGCCCTCTTGTTATAAGACATCTAGACATTTTTCCCCCCTATATTTTCTTGGAATATGGTATCTAGGTTCTTTTTCTGTCCATGACTTTCAGTAGTCCAATAATTCTTAAATTATCCATTTGCTCTCAATTTGCTTTTTTTTAAAAAGTCTTTTTGACTTTGCTTCATTATTTCTTGATATCTCATGGAGTCATTACCTTCCACTTGACCAATTTTAATTTTTAAGGAGTATTTTCTTCAATGAGGTTTTATAACTCTTTTGCCATTTAACCAATCTGATTTCTAAGGAGCTATTTTCTTCAATATTTTTTGTGCCTCTTTTGCCAAATTATTAATTCTCTTTTCAAAGCTTTCATGGATAATTTTCATTTCTTTTCCAATTTTTCCTCTACCACTCTTACGTGAGTTTTTAAATCTTTTTTAAAACTTTTTAAAAAATCTCTTTCCTTCACTCTTCTAGGAATACCTGTTGGCTTTATGTTCAATTTGCAGGTTTGCTTGTAGATATTTTTTGCTTTGAAGTTTTGCTTGTAGATATTTTCGAGTCATCGTCTTCTTTCTGCTCTGGTACTTCCTGACCTGGTGTTCAGTCTCAGTCCCTGGGCACTGCGATGTTCCCTGCCACTGATGCCATCACTACCACAACCACAGGAAGCTGCCACTTCTACCTGTTGCTTTGCTGCTGCCGCTGCACTGTTTTCCTGACCAGTCCCCTCTCCAGCATCCACAGACCTCTATCTTCCTGAGCAGCCCTGGGCTAGAAAAATGACTCAGTTTGACTGGTCATTGGCTTTCCCAATCAGAAATTGGTCTGACATGTTTTCTAGGTGGTTGTGGAGGAGGTGTGTTGGGTGACCTAGGCAAACATATTTCTCTTTCTACCATCTTGACTTCTCCCCATATCTAAGTTTTGATAGTTCTTTAAAATCCTTCTCTAAACAAGATAACACATTTTGAAATATAATAATTAATACATATGCACACAAAACTCTAATCACAGCATTTTAGAGCTGCAGGACAGCTTGAGACCAAAAGCCTTTACAGGCAGCTTTTTCTATAGCCTTTAATCTCTCTCTAATAGGGGTAACTTTTAACATTCTGCTATTTCAGAGTAAATGTGTCATCTGATCATCAAAATTCCCTAGTTAACAGTTTTCACTCCTCTCTCCCTTATAGCAAAGCTTTTGGTCTGCATAAAGTCCGTGCAATGGGGTCTTGCCTTCACTCATTTCCCCCTTCTCACTGACTCTCCCTTCCACTCTGCATCTTTCTTTCTTTCCTTCCTTCTTTCTTTCTTTCTTTCTTTCTTTCTTTCTTTCTTTCTTTCTTTCTTTCTTTCTTTCTTTCTTTCTTTCTTTCTTTCTTTCCTTCTTCTTTTCTTTCTTTCTTTCTTTCTTTCTTTTCCTTCCTTCCTTCCTTCCTTCCTTCCTTCCTTTCTTTTTCTTTCTTTCTTTCTTCTTTCTTTCTTTCTTTCTTTCTTTCTTTCTTTCTTTCTTTCTTTCTTTCTTTCTTTCTTTTCTCTCCCTCTCACCCTCCCTCCCTACCTCTTTCTCTCTCCCTCCCTACCTCTCTCTCTCTTTCTCTCTCTCTCTTTCCTTTCCATCTCTCTCCCTCTCCTCTCTCTGTGTCTCTCCTTTCTCTCTGTCTCCCTCTCTCCTCTTTCTTTTCCTCATCTCTTCTTTACAAAGTCATCTCTTCATAAGAGGAACAGGACAAAATAACAGGGAGTATTAGTTAATGCACTTCTCTACTCAACTGTAAAATGAAAGAGAGTTGGACTACCCGACATTTCTAATTCTGGCATTTGATGTCCAGTAATCGCCTAACACTGTTGTCTCCCTTCTGCACTGCCTTGATTGCCCACATAGTTGCTCTGGGTAGCACTGAGCCTGCTCAGAGCAGGGCATGTTCTGCCAGCCTCAGATTTTTTTATATCTCTGTTAAATAACCTTGTTTTCATGTTCTATTTAGATATGTTTTGAAGAGTTAAGTCCTAACAGTTTGAGGTTAGTTGAAGCTTAGAATGTTTTTTTTTACTTCTTAGGATCTCATCTTTGACCTGGGAGATCCCGTGCGGTGGGAATTCTTGCTTTTGGAGACTGAGAAGCCTTATCTATCTTTGTATGAAACAGAGGAAGAAGAGGAGTTTACAGAGGATGATGGTATTGAAAATCTGGTAAGCAGGTGTGTGTGTGTGTGTGTGTGTTGTGTGTGTGTGTGTGTGTGTGTGTGTGTGTTTTATCTATGTACAACTTCACTATAGTCAGAAAAGGAAGTGGCCGATGGAATATGGATTCAAGCAAGACAAGTCTGAACCAATATCCCTCAACCTGAGTTTGGGGAACAAAACTATAGCTAAAGATAACTATAGGTGGAAATAACAGATCCTCAGAGACAGAAGAGAGTCGTTTTACTTATGGGGAAACTGAGGTACCAAGAGGGGAAATAAAGAACTTGCCCGTAATTACACAGATAGTAAGTGGCAGCTATGGCACTAGAATCCTGAGCCTCCTTGGTACTCATAGGTTCTAGGGCTCCTTTCATTATACCAAGTAAAATTTAGGGCAAATAAAGCTAGGAAAGTCAGGGATGGAGATGAGCCCTTTGATACGAATACCTATTCTAGTCGTTCCAATAATCCCTCAGCCACCCAGTTAGTAAGGATCCTTCAGTGGCTAACACAGTAAGCACTTAATAAATGTTTGTTATTGTTTCATTACAACAATACCATCTAAGCTGTCATCAATTACGCATGTGTTTCAGGTGTCTCTTGCCCCTACCCTGTCCTGTTTTTCTTGTATCATGGTTTTGTCCTTTTTTTTCTCTGAATAGTAAGATCCAATTATTTCTCTTCTACATGCCCATAGTGCTTCTTATAGGACCCTCCATCAAGTGTGATTTCATAGAATTCCCAACCTCAAGTAGGATTTGAAGTCAGAGGATTTGGATTTGGAATGTCAGCTCCATAGATACATACATACATACATACATGTATGCATACGTACATACATAGGCAGATAGATAGATAGATAGATAGATAGATAGATAGATAGATAGATAGATAGATGAAAAGACAAAGAGATCTAGAGAGACAGACAGGTAGAGGGACAGACTGATAGACACATAAAAAATTGGATAGCTAGATAGAGCATTTATTATGTGCTTACTGTGTGCCAGGTTCTGTGCTAAATATTAGGGATACAAATACAAGCCAGACAGCCCCTGCCTTCAAGGACCTTATACTCTGATGATGGAAGATGACACATAAAGGGGGAACTGAAAAACAATGAGTAGAGGGTAGGAGAAATTTCTTCAGAGCCAGGCCATGGCTGCATATGTTCAAGAAATGCATTCTTGATCACAGACAAGTCACCTAGGTAATCTAGGTTTCAGTTTCTTCATAAAATGAGAAGGGTTGGACTAATCTATCTCTCAGGTCCCTTCGCTCTAAATCTTCTGAGTGTTAAGCCTACTAAAATAGTTCAAGATTGGGGATCTTAACTTTAGGTCAAGGCTGCTCCCTGCTGGTTGTGAGGTGTCATACATGTTAAACCATTTATGGTCTACTTTATTGTATCTCAACAGCGAGGTCATCCACCATATTCCAGGCCATTTGGATTTCCATGTCTCTGGAAGAGAGAGTGAATAACTATGCCTTACTTAAATCCAATTCATTCAAAAGTCAGGACACATTATTGAATGATAAAGTCGATAGAGCTGGCTTTATAGTCAGGAAGTCCTGGATTCAAGTCCCATGATTCCCCTGCATGCATCAGGTTCCCCCTCCTACTGAAATCACAAGTCTAGACCATTCCCCCTACCCCTACCCCTTAACCTGTCACCTTGATTAGGAGGAAAACTAACTGGGTATTTTACTGAATTACTGAAGCTCAGCCTTATGATGGGAGACAGAACTCGGGGTGAATGCCAGTGTACCAGGACTATAGATTTAGAGATGGAAGGGACATTAGAGATGTTCTGGACCAACTGCCTCATTTAACAGAACAGGAAATTGAGGCCTTGAAAGGTTAAGTGATTTAGGGTCATAGATTTAGAACTCAGAAGACTTTAGAAACCAACCCCCTCATTTTACAGGTAAAGAAAGGGAGGCCCAGGTGGTGAATCAGGAGCCTAATAATAATAATAATAGCTGCCATTTATCTCATTTTTAGGGTTAAATTAGCACCTGCACACTTATTGGGTTGGGGGGCAACCTTCAACTGCAAGATCACAAGGGCGTAGATAAATACAGGGTAGGCGCCTCACTAGCTGTGATCTTGGGCAAGTCATTTAACTTCCAAATGGCCTCTGATGACCCTTCCAGAACTAGATCTGTGATCCCTCTCTGAGATTCAGTTTCTTACTCTGTTAGACAAAAGGATTGGACTAGACCAGGGATCCTCAATATTTTTTTGTGCCACAGAACCTTTAAGAGTCTATTGAAACATATGGATCATTCTCAGAAAGAGGGGGAAGGGGAGAGGAGAGTATCTCTGTCCTTAACTGACAAAGGATCTGCTGGAGCCTGACATCACCCCAAAAGTGATCAACTATTGATCTATCTATCATGTTTTAAGATGCATTAAAATATATAGAATTACAATCAAAACTATTTATATTGAAATACAGGTATCAAAAAAAGTTTTAAGTTCACAACCTTAAGAAGCCCTAGACTGCATGATTCCTGAGATGCTTTCTAGCTCTGAATACTTTGTTTGCAAGTTATTTCACCTCTCTGGCATTTAGTTTCTTCATCTGCAAGATATGCGGGTTGGACTATATGATCTCTAAAGTCCTTTGCCCCTCTAAATTCTCTGAGCCTAAAAAATCCACCCAACTTGAAGGCCACCCTGGCTGAAATCACTTTCTTTCTCCATAGGACAAAGAAGATGAGGAAAATAACTTTGATATGCCCGGTTCGTGGGTGGAACAGATTAGCATATCACCAAAAGGTATTTGATTTCTCAGTGACTGGCTGGTTTTACCTCCTCAGACAAGTCCAGTTGCCTGGACTCCAATAAGGGGTCTCAGTGGTTACCAGGGTAATGTTGATCTGATTTCAGCCTTATCCCAGGCTCCTACTTTAAATCCAAAATCTGTTTCCCCTCCATATTTATTGTCCCACCAGAAGGTGGGACTTATCCCCAACCCCCCTCCTGTGGCCACCTATGAAGGAAATTGATGAAAATAATTTGGTTATTGTCATACAGAATGGTGGCCACATCCTTGCTCCAAATATATCTGCCACAAGATGAAAATGGTTCTGGTGGGCCCCAGTAACACCCAGAAAAAGGCCAGTAGGCCCTCTGGCTCTTTTCTAGAAACCCTGGCTGTGCTCAAGTCAGAAGCTAAGTGGAAGGGGCTTTTCTATAGGAGGCAGGGAGAGAAGGCACATATTGGTCCCTGTAGCTCCAAGGATAGACTAGTCATATATAGGCAGGATTGTGCCAAAACACCAAAGACTTCACATGGCAGCTGGGACTTAAGGAATCATGAAGAAGGGAACTTTGTAGGTGCTGAACTGCCTCATCAGAAGTTGGAACCTTCCTAGGATGATGTAATCAACCAACTAATCAATAATACTTATCAGTGCTTTTTATGGGCCTGAAACTGTGATAAACACTGGAGAGACAAAAGAGGCAAAAACATGATTCCTGTCCTTGAGGAGTTCACTAAAAAGGGGAAAAGTCCATATTAGTAGATAATAAAGTAAATGCCAGTTAACGCTAGAGGAGTAGGCCCTAGTGGCTGGGGGATCCAGAAGAGCCTCCTGCAGAAAGTGACTCTTGAGCTAGGGCTTGAAGGAAACCAGGGATTCTAAGGAAGAGATGAAGAGAGAGTGCATTCCAGGCGTGCACAATAGCCAATGAAAAGCCAGGGAAATAGGAGATGGAGAATCCTGTTTAAAGAACAGTAAATAGGTGTAGAAAGCATGAAGGGGAATAATGTATGAGAGAGGCAGGAAGGGACCAGACCTGGAAGAACATTAAATGCCAAGCAGAGAACTTCATACTTGATATTAGAAGTAATATCCCCCGGAGTTCATTGAGTAGGAGGGGTATGCTATGGTCAGCTAACCATCCAAGGGGCTTAAAACTGGTGACATCGAAATCAGAGTAGGATTTTTTTCACTAGACAACAGCTAAATAGAGAGCCAGTTATGGAAAAGTATTGGAGGGGAAGGGAGAGGGGTTGAGAGAAGATGAAAGACATTCTTGCTATCATTAATAATATAATGAATTGTGCTAACTCCATTTCATATACAGTAGGCCAAATGGCAGCAGGTGATTCTTTATTAAGTCAACTGAACAGAGATTCTTTGAATTCTAGGATAAAGCTGTAGGCACTTTCTATGGGTTCCTAGTTGGCTGACCAAGATGGTGTCATCAAACACTCTTCTAGCTCATTTTTTTCTTGTTTAACATCGTAATTCCTTTCCCAATTTCTTAACTCCTAAAATCTCCGCTTGGCACCAGGGAGCTTGACTCTGGTTGAGGAGGGGCACAAGGCTGGCCAAACTTCCCACTAAGATATGTGAAGGTGTCTTGCTTTCTTCTCCACTCAGATTTTGAGACCCGCTGTCCCCTCGGGAAGAAGGTGATCCAGTACAAGCAGGCCAAACTGGAGAAGTGGACTCCATACCTGAATGGCAATGGGCTGGTGTCTCGCCTCACCATCTATGAGAACGTGGACTGTGAGGAGTGGGGATGGGGAGAGGGGAGGGGAACTGACCTCACAGGCCAAGTGAGAAGCAAGGAGAAAGACAATGAGATTGGGGCCCCTAAGCCTCTGGGAGGCAAGTGGATTCTGGAAATGCTAGGATGCAGCCAAAAGAACAAGCAAGCAGGCAATTCCACAAGTATTTATTAAGTGCCTGCTATGCCCCAGACACTGCGATAAGCACTGGGGATACATACGAAAGCAAGAAAAACAGTCCCTGATCTGAAGGAGCTCATGGGGAGAAAGCATAGGTAGATAGATGATAGATACTAGACAGAAGGTAGATAGATTGAGAGAGAGAGAGAGAGAGAGAGAGAGAGAGAGAGAGAGAGAGAGAGAGAGAATGATAGATATCCAAGTGATGTTGAAGAGATATAAATGACAAGGCTTTACAATTGATTGTCTATGCTGGCTAAGTGAGGGTAAGTCCAAGATGATGAGGCGACATAGGGGACTTGAAGGATGGTGAAATTCTCAACAGTAATAGAAAAGTTTGCAGGAGGGACAATTTGTGAAGGGGGGAATACATTCTGTTTTGGACAGGTTATATGCCTATACAATATCCAGTTTGAGATGTCTAAAATGTAGTTTGTGATGCAAGACGGGGTCTCAGGAGAGGGTCTAGGTTTGGATATACAGATCCTGAAGTCATTTCTATAGAGATGGTGATTAAATCTATGGCAACTGATTAGGTCACCAAGTTAGAAAGCATGGAGAGAAAAGAGAAACAGAGCCAGGTCGGAGCCTTAGGGAACACCCACGTTTAGGGGACATGACGTGGAAGATGATCCAACAAAGGGGACTAAGAAGGAGCAGGCAGACAGGTAGGAAGAGAGCATTGGATCTAGAATCAAAAAAGACCCGAGTTTGAATCCTGCCTTTGACATTTACTAGCTTTGTGATCCCAAACAAGTTTTTTTAACCTCTCAAAGCCTTGATTTCTTCATCTGTAAAATGGAAATAATAACAACAATAATAATATCTGTAGTATCTACCACTGAAAGTTATTATAAGAATCAAATGAGATAATACATGTGCTGCTTCTAAATCATATGCCATTTATTACTGTTATCCTCTCTGATCAGGTCACAAGGTCGTGGAGATAAGGGAATGGTACAAGAACCGAGAAGACTTGTTAGAGATGAGACAAGTGGATAAAGTCTCAAACTGGACCACCGAATACTTCAAGCCAGGGCATTTCCTTGCCCTGCGAGGTACACAACTCTCCTCAACTACATTAGGACCCTTACAAGCTCAAAGTTTACAGGGTTCTCAAAGTTTCATTCCATTTCTTTAAAATGTCCCTAAGGGGACAACCAAGGACCTTCAAATAGCAAAGTCAGTGGATGGGGACATGGTGAAAGAGGCAAAGATAAAGAAAGATGGAATATTTATAGGATTTTTAGAGATGGAAGAGACCTTAGTTATCATCTATTCCAACTCCCATATTATTACAAATGGGTAAACTGAGGCCTAGAATGAGGTCAAGTCGTACAAATATTAACTGGCAGAGCTGGAATTCAAATCCAGAGCTCCCAACTCCAAATCCTGTGCCTTCTTTACTCATCATTTTGCTGATCAAAAAGCACTTCCCCCCAATTTCTCAAGTACTTGGCCCCTATTCCCAAGAATATGTCCTAAGAATTGGATCCAGAGTAGGGTGTGGCAAGTATAAACATTACAGAGCCAATTCAAGTTAACAAGCATTTATTAAGCAATCCCTGTATGCCAGACACTTTGCTAAGTTCTGGGAATGCTAATAGGAGCAGAAATATTGTCTCTGCTCTCTAAGAGATGACATTCTGATGGCGGGAGAGAATACATGAGGGGAAGCTGAAAAGAGAAGAAAGTGAAAAGGTGCCTGGCTGGTAAAGAAAGTGCAGAAAGCCAGTGGTGAGGCATGGAGAAGAAGGAAGAAGGGTTACTCACTCATGGGGCTGGGTTTATGGGCTCAAGGGGTGAGCAAAGAGGTGGAAACCTAGAATCATGGAACCTCAGAGAGGAAAAATGATGTCTGGGGTCATCTGATGCAAACTCCACCACCATTCGGGCATCCCCTCTAGAATATACCTGATGGGGAAGGCAGTGCAGAGGAGGGAGCCATCAGGCCTCTGCTTGAACACTTGAAGTGACAGAGAACTCACTGTTTTGGGGGCATCCCTTTCCATTGTTAGACAGCCTTCATTATCAGGAATTCTTCCTTATAGCTGCCTTTTGGTATCTTCTACACATTGGTCCTACATCTGCTCTTTGGAGATAACCAGAACAAATCTAATATAATCCCTCTTCCAAACAGCATCCTTCAGGTATATGAAGATAGCAAAAAGAGCCTCCTCTAAGAATTGTCTTCTACAGGCTAACCATCCCAGAGCATAGCGCAATGGAAAGAGCATAGGATCTTGAGTCTGAAGACTTGGTTTCAAAACCCAGCTCTGCCTCTTACCTATCTTCGTGACCTTGGGCAAGTCTGTTCCTCTCTCCATGCCTCAGTTTCCTCATTCATTGAACTAGAGGCCCACTCTGCTCTTTTCCAAGTGTAAAATCCAATGATCTTCGTTCCTCGCATGACAAGGTCTCAAGTCCCTTACCATCCTAGTGCATTTCCTCTAAATTCTGACCCAGTTTGTTAATATATCTCCTAACGTGCACTTTCCAGAACTGGATATGGCATTCCAAACGTGGTCAAACCAAGACAGAAGAGTGGGGCTTTCTGTCCAGACATCACATGGTCCATTAATTTGCCATTACTGTTGTTGGATCATTTCATTCACGTCTGACTCTCCATGACTCCATTTTGGGGTTTTCTTGGCAAAGATTCTGAAGTGGTTCACCATTTCCTTCTCCAGCTCATTTTTTTACAGATGAGGAAACTGAGGCAAACAGGGTTAAATGATTTGCCCAGGGTCACACAGCTAGGAAGTGTCTGAGGCCAGATTTGAACTCATAAAGTTGAGTCTTCCTGAGTCCAAGCCCAGTGCTCTGTACACTATACCACCTAGTTACCCACTCTCCATGGATACATATACTCTATTATATATTACATACATTATATATAGTAGAAAACACATACTCCACTAATGCAACCTGGTATCTCATTAGCTCATTTTGAACTTGCTGTCCACTAAAACTCCCAGGTCTTTTGCACTTGGAACTGCCAAGACAGGTCTTGTCCATTCTGTAGTCTTGTCATGGCCTCAAGAATCTCTATCATGACCTGAGAAGCAGGGCTTCTTTTCTCTGATCCATGAGCTAGGTCTAATCCTGGGGACCTGACCCAGCAGGTTCATTGCTGAGAGGACACAAGGGACGGTTGTGTCCCAGTTGTATCACTTTGGTACACTGGTCTCCCCTGGAGTTCTCGAAGACAATCTCTAAATATTATACTCATGATATAACTCATGTCTAAGTATCTCTAAATGTGAGTAACACAGTGCCCATCTCCCGTGTAGGCATGAAGATTATCAATGCATGTTAGGGGTAGGACAGTCTTTATTTCACTCCATAGATAATACACAATATATGAAGGACACAGAAGCAATACAGAACCGATACAGAAACACATAAAGTACTCAAATGGTCCATTAGACTCCGTCTGAAAGGTAAACACTCTCTGAAGGATGCTAAACAAAAAAATTCCTCTTGCTATTGACTGTATTGCTATGAAACTCATAGCAATGGCAAGATGAGGTAACAAGATATAGTTGTCGTGGCCATCATGACATGGCTCTAGTCATCCAGCCATGGGGGCCATATTGGCCATCCTCTTCTTTCTCCTCTATGATAGACACTTCTCCCCTTAGAAGACCAGTACTCAAGTTTCTGAACTCAGGATTTCTCCAGCTTGGGATTATCTACAAGACCACTCCTCAAGTCCCTACTTCTACACAGGAGTTTGGAGTTCACAGAATTGTCCATGAATCACCTCCTTGGTCAAAACAGGCCTAGACAGGTCTACTTCTGCTGTGTATTTCTACTGGAAGTGCTCATTAACTGCCCCAGGGTTGGGAGTGTGAGGATGAAGAGGAGAGTAATCCCTTACTGTTCCTCCCCACTCCACTCCCCTCTTGGGGAGGGCCCTGCCAACTCATTTTATGCAGAACAGGAAAGGAGATATGGCTCTTCTACATGAGAACACCCCCATTGACTCCCATCTGACAATCATCTGGGAAGCAGCCTCAGTTCCTGGGAACCAAATGGGAGAGTCCCATGTGCTCTCTCCACAAGCATCAATGAAACAATGCTCTCCTCCATGGGGAGGTAGGTGCCCCTCAGATGCCTCCAAGCAAAGGACCATGCCTTATAATTTCATCAAGTGGATCAGCAGAATCCCTGATGAACCCGTTTCCATATCTGTAGCCCCCAATCACCTAATTCTGAGGTTAGTGCACATCCCATGCAGATTCGGGTACCTTCCTCTATCTTTAAAGAACTCCCAGGTATTTGAGTTCCCAATATGGTGCAATTGGTCACTCAGAGACAAAGGTGCAAACAAGCAATTCATTTAATAATAACGTATTCAAAACCTTCCTCTTCTCCGCCTCCTGCAAGAAGTTTCCAGGGGAGTTAAAAAGCTCTAGAATATAAAAAACATAAAGGCCACCAGCAATAAAGCTAAAAGCTGTCAGCAACAAAGTTCCCTGGGGTCTCAGGAGCTCCCCGCCAAAGTTCAAAAACCTGCCTTGATGCTCTTTCAGTTCATTGAGTCACAGCTGGGCCCCAGATCAATCCCTCTGGCAGGGGGTGGGGGGAGGCAAAGTTAACCCAAATAGCCCCAGGTCTGCACCAGAACTTTATCATTCTCCACAATCCCATTCTGTGGTGTAGGAGTGAAAGGAGTTAACTCAGTCCTCCCCAGATCCACCAGGATATCTAGGCCGGCAGTACAAGGTCTTCCAAGTGAAAGTCCTAGGGGAAGTGAACCGTTAGCTAAGCAGGAAGGCCTCTGACAATGACTATGGCATATCTTATTCTCACCTTTTAGTGCATATCTACAAGAACATGATTCCAGAGACAGAACGCACAATGGAATTCTACTATCTGGCCAGAGTGGATGGCCTCGTGAAGAGAACTGAGACCTCCCGATCAATGACGGAGTACTATGAGGGGAGGCTAGATTTCCTTGCCTACCGACATATTGATTATGGCATCCGGACCAAGAAATTTAACATCAACAGTGCAGATTCTAACCCTCGGCCCCTGTTGGTAGGAGCTTCCTTTAGGCCTGTAGCATGCCGTTGTCCCTTACCTTTGAGCCTATCACATTGTTAATTATGATAAGGATAATGACGATCATTATAATAATCATGATATTAACGATATTAGCACAGTAGAGTATGGTGGAGCGCATTGGAAGACCTGAACTGGAGTCTTGGTTCTGCCTCACACTAGCAATCTTGGGTAAAAATTCAAACTTTCTAAGCCTCAATTTCCTCAACTGTTAAAAAATGCTTACATTAACCACTTGAGATTCTAGATTTGGGGATCTTAAAGGGACCTGAAAAGTTATCAAGTCCAACCTCCTTCATTTTAAAGATGAGAAAACCAAGGCCCAAAGAGGGAAGGTGGTTTGCCCAATGTGACACAGCTAGTGCGTAACAGGCCTCTGACTCTAGATCTATCTCTCGTTCCATTATTCCACCTTACCTTCATTTCCTCCCATTATTGTATGTCTCTCATTGGTCGTTGTGCAAGAATATCGTATTCTGTATACTGAAGCAGCTAGAGTGCACCATAGGGCCAGGCCTGGAGTCAAGAAGACCTGAGTGCAACTGTGGCCTCAGACACTTACTAGTTGTGTGACCTTGGGCAAGTCACTTATCCCTGTTTGCCTCAAGAAGGAGGAAATGGCAAACCATTCCAGTATCTTGGTCAAGAAAAGCCCAAATGGGGTCATGAAGAGTAAGACACAACTGAAACTGAATAACAACAATAGTTAAGCTAATGTTAATGTAGTCAGTCTAAAAATGGTGCTTACCTTCCATTTGCTTTTCTGCTACTTTGCTCCCATCATTGTAGAAGCCAAAGAGGGCCACATGAGATTGGGAAGATGCCATTTTATATTCTTTCTTTGTTTCATGATCTACCATGGCCAAATAGCACTATGAGGTGACTAGTCTCCTGGTGATGAATGATGATTTTTCTTGGATGGTCCTTGGAAAGCAGACTATATAGGTCTATTGTGATGAAGGTGCTTTATAAGCTGCTACAGACATGAGAGTGTCTATTAATTAGAATCAATAAGAATAGTAGCTGTAATATACATAGCACTTTAAGATTTGCAACGTGCTTTAAAAATATCATTTTATCCTCACAATGGCTCTGGGAACAGGGTGCTAATCATTATCATTAATGTTGTTAAGTGTAAATTAAAATTTGGTTCCTGACACTCCACCTTGTCAGGCACTCACATTAACATTTGAAGTGGAAGGTTGAAGGGATTATGTTGATCTGGGCAAGGACTAAGATTTTCTATCACCACCTGCCACTCTGGCCCCTTAATCCTCTTCGACCCAAGCCATCTCTCCTTCACTTCTGGTACCTTCATTGTTGTTCAGTCATTTCGGTTGTGTTTGACTCTTTGTAACCCAATTTGGGGTTTTCTTGGCAAACATACTGGAATAGTTTTCCATTTCCTTCTTTAGCTGGTATGTACCTTGACACTATTAATTTCTTGTCTCAACCTGTGACAAATGAAGAGAAGAGAAGAAAAAAATGGGGTGAGAAAAAGTCAAGGAAGAATAAAAGTGATGTGGCTTTTTTTTTTTTTGGTGAGGCAATTGGGATTAAGTGACTTGCCCAGAATCACTCAGCTAGTGAGTGTTACGTGTCTGAGGCAGAATTTGAACTCAGGTCCTCCTGAATCTAAGGCCGGTGCTCTACCCACTGTGCCCCCTAGCTGCCCCTAATGTGGCTTTTAAATAGCTGATTGGATTTTGACACACACTCCCCTCGACTAAAGAGATCCCAGATCCCTGTCCCTGAATCCTTCCTCCTCCCACAAACCCCAGCTCTTATCCTCCAAGCATCACCTTACCTGTTGGAGGGATGCAGAGAAATCAACAACAATTGCTCTGGCTACTGTCCTTTCCACAATTTCCCACCCTCCAGTTTCTTCCCCTAGAAAATCACAGAACGATTCAACCGAAACCTGAAACAACTGGCAGATGATGATGTAGCCGAGCGCATATTTGTGGTCTCGGAAGAGCGGATTCTTCTTCGGTACCACTGCAGGGAGGATTACATCACTACCTCAAAGCGGGAGTTCCAGAAGAGTAATGACGTGGACAACAAAGGGAACAAGATCATCATGACTCCAGACATGTGTATTTCCTACGAGGTAGGGAAACAGGCAGACAGACACACAGGCAGGCGGACAGGAGGACAGGCAGGCAGGCAGACAGGAAGAGAGGTAGGGAGGCAGGCAGACAGGTAGGCAGGCAGACAGGTGGGCAGAGAGAAAGACAGGCAGACAGGCAGACAGACAGATAGACAAACAGACAGAAATACAGGTAGGCAGGCAGACAGACAAACAGAAAGACAGATAGGCAGACAGGCAGACAGAAAGACAGGTAGGCAGGCAGACAGACAGACAGACAGACAGGTAGGCAGACAGAAAGACAGGTAGGCAGGCAGACAGACAGGCAGACAGAGAGAAAGACAGGCAGATAGACAAACAGACAGAAAGACAGGTAGGCAGACAGACAGACAGGTAGGCAGGCAGACAGACAGATAGACAGACAGACAGGTAGGCAGGCAGACAGACAGATAGACAGACAGACAGAAAGACAGACAGGCAGACAGACAGACAGAAAGACAGGTAGGCAGGCAGACAGACAGAAAGACAGGTAGGCAGGCAGACAGACAGGCAGACAGACAGATAGACAGACAGACAGAAAGACAGGCAGAGAGGCAGGCAGACAGACAGAAAGACAGGTAGGCAGGCAGGCAGAGAGACAGACAGGCAGACAGACGAACAAAGATAGGTAGGCAGGCAGACAGGCAAGCAGCCTATATCTTTCTTTTCTGATGATTCTGTCTGGGCTAGCTCTTAAGTCTGGGCTAAGCTCTTAAACAGAATCCTGAAGTTCAGCCCTGGCCACCTCATTCTGCCTTCTTTTTGAGGATGAGAGGAGTGATATGCACTTCTTCTCTTGCAGAGTAAAGCCCTTCTAAATTACAGCCATAAAATAAAATAGTCATAGTTCCTCAACCTCTTGTCCAGTTCCTTTTCCCAAGGAGCTCAAGGACTGTAACCTGGATGATGCCACCCTCCCTAATTTCAATCCAGCAAGAGGCCACTTAGATAAGCCAACCAATCACCTCCACCCTAATTGACACGCATTGCAATAAAGGGAACTAGTGAGGGAATAAATGGTGACAGTGTGGTGGCATCTGCCTCCCTTAAGTTCATGCTAGGCATGCCTTGCTGGTGGCATTACCATTAATCACCTGTGACCTCCACTATGAGGATGGGCATGGCGCATGAAGACACCAAGGTACAGAGATGCAATGACTTAACTCAGAACATATCCTAGGAGGACCAGAGCTAGATTCTTGCTCTTTCTCTCATCACCATCACTGGGATTCCAGGTGGAACCCCGGGAACACACCAAGAAGCTACTATTCCAGTATGAGATGATGATGGAGTTAAAGAATCAAGAAAGGATATCCAAACACCAAGTCTGGGAATCTGAAATGGAGGTAACGATCCCCTGTCTGGGAGATGGGAAGGTGGCACTGGGGCTCATGAGGTTAAGGTGCATATTTAAAGAACCTCAGGCTAGGTTGTTGTTGTTCAACCTTCATTTTTTCAAAGGGGGCCAATGACATTGCAGATGATGTCTTGACTTCCTTGTGAATTGGATTTAAGTGAGGCAGAGTTGTGGACCCCTAGGGAATGGCTGTCTGGGAAGCCTATGGACCCCCTTTCAGAATGTTTTGTTGCCTACATTCCTAATGTAAGGGAAGTCTGTATTTCATTTAGATGTGAAAATAAAGATGTGATTTTCCCCCAAGTTCATAGACCCTCTAAAATCTCTCTGTGGACCTCAGATTAAGAACTTAAAAGAAACCTTAACACAGAGAATGTCAGAGATTGTGCTAGAAGGAACCTTTGAACACAGAATTTCAGAGCTAAATACTATAAAACTCAGAGCTGGAAGCAAATGTAAAGAGCGTGCAAACATAAAATATTAGATTGGGAAATTACTTCAGAAATCACCTAGTACAACCATCCTACTTATGTTACAGGTGAGAAAACTAAAGCCACAAGAGATGAAGCAGTTTGCTCAATTTTACCCAGAAAGTAGTGGCAAGGCTAGGATTAGAATCCAGGACTCCTGACCCTCCATCTGGTGTTTTACCATGACATCTTATCATCTCTCCAGCTCTCAATCAGCTGTCCCAATACTGTTATTCTTCTCTGCTCTTGTGCTTAGCAACAGCTTGTCATTCAAAATGCTCCCCTCATGGCTCCGTCTATTCAATTCTCTGTCTCTACTCTGACCAAATCAACTCATATACTTGAACCAGCTTCTCTCCTCTTTCCTGCTAAACTGTGCTTCTAAATCACACCTCCAAAGACCTCTCCTTCCACAAGTTTTTCAGAGTTAGCCAAAATAGCCACTTCTCAAAAAAAGTCTTTACTCACTCTTGAGTTCACTGAACCAAAATGGTCCCAGACAACAGATCAAGAAACATACCTACTTCCCCAGTTGATAAATGGTCAAAGGATATGAACAGGCAGTTTTCAGAGGAAGAAATTAATAGTTATATGAAAAAATGCTCTAAATCACTATTGGTTAGAGAAATGCAACATAAAACAATCCTGAGGTACCACCTCACACCTATCAGATTGGCTAATATGACAGAAAAGGGAAACGACAAATGTTGGAGAAGATGTGGAAAAATTGGAATATCAATGCATTATTGATGGAGTTGTGAACTGATCCAGCCACTCTGGAGAACAATTTGGAACTATGCCCAAGGGACTATAAAATTATGCATACCCTTTGACCCAGCAATAGCACTTCTAGGTCTGTATCCCAAAGGGATCATAAAAACGAGAAAAGAACACACAGATACAAAAGTATTTGTAGCAGCTCTTTCTGTGGTGGCAAAGAATTAGAGATTGAGGGGATGCCCATCAATTGGGGAATGACTGAACAAGTTGCAGTATATGAATGTAGTGGAATATTATTGTGCTATAAGAAATAATGATCAGGCAGACTTCAGAAAAACCTGGAAAGATTTATGTGAAATGATGCTGAGTGAAATGAGGAGAACATTGTACACAATAACAGCCACGTTGTGCAATGACTGACTGATAGACTTAGCTCTTCTCAGCAATGCAAGGATCTAAAACAAGCCCAAAAGTCTCATGATGGAAAATGCTATCCACATCCAGAGAGAGAACTTTGGAGTCTGAATACAGATGGAAGCATACTATTTGCTCTCCTTTTCTTTTGCTGTTTGGTTTTGTTTCTTCTTTCTTGTGGTTCCTCCCATTAGTTCTAATTCTTCTTTATATCATGATTAATGTGAAAATATGCTTAATATGAATGTATAAGTAGAGCCTATATCAGATTGCATGCTATCTTGGGGAGGGGGAGAAAATTTAAAACTCAAAATCTTGTGGAAGTGAATATTGAAAACTAAAAATAGATAAATTAATTATTTTTTTAAAAAAAAGAAACATACCTACCTCCTCTCAGCAGAGACGTAAGGAGATTCCTTAGGCAGAATTTCACACGCATTGTCAGATACATTTTTGCTCAGCCATTTTTCTGAGTTTACACTGAAGAGTTTACATTTACACTGGAGAGCTCAATTCAAAGACATAAAGGGGGAGCATTTCCAGAAATGTAAAAACCAAAGCATCAGTAAAATTTATTTAAAAAACAAAAACTCCTCAGATACCTGAGAAATGCTTGAGTAATCCAATAAGAAAGTTGTAGAAAAGTCAGTCACTCCCTACCCTGCATAGAATGGTGGTGCTTTCTTCTGCGGAGATACTCCTGACAGAACTGATATAGAAAGAGTTACTTCCATATAGAATTGCCTGGTGGTGTTATGGGAGAGTTGTCAGTGTGGAATAGACTCCCCCTCTACAATTCTATATCTTTCTGGGTGTGCTAGCACCTGAAAAGTGACCGTTCTTTTCTGGTCTTTATAATGAGAAGCTCTAGGGTTAGGGTTATCATGGATGATGAGTCACAAGCCACAAACCACAGTAACCTCAGCAAAGGAAGCCACCTCCTGTAACATCAATCTCCTTTTACAACAAAAGGGCACTGGGGGAAGACGTGACATGGTGCCCAGCTGTGATCTTCTCTCCATCTCCTGATAAAGCCTAGGCAAAAAGAGAAGCCAGACCACTGATCTCAATGTCTCAGCAGGTTTTGTGTTTCCAAAAAGGTCCTAGAGATCCTGAAAATCCGAGAGGAGGAGGAAGATACTCACAATCTGACCGTCTCCATCTATGACACCAAAAGGAATGAGAAGAGCAAAGAGCAGCGTGAAGCCCTGGTAGGTGGCAGGCTGAGGGTGGCCAGGGTGCCATTCAATCCACAATGGAACTGGGAAATTGCCTTCATCGGTCACTTGCTTATTCAATAGAGCAGCTATTTCAGGAGTGATCAGGGACTGTAAACCCCTAGTCTTCCTTTCCAAACATCCCGTAGGTCCATGCATCTAGCCATGGACATTTTTTGAACCTCAAACAACCACACTTCTATGATCAAAAGGGAACCCAGGGGCTATCTTGTTTTTACAGTTGAGGAAAGTGAGGCACAAGAAGGTTAAATGACTTTTCCCAGGGTAATTAGCATCAGAGCCCCAGGGCATCTGAATATAAAGCCAGTACTCCTTCCACAGTACCACCTGTTGCTCAGTGAAAACAGATTCTTTTCCCAAGACGTGTTTGTCCTTCAGTGACAAAGGGATCCAGTATCCGACAGGTCAACTGGAGGAGACATTGTCAGGCCCAAAAAAAAAAAAAAGCAATTGGACTGCCAGCCGAATACTGTTCAATTGCCTGAAATTCCATTGGGCTCTTTACCTTTCCCTATCTTTAGCCCAGCATTGGAAGTGTCCCCCCAGGTCCTTAGGATAGACGTGACCTGACTAGCCTCAAGTTCTGCAAATTCATCAGGGAGGAGTTAAGTTAGATCTTCAGGTTCTAGGACAACGGAACGAGGGAGGGAGAATGCTGAATCTCTTGGAACTTAGAGATTTCCCCCAAATAAGCTTGGCTAAGCAGGACAAGTGGACAAGGTAAGTGGTTCGGAAATCATTGAGGAACATGGATCCGTAGACCAATCTGGTTCTGTACAACAGCTGTGTCAAACCCAAATAGCAACAGAACCTGCTAAATGGTATATAAAGATCCCTGCTGGCTATATATTGACTTAGAAAACACCATGTTAACCTTACCTGTGTGCTATTGTATTTTTATTTGTTTTGTTAAATATTTCTCAATTGTGTTTTAACCTGTTTGGGCAGTACTTGGCAGTGCTGTGGTCACAGTCCCCAGAGAGGATCGAATCCCTCGTGTCCTATTTGCTGCCCTAATTGGGGGAGGGGGGACTACAACACACACAAAGACAGAGAAATACACACGTACATAAAAACATACACTTGAAGGTACACACACTGCCTTACACCCAGAGAGCGGCACAGGACCCAAATTAATGGAAAGAATGAGCACCCCAGGTTGACAATTGTTTGTTATTCAATAACCACAGTGAAGTATCCATACCAGAGACAAAAGCAGAGAAATTACCAATAAACATTGATGCAACAAACCAGCCCAGAGGTAATCTTTGATACCAAGCGATGGAATGGGAAGCAAGGGATTGGCCCAGCTGCACCCCCGACTCTCTGGGCAATCACGTGCAAGTCACTTCCACGTGTCTGACCCTCGGTTTTTCCATCTATAAAACAAGGTTTTTGAGACATTGAGGGGTGGCATGACACAGTACCCAAATAGGAGTCAGAAGACCTGGGTTCATATCCTGGGTTCTTTTACATGCTTCTCTGGCCTTATTCTCCCAGACTAAGGCCCCCAAAATGCTGCTTTTGTGACACTGGACAAGTTACCCAGAGTCTCCTCATCTGCAAAATGAGTGGGGTAGGGGAATGAACTAGATAATGTGTTTTTTTCACATATAAAATTCCCCTCTAGGTCTAAAAACTAAGTCCTAAGTCCCTTCTAGCTTCAGCATTCTTGAATTCTAAGTTTCTATGCTTCTGTGTGCTCTGAAAGCCACTGGACCAGATTAGAAAAGGACAGCTCTTAGCTCTTTCAGGTCATGCGAGTCTTGGATTCCCATGCCGGCTGAGGAGCAGCGCCACTTTCCTCCTGGGCATGTACCCAATGGTACATCACTGGATGAACGTGATTTCCTTTCTCTCTCGCCACCCAGGAGCGGCAAGCCCAGGAGGAGCACATGCGCCAGGTGGAGGCTGAGCTAGATTACTTGGCACCTTTCCTGGTGCAGCTCCCTCCTGGAGAGAAGCTGACCCGATGGCAGGCCTTGCGCTTGAAAGATGAGTGTCTCAATGACTTCAAGCAGCGGCTCATTGACAAGGCCAATCTCATCCAGGCCCGCTTTGAGAAGGTAGGTCCTAATTGGAGAGCCTTGGCTGAGTCCCTCTACCTGAGCGCTGGACCTGGGGTCAGGAAGACCTGAGTTGAGAGAGAGAGAGAGAGAGAGAGAGAGAGAGAGAGAGAGAGAGAGATGGGGGAAATAAGAAAAAGAGGGAGGGAGGGAGAAGAAAGAGAGAGGGGAAGAAAGGGTGAAAGAGAGGAGAGAGAGAAAAAAAAAGAAAGAGGGAGAGAGAGAAAAGTGGGAGGGAGGAGAAAGAGAGGGGAAGATGGGGGTACAGAGAGAGAGAAAAAGGAGAGAGAGAGGGAGGAGGGGGGAGAGGGAGAGAGAGAGAGAGAGAGAGAGAGAGAGAGAGAGAGAGAGAGAGAGAGAGAGATGGGGGAAATAAGAAAGAGAGGGAGGGAGGGAGAAGAAAGAGAGAGGGGAAGAAAGGGTGAAAGAGAGGAGAGAGAGAGAAAAAAGAAAGAGGGAGAGAGAGAAAATGGGAGAGAGGAGAAAGAGAGGGGAAGATGGGGGTACAGAGAGAGAGAAAGAAAGGAGAGAGAGAGGAGAGAGAGAGAGGGAGAGAGAGAGAGAGAGAGGGAGGGGGGAGAGAGAGAGAGAGGGAGAGAGAGAGAGAGAGAGAGAGAGAGAGAGAGAGAGAGAGAGAGAGAGAGAGAGATTGTATAACAGGTTATCAGAAGGATTGATAGCTTAAATGCTGAAATCCCCAAGGAAAAAGGTAAGAGATTGGAGACAGGAAAAAAACCCATAAAAGTGGTACTAAAGGACTCCTTCATTCTTTACCTGTAACCTTTATCTCCTCTCTCTTTCCCTCTAACTCTGTCTCTCTGTCTCTCTCCCTCTCTCTGTCTCTGTCTGTCTGTCTCTCTCCCTCTCACTATCTCTCTCTGTCTCTGTCTCTCTCCCCCTCCCCCACCCAAAGGAGACTCAGGAGCTTCAGAAGAAGCAGCAGTGGTATCAAGAAAACCAGGTAACCATGACAATGGAGGATGAAGATGCCTACCTCACCTACTGCTCCCAAGCCATGTTCCGCATCCGTATTCTGGAGCAGCGGCTCAACAGGTGAGGATTGGCTGGCCTGGCTCATGACCCTCCAATGAAATCAAAATTAGACCCTGCTCTGCATATGAGTTCAGTATATGTCCTTGGGGGAATTACTTTTCTCCTCTCCAGCTCTCAGTTTGCCCAACAGGTAAATGAGATGCTTAGACTAGACAATTTTTAATGTACCTTCTAGCTCCATTGGTCTGGGCTTCTGCAAATGAGTTGGGATGTTAGTCTTTTGCTTTTCATTATGGTGTCTTGTCCCAACACCCTGCAATTCTAACTGCTGGATAAAGGACTAATCAATCCTTTTTTTCTGCTTGCAGACACAAGGAACTTGCCCCACAGAAGTATCTGGCCCTGGAGGAAAAACTCTACAGGGACCCACGCCTGATCGAGTATCTGAAAGTGTTTGTCTGACATTTCTTGTTCATTCAACATTACCTCTCCTTCAGAGAGGGGAAGCTCCTCACCTCTAACTCCTCATGTTCAATAAATAGCTCTCCACCCCCCTCATTGGCCTCACAATCATCCTACAGAATTTACAATGCCGCTTTGATAAAGTCTGCTCTCAGAGCCCATCAGGAATCTCGTCTGCATTTTGGAAATTTTAATAAGGCATTTCTTTACATGATTTCTTTCAGCTTCCCTAGAAATAAAATTTTTCTTAATAAACTTTTTGATATTTAGGGTACCTGAGTTCCATCTTTCACTCTCTTCTCCTCTTCCCCTTCCTTGCCTGTAGCTCTATGGGTTAGATCTGATGACCACATCCTGTTTTCTTCAAGCTCATGTCTGAGCCCAAATTTCCAAATCTAAGACCACACCTATGCAAAATGAAGCCCCATAGTTATCTTGAAAACTACTGGATACATTTCCACGTTTCCAGATACGTTTCTAGCTTTGATGAGAACAGGCAGAGATCATGTCTTAATTATTTTTGCATCCCCTAATGGGTGGGGAACTTATAGCCTCAAGGCCACATGTGGCCATCCAGTTCCTCAAGTGTGACCCTTTGACTGAAGCCAAACTCCACAGAATAAATCCCCTTAATGAAAAGATTTGTTCTATGAAACTTGGACTCAGTCAAAAGGCCACACCCTAGGTACAGTGTACCTGGCATGATGTCTAGAATATAGTACATATTTGCTAAACATTTGCTGAATGTACAAGTAAATCAATCAATCAACATTCATTAAGCACCTTCTATGTACCAGACACTGTGCTAAGTGCTGAGGATACAAACAGAGGCCAAAGACAGTCACTGCCCTCAAAGAGCTCTCAGTCCAAAAAAGGAGACAAAAAATAAATACAAACAAGCTACATATGAGATAAATAGAAAATAATTAATCAAAAACACCAGAATTTTGTTGAGAAAGCCTTTCTGTAGAAGATGGGATTTCTGTTAGGACTTAAGGAAGCCGGGGGTCAGTAGGCAGAGACGAGGAAGGAGACCACTCCAGGCATGAGAAGATAGCTCAAGAAAATGCCTAGAGCCAAGAGAGGGAGCATCTTACTCATGCAACATCCAGGAGACCAGACTGGTCTCCGGGATAATGAGTATGGATGGGGCGTAAAGTGTAAGAAGACTGGAAAGGTAGGAGGGGGAGGGCTTTGAATGCCAAACAGAGGGTTTTGCATTTGACCCCGGAGGCAATGGGGAACCACTGGAATTTATTTGGGAGGGAGGGAGAAGATGACCTGGTCAGACCTGCGCTTTAGGAAAATCACTGCCATGGCTGAATGGAGAATGGATTGGAGTGAGGAGAGATCTGAGGCAGGCAGAGCCACCAGTAGGCTCTTACAATAGTCCAGGTGTGAGGTGATGAGGACCAACACCAGGGGGTGACAGCATCAGAGGAGAGAAGGGGATATATATGGGAGATGTTACAAGGTGAAATCGGCAAACCTTGGCAACACACTGGATTGAGAAGGAGAAGAGCCCTGGATGTCTCCTAGGCTATGAATCTAAGGGGCCAGGAGGACAGTATTGCCCTCTACAGTAACAGGGAAGGTGGGGGGGAGCATCTAAGAGAGGAAATAATGAGTTCTGTTTTAGACATGTTGAATTTAAGATGTCTACTGAACATGCAGTTCAAGATATCTGAAAGGTGGTGGGAGATGTAAGATTGGAGATCAGCAGAGAGATTGGGGCAGGACAGGTTGATCTGAGAATCATCTGCACTGTTGTTGCTCACTCATTCAGTCATCTCTGACTCTTTGTGACTCTATGAACCATAACACGCCAGCCTCATCTGTCCTCCACTATCTCCCAAAGTCTGTCCAAGCTCATGTTAGTTGCTTCCTTCCATCTCATCCTCTGCCATCCCCTTCTCCTTTTCTCTTCAATCTTTCCCAACATCAGGATCTTTTTCAATGAGTCTTGTCTTCTCATTATGTGGCCAAAGCATTTAAGCCTCAGCTTCGGCATTTGACCTTCCAATGAATAGCCTGAATCAATTTCTCTAAGCATTGACTGATTTTATCTCCTGGCTATCTAAGGGACTCTCAAAAGTCTTCTCCAGCACCATAATTTAAAAGCATTGGCTTTCTTTATAGTCCAGCTTTCACAAGTACACATTACTACTGGAAAAACCATAGCTTTGACTACACAAAACTTTGTCAGCAAGGTGATGTCTCTGCTTTTTAGTATGCTGTCCAAATTTGTCATAGCTTTCTTCCAAGGAGCAGGCATCTTTTAATTTCATGACTGCAGTCGCCATCTGCAATGATCTTTGAACCCAAGAATATAAAATCTGATGCTGCTTCCATTTTTCCTCCCTCTATTTGCCAGGAAGTGATGGGACCAATTGCCAAGATCTTAGTATTTTTGATGTTAAGTTGCAAACCAGCTTTTACACTCTTCTCTTTCACCCTCATCAAGAAACTTCTTAATTCTTCTTCACTTTCTGCCATCAGAGTGGTATCATCTGCATATCTGGGGTTTTTATTTTGTCCAACCTGGAATTTTGCATAATGCACTCTGCATATAAGTTAAATAAATAAGGTGACAACATACAGCTTTGTTGTACTCCTTTTCCAATTTTAAATCAATCAGTTGTTCCATATTAAGTTCTAGGTATTACTTCTTGATCCAAATATAGGTTCTTCAAAAGACAAGTAAGATGATCTAGTATTCTCATTTCTTTAAGGACTTGCCACATTTTACTGTGATCCACACAGTCAAAGTTTAGTCAATGAAACAGAAGTAGATGTCTTTCTGGAACCCCTTTGCTCTCTCCAAAATCCAGCAAATGTTGGCAATTTGGTCTCTAGCTCCTCTGCCTTTTCAAAATCCAGCCTGCTCTTCTGATAATTCTTGGTTCACATATTGCTGAAGAATCTTAAACATAACCTTGCTGGCATGGGAGATGAGCACAATTGTTCAGTAATTTGAACATTCTTTTGTATTGCCCTTGTTTAGGATTGGGATGTAAACTGATCTTTTCCAATACAGTGGCCACAAGTTTTCCAAATTTACTGGCATATTTACTGGCAGCACTTTAATAGCATCATCTTTTAGGATTTTAAATAGCTCAGTTGGCATTCCATCACCTCCACTCCAGCCTTATTGCTAACATTTCTTTCTAAGTCCCAGTTGACTTAATTCTCTAGGATGTTTGGCTCTAGATCATTAACCACAGCATCATGGTTATTGATGATATTAAGATCTTTCTTGTATAGTTTTTCTGTATATTCTTATCACCTCTTAATCTCTTCTGCTTCTGTTAAGTCCCTACCATTTTTGTCTTTTATCATGCTCATTTTTTCATGAAACATTCCCTTGATATATCTAATTTTCTTGATGAGACCTCCTATCTTTCCCATTCTATTTTCTTCTATTTGTTTGCATTGTTCATTTAAGAAAATCTTGTCTTTCCTTGCTATTCTCTAGCATTCTGCATTCAGTTGAGTATATCTTTCCCATTCTTCTTTCCCTTTTGCTTTTTTTCTTTCTTCATGTATTTGTAAAGCCTCATCAGACAGCCATTTTACTTTCTTGCCTTTCTTTTTCTTGGGGATTTTTTTGTTGCTGCCTCCTGTTCAATATTGTGAACCTATGTCCATAGTTCTCTGGGCACTCTACCAGATCTAATCCCTTAAGTCGAGTCATCACTTCCACTTCATATACATAAGGGATGTTATTTAGGTCATACCTATATGGTCTAATAGTTTTCCCTACTTTCTTAAATTTAAGTCTGAATTTTTCAATAAGAAGTTCATGATCTGAGCCACAGTCAGTTCCAGGTTTTGTTTTAACTGACTGTACAGAGTTCCTCCACCTTTGGCTGCAGGGTATATAATGAATCTGATTTTGATATTGACCATCTGGTGATGTCCAGGCCTTGTGGGTTGTTGAAAAAGAGGGTTTGCTATGACCAGCAAATTATCTTGACAAAACTCTATTAGTCTCTGCCGTGCTTCATTTTGTACCCCAAGGGTGAACTTGCCTGTTATTGTAGTTATCTTTTGGTTTCCTACTTTAGCATGCCAATCTCCTATGATGAATGTGACATCTTGTGTGTGTGTGTGTGTGTGTGTGTGTGTGTGTGTGTGTGTTATTTATAGAAGACATTGTGGGTCTTTATAGATGTGATTGGCTACTGTGATGTCGAATGGTTTGCCTTGGATTCAAATAGATATCATCCTGTTATTTTTGAGCTTCTGCCCCAGTACTGCTTTCCTCGCCCTTTTAATGACTATGAGAGCTACTCCATTTCTTCTAAGGGATTCTTGCCCACAGTAGCATATATAATGACCACTTGAACCCATTCTCATCCATTTGAATTCATTGACACCCAAGATATCAATGTTCAATCTTTACATCTTCTGTTTGATCACATCCAGCTTACCTTGGGTCACAGGTCAACATTTCTGGTTCCCATGCAATATTGATCTTTACAGCATTAGTCTTTCCTTTTGTCATCAGACACATCTGCAGCTGAGCTTCCTTTCAGCTTTGGCCCAGCCACTTCACTAGTACCGGAGCTCTTGTAGTTGTTCTCTGTTCTTCCCCAGGAATGTGGTGGACACCTTCTGACCTGAGGGCTCATATCCTTTATTGTTTTAATACTGTCCGTAGGGTTTTCTTGGAAAAGATACAATTTCCATCTGCAATGGATCACCTTTTGTCAGAATTCTCCACTATGACCTGTCTGTCTTGGGTAACCCTACTCAGCATAGCTTATAGTTTCATTGAGCAATGCAAGGCCCTCTGCTATGACAAGGCAGTGATCCAGGACCATCAGCATAAAGACAGTAATTGAATCCATGGAAGCTGATGAGATCACCAAGTGGTCTAGAGGGAGAAGAGAACAGGCCCCAGGATAGAACCCTGAGGGATACCTATAGTTAGAAAGTATGATGTGGAGGAAGATCGAGCAAAGGAGACTGAAAAAGGACAATCAGGTAAGAGAAGAAGCAGGAGAGAGTGATGCCTTGAAAACCACCTAGAAGAGAGTATCAAGGAGGAAAGAGTGAACAACAGTGTCAAAGACTGCAGAAAGGTTAAGAAGGATGAGGACCGAGAAAAGACCATTGGATTTGGCAAGCAAAAAATTATTGGTAAGTTTGGAGAGAGCAGTTCTGGTTGACTGATAAATTCAGTAGCCAGATTGTAACGAATTAAGAAGAGAATGAGAGGGGAGAAAATGGACATATCTTTTGAAGATGATCTTTTCAGGGAACTTAGCCACAAAGGACAGAAGAGATACAGGACTATAGTTAGTGAGGATGGAAGGATCAAGTGATGGGCTTTTTCAAGATGAGGGAGACATAAATATGTTTGAGGGTAATAGGGAAGGAGTCAATAGAGAAGGAGAGATTGAAAATAAATGAACAAGTGGGGATGACAGAGAGGATAATCTGTTGGAGGAGATCGGATTGAACAAGTAGAGGAGTTAGCCTTGGTATAAGGAGTAAGGCCACTTCATCATGCGGGACAGAAGAAAAAGTAGCAAAAGGCACCTGAGTGATAGAAAATTAGAAAGAGGGAGTTTACAATGAATGGCCTCAAAGTGAATGATAAAATGGAATGAAATGAAATTCTAGAACTCCGCGGTCCTCTTGGCATGTGAGTGATTTGATAGCAACATAACTCTAGACCCTGGAGCAAAACATTTCTTTCTCATTTATTTTTTATCATGCTGTAGACTGTCAGGTCCATCTGTAAACTCAGAAATAAGGGGATGAGGGGAAGAGAGACGTATTATGGAAAGTGATAGTCACCAGACACAAGGTACTGACACAGGAAAACTGATCAAGTAACCAGGTTAACCTTATATTTAGCACTGAGGTGCCTTCTAGCTGAGGACGTTGGGAAACCTCTTTGTCCAAAACAGCTCCCTCCCTTAAAATTCTACCAATGAAAGATGTATTCCTTTGAACTAGGTGGCATCTCATTTTTTTTTTTTGAAAATTTTGACCCTAAAATGATGGGAAAAGTAGGAATGAAAAAGGAACGTCACTCACAGAACTCAAATTGTGCTGGACAACATTAATCATCAAAACTATTTGGTACTGGTTAAAAAACGAAAGTTGTATTTGTGGAAGAGATTACCTAAGGAAGAATCAGAAAGAGTTAAAGTCAAGGCGCCCAATGTTTGATAAAAGATGATGTAGTAGGGGTTTGAGAACTGACTGGCCTCCTGGGATTTGTAACTTAGATTCCCTCTCAGCCCAGACAGAAATTCAAGACTACTTCAATCTTTGAGCTGGAAAGCAGACTTGAGTCCCTCCCCGGAACTGTTAAAGAGACACATACCATCTATGAGACGTGGACCAAGATGCTAAGATGCAGGAACAGCCAGGGTAGATGGTGTCCTCAGCCCTACTCAGGATCTGAAGACATGAGCCAGAAAGTCATATAAAAAAAATGCTTCAAATTATTGTGGATTAGAGAAATGCAAATAAAAATAATTTTGAAATATCATCTTACACCTATCAGATTGGCCAAAATGATCGAAGGAGAAAGTGACAGTGTTGGAGGGGATATGAAAATATTGGGACACTAATACATTGTCAGTGGAACTGTGAACTGATTAACCATTTGGAGGACAATCTGGAATTATGCTCAAAGAGTTATGAAACTGTGTAAACCTTTTGACCCAACAATACCACTAGTAAGTCTAAGGTGATTGGACGAAGGTGCTTAGGGAAAAGGGAAAAGAACTTATATATCCTCAAATATTTTTGGCAAGCTCTCTTTGTGGTGGCAAAGAACTAGAAATTGAGGGGATGCCCATCAATTGGGGAATAGCTAAACGAGTTGTGGTATATGACTGTGATGAAATACTACTATGCTGTAAGAAACGATGAGATGATTGATTTTTAGAAAAACCTGGATAAAGTTGCATGAAATAATGAAGAGTGAAATGAGTAGAACCAAGAGAATGTTGTATACAGTAACAGCAATATCATTCTAAGAACAATTGTGAATGACTAGTCATTTTGAGTATTATAAATACTCAAATCAACTGAGGACCCATGAAGGACCTATGAAGGAAGATGCTATCTACATCCAGGAAAAGAATTGAGAAATAGTAATATATCTTTTTTTTTACATATTTTACATATATGAGTGTGTGTGTATATGTTCATGTGTGTGTGTGTATGTGTGTGTGTGTGTGTGTGTGTGTGTGTGTGTGTGTGTGTGTGTATACACAATGATAAGGATCCCTGTGGGCCCACATGTTGACTTAGGAAACAGTATTACATTTCATTTCATTTGTTTGTTTATTTTGTTCATTATTTCCCAATTTCATTTTAATCTGATTCAGGAGTGGTGTGAGCCATGTGTTTGACCACTCTACCCTAAACCACTCCCTAGGACTAAGATAGGAAAGTCCTGGGAAGGATTTAATTCTTCCTTTATCCCTCAGGGAGGAGGGAGCAAAGTTCCACCCTCAGCTATCGTAACTACCATTATTACAAAGGAAGGGACTTCATCTGGAATAGTTTAGAGGCCTTTACCATTTGTGAGGACAACCTATTAGGGAAGTTCTCCACCCAAGCCTCTCATTGTCAAATAACTTAATTTCAGGGATCTAATTAAGAAAATTTAGCATTTCCCCCTTTTATTTTAGACTGCAATTGAACAATCTTTTTTCCCCAGTGAATTTCCTTACAAGTCAGACCAGTTTCTTTGGATTTGGGTTCATATTTGAACTCTCAAGGACTAGTAACTGCTTTGTCATTATACTCATTTATTCGAGATCATCGAACTATTTCACTTCTTAGAAACTCGAAAGTGTTCATTTTTTTTCCTTTCTGTTTTCAGCCAGACCTAGACTGCTTACCCTTATTGAGATAGCCTTACTGAGCTTCAGAGAAGCATTGCCAGCTGGCCTGCAAACCCCTTCTTGTTCATTCTTAATGATTACTCCCTTTGGGAAGTCCCAAACACATTCAGGGTCTACCTGATTATCTTTTCTTTCTTTTTGAACCGAGCCTGCTTGTCCTCATGAGGGATGAGTTTGGACCTCCAGCTGGAATTCCCTTATAGGAATACCTAGAGAAATTTGGGATGCCCTCTATTATTTCTGGGATCCAGAGGAATCTCATAGTATTAAACTTGGTCTGTGAGTGTGGACCAAAGTTTGAGCACTGAGATAGTGGAAGAGGGAGAAGGTAATTCCCCAGATTCTCCCTGGACTCAGTACAAGTTTGTTGTAGCACTGGGTACCTGTCCAGGTGTTGCTATACAAGTGTTAAACCAAATCTTTTTGGTTTATCGCCTGAGAGTGAAGATGTGACTTCCAGTCAACCCAAGGGTGTAGATAATTTAGAATACTTGGAAGCCTACCTGCCAAGACAAACCCAGGAATTATATGATCACAATTCTAAAACACTTTTCACATAAATAAAGACAGATCTAAACAACTGGAGAAATGTTTATTTCTCATGGGCAGATAGAGCCGATAAAATAAAAAATGACAATTCTACCTAAATCAATTTACTTATTCAGTGTTATACCAATCAAACTACAAAAAATTATTTCATAAAGTTAGAAAAAAATAATAAAATTGTTCTGGAAGAACACAAGGTCAAAGATATCAAAGGAATTCATGGGATGAAAAGATGAAGGAAGGCAGCCTAGAAGTATAAGATTTCAAACTACATTACAAAGCAGTAATTGTGAAAACAATCTGGTACTTATTAAGAAATAGAATGGTTGGATCAGTAGAATAGATTAGGCACACAATACATAGTAGTAAATGACCATAGTAATCTTGTGCTTAATAAACCCAAGATCTAAGCTTTGGGGACAAGAACTCACTACTCGACAAAAATTGCCAGAAAAATGGAAAGCAGTTTGGCAGAAACTACGTATAGAGCAATGTCTCACACTGTATACCAAAGTAAGGTCAAATCAGGTACATGATTTAGACATAAAGGGTGCTATCATAAGCAAATTAGGGGCGCATGGAAAATGAATAAGAAAAGAATTTATAACAAAACAGAAGATAGAATTATGTAAAATGTATGTAAATGGATCATTTTGATTACATTAAATTAAAAAGGTTGTGCACTAACATAACCAGCACAACCAAAATTAGAAGGAAGAGGGGGGCAGAAATTTTTCCAGTATGTTTCTCTGGTAAATACCTCATTTCTCAAATATATAGGAAACTGAGTCAAATTTATAAAAAAAAAGTCATTCCCTAATTGATAAGTAATCAAAGGATATGAATGGACAGTTTTCAGAAGAAGAAATCAAAGTTATTTATAGTTAGATGGAAAAATGCTCTAAATCATTAGAGGAATGCAAATTAAAATAACTCTGAGATATCACCTCCCACCTTTCAGATTGTCTAACGCAACAGAAAAAGGAAATGACAAATGTTGGAGGGGATGTGGGAAAATTGGGAAATTAATACACTGTTGTGAACTGTTCTAGCCATTCTGGAGAGTAATTTGGAGGTAGGCCCAAAGGGCTGTAAAACTGTGCATACCCTTTGACCCAGCAATACCACTACCAGGTCTGTATCCCAAAGAGATAGAAAAAAGAAAAAAGAAACCTGTAAGTACACAAATATTTATAGCAGCCCTTTTTGTGGTGGCAAAGAATTGGAAATGGAGGAGATGCTCATCCACTGGGGAATGGCTGAACTAGCCGTAGTGTATGATTTGGAAGGAATACTACGAGCAGGATGCTTTCAGAAAAACCATGGAAGACCAATGCCGAATGAGATGAGAACTGAGAACTGATAGGGACCGATGCAGAGTAAGTGAGAAGAAGCGGGAGAACATTATACACAGTAACAACTTTGTTCAATCATCAACCGAGTGACCTGGCTACTCTGATCAATGCAATGATCCAAGACAATTCCAAAGGACTTATGGTGAAAAATGCTATCCACCTCCAGAGAGAGACCTGATGGAGACTGAGTGCAGACGGAAGCGTCATTTTTTCACTTCATTTTATTTTTTGCACCATGGCTAATACGGAAATAAATTTTGCATGATTTCACATATATAATGGATATCACATTTCTTGCCTTCTCAGTGGGTGACAGAGGGGTGGAAGGGGGAATGAGAATTCAGAAGTTAATGTTATTGTTTTTTTTAATGAATGTTATAAAAAAAATAAAATTTTTAAATAAAGGCATTGAAAGGCAGAGATTTGTATTTTATCCTAGAAATATAGAAGAGCTATTATAGGGAACTGATTAAGCACAGAAGTAACATGATAGATCCGCGCTTTAGGGTTTGGCAGCTATATAGAACACGGATCAAAGACTTAGGCCGGTTGACCCATTAGAAGGCTGTTACAATTATATAGGCCATGCAAGCCTGAAATGTCGTGTTGGATAGAGTTCTGGATGTGGAGTCAGGAGGACCTAAATTTGAATTCTGCCTAAAATACTTAGTAGCTGTGTAATTCTGGGCATCACTTGACCCCTCTCAGGCTCATTTTTCTCTTCTGTAAGGTAGAGATAATAGAGCACTCACCTCACAGGGTAGTTGTGGGGGTTAAAATCAAATGACATAGCATATCTGAAGTGCTTTGCAAACTTTAAAGCATTCTACAAATGCTAGCTGTTGCTTTATATTTTCAATATCTCCTCATCTACTGGCTCCCCCCTCACTGCCTGCAAACAGGGTCAGGTCTTGCCTAACCTATTCATAAATAGCTTGAGTCTACACCCCCTCCCTATTTGGCAGTCCTATAACTCTTTTCCCTTCCCCAACTATCTTCCTAAAAAGAATAGTCTACACTTCCTGTCTCACCACCTTCTCCATCTTCCTGCAATATGATTTCCCACCCTTATCACTCTACTAAAACTGCTTAGGAATGACCTCTGATGAAATGCCATGGTGTTTTCTCAGTTTCCATCTTCTCTGACCTCCCTGCAGCCTTTGACCGTGTTGACCATCTTCTCCTCCTCCTGGTTTCTATGACACCCACTTCTCCAAGGTACTTCTTTCCCTGCCTCTTCACCTCTGATAACTCATCATCCATCCCCTGTCCCGAGAGCTAAGCCCTAAATTCATTTTTCTTCTCTTTTTACACTTTCTCCCTTGGTGATCTCATCAGTTCTTATGGCATCAATTAGCTTCTCTATACAGAACCTTCTCTAACCTCTCTCCAATTCCAGTCCCATACTTCTAGCCTTCTACAGGAAATTCTTTCTGGGAGGTCAAACAATAGACATTTAAAGTGCCTACTATGTTCTAGTCTCTGTGCCGGGTCCTGGGTCCTACTGAAAACTCAAACTTAGTATGTTTGAAGATAAACTCATCGTAGGAGCTGGGAGGAGCCACTGAGTCCAAACCCCTCATTTTACAGATGAGGAAACTGAGGCTGAGAGAGATTAAATGATTCACCCAGGGTCACACAGCTTTCAATTGTCTGAGATAGGTCATTCTAAGTCCAAGCCTCTTACTATGCCATCTTTTTTCTTACTTCTGCCACTAAACCTTGTCCTTCCTCCAAAATTCCCTCCTGTTGAGACTCTGCCTTTCTCTTAATCACAGAGGCTCATAACCTCTGGGTTACCCACCCATATCTAATGACCTCCCATAGCTTATTGGTTCATCTCCACAATAACTCTCACATCCATTCTCTTCTTTCTACCCACATCGGGCTCGATGCCTCTTGCCTGAACTATTGTAATAACCACCTAAAATCCCTCCTTCTGTAAGGAGCATTTCCCCATCTTCCTGAGTGCTAGTACCTTTCCTCTGTTGATTATCTCCAATTTATCCTGAATGCATCTTGTTTGTACATAGCAATTTGCATGTTGTTTCCCCAAACAGATCCAGAACTATTTTTAACTTTCTTTGTATCCCCAGCACTTAACCGAGATGCCTGGTACCTAGTGGGCACTAAATGTTTGCTGACTGATTAAACTGACTGACTGGTTGACATTACTTCTCACATAGTCTCTATTCCAGCCAAACGGGGCATCTCACTGTTCCCTGAAGTCGATGACATTTAAACTCCCACCCTTATACATTCTCATAGGCTGTATTCCATGCCAGGAATTCATTTCCTCCTAATCACTGCCTTTCCAAATCCCTATATTCCTTCAAAGTTTTAGCTCAGAGATGCCATCTCTGGGAAGCCTAACCACCACCTGTCCTGCCCCTCCTGCCCCTGTCCTTGGTATTCTCTCTTTTTTCCTCAACTATCTCCAAAGCACTCAGTCTGATCTCTCCTCCAGTCCCACCCTGACTTATATATTAGGCATTATCTGTGCATATGTTGTTCCTGGACCTCAATAAAATGAGAGCTTTTTGACACCAGTACTGTTTTTTAATCTGTATAATCCCATCTCCTAGCACTACGCCTTCTACATAGTAGGTGTTTAATCGATGTTGTGTGTGTGTGTGTGTATTTTTAATTAAACCGATGGAGAAGGGAGGTTTCATCCACTTCATAATTTTTCCTGGTGCTTAATCTTGATGAAGGGAACCCAGACCAAGCCTTTCCCTCCATCCTGTTTCCCCCCCACTCCTTCTCTATCTCCTGCACTGGAGTTTGATAAGGCCCAGGGCATTTATCTAGTATCAGACAGTTGGTCTCCCCTGGTCAATCACTAGCTTCCCACCCTGGTCACATGACCACCATGTGGTCACTGTGATAGTCTCTGGACACACCATTGCAACAGATCCATAAAGACAACCTGACAACTCTACTGAGGCTGCAATGGCCTTTCCAACAACTCCAAGGCTATGTCTCCCCAACTCCACCCTTTCCTAAGGACTCAAATCACTTTAAAGGATTGTAGAATATAAGCTCATCAGGAACATGGTCTACTTCGTTACTCTGGCTCCATCTTTTCTCCTAATTTTCTCATTAACTGAAACTAAGCTTGAACATCTGGGGTTACACGTCCTAACACCAAATACCAACTGAACAGAGGAGTGTGCTTATATGTGCTCAGCCCTGAATATAGCCCTAAGGGACAAAGAGAATTATGAGCAGAGTTAGCCTTGAACACACAAATGACCAGTTTCCAAAACGTTAGGCACTGTGGCTTGGTGGATAGTGATATACTTGGAATCACGAAAACTGGGATTCAAATTCTTTCTCAGACACTTTATGTGTGACTGACCACAGTCAAGTTACTCCGAGTCTCAGTTTGCAGTCTGCTCATATGGAAAATGAGAGGATTGAACATGATCTTGAGGATTTCTATTTTGGTGTTTAATTGGGTTTTTAATTTGTTGGTTTTCTAGAGGTTTTTTTTAATTGCATGCCTAATTCATTGATTTATTATTTCTCCATTTTAGTGAGAAAAGTATTTAGAGATATACATTTTCCCCTAAGGACTACTTTGGCTGCATCCCACAAATTTTGACACACATATGTTAAGTATTTATATTAATTCATTGTCTACAGTGCTTTTCAGCATAATGTAGTTTCCTTGTTTATCTTTTTTAATCAAGGTAATTTTTGATGTTGTCTGAAATCATGAATCTGCTTTTTTTGAGTTCAGCTAAAGAATAATAGTTTTTGCTGTTGCTCTGGCTCCATATTTTAATTCTATGTGTTTCTTGAAAACAACATACTTTTGGATCATGTTTCTAATAAATTTTGTCATTTTCTTCCTTTTTATGCAAGAGTTTATCCCATTTGTATTCACAGTTATGATGATTAATTTTCTATTTCCCGACAACTTATCTTATATTTTCCCTCCCCCCTTCTATCTTTATAAAAAAGGGAGTGATTAAAAGAGAAGTGTGCTCCGTACCAGTACTCTGACTGACTCTATCCTTCTATGGTCCCTTCTTATTGCTCATTGAATCTATTTTTTATGTTTCCTCTTAACGTGTTTATATTTCAAAGTTTTTTTCAGCTCTCATCTTTTTATTAAGAATATTCAGAAATCTTCTGTTTCATTAGAGATTAATTTTTCCTCTGCAGGATTACACTCAGTTTTGCTGGGTAAGTTATTTTTGGTTGTAAGACTATATCTTTTGCCTTTCAGAATATTATATTTTAATCTCTCTGCTCCTTTACAATGGTAGCTAATAAATCTAGTGCAAACTTAACTATGGCTCCTCAGTATTTGAATTCTTTCTTTCTGGCTGCTTGCAATATTTTTTGTTTAACCCAGAAGTTCTGGATTTTGGCTATGACATTCCTGGGAGTTTTCATTTTAGTATTTTTTTTCAGGAGATGACCAGTGGATTATTTCTATTTTCACTTTGCCTTCTGCTTTTAAGAGATCTGGGCAATTTACTTTCCTACTTTCTTGAAATGTGATATACAGGGGGTTTTGTTAGTTTTTTAGGGCTTGGGTTTGGGGTTTGGTTTTTTTTTTTTGGTCACAGTTATTAGGTAATCCAGTGACTTATCTTCCCAATCAGTTATTTTTCATGAGTTAACTCATATTTTCTTCTCTTTTTCTTTTTTCAGGCTTTTGACTTTGTTTTGATACTTCTGGTTTTCTGATATAGTCATTAACTTCTATTTGATAAAATTCTAATTTTTAGAGAATCTTTTACTTGCGCAAGGTTTGTATTTCTTGTACTAAACTTTAAATTCTCCTTCCAAGTCTTTTCTGCAGTGCTTTTTTTCCCCTCTAAAATAATTTTATTTATAATTTGAACTCTTTCTTTAAAAACCTCTTGCTTTATCCATTGCCATCGGTGAACATTCCTATCACTCAGCAACCTCTCCCCCATTGAAGTTCACGTTATCCAAATTTATCCAGATCCAAGTGGCTCTTTTGCTAACATCTAGGATATCCTTCCTCCTTTCTCAATGAGTTCAGTGTGTGACTCACAACATATTTGTACTTGTATCCTCAGTGCCTAACACAGTGCCTGCCACATGATGCTTAATAAATACTTGACTGATAGGATACTTGTTGAAGTCAAATAGCCTCAAACAACCTGACCTTCCATTTCCCCGCTCTGCTCAATTCCCATGACCTACTCCTTAATTCTATCTCAGTGACCCACAGAGATTGTCAAATTCTTTGATCTAGCCATTCCTCATAAGGGATCTGCTTCCATGATTGAGCAGTCAGAAATTCCTTTATCTGATCACAATCTTCTGTCATCATATGTCTCCCTATGTCTTACATTCTTTTCCTCACCATGACATGTAATCTCTCTCCCTTTTGGCATCACAAAATCACAAAACTTGACATTTGGGACAGTCCGCAGTGACCTAATCCAACTTACTCACCAAGGGAATGCCCACTGTAACACACCAGACATGTGGTCCTATTTTGCTAGGCCGTCACTCTTGCTTTGGCTTCCTCCTCCTCCTGTCTCCATCTCAAACTTTTAGGAGCCCTGTCGACTCTAAACTATCCTCTGCTCTTGAGTCCTTTACTCCTTTTTATATTCAAAGATCAGTCTTGCCAAAACCTGACCTTGGATTTATTTCCTTGAACCACTTCCCCCAGTCCTACTCAGGTGCTGCAAGCTGAAGAAACTAGTATTGACTAGGTCTATTGCAAATCTATGTTATCAGATCTCAACTGTACAAGCGCTGAAAAGCAATCCTTTTAATCCTTCATAATCCTCTATACCACTTTCCATAATGGCTGCTTGAAAACTTTTTTTCTCTAGGCTTCCACAGCACCTACTTCCCCTACTCCCTTAGCTGAGCCCCTCAATTACTGAAAAAATCAAAGCCATTCACCAAGAGCTCCCTACTTGCCCTCCTCCCCACCTACCAACTCCTTATCTCCCAACTCCTTTATATCATACCCCATCATACCTCTTTTAAAAAATGGACCTTTTCACTAAGGCCCCCTCTACACGTGCCCTTGATCTCATCCCATTCAATCTCAATCCCATTAGATTGTCCCACTCTCATTGTCACTCTATTCTCCAATCTGTTTCTATCTCCTAATTCCTTTTCTGCTGACCACAAACATGCCCAAGTCTCCCTGATCCTTAAAGAAAAACTCTCACTAAATCATCATCCCTGCTAACTACCATTATTTGTCTCTACTCCCTTTCTTAGGAAATCTTAAAAATGAAATCTTTACACAGTGCCTCTACTTTCTTTCACTCTTTTCATAGTGCACTGCAATATGGTTTCTGATCTCTTCATTCAACTCTCCAAAGTTGCCAGTGATCTCTCAGTTGACAAATCAAATTTCTTTTTGACTTCTCTGTGGCATTTGACCCTCTCTGAGTTTTAAGACACTTCTTTCTCCTGGTTCTCCTTCCACCTAATCCTTCTTCAAGTCTCTTTTCAGATTCATCATGCATGTCATGTCCACTACTATAAATCCCAAGGTTCTGTCCTAAGCTCTCTTTTCTCTATACACCTTCTTAATTGTCCACCTCATCAGCTCCCAAAGGTTCAAACTCTACTTCTGTGCAGATCTTTATATCTGGTCTTAGTATCTCTGAGTTCCAGTACTGGATCATCAGTTGCCTATTGGTCACTTGTAACAGGCTATCTCAACTTTAATATGTCTAAAACAAAACTCACTGCTTGTGCCATGTCTTTTCCCCATCCACTCCTCTTCCAAACTTCCCTATTATTGTCAAGATTACTATCATCCTTCAAGTTGCCCAAGTTTACAACACATCCAATTATATTGCCAAATCTTGACATTTCTGTATTCACATTTTCACCAACATAGTCATCATCCTAATTCAGGTCTTCATTACCACACTATTGTAGCACCTCCTATGTAGTCTCCCTCCCTGCTGTGAGTCTCTCCCCACTTTCACCAAAATGATTTTCTTGAAGTGCAGAGCTGATCATACCATTCCTCTAAATAAACTCCTCTGTTGTTGTTGTTTAATCAATGTCTGACTTTCGGGTTTTCTTGGCAGAAATACTGGAGTGGTTTGCTATTTCCTTCTCCAGTTCATTTTACAGATGAGGAAACTGAGGCCAACAGGATGAAATGACTTGCACAGGGTCAAGTAGTGTCTCAGGCCAGATTTGAATTTAGGTGTTCCTGACTCCAGGCCCCACACCCTCTATCCACTGCCCCACCTAGCTGCCCCCACCTCTAGGATCAAATATTTATTATTCAAATCTCTTTACAACCTGGCCTCAGTCTACTTTTCCAGTCTTCTTAAACTTTATTCACCTCCTAGAACTTCTTGATCCAGCTATACTGACCTACTGCTCCCACATTATTCCACCTTGTCTCTATGCTTTTGCACTGGCCATCCTCCATGCCTGAAGTATACTTCCTCATTACTCCTGCCTTTTAGAATGCCTAGTTTCCTTTAAAAAAAAAATCAAATAAAAAAAAACCCCTGCAGTTTCCTTCAAAACTCAGCATATCACTGTCTATAAGAAGCCTTTCTTGATCCCTAACCTCTCACCCTTTAGTAGTGCATTCTCTTAAAACAGTATAATATATATAGCATATATAAATTACATAGTATATAGTGTATTAATGTCATTATATTACAATATAAATATACTATATAAATATACAATATAAATATATTCTATATTATATATTATATACAAGGAAATACACTAATATATTTATATACATATATATATTTGTGTGTATATATACTTGTACATGTACATGTTCTCATTAGAATATAAGCCTCTCACAGGCAGGGTTTGTTCTTTTTTTTTTTGTCTTTGTAATCCCATAGACGTTTTTCTCACTTTTGTCTTTGTATTTCTAATTTTTAGCAAAGCTCCTGACACATAATAAGAGCCTAATGAATGCTTGTTGATTGCTAAAATCTGAAACAGGTCAAAAAAGTTAAATTAAAGTTCCCTGTGAATTACAATATATTTTTTTAAAGTTTTATTAATGTCTTTTTTTAAATCGTTGTTACTTTCCAAAGACTCTCTTATTCTCTCCCTCCTCCTCCAAAAATGACCCTCCCTTATAACAAAGCACAATTAAGCAAAACAAAGCAACAAGCTGGCCCTGTTTGAGAGCCCAGTCCACCACCTCTCTGCTGAGAAGTCAAGAGGCACACTTGGCCTGCTCAGCCTCCGAAGTCATGACTGTTCATTGCACAGATGGGAGTTCTTTCGGTGTTTTCACTTGTTACATTGTAATCTTCCAGTTTTGACCACTTCACTCTGAATCAGTGTATACAAGTCTTCCCAGGTTTCTTTGAACTCTTCCTCTCAGTACTTCAGGAAGATTCCATTCCATTCATAGGCTACAATTGGTTGCTCCATTCTGCCAATCAATGGGTTCCCACTTTCCTTCCAGTTCTTTACTTCCTGACCAAAGGCTGCTCTGTGTGTGTGTGGGGGGGGGGGTGTTTAATATATATGGAGCCTCGTCCTCTGCCTTTGACCTCATCGCTCCCGGCCTTGGGCCCTCCCTGGGCCTCGGTAGACTTAGGATCTCCATCTTCTTGGCCAGCTCCACAATCCTACGACCTATGAACCAGACCCCACTGAAAGACTCCTTGGAGAACTGGACTTTGGATACCTGGCTCCTGGACTTTCCTAGTGACACTTGGGATCCAGGGCTGGAGATGAACGAGGAGGCAAATCTGGACGGTCACTTTTCCCCTTTTGGACACTAAGGACTCTAAGATATCAGGGAATGGGGGAGGGAGAAGGGTTTCGCTCCAGACTTGCCCAAAATCAATATGACAGTTCAGCTACTTCACGGTCCTCCTCAGGATTCTTTCTATTGGTTGAAGCGCGGCCGGCCTCCCAATAATGAGAGCTGTGATTGGTTGGAATCTGGACGGTTGCTAAGGGGATTGGTGCGGAAGCCGTTGGAGGCGTGTCGCAGATTTTCAAACAAAAATGAGAATGGGGAGGAAAGTGGCGGGGGGAGGGACCAGGATGGATGGAGCTCCGAGGTAGAGGCGGGACTTAAGAAATCGCAGGAGCACATTGGTTCACCATAGACAGGGGGGAGGACCTCGAACACCCTTTCATTGTGATTAGTCGAAATAAGTGAAAGAGGGGCCGTGATGAGGGAGAGCGGCCCCAGAGCCCATTTTGATTGGTGAAGATTTCCTGGAGGCGTGGCATCAGCGGCGGCTGATTGGTCTGAGGGTGAAGGTAGGCGGGGACGGAGGCCGGAGGTTTTGTTGTGAGGGTCGGTTGTCAAGCAGCGGCCAATCAGGTCGGAGGATGGAGTCAGGTGGGGGGCCGCGCTGGGAGCGGATCCGCCACCGTCCAAGCAGCCGCCGCTGCCGCCGCCGCAGGTGTAGGAGGGGGCGAGGGTTGGGGGCTGAGGGGCTGAGGGGCTGCAGGGGCAGGGAGCAGCCTGGTCCGTGTCTCCTTGAGTCGTGGATCCGGGGCTGGGGGCGCCGCGAGAGCCCGAGGGCAGGCGGCCTCCCCCGGCCCGGCCCCGGCTCTGGCCCCGGCTCCGGCCCCGGCCCCGCTCCCACCAACCCCCGGCTCGGGGAGGAACGGAAACGGCGCGCGCGGGGGGGAGGGGGGGAGAATAAAGAGGAGGACCTAAGGGGGGCGGGGCCAAGGGCCCCGAAGGATGGGGAGAGTGGGGAATGGAATGGAGAAGGGGAGAAGGAAGAGAGACAGAAGGATGGGGGTAATGGGATGGAATGGACAAGGGGAGAAGGAAGAGGGACAGAATTGGGGGGCAGAAAGATGGGAGGCAGAAGGAAGAGGGTCAATGGGGGGACAGGATGGAGGGGGCAGAAAGATGGGGGGCAGATGGAAGAGGGTCAGTTAGGGGGCAGAAGAATGGGGATAATGGGGGAATGGAATGGAGAAGGGGAGAAGGAAGAGGGTCAGTTAGGGGACAGAATAATGGGGGAATGGAATGGAGAAGGAAGAGGAGCAGAATTGGGGGACAGAAGGATGGGAATAATGGGATAGGTTGGAGATATTGGGACAGAATGAAGATGGACAGAGAGATGGGGTGCAGAATGGAAGAGGACAATGAGGGGGTTGGCTGAAGAAAGGATGGAGATCATGATAGGACAGAATGGAGGAGAGAGAAGGAAGCGGATAATCGGGGGACCGAATGGAGGGGATGGCAGGATGAGAAGTAGAATGGAGAGGGACAGAAGATAGAGATAATTGAGGGTCAGAATGGAGGGGACAGTAGGTAGATGGACAGAAAAAAGACTGAAGGATGGGAGGCAAAATGGAGAGGGAAAGAAGGATGAAGACAATGTATAGACAGAGTGACGAAGGACAGAAAGGTGACAAGAGAGAAGGAGGGGACAGTGGGTGAGGATAGTGGGGGAAGAAAGGGTAGGAGGCAGAATGAAGAGATATAGAATAGAGACATTGGGATAGACAGAGGAAATAGAAGAAGAAATGAGAAGATGGGAGACTCAACAACACAATAGAAGTAGAGAGGAGGAAGGGAAGGAGGCCAAATGGAAGAGAAGTAGAGAGGAGGAAGGGAAGGAGGCCAAATGGAAGAGGACTGAGGGAAGGAAGCACTTAACCAGGCCTGAGTAAGGACAAAGTGAAAGTAAAGCTTTAAAAGTAGTGGGGATTGAGAGAAAAGAGAACATAGGAGTGGTCCAGAGCAGATAAAGGAGGGAGGGCAAATGGGTGAATAACACGGAGGAGGGAAAGGAGACTGAAGGAACTCAGTGGCTTAGGGACGGTGGAAGAATAGTGAGACTGCCCCAAAGACTTTGCAGCTGAGGTGTCAAGTTTCTGGTTCTCAGCCCCTTACTCTAAGTCAACCCCTCTGGCTACTGCCCTGGGGAGAGTAAAAGGGAAAGTAGATGATTTGGCTGAATGGGACTTCCTTAGTTCTGTTATAAAGAGATATTCTCTTTAGGATTAAATTATAATTTCCTCTGGGACCTGTGAGATAGGGGCTCCCTCTGCCCTCCTTGCTCCTGTCATATCTTGCTTTGAAACAACACCCTGCAAAAGGTCTTTCTGGGGCACAGGTTTGTTAGCCTTCTGGATTTGCAAGGGAGGAGTAGGGTGTCACCTCTAGTCATTTGGATTTTGTCATTGTAAATATCAAGCCTTTCCCTGAATTTGTTTCATGTTAGGAAACAAACATTGTGTAGCTGTCTCTTTATAGTCATGTTGAAGACTTCCCAAGAATCAACTTTTTCTGTTGCTAATCAAAATTATCATGTTTAAGAGAACTCACTCTCCAGGTACCACTACTGAGAACACTTGGCATACCTCCTCATTCCTTCCAAAGTCAAAGTTTTTATTAAGGGGACTGGATACCTATACTGGTGGTTGTTTTTCTTTAGATCAAAAGGTCATGTCCCTGCTCATATTATGTCAGGTTAAATTAAATGGATTTTTTTTTCCCCTTTCAGATCAACATAACTCTATAATGGACCAAAACTGATTTCTTCATGGTCTGGGATGTATACTGGCAGGCACAGACTGCTTGCTTAGATGTCATAAAACGGACTTAACAAAGGGCCATAAAACAGGGAATCGTCTCTGCCTGGATGTGTCGGAACTACGCTCCAACTTGAGACTTGAGTCTGGGGGGGTTCTTCCCCCACCCCACTGGGAAAGTGGAGAGCTCCCTTTGCAATCCTTTCTGGTTGGTTTGGGGGTGCATGCCAACTGAAAGGAACGGCTGCAAAAATGGCGACCCCTGTTACCAAGACCGCATGGAAGCTACGTGAGTCTCCTGCCTTTCTTTTTCTCCTGCTGTCTGCTTGTTAATCTTGTTAGCCACCTGTTGTCCCCTGGAGAATGGAGTGTTCCATAGGGGACTGCTCATGTTTGCCCCCTGATGTCCTCTTATTGGCCCAAGGGTTTTGAGTTAGGCTGATAGAGTGGACAGAGTAGACTAAAGAACAGTCCCTCAATGGTTTGCTGCAACCTTGAGGGGAATTTTATAATAGAAAATAATGTTTGTTTTCCTGAGTTAAACTGAGTCTTATCAGGATGACACCTGACTAGAGACGGAAGACGAGATCTAGCTTCCCTCTGAATCATTCCTCCAGACCACTGGGCCCCCTCCCACCCCAACCCCCGGCCATAGCTGAACCCTCTTATTTCCGCCATGGCCAGGCTCCTGGAGTGTTGCTTGATGTTCTTCTGAGCGGGGATGGTGGCAAGAGAGAGAATTGAGTTTGAGGACAAGGACTAGAGTTTGGAGGTCAGAACACTACTTTCTGCCTGCGTGAGCTTAGGCAGGTCACTCTTCTCTTGACCTCGAAGATCCTTCCAGCTCTAAGTCAGTGATCCTGGCTACCTCAAGTAATAGTCACGTATGCTGTGTGGCCACAAGGCCCCATGCCTGCGCTGTCAGAACTGGCTGAGGTCCTTGGGACTTCTCGGCAGGGCAGGGGCTGTCATGAAGCAGCTGCTTCTGAGAAATTTCTGCACGGACCTGACCTGGGCTCTGATTCTTCAAGGACCAGAGGCAGAGGCGGGAGCTGTGATCTAAGCCTAGCACGCCCTCTTTTCCCACTTGTGTGTGGGTTGCTGTGGTTCGCAGTTTCTCTGGTCTGGAAACAGCTTCTGCCCGACCTTTGCTTGTCAGATGTGGTCCGGGGCCATGCTGTCAGAGGTCAGGCCATTGCCGGTGACCAGCTCTGTGGCCTGGCCTCCCTGCAGATGTCATGAGAGTTCCACATTCTTGTTGTGCGCAGGACAGTGGGCCCCCTTGCCCGGGCCCAGGGCTGGGGGCTGATCGGAGGCTGGCTCTCAGCAGATGGCAGCAGGCGGGCACTGCTTTGCTTTGGGCCTGCAGCCTGTTTCCTCTTCTTGGCACTGATGAATGATATCGCTGCTATTTTCAACACGCACCTAGACCATCATTTTCCTTGTAGATTACGTGCCTCTTGCTGTTGGCCCCCCAGATCAGAAGCCCTTCTCCTGCCCGGCAGTCATTCCAGGGCCTAGATGCTCTTTCCTGATGACCATCTAATCTTAGTGCTGCACTTGCCACTCTCTCCCCTCCCCCACTCCTGCAGAGTCATTGCCTTGGCCTCCAGGAAATGTGCTCAGCAGCAGCAGGAGAAGAGGCTCTAAAAATCCAGCCAGTGGCTCCATTTTGCAAGAGGGAACACTGAGGCCAGGGATGGGAAGTGACTTGCCCAAGATCACTTAGTAATAGTGTCGCAGCCCAGACCAGGTCCCCAGGGAGGGAGAAAGAACGCATGTTGCTAGAAAGAGATAAACCCAGATTGCCCGGCTATCCATTCTGATGACAGCATGTGACAAGACTGCTACTTTAAATATACCCGGAGTGCTCTTCAAAGAGTAGAGCCCTGAAGAGAGAGCGGCGGGCTGTCCTCAGTGGGAAAGGTCAGAGGCCAAGGGGGTTCACAGGGGAGGAAGCCTTGGGGAGAGCCCCATGGCCAAGGAGAAGGCTGGTTGTGGCCAAAGTTGCCTGCTCGGAGCAGGGGCCCAGCACCATCAACCCTGACCTTGGGGGCCGGTGACCCTGGCCCACGGTCCCTCTGCCCTCTGGACTTCAGGGTTGTTTTCAGTAAGGAATTTGCAGTTACGTATGTGATGAGGCCATTCTGTGGCAGGTAACATAGGGTTAGAAGTACTTTGAGATCCTCAGGAGAAAGGATTGTCCTCACACGTGCGAGCTGCCCTGCAGATGCCCACAGTTGTCAGCAGTGGTCGTAGAGGACTGCAGCTCATCAGCTGACAGGCCCTTCAGGTGCCTCTGTCCCAGGGGCTCCTCAGAGCTCAGGGTGTGTGAATGTCCAGCTGTGTTTCCAGGGCAGAGTCAGCACCCCTGCCGCCCCTCCACCCCCAGAATGCCTAAGCCCCATTGTGAAGGCAGAAAACTTGGCGCCTGATTGTTGTGCCACCTGGCAAAGGGTGGAGCCAGGTAGTGGGACACGGGAAAGCCCAGACCAGTCACTGCTGCAGTGAGGCCTCGGCACAGCTCGGATCAGCCATGCTGACTCTGCCCCAGGGAGCAGGCCCATCTCGCCCCCTCCTCACTGGGGACTTGGCCTCTCCTCTCACTCACTCCCATGACACGAGACATGAAGCCTAAGTCCCTCTTCTGGGGTCCATGCCCTGCTTTATGCCCGGCCCTGCAGGACCGTGGAGCTGCCGTGTGGGAATGCTCTGCCTGATGCGGCCTGGGATGACCCAGGGCCCACCCCAGCCTCTCCTCCGCTCTGGGAGCTGAACACAGTGTGTGCTTCTCTGTCTCCACATTGCTGGGAAAGAGGCATACAACAGTCTCCATGCCCTCCGGCTCTCCAGATGCATCCCCTCTCTTAGGCCACGCCTCCAGAGGCAGCTCAAGCTCCAGCCCAGGGTGTCTCAGATGTTGGCTCTGAGGCTTCTCATTCATGTGCCTGGGCTGGAGCGTTTTACTCCCTGGGCCTCAGTTTCCTTTTCTGTAGAATGAGGAGTTGGACTTCCAGGCCCCTGAGGTCCTTCCCAATTCTGAATCTGTGGGCCTTGAAAGGCTGACCTGGGGCCGGTGAAATGGAGGTAATAAGAGTTTCTCTGCCCAGTTTGTAGGAGTGCTGTGACAATCAATGATAGGGTCTTTGATCTAAACCTGGAGACCCTCTAGTTCAACCCCTTTACTTTTTACTGAGGCCCAAGGAGGTCAGCAGCTTGCCTGGGGTCACATTGGCATTAAGCGTCAGAGAACACCCCAGCCACTAGCCATTCCCCTTCCTTGATGATGGATGTGAGAGTCCTTTGTGGACTGGAAAGGGGATACCGATGGTCACTTCCTCCTCTGGACTCCTTGTACTCCTTGTTTTGGCTGCAGACCACGTACAGTCTCATGGTAGCCTGCTATTGTCTAGGGTGGGGATTTCAGCCTTTTCCCTGCCCTCAGATTGTGGTTAAGAGTCGTCCCAGGTGACAGAAGGAAGCCGTGGAGTTGGAACCTGGAGGCTAAGGCTGCCAGGGCTTTCAGGCTCCGAGCTGATCCTGATCAGGGCCAGGGCTCAGGCAACAAGCCAGGCAGTGGTGGGGTAGGGGGACCTAGCTCCTCACCCTTCTGGGTACAAGCAGCTGGGGCTTCCAGTGACCGTGTGTCTCTGTTCCATTCCATTCCCTTTTATAGAGGAAATTGTGGCCCATGCCAGCAATGTGTCTTCCCTGGTGTTGGGCAAAGGCTCAGGACGGCTCTTAGCAACGGGAGGAGATGATTGTCGGGTCAACCTATGGTCAGTTAACAAGCCCAATTGCATCATGGTAAGAAGCACCGGAGTGGGGGGTGGGCAGGGTCAGGGAGGAGATGAGAGAGAACCAGGCGCCGCCCCTACCTGAGATGCTGGGTCATCTTTTCCTCACATCCATTTACACTGTTCTACCAAGTGACTCCGGGGAGGTTGGGAAAGATGCCTGCTCTAACCAGATAGCCCACCCACCAGGGCCTATGGAGCCTAGAGCCCCTGAGACCCCACAAGACAGAGGAGGAGTGCTGGACTTGAGTCCAGGGACCTAGATGTGAATCCTGGTTCTGCTCCTTACAACCTGTGTGACCTTGGAAAAGTTAGTTAGCCTCTCAAGGCCTCAGTTTCCTCATCTGTAAAGGGAGAGTGTTGAGCCAAATGGCTTCCAAGATTCCTTCCCGCTCTCAAATCTCTGATCCTAAGAAATATATAGTAAGAGTAGATGAGCTGAAGCCAGTGGGCCAGAGCAGTGTCTGTGTTTGGGGCTGAGGAGCAAAGGTTTGGCTGCTGTGGGAGCTTCTCTCGTCCTGGAGAATAGACCCATTTTTCAGTTGATAGACTCAAGTGGACCTGGCCAAGTTCCATTTGGGACAGGCCTACTTGGGAGAGGACACTCTTACTGGGAACTAAGTCATCATGGGGTCTATGTTTAATAGTCAGATGAGGGGGTGCTGCTGTTCAGTGTTTACCCTTCAGGTAACTTAGCCAAGAACCGTCCCCTAGAAAACATGGGCGTCCTCCAGGCAAGCCCCTGCAGGGGCAAACTGCATGGTCCGTTTTCAGGGGCAGCTCTGATCACTCGTCTCCTGATCTGATGAGAGTGAGGCCAGGGTAGCAGGAGACAGCGATTCTGCCTGTCAGCCGGCACAGTCCCCTTGATCTCTCCCGGGGTCTTAATTGCCATGGCTCTCGCCTGCTCTGACCTATGTGAGAATCTCCTCATCTCCCAAGCAGGACCTTCTCACAATGTCTCTGTGCTAAGCTGAGCCCCTGGGGAGCGTGGCAGAGCTGGCCGCTGCAGTTAGGATGGTAGCAGCATCCCAGGGATCAGGTAATAGCAAAGGGGACCTGCACGTCGCAGCAGCACTCCTCCCCCTCCGTAGGCGCGTTGGCGTGTGCTGGAAACCTTCCCTTGGGTTCTGAGTGTTGTCTTGGGCGGGGACGTGTGCGAGTGGAGCGTGGAGAAGGCAGAGGGTCTGCCTTTGCTGATTTTGGCTGAAAGGGTCACATGGGAGGAGAAGACTGGTAGGCAAGGGCAACAGCCTCCAATCATCTGAATGACACTGTCACTCTTTTAGACTTGGGGAAACTGAGGCAAAGAGAAGCAGTCTCCCCAGAAGTTAGCAACAAAGCCAGAGTTAGAACTCGAGTCCCTCCTTCTCAGTCCAACACTGTTTCTGCACAGCTTTTGTGTCTCCACTTAGAAAGAGGCTTTGGGGCTTCAGACTCTGGCCCTTCTCTAGAAAGTGCTGCTCCTCTAGGGCCGCTGTCTTTTGTCCACAGAGCTTAACTGGCCACACTTCCCCTGTGGAGAGCGTTCGACTCAACACTCCCGAGGAGCTCATTGTGGCTGGATCCCAGTCAGGCTCCATTCGTGTTTGGGACCTGGAAGCTGCCAAAAGTAGGTCTGGTTTCTTTCTTTTTCCTCTGTCTTCTTTTGTCTTTATGCTCCCATTGAAGGTCCAGTGGAGAGAAACTCCTCCCAGAAACCTTCCATCCTGTCATCTGTGAAAGATTAGTGGGAAAGTCAGGGTTGAGGCATTTCATTCAGCATTGCTTGTAGGCTTAAGGACAAAGTGCCCTGCCATCTTCAGGCTTGGCCTCCCTCTGCCACAGTGAGGAGAATGAATGGTCAGATCCCCCGCTGGAGGCTGGGGAGCCCAAGATGGCGTGCGGATGGCTCTCAGCAGCAGGCAGGTGGGGGCCGGGCTCAGCCGGTGCTAGGGCTTAGCGGGCTGCTGTAGTGACGGCACCGCTGTCATCCTTCTCCTCATTCTTCCTCTCATTAATGATATTGTCCCTGAGCCTGGAACGCCCTCTATCCCATCTGTGCTGCCCAAGCCCTGCCCACGGCCTGGCCCAAATGCCACTGCCTCCTTGTGGTCTTTGGTGATCTCCCTTCATCCCCAGCCCCAGATCTCTCCTGCACTGTGCTGTGGTTCCTCATGTCCCGTCTCATGACTCCTACGGATCCATAAGTGCTGCAGGGACTTGTCTTGTCAGCCCCATGCTGTGCACATAGTAGGTGCCCGTTACCACAGTACTGGGCAAAGAGAATTGAGGGGAAGAGAAGGAGAAGGAAGAAACGGAAGAAGAGAGAAATGACTCGTGGGAGGAAATGCAGAGTGTCATCAGTAATTACCACGTGTTCCCCAAGTGGTGGGAAAGGCTATTAGTGACAATTAATAGCTAATAAATGGCCTTTGGGCCTGCTCAGCTTGCAGGACGTGCTCTGTAGTCTACTCTGAAGGATCTGGACCTTAGTCAGAAAGGACGTGGGTCTTGGCTTAGCCCCTAAGATAAAAGGAGGGGAGAGGGCCTGGAGAGTGTTGTTGCCCATGGAAGGAGAATTTGGCAAAACTCTGTCTTGGGTTGTCTTTGCCTCTAGTTCATCAGCATTGCTATGAATGTTGACCAAAATGTGCTTCCAGCCAGTAACCAGTGGGCTCTGGGTCAGGAGCCAGGACACAGGCTTCAGACGGCTTTCTTTCCAGCAGTCCGCCTCCTCTCATGCCTCCCTGCCCACCATGAAAGCCTCCCCACGTGCCTTTGGCCGAGTCCCTTTTCCGCCTCTGCTGGGGCAGCAGCATGATTGTAGGCCATAGGGCAGCTAACCATTTCATGTTACATTTGGAAAACCTGCTCTTGCTCAAGAACAGAAGTGCTTGGAAGGCTTCATTCCCAACCCTTCTTCAGAAACACCCATCAGATGGCAAGAACAAATGGTGATTGTAAGGCACAGCATCCCAACTAACTGGTCTTGCAGCTCTGCACCAAGCCATTGCATCAGCAGTGATGGCGCATGGCCCTCGGTGGAATCTCCTCACTCAGACTTCTGAGCTCACAGAGTTGGAGGCCCAGTTTCTGAGATGCCCTGTCAAGAAAGAGGAGCCATGGACGTGGTATGGGGAGCCCCATTAGAGACACGAGGCATGGAGAACATCGTGTGCCCACTCATCCTTTGCCAACTGCACAGGCCTGTAACGTTCCCAGGCCAGAGCCCTGCACTGGACAGAGGGGGCTCCGGGGATGGGGTAGGGGATGGGGAGGAGATAAAGGAAAAAGGGGGAGCCGAGGACCAGAGCAGGGGTGCTAGACCGCCTGGGAAGAAGAGGCCTGCCTTCGAGCTCTGCTTCTTCCTGACTCCTTGGGCGGCCATCTTAGTCTCAACCTCTTCATCGCAAAATGGGTAGAACAGCCTCTCTGCTTCTACCTTCTATGAGGTATGAAAAGATTGTGATGAGAATCAGAGTAGATAATGCATATGAAAATGCCCTGCAAAGGCTTAAAAAGCAGGATTCTAATAAAAACAATTTGTTCTGAGCACATGGAGCTAGGAATAGACAAGCCGCTTGGATTCTGCTCCCGCCCTAGTCTGCCCAGGACCAAACTCGCTGCAGACACCCACATTCTGTGCTGTGGGAACAAATTCCTTGGAAACCTGTGGGCAAGTTAGCAAGTCAGTCAAACAGTCTTTTACTAAAGGCTTTCTGTGTGCCAGGCACTGTGCCAAAAGCTGGCGGGTGCGAAGAAAGGCACAAATTCAGACTCTGCCTCTAGGAGCTGACGTCCTAATGGGGGGAGACAACCTGGCAAACACTTGTGTACGTAGAAGGTGTAGACAGGAGAATTGGGACGTAACCTCAGAGCGAAAGCACTAACAATGAGGGTGGGGGAATGGGGACCAGGACCTTCGACGGGAGAAGTGAAATGAGTGGCTCCTTTTCCCCAGGGAGACCCCTGGCTCCTCTCAGAGCTGGGCCCAGGCCGTTCCCCCCCCAGACCACCCAAACCACAAGCAGATGCACTGTTTTGCATAAGCTGACAGATCTCTGGAGTGTCCCTCTTGGTGTGAAGTCAGAGGGTTCACAGCAGATACTTGGAAAACCAAGGCAGAAGAGAGTCATTGGAAGTTGTGTAAACATGGTCAACTTGAATTCATTATCCCCAGAGCGGTGCTTTCTTAGACCATAGGTGTCATGCTTTACTTGCCAGGCACACCTTCTCCTCCTAGAAGCAGAGAAGGTCACAGCCGAAGGTGGCAGGGACTCCCCGTGTGCTTGAGCCTACAACAACTGCCATGGGAGCCGTGGTGACCGAGATGGCTGCTGGAAACCCAAGACTGGCTCAGGTGTTCTAGCAAGCCCCTCCTAACTGGCAGTGGAGTGGCTCTCCTGCTCTGGCCGGGCCCGGAGGGAGACTGAAGGGTAAAAACAGCAACCAGGAGGAAAGAAGGATGCTGGCATGCCAGCTCATCCCCTCCCCACCTGAAGGAAGGCTCCCTGGTCTGGCTGCAGCCTTAGAGAGTGAACAGATCCCTCAGGAAACCCTCCCACACAGGGATGGGTGCCGGCCACTCCTTATCAGGTGATGAAGGATTCTGCCTGAGGCCAGATGATCCCTGGGGACAGGGCAGCAGATTAGAGGTGCACTGACACCCTTCAGAAAACTGGTTTTATTATATGCCAGCAAAGCACTTAGTGAGACAGCAACATGATAAGACTTTACTGGTGGCTTGACCAAAGTGTGACATGATGGGAAGAGAAGAAAATCTGGGGTGGTACAGGCTCTTTCTGTGCCTAGCGTCAGAGGCAGACTGGTTTTCCTTCAGAAAGCTGAATGTTAATTCTAAAAAGAGAAAAACACAACTGAGAAGATTAAAGATTGTAGAAATAATCCAGAGTGCCAAGGATTTAATAAGATGACTGTCGCCTGACTTGTCAGGGATGCAGAGGCTCATTTATCATAGACTTAAAGCAGAATAAAGTTTCCTTAAAGTTGTTAAAAAAAAATTCTCTAGGGGATTGGTTACTTCTCTTTGAGTAATCAGGGAAGCAGGACCTTTAAAGGGACCCCCCCCAGGGGTCTGCAAGGATTCTGATACCTCTCTTCCCCCAAAGCCTTGAATAGGAACTTTAACCCTGAAAAACGTAAGCCTCGGAAAGGATCCTTTTTACCGCAGTGGGCATGTGTGACAGGTGAGCACGGTGAGTGAGCATTCCCGGGAGACCTCGGTGACGGGGCCAGCCTGCACACGCTGGTTTTCCTGGTGCGCCTTTTATTTGTCAGGGACTTACGTCATGGCAGAAGTGGCCACCGTTGTGTCAGACAACAACAGCAAAACCACATGCCTATTCTCTTGTCTTCTCCCTTGGCAGTTCTTCGTACCTTAATGGGACATAAAGCCAACATCTGCAGCCTGGACTTCCATCCCTATGGGGAGTTTGTGGCCTCTGGTTCTCAGGATACAAACATTAAGGTAAGGCCACTCCAAGGTGTGGCCCTCATGATGGTCCCCAAGCACTGCAGGGACTGACTGAGACACTCAGCACACTTTTGTGTGACTCACTCAGTGTTGGGGAAATGGCGAAGGAGGTGTGCTTCCTAGGTGCAGGACTCCTGTGCCATTTCTGGGCCATACTTGGTATGGCATCTCCCTAATTTATAGGACTAACTGGCCAGAGCCTGTACTGGGGTGCCTCCTGCCTACATGCAGAAAGTGAAATGGGAGAGTGCGGCTAGTAGCTGAATCCACCGAGTCTGAACTGTAGCCCAAAGTGGGGTTCGGGGCATACGGTCCAGACAGTTGTCTCTCTGGATGCTGATGATGTAGGGGCAGGGGAGGCCCTGACTTCAGAATCTGTGTCTGAGCTAGGAGCCAAACTCTGTCCCCTTCCCGGTGTTGTTACTGCCGATCTTCCTGGTGCAGCCTTTACCACCCTGCCCTGCTGACCTCCTCTCCTCTGGTTCTCTGCTCCACAGCTCTGGGACATACGGAGAAAAGGCTGTGTGTTCCGGTACAAGGTGAGTGATCGTCATTGCTTGGTACAGCAGAGAGAGAACTGTGCTGTGTTTGGGGCACAAAAGGAGGAGAGCGTGCACAAGTGCATGCAGGCCCGATGTGGTCCTCGAGGCTTTCTTTGGCCATTACCCTTTCCCTGGCTTTACTTCCTCCCTTCCCACGCTTACTCTATTCTCAGATCTCTCCTCCATGTCCTGTGTGTGCTCATCCCTTGCCAGACCCAGCCCTGGGTGATTCTCAGCACCTGCCTCCTCCTCTCCTCCCCACATATGCTGAACAGAGCTGGCTGAGGACAGGCAATCTTTTCTGTGCTTCGCCGGTACGCTCCCTCAGCTCAGCGGTCCTTTTATTCCTCTCACCTTGATTCCCAGGCTCACTCCCAGAGAGGCTCTTCCAGGCTCTGCCTTCTCTCTTCAAGCCTCTCCCACTTCCATCTGCTCCCATTCTCAGCTGAGAACTTTGTCTCTCCTGAGAAATCACAGCCTTCTCCTCTTCTCTTCGTCTCATTGACATCATCCTCTTCCTTCTTCCTTCTCCCCCTCTGATAATAAGGTAAACGTCACCCAGGCCAGTCCCTCTGCACGTGCTCTTGATCCCTTCCTCTGCTGGCTTCTCTGGTAGATGGCCTGCCCGCCAGTCATGCCTCCCCCTTCTCTAAGCACCAGCCTCTCTGACTCTGCTGGTTCCTCTCCTGCCTTCAGACATTCCCAAGTTCTGCCATCCTTAGAAACCTTTCACTGGACCCTCCCACCCCCTCGAGCCTTCATCCCATATTTCTCAGCCAGACTCCAAGATAAAGCTGTCTGTCTTCACCGCCTCTCCTTCCTCTCACTCATCAGCCTTCTGCAGCAACTGCTGACCGCTGGGGTTTCCAGAGTTACCAGTGATTTCTGAGTGGCTCAACCTTTTCTCATTCCTTATTGTTGACCTCTGCTGCATCTGACTCCGCTAATTGCCCTCTCCTGGCTATTTTCTCCTCTCTCTTGTCCCCTGGTTCTTTTCCTCTATGTCTGACTTTTCCTAGTGAAGCTTCTTTCCTGGCTGTCCTCTGTCCTCCTGCCCCCACCTCCCAAGGCCCTGCCCCAGGCTTCTTCTCTTTGCCCTCTGCTCTCTGACTTGGTAACTTTCATTATCATCTCAGTGACTCACAGATGACTCACAGAGGGATCTGTCCACGTCCCAGCAGCCTTCCAGAGCTTCAGTCCCGCATCACCACCTGCAGAGTCCAAGAATGGACTTTTCTGCCCAGATGTCCCAGCAACATCCCAAACATGGCCAAAGTAGAACTAATTAGCCCTCTCCCAAACTCCCCTTGTTCAGACTCCCCTAATTTCTGCCAAAGGCACGGCCGTCTTGCCAGTTTTCTGATCTCCTAGATGGGTAACCATGACATCATCCTTGACTTCTCTTTCCTTCAGTCCACATGTCTGCTCACTTGCCAGATCTTATCATTTCTGTCTTCCCAACATCTCAGATGTGGAAAACAAATAGGAAATGAGGATCCCACGTTCGTCTACTGCTGCGGGTGTGCCTGACCCCGTGAATGGGCAGGCCTGGTGTATTCTGGAGGAGTGGCTGAGCTATGTGCCACTTGTCTTTCAGGGACATACCCAGGCTGTGAGATGTCTTCGGTTTAGCCCCGATGGGAAATGGTTAGCGTCTGCTGCAGATGACCACAGCGTGAAGGTAGAGTCCTGGCTAGGCTGGGTCTTGGCTCTTTGGGAGGCTGCGCCTTGGGATCAGTACGGGGACCCGTGCCCAGTGGAGCCTATGTGTCCTGTGTCTGTCAGAAATGGAGGTTGGGAGGGAGTAAAGCAGCCAGACTAGACTGGCAGAAGCCAGTGTTTCTGTGGGACAGATTCTGTGTTCTGCACTCGGGCCTCGTCCCAGCCTGGAAACAATGAGAAAGTATCTGAAAGCTCCACTGGTGAGCTCCGTGCTCAGGCTTGGCTCTCTCACCTCCCCAGCTTTGGGATCTGACTGCTGGGAAGATGATGTCCGAGTTCCTGGGACACACGGGGCCTGTCAATGTGGTAGAGTTTCACCCAAATGAGTACCTCCTGGCTTCTGGAAGCTCTGACAGGTAAGCAGAGGAAGGGGAGGACAGGCCCAAGTTCTCTTTAGTGGTCTTCATTCGGCCCAGCCTTGGGAAGTGCAGCCTCTAAAGCCACTTTGGACCACCTTTACTGAGAACGCAGGGCGCCCTCTGGAGCAGGAAAGCAGGGACGTCCCCCCAAGGGCCAAAGCATCTCTGGATGTTTGTCCAGAGGGGTCCAGACAAAAGAGCACCTGGCCAGCCCCTGTGCAATGTGTCTGTCAGCTGGGCCTTTAAGCAGGACTCAGCTGTGCTGGAGAAGAGTGACCGATCTCACTTCCTGCCTTCTGGCTTTCCTACATGCTCTGTCCGCCATGCTCCTCATGTCTGCACCTCGTGAGCCCTTAATAAATGCTTTCACATTCCTTCCTTGACTTACTTGTTCAGCCAGCCAGGAGGAAGAGGTCTCGTCTCTCTAAATGTGGCGGGGTCCCGGGCCCTTATTCTGCTATTTCTGGTTATCTCCCTGGACAGATATTCTGGGAGAGTCTGGGTCCCCATGATTTGCTCCCCCTTAGGAGTTCTTTAGGAGACAGGAGACCGCTGTGTAAGGGTGGGGAAGAAGGAATAGGCCTACTTAGCTCCTTGGGGTCATTTCCCCTTGCAGGACAATCCGCTTCTGGGATCTGGAGAAGTTCCAGGTGGTCAGCTGCATTGAAGGGGAGCCTGGGCCTGTCAGGTACATGGGTGTGCCCTTGGCGTGCCCCTCTGCTTCAGACAGTTGGGAGGTCTGGATCCCTGGGTCCATCATCTTCACAGTAGCTTTAGTCCCGTCTATGCCCATGCCCTGGGCCTGGTAAACTGGACACCCAGGTCTCTGGCCAGCCACAGCAGAGCTTGTTCTAAGACCACACCCGGGCTTCTGAGCATCTTCTGGGAGTGACCTGTGGTCAGGCCAGGGCTTCCCTCGGGTGGTGGGGGTTTCCTGAAGGCTCTTGGGGAATCCCTTCGCAACTCTCTGCCTGTTCCCAGGAGTATCCTCTTCAACCCCGACGGCTGCTGCTTGTACAGCGGGTGCCAAGACTCCCTCCGAGTGTATGGCTGGGAGCCCGAGCGCTGCTTCGACGTGGTCTCGGTGAACTGGGGCAAGGTGGCCGACCTGACCACCTGCAACAACCAGCTGGTGAGCATGGCCTGCGGGCCGGCCTCTGGGGCCCCGCCCCCTCCCTCTGGGCGCAGCCGTGGAATCTGACTGGCGGCTGCCATCTTTAGACGGCGTTGGTTTCAGCCCCCCCACTCATCATATTTGTTTTGTGAAGACTAAATGTAATTTTTTAAGAACTAACAAAAGTCTGTTTTGTCTCCCTCCTACCTGCCCCCTTGATGGGGGTAGAAAACCCCTTGTAGCACGTGTGCCCAGTCGAGCAGTACAAGCTCCCATGTTTTCTGGGTCCAGACGTCTCTGCTCCGTCAGGGGCCTCCATCACGACACTGATCAGCGTACCGAAGGCTTTCAGCCGTGTCTGTACAGTGTCGTGATGAGAGTGGAGGACGCTTTGTCAGTTTGCGGGGGTGAGCGGAGCCTCGCGAGCTTTACTTGAGAGCTTTCCACTTGTCTGTGATCCGGAGCATGTTCTCATGAGGCTGTCGATAGTGTGGGTTCCAAGCATGATTGCTAACTTGGCAAGTTTGGAAATGCCAGCAAGGTGGAGCTAAGGGCTAGTGATGGAGCCTGAGGCAGCTGTCAGCGCTCTGGGAGCCAGGAGAGGCCTGCCCCCTCTGTGCCCCGAGCCAGGGGCTTCCTTGCCTCTGGATGTGTCATCTCCTCTGTGCAGTGAGGGTGAAGGGTTTGGACTGCACATTCTCCCCGGGACCCCCCACTGCTAACATTCTGGTTCCTTTGAGCCTAGATCGGCGTCTCCTTTGCCCAGAGCAACGTTTCCTCATATGTGGTGGATCTGAACCGGGTGACGAGGTCTGGGACTGTTGTGCATGACCCAGTACAGGACAGCAGACCCGTGGCTCAACCCACACCCACGGGTTCCTCCATCCGCCGAGGCTACGAGAGGCCAGCCACAGCCTGCAGCAAGCCCCAGAGGTGAGCTGGGGCGCCCCGGGCCGGCTGTGCAGAGGGAGGATCCTCCCTGATGGAGAGGCTTGACCAGGCGCTGAGGCCTGGAGCCTGGCCTCGGAGGAGCTTCCTGCCTGGCCACTGACCTTACCGGATGGCTTCCCTTTCCCCTCTTATCTTCTCCCCTCCATTGTCTCCACGGGGCCCGGGCACATCAGGGTGAAACATAACTCTGAGAGTGAGAGGCGAAGCCCCAGCAGTGAGGACGACCGTGATGAGCGTGAGTCCAGGGCCGAGATCCAGAACGCCGAGGACTACAAGGAGATCTTCCAGCCCAAGAACAGCATCAGTGAGTCCTGGGCCACAGGTGGGGCAGAGGATCGGAGCTGGGGGGGGGGGCAGATGAGGAAAGAGAGGCCCAGAAAAGCAAGCCTAGCTGAGGCCACACTTGAAGCAGGTCTTCTGCCTCCAGGCTGGGGTGGCCGGGCAGAAACAAGGCTGCTCAGGGAGGCCCCGTCACCTCGTGCTGTACACATCAGCCTCCTCCGTCCCTTTACCTTGGCAGGTCGGACTCCGCCCCAGAGGACTGAGCCGTTCCCCGCCCCTCCGGAGGATGGTAAGTCAGAGGGAGAGGGCAGCAGGGCGCGGCCCCCAGGACCCGTGGCCCCCTGACCCGACCCCACCGTGCACTCTCCTACTCCGAGAGCCAGGGTCTGACCCCAGTGAATCTTTGTCCTTTGCCTCAGACATGGCCATAGCAAAGGAGGCATCCAAGCCCAGCCAGGCCATGGACATTCAGCTCCCGATGCCAAACAGAGGAAACGTACGTCTGCGGCCTCGTGACCCCAAGGGTGCTGGGGGGGGGGGGCTGCCGCCAGGGCTCGCCCCGACGCCGCGTCCTTCTCCCTCTAGTCTGACTTGGTGCCCAGGCTTCCCATTGCCACCTCCACCCCGATGCCCAAAGCTGAGCCTGCTGTCATTCCTGCTGCCAGAAATGAGCCCATCGGGCTCAGAGCCTCCGACTTCCTACCTGTAAGGAAAATGGGCGCAAGCCCAATGGGCAGGAGGCTGGGGGTTCAGGACTGGGGGGTGGCAGTAATCACTCGGGACCACGTTCACCTCGCATTGGACGGGGCCTCTTTGTCTCCTGTGCCAGGCCTGGTGTGGCCTGCTGTGCAGCCTTACACATCTGCTGGGCTGGGGGTTCTAGAGCACAGAGTGGAAGGCCAGCTTTTCCTTCTGTTCTGTGGGCCAGTGGGTCTGCCATCAGGCCTTCATTGGCAGCCCCTCGCAGCACAACAACCAGCCTTTTGCCTCTGTGCCTAGGCCGTGAAGATGCCCAACCAGTCAGAGATGGTCGATGAAGATGCCATGTCCCAGATCCGAAAGGGCCACGATACCATGTGTGTGGTCCTGACCAGCCGTCACAAGAACCTGGATACGGTGCGAGCTGTCTGGACCACGGGGGACATCAAGGCAAGGAGGAGCCCCCACAGCCCTAGGCTGTTCCCCTGAGCCACCGGTTCTTCTGACTGGGCCCAGACCAGAAAGAGGAGCAGGCACCATGGTGGGGGGAGGCCTGGGCTGACCAGACAAGAGATGACTGGCCCTGGCCTGGAGGCTCGGCAGGCCCACGTGTAGATTGGGGGCAGCCAGGGATTGCCTGGAAAAACCTGCTTCTTTTCACTGCCCTTTGTACTTGTCCACTGTGCATGGAAAATCCCGGTTCTGAGAGGGGTCCTCAGCTTCACCAGGGTCCCTGCTTTAGGGGCACAGTGGCTGGGGCAGCTGAACCCCCTGTGAGCTCTCGCACCCGTGCTCTGGAGTGCAGCTGCAGAGGGGGCAGGGCAGAGACGGGGCTGCTTCTGATGCCAGGCCCTGCCTGTGTCTCCTCAGACATCCGTGGACTCGGCCGTGGCCATAAACGACCTGTCAGTGGTGGTCGACCTTCTCAACATAGTGAATCAGAAAGCGTGAGTATCTGGGGCCTGGTCCAGGGCGGGCAGGGGCTGGAGGAGGAGCCCCTGCGGGCAGGGCCTCGGACTGGCCGCTCTCCTCTCGTCCCACAGGTCCCTTTGGAAACTGGACCTTTGTACCACTGTCCTCCCCCAGATTGAGAAGCTGCTTCAGAGCAAATATGAAAGGTAAAGGCCGCGCCGCTCCCACACCTCCAAGCGCACATACATGTGCACGTGTGTAAATATGCACGCGCATACATGCCTGCACGTGTGCACACAGTCCCCGCCTCGTAGACACATTACCAGCATCGTGACCCCTCAGCCCCCTGCTCCCCCCCCCCAGGGGTCACCAGCTTTCCCTGACAGCTTGGGCTGACCCCTCCCTCTTTTCCTAGGACAGGCACCGGACTTGGGATTTCCTTACTGTAAGGAGCTCCCGGGTGAGGAAGTTCCCTCCACCAGGGCAGGCCAACACCTTCTCTGCCTAGAGCACTGACACAGAGCCAGAGGCAGGATTTGAACCCGGCTCTTCCTGACTGCAGGGCTGGCAGCTCCAGCCACTGCGCCTCACACTTCAGAGACTTTGTAAGAGCCAGGCTGGAGGCGAGGCCTGGCCACGGGGCCTGACTAGGTGGTGGCGGAGTCCTGGGGCTGAGCCTGTCTGCCTGGGAGGAGGCCTTCCTCAGGCGCAGTTGGCTTCATTTGCCTCCGGCCCCTGCTTAAGACACGTTCTCTGCCACCCTGCCAATAATTGACATAAGGTGCTGGGTGTTCAGTTATTTCAGTCGTGTCCAGCTCTTCGTGACCCCATTTGGGGTTTTCTTGGCACAGACTGGACTGGTTTGTCATTTCCTTGTCCAGTTCATTTGACAGATGAGGAAACTCAGGCAAAGAAGGTTAAATGAGTTGCCCGGGGTCACACAGCTAGAAGTGTCTGAGGCTGGATTTGAATTCAGGTCTTCCAGCACTGTCCACTGCACCATCCATCTGCCCTGAAAGAAGGGTAGGATGCCTCTTACCCTGTTCTGTAAAACTGAGGGGCTGTTTGAGAGCTGTCGCCCGGCCCATGGCTTCAGACCTTCTCCCTTCCCCCCCACGAGTACCCAAGGACCAGGAGGTCAGTCCTTTGTGGCCCCAAGTCTCTACTTTTATGATTGAAAGAAGGCCTCAGCACGGGTGATGCTTGGGCCTGGACCGAGTGAATGGGGCCAGTTGAGGTGAATTTCCTTGGGGGCCCAGCTGCGCTCCGGGCCTGACCACCGTGCCCATGTCTCTCCAGCTACGTGCAGACGGGATGCACCTCCTTAAAGCTGATCCTGCAGCGGTTCCTACCCCTGATCACAGATATCCTGGCTGCCCCGCCCTCTGTGGGGGTAGACATCAGCCGAGAGGAGAGGTGAGGGAACCCCCCTCCCAGTGCCTGGGTCTGCCCTGGCCGGGCTGGGAGGACGAGGAGGAGGAGCTTTAAGGCTGACCAGTAATAACCCTGGGGGGGGTGCTAAGGGGAGCCCTCTCTGTCCAGCCCCAGGCTCTCACGCTGCCTGTCCAGGGGGCCACCCTGGTATCAGTGGAAAAGCACGGGGGGGGGGGGCTGAAATCAGGAGCCCTGCATTCGAGGCCCAGAGAGCCCGTCCCGGGATGCGGAGGTGGGGGTGACGGAGGGCAGGGCTTGGGCCTCCTCACGCCAGCCCCCCTCTGTCCCCAGACTCCACAAGTGCAGGCTGTGCCACAAGCAGCTGAAGACGATCAGCCACCTCATCAAGAACAAGTCCGGCCTCAGCGGGCGCCACGGCAGTGCCTTCAGGGAGCTGCAGCTGCTCATGGCCCCCTTGGACTGAGTGACCGGCTCGCCCCGCGCACGCACGCACCCCCTCTGCCTCCTGTGGCCACCCCAGGCTTCGTGGTTCTGTCTGCCTGCAGCTCCCGGGCTGCGGCGAGGCCCGGAGCCCGGCTCTCCCACCCGCGTCGCCTCTCCGTTCTCCCCATCCCGGAGCGGCTTTGGGGCCCAGCCGCGTCTGTCCGGTTCGGACCCGTGTGGACTTTGTCCTGAGAGACTCGGCCCTCGCCCCAGGGACCGCACAGTGCTCGGGCAGGCGCGTGGCTGCCCGGCGTCACAGCTCTGCGCATCTCCTGGAGGGGGAGGAGGAGCCTGGGCCACCACGGGGCTCCTGCTGATGACTGTTCTCCAATAAACCGCTGTCCGACTTGGCCCCTTCTCGCTTTTTCTGGGGTGATCTGGAGGCTGGCGTGTGGGAGGTGCATTGCATCGGATGTGTGACTCTTCCCTGATCTACTTTGGGGAGGGAGTGGTCTTCCCGAGGGCAGGGGCCCTCCCATCCGGGCCTGGGGGAGAGAGGGCAGGCAGGCACAGAGCCGTGCTGATCCTGGTGTCTGCCACAGCTGACCCCTGTGCTGGAGGTCAGCAATAGCAGCTCTGGGGCCCTCCCCCTCAGAGCCGGAGCACTGGCGTGGAGCTTGGTGTGAAGCCTGGACGGCTCCCGGGCGGAACCGGCCCCCGGGGGCCTCTGAGCCGAGTCAGTGCACTTCCACGCTCAGACCACCAGAGGGAGGTCGAGGCCGTCCTGGCCCAAGGAGGTGGCCCAGCTGTTCATTCCCACACACGTGTGCACATGGGCGTGCGTGGGCACGCACTGGGTGTCTCAAAAGTCCCAGTGCAGCCTTCAGCTTTAATAGCTTAAAACTTCACTAATACTCCGAACCCCTTGTATATTCATAAACATCCACTTTGGATGAACCTGGGGGAGATAAAATAGAGCTTGCCCTTGAGAAGCTCAGCAGAGCACCAACCATCCGGGGCCCATGGGACCTGGACCTGGAGTCAGGGCGAAGGAGAGTTCTCCAACTCGCAGTGGCCTTGGTGTTTAAACGTTGGGTGCTGGCCGGAGGACTTGGGCTGGGCTTGGCCCAGTGGGCCCCGCTGTAATGCAGAGCTTAGGAGTTCTAGTCTGGCTGAGAAGTCCGCCCTGGGCCTTCAGCCTCACCCTAGGCCCTTAAGGGGCGGCAGGGTTGGGGGAGGAGAAGGGGGCAAAATGCCACTCCCTTCCTTCGCTGGTATGTCAGTCCCAGGGCTATTGGGAGGGACAGCTGTTCTCGTGGTGACCATTCACCCTCAAAGAAGACTTAAAGGTTGGTCCCACCCCACAGCTCAAGCTATTTTAGGAACAAGTGGAGAAACCACAGAACTGTTGGACAAACCTGGAGAGGAGGGGAGGAACAGGATGGGGGAGCCCCGGAGGCCATCCTCAGCAGCTGCTGGACTTTGCAGCTCCGATAGGGCTGGGTCCCTGCTGATCGCTAGAGGAGAAAGGTGAAGATATGCTGGCTTTCTGCTGGTCCATTTTTCCTCATCCCCTCCAGCAGGATAATCAGTCTTCAGTGGGGCATTTGGTATTCACTGACTCAAACAAAGATGGCCCACTTCCTCTTGTGACCACGGATATGAGGGTTTACAGGACACATCTTCGTGATCAAGCCATGACTGTTTGCGGAATGGACACTAGGGGGAGGTGTTGGGTGTCTGCTAGACACTGAGGAGATGCAGATCTGAGTACTTACTGAGATTAGTTAGTTACACAGCCCTTTAGAAATGTCCCCAAGAAAGGGCGATTAGTCACCAATGATACAACTTGAATGCAAGTCCATGGAGCCAGGGCTTACAGGGGGATCAGCCCCACAACTTGGCCTCCTTTCCATGGCGCTCCAGCCAGCTGAGACAAACAACCAGATAAGTGATTGACAAAATACTGTAGAAATGCATGCATGGAAAGAATGAATGAATGGTCACTAGCAAGATGCCTTACGGAGTGGGAGTTTCTGAGACAAAAGGTCAAGACTAGGGATTCGGCTGTCAAATCCATGTTAGAATTTATCATTTATGGAACAGCAGAGGATGCTTTGTTCTTGTTAGACCATACCAAGAATATGGTGCTCAGCTCTTGGACACTCCATTTTAAGAGGAGTGTGTCCAAGAAGAAAAGCAACCCAAAATCCCGTCCTGTGAGAATCTGTCGAGGAAACAAACTATTTAAACGAGGACACTCAGGTTGGGAGCACATGAGTCTTCTTTAAGTTCCCAAATGGAAAAGGAGCAAGAGACAGAAATTACAAAATGACAGCTCTCAGCTCAACTTTAAAGAGATTTCTAACACTTAGGGCCATCAGACAACGAAATAGATCGTCTTGCGAAATAATGAGCTCCCTGTAACTGAAAATGTTCATGTCAAGGCTAGAGAGTTCCTTCGCTGGACAGTCTCTCTGATTCCTTCCACTTCTAAAGTAGGGCTTTTGGCCTACTCTTGGTGATGTGGCTACTGTAATGCTTGACTGCACTTATCCGGTGGGAAAAAACCACCTAGAAAGACTACCCACCCCATGTGGCCAGAAGTGCCTTGGGCTGCAAGGGAGGTGGTGATCGGCAGACCTTCAGAAGTCCCGTTGTGGTAACAGCTGACAGAACAGGAATAGGCAAGAGGTGGAGTCCTCTCCATCCATCTCTCCTACCTGCTGCTCAGCGGGCAGCTGTCTAACCTCTAGCTCCCAGGAGGGGAAGGATCTGGTTCCCACACCTGTCCCCAATCTGGATGTGGATAATCCTTTGCCCTTCTGCTCAAGTAGACAGGAGCCAGTGAAGGGTGGGGAAGCAGGCCAGGGAGATAACAGGTGGCCAGAGCACCTGCCCCAAACCCACTGTGTTGTTTATCCCCCTGGCTGCAGGGTGTCTGAGATGAAACAAATGTGGCTACTTAATTATGGAGAGAAATGAAAAGATATCCTTTGAAGAAAAGTGACTGTTGTTTTGTGGGAGTCTCACTCCTGGTGATCCAGTCTTTTTTTTTTTTTTCAATTATCATTGCCTCTTCCTCCCTGTCCCACACCCAGGGTGAGGAGGAAACCCTTGTGACAAATATGCATAATCAAGCATAATCCAGAAATGTCTCTCATTCTGCTCCCTAAGTCCATCACCTCTCAGTCAGGAGGTGGGTGGTGGCATTCTTCATCACTGGTCCCTTGGTATCATGGCTGGTCATTGTGCTGATCAGAGCTCTAATATCTCACACACACACACACACACACACACACACCTGAATCCCCTTCTATGAGGAAGGGAGGGGATGTCTATGCTTAGAGTAAGTTCTCATGTAATTTGTGCAAAAGAGCTCTCTTTATTAAAATCAGTAAAAACAGCTCATATTCCAAAAGATCTTGATGAGGAATTATGAGAAACATTAAAAAGGGCTGTAGTGGAAAAAGAGAAACCAGTGCATCTGAGACGTAAAGTGCCTGGCCACTCCCCCTCAAGGACCTCCCGGCCTCCAAGAGGGTCGGGTCACAAACAACAGTCAAACTTCACAAAAATGAGCCCGAGGGCACTGAGCCTCTGGGAGATATAAATATGTATCCAGCAACAGCCTGGGGGGGGGTGGGGGTGGGAATTGAGAAAAGAAAAACTTAAAATATATCTTTGCCGAGTAGGTGAACTCTCCAGCGGTGCCTATGTACACCTATACACAGGTATGTACAAATTCACTTGTCATGCTTGTGTTTCCCACCTGGAGGGCAGTTAGCTACTTGCCCCCCTCCCCTTGTCTTTTGGGTTTCCAGCCCCTTCCCCTCCCTCGGGTTTACCAAATATAAACTTGAAGAAACTGGGAAGGGTGGAGGAAGTGAGAAGCAAGCTAGGGTTTCAGGATTGAAACCCCCTCCCTGGGTAAGATGATCCCCTCCCTGGGATCTCTGCACAGGTGAGGGCTTAAGGGACAGACCTCCCTGCAGCTGTGGGCATACTGCCCCTGGCTGCCTGCCCACCAGCCACCTGCGTTTCGAAAGCCAATTTTCCCCCATCTCCCATGTTGTTCTGAACCAGCCTGTCCAGGGAGTTGTCACCTCTTCCCTCCCAAATGATTGCATGGGGTAGTCTGTTGACTTTTTCCATAAAGTGCATCATTCCCTTGGGAATCAGAGAGAACGAGGGTTGAGAGGATGCTATGCCAGGAGACAGAAGGGAGCCAACCACCTAAAGTTCTGAGATTGTTGATGGAGGTCTTAGCCTGGCCATTTCCAGCCTCCCTCCTCTGCATGGCAAGAGGTTAGAGCAGCCTCTGGGGTCCTGCAGGCTAATAGTTTTCCAGAAAACCAAGCCATGTGGATGGATGGAAATGGGGGTGGGGGGGAAGAAGGAGAGTAGCCCCGAGGAGTAGCAAAGGACAGTGGGCTTAGAATAAGGAGATTCACGGTGGAAAGGGGCTGGGGTAGAGAAGCCATGGAGAAAGCCCATGTCTCCTGCCCCCTTCCTGCAGCCTTCAAGTACAGCTATAAAGAGCCCATGGCGTGGCAGCCCACACAACTGAATGAAGATAATTCCTTGATGCCATCGTGTTCTCAGCCCCTTTTTCTCCAAGCTTCCTCTTTGCCCATTGGCTTTAAGGGGGCATGTGAACCAAAAACCCACAAAGAGCAAACTCCAGGCCAATCCCACAAAGTGAGTTGAGTTCTACCCCTGGGGCCCCCATAGGCAAGGGGATCTAAGAGATGAGGCCTGGGAGGGCCCAAGGATGTAAGAGAAAATAGGGAGGCAAAGCCTTCTTCCGCTGTGCTGCTCCGAGGTCCCGCGGGAACGTCCGCCTCTGTCCACAATTCGGTCTGGGTCAGAGCACTGATCGTACTGTAGGTCAGCTATCAGAAAGGTGGGCACCTGCTCCCATCATCTGGACTAACACAGGCCTCCAGATGAGCCAACCTGAAGCCCAAAGACCACGTTGCCTCCTTGCAACCTAAAACGTTTGCAGGCCACAGGCAGGGCGAAGAGGCCGGTCCTACAGGCTGAGATGTGCCTATGGTCCAGCCAGGCCCATTGGCCCCAACATACACTATCTGTGCTCTGTCACGTGTGGGCTGGAGAAAAGATTCATTTCCTTCAAAACTAATTTCACATCTGTCGGGGACAGGGCTGGGGAGAAGCAGAGTGTCGAGGGCAGAAAGGAGAAGCCCTCTCCTTCCCGGGCCTAAGAACAGTCTGTGCCCATTTAGGGTCCTTGATTCTGGGTGGAAAGCGAGGAGGTGAGCAGTATGCAGTGTCCTTCCTCCAACCTCTCACCCTCAGATTTCCCGGGCACTGGACGCCCAGACGTTGGCTCCTGGGCTATCACACTGGCACTGGCTTTGTCTTTCCTACAGTTGGAAGGAGGGAGAAAAAAAGTATCAGGGAGCAGGGCAAGTGACTGGCTTGCTCATACTCCGTGGCCCCCCGAAGCAGCCCACCAGGGCCTGGGAAGGGAAAGGGCAGGACCCCATTAAAAAGAAAGGCAAGAAAGAAACCCTGAGGCTCCATCCTAGCAGTGAGACCCAGGGCCTTCCAGCATCCACTGTCCAGGCAGAAACGAAAGCAGACTTTCACCACGGAGGTCAGAGGCTCACCCTAGCCCTCCCCAAACACTCACCGAGGAACATGCCAGACAGACCCCCGAATTCAGGCTGAAATCAAAGCCAACAAAACAGTTTCACTGGAGAGACTGGAGTCATATTCCCTTCCTCTTCCTCGGGGACAAAAGGCATCTGATCTAACTGACTGGTCTAGGCGAAAGAGCCCTGGACCAGAAAAACTCTGCCACTAACTCTCTGTGTGATCTTGGGCACACCTTCCTCTGGGCCTCAGTTTCCTCATCGGTAAAAATGAGATCACTGCACTAAAAAATTTCCAAGGAAGGAAGGTCCTTTTCACCTCTGACATTCTATGGTTTTACTTCTCAAGGATAAAAACAAAAAGAAACAAAAAATACACTTTCTGAGATGGGAAGGATGCCAGGCCAGGACTGTCTGTTACCCTGGACCAGGCAGGCAGGCCCTACTCCTACAGATGCCTTTTTCTTGGCATGGAACAAAAGTATTGCAGTCGGGAAGACCTGAGTCTAAATTCTGCCTCTGACACAGAGTGCCAAGTCAGCTCACATCTCTGGTCTCAGTTTCCTCCTGGGTATAATGAGGGCCTCTGAGGTCACTTTCAGCTCTAAGGCTATTGAGACTCTCTCTGAGAGGTGGGCGCTGGGCTTGTCCCAGAGCTGGACTCCCTTGGAAAGATTCTCCGAGGCAAAAAAAAAAAAACCTGGCTTGCTCTGGCCTTTTAACTAACTCACTGAATGAGTTTGCCCATCTGCAAAATGGGGGTAACAGTCTCTGCTCAAAGGAGATGATGGATGTGAAACTGCCTTGAAGAAATTTTAAAAGCATGATTCTAATAATAAAAATAATTTGTCCTGAGGGAGGAGAACTGGAAAAAGATGGGACATTTGGATTCTCCCAGGATTAAACTTACTGATGGACACGTACATTCCGTGCTGTGGGGAACAAATTCCCTGGGGGCTCAAGCGTGAATCACTCAATTAGTAGGTGAAGTGGATACGGTTCCTTTTCCCCAGTGAGAACTGGGGTTCAGTCCCAGGTCTGTGCCTAGCCCAATTCCTCCAGACCATCCCAGTCAGTGAGCGTCTCTGTGAGCTCCCAAAGTGACTGAGGCCGCCCAAGTGGTTGAGAGGCCATTGTTCATGGCTGAGGAGAGGCTGGCCCTCATGATCTGGGAAGACCGGCCAATGAGCAGGTGGGATTAAGGAGGATGTGCCCTCCCTGCCCATTCATCCTCCTTCACCACGTCCAGGCACACAGCCATGATTACATGAAGGAGCTTCTCACTCCTCCTCCTCTTCTGTAGCCTTACCTGAGGTCTGCAGCTTCCTCCGGATTGAGCTGGACCGGCTAATGGGAGCCCCAGTACTAGAAGAGGAATACGACCGGGCGGAAGACGGAGTCTGGACTGAGCCTCCATCGAACTGGAGAGAGAAAAAAGAAAGCTGGCATCAGCCTGGAGTGAGAGTCAGGGAGGTGGGGGCTGTCCCAGGGCACAACGAAACCCACAGACACAATGAAACAGAGAAGGATGAACCCTACAAGGAAGCCAGTCTGATCCCAGAGAAAGGCAAGAAAACCCAGTCCCAAGAGGGTGGTCACAGGGCCGTTTCTGTTACCTCCAAGTGCTCCTGACTAGACCATGACATCAGCTCAGCCCTCCGTGACCCTGGACCCAACTCCACGGACCTCACTCTCTCAGCAAACTTCAGAGAACACAGGGTCTCGCTGGTGTTCTTTTCCACAGGGGAGACCTGCAGGTGACACAAGGCCTTCATTCCCTCTGCCCTTTCAGCCAGGTTGGCCCAGGTCCCAAATCTGAAGATCCCAGATTTATCCACAGAACTCATGAGTTGGAAGGGACCACGGCAGTTAGCCAGGCCACTCAATTTCTTCAGCTTCCACACAGCGAGTGGCTTGTCTGGGATCTTCCAGAAAGGGAAGCCTCGTGCTTTGAAGAGGCGCCTCTCCCCCATCAAAAAAGCAACAGAAACACCAAAAAGAAGCAAAACTACCACAAATCCTTGCAAGAGAATAAAAAACACCCCCCCCAATAATGAGCAAACCTAACAGCATAAAGACAATCTGAAAAAAAAAGAAATAAAAAAGCAAAGGCAGAAGATCAGAAGACAGATAGACAGAAACAGTAACAACAGTTAACACTAGGGAGTAGGGCAGGAACTTCCTTGGAACATGATGGATAACAGACATGCTCTAGGAATTATAAGAAGAAACAACTCATCGGGGGAAAAAATCACAAGAGGAATTAACAGAGGGACTAAGGATAGCCAAGCGAAATCTTTAAAGTACGCAAATGGTTTGTCTGCTGTGCTCCATAAGGATCTCAGACTTAGAGCTAAGGAGAAATCGAGTCAGCCCTCTCACTTACAGATGGAGAAACTGAAGCAGGGTCACATAGTTAATAAGCATCTGAAGTGGGATTCAAACTCAGGTCTTTTTGACCTCGGGTTTAGCACTTTTTCCACTAGAACACCTAGGCAATGAACCTAACCTCTGGGAATAAACCTAAGTGACTGATTCACCAGCTACAAGGGAACCAATGATCCAGAAATTAAAGAGAATGGTGTTCGGGTCTTATAACTCAGGGAAAATTAGGAAAAAATCTGGCCTGGCCCACCAACACAAGAGTCATCCCGGGAACCAAACTTAATTGTTTGGATCATGCATTTCAATAGTGGGTACAATGAAGAAAGCCCCGGGTCTGAGAGTCCTCAGGAGTCCTGGGCTCTGGTGTCCGCTTGGTGACCTTAGACAAGTCACTTCCCCTCTGAGTCCCCAAGAAGCAAAATAGAGACTTTAATGTCTGGAGGCCAGGGCAAAGAGCATATGAGAAAATAGATACGGAAGAGTTTTGGGAACGATAAAGGTCTCTGGCCAATGCTTTGTTTGCTGGTTATTTCCCCCATTAGACTGAGCTCCTTGAGGGCAGGGACTGTCTTTTGCCTTTTTTTGTATCCCCAGAGCTTAGCACAGTGCCTGGCACACAGTAGATGCTAAATAAATGCATGTTGACTAAAATAATGAAATTAAGTACTATCAAATTAATTAATTATATATAGCACCTTTTCAGCATGAAAATTAATTAAGCCTCTTTCACTCCCAAACGATCCTGACCCCATCTTCATCCTGATGTGGTTTCTGCCCCAAAGTCTGAGACAACTAGGTGGCGAGATAGCTTGAGGGCCGAACGGAGCTTCGAGTGAGGAAGACCTGTGTTAAAATCCTGCCCCAGACACTTAGCTATGTGACCCTGGTTAACTTTTCTGGGCCTCACTTTCCTCATCAGTAAAATGAGGGCATTGGATGAAAGGGCCTCCGAGATCTTTTCCAGCTCTAAATCTGTTATGTCATTGATAAATCTATGAGGTGCATTTATGGATTCCAGTTTTCCAGCTCCAAAGTATTATCCAAATTAGGCTGGGTAAAAAATAATAATAATAATAATAATAAATAATTTTTTAAAAATTAGGCTGGGTAACAGCAGCATAACCAGATTGGTGGCTGAAAGGGAGACTTTTTATTACGGGGTTTTTTACTGAAGCAAGGGCAGGAGAAATTCCTCCCTGACTTAACTGAATAACTTCCCCTGCAGGGACAGCAGGCAGCCTTGGGAAGGGCAGGCAAGGGCCTAGTGCAGCTGGCTTTCCTCATATCGCCTGTGGGCATCTCAGGCCCTTGGGCCCAATAGATGCTGCCATCAGCACCCTGTGCCCGGCTCTGGCCAATGATTGTGGAGGCATGGGGATGGGCCAGCCTTACCCCGTGGACTCTGTTTCCTGGCTGAATCTCTCAGGCTGACCCAAGAGGGCAAAGAAGCCCAGCTCCCTGAACCCTAGAGCCCAGAGTTTCTTCACCTTTGTTTTGTATCACGGACTCCTCTAGTTGATGAAGCCTGGTGGCCCCTTCTCACAATCATGCTTTTTAAAAATAACATCGGAAACCAATGATCTTGAAATGCCATCATGCAAAGACCAAGCAGTGTCCCCATGGGTCAGTCCCCTTTCTCTAAATGGAGCTCTTGAGTCATCATGGCTGTGCTCCTTGGTATCAAGATCAAGCTTACAGGACCCCCCCTCTGCTTTGGGCAGACTCCCCTACCTCTGCACCAAGCTTGGAGATGAGAAGGGGGCTTTTCTAAATGAGAGAAATGCTGCCCCTGGGACCACTATACCATCTTTTTGGTTTGGAGATACTTGTTGGGGACAAGTATCTGATGAACAGCTCTCTGGGTCAGCTGATATCTATCCATTCTCAAAAGGAAACCTCCTGTGCCCTAGAGCTCATAAAAAAAAGGGGGGCACACCTTGCACCTCGTTAAGGAAAGCTCAGAGCTTAGAAAGAAGCAGGAAGCCTCTAACTGAGTGATGCCACATCTTCTGGGACTCCCTCTAACACTGCCATGGTTAGTGGCCAGCAGATAATCACAGCTTGGAAGGATCTCAGAGGCCAACCTGTCCCTGACCATGGATCCCCTATTCAACATTCCCAAGAGAGAACAGGCACCAGGGCATGGGCTTGCAGGGATTTTAGGAAGTGGGGCCAGGGAGCAGCCATGAGCAGCAGAGACACAAACCAAGATGTAGTAAAATAATAGAATAGGTGCACAGAGAAAAAAAAAACTGAAAAGAGGTTCAGATCAGGAGTTCTTCACCTGGGGGTCCCTGAACTTGGCTTGTTAAAAATATTTGGATAACTATTTTAATGTGATTAGTTTCTTTTGCAATCCTATGTATTTGATTTTATGCATTTAAAAGCATGATTCTATTGTGCTGTAAGAAATGACAAGCAGGATGGTTTCAGAAAAAAACTGGGAAGATTTATGTGAACTGATGCCAAATGAAGTGAGCAGAACCAGGAGGACATTGTACACAGTAACAACAATATTGTACAATGATCAACTGTGAAAGACGCAGCTACTCTGATCAAGCCAATGACTGAAGACAATTCCAAAGGACCCACGATGAACAATGCTATTACCATGCAGAGAAAGAACTGACAAGCTCTGCGTGCAGATTGAAGCATACGTTTTTCACCTCCTTTATTTTTGGCGGGGGGCTTTTTAAATGTGTTTTCTTTTATAACATGGCTAACATGGAAAAATGTTTGCATGACTTCACATGTATAATTGATATATTGCTTGCCTTCTCAATGGTAGGGGAGAGGCTAGAGGGAAAAAGAGAATTTGGAACTCAAAATTGTAAAAAACTGATGTTTAAAAATGTTTAATGTAATTGGGAAATATTTAATGAAAAAAATTAAAATATAACTTTAAAAATAAAATACAAATATGATTCTGAGAACTGTCAAGAGGCTTCTCTAGACTGTTGCCAAAAGAATCCATGACACACAAAAAAAGGTTAAGAACCCCCCAAAGTAGGGGGCAGCTAGGTGGCGCAGTGGATAAAGCACCTGCTGCGAAGTCAGGAGGAACTGAGTTCAAATCTGGCCTCAGACACTTGACACTTACTAGCTGTGTGACCCTGGGCAAGTCATTTAATCCCAATTGCCTAAAAAAAAAAAAAGAAAGAACCCCCAGTGGAGATGAACTATTACATGGGAGATCTCAAATGGTCTGTTCAGGGACATATGCTTGATGGCCCACCCCCAACCTTTGGAGATGACATCACAGAGGACAACCATGATGTGCCAACAGAAAAAGAAACACTGTGGACCGGACCCCCAGCGACCCTGGTAACCCACAGTAAAGAAGATCTGAAGAGCTGTTCATTCCATAATGGCTCGGCGTCTCCCCACTCTGCAGGAGGGAGAGCTGGAAAATGTGGGGGTCAGACCAGAGCAGGGGTTCTTAACTTCTCCTGTGTCTGGGCAGTGATGACGCCTACAGACCCCTTCTCAGAACCATGGTTTTAAATACAAAAAATACATAGGATTACAAAGGAAACCAATTATATGAAAATAATGGTGTAATTTTTTTCCCATCTAAGATCATAGACCCCCAAAACATATTCATGGACCTTTTGGGGGGGGTCTATGGACCCCAGGTTAAGAAACTGTGGTCTAAAGAGTCTCTAGTTCTAAATCTGACAACTTATGAGTGTCCTCTGCCTCCAAGAATAAACCAGGTATAGAAAGCACATCCCCAAGGCACCCAGAGGAGATTCATTCGGTCTGTGTACACTTGGTTAATCTTGCTTCCTGTGCCCGAAGCCTCAGGAAGCATCTCCGTCACAGAAGGGAGGAGCCTCTAATTGCTACCCACGGGTGAGGCAGGCAGGGCAGAGCTGTTGGGTTTTTCCCAACCACACCCTTGCTTACGCTGGACCAGTGGACAGCCCTGTTCTCTGTGTCTCCCGGCCTCTCCCACTGGGTCTCACCTGCACCAGCATGAGGGTTTTGCTGTCCCCACTGAGGGAGTCCTGGAGTAGGTAGGTGAGTTTGGAGTTACGGAATGGCACGTGGCCCTGGCGGGACCGAAGAGCAGAGATCACGTCTCCCAGGGCCGACAGAGACTTGTTGATGTACTGGGCCTCGCGGAGCCGACTGCCCTCGGCCCCAGACTTGCCCACACGTTCTGACCCAGCCAGGTCCACTAGGTTTAGCTTCCCTGCAGAAGAAGGTCAGATGAGGATTGCAGACCCCACAACTAGACTGATCTACAAATCAGCCCATGGGCAAGGTAGGTCATGGCCTAGCCACCCTTGTTATCTGAAGGCACTAGATAGAGACCAGAAACTTGAGCTGGACTGAACACGATCTGTTATTCTGCACTACGTTCCCTTGCAAATCTGCAGAAGAAAACTCCCAGGAGCCCCAATTTCAGGTTCATTTTTGGAACTGGGATCACCGGGTTACTTGGGCCCCAGCAGTCAACATTCCCAAAGGCATAACTGAGGGACAGCAGGAACAGCCCAGACACTGACCAGGCCAGCTACTCCCTAACTCAAAGGTGAGGTAAGCAGAGTCCCAGAGAGAAGGAAATAAATCCTCTGGTGTCAAAACTCCCCATCCTCAGCTTGGCTTTGTGTTCTGTAGGGGCAGTGAATTGATCATGGTATGAAGCCAGGAAAGTGCCACCAAGTTACCTGCTTCCCTATTCCCACATAGGTCTCCCGACAGAATTCTCGGCACCCATTTCCCCCGGGCCTCCGCTGGTCCCCTTTTCCCCTGGGGTTCACGCCTTCAATCTCTCCACTCTCCTCTCCCCCTGCCTCCAATCCTCCCTGCCCCTGCCTCCATCCGGCATACTCACCAGTGGTCCGAAGCCCCGTGCTATAGTCAGTGCCCCGGACGGTGACGATTAAAAGGGCGTGGGACCGAGAGCTGTGCTCGTTGAGGTTGGTGAATTCAGTGGTCCGGTTGGTATGGCCAAACTCAAATACCTGAAAAGGGACAGAAGCAAAAGGCTGCTATGCATTGGTTCTGTGGCCTTCCGGGTAGGGTGTCACCAAGTGACTCTGACACCCAACGCAGGAGGCTTGATGTGGTTAACAAAGATTCCTTCTTACTCCTTCACTCCCATCCCTCTTCTCAGGGATACACACCACGACTCCTTCCCCCTAAATGATACATCGTGTGTGTTCCAGAGAAAAGGGACGAGAGCGAAGGGGAAGGAAGGCTCCTTTCCCTGGGACCGCTCCTAAGCCACGGGCTCCATCTCTGAAGCTACCGTGCTAATGAGTTAATTTCCCAAGAGGAAGCTGATGGTCCATGAGCCAGTTTGTAGTCAAGGGGCAGATACAATTCACTGGGGTTCCAATGCTCTCTGGGCTTCCTCTGTTCTCCCTCTCTCCTACGGAGGAAGGAAGCCAAGTTTCTCTGCCCCTCTTTGAAGACTTTAACAAAGCTGGCTAGCTGGGAAGGACATTATAGGACAGCTAGTATCAGCCTCTGATTTACAGGCAGGGAAACTGAGGCCAGAGAGGGAAGGTGACTGCCTCCAGGACACACGGGGAAGTGAAGGACCACCGTCCCAGGTAACTAAGTATCAGAGGCAAGGTTGCAACCTGGGTCTTCCCACTTTAAATACTCATTAATTAATTAATAAAATGCACCTAATGCCCGTCCGCCTCTGGTATGGGCCTGACTGAGGAGCACCAGCTCATGTGCCTTCACACACCCTTTCCCTCTGTTGATTATCTCTAGTTTATTTTGTTTATAGCTCTCCCGCACGTAGCTGTTTAACAGTTGTCTTTTCCCATCAGACTGGGAGCTCCTTAAGAGCTGGGACTGTCTGTCGCCTTTCTTTGTATTCCCAGCACCTAGCATGGTGCCTGGCATACAGTAGGTGCTTAATAAATGCACATCACTGACTGACTGACTGACCCTCCCAGTCTGGGGAGAAACAACTGAATTCAAAGTCTGTCCCTAGGACTTGGCCAGTGAAGCTGGAGTTTCCATCCCAGGACAAAGGTCCTCCCCTGAGTCCAATCCCCAGTGAGAGAATGGGGCTTCCCATTCCTATGTCCCTACAGACCCTGTTGATGTCTTCCACGCTCTGCACTTTGAACTCCGTCAGCCCTGGCACGTACAGCTGGCCACTGCCGTCGGGACACAGCTTAATCTCCAGCTTCTCCTGTGGCTCCTTTCCCAGCAAGTCCCTGGAGGCGTGAGGAGCAAGGCCGGTCAGGGCCCAGCTCCACCGTGAGCCGCCTCAGCTGAAGAAGCGTGAACTCAATTCATTTTTCAAAAACCAGAATTACAGACCAACCTCTGACTTATTGTCTAAAGCAGGAATTTCTGGCCTTCACTGCCCCTATTGGGTGTTGGTCATTCTTGACTCCAGTGTGCTGGAGGGAGAGTCTGAGCAAGGCTTCAGAGGAACTAGAGACCCCTACCAGAGTTTGGAGTCTAGGTCCTAGGGGACCCTCCTCCTCACCCCCATCTTACTACCCCATTGGCCGGACAAAGATTGACATCACAGTCCCGAGAGGGGCAGTTTTGTTCCACCAAGGTCAAAGTCCCTGGGGCTCTTCTCAGAGAAGCTGGGTCTGAAAGCACCCCAACCCCCCAACATTCAGCTATAGGCTTCCCCGTTCACCCAATTAAAGCCTAGGAGGGTTTGTCTCTTCACCTACCACCCAACTCAAAAAGCATTTATTAAGTCCTGATCCAGGCAAGACACAGTGCGGGGCATGGGGGACACTGCGATGAAACAATGACCCTGTCCCTACCCTCAAGGGTCTTACAGTCTAATAAAGGAGGATAAGAGACAATGATACAAGGTGAAATAGGAGGGACAGCGCCAAAGGAGAGCCAGGCAAAGGACTGTAAGACATTTCAGAAAGCTCAGGGCATTCTGAACCAACAAACAGGAGCATTAGGAGTTCTAGAATTTTAAGGTTTGCAAGTACATTACGAATTTTCATTTCATCCTGATGAGAACCCTGTGAGGTTGGTACTGCTATCATCCCCATTTTACAGATGAGAAAATGGAGGCAAAGAGTGGTTAAATGACTTGTCCAGGGTCACATGGCTGGTAGTATCCTCTTTAAGACCCAGGGAATGAGAAGGCCCAAGGAAACAAGAGCTATCTAAGACCCCGATTGTTTCCTTTAGAATTCCCATGTCAGCTCAGGGCTCCTAACATACCTGCCTCACATTCTTTCTGTACTGACGGCCACAGAGCAGACCCTAAAAACCACACTGATCATGGAATCTCAGAGCCAAAAGGGCCTTCAGTGGCCATTTAATCCAACTGGCACCCGGACAGACATACCCTTCCCAGCATCTCTGACAAGTGGTCACCTGGCTCCCACCCGAACACCTCTGGGACAGACCTCTGCCTCTCCCCTATTTTCCCCCTGGAAAGCGCCATCTGGTAGAAGTCTCTTCCTTGTATCCAGCCCAGCTCTTCTTCCCTCGCTGCTCCCGCTCTCCACTGCAAGAGGGCTATCCATCCCAGAGGAGGTGTGCGGGGCACTGAGGCCTTCCCTCCCGTTCCCACCATGCCCCACTACCTGAGGGCTTCGTTGTAAATCTCTGCCACGCTGACCGTGATGGTGTACTCCCAATCTGATGCCTTCTCCTGCACCTCGGAGAAGAGCAGCTGAAGGGCCCGCTGATTGATCCCCGGGTTTTCAATCGTTCCCTGGAGGGAGAAAGGGAAGCTCCCCAGATGAGATTTCTCCACCTTAATTAAGCTCAGGCACAGACCATTGAAGTAGAAATTTGATCAAATCCAAATCTTCTGACTGGCATTCAAGGCTTTCCACTAACTGTACTGACCCAAGCTCATCCTTAACACAGATTCTCTGCTCTAAAATCAGAATTCAGGACAGCCAGACTCAAATCCTCCCCCTCTGTCACTCACTACCTATGAGACCCCAGGGAAGCCACTTAGCCTTTCCATGCCTCAGTTTCTTCTCTGGAAAATGAAAGGGTTGGCCTAGATATCTCTAAGGTCCTTTCTGGGTCTAAGTCCATGATCTTACAATTCTTCCTCTCCTACAAAATGCCATTCTCATTCCCACCGCCATGTTTTTGCTCATCCAGAATGCCCTCTGTTGCCCCTCTTCTACACCCAGTCAAGCCCTGGCCACCCTTAAAGGCCTAATACAAGCCCTACATCCTCTGGGGAGCCTTCTCTGACTCTCATTTCTGCCTTCCTAGGGCAATTACTGTTTGTACAACACAGCTGAGCACTTAATGACATACTGCCTTGTATTCAATCAATCAATCAACAAATATTTATCAGGCATCTTCTATATGCCTTTTCCCTGTGCTAAGATATCTTCTGAGGGATTAAACCAGCACAGGAGGAACTCCCTGTGCTTAAGGATCTTGGCATCTACCTGAAAACCCAAGACAAATTAGAGACACAAAACAATTAGAGAACCAATGAATAACAAGTGGACAGGTGAGTACTAACCGTGTATTTTTGAGTACAGTGTACCTTGGGGGCCCAGCAGCTATTCAAAAGGCCTAATACAATATCTTGCATACAGTAGGTGCATAAAAAATGTTTAGTGAACTGAACTGAGTCAATCAGCAATGCTTGGTTGCAAATTCAGAGTGGAATGGGATCTGGGGGATGATCTAGGCCAATCCTCTCATTTCACAGAGCAGAAACTGAGGCCCCAGAGACTTGCCCAAGCTCATACAGATGGTAAGAGGCAGAGATGAGATCGAAGCCCAGCTCTTCTGAGTCTGAATCCAGAGGGCCAGAGCAGCAGCAGAAGACATTACTGTTCTTTGGTTTTCTCTGTGTGAGTTCTGCCCTTTCAATTGGACATAAAACTCTCTGAAGGCAGGGACCATATCCTCCTTCTCTCCCCCACAGGGTGGCCTTGCACAGAGCTGGTGCTTTGGAGGGCCTCTTCGCTGGAGTGCAATGAAGAGGAGAGAGATTTGCTCACCTCTGTGCTCTCTTCCCATGCCTTGATTCAGCCTGGCACGCTCCCCACCGAATCACAGAGCAAGAATGGAGGCAGTTTGTGGGGAGGGGGGAGACGGAGCCCACGAGCATGAATAAACGAGCAAAAACGCATTTATGAAGCACTTGCTGTGTGCCAAACTCGTGCTTCTAAACCTTCCGGGCCCAGGTCAAGTTTCTGTGAAACTGCTTCATCCGGAAAGGCCTGTTTCTGCTTCTCTTGCCCCAGATCTCAAGGCCCTCCTCCTGGGCCAGCTGCCACTCCTCCTCCCACCCACCCACTCTCCTCCTCTCACCCACAAGAGCTGAAAGCACCGCTCTACAACTATGAACACTTAAAAAAAGTTAAATAAGCCCAAGGGATGGGTTTCATTCTTTCTCTCTTCATTGTCAGGAAGTCCTTCCTTATCGCTAACCTAAATCTCTCATGCTGCTCGCTCCCGTTGGATTCAGGGCTCTTCGGAAGGGAGGACAGGCAGACAGCCCTTTATACATTCAGGATCGTCATTCCCCCTCACTCTTCTCTTCTCAGACCCAATGATCCTAAAACCTCTGGCCTTCTCTCATGAGCTCTGGACCCCCCAAAGCTTTGGACATCTTCTCCATTGTGAATCTCCACCTACCTCCTCCTTGGACCACGGAGCCCAGACAGAGGCCCAGTGTCTTAGGGAGATTCCAATCAATCCCCCAGTCAGTAGACAGCCGTATTTGTTCCTATGGAGATGGCCAGGGCTGTGCTAGCTTTCAGAAATACAACCTTGCATGGCTGCATCATTCCCTCAAAGGCAAGGACTGGCACTTTGTGGCATGGCCAATGGGACAGGCACTTACTTCCCCAGTGTCCCCTGACCAAGGCCTGGCTGCCTCCTTTCAGTCACAAGGGGCATATGGTTTGACCCTCTGCTTCCCATTTATGCTATGTCAAGTCATCTTTCAAAGGATCCTACATCATGAGAGTGTTATTTGTACTATCAGCCTCCCAGATCATGGTGGGGCCTGGCTCCTACTACACACGAGACCTAGCACAATGCCTTGAATACAGTAGATGCATAATAAGTGTTTAGTGAACTGTCAATCAGTCTCTGAAGCCGGCTCTTCTAGACTTTCTAGACCACCCCATGGGAACGCGGGCTGATGTCTTCCCCCTTTGAGTTCCTAATTTTCTTCTAATCCTAAATGGAGTGGGAGGAGGGAATGGGGGGGGCCTAGATTTGAGGACCTCTGAGGGAAAGCCCAGTTCCATGGTATGGTGCAAAACAGAAGGAGTCAGATCGTGTGACCTTAAGCAAGTGTTTAACTTTTCTGAGACTCAGTTTCCTCATCTGCCAAAGGAAAGGGTGAGGTTAAATGATTTCTAAATTCTCTTCCAGCTCCAAAAATCAAGGATACTATAATCTATGATTTAAAGCACTTTTTTTAGGGGCAGCTAGGTGGCACAGTGGATAGAGCACCGGTCCCAAAGTCAGGAGGACCTGAGTTCAAATCCAGCCTCAGACCAAAACACTTGACACTTACTAGCTGTGTGACCCTGGGCAAGTCACTTAACCCCAATTGCCTAAAAATAAAAAAAAAATTTTAAAAAAATAAAGCACTTTTTTATTCTCCAAGCTACATGTGCTAGATTCATTTGACAAATCCTTGGATGGCACAGCCTCTAGTACCCTTGATGTCTTGGTCTCTCTACCCTGGCTACAATACAGTCTACATCCTTCCTAAATGGCAGTGCTCTGAACTGTATACACTGCTGTAGGTGTGGTCGCATCAAGAAGGAGGAAGATGGTTACATATTCCCTTCCTCACTCTGGACACTCTATCTTTATTCACGCAGCCTAAAATCATCTGAGCTCTGCGGACTATCCTGTTATACTACTGACATCTGTTGTGCTTGTGGTCCATTCAGATATCAAGATCATTTTACTTACTAAGACTGGATTGAAGTCCCAGTCCTATTCCTCTTAGAGTTAATTCCAAATGGTGAATTATAAAGAATTTGTCTTTTTAAATGTTGGCCACTGACCCCAGAGGTCCTTTAATAGTGAATGTCTGAATTCTGACTCTTGTAAGCCAAGCATCCCAATCTCCCTCTGGACATCACTGAGAAAACACCCAACAGGGCGGCCGTAGACCAGAAGCCAGAGCCTGCATACGAGGAAGTCCTCCAGGAGCCTACCTCCATTGTGTATGTCTTGCCAGCACCTGTTTGTCCATAGGCAAAAATGCAGACATTGTAGCCATCAATGCATGACGTGATCAATGCCTGGACTTCTTGGAACACCTGCCAAGGAGGACGGGAGAGGAGAGGGAAGGTGAGTCAGGCGCCTGGCTTGTAGGGAGGCAGTTTGTCTTCTCTTCTGCAAATAATGTCCCCATCAGCAAGGAGAAGAGAGTTGAGGCTGGCTCACATGCAAGATGTCTAGGAGCTGAATGGGTTTATTTCACAAGTGTAGGAGAGACTTCTGGGAAAGTTCCATTCATTCACTCATTCATTCATTCATTCAGCCAATCAACCCACCAAAATAATAAGTTCTTTATTAACAAAATACAGCAATGTACTGTTATTACTGAACGAATAAATGAACAGGGCCCTCCTAAATAGAACTTTCTTCATTAATAACATCATTATGTAGTTGAATAGATGGATAACGATGCATTTATTTAATAACAAGCAGATCATTATATAGTCGAATAGATGAATAATAATACATTTCTTATTGTTGAATGAAAGTGATGTTACTAAACTCATGAAATTAAAAGTGCTTCATTTCATTTATCCTAACTCCTTCCTCACACTTTGTACTGGGAAAGGGAAGGGAATAAGCATTTATATAGCACCTACTGTTTGCCAGGTACTATGCTAAGCATTTTACAGATATTATCTCATTTGAGCCTTAGAACCACCCTGAGAGGTAAGTGCTATGATTATCTCCACTAACAGTTCAAATCTGGCTTCAGACACCTAATCATTATATGACCTTAGGTGAGTCATTTAATCTCTGCCTCAGTTTCCTCATCTGTAAAATGGGGGTAATAATAGTATCTACCTTGAGGGGTTGTCGTGAAAATCAAATGAGGTAATTGTGAAATGCTCAGCACCATGCCTGGCACTCAGTAGCTGCTACATAAATGCTATTACTACTATTATTATCATTATCATTATTATTACATGAGGTGACAATTCACCTGACCTCCATAGACCTCAGTCTTCCCATTTGTAATAAGAAGGGGCCAGACCAGGTGATCTCTCTCGTATCCCGTGGTGTCATTAGCACCAACAACAGAAGGCTAGCTGGCTTAATGCAGGGCTCTACAGGGGATGTAAAGGTGTGGAGTGCAAAGGAGGTCGAGGTATTTGATGGTATCAAGGGTCCAATCCTCTGTGATGTGATTCCTTAGCTCACAGACTCGGTATGTTAGACACACAAAGATAAGATGCCTTAGTTTTGCCCTTCAACAAGTCACTGGACTTGCCGGAGGAATCCTTCCCATTGGAGCCTGGAGGTGATGTGTCTAGATCCCCACAGACTCTACCTCCCGCGTGATTTTTGTCTCTTCTCCAAATCTAGAGGGAAGAGGGGTTGGCAGAAGAGATGCCAGTCACAGCCATGGCCTCTCTTTTCCCTGCTCCCCCAGCTGCTAATGCCTGTCCCTTTGCAATTGCCTTCCATCTACTGTGTATGTATACCTTGTAAAGACCAAGTTATTTGCAATATATTGGTCTATACTCCCCCATTAGACTGTAAGCTCCCTGAAGGCAGGGACCACTTTTTTTCCCCCTTTCTTTACATTGTCATTACTTAGCACAGGGCCCCCACGCATAATAGGCGCTAATAAATGCTTTTTAATTGGCTTTCTCTGACGAAAGGGCATATCACTCACATCTTGTTGGGTTGCATGTGGAGGAAACACCTTATCCAGCTCGAAAGACACAGGCTTTCCCTTATGTAGCAGGTGGATGACAGCATCATCGTCGGAGTCAAAGGTCACTGCATTGCTAGCCTCAGGCCCGTCCCCGTCCTCTTTGGTGATGGGCCGGACCCGACCAATCACACGGATGTTTCCTTCATTATGGAGTGCAAAGAAGAAAAGTTAAAAAGAAAGATGAGTGCAAACTGGAAATTGCAATCCTGCGAAAAATTCTCACAATCCTACTTCAACAAATATTTACTCAGCTCAAGAAACACTTTGCTGGATCATGCATACGGCCTACAAGGTTTTTTTCTCTTTTTTTGCCACTAGGGGGTACATATAATACATAATACATGATAATAAAGTTATGAGTAATAGAGGCTTTGTGTAACACAAGGTAGGAAGAGACCACGCATTTATTAGGAGCCTACTATGCCCCAGGTACCATACCGAGCACTTCACAGATATCATCACATTTGATGCTCACGACAACCCTGGGCATTAGGTGCCATTACTATTCTTGTCTTACAGTTGAGAAATCTGAGGCAGATAGTGGTTAAGTGACTTGCCCAGGGTCACACAGCTAATTAAGTACCTGAGGCTGGATTCGAACTCAAGTCTTTCTTACTTTAAGCAAAGCGGCCAGGAAGGAATTTTATTAGGAGCGGCAAGAACAGGTTATTACTGTCACTAAAACTTTAGGGTCCATGATGGTTGGCAGAAAATACAGAAACGACCTCCAACAAGGTTTCTGAGACCAGTTAAATCTCAAAAATTATTAAGTACGACTCTGATCCATATAATGATACAAGACAATTTGAAAGGACCCGTGATGAAAAACACTATCCACCCCCAGAAAGCAAACTGATGAATGCTGAGTGCAGACTGAAGTATGTTTTTTTTCACTTTCTTCAACTGGGGGCAGGGAGGTCTTTTGCTACATGACAATATGCTTTGCATGACTTCACATGTATAATAACGCCATATTGCTTGCGTCTCAAGGGCCAGAGGGGTTGAAGGGAGGAAGAGAATTTAGAACTCAAAGTTTAAAATAAATAAATGTTAAAAAAAAAAATTATACATGAGTGGGGAATATTTAGTAAAATAAAAATAAATATTGAAACATATAAAAATTTAATGAAATAAAAAAATGTACATGAAATTGAGAAACATTTAACAAAATCAATAAAAATGCATTTTTAAAAAATTATTATGGGGCAGTAAGGTGGTGCAGTGAATAGAGCACCCGCCCTGAAGTCAGGAGGACCTGAGTTCAAATCCAGCCTCAGACCAAACACTTGACACTTACTAGCTGTGTGACCCTGGGCAAGTGACCCCAATTGCCTAAAAATAAAAAAAAAAATTTAAAAAAACAAATAAAAAACAAATATTAAAAATATTATTAATCACTTTTATTAAATGCTTACTATATGACAGGTGCAGTGCTAAGTGCTGAGGTTACAAAGAAAAGCATAAACAAAACAGGTCCCTGCCCTCGGGGGAGCTTATATAATTAGGAGGCTAATACAAAGTAGAAGAAAGATTGTCTCAGAACAATGTTTGACAAAGGACAGAGGCAACCGCAGCCATCCCAGCCCATTCCTAAGGGTAAGAATAAGCATTTATTAAACACCTTCTAGGTGCCAGGAGCAGCTAAGTATTTTACAAATATTATCCCAGTTGATCCTGGGAGACCAAAGGTCCTACTCCACTGCTGAAAGGTAACATTCATTCAATTTCAGAAACTTTCTGAAAATGTTTTCCTCTCACTCAACATGCCCCCTGACCCAGAACTGTAGCACCGATTCTCATGTGAACCCTGATGGCTCTACCATTCTCCTCCCTCCCACTCTGCTTGCCCCCAAACCCCAGCCCAACCCTACCCTCCTCCTTTCTTCCTCACCTTTCAGCCTCACTAGCTCGTTGTGACACTTTTTGCGGAGCTGGAGTTCCCGGCGGTATTTCCTCAGCAGTTCTCGGTTTGTGCTGTTCACCTCTTCTATGGCTTGGCCAATCTGACGGAAGGAAGACCGAGGAGGTGACCACGAGGGCCTTCTCTTCTAAGCAGTCCTTCTCTTCTCCCCCAGCACGGTATGAGAACCCAGAGCCCTGGTGGGGCTTTCCTTTCTCCCTACCCAGAACGACGGTCCACAACCCTCTGGTGCCTGAAGCTTGGGCCATAACAGACAGAGCACTGGGTTGGGACTCGTCTAGGCTCTACCATTAATTTGCTGAGTGTCCCTGGACAAGTCACTTGCCCCCCTCTTGGACTGTTTTCTCCTCTATAAAAGGAAGTGGCTGGAAGAAATCCAGATGCAAGATTCAGAAGGAGATGGCCAAGAGGCCTCTAAGCCCACTAAGAAAGGCTGGGGTCCAGCTTGGGGGTGAGGACGGGAATCATGTCTTTGGTGTGGCCCCTTCATAATGCCCACCTCTGCTCTGGCACTCCTCAGGGCTTCCTGCAGCAGGAGAGGGAAATCTCGAACCTGCCTCTTCAGGCCATTGTAGTCATTGGTGAGGGTCCGAAGGGCGGGCTGCAAAGTCAGGAGATTGGTCCTGACACCTGGAAACGCAAAGTGAGTGATTTCTACCAGGGACAGCAAACGCTTTTGGCAATGCCCAAAGGCAGGGTAGACCTCACCAGAAAGTGAGGCCCAGCCAATCTGGGGGGAGGGGACAGAGGCAGGAGAGAAGGGCTCCCCTCCCCCTCTCACCTGCCAGGTTTTCATGTACAGCCTTCATTTCTACTTGGGCCCTGGCAAAAGCTTCCTCAATGGCCCGGTTCTTATCCTCTTCCATGGTCTGCATCTCCTCCAGCATCTGCCCGTGAGCCCGCTCCAACTCCGACTCATACATCATGATCTGGGAGAAGAAAGCATGGAAAACCTGCATTCCTGGGCGGCCTGTGATGGCCTGGCCAAAGACGCCCTCCAGACAAGGCGCATCAACCCCCACCCCCCTACACCCCCACTGCAGGTGACAGCAAAAGTCCTGACCAGTCAGGGAGTAGAGGCAGAGGGTCTGTTTTCTAGTGTCGGCTTTGACCCCTACCCCTCTCTAGGTCTCAAAGATCTGACTCTGATCCTATAAGTCAATTCAACATTCATTCATTCATTTATCAAACATTTATTGAATGCCTACTGTGTCCAAGAAACTGTGGTTCGATGATTCTCTGCATGGTGCAGCTGCCCAGAACTCTGAAACTCAGAAGTGATTGGCAACCAGCTAATCGATAAGCATTGATTCCAAAGCACACAGTGAATCTTCAGTCAAGCTTATGGAACTGAGAGGGTCACCTGCTGAGTGGCACGCAAAGCACTTCACAGCCTGGCCCCTTCCTACCTTTCTAGTCTTCTTAAATTCTGCAACCAGTCAGCGGGTAAATACTTATTAATCCATCTAGTCATACTTGCTGTTTTTCCTCAGAACATTCCCGTCCCTGGGCTGTGCCCCACACCTGAAATGCTGTCCCTCCTCATCTCTGCCTTCAAGACCCAGCTTAACCCTTATCTTCTGTAGAAAGCTCTCCCTAATCCTCAAAGCTGCTGGTGCCTTCTCTATCGCTCTATGCATTCTTATATGTGCCTTGTTCTCTGCACACGATTAGAATGGGAGCTCCCTGAAGGCAAGAATAGGGATTTTGCCTGTCTTTGCATCCTCAGTGCTGAGCACCAAAGCGAGTGGTGAATAAATGCCTGTTGACTGGCTGATGGACTTTCCTTGAGTTCTCTCCTCATTGCACGGATATTAATGAAGCCCTTGACTTATACTATCATGCTACCCTGAGGCCTTGCCATGGAAAGGAGGAGACCTTGGATTCCCAAAGGCCGTGCAAGGATTCAAAGGTCCTGCCAGGTTGGAAAGGCTTCGAGGACAGCCTGGCCATTGAACGCGTCTGCCATTCGAGGACAAGCCTACCTATCAATTAATCAGTAGTAATAAATAAAAGCACCTACTCTGTGCCAAGCACTGAGCTAAGCGCTAAAGCTACAAAAAGGGGCACAGATGGCCCTGCCTCAAGGAGCTCACCATCTAACAGGAGGAAGAACATGCAAACCGGCAGGTACAAACAAGCTACGTGCAGGAGGAGCAGGAGACAATTAACAGAGGGAAGGCACCAGAAATAAGAGGGGTCAGAGAAGGCTTCCAGTAAAAGACGAGGTTTTAGTTGGGACGTCAAGGAAGCAGGAGATGTCAGTAGTCGGAGTGGAGGACGGGGAGTGTTCCAGGAATGGGGGCCAGCCAGAGAGAATGCCTGGGGCCAAGAGATGGAGGGCCTTGTTCAGGGAACAGCTGGGAGGCTACACCCAGGAAGGCTCATCAATCCGGGCTGGCCACTGGGGGAGAAATTCTGGCTATGGAAACTCACCAAGTTCATCCCCTAAGGCACCCACTAAAGGGCTGCTATCTGCCTTCACAGAAGGGCTGCAGACACTGACAAAATCAGGGCTCCTTGTGTGCTTGCCTCTTACCCCTTTACTAGAGGGGAAACTCCCTGAGGGCAAATGTTATGTCTTATTGAAGCTTTTCACATCCCTCCCAGTATCCAATGCAGGCTTCTGCATACAGCAGGCATTTAATAAGTGTTTATTGAACAAACTAATTTCTCTCTCTTTCTCCTTCTCTCTGCCTCTCTCGGTATCTCTCTCTCTGTCTCTCTCTCCCTGTGTGTGTGTCTCTCTCTCCTTCTCTCTGTCTCTCTCAGTATCTCTCTCTTTCTGTCTCACTCGGTATCTCTCTCTCTCTGTCTTTCTCTGTGTGTGTGTGTCTCTCTCTGTCTCTCTCAGTATCTCTCTGTCTTTCTCTCTCTCCCTGTGTATCTCTCTCTCTCTTTCTCTCTGTCTCTCTTGGTATCTCTCTCTCTGTCATTCTCTCTCTCCCTGTGTATCTCTCTCTCTCTTTCTCTCTGTCTCTCTTGGTATCTCTCTCTCTGTCATTCTCTCTCTCTCCCTGTGTCTCTCTCTCTCTTTTTCTCTCTGTCTCTCTCTCTGTCTTTCTCTCTCTCCCTGTGTGTGTCTCTCTCTCTTTCTCTCTGTGTCTCTTGGTATCTCTCTCTGTCATTCTCTCTCTCTCCCTGTGTCTCTCTCTCTCTTTTTCTCTCTGTCTTTCTCTCTCTCCCTGTGTGTGTCTCTCTCTCTTTCTCTCTGTCTTTCTCTGTCTCCCTGTGTATGTGTGTGTATCTCTCTCTCTTTCTCTCTGTGTCTCTTGGTATCTCTCTCTCTGTCATTCTCTCTCTCTCCCTGTGTCTCTCTCTCTCTTTTTCTCTCTGTCTCTCTCTCTGTCTTTCTCTCTCTCCCTGTGTCTCTCTCTCTCTCTTTCTCTCTGTGTCTCTCTCTGTCCCCCTTTCTCTCCATTCTGCTTATGCAACAATGTGGGAGCTTCCCCAGGGGCTGTACCTGGGCCTTGAGCTGGGCTGTTGTCTGTTGAGCATTCTGAAGCTGCTGTTCCATTTCCTTCAGCACTTGTCTCTGCATCCCCACCTGCTCCTGTAAATACTGGTTCCGGGCTTGGGTTTCACACAGGGCCTGCTTGGTCTTGGATGAATCTACTTCCACTGTCTTGATGATGTACTAAAAGAGACACATGTGCATGAACACATGCACACACAGAAGAGTGTTATTATCTCACCAGGAGCCAGAGAGAGAGAGGGAGGGGGGGGGGGCAGAGACAGAGAGAGAGAAAGAGAGGGAGAGGGAGAGGAGAGAGAGAGAGGAGAGGAGAGGAGAGGAGGAGAGGAGAGGAGAGGAGAGGAGAGGAGAGGAGAGGAGAGGAGAGAGAAGAGAAGAGAAGAGAAGAAGAGAGAGAAGAGAAGAGAAGAGAAGAGAAGAGAAGAGAAGAGAGAGAAGAGAAGAGAAGAGAAGAGAAGAGGAGAGGAGAGGAGAGGAGAGGAGAGGAGAGGAGAGGAGAGGAGAGGAGGAGAGAGAGAAGAGAAGAGAAGAGAAGAGAAGAGAAGAGAAGAGAAGAGCAAGAGGAGAGAAGGATGCAGACCAGACTGGCAGAGCCCCCTGCCTCTGCTGGACTAGCATCCTTCCTAGTATCTCCTAAGGTCTCCCTACAGCATCTTGACCCCACACAGGACAGAGGGACCAGGTGAACCAGGGCTTAGGAATCACAGCCCTGAGCGTCATGGGCTTCAATCTCGGCTTTGCAACTTAACCCCTCTTATGATCTTAAGCAAGCTATCTGATCACTCTGGACCTCAGTTTCCTTTTCTGTCAATGACAGGCTTGGACCATATGATCTCTAAGAATGATGGACTCAAGTCAGGAAGACCAGGGTTTAAGTCTTAACCCCCACACTAGTTGTATGACCCTGGGCGAATCACCCTCCCTAAGCTTTAGTGTTCTCATCTGTAAAATGGGAGAAGAGGGGGAGGGACTGCCTCTGGAGTCCTGAGATCATAGGTTCTAAACACAGATGTCAATGAATCAGCTCCCATTGATTAAGCACCTACTATGTGCCAGGCACTGAGCTCAGTGCCGAGAAGACAAAGAAAAGCCAAAACACTGTCTGCCCCCAAGGAGCTTCCAGTCTACTGGGAGAGACAACATGGACATCACTGGGTATAGACATGATGCCCACGGAGTCAGGGTGACATGATCTCAGAGAGAAGTCATAAGGTCCCTTACACTCTCTGAGACTCAGTTTCCCCAACTGCAAAGTGAAAAGGTCGGACTAGTTGGTTTCCTCTGCCTCCCCAAGGCCATTTTTCTTGAACTTATCCCGCGTGAGAGTGTTGCAGGATACAGAGTTAGCCACTGGGCAAGTCATTCGCCTCTCACTGCCCCGGGAACTCTCCACGTGGCAGAGAAAGGGCCCATCTACACTGGAACAATGATCCTCCTCAACTGGGACTGGCTACCTGCACTGGAAGAGGGAGTCCCCTCCCCTGGGAGTGCCCTGCGCTGCTGAAACCCCAAGTCTAGCCCCTCCTCCAGCCCGGGTCAGGGGCGCGGCCGCCTCACCTTAATCGGCTGAGGCTGAGCCTTTAAGGTGGCGATAGTCTCCTGGCTGTCCCGCAGGCGCCGGCTCAGCCTCTCCTCCTCCTCCGCCTTCTCGGCCAGGGAGTCCTTGAGGCGCAGCTCCACCTCAGCCAGACGGTTGGTCTTCTGCTGCACCTCCAGGTCCAGCTCGGCCAGCCGGCCCTTGTTCTCCTCCGTCTCCACCTGCAGCTGAGCCAGCTTCTCCCGCAGCTGGGCACTCTCCTGGTGCAGGGGGAGAGGGTGGGGGTCAGCCCAGGCCTCCCCTCCCGCCACGCCCAGCGCCTGCGCCCCGGCCGCACCTGGCAGGCTGCCCCGTCCATGCGCACCTTGCTATGCTCACAGTCCGGGCACGGGGGAGGCCGCGCTCTCAGCTCCTGCAGCTCGGCCTCGCATCGCTTCATGTCCTGCCGCAGGCGCTCATTCTCCACCATCAGGAGATCCCGGTGTTTCTCCAAGTCTGTGCCTCCCTGGGAAGGACAGACACGGGCATGGGCATGGGCATGGGCAGGGGCAGGGGCAAGGGCAAGGGGAGATACGGCCGGCCGGCCAGCCGCTGGGACAGCGCTGGGCACACCTCTCCCTTCCCACCCCGGCCAGGAATTCCGGCAGCCTCTTTCCCGAGAGCGAAGCCGTCGAAAGATCCCCTAGCTGCTACAGAATGGGTCACACACCTAGCCTAGGGTGGCAATTTTAAACACATCCCCCGCCCCGAGGCATGCTAGGAATGTATTGTGTCCACTTCAAGTGAACCCTCATTCGGTTAACATCAGGAATCCAAAGGCTTCTCCTGGATTTGGACCGTGAGGTCAATACCCTTTTTTTTCCGCCAATAATAAGGATGTATCTCTATTTGTGGATGTGCAAAACTACCATGGTCATTGTAAGCATAAATGCAGTGTGATATTCTAGTACCAAAGGTAAAATTTACTTAGGTAAAAAAAAAGGTGTGTACATATATATGTATATGCATATACACACATCTAAATAGATTTATGTGCATACATATAAACAGACATATTATATAACAAATACGTATGTATATGTGGGTATGTATGCATATACATACACACGCACACATACTTACACACACGGTGCAGTGAAGAGAGGGCTGGGCCTGGAGTCAGGGTGACCTGAGTTCAAATCCAGCTTCACATATTGACTAGCTGTGTGACCCTGGGCAAGTCACTTAACCCAGTTTGCCTCAGTTTCCTCATCTGTAAAATGAGAATACTAATAGCACCTACCTCCCAGGGTCATTGTGAGGATAAAACAAGATAATATTTTTAAAGTCCTTTGTTAGCCTATATAAATGCTAGCTGTCATATAATATATAAAACATAAATACATACATCTTAAAATAGACACACATACACATGCTTTGGAGCATTTAGGCTGTGTAATGGATGGAGAGCTGGAGTCTGGAAGGTCTCAGTTCAAAGTGTACCTTAGAAACTTTGTTGTGTTTGAGACTGGGTCTCCCCATACTGTCTGGGTTAGAAGCGCAGGGGAGGCTCGCTGGCCCAGCCCCACAGCTGAACAATGTGGAAGCTTTGACCTGGCCATTTCTAGCCCGGGCAGGTTTGCCTCGCATTCGGCAGCCAGGTGGCCCCCTACTCCCAGGGGCTCTCCAGACTGTGTCAGACTTAGCATAGACACCTGAGAACTCCCGAGCTCACGCAATCCACCAACCTGAGCCTCTTCAGTCGTGTGTGCCACCGTAGTCCTCCTTAGACACTTATTAGCTCTGTCACTCTAGGCAAGACGTGCAAGCTCTCTCAGCCTGTTTCCTCATCTGTGAAATGGGGCTAATAATAGCATACCCCTTCCTTCACACGGTTGTCATGAGGATCAGGTATAATAACATATTGAAAGCATTTTGCAAACCTTAAAGTGTTATATAAATGCTAACCGCTATGTTGAATGTGTACATTTTTGTGTCTTTCTATACTTATCCCTACATACATGTAGATGAATCTATGACCACAGACAGGGGTGAGGAACCTGAGGCCTTGAGGACCTTGAGGGCTACATGTGGCCTCAAGGCCTCAGGTTTCCCTATCCCTGGATGAAAGAAAGAAAGAAAGAGAGAGAGAAGAGAGAGAGAGAGAGAGAGAGAGAGAGAGAGAGAGAGAAAAGAAGGAAGGAAGGAAGGAAGGAAGGAAGGAAGAAGGAAGGAAGGAAGGAAGGAAGGAAGGAAGGAAGGAAGGAGGAAGGAAGAAGGAGAAGAGAAAGAAAGAAAGAAAGAAAGAGAGAGAGAGAAAGAGAGGAAGAGAGAAAGAAAGAGAGAGAGAGAGAGAAAGAAAGAGAGAGAGAGAGAGAAAGAAAGAGAGGAAGAGAGAAAGAAAGAGAGAGAGAGAGAAAGAAAGAAAGAGAGGAAGAGAGAAAGAAAGAGAGAGAGAGAGAGAGAAAGAAAGAAAGAAAGAAAGAAAGAAAAAGAAAGAGAAAGAAAGAAAGAAAGAAAAAGAAAGAGAAAGAAAGAAAGAAAGAAAGAAAGAAAGAAAGAAAGGAAGAAAGAAAGAAAGAAAGAGAGAGAGATGTAATGGGAGGACTAGTCTATATGAGCCGTGCTTTAAGGACTGGAGATGGCAACGGAAATGGAAGTGGAGGTGGACATATAATGAGCAGTTAGTGAACATGTAAGGTCTCACCACATCAGCTTCCCCAAGTACATGTCAAAGGAGGCTCACCAGCTCTGAACGGAGTCTATTCACTTCCTGGACCTGGCCAATGAGTTTCTCCTTCAGATTTTCCACCTGTCAACACAAAACCAAAGTTACGGTAAGTCAGTTCTCCATCCTCATGGCATGTCCCCTGTGTGACCTTGGGTGGGTGACCTCTTTAGGCCTCAGTATTTTGGGGGGGGGAAGAGGGATGGCCTCAGTATCTTTTCCTGTAAAATGACCCTACCCTCTCCACTCGGGGCTTGCCTCCTGACTCAGTCCTTCCTAGACGCAGAAGAATGGCCGGGTTGACCTCTCTCTAGGTCCTCCCCAAACCATGATCTCCTCTTTGTCTTACAATCCCCTAGACAAAACAGATGGCCTGTCAGGGCTGACAGTAAATACACTGTGCTTTTTTATTTTTCCTCCTGAATGCTTCATTCATTAGAGTCTTTCTCCAAGGGTGATGGAACCCATAGACCCCAGGTCTATGAGTCCACTTTGGAGTATATGATCAGAGCCAAGAAGAGAGGGAAACCCCATGACTGTGTTCTGAAGGGTCAGGAGAAAGCATGTGAAGAAGAAATACCCTTCTTTGTCCTACTCATGCTTCCACCCCAACCCCCACCTCCTTGACTGATTTTCCAGCCAGCCCATGCCTGTCAAGAGATAACTGGGAGTAGGAACCTTGCTAACTGGTATTTGGGTCCCAAGACTAGTATCCACCTTGTAGAATAACTGTCTTCTGTTAGGAATATTTGTCATGTAGGGGTGGGGGGAGGTAGGACAGAATTTGAATATACAAATCTACCTAATAGTGAGATACATAACAAGGTTCACGTGGCTTCTCTACTCAGAAAATTCCAGTAAATTCCAAAAATTATTTCTTACATAGATTTATCTTCCCAAAGAAGAAAATTCTGAAATAAGCCTGGTTGCTTCCAGACAACTTTTGTTACATCTCTTATCTGGCACAGTCATATTAATGGGACTCAAAATTTGGGTCTCCCCACCCACTTCTCTAACACCAAGAATCCTCTCCAGAAATTGTGATGCCAGGTTTTTTTTTAATACTGATCTTAGAGTCAGAAGACCTGGGTTTGAATGTGGGGTCTGCCACTGAACGCCACATATGACCACGGACAAAGTGATGTAAGGAGACTTGAGCCCCATCTCCAATCCATCCATCCCACAGCTGCCAAAATGACCTTTCTGAAGTACAAATCTGCCCGTGTCACTCCCCTCCTCAATAAGGTCCGGTGGCTCCCTATCACCTTGAGGATCAGGTAGCGACTCCTCCATTTGGCATTTGAAGCCTTCACCACCTGGTCCCAGTCTGCCTCTCTGGCTAATGACTGTACCTTACACCCCATCCACACCCACCACAGCTGAACCAAACGATCTTTCTTACTGTTCCTCATACCTGACAATTCATGGGCTCTCTCCCATGTCTAGAATATTCCTTTCTCACCTGCCTTTCAGAAGTCCCTAATTTTCTTTTGAGGCTAAGCTCAATTGCCACCTTCTACATGAGGTCTTTCCTGATCCCCCAAGCTACTATTATCTTCCCCCAAAAATCACTTTCTATATATCAATATGTATATGTGTACACACACATATATATACACAAATGTATTTTTGTATGCATATGTGTGCGTACATATTGGCTTACCTAGCTAGAATGTAAGCTCCTAGAGGTCAGGGATTTTTTTCACCTTTGTCTTTGTCTCCCTAGCACTTAGTATAGTGTCTGACACATAATGGGTGCTTTACAAATGCTGGCACATAATAGGTGCTTAATAAATGCTTATTAAGTAACATAAAATCCTCTGTTTAGCTTTTAAAGTCCTTCAATCACCTGGCCCCTTTCCATCTTTCCAGTCTTCTTCCTCCAGTCCAATGACACCAGCCTATTTGTTGTTCCTCCAAGACGACCCTCCACGTCCTGAACTCTGGGCATTTCCATTGGCTGTGCCCCATGCCTGGAACTCTCTCCTTCCTCAACTCCTTTGAGGAGTTTCTGGCTTCCCTGTCTTCTTCAAGTCTCAGTTTAAATCCTCCCATCATCTGTGAGAAGCCTTTTCTGATCCTCTGCGACTTTGATATTTTACCTCTGAGTCAGCTCCTCAATTTTTGGTCTATATATCCTGTTTGTACAGTCATTTGCTGTGGCTGTGAGCTCTTTGAGAAAAAGAGATTGTTTTTTTGCTTTTCTTTGTGTCCCTGGCATTTAGCACAGTGCCTGGCACATAGCGGGCAGTTTATAAATGCTTGCTAACTTGACTTCTCTCTAAAATGGGAGAAACACTGGGCTGGGACATGGAATAAAATTTGAGAACAAAGTTTCCCAAGAAAGCCTAGTCAAGCTCAACTGCTCTTCTCCTCCAGCATTACAACAGGAATGCTTGTGGAATTTCCTCATTGGCAAGACAGCAAAAAAGCCAATGTTGAGGGCCTCACCCCCTCCAAAAAAAAAAATTTAAAAGCCCTGTTGCCAAAGACATAAACATTAAGTCATCTCCAAATATGCCTCTCATACAGGGTACAGAAGGAGAAGGGATACCTGTTCCTCCACTCAGGCTACACACACAGCAATGGGAGCCCAATTATTTAGCAGTTAAGCACCAACATGGTGTTTGGGGTTTACTGTCTACCCTGAGGGCTCCAATCTGAGCCTGACAGACAACCTAATGCAGACGTAAAATACACAAGATGGTAAAAGTCAGCACATCTGCCTGGAACAGACTTTAAAAAGAGAGCGAACGTCTCATTTCACCAAGCAGAAATGTGCACCCCCTTCCTCAGTGGTCGGCTTCCATAGAGGATGGTCAGAAGAGTAGAACTTGCTCTTGTGATTTGGAGAAGATGAGGGAAGAAGATGAAACACTTGAGATGGGAAAGAAACAAGGTGGAAATCAAGGGAGCAGGAGGCCGGGATTGACGATAGTCGATCAATCAATCAATTAAAAAAAATTTTAATTAAAAAAAGCAAAGGAAAGGAGATAGGAGGGAGTAGAAATAAGAGTATGGAGTAGTTAAGGAGCATGATGTCCATGGGCGAGAGAGATAAGCACCTTGAATCTGATCTGGAAGCAAGGGTAAGCTAGCAGAAGTCAGGCAATGCCGTTGTCCAAATCATAAGGCAGAAAGACACACCCAACCTGCTCCAAGTAGGGGTGGCTGAGCGACAGGAAGGATGAAGCAGGGGACAGTCAAAGCTAGGCTGAGGTGAAGGTGTAGAGTGTAGACCATCAAAACAATGAGTCTACTCTAGGATATAAAACTGGAAGAAACCTTAGCAATTCAAGATGGCGCCCTGAAGAGAGTTGGTCTTGGAAGTAAATACTAAAATGGAAGATTGCTTATTTGATCCTAGAAATAATAGGGAACCAATGGAATTTATTGAGTAGGGAAGGGAAGACCTGAGTTCAATCTTGCCTCAGACAGCTGGGTGATACTGGGCAAAGTTGCTTAGCCTTGATGGGTCTCAGTTTCCTCCTCCGTAAAATGATAGGGTGGGAGCCAATGGCCTTTTAGGTTCCTTCCTGCCCTAAATCTCTGATCTAGATGAGCTTATTCATTTTAGAAATAAAGCAGTAGAAGGCAAAAGAGATGAAGATATTTGCTAAAGGGGACACAAGGAAACGGCTAATTTGAACCCAGATCACACACCACGGTTCCTCTTAAAAAAATATGCTCTGACTCAAGGCTCTCCCAAAACCAGGCCCTCAAGCTGAATTTTCCCAATTTTGGGTGCAGAGACAGAGTTTCGCAGCTTTATCTAAAAGTTCAGATGCAACTCGACTGCTGATAATATCACGTTATGTCACTGTGACCCTGGGACAAGAGCTAGGCTCAGCTATGCCTCTGAGAGGTGTTCTTTAGTGGAAGGGATTAGCAGCATAGATGAGGCTCTGAGAAGGATGACATGGGAGAAGGGAGGCTGAAAGAATGCTTCTTGGCTCGGGGAGTGACCTTTCTAGGTGAAAGGCAGACACTGGCACCAAGGTAGGCAGCCGGATGGAGGGGGAGCAGGATAAAGAAAGAGGAGGCAAGTGAGGTGTGAAGCACAAGACCTCATTCAGTGTAGCTGGACAGGACAGGAAATGGCCTTAAGAGAAACATTAGTCCAGAACCCTCAATGTATAGGCCAGGAATCTCAGGCCCACAGTTGAATTGAATTGACTTATGCAAGGTCACACAGCTGGTATGTGGTTGAACCAGACAGGCTGAATTCCCAGACCAGGGCTCTGTCCATGATGGCCCAGCCTTTCTAAGTGGGACCCAAATTCTTGTGGGTGACACCAAGTCGGGGCAGCTGGTCATGACCCCAGACTGACCTTGTCCCGGGAGGAGCTCCCTCTGGACAGCACCCACCAATTATTCCAAAAGGAGCTCAGCCTGAAGCCCAGGGTTGGGGTGGAGGGGAGCGTTTGGGGTTGTGGGGAGCATTGTCATCTCTTGTCGGGACAATTGTGAAGGTCGTATATTTCACTGTAACATCTGCTTATGGGCGAAATACATTCTGGAGATCTCATAACACCCTGTGCTCCTCTTTCCCAGGCTCCGAAACAGTCAGAGAAACTGAGTCATCAATTAGCCTGGAGAGGAGACCTCCTCACCTCACTGCCCTACCCATCTCCTGGGGAAAATGGGAAGTCTGAGCCTGTCCCTGATCAGATTCCCAGCAAGTCTCATCACTCTCAGCAGAGACATTAGGTTGGGGTTTTGTTTTTTTCCAAAAAGATTAAGAAAAAGCTGTCTGCCCTTCTCAGGTATGTGTTTTCCCAGCCCTAAGGTGTGGCCATTTTACTTATCACTTTTTAAGCATGTTAATTATCTTCTTTCCTTGGCCTATATGCTAATGAACTGCTTATTCTCTAAATCAGGGGTGCCTTGCCTCTTTGGTGTTCTGGCCGTCCCCTTCGGCAGTGTGGTGAGCCCTTCTCAGAATGAGGGCTCAAACAAAACATACAGAATTACCGAGGAAACCAATTATAGCAAAATATAGTTTTTAAAACATGGGGAAAAAACCAAGTAAGCAGACCCCAGTCTGAGAACCTCTCCTCTGAACGAACCTGGATCCAGGCCCGAAGCTCCACCCAAGGTTTTAAACTAAGCAGGCTGGAGGCCAGGTTCAAAGACAGGTTCAAAGAGCTCAAACTCCCATCCACAGAGCCCGGTCTTAAAAGATAGGAAGCACCCGCATACATGTGATTTTGATTAGTCACAAAACAAACCGAGGGTTGGAAATGGCAAATGTGTTTCCCAAGGTCACAAAGCTAGTAAGTTCCTGAGTCTGAACTTGAACTTGGGTCCCAAGACTCCGTGCTGAGGATCTTCTTCACTGACCTATGAAACACAAAGATGTGAACAATCTTGGCGGCTTGAGAAGCAGGGAGTTATGAGAAGCGGTCAAGAAGGGACCCCAGAGGAGGGGGAGCCCGGAGAAGAAAAGATTCCAGAAGGACCTGTCTTCTTCATGACCTCCCTGTGAAGTTAATGCTCCTTCTGCTCTGCCCCAGGGGGTTAACGAGGGACAGAGAAGGAAATTACAGCTCAATGAGACAGATTAGAAAAGCTTCTGAGGGGGGCAGCTAGGTGGTGCAGTGGATAGAGTGCCAGCCCTGAAGTCAGGAGCACCTGAGTTTAAATATGACCTCAGCCAAATACTTGACACTAGCTGAGTGACCCTGGGTAAGTCACTTAACCCTAATTGCCAAAAAAAAGAAAAAAGAAAAACTTCTGAGGGAAAAACTAGGGGGTCCCAAAAGTGAGACCCTTCCAGACATGGGGTTCTGAACCTGAGGCACATGAACTCAGTTTCTTTTTTCATGTATTTTGGTAATTGCATTTCATTGTAATTGGTTTTATTTGCAAACTTATGTGTCTTATTTTATGTATTTAAAAATCTGATTCTGAGGAGTAGTTCATAAGCTTCACCAGCTTTGACCCAAGGAGTCCAGGACACACCCACCCCCAAAAAAGGCTGAGACCCTGGCTGCAGAGGGAGTGGGTTCTGCCTCACTAGAGGTCAGCCATTTGTTAGGGATGCTGTAGATACAAGGATGATTCTTGCTCAGGAATAGCCTGGTCTAGATGGCGTCAGGGGGATCTTCCAGCTCTGAGATTTTGTTAAGCCTCTGAAGGTCAGAGAGGAGGAGGTGAAGCAAAGGACAGTAGACAGAGCTTGACCTGGAATCATGTTCCAATCTAGCTCAGACACTAGCTCAGTGGCCCTGGGTAAGTCACTTAATCGCTGTCTGCCTCAGTTTCCTCCTCTGTAAAATGGGGGTCATAATAGTACCTGCCTCCCAGGGTTGTTGTGAGGATTAAATGAGATCATATTTGCAGAGCAGTCTGCAAACCTTAAAGTACTCTATAAATGCTAATCAATGTCATCATCGTCATTAAGACCATCTGTGCTGTTGAGACCAAGGTCATGAGAAATAAGAAAAAGAAGCTGAGATTCTTGGTGAAGCTAACAACAGCTTTGACTTGGTCTATGTAACAGAGATAAAATCTGAGAACATCCACACCTACTGGTCCACCATCTATGTGTGTTGTTTGGCGGTGTTCTTCCATCAGCAGGAATGTGTTGCCTTCAATGCATTTACACTGTCACTGGGTACACAATGCCTGGCACATAGTAGGTGCTTAATAATGTTTTTTGACTATCCTGGTCCACCTTACCTACACTGGAGGGGCACAGGTCAAGGCTTGGCCACCTCTTTAGTGCCGAAAATTACAGTATGCTGGAGCAGGAGGGAGACTTTGAAGTCATCCAGTCCAAGGGTTTCTCAACATTTTTGTGTGTCCTGGACCACCCCCTTTGGTGACATGCTGGGGAACCAGCTTGTCCCCTTCTAAGAATTATGTTCTCAAATTTTAAAACTGCCTAAGATTACAAAGGGAACCAGAGGTCTGCGAAAATAAAAATGTCCTTTTCACAGACCCCCTGAAGTCTCTCCACCGACCCAAGGTTAATGGGCCTGTGAATCTACTCCAAGGCCCTCCGTGACCAAAATGCCTCTGACCAGTAGTCCTCTGGCCTCTGCCTGATCACTCCAGTACATGGTGGGGTCACTACTTCAGAGTCAGCTCTTTCCATTACTAGATGGCTCTGATGAGAAGTTCTGCCTTCCATAGAGCCCCAAACCTTGGAATCCGGATGATAGATTCCATGATCTCAGAAACCTTTGGGATCAGTAGAGAGGTAGGGAAGATATACTAAGTGTGTGCACTCTTGCTCCAAGGTCCAGAAATTAGTACAAGACCAAGAAAAGTGAAAGGCAGGGGCAGCTAGGTGGTCAGAGCTCTGGCCTTAGAGTCAGGAGGACCTGAGTTCAAATCCAGCCTCAGACACTTGACACTTACTAGCTGTGTGACCCTGGGCAAGTTACTTAACCCTGATTGCCTCACCAAAAAGCAAAAAAAAAAAAAAACAACAAAAAAGAAATAAAGAGAGAAAAGTAAAAGGCCCAGGGAAAGGCAGCATAGCCCAATGGAAAAGCCTCTACTAGACTTGACATTCAGGAAGGCATAGGTTCAAATCCCCACACTCACAAGCTGTGTGATCTTGGCCACCTCTCTGGTCCTCAGTTTCCCCCTATGTAAAATGAAGGATGGCCTCTATGATTCCTCCAGATCTGAACCCACCAGTCTATGGCAGAGAAGCTTCTGGTTCAACCCACCTTCCATGTCTTATTTCACACCGTGCCCATTCATACCCTTGGGCCAAAGAGGTCTCCAGGCCCTTCCCAGATCTTGTCCCATGCCCAGGAAGAAGTCCTTCCTTCCTCCGTGTCCCCAGCCACTCTTTCCATACCTCTTAACTTGTAGTAGATAGAATTCAAGGCAAGGCTCACCCCAGACTATAACCTCTTTGGGAAAGGGAATGGTATTGTTTTTCATCTTTTTAGACCCAGCCCTAAGTATGGTGCCTTTTAATTCTGTCTATTTCATAAATATCTGTTAGTGCCTGAGACTATAAAAAGCGAGATAAGACCCCAGGCTCATGGATAGAGCCATGGGCCCTGGAGAAAAGAACACTAGATATATAGAGAGAAAGCCTGGGAGTGCCCCTTATTAGCCTTGGGACCACGGGCAACTCACTTTACATCTAGGAACCCACATTTCCTCCTCTGTCGCTTGTGAGGATTGGATCAGATGATGCTGATAACAGCAACTACCACTCAAATGTTATACATATAGTCTTTTTTTTTTTTCACTTTTTGGTGAGGCAATCAGGGTTAAGTGACTTGCCCAGGGTCACACAGCTAGTGTCAAGTGTCTGAGGCAGGATTTGAACTCAGGTCCTTCTGCTTCCAAGGCTGGAGCTCTTATCCACTGCACCACCTAGCTGCCCCACTCATATAACATTTTTAAGGTTTGCAAAGCACAGTACAGATATTTTCTCATTTGAGATCCTCATGAAAAGTATGATACTATTATTTTACAGGTAAGAAAACTGAGGCAGACTTGCCCAGGATCGCAGAGTTAGCCAGACTGTGAGGCAGAATTTGAACTCAGGTCTTCCTAACACCAAAGCCCTAACACTTTAACCCAATGCATCCCCTCATTGCCAAGGTCCCTTTCTGTTTTAATAAGCTATCCTCCTATGAATTTACGATCCAGTCCAAGGTAAGATAAGCATACAAATAACTATGATACAAGTATAATGACATGCATACAGTAGGTGCTTACTAATTGTTGGCTTGGAATGGATTGAAGGGAAAGAAGAGACTTTGAAGCTGGAGTTTACTCTAACAACCAAAGAGAGAGCATGGGCTTCTGGGGGTGGGTTCACAGAGCTGCCCAAATCCCTGATTTCTGTGACAATGAGAAACTCTCCTTGGATGTGTCAGAAGAACCGAAAGATGAAGCCACGTGTGAACCAGTTCCTAAAAGGAAGCAATTTTCTAATTCAGAAGGCAGAGCTGAAGCCACCTGAGCTTGCTTGGAGGGTGCATCTGCACAGGCACTCAATAAATACTTACTGAATTAACTGCTAATCTCAAATTTTATCTCTGTTACACAGAACAAGTTAAAGCTATTGTTAGCTTCACCAAGAAGCTAAGCTTCTTTTTCTTATTTCTCTTGACCTTGGTCTCAACAGCACAGATGGTCTTAATGATGATAATGACATTGATTAGCATTAGAATCAATCAGTCCAGAAGTATTTATTAAGCACCTACTGTGTCCCACTAAATTGTAAGCCCCTTGAGGGCAGGGACTCTCTTTCGCCTCTTTTTTCTATCCTCAGCCCGTAGCATACTGCCCGGCACATAGTAGGTGCTTAATAGATGTTGGTTGTTTGAGTGATCAGTTGCCAGACCCAGAGGAGAGGGGATTCGCGGTAAGATGTCAATAGAAAAGCTCACCTCCGATTTTGGTGGTTGTTGGTTTGGGTTTTTTTAATCTTAAATTTTTTTTTCATTAAGTAAAGGCAATGTGATAGCTTGGGAACAGAGACTAGAGACATATTAGGAAAGGTGAACATAAGCTGGAGAAGACATGGTGAAAGCCTCTTTAAACCTCAAGCCCATACCGGGCCTGCATCCTCAGACCTGGCTTGGAACATTGGAAGAAAGGTACGCATCTAATCAGAAACAGCGACTGAGGAGTCTGGAACGTTAGACAAGTGACCGCTTCTGTTAAGTAAGAAGAGGGGGAAAAGGAGGTAACGACAAGGAGAAATGACAGAGCTCCCCCAGACAAACAGATTTCTTTTTAAAAGGTCACAAAATCAATACGCTGACTCCTAGCACCAAATCCAAGGTCACAACCAGTATGACCTCACAAAAAGGGGGGCCCGTTGGACTTATCGCATCGCTTTCTAAAACAAAGATTTGTCTTTGTCTAAACCCGGCAGGCAGATGTGGGGGGGGGGGGCGATAAGATTTTACCCGGAACGTGCTCTTCTGTAAAGTAGGAAAATACACGTGCTTATCGAGTGGGTGGAAGGGCAGAGCCCCGTGGAGAGGCTGGGAGCTGGGAACAACAAGGCCTGACCTTGGCCCCAAAAGGGCTGTGCGTTTGCTGCATCCAGTGACCTAGATGGCGAAACAGAGTGTGCTCGTTAGCTAATTCAGTGTGCGGATGACACCAGGCCAGGGGAGGCGACTGACACCTCCAAACACGAGCGCCACCGTTCCATTTTGGTGTAAACTGCAGAAATGGTCTGACAAGACCAGAATGAACCGGTTTGCTGAAGCCAGACACAGAGCATTCTAAGCAGACAGAACGTCCAAGGGCAGGCTAGGAAAGGAGAGGCTTCTTGACAGCACAACAGGCCGGGTTCAAGGCAACAGCGGGATGGCAAGTGCGCGGATCAGGGTGGTTCTCCCTGTGTAGATTAACTTGAAATCGAGAGGCAGGGAAGGGCAGGGGCAAGGGCAGTGATCAGCTCTGGAGTTAAAGCACACTGGTTAGAACCCTGGCGTGGCTGCCCAGTATCTGGGGCACTGACGAGGAAGTAACACGTCACTTCTCTCTAGGCCTTACTTCTCTCCAGGGTTAATCTAAGTGACGCCAAAGGCCCTGTCCAGCTTTTAATCCTATGATCCGAGACACTTCTTAACAGGGCATTGGGAGGGAAAATTATGATCCCCCAAACTCCTTTAGTCCTGATTTGTAGGAAGCATGAAAATATTTCCCTTTGTCAGCTTTCTCTTTTGTTTTGAAAGAGGAAAGGAGGGAGGGAGGAAAGAAGGAAGGAAGGAAGGGAGGGAGGGAGGGAGGAAAGGAGGGAAGGAGAAAGAAAGGGAAAAAAGGAGGAGAAAAAGGAAGGAAAGGAGGGAGAAAGGAAGGGAGGAAGAAAGGAGGGAAGGAGAAAGAAAGGGAAAAAAGGAGGAGAAAAAGGAAAGGAGGGAGAAAGGAAGGGAGGAAGAAAGGAGGGAAGGAGAAAGAAAGGGAAAAAAGGAGGAGAAAAAGGAAGGAAAGGAGGGAGAAGGGAGAGGAGAGGAAGAAGGGAGAAAGGAAAGAGGGAAGGAAAGAAGGAAGGATGGGACAGAGGGAGGGCTGGAGGAAGGAAGGGAGGGAAGAAGAAAGGGAGGAAAGGAGGAGGAAAAAGGGAGCAAAGGAGAGAGGGAGAGAAGGAGGGGAAGAAAGGAAGGAGAGAAGAAGGGGAAGAAAGGAGGGAGAGAGGAAGAGGGAAGGAAGAAGAAAGGGAGGAAAAGAGGAGGAAAAAAGGGAGGGAAGGAAGAACGAAAGAAGGAAGGAAGGGAGGGAGGGAAGGGTGGGAGGGAGAGAAGGAGGAAGGAAATCTCCAAGCTTTTGAACATGAAATCAAACAAATATGCCTCTTTCAGTTAAAAGCTGAACCTTATCCACCAAGGATATAATCCCTCACTCTGGAGAGACTGAGTCACTTGTCTCTAGCTGGCATTTCTACCACATTTCAAGAGTCTTATGAGTTTTCTAAATGAAGCTACAAAACCTTCCAGAAAGACAGGTATTAACCCCTTGGGGGAAGCATGCTGCTCAGGGAGTGAGTGGGGAAATTAGAAAAGCAAGCTCAGGAATCTCAATTATTGCCACAACCACTTAGCCTCCTAAGTCTGCTACCAAGCCCAAGGGAAGCAAACTACCTCTTTTTGTGAGGCCCTGACACAAGAAGGTATTTAACACTTGGTCCTGGTACAACAGTATGAGAGATTTCTCATACTCCAGAGATTTCATGGGATTTCATGGGATTTCTAGCCAGGAACAATCTTAGAAAACATTTTGTCCAAACCCCTTATTTTACAAAGAAGGAAAATGAGGTCCAGAGGTGAAGAAATGACTCATCCAAGGTCACACAGTAAGTAGCCAGTTTAAACCAAAGTCCCCTGACTCCAAACCCAACGCTTGTTCTCTGGAGTGAAGTGACGTCCCACCTCCGGTTGGGACACAGACTCCCCGGGCCCCATCTTTAGTTTCTCCTCAGGCGTCCGTCGATGGCAAGTGTCAGTACCTGAGCTTGCAGCTGAGTGGACACAGCTTGCTGGTCATTCTCCCGAAGGGTCAGCTTTTTCTGCAACGCCATTAACTGCTCCTGCAGTCGGCCCTTCTCTTCCTGGAGCTGGGACATGGACTCCACCATCTTCTGGATCATGGGTAACTGGTGGGCCCCAGGTAGGCCTGAGCACTTCCCGCTGCCAAAGAGCCTCCCACCTGTAACCAAAAGGAGCATCAGCTGGGGCCCCCCACCCCGCAGGGCTCCCTGGGGCAGGTAAAGGGCAAGGGTGGCTGGGCCAGTGTCAGGGGGGTTCAGCCAACGGCTCAGCGTTATCACAAGCTTTCCTGAGCAGCTCAAGTGACTGGTCATGAGATCGATGGAAATAGAAATGAGGACGTCAGTGGAGAGATCTAACGGGGAGCCAGGATGCCTGCCCTGGGAAGCAATTCAGAATGGAAGCCACACTACAGACACCACCTCCAGATGGACTCAGGGAGGGAGCGTGGGAGCCAGGGCGGGGAACCTGCCTGACAGAAAACTACTTTAGTGGACAGCTTGAGGCTCTCCTGTTCCCTGGTTCAGTGTGACGAGGGGCACGAGGTGGAAGGAGGAGGAAGCAGAGCCTCCGTGATTCTCTAGACATCGGAGACGTGCGAAAATGTTTCCTAGGAGGGACCTCGGAGGGCGTCTTGTCATTTTACATCTAGCAACCCTGCCATTTTACAGATGAAGAAACTGAGGCTCAGACAGAGAAAATGGGTGGCCCCAAATCTCACAGTAAACTAATGCCACAGACAAGACTCAAGCCGAAGGCATTTTGAGCCCCCAGCCCAATACCCTCTTCACTCTCTGCACCTTACTCAGCGTAAGAAATGTCTTTATTATACTCTGAGCTTTTTAGGAGCTAAGAATGAGCACACTGATGCCCCTTCATCACTGTGTGGGAGTGCAAGTGTTCAAGCCTCAAAAAAGATTCTTCTTGGTTACCGAAAAACCTTCGCCCAAACAACTCAGAGAGGAAGGAAAGCCCAAACATTCCTGGCAACAGAGGCGAGCCAAGCTCATCCTCATTTACGGAGCCCCAAGGGAAGTGGCGACCTGCATGGGAGGGGATGAAGTGGAAGTGGGTGTGTATGCCATGTATGCTCGTCTACCAAAGCAACAAAGAGGAAGAAAGACAGAATGATAGGTTGAGACACAGAGGAGGGACACATTATGCCAGGCTTGAAACAGCCACACCCTCCCCATGATGCTTCCTCCCCACGCACCAGAGCCCAGTGGAATGCACAGAGTGACCACACAAGCATGTGAAGGTTATAAATACCGAGCTGCCCCTGTGCCTCAGGCCGAGGAGGAGATCCTCTCCCACTGCCTCCCGCATTCCTGTCACCAGGAGCAAGAAAAGAGAAAGACAGACAGACACAGAGACAAGGCCCGTGATATGTCCATATGATCTGGGATTTCCTCCCTCCCCGCCTCCCACCACCCAAATAAGTCCAACTGGTATTAAGGTACCCTGAGAATGGAGAAAGAGAACCCCTCTGCCCCAGGATCAGCAGCAAATGGGACAGCTGAGTGTGGCAGATGCAGAGAGACAGGGAATGTGAGAACAAGGCTGTCACTTTCCACAGAGGTCTGCAACATAAGACAGAGGCAGCCAAAACCCAAGAATGCAATAATGAAGTGTCAAAGAGAAGCAGCTTAGAGCTGAGGGAAGCCCTTCCCCATCTCCAACCTCCATGGGCAGCCCTCCCTCCCTCCCTCCTCCTCCTCCTCCTCCCCCCTAAGGTTCACTCGTATCTACAAGCTGGCAAAGGGTGATTCCAGGCTGTTGTGAACAAAGCCTTCTCTTAGACTAAAACCACATTCCTCTATGGAAACTACAAACCAAATGTGAGCTTCCATATCATTGCTGAAAAGCCTCAGCTTAGAGAAGGGGAAGGGAAGGAGGGCAGATCGCTCTTGGAGGAGAAATAAAGGTGAGGAGGAAGTTTTCAGGAAAATATACCATAAACTCAAAAGGACTGAGTCCATAGAAAAGGAGAGAGAGGAGAGAAAGAGACAGAGACAGAGAGACAGAGACAGAGATGGTAGAAAGACATAGATTATGAAAAGAGATATAAGGGATAGATGATAGATAAGATAGAGAAATAGAAAGGTAGAGGAAGATAGAACACTAGATTAATAGATGAAAGATGAAAGAGATAGATGATAGAAAGATAGATACAGAAACGGACAGATATAGATATGAGATACAATAGAGGGATAGAAAACAAACTGATAGATATAGATATGAGACATAGATAGATAGATAGATAGATAGATAGATAGATGGATGGATAGATGGATGGATGGGTGGATGGATAAAACATCAATTAAGCACTTACTATGTGCCAGGCACTAGGCTAAGCTCTCAAAGAAAAATCAAGCTCAGCAGTTCCTACCCTCAAGGAGCTTACATTCTAATGGGGGCATACCACACATAAGGAAAGAATGGAAAGGGGGCAGAGGCCACCCAGGCAGGGCCATGTTGAGGACACTGTGGGAAATTGTGTGGAGGCCTGGGCCCTGGCAAGATAAGGCAAGCAGAAGAAGAGGGTGGGGGCCAAGCCCTTTGTGAAAACATTGCCCAGTTTTAATTCTCTGTAGCAGTATTTCCCTCACACCAGACCTTGGTGAAAGTGAAGACCTCATTCCCACCCAAAGGCAGAGATGAGGCTACAGTTTGAACACTTGTCTCTTCTCCTTCAGAACAGAGTCTGCCCACTGCTGCAATGTGTTTCCCTCCAGTTAACATTCCCTGGGTGGCTAAAGGTTGGCAGGATGAGGGGGTCAATGTAACGACTTGGCTCCTGCTGAGTGAACTTGACTGGGAGTTTCTGAATGTCTCACGCATGTAGAGAGCTCACAAACCAAAATCCTCCTATCTGTCCTCGAGAGAGGAGGTTAGAAGAAATGATGGTCTAGAACCTTCGTGCAAAGCTCCATCCAAGGGAACCATTTCTAAGCTCCAGAGGACCCGTGGGACCCTCTCCCGACTCCTCCTAAACTCCCCTGCCCAGAACTTCGCCCAGGACTTCTACTACATGAACATTGCATGAGGTGTTGAAACTTCCAACAGATCATGAAACTGGGGCTTTGCATCAAGGACAGATCATTCCATAGCCATTCTTGGCCCAAGCTCTTCATATTTTGTTCTAAGGGTTTGGTCTGACCTCTGTATACTATACCTGGCCAGCTGTTTGGCAAGGGGGTGAGGAAATGGCAGAGTCAGCCAGGAACAGCAGCAGCAGCAGCAGAAGCAAAAATAATCTCGAGGGCACTTGCAAGCATAAGAGGGTTTTCAGGGGTAGATGAGCAAAGCTTTAGCAATGAGGAAGATCATGAGATCAGACCCGGTCCAAGATAAAAAGCAGAAGGGAAGAAGGTGAGAGGAGCACATAGTGAACCAATGGCTAGGTCCCTTCCCTTCACAGAAGCCTCCCTCCCATCAGGGACCGGATTCAGGAGCTGCCCTCCCAGCCTCTGGTCTCTAAGTAAGGTCTGCTTAATGGGGCACCCCAGGCTGAGGCTCCAATCCATTCCCCTACTAATTTGCTTTTTTTTTCCTTTTCTTCATCTGAATCTCCCGCCTCTCCTAAAGCCCTGACTCTTTCTGTTACCACCTCCAGCTCCTCCCTTCGCCCGCAAAACACCCCAAGTCGGCATTCACAGGACAGACACAGCTCAGAGGAAGCCGATAGAGCGAGAGGGGAACCTGGGGAGTGGTTCCAGCCACTGTACCTGGGCAAGTTCAGACACACAGTTAACCTTGGCAGAAAGGAGAAAGGAAACAATCCACCGAGCCCTGACTTATCTTTTTGCACACTTTCTGCCCAGTTTCCTCTCTTGGGGAGGATGCTCCCTCATATGTAAACACCCTGAGCTCCCTACATTCCTCCTCCCTGCCCTGACAGAAGGAGCCAACAGAAAAAAGCACAGCCAGGGCGGTCAGACAGTCATCATAGTTAACCTACCATTATTGCCTCTAAGACCTCTCCAAAAAGGGGAGGGGGACACAGACCCTTCCTTCCACTCACAAGGCAGCAAACACATCATGGGATCACTGATTTAGGGCTGGACGGGACCTCAGCGACCATGCCAACCTAATCCTCTCATTTTACAGATGGAGAAGATGAATCCCCTCTCCAGAAGGTGAGTGACTTACCTAAGGTCACGCAGCTAATAAATAGTACAGCCAGGATTTGAACACAAAGCCTCAGATTCTAGACCCTGTGCTCCTTCTACAGCAACAGGCTTTGTCTCTTTTGCCTGACTGGCCCAGAGATCTTTCACAAAGTGCTAGAGATCAGAGGAGGGGGATGAGGTACCTTTCACAAGCAAGAAACTGTATCTTTGGGGCTACCATTCTCTCCTCCTCCCTACAAGAACGCAAGGCAAGACAAAAAACACTGAAACTCAACCCCAGGGCTCAGTCACTGAAGCCGGCAATCACCTGGTTACAGGTGGGGAAGGAGAGTGGGGGGGGGGCAGGGAGCAAAAGGTTATATAGCACAGGCAAAGAGTTTCTGAAAAGTGAGGGACCAGGAGCATTCGACTTAGAAGGAAGGGATTAATCAGATATGTCTGGAGTTTCAGCCTGGACTGTGCAAAGGCGGGAAGAGGAGCGGACTTCGGGGCTGATCATAGCATGACCTTCCTGCTCCCTGCGGGTTGCCAAGCCAGCTACTGGCTGCTTTCGGAGCTGCCCCTGCCTCGCGGCTATTCTCTGGCCCCTTCCGCTATTTACCTGGTTTCTCAACATTCATGGTGTGGGCTTCCTTTGCCTGGGCCAAGTCTCGGGCCCGCTTGGGGGCCAGGGCCGGCCTCTTCTGCTGCTTCTCCTCCTTCTTCTCCTGACTCTTGCATGCACACACCTTGTCCTGCAGTGCCTGCGGCCAAGACACAACCACAACTCCTGTAAAGGGCATTGCAACACTGGCAACAGAGATGCCGCAGCCTGGTGTCCTCGATGCCAAAGGGACGAGGAGGAGAAGGAGGAGGAGGAGGAGGAAGAGGAACCTCAGGGTCATTGAGAACCCCCACTCCAGTCACCCAGTAAGATGGTCAGGTGTCTGAAGATTCTCAGGTTACCCAGCACCTCACAGCAAGCATGGCAAAGCTGAAAGGGCCCCTGAGGCGATCTGCCCCGACCAATTCCCTCATCTTGACATGGGAGGGCACCTAGCTCAGGCAGGCATGGAGAGGGCACAGCATTATCTGTGAGGCCAACACCCACCAAAGTACTACTGAAAGCTGGGGAGGAACCTCAGAGGTCACCGTGTCCAACCCCTTTGTTCTGCAGATGAGGAAACTGAGGAAATGGTGACTGCCTAGGGTTACAAAGCTAGTAAGGGTCTGAAATAGGATTAGAATTCTTGTTCACTGTTCGGTAGCTTTTCAGTCCTTTCTGATTCTGCAAGACCCCATTTGGGTTTTTCTTGGCAAAGATACTGGAGTGGTTTGCGTTTCCTTCTCCAGCTCATTTTACAGAAGAGGAAACTGAGGCAAACAGGGCAAAGTGATCTGCCCAGGGTCACACAGCTAGGAGGAAGTGTCTGAGGTCAGATCTGAACTCAGGAAGTTGAGTCTTCCTGACTCCAGGCCCATCGCTCTGTGCATCATGGTGCCCCCTAACTGCCCTAAAAAACAGGATCTGAACCCAAGTCCTCTTGACTGCAAGCTCAGCACCTCTCCACTAAGCCATGTCTACTTGCAGTATCTGCTTGGAGCTCATGACTACTCTATGACTAAGGCTCTTTAGATAATCTTATCTCCATTTTATGGATAATTTGCCTGAAGTCTGAAAGGTTAATTTACTTTCTCTGGGTCTCACAGCTAGTGAAGTATCAGATGTGGGATTTGAAACAAGGCCTTCCTGACTCCATGTCTCATACCACATGCACTGCACGTGGCTTCTTTTTACAGAGAAAGGAAGGTCACATTGCTAGGACATGGAAGGGCCAGGCCAGCTGATGTATTCCCTTGCAACCACAACACAGCCTTCTCTGTAATCAAAATTCAAGAAAACAACCGTCCCAGAACTGCAAGGCTAGAGGAAGGAGGTTAGCAAGCAGCTCCTGGCCCTCCAGCACCCTCCTTCACTGCAACAGTGCTCCCCCCCATGTTCTTTCAGCTCTCGTTGAGGACCCCTCGTGACTTAGATCTTTCTGTGTAAGGCCATTCACAGAGAAGCAATCCTTGGGTGCTTTTGGCTCAAACTAACAGCACCCAGGCCTTCCCCTCTATGACACAGTGCCGTTTCCCTTTAGTGGTCACTTTATAGAGGACGAGTCAGAAGCCCAGAGTCTTCTGGTGGGTTACGATGGCAGAGCAAGGGCTACTTACCAACTACCCAGCCTGCTGCCCCCACTACAACCCACCACCCAAGCTTGGTGTGATGCTCCCAAGACTGCCAAGAGATCAGGCAAATGCCACGGCCTGGTGACAGCACCCTGACTTGTCAAAGGCACTTTGGAAAGGTAGCCACAGTGAAAGATAGCAACAGAAGGAGGGATGGAAGAAAATAGGGGGGAAAAAAAGATAATGAGCTGCAGTGGACAGTGGGGATCCCCTCATGAAGGGATATTTATTTTCCTGTCCAGAAACTGGCAAATATGGAAAATGGGAGCATGGTGAAGATAAAAAGGAAAGCACAATTTTAAAAGGACAAGCTTGGGCATGAAATAGTCTGTACTTGGAAAAATGATGGCACTCTATTGATGGTTAATAATTATGCAGCACTTCAAAGTTTGCAAAGCACCTCATAGAGTTTATCTCATTTGTTGTTATTACTCCTATTTTACAGATGAGGAAACTGAGGCAAACACAACTTAAGTGACTTGCCCGGGGGTCCCACAGCTAGGAAGTGTCTGAGGTAGGATTCAGACTCAGGTCTTCCTGTCTCCAGGGCTAACACTGTACCCACTGTGCCACCTGGCAAGCTCCAGGACCATTCAGTCCCAGAAAAAGTTAAGTTGTTGCTAGTGGCTGAGGGTCCTCTGAAGTTGATTTCTGCCACCTTGAGTCTGCCAGAATGACAGCTATTCACCATCTTGTCTCAGATTCCCCAAGAAAGAGTAGGCTCTCACAGGAAGGCACTTCTGATCTGAACGTACCCCCCCCCCCCAGTCCTTGGCAAACCGGCCAACTTCTACTCCTCTTGTGCTGAGGAAGGTAATGAGCTTTAGGTCTCCAGCTGGACCTCTCGTCCATGATCTCAAAGCACGTGAAAACATAAGAAGTTTTCCCAGGAGCTAGAGAGGAAGTGGATTTTTCCAGACTTACTTTGTATCAGAAGAGAGGCCCAGAGGTTAAAAGCTCAGAATTACCCAAGCAACTCAGAAATGGAAATTGGAAACAGATTTTGCTGACTTCCAAGTATTCCCTTCCAACCACAACACAGCCTTCTCTGTAATCAAAATTCAAGAAAACAACCGTCCCAGAACTGCAAGGCTAGAGGAAGGAGGTTAGCAGGCGGCTCCTGGCCCTCCAGCACCCTCCTTCACTGCAGTAACTCCCGGCAGGAGCATCAAAATCGTTTCCCTAACCTTGTGACTGCTTGCCCAGACCAGTCTTTCCTCAGACATTACATAAAACAGGACAGGGTTCTTGCTGTCACGTCCCTATTGTTTCCCTACACAAGAACACCCCAACACACCTTTAGCCATAAAGGATTTCAAAGAAGAGACATTGAGGTGCAAAAACTACTTAAACAAACTTCAGAAATGGTACCTCGGAGCCAACAGGAGCTTCCTACCCTCAGTGACCTGCTCAGCACTCACAGTAGAAATGAGGAAACTGTGCTTCACCCCTGGGCTCATACCCCCATCTGGCTTTTTATTATTATTATTATTAATGATAATGATGATGGTGGCTGGCATTTATGTAGCATTTTAAGGTTTGCCAAGGGCTTCAACTCATTTATCATTACTGCTACCCTCTGAGATAAGACACTATTCTCATCCCCATTTTACAGATGAGAAAACTGAAAATGGTTAAGGGACTTGCCCAGGGTCATAGCAATAATAACAGCTCACACTTATAGAGTGCATTAAAGCTTGCAAAGCACTTTTATATATATATATATATATATAATTATTATAGTAACTATATTATTTTCACTTGAGATCCTCACAACAATCCTGTGAGTCTGGGGGATGAGATGCTATTATTTTTTGCTAATTTATAGGTGAAGAAACTGAGGCAGAGAGAGGCTAATCATGGAGTCACAGAAACTGGTACTTGAAGCAGGATTCAAGCTCAGGCCTTCCTGCTTCTGGGTCCCAACACTCAAGCACAGGGTAACAGAAGTCTTTGCACTGGTTTTATGCACACATGACAGCTTCCCTGTGTGTTTAAACCAGTCAGGGAGATAAAGGGATAGGATCAGAAGGGGCCTTCATTTTATAGAGGAGGAAACCAATCACAGGGCTAGCAGGTGGTAGGGCCAGGGACTCTTGACTCCCATTATCAATAATAACAAGCATTTATACAGCGTCTTAAGTTTGCAAAATTCTTTGCCAATATTACCTCATTTAATCCTTGCAACAAGCCTGTCAGGTAGGTGCGCTTATTTTCCCCATATACTTGATGATGACAATATCACAATAAATAGTTAACATTTATACAGCACTTATTTCAATCGAATTTTTACACATGGGGAAAGTGAGGCTGATGATTAAGGGACTTGCCCAGGTGACACATCTAGGAAGTAGGTGAGGCTGGACCCAAACTCAGGTCTTCCCAGCTCCCAAGTCCAGCACTCTCTTCACTGAACCACAACCCCTCCAACACACTGATTCCCACAGCAAACCTCTATGCCTGCAAGGGAAGGGAGCCCAAAGGGCCAAGAAGGCCACTGCCAGATCTGCCATCTTCTCTCAGGAAGAGGTGAGAAGGGTGAGAATTCTCACTGGCCTACAGCACATGAAACCCTTTTCTATCTCTTTTTACAGCATTTTGGGCAAGTTTTGGAAATGAATCAAAAAACATGGAAGAATGTATGAATGAACCCCGATGCGACTGGCCAGGTTGCTCAATGCTACCTATCCTCCCCGAGGTGTGCCCATGGAACTCAGCAGAAATGACGGACAGTCCCATTTTATTGTGTTCAACACCTTTGTCAGGGAGAGGTGGAGAACCTTCTGTCATCTCTTGTTAGATCTTCATAAGATATCTTAATAAGGCAAATTGCTTCACCTGGTGCAGGCTCCCAGGGAGGATATGTGCTAAGGATTCAGGCAGGAAGACAGATCTCAATCTCTCCCCTGATAGCCCTTTCCCCTGAAATGCTTACAGTGGACAGAGCCCATCCTCCTCCCCCTTTCTTCAGAAGACCTGAGGATTTCATCTCCCTCAGAGGTGAATCCTTACCTGGACAGTCAGGTAGAGTCTCCGAGGGCTCCCAGGACCGGACCAGTCCACGCTGAGGGCTCGGCGCTGAGCCGGAGTTGGTCGGGTAGAGGTCTGGCCTGAATCCTCTTCACTGCCACCAAGGGTATCTTTACTGAGCCCTTTCAGAAAATAAAACTTGAGTTAAAGAGATTTCACCAATCAATCAATCAGCATTATTTTAAAGTGCCTACTCTGTGCTAGGCACTGAGTGTCTAAGCACAAAGCAGGAAACGGGTCCTGTGAATGACCTTCCAAATACAGAAGCTGACATTGAATGTAATCTTGATGTCATGCACCATGCCCTGGTTCCCAGCCCCACCATCAGCCAGGTGAGCAAGGCTCAGTCATTGATCTTATGTGGCTACAGGGGATAAGTGGTCCAGAAGAAGAACTGACTGAAGACAAAGGAATGATTCTCTTTTTAGGGGCAGCTAGGTGGTACAGTGGATAGACCACCAGCCCTGAAGTCAGGAGGACCTGAGTTCAAATCCAGCCTCAGACCAAACACTTGCCATGTACTAGCTGTGTGACCTTGGGCAAGTCATTTAACCCCGACTGCCTCACCAAAAAAATAAAATAAATGGTTCTCTTTTTGGAAAACATTCTCAGCAGGCCATGGCTTTTTCCTTGGTGCCATGATTTCCTGGAGCTTGGCTATTCCCTTTGTGGGCTTTCTAGCCATTTCCCTACCTCCCCTTCTCGCTTTCTTATATTCAGCCCAGTTTAGTTGCTTGTTAGGACCCTAGAGAGGGAGAAAGAGGATAGGGCAACACCAGACCCCTTCTGCCACTGGTTAGCAGGTCTGCTCAAAGGGAGAGGTCAAAACTCCTGCGTAAGTTGATTAACTGTGGGTTTTAGTTTCAATTATCTCATCTATCCTCACCCCCTAAGTGTACTACTGATAACACTGAGCTGAACATCTCTCAGATGGAAATTTCATGCCTGATTCCTAAGACCTCTCTGGCCACTCATTAAAACAAATGCTTGCTGTGAAGCCTCAGTCTCAGCTGTCTTTTTTTTTTAAAAAAAAAAGCCCTCTCTAATAGTCTAAAAAAAGACTTCACATGCTTTTTCAAGTCTCACCTCTTTGTTCCCTTGGCCTAAGGTTTGCTGAGAAGGAGCTGTCTCCTTGCAGTGAGAGAGCTGAGTGGTACAACTATGCCTTCTAGCCCGAGAAACACCGTCCTGTTCTAGCTCAGCCCATAGGAGGTCTGGCCTTGCCCTGGGGTGATCAAATGGGGTAACTTACGTCAGGTGCTTTGCGAATTGTAAAGCACAGTATAAAAGATGAGAAGTCATCATCATCACTAATATTTTTCCTAGGTCCAAAGGAGACCAGGTCAGTTTCCAGGCCACACTAGGGGTTGGAGCTAGCCTTAAAGCAGATAAAACTAACGATCAGATTGGTCAATCTGATGGCCTTTTCTGAGTCCTCACCCTGTCTTAATCCTGTCTCCCCAGAGTGGACAATAACATTCTATGTTGCCCCATAGTGAATGGGGACCTCCTTCTTGGGAAGGTGGGAAACCTTAGTCTCATCTCTGGGATGTGAAGAAAAATGGAAACAGATACGGAGGAGCTAGCCTTTGAGGTAACTAGCATTCAAAGAAACCTCCCAAGGAACTTTTCTTTATCCAGCTTACTAGCAATGGCAAGGACCATCCCCATGACGCCCAATTTCACTTAAGACGCCGTGAAACAAAAGGATTGATTCCCAACCACCCAGACAACAGCGGCACTAAAAAGTCTTTCCTTCTCTCTTGCTCCGCGGCCAAAAATAAATAAATACACTGAACGTAAGGAGGGTTACCTAAGCCGGGCAAGAGAGCGGAGTCACGTGCAGCTCTTGATTCCAGACAATACTGCCTTTAAAACTCCACCAGACTATTTAGCTGACATCTCGATAGCCCTTAGTCAAGTCCCCCAACATCAGTAAAAGGGGAAGAGCTCAAACGAGCTGCCGGATGAGTCTGAGGCTCCGGCAAGCAGACGAGGTGAGCCACACTGGGACTTCCCCGTTGCCAGTCCCTTCGCGCTCCTTCCCAGGAAGTCCATTCCGGTGCCTGGAACTAAGTACCCTGGAGAGAGCTGAACACGGGAACCCCCTAGAGACCCCCAAACAGCCGCGGGATGTCCTGGACTGGTCCCCAAACACGACCTACTAACAGAGCTCCGAGCAGGATCAAATGTCACTAGCCTGCGAAGAAAACATTAGGCAGACACTTCACTTACCTTGTTTACGAGTCGGAGGGAGAAGAAAAGCTGCAAAACCAACAGCTTCCAGGTGACAGACAAAGGGGAACCGGTCTAGGGCCACCTGGGCAGCGCAGACATCACACCTTTTTTTTTTCCTTTTCCTTTTTTTTTCTTTTTTGCTATGGATTGTTAAAGTTTAACTTTCCTTTCAAGACTTTGCTTTGCAGTCAGAAAAAGAAAGAAGGACACCCAGATTCCCGGGGAGCCTCGGCTAGAGCTTCTGGGCAGCCAGTTGGTTACCCTGTAATTACCTGCCTGCTTATGACTGGGTTTAGGATTCAGTGGGAGACTTTAGTCTCATCTCTGGTATCTGGAGGAAAAAAAAAACATTTTAAAAATGCGGACTCACCAGTTCTCCACCTCCCCTGGCTGGCGTGTGGGAAAGGGCGGGAGCACGGGGAGGCGGGGCTGGCCATCACAGGATCCCCACTGTCCTGGGCACAGCTTCCTTTCCACGGGGCCCTGGCAGAGGGAGCGGTTCCCGGATTCCAGGTCTTCAGAGATGTAATCATGGCACGGGGTTCAATGGCCCACAGGCTCCTGGGGACCTGAGGACAAGGAGGAAAAGGATGTAGCAGGGGTGGGCAGCCTGGCTTCCCAGGAAGAGGCAGTCCAGGCCCCGATGTAGCTGCGTCCAAGAGGCTGGCTTCAGAACTGTCTGGTTCTTTTAAAATGTCCACACAGAAGAGCCTTCTGGGTGAGGGTCTGGGGACATGTCACCTGATCTGGGGACAGAGAACAGCTGAAACAGAGCTTCCCCCTCAGCCTCTAGCTGGGTCCCTCACCAAGTGAGCAGACACAACCAAACACCAGCGGGGGGGGGGGGGGGGACTGGGATTTAGTCCAGGCTCTTGTCCCTGAGGAGGAGGCCCTTCCTTGGTCACCGCCTGTTCTTTGGTCCTCATTTCCTCAGCTATAAAATGAAGGGGTCAGACTAGACGGTCCCTCCAAGAGGGCCCAGAAGGAACAGGGGATAAACCAATCAGTTAGTTAACATGAAACAATCTTCATTACCCTGGTTAAAGTGGACTCATCCCAGGGTGATCATCTGGGAAAAAAGAAAACCTGTTAGAAAGTATGCCCTGTCAGTCTCTGACTTTGCTGTGCCTCAGTTTCCCCACCACGGTGCCTGTTGGTGTGTAGGCATGCTTAAATATACAAACATGTTCCTGAAAAAATATAACTACTAACATTTCAGTAGTCCTTTAAGTTTCACTCAGCCAATCAGTCAATAAGCATTTATTAAGCACCTACTATGTGCCAGTAGCTCTATTAAGTGTTGTGAATACACAAAAAGAAAAGAGCACAATAAATCTGACCCTGATGGGAAGGAGTCCCAAGAACATGGTCCTGAGAGCCATGGGACCTTAGAACATGGCAGCCTAGGCTAGATGGGGCAGGTGAGCCAGCAGTCAGTTGGCTGGCATGGGGTTGGGAGTGGTGAGATGCCTGTCCACCAAGGGGAAGAATCTCACCCCACTCCCAAGATGTTGGAACCTGGGGCACAACCTCTTTTGTCTTATGCAGATTCTCATCCTTCCTCCACTTCTTCAACCCTTCAACGTGAGCACTCCCTCCATTGGTGCAAATTACAACCCATCTACCTTTCTTCATTCTAGGTGTCTCTTGCCCACATGGCTCCCAGGAATCTGAGTGCCTTCCTCCAGGTCTCTTAGCATCACTCAGGTACCAACACAGCCAGCGATCTGCCAAGCTGATACCCCTGGCTCATGCCACACAACTAGTCCCTCTCCTTTCCTAATGAAGTGCCCTGCAGCTACCTTTCACATTGCTTCTTGTACTCATGTAGTCAATGACAATATGCATAAACAAGCTCCACTCCCCACTTCATCTCCCCATTCTGGGTGACCACAAGCTTGATTCTTCAGAGACTGGGGCATTCTGTGATTCACAGCATCCAGCACTGGAAGACCAGCAAGGTTTATAAGATGTGTCTTTTGTTTCAGGGAGAAGCCGAGGAATCAATATAAAGAGCTGGGCAGTTTCGCAAAGGCAATCTGGCCCATTCTTCTTGTCCTGTTCAATTCTGTGCCTAACGCACCATGGAGTTGCATTCCAGTCCAATCTAATCCAATCCAACCAACAGATATGAATTACTGGATAAAGACAGAGGTCCGTGCTGGGCACTGTGGAGACAAGCACTCAACAAAAACCAAAGGCTTGCTTTGCTGGATCTGTATGTCTGTGTGTGTGTGTGTGTGTGTGTGTGCGTGTTCAAATGATCCAGTTCAACGGGGCATATATCACAGGCTGAATTCCTCTCTTGGTTGGTTTTTCCCCGTGCAGATCATTATGCCGAACCCTTTTGAATTACTGTCAATCCCATACAAGAGGCTGAAAAATGTTGCAAGGTTTGATGCAAACAACACATCTAGAACACCTCACTGTGGATAGCAGTCCTTCTTAAGCTGGGAATCGTTCATACTTCTACAAATGCCTGTAGAGTATTGTTTGCAGAGGCTTACACATTCTCTTCATGTATTTTCCTTAAGGATACCTTGGATACATATGTAAATTATTCTCATAAATATTTTATAGAGACAACAAAATAAGCATACGGGCTGGTGGTGATTAATGTCCTCTTGGCAGCCTTTTCCAGTCATGATTCAGTAGGGTTTTTTCCCAAAAAATGTTTGGCATCTTCCCCACTTTCCCATAACCTGAGAATGGATATAGCTGTTTGTGCCATCTTTCTTTTCTTCCATGTAATTTCTGCTTCTCAGAAAGCACGCTGGGAGATCATGACATTGGGGCCCAACTGGATTCTGTCACTCCTATCACTGATGGAGAAACTGGTATATTCCATGACCTCCACATCTGTTTTGTTGTTCATCTGTTTGTTGTCCTCTTTTCAGCTTCATCTTTAAATGCTCTTGAATGACCAGGCTTCACTGGGTCTCATATCCAGCTTTCTGCAAATTCAATTTTTCCCCCTCCATTTCTTCTGTTTCCCTCCATTTCATGAGGTGATGCTGCTCAAGACATTCTATCATTGTCCTCTGGAAGAATTACTGATCCTTGTCCACACAGCAGCTAAAACCACCTTATGAGGTTACTGCTCAACTGAAAACTTTCAATGGCTACCTGTTATTGCCTCAAGATAAAATGCAAACCTATATGTTGGTTGTGAGGATCAAATGAGATATTTGTAAAGAGCTTAACACAGTATCTGGCACATATAGATGCTAGCTAATACTATTATTAACCTGTCAGACTAATGTAATGGGGTTTCCATAATGGAGCATACCCAGAGCTGCCTTGCCTACTTTTGTAGTCATGGATGCTGGTTGAGTACTGAAGACTTTGGAATGACAAGACACTCTCCTCATTGGCTGCAGGAAGGGCTGCTGGATTGTGGAGTTGTATCTGATCCTTCATGACCCTGTGGACCATACTATCCAGCAGGTTTTCTTGGCAAAGATACTAGAGTGGTTTGCCATTTCCTTCTCCAGTGGATTAAGGCAAGCAGAGGTTAAGTGACTTGCCCAGGGTCACACAGCTAGTGTCTGAGACTGGATTTGAACTCAGGTCTTCCTGATTCTAGGCCCAGTGTTCTATCCACTGAGCCACCTAGCTGCCTGCTGGATTACTAGATCTTTAAAAGAGGGTGACCAGCCCTCACTTTCTCTCTTCCTTTTTCTTCTGTAGATCATGTCAGGACTGTTCAAAATTCTCCTGAGAAGGGTAGAAGAGAGGGGCTAACTTTCCCCCAGAGAAGCAGCATGTAGAAGGCTTCCACATGGTAGCCCGAGTAGGCTAAGTGGGGACACTGGCTACATTTGTCACCATGAGCTTCCTTCCCTCAGCAAACATGAGAGAACAGTAATTCCAAGATGGAGGTATCCAGCCCTGGAGGTAAACTGGTAAATTCAAGAGTTCTAGAGGTACTGGGTATCTTGGTTGATATTGACTACCTTCAAGGGAGTTTCTTCAACAGAAAGAATGAATTCCAACAGGGGGAGGAGCTCAATGCCTGGCCTGACTTGCCAGACGACATAAACCTGGAACCAAAACGTTTGGACAGTGCAAAGTCAAGGTGAAAGGTAAAATGCCTACTCACCAGTTCTACAAACGGCAACGTGTCTTGGTGTTCTATGTATCACTTTCCCAAGAAAGTATGAGTTGTCATAAAACACTATATCCTGTTTTAAGTCTCCGTCCAGGCAAACCTGTGAGTTTCTGTTTTTAGCATTTCTTTAGTGTAGAATAAATAAGTAGCTACCCCACACCTGATTCATATTGTACACCCAAGTACCTTTCCAGACCTCCCTTTTAGGGGGAGACCCTCAACACAAACAAACCTAAGCCTTAAGCCATTTTCACTGGACTCTGAGATGAATCTGTAAAGAACCAAAAAGTGTGAGAAAAGAGCTTAGTCACTCTCATTACAGATCCAGCAACCCCAGACTGAATCCAGTCTTCATCGGCCTGGGACTAGAGCCGAAAGGGGCCCCTTTAAGGAAGAGGGAGAAGGTGCAGCATCTCAACTCCCTCAACCCAGCAGCACTTACGGATGAGAATTTAAGGCCCTTCCTATTCTGGCTCTATCTTGCCTTTCTAGCCTTATTTCACATCAATGCCCTTTTCATATTCCCTATTTCATCCAAATTAGACTGTGTGCTGCTCACCAAATTTGTCGTTTCATCCTCTGCCTCCATGCCAAGCCTTCCCCATACCTGGTATAAGCCATTATGTCAGCCCCACAAGTGAAATGAGGGTTCAGTAACTTCATCAGCCTCTCTCTCCCAGAGTCCACTCATGTTCCAACTCAAGGACACTTGGGCACTCTGGGTAGCATGCCCCAGGTCAACTCCAAGACCCCTAGGAGCCTGGGAATTCTGGGAAGTCTTCCTAACCACCAGGGAATTGATTCCTAAATTCTGGCTTTCCATGGCAATGCCTGTGGGTGTGGCAAGGTGGGTTCCATTGTGATGCCTCACCTCAGAATTCTTAGCTTCCTTTTCAAGCCTCAGCTCAGGTGCCACCTCTTCCAGGAAGTCATCTCTGATTCTCTCAGTTGTGCTCTCATCCCTCTTCAAATTAACTTGTATTGACACTATATTTGTCATCACCCTAGTAGAATGCAGGAAAGGGGCCATCTTATTTTCACCTCTGCATCTCCTCAGTCTAACAGATGAAGAGCTGGAGTTTAATAAATGTTGGCCTACACAAAGTCAGAGCTCAATAAATGTTGAATTGAATCAAACCAAGGGAAAGGAATAGCTAAAAAGCCAAGGGAAGGGAGGGAAGGAGGGGACCTGTGGGATAGCTCAGGTAAAGAGAAGTTGGACCAGGACACTAGGGTCAAACCCAAACAGAATGGGGGCCACTAACCTGTAGATCTAGATCCCTTCGGGCACAGATTGACTCAGAAAACCACAGGTTTACATTATCTATGTTTTACTGTATTTTTTTGTTAAGTATTTCCCAATTACATTTTAATCTGGTTTGGCTGTGCTTGAGTTTTCACAGCCAGTGTGAGCTGGGCCATTTATTTAACGCCTGAGATTCTTTCCAACTTTAGAGCTGTGATCCGGGTTACACTCTGATTAAATATGGGTTTTCCACTGATATACAAGCTGACTAGAAAGGAATGAGAGAAAGGGAGGGAATTGGCATTTATTAAGCACCTACTATGTGCTAGGCAATGTGCAAAGTACTTTACAAATATTCCCATTTGCTTCCAAGTAGATGCCTTTTATATCCCCATTTTACAGTTAAGGAAACTGAGGCAGACAGCGGTGAAGTGACTTGCCCAGGATCACTGAGCTAGTAAATGTCTGAGGCTAGATTTGAACTGGTCTTTCTGACTCTGGACCCAGTGCTCAATCCATGTAGCTGTCACTTTACAATCATCTGGTTGTGTGACACTGGGCAAGTCATTCCCCCTCCATAGAATTAGAATAACAATTGAAATGATAACAAATCCCAGGTTGCTGTGAGGCTCAGATGGGTTTATATATGTGAATGAGCTCTGAAAAGTTCAGGATACTACTGAAATACATCATTAAGAAGAGAAAAGATAATTAACACACACATACACACACAGAGCTGAAGAACCAGGGTCTGAGTTCCAATTCTACTTTTCCTAGCTATATGCCAAGGGGTAAGTCAATTCACCCAAAATGGGATTCAACTTAAAGACAGGAAACCTTGAGTTCTAATTCTCACTCAAAGACACAGCTTAGCTGTGTGGCTCTGGGCAAGTCACTCAACTCTCAGACTCAGTTTCCTCATCTGTAAAATGGGGGTGATAATAACAGTACCAACCTCACACAAGTTTTGCCAGGATTGAATGAGACAAGACATGGGAAGCAGTTTGCAGACCTTAGAGGGACCCACAAAATGCTAGTTATCGTGATTATTATCTGCTCCCCAGTTTTCTCATTAGTAAAACGGGGCTAAGATTGCACAGCCTAGCTCTCACAGGGACGCTGAAATGCTTAAAATAATGTAGACGTTTGAGTCAGTCTAATTATTATTGGCCGGAGAAGATCAAGGTGAGTTGAGGAAGGGGCCTTTCGAGGTCAGGGCTGGGTACCTGCCTGCAATACTGCAGCCAATCAGAGGTTCCAATGGGACTGCTTGATTCTAGTGCTGGGGGCAGATGACTGGTGGTCTGCCCGAGGGGAGAAGAGGAGATGCCTGTAGTCAGAGGGTGGGGAAAAACTACCCAGGCCTGGGTCAGGGAAACCTCTGGGAAGGAAGGCACAAAGAGGAAGGGGTGGCCCTGAGAGATACTGGTCAGGAAGGAACAGCAAAATTTAGCAATGGCTGGATGTGAGAGGTCAAGAGCTTCAAGAAATCTAGAATAACTTCAAAAGTTTTGAGCCAAGAACAGAAGCCTATCTCCTACCCAATAACCTCCCTAAACCTTTTTAGCTTAACAAAATTCTGGACCAGCCTTCAGCCTAAAACAAGTAAAGGGCCAAGTACCTTACCAGCAGGGGTGTGAATCTTCCCCTAAACCCAGGCGGATCCCAAGAGTCTGGTTGGAGGAGAAGGGACTACAGAGATTCCTATCAGAGGCAGCCCAAGGCAGCCATCACTCCATGTTCAGCATGAGGGTGTGGCATTGTGGAGGTCAGGGTAGGGTGGCCAAGTCATAGAGCCATCCCACTGCTCTGTTTCCAATTGGGCTCAAAGGACACTGGCCTGGCCTATTTCAAGGACACAACAAAAAGACCAGCCACAGTCTGGCAGGTTGCAGGAGTAGGTACTCCCTGGGCTTAAGGTGCTGATAAGCCGGGCCTTGGGGGAAGGGTTGGGGGAGGGTGGAGAATGTACTTTGGTCTAACGTTCCAGTCTTTGGAAGCCCAGATCAGAAACATGGACTTCAATATGCAGACTCTGTCTGTCCTGGTCAAGGAGAAGGTCTAGAGGAGTGTTAGAAAAATACTCTTGGCAAACAATCCTGAAAATTAAATACCTAACATATAGATGTGTGACCCTGGGCAAGTCACTTTTTGTACCTCAGTTTCCTCATCTGTAAAATGTATTACAATAATAGCATTGACCTCACAGCATTGTTTTGAGGATCAAATGAGATAATATATGTATAGCACTCTACAAAACCATAACAAACTATATAAATGCTAATTATTATTATTGTTATTATTATTACATTATTATTATTATTATTATTCAACATGCTAGACACCAGAAACACAAAGATGGACAAAATATGGAATCTGCTTCTGAGGTTACAATCCAAGGAGGAGAAAATACACATAAGTGAAAAGCTGTGACAAAAGAACAGTATGCTAAGTACTTTGTCCTGTCTAGACCACATTTGTGGTATTGAGTTTAGTTTGGGGTGCCAGATTTTGGCAAGGACATTGGTAATCGGGAAGGCATTCAGACAGGGCCTTGAGTATATCCCATATAAGGATCACCTGGAGGAAGTGGGGGTGTTTAGGTTGGAGAAGGGGAAGATTCAGTGGCAAAGCAGTAGCTGATTTTCAAGTATTTGAAGAACCTCTATGAAAAGAAGGATTCAACTTGGACTACTTGGCTCCAGAGGGCAAAAATGGCGGCATGTATGTGGAAAGAGGCAGATTTAGGCTTATATAAAGCCTAAAGGACAAAACTTTCTACTTAGGGTTATCTAAGAATGGGATAGGCTGGGTCCAATTGAGGTAGGTTCTCCCTAGATAGAAATCTTTGGGCCTTAAAGGCCATGGAAGACCTTTTGCTTCTCAGGTACTTGGTGAACTCCTCTGAGATTCCTTCTATCTCCAAGCATCTCTGATTCTGTGTAGTATGAAGGAGAGGCCCAAGCATGACAGACTTGAAGAGAAAGAGATCCCTTTCACCTGGTTGGGGTCAGGTAAGGAAGGCTTCCTGGAAGAGGTGACACAGGGCAGGTCCTTGAAGAAAGAAATGAAATTCAAAAGATGAACATGAGAGGAGAAGAGTGCAGCTATGGGGAATGGTGGAAGCAAAGGAACAGAAATGGGAGGGGCAGGATTTATAAAGAGACCTAGAGAAATTCAATTCGACTGGAAGACAGTATATGAATGAGGCATAAAGATCAATCAATCAATCAACGTTCATTTAAGATAATGCTGGAAGGGGAGGTTGGAGCCAGATTATGAAGGCCTGAATGCCAAGGTAAGGAATTTATACTCTGATAGCCACTGAAGTTTTTTGAGTAGAGAAATTGCTATGGGCAAAGGCACATGTAATGGCAGTGGGCAGTGGGACCAGTGGAACAGTTTGGAGAAGACTAGAAGAAGAGAAATCAGGAGAATATTATAATAGTTTAGGACAGAAGAAATAGGGGCCTAAACTGGGGTGGTTGCTGGGAGAGTAGAAAGGAGGGGATGAAGATATTGTGGAGAAAATGCAGGAGAGCCCTTCCCTTACAAAACACTGAAATGAATGGAAAGAAAGGAGACCCCTCAATCTGAAGACATCTTGGAGCACAGATTCCAAATGGACAGATCCCCTCCTTTGAAAACACCGACACAGAAGGCCCTTCGCTTGGCCCTCTTCCATTTAGACCTTTAATGACCAGCCTTGGTTCTGGTAGCTGCCCAAGAAAACCGAAAGAAATACCTCGTCTGCCTAGGACCCTCTTAAGCGTGTCCCCGGAATTGACAGGCAATCGAGAAATGCTGAGCCCCCCAGCTCAGCACCAGTATTTCTCAATGTCCACAGGAGCCTCATCCTGAGACAGGCAGCCCCCACCACCCACAGACAGACTGTCTCACTCCTCCACTCAGATCACCCAGGAGGGATCTCGGTTATCGACCCCCCACCTCTCCCCACCCTCAAGGTACACACAGACACTAGGCTAGCCCACCCCGGCTCAATCCAGTAAGGGAATTTAAACAGTTGAAATCTCAGTAGAGAAGGCTTTAAAGCATAAATTAGCCCCGCCCCTCTCTTCCCAACTGCAGCCCTAAACCTGCAGGGATGAAAATCCTGGGGGATGGGGTAGGGGGGGAACTTATCTTGGGGTCCTTTTCAAAGCGCATCCCGCCTTCCCCCCACCCCACAGCCCCTCCACTCTCGGGGCCGCTGCAGCACCTCCAGTGCCCAGGTTTGCGGTGACCGGGTTCCCCTCGGGGGAATCCCCCGCAGCCGGAGCGGGGTGTCCTGGGGATGCAAAGCTGGGAAAGGCAACTAGCCCCAGAAGGATCCCCAAAAGCAGCCCCTCTGGGATGGCAGGACAAAGCTAAGCTGGAGCTGGGCTGGAGACTGGAAAACCCTGAAGGTGGGCGTCCAAATGGAGCTGCCCCCCCTCCACTCCGCACCCCCTCAAAGGTAGAGGCATCAGGGTCAGTGACTCACCTGGTCCCCTCTGCCCAGCTCGGAGTCCCTCCGGGGTGGCAGCTCCCCTGCCCCCGGGGGAGGACCTGCAAGGCATTGCCTGCTCCGACATCCCCGCCGCGGCCCGGCCGCCCGGTATGAAGCAGGAATGTCACACTGTCGTCTCTGACCTCCCCCCCACCCCACCCCCTTACACTTTCCACAGGAAATGATTAACTCGAACGGCTGCTGGTTCCCATGGTAACCGGCTCTCAACACTTGGAGACATTCTTTGGTGCTGGAGGCGGGCAAACAGCCAGAGCTGGGAAGAAGAGCTGGTGAGCGGAGTTGGGGGGGCTCCCTGGGCTAGCCCGTCCTGCTCCCCCTAGGTGCAGGGCCGGGGTAGAGGACACACACGTGCCTGCATGCGCGCACACGCATGCACATGCATGCACACTCACGCACACCCTTATGGACGCGTGCACACACGCAACAGCGCAGGGCTGATTCTCAGGTCTCCTGCCCAATCCCCTCACCCACCCATCCAACCCCCAAACCAAACACGTGCCAAGGCAGTCAGAGCAGGGAAGGAAGAAAGGCACAAACGCCTTTGACCTCTAAGGGGGAGAGGGGGAGGACTGACCCCCAACAATTTCTGGATCAGCCGAGGGGTCCCGGACCAGACCCAAGAATAGCTATTCCCCCTTATCAAGCCCCCAGACTAAATCTGCTGCAGAAGGAAGGGATTAGGAGGACCTTAAACCCGGGTGACAAGAATGACAACTGACCTTAGGAGCCCCAACTCAGGGAGCCATTGTTCTTTGTCTGCAAAACAGTGCCCGCATTTCATTCTGGAGAGAGCGGCAATATTTCCCCTCTGGGGTGTGGAAGGAGGAGAAGAAAGAAAGAGACTTCACATGCAGCCTGAATGATGATTCTGCTGGAGATAGAGTGGGGCTGGGAAGGGATGGACTCTGTGTCCCCTCTTTGCATGCCAGGTAAAAAAGACAGAATAAAAGACCTAGAAGACGCTGGGAGAGTGCCCCTCTTAAAGGCTGGTTTTGTCTGTTGCTGCTTGGTAGGAGAGTGAGAATTGTCTAGATTTGGGCCCTGGGCTGAAAGTCAAGAATCTTGATCAAAGCAAGGTCCTGCCTAGACTGCAAATTATTTTAGCCATCGGAGCCTCTGTTTTCTCAAATGGAAAATAATTTGTCTATTTAGAAAATATGGTAAATATAAAGATACTTGAGGAGGAGGTGCCAATACATATGGAAAATGTCACTGACAATGTCCAGCATTTATAGGTTCGTCAGCATTCCTCTCTGGACGGATTGCACCACCTCTGAGACTTAGTAAGTGAGCTTTGAGAGTTTCAAAGGCCAAAAAATGCATCTGTCTACCTCCAGCCTGGAGATGGGCTCTCCATATTTAGCTGGGTTGCTTCTCAGACCCAAGAGGCAGACATTCTCCAATTTTTAAAAGCATTATTTATCAGGGCAGCTAGGTGGTGCAGTGGTTAGAGCACCGGCCCTGGATTCAGGAGGACTGAGTTCAAATCTGGCCTCAGACAGATAATACTTACTAGCTGTGTAACCCTGGGCAAGTCACTTAACCCTATTGCCTAATCAAAATAAGGTAAAATTTTTTAAAAGAAGTATTATTTGATTATTTTTTTCACAAGCAACTAATATCTCTCCTTCCCACTGTGCCCCTCCCCCCAACTGGACAATTAAAAGAAGGAAAAGTAAAACTCATCCTACATATGCATATTCTGCCAAAACGGATTCCCATGTTAACCAAGTCCAAAGAGATATGGTTTATCGTATGTTTTAAATGGGGCATTCTGTGGCGCGGTGGATAGAGTACCAGGCCTGAAGTCAGGAAGACTCCTCTTTGTGAGATGTGACCCTGGACAAGTCACTTCACTCTGTTTGCCTCAGTTTCCTCATCTGTCAAATGAGCTAGACAAGGAAATGGCAAACCACTCCAGTATCTTTGCCAAGAAAACCCCAAAATGGAGTCACAGAAAGTCGGACACAACTGAACAACAACACATTTTAAATCCATCCCCTCTCTGGCAGGAGGTAAATGACACGTAACATCTTCAGTCCTTTGGGCTCCCATTCAAAGTCTTTCTCGAATGGTAGCATCTGCTCAGGCACAGGTAGTCTTTGGTCCCCTCCACACCACAGAGAAGCATCTGAGCAGATCTTTGGCAGAGACTATATGGAAGTGCACTCAGGAATCCCCTATCGGTCAGGATCCTGTACAGAAGTTCTCCCCTAAAGCCTGATCACAACCCACAGATAACCCCTGGTTTCGCAAATACAAGGACAAGGAAGGATCCACCAGCTTTTGCAGGTCCCTTAAAGGTAGAAGCGGTATAAGTGTGGGCCTAGCAATGAGCTGTATGATTCTCATGTGAGGACCCATTAGCTAAATTCTCTCAGGCTGGCCACCGAGTGATGGATTTTTAAGCCACAATAACTGATACCTGGAATATTGCAAGGATCCTGACATACTTTCTTTTAAAGAAAAATTGTTTTCCTTTGTAATCCTATGTATTTTATTTTATGCATTTAAAAACCTTATTCTGAAGAGTTCATAGGCTGCACCAGATTGCCAAAGGGGCCCATTTCTCTCTCTTTCTCTCTCTGTCTCTATCTCTCTCTCTCTCTTTCACACACACACACACACACACACACACACACACACACCCTTTAATAACTCCTGGTCCAGAGGGTTCAAATTAGGTAAGATCTCACCACAGTGTGTTCTAGAAGGACTCCCCTGATGGGGAATTCCTCACTCACCTTCTTAGCAGTTGAAAATTACCCAGAGCACTGAGGATTGTCCTGGGTCCCAAAGTCAGTATGTCTTCAGGTCTCTGAGGCCATCTCCATCCATCGCTCCATGACACTTCTCTTTTTCATTTAAGTACCTCTTTTTATTAGCCATTTGTTTTGAGAAGAAAGTTCTATGGAAGAAGCCCTTGGCTGGTATAATTGAAAGAACTGGAGCTGGCACTTTGGGGATTTATCTTTAAAGGCCAACACTAAAGACCTAGCTGTATTTGGGAGGCTTGACATTTATTTGGATAGCATTTCTACTATTATTAGTATCAAAGAGTTTTTAAGAAGCCAAGCAGAAAGGAAAAGAAAACCAGGAAGGGGGAAGGATAAGAATTTTGTGAATCCAAATCAAGAAGAATGTGGCTGGAAATGCTGAAAAGAAATATTACCCAGTTTTTATTTTTTGTCTGTATTCATTTTATTTTGTAGGTTAGCTGCACTTGAAAGCACAACCCAATGGCCATCACTGCCCCAGCCATCTCACTAATGGACTTGTCGAGGATGCTGGTGGAATCCATCAACTTTCTTATGGCAAATTCCAGAGAACGTGTTGCTAGAGCCAAGAATTATATTCCAGGCAGCCCAGAAGACTTTGCTGATGGGATGCTAATACTCACTTTTCTTCATTGGTACTCCCCACCCCATTCATATACATGGTGCCCTCATGTAGTCAGTAGACCAGTTGCCCCCTAAGTGGGACCCTAAGGTCTGAAGCTCAGCATGTGGGTCATCACGCAGTGCTAATTAGGCAGCTAGGTGGCACAGCAGATAGAGTTCTAGGCCTGGAGTCAGGAAGACCAGAATTCGGTTTCCTCAATTGTAAAATGGGGATAATAACAGCATCTGCCTCCAGAGATTGATGTGAGAATCAAATGAGATGATATTTGTAAAGTGCTTAGCCTGCCTGACACACAGGTGTTCTTCTTGAGTCATTTTTCAGTCATGTCTGACTCTTCATGACCTAAAGATATTGGAGTGGTTTGCCATTTCCTTCTCCAGCTCATTTTACAGATGAAGAAACTGAGGCAAACAGGGTGAAGCGAATTGCTCAGGGTGACACAGCTAGTAGTCTGAGGCCAGATTTGAACTCCAAGCTGGGCTCTCTATCCACTGCACCACCTAGCTGCCCCAATACTCCATGACCTAAGTACAAAAAAGACAATTTTGTGATAGAAATATTCTAAAAGATTTATGAGCAATTTTTCTAATTGGCAAGCATTCATTAAGCCCTACTACATGTCAAGCACTGTTCTAGGGGCTGAGGATGCAAATATAAAAGTAAGATCCCTGAAAGAGGGAACAACGCCAGGAGAACCCAGAAATTGAATGATTTCTCTCTCCCCACCAAAGATATTACCGTTTCTTTTTTCCGGGGGAGCTCTCCTCCCAGATCTTCCATTTAAGGAAGGTGTCCAGGGAAGCTGTCTACACTTCTCTGCACTTCTTCATGCCCCTAGTCCAGGTACTTCCCTCTCACTTTCATCTTTTTTATATGTTATCTTCCCCTATTTGATTGTGAACTCTTTGAGGGCAGGGACTATCTTTTGCATTTCTTTGTAATCCCTTAGCACAGTGCCTAGCACATCGTAGGCACGTAATATATGTTTATTGATTGACCAACTTAAATACTACTACTACTACTACTACCTCCACCACCACCACCACTACTACCATCACTACCACTGCTACTATTACCACCACCATTACCACTAGCATCGCTACTACAACTGCTACTACTATGTCTAATAACAATAATAATAATAATACCTGGCATTCATGTAGCACTTTAAGGTTTACAAAGTACTTTATGTAAATTATCCCATTTAATCCTTACAACTACCCTTTGAAGTAGGTGCATATGATTATCCTCCAGAGAAAATAAGTAAAAAAAGATCTTAGTGCCTGATGTATACGTCCACATACACACACATACATATACATATACATGCATGCGTACGTACATTTGTGCCTATATTTGTAAGCACTCAGGCAAAAATGGAGAATTGAGGCTATGTTCCAAATAGCTCATGTCCAAACACTTGACCAGTTTCACTTGAAATATAGCAAGCTCATTGCCTCATTTCTCCCCTCTTCCTGAGTAAACATGTCTCCTGTTTGCTGTAAAATGCACCAGTCCTTTGCCCTCTGAGCTCTGGGTTTCAACAGGAAACCTGTACTGTTCCCAGCTCTGTGGCCCTCCTAGCAGGTAGCTCCAAAGACATGCCTTGACCCTGGAGTCTTAGGAACAGGCACTGACTGGCAGATAGAATTATTGAAGGTCAACCAACCTTGTTTTTTATCAGCTCCCAGAGAGAAAAATGAAAGGAATGCCAAACAGCGCATTCATGTAGATATGTACTTTAAGCACTGGGTAATAAAAAGATTTAGCTAGGATAATCAGGGGCGGAGAATGCAGACTGGAGAGGTAACTCAGCCAGTCTATCTTTCCTTTCTTGGCCATTCTGAATCATACTCCTCCCACAGAAAACCTGAGCAGTCAGTAATCTGCGTGCTAACCATCTCAGCATTTCCATGCTTTTATTTCCTTTCCCCTGAATGGTTTGTAATGCAGTGTTCATACCAATGACACACATTATTTAACATTAATTCCTCATTCTTTCTTTCTTTCTCATTCATTCCACTCCATCTGCTGCTCAAATCGAATTGACGATATTTTAACCAATCTGCTTTTAGTGACAATTTACAGTTTTGCCTCAGATTAAAAATTCTTATCTTCCCTCAAGGCCCAGCTCCAGGACCTCTGACGAGAGTCTTCCATGAACTCTGCCCAGATCCCCTCGATCAAAGGGATCTCCCCTTCCAGAATTTCTCAAAGAATTTTGTATGTTTCTCTGTCTTTTGCATTTATCACACACAACACAGTGTCAGGTATATAATAGACACATTAATAAGAGCTGGTTGATTGATTACCATATTCTGGCCTGTCACATATTATAGTATAGTACATATTCATACTATGTCCTCCTCATTAGATTGCCCTTCATTGGCCATCTTTGTATCGCCAGAACATGTCCTAGCTCTTCCCAACACAGAAAGTATATATGGGATATGTACATACATGAAGGCTTAGTTAATTAATGAATTAACGGTTAGGATCTTTCACTCTGGTCTGTTCTCCTTCAAGATTTATGCTTGTAATGCTATTTTCTGTCATCGACTAATTTTTCCATTCAGAAAGTCAATCAGTCAACAGTTAAGCTCTCACCTTTTCCAGTCTTCTTAGCCTTCATTCTCTTCCACATAAGCTACCATTCGGCAACACTGGCCTCCTTCCTGTTTCTCATACATGACACTCCAACCTCCCACTTCCATGCTTTTACCCAGCTTTCCCCCATGCCTGGAATGCGGTCCCTCCTCATTTCTGCCTCCTGGTTCCCTTCAAGACCTGTCTCTAATCTTCCCTTCTGCTAGGGGTCTTTCCCATTCCCCTTCCCCACGGCTAGGACCTTCCCACTGAGGTTAGCTACCTCCCATCTGTTCTGTGTATTTTTTGCATGTACAGAGTTGTTTGCATGTTGACTCCCCCATTAGAATGTCAACTCCTTGAGGGCAGAGATCATTTTTTTCCCCCTTCTTGGTCTCCTCAGCCCTTAGCACAGGACCTCATACATAGAATGTTATTTCTTCTTGTTGTTGTCATTGTCTCATCATCATCATCATCATCATCGTCGTTGTTATTGGTCCTTCCTTCTCAAAGAGAACCAATGACATCAAAGGATGATTTCTTGAACTGAAATCTGGGGAAGATCTTAATTAATGCTGCTTGGGTGACTGATTGACTGCCCGACATTGTGCTAACATTTTCTAAGTTCCTTACATCTATTAAGACAATGTGACAATAATTAGATTCATCATCTTTCTCTTGGGATGTACCTATTCTTTTGGAAAGCATTTTCATGAAGATGCTCTGTAAGGAATCATTATGGCTGCCAGGTGGTACAGGAGTGGATAGAGCATTGGACCTGGAGACAAGAAGACACAATTTTAAATCCTGTCTCAGACACTAATTAGCTGTGTGACCTTGGACAAATCATTTTACTTCTGCCTGCCTCAGTTCCCTCTTTAGTAAAATGAGGATAACAGCGGCACCTACTTCCCTACCTCCAAGGGTGGTTGTGAGGATAAAGTGAGATAATATTTGTAAAGCACTTTGCAAACTTTAAAGCACCCTATAAATGCTAGCTATCGTTATGTAGTATTATTATTAATTATAATAATACCATGTGGTTCTTGTTTCCTTTAATAACCAGCCACACCTGGAAGCAAAGATAAGCAAGAACTCTGCTCTCTAGTTCAGACCTTTTCATTCTTCTTCGTAGGAGTAAAAAGGAGGAGAAAGAGGAGGAGGAGGAAGGGAAGAAAGAGAAGGAGGAGGAAGGGGAGGAGGAGGAGAAAGAGGAAGAGGAGGAGGAGACAGCAACATCAACTAGGCAATAGAAATGCTGTGCTGAGATTTTAAAAAAAAAAAAAGGAGGGGAAAGGACCTAGTTGTACAGAGATATTTATAGCAGCTCTTTTTGTGGTGGCCAAGAATTGGAAAATGAGAGGATGTTCATCAATTGGGGAATGGCTGAACAAGTTATGGCATATGATTGTGATGGAATATTATTACACCATAAGATATGACAGGCAGGATAGTTTCAGAAAAACCTGGAAAGACTTACATGAACTGATGCAGAGTGAAATGAGCAAAACCAGGAGAACACTGCACACAGTAATCACTATATTGTACAATGATCAGCTGTGAATGGCTTAGCTACTCTCAGCAACACAATGATCCAAGAGAATCCTGAAGGATTCATGATGAAAAATGCCTCCAGAGAAAGAACTGATGACCTCTGAACAAAGATTGAAGCATACTATTTCTTTTTATTTCTTTCTTTCTTCCTTTCTTTCTTCCTTCCTTCTTTTCTTCTTTTCTTTGTTTTGCTCAAGTTTTTTTTTTCCACAAAATGACTAATATGGAAATGTTTTACATGATTACATATGTATAACCTGTATCAGATTGTTTACTATCTCAGGGAGTGGGGAGGGGAGGGATAGAATTTGGAACTCAAAACTTAAAAAACAAATGTTAAAAATTTGTTTTTACATGTAATTAGGAAAAAATAAAATATTTTTTAGAAAGAAAGAAATAGGGGCAGCTAGGTGGTGCAGTGGATAGAGCAATGGCCCCGGATTCAGGAGGACCTGAGTTCAAGTCCGGCCTCAGACACATAATACTTAACTAGCTGTGTGATCCTGGGGCAAGTCACTTAACCCCATTGCCTAACCAAAAAAAGAAAAAAGAAAGAAATGCTGTGCTTGGTTTTTTTTAATCTTTATTTATTTATTGTTTGTTTGTTTGTTCATTTATTTATTTATTTGTAGGCATTATTGCATCTCCTCCTGAGCCTTTGATGGTCTTTCATCACTGCCTCCTCCTCCTCCATTCTTATCTCTCATATAATTATAACAAATGGGGCATCACACCACTCATGGTTATTCTCCTTGGCTTCCAAGACAGTTGATCACCTCATTTTTAGTTACCCTCCTCAGGGGGCTGGTCCTTGTTTGCAAACAGCAGCCAGAAAATTAAGCTCTGCCAGTTATCACAAACTCCTACAACTTTGGGACTTACTCATGACTACAAGTCTCAACCTTCCACGGGCCCTGCCAACGTCACCACCTCCTAGGTGAACCCGATTGGGAACCTAGGAAGTATACACACACACACACACACACACACACACACACACACACACACACACATCAGGGTATCTCCATTGCCATCTTCCTGGAATTGGCACTCTGCCTGCCTTACCTCCCAAATATACTCATATAAATTTTGCCCATAACACACTATAGGAGGTAAATGAGAGAGAAAGGATTATTTCAACTCATTTCTGAATGAAAGTATTTTAGGCTCTGATATTTATGGCCTTTTGAAATAGAGAGATACACACATCTAATAACCATCATCAAGCCCGGGAAACCTTAATGGCTTGAGCTTTAGGAGTAGTGCAGTGAGACACCCCTTCTCATTCACCCGAGCACCCTCACTGAAGGGGCGTCAGAGTAAGTTAGGTAATTCAGGTAACTAGACTGACTCATCTTGGGGATCTATTGCATATGAAATCATTGGCTTCCTCCGCATTGCTTCCCTCATGCCAAAGAAGCTGTGAATCAAATCTAGACACATCCATAGAGCTTTGGGGAGTGAGGGAGAGGGAGGGAGAGAAAAGTAAGAAAATTGATTGAAGCAGGGGCCTAGGGAGAGCAGAAGGAGAGAGCAGCAAATCAGTTCCCACTTAATGTGGCTGATCTGCTGGGAAGAGGCCTTAAACAAAGGCTCTGGGATGAGAACACAGTAATATCCAGTCTCTATTCACTGTCTTCTCTGTATCCAGAAATCTCTTGCAGTGAATGAGATCATGATTACAGACTAAATAAGGGGGAAGGGAGTGAGCATTTATATAGCGCCTACTATGTGTAGGGTACCCTGTGCTTTACAAATATCTCATTTAATCAGGAGTATGTCACACCTGGCAGCAGGAAAGCACACGGACGGGGCCAGTCTCCAAAGGTTAAATTGGGAGCAAACTGTGAAAACAAACAAATCATTCAGGGGTATTGGGAGAGAACAAAGATGAGAAATGTCACCAGGAAAAGGCATGACCTAATTCAGACCCAGCTGTTAAGACAACTTATCATTTAAACAAGACAGGCTAGCCTGATCTTCAACGACCAATCTCCATGTTCTAAAAGAAGACAAATCTCTAAGGGTGAGAAACAAAAGCACATATTATGGCAGCTGCTGATTAGACATACCTTCCTCTGGTTTGTCTCATTAAAAAAAAGATGAGTGCTAGACCACCACCCATTTCTAAGAGGGTAAACAAAGGACAAAGCGGCATTTGGGAAATGGCATTTTATTATTGCTTTTTGTAGAATCCCAGCTTTTCGGTCAAATCCACGCTAGCCCCAGCCTCTTTATCAGCTGCAAATCAATAATTAAATTTTATTAGCAGCTCTGCAGCAACGTTCAGACGAGGCTAAGTGTCTCCTTACAGCAGCCAGGCTGCTTCGTCCTTTATGCCCATCACTGGATGTAAATTCTTCCCTCTTGTATACAGCTCACCTAGAGCCAGAATCTTATTTCCTGAGCACTTCCTTTAGGAGAAATGCTTTTTGAGATTGATGGTACTAGGCAGGCTGAGACCCTCTGGGAAGAAAGGGAAATAAGAGGAATAATTAGTTCGGAGTGATTATTGCGCTAATCTACCATTTTGGGCGTGAACCATGCTCTTTGGCATCAGAGTCAGTGTAGGTACAAGGTACAGATGGAATAAAAGGCAGTGGGCATGTACCTCTTTTACTCTCAATAATGACTCTGCTTTCCTCCCCCACCCCCTTCCCCCAAGGACTATAGGTCAGCGGGCTGTAAGACATTTGTAGAGTGCCTGGCCAACTAAAGCTCTCCATAAAAGCTAGCTGCTACCATCTACTACATTTCTCACCACCCAACCTAGCTCACACGAGCCCAGAAAAAAGGTCAGTAATCCCAAGGGAATAGCCCCAGAGTGAAATGTAACCAGTATCCCATTTTAGGGAAGGGAAGAAACAAATGTCCTATCCAGACTCAATAAATTCGTTTTTCCTGTTAAGCCAAAAAGAACAGGAAAAGAGTTCAGAGCTGCCTGAGGGTGGGGGTGGAGGGGGGATGGGATAAGTTCAGATTGAATTAAATGATTCACGAGGTTCAATGGATAAATAAAATGAGGAGCCTCACAAAGTTCTTCTCTTTTATATCATAAAACCACAACACACTGCAACATGACAGTACGTTGGCCCTCTTCGAGTAACTCCTTCAATCGTGTTGTAAGACAAGTTTATGAGGCATCAACAAACCTGGGCTGAGGATGCCTACCTCGTTGGCTTACATCACTCAGAATGATGCCAGAGAGACAACACCGATGTGGATATTACCCGAGAAGCAACTGGGAGGTTTGAGACCCATGCAGAAGCCTTCCTAAGGGAGGCATTAGGAGTAAGCTATCTGCTGACTTAGGGTTTGGTTAATACCAACCACTATTGTAAAGACTGTATCTACTACCTGGTGTATAGCTAGAGGTGGGTTTTTGGTTTTGTTTGTTTGTTTGTTTTTTGTAACGCAGGTTTATCATCCCCTCTCCATGAGAGCAGGGACTGTTTTTTGTCTTTCTTAGCACGGCTTGGAACATAGCGAACCCTGAATAAATGCTGGTTTTGCTTTTTTCTTTACACCTTCTGAACTTAGCAAAGTTCCTGGTACGTGGAAAGGTCTTCATGAATGTTTGTTGACTGACTCTCTCACAGCTGCCGCTACTCAGAGCCTACCAGAAACAGAGCAGACCTGCCCACGCCTGTTACTTAAGCAGCTGTTGATGAACAGAAAATCAGTCAGGAAGAATTTAGGACTTATTCCTAGGACTTAGGCCTCCCTCATTCTCGTACTTGTGATTCTTAGGTGATGGAGGAACATTTAAGTGGGAATGTCCAAGTGCTTTTGGAGATCTTAGAACAAAGCCTGGGGAGAAAGTCAGGACTGAGATAGAAAATGGCCAGTCATCCATGGGGAAATAGTAACTGACCACCATTCACACTAATAAGACTTTTCAGGTTGACAGAGGTCTTTCCTCCCAACAATCCTGTGAGGTAGAAGTGTAAGGACTGTTGTCCTTATTAGAAAGAAAGGAAAACTTAGGAACAGAGAGGGGAATGACTTGTCCACAATCACATGCAGCTAAGTTAGGTCTCTTGATATCTAAACCCAGCATGATTTCTGCTTTAGCCATTTGGGGTGGGTAAGGGTTGAAGTGAAGGGAGTATCAAAAACTGAGCTTTGGACAATCCCCATAGTCCATCCACTGTTGATAGAGTGCTGATTCAAATGCCAGTTCAGGGCAGAAAGGAGAATTTAACATACTCTAAGTTAGGTGGTACAGTCGATAGAGTGCCTGGCCTGGAGTCAGGAAGACCTGAGTTCAAATCTGGCCTCAGACGCTTACTAGCTGTGTGACCCTGGGCAAGTCACTTAACCCTGTTTGCCTCCACTTCTTCATCTGTAAAATGAACTGGAGAAAGAAATGGCAAACCACTGCAGTATCTTTGCCAAGAAAACACCATATGGGGTGACAAAGAGCCAGACAGGACTGAACAGCAACCAACATTCCTCATCTGTGTTAGTAGATAGCAGCAGAGGCAGCATAACGGGTAGAGCATTGGCCCTGGAGTCAAGCAGACCTGAATTAGAATCCTTCCCCAAGTGCTTACTGTGTGACCCTGGGAGAGTCACTGTCACCTTCAGACTCAGTGTCCTCATCTGCAAAATGGGGAGAACACTAGCATCTCCCTCCCAGGACTGCTGTGCTTATCAAAAACTAGATAACATATGTAGAGCACTCTGCAAATCTTTAGCCTATATCAATCCCAGTTGTTATTAAGAGCTCCATAGCCAAGGTGGAGAGGATGCAGTCACTCACATGCCAACCTACAAAAGCATCCCCCAATAGAGGGAAGATGGTTTTCAAACTTTAAAAGGTCAACTTATATTCTTGTGTCCAGCCCCCACTTGCTAAGGATTATTTACCTTATTGAGGGTTAATTTACACTGGTGGTTTGGCTCCTCTTACAGAAAGTAGGAAGGTCTGCCCTTAGATCTCTGCTGAAATACTTGGAGGCCTTGCCTTTTACAGAGGCTGGAAGTCGGTTTATTTTGTAATTATTAAAGAGCCAGCAAGGTTGTTCCAAGATGTTAGCAGATCCTACATTTCAGGGTAGGGCATTGACCGGAGCCAGAATGAAGGAGGCTTGGCGCCAGCCAGCATCTTCCATTTTTGTTTTGTTTTTTTAATTTATTTATTGTCATTCTGAAGTTAAACACCAAATAAGATGGGCATTTCCATGTGCAGAGTGAAATAGAGAGGATTGTGTATGAAACTGCAAATCTCTATTATGTCCTGCTGGCTTTTCTTTGTAATAAATACAACATGGGACTTTCGGAGTTTCTTTTTATTAAAAAAAATTATTTTTATTTTGAACTTGACAAATGCAAAAAAAAGTATGTCTATATACATAATATATATGTATATATATAAAATAATGAGAGACATGTACATGAAAGTATGTCTATATATATATAATATAGAGGGACATGTACATGAAATTACAGGCTTCTCTATCTTGTGCTGCTGGCTTTCCTTTTTAAGTACGTAGTAAGGTCAACCATGGCTTTCAAAGCTGTGCTGTTTGTGTGTTTTTCTTACTGGCCTTCCCTCTGCTCTTATATGGGAAGCCAACATTTTGGGGGATGGCTAAACAAATTGTGTCATGTGACCAAATGATCCCAAGCAATAAGAATGAAGTGAACAATTTCAGAGGGAACTAGAAAGACCTTTAAGGACTGATGCAAAGTGAAGTGAGCAGAACAATCCATGTGATAAATAAATTAACATGGTAGAGAAAAACAATGAAAGACTCTAGGACTCTGATCAGTATTATCATTGCACTGATAGCAGAGAAAGAGTAAAGATGAAGCAAACCGTTCTTCTCCTACCAGAGAAGGGGGGCGGGGGGAGAGACAGAGACAGAGAGAGACAGAGAGACAGAGACAGAAGAGAGACAGAGACAGAGAGAAGAGAGACAGAGAGGAGAGACAAAGAGAGAAGAGAGAGAGAGAGAGGGACAGAGAGAGAGAGAGGAGAGACAAAGAGAGGATAGAAAGAGACACACACAGAGAGAACTTAAAATGCAGAAAGAACCAGATATTTTCAGACATAACTAATATAGGGACTCACTTTTGCTGGACATGTATAGACATGTATTGAAGAATTTTTAAAAATTTTATTTACTGTGAGGTAGTAGTGGTTATTGCAGGCCTGGAGTCAGGAAGACCTGAGTTCAAATCTACCCTCTGATACTTACTAGCTGTGTGACTCTGAGCAAGTCACTTTACCCTGTTTGCCTCAGTTTCCTCATCTATAAAATGAGCTGGAGAAGGAAATGGTAAACCATTCAAGTGTCTTTGCCAAGAAAACCCCAAATGGGGTCATGAAGAGTCAGACAGGACTGAGGCGACTAAATAACAAAATATATATTAATATAGAAAGTTAAGGCGAAGCCAAATGTCTACAATTAGCTCTTCAATATTCTTCAGGAAAACAGTTAATCTATTTCTGAACCAAAGAGTTCTTAGATGTAAACTGTAGAAAACACCCAAACATGAAAAAAGCCTGTCATCCATGGAGCACAGCTGCAAGTCTGTTCACAGGTGCTGGCCAGCCCCCCTCTCCATAGAAAACTCGAGGCTGGTGGAATGTATATAAGGAGAATCACGCATTTGAGGAGGCTTTTCAGGTTCCTTTTCACACAGGAAGTTCAGGAGCCCGAGCCAGGCTGCTCCTGGAATCTCTGCTCCTAAATGCTCTGCCAATCACTCCCTGCAAAGCCTTGTGTCCCTACCTTCTGTGTCTGTTGATCTATTTGTAAAAAGAGATTCCCAGTCACCTCCCCCACAAGAGTTTGGGAAGATAAACAGACCTTGTTCATTGGCTTTGAACTCTGGAAATAAAAGCCCCAAAATACTATGATTATGATGATACAAGCTTCTGGGTGGCAGACACTTTGGCTGTTAAACAGCATTAACAAGAGGAAGCCGTTTAACTTTATTTTCAGTGACTAATGTGACCCAGTCTTAGGGAAGGCTGCTAACTAGGTCTTCTCAGTCACTCAGAAAGCATTTACTAAATATTTGCTATGTGCCAGGGATACATGGCAAAGGAAATCTATCCCATCTCTGGCTTCTTCTAAAGCAAGAGGTTCCTAACTTGGGGTCCATGGATTCCCAGGCCTCCACAGAGAGATTTCAGCTGTCTGTACTATTAGACTTATTGAGCTTAGTTTTAGCAAAGTGCCGAGCATATGGTAGGCACTTAATAAATGTTCTTTGCTTTACTGAACTCAGGGGAAAAAATTACATCTTTATTTTCACCAACCTTTAACTGAAATGTAACATTTCTTTCAATCCTGAGTGTAGGCAACAGATATTATTCTAAGAAGGGGTTCATAGGCTTCACTAGGTTTCCAAAAGGGTCAGGACACAAAAAAGTTTGAGAACCCTTGAGCTAGAGGGCATTTAATTTAGAATAGAAGTGCCTGCCTGACCAATATAAATGGCAGCCTTTTTATTTTTAATTCTTCCACTTACAAATCTCTCCCTGACTTTGTTTATTTTGAAAAAAGGCCTGTTTCTTCAAGAAGAAAATGGCTGTCAACATATTATAGTTACTGCACATGTATTACCTATATTGAGTTGTTTGCCTTTTCAATGAGGGTGGATGGGGAGGGAGGAAGAAAGAAAATTTGAAACCTAAAGTTTTAAAAACATATGTTTAAAAAAAATGTTTTCACATGCTACTGGGAAATAAGAAATACAGAGATGGGGTATAGAAGTCTATCCTGCCCTACAGAAAAATAGAAGGGGAAGGGGATAAGAGAAGGGGGGAGAGATAGAAGAGAGGACAGACTAGGGGAAGGGATATTCAGAATGCATGCCATCTTGGGGTGGAGGGAGGGGTGAGATGGGGTGAAAATTTGGAACTCAAAAACTTGTGGAAGTGAATGTCTAAAACTAAAAATAAATAAATTTATATTAAAAAAAAATTGTAGTTACACATTAAAGCTATGATTTCTTCTATTAAATCCTACCCAAAGCACTTGTTCTAACAAATCAGTTTAGACACAAACCACTCCGTGAGTCTGGATGATGATCATGCTTCTAATGTCCGAAGGCTCTTTATTATCCCAGGTTCATCTTTTGACTGGGAGAAAGGTACACACCTTTGACTTCGCTAACACTTCTCGTCCTCATTCCCGTGGAATGCGCCAGGGCAATAACGACCTTTCACTTTTGGTCTCCACTCCCTCTAAGGCATATTAAAAGAACGGGGCACCAGAGCTCCTGTTTCATACCCTTTCCATAAGGTGGCTTTGGAGTGGGGAAACTAGACACTGCCTGGAGGAAAGATCAGTCATTCCCACACGATTAGTTATTAATATTTTATGCCATTAGCCAATAAGGGTCTGGGCTCATAAAACTCTTCAGCAACAGCCAGCTTTGTGGAAAAGAGCAGAGCACGGGAGGCTTTGCCACAACCATGAATCTTAGAACAACCGGCCTGCTCTCGCTATGAAACCAAGAGCAGAATTCTGTTGTTCAATGTCTAGCTCAGCTAAACAAAGGACAGAGTTGGCAGAAAAGCCATTTCACCACCTGCTTTACAGGAACATCGGGCTCCTTTAGTCCACCTGTCCCCAGATTTTTTTTTTTTGGCTTCTACTTGGTAGTAGGGGCTCTTGTCAAAAAGCAGAGAGGATTTCAAGGTTTGAGGCCTTCTTCTCTGTGCTTGGAAGGAATGGCAATATATTAGAAAGATGAAGAGCCAGTAGACACGGGTCTGAATCCCATTTCTGCCTATTGTTATTATTTTTATAATAATAGCTAACATTAATGTAGTACTTACTATACGCCAGCAAAGTACCAAATGCTTTCCGATGATTATCTCATTCAATCCTCACAACCTTGGGGGTAGGTGCTATCATCGCCATCTTATAAATGAGAACCAAGGCAAACAGAGGGATGACCTTGATCAAGTCAGTTAAGGGCTGCGCTCAGTTTTTCATCTACAAAATGAGGGAGCTGGTTATGGTCTCTAAGTCCCCTCTGCTCTGAAGCTATGATTCTATGATCTCAGAGCTGACCCCATTCATGTAATGATAACGGCCTTTATGAAAACATTTTAGAGTTTGCAATGTGCTTTACAAATATCTCATTTGGTCCTTGCCATTATCTTGGGAGGTAGACGCTATTATCACCATTTTACAAATGAGGAAACTGAGGCAGGCAGAACTTAACATGATTTGCCCAGGTTCACATAGTTAGTGAGTGTCTGAGAATAGATTTGAACTCTGGTCTTCCTTGACTTCAGGCCCAGGGCTCTATCCACTGCGCCACCTAGCTGCCCCAAGACTTAATAAAGGCTTATTGAATTGACCTGTATCTCAATGATTTCCTGTGAGAATACCTCCCATTTACATTGTGTACATATTGCAAGCATATAGTTGCGTGTATATTTTCTCCCCAACTAGACTATGAGCTTCGTGAGGCCAGGGACTGTGTATTTACCTTTCTTTATGTTCCTAGCACATAACACGCTGCCTCCCAGATAGTAAGTGCTTAATAAATGCTTATTGACTGATTGCATTTCATTCATTTACAAGAATCAGTTATTTGATCCACTCTCACAATAATTTGTTGAACATAGCCCCTAGTGCCCTGCCTCCTAAAATTGCCTTGTATTTATTTTGTTTGGATTTAATGTAAGTTTATTCGTGTATGACTTGCCTCCCCTGCTAGAGTTCAAGCCCCTTGAAGGCAGGTACAGTTTCATTTTTGTCTTTGTATTCCCAGGACATGACACCATCCCTAACCCATAATAGTTGCTTAATAAATGCTTATTATTGGTTGATGGTAACTTGTTCTAAGACAATTTCTCTCTGAACACCATCAAATATAAAAATGAGAAGAATTAATTAATTCTTATAATTATAATGCTGAAATATTAGCCAATTGGGCACTAGCAAATTTTACCAATTGGGTTAAGTCTCTGGCTAGCAATGGCTCCTGTGAAGCTAAGAAATTGTTTGGGCAGAAGAGGCTTAGAGCTGGGGAGCCTCCTACTCGAAACCATCATAAGGAACCATTTGACACAGAGAATAATGGAGGGAATGGTACTCCTTTATGTTCTGGGTGCCATTAGGAGGCAAGACACAACAAAATAAATGCAAGATACCCATGCCACAGTTACCAGAGGGGCTCCAATACAGATGACTCCCACCACTAAAGCAGGCACACCATGCATGCACATGAATTTGACTGAAGCCTTATCTGTTTTTATTATGCACCAACATTTGCCATAATAGAACCAGGAATTGTTCTTACCAGTTACTGGCAAGCATTTTTCCTAGTGCTTTTTTTCCCCCAACAATAGGCTCAGTTCCAATTGACGCAATGACATATTACAAATCAAATCAGGGCAATCATCAGAAACAACTTCATTCCTAAACCCAGATTAGATGAAATAAGAGCGAAAATTAAGGTCACTTAAAGCTGGAGAGGGGAAAGGCTAAAGAATTTGAAAAAACTAAAAATCTACCCTAATCAAAAAAGGGATAGCAAAAACAAACAGAAAACCTTGTCTCAAACAATTTTGAAAAGGAGATAGGCATACTTAGAGCAGATTTTTTAAAGCCTTTTTTGTGTTTTAAAGGCACAAATTCAATTAATAGACCAACGCTATCAAAACAGAACAATGCAAAAAAAAAAAAGCTAGTATCCATTCTAGGTATCATGAACGAATAGATTGTCCCACAACATTTGCCAAAAAGTGTGAAAACATTTCAAGACCTGGGCAGAACAGTACATACTGCAGCTATTGCCAGGAAGAAGATGAAGAGATCTGGGAATAAGAGTAGGAGTCAAATACCACCATAGGAGAAATAAGTGGAGAAAGAAAGACATTAGAAGATTTCATTAGTTTCTAGCAAGATTCACAGTAGAAAACTTGAACACCAAATTACCTAATTAAACACAATGAAAAAGAAATACATGGAATAGAATCCAGAAAAAAATACAAAAGAAATTCTTGATAAGTTAATCAGTAATTAAAAACAAATGCCAAAGGGTTAAGAGAGTCAAAGCAGAACAAGGAACAAAATAAATATTCAACATCAATAAAATCTATTTAAAAAAATAGGTTTGAGAAGAAAAGAAATTAGAGGAGAAAGATATCCTCTGATTTCTGGTCATCAGTATGGTCAAAGAAAGACCAACTCATTAATAGCATAAGTTGGATCACATATGAAACAGAAAGCTTGCATACTATTAATAAAAATCAATTACAAAATGGTTATGTCAGCAGAGGAGACTATAACTCTAGCTTCTCTTATTTTCCAATGAGACAGTATATAGAAAGTGAATTTGTTGTTAAGTCATGTCCAACTTCATGATCTCATTTGGGGTTTTCTTGCCAAAGATACTGGAGTGCTTTGTCATTTCCTTCTCCAACTCCTTTACAGATGAGGAACTGAGGCAAGCAGTGTTAAGTGATTTGCCCAAGGTCACACAGCTAATAAGTGTCTGAGGCTGGATTTAAACTCAGGAAGATGAGTCTTCCTGACGAGGCCCAGCACTCTTTCCATTGTACCACCTACCTGCCCTGGAAAGTGAATTGCAAAACCTAAATCACTGTTTAAACGCTAGCTATTATACCAGCTAGATATTCTCTGTGATACCAACAGACATAGCCAGAAAATATCCATAATTACTGGTTCCAATGCTTCCTAGAGACACATAAATCACTAGCAAAGCACTTTACCAGGTTTGTCTCTGACGCAAGCCCTAGCACCATCTTTGTTAATGGAAGATAACAGGTATTTATTACCAAAAAATGAAAATTCCAGAGAACTCTCCAAATAGAGGCCAACTTTATGTTCTCTATTCAAAGCATTCCCAGCTTATATCATTCACAAAATCTGTAATCACTTACAAGAATCATAGATTTAGAGCCGGAAGAGTCTTTGGAGTCCATCTACTCCAATTCCCTTATTTTAAAGAAAATGAGGCCTTTGGTAGTCACGTGACCTGTCCAGGGTCACACAGCTAGTAAGTGCCTAAGGTGAGAGGGGATTCCGAGGCTATCTATGTTCTATGTGCTACAGTATACTGACTTTTCAAAAACAAACAAACAAACAAAAAAATAAGCCAGAAGTTCCCAGGGGCAGAAAGAACAGCTCATTATTTATTTGGTAGTTAGTGAACAAGCCACCCCAAAGCTCCATGACATTGACACAGCTTCATTGATTAGCACAAAGCCTTTGACTCAGTTCCATACTCATGGCTTAGTCATGGATTGCAAATACATAAAAGAGGTCCACACTCAGTGAGAATGCGAGAATGTTCCCATGGACAATTGTTCTCTTTTTAAAACATGCCACCAGCACAATAATGTCAGGAACAATTGATATTGGTCTCAGTGATGACAATTGGTATTGTTTCCCTCGAGAAAAAATGATCCAATGAAAAGAACATTAGATTTGGAGCAAGAGGAACTGGGTTTGGATCCTGTCTCTTACTATTTGGGTAACCTCCAGTGAAGGAACTGGGTTCCAATCCTGTCTCTTACTACTTGGGTGACCCCCAGCAAAGGAACTGGGTTCAAATCCTGTATCTTACTGCTTGGGTGACCCTTAGTGAAGGAACTGGGTTCAAATACTGTCTCTTACTACTTGGATAGCCTCCCAGAGAGTCACTTGATGTCAGTTTCCTCATCCATAACAGGAAGGGGTTGCACTAGATGTCCTCTAAGGTCCCTTCCAAGTCTAAATCTATACTCCTATGTACGAGATATATCTTTTCCAGAGATAGAGGTTGAGCCCATTATGACTCTGCCTACCCTTAAATTTGTTATCATAACCCCTGAAAAGACCAGAGTGTGACTTTCAAGTTAAAGAAAGAGTCATGTCAGAACATTGTACTAGTCACTTGAAGTACATATATGATATTAAGTTATATTAAATAGCTATTTTGTCTCATGGAGACTTCCTCCAATGATATCAAAAGGTCATTTGGACTTCCTATGTGTGGGGGCACCATGAAAAAAATAAACACTCAAGGCTTTGAACTTGAATACAGAGGCCAAATTGAAGCAATGGATGAATGCAGTATTTATAACACGGTTTGGTATGGGGGAAAGAGAACCAGACCGGGCGTCACAAAACTCTGGTCTTTGCCACTGTCTAACCGCATGACCTTGAGAAATTCACTTGACTATTCTGTGACCCAGTTTTCCCATCTGTGAAATGGAAGCTGAATGAGATGATCTCTGATACTTTTCAGTGACCTTAAGGAGCACAGAGAATAGGGTCCTGGGCCTGGAGTCAACAAGATTGAATTCAAATCTGACTTCTGACACTGAAGAGCTGTGTGACTCTGGGCAAGTCACATCCGCTGTTTGCTTCCATTTCTCATCTGTAAAATGGGAATGTTAATAGCACCTACCTCTCAGGGTTATTTCGAGGATCAAATGAGACAGTATTTGTAAAGCACTTTGTAAATCTTAAAGCACTACATAAATGATAAGTATTGGTACTATTATTGAAAATTCCATGTACAAATGATTTCTTGGAGCCCAGTGTTCAAGAGGGTGATAGGAAGCTTATCCAAGCCCATTTAGAAGGCTGAGCAGCCCAAAGACTCTGGCAAAGTTACTAATTAAAGCGCAACACTTAGGACAGTGCCTGGCACAGAGTAGATGCTTAATTAATGCTTGTCAACTTGACGATACAGAAATCTCAAATTAAAATTTTCATTTAATTTCATTCAAGCCATATCTGTTGACGACCCTGAAAAGAAAATTCTTGGCACCAAAGTCTTTGGCATTGTCAAAAGGTTCAACATCAGAAATTGATATGATTTTGTCAGTGGAAATGACATTACAGGAGAATTTGCTTTACTGCTGTACCCTAAGAACCACGGGACCTTCCCTTCTGTTATCTCCCTCATTAGAATGTGAGTTCAGGGACTGTTTTATCTATTTGTACCCCAGAACTTAGCACAGTTGGTACATTATTGTTGTTCAGTCATATCTCATTCTACATAACCTCTGGTCTTTGTCCGTGCTGTTTTCTTGGCAAAGATACTAGAGCACTTTGACATTTCCTTCTCCAGTGTGTCCCCATTTATAGATGAGGAACTGAGATAAATAGGAGTTAAGCGACTTGCCCAGGGTCACACAGCAAGTAAATATCTGAGTTCAAATTTGAATTCAGATCTTACTGACTGCAAGCCTGGTATTCTTCCATGGCACCATTGAGCTGCCCCACAGTTGGCACACAGTAAATACTTAATACTTCATTCATTCATTCGTTCATTCTTTCAGTTAGTCTCTCCAGAGCTAATAAGACCCTTCCATGGATAAGGCATTCCCAGCAAGAGTGTAGATAGATTCCACCTTTTAATGAATGTGTCCACAGAACCCATTGCCAGGATCATGTCTTTCTTATTTTGATTTCCAAAGCTCCCATACAACATCAAGGTGGAAAAGATGGCCACTATGGTGACTGTTCCATAACATTCAATTAGTCATTGCTTTGGTTACTCTTGCTTGATGCGTTGACAACTAGCCAACACCCGGAGCCAGGCTTTGCCAAGCTGTAATTCCTCGATTCTTTATGTCGAAGGTGAAGCTGGGGAGCCGCATTGCACACAGGTGGAGTCATGGAGGGTGGGAGATGAAGAACAGCCCTAGTCTTAGGAAGTGGCTGCTACTGAGCTTGAGGAATTCGAGGGATGAGCAGCCTGGCTCACTTCAATCACACCCCCTGTTTCAGTAAAAGTTTCAGTAAAAAACATTCATCCACAGGTTGAGTTTTCCCTGAGCCCTGAGAGGTGGGGAGATGAGAAAAAAGATCCCTGGAATGAGGATCTTGGGAACTAGGCTTCAGAGCTGGTTTTACCCCTAGTTCTCTCTGTAAGCTTGGAGCAAGTCACTTCCTCTCTTTGGACCTCAGTTTCCTCAGCTGTAAAATGAGGAAGCAAGATGGACTAGAGCATCCCTGAGGTCCCCTCCAGCTCAGACATTCTGAGTTCTGTCCCTACTAGTACAAATAAAGAAAGAACGCTGTCTTTTAAGGATGTAAGTAACCAGAAGCATATTTATTTCTTTGGGAAAAGATCTCAATCATCCTAAAACAGGATAAGGAACTTGAGAAATCTGTATTGAGCAACATTTTGGCCAAGGATGGAGGTGGGGAGCCTCTCTTACCAAAATAAACTGTGTCCAACTTTATTTTGGTTCTATTTGAGGTTGGGTGAAGAAGATGACGTTTTAAAGGAGAGGTCACTATTTCCCCATTTTAATGAATGAGCATTTGCCCAACCAATCAAAGTATAATGAGGTAAGGAAATTCATAAAATCTGGTTCTTTACGTCATACTTCACCATTGCAAAGCTGGAATTACACAATCAAAAATAGAAACTATGAAACTAGAGTATCCACCTGAATCATCAACAAGCCCGCGGATTTCCCTGAAGTTAAAAGTTATTATTGCTTCAGTACTCTGATCACAGGGCTGTGGTTTATTACTGAGTACTGTTGTGAGACAATACAGTAACACAACATGTAGTTAGCACTGATGTCTCTGAAAGCCAAAGATGACAGCCATAGTTAACATGGGCATTTCTCAAAAGACTGCCAATGGTCTTGCCAGTTAGTACCTTCCTAAGGACGTGTCGTACTATATTCGTGGCACCCCAACTCGCCATCTTTTCTGTGGTCTAGCTGAGGTGGGACAGCTAAGTGGCAGAGTGGATGGGCCTGGAGTCAGGAAGACCTGAATTCAAATCCAGCCTCAGACACTTAATAGCAGTGTGACCCTGGGCAAGTCACTTAACCCTGCTCTCCTCAGTTTCCTCATCTGTAAGATGAGCTGGAGAAGGAAATGGCAGAACGCTCCAGTATCCCTGCCAAGAAAACCCCCAAAGGGCTGAAGAAGAGTCAAACACAACTGAAATGACTGAACAAGAATAACAAAGCTGAGGTGGTGATGTGATTCCATCCTTGTAGAAAATCCCACTAACAGCACACATCAAAATATTTGTCTCTGACATTCTTGAAACAGGAGCTTTTAATCTAGGGTCCATGAATTTTTGTTAATAATTTGGTGACTTCATTTACATATAATTGGTTTCCCTTGTAATCTTATGTAATTTATTTTATGCATTTAAAAACACTATTCTAAGGAAGGGTCCAGAGCTTCACCAGACTACCAGGAGGGGTTAAGGTTAAGAATCCTTAACTGGAATTGCTTACTGTCTCAGGCTGGGGGGGAGGGGAAGGAGGAAGGGATAGAATTTGAAACTCAAAACTTAAAAAAGGTTAAAAATAGTTTTTATGTGACATTGGGGGAAGATTTTTTTTTAAAAAGAACCCATTAGAGGAATATCTTAGAGACTTATTTGGGGCTCAGAGAAGTTTCAATTATTTTCCCAGGGTCACCCACAGCTATTGTCACTTGCCTTCCTGCCTCCAAGTCTAATATTCTAACCATTGGCTCAGTTTCCCCATCTGTAAAATGGGTCTAATAATATCACCTGCCTCCCAGGGTTTTTGCAAGGATAAAATGAAATAATATTTATAAAGCACTTTGCAAACCATAAAGCTATATTAATATTAGCTGTTGTTATTATTCTCGTTACAATTATTGTTATTACATCACCTCACCACTGGGGGTGGTAGTGGACTTCACTATCAGCAGTTAAGGTGGCTTGAGTACTTTAAAACACAGCACCATTGTCCTATCCAACCTGTAATACCATAATTTGAAAATTAGGCAAAAAGATCTATTGCTACAAACTTAAGTTCCTCTTGATCCACTTTTAAGAAGGTAAAACTCTGAGGTTTCATTAAATCACAAGTAACTTTAAGGGTTAACCAGAAGCATATTTGCTATTGATTTGTCAGCAGTGACAATTCACTCTGCCCAAATAGATACTAATTAGTAATTAATGAGTACAAGTTCATGTGAGATGAGCAGGTTGTCCTTTCAATTTCCTGGCCAAGGAAGTAGATAGACCTAGGAAAGCATAGAAGATGTCTAAATCTGATAATAAGCTTTAGAAGAAAAAAAAAGATCAATAAAAATGTTTTCCTTCTCATGTTTTCCTGTTTGTCAAGATTAATATGGAGACTCCAGCACCCCTACACCCTATGAGTAAGATCTGGAAGAGATTCCTTCAAAGAGCATCGTCATGGGAGAAATGCCATGTGTCTCCCTACGGCATTTCAACATCTATGCTTGAGTCAGTGATTTCCTCAGAAGGGTTTGCCAAAAGGGTAAGCTTAAAAAAAAAAAAGGAAAAAGGAAAAAAAGCTTATTCATCAGAAAGTAAGGAAGAACAGATCTAGTTTTCACTATATTCCAACCTATTCTGAAAGGTGATTGAAAATGCACCTTTTTTTTTAAATGTACCTTCAAAAATCAATTTAAGGGGCAGCTAGATGGCAAAGTAGATAGAGCACTGGCCCTGGAGTCAGGAGGACCTAAGTTCAAATCTGGCCTCAGACACTTAATACTTACTAGCTCTGTGACCCTGGGCAAGTCACTTAACCTCATTGCCTAGCAAAAGAAAAAAAGAATAAAAAAGAAAGAAAAAAAAGCAATTCAAAATGCAAAGGAAAATGTTAAAAAAATACAAAATTAAATTGAAACTGATTCACATATTCCCAAAAACACAAAGCCATTTGAAAAAAAAAAGATTCACCTTTTAAGTTTCTCCTAACCCAGCCAGAGAGCCCTTAACAATAGCAACAGTCTCCACTCTTTCACGGGTTCCAAACTCATTAGCAAATGCTAACAGGAGGACACACTAATACCTTGTGTTTATTGCACCCTTCTTTGAGGAACTAACAGCAATTTCACAGACTTCATCCAACTAATCTTTGCTAGATCCCCATTAGCAATTAGGAACTGACAGATACGATCTTCTTCATAATTGTGGAGATGAATAAATTTGAGTCATGAAGAGGATAAATGCTTATCAGAAGCACCTAGGCGGTGAGTGGATACTGTGCTACGCTTGGAATTAAATAGACCTGAATTCAAATCCTGCCTCAGATACTGACTAGTGAGGGACTTTGAGCAAGTCATTTAACCTCTGTCTGCCTCCTTTTCATCATCAATATTGGGCAAACAGATGGTGCAGTGGATAGAGTATGGGGGTCTGGTGTCAGGAGGACCTGAATTCAAATCTGGCCTCAAATGCTTACTTAGCTATGTGACCCTGGGCAAGTCACTTAACCTTGTTTGCCTCAGTTTCCTCATAAGGAAATGGCAAATTACTCCAGTATCGTTGCCATTTGTTATGGTTTTTTAGTTCGTTCAGTTGCATCTGACTCTGTGACTCCTTTGGGGTTTTCTTGGCTAAGACACTGGAGTGGTTTGCCATTTCCTTCTCCAGCTCATTTTACAGATGAGGAAACTGAAGCAAACAGGGTTAAGTGACTCGCCCAGGGTCACACAGCTAACAAGTGTCTGAGGCTGGATTTGAACTCAGGAAGATGAGTCCTGAGCCTTTAAGAGAACCAAGGTTTTCCAGCTTCCAGGCTAGTGTTCTTACCCCGATATCACACTGAGGAAGCACAAAACAGCAATAGCTCAAAGAGAAATAAAATGAAGAGAGTAATAGAGTACAGTATAGCAGACCCTGACCAAAAAATGTGGATGGCAAAGTGAGCAGCTGACCTGTTTCTTCTTCCAAAAAATAAACGTTTTCAGGGTAAAAGTACTCATTGCCATACAATTTACAGCTGATGGAGAAAGAACAGAGGAAACGGAAATACAAGAAAGAACGGGAAAGACATTGTGAAGAGAACATTAACAGCCCCTGACATCAGCTAAAGCAGCTGATATTTGACATCCCCTTCCCCCACCTCCACTCTGCCTCCTTGTGTTTCTGGCAGTGTAATGCACAAATCTGCCTCCTCCCACATGGACACTATGGGAAATGTAAAGCAACACAAGAGCCCATCTCAAAGAAATGCCCAGCAGTGCAGGAACCCACAGGTAAATCACTGCTGCTTGAATTGCTCTAAAGGGCTAAGCACACTGAATATTAAACAAATCCCAGAATCCTGACGCTGCCACTGAGGGATGAGTCACTTTGCTTGTAGTCACCGTGGTTTTTTTTTTAAAGCCACACATCTTTTTTTAAAAAAATTTAAATTTTTTTTTTAGGCAATTGGGGTTAAGTGACTTGCCCAGGGTCACACAGCTATTGTCAAGTGTTTGGTCTGAGGTCAGATTTGAACTCAGGTCCTCCTGACTTCAGGGCCAATGCTCTATCCACTGAGCCACCTAGCTACCCCCATTTAATTGTATTTTTAATTACATATAAAAATTTTAACTTTTTTTAAAATTTTGAGTTCTAAATTCTCTCCCTGCCTCCTTCTGCTCCCCTATTTCTTGAGAAGGCAAGCAGTTTGATATAGATTATACACGTGAAGTCATGCAAAACATATTTCCATATTAGCAAAAGAAAACAGACACACAAAGACCAAGAAAAATAGATTTTTTAAAAAAATACGCTTCAATGTGCATTCAGACTCCATCAGTCCTTTCTCTAGAGGTAGATAGCATTTTTTGCCATAAGTCCTTTTGAATTGTCTTGGATCATGGTAAGTCATGCTAAGTCATTCGTTTAAGTCTTCCCAAGTCTTTATGAAACCATTCTGTTCATAACTTCTCTTTCTTTTCTTTTTGCTCTTCACTTCTTAATAACATAATAGTATTCCATCACAATCACGCACTGCAACTTGTTCAGCCATTCCCCAATTGATGGGCACCACCACAAAAAGAGCTACTATAAATATTTCTGTAAGTATAGGTCATTTTCCTCTTTCTTTGATCTCTTTGGGATACAGACCTAGTAGTGGTATTGCTGGGTCAAAGGGTAGGCACAGCTTTGTATTTAAGGCTATATGGTTTTTATTGAGTACGTGTTAAAGCTACCCCAGGGAGAGAACAGCACTCAGGAAATATAACTCCATATTGGTAAATACAAGCAATCAGCAAAGTGACCAGTCGGGAAAGGGAAAATATTGTTGTTATATATTATTATCAGAGAGGAAATTTTTAAGTTGATCTCTCTTCCCAATATCTCTACAAGAAAAATGTGTTCTAATCATTCAGAGACTGCAGCCTCCATTTTTCCAATATGCAAGTCTTCCCTCAAGGCCACTAATCTAAATCAAGATTGTGCTGTAGGTATATTAATCACATCAGAGTTTTGCTTCATCATCTGTTTCCACTCTACTCATCACTGATTTTTTTATAGGTGCTATAAATCTCACCATGCTGGGGCATGTAAAATGTATGGCATCTGTGTTTGTGAAAACAAAACTCATAACAACATGAGTGTGCCATAAAGGAAAATGACTTCTGAGAGATAGAAAACTGGTAGGCCAATAGAGACCCCTAAATCACAGAATGCAGAGGAAGAAAGATGTTTCTTTATCACCAGAATTAAACAATTTCCTATATTCAACAGTCACTTTGGCTCATGTTCCCACAAAATATCCTTTCTTGAACCAATGCCTGGGTATAATTATTTGTAATTGGATGGCAGAAAAATCATTTAAATCATAAACAAAAACAGTAACAAAATACAAGTTGTTCCTACTTTTGTATATCTCTTTAAAAAAAAATCTTTCCTTTTCATCATATCACCAGATCTATGGATAGATTTCAGGGGGTCAGCAAACTTGGATGAGGAAGAAAATTACATCTTTATATTCACTAACCTTTGGTTTCCTTTGAAATACTGTGTATTTTATTTTATGCATTTAAAAACAATATCCTGAGAAAGGGCTTCACCACATTGACAAAAGGGGCCATGACATCTGCTTTAACATCCAACCCTTCTCCTTCTCAAAAGCACAATGTCAATCTTGAAATCAAATCATCTGGCCAGAATTTTCAAAAAAATTAAAATAAAATTGTTCCACCGACAGGCCCAGAACAGTAGGATATTTCTAAAGAAAAGCCTGCCATTTTCAAGGCAAGCAAATTTCATTAAAATTTGAACACTGTGATGGAGAGCCAAACCACCCCCATTGTGTGGTATGCTTGTGCTACAGTTTTAGAGTTTAACAGCGTCTTAGAAGTCATTGAGTCCAACTCCCTCGTTTTATAGATGAAGAAACTGAGGCTTAGTGAGTCTAAGTGACTTGTCCTGGGTCATACAGCTAGTAAGGGTCAGAGGTGAGATTTAAACCTAGTTCTCCCTGGGTTCTAAAAGCAGCTCACAGCCACCAACCACTATCTACTAAGCCACACTGTCCCTCCTTGCATTAAGGTTGTACAATCTTTTATGATTCTCATCAGCCCAGAATTTGAGAGGTAAAAGAGATGTGAGCTGCCACCCAGTCCAACTCACACATCAAAGGCTCCGCCACAATAACATACCTGCCAAATCATCATCGCCCAGCCTCTGCTCCAAGACCTCCAAGGACGGGGACCCCACCATTCCTGGAAGCAGCCCATTGTGGAGCACTGTAAGCGGCAGGAAGTTTTTCCTGACATCAAGGCTTTAGTGACCTCTTTGTGCTTTCCGTTCCTTATTTCTGGCTCTGTACTCTGAGACTAAACAGAACAATCTCCATCCCTCCTCCGCATTTGTGAAGATTCTCTCATGATCCTCAGCCTTCTGATGTTACAATAAATGTTACAATAAAATGAAATTCCTCCATTTGGCAACAAAATGTCATGGTATTCAAATTGCCATTGCCTCCCTTTCTCTGTCTGCTGGGAAAGTAAAGCTTGGGGAGTGTGTCATATAGCATTACCCCCATTGCCCATATCATTGGCATCCCCCCTCACCCTCCTCCTTCCCTTTACCTGTATGCAAGACAGTGCCAACAATGTGATTGAGCTCCTTTCCCAGTGATGTCTGTGCCCTCTGTGAGTGCAGAGGTGAAGGCACGTGGCTTCCTTTGGGGGACGGCCACCTCCCCAGACCTTCTCATGATAAGCAGTCGCTTTCTGCTGGCCTAGCGTCAGCAGCCATTCTGTTTCTTCCTCTCACCAGGGCCAAACCATTCACGGTAAAGGTCACCAAGGAACCCACTGCATACATGACAAGCTCAGGCACTGCAACTTACTCAGATAAGATATGGAGACCAAAAAAAGCCTGGTGTTCTCCCTTGCCTTCGGGTCATCTGTGCAGCTTTGGAGCCTGCAGCAGCAGCCTGAATCTGGCCTGATGTACCAGTTGGTGGCTTAACACTGGAGCAGATTCTGAAGTCTCATGAGTAAGGCAAGCTCACCTCAAGCAGCGTATGGGGGCTCAGGGTCTCCTCTTGGGAGAGACCATGCTCAGCTAGTGTTCTCAAGGTAACACTGGGGAACCTTCCAGGGTCCTGCCAATACTCTCAGCATCACAGGATTCCCTTTTGATGGACCTCCTTGCAAGGGAGTTCAGTTACTCAGAGACTGGAAATCCAGAGCTTAAAACCAAGTGATAAAGGAACATTCAGCTACAAGTCAAGTAGCAGCTATTGTTGCTTAACACCTTTTCATGGATAGCTGGTGTCCACTGGCCCCCACAGTCCACTCAGTTTCCACCAAGTTTTCTCCTTACGAGAAGAATGTCTTATCAGGTAGATTACCCATAGCAATGCGATTCCCCAGTGCCTCTTGGGTAATTCTCTTTCCCAGCTTGCTGCCTCCAAGGTACATCTAATGTGTCACTCCAACAACCATTCAGAATCAGGCTTCTAGCCAATGCTTAACTCTGTTCCAAAAGCCAGAGAGGTCCAGTCCGTTGGTAGTTATTCTCCATGCTCTCCAAGCAACACTCCAACAAGGTATCATGGCAGGATCTAGAACCCAGGCATCATCCAAGCCCTATGACCAAAGGTAGCCAATAGACTCAGCGTGCCCATGGAGAGCTGAGTGGCAGCACACACATCATAAGCTCCTGCTGGACAAGAAAACCATACCTCCAGGTATGGATTCTCCAGAAACATTCACAAAGAATCCCAGCTTCTCCCATTCCCACCTTGAATGTGCAATGGTGCTGATCTGATGATGACTGGAGCAATGGGCTGCCCCCTCTCCCCTCTTTTCCTCCCTCTTCAAATGTCTGTGTCTTCAAATTTAAAAAAAGCAGATCAAAAATGTTTCAGGCTGAACTGCATAACCACTCGAGCAACATTCCAACAGGTACAATTTCCTCCCTGTGCAAGCAAACAGGTATTAGGTTTGGGGAAACTGTACTTAATGAATGTAGGCCTTTTGATGCTTCCAAGGAGTTTTCCTTTTGTCATTAGAACAATAAAATGAACCCCAAAGGGGGAGGGGCATTTTTAGTTCCTTTTGTGATTGCAAATTCAATCTCCTATAATCCACTTATTTCTTTCAAGCCTTGCTTCAATATTTCACCGTGGAGTAGAGGTTACCAGAAGTTCTTGAAGGCTATACTAGTGGATCACCCAGCCCTTAGCACAGTGCCTAGCAAATAGTAGGTGCTTAATAAATGTTTATTGACTAATCGAATGAATGGGCTATTCTTGGAAACCTGCCAAAGCTTCAAGTAGGACTGCAGATGGTCTGTTGGTCTCCATGTCATTAAAGGACCAGCCTGCCTAAGCTCACCTCATCCCCAGAAGGCTAGCTGGGAAATGAAGAATTTGGTTGATCATTGCCTTTAAGGATACATCCTTGGAAAGTTGATGACTTGAAAGAGAGGAAATCACCTAACTCCAGAAGTTCCGTAGCCCAATCCATCTGGACATATCAGGCCACAACATTGATTAGGAGGATGCCTAAGAGGATTTTTATGTAGACGAAACAAAAACAACTGAATTGGCAGTCATAACAGTAACACATTTATCAAAATGCTTTCCTTAAAACATCCCCATAAAGTAGCATTAAGATTAACAACTCCATATTACAGGTGAAGAAAATGAAGGGTTTTTTTTGTTTTGTAGTTATATTTTATTTTCTCCCAATTATATGTAAAGATATGTTTTAGCATTCATTTTTATAATATTTTGAGTTCCAATTTTTTCTCCTTCCCTCCCTCCCTTCTCTCACCTTTTCCTAAAGTGATAAGCAATTTGATCTAGATTATATATGTGGAATCACGTAAAACATATTTCCATATGAATCATAGTTGTAAAAGAAGAAATAGACCTAAAGGAAAGAAAAAAAGCAAATAAAATAAGGTGAAAAAGTGTGCTTCTATCTGCATTTAGAGTCCATCAGTTCTTTCTCTGGATGTGGATAGCATTTTCCATCATGAGTCCTTTGTACTTGTCTCAGATCATTGTATTGCTGAGAAGAGCTGAGTCATTCATAGATGATCTTCACGCAATGTTGCTGTTACTGTGTACAATGTTTTCCTGGTTCTGCTCATTTCACTTTGCCTCAGAAACTGAAGTTTAAAGAGATAGTTAAATGACTTGCCCAAAGTCACAGTCACTTGCCTCTCTGTGCTTTATGATCCATCGGCTTTCTCCTTCCTCATACATATGACATGGCATCTCCTAATTCCATGTCTTTTCATTGGCTGTCCCTTATGTCTGGAATGAGATCTTTCCTCCCCATCGTCTCCTAGTTTAGTTGGATTTCTTCCAGACTCAGCTCAAATCTTACCTTTTGCAAGAAGCCTTTCCTCATATCTTCTAGCTGCTAGTGTCTTTCCTCTCAGATTACCTCCCATTCATTATCTGTCTATCCATCTATCTGTCTATCCATCTATCTATTTATCTATCTATCCATCCATCTCTCTATTCATCTATCTATCCATCTATCCATCCATCCATCATCTATCTATCTGACGCGAAGATGTGTACATACATATACATATATGTGCACATGTATATGTGTGTATATTATATAGAGATACAATTACCCAAAGTATAAATACTTTGCACACATTCCAAATTTGTGCTTTTGTGCAAAAGTACTATTTCCCAAACTATGTAACACACATAATATACATTATGACACATGACACAGTTTTTTGCATGTTGTCTGAGTTCCTTGAGGTAGGGGCTGTGGTTTTGCCTTATTTACATGTAGCTAGCTAGCATTTGTGTATCACTGTGAGGTTTGTAAGGCATTTTTTATATATTATCTCATTTGATCCTCACAATTCTGGGAGGTAGGTACTATTATCATACCCATTTTATAGATGAGGAAACTGAAGTTAAGTGACTTGTCCAGGGTCAGTTAGTAAGTGTCTGAGGCTAAATCTGACTCAAGTCATCCTGACTTTAGGCCAAGCCTTCTGTCTACTTTTGCTACCTAAAAATGGTTTTATTTAGACCCCTAGTCACTGCACTACCCACCTTAGCCTGGCACATAGCAAGCATTTAGTAAATGCTTGGTAACCATCTGCCTAACTGAAATGTCAGGGCTGGGATTTGAACCTTGGTCTTTCGAATCCTGGCCCAGGGCTCTGTCCACCCTGCCACACTATCTCTGGACAGCTAAGAACAGGGACAGTTTTCACTTTTCTTGCCTACAGAGCAGACAAAATTAATTCTTCAAATAGATATAATATTAATAACTGATACTTTTATAATATGTTTAAGATTTATAGAAGTCTTTAATCTGATTCTCACAATGACCCATGGAAGTAAGAAGCCCAAGCATTATTGTCCCCATTTTTATAGATAAGGAAACTGAGGCTCAATGAGATCACACAATTTGCCCAGGGCTACACAGCTTGTAAAAGACATACTTACAATTCAGACTCAGGTCTTAGGAGTCTTAGGAGACTCCATGTTCACAACCCTTTCTCAAACACAACTGCGGGCTCTTCCTTTCAGATGTAAACCCAGATCCCCAAAGACACTCTGTAAGGAAGCACCTTCAATGGTACTGAGGTCTCAGTGCTTTTGTTATTAAATAAAAACATTTCCCACGTAGAAAACAAATGCATGCTATTCACTCATATATATTTTTTAATTGTCAATTATTTTCTCATACCTTGAAATGTCAGTAGAATTTTAGAACTGCTCCTAGAGATTTTTATTTTATGCTGGTAAGGATTCCTTCATTCATTTTCATAACACCCTCAGGAAATAAGACTTGTAATATTATTGTTATTATTTGTTTTTCTTTGCATAAACCTAGGTGAAAAGAGAGAATGATTTTTCCGTGACTAACTATGCCCACACACACAGGGTGGCTCCATTTCAGAGCCAAAATTAAGATACTTAAGAATTCATTTCTCACTGATGTGTGCAGACTCCTAAACTGTCTCTATTGTTCCAACAGCCATGTTAAGAACGAATGTATTGCTTTTAATTAAAAGATTCACAGTGTGCCAACACTTTCAGTCCCTTCAAGCAGTGAGGGATTGGAACTATAAAGGTTTTTCCTATTTTTACCAAGGTTGCTCAACATCTCTGAGTAAAAAAGTGAAGACTGTAATTTGCCTGAAAGCATTTACCTTCTATTCTGTTTTGTTGGGAAAAGGAAAAAATATCCTTACCTGATTAAAAATGTAGGACTGAGGATTTCTAGGATAATTATAGATTCTACCAAAAGAATCAAAATTCTAGAATCTTTGCAACATTTGCTTTGTTTATCCTGGAGAAAAACAATATCATTATTATATTTTTTGGCATTCCAAATAGTCTTTGGAGTAACCTGGGTTAATTAGGTGCTGCAGATCATTAATAATGAGGATAGTAATAAACTATGGAGATTTATACCTACAGGTCCACTAATTAGCTTAATTCTGGCCCTGGCTGCTGGTGACTAAATGCCTGTTATTCACTGAAAACTGTCCATTCCAAGAAATTGTCAAAACAATAACAAACAGCCTGTCCCTTCTGGATAATCACAGGAGAAGGAGTCAATTTGGAACAGCTAAGGGGATGCATTCTTCAGTTTATTCCGTAGTGAGGCTGATGACTTTGGGCAGCTCTGCCTCACTTAAATCCAATTCACAGGCAAGTCAAAACATCACCCTCATAATGACATTGGTCCTCTTCAAGACAGAAGGGTGAATAACAAATAACAGAAACACATACACCAGTTTAATAGAAACAGACTAATCTGTCTAAAAAATTCTCATTTCCTATTGTATCATTATTTTAAAATGCTTTTTAAGGGCTCATAGTGAAGGAGACCTTTACCAAACGTCTAAAATTCATGATCTTTTCAAACACTAGGGTCTGTGGCTTTTGTGAATATAAATTCCAATTCTCAAATTTAAATGGAGCTGAACCTTTTGAAGGGTTTCTAAGATTTTCTGTAATAATAAAGAAAGCAAAGTATTGCTGGTTTTGGAGAAGGAAATACACTTCCCCCAAATGGATAGAACAATGTTACAAAGTTAGATTTTTCAAGATAATAAGATTTAAAGGATTTTCCCATTGTTTGTAGAAAGGAAAAAAAATTTAAGGGAAACTTGTGGAAATCTTTTAAAATATTTCTGAATGAGTTATGTTTCCTGCCCCTGCCACCTACCTCTTTTGTACTAAGTAAAGTACGCCTTGGAATTGCCAGGCAACACCTGAGATTTCAAAGGATCTGAATGAATTAATAAACCCGTTCCTCCCACTCCCTTTTCTGTTTTGAAGGACAGGAGGCTTCCAGTGATAGGATGCCAGGCAACACTACAGACATTTTGATCCACAGCTGTAGGATTCATGCACTGACAAATCTTGTATGCACTTCTATCTTATGTGGTTTTTCTGATCTTTGCAATCTGTTCTATGGGAAAACAAATGAAGAGTCCTTGAGAGGCTAAGCTTTTTCACAGGCTAAAAAAGGTCAGTTTGCTAGCCTAGCGAAAAAGGAAAGTGAATCAGAAAATTAATGAGAATTAATGCATAATCATTCCTGTTTATATATTTCCCTGATTTTGGAGTCAAGGAACCTGAGCCAGTATCTCAGCTTTGACACTGATTTAACTATGGGACCACAGACAAGTCTCCTATCTATGTCTGAGTTTCCTTATTGGCAAAATGGCCATAACAATATTTGCAAAGCCTAACTCAGAGTTGTTACTAGGAAAGCACTTTGTAAATAATAGAACATTGTACAAATGTCACTTCATAAGATTGTTGATTTTATAGCCGGAAAGGATCTTGATAGAGACCGGCATAGGAACTACCCCTGTGATTTCATTAATATAGGAATCTCCCTCTACCAGGGTCAACCTGCATCTTCTCAGAGTACTTGAGAGAGTAAATGACTTGTCCAGGGTCACATAGTCAATAGGTGGCAGAGGAAAAACTCAAACCCAGGTCTTCAAGGACAATTCTTTATCAATGGTTCCCATTTAGTAATCATGAGGCCTTTGAAGGGTTCCCAACTGAAAAGACTTTAGCTTTAAAGGGCCAGGGTCTCCCACTGCATCCCAGGCCATCTCCAGTTGTCCTGATGAATATCTGGCCATCGGATCCAGATGATTCTGGAGAAGAAAGTGAGGCTGGTGACTGCACAGCCTTCCCTCACTCAAATCAAAGTCAACTGAAAGTCACGTCATCATCTCTCTGACGTCATGGTCCTCCTCGAGAACGAAGGACAAATTCAACAACAATAGTCCAAAAGGTTTGTGGTAAAAATTCTTTAACAGTTCCTTCAACAGTAATAGTTACAAAACATATTGTGAATAGTATATTAAATTACCTGGGAATTCACAACATATTTTTATTTTTGAAAGGAGTTTGAGGAAGAAAAAAATATTGAAGACCACTATGGACCACTCTATGCTGCCAAAACTCTCATTTTACAGATGTGGAAACTCAGAAGTTAAAAGACTTGTCCAAGGTCACAAGATTGTTCTGTTTATTTATGCATTTATTTTTGCAGTCATTCCTACATTATTAATACATCTTGAAGCACTGCATAACATGTCACTATTATAAGGAACTTTGATCACAACTATGAGATAGGGAGTGACAGATATTATCACCTCCAATAATATCATATATCACTTTACACACGTGAAAGCTGGAGTTCAGAAATGTAATGGAAATTGCCCAAGGTCACACAGCTTTTAAGAAACAGAGGCATTCCTTTGACCCAAGGTCCTATCAGGGTGGGGAACTTACGGCCTTGACGCCATGTGGCCACCCCACCTAGATCTCCTCCTTTTTCCCTCATACCACAAAGCCTTGCAATGACTTTGCCCCATCTAGTTTGACTTCTAAACATTTAGCTCAAGACTTCTTTCTAAAATTTGTGGAGAACTAAAATGAGCCCAGTAGATGGACTTAAAGAAATTATCCTCTGAATATCTGTCCTGATAAGGACTATGCTCTCTCAGTTAAGGACATCTCAATGCACTGATATACACTGTGTCAAAAAACCATGGCACCCACCTCCCTCTTTTGTTGCTTATTTGCCTAATATTAAAGGGATATCGCAATTTGCATCCCTCCATTTTCTCAGGCAATGGATTTACCCAAATTTAAAAGAAAAGAAAAATCAATATAAACCCTTAAGATAACAGAAATGAAAGAATAGCTGCATCAGTGAATGTTCCCTCTAATGGAGCCTACTATAACAAAAAGGGCCTCCAGATAATTACTGCAGTCCATTCTCCGGTATTAAGTCACTTCACTTCATTCCCAGGTTTATAATTAAACACCATTTAGCTGGATTTTCTGCATACCATGCAATTATTTTCTATCCCTAGGGATCTATTCCAGACACTTGTTTTTGCTAGCCTCCCCTCCTTTAAAGGTAATTTAAATAAAACACTTTAATTGAAATCTCTAACTAATTTCGATGGTACATGTATCAAAGCAGTAAAGTGTTTACCCCCAACTGAGACTTACTATAAACTTATATTGAGTTTTTATGAAAACACAAACTGACAATATTCCCTTCCAAAAATAGAACAGATTTGGTTTTTAGACTGAGTATATTAAGCAGGAAGGAATTGGTTTCTATTTTTTAAGCACTTGCCATGTGCTGTGCTAAGCACTTTACAAATATTTCATTTGATCCTCACAATAGCCCTGGAAATTGTGCTTTCATCCACATTTTATAGTTGGAAAAAAGAGGCAGACAGAGGTTAAGTGACATTCTCAGTATCACACAGCTAGTGTCTGGGGTCACATTTGAACTCAGGTCTTCCTAACTCCAGGCCCAGAGTTCTATCCACTTTGCTACCTAGACAAATATATTTTTATTTAAAACTTTTATGGACTTAGAATGGTCGTGAGAACAACGTCGACAGAGTCTTGGTATAGCAGTTCATATGCCCAAAGGGCTATAAAACTGTGCACAGCCTTTGACCCAGCAATACAACTGCTAGGTCTGTATCTCAAAGAGATCAAAGGAAATGGAAAAAGACCGATTTGTACAAAAATATTTACAGCAGCTCTTTTTGTGGTGGCAAAACATTGGAAATCGAGGGGATGCCCATCAATTGGGGAATGACTAAACAAATTGTGGGATATGATTATGATGAATATTATTATGCTGTAAGAAATGATGAGCAGGTGGATTTCAGAAAAACCTGGGGGGGCTTATATGAACTGATGCAAAGTTAGGTGAGCAGAACCAGGAGAACATTGTACACAGTAACAGTAATATTGTAAGATGATCAACTGTGAATGACTTAGCTGTTCTCAGCAATACAGTGACTCCAGACAATTCCAAAGGTTTTATGATGAAAAGTACTATTCACATCCAGAGAAAGAACTGATGCAGTCTGAATGCAGATTAAAGCATACTTTTTTCACTTTCTGTATTTTCTTCATGGTCCCCCCCCCTTTTTGGTCTGCGTCTTCTTTTACCTAATACGGTATTATATTTTGCATAGTCGAACATGTATAATCTATAACAAATTACTCACTGTCTTGCGGTGGGGGAGGATGAGGGAGGAAGAGAGAGAATTTAGAACTCAAAAATTTTTTTAAATGAATGCTAAAAATTGTATTTTCATGTAACTGTAGGAAAAAATAAAATAGTATTAAAAAAAAAAAAAGAATATCAGAGTTCAAAAAGACCTCAGAGATCCTCTGGTCCAACTTAAAAAACATCAGTATGTGGACCCAACCTAAAATAGCTCCAGGAAGATGTAGCTCAGTACCTTCTGCCCATTCCATTTCACTCACTAGGAAGTTTTCTTTATACGAAACTAAAAGCTTACTCTTTGAAATGTCCATCTATTAGGTGCCAGGTTTGTCCTCTGGGATCAAAGTAAACAAAATGAATGCCTCTTTTTCCTTGAAAAACCCCCGTGAATCTTGAACAGCTATCAATCCCAACTGAGTTCTCTCTTCCCAAGCAAGTCTAAATATTCCCAGTTCTTTCAACCAATCATTTGGGTTGGTTTCACCATTCTGGTGTGAGGCTGACAACTTTGAGCAGCTCTGGCTCACTTAAATCTAATTCATTCATAGGTCAAGACATCACCTGTGATGTCACTGGTCCTCTCCGAAAACAAAGGAGGAATAACAGCCTCCCCTCTTCTGTACCCCTTCCATCTTATCAATGTCCTTTATAAAATGAGTGCCCAGGACTTAACCCAACTGTCCACTCGATGTCTACCCAGAACAGAGTGAGGAATGGCTATAATCTCCTTGTTTTGGACATGATAAGGAGAGGAGAAGACTTGAGGTTTTATTGATATAAAGAACTCTAGGGTAAGAAAATTCTCTCTACTAAGACAAGATGGCACCTTCCCTGCAATTTATAGTCTTGGAGTTATCTAGAGTAGAGATGTCAGATTCATGGCCCACAGAACTCCTGAGTAAGGCCTGGACCAGTTAAAAATATAACTGGGAAAAGTTTAACAAAATAAATAAGAAATACAACAAAACAGATAATGTTAATTTCTGGCTTTCTAAGTCTATATGCAGTACACAGGGATCCTTATGTAAGGGTTAGTAGCCTTTTTTATATTTGAATTTAATACCCCCTCATCTGGAGAGGAGAAGTTAAATGACCTGCCCAGGGTCACACAGCCAGCACATGTCAGGGTCAAGACTTGAACCCAGATCATCCTGGCTCCAAGGGTGGCTCTCTATACCAAGCTACCTACGATCATATTCTTTTTTTTTTTTTTTGCTGACATAACACCTTGACTCATACTGAGTTTCCAGGCAACTGAAATCCCTGGGGGTCTTTTTAATCCAAACTGTTATCCAGCTGTGCCTTCCCCTATTCTTTCCTGGTACAGGATCCTTTGAAATCTGAGTGTCTGACTTCATTTCTCCCTATTAAATATTATCTTATTATATTTGACCCATCCTTCTAGCCTGTCAAGATTGTTTGGGATTCTGCCTTTATCACCCAGCCACTTAGATGAATTAGCTGTCTAATCCTCCCAGCTCTCACTGATGCGATGCATGCATTTGTATCTTCACCCCATGACTTAAAGAAAGACTGAAATTGTTTTGCATCAGAGAACCCAATGATGAAGTTAGAATGCCACCATCAATTTGAGGCTTTCTTACCTTTAATCAGTAGCAGAAAATGGGGATGATGGTGGTAATTAAGTGGTACAATGGATAAGGTTTTGGTCTTGGAGTCAGGAATGATAATAATTATTAATAATAATAATAATATGGGATAATATTTGTGAAACACTTAGCACAGTGCCTGCCACATAGTGGGAGCTATATAAATGCTAACTATTGTTAGAAGGTTTGCAAAGAGCTTTACAAATATTATCTCATTTGATTCTCACAACCTTAGGAAGTAGGTATTATTATTATTATTATTATTATTATTATTATTATTATTTCCATTTTACATATGAGGAAACTGAGTCAGAGGGAGGTCAAGTGACTTGGCCAGGGTTGAGCAGGTAATAAGCGTCTAAGGCTCAATTTGAACTCAGAGCTTTCGGTTTCTAGGTCCAGCACTCTGCACTACAGCACCATCTACCTGTTTCAGTCCTACTTAGACTCTTGCGTGACTCTGGGTAAGTCATTTTATCTCTTTTTTTTTTACCCTATTTATTTATTTAGTGAGGCAATTGGGGTTAAGTGACTTGCCCAGAGTCACACAGCTAGTGAGTGTTACATGTCTGAGGCCGGATTTGAACTCAGGCACTCCTGACTTCAGGGCCAGTGCTCTATCCACTGTGCCACCTAGCTGCCCCAAGTTTCATTCTTTTTCTTCATTTTTTTAGGCAACTGAAGTTAAGTGACTTGCCCAGGGTCACACAGCCAGTTAAGTGTCAAGTGTTTGGTTGGAGGCCACATCTGAACTCAGGTCCTCCTGACTTCAGGGCCGGTGCTCTATTCACTGCAACACCTAGCTGCCCTCATTTCATCTCTTCTAACCTCAGTTCCCTCATGTGTAAAATGCAGATAATAACAGCATCTCACAAGATAGTCGTAAGGCTTAAATGAGATAACATAGGTAAATAGCTTTGCAGACCTTAGGGTGGTGAATAATTGCCAGCGGTGGCGTAGTGGAAAAAAGCATGAGGATCTAAAGTCAAAAGATGTGGGTGCAAATCCTGCCAGCTCCTTACTATCTCTGTGCCTTTGGACAAGGCTCTTAAGGCTTACTGGACATTAATTTTCTCGTGTGTAAAATAATGAGGCTTAGATGACCTCCCTTTCAGCTAGCTCGAAATCTACCAGCATGTGAAACCTAATTAGAAATGGCACCAACCAAGCTTTTTCTCAAAAAATCTCCATTGAAGATATTTGCTTCACTACAATTAATAACATTTATTCACAATTTTTCCAACTTTAAGTATTCCTTCCTTGTCACCAATCCCAAATGTGAGGCAGTTTATGTTATTCCTCTCCCCTCCTCTTCATCTCTTCCCTGAAAGGCCGTTTTGATCGTGATCAATAGGAATCTCTTGCAGCCGTTTAGGAAGCCAGAATGATAGCTTTCTAAGAGTCACAAAAAGCGAGCTTACAGAGTTATTAATGGCGATCAACCATTTCAGAACCTGGGGGATGTGGGGCTTTATCTCCCTAGATGGGAGCTGCTCCAAACCCCAGGCTTACCTGGTCAGCAAAGACAGTATTTTGCAATTTTCCCACATGATTCTAAAACAGGGACAATGATGAGGATTATATAGGAATCAATCAATCCACAAGTATTTTTAAGTACCTACTGTGCACCAGGTATTGTGTTAGGCAATGGACATGCAAGTACAAAGAATGGAATGATCTCTCAAGCAGCTCACATTCTAATGGGTGAGACAAAAAATACATATGAAACATATACATATAGCACACATATAAAGTTAATAAAAACAAAATCATTAAATAAACACAGTTTGGGAGGGAGGACTCTGGCAGTTGAGGATATCAGGAAAGGCTTCATGTAGAATTTGGTGTGTAAGCTGCATCTTAAAGGAAAAGAAGAGAAGGGAGCATATTCCAGCAATGAGAAACGGCCAACACAAAGTCAAACAGAGGGGCGATGGAGTGCCATGTATGTGAGGGACAAAGAAATGGTTGGCTGGGCCAGATCATGGAGCATGGGAAGGAAAACAATGTCCAGAAAGATTGGACCAATAATATCCTTTAGAACCAAGTAAACCACTTTGGCCAATGTCCAAAGTTCCTTCATTCATTGCTGCCAAATAGTTATAAAGCAGCTAAAGTTTAGAAAACTGGTGATCTAAATGGAATGTACGTGGCAAATATACTCTTCCTTATCATAATGCTGCGCCCTTTTCACTTCTTTCCAGCTAAATCTATTGTTATCCAACTTCAGACTACCATTTGTCAGGTGCCATAAATGAGATGGGCAAAGGATTAGATTGGAAAACTTCAAAGAAACGCTGAATGTTATAGAAAAGAGAAGAGTTTCCATAGCTGCTGCTGCTTCTCCCATTAATACTCGACACTTCACCAAGATGGGGTCCAGTGTTGCTGGAAACATTTTTTTTCTAAAAGTAAAACACTATGAAATTCACACAAGTCACATTAGAATTTCAAGTCTACTTGAAGAAAAGAAAGAATTGAAACTGACAGAACAAATATGTTAAGGGATAGTTATTTACATTATGAAACAATTCTCTACTTTTGGAGAGGATGCTTTTCGGGGTAGCTCTTAAAGATGCAGGACTGCTTGAGACCTCAAGGTAGAAATTGGGTACTATGCCCATCCTGAGTCAGATCCAGGGGCTCATGAAATTGCCCACATTCCCCTCCTACTGTCCTCTCATTGACCTCAATATTCCTGCAGCATTGGCTCTAGAGTAGGCATCGAGCCCCCATGTCTGCTCCAGCCATCTAAGGAGCTTCCTGGAATGGAGTTGGGGCTGACCTTGTAGAATCATATACTTAGGATCAGGGCAATGGGGCCAGCAGCAGAGTCTGGGAAGTGGTGCTAAGCCTTGGATGGATTCTTCAGCTTTCATCTGAAGGCATCTAGTGGACATTGTACTTGACTGAGCGTCAGAAAGTCACCTACTCTTAGCCTGCCTCAGTTTCCCCATCTGTCCAATGGGGAGAATGGTAGCACTTACCTCACAGGGTTATTGTGAGGATCAAACATGATGGTATATGCGAAGTGCTTTGCAAACCTTGAAATTCTATAGCACTTTGGATGTCAAGAGCTCTGGAGCCAGGGTGGGGAGGATTCCATTTATTACATGCCTACCTATAAGATCATTCTTACAGGAAAGAGCATATAAAACTTAAAGGATTGATATTATGAGATGTTATACATTAAGTGCTTGGCAAATCTCAAGGTACTGTATAAATTAAAATAGACAGCCTTTATCTAGTGCTTGGGGGTTTGCAAAGCGCTTTATAAATATTATACATGTATGATACATATTCTATCTCTTATGGCAAGAGCAAAAAATACAAGAGAAGCAGAAGGAATGGGGCATCAAAGAGAGGAGGGGAAAGGCTACAGTCAAAAAGAATTCAAAAAATGACATGGCTATCAGTACACCAATGGAAACCGACAATGGCGGCTGTAAGAAACTGACGTACTCACTCAAGGCTATAAAACAGCTTTGTGCGCCACAGTTTAGGAATTCCCTAAGTTTGGAACATGACGCAGTAGAAAGTACAGTAGGCTGGAAAGTCATGGCCAATGGGCTCTTCCATTTCAGGCTCTCCATGTGATCTTCCTGAAGTCCCTTCATTTCTACGGGCCTTGGCTTCATCTAAAAATGAACATCAAATGAGATAATGTGCATAAAGTGCTTTGCAAAACTTGAAGAGCTATGTAATTAAATTTGAGCTATTATAAAATGAAGGGACCGGCCTAGATAATTACCAAGGTTTTAAAATTCTAAGCCAACTTGACTTTGGCCACTGGTTTCCATACTCTTGGGTTGATCCATAGCGCCATCTAGTGAAGAATAAGTATAATAGCAGGGAGGAAAAGATGGAAACAAGCTTAATTCTGTTCTGCAAAGGAATAGGCCTGATTTCAGTTGACTCTTAGCCCTTTATCCCCTTGATGAAATAACTAATCAGCTGCAGTACATGTAATGAATAAGCCAATTAAAAAGCTTGGGAGTATATAAGTAACAAGCAAATAATAACCCATGTATACTATGGACCTCTTGTTCTTGAATCAATTTACTTCTTGTTAATTTAATTAATTATTTTTCTTTGCAGTGAATCTGTTTCTAAAGAAGCTTTGACTGGTGATTCAATGAAACCATTAATTAAGCTAGTCATCAATGGTGGCTCAGTAACAAAGCTCTCCTTCACAAATTAATTCTTTGACTTGAGTCAGAGCTTAACAACAAAATTTTAAAATATTTTGCTACATTGAAGGAAAGTTTCTGTGATTAGTAAAATCACAGAGTCACAGATTTTAGAGTTGCTAGGGAACTCAGAAGCGTTTCCTCTAAACTCTTCATCTTACAGATGAGAAAACTGAAGCCTAGAGAATGACTTGCCTCAAGTTGACACAGACTGTCAATGTCAGAGGTAGAATTTGAGTCCTAAACTTATGTATAAGGTGGATTTTCTAAAGGATCCTCATTGGTTAGTTTCATTAAAAATGACTGCTATGCTAGAACTTGCTATGCTAGTACGAATTCTAAGTGAACATATTATTAACTTTCTACCTCCTAGAAAAATTAATGAAATGGAACTCTGGAACCTTGGAACCCATCAATCTATCCTGTTGTTCTGAGTCCTTGGCATGGGACCACCTTAGAGGTGACAGATTATGAAAAATTCCTTCTCAGTAAATTAGTCTTTTGTTTAAGGTTTGAGACTAATCTATGCCAAAGCCTGCTCTATAATGAGGTTGCATGTAGTCCATAATTCTGCTTGATAATAATAATAATAATAATAACAATAATAATATATCACATTTGTGTAACGCTCTCCAATTTTCTTTTTTTTATCTGATTTTCTTTCCTTTTCCATTCCAGATTGTCCCCCTCCCCCACCTATGGAGAAGGCAAGAATTACTGCTTTCCATTTCTCAAAGAGCTTTTATACATTCTCATTTCAGCCTCATAACGGAAGCAGAGGTGACCGTAGAGGCATTCAATGAATGAAGATGTGATTAAAACCGAGTACTACATCATAATGCAATGCAAAAATTAACACACATATGCACAAAAATGAATTTATATTATATAACTTCCAGAGGATTTATTTCATGCACAATTTGTAATCCAAATTATATTAAGAGAGATGAATACAGAATAAAGAACCGGCATCCCTACAACCCAAATCAATCCTAAGGACAGTAGTTGGGCTTTAGGAATAGCTTTGAAGGAATGGCCCAGTGTAAACAATGAAAAAGAATGTAAAGGACTATGGGTGATTGATTTTGGGGGTCCATATCAAAACAGATGTCTCAACCTGTGTGCTTATTCATTGTAGCCCTTTAATACCTAATGTAGGCTTATATAAAACTATGTTGTCTGAGCGAAACTATTCCCTAAATGAAAATGAAAATTTTTTGTATTGGCAAAAAGCAAAATGAATTATTAGACATAGTTTCTTACAAACAAAGAATTTTAATGAATAAAGACACACAAATATATTTAAAACAATCACTTAAAAGTACAAAAATTTAAAGTTACCAAAACCTATCAGAAACATCCTAGAGCGCTTTGTCAATCTCATGGCTAAAACTATAAAGGATAACATACGTAATGGCTTTTGCTGTATATAATTTTTTTAAAAAGAAAATTAAGATAGTGTGAAAAATTATGTTTCCTAATTTGCGTATTTAAGTGACAGTGCATTTGTTTTCTTAATTCTCTACTTTATCTGAAATTTTGATTTGGAAAGTCTATTCACAGATCTTACTTACCATTGCCTCTTTTTTCAAAGATAAGAGGGCTTTTGGAGGGTTTTGTACTGACTATTTTTTTCCTGCAATGAGTATTCAGCCATTCCAGCCCTTCTTTTTCAGTCTGCTATATTCTAGAATCCTTTGATTAATAGACCTGCCATTTCAATGAACTGGTATGATCCTAACAATGGCTCAGCCTGAAGACTGCCAGTTTTTTATCCTCATTGTATCCCTTCTTCTGCTGTATGGATTTCAGGTACCCCCTAACTATGTCTAATAACCCATTTTTCTTTTTGCCAATAAAAAAAATTCATCTTCATTTAGGCAATATTTTTGCTCAGACAACATAGTATAATAGGAATTTTAGAATTCCTTTCCTCTGACAGCCACAAGGTTCTTTAACAGTCTAAGTAAACATGCAGATCAATAAAAATATCATTAAATGTTTCTACTGAAACTCAATCTCAGAATGGAGAAAGTTGTTAAGAACTCAGTAGCACCTGCATTTAAGAAAATATTTTGGCGGGGGATGAAGGGCGGGAAAGGGGGAACCCAAGTAAATATACAACCATTAGGGCCATAGAGCCATAATGACCAACCTTGCTTATTTCCTTAATATGACTGGTATAGCTGATAGATTCCATTTCCATGGAAGTCTCAGCATTATCAGACTGCAAATTAGCAGAAATTAACAGTTATCATGACTTTTTGTGAAGACAATTTTTAAAAATTTAAAAATTTTATTTTTCCCAGTTACATGTTACAACAATCTTAACCTTTGGGTTTTTTTTTATGATTTTGAGTTCCAAATTCTCTCCCTCCCTTCCTCTCTTCCCTCTCCCCTCATTGACAAAGCAAGCAATTTGATAAAGTTTGTGCATGTGCAGTCATACACAACATATTTCTATATTAGTCATGTTGTGAAAGAAAACACACACAAAAAAACAAGAAAAATAAAGAAAGTTTAAAAAAAAAGTATGCTTTAATCTGCATTCAGATTCCATTAGTTCTTTCTCTGGAGGTGGTTAGCATTTTTCATTATGGGTCCTTCAGAATTGTCTTAGATCTTTGTATTGCCAAGAATAGCCAAATCATTCCCAGTTGATCATTGTATAATATTGCTGTACTGTGTACAATATTCTCCTGGCTCTGCTCACTTCACTTTGCATCAGTTCATGTAAATCCTTCCATGTTTTTCTGAAAGCATGTTGCTCATCATTTCTTATAGCACAATAGTATTTCATCACAATCATATACCACAACTTGTTCCCTAACAAGCCATTACCCAATTGATGGACATCCCCTTGATTTCCAATTCTTTGCCACCACAAAAAAGCTACTATAAATATTTTTGTACATATAGATACTTTTCCTTTTTAAAAAAAAATCTCTTTGGGATACAGACCTAGTAGTGGTATTGCTGGGTCAAAGGGCGTGCACAGTTTGATTGCCCTTTGGACATAATTCCAAATTGCTCTCCAGAATGGTTGAATCAGTTCATAATTCCACCAACAATGCATTAGTGTCCCAATTTTCCCATATCTTCTCCAACATTTGTCATTTCCCTTTTCTGTCATATTAGCCAATCTGATAGGTGTGAGGTGGTACCTCAGGGTTGTTTCAAGTTGCATTTCTCTAACCAATAGCGATTTAGAGCATTTTTTCATATGACTATATATAGCTTTCATTTCTTCATCTGAAAACTGTCTGTTCACATCTTTTGATGGTTTATCAATTGCGGAATAACTCACATTATTATAAATTTGACTCAGTTCTCTATATAGTTGAGAAATGAGGCCTTTATCAAAGGAATTTACTGTAAAATTTTTTTTCTCCTTTCTGCTTTCCTTCTAATGTTGGCCGCATTGGTCTTGTTTGTGCAAAACCTTTTTAATTTAACGTAATCAGAATTATCCATTCCACATACCATAATATTCTCTGTCTCTCATTTGGTAATAAATCCTTCCCTTCTCCATAAATCTAACAGGTAAACTATTCCACACTCCCCTAATTTGTTTAAGGTTATCACCCTTTGTGTCTAACTCATGTAACCATTTGACCTTATCTTGGTACATGGTATGAAGCATTGATCTATACCTAGTTTCTGCCAAACTGCTTTCTAGGTTTTTCAGAAGTTTTTGTCAAATTGTGAATTCTTGTTCCAAAGGTCTGGATCTTTGCATTTATCAAACACAAGATTACTATGATCATTTCTGATCATGTATTGCATACCTAATCTATTCCACTGATGTACCACTCTGTTTCTTAGCCAGTACCAAATTATTTGATGATTATCACTCTGTAATACAATTTAAGATCTAGTATGGCCAGGCCACATTTTTTCACATTTTTTTCCCATTAATTCTTTTTATATTCTTGCAAAGATAATATTTTTTTAAACCGATATGCTTTTTAAGGAGAATAAAATTCCACAGTATTATGAAGATCAGTGATCCCAAAGAAATGCCAGCACGGACCATGTGGAAAAATTTGCTTCCGTCATGTGAATGTACATGTGCATCTAATACAATTCTAGGGCCCAAATAAAAGAAGAGAGTAAACTTTTACTACTTGTTTTTCTTACCTGCAGGTGATAGATACTTAACACAGGACTCAGAACAAGCCAAGAAGAGACATGGGTAAAAGTGCACGTAACTTTATTGGTGTAATACCTGCAGAGGCTATTATAAAGTAACAGATTATCTTAAATAATTATAAATTTTAAGTAGGACATTTTATTTTGAAGTAATAAGAAAGGGAATGTATGACCAAGGCAAAGATAACAAAACAAAGCATCCTATAGGGTGACATGAGCTGTTTCCATCCATGACAAGGGTTAGATCAGCCAAGTAATACCTGAGGAATTAAAAAAAAAGATTTGAGTGAAGCAAAGATATATGTGTCGTGTAAACAATGAATCTGAATGCCAGCAAAGATAAAAGCCCCAACCCCAATGAGGAACCCTATCACAATATATGGGGAATTACAAATATCAGTCACTCACTACTAATGCCTTCCTTCTGAGACTAGTTTTCATTTACACTACATTTATCTATAGGTGCCTACTTATTCATGCATGATATCCCTATTAGAATATAATATAAGCCTCTTGAGGGCAAGGACTCTATTTGCTTTTTTTTTTCTGGAGGCAATTAGGATTAAGTGACTTTCCCAGGGTCACATAGCTTAGTAAGTGTCTGAGGATGGATTTGAACTCAGGTCTTCCTACCTACAACTGGTAGGCAAATTATCATCATTTCCACCATTCCAAAGTGTTACCTTTGCTCTGTTAGAAATATTATATTTTATTATAATAAATAATATTATATGTAACATTATAATATAATAGTATATATTACAATATATACTATTATAGAAATATTAGGATGTATTAGGATTTTTATCACTAAACCTGTGTCCATTATTCTGTCAGAGAATCGGAAACATCTTTTAATTGAGCAAGCGCTGACCTTTGGTTCAGTACAGAAGGTCCATTATTGTCTTCAGTGGAATGGCCTGTATACATTAGGCCAGTTGTGGCAATTGCTTTAGAGCAGGAGTTTTTAACCATTTTTATGTATTGTGGACCCTTAGACAATCTGGTGAAGCTTACAGAGCCCTTCTCAGAATGATGTTTTTAAATGCATAAAACAAAATACCTAAGATTGCAAAGGAAACCAATTGTAGTGAAATAGAGATATTTTTCCCATCTGGGCTCAAGGACTCCTCCCCCACCCCCAAATCTACCCACTGACTCCCATGGACCCCAAGTGAAAAACACCAATGAAAAGAATGGTTATAATCCAAAGCTTCTAATCGTCTCTTTGAAAATTCTTTTATTCCATGGCCAGCACGTATTGCTCCAGAGCCATGGTTATGAGAAGGAGTTCTAATAAATTTGTTCCATGTTTTCTAAGTAAATATAGACACTAACAGCAGATACAAGACAATGACAAGAAGAAGCGTTGTCTGTTCTACACGGACATTTTTCTGGCCCTTGCTCCCTCCCAAAGGCTGCTTTTCCTAGAGGGTGCTGTTCATCACCAATTTGCCATATATTGTCCATCTTCCATCAGAATTAATCTAATATTCAAACCCCCTTTATTCAATTTAAGCTTAGGTGTGGACCTTTCCCAGTCAGCATCATCTGAAATACTCTGTATTCACAATGTTATTTTTGGTATCGTTATATTGACTTTTCCTATCCAGTGATAATCATTTAAGATCAATTGAGGGGGCAGCTAGGTGGCGCAGTGGATAGAACACTGGCTCTGGATTCAGGAGGACCTGAGCTCAAATCCGGTCTCAAACACATAACACTTACTAGCTGTGTGACCCTGGGCAAGTCACTTAACCCCAATGCCTAATCAAAAAAAAAAAAAAGATCAGTTGAGCCCCAATGACGGTCAAAAACCTGAATTAATCTTTTCTCTCTGAGTGAACTAAAAATGCCCCTTCCTGTGTCAGCAACTACAGGACCAGATGGAACCTACCAGCATTCTTCCTGTTTGTGATCACTAAGGACAGGATACCTGGGACCAGACACTCCCTTGAATAGTGGGACTTTTCTTATCTTTGTATACTATGGACATATGTTATGTAGGGGAAACACAGATATCCTGGATCTATAATTTTGATTAATACTTTGACATTCTTCTATCGTATTTACAATCTATGCAATTAAGAAACTTCCTTTTTTTATGCTATATGTTAAAAAACATATGGAGGCTGTATTTTTTTTTTTTAGTAACACAGTCATCCTGAGTCAGGGTTTAAATGTCCTCCTAAAATTGGTTAAGTCAATCAGAGTTAAAGCTCTGATTCCATGTACATGTGCACTAACTTAAGGGAATAAGGAATAAAACAATATGAATTTGCTTATCACCTAGCTTGTTGTCTCTTTAATCAACTTTCAGGTAGACATCAGAGAAACGTCAAAGTCTTTTCCTTTCTTTGATAGGCAAAAAAGGGGGGGGATGGGGAGTTAGTTTGGGGAACTTGGAAATGTGAAAGGTAAGCTACAAAATCATTTTGATAGAGATTAGTAATCCCTAGTGGGGAGCTAGGTGGCACAGTGGGTAGAATACTGAGTCTGGAATCAGGAACATTCATCTTTTTGAGTTCAAATCCAGCCTTAGATACTTACTAGCTGTGTGGCCCGGAGCAAGTCTCTTAACCCTGCTTGCCTGTTTCCTTGTCAGTAAAATGAGCCAAAGAAGGAGATGGCAAACCACTCTAGCATCTCTGCCAAGAAAACCCCAAATGGGGTCATGAAGAGTTGAAAACGACTGAAAAACAATTGAACGATAAGAGTAATCCCTGTGAATACACTGCATTACAAAAGCATGAAGTCAGTCACCAACTATTTATGAAATACCTTCTATGAGACAGGCCCTACACTATGTGTGAGGGAAGCAAAGAAAGGCGAAAAGCAAAAACAAAAACAAAACAAAGACAAAAACGAAAGTCAGCTCCTGCACTCAAGGAGCTCATACTTTAATAGGGGAGACAACATGCGAAAGAGTGTGCATAGACTAGTAGATACAGGATAAATTGGAGATAATTGGCAGAGAAAAGGCAACAGCATTAAATAGGGGTATTGGGAAAGGTTTCCTGTAAAAGGTGGGATTTTAGGTGAGACATAAAGGAAGCCAGGGAAGACTGGAGGCAAGATTAGATTTCAGCAGCAGCGATGGTCACTTTTGAATTTTTATCTTAACTGCCAACCTCAGAGAAAGTAACAAGTAGGGAGTGATGATTTTTTTTTGTTTGTTTTTTGTTTTTCTTAAAGGTAAGGTGGTTCCATGGATAGAGTGCTGGACTTGGAGTCAGGAAGACCTGAGTTCATATCCTCCCTCAGACACTTATTAGCAGTGTGGCCCTGGTCAAGTCATTCAACTACCTCAGTCTTCATTTTATCTGTAAAATAAGAAGGTGGGACTCAAGTGCATGTAAGTTCTCTTCTAACTCAAAATCTATGAGCCCCTGGCTCAGAACTAAATCCAAAGACTGCTGGACAGCATTTGAATACTAATATGGAAGGCTTTGACTTTGGAATGTAGTTAGAGAATCTGAGTTCCAGCCCCAGGTCTGGTACTCAATTCCACTGTAATGGGCACCTCCCTTTTCTGGGCTTCAGTTTCTCCATTTGTAAAATGAGAGGGTAAAGCTAAACCATCTCTAAGGTCCTTTCCAGCTCTAGAATCCTACATTCCTCCTCTGGAGGCTGATGATTAAGTGGAATAATCCATCAAAGAGCCATCCCTTAGGTGCTTAGTGATTTGGTGATGGCCCCTGAGGCAGCTGGGATTTGGCAGAATAGCCCTGGACCAGGAGATAGAAAAGCTGGGTTCTATTCCCTGGCTTTGCCACTAATCAATTTTGTGGTCTTAGACAAGTCACCCAATCCAATACAAGAAACTTGCTGGAGCTGGACTAAGAAGGACCCAGCTCACGAGGGATCCTTGATGGTGATGGGTCCTCAGCCCACAGTGAAAATGAATGGACTGCTGTGAAGAATCACCTCCTTTTTACATTTCCAGATTCCAGAACAAAATCCATTTTGCTACACACACACACACAAAGAGAAGACCTTGAAGTGTTTCCAGATATGAGGTGTAATATGATTGGGTCCAAAATTCCATTCCATATGCAGAGTAATTCAAGTAATGCTGACAGGAAAGGCTTACATTTAAGCTTAAATTAAATAAAAGCGTCTTGAATCAAATTGGCTCCTGGACAGGGAGAGCTGGGGACTGGTGCCAAGGTCTTCCTTTCTTCTACAAATTGTGGCCAAAGACTGCCATCCCCCTAGAAGCCAGTCTTATGTCTCCCCCGTTATTTTGTGCCATCCCTGAGGGCAGGACTGTTTATGCCCTTCTTTGTACCACTAGCGCTTAGTACAGTCCCTGGTGCCCAGTAGATGCTTAATAAATGCTCATTGACTAACTGATTTATAGATAGTCTTGATCTAAAAAGCCTGTCACTTCTGTGCCAGCTCTAAAGATTACCCTGTCCAATTTTTAATTTTAACACCCCTCCCCAAGATGCATTCACTGATTCAAAAATCCTTTCTTGAAGCCTTCCAAGAATCATGGCAAAGAAGGCAGCCTGGGATCATTAGGAGGCACCTACAGGTGTTCTCTGAGCCTTTTTCTAAGGCAGGAAAGCTTAACCTTTTGGTGTCCTGGACCCCTTTGGCAGTCTTGGGAAGCCTATGGACCCTTCCAGCTCTGGAATCCTATAGTCCACCTCAGGAGGCTGTATAATGTTATACCCTATAATGTTTTTTAATGCATTAAAGTAAAACACATAGAATTACAAAGGAAATCAGTTATATTAATATAAAGATGTAATTTTTTCCATCCAAATTCATGGACATACCTGAAATCTGTCTACATACACTTTGGGGGAGGGAGGGTCTATGGACCCCAGAGTAATACCTTTTGTTCTGAGGAGATTTTCAGAGCAGGGTTGGCACTCCATTTACCATCTGGGTCCAAAGGAAACATAAATGCTTGCTAAAAGTTTTGGGGTTATTCATGTGGGTTTTTTTATGTTTTGTTTTAACAAAAATGTCTCTTTCTTTCTCTGTGTCTCTGTCTCTGTCTGTCTCTGTCTCTGTCTGTGTCTCTGTCTCTGTCTTTCTGTCTGTCTCTCTCTCTCTCTGCTGAAGTCAATTGTCTTAAGCCAATTAGAGTATTAGACGATACTCTAAGTTGCTGAGAAGGCATAGCTCTTATTTGGTAGAGGGAAATTCCTCCTCTGTGAGCACCCTCCCTAGACAAGAAAAACCTGAGGTCTGGTCCCTGGACTCTCTGGATGTAGGTTCCAATGTAGGGACTGCTCTCCACCTGTCTTGTCTCCCCAGTCCCTAGCCAGCACTTTCTTTGCACAGGGAGTTGGCACTTATTGAATACTGACTGGAATGAATGAAGTTTTAATTTACTACTTGGGGGAAAGCTACATGAATTGCCAAAGAAAAAGGAAGCCCATTTCAAATTTCAGACAACGCTTATTGAGTACTTTGCATGTATGCTTTTTCCAGGACCAAAAGCAGAATATATAAATGACAGATTCCTTGAGGACCTAATGGTCTGCTTAATCACTGGAGAGCCAAGAATAAACACATGAAGACATTTTTCAGGGCAACATGTGAATGATCATATGAGAAAGAACAATGATTGCAAGATGGTGGTACTCAATCACAGGAAGATGGTGGGGTGGGAGGTCAGTTTTGATTAGGTTTGGAAGGAGACAAGGGAAGAGGTTAATGCACAAAAAGGGAAGGCATTACTGGGCATAGAGGCACTGGGCATAAAACTGATCATCTGCTTGTTGGGATCTGGAACAGTAAACCCAGAGAGCTAGGTAAGAGAGAATGAAAAATGAGGCTAGGAATTTTGGAAGGGCCATTTGGAGAGCAGGACTAAATGATAGGCAGAAGTGTTTGGATTTGTTCAAAGGCAATATGGAGTGTTTATAAATTCCTACAAGTCAACAAGCATTTATTCAGCACCTACTTTGTGCCATGAACTTTGTGAAGTATAAGGACCTCTCACTCTGATGGGGGAGACAGCATGCAAGCGACTATGTCCAAATAAGCTATAGACAAGATAAATTGGAAAAAACCAAGAGGAAAGGCACTGGAATTAAGGAGGATTAGAAAAGGCTTCTTACAAAAGATAGGACTTTAGCTGACATTTGAAGGAAGCCTGGGAAGCCAAGAGGTGAAAATGCAGTGGAAGAGAGTTTCAGGCACGGGGAACAGCCAGTGAAAATGACCCGAGGTGGAAGATGGAGAGTCTTGAATGAGGAACGGTAAGGAAATAAGCGTCACTGGATCAAAGAGTAATCGAGGGAAGGGGGTAGGAACACTGGAAAGATAGGAAGGGGCCAGGTTATGAAGGGCTTTGAAAGCCAAAGAGGGATGGGGCTAGGGAATGGAGGAGAGACACTGGACTGGAATGGAAAGAGACTTGAGGCAGGAAATTCTTAAGTATGGGAATCAAGGAAAACAATGTTTGGAAAACGCCAGTAGAAGTATACGGTAACACCAAACCAACTTGGAGAGACCAGCTATAATGGTGTCTATGTGGTAAGTTGGGCAGCTGGATGGCACCGTAGCGCACAGAGTGCTGGGCCTGGAGTCAGGAACTCTCATTGATTTCAAATCTGGCCTCAGAGGGTGTTGTTATTGTTGCCTGTCATTTGTTCTCAAAGGGAACATCAGGAGAGAGATGTCTTGACTTGGAAGTGAATTGGATTTAAGTGAGACAGGGCTGTGCAGAGTCACCAGCCTCACTATCTCCTCCAGAGCCATCTAGGTTCAGTGGCAAGACACAGATCAGGATGACTGGTGATGGCCCCAGATGCAGTGGGAGACCTTGGCCTTTTTAACCTAAGGTCTTTGCCAGGTCTCAATTTGTCTGAAGCAATACCCATTCAGTGATTTAAAGCTAGGTCAGAAATGAAGCAAAACGTGGCCTACTTTGTCTACTCAAAAAAAAAAACTGGGAGGGGAAGACCCTGGCCAGGTCTCAGATACTTACTAGTGGTGTGACCCTGTTTGCCTCAGTTTCCTCATCTGTATAATGGGTTAAAGAAGGAAATGGCAAGACACTCAGTATCTTTGCCAATAAAACTCCAAAAAGGGTCATGAAGAGGTGGACACAACTGAACAGAATATGCTAAGTAGTTGGCTGAGTTGAGATCTACAAGGATAAGTAAGAGCAGCAGTGTATCCATGTGGTCCTAGATGCTGGGAAGGGAAAGAAAAGGAAAGAAAAGAGGGAGGAAGAAAGGGAGGGAGGGGAAAAGGAAGAAAAAAGAAAAAGAAAAAAGAGAGGAAGAGGAAGGAAGGAAGGAAGGAAGGAAGGAAGGAAGGAAGGAAGGAAGGAAGGAAGGAAAGGAAGGAAGGAAGGAAGGGGCAGCTAGGTGGTGCAGTGGATACAGCACCAGCCCTGGAGTCAGGAGGACCTGAGTTCAAATCTTGCCTCAGACACATAATACTCACTAGCTGTGTGACTCTGAGCAAGTCACTTAACTCCAATTGCCTCACTTAAAAAAAGGGGGGGGAAAGAAAGATTAATTATATATATATATATATATATATATATATATATATTATTAGTAGGAGGTCACAGTGAAAATATACTTAAAACTTGGTTTCCCATAATACAAAAAAACCCATAGCCATGAGATTTCCCCAAACATCTTTAATGTTTCACTCATCTGCCATACAAAATCAATTTCTGAAATGAATCCACAAGCCAAGAATATTGTGCTAAATACTTTGATTAAAATGTATTTTACTGTGGAAGCCATTGTAATCAGAGGTCTTCCCACTCATTCATACTCATTAATGAACCACCAAAATATAAATTGTCAAGCCCATTTTCAGATTTAAACTTATAAATTTTGTAGTTTAGTTTATTTAAAATATTTATATAGTAAAAAGCTACTGCATACTTCTACCAAAATGCAGAAAATGCTTTAAAAAAAAGTTTACTGCAGCACTCAATAAAGACCCTGTTTCAGGCATATGGTGTATAAAGCACAGTGAGAACCTCCCCATTTCTCTTACATCATATCTGCAGCACTTGAAATGGGTCAGGTATAAGAGGATAGTTGAGCAAAACAAGGATGCTGCTGATCTCATTTCAAAACGCATTTTCCCCCCAAATAACTTTCTTGGGAGCTATAAGATGGCTTTATATGAAAAGCTGTCCAAGGATGTTTATAGAGTTAGAATCTTAAAGGATAAGCACATATATATCAAAAGCTTCCATATAAAAGAGCTCACGATGAAGACGCATTTAAAACTTGGCTTGCCGACCTCCAAAAGAATAATACACATCTGTTAAAAGTACATTGTAAATACTTGCTAAATAACTGAGCCTTAACTAGGTTTGTCACGTGTTTTGTTCTGATCATGGTGAAGATATAGGGTGCAAGTAAAAGGTGGTAGTAGCAAAAAAAACATCTGTATATAACCCAGACTTTCCATATTTTAGAACAGTGTTTATCATCATCACATTTAAAATGATGAGTACTTGCAATGAAATGGAAAACGCCAAAAGGCAATTTGCAATAACTCGTCATCTCTCTACCCTGGTATTTAGAAAGGTTTATGCCAGGTTGAGATCACCCCTCCTGTTAATTATATAAGGTAGGTGGAGAAATAAAGAACATTAATATGTTGCCTTGGTCTGGATGAGCAAACGTTTCCATACCCAGATGGAAAAAGACAAAAACCAGGCTAATTGCTTCCAAGGTAGATTTCTACTCCCCAGCCTTCCATCTTTCTTGGCAGTCTTTTTATTTGTCTTTATTTCCCTTCCCCACAGAAGCTGTTTCATTCCCCTTTCCATCATCCTCAGCTGTCCTGGACCATCTGGCTCCCTTATTTTCCACAGGTGATCCTGCCTCCAACTTGCTGCGAAGATTTCGCTTTGAGGTCTTCTTCTCCTCATTTTCCACCCCTCCACCCTCAGCTCCTTGATCTCACTTCTTCTCTGGGCCCCCTTTGACCCTCACATCTTTCACCATTTCAAAGTATCATTTGTGTTCATCTTCTTTGCCCCATTATCACCGATACCACCTTAGTCCAGTTCCTCATTACTTCTCATGAGAGCCTCTTAACTGGTCATCTCTGCTTCCACTGCCTTCCCCACTCATCTCCAGGTTATCCATATACTCTGCTGCCAGGTCAATCTTCCATAGTACCTAGCACAACACTTCTACCCGTGGCAGGGGCTCCACAAATGCCTATTTTATCTTATTAAAGTACTTTTAACTCTGATCAGGTCACACACACACACACACACACACACACACACACCCTTTCCTAAGAAACCTTCCACTGTTCTCCATTACCCACCAAATAAACTCTTTAATCTGATACCCAAGGCCTTCTACAATTTAGACCAACCTACCTCATCAACCTTATTCCGGTCCCTTCTATGGCACCCAAACTAGACTGCTTTCTCTTCCCCGAAGATATGCTCTGCTTTCCCACCTCTCTGAATTTGCTAACTGTTCCCTCCACCTGGAATGCCCTTCCCTATGGATCCACCTATTTAATTATTACCCCTTGCTTCAAGATCTAACTTAAATGAAACTTACCTTAATTCCCCCACAGCTGAATGTAATCTCTGTCTTCTCCAGGCTGTTTGTACTTCATCACATTCTCCTATTTTATTTTCTATATCTATATCTATATCTATATCTATATCTATATCTATATCTATATCTATATCTATATCTATATCTATATCTGTATCTGTATCTGTATCTGTATCTGTATCTGTATCTGTATCTGTATCTATATCTATATCTATATCTGTATCTGTATCTATATCTATATATCTGTATCTATATCTATATCTGTATCTGTATCTATATCTATATCTGTATCTGTATCTATATCTATATCTATATCTACATCTATAGATACATGTGTATGTACACATACCCATGCTCATATTCTCTGACTGACGGAAAGTTCCACAAGAACAACAGTGATGTCTTACTCTTCTTTGCATCTCCCTCAGCACTCAACACAGCACCTTGCACTTAGTATCGATATTTTTCTCTTGATTTTTGCTTAGTCAATCGGGGTTAAGTGACTTGCCCAGGGTCACACAGATATCGATATTTTTTAAACAAATGAAAGCATGTTTTCAAATCGTTTACTTCCACTCCTCCAACTTCAATCTTTTCAATCTTTTCACAGTGCTATTGATGAAGTATGGTATTTGGGGATTTTAAAATGGGATGGAGAGGAGGCATTTAGTTTTAAACAAATTAGTTGAAAATAAATAGTCCAATTCAGGGCTAACTCCTCCCCTCTAAGATCCTGACTTTCTCCTATGGAGCTCAAGGTGGATTATTACATAATTCAAATGGAATGTCTGAGGGTAGATGCTGAATTGGGCATAGAAGTTATGTTGGACCACAGGTCTAGCTATAGATTAGACTAAGGAATAAATGAAAAATATGATTACTGTTGACCGCATGCAGTTCAAGACCCCTGATGGTGGCAGTAAATAATTCTCTCTCTCTCTCTCTCTCTCTCCCTCTCTCTCTCTCTCTCTCTCTCTCTCTCTCTCTCTCTCTCTCTCTCTCTCTCTCTCTCCTATGTCTGTCTTTCTCCTGTTTCTCTCCTTTGTGTCTCTGTCTCTCCCCTTCCTCCTTCTCTTTCTCTATCTCTCTCCTCTTTCCACCTTAAACTGAGAATGGATCATAAGCTCCATATTTGGGGGACTCATGCAGGCAGGAACACTCTAATACAGATCATTTTTAGTAAACTCTTTATGCCGATCACAGCCATCAGCCACACCCTTTTCAGTTTCTTGACTCATAGCTGTGACGTGATCTTTCTTAAAGAAATTTCGCTTTCATTTAAATGAGTTATTTTCTTCCAAGCTGTGAGTCCCAAGTGAGACTTTTCCATCACACCTTATGAATGCTAGTGAGGCTGCACGATCTTGTGAGGAAAAAAAAAATCTCACTTCGAGTCAGATGATCTAAGTTTAAATTTCAGTTCTGTCACTTACCAGTCATGTGACCAACAATCAGCTTTGCTAAGCCTCAGTTTCCTCATTTGCAAAAAGTGAGTAATAATAATACTTTTTTTCTACCTGGCTCACAGATTGTTATGAGGTAAGTGCTCCATGTACATCAAAGCACTTTCAAAATGTGAGCTTTTATTATTTGAAGCTATTCTCATCCCTAAAGCTGGGGAATCTTTTAGACCCAGCAACAGACCTAGCTAACAATAGGCTTAGATCTGCTCTTACTGTTTTCTCATAGTGGAGTCCTAAAAGTTAGAACCTTTAACCCACCGCTGACACTGGCTCCATTTCAATTTCCAATGATTTTGGTATATGAGAATAGATTCATAATATAAGGTGAGAAGATGAGTGCTAAAATATCATACTTAGTAGAGCCAAATAAAGAAAAATATATTTTCTATTTCTAAAAATAACTTGCTAAAAAAAAAACAGTCCTCAACAGCACTTTGAGTCCAAAGTCACTAAAAAGGACTACATGTATCAACCTCCCATGAAATGGGAAGGAAGTCACCTGAGGATGAAATCAACACATTTATTTATTCTTAACTTCCCTGTCTATGGTCATATCCTCCATTCTATCCCTCTGGTTAAATGGACTCTGCATGTGTGTAGATGTGTGTATATATGTATGAACACATGTGTTTCATTGTTTTAAACATACCTAGAACTAATGTATTAATATGGGTGTTGGATACTCAAGACAGCATGCTTCAATAATTCCTATTGGGGATTGCTGTCCAGTCATTTCAATCTTGTCCAACTCTTCATGACCCCATTTGGGATTTTCCTGGCAAAGATACTAAAGTGGTTTGCCATTTCCTTCTCCAGCTCCTTCCTTTTAGCTCATTTTATGGATGAAGAAACTGAGGCAAACAGAGTAAGGTGATTTGGCCAGGGTCAGATACTAATAAGTATCTGAGGCCACTTTGAATTCATGAAAATGGATCTTCCTGACTTCAGGTCTGGTGCGCTGTCCACTGAGCCATCTAGCTACCCTGTTATTGGGGATAGGGGACTCTCATAGTTTATTAAAATAGTTGCTGATGAATCACTGATTCTGAGACCAATGAGCATGATTCTGTGGCTTCCTCAATAAAAAAACAAATCTTGGGGCAAGACTATTGACCAATCATTTAGTGGGAAAGTAAATAGCAGAGATCAGTAGAATCCCTTCTGAGTTCCAAATGACTTTACAGGGTTGCACCTGTCTTAAAGAGGTCATGGTCTTCATTTCTAAGATACTAGCCCTGCAAGCTAAGGACAAAGAAAAGGCAAGCCAAGTCCTATCAAGCATAGCATTGTTAGTGAAGTTTGTGGCCACTAACTGGAAATTAGAAGCTGTTGAAAGTAGAAACATTTCTCTAGCTTAGATAGGTAAGTGTAGGTAGCCAGCTGGAATATCAGAGGGCCAGATGTTGGGTGGCCTTTAAGGGGTAAATTTCACTTGTCATCCTTTTCTGGAATTTCTACAGAAAGAATCTGTTCATCACTCTCTGGGGTAGGGCTCATGCGAATCCTGACAGAGTGATCCTTAAATTCAAACACAACTTCCCCATGGTCTCCTCCTTCTGACTTCTTGGGGGAGGATGAGGATGGAGGATGGGCTTCAGGTGGGTCTGCAGCAGCTGGCTCTGGTCCAGCTGGTGGTTCTGGACCTGCCGATTCTACTTTCTCTGGAGCTGCCAGTTCTGGTTCCTCTGGAGCTGCCGGTTCTGGTTTCTCTAGAGGTTCTGGTTTCTCTGGAGCTGCCGGTTCTGGTTTTTCTGGGGCTGCTGAGGCAGCAGAACTCTTCGCCTGGAAATAATAAAATGAATGATGAAATGTGTGTATTTTAGAGCTGGAGAGAAAAATCAAGGTCAATTATAAGACATCTTAACTGGATAAGATATTCTTGTGAGCCAAGTTCTAATTCAGGATTATGCACAAATTCCCTTGATTTCAGTAAATATGAAAAGTCAGCTTCAAGGTAATATTTTACCCTGGCAAACAATGTCAGGGTATTCTCTTTTAAAGTGAAGCATTGTTTTCTTTGAACCTTTTCACACAAGTCTTTTAGGACCCTTTCATCTAATTTATCATTATTATTATTAATTATGATAACGATTAACCTGTGAAATAGGTTGTTAAATATCTTGGCATTTTATGTTTAGTAGGTAGTCAAATGGCTTAGATTAAGATGCTTCCCTATATGCAATAAAAACCCCAAAATGAAGGGGAAATAGGTTTCTATGATGCAGGAAAATACTCAATTATCATACTCTTAAGTTCAATTCCAATCAAATCTAAAACTGACGTGTTATTCCTGAAGCATCACAAACCCTGCTTCAAAGAAAGGATCTTGACATCCCATTATATTGTATTCAAAACACCTTTGAGGATTGCTTGACCCTAAATCCATGGCCATAATTAGCGCAGTAATGCTAATTAGCATTCTGTCCTTTGCCTCTTTTTGCCTGACATACAGCAAGTGCTTAATATATGTTTATTGATTGATCTTGGTATCAACTCACCAAAAGAAGGTTTGAGTTTGGAAATAAACATTTCTAAAATACCCTTCAGGTGGAAGGTGATGTGCAGGGGGGGCAGGGCCGGGAGGGGAATGACAATCAATCTTACTAGTTCTGCAAACAGATGCTTTATATTCTGGGGGTCTTAATTTTCATAAGTACTATATTAAAGAACAGGAAAAAAATCAAACCAGCCTTCTCTGTACCACAAGGGGATTGTGCTAAACTAACTATTTTTTTTTTATAATTTAGTGGAAAGTAATGCCACAAATGGCTAGATTCCTATCGGACTGCTCCTAGACCAAGGTCATAGGCAAGGTCATGGGCAAGGTCACAGGCAAGGTCATAGGCAAGGCAGACCAGTCCAGGTGCTCACCTGCTCCAACTCCTGCTGTTGCTTCGCAGCTGCTTCTAACGCCGCCAGTTCTTTCAGTCTTGCTCGTAAATGGGCAAGTTTCCCTCCTTTTCCTGCTCCCTTCCCTCCCATCTTTCCTGCTACGGCTAAAGCAGCTGAGAAGAGTTTAGGAGTCCCGGCCCTCGGAGGAAGAATGAGCACGCTTTTCTGTTCTTTGGGCTTGTTGTTATTTCTTAACATCCTCCTACAAAAGACAATAACAATTCAGAGCATCACACTCATTTGGAGAAATACAAAGGTCAAACGTTGTCACAAACGAATCCCCAAGGTCAGCGGGGAGTTGTTGCATATTACAACTATGGAATAAATGGTTTGGCTAAAGACCAAATGAAACATAGACTTGTATCATAAATATAACCTCATGCATGTTAGCATTCTCACCACTGGTCCAGACCATAAGCATGCCATTGCCTTCTCAAGTCTTTCCATCTGTGTCTCTATGTCAACACTCCACAGAGAACCTATCCAACCAAACACCAGAGGCCTTCCTCTGATGTCTTTAATATTGTGTGGTTGCCAGGGGAAAACTCAGGCTGCACATCTGTTATCCCGCCTGCTCTCTATAAGACCAGACTGCAATGGAACACAACATTGGGAAGATCAGTTGTAACCCGTTATCAACAAACAAGCTATATGTAAAGGGTATCTATCATCAAGGACATGGGTCAGGGGAAAACTTAGGCTAGCATTTAATAAGCAAGCACTCCTAATGAGCAAATTTGATCACCAGGGTCCTATCGACATCTATTGTCAACTAAAATAATTTGTTAAAACTGAAGGTCCTTCCTTTGTTATAGTCACCAGTGCCTCTTAACAAGAGAAATTGTGATTCAATGACACAAAGTGGAAGAGCTCTGAGTTGTTTTCCAGCTCTGACATTCTGTGGTCCAAAGGTCACTTCTAACTCCAACACATCATCAATATGAAATGCCCATCACTTGTTTTTCTAGGAAGGATTTCCTCATCTGCCCCCCAACCCCTCCCCCAGTCAATATTTCACAATTTTCAGGATGGCTCAAGGTCTTACTTAAGCAAGTGAATTATTACTTTTCACAACCTAGGTGCCCAGGACTCTGTGGCATCAGGGATCAAATGTGAACTGTTTGATGTTTAAAGCTCTTCACAACCTGCTCCTTCGCCACCTTTATAGACTCATTATGCTTTGGTGCTGCCCATCACCTCTGACTCTGAATTCCAGCCATGCTGGCCTAATTAATGTTCCACACGTACAAAGCATCATCTCCCATTGGCACGCCTTTGCAAAGGCTGTCGGCCGTGCCTGGAACGCCCTCCCTCTTCCTCCTAGAATCCCTGATCTCCTTTAGGATTCAGCTCAGGTGCCAACTTCTTTATAAGGTCCCTCTTAATCCCTCCCCAATTACTAGGAAACCCCTCCAAAAATCACCTTATGTTCTGTATATATCCATATGTATAAATGCGGTCATGTATTCATATGTACATATGTACAATGGTATGCATTCATGTGTGTCTGTCTCCCCAGAGTGCAATCTCCTTGAGAGCAGAGGCTCACTTCTGTCTCTGTATCTGTGCTTAGGTTAGTGACTCACACACACACGGTAAGTGCTTAATAAACTCTGTATTGATTGATTGATTGATCCTTGCTGTTCAGTCACTGAGTCACGTCCAACTCTTGGTGACCATGGGGACCATACTCTCCATGGGATTTTCTTGGCAAAAATGCTCCATTGTCTTCTCTAGTGTCATTTGTCATCACCCAACCACCCCCAGCAAAGGTTCTAGGCCTTCTTTGATCTCCCAACAAAGGTAAAAATAAACATCCAACCTTTTGAAGTTAACCTTGGCACCCCCTTGTCAGCTTCAGTTCATTCTTACCATGAGCATTCCTGACATTTGTCTATTACCTGCCTTGGCTTCTGTCTTCTGTCCATTTAGTTTAAAAATCTAAGTTGCTTGGTGAGTACCCTGTGTAAGCACATTGATCCTAATGTAGATCAAACACATCCTACTTTACCTCCTCTTTATAACTGCTTCCTGTAGTGTCTTCAAAATTTCACTTTTGAGCATCTCCCAGCCCTCCTGGGCCAACTTCCTCTGAAGCATTTTAGCATATCAGATTCTACTTGTCTTTCCTGTGAACTCTTCAAAATCTGCTTTCCAAAATCTAGGGAACATGTCAGACTAAGCTCAGATTTCCTCTCCTTCTCTATCAAAACTCTAGGATGGAGTGATCACTTTCCTCACGAGATTCCCATCATTTCCACCATGGAAACTAGTCCCTCCATGTTAATGAGAATCAGATGCAGAATTGAATTTTTGTTTCTCGGTTCTGCCATCTTTTGGTGACTGAAATCATCCCTAAGACAGGTCAAGAGGTTATTTTAGCTATTCTCCTTTCGGCTAGGAGAGACTTCCTGGTATTTGAATAGCAGAAGTTTATATTATCTTGTCTGGGGCAGTTAGGTGGTACACTGGATAAAGTGCTGGGCCTGGAACCCAAGAAGACCTGAGTTCAAATCTGGCCTCAGACATTTACTAGCTGTGTGACCTCGGACAAGTCATTTAGCCCTGTTTGCCTCAGTTTCCTCATCTGTAAAGTGAGCTGGAGAAGGAAACAGCAACCATTCCAGTATCTTTGCCAAGAAAACCCCAAGTGGGGTCACAAAGAGTCAGACATGACTGAAAATGATGAAACAACAAAATTAGCTTGTCTATAGTTGCTGCAAAATACTGCCCAGCATTTTGGGGGATGCTCTTTGGCTGCCAGTTCCAAAGTGAGTGTATTTGTCCTCTGAACGCAAGCCTTTGGCACCTACATGTTTCTGCAACAGACACCAATCCTTCTTGCAGTTTTTCTGTGGTATGGTCTTGGTATGTTTCAAAGACACCCTCACCAGGTAGGCAGATACAATAACTACTACTAATAATAGCTAGCATCTGTATAACTCTTGGAGGTTTGCGAAGTCCTGTACACAGTGTTGTCTCATTTGACACTACTGAGAATCACCTTAGTAGTCAGAGGAACTCACTCAGGGTACTGCTTGATGGCCTATCCCATTGCCTGGGGCCATGCTTCAGTTGACCTCAGGTCAGACATCCCCTCTCCAATAGCATTCTCACTCTTCCCCATTACAAATCAATAATTCTGGACCAGCCCCCAAAGTGTAATCTGGGTGTCATCTGAGCCCCGCTTCCTGACACATGGAACAAGGTACGGTTTTCACAGATCTCTCACAAAATCTCTCTAGCTCATGCACAGGACCAAGGAAACCCTGGGAATATCCACAGAAGGGCTTGTTTTGCACTCCCCAGAGGCCCTCGAGCACCAGGACAAACAAAAGCTTGAATATGGGAAAAGTTTCATTTAATCTGACAGGAAATATAGACTGGGTTTATACTTGAATCTCTCAAATAATAATAGCTAGCATTTTTATAGTGCTTTAAGGTTTGCAAAGCCCTTTACAAGTATTTCCCATTTGATCCTCATAAAATCCATGGGAGATAAGTGCTACTATTATCCCCATTTTGAGTTGAGGCATTCTTCAGTCTTGACCCCATTTAGGGTTTTCTTGACAACAATAGTGGAATGGTTTGTCATTTCTTTCTCTAGTTCATTTTACAGATAGGGAAACTGAGGCAATTGAGGTTAAGTGACTTGCCCAGGGTCACACATCTAGTAAGTGTCTGAGGCCAGATTTGAACTCAGGAAGATGAGTCTTCTTGATTCCAGGCCCAGCACTTTATCCCTTGTGCCCCTTGAGCTACCTCCACCCCCATTTTAAAGATAAGAAAACTGAGACAGAAAAGGTTAATTGACTTGCTCAGGATCACATAGCTAATAAGATTCTGAGGCTGTATTTGAATTCAGGTCTTCCTGAGTACAGGGTCAACTCTTTCCCCATTGTATCACCTTGTTACTTCTGTCAGAATGTCAGAAAACCTTTCTGGAGAACCACCATGTGAACCTCCCTTCTGCCAGGTTCCACCTTCTCTCACATTCCACCCAACTTTGAGTGAGTGAACAGGTCTGGAGCATCCAGTCCCTGCTGCACCGATCTCTACGATACAAGCAAGAACAAGGTCCACGGGTTTTGTTTTTCCCACTGTGACCTCATCACTCCTCAGTGCACATGATTCCCTGCTGTACCAATCCTTTCAATAAAAGCAAGGACAAAACTTCCTCCTCTCTTCGGTGGTTGCCAGTAATTCAATGTCTCTGTCTAGTAGCAAATCCTCCGACCCTCCAAGTGACCGTTCTCTCTCCAAGTTCCAGATGAAGCTTACCATCTTCAGCTCTTCTACTCGTCCATGTGTCATATCCCAAAACAGCCCCCTGCTGGCACATGTGCCCCATGTCTCCTTGGTGCCCAAAGGGAAAGGGACATACTTGCATGCCTGCTATATTTTATGACTATAAATTGGACAAGTAGACAACCAAAGCACTTCACTAATATGGGAACACATTATTCCTGTGATAGGGAGAGAGGCTGTGTAAGTATCAGTGAAGTGATTCAAAGCTGTTGTCATTTGACCAGTTTCCCTTGGATCAGCAGATGTCTACCATGCTCCATTATTTAGCAACGTTAGGATAATGCCAACATTCATTTTATTCCATTATTTTGATGACCTCTTCTGTTTTAATATTTTGAGAAATGGCACTGAATTTGAATCTTTGCATTTGGGAGTTGAAAGATTAAAGTAAGTATGAAATATTTTAGCTCTCTGACTCAACTCTCCCTCAGAAATGCTGAATTCATATGAATAACAGCATGGGGCCAATTTTAATAGTCTCACCTTCATTCAGGAACTCATGATTTAGGGAAGGACAGCAGCTCTCTTTAGCTGGCTTCTCTCTCCTTCCAATGCACTGCTAGGAGCCATGCAGACTGGGTGTGGTGCATTGGCAGTGCATTTGGAATGTGTAGGATTTGTGGGATGTGCCCCATTAGAATACATGACATAAACAAGAAATTTATTGAAGGCTGAAAAAGAGGGCCAATAAACTTCTTTGATATAGAACCAACAAAAATACCTTTAACTTTGCACTCCCTTCTTGTACAATCTCAAAGTTCTTTACAAAACATTCTTTCTGAATGTAGACAAATCTGTGATTTCATTGCGGATTTCCAAGAGAGGAAACTCCTTTTACTAATGTAGAATGGTACTTTTTCTTCAACTTATGATCTTCCAATAAGTATACAAATTACTGACCACTACTCTTCTAATGAATCACATACCTGGCTTTCTTCCGAAGCAACTTCTGAGACTCTGGGTAGTGAACCAAAATTTCATTCAAGTCCTTCTTATCCAAAATGAAAAGGTTGGTAAACCCATGAGCCACTACATTTGCTGTGCGACGATTTCCCCCGCCAACAGCCAACAAGCTAATTATTCAAGAAATAAAGAGAGCAGGCAAAAACGTTGAGGGTTAGAATTGTGAAATCTTTAGTGTCACTTCCCTAGCTCAACCATCAAACGAGACAATATCTGTAAAGTGCTTAGCCTCTGCCTGGCGAAGAGTAGGTACTTAATCAATGCTGGTTCCCTCCTCTCCTTCCCCTCCCTTCAACTACCATGAAGCCACCAAAGCAGGTAAAAGAGTATGTGCCCCAACCTGAGAATGCAGAGAAAGAGAAGTAAATTGTTAGCAATTGGCAGCTGTTTTTAGAACCCCATTGAAAGAAGATTCAGTGATATGGTAGGAATGTTTCAACCCTGGTCTCACTAGCCCTAGTCTCATTGATTACTCTCTCTCTCTCTCTTTCATTTCCCCCTACTCCAAGGTCTGACATTATTCCTCTAATTTCCCCCCGCCCAATTCCTTTCTGACCTTATTTCTCCAAATACAGATCCTGCTCTCAGAGTCACAAGAACGGATTTGCCATCTGGCCCGCCTAGTACCTGGACCTGTCCAGCTTGGATAATGTACATTTCTCTTCCAATTTCCCCCTGAAACAAAGAAGAGAGAAGTTACTAATGTTCAAATACTATACAGGAATACTTTAATCACAAAAGCCCCTGCTGAATCAGACCTCTTCTTGACAGAGTTTTGGTTTCCACAAAAAGCCCAGATGCCTAACCTGTTTTAAAGTCAATTTGTGATTATCCACATGGAGAACACAAAACAATGAAAATGCATCTGGCTTTGGAACACAGCAAGAGAGCCATAAGCAGATAGATACACACACAAACACACACACACACACACACACCCCACACACACATCTTCATACTTGGCTCTGTTTTTCCTAATGCCTCAGCCCTACTTCTAGCTGCCTGATCCATGGTGAAAAGAAGACTGGATAATCAATCCACTTGTAAGTAAGTGATTGAGAGTTGACTATATCATTCATTCATTCATTCAACAAACATTTATTAGTCAGTAAATGCAAAATTGTTTTTAAAAAACTCTCAATGTAAAGAAGCAAATTTTATTTTCTTATTCCTTTATATGATTTTTAAATGGAATTTTTTGCCTTTGATCTTTATCTTCTTCTTGAATGACAGCTGTTTCCTGAGAGTGTTTTCCCACTGCACACACCTAGTAAAGTGGAGGGTCTTACATACTATAATCCAGTAATTGTTTTAACTTCCAAATGTCAAACTCCTCTGGACAAACCAATGGATTGTTTCTTTCTTATCCTTAAGCAAATGCTTTGTAACTCAAATAGTGGAGCCCAGCATTCTTTACCTCATAGGGATCATTTTTAATTCCTTGCTTCTAACTGGTCTCAGAAATATCATTTTCATGTGCCCTTTATCAAAGTAAAGGTCTTTGTGTTTGGAGGAAGGCTCTTAAATCCTACAGGGGATATTTGGAATCTATTTGTCCCCCTAAATTGATGTTATGTTTGAGCACTGTCCCAATTTTATTACTCGATTTTAGTTATTTATTAATTTTAAGACTTGGTCTCTCCCTTTCTTGCCCAGATGGGTGCATGGGCTACTCACATGTGTCCCTGGCACAGAAGCTTTATCCTGCTCTGTTTCTTAGACAACCTAATGGCCCCCCTGCTCCTAGAGGCTCATCATATTCATGCAGAACTTAGTGCTTCATGTTAAAATCAGCTCAGCCCACTGCTGCTCAGAACCCCTGAGCCCAAGAGATCCCTTGGACTCAGCTTCCCAGTTAGCTCACTCCTCCTACAAGCATACAAGACCAAGGCTTGAGGTCACATCTCTTCTAACTAGATGTGTGACCATAATGCTTTCTGAGTCTCCGTTTCCACGTTTGTCAAATGGATAAGATAATAATGCCAAATGTGAGGGCCGGATAAGATAACATAAATAATGCATTTTGTAAACCTTCAAGCATTATATAAATGCCATTGTCATGATTGTTGTTATTATTATCATCATTATTATTATTAGCATGCCTGCCCTGTTTATCTCACATGTTTATCAAACAAGATGATAGATATCAACATTTTTTGAAAAATATAAAGAATTGTGCTAATATGAAGTATTGGTACTAGTGATGATAACAATAATAATAATAATAATTAACATTATCATCCATTTGCAAATAGACAATTTATACATTTCAATTATGACCTTTCAAATCATTTTCCTTTTCACATAGTCACTATGGCTCTTTCTGACTTCTCCTTTGTCAATTACATAAATAAACAAATAAATGAATAAATAAAGCAAATTAATTAATTAATTAATTAATACCTTCTTGCACACATAGTCATTGGGCAGGTAAACAACGGACTTCAGCCTCTTCAGCATATCGAAAATCATTTGCCTATCACAGCCCTAAACCAAAAGAGGGAGAGAGGAAAGGACCCAGGATTTAAAGGCAAACAGATTGGAGTCCACATTAATGAATGAACTTAAACTTTGACACAGATGGCAAATGTACCTGAAAAAGAGCCACCTTGCTGACAATGTCATAGTTGACATCAATAGCAAGATCCAGCCGCATCTTATCTGGAAGCTGTACCATCAACTCAGATTCATCTGTTGAATGAGAAGAAGAAACATGACACTTCTTATGGAAGTTCATTTACACTGGATGACACATGAGTTCAATGTCATATCATAGTAACTAAATAAATGTAGGGAGATTTGTCTAAGCCTTTTGATAAAACACATACTAATCATGGGAGACCTTGAGAGGGTGTCTGTATGTGGAAGAGGGTGTCTGTAATTTCCAAAGAATGGTATGGGGCAGGATCAGATACCATGACAGAAGGGGACTATTATATTGCTGGGAGGGAGGAGGGGATTGGTGATGACAATGGGTTTTTTCCTCTATATCCTAGGAACAAAACCAAAAAAAAAGTCTTCCTCTGGATTTGGAAGAATTCTGAGAAACTAAAAAATCTGTGAGTATTAGTTTTTTCCAATTCCAGGAATTAAAATCCTGGAGTTCATGGACTATTGTGAGAGATACAGTACTAAAGTGATCGAGGAGAATCTCGGTCCAACTCTTGACTGATTGAAGGCAGATTATTAGCCTTATAGATCACCTGTAACAAATCTGATATCTCAGATCTATTTTATCCCTGCTGCCTGAGACATTTCTTCTAACTTTCTAAGTGGACTTAAGCGGAATAGAATTATCCAGGGGGCAGAACTCAATAGGAGGGAAGGTACAGGGAGGCTAATTTTGGCTTAATACAAGGAACAATTAGAGCTATTTGGATGTAGAATGGGATGCCTCATGAGGTAACGAGCTCACCTGCACTAAAAGTACTTGAGTAGATGCTGGGCGATTACTCCTCAGGAATGCTTTGGAGAGCATTTTCCTACATGAAGTAGGAAGCTGGACTAGATGATCACTGAGGTCCCCGTACGAGACTAAGAACACTAAGCTATGTTAAACAAAACTAGAAAAGTAAGCCAAATAGGAATCGCATAATCAGAACCTTGGCTAGCGATTTTGGTGCCTCAAGGCAAATAGCATTCTTGTATATAACTCTGATGTGAAAATATTAGGGATAGAGGTTAGACCTTTGATTTCATTGGTATGAGGAGTTCCCAGTGAGGAACTGCCTCTACCAAAGCAGAATAGCATCTTCTCTGCAATTTATTGTCTTAGTAAGCAGCCTGGAGCACTGAGAAATTAAGTGACTTGTAGGGTCATGTGGCAAGTAGGTGTCAGAGACAGGATTTAAACCCAGGTCTTCCTGGCTTTGAGGCCAGTTCTCTTTCCATTAGAACATACTATCTCCTTTGTGAGATTAGTACAAGCAAGAATTAAGCCAAATGCAGTTGAGTTGGTGAGAAGACCCTAGAACACAAAACCCTGTGGGGATACACTCCTGGACAATGGAAGACCACTGATGAGGTAGATATCAGCTGGATTGAAAAGAATGTCAGCATTAGTACAAGAGGAGTTCAGCTCAGTTGTACTGCCTGAAAAGGGGGCAGAGGAAAAGGAATGTAGGTCCAGAGTCAGGAAGAAATTGTTACTGATAGTTTCAGATTTTAACTAATTGTTTTTGCTATGTGCTAAGTTCAGTAGTTTCTGTGCTGCTAAAGGAGTAATAAGAACTAGCAAGATATAAATGTAACGACACTTTAAATTATACAATCTTTTAAAATCATTTTAAATTTTGGCACCCATTAAATTTTGCTGTCCTGGGAAAAATTCTGATGACCTATACCTAGTTATGGCTCTGCTTTAAATGCACTCTAAAGTCAGAATAAAATAACTTCTGTATTATCTGCTAATTGAAGATTATCTCTGCTTCTTCTCCTTCATCTTATAAATAAATGACGGTTGACTATCAGGTTGTTGTTGTTGGGTTTTTTTTTTTTTGTAAGGCAATAGAAAACAAAATGAGAAAGTTAAATATGTAAATTATTAAACTAGAAAAGGCATTTTCATTATTAAAGGCTGCAAGTACTTAAGCAGAAATATGTTCCTCATAGATGCACTCAAAAATCCAACTGAGGACATTTTAAAAGGATGAATAAATAAATAAAAAGGAAGCAAAACAGAGTTAGACCTTTGAGGCTAAGAAATTATTGTTATGCAAAGTAACTATAATTTATTTCCAGCACTTAGAAGTGGCCTCTTTGGATTTCATTGTTAATATTTCATTGTAATTATCTCTGGAGAAGGAAGCATAGATAAGAGACCACATGGTTCAGCTGGAAAAGCCCTGAACTATATATAAGCCAGAAGCCTGGCCTCTCCTCCTTGTTCTACTTTTAACTATCTTTATGACCTTGGGCAAGTCAGTCATAATTTCTATGAACCTCAGTTTTTTCATATATAAAAATAATACCCTTCATGGGGTCTTATTAGGATCGAAAAACAGAAATAGATGTGAGAATTTGAATAGTATAAAGTTAATGTTTTTCTTTTTTTTTCAATTGCCAGTTATTTAATTTCTGTACTTCCCATCTCTCACATTGAAAAGAAAAAAAAACGCTTGTAACAAATATGCATGGTCAAGCAAAAGAAATTCCAATGCTGGCCATGTCCAAAAATACGCCTGTCTGTACCTTGAATCCATCAACTATATGCATCATCAACGGTCCCCCTGGAATCATGGGTGATCACAGCATTGATCAGAGCTCTTTTTTTTCCCCAAGTTTTTCCAACTTGTTTGTATTAACAATCTTCTTATTATTGCATAAATTGTTCTCCTGGCTTTTCTCACTAGTAGAAAGTGCTGTGTAAATAAATGTATGGACTATGTCTTTCTCATTCATCCTTACCACATTTGGGAAAGCAGAACCATATGGAATCTAAGAACTGTCAGGAACTTCAGAGGCCACAGAGCTATCACCAGAGGCTCAGCTCTAGAAGAAACTTTGAGAAATCTGACCCTCTTATTTTGTATTAATTGTGGTTAGATGGAAGCACATTCCATGAAGCATGTGTGAGAATGGGAAGGGGAGCATCCCATTCTGGTAACATGTAGCTTAGCACCAAAGGTCTTACACTTTGGAATGGTGAAGTATTCCCCTTATAAGTTCTTTGGTCCCTGTGCGCCTCTGCTCACATCCCCACAACAAAGCACTAGGTCTAAGAGAACTGGCCATTGAACCATGGTTCACTCAAAAGGAAGTGATTCTGCTCTCCTTCTCTCTCTCTCTCTCTCTCTCTCTCTCTCTCTCTCTCTCTCTCTCTCTCTCTCTCAAAACTTTGGGAGTGACCTTCAGGATCTAACACAAAGTAGCTGACGTAAGAACTCATCCAGAAGTCATACAAAATCTAGATTCGGATTTGATGGAACTGATTTTATGTAGAAAATGTGCTAAGAGTGTGCATACTCTTCCCAGACACCAATGTGGTGTTGGGGAGAGTATGAGCCTGAGGGATTGGGGATAAATATTTATACTTTTGTTCTTGCTATGTTTTTGAAGTAAATATTCTTCTGTACAAGCTAATTGGTTGGTGGTTAAATGACACTGGGATGCAAGTCATTGACACTTAGTGACATGGGGAATACTGCTGGGGAGGGCTTGAGTTGATGCAAACATCAGAGACAGCCACAAACCCCTCAGAGTGCCCTAGAAACTTCAAGGAGAGATGTAGCCTGCCTGGCTTTGGAGAATGGTCTGGGGTGGACTTTCTACTTAGACACATCTATGTATCCTATATGTTAATCCTCGCTCTGAAAGTCACAATGGAAGGAAGTTTGGAGAACAATATACAAATGGGAGCTACTTTTAATACTATTGGCAAAATACATTAGACAAATAAAGCTGAACTAACAAAAACCTTATGGAAGTAGAAACCTCCAATAGGATACAGATCTTACCCAGCATGCCTTGAGAGTGCCATGTATATTCATACCAGGTCTTAACACGATTCTGAACTGATCTTGGGATTTTGTAGAAATTCATGTACTTGACGGTACTGTCCATGCAGCTCCGGTAGTAGGTTTGCCCTGCAGTAGCAGCTCCAACAACATCTCTCATCTGGGGAGGAAGGAGGAGAGAGTCCAAGTAAAATCAAGAGAAACTGCTTATTCACAATTTCAGATCAGATGTGTTAGGTGCTACCAACAATTCTTTTTTAAAGAGAATGTCTTTCTTCATACATAGAAGGCATATCTTATTTTTTGCCTTTTCAATGGCTGGCAGAGGGAGGTGGAGAGAGGGAGAGAATTTGGAACTAAAAATAAAAATTAAATTAATTTTTTAAAAATTAAATTGTTTTTAAATTAAAGAATATGCTTTAAATTTTCAGCTGAACATTTTTATACTTGGTAGTAGGAATTTTTTTTTCCTGAGGCCTCCCTCAGTCAAGCTCAATGCATAAAATACTTTTACAAATCACAGAATTTCAGGATTGGAAGGGAATTCAGAGCTCACCTAGCCCAACCCAGAACTGAGATAAAATCCTTGGTGAAATAACCCTGATAAGGCATCACACAGCATGTTCCCAAAGACCTCTGGTGGAGGGGAGGGATGTCTACAAACTCCTGAGACAGCCCCTTCCACTTTGGACATCTCCAATTGTTAGGAAGTTTTCCCATAGATCTTCCTCTTCAATTTCCACCCATTGTTCTTAGCTCTGCCTTCTGGGGTTAAACAAAATAAATCTACTTCCTCTCCCACATGAGAACTTTTCACATACTTGAAGACTTCTGTCATGTTATAGCTGAATCTTCTCTCTCCATACTAAACATTCCTAATTCTTGCAACTAATTTTCATACAACATTGTCTCTCCAGAACACTGACTATCTTGGTATCCCTGCTGTGGACACCTTCCAGCTTATCAATGTAATGCCCTTCTTAAAATCTGGTAACCACAACTGAACACTGTATTTTTTAAAAAATTTTTTTGTCTTAATAGTATTTTTCCCAATTACACGTAAGGACAATTTTCTAATATTCCTTTTTTATATATATAAAATGTTAGGTTCCAAATTTTCTCCCTCCCTCTCCCCTCCCTAAGATGGCAAGCCATTTGATATAGGTTATACATGTGAGCACTATAATTTAGAGAGAGTCTCAAATGGCCCAGGAGAATTGGACTATCACTGCTCACAATCTGGGCACCATGACTCTTAAACCAGCTTGAAATCTCACTGGTTTTGGGGACTGCCATATCACACTTGACTCATTGTGAGCTTCCAGTATATGAAACCCCCAAATGGTCTTTCAGATTGCTCTCTAGCCATGTCTCCTGTTTCATACTTGTGACATTTATTTTTTGAATTCAAGTGTGAGTCTTTATATTTATCATCATCAAAATATACCCACCATCTGAGCCTGTTGAAATCCTGATTCTATCATCTAGTGTGTTTATTGTCTCCCCCCCCACCACCACCGCATATCATCTGCAACCTTTGTAGACATGCCATTTATGACTTTATCCAAATCATTGATAAAAATATTATATGACATAGGGTTAAAGAGATATCCACAGGCCAACCCACTAGATACCTCCTCCTCCCAAGTTGACAGTGAGTCATCAATGACAACTCTTTGGGCCAAGCCATTTCACTGGTTCTGTAGCCACAAAACTACATTATTATCTAGCCCACATCTCTCCATCTTATCCATAAGGAGATCATGAGAAACTGCATTAACTACTTTGCTTAAATGTAGGTAAACCAATCTCTATTAACCATCCAACCTGCCAGTCTAAAAACTCCATCAAAAACAAAAATGAGGTTATACTGGAAAGATGAGCTCTTGCAAGCTCATGAGTCCATTTGTCTTTCCTGAAATGCATTGTCTAGAACTAAATGTAATACTCTCAATGCAGCCTGACCTAGGCAGAGGACAAGACTCTCTCACCTTCCTTTCTCTGAACACTGTTTCAATCCATGTAGCCTAAGTGCATCAGGGTGGCTGGAGACCTAATTCTGTTCTTGCAACCATCTTCAATATGCTTTCAATACTCTTTTGGTGGAAGGTCAGATTGGATGCCTTCTAACATTCCCTTCCAACCCTCTAGCTCACAGGCTCATAAAATTTTGAGCTGAAAAGGACCTTGGACTTCATCTCACTAAGATCCTTTCATCCTGAGCTGCTTCTCATCCAACAAAAAGCCCTTTAGAACTTCAAGACACCCTGTGTTCCCAAAGGGAGACAAAGTAGACGTGAAGGAGGTCGACTTAGTCCATTCACCTAACCCAGGAGCCCAACGGCCACCACAAAATGTAGAAGCATCATAGGGTCACAGATTCAGAATTGGAAGGGACCTTAAAGACCATTAAATGCAAATCTCTGACTTTACAGATAAGGAAGGTATGTGACTTGCCTAAGTTCACACAGCTAGTTAGGGTCTAAGGGAAGATACAATCTCAAGTCTTCCTCATCCCAAGCCCAGCATTCTATCTGTTTGTACCATTGTATTGGGGAAGCATTAATTCTGCTCCCATAATTCTGAAGAGATGCAGATCCATCCCCTTTCTGTCTTTTCCTACCATTCTCTCTCTCTCTCTGAGGCAATTGGAGTTAAGTGACTTAACTAGGGTCACACAGCTAGTGTCAAGTGTCTGAGGCCAGATTTGAACTCAAGCCCTCCTGACTCCAGGGCCTGTGCTCTATCCACTGCACCACCTAGTTTCCCCCTACCATTCTCTTATTTACTTATCTACTCCTTTTTTCCACTCTCTCACCTACCCACCCAGTCCTTTCAGTCTGTTTGACTCTTCCTGACCCCTTTGTGGGTTTTTTTGGCAGGGATACTAGAGTGTTCTGCCATTTCCTTCTCCACCTCACTTTACAGATGAGGAAACTGAGGAGAGCAGGGTTAAGTGACTTGCCCAGGGTTACATAGCTAGGAAGTGTCTGAGGCTGGATTTGAACTCAGGAAGATAAGTCTTCCTGACTTCAGGCCCATTGCACTGAAATTCTTAAGCCAATCCTAAGCCTGAAGGGGAAAGAATTCATAGGATTGGCCCTTAGGAAAAGTATAGCATGAAGTTTTTCTTCGGTACCCTGCAAATCTTGCTCAAACTCCATCACTTCCTCCCCTTGGTAGCACATGGGTCCCATCAGACACTCAGTGTTCTCCACCTGCCCTGGTCCCTCCTGTCAGGTGCCCCTAATAAATCCATTCCTCCTTGGGGACTGGGGATTCAGCAGGCTCCCTCTTGGTAGGAGTTCTGGAGGAAGGGAGCGCGGGGGGCGGGGGCCAGTGTCTGACCCACAGAACAAAGGAACAGCTGGCAGTGAATTTCAGTCATTGAAGCAGGTCGGACAGTGAGAGAGAGATGTTTGAGGCGAGGGATTTCTTAAGGTCCTTCAAAACCAGCCAGCAGGAGCCGCTGCTGATCCTGTCTTTACTCACCTGTCCTATCATCACAGAGAAAGCAAAGACACCCGTGAAGTAGTTCAGGAGCTGGAAAACGATTTCAAAGAGAGTCCTGGGGTCGGGCAGGCCCCCGATGGTGATCAAGGTCTTGACAGCGAAGTAATAACATCGAATGTAACTAGAAAGAGAAAGGGAGGGGGTGTGACTCGAGCCATCACTATTTGCACGAGAGAAACAAGGAGCCGAAGTGCCTTTTTTCTTGTTTATTTTTGGCACATCTTCACTTATTTAAGTGGAGGGATACTGGTAACCATGGTGATGTAAAAAATAATAATAGCTAACATTTCTAGAGCACCTACTACGTGCCATGCACTGTGCTAAGCATCTTACAATTATTTGATCTTCACCACAACCCTGGGAGGTGGGTGCTGATATTATCCCCATTTTACAGAGGAGGAAACTGAGGCAAACTGAGGTTAAGTCGCTTGCCCAGGGTCACACAGCTAATGTGTATGAGGCTGGATTTGCAGTCGGGTCTTCCTGATTCCAGGGTCCTTGCCTTTAGCATGCCTGGAAACAGGTCCTCCAAATTCTGTGCAACCATTTCAGGACATATGGCTTTCTCAACTTCCTTTTTAGTTGCTCATGAAAAAACAAAGAGCCAGAAGGGACTTTATCCTTGTTTAATTTTGCACTTCTTAGCTCCCCTCCCAGGCTGTGTTTATTGAAAACAGTGAAGCTTAATTCCAGTGACATCACCACGCACCTTGATTATGCAAAGATCCTGGATTTAGAGTCAAGAAGAGATCATCTAGGCCAGTCCGTCAAAAAGCATTTACTAAGCACCTACTGTGTACCAGACACTGGGTACTCCACAACTCCATTTTATAGATGAGCCTCCCCTCGAAAATGAAGTGACTTTCCCAAGGTCACACAGGCAGGAAGTGGCAGAAGAAGAGGGATTTGAACCGAAACCCAGCAAGCCATCTTCCCACTACACTGTGCATCTCTCTGGGTTCCAGATCAGGAGCCCTTAAGCTTGTTTGTTTCCTGTTCTTTTGACAGTCTGGGGAAGCCTATGAATCTCTTCTCACAATGATGTTTTTAAATAGTTGAAGGAAAACACAAATTTTAGTTCCAGGTTAATGAAAATAGGGATGTGATTTTTCCCCCCCATCCAAGTTCCTAGACCCTTGTAATTTATTAATCGAGCCCTTCCATGGATTCCAGGATTAAAAACTCGGATTCTAGAGCACCCTTCCAGATACTCGGCTATGTGGTGTTCCATATTTATGTCCCTAGCCCTTAACATGGGGCCTGGCACATAGTGGATGCTGTTAAAATTTTGTTTAATTGAATTAAATGGACTTGCAATGATATGAAAACCAAGACTTCACTGCTTAGCTAACTGGTAGAATAATCGCTAACCACCAGAGGGAGCTGGTTCGACCTGGACCAGAAGCACCCAGCCACTCTTGGGTCTCGTCCTCACCTCTGCCTTGGGGCATCTTTGGCCTCCTTTAAGGCTCAGCTCAAAGCCCGTCTTCTGCAAGAGGCCCTTCCCAGCCCCTCCCACCGCCAGGGCCTTATCTCTGGGATGACCCCTCCCTTTACACTGGACATCTTATTTCTCCGTGCTTGTTTGCATGGCATCTCCTCCATCAGACTGTGAGCTCCTTGAGGGCAGGGACTGTTCCGATGCCTTCTGTTGTATCAGCAGTACCTAGTACAGTGACTAGCACACAGTAGGAGGTTAATAAATGCTTGCTAACTGACTGCAAATTCAGAACGTGCCAGTAGATTCTGTTGTTGTTGATTTTGTGATCCCACATGGAGGTTTTCTTGGCAAAAATACTGGAATGGTTTGCTATTTCCTCCTCCAGCTTATTTTACAGATAAGGAAACTGAGGCAAACATGGTTAAGTGACTTCACCGGGGTCACACCACTAGGAAGTGTCTGAGGCCCGATCTGAACCCAGGTCTTCCCGAGTCCAGGATAGGCACCTAGTCAGAAGCACAGAGCTAGAAGGAACCTTGGAAACCATTTAGTCCAACACCACCCCCCATCTATAAGTGGTGTGATAGATAGAGTGCTTGGATGGATTCAGGGAGACCTGAGTTCAAATCCAGCCTCAGACACTTACTAGCTTTGTGGTCCCAGGTAAGTCATTTAAGCTCTATTTGCCTCTCCTTCTCTCAACTATAGAAGGAGGATAACAATATCTGCCTTCTAGTATTGTGAGGATCAAACTTGTAAAGTGCTTAGCATACAGTAAGCACTTAATAATCCATTGTTTCCTTCCTTCATTTTACAGAGAAGGAACTGAGGCCAAAAGACATCAAGTGACTTGTCCAAGGTCACACAGCTAGTAAGTGTCTGCGGCTGGATTTTAATTCATGTAGTAGCACAGCCTAGAACAGATGTGGTTTTCCTGATGTAGGACAGAGCTGGAAATTTTGCCTTGGAATGAGGTATCAGCTCCCAAACTAAAAAGTCAGGCACATTTTCCAACTTTCATGGAAAGAAAAACAAAGGGGAAAAATACAATGGGGACATCATCTAACCATGGGGCATTGGTGCCAATTTTAGGTCAAGATCCAAATTAAAGTCAGATGAATGTTTTGGGGAAAGACTCAAGGAGGAGGGAGCTGGGCACATCTGGCCAGTGCACAGCCTGGGGCTCATTAAAGACCTCTAAGAAGGAAGAGGAACCCTCCCACCAATCCCCCCTGAAGGCAGCCCATTCCACTTAGGGACACCTCGAATGGTCAGGGAGTTTTTCCTTACATCAAACCCAACAAACTGAATGACCTCGCATGGGACCTTGAGCAAGACTATGTAGTTTATAGACGACAATGGACCACGAAGACTGATGAATCCATCCCCCTATTCTTGTGAGAGGAAAAGCCATGGCCCAGAAAGAACATAGGTTGCCCAAGGTCATGGCTCACGATTGAAGGGTCTGGGACGTGAACCTAGCTCTTCTGAACTCAAATCGAGCACTCTTGTCACAACTCCCTCAGTACCAGGATATGAATGTACACCAATGGAAATAAGAAGGCTTCCTTCTGGATGTTTAAGGAAGAGTTGGCTGAAATCACTGGGCACCCTGGTAATCTGATCCTCAGGGTTTATTCACTCCCAGGATAGGCCATGAAAAGAGAGAACTAAACAATAAGACAACAGGAAAGGAATGTTGAATAGGAAGAGCTGTAATAAGGATGGTGATGATGAGAATATCTAACATTCATATAGCACTTTAAGGTTTGCTAAATGCTTTACAAATAAAACCACCTTGGGTGGTGGTGACTGGTCAGTCATTCCAGTTGTGTCCAACTCTTCATGACCCCATTTGGGGTTTTCTTGGTAAAGACACTGGAGTAGTTTGCTGTTTCCTTCTTCAGCCTATTCTACAGATGAGAAAACTGAGGCAAACAGGGTTAAGTGACTTGCCCAGCATCACATTGCTAGTAAGTGTCTAACATTAGACTTGAACTCAGGTCTTCCTGATTTCAGGCCCAGCGCTCTATCCACTGTGCCACCCACTGCTTTATACACCTTTACCATGACTCTCTAAGGTAGTAGTGCAAGTCCCTATTTTACAGATGGGGACACTAAGGCTCAGAGAAATTCTGTGATTTGCCCAAGGTCCCTGAGCTAGCAGGTACTGATTCAAACTCAGGTCTCTTGACTCTAGGGCCAGCGTCCTTCCCATTGCTCCATGCCCCTCTTTTCCCAGCATGCCGTTGAGGCTAATGAGAATATGTAAAGCATTTCCACATCAAGGACCTCTCAGAATTATGATATAATCATATAAATTATTGATTAATGATACCGATTAAGGAGGGATGTCTCCTTCCCCACTCTCTAAAAAAAGGTTCCACAATGGCCCAAGGGCCATGGCAGAAAGGTATGGAGAATGTCTGCCGCTCTCCCCTCTTTGCTCACTTTGCGTTCCATCTTCTTTAAATGTGTGATGTTCTAGAGCAGGGGTCAGCATCTCATGGCCCTCACACTCAAAAAGTCAGGAAGGATGACCTTTAGCAGCACGATGGAGCCAAAGCTACAAAGAAGGAGGCTCATAGTACAGGGACAGGAGAACTCACTTCGTAGCCTCCCCTCTACCTCCCAGCTGGTTGTTGTAGAGGGAAGTCTCTCCTGGCTCCATCAGAAGCTGGCGGCTCAGAGTATCCCTTCTGGAACCCTCCCTTGGCCAACTGGTTTCTTGGAATGCATGTGTATATGACTTTCCCCCTCCTGACTCACCAGAAAATGAAAGAACTATGCCTTGGTAAGCCCACTTGGGAAAGACCTGTGGAACCAAGCAGTATCAGGAATAGGGACCCAAGATGGAAAGTTACACTTATGGAATTAATGAGAGGAGTGAGCAAGAGAAATATGGTATAATGGACTGGATTTAGAGTCAGAGAAGGTGGGTTCAAATCCCACCTCGGCTAGGTGACCTTGGATTTAACCTCTCCATGCTTCAATTTCCCCATCTGTAAAATTGGACTAGATGGACTTCTAAGTTCTCTTCAAACTCTAATCTATGACCCAGTGATTCCATATTTTAGGCTAAGCTGAGGCAAAGGTTAGGGGGTGGGCCCCCTTGAGCATGATGGAGGTATAAGCTCCAGGGCAGTTTATAACATTCCGTTCAATGGGAGATGCCAGGAATTCCAAACATATACCAGCTACAGATGTAGCATGTGTGATAGATACTGGCTGGAAAGGACACCAGAATTTCTACAGAAAGAGTTTACTAAAGCCTTGCTTGTAAGTTGATTTAAAAAAAATACACACAAAAATCATCCATTCCTTTCATAACCACCCTTGAATAATTTGGATAATTTATGATTTTTGCATTGAAAATGTGATTATTTTGAAAGAATACTTGTTCTCCAAAGAGTCCCATAATGATCTTGTTGGAACTGCATATTAGAGGAAAAACTAGTATCCCTCTCAAATTTTAATGTCATTTAATGAGGAAATGTCAGCACATTGGTAAGTAAAATGTTGACGATGGTTATACCAGCCCTCTTGTGCCTTGCTGCCTTGCTAATGAGCACAGACAAGGACCATCTAAGTATGAAGATGGGCTGAGCTGGGTTTGTATTCTGTCAGGTCTCCTATTATAATGATCAACAAGTAAGTGACCCCCCAACCCAAGCATAGAATCAAAGATCTCAGAGCTGGGAAGGTCTCCGAGAGATTCTAAGCAAGATCATTTTTTTAAACTATTTGTGTTTCCTTGGCTAAAAGGGCCACTAGAGCTCAAAAGGCTGATGAATTGGCATAGTAGGCAACTGTTACTGTTTGTCCTTCAGTCTGGATCGGTAGTCAAACGACCCGGCTTCAAATACTAGGTCTTCCATTCACTACCTGGAGAACCTCTGGCAAAGGCCTTCATGAAGTTTCCTTATCTGGAAAAGGTAGGGCTGGACTAGGTGACCACAAAGGTCCTGTCTAACTCAAAATCTTGGGAACAAAATGAAGGCAGATACACAGGTAAATTTATGTCATTATAATAATTATTCGCATCTCTATTGCATGTTAATGTTCACTTTCTCCATGACAACCTTGTAAAGGAAGGGAAGAAGTAAGCTTTCCTTAAGTGCTGACTATGTGCCAGGCACTTGACCATTATTATCTTATTTGATCCTCACAAAAACCCTGGGAAATAGGCACAATGATTATCCCCATTTTACAGCTGAGAAAACTGAGGAAGATAGAGGTTAAGTGACTCGCCGAGGATCACACAGCTAGTAAGTGGCTGAGGCTGGATTGGAACTCAGGCCTTCCTGACTCAGTTTAAGCATTCTATCCCCTAGTTTCTTCTGAGGTAGGTGGGTGACAGATACTCTTATACTCTGTTTTACAGGTGAGAAAACAGTCTCAGAGAATCTAAATGACTTGCCTGCAATCACATAGCTACTAAGTCTTAGAGCAGAGATTTGAACTCAGGTCTTCTGACTTTGTCAGCCTTCTAGTATATTATGCCGCTTCAAATCAGAATATTTGCCTCAGTTGTGTACTACACGCTATGAAGAAGCAGGGCTTTGACCTAAGCCAAAAGAGAGAAGATGAATACGGGCTTACCTGTTTCCCACTCCATCATAAACCCAGTGAGTAGAGCCAATTCCTTGGTAGGCTGATGCCCAATAATACAGACATGAATTCAAATGTAAACTATAGAGCAAATAGGCTGTGGTTCTTATGACTCTGTAAAAGAAAGGAAACAGTAGATTTACAAGAGCAGAGAGAAGAGGGATGTCCCTTCTTCCCATGATAAGTGAATCAACAATGAGGAAAAAAAAATCTCAAATTGCATCTAAAATGGAGGTCTGTGGCAATTTCCCTGAGATCTGTGTGTTGGTTCCCACCGTGAGAGGAATACGTGTTGTAACAAAGACAAAAGGAAATTCTCAGCTCTGTGTACCAAACATCTTCTCAGAAAATGACCTAGCAGGTCTACAGACACGATACCTTTCCTTCCTAGGGGGGATTTAGACTTTGCAGATGTGTTTGCAAAGAGAAATGATTTGGACAGTGAAGGCCTTTGACCCATTCCCTCTGTAAAATTCCACCTTTACGTATTCCCATCACTAGCAGCATTCGGCCGCTGCATCTCACCTGTAAACATATGCCTTGCTGAGGATAGATTCAAGCCGGTTATTGAACTCAAAGAAAGCCATGTACTGTAAATGAAAAGAAGAGGATGCAATGAATACATAAAATAAACTGCAGTGAGGAACTTGGTTATGAACCATTCGTTAGCTTCTTTCAATGAGGTTCAGCTCAAGTGCCACTTCCAAAGGCCACTCCTGATCCCCTAAGAGGTTGGTGCCCCCTCCCCATAATTTTCTTTTGTCTGTGGAAGAGGAGGAGGGTCCCACAGCCCTATATCCCAATTAATGCGATTATCAAGATGTGCCCCAGCTCTTACACCTCCTCAGGCGAGAGAACGCCTCTTTGATTCCATTACTTAATTAATCATTAAATTAAAGGTATAAATCAGGTGTGACTAAGTCCCTCTAAAATCAGAAGATCCCCATGAAGAAAATGTATTGGGGCTGATTGAAAGAATCAGGCATGTTTCTGGACCTATGCATATCAGAGGAGAGAATCTGGGCAAAAAGACAAGTCAGCCTTCAGAAGTGACTTGAGAAAGCAGACACTCTGTACCCTTAAGAGAGTGGGCTCAGAGGCAATATCATACTCGCCTCCTATTGACCACAGGGTGATTGTTTGAACTTTGAAAGGTCAAAAGATCAGAAGATTTGGACTTCCCACCAGAGCTGGCAGTGGTGACTTGAGGGTAAATTAAACTTGTATTGAGAAAAGTCACCTTCAGGGAGTGTGACCTCTTTGGGACAGAACTGAAATGCAGCTGTGCACTCCACCAACCCTCAGAGCTCAGCACAGAGCTATATTCCTAAGGGAAACTTCAAGAGAATTCCATAGGAGAAAAGGACTTCTATCCAACCAGGACCTGTGATTTACCCCTTAGCTCTTTACCAAGCCTGAAGTCACATTTCCCTGGGAGAGTTTGTCTATGAGCCTTGGAGAGATTGATTTTGTACCAATTCTTCTTGTTTTACCCCTTAGTAAATATCTCTTGCTGAAAGCTAATTAATTCTGGCTGGCTAATGAACAATAGGGAACATACCAGATGGGGGCTCAAGAGCAATAGAAATAGAAATCTCTAAACTCTAACAGTTACCACCAAAGCCCTAAAGAGAGAACTACTTAGGCACCTCTAAGGCAGCCTGACAATGTGAATAGGAGTTGGGATAGCCATGGAGAAGGTAAATATATTTTTGGTATTTACTTATCTAAGGATATGTGGTTTCCCTCAGTAAAATATTACCTCCTTGAGAACAGGGACTGTTTTGTTTTTATCTTTGTATTCCTGGAACCTAGGACAATGCTTGGCATGTAACAGGATCTCAATAAATTTTGATTGAAATGAATTCAATTGAATTTAGACATGGGCTCTCATCATTAAAGTGTTCTCTAAGTAGCGTAAGAGAAGTGGACATCCAGACATTAACCCTCATAATTGGTCAAAACTGTTGTTCAGTCATGTCTAATTCTTCATGACTGTATACACCAGAGTGTGTTAATACTGTCCATAGGGTTTCCTTGTCAAAGATACTGGAGTGGTTTGCCATTTCTTTCTCTAGTGGATTAAGGCAAGCAGAGGTTAAGTGACTTGCCCAGGGTCACATAGCTAGTAAATGTCTGAGGCTGTATTTGAACTCAGGTATTCCTGACTCCAGGCCCAGAGCTCCATCCACTTAGCCATCTAGCTGCCTCCATTGGTCAAAACAGACAGCTAAAAAATCCATACTGGGACTGAGTCAACAAGGTTGTCTACACTGACTGCTTTAAACTGATAAATGTCAACCTTCCACTTCACATCCTGCCATGAAGGCACAGTCTTTACCACAGATTCTCTTTCCCTTTCATTACTGGTTTTATAAAACAAGCCACAGAAGGAATGTACTTTCCCATGGGGAGATGACATTATCCGTGATGTTGCTGCCAACTGAGTATGCCATGGGACTTACCTTTAAGCAGCGTGGCAACCGTAAGAGAGAATTCACACCAACTTTCAAATAGAGCAAGTCAAGGGGCAGGAGAGAAATCATATCCATCTAAAATGCAAATTTTTAAACCAAAAATTTGAGGAAAGTCACAAACTGGAGACACCCATGAGCCATAGGGTCTCTGATGTACATGGAAAGATGGCATTAAAAATATGCCAGGGCAAGGCATTAGAAATAAAGCAGATGTCCATCAGTTGGGAAATAACAAAACAAATAGTGGTACATGAATATAATGAGATATTGCTATGCTGTTAAGAAATGAGGTAAGCAATGAATACAGAGAAGCATGAAAAAATTTACAAGAACAGATGCAGGGTGAAGTAAACAAGGCAAGAAAGCAATATATACAATAACTACAACAACGTAAATAGAAAGAATAACAACACACCAATTTTTTTAATTAACAAGATCAAGCATAACTTGAATGAAGGGTAAGAGAGAGCACCCCCAACCAATCCTTTCATGGAGGTGAGGGTTCTACAGTACTACACATGTTTTCAGACTTTTTTCAATGTATTGATCAACAGAATGGCCCTAGAGTCCAACAGAGATTTTATTTAACCAGGCTCTAGTCAACATAGACATCCAGCATCCATCAGGCTCTATTACATGTGGGGGATACAGATCAGACTGATTTCATTAGTATAAGGAATTCCCAGAAGAAGAATACCTCTGCCAATACAGATGGTTTCTCTGCAGTCTACAGAGTTGTCTAGAGGCTAAGTGGCTTGCCCCCAGATCACACATCCAGCAGAACCTATGTCTTCTGGGGTCCAAGGCTAGCTGTCTGTACACTAGGAGACAATGCCTTCCATGTTGTACCTAGTGGATACTTAATGGAATGGATTAACCAATGAAGACAGGAACGTATTTACATGATCTCCCCAATTCCCACAATGCAGTCTGGCACATTTGAAATGGAGTTCACATTGTAGGTAGGAAACCTTACGGACAAAGCACTGGGCTGGAGTCAGGAAGATCTGAGTTCCAATCTAGCCTCAGATACTTACTGACTGTGTGACCCTGGGTGAGTCGCTTCTGTCTGACTCAGTTTCCTCAACGCTAATATGGGTATCATAATAGCATTCTTCTCTCAGGGTTGTTGTGAGGATGCAATGAGTAAAGTGCTTAGAATAGTACCTGGCACACAGTAGTAACTTAATAAATACTTGTTCCTGAATGTTAAAATTGTTTTCACATGTAATTGGGAAAAAATAAAATATTCAAAAAGAAAAATAAATAAATGCTTGTGCCTTTCTCGCTTCTTCATATCCCTTCAGCGCCTAGCACAGGGCATTGAACACAGCAAGTGGTATATATATGTTTGTAGATCAAATAAATAAATGACCCATGTAAGCCTGATCAGGCTCTGCTTTAAATGGGGGTGCCCATAGGAATCAGGCTCTAGGAAATCATGCATTTTAAAGCGTATGTATAAATTACGTACCTTAAAACGCTGAGACTTTATGTAGTGGTTCCGCATCTCCTTTTTGTCTGTCTAAAAGAGAATGGACAAATGATCATCACCACCACAGGTGCTTAATAAATGTTTGTTGACTGACCAGCCACCTTAGGGTACATTTCTCTCAATCTGTTGGAAAATGCAGAGGAGGGGATTATGGAGATTCTACTGTTACCTGAGTTTTGTTTCTCAGATGGGAAGAAAAGGCATCAGATTTAACTGCGGTGTCTCAGGGAGATAATCCCCTATCTGAATATGGTCTGGGGAGCTATCACTTCCAGTACCACTTCTTTAAGAGCAACCCAAGCAGGGGGACAGGGAAGAGCCCGGCCTCTTCCAAGCACCCTGGACAAGGTGAATGCTCCCCTTTTCCTGTGCTAAGCAAAACCTCACATCCAGATACCAGGATCGTGGGCGCTGTGCATATGGTCTGGCACAGGGAGCATCGAAACAAATCCAGACTCCTCCTAGCTCCACCTAAACATTCAGGTGAGTTTGGGCATGTCCCTTTCCCTTCTCTGGCCTCAGTTTCCTCATCTGTAAAGCAAGTGGCAAGAAGAGCCACCTGGTTGCCAAGGTGCTTTCTGGCCCTCTTTTCGCCCCCTTGCAATCTGGCTTCCAGCCTCATCACTCCAGCAAAATGCCAAATCTGATGATCCTTGCTCAGCCCTCATCCTTCTTGACCTTTCTGCAGCACTTCACACCATCTAGTATCTCCTGCCTCCTGGATCCTCTCTATGCTCTAGGCTTTCATTCGCCTGACTTGAGATGACTTTTGGTTCACTGCTCTCTTGGTTCACCTTTTTCATGTTGGACCCTCTTCCTCAGTCTCCTTTGAGGGATCATCATGAGTGTTCCATCCTCCAATTGTGGGCTCCAGAACTCCATGGCTCTGGCCTGGGTCTCTTTCTCTTCTCTCTGTACAACCCCTTCTTAGTAATCTCATTGACTCCCATGAATTCATTATAATTTCTATGCAGATGACAATCAGATCTATACATCCCTCCCCAGTCTCTAGTCCTATATATCCTCATCATATGACTCTTGAACACATCCCACTTGGTATCCCATTGGCATATTCTTTAGACTGTGAGCTGATTGAGAGCAGGAACTATCTTTTGCCTTTCTTTATATCCCCAGCCTTGGTATATAGTAGGCACTTAATAAATGTTTATTGGTTTGTTTACTGACTAATCTCAAACTTAGAATATGTAAATACAACTCACTATATTTCCCCAAAACTTAAATTCCCTGTTTTTATCAAAGACACCACCACACTCCAGCTGCCCAGATTCATATATTCAGTCATCTAAAACTTCAATTTACCTCACTCCCTATAATCAATCAGGCGCCAGGTCTTGTTATTTCTACCCTCACATCGCTTTCACCCACCTAAATGGTCACCACCCAGTTCATGACCTCTCATCTCTCACCTAGGCTATTACAACAGTTTTCTAATTGGCCTTCTTGGCTCAAGTCTCTACCATCTCTAATCTATTTGTCCACACAGCCTCCAAATTGATATTCCTAAAACACATATCTGATCATGTTATACTCCCTTCAAAACACTCTCATGATTCCCTATTAGCTCTACAATAAATGCAAATTCCCCTGCTTGGCATTTAAAATCCTTCACAATCTGGTCCTAGCCTACCTTTCAAGGTTTATTACATATTACTCCCTTTATGCATTCTACATTCCAATTGGTCAACTGGCTGTTCATTATGAATAACATCCCATCTCCCATCTCCAAGCCTTTGCACAGGCCCTTTCCTGGAATATAGTCCTCCACTCCTCACTTCTGCTTTTTAGAATCCCTAGCTCCCTTCAAATCTCAACTAGGCCCTATTCAATTGCCATGTCCTACATGAGCTCTTTCCAGCTAAGTGCTCCCCGTCTCTTGCCTCACTTGCCAAATAACTTTGAAAATATTTTCTATTTACTTAAATGTAATACATGTTTTACTGTGTGGGATTCTTGAAGCCACATCATACAAATTCAAGGTTCTTTCAGCAACTTGCCTCTAAAATCCAACCCGCTCCTTTTACAGAGGAATAACCTGAGGCCAAAGAAGCCCAGGGTTAGGGCTGAAACTGAGGTCAGTGCCATAGCTTCCAGATCTTTGTGCCAAGCACAACTGAGCATAAATTGTCAACTGTCCAGCACTACGGAGAGTGAGCGAGTTCCATTATGGTGGTTGAACCTCGTGATTGTCCAACAACTTACAATGATGTCTCCTCCTTTGACAAACTGCAGGCGCATCTGAAATACGGTGATGTCTAACAGATAGATGAGGTCACACAGATAGTCCATCGTTAGCCAGAGGTGGATGTTTTCTGGGGTCTCGTATGGAAAAGCCCAGCGCACCGGAATTAGCCAGCAATTCCAGTTCCATGCCATGACCACAAAGAAGAGCCAGAGGATATACATCAGGTCTAAGAGGAAGAGAGAGGTGGTGGTCAGTTGCACATAGGCTTTTTTTTCAGATTCAGCATGGTGGCCATCAGACAGCAAAGTGATACAATGGACAGAGGGCTGGCTTGAAGTCAGGAAGAACGTGGTTCAGCTTCTTCATTGGACACTTGCTGTCCAATGTCCCTGGATGAGCCCACTCAACCTCTCTGAGTGAGCCTCAGTTTCCTAATTTGTAAAATGGAGGGGACTAAACTAGATGGCTTCTGATGACCCTTCTGGCTCTAAATCTATGATCTTAGGATTGTAGTGGGTTCCCTGTCCCTACTGAGGACTGAACAGGAGACAGTGTGGATCTAAACTGGAGCAAAAGAAAGATGAGACTGATAGTAAGAAGAACTTTTGTCCTTTTCTGTTCTTGTAGATAAAAACTATGAAAAAGAAGCCAACCACAGGAGATGAAGCACAGTGGTATACAAAGAGGAGTAAACAGACTTCTGGTAAGAATCCCTTAACCCATCTTTATAGTTCAGGTACAGTCACCCATGGACCATCTGCCATTCAGCACCTCTTCCTCCCTCTTCCCACCATCCCCAGCACATCCTCCCTCCCCCCTTTTCCTCATTCTTTGCATCAGAAGGATAACTTTCCATCCACGACTTACTGGTGAGGGGGTCAATGCTTTGGGGAAACCGGTACATTTTCAATGGGCGGCGTTTGAACTTGCAACACAACATCTCACAGTAATGTTCCTCCTCTCCAGCCTTTTCAGCCTCAGCTGCTTTGGATTCTGGTGCTGGCTCTGGGGCTTTCTTGGCAGGGGCTACAGGAAAAGGTGAGAGAAATTGTAATTATTGATTTCAGCTCATTCAGCCTCACACATCTAGCAATACACACACACCCCTGTCCCTGCCCCTTGCTCTTTTATCCTTCTAAGAACTAAGGAGAAAAGGAATGCAGGAATGTCTGCTCCAAATAGCAGGGCAATGTAAATTGAGGGAAATGAAGCAATTAGCTGAAAAACTGTTCCTCATTCTGTACTAGCCACAGCCATAGGAAAGCATATTGCAAGAACTGAGTAAAGTGGTCATTGTGGACTTCCACCATCCCAAGCAACCACCTTCTCCTTCTCCTGGGGCAGATTAGACAGCTCGCTCCTCAGAGAGCTCGGGCAGCAGTCCAGAAATTCTTGCCAGGTAAGAATTCAGATGCTCCCTCCTCTAAAGCCATTCAGAACCAGGAGTGTCTGGGGAAGGGGCAAAGAAGGAAGAGGACTGGGAGTCTCAGATGTGCATCTGCTTGCATCCAGCTTGGGTACCATTTGTTCAAAGAGATCTTAGCTCTTCCCTGAAGGGTCCTGGGGGCTTTTGGAGAGGCAGCCCCTCTCCAAGAGCTGTGGACCAGGAGTCAGAGGACCTGAGTTTGAGTTCTGGACCTGACACTTAGAACCTCAAAGAAGATCTTTCATCTCTCTGAATCTGTTATCCCAGACTGTAAAATAAGTATAATAATGCTAGCCCAGCTGTAGCATCATGAGAAAAAATGTTGTGTAAGCATGGGCTGGTGCTAGAAAGGCAATGTTGTGTAGTAGAAAGAGTTCAAGCCTTAGGAGTCAAAAAAGGCTAAAAGTCAAATCCTCTCCAGACCTCAGTTTCCTCATCTATAAAAGGAAGAGACTTCATAATTGTCTTCAGAAACTCATCTTCCTGCAATATCAAATCAACTTTGAAATTCACAGCTCCTCAGCATCCCCTTCCCCTTGGGCCCCTCCTTCCCTATGTTTGGAGAGGGTGGACATGAACACCCCCTCCCAGATTCTCCACTGAAGGAGAGGGGCTTCCTTATGACAACTCCTCATTTCCCTCTTGGCTGTAGGACTTCATCTGTGCTCCTGCCTCAGATGCCCCCCTCTTCTCCTTCTCTATCCCCTCATCCTTTTCAATGTCTTTGTATGTGCTGTCTTTCCCATTAGACTGTGAGCTCCTTGAGGGCAGGGATTGTCTTTTGCCCTTTTTTTGTATCCCCAGCATGTAGCACAGTGCTTGGCACACAGAAGGTGCTTGATAAATGTGTATTGGTTTTGTCTTTCTTTGCATGCTCAACACTTAGCTCAGTGTCTGGCACACAGGAGGCACTTAATAAATGCTTACTGACAAGACTGAAATAAGGAAGTTATGTACTAGGATGGTCTCTTCCAGTTCTGACATTCTGATTCTATCACTTCTTTGTGTCCTCCTATCTACCCCCACCAACACACACACACCACACACACACATTCACTCACTCTATAGATGCTTTACTTTTCACCTATCTAAGAACAAACTTTGTGCAGCTCTGCCTCACTTAAATCCAATTCATGCACAATCACCCCCATGATGTTGTTGGTCCTCTTCCAGAACTAAGGACGAACAACAACAATAAGAACAGCATTCTGGGAACTGTGCCTATGATGCCTTCCCCCATCCCCCCTCACTCACATGGCTTAGGGCTTTCCTCATCCGAGGTGACATCGGGATCGATGAGTTTCTCTTTCACTTTCTCAGTCCGTTCCTTGAAGAGTTTCACCAGCTCCTGGAGCCGGTCATTGATGACCGCACTGTTGTGACTGGCTGTAGACTCAGCGCGTTCAGCAGCTCTGGGGTGCGGGGTGGGGAGAGGAGGCAAAATCTACTGAGCACCCTCACTAATAATAACAATAATAATCCATGCAGAACTAGCTAGAGTAAAACAAGTGCAGAAGAAAGCCTGCCATTTCCCCATCACCCTCTGTGCTCAGCCTCTTAATCCTGTCCTTATTCTGATTTTACGTTGGGAACCAAAAAAAGCATCATTTTTTTTAAGGATGCATTGACTGGATTGAAACTCACTCAGTTCTGGGAATATTGGCAAGCTCTGGCTTTAGTCCAGTTCAAAAATTGGAGAAAGAATAAAGAATCAGTTCTAGTTTGAAGAGCCTATTGACATTGGTTGATTTGGGTTTTTTTCTCAAAATCTTTGAAATAGATAGACAGACGGATGGACAGATGGATGAGATAGATAGATAGATAGATAGATAGATAGATAGATAGATAGATAGATAGATAGATAGATAGATAGATGGATACATGCTTAGATAGATGAATGGATAGATGGGTAGATGAGATAGACAGATGGATGGATGGATAGATGGATGAAGGAAGGAAGGAAAAAAGAAAGAGGAAAGAAGGAACATAAACTTTAACAATGAGACACTGAATACTAAATTGTGTGAGACACTCTGCTCACCTATGAGAAAAGAGCAATAGCATCATACATAAATAGCGTTGGAAGAGATTCCCTCTAGTCTAATCCCTTCATTTTACAGAAGAAACTGAGGCTGTGGTTTGCCTAAGGTCACACAGATTGTAAGTATCTAGCACACAGCCAGCACTTAATAAATGCCTTCCAGTCATTCATTCAAGTATCAGAACTAAGATTTGAACCCAGGTCATCTGACTGCAAACCATGGCATGTTACCTCTCACACTTAACCTTTAAGACCTAAACATGTTGCTTAACATCATTACAAAATGAACTAATTTCTCTCCCCCTCCCCACCAAAATATTCAAGATGCACCATGATTGATGCTCTGTGGCCAAAGAGCCACCAGAATGCTGAGCTAGTTCTGGTTATTCATACTAGGGAAATTTCCAACTCACTCTTGTCCCTGGGGGCTGGGTGGGCCAGACCAGGCGACGACTGGTGACTGCACTGGAGACAAGGCGTTGAGCTCCTCCACCTCCTCATCCTGCGATGGCAGCTTCTTCCTAGACAGAAATTCAAGACATTTTCAGCCAGATGCGGAGAGTGCCATGGAGGCAGTGTCTATCTAAGTTCCACAAATGAGAAATCCGGAAGCCAGAATCGTTTGTCAACTGTGTCATTAGGGACAGCTTTCCAGGCAGTGGGTGGGGCCTCTCCTTCCCCAAAGTGGAGGCCAAGGGCACGAGGCTTTTAAAGGGAACCATCTTTCTTTTACCATGTCAATCTATTCACAAATTAGAGGGCACTCAATGTGTCTGAGAGAAACAACCTTTGTGTAGAAGGAGCCCTCCACCCCTGCCACCACCAAGAGCCCTTGGAATAGCAGCACCCATAGATAGCTATCCCCCCTAGTAAAATCCAGATGGTGAGACTTCTCTTCTCAATTCCAAATTAATTAATAGGCAAATAGAGTGCAAAATGGTATGCTATATGAAAACTAACTGCAGATTTCTCACCTGGGGTCAACAACATGGGAAATCTGTTCTGTATTTGGGCAGATAGGTGGTGCAGTGGATAGAGCATTGGGCTGGGAATCAGGAAGACTCATCTTCATGAGTTCAAATCTGGCCTCACACACTTACTAGCTGTATGACCCTGGGCAAGTCACTTAACTCTGTCTACCTCAGTTTCCTCACCTATAAAATGAGCTGAAGAAGGAAATGGCAAATCGCTTCAGTAACATTGCCAAGAAAACCTCAAATGGAGTCATGAAGAGTCAGAAACAACTGAAACAAAAACCATGTGTATGCCTAGAAGAGATATTGCACCATTTCCTTGATGAGATGGACAGGAAGAGACCCTTGTGAAGGTGTTGCCTAACAACAGCTTTGCAGATACTACACTTTACCCCTCCTCAGAAGCCACAACTACTGAAGACCCACAGAAGTAGTTCTCACCACTTAAGTCCTGGGCACTGTCAGTACTACATGATTTTATCAATGGAAAGACACTAAAGAAGATGAATTACCATCTGCTTTCTGCCTACTCCAAGGACAATGGACATTGCCATTTGATTTGCAACTGAAACTGTCCTCCCCTCTCTTCTCTCCTCTTCCCCTCTCCTCTTTCCTCCCCTCCCCTTCTCTGTCTCTGTCTCTGTCTGTCTGTCTGTCTCTCTCTCTCTCTCTCTCTCTCTCTCTCTCTCTCTCTCTCTCTCTCTCTCATTATCTAGTCCTATTGGAACACAAGCTTTTTGAGAGCAGGGATGGTCTTTCTTCTTTATTTGTATTGCCAATGCTTAGCATAGTGCTTAGCACATAGTAAGGGCTTAATGAATGTTTTCATTCATCCATCCATTCCTTAATTCTACATGACAACCCTTCAAATATTTGAAGACAGTTATTTGTCTCCTAAACATCACCTATGTGCTATACATAGAGGCTACTCTGCTCAAGGCTAAACCTTCCAGTTCTTTCATCTATTATTCACGTGCCTTGAATATGTCAGCTCCATCTGGACACCTTCCAAGTTATTTCCCTTAAAATGTGGTACCAAAAATGAACACTGAACTTCAGACTGTAGATGTTTGCCTCTATTTGAAGCAGTAGTGGGAACACTGGAACAAGACTGATTGGTGCCCATTTAATATCACAGATGTGGCTATACTTGGAGATGTGTTACTAAGAGGAATGCGGAATCCAAAGGTAAACGTTCAGATTGAAAGGCCTTGGGTCCAAGCTTAGCCAGTCTCCACTCAAGACTTGGCAATTAGGGCCTCTGTAGGACAGGGATCACTGAAGGAATAATGTCAGAAAATGGACAGATTGTCTCTATATCCCCCAGAAAAGATTGACAAAAGAGGGAAAGGATCCATTTATACACGAAGAAATTTATAGCAGCTCTTATTGTAGTGGCAAAGAACTGGGAACTAAAGGGAGTGCCTATCAGTTGGGGACTGGCTGAATAAATTATAACGTAAGAATTGATGGAATACTATTATACTATAAGAAAAAATGAAAGGGATGGGGTTCAGAGAAACTTAGGAAGACATATAAATTGATGCAGAGTGAGGAGAGCAGAATCAGAAGAATAATTTATCTACTGCAACAATAATATTGTAAAGACAAACTACTTTGAAAGACTTAAAAATTCTGATCAAAACAATGATCAACCACGTATTCCAGAGGACTAAAGACCAAGATGTAATGGCTGGCAAAATGAGACATAAATTTTTGGAGGTGGCCAACATGGGAGTTTGTTTTGGCTCATGGTACATATTTGTTAAGAAGGTTTTGTTTTTCTTTTTCTAAACTGGGGAAAGATTGGAAGGGAGAGAAAATAAATGCTTGACAAACTGAAAAATAAAATAAATAAAACTTTAAAAGAAAATTTAAAAAGAAATAAAACTTTAAAAAGAAATGAAGCAAACTATTTAATAATATTTTTATTTTTTTTAATTATCTGAATTATCTGAGACAGAAAAGTGCTACCACCATCTTTCTAGTCACCCTAGTCCCCACCAACAGAGCCAGCATCTTTCATTCTTCCCTTTCCATCATTCTCCATAACCAATTAAATCCTCTCAATTATACTTCCCCAATATCTCTTCTACCTACACCATCCTTTCCACTTCTACTGACACCAGTCCAGCCTGAGTTCTTTATCACCTCATGCTTGGGCTATAACAATACCAACTGGAAAAAGTATTGGATTAAAAGTGTAGAAATCTGGTTTCTCATACTAGCATTGACACTAATTAGCTGTGTGACCCTGGGCAAGTCGCTTCCTTTTACTGATTCTGTTTTCTCCCCTATAAGAGTTGGACTAGACCATAGATTAAGAGTTATAAGGAAATTTGGAGGTTACTTAGTCTAATTACTTCATTTTACAGATGAGTTAACTGAGGCTTACAGAGTTTAAGTGACTGGCTCAATGTCCTACAAGTAGTAAGTGGGAGAGATCCTCTAATGCATGAAATCTAGCATTTTCCCCAATGTACCATAATCTCTAAGGGCTTTTTCAGTTCAGGCAGTTTCTAATTCTATGAATCACATAAATCAAAATTTCGGCTTGATTTCAAGAAAAACATCCTACTACTTAGAGCAATACCAAAGTGGAATGAGTAGCCTGGGGAAAATGTGGTTTCCACTTCATTGTGGGTCTTCAGGCAAAGGTTGTGCTGTAGCGGGGTTCTCTTGGGGGTATGGATTGGGCAAGAATGCTGAGGATTTCCCTTGGCTGAGTTAGATCTAAACATCTATAAATCACCATTTTGGCAAACTAGAAAGAATCTGGATGAGAACGGGGTTTTCCAATGTTTCCTTTTCTTCCTAAAGCTCTGTGCCTTTATAGGATGTCCTCGAGTTCATTTAGGTTTTTTACTCTGTACTTCCTCCCTGGGATCACAAACACTTAAGATGTTGAAGGAAATCACCTTGTTTAAATACCCTGGCATTTGTAGCACCAACTGAGCCAGATCAGGAAATTCAAAGTGGAGCTACTTTGCAGTTGTCCAAAAGCTCTCTCTTAATGACATGGGGGAAGGAAAAGGGGTCAGACATACAATAGAGGTAAGTTATCAGGGGAGCACCATCAGTACCCCTGGATTTCCTGGCTTTCTCCTGAGATGTCACAACCTCCAAGGTAAACCAGAAACTTACAAAGAAAACTGAAGGTACAAATTTATGACCCTAATCAACGAGGCTAAATGGAATTTCCGTTTTGAGGAGAAAGGGGAAAGCTGAAAAGCCCTGGAAGTTTAAAAAAAATTTCATGTGTCTCCTGTTGTTAAATCAATGTCTAGAATTTATCTCGTGCATTTTACCTTAAATGTGCAGAGCCAGCTGGACACTAGATCATGAATTAGAGTTTCCAGGAGTTCAGGCTATAAAGTCACCACCTCGGATCCATTGGAAAGAGGCATCTTCTTGCAGGACACTCCCAGGCCTCCAGGAAGGACCCAGATTACTTCCTGGGGAAAACCTAGGAGAAGCAATACTATCTCTCTGGTGCTGATTCACCTCCAGAAGACTCTCTCTGTCATGCCAGAAAACCTCTTCATCCTGAAAGCACACTCCATCCCTGGACCATTTGGAAGCATCTTCCTGCTCCTGTGGCCTCTCCCTCTGATTGGCTGGTTTCTCCCAGAACCTTCTTTTAAAGGAGGAAGCCCAGGCCAAACCGAGTCTTCATTCCTCCCCAAGTTGCATTGCTGACTCATCTCCACCCTTTCAGCTCCCTTTGTGGGGCTGTCCTTCCCCGTTAGTATGTAAGCTCCTTTAGAGCAGAGACTATCTTCTGATTTGTATTTACATTCATAGTGCCTGTTGTAGTTCAGGAGTTTTAGTCCAGTCTGACTATTCATGATCCCACTGGGGTTTTTCTTGGCAGATACTGGAGTGATTTGCCATTTCCTTCTCTAGCTCCTTTTACAGTTAAGGAAACTGAGGCAAGGAGGGTTAAGTGACTTGCCCAGGGTCACCCAGCTAGTAAGTGTCTGAGGCTAGATTTGAACTCCCATAGATGAGTCTTCCCAACTCCAGGCTTGGCATTCAATCCACTATGCCACCCAGCTGCCTAGTTGCCAACAGCAATAACAGTCATAGACTCATTGACTCTTTTCTAAACTGCTAAACACCCCAGCCTCTTTCTGGTTCCTCAGTTCTAGAATTCTGCAACATCACTGAAAAATGAGGTGACTCGCACAAATGTACCTTGCATGGCTTCAAGCAGCGAGGGCCAGGGTTGAAGGAGAGACCTAAAGACAAGCCAGCTGACATCTGGGGATGGGCTACAGCAGTGGCCACTCTATGAGTGGGTTCTGCTTTTTCATTCAATAAGAGTAAAAGCCAGCACATACAAAACTATGATGTCATCAACTTCACCCCCATAACTGGTATATACAGAGCACATGACCAGCTTATCTAATTTCATCCTCCTAGCAATGCTGGGAGGTCGGTGATTCAATTCAATGAACTTCACAAGTATTTCTCTAGTGCGTACTAGGTGCCAGACATTATGCTAGGCATAAAAGGAAAATTGTCCCCTGGCTTCAAGGGGCTTACAGTCTACGAGAATGGAATATTATTATTCCCATCTTACACATAAGAAAACTGAAGCCCAGAAACTGAAGTGACTTGCCCAAGGTCACACAAAGGGGGAGAAGTTTCAGAATCCCAGTCAGTTCCAGGGCCCTTCCCCATTCTGCCACAGCTATCTACAATGCCTCCTTCAGCTAAATCCTCCAAACTAGGAGTTCTTATCTTCTCTGTGTGTCATGGACCCATTAACCCCTTCTCAGAATAATGTGGGTTTTTTTTAAATTAAAGGAAATGTGCTAAATTTCCATTAGAGATGAGTGAAAATTAAAACGTAGTTGTTTTCCCATCCAAGTTCATGGTCCTGTGAAATACATCCAAAGAGCCCTTATCTGGCCATGGACCCCAGTTTAAGAGCCTCTGCTCTGAACTCATAGAAAGGACCCATTTGGGGGAGAGGGAGTCGTTCATTTATTAAAGACATCGGGAGAAGAGGGTAGCCTCTCCTTGGACTTGGATCAGCGTGAGGTAAGTGGAAAAGCAAAGCAGAGTCAAGACAAGGAAGACAACTTCTGAACATCTAGCTCCATTTCCATCTTTATAACATCTTTGTTGTTCAGATGTTTCAGTCGCGTCTGTCTCCTCATGATTGATTCCATTGGGGGATACTGGAGTGTTTTGCCATTTTCTTCTCCTCTCGCTCATTTGACAGATGAGGAAACTGAGGCCAGGGTTAAGTGACTTGCCCAGAGTCACATAGGTGGTAAGTGTCTGAAGCCAGTTTTGAACTCGGGAAGATGAGTCTTCCTGACTCCAAATCGAGCTGCCACCTAGCTGCCCTTTAATAACATTAATTATTACTAGAATTCCAATGCAACATGAAAAACATATTAATTGAATTATCATGCCTATAAAGATAGAAGAAAGAGATAGCTCTCTGATTACTACTACTGCTACTAACATATCATGATTACTAATAATCATAATCATTATATTTTAACTATATAATATAATAATTATATAATAGAATTATATATTAATGTGTTGTATCCTATATTAATTTTTGTTATGTTTAACATATTATACAATATATCATATTAAGCATTATATTCTGTCTGAATATCTCCTGCTCCATTTGAGAAGCTTGGGGGTCCCACATCTCCACCCACCTTTCTTGTACCATGACATTCCCCAAATGAAAAATACTCCCACCTGCCCTACAGCTGACCTGCCTTCAGCCATCAATGAGGATCTCAGCTCCGATTCAGTGCTCCTGCTGTGCAATGAGATATGCATTGCCTTTGATAGCTCCCAAAGTATCTCTTCAGCAATCCCATGGAACTTGGGGGGTGCAGTGGGGGAGTGGGAAGGAGAGGAGCCATTAGCCGGTCTTCAGTCCAACTCTTTTTATGGAAATCATCTGGCTAGGAATGTTGGTAAAGCCATCCCAGGGACCATATTGGCCACAAAGCAGCTGGGAACATTACCTAATGCACTTCCCTTGGGACCTTCCTAACCCATCCAGAGAAGTACATCATCTTTCCCTGACTGCAATCACAACAATGAATTGCTAGAAAAAGACGAATAACAATGATATGACCAAAGGGAGAAGGAGAAACAGAACAAATTCAAGATCAACGACATTTGAGCTGCATGACCCAGAAAGAGGAAATGCTTTGCCCAGAGTCTCCTGACTCACAATCCAGTGTTATTTCCATTATAATCACATTTCCTCTCATAATAATAATGATAATGATGGTAACAACAACAGCTCACATTTCAATAGCTCTTTGAGGTTAGAAAGTCCTTTTCTCAGGACAATCTCTAGGGGTAGGCAGAGAAAGCATTATTACAGGCTCAGACCATATTATGATGTTCTGAGGAGCAATGTCATTTCACTCAATAGTGTCATCAATTCAACTAATACATTCTAACTAAACTCTACCATTATATTTTGAAACATTGTTTGTAAATCAGAACAAATTGGATGCTGTATTATCTAAGATCATATTTTTGAGGAACCAGTTACTGGTACTGGGTACAAAATACTGCTCTACAAACTGAAAATTGAGTCTCATAGTTATCAATCATTCAATAAACATTTATTAAGCACCTACTATGTACCGAACATTATTCTAAGTTCTGGGGATACAAAAAGAGGCAAAAAGAGACAGTCAGTCCCTGCCCTCAAGCAGCCTGCAATTTAATAGTAGGTACTTAATAACTCTTTATTGGGTGAATGAATAAATTTCCATGATGGTCAGATTTTTGTGGTTACCTAACAGTGTTTCTGGGGTTTACCAGAGTCAACCAGTTGGCTCCCGGTCAAACTGGCTGGGACAGGTTGGCATTTAGAACAAAGAAACTCAAAGGGTTTGGTTTTTTCTTGACTTTCCTGATCTTGAGCCAGGGGGGTTTGCCCAGAGATGATAGAGTTCTTGGCTCTGTTAATCACTTCCTTTAAAAATCACAAAAGCCTTAAGCTTCGGAGTAAGGAAGTTGAGATAACTCAAAAAGAAATATCATTTATGATTCCCAAGAACAAAGGCCACATTTTTTAGAGAAGGATTGAAGGTCTCCAAATGGTCATTCCTTGTTACAGGGAAGAACAATTAGTACACTCACAACTCAAACCTATATTGGGAAGGTTTATCATTTATAAATGAGACCTCATTTAATGAGACCTATAAATATGCCTTGGTGAAAGTTTGCCAGCGCATGAAAGCATTGGCTGAGCCAGGAAACCTGTGTGTAAGATGTAATTAGGAGAAATCAACCCCATTACCAGTGATTCACCAGTACAAGCAATTTTAATGGAGGAAAGACATCTTACTTAAAGCAAACAAGCAGGCAAAGAGTCTTATTCTTCAGTCTTGAGCCAGGACATGGATGAAGATGAAGTGATAGGAAACACTGACATGCCCAACAGGTAACTTACATCTCCAGGCAGATGACACCCCTACATAATCTCTTGATTGTATCACCTATTTTCCCCAAATCCATCATCTCCTGAATTCCAGTCCCAGGAATGACTGCTTACTGACCATCTCCACCTGGATTACTCTAGGCACCTCAAACTCAACGTTGTCCAAAACGGAACTTGTCTTCACCCTCCCCCTCCTCCAAATGTCCCTCTTTCTGTTATGGGCACCATCATACTTCCAATCGTGAAGGCTTACAATCTCAGAATCATCTCTGACTCTTCATTCTTTCAGCCTCCCCTCAACCCCCATATCCAGCCAGTTTGTCTCGATTTTACCTCTGCTATATCTCTTGCATCCATCTTCTCTCTGTTCACATGGCCACCCCCCCAATTCAGTTCTTGTCATAGAAATGAGATAATATTTGTAAAGTGCTTAGCACAGTGCCCAGCACACAGTAAGTGCTTATAAATGTTAGCTATCATTATTATTATTATTGTTATTATTACCTCCCCCCCCCGGGCTACTGCAATCACCTCCTACTTGGTCTCTCTGCGTCCAGTCTCTCTTCTGTTCAATCCATCCTCCCCTCCAAAATCTCTCCCTCAAGTACAAGTCTGACGATGTCACTGTTGTAGTTCATTTGAGTCTGACTCTTCATGACCTCATTTGGGGTTATCTTGGCAAAGATATTGGAGTGGTTTGCCATTTCCTTCTCCAACTTACTTGACAGATGAGGAAACTGAGGCAAATGGGTTAAGTGAGTTGCCCATGCTCATACAGCTAGTAAGTGTCTGAGGCCAGATTTGAACTCAGGAAGATGAGTCTTCCTGACTCCAGCCTCAGTTCTTCTATCCACTATACCACTGAGCTGCCCATGTCACTACCCTGATTAAAAATCTCCAGAAGCACCTGATTGCTTCTGGAATAACATAGAAGCTATTTGGTTTGGGAGTTAAAATACTTGCACAGTTGGCCTCTAGCCTTCCTTTCCAGGACTGATTTCAACTTATTCCCCTTCATCCACTCCACATTCCAGCTAAACGGAACTATTTCTCTGACCTCTACATTCTTCTATTTCTCCACCTCCACACCTTTGCACAGGCTGTGCCTGGAATGTCCTCTCTTCTCTCTTCCACCTCTTGGCTTCCTTGAAGACTCATCTGAGTTTCATCTTCTATGGAAGGATTTTCTCAGTCCCCTTGGACACTAGTGCTGCTAACTGCCTCCTCAAATTATCTTATATTTGTGTATCTCTTTGCATATTGTATACCCAGATAAAACGTCAGCTCCTCGAGGGCAGAAATTGTCCTTTTCTCCCCTTTATGTTCTCAGGACACAATACAATGCTTTATTCACAGTAGGTCCACCTGTTGAGTTGTTAATGAATCTAATTCCCAGGGGTCTGAATCTGACTATCATGGGAGGAACCGACAGTTAGCTGTCTCTACAGCCTGATCACCTTCTCTCAAGGGGAGGTTTGATGCTGTCAGGATATTAGGAGACACCCTGTTTCCCAGAGCTAGGGTCCAGCAAGCAGGCTGTGCCCTGCCATGACTGAGCTTGGCATAACAACAATCCTTTGCACTCTGGATGATCTCATCCTCTGGCAAAGTGTATTGCTTCGGGCAGTACCAGGGGATACTGATTCATTGATATATGATTTTCATATTAATCAATAACTGTTTAGATTTGTTGGAGCACCCTCTATTTCCCAGGGACCTGAGAGCCATCCATAAAATCTCTTGATGTCCTCACAATCTCTGGTTTTTTTATAACTGACTGCACTCCTGTTCTTGCCGCACTAAGTCTGATTCTGTACCCCACTGAATAATCACAAAGCTCAATGACCTTTAAGATTTAAGACAATCAAGCTTATGGAAGTGATTGTTGATAAATCAAAATACATTAAATTTTTAAAAATCAGCAAAGGATATGAAAAAAAAGACTTAAGACAATCAATTTAAGAACTGTTCCCACAGGACCCAAGAACACCTGCAATGTCCATGCTGTAAGAACTGCAAGAATGCTTGTTTTGGGGCAGCTGGGTGGTGCAGTGGATAGATCACTGACCCTCGAGTCAAGAGATAACTTAACACTTGCTCACTGTGTGACCCTGGGCAAGTCACTTAACCCCAATTGCCTCACCCCACCCCATCCCTCCAAAAAAAGAATGATTGTGTCATGGTCTAGCCCACTTTGGCTTTTTTATGTATATAACATGCCTTTGCCTCAGCACATTAAGCTCTCCTTCTCAGGAGGGGGGCTTTCCACTTGCAAGCATTTTCCTCACTCAGAAATTAATTAAACTTCTATTTAATCCCCGACACACCTGCGTCAGGCCTGCTTTGTTGGCTCTGATCAGTCCCAGGTTAGAAACTGGTTCTGGTGCAGTTAACAATGACAAATTTAATCTGTCAAGGAAAGGAATCTCACCTTGCCTCAAAAATACCTTCAAAACAGGTAATCCCCTTCTTTAATTTTGCTAGTTTATAGCCTGAGTCTGATTTAGATCAGAGATTTTTAGCCTATTCTGTGGTGTGGACACCTAAGTCATTCTGGGGAAGTCTATGGACATCTCAGAATAATGGTCATAAAAGAAAATACTTAGAGTTACAAAGAAATCAACCATGTTGAAATAGTTGCCAAAATATTAAAAAAGAAAAAAGTTCACAGCCCCTAGATTAAGAATCACTACTCTAGAGGGAGTTGGAAATTCCCTCAGACTTTCAAAATAAAATATTTCCTGTTTGTTCCACAACAGCTACGTACCACTAAAAAAGAAGCCCAGTTCAATCAATCCTCTCGACTGAGTTAGACCGGGGAGTACGTGAAGAGTTTTTTTAAAATCAAAGATCATTCAGACTTCTAAGTCTGAAATGCTCTTCCTTTACCTCTCCTACTACTGATGTCCTGGATTCTTTTCGGTCTCAACTAAAAATCCCATGGGCATCTAGGTGGCTCAGTGGATAGAGTACCAGGCCTGGAATCAGAAGACCTGAGTTCAAATCTGGCCTCACTTACTAGCTATGTGACCCTGGGCAAGTCACTTAACCCTGTTTGCCTCAGTTTCCTCACCTGTCAAATGAGCTGGAGAAGGAAATGGCAAACCATTCTAGTATCTTTGCCAAGAAAACCCCAAATGGGGTCACAATGAGTCAGACATGACCGAAACAATTGAACAACAATAATAAAAATCCCACCTTCTTGTGGGACCCAACAGCAGCTTCTCTTAATTCCAATGTCTTCCTTCTCTTAATTATCTCCTATTTATCTCGTATATATCTTGCTTTGCATGGTTTTTTTTTGCATTTTGTCTTCCCCCTTAAATTGTACGCTCCTTGAAGGCAGGGGATGTCTTTTGCTTCTTTTTGTATCCCCAGAGCTTAGCACAATGCCTGGCACATAATGGGCACCTAATAAATGTTTATTGATTGAGAATGTCAGAGCCAAAAGGACCCTTTTGACATAGCATGTCAAGTGAAAGAGACCTTAAAACATAAACTCTCAGTGCTGGAAGGGCCCCTAGAGCATCGGCAGTTAGAACTGAGAGAAGCCTTAGGACACATTATCAGAACTGAAAGGGTCCTTAGCACCCACAGTGTCAGAGGTGGAAAGGTCCTTAGAACAGAGAATGGCAGAGCTGAAAGGATCCTTAGTACACAAAACGTCAGAACTTTCCATCTTAGACCTACTTCGAACTTAGCTTAGACCATAGAATGGCAGAGCTGGAAGGGTTCTTTAGGATATAGAATGTCTGACTCAGTAAGCAGCAGACTTGGAGCTGGAGAAGCCTGACCTCCTGATTCTCAGACCTCAGCTCTTTTCCCTGTGCCAACCTCTTCTTTCTCTTTTTGTCGAGGCAATTGGGGTTAAGTGACTTACCCAGGGTCACACAGCTAAACAAGTATCATGTGTCCGAGGCCAGATTTGAACTCAGGTCCTCCTAACTCCAGGGCTGGCACCCTATCCATCTTGCCACCTAGCTGCCCCTCAACCTCTTCTTTCTTTCACCAATGGTGGGAAGGAGGAAGAGCCATGTTAGTTTTGTCAGGAAGTTCTGAAACCATCCTGCTGCCTTTCACTTACCAAGGAATACTAGAACATCCAACTCACTTCCTTTGTTTTCTAATTGAAAAGACGTGCACCCCATCCTATACACTCAAGTTTTCTTTCTCCCTTTAAGTTCCATCCACCACCTCACCTGTCTTGAGGCTCTAAGTTCCTCAAAGGTGGGGAATTATGTCTTATTTGTCTTTGAACTTCACCCACTGTCACAGTATGGAAGGAAGGAAGGAAGGAAGGAAGGAAGGAAGGAAGGAAGGAAGGAAGGAAGGAAGGAAGGAAGGAAGGAAGGAAGGAAGAGAGAAAGAAGGAAGGAGGAAAAAGAAAGAACAAAGGAAGTAGGCAGGGAAGGAAGGGAGGAAGGAAGGAAGGAAGGAAGGAAGGAAGGAAGGAAGGAAGGAAGAGGAAGGAAGGAAGGAAGGAAGGAAGGAAGGAAGGAAGGAAGGAGGAAGGAAGGAAGGAAGGAAGGAAGGAAGGAAGGAAGGAAGGAGGAAGGAAGAAGGAGGGAGAGAGAAAGGGAAGGATAAAGAAAAAGAGAAAGGACAACTCTTCAACCCCTAAATGGCAATTGTGGTCCAATGAGATCTAGTCTTTTCTCCCAGCCCTTGACAGTCAGCTAGCATTTATTAAGCACCTAGTGGGTGCTGGGCACTGTGCTAAGTGCTTGGAATACAAAAAAGGCAAACATTCTTCCTGTCCTGGAGGAGCTCCCCCCTGTGAATAGTGAACAGGAACATCAGAAGCCCGTGTAAACTGAAGCTGGAGGGTGGGGTGGGATACAGTGGCCATGAGATGAAAGGGAGTGACTACCCTGTCCCCACCACCTCATTCCATTCATCAGGGCTGGGAATTTCTGCAGCTCTTTTACCTCAACCAATTTCTCCCAATTTTTGTTCCATCCCTGCCCAGTCTCCTGGGCTTTGACTCCAGTCCTTCCTGGAGAAAATTGTCTCCGAATTAAGTTCCCATGATTGAGAACTGGAAGAAACCTTACAGGACATTTAGTCCAAACTCCTTATTTTACAGACTGGGACACTGAGGCCCAAAGAGTGTAAGTGCGTTCCGCAGGTCACACGGGTGGTAACTGGCAAAGCCAGAAGCCAAACCCAGGTCCTCTGTTTCCCAAACCCAATTTCTTTGCGCTATACTAGATATACCTTATCTCATGCTTTCTTTTTTTCAGGGGGCCCACAGGGATCCTTTTTAAGGGCTACATATCCCAAACTCAGACTAATAGTGATGACTATAATGCCTGGCATTTATTTGGAATTTTCCTCACATGCACCCTGTGAGTGACCAGCTGCTTAGCATTCTGCTCACGGCCCTTCCTGAAGATGCCGAGAAATTATGTCTTCAGGGTTCACCCTCTGCCTCCCCCTGCTGCCAGGTCAGTGCCCCTGGCCTTATTGTCTGCTCCCAGTTAGCATCCCAAGTCCCTAATCTCTGCTTGGGGGCCCAACCTCTAGCCTGCCCTTTGGCAGGCAGAGCCCAACTGGTCTTTTGGCCGAGATCGCATTGTCACTGGGGAGCCTTTGTTCAGGAGAGGCAGGGAAAAGAGAAGCTGCGCTGCGCAAGCCCCCGACCTCCCTCCCCCATAGTAGACCACCCCACTCCCCCAATCTGCTGCCGGCTATTCAGAGGGAGGGGTTTCCTACAAAGATCGTAGGGCATATTTTTCACTTCTAATCAACTTCCCAGCAGGATGGGGGAGGGACATCTCTGCTTTTTCAGGATGGGTGGTCTGCAAGTCCTGAGAAGAAAGGAAAAATCTCCCATCCCCTTTCATCTGAGACCGAGCTCAAAAATGGTTTGAGGCTGATAAAGCAGTGCTGTGATGAAGCTTGCCCATGACGGGAGAGAAAGGAAACCCAAGGAGTATTTATAGCAGGGCCGCCAACATTCCTAAGACTTAACAATGCTCATTTGTTTTTATCTATGATTCTCTCTCTCTCTCTCTCTCTCTCTCTCTCTCTCTCTCTCTCTCTCTCTCTCTCTCTCTCTCTCTCCTCTCTCTCTCTTCCTCTCACTTTCCCCCTCTTTCTCTCTCCCTCTCTGTATTCATCTGTGTCCATCTCCCTTCCCTTTTTCCCTCTCCTTCTCTCCCCCTCTCCGTCTCTGTCTCTAGCTGACTTTCTCTGTGTCTCTGTCTCTCTGTCTCTGTCTGTGTGTGTGTCTCTCCCTCCCTCTCCTCTCTCTCTCCCCCCCTCTCCCCTCCTCTCTCTCTCCCTCTTTCTCTCTCCTTCTCTGTATTTATCTGTGCCCATCTCCCTTCCCCTTTTCCCCTCTCCTTCTCTCCCCCTCTCTGTCTCTGTGTCTCTGTGTGTGTATGTCTCTTTCTCTCCCTCCCTCCCTCTGCCCAGTAAGTTACAAGTCCCTAAATCACTGCGTGGAGCTCTCAGGAGGTGAGCTTTTTGAAACCTGGCGAGGTCTGGTGTGATTACCTATAGGAGTGGGGTGAGAAATACACCAGAGGCTGAGCCATTGGTCAGGTTGGTATTGCTTTTCCCTCTGGAAGAGGGTGGGCTGGCTCTCAGATCGCTAGGTGAATTCCCAAACATTTCAGGGGGTGAGGAGATGCCAGATGTCATCCATCATCGGGTTCATAGACTTAGAGTTGGAAACAGGTCATCTAGTACAAAATTCCCTTACTTTTTAGATGAAGGAGATGTTAAGTGGCTTGACCAGTGTCACATCAAGTAGCAGAGCTGGATTTGAACTCAAGTCTTCTGACTCCAAATCCAAAGCTCTTTTACCACTCCACCATGCTGACTCCAAGTCCTATACATTGTGATATACTTGAGCACCAAACCCAAGTTATAGTTTTTAACTGTGAAATCCTGGCCAAATCACTTACCCTCTTCATGCCTCAGTTTTCTTGCCTATCAAATGGGAACAATATTTCCTGCCCTGCTTACTTCACAAGGACACCTCTGACAACACAAAGCAATGGGACGGAAATTGGAAAAGCCTGGCTGCATGTCATCCCTTACCTGGTGGCTCCCAGGGCCTGGCCAGGCACCATGAGGGTTTCTGATTGGGCTGGGGATGTGGGTGGCAACACTGGGCTTGGGGACTTTTCCTCCACCTGGAGGGGATTGGTCTCAGAGTCAGCATCTTCAACTTTCACAGCTGGGTGTTCTCTTGTGGCAGGCACTTGGAGAGAAGGAGGAGAAGGAGAAAAAAAATTAACAGAGAGAAAATAGTTCCCCTATGGACTCACTTAGCAGAGCCCCCAGGCCTCACTAATTATTGGTTGGAGAGAGGAGCCACTCCTGGAGAAAAATGTAGAAATTTTGTTTTTGTTTTGCCCTCTGGCAGAGTCACCTCCCTGCTCTCTAAACAGCGGGTTTATTGCTTGGTAAACTGTGGTCCAGACCTTGGCATCTGGAGAGCCCTACAGAATGCCTGAGCTCAAAGCCCTCCCCTGCCCGGTAAGGGGCTCTTATTGCTGTGGCCCAGATCGTCAGCTACATGCTTATAAATAAGTCGTGCCTGGGCCTGCCTCCATGAGCCCAATTTGTAGTTTTTCTCCCTTGGATTTCATCTGCAAATTTCCCTAAGCTCAAAATGTTTCAAAGTGCTGAGCGCTAGCAGTGAGAAAGCAATGTCCCCACGAGTGAGTCCCTGCCCAGCTCTCTAGAATGGAGCTACACTCAGGGAACATCCCCCTGACAATACATCTGTCAGGTGGACCAAAGGTGGTAGCTGGGCTGAGCCTCAGTCAAATCCTAAAGTCCAAAGCTTTGGCATTGGTGAACCCCATTTCTCATTTCTGTCCCCTTTCCCCACTTTTAATACCTCTCTCCATCCCCACATGAGAAGATCTCTCACGATGTCCAGCCTTTCCCATTATGGAGAGTCGTATCATCATTTTCATGATTCACCTAAATCATTCACACCATGGGATGTTAATTAATGTGTCAGTAATGGTGATCATTTCAGGCAACCGTGGGCAAGATTTTTTTGGAGGGGTCTTTGAGTAGGTAAACTATCCTTCTCCGTCTGTTCCTTCTTTCAAGGTCCAAATCAGGTACTACTTCATCTATGAAGCCTTTCTTGATGCCTCCCAGTGAAAGATCTCTCTCCCTCACCCAATTTCTCCTAACACTCTGTCTAAATATCTCCTTTGTACTTGTCTTGTTGTCCCTATCATCATAGATGTGTGTATATGTATGTATGTATGTATGTATGTGTGTGTATGTGTGTGTGTGTGTGTATATGTATATGTGTGTGTGTGTGTGTATATATACATATATATACATATATATATATAGATATATAGATATAGATAGATAGATATACACTTATATACGTATGTATGTATATGTTCCCCCACTCCCCATTCTAGATTTTAGGTGCTTAAGGCAGAGGTCTGTGCTATATCTCTTTTTTATAACTGAAGACAGACAAACTATAGTAGGTGCTTAACAAATGTATGTTGAAGTTAAAGTTCACTGCCTGCTTCTTCTATCAACCTTAGTTGTAAGTAAAGAGAGACCAGTGAGGTTGGGGCTGGCCAGAATACAGCCAAAACCAACAGAAGGCCCCATGCTAAGGGGCCTGCTCAAGGTCCTTGGTTCCAGTCAACTCTCTGACTTACAGTCAGAAAATTCCTTTAATTTCTATTATGTCCCTGACAGTCTACGCGTCTGAGGCCCAATTCATAGACTCCCCAGGAGAAAGGATGTTGGATTCGGAGTCAGAGGGCCTGGGTTTGTGGTATGATGGACAAGTGCTGGAATGGAGGTGGGCAGGCCTGGGTTTGGATGCCACTTTTGCCACTGACTAGTTCTGCGACCACAGGCAAGTCGCCTAACGTTTCTGGGCCTTAGGTTCCTTGTACGTCAAATGAAAAGGTTGGAGTTAATGACACGTAAAGTTCCATTTCACCTTTAAATCTATGACCCTAGGATTGGTTCTTATATGACCTTGGGCAAGTCCCTTCCCTTGCCTGGACCTCAATTCTAGAAAATCAGACTAGATGACCTCTGTGATTCCTTATAGCTCTAGGTCTATGATTAAATCAGATAATAAACATAAAGTTGTTTTTTTTCAAAACTCAAAGCACTAGACAAATTGAAATTACGGTTGTTAGAATCTTGTGAAAGTCCCTCAGAAGCTTTGGACTGGAGGGTGGGCTCAGAGGGACAATAAAGGTTTCCCTCACTTCCAGGAAGCTTTCTGATTTGAGCATACCAATGGACTTAGGAACAAGATCAAACATCTAGATCAGGGGCTCTTCACTTGATCCCATGAATTTGGTTTTGTTCCTTAATATTTTGATAACTGCATTTCCATATAATTGGTTTCCTTTGTAATCTTATATATTTATTTTATTCACTTAATTATTCACTTACTTTATTTATATTCCCTTAATTATTCACTTCATTATTCAGAAAAGGGGTCTCCAAATTCCATCATACTAACAAAAGGGTCCCACAAAAAGAACCCCTGGGCCAGGTGACAGTCAAGGACCACTGACCCTCATTCCTGTTCCATATCCCTTCCCCTTTTTTTGTACATCTGCCAGAAATAAAAACCACCAACGTTTGCACCCTATTCAGGCTGTAACAAGCCTTGCCCATCTCCCCACAGAAGCATCAGTCCAGCAAGACAGACGCAGAGAGCGTTCCACTTCCAGGCAAGCCAGTACAAGGACCTGGCGCCATACTGCTAAGTAAGGCCCAGCAGAGAACGTGCAGATACCGAAGCTAGCATGCACCACCACCCCTGTAAGGCTGCCATGCAAAGGGGGTCATACTACCTAAGCGGCGGACTGAACTCTTTGCCTCCTTCACGAAACTGGGCTTCGACACCCCAGTCCTCCTGTTGACAAGGACTGGGATGCGGGTGGTGGGGTATCGGTAGCTTGGCACATTGGGGAGATGCTCAGCTATGTTTCGGGAAGCAGCATGGGGGGTCCTGTGGCTAAGCGGCTTGTCCTGGACCAGGTGATCTAACTCCACATCTCGGCTTTGCTTAGACATGGCACAAGGGGTCTCAGAGCCTCAAGCAAAGGCCAGGACCCTGGAGACTGTAACAAGAAACACAATCACGTGAGATGTGACATGGTGGGAGCTGCTAGTCAAAGGACTCCCGTTATGCAGAAAGGCGGCAATGGCCCTGTGGCTGGAGCTCCCAGAAGTGAACTCTGGTTGGACTCATATCCATGAAGACTGTAAATTGCCAACCCCTTGGCCAAAATTTACAGCCCCCCTAGCACCTTGCATGCCTAGTTCCCCGTGTCTGGAACTCTTTTCTTCCACTTCCTGGATTCCCTGGCTTTTACAAGAAGTCTTTCCTGGTCATCCTCAATCTTAGTGACTTCCCCCTGACACCACCCCCAATTTATTCTGTGTATCTTGAGTGTATGTAGTTATTTACATATCACTTCTATTAGACCGTAAGCTCCCTGACAGCAGGGACTGTTTTCATTTATACTTAATAAATGTGTGTGGAACTGAATTAAATTGAATTCTCCTCCCCAGGATTTATATGAAAAAGAGCTATCCGAGCATTAGCAACCAGGCATAGAAGCCGTGAGCCACTTTCCCTTCAGGCTACCTATGCTATTTAGACTCAGGATCTTAGATTCATATAACCAAAAAACCAATCATATTAGAAGCAAAAAACAATCCATTAAGTAATACTCTTAATAAGTGGCTCCCCATTCTGTCTACTTGAGTACTTGAGGAATAGAGAGACAACTCTCTTATCAATCAATCAACAAACATTTATTAAGCCTCTGTCTCCCATGAAGCAGATCATTCCATTGCTGGGCAGCTCTAGTCAGTACAAAATTCATCCTTCTAAATCATCTTGTTGCTTTTATATAGTTAATCAAACCACAAGCATTTATTCAGTGTTTACTATACTCTGGGCACTGTGCTAGAAACCACCCAGGATACAAATACCAGAGTGGAACAATCCCTCATCGCCAGGGGGTTACATTCTAACACAGTTGAGCCCTTTGTCACCATCTTGTGTCATTCCCCAAGTGAATCAAATATTGGTTGCTTTGTCATCCAAACCAGATCGGAAACTCCCTAAGAGGAGAACCCTATCTCTTGCTCCTCTGCTATCTCCCTCAGGGATTAGCAAAGGGTTGGCAGGGAACAGAGTCAGCATTCAATAAACACTTGTTGGGTTGAGTTGAACAAGCCAAATACTGAGCAGCAAAACTCAGTTATAAAGCAATTTTTATGCTGAAAATTTGATGATTATGAAGGTCAAATCTTATTATGCCCCCTCTCTAACCATTCACGACTCCATCAGTTAGGTGGAGCACACAGCTTTCACTATGACAGTGACCTAAATGGTGGTTATGAGTTTCATCCAGTTGACTGAGGGACACAGATGAAGTATAGAATTCCACAGGGTTCCCCTTGGGGCAACGTTGGGTTGGTGAATTGAGCAAGCTGGACTGGGATGTAGGTGTTGAGGTTCTAGGCATTGATGGACAATAAGGATGAGTCCTTTGTGTCTCCGTGTGTGTCTGTGCCTGTATGTCTGTGTCTGAGTATGTGTATCTGACCTGATTTTCAGGGAAGAGTGGAATAAATCAGCTTCATAAGAGCAAGATGGAGGAGTTGCAGCTAGGTAATAGTTTATAAGAAAAAGATCAGGGGGTTTAAGTGGAGCACAAGCTTACACATAAAACAGTGTTATATGACAGCCAAAAAAGCTAATGCAGACCTAGATGAAATTAGAAGGAACACTGCACAGAATGGAGGAGGCAATAGTACTTTGGACTAGTCAGACTACATCTGGAGCCCTGTGTTTAGTCCTGTATGTTACATTTTAGGAAAGACATTAATAAGCTGGGGAGTAACTACAAAAGGGTGACCAGGAAGGTAAGGAAACTGGAGACTCCATCACATAACAATCTCTATTGTGGAAACTGTGGGAATCTAGTCTAGAGAATTTGTCCAGGAATTCAAGCCAAGCTCCCTGGTAGTTTCCATTCTCCTCTCTTTTTAAAACATTCAGCTGCTGTTTGATTTTCTCTGGTCTCACAGCATCCCTCTCTTTCTTCACAGTTTTTTAGAACCAATGACAGTCGCTCAGGAATCATATCTGATGGGCTTTCCAGCAACCTGCGATGCAGTTATTTGGGCTGGATGCCTTGAACTCGTCAGGGACTGCTAGGTGCTTTCTCGCCATTTCCCTATCGATCCTGGGTATCAAATCATAGCCATTTTTGTTCTGTCCCTTCCAGTTTAAAAGGTCATTCTTCTTACTAAAATAAATAACAGAAAAAGAATTCCTGAAAAAATTCCAAAATGTATGATTAAAGGAATGGTTGATTTTAAATTGAGAGGAAGCAGTGATCACAAAGAACTAATATGGCTTCAATAAAAGCCACACATCCAACCTCATTCCCTTTTTTGATCACTAGATTGGTAGCTCGGGGTAGTGCTACAGGGATAGAGATGGAGACCAGACCTGTGATACCCCAAGTATAGGGAGTTGTTGATGTTGAAACTCCCTCTACCAATGCAGGCTGGCACCTGTGAGGGCATCGTCTAGAGCACCGAGAGGTTAATTTACTTGCCCAATATGTGTCAGAGGCAGGATTTGAACCCTGGTCTTCCTGACTTTGAGGTCAGCTCCCTAATCATTACACAACACTGCCTCTCATATAGATATAGTTTACCTACAGTTGACTAGATATTTCATGCTATTCTTATGGACAAGATGAAAAGACCCAGACTAGGCAATAATATGTCTGGGTAGATTTGGAACCAGTTGGGTAGCTGGACACAGAATCATCGTTAATGGCTTGGTGTCAGCTGTCCAACAGTGTGCCCCAGGAAGCTGTGCTTGACCTTGTACTATTTGACATGATTATTGTTTACTGCTAAAGGCACAGATGTTACAGTTATCAGCTTTGCAGAGGGCATGAAGCTTGGAGGCATAGCTAACTTACTAGATGGCAGTCAGGATTCAAAAAGAGCTAGAGAGACTACATTGGGTTCAATCTAGTAAGATGAAATTTAAAGAATTAAACATGAGTTCAAAAAATCGGCTTCATAATTACAACATGGGGAAAGCATGGTTAGACATCAGTTTGTCTGAAAGAGATCAGGGGTACTAGTGGGTTGTAAGCTATGAGTCAACAGTGGGATATGGAGCCAAGGAAGCTAGTGTAATCTTGGGCTATGTTAGGAAAGACTTGACTAGGGAGGGGAGAGACCCAGCCCTACCCTGCCCTGATCAGACCACACCTAGGCATTGTGTTCAGTTCCAGGCACCACATTTTAGGAAGGACATGAAGGACCTGCAGAAGATCCAAAGAGAGGCAACCAGGATGATGGAGGGCACCAAGTCCCTACCATACGACGGCACAGTTGAAGGGCCCTGGATGCTTAGCCTAGAAGAAAGGGAGACTTCAGAGGGACATGAGCAATTAAGCATTGACTCAGTGCCCACGATGTGCTATGCATGTTTGCTTGGCCCCAAGGACAGATTTGGAAAAATGGGTGGAAGCCACAGTGAGGCATGTTGAGTTTAAGTGTGAGGAACAACCGCCTGAAAATTAAAACCATCCAAAAGTGGAATGTGTTTCCTCAGGTTGTAATGAGTTCTCCTTCACTAGAGGTCTTCAAGCAGATGTTGAAGGATCACTTTTTGGTCATGTTGAAGAGAGAGATTCTCAATGAAATTTGGGTTTGTACTCAATGGCCTCTGATCTCCCGTCTGACTCTGAAATTTTCTGGCTATGGGATTCTGCTAGGGCCTGGAATGGCAACTTGTTTTCATGTCAACAGCTACCAAGATTGATGTCCAAGTCCCGGGAGCATGCGTGAGGGCAGTTGCCCCTCTCACCTCACCCTAGTTAAAGGCTCTAACAATTGACTGTATAATGAGGCCAGAATAAGCACATTGTGAATGGTAAAGGCAATGGGCCATGTGCCAGATAAGACTGGGGAGCATGTCATTCCATACCCTTCATTCAGATTTCCCTCATTATTAGGACTGTCCACTTCAACCACCTACAGGAACTGGAGGTCTCCTCAGTCTCCTTTTCCTGTTACACTAACTTGTTTACCCCAGATCTCGTTCCTGAACCCTTTTCTCTTCTCTTTACACTCCTTCATTTGGCTATCTTATCATTTCCCATGGTTTCAATCATCATTCGTATATGGATTGTTCACATATATATGATATATATGAATATACGATATATGCATATACACATAACATACATACATACATACATATACATACACACACATACACATATATATATAATATGTATATATCTCCAGCCCTAGTGTCTCTCTTGAGCTCCAGTCCCACATCACCAACTACATATTAGACACTTCAATCTGTATGTATGTAGCATCTCAAACTCAACATGTCCAAGCAGAACTCACCATCTTTCCCCAAAAACTCACCACTCTTCTGAATTGCCCTGGTTTTGCCAAGGGTGCACCATCTTTCCAGTCACCCAGATTTGAAACATCAGTATCATCCTCTATTCCACTAAGTGCCAAATTGTATTGCTTCTCTCTCTACAACAGATGACCCTGTCTCTCCATTTACACAACCACTGCCCTAGTTTCAGCCCTGGGCAATTCCAATAGCCTCCTCTACAGTCTTCTTGCCTCGATGTTTCAAGTGTCTTCCTATTCCCTTCTTCCAGCCAGTCACCAAAGTGATTTTTTTTTAGGCAATTGGGGTTAAGTGACTTGCCCAGGGTCATACATCTAGTAAGTGTCTGAGGCCAGATTTGAACTCAGGTCCTCCTGACTCCAGGGCTGGTGCTGTATCCATTGTGCCACCTAGCTGTCCCATATCAAAGTTATTTTCTTAAAGGGCACCCCTCCACTCAGCAAACTCCAGTGCTTTCCTAAATCCCTCTAAAATCGAATATACATTCATCTATTTGGCACTTAAAGCTCTTCCTACCTCTCCATTCTAATTATACATTATTCCTCTTGATACCACCTACAATCCAGCAGCCATGATTTGCTAGCTGTTGAACACACATGATCCTCCTTCTCTCATCTCTAGGGCTTTGCACTGACTCTCCTCTGTGCCTAGAAGGCTCCCTCTCCTCACCTCTACCTCATGGAACCCCTGGTTGCCGTCGGGCTTTCATGCCACCTTTAGTAATTAAGAGCTTTCTCACTGCTCTCAGCTTCTAGTTCTTTCCTATGTGAGGTGTCTGCTTTTTACATATCTTGCATATTCCTTTCTATGTATTTATTTCCTATTTATCTTCTATATATATTCTAGATCTTCTAAATATATTTATTTGCTTGATGTCTCCACCATTAGACTGTGAGCTCCTTGAGGGCAGGAACCATCTTCTGCCTCTTTTTGTATCCCCAGCACTTAGCACAGTGCCTGGCACATAGTAAGTGCTGAATAAATGTTTATTGATTAATTGATTATTTGGGTGGAGTTAATGCCCACCAAGCCTCCCCCCTCTAATTCATCCTACAATTTGCTACTGGACCAATTTTCCTAAAGTGCCATTTGGACCTTGCTACTCCCCTGCTCAGAAATCTCCATTGGATTTCCATTAACTATAGAATTCAACTCCACAGCTTGCCATACTTGTGGTCTTCCCCATCGGAAAGAACAATGGGTTTGGGACCAAAGGACTTGGATTCAAATCCTGCCTCTCTTCTTCACCAGACATATGACCCTTAGCAGACACTTCCCCAGTCTGGGCCTCAGTTTCCTCCTCTGTCAGATGAGCTAGTTGCACCAGAGAATCTGAAAGGTGTTGTCTGGCTCAAAATCCTGTGATCCTAATTTAGAATCTTGGCCTTCCTTTAGACAGTTCAAATTCCAGGTTCTTCTCAAACCCTTCCCTGATCCTTCCTGGCTGTTAGAACTCTCTCTTTCTCAATTTATCTAATATACTTATTTTTGTAAATGTCATATCCCTACTTCCACCCCCTGTAGATTGCAGGCTTCTTTAGGGTAGGAACCATCTTCATAGGATCATAGGACTTACAGCTAGAAAGGAATGTAGAAGGTAACTGATTTAAATGCTTTATTTTGAAGTTGAGAAAACGAAGCCCAGAGAGGTTCCTGGCCTAAAGTTCCACAGATTGTATGTGTCAGAGGCAGGATCTGAATTCAAGACTTCTGTTTTGTCTTTTTTTTCCCCCCTTTGCATCGCTGGTGCCTAGCACAGTGCTCTGCACAGAATATGCAGTGTTGACGGAGTTATGATTTCACTGATCTGGGGACTCCCTCCAATGACACAGATACCTGCCTTCCTGTGAAATGAAGCTTTGCTCACAGTAGGTGTTTCATAGAGGTTTGAACTGACTTGAACTTTACAGCCTCATAGATCACTATCTCACTTCCCAAATATGTCATTTACTTAATGTGTGTGACCTCAAGTAAATAATTTTTTTTGCTGTTCAGCTGTTTTCAGTCATGTCTGGCTCTTCATGATGCCATTTGGAGTTTTGTTTTGTTTTGTTTTGTTTTTTTGGCAAACATTCTGGAGTGGTTTGCTGTTTCCTTTTCCAGCTCATTTTACAGTTCAGGAAACTTAGGCAACCAGGGTTAAGTGACTTGCCCAGGGCCACATAGCTAGTAAGGAACTGAAGCTGAATTTGAACTCAGGAAGATCAGTCTTCCTGACTCCAGGCCTGGCACTCTATTCACTGTGCCACCTAGATGCCCCCAAGCAAATCACAGAAGATTACGTTTTCTTAATCTGAAAAATAATGGGGTCCCTTGAAGATCTAAATCTTTGACCCTATGCTGTTATGGCCCTCCCTTTTATAGAGCAGAAAACCCTCTTCAAACACAAGGTAGAACTGTGAGCTTCCCAGCAGAGAAATAACAGAGCCTCTTCGAGGGTTGTCTCGATACTGCTCTAGGAGGCCAGCTTTGTGACTGGGGGATAATTCTCAGGCTGCGGCTATTCAGTGGGAATTAAGATCCCAATGCAGCCTTTGGCCCTGAGGAAAATGGCCTACAAATGAAACATGGATCCTGCTGTGTTTCTCTCATCTTAGCTCTGGTTCCAATTTTCACCTAAAACTCATTGCATTATACCCAGCTCCTCCCTGGGTGGCCCGCCATTTAAACAGCCCAATGGAGCAAAGGTCTCCCATCTAGAGGGGAGGGTTGGAGAGGAAGGGGACCAGCATGGAAAATCCACACATTGTGAAAGTTTCCATTGGCCAAATCTCTGAGTCTAGAGCGGCCCGAGCCTTAAAAATCTGACATTTGGGTGGCTGTTTTTGCTCTTTGATGCCTGCCCCCAAAAGAAAGCATTCCCCACCACCACCCCTGGCCCGAGTCGTAGGCACCAGTCCAAAGAGGAAAGCTTTGGATTAGAGTACTGGGTCTGGGGTCAGTGGGTTTGGATATCACCTCAGTTTCCCCATCTGTAAATTAAAGGAATTCAACTAGCTTGTTGATTTTAAGCTGGAAGTGACCTTAGACAGCGTCTACTCCGTTTTCATCTTGCAGATGAGGAAACTGAGGCCAGAGTAGTTAAGGGACATGTCCAAGTTGGAATAGTAGCAAGTAGCACCCAGGTCCTCTGATGCCAAATCCAGGCCATTTTCCATTCCACCACACTGCTGTTAAGAAGAATGTTATGGTTCTTCACAGCTCTGAATCACAGGGAAAGATGAAAGGAGGCCATCATTCCACCTTATGCCTCTTCACTCTAGCTCTCCCAGGATCTTCCTCTTTTGACCAGGGTTGAGGATCTTTGTAGGGAAATGGGAGGACACAGGCCCATGGCAAGAGTCTTCACTGGGCCTTATCAGTCATTATGAGAGAGCATCGTTTAGGACTGTGACCCTTACCTCCAGTGCCAGAGATTTCAGCTTCCTCCTGTGGTGCCGTTATAAAACCAAGAGAAACAGATATTAGGACAGGGATTCTTAACCTTTGTTTTGTCCTGGACCCCTTGGGCAGTCTGGCTAAAGAACAGTGTTGACTTACTTACTAGTAAGTAAAAGTCACTTAACTCCAATTGCCTCACCAAAAAGCCAAAAAAAAAAAAAAAGAAAAGAGAATAGTTTTTAAAGCTTATGAACCCCTTCTCAGAATCATGGTTTTAAGTGCTTAAAATGAAATATGTCAGATTACAAAAGAGTCATATTAAAATCATATCAAAACATACCTATCAAAATATTTTTTTAAAAAGTTCACAGATCCCAGGTTAAAAACCCCTACAATGGGGAAATCCGTTTTTCTGAGGCTGCCCAAAGTGGAGACATACATAAGAGTGGATTCAGATGCAGAGTTAGCAGAATAAGATTTAGGAAAGTTATTTTTGCTCAGAAGATTAAAACAAAAAGATAAGTTATTTCTATTCTAAATGCTTGCTTTCGATCATTAGAACTCAGCCAGTCATAGCTTTGGAAGAAAACAGCTGGGCTAAAGAATGGAGTGGTAATAGACCTACGGTCCTGTCCTCCTTCGGCTACTAATTTATTGTGCGACCTAGGTCAAAGACATTCTGTTTCTCTCTGGGGTCTCAGTTTTCCCATCTGTAAAATGAGAGTGTTGTATAATACTCAGCCCTCAGGCCACAGGTGGCCCATAACAATCCTGAGTGCCCCCAAACCAGATTAAAATGCAATTGGGAAATATTTAATAAAATAAATGAAAATATAATAAACCATGGGTGTTACATTTTAAAACCAAGTCAATATGTAGCCCCCAGGGATCCTCATGTAAGATTTTGTGACCTATATTTGAGTTTGACCCCACTTTCCTAAATCACCTCTAATGTCCCTTCCAAGTCAAAGATGCTAGGTAAGAAACCAGCCCTCCTTTCTCCACATCACCCCCCCCCCCAAGGTCTCCAAATGCTTCGTTCTCTGCACAGGCAGAGTGAGTCAGCAATTTTAAAAAAAAATCATTTTTATTATCATCATCTTGGCCTGTTAGAATTCTGAATTCATTCAGCAAATTTCAAAATGGAGGTGGATGGTCCTAGGAAGTGCTATGTAACTGGTAAGACCTAGGGCCCTCTCTGAGGGCAGTTATAACGCTGGTGTCAGAAGCCAGCATCACATGAGTCGAAGGCGTAAGGAGGGTGCCAAACATTCTATCATACCTGGAGAAGCCTTGATCTGGCCTCCAGCTGAGGCAAATGTCTGGCCAAGTACTTGTCTAAACACTTCAGGGCTCTAGCAACTACTGTGACAAAGTGATTCTCAGATACTTAATAAATGCTAATGGTAATTCAAGCTTACAAGGCACTTTACAGTTTACAAGTCAGTTTCCCTCCAACACCACCAAGGGATAGACAGGCCAATCCTCCTTGGCCCCATTTTCTAGATAAGGATAGAGACTCAAGTGAGAAAGGGATTTACTCAGAGTCAATATCAGAGCAGGAGGGAAGATGGAGATGATGTCTCAGTAGGAAACACAGCTCTCTCTAGCAACGAGTGATTGTTGAATACGTTAAAGGGGCTGGCAGGCCACAGTTGGCAAAGCCATCCCATGCTTCTCTTCCTTGGGCTAAGTTTATTCCTCTTAAGGTAAAACTGATCATAAACCAAAGTAAAATCAATTTAAGAGCTTCAGAGTCAAAGACCCAACAACAGAGGCCGGCTTCTCCACTCCAGCCCCCATCTAACTGTCTTGGCCCAAGGGCCCATTTACTACATACAAACAGGGAGTTTCTTTGTACCTGCAGGGAAGACTCCTGGATCTCAACCCCTTCTACTCCACTCCAGCTGGAGCCAGCAACATCACCAGACAGCTATCCAGCAGAACACTGTGGACATCCCAAGAAGAAAGCAGAGAGAGGAAAATGTGCTGATTGAAGATTGGAAAGGACTGCAGCATTCAATGCAATAATTCCATTTTATTCACAACATTTTTTAAAAATGCTTCACAAGCAGGCAGTATAAGGAAAACATGAACTTGGAGACAACCATTTACTAAAGGCAGCTTGGTGACGCAGTGCGTAGAGTACTAGGCTTGGAATCAGGAAGACTCCTCTTCTTGAGTTCAAATCTAGCCTCAGACACCTACTAGCTGTGGGACCCTGGGCAAGTCACTTAATCCTATCTGCCTCAATTTCCTTATCTGGAAAATAAGCTGGAGAAGGAAATGGCAAACCACTCTAGTATCTCTGCAAAGAAAACCCCAAAATGGGGTCATGAAGAGTCAGACATGACCGAAATGACTCACCAACACTACTCCATTGTGCTAGGCACTGGGCTTTTAAAGACAAAGGGAACAACTGTGCCTGCCCTCAGAGAACTTATATTCTATTAGGGATGTGTAACAAGCAACTAGATGTATAAAATGGAGATGATAATAGTGGTCTTACCTACTGCCAACAAAATTAATAGGGAGGCCCAAGAGTAGATTTTTTAAGGTGCTATATAAATGTGAGTTACTATTATTTCAGGCTTTTATTTCTAATAAAAAAATTTACTAAATCCTAACTCAAGGCATTAATTCCCTGGGTGACCTCAAAAAGCAGTTCTCAAATTTTTTGGTCTCAGGACCTCTTTTTAATATCATTCAAAATTATTTGATGACTCCACCAAAGGGCTTTTGATAATGTGGGTTACATGTACTGATATTTACCATATTAGAAATTTAGAAGCCTTAGTATTATTATAAAAATAATTTTAGAATTTTTTTGGAAAAAATTAAATATAATTTAAAAATAGTTATATCATGGTTAAAAAAAAGAAAATAGCTTTGTTGTTATGAACCCCCTAAAAGGATCTTGGGGACCTCCAACAGTCCCCCCAACCACCCTTTGAGAAGCGCTGATGTAGAGCAAAGAGATATAAGAATCACCCTACCTACCCCTCATAATTATTGTGAGAATTAAGAAAGGCTAGAGTTTGGACCTGGATTCAGGGGACAGTCATCAACCCTCTCTGAAACTCAGTTTCCCCACTTATCAAATGAGGACAATAATAATAGCTAACATTTAAATAGTGTTTGAAGGTTTGCAAAGCACTTTACATGGGTTTTCTCACTTATCATAACTCCTTCAATACTCTAAAGAGAACAGGTCTGAGGTCTTACTTTCCAGCAGTGGCTGGAAAGTTCAAGGGGATAATGTCTCATAAAGCACTCTGGAAACTTCAAAGCGTCATAGGAATGTAATTTGTTGTTGTTGTGGGAAATTATTTGAAAAGCTAAAATTGTCATAAAAACATAATTCATTGTTATGATGATTCTTCTTACCCTTCCATGTAAGCATAATCATCAGCTTTACTTACTGGCCATAATCTGCCAGAAGAAGCTGAAACAATTCTAACGATTCTGAAATCATCAGTCTATGTTTCTCTTCTCTCTGGGAGCTCAATAAATCCCTGTTCCATGAGATTGAGAAAACGCCTAGGTGCCAGCACACTTCTGAGCTGGGCAAGCTATGCAAGTGGGATGCCACCCACACATTTCTAACTCTAACGGAAGGCTTGGGCAGGAACAAACCACAACCACCTGCAAATGTTTCAGAGGGCGACAGACCTCCCTCCAGACAGCCCACCAACTGCTTCAAGGAAAGCTCCTTCCTGCACCCCAGCTGGATACCAAGGGGGGAGGGGGAGACCCACGAGGAAAATAATCCACCTACTTGCATGAAGTGACTTTTGCTGATAACGAAACACATGCTCCCGGGCTTCAGTTGGGCTCCATAACATTCATGGTAAGCTTGAGCACGGTTCATATAAACATAGAGTTTCAAAAAGCCCCGAGTCTGCCTTCAGCCTGAAGCTGCCTGCTTAGGGTCGGCCTTGGGTTGGGACCCTATGGATTAGTCGAGAATCCTGTCTGCTCCTAATCAGATTGAGCTGATGTTCAGGGAGGCCTCTGTAGAAACTCCCACAGGGAGGCCAGGTTAGGGACCAAAAGGCTGCAGTTGCTAGGAAGAGGTTCGCTGTTGCCGGGAAGGAGACCCTGTCGCTAGGAGACATCTGGCCAGTTACCAGGGCTCTCACGTCAGCAGTAACCCCTTGAACAAACCATGCCGGCAAACAGCATCCTTCCTTGGCCAGGGAACTCTGCCTCTCTGCCTCTCTGCTTCTGCTTCTCTCTCAGTCTCTCTCTCTCTCTCTCTCTCTCTCTCTCTCTCTCTCTCTCTCTCTCTCTCTCTCTCTCTCTCTCTCTCTCTCTCTCTCTCTCTCTCTCTCTCTCTCTCTCTCTCCCCCAGTCTCTCTCTCCATCTTTCTCTCACTCTCTTTCATCTTTCACTCTCACTTTCTCTGTCTCTTTCTCCTTCACTGTCTCTGAATCACTCTCTCCTCTCTTTCTCCTCTCTCTCCCTCTCCTCTCTCTCTCCCTTCTCTCTGTCTCTGTCTCTGTCTCTCACTTTATCTTTCTGTCTCTATCTTTTCACTCTCTCTTTGTCTCTGTAACACTCTCTCTCTCCTTCCTCTCTCTTTCCATCTCTCTCTCCTTCCTCTCTCTTTCCATCTCTCTCTCCCTACCCATCTCTCTGTCTTTCTGTCTCTGTATTTCTATCTTTCTATCTCTATGTTTCTTTTGCTCTCTGTCTCTGGGTTTCTATATTTGCGTTTCTCTATCTGTCTCCCTCCTTCACTCACTCTGTGTGTGTGTGTATGTGTGTGTGTGTGTCTTTCTCCATTTGTGTTTCTGTCTCTGGATTTTTATCTTTCCATCTCTGTGTTTCTATCTTTCTGTTTCTGTCTCTGTCAATACATATTAAGTACCTACTATGTGCCAGGCACTTTGTCAACCACTCAGGAGATAAAAAGAAGCAAAAGATAGTCCCTGCCCTCATGGAGCTTACACTCTAATGGGGAAGACAACATGCAAACAAATGTATACAAAGCAAACTATCTACACATCAAGTCGTGTCTCTTGGATTCCCCGGCCCCAGCAGCACTTACCATGTAGTTACTTCTTCCATGCTGCACAGGACCTGCAGTCTGGAGAAGAGAAAAGTTCTGGGGTTAAAAGTCAATGGGGTGCATGTGCAGGGCACAGGCTGACTGGCATGGGGGCTGGTTTTACCTATGGGCAGAATAAGGATCACAACTTGAGCTGTACTCCCTCACCCCAAAAACAGCCCCTCCCCCTGCCTGCCACACTCTTTAGCTCACAGAGCTTGCTCTGGAAGCATGGTGTCTCTCCCATGAACATGTCAACTTCTTGACACAGCATCTGCTTTACTTTTTTTTTTTATAATCTCCAGCACTTAGCATACAGTAAGTGCCTAATAAATGCTTGTGGGCTAACTCAGAGGTCATCTAGTTCAGGGGCCTCATCTTATAGATGTGGAAACTGAGGCCCAGGAGGATCCGTGACAAATGTGGCTGGCCCACATTGTGCAGGGAGAAAACACTCCCTCACTCACTTTTAATCTTCCTTCTGTTATTCACTCAGTAACATCATAGACTCCAATGCAGAGCTGAGAGGAGAGGGGGATGACAAGAGATCCTCCAGGCCAGAGAGCCTCTTAACCTGGGATCCACAGACCCCTGGGCCTTGGACAGACAGTGACTGAACTTGAACAGGAAAAAAAATCCATCTTTATTTCAATATAATTTGTTTCCTTTGTACTTGCATGTATCTTATTTTGTGTATTTAGAAATCTAGGGATCCCTAGACTTCATTAAACTGACTAAGGGGTCTGGGACACAGGAAAGGTTAAGAACTCAGCAGTCTAGTATAAAGCTCCATTTTATAGATGAGGAAACTGAGGCTTTGAATTGTGAAGGCATTTGCCCAAGGATCATTCTACAGTGTGGGCCCAAACCCTCTGATCACAAACCCAAGGTTCTTTCCACTACTTTAGCAGGAATACACCTTCCCCTACCCTGAATCTGAAACCTTAGTCCCCAAGCTAAGACTAATTGTACAGATATTACTTTGGGGACTTTACCCCCTTGCTACCAACACTAGTTACATCCCTGAATCATTGATCAGACCCTAGACGCATAAACCTCCATCCCACTCCAAGTGTTCAGGTCTCCCAGGATTCATTCAAAATCCCCCTCATTCATTCTATCTGATCCACCTCCCCAAATTCCTAGGAGATAAAGGGTATGTTGTATGTGGGGAAACTGAGGCACACACAGATTATTTTAAGAACCCCTAAATCAGTTCTCTTGGCTTCTAGGACCACCTCCCACCTATTCCTGCCCCTTTTGCTTCAAGAATACATGATTTCATAATTAAATGCTTACTATAAGAATGAATCAGTTTGAATATTCCATCCATCCATGCAGATCACAACCCTACCAAAATGATTTTCCTAAAGCTCAAATCTGACCATGCCACTCTCTTATTCAATAAACTCCAATGGCTCCCTGTTACCTCTGGGATCAATATAAAATCCCCTATTTGGCTTTTAAAGCCCTTCACAAACCCCTCTATGTCCAATTTCCTCATACATTCCTCCCCTCATCACATTTTAGGATCCAGTCAAACTGTGCTCGCTCTCTCTCTCTCTCTCTCTCTCTCTCTCTCTCTCTCTCACACACACACACACACACACACACACACACACACACACACACCCCTCAACTCCCAAGGTCTCTCTCTTCCTTGAAGACCCATCTCAGGCACTATCTTCTGACATGAAACCAAGTCTATAGCTTGTCTGTACATGGTTGTTTGCATGTTTTCTCCTCCCTTAGACTGTAAACTCATTGAGGGCAGGGACCCTTTGCCTTTTTTTTTTTACCCCCAGCACTTAACCTGGCACATAGCAGGTACTTAATACTTACTTGACTGATTAACTAAATACCTTGGGGGGTTTTATTTTTATTATGCGAATGCTTATCTATGTACATATTGCTTCTTCCTGTTAAAATGTAGGCTCCTTGAGGGTAGAGACTGTTTCATTCCTTGTAAATGAATCCCCAGCTCCCAGAATAGTGCCCACTATATAGTAAGTAGTCAATAAATGTTTGTTGATTGATTAGTTATTTGACTGAGCCCTCCCTTCCTTTTTTGGGTGGTCTGTGTGTGAGCTGCTACGGCCAAAAATATTCATTCCCCAGGAACCAGGCCAACCTACAAGGGATGACTTTTTGGTGAATTGGATTAGGCTGGTCCTCAGACCAGACACACAGTCTGAGTCATGATGGAAGCCTTTCCAATTCTGGTAAAGCTCGTGGTTTCCTGGCCCAGTCTTCAAGAAGCCAGGGTCACCCCAGGCCATCATGAGACAGTGAAGCCCTCCTCCCCCCACCCCCACCCCTTGAGGCAGAATCTTTGGTGAAGCCTCCCAGTTCCACTGGTTCCCTGATTGTGCCAGGATTACTCTAGCTCATTCTCTTCCTCCTCTTCTTCCTCTTGTCCATTTCCTTCCTCTTGTCCACTTCCTTCCTCTTGTCCATTTCCTTCCTCTAGCACCTCTTCCAGTTTCTCCTCTTGAATCCTGGGCAACTCCCTGAAGGGGGAGAGATAATGAAAATGACCTCTGGGGCAATACTATCATACTATGGATGACCATGTTGAAGAGTGCTTATATTTGTTCACATTTTTTTTTCAACTGATGCCAAGAGAGACTTAACATGAACCTTGCCTGTACTGATTTATGCATTCTTGTTATGCTGTTTAATTTATAGAGGCAGTAGGGTATAGTGGCTTCAGAGCTTGGCTCAGAATCATGAAGACCTTGGTTCAAATGCCACCTCTGACATTTCTTAATTGTGTGACTAGTCTTTAGAAACTAAGTCACAGTGAGTTCTGCAGCTCCTTTCCCAAATGGTCATTGAAAAGAAGGCTTAAATCAGAGGATCTCAATTTGAATTTTAGTTCTAGGGGCAGCTAGATGGCACAGTAGATAAAGCATCGGCCTTGGAGTCAGGAGGACCTGAGTTCAAATCTGGCCTCAGACACACAACACTTACTAGCTGTGTGACCCTGGGCAAGTCACTTAACCCCAACTGCCTCACAAAAAAAAAAAAGAATTTTGGTTCTATTACCTGTGTGGGAACTAGTCAAAGTCACTCAGCTCTCTGGCCTTCAGTTTCCTCATATGTAAAATGAGGGCATTTCATAAAATGATTCTAAGACTCCTCTCCCAGCTCTACAGCTATGATTCTGCAAGGTAATTCAGTACAATAGAAAGAGTGCCTAATAAGTGTTTATTATCTTCAGAAGGTGCTTGCTCTGCTGCTCCTGTATGGCTTAGGGCCTGAGAGGAGCCTCTACTCCAACCCTTTTGCTCCAATAGCCTCCAATTACCACATGAGCACAATGAATTTATCAGATTAGTTAACTATTACCTTGGAACACCAGGAGAACCTGGCCCAAAGGAATGAAAGATGGGATGAAGAAGGGGGAAGGAACCGTGGTAACAGCAAATTCTTGGGCGGAGGTGGAGAGAAATAGAAATGACTCAGAAGAAGGTCAAAGAGGGTCTCTGAGTTTGGGGAATGGGAGTGAGAGAGCCTGAGAGTTCTGGGCTAGAGCTGTAATTTCCTCTGAGACTAGTGATTCATTGTCTTTCTTATACAATCTATCTAGGGCCTCAATGGGGTGAGTCAACACATGGGTAGAGAAAGCCTCATTCATCTATTTCAGTTAAATATTCATTTATTTCAGCTAAAAGAGTCCCAGGTATGCACTTAGGAGTATCGATTTGGGGCTACAAGGGACCTTAGAAGTCCTTGTCTGCCAAATCCTTCATTCTAAAACTGCACCAACTCTAAGTCTGCCTTCCAACTGAGCGGGGATGGAATCCAGCTGCAGAATGAGACGTGCATTTTCAGATGAAGTGGGGAATTTTCTTTGCTCAATTATGTATATCTGTTATTCGGGCTTTGGTTTTCTTTGTCTTCCTCCCTCTCACACCCTCCATGGTGAAGAGGGAAGGCAGAAATAGGGAAGAAAGAAAGAAAGAAAGAAAGAAAGAAAGAAAAAGAAAGAAAGAAAGAAAGAAAGAAAGAAAGAAAGAAAAGAAAGAAAAAGAAAGAAAGAAAGAAAGAAAGAAAGAAAGAAAAAGAAAGAAAGAAAGAAAGAAAGAAAGAAAGAAAGAAAGAAAGGAAAGGAAGGAAGGAAAGAAGAAAGGAAGGAAAGAAGAAAGGAAGGAAAAAAGAAAAGAGGGTCATTGAGACATTCCTCTTAAAAATGAAGAAAACAGAGGGAAGGTCAAATGGAAGCACTGACAAGATGGACAGTTTTGAAAGTTACAAGTTGAACTTATTATCTACTTAAAAAGAAAAGTCAGTTGCACGTAAGTGGGAGAACTGCAATTTCATGAATAATCCTCTCATTCTGTTCTCCTATATACATGGAAGTTCTCTTTTATGTATATATATACATATATATATATATATATATATATGTATATATATAAATATATATATACATATATATATGTTTGTAAGTTCAGAATAAAAATTAAAATTTTAGAAAGATTTAAAGAAATAAAATAGGCCCAGAGAGGTTAAGTCAATTGCCCAAGGTCACAGAGGTAATAGCAGCTCTGGGATTCAAACCCAGGTCCTCTGACTCCAGCCCGATCTGGTACTTATCCCTCTGGACCAGACCATAAAGGCAACATGGCAGAATACAACAAGAACTAGCATTTATATAAAGCTTTAAATTTTGCAAAGCCCTTTACAAATATTATCTCATTTGATCCTTGTAACAGCCATGGGAGGTAGGTACAATGATGATCAGATCCATTTTTACAAATGGGAAAACTGAGGTAAAGAGGCATTAGGTGACTTGCCCAGGGTCACACAGTGAGTACCTGAGACAGAATTTGAACTCAGGTCTTCCTGTGTACACTTTATCGATTGTAGTGTTGGAGCTGGACTCATAAAAACCTGAGTTCCAATCCTGCCTCAGGCACTGTGTGACCCTAAGCTAGTCACTTCACCTCTCTTAGCCATAAGGTTTCATCTGTAAAATAAAGAGGTGGGCCTTGACAGACTCACCAATCCCCTCCAGCTTTAAATCCAGGGTCCTCTGAGGCACCCATGGTATCAGGCCATCAGGCACTCACCCTTGAACCAGTTGATATCTAAGATTCCTTTCAGCCTTAATGTCTCACAAGCTGATGAGTCTGTGATGATCCTACCTGAGCATCTCCCCTGCAGTTTCCTCTTTGAATTCAGACACCAGGGGAGCCTCCTCACCCACTGGGTCCCCACAGCTGGTAGGTGAGCCTTCTTGCTTTGACTCTTCCTTTTCCCAATCGGGTCTATGTCTTCCACAATGAGGTCTGACTCCACCTGTGCCCTAGGAACGATGCTGACTGCAATGGGAAAGAGGAGGGGGTACAGAGTAGGGAAAGTGGGAGGAGAATGGGAAAAAATTTAGACACCTGTGCTATAGCACAAGCCTCTCAGGGAGCAGGTCAGAATTTAGGATATGAGGTACCGAGATTTTCCTGTCCTGATTCTGACTACCATGACCCAAACTAATTACAGCTTTCTTACTATCAATCTTGTCGTCACTTCTAAACAGACTTTAGTGAAAGCATGACAACTTTGGTGGTACTGTGGGAAAAGCAATAGCTTTGAAGTCAAATCCAAAGGCCTGGGTTCAAATCCTGCATCTGATGCTTACTTAGTATGTCTGCGACCAGGGGGAAAATCACTTATCCCTCCCATAAGCCTCAGTTTCTCTCATCTCTAAAATGAGGGGGAGAGACAAGATGGTTTCTGAGGTCCCTTCCAGCTCTGGATCTAAGAAGTTTGTTGGTTGTAAATTGAGAGTTTAAATGAACAATTATTCATTTTTTCCTTTTCAAGCATTTCCTGTGTTCTTATTTTCCCCTCTCAGATTGGGTTTCTAGTGAATACTGCTCATTGATCTTCTCAGTGGGCAGTCCTTCACATAGACTTCTCTAGAAGCAAAAATCAACGGCTCGAGAAATGAACTTTGATTTTTTTTTTCTACCAACACTTGAATAAGTAGAGAGTACAGCTTGGAACGCAGAGACGATCAGAACAGCAAAATCAATTTAGGCTTTTGTCTTGCAGGAGCCAGCACTTTGGGGAGGTTAGGGGCCTGTAGAGTGAGCCCCTCCAGCAGACTGCTTTCTCAGAGCCCACCCTTCTGGGTATTTGCTCAGTTGATTGGGTGCAAGGTGTCTCACCCTGGGCTCCAGTATTCTACATTATGATATTTCTATTGTCCAGTGGTTCAAAACAATTTAACCAAGAAGCCTAGGGTTCTGTAAACTCAACAGGGCCAGACCCAAATTTTAAAAGACAGAAATTAATCAATGAGAATTTATGAAGCCCTTATTATGTGCCAGGCACTATACTAGGCACAAGTACAAAGAATGAAACAATCTCTGCTCACAAGGTCCTTTACAATGTAATGGGGAATAATGTGGTTGGACACAACTGAAACAGAAAAAGATCTGGGAGTCTTGTGGCCCACAAACTAAACACAAACCATTAGTCTTTATTAACCAGAGTGAGACACCCTGAAGATACACACACCTTTGTGTGTTTTACTTTGGAAGCATTTGGCATCTGCACACAAAGTATTTTCCTCACAACAACCTTGTGTGATAGGCAGTGCCCTGAAGTTTATCCCCATTTTAATGACAAGGAAACTGAGGTAGAAAAATGAAATGACTGGTCCAGGATCACATGGCTAGGAAGTATCAGAGATAGGCTTTTAACCCTGGCAGAGTCAAAAAGAGCACAGGGTAGCTAGAGCTTTGCACCAGGGCTCCGGAAAGCTGGGGGAGTATGCTTCCTCCCTCTGGCAGAGTGCCAGCCCACACAATCCACCCTGCTGGCTTGCATGCCCCTAAGCAGCCAGTCCCCAGGGTCTGATGGCTGGGTCAGACTATCCCATCATGCCGCCTCCTCTGGAAATGTGCAAAATGCACACACACACACACACACACACACACACACACACACACACACATGCATTAGTTTGCAGTGGGGGAGGCTGTGAACAATGGCATTACTGCCCCTTCCCCTCCCCTTCAAATTAGCCTCTTCTGGCTAATTCAGGAATTTCTTTTGCAAGACCACCTATCTTTTTAATGGCTTGTACTTTTCATGCCTTCTTATTAGGTGGAGGAAGAGGAGGAGGAAGAGGAAGAAGGCAGAGAATTAGGAACTGAAAACAAAACGGAATGTTTTTTTAAAGTGTGTATCATGCGTCTCCCTTGTTTTCTCCAGTACCTCCAAACCCAAGCATAGTCTACTGCACTGAGTAAGATCTCAATAAACTTTTGTGGATGGATTATAACAGTTGACATTTCACATCAAGAGATAATCAACAGACATTTATGAAGTGCCTGCTATGTGCTAGGTACTGGAGTTAACAAGTACAAAGAATGAAAAATCCCTATTTAAAAAAACCTTAAATGTCAAATAAATCACACACACACGCACCCCTTAATATTGATACTGCCCACCACATCATGGCTGGCAAATTCCTTCCTCCCAGTCCTCTGGCGCAGGTACAAATACCCTGCCCCTGCCGTCTCTCTCTAGTCTCTTAATCTTATCCAGCTCATCCCTAACCCTCCAGGTCTCTATCTTCCTCTGCCCTCCCTTTTCACCGGGCCCTTGGGAGCCCTCTTCCATGTGGGACAAACTCCCATCATCCTAGCTCTCTTGTGGTTATCGTTGCTTGTACTTTGCTCTCGAAGAGGACCATTTTTCACATATTCCCTCCAACTTCCGTGTTCATGGAAGCCTAGCTTTCTCCTCAAGACACCACTTCTCTTAGTCCTCTCTCTAAAACTGGCTGCTCCTTCTTTCACAAACTCTGACACACAGGGCTAGAAGAATCAACATACTAATTAACAATAATAACTAGCATTTACTTTAAGGTTTAAAAAGCTATATGCATGCATGTGTGTATGCATACACACACTACATATACATATTTCATTTGATCTTCACAACCTTATGAAATAGGTGCTATTATTATCCCCTTTTTACAGATGAGAAAACTGAGGCTGACAGAGGTTTAAGTGATTGCCCAGGAACACACAGCTACTAAGTATCTGAGGCAGAATTCAAATCCACCTTCGTGTCTCCAAGCCCAACCTTCTATCTATGCACTTATGCTCCCTAGCTGCCATGAACCATTAACCACCTCTCCTCCTTTAGAGATTACTCAGTCTTGGGCGGATTCTTTTTTGGGTCATCTGTGGACATCCACTCTCCCATCTCTCCAGTACGTTGCCTGCAAGGTCTCCATCCCAGACCTGCCTCCTTCAAACACCTTCAGCTCCCAGTTCCTCCACCTTCACTGTGCATTTGCAATGCTTATATAGTAGGTGCTTAATAAATGCTTGCTTCCTTCCCTCCCCCTCCCTGAGTTCTCACAGCCTCTGTCTCCAGTCTACCTTAAACACACACAGAAGTCCTCAGACCTTGGACACCACACACACCCTCCACTTGAATTTGATGGAATTCATGGCTCTAGAAATCAGAACCCAGTTCTGATTTCAAGCCTAGAATTCTTTCTATTAGCCATGATAGTAAGTGAACATGGGTTGATCAGAGAGTAGATTGGATGGACCTTCCTCAGAGAGAGACTCAGGATTTTGAGCTTTACATACCAAACAAAGAGTCTTTCCCTGCCCCAGGGGAACATCTCAGCCAAAGATGCAAATGAGCTCTGTAGAGCTGGTCCAATGGGAAATGCTTTCTCTTGGGAAACATCAATGTTATTCACATTGTGGCAGGATTCCTGGTATTTGTTATTACTTTGTTATTGCCCATTATCATTAATGCCATGCAGAAACATAAACACCACCATCATTGTTAATAATAGCAATAGAACATGACATTGTGAGGGTACCTTCTTCAAAAGTAATAAACATGTCCTATTAGCTCATTACTATTAACAACCAATGCATAATGTTGTATCACATCAATAGAGCACTTTTAATTCACTAAGCATTAAGCCATTCTGATGATCCACTTTTCTTTTTTCTTTTTTTTTTATTAGTCAATTCACTACAACAAACCAGGGGAGGGAGCTGGAGGGAGGAGAGATTTCTTGCAAAGGCAGTGGATTCATTCTTCAGAGCCTGAGGGTCATTCAGAAAGCAGTTAGCACTGCTCAAGTCTTTCCAAGGATGTTTGCTGCTGACGTCTCATAATCCCTTGCCAGGCAGTATAGTACACTTCTCCCCATTTTACAGATGGGGACATCCAGGCACCAAGAAGGAAGAAAACATGCTCAGGGGTCATGTGGTAAGTCATGTTCTAACTGAGATTTGACTTCTGATCTGGGAATTGGATTATCCAAATGACTCTTGAAAAGCCTGGAACTGGCAAGCCAGGACTGTCCAAATGAAAAACCTTTCAATATAAGAATCAGTGTTCAATGGTTTCTCCAAGAGCAAGCCTCCAAAAAAATCTCAATCTCTAGTAAAGAAGCCCTGGTGTTGGCCAGCTTTCTTTAGACGTCTTGGTTGTGGGAGTTTTGATTTTCAAATAGAAAGAAAACTTAAAGTCACTTCTGTTTTCGCCACCTCCCCTATGACCATGCCTCAGTGCATATTTTTCTCCAGACCTGGATTTGGTCCGTCAGCCCAGAAACAGTCCTACCAGGCTCCCCTTCTCTGTTTGTTTCAGAGGCTTCCAAGTGACTCCACCCCTGAAACAAAAGGAGAAGATGGGATGAATCAGCAGAGGTGTTGGCTGAAGAAAGAATGGAGACTATCTGTAATCCTATCTTCCTCTTTCCTAATTCACCCCAACCTACTTGCTTCCTTCAAATATAACCCCCATCCTATTAGATTCCTTCAAATATCATCAACACTCACATGTCCACCACCCTAGTCCAGACCCTCATCCCCTCTGATTTGGATCCCAAATGGTCCTCTTGCCTCAACTCTCTCCTTACTCCAACCTGATCTCTACCCGGATCCCAAAGTGCAGGTCTGACAATGTTATTTCCCTACTCAACAAACTTGTGGGGCTCCCTGTTACCTATAGGATCAAACAAAAACTCCTCAATTTGATATTTAAAGCCCTTCATTTCATGGCCCCAACCTACCTTTCTAGTCTTATTACACATTGCCCTTCACACACGCTATGGTCTAGCCAAACTAACCTTTCTACTGTTTCTCATGCTCAACGTTCCATCTCATTTCTTGTGCCTTTTCTTAGGCTATCTATCCCCTATGTTTGCCATGCACTCTTTCCTCATCCCTATCTCTCAGACTATTTAGTCTCCTTCAAGACTCATCTCAACTCATCTCATGACAACAGGCTTTTTAACTGCTGCTGGGAGCTGATCTGATTGGAGAAGAGTTCTACTGTTTGAAAGAGTTGATGAGAGGAGAGAAAAATCCCCAATTGTTTGAAGAGCTGCCAGGAGAAAGGAAAGATTAGGCTACAATGACCTTTACTGATACTTACACAGCTTAAAAGGTAGAAACCCTTCAGAGGAGGCTTATCTGAATTGTTCTTTATTGCCATATATGGATTAAAAGGGGAGAGCCCTTTAGAAATCAATGAACAGACCTGAATGTCTCTGTGAATTCCTCACTTAGGGGAACTCTTTTACTAAGAGAGTTAACACTGCCTTAGGGAGAGGCCAAAAGGAGAGACTTAAATAGCTCTGCAGACCCCAATCTTAGGGTCTCTGCTTTCATCAAAAGAACTTGACACTGGTTTCAGTAGCCCTAGAGTAAGAGCCAGCAAGGCGGGTAGATCCATCTAGGAAGAGAGTAGAGAAGCCCAGGAAAAGAGAGTCCTGCCTTAAGCCAACTCCACAAGCATTTATCAAGCGCCTATTAGTTGCCAGGAACTGTACTAAGCATTATTTAGCAAGTGGTATAGAGTGCAAGTCATTTCTTAAAGAAAGCAAGAACATCAAGACCTGAAGTCCAGAGTTGTGACTTGCCCTGGACACATGGCTGTCCCCATTCATGTACTACCCTCTCAGATTTTCTTTTTTTTTTAATAAATTTATTTATTTTTAGCTTTCAACATTCACTCCCACAAGTTTTTGAATTCCAAATTTTATACCCCATCTCCCCCTCCTCCCACCCCAAGATGGCATGCATTCTGAATATCCCTTCCCCTACTCTGTCCTCTCTTCTATCTCTCTCCCCTTCTCTTATCCCCTTCCCCTTCTATTTTCCTGTAGGGCAGGATAGACTTCTGCACCCCATTTCCTGTATTTCTTATTTCCCAGTAGCATGTGAAAACATTTTTTTAAAGATATGTTTTTAAAACTTTAGGTTTCAAATTTTCTCTCTCTCCCTCCCTCCCCACCCACCCTCATTGAAAAGGCAAGCAACTCAATATAGGTTGTACACGTGCAGTTACGCAAAACACGTCCATAGTAGACATGTGAAAAACTAACTCTATTTCCCTTCATCCTATCCTGCCCTCCCATTTATTCTATTCTTTCTTTTGACCCTGTCCCTCCTCAGAAGTATTTACTTCTGATTACTCCCTTTCCCAATCTGCCCTCCTCTCTATCATCCCCCTGTTCTCTTGTCCCCTTCTCCCCCTATTTTCTTGTAGGGTAAGACAGATTTCCATACCCAATCCTCTCAGATTTTCTATGAGTTTGTGCCCCCTCCCTGCTCCCACCTCCATCCCCTGCAATGGATACTATGTGCATTGATGGGGCAATGTGACCCTGGTTTATGAGTGAACTGTTATATTATGATTATTCTTGATTTTGCCTTCTTGCTTACTAAATTTTTCATAACTGAGAGTTAATAGTATCATCTTGGCTGATTTCTTTAATTAGGAAACATACTAGCGGGTGCTCAGGAGCTACAGTGTTTATATCAGACATGCAGCTTCTCCAACTCAGTGTGTCCAAAACAGAATCCCTCATCTTCCTCCCTAAACCATTCCAGACTTCCCTATTTAGGTACCATTCTCTTTCCAGTTATCTTGGTTCCTAATTTCAGTTATCCTTGATCCTGCCTTCTACAGTACCTCATAGACTCTATGTTTAATTGATTGTAAAGCCTTGTAAACTCTACCCTTATATCTCGCATCAAAGGGAATTCTCTTCTCCACTTGAAGTCACCACATTAATTCCAGGCCTTCATCATGTCTACCCTGAACTATCATAATAGCCTTATAATTAGTCTTCCTGCTTCTAGTCTATTGCCTCTTTGATTCATTCTCCACACATCTGCAAAAATAATCTTCCTAAGGCACAGATCTGATTATATCTCTGCCCAGGTTGAAAATTGTCAGTAGCTTTGTATTGCCTATTGGCTAACAAACAAATTCTCCAACCTGTCATTTGAGGGCCTATACAATCTGGTTTCCCCCCAGCTTTCTAGCCATATTTCACATTATTTCACTTCACGACCAATATCTCAACCAAACCAAACTACTAACTGTTCCTCCATCCCATTTGAAACTCCACCCCACCTTTGTGCATTCACACACACTGTATACCATGCCTTCCTTATCTCTGTATCCCCAAATCTTCGGCTTCCTTCAAGACTCAGCTCAGATCCCACTCCCTGTAGGAAACACATAATCCCCCAGTTTAGTGCCATCTGTATCCTCAATCTTTCTTTTACTATATTTAATCTTTCTAAGCCCTTCAGGGCTTATCTACAAAGTTATAGAGAAGGTGTTATCTGTGTTAGTGGAGGATCTCAGGTTGTTGAAGTTACAGGAAGAACGGAAAGAAAGGTGAAGGGGTTGAGAGAATCCGAATCACAACATCTCAGAGTGGGGTGACATCTCAAAAGCCCTTTAGCCCAACTTCTGCTTGAACAAGGATACCCTCTTCAACACATCCAAGTGTTCATGCAGCCTCTGACGGAAGGCCTCTAGTGAGAAAGGAATGGAGCTCCCACCCTACTGGCTTTCCAACAGCTCTAATTCATCGGAAGTTTGTTTTGCTTCTTTGCAAATTTAGAGGTAGCTGGATGGTACAGTGGATAGAGCACTGAGGCTGGAGTCAGGAAGATCAGTTCAAATCTAATCTCAGATATTTACTAGCTGTGTGACCTTGACAGGTCATTTCATCTCTGTCTGCTTCAGTCTCCTCAACTGTAAAATTGTTCTGAGGACTCAATGAGGTAACACGTGTAAATGCTTGTAGCACAGCGCCTGGCACAAAGTTGTTCTTTGTCTGATTTCTGACCCAGCTCTAAGCATTCCACAGCACCTGCTTCTGCCGCCATCATGGCCATTGGAACGAATCTGCCCGTTCCACCAGGGGGAGTCCCCACATGCTTTGGGTAGACATCCCCTAAATCACCAATGGGTTTGTGGCCCATGAGTTACCTTCAACCTAGTTTAGACCGCCCGGATGGCTTTATGGCTGTGGCTGCTGCTCATGCTACAGCTTCTTGAAGCCACAGGTGAGAGTTGAGGGCCAGACAGACACCCTGAAAAGGGCTCAGTGGCCCTCCCACCAGAGGTGCTCATCCTCCCTGAACACCCCATATACCCCAGGACTGACACAAAGTGGGAGCAGCGCAATAAATTCTTGTTTGCTTCCTTCATTCCTTTGCAAGCTCCACCCAGTACCCTTAGTTCTGCCCTCTGGGGCCAAGCAGAGAGAGTCTAATCCCTTCAAACACCAAATACAGCTATCACATCTCCCCTAAGATGCATGAGTGGTGTGACATGGTGGACAACAGACTGGCTTTGGCCTCAAGAGAGACCTGAGGGGAAGCTAGGTGGTGCAACAGACAGAGCACTGGCCATGGAGTCAGGGTTCAAATCCAACCTCAAACACTTGACACATACTTAGCTGTGTGACCCTAAGCAAGTCACTTAACCCCATTGCCTAGCCCCCCTCCAAAAAAGAAAAGAAAAGAAAAAGACTTAAAATTCTAGGTGAGTGTTAGCTCTTATTATGGTGCTATGAGTCAAGGGGAGGAAACCCATGAATGAGCTGAAGCTGGAAACACTTTTAGCCTAAATATAAACCTTGCCTCAAAGGAAACCCTACAGATGTGGAGAAAATGGTGATAACAACTACCCACACTCACCACCACATTTTGCCCCCACCTCTGGAAAAAAGTAAGAGGTAGCAGAGGCCTCCAGAGGAGATACAGACAGGGTCCTGCAATGCCCCCAGCAACAAGAGGAACAGCCTTGTTTGAAGGCAGCAAGGGGGCAAATCTCACAATTACCCCAGACCTGCTAGTGATTCAGCCAGGGTTTGAGACAGGCAGGTAAAGCCTCAAGCCTGGCATTATTAAATTGCTTGTCTTCTCAGTGATGGGGGAGAGGAGAGAAGGTAGGAGACAATTTGTAATTCAAAATTGTGGGGAAAAAAAAGGTTAAAATTGTTTTTAACATTTAATTGGAAAAAATATTTAAAATTTAAAAAAAAAATTGGTGTTAGAGAAAGGATCTTAGCCTTTTGAGAGGCTACCATGCTGCCTCTCCAAAAAAAACATCCTGATCAAAAGATCAAAATTGTAGAACTGGAAGGGACCTTGGAAGCCATCAAATCTAACACTTCATTTTACAGATGAGGAAACTAAGGCAAAGAGAAATTGAGTAACTTGTCCAGAGTCACACAGTGAGGAAGTATCTGAGGTAAAAACTGAACCCAGGTCTTCCTGATTCCAACTTCCTCTATCCATTATGCAACATCACCACTCACTTTGGATTGTTAGATTAGAACTCACTAAGGTCCTTTCCAGATGGAAATCCTATGAGTCTATGACCTGGGTTCAAGTTTTGGCTTTGTCAATAATTTCATTTTTCCAGGTCTTAGTTTTCTCATCTGTCAAATTATAATAAAAAACCCCAGTCCTCCCACCTCGAAGTTTTGTGAGGATGGAATAAGATCATGCATGGCAATGTATTTTGAAAAGTAAAAGAACTAGAGCTTAACCAATATTGCCATTTTAATATTTAATCCTTGGTCTGTGTCCCCAGCCTGGAATGCACTCACTCCCACCAGCTTCTACCTCTTAGAATCCCTTTTGTCCTTCAAAATTCTGGCCAAGCACTACCTCAACTGCAAAATGCCCTCTCACCCACAATTTTACTTGTATCTATAGCTTGTCTCTCCTTATACACATTGTCTCCTCTGGCTCAACTGTAAGCCCCTAAAGGGTAGGACCTCCTTTATTTTTGTACTTGTGTTTCCAATACAAGCACAGTGCCATGCACAAATTGATTGAGGCAGAGAAGTACTATAGAGTAATAGGTAGAGATTGGGCCTTGGAGACCAGAAGACCTGGGTTCACGTGCCATCTTTGATACATACTAGCTGTGTGATTGGAGCCTCGCCATGCCCAAGCAACTCTCTAAAACCATAAATTACAAAGTCAGTGGAGGGGAAATTCCATTAGACACAAATTCCCAGACCTAGACCCCCAACTGCATCATGAATCCTTGGACAAGATTGAAGCCCATTGGGCAGGGGGTACTCCCGGGTGCACTGGACAAAGCAGTGCCTCTTCTCCATAGGGATTCCCCAAGCCTAAAACCATCCTGCAGTTAGGCAGCTAGGTGACACAGTCGATAGAGAGTCAGGCCTGAGGTCATGAAGACCTGAGTTCAAATTTGGCCTCAGACTCTTCCTAGGTAGGTGACCCTAGACAAGTCATTTAACCTCTATCTGCCTGTTTTGGGTTTTTTTTTCCATCTATAAAATGGGGATAACAATACACGTACCTCCTCGAGTTGTTATGAGGATCAAATGAGATGATATTTGTAAGGTGCTTAATACAGATCTGATATACAGTAGACAGTTAATAAGTGCTTTTAAACTTCCTGCCTCTTCCCCGACCCAGTGTCACCTGAGGAGACAGAAAGTCCCCTGGACATCTCACATCCCATTTACTAATCTACATCTCCCTACTCTGGTAGGAGTGAAGGGAGGGAAAAATCCCATTCCTCCTATAGGATTACCTTTTATTTTTTTAAATTCCCAAACCTTCACCTCTCCACTTCTAATTTTCCACGGGGACACTTCTGAACTCCTGACATTTTAACTTACCCTTTTAAATAGGGATGAGCCATTTGCTAAGGTATACCTAGCCCACGGGAGGAATTAAGCTAAACATATGCTCCTCCTTAACCACTTGCTTTGACCTAGCATCTGTTCATGAGGATGGTTTTAAACCAAATCCCCTCATCACTGGACTATCTCGTATCTACACCCGGCTGAAATGCTCCAGCTGACCTCCAGCATAGGCGATCCCAGAAATCACAGGTATCATTTCATGTCATAGTGCATCAAGCTAGACCAGGCACAGCCCTCATGCCTACATGGGCTCATACCACAGGGCACAAATTAATCCAGCTCAGATACCCACCCAAATCAAGGGCCCCCAAATCAATCACTTACTGTTCTGCACGGTGCACTCGGTGGGTGCTTCCAGCTCCTACAAGATCAGAGAGAAACAAAATTAATCATTGCCAAAAGTTCCTTCCTCACCACTAGGCTCTACCCCCTCCATTGACCCTACACAGATCCATCTTCTTATATATTAATATTTATCATATTGATGTAATTAATTATATAAGCTAATAGTTTGTTATTATAATTTATAATTATTTTTCTTTATATTATTGTTTATATTTATATATTATACTATTTATGCATTATTATATTTATTATTAATTATTATAGTTAATAGTCAATTGTATAAATTTATATTAATATCATGTGACTCTTCAGTTCAAGAATTCTCACTAGCTCCCTATTCTGAGTCAAGTCTCCTTTCTTCCACCTCCACCACCAATAGAATAGAAGGTCCTTGTGGATAAAGACTGTTTCATTTTTGGTTTTATATCTTTTGCACAGGGCCTGACACATAGTAGGTGCTTAACTGTTGCCTGTTAAAACAATCAACTAGTCTTCATTAAGCATTTATTACATGAGAGAGGTAGTACATATACATATATGTATGTGTGCGTGTGTGTATACATATGTATATATATAGTGTGTGTGTGTGTGCAAATAAATGTATATATAAATATGTGTGTCTGTGTATTCCTACATAGAAGGTACTATATGGGAGTGATGGGTGCAGAAGAGGCAGAAGAGGCAGCTTTGGGTCTGAGTGTCCATCCCCGCAGAACAATTCCAATTCTGGGACCAGGCTGACAAGCCTTGACAGACACTAATATGTGGGTGGCTCCATTCTGAGGGCCCAGCAACAATCATATTTGATAAAGAAAGTACCAACAACCCTCCCCAGGGCTGCCCAGAACCAAATTAAAATGCAACTGGGAAATATTTCACAAAATAAATTAAAATATAATAGAACACAGATAATGCTAATATGTAGTTTTCTAAGCTGATGTGCACCAGGAGGGATTTTTATGTGTGGTTTAGTGGTCCCCATTTCGGTCTGAGGAACACCACTGGCCTAGCCAAGTCTGTAAGACACAAAATTACAAAGGAAGTGCTACCAGCACTGGTGTAAGGAGTTTTCTCACCTGGAGGTTTGTCCTTATATCGATGATGCCCCACCTCCACCACCCCCGTGGGCATTTTCCCAATTCCGGCTCAGTGGCAGATCAAGAGGTAGGGCTTCTCTCCTTTCTGCTAACCCAGGAGCTACACCGTAACACTCTGGAAGCCTCCTCCACTCACCTGCACCACCTTCTTGCAAGGAACAGGCTGAGGAATCACCATTTCCAGTCTCCTCTTGACCCACCCCATCAGCCTGGTGGACAGAAAACTTCTCTTGGAAACAATCTCAGACCTGTGATTCCTGCTTCTCCCTGGCTCATTCCATGTCCCCTGGGATTTTCTAGAGTCTGCTCTAGGGGCTCTGGCCAAGAGTCTTCCTTCCCCAGTGTCCATGACCCTATGTCTGTCCTCCCTAAAACTCATTTTCCTTTTGAGCTTAAAGGCGTGAGAAAAAAAGACCAGGGCAGAGGCCCTGAAGGACAGGGGAAGCCAGCTCACTGCCATCACCAAACAGCTAATAAAAATACTAGCTAATAGCATATAATGTTTTAAGGTTTGCAAAGAGCTTTACAAATATTATCCTATTTGACCCTCACAACAACCCTGAGAGATGGATGCCTATTATTGTCCCCATTTTACAGATGAAGAAACTGAGGCAAACAGAGGCTGAGTGATTTGCCCAGGATGACACAGCCAGTAAGCATCTGAGGCAGGATTTGAACTCAGGGTTTTCCTCAGCACTCTATCCACTGTTCCCCCTAGCTAATCAGAGTGTCATGTTTGGGTTGGGCCTGGATGGGGAAAAGGGGTAAGTTGCTATCCCCCACCATCCCTGTCTTATTTCACTTGGTTGGATCACACCCACCCTTACTTTTCCTCCTCCTCCTTTGGAAAGTGGAGAGTAGGAAACCTCAAGGAGCTTGGAAAACTTGAGTACTTCCCCAAGTCACCTGGCATGATCTCCAGCAGGAGGGAGGCAGGAGGCAGCCAGGGTATCTGGCTGGCTGTCCTGGTTTGTGGGGGGCTCCTCAGGCTTTGGAGGAGCTGGCATTGGGGCAGAGCTCTCTGGTGGGGGCTCCGTTTCCTTTGTCTGAGGCTCTGGCTGGGCTTCTGGGGGTGCTGCTACTGGAACAAAGAGAAGAACCAAAGACAGCACGGATGGGGTCAGGGTTTGAGCTGCCCAAGCACACCTGAATGGGTCTGGAAAAACACCATCTATCAAGCCCCTTCCCCCACCCCACTCCACCCAAGAAACACCTAGTTTGACTTTGCTCAGCACTCCCTTCTCCCAGGTCTAATCCAAGCTGGCTGAGCTCTAGACAAGTAGAGTACCTGTTACCTGTCCAGGCCAGTTACCCCTCTCCCCTCAACTTCCCTGGATGCTTTCAATGCTAAGCCACACCCAGGCAGGAGCTGTCAGCTCGTCCATCATGGGCCTCACCTGATTCTGCAGCTGCTTCTCCAAGCCCAGTACAGGCTGCCTGTATCAACAGGAAGAACACTGATTACTGGGAAACTTCCATCCACTCCAATCATAGAGGACAAGGTCAAAGGGTCCAGCCCCCACCCCTGGGCACCTAATGATCCTCACACACACACACACACACACACACACACAAACACACACACACACACAAAACACAGACCCAGGACAGCTGGGGGATGAAAAGAGATTTTGCAGACTTCAGTGAAATGAACTCAGAGCTCAGGCTGGTTGTACAAAGGTCAGCCCACTGCTGGGGGCTCTAAAAATGCCTCTAACCAATACCTCACTTTATGAATGCTCCCCACTTCCAGACAACATGGCCACCATGTAATTTTGGGGGCCCTCAATCCCCACAAGGCTTGCTGGAGTAATGCTTATACCCAAGCTTCCAGACCTCATGAGAGATTAAGGGGTGAGAAAACTAGAGAGCTAAATCAGGGTCCCAGGAATGTAGTATTGCCATCTATTTGTCCGTCATATAATGTCAGGGCCAGAAGGGACACCAGGGGTCCTACCCAGTTCAGAGGTCCACAGAGTAGAAAAGATTTGCCCAAGAGCACATAGCTAATAAGACTTGGACCCATTTAGGTCAAAGGTGAAAGCTTTGGTCTCACTAAATTTGCCATGATCACATACACGCATGCTCACAAATAAGCAAAGGTGGATGTGAACATACACCCTCGTAGTGTGGATTGAGGAAAGTAAGCCTTTCTAAATGCCTGTTGTCACCTCCATTACAATGTAAGCTCTTTGAGGACAGGGACTGTCTTTTCACCTCTCTTGTAACCTCAGCACTTAGCACCATGCCTAGCAAACAGTCGGTGCTTAATAAATGCGTGTTGATTTGATTTAACTCAGGAAGTGTGAAACTACTAGAAAACTGTAATATCTGCCTAATCCTGTCCTGATCTCCTCCCTATTTCACTGTATCCATCAAGAGAGGAAAGTGTGATACAGTGGAAAGAGACCTGGCTCTAGTCTGAGGATTCAGGGGATCAAATCCCCCTTCTTCCTTGTATGACTGGTTGGACCCAGTTCTTCCACCTATTACCTATGTGACCACTCAACCTCTCTGGACCTCAGTCTTCCTATCTCTAAAATGGCAGGGAGAGAATAGGGAAAACAATTTCTAAGGTCCCATCTAGCTCTAAATTCTAATATCCTGAGAAAAAAATTCCTATATTGGATTTTACATGGCATGGCCTCTCCTGTTTTCTTCTTAATATTGGAATCATCCCCATCCTTTAAAGCCAGTCCCAGGTCCACACCTCCTCCTAGAAGATTCCCCTGATTACTTCATTTTTTTTTTTTATTTTTAAGCAATTGGGGTTAAGCAACTTGCCCAGAGTCACACAGCTAGTAAGTGCTAAGTGTTTGATCTGAGGCTGGATTTGAACTCAGGTCCTCCTGACTTCAGGGCTGGTGCTCTATCCACTGCGCCACCTAGCTGCTCCACCCCTGATTACTTCAACTATACATGGATATCTCCCTTCTTGAACTCCTTTGCCACTATTAACATCATTATTCTGGATACTATTCTACCTTGTGCTGTCTTTGAATTGTCACCTGCATATAAAAGGGTAAGGAACATCCTTCCGTCTCTTCCATTCCCCTACAATGTGCCTTACTTCCCCTCTGCTATTCTCCTACAGTGTACCTGGCTTAGCATAGGGCTGAGCACATAGTAGGCATTCAACAAAGATTTGCTGATTGAGGTAGGGCCAGTTAGTGGAAAGAACACAAGATTAGAATTCAGGAGACCTGAGTTTGAAACCTATCCCCAACACTTCCTAAGCTATGAGACCTTGGGCAAGTCATTCAACCTCTGGGAGCCTCAGTTTATAAATCTATGAAATGAGAGTTAGACTAGAGGATTTTGAGGTTGCTTCTCAATTTCCTGGTGCCTCAGTTTCCATATTTGTACAATGTGATGGTTAGACAAGATGATCTGCAATGTCTCCTATGAGTTTTCTGCTTCTTCTTCATGGTCAGGCAGAGGGTGGACACTATTGCCCTGTTGGTCTGGGTGTCCCTTCTTCAACGCCAATGTGAAAACGCCTCTTAACATAGCACCAGCAGCCTAGTCACTTTCAGCCTGTGGACCTCAGAGATCTTCTAGTCTAACCCTCACATTTTACAGATGTGGAAACTGAGGCATCATCATTTGTCTGAAGCAGCTAGAACGAAGAGGTCTTATAAGACTACTGCTCCTTTGAGAAGCCCACCAAGCCTTCCCTCTAACACTGGTCTGCTTTAAAGTATTGACAGAGCTGTGGATGATGGGATTGGAATTATGGCTAGGAATCCTTTGCACATGGGCTGCAAATTCTCCCTTAGAGCAAGCCGCCAAAAGGTGCCTTCGAACAGAGGGGACAGAAAATGAATCAAGACCCATGGCTGAGAGACAAAGAAGATGGGAAGCTGGCTTGATGCCCCTGCTGGGTGAGGTGAGGGAAAAGCTCACCCTGGCATCATGCCACCAAGAAGCTCCTTTTGTAAGCTAATTCTAACTAGGTGCTAACTTCTTGTTTCTATGCCACAAAAGCATAGAAACTCTAAAAAGAAGCACAGGCACTCTCTAAATCTGGTAGCCCAGGATAAAGCCCAGATCACCCCACCCTAATTATGCATTGTGTGTTGGGTGAGGCACGCAGGTTATCTGTTCCCACTAGTTCCACTCCTGTTGCCCCAGGGGAAGGTCATCCTCCTGCTCACCTCAGAAATTTTCAAGAGCTGGGGTGGAGGCTGTGGTAATACTTCTCCAAACCCTGCACCAGCCACTTCAGGACTCTTTTTCCAGTCCTGCAAAGGAGAGGGGAGGGAGGAAACAAGCATTTATCAATACTTACTATGTGCCAGGGTTTACAAATATTCTCTCATTTGATCCTAACAACCACCCTTGGAGGTAGGTACTATTATTATCCTCATATGATAGTTGAGGAAACTGAAGCAGACAGAGGTTAAGTGACTCACCTAGGGTCACACAGCTCATGAACATTTGAACTCGGGTCTTCCTGATTCCAGGCCACCTAAATAGCTAATAGGCAGCATTAATCCCCTTCCGGCTTGCATCCCAGCCAATGTTGGGTTCTATCTTGACTCCTAGCTTTCTTTTATGCCTCTGCTGTTGTTGTTTATCCTTCATTTTTGATGAAAACCAGTGACATCAAAGGGTCATGTCTTGACTTGTGAGTGAACGGATTGAAGTAAGGCAGAGCTGCACAAAGTTATCAGCCTCACTCTCTTCCAGAGTCACGAAAGCCCAGTGGCAGGAGAAAAGTCAAGACAGCTGGCAATAGCCCGGGATGTAGTGAATGACCTTGGCATCCTCCATGTCTGACCAAGCTCTAAGTGCTCCACAGTGCCTGCTTTAGCTTCCTTCATGGACATTGGAACTAATGTTCTGATCTGCCCACTCCACCAGGAGAAATCTTTACATGCTTGAGGTAGACATCCCCCTAACTCACTGCTGGATTTGAGCCTGTCCATCATACTCAAGGTGGTTTCATCCTTCTACTGAGAGGGTTTGCCAAGGTGTAGCCAGTGTGCATGCTATAGCTTCTTGGAGCCACAGGTGAGAGTTGGGTGACAGGTAGACACCAAAGGAGGATGAGGAGCCTTGAAAAGGGCTCAGTGGCCCTCACACCAAAGGTGCTGGTCCTCCTGAACACCCCATACACCTCTATACCAGTCTAGTAACACAAATAAGCCCCCTATGCAGGGAATGTAAAAGATAGAGCAGCATGTTGTAGTGAAAACAACACTGGTTCAGATCTGGGTTCAAGCCTCAACTTGGCCACTGACTAGCTACCCTCCCTTTGCCTCCTCTGTCTCTTGACTCTCAGTCCAGGGCTTCTATTAGACATCACACTGACCAAGAGCCAGGGCGTAGACTGTCAGAACAAAGTCCAGCTAGAAGATCCTCCAAAGCCCCCATCTCCCTGTAAGACACCCAACCTGTCTAACCCATTGGAATACTCAGAGCCCTCTCTGACTGCCCTCCAGGAGTCACATGGAAAGACATGGAGAAGGCACTCATGCCTCTGAAGGCACCAGATTCCCCACAACGGAGGTCCAGATCTCTGGGGTCTTGGGTTTGGAGACTTACCCCTTGTCCTGGCTGTCAATGTTGTCATTTGGTGCCAACCCTGTAAGGATAATAACCCAAAAGGGATCAAAGTGTGGGTGCCTGGGGACTCTGGGCTGCACAAAAGCTAAAAAGATAGTCCCTTTGTCTTAGAGACCTTACGCTCACTCTCAGAAGGCAAGATACCTTAGAAGGGTTGGGACAGAACAAGTGATCAGCTCTTCATTATCCATATGTACTAGGGATTAGGACTGTATCTGAGATTCCACTGATGCAGGGACTTCCAGGTGTCTTAGAGATTTCCCAGAACCCTAAAGGGCTGAGTGACTTTCCCATAATCAATCAATACATGTCAGATGTGTCAGAAACCCCATCTGCCTGGCTGCAAAATCCTGACTGCTCTCAATCCACCACACCCCTGGTGCCTCACCAGGTACGTTATCCATTTCAGAGGTGAAGTGAAGGCTGGCTCCCTCTTTTCACTACTAGGCCTCCTCTTCACACGTTGATTAGCGTGTGCCCAGGGAACACATGAACTGGTAACAGCCACTGCAAACTAACCTCATTCAGAAAAGAAACCTGCTTCTCTCTCTTTCTCTGTCTCTCTCTTCCCTCTCCTCTTCTCTGTCTCCCTGTCTCTGTCTGTCTGTCTGTCTCTGTTTCTCTCTTTCCATATGGGGTGTATATGTACATGTTGACATATATTTACATAAAATAGATAGATAGGTATAGATAGAAACTGATATCTCTCTTGTAGGCCCCCCCTCAGAGCCCTACCAAGTGACTAGAGTAAATCAGATAACTTGATGAAAAAAAAAAAACAAAATTACTCCATATTTCAGAGTGGGGTGGGGTGGGGTCCAATCTTTTATCCCAGACAACACAGCAGGATTTTGGCAGGGATGTTCTAAAGATAATGCCTTAGCCAAGTAGAAAGATTTAAGTAACATTTCTGATCCTATAAGGGATGAATAGGAAGAGATATGGGATGGGGAGGAGGGTTTTTCAGTGCTCCCCCATGTTATACGACAGAGGTGGCCACCTGCTCTACCCAGTGACCATCCCTGACAGTCATTCATTCAATCAATCAATAAATGTTTATTGAACATCTACTTTTAGCAAAGCCTAGTGCTAGCCCCTGGGGGAGATACAAGTCAATATGACCCTGCTATTGCTCTTAAGATCTAGTAAGGCCCTCCAGTCAGCCTCCAGACAGGCATGATATACTGGGGGAAAGTCTGGGTAGGGAGTAAGAAGGTCTAGGTTCCAATATCTACTACGCCACTAGTTAGCTGTGTGACCTTATATAAGTCACTGCCTTTCTGGGTCCCAGTTTCTCTCTCTCTCCCTCTCTCTCTCTCTGTATGTGTATATGTGCATATATATGTGTGTGTAATATGTATTCACATGTGTTTATGTGTGCATGTTTGTATATAGTATAGACACTTACATGCCATACATACATATCTGTATGCACACAATACATCTATATATACATGTACATGTGTATATGCATGTGTGGACATACACCGACATGTACTGCATGTGTGTATATCTACACATTTATTGTGTGTTATGTATATATATATGTGCCTCAGATATGTATTATATATACATTTGTGTGTATGTGTGGGTACATATATACATGTATAAGGAAGGGGTTGGACTAGCTTATCTCTAAGGTTCCTTCAGACAGTGTCTGGCTATGATTTTAGGAAGAAGCAGCAGCTGGGAAGAGGAAAGAAGGAAAAGAAAGGAAGAAAGGGAGGGAGAGAGGGAAGAAGGGAGGAAGAAGGAAGGAAGGAAGGAAGGAAGGAAGGAAGGAAGGAAGGAAGGAAGGAAGGAAGGAAGGAAGGAAGGAAGGAAGGAAGGAAGGAAGGAAGGAAGGGAGGGAGGGAGGGAGGAATTGTGAGAATTGTGAACCAAACTGACTCTATCTTGTGACTCAATTCTGGAGCTAGCTCAGTTCCTTTTCTATGCAATTATGGATCTAGTCCAGATTCTCTCCTGTGAGAAAACTTTATTTAGTTGTGGGAATTGTAAGAAAACTGTATTGCACTGTTTGAACCTAACCCTACGTGGCTGAGAAGCTGGACCACCTCTCCCCACTGCTCCCCACTCCCCACAGACCCTTATGGAAGGACCCAGGTTTTACTGATCAGAAACCTGGTCAGATCCAAAGACTGATGCAAAGAATTTTCTCACAGTTGTACATCTCAAGCAGTCTATATGTCTTATCTGAAAACTGGACCCATATTGGTCAATTAGTTGCTGTTTCCTCCTTCCTTTGATTAAATGCAGATGCCTGGGGGGAGTGGGGCGCCTCTTTTTCTGATTTCAGGGAATTGCACCTGTTTATTCTTCCTTCCTTGCAACTTGGAAAATCCCTAATCTTTCTTCCAATTAGAAATCAGATTACCTAATCTTGTATCCTGGTTTTTAATCCCATTAATTGATTTTTTTTTATATGTGAAAATCTCTCTCCCTGTATTTGGGGTCCAGTGCCAAGCTGAGGAGGTCTGGTCCTGATTTGCTGTGCAATTGGCATACACTGTCAATAAGTAGATATGCTTGGAAGCTCAGACCTTTTTAAACTCAGTTATTTCATATTTCTCCTGTCACAGAGGGAAGGAAGGAAGGGGAGGAAGAAGGGAGGAAAGCAACAGTTCAATATGTCTTTACCTGGGCCTGATGTTTCTTCATTCCCAAGGGTCTGTGCTCCAGCCTGCAGGGGGACAGATAACCCAGAAAGGCTCAAGACTACTTGCCTTAAAGCTATCTCCCATTTCAAAGAACACCAAGGCAGGAATCTTAGCACCAGTACCTCCCATTGGGTTCCCCTCAGGTACCTGGTCAGGAACATTGGTGTTGCTTTCCACATTCTGGACTATCAGGGCCTGGGGAGGCTGTGGGACCACTCTCTGGAGCCCCTTTGTCATTAAGGTCAGGACCCATCCACTGGCACTGTTGGAAGGACAAGAACCAGGAGAGCAGTTAGGTGCGGCCACCACATGTCCACTCTCCATCACTCCCCGCTCCCACCACTGTGCATCTTCTAGGCCAGAGGTTCATAAGCAAGGGTAGGTTGCAGGGATTCTGTGAACTTGGGTGGGAAAACATTTCCATCTCTCTTTCAACATATTTGGTTTCCTTTGTAATTTCTGCTGTATTTTATGTATTTAAAAACATTATGCTGCTGAGTCCATAAACTTCACCAGACTGCAAAAGGGGGTCATGACATAATAAAGATTAAGAACTAGAATTAAGTTCTGGACACTGCCCCCTCCTCCCACACTCATCACCAGTAGGCTGTGGCCCTCCTCCCAGCCATCCCAATGCCCTCTGGCAACTGACCCACCTTCCCTCTCCAAACTCAGCTCCCACAGCCTCCTGGACTAGAAACACTGTCTCCAGGCAGACCAGTCTCTTCATTATCCCCAGTACATGCCTCTAGTCAATGAAGACCCTGCAACCCCCAGACCAGGGACAGCTCTCCTCAATCTTCTAAGGCCTAGATTAAGTACTATGTACTCCAGAAAGTCCTCCCTGACTGCTGGAAATGGAGACACAGGACCTGAGTCCATACTCTGCCTCTTACTATGTGTGTGACTCAACCATTCTGAGACTATAAAATGAAACAACAGGATTTGATGATTTGTCTCAGAGGACCCTTCTGGTTCTAGAACTTGGACTTCATTCCAGCCCATGAAAACCTCATACCGCAAGGAGCAATAACATCTAGGATTTACAGCTGGAGGACGTTAGAAACTGCACCTTCGGCCTAAACGGCGGCATCCAGGGGTCGCTGGATTTGGAATCCAAAGAATCGAGTTCAAATCCTGCCTCTGGTACAATTCACAGGGTTGTTTTGAGAATCAAATAAGATGACTTTTGTAAAGCGCTTTGTAAAGCTTAAAGCACTATATAAACACTAGCTGTTATTATTAACAAGAACGTATGAGGGGCCTACTGTGTGTCAGGTACTACGAATGCAAAAACAGGAGACAAAGTCCTCAAGAAATATTCAATATGGGGATGGGGGAGGGAAGGGAGAGAAGACATATACACATATAAAAAGTAATTTCATTGCGGCAGTATCAACTGGGATGGGTGGGGAGAATTAGGATAGAATTTCTGTAAGAGTGGCTCTTGAGATGAGTTTTGAAGGAAGTGAGGATTCTAAGGGTAAGCAGGTAACGATTGCATTCTGAGCGTGGGAGATGGCCTAAGCCAGGGGTGGTGAACCTGCAGCCTCGAGGCCACATGTGGTCTTCTAAATCCTCAAGGGCAGCCCTTTGAGTGAATCCAAACTTCACTGAACAAATCCCCTTCATAAAAGGATTCGTTCTTTCAAACTTGGACTCCATCAGAAGGCTGCACCCGAGGACCTAGAAGGCCCCAGGTGGCCTCCGGGCCACAGGTTCCCCACCTCTATCTTAGGAGGACAGATTGTAAAGGGCTTTAAATGCTGAACAGAGTGACTCTTGTTTCATCTCAGAAGCAAGCAGGAGACATTGAAGATTCTTGAGAAGGAGAGTGACCTAGGCAGACCTATTCCTTATTAGTATCAATTTGACTGTGGTATGGAAGATCGATCAGAGAGGTTGCTGATTTTGTGCAACCACTCTAATTTTGGTGCTCGGCCCTAAGAAAGGCCAACACTCCACCTATTGGCAGCTGTTAAAAAAAATCATTGCGGTCTTTGCCCATAAAAGCTGAGGGCTTTGCTTCCCATCCAGCCTCCCTGTGCCCCCACCCCCCACCAGAAAGCATCTGTCTTCTTCCAGCAGCAGCCCCTGGCAGGGTATTAATCCCTTGGGAGAGCAGGTACCCGTTCCCAGGAGCCAGAGGAACTTGGGCTGAAGCAGATGTAGGCAGCATCTCCACAGTCTCCTGGGGGACTAGGGAAAAAAAAAAAGCATGATGTTGAAGTCCGGCCTTCCCGAGTCATCGAACCGCTCTTTTGGGTAGCTTTGAACAAAACAGAGGAGATTGGGGTTGGCTCAGCTGGAGAGACCGCCAGAATGGGGTGGCCCAAATCCATCTGCCCAAAAAGGTTAGTAGGAGGGGTTGTTATCATTAAGCTTCTATCCCTCCTCATCCAGGCTCTCAAGGCAGTGACTCAGAGGCCACTTGGGGAGCTTTTGCGGACTCACCCTCCGGGTTGCTGCACTGGGGAGGCATCTCTGTACATCCAGATGGTTCCTTTGGAGCCTAGCGAAAGTCCAACAGAAAGGGGTCAGGATCCTCAGCCACCCTCCCAAGGCTCCGGGTTAAACAGAAATGGGCCCCATGGAGATATTTGGGTAGGGGGCAAGAGGAGGGAAAGAGAGAAAAGAAAGGACTCAGCAGCACCTGGGAGTCTAAGACTGCTGTGGCTGAAGGTCATGGCATCAGACCAGGCTGACTGACTCACTTCTCTCATCTGTAAAATGGGGGTAATGCTACCATCGCTGCTGACATCACAGGACTATTATGAGCAAACATGAAGGTGACATAAAAATAGCTGTTATTTGTTTGGGGAAGCTGGCCTTCTGTGCCATGTTTTAGCAGCTTCCTCCCACCTGCCTTCCGAGGTAGCCAGGGAGTCCTAGACTTGGAGTCAGGAAGACCTGGGTTGGCATCCCACCTTAGACACTTCGCTGTGTGGCCAGACCTTTCGCCCTTCTGGGCTTTGTTTTCTCATCTCTAAAATGAGCTTCTCTTCTAGCGCTCTCTCAGACTGGGAGCTGCGGCAGAGGGCGCTGCGGAGGCACAGTTTTACCTGCTCAGGCTCCTCTTTCCTCACGGGCTGATCCTCCTTCACCTCTGGTTCTGCTGGTGCTGGTTCCAGATCCGATTTCGCCTCTTCTCCTGCCCCGATCTTCTGAGGGGTGCTCGGTGGCTGGGGCAGCACCCTCTCAATCCAGCTCAACATGCCTTCACCTCGAGGGAGGGAGAAGACTTTGTTCCTCAGGCTTTCCCCTGGCCATCTGTTGCCCATACCATCTGCCACAGAGGCCTGAACTTGGAAATGGCAGCCTCCCACCTTTGGGGGCTGCTGGGAGCCCCAGTGGGTCAAACTCCCATTCTGGGACAGATCAAAGGATCGCTTTTATCCCTATCAGGGGAGACAGAGCTGAAGCAGTCCCCACTTTCCCTATTGTTCTTTTGACTCCCTTTCTCCCCAAACTCCATTCCATGTATGACCATTTCTCTGATTATGATTCAATGAATAGAGGTCCAGTTGATACAATGGAAAGAATACTGAGGGGCAGCTAGGTGGCGCAGTGGATAGAGCATTGGCCCTGAAGTCAGGAGGACCTGAGTTCAAATCCGGCCTCAGACCAAACACTTGACACTTACTAGCTGTGTGACCCCGGGCAAGTCACTTAACCCCAATTGCCTAAAAAAAAAAGGGGGGGGGAAATACTGAATGTGGAGTCAAGGAGACCTGAGTTCAAATCCTGCTCAGCCACTTACTACCTATATGACTGTGAGAAAGTCGCCTCGACATGTCTAGATACCCAACTTTTCTGGGCCTTGGCCTTCTTGTCTGTAAAATGAAGCAGCTGGCCTCGATAGCAGCTTTAGAACCCAGAACCTCAAACCTAATACTGCACTTACTCTGCATAGCAGCGAGGAGTATCATCCCTTGAACTAGCTAGAGCTATATCCAGGAGGCCTGGCTAGAGAAGTCTACACCTGGGGTGCGGAATCTTGTGGCCTCCAAGCCACACGTGGCCCTCTAGGTCCTCAACTGTGGCCCTTTTTTTTTCCAGTTAAAGGGTCGCACTTGAGGACCTCAAAGCCACAGGTTCCCCACCCCTTGCCTAGGCCACATAAAGCACTCACAGATCCCCAAAGCTCACACCCTAGCACCTCTTGTCACACCCTCCCTCCTCACCAACTCATTGATTTATTCATTCATTCAAGAAACATTTCCCAAGCATCTGTCATTCAGGCCCTTAGTCGGGGTGATTCAAAGCTTAGCTAAGACAAGGTAGCTGACCTCATGAAGTCAGAGAAGCATAAGGAACAATGCGACAAGGAAGCCCGCCAGAGGGGTACAGGCCTGAGCCCCCTCCCTTCCCAGGCTCTGTTTCCACGCTCCCTGAGGCTCCGGATTCTGGTTCCTTCACACTCTGCTGCTCCCCTCTAGGGGTCTAGAAACCAAATTAATGAAGAACCTGATGAATTAATCACCCTGTTTGACCCTCTGTATCCCTCAACGCGATCACTCTGGCTACTGAACTTGGCCATGAACTTTCACTTGTCTCTGTTACTTATTCCCTGTGTGACTTTGAGCACCTCATTGCGCGAGCTAAACGATTTCTGAGGCAGCATGGTGCAGAGGGTAGGGCACTGGTCTTGGAGTTACGAAGACCTGAGCTCAAATCCCACCTCAGATGCTTATTAGGTATGTCCTCCTGGGCAAGTCATGTTAAACTCCCAGTGCCTCAGTTTCCCCAAATGTAAATAGGAGAGTTGGACTCAGTGGCTTCTAAGGCCCCTTCTGCCTCTAAAGCTGTGATGCTATAATCCTGAATTTGCCTCTCCAGAACTTTAACTAGAAGTACTGGCATAAAACACTGGCTGCCCTGAAACTAACTTTTTAGGAGAAATTCAGCTGCAGGGAGATAAAGGGACATGGGAGGCAAAGACAGAGACACCAGGGACCTCAGAACACAAGGTCCCATGAGGCACTGAGGACACCAGCCTCTGAGGAAAGGGATGTGGAGATATCCAGAGCTCTTTCTGAGAAGGCTGCCCCAGGGAAGATACCGGCTGTGTCAGGACTAGGCCGGAGCCCACCTGGGGACAATTCGGTAGAGAGGGAGAGGATTGAAGGGGCCATCTGGAAGCTCTCTTACTTGTGCTAAGCCTGGTTGCTTCTACTTGCTGACTCGTACAAGTGCTGGCTGGGCCCTCCGCATTTGGAGCCCTCGGCCAAAGGCGAGGACACGGCACTCTTGTCGTAGTTCTGACCCGATCTAAGCTCTGATTCAGGCTATGGAACACATCCCCAAAGCATCTCTCCCTCCGGTGCCTAAAATGCTAGCATTATGGAGTTATTTCCTTGGAAGGAACAGAGCCCTTTCCCATTACCTTCCTTTAAACTGTATCTTTTAAAAGTCATTCACGGGAATGCAACATAGTTTATCAGACACTTTCCTCAACAGAAGAGACAGGGATAGGATGAAGATACTGAGGACCCTGACAGGGAAAGTTAAGTTGAATTTAGGCAGTGAATCCCAACTGAACTCTCAATCTTATTACCTCCCTTCTTTGGTTTGTTTCCCTCCTAATCTTCAGGGGACTATTTACTCATTCATTTTTTCACTCATTAAATATCTATTATTATTATTATTATTATTATTATTATTATTATTACTATTATTATTGTTATTGTTGAGTCGTTTTCAGTTGTATCTGACTCTCTGTGACCCCATTTGGGGTTTTCTTGGCAGAGATGCTGGAGTGGTTTGCCATTTCCTTCTCCAGCTCATTTTACAGGTGAGGAAACTGAGGCAGAGTGAAGTGACTTGCCTATTGGGTAGTTCCTATTTGGGCAATGGGCTATTACCACTGTCAGTGCTGTAGACTCAATTCAGCTCTTCCCTCTAATTAGTTTCCATGACTCCAGACTTGACCCTCCCTCCCTATCCTCCATGCAACCCCCAAACTGATATTCCACAAATCCACATCTGATCATGTCACCTCATCCTCTCCCCCCACTCAAAAATCTTCAGTTGGTCCCTCTTTCCCCCTATGAACAAAACACTAATCCCTCAGCTGACATTTCAAGCCCTCCCATACCTTCGCTTTTCAGTATAACTTTACATTAATCTGCCTTCACATCCCACTCTCCAGTGCCATTAGCTGTCCTCCATAGAAATCATCCTGTCCCCCACCTCTTGAAGACACTTTGGATGCAATCTTCATTTACTTTCTTCTCTACCTGTAGTATCTCCCCTGGAGAATAAACCCTTGAGGGCAGGAATTGTTTGGGGTTTTATTTTTTATTTTCTTTGGGGGCACCTAGTAAAGTACCTTAGGACACAGTAGTTTCTTAAGCTTTGTTGGACTGAATGTGCTTACTACACTGATGACGGTGATAAGAAGAAAGCCAGTGGGAGGGAGACGACAGGGATGACATAAGTAAGTATGATACATGCTAGAAGGTGATGGAAGCAAAGGGAAAAGCTTAACAAAGGATTCTAGAAAAGTTGAGTGAGTTCCCCATCACAGAAGGTCTCCAAGTGGAGATTGGGTAGCCACTTTTTAGGGATGCTATAGAAGTTTCAAATGTTGGTCAAAGTCAAATTAAGTGACCTTTGGGGTTCACTTAGGACCCTTAAATTCTATGACTCTGCTTTCCCTGGTTTTTCTTGATCCAACCTTCACTTCCTCTCCAGCCTGGCCTGGAAATAGAGACAGCTGACTCAGGTAAGGGCTTCTCTACTACCTCTCCTGACATTCTCCTGCCCATAAAATTGGGCAGATCCCCTCCATTTCCACATTCTCTCCCATCTCCTTCCCAACAAATGGGCCACAGGGGAAAGTAACTGACCTCCTCTGGGACTAACAAGGAAGTCTATTTTGACCCTAGGAGACTTTGCCAGTGCAGATGGGAGGGCAAGTTCTCCTTTCTGTAGGACCCCAGAGAATGAAACACAAAGGTTAGGGTCAGGCTTGCAGTAACTCAGCATTGCCCCACTGGCCACCCCATCCTTCCTTGCCTCTTCTTCTGGGAGATAAGAGTCTCCCCAGAGATCCTGAGAAGTTCCAGAAGGCTATGGGAGGTTGGCCAATGAGCCTCCCTTCTGTCCCCACCCCTAAAATTAGAGGTTCCCCTTCTCTCAAGCTCAGAGAAAATCACAGTCCCCAAGCAGTTACCTTGTCTGGTCTGACAGTGCCCAGCCACTGGTCCACGTTGCTCCCAATACAAGCCTCAAAGGGCTCTGATGGGATTAGAAAGGGGCCTTCCCACAAAGGAGATTAATGGGGATGGATCTGGTGATAATACTGGGACACCAGACAAAAGTAGCTGTCACTATGGGGGGCTGAGGTCACCCTACAACAGAGAAAGGGAATCTTCTGCCTGTGCCCCTCACCACAACACCCCACTGATCCAGGGCTCGGCCACATCTCAGAGGAGAAAGGATCTAGTAGGCTACTGTGACCAACTAAGGTGTTTAAAAGGTCTAGGGACATCACTGAGGGGTTTAGACTCTGTCTTCAGAGTGTGGGTGGGGAGGTGTCCCTTGCCACCCGTGGCCAAGTTTTGATGTGAAGGGATGGGACTCTGGGGCCCAGGATGATTTAAGAAAACACTGAGTGGATGTGGGAGGAGAAAGCCTGCTGGAAGTGGGAACAGGAGCAAGTATTCCTATACTGGGGGTGTAGAGGGATCTCTGTTTGAGCCTTGCAGATCTTTCAGAAGCCTCAATGCAAAAATTCAGGAAGGGAGAACAGGTCTCTTCTACCCAGGAGAACGTGAGCTGTGGCCGCAGGGCACCATTCCAGAGAAGGCTGACAGTGCCCTCACTTTAGGCCAGTGAAGAGAGAGTAGACAGTGTCGGCAAAGCCACAGGCTTTATGTGAGAGGGGGAAACTGATCCTGGGTTTAGGAGCTTTCAAGGGTTTAAGGGCGGGCGTTTAAAAATTCCCCATCCCCCAAGTGAGAATGAGGAGGGGGGAAGAGGAGGGACTAAGTTAATTAATTTATTCATTCAACAAACATTTTTTTTGGCCCAGTGGATAGACTGCACTCCTGACCGCCCACATGGCACCCCAGGAAGCCCACTCCATCCCTGGACTATTTCTCCCATTGTGAGGACCCTCTCTGCCTCCAGCCTCTCCCCCTCACTGGCTGCTTCCTCCAGACCCTCCATTTTAGGGAGGAGCCCCAGACCAGCCATGACTTCATCTCCAAGCTAGAACTCCTGTCCCTGCCAGGACTTTCTACCCTCCTCCCTTTTCAATCTCTTTTAAGTATTGTCTTACAATTAAAATGCAAGTTCTGGGGGCAGCTAGATGGCTCAGTGAATAGAGCTCTGGCCTGGGAGTCAGGAAGACCTGAGTTCAAATCCAGCCTCAGACACTTAACACTTACTAGCTGTGTGACCCTGGGCAAGTCACTTAACCCTGATCACCTCACCAAAAAAGAAAAAAAAATGTAAGCTCCCCTGGAGCAAAGACTAAGACAATCTTTCAAAGCCTGTTTTTGTTTTTCCAGTACTTAGAGAAAGTACCTGTGGTTCAGTTGTTTCTGTTATGTATGACTCTTCCTGATCACATGAGGGAGGAGGGGGTTGTTTATTGGCAAAAATACTGGAGTAGTTTACAGATGAGGAAACTGAGGCAAACAGGCTAAGTGACTTGCCCAGGGTCACACAGCAAATAAGGTCAGATTTGAACTCAGGTCTTCTTGACTCCAGGCCCAGCATTCTATGCTACTAGAAAAAATATGTGGCACATAGTAAATGTTTAATAAATGTTTGCTGACTAGATTGTTGGAGTCAAGAAGATCTGAGTTCAAATCCTATCTCAGACAGTTACTATGGATGTGACCCTGGGCAAATTAATTTCTCTCAGCCTCAGTTTCTCAATCTGTAAAACAGAGCACTTACCTCTCAGAGTTATTGTGAATTTCGAAATGAGATAACATGAAAACCTTAAAGCTCTATGTAAATGCAAGCTATCATTATGATTGTTTAATGTTTTATATTTTATAAAAGGGAAGCAGCTAAGCGGCACAGGGTCAGGAAAACTCATCTTCCTGAGTTCAAATCCAGCCTTAGACACTGTGTGACATTGGGCAAATCACTTAACTCTGTTTTCCTCAGTTTCCTCATCTGTCAAATGAGCTGGAGAAGGAAATGGCAAAACACTTCAGTACCTTTGCAAAGAAAACCCCAAATGGGGTCACAAAGGGTTAGAAATGACTGAACAACAACACAATTTTATAAAAGCATTATATGATGTTTAAGATTTACCAGACTCTGGCAGGCCCAGTAGACAGTGGGGGATTCAAGGCTGAATAAGGTATGGTCCTGGTTTTCCTGGAGTTCACAATCTAATCTGGGTTGTAAGGCATATACACAAACAGCTACCATATCAAACCTTCTTTTATAGCCCCTTTCCTTGTCTTAGGTCCTCAGAGATTGGGTACTAGTGCTGAACTTTACATCAGAGCTCCAGGAATGTCTGAAACTTGTGGGGGGGAAGTATTATGCAGTGGAGGAAATATCAAACTGGCAATCAGGAGAATTCAGTCTCTGCTCCTGGCTCTGAGATCTTGAGCAAGTGACTTCCTCTGCTCTGGCCTCAGTTTCTTTTTCTGTAAAAATGAAAGGGTTCTGCTGACTGTTCTACGGGAGGTGCCCCCTGTTGCTGCTACAGCACTCCTAGGTGCCTAACTCCAGGACTGGAAGGAACCCCTGAGGCCACCTAATCTAACTCCTTCATTTTACAAGTGACGAAACTGAGGCCTGAGAATTTAAGTAACTAGCCTGAAGTCTCAGAGTCAGAGGAGAAGATGACCATTGTTGAGAGGGAGAACACAGCTCCCAGCCTGGCTTGTCAGAAAATATGGTCTTCTGAGGGATTCAGTGCTGAGCTGAAGGTGAAATACCGATATAGCAGACACTTTATTGTGCTTTGTGTTCTGATATTTTAGTGTCAACCTCCAGAAAGAGAATAACAGCAAAGTCGCTGGTGCTTATTTCAGTGTTTGTCATTGCCTATTTGTCAGTCTTTTGTGTTGAGCATTTCTTTTGTGTGGAAGAAATAAAAAGCTGCCCTCCACATGGTAAAAAAAAAATTAAAATTAATTGGAATAGATGTTGAGCCTGGAGAAGAGAAGACTGTTGTGGAGGTGAGGGGTGGGGAAGCATGATAACTATCTTCACATGCTCAGCAAAGAGGCAAACACACTTGACCTGTTTGGTCCTAGAGGGCAGACCCAGGACTGGTGAAGATGGCCCAAGAATAGCTTCCTGACCCGTAGAAGGGAATAGACCGACTTAAGGAGCTGTCTGTCAGTGGAGGTCTTCAGCTGGAGGCTGGATGAGCGTGTCCACGGGGCTACGCAGGGTCTGCCCACTCGGGTGTGGGTTCAACTAGATGGTTTCTGAGGTTCCTCCTGCTCAGGCTGAGCTGGAAAGGGCACTTTGGTTGCTTCTCTCTCAGGCACTATCCAAGTTCAGGGAGATTTCAAAGGAGAGAGAGGGAGAGAGAGAGAGAGAGGGAGGGAGGGAGGGAGGAGGGGGAGAGAGAGAGAGAGAGAGAGAGAGAGAGAGAGAGAGAGAGAGAGAGAGAGAGAGAGAGAGAGAGAGAGATGGAGAGAGATGGAGAGGGAGAGAGGGAGAGAGAGATGGAGAGGGAGAGAGGGGAAGAGAGAGAGAGAGAGAGAGAGAGAGAGAGAGAGAGAGAGAGAGAGAGAGAGAGAGAGATGGAGAGAGATGGAGAGGGAGAGAGGGGAAGAGAGAGAGAGAGAGAGAGAGAGAGAGATGGAGAGGGAGAGAGGGAAGAGAGAGAGAGAGAGAAAAGAGAGAGAGAGAGAGAGAGAGAGAGAGAGAGAGATGGAGAGGGAGAGAGGGGAAGAGAGAGAGAGAGAGAGAGAGATGGAGAAGAAGAAGAAGAAGAAGAAGAAGAAGAAGAAGAAGAAGAAGAAGAAGAAGAAGAAGAAAGAAGAAGAAGAAGAAGAAGTAGAAGAAGTAGAAGAAGGAGGAGGAGGAGGAGGAGGAGGAAAGGAAGGGAGGGAGGAAGGAAAAGAGAGAGAAGACAGAAGTAGGAGGAGGAAGAGAAGAGAGAAGGGAGGAGAAGAGAAGAGAGAAAAAAGGAGGAGGAGGGAGAGGAAAAGAGAGGAGGAGAGAGAGAAGAAAAGGAGGAGGAAGAGGAGGAGAGAGAGGAGAAGAGAGAAGAAGAAATAGAAGGAGGAGGAGAGGAGAAGGGAAAGGAAGGGAAGAAGAGAGGAGAGGAGAGATCATTCCTGGCTGGAGGGGATAAGATAGGGCTTCTCAGAAGTGGCAGTTTGAGCCAAATCTTTCACCATTGAGTATTTATGGCATAGAATGAGCAAAGGAGAGGGGTGGGGACTTAGGAGAAAGAAGGCATGCCAGAGGATGGTGAGTAGTCAGGTTTGGTCAGAGTGCAGCATGCACTGAGGGGATAATCTAGGACAAGGGTACTTAAAATTATCTTGGCAGTTCAGTGAGTCCTAAGGACCCCATCTCAGAATACTGCTTTTAAATGCATAAAATAAAATATACAGGATTATGAAGGAAACCAATGATATTGAAATAAAGATGTTATTTTCCCCCATCCAAGCTCATGAACTCCCTGAAATCTAACCACACAGTCCATGGGCTCTTAGTTTAAGCCCTGGCTAGGAGATAATGCCTTGAAAGGTAAGGTGAGGGTCAGACTGTGAAGGTGTTGGGGTGGGAGGTTGAGTGCTCAGTTGGGGTGTCAGGGATGTGCAGCTGACACTGGAATGGAAGATCAGTCCTAGAGGAGGGTTGAGAAGATAAGACAAGGGAGCAGACATTTGTCAAAAAATGAAAGGTCTTGGGAAAAGAACCAAGGCATTCTTAACTGCCTGAGAAGAGACAGCATCACTGAGCCATGGATACAAATCACGTTCCTTCTGCCCTTATAGAAACTACTTGGAGTTGGAGGAGGGGAAGGAGAACAAGAGGAACAGGCAGATTGGGGGGATCATTTCTCCTCTAGCCCTCAGCTTCCTCATTTGTAAAAGGATTAAGTCTCTTCCTGCTCTAAGACCTCAGTGGTAAGACGGTAGACCAAGCACTGTGGGGCCAGCGGCACGGGGTGAAGGCTGTCCCTCCAGATCTTCTCTCCCTAGCTTCCTCCCTGCTTCCTGTTGAGGTCACAAAACTGGAAAAGGGACAATTTCCAGAAGGCCTAAGGTAGAGTGAGTGTCATTGAGCTAATCCAGGACCTGCTGAGGCTGCCAATCTTCCTGATCCTTTTACCGCTGACCTCGGATTTCCCGGGCAGTCTCTAATCTCCACCAGGCACTATGTTTACATCCCAGTGAAGAAAGCAGCCAGCCAGACCCCACTTCCTCCCCCTCCTCCCCCTTCCGCCGAGTTTTCAGGGCAATCCTCCCATTGCTTTTCCATAGAAGGAAAAAAAAACAACTACCACCTCATTTTATCTTTTACCTTGTATTTTGCAACAGCTCTTTAGGAGCTGAGAGGTCCTTAGAAATTATAATAGCTAGCACTTACATAGCATTTGAAGTTTGCAAAACACTTTACATTTATTATCTCATTGATTGTCACAATAACCCTGGGAAGCAGGTGCTATAATTATCTGCATCTTATAGATGAGGAAAGTGAGACAGAAATTAATTGACTTGCCCAGGATCACATGGCTAGTTAGCGTCTGAGGCAAAATTTGAAATTAGGTCTTCCCGACTCCAAGTCCTGAACCCTATACACTCCACTGCTTGGTGGCCACAGGATCAACTACTGACCAACGGGCTGGGTGCTACAAGGAGATCATAGTACCTAGAATTGAAATGGTCAGCACTAGCTTAGAAGTCAGAGAACCTGGGTCCAAATTTTTGTTCCCAGATTATTCCGCCTGTGTGACTCTGATCAACTAAATGTCATCTTCTGGGTTTTGGTTTCTTGTAAAATTGATTTGTGTAATTAATGGACTAGATGGTCTCATAGGTACATTCCAGTTCTATGATCTAGCTATCTAGCTCAAGCTTGCTTTGACATATTGGGGAACTGAAACCCAGAAGGGGGAAGTCACTCACCCAAAGTCACACAGCTGGGAAGCAGCAAAGTCAGCTTTCCTTACTTAAAGCCCAGCGTCCAACATGCTGACACTGATGTCCCAAGCTTCACAGAGCCTTTTCTAACAAAACCTTAAGTCTGACTCTGCTTCCATCCCTTTCTCTTTGTTAGGATTCCCACTAGGGAAAAGGATTATGGGGAACAATGATAACCATTCTCCAGATCTAAAATGTCACTTTCAGCATCCCTACCCACCTTCCCAAGATAGGCTGGTAATAGTGCTAGGTGTGCTGTGGTAGATAGCATGTTGGACCTGAAGTCAAAGAGAATTGGGATTCAATTCCCACCAGAGCTGCTGACCAGCTGGACAGGTCATTTAGCCTCTCATAGTGTCCACTCCATCTTCTATAAAATACATCGATAATACTTGTGGTATCTACTTAAAACATCAAGCTTTCGCAGCTTAAAACTGTATTAAGGCTTCAGGGACATCCTATATATCTGGAATGGACACTGTAAATAGAAGGCCAGCTGAGTCCAGAATTAAGCTAGAGGATGGGAACAGATTGAGTGGCCTCTGGAAAACTTCAGCTCTGATCATGACCAATCATGATTCTAGAAGACTTAGGATGAAACATGCCATCCACCTCCTGACAGAGAGGTAATGGACTATGGGTGTAGACAAAAAGCAGCTAGATGATATAATGAATAGGGCACTGGGCATTGAGTCAAGAACTGAGTTCAAATCCAACTTCAGACAGTTACTAGCTGTGTGGCTCTGAGCAGGTCTCTTAACCTCCATCTACCTCAGTTTCCTCAAATGTAAAATGAGGATCATGGTAGCACCTACCTGGGAAGATTGTTGAGGATAAAATGAGGCTGTATTCACAAAACATTTAGCACAGTGCGTGGCACATAGTAGGTGCTATATAATGCTTATTCTCTTACCTTCCTTAGGCTGGGAATTTTGGGATGTGGACAATACAGGAATTTATTTTGCTTGACTATGCATATTTGTTCCAATAAATCTTTTTTCTTTCTTTTTCTTTTTGGTGAGGCAATCAGGGTTAAGTGACTTGCCCAGGGTCACACAGCTAGTAAATGTCAAATGTCTGAGAACAGATTTGAACTCAGGTACTTCTGACTCCAAGACTGGAGCTCTATCCACTATGCCACCTAGCTGCCCCTTTTCTTTCTTCTTCAATGGGGGCGGAGGGGTAGGAGAGAGAAAACAGATTTCTGTGCATTGGATAAAATTAAATTTTAAAAGAAATCACACAGTTCCTTTAGAAACAAAAGCCCACCTTTTTTAACTACCGCATTCTTCTGGTGATGCAATATACATACATACATATATGTGTGTGTGTGTGTGTGTGTGTGTGTGTGTGTGTGTGTGTGTATAGATGTATATGCGTCTATGAGCCATGGATTACTATCTTCCATGAAGAATTTAAAATTAAAGCTCTCCCAAAAAGCAATGAAGACATGTGCAGTGGGCATGAGAGGGCTTTGGCAAATGGCAAATAAAGGAATTACCCAGGAGAAGTTTCACATGGAGAGAAGGAAGGACACCTACTGGACAGCTCTCCTGGTCTATTGGTATCCAAGCAAAGCTGATGGGAACTCAAGGTAAGTGGACACTGGGTTCAATTCATTAGATGACATGGATGAGCACAGCTCAGGGCAAGCAGGTACAATGGGTTCTGGTCCTCAACCCCTGCCCCTCTTCCCCAACCCCCATAGTGATTGTGAAGCCCAAATTAGATCATGTGTGTAGATTGTTTTGCCAACTTTATCATACATTTCAAATATTTTTAAAATTTAGGGAAATAATAAGTCACTTCTTGCCAAAAGTCTGAGGACCCTCGTGAAGACTCCATCTCACTACCTCTCCTAAACAACCCAGAAGCCTGGCATACCTAAGTCTACCTGGATCCTCTCTCTGAACTCCTCTTTTGAGAAGGCTTGCCCTGGACCATGCTGCTGGACTCAGACAGCTGCCATTCCTGGGATGTGCTCAGGATCTGGCTCAAAGAGACAAAGGGATGAATCCAGTGAAATTTTGACAATAGGCACCCAAACATCATGGGCAGAGTAATTTCTCCTCTCTGTGCCTGCCTCCACCAGGTGAATTCTGCTCTGCCTGGCACTGCTTAGGGGTAGGGGTGGGGTGACTGTGGTTCCCCTGGGTTGACTCTGAGCCTGTTCCTCCTCTGGTATCCTCCCCCTCTCCCCACAACACAGCAGCACCCCCAGTTCTCTGACTCATATTCCCCTGAAGAACAGCTTCTCTTGTCCTCTGTAGCAGCTGGCCAGAGCCCTCCCCAATGGGGAGAATTTCCTTTCAGCTGAACTGAATAGAGGTCATCAGTTTCCAGGTAACTTTGGTGACACAGCTCTAGTAACCTAGCAACCTTGCCTTTCCTGCCCAGGAAAGACTTTGGATCAGAGCTGTCTGTTGCCCTGGTGAATAAGGGGATCAGTAAACAGAAGGACCAGGGGTGGAGACCTCACAATGGGAGGAACTCAGAGAGGATAGATATTGTCTCCTCAGAATGTCTGTTTGTTTTAAGCCCTTCTGCTGGAGCATTGATCTTTCTTCCCTTCTACTTCTTTGCTTCTTCCTTGGACGTATGGTGACTGGATAAAATTGGAAGCCTGTCCCACAAGCGCATCAGAACTCCTTGTTCCCTGGATGATATCTCCCTCTTTAAAGTCAAGAGAAGTCAGGCTTTTGGAGGATTTCAAAGTAGGCAAGGTTTGTTACTAGCAACTCCTCATCTCCCTTTCTGAGTCCTTCTCCCACCTCCCTTTCTGAACCCTTAGAGGTGTGATGATTTGTCCTTCATTTTCAAAGAGGACCTTGACATCAGGAAGATGATGCCATGATTTGCAATTGAATTGGATTTGAGTGAGAGGGCTGTGCAAAGTCACCAGCCTCACTTTCTCCTCCATATCCATCTGGGTCCAGTGGCCAGATATAGATCAGGACTAGCATCAGAATGGTGGGAAAAAACCACTGGCCTTGGAATTTAGTGCTATCAAATTCTGACTTTGCCACTTAACTACTCCTGCCAGCTTGAGCTACTTATTAACCTTTTAGACCTTATTTTCCCCAGCTTTAAAATGAAAGGGTTGAGATCAATGGTCCCTAAAGTTTCTTTTAGTTCTAAATCCCATCATCCTATGACTTTTTACTGATTACCTTCCTCTGCCTTCCCTTGCCAGCTCGGTCACTCAGTACATTTATGATGTCTGCTAGTTTCCAAAAACCTTCCAGTATGGCACTCTTCCTCAGGACTACTTTATACATTCACCTCCCATTCTAGGACCTTGTGGTCCAGATTTTGTTCTTCCTTCTCCCTCCCCCTTCAAGATTCCCATGTCTTTGGGTGCCTACCCCTCTGAGGGGGGAGCCTGAGATTGTGAGACGATGGCATAGGAGTCAGGACTGGAGAAGGACTTTCCATCATACTACACCAAGGAAAAGAATGTTGGACTGGCAGCAAGAGATGCAGGTTCTGATTCTAATTCTGCTCCTGCTCCTGGGGTAGTCTGGTCTACTCTTTTATCTTAATTCTGTTGTCTTCCCTCTGTTGATTGCCTCTAGTTTATCTTGTATGTGTCTTGTATGTACATAGTTCTCTCCCCCTTTAGACTGGGAGCTCCTTGAAGGCAGGGATTGGTTTTTTTAAACTTTTGCCCAGTGCTTAGTCAATAAACACTTATTAAGCACCAGGATGTACCAAGTGCTAGGCATGGTGACTGGTACAAAGTAAGCACCTAATAAATGTTCATTGGTCAATAATAGATGTTGGTGAATCCAAGAATTTCTTCTTGCCATTGTCCTGTATTTTCCCTCATTTTCGTGCTTCATGATCTAGACCACCATGGAGATTTTTTTCCTAATTAGTTCCTCAAATACTGCATCTAGCCTTTATTTTTTCTTTTTCCAGTATCTTCTTCAGCCCTAATTAATCTGATATTTGTGTTTCTTTTTTGGCTTTCCAAATTTATTATTATTCCAAATTATTTTATTTGGTGTGTCCCTCCATCATTTTTGTTGCAGTCCAAGGTGCCTCTTCCCTCTTCCATTTTGCTTTTCCATCTAATGACCTCAGCTTTATTTAAGTGACTCTCCTATATGACTCCGGCACCAAGATTTTCAGGTTGGAGCTATCACTTTGCAGTTTTCCTAGTTGGTACTTTGTGCATATTTCTAAGAACTAAATTCGAATCTACCTTGAATTCCTTTAATATACTTATAACCAATTTAGTTTTTCCCCTGATGCATCTTCCAACTCATCCACCAATACTTCAAGTTGGACTTCTGGAGGAATTTTCTTCCTTCAACCTTTTATGTCGCAGAAGCTCCTGAGCTGGGTTTCTTTTTCCTTTTTAATTCACTGCTCATTTTTTGGTTCATGGATGGGAGTCAGAGTGAAGCCTTCAGTGTGATCTGGAGTTCCCATGACCAGAGGGAGGCTTTAGTCCATCTCCAACTGGGAAAAAATTTAGGAAAATAATAGCACCTACCTTAGAGACCAAATGAGACAACTAATGTAAAGAGCTTTGGAAGCATTTTATACCAGGATATAAATGCTAGATATTATAGATTCCCTTCTTTCCAGTCAGCAGTGAAAAGGAGGGAGCCAAGGAGTGTCCTCAGCCTTGAAAAGAGAGGAGGGGATTTTAGAGGAGGATGAGGAAGAGGAATAGGGACGGGACCAGGCTCCTGGGGGCTCTCCTTTCTGGAGTTTAGGGCTTCAATTGTCAGGGTGGGCTGTGGGAATCAAAGCCTTCTACTCCTGGCCAAGAGAGCAGTGAAGCTGGGGCTGGGGCTGGGGCTGAAGATGAAGGAGACCTAGTAGCATTCAGGCCCTGTTCTCTGTTTCTTCTCTTGCTTCTCAATTCTTGGTGGGAGGGAGAGGAGTCTGGAAGGAGTCAAGACCTCTGGTGGTCTCAGCTCAGTCTTCTTACTGGATATTTGTCATCTGGTTTTATCTCACCACGGGGTTTCCCAGCCATGGCTCGGATCATCGACCTGGTCCCTTGGAGTGATAACTCCACTGAAGCTTATGTGTCTCCAGCCATCATGTTCCCCACACCTCCAAGGAGAAACATGCTCCCAGGGGTGAAACAGCAACTGTACCACCCCTACCTGCCCACCCTGCGGCAGATGGACATGGACACAGTCATCGCCAAACTCCCTGACGAGCACTGCCAGTCATCCACGTACTGCTGCAAAGGTAATAATGCCCACCTGGGCCAGCCTGTCTGGAGTCCCATGCCTGGGCACGATGGAGGCAAGGTCCCTATGTAGAACCTCTATGGGCTATGGGACCAAGGCCAAGTCCAGAAATGTGTAAAGAACGAGAGGAGATGTGTGACCTTGGGCAAGCAGTTAGTCTCTCTCATCCTTAGACCCTCCATTATAAAGTTGGGGAGGGAGGGTTATAAGAGATGGCCCCTGAGGCCCCTTCCACTTCCAAATCTATGAGCTTAGGACATTCTCTTCCTTGACCCTCTACCCCCATCTGGCAAGTGGGAAGAACAATGCCTGGTCCCTGCTCCCTGTCTACCTCACACATCCTCATACCATCACAGGGAATAGGGTGGGAACCTTGTAGGGAAAAGGTATGTCCTCAATTCCAAGGCATCACTGTTCTGCAACCTGGATAACCTGGATGAAGCTACCCAGAAAGAAACACATACAAAAACAGACATACCTCCACATTTTAATGCTCTACAATATGACAGTAAAGGCTCAGTTACACAGCTGTTCACACGGTTGTCAAAGGACTTTGCCCATAACGAGCTGCAAGCACTATATTTATACACAGGACCCAAAGACACAATCAGCACAGATGGTACACAATACAAACACACAAGTACCTACACCACACACACACACACACACACATACACAAGCACACACACCCTGCACAGACATCACATCCCCAGACACATCATCCATCATTTGCTTCTCTTCCCTGCAGGTGACTTTGACCGTGCCCACTTCAGCTTGCTGGGTGTCCCCAACAAAAGCCTGCATGGTCTGGTGAGTGACCTTCCTAGACTCGAGTCCAGCTTGGAAGTGGAGGGAGGATGGTAGCATGGGAGGCAGAGGGAGGAGTCACAGGATATGCTTAGAACAAGCCGTTGAAGAAGCAAGCCGGCCCAGCCCCCAGGACCAGCCTCTCTTTCTCCTCCCTGACTTACATTCCAAAGGACCACCTGGAAATCTGTTGCCTGGTTTCAGTCCCACTGTGAGGGTTTCCAGCTATGTCTCCAATCATTGATGTGATTGATTAGTCACAAAGTCCTGAGAGGTAGATAGGACAGATGTGATGCCCCTCCATCATTCACTCCCAGGAAAGGGGGCCCAGCAGCAATGAGTGTCTTCTCTCTGTGTCCCACTAAGCAGGGGAGGAAGGGAACCACCTCCCCCTACTACCTGATCAGGGCTGGCCTTGAATGGGAAGGGGAAAGTATTGTGGGGCTCAGCTCATGACCACTCCCTTCCATTGACCAATGTGTATATATGGGTAAATGGGGCCATTATTGTTTCTCATTGAATCCTTAGTGCCTAGAACTGCATCTGGCATCACATAATAAATGGTTGTTGAATGACTGATAGGGGAAGGGCTAATGGGGTTGGGAGGTGATGGGAGAACAGAACAGTGGGCCAGGGAAGGATGGTCTATTCCTGTGTCCTGCGACATTGCTGGCTTCAGTCAGAGGTCTAGTGCTGCCCTGGCTCTGTGGTGAGCCCAGTGCAAATATTCCTCTGGTCCTGAGGAAGTCCTATCTCTTCCATGCAGGCCCATGCCTTTGGAGACTGTCCTAACCCCACCCCCTTCTCTGTTACCCTAGTATCTCAGGAGCAGAAGCTGTCTTTCTTCTTTCACTCTGGGACTGGGGTCTCCCTGTACAGGAAATCACTGGGACAGGACAGATGCTTAAAAAGAGGTACCAGTGTGGGAAGATGGCCCCAATAGCACCCAGCATTAACCGTATCAACTGGCCCTGCCACACCCATGCCATTGAAGACTGGTCCCACTTTGTCTCTGCCTCAGGAGAGTTCAAGCTACCTCTTGTGGATAAAAAGGGTCCGTAGGGAGTGGGGATGACTGGGGGGGAGGTGGGAACAGGCCTGAGGGCTCATTGTGGGGAAGGGGACATGAAGTATAAGGCAGTCGTGCCTGGGGTCAGGGGGAATCTGGGGGGAAGGAAGGAAGGAGGGAAGGAGGGAGGGAGGAAGGGAGGAAGGAAGGAAGGAAGGAAGGAAGGAAGGAAGGAAGGAAGGAAGGAAGGAAGGAAGGAAGGAAGGAAAAGAGGGAGGGGGAGAGGGAGGGAGGGAAGGAGGGAGGTAGGAAGGAAAGAAAGGAGGGAAGGAGGGAGGAAAGAAGACTGAAGGAAGGAAAGAAGAAAGGAAGGGAAGGGGTGAGGGAGGGAGAGAGGAAGGGAGGGAGGGAGGAAGGAAGGAAAGGAAGGGCAGGGAGGAGGGGAAGGGAGGGGAGGGGAGGGAGGGAGGAAAGCTTTATTAGGCACCTATGACCTCTGAGTATAAAAGCCAAAACCATCAAACATGCCAAGGTCCGAGCACGCCACATGCCTCAGTGTCTACCTTAGCTCCACTGCAGACCACGGTTGACCCAAAGCCACCTCCTTTCCCTGTTCCTTCTTCTGTAAAGTGAGGGTGATGATTCCTTCCTACTTCATAGGATGAAACAAGAGAATGAATATGAAAGGCCTATGGGAAGCAGGAGGCTTCCCTTCTTCCTATTTTCCTGACCCTGAGAACTGGAATGCCTGGTCATCGTGGAGTCAGATGACCTGGGTTCGAGTCCTGACAAGGGCTGCCCACCAGACCTTTCTAAGGCCATGGTAGCCTTCTCACCACAGAAGTCAGTCACTTCTTACTAATGTGTCATATTATGACCGGTTTGGGTTGTCTGCTTTTTTAAGATTCTAACTTAGTAACCTTAATCCCAACTATGACACTTGATCAGCTACATAACTCTGGGCAAGTCAAGTTTCTGAGCCTCAGTTTTCCCCATCTATAAAATGGAAATAATCAGAACACTTGCATGATGTCCCTCAGAACTGCCATAGAAACATTAGTTATTAATTATTATCTTTACCAGAGCCCGTAGGAGTAGACAGGAAGTCTATATGCAGTTACCTCCCAGTGTCCAACAGTGATATTGTCCCCACCTCCGGGTCCTGCTGAGTCCGGAAATACAGCCTTCCTCCCTTTCGCTGGCCCTTTCCTGTCCATCAGAGCCCTAAGCATCAGACTCTGAAATGTGAAGGAAACAAGGACTTGGGAGCCAGGAGAGGGGTCAGGAACCCTCCTGTCGCTAGTCAGGAGAAGTCTCTGCTATGGCCCAGAGAATGCCTGGGATAATTATAAGGCCAGGGAGGTTTGGCTTCTTCCTCCCTCCTTCCATTCTCCACTGATTCCGGGGCCTTTGTCTTCCCCTGCTACTCAGAGGCCCCCAGCTTTGGGTGTCTCCCCTCTTCTCCATGTTCAAAATCTGCCTATTCTATGCCCCATTTTCTAAGGGCCTGCTCACTACTGGCTGATTATGAGCCAATATGGTCAACTGACATGTAAAATAGGCTCTTTCCCTTAACAGAAGCATTTCAGGCTAGAATGGGGCAAGGCAGACCTTCTAGAGATGGTATCTTGACCCAAAAAATGACTCTAAAAGCAAGAATTTAAGGTTTGGGGTGGATATGAGGGCAGGCGAGGCTTGAGGGTGTATTATGTGCAGGCAGGCAGGCCTCTCTGGAGGATGTGCTCAATCTGCCATGTGATAGAAGTGATGACCCTGGCCTGGGCCATGCGTCCTCTGCTTTCTCTTTCTGCAGTTGAGGGGTTCAGTGGCTACGCTGTGAGGTACCTGAAGCCAGATATCACCCAGTGCTGGCGGGTAGGATTACTTGGGTTGTGCTTAGCTACCACTGACCGGTGATCCTGGGCCCTGTCCAAGGACAGGCCCAGACACATCTCCACTGGGACAGGGTCCGCATTAGCCTGGACACCCCAGAGAGAGTGGGGTGGGGGAAGAGGAGGGCAGGAAAGAAGAGAATGATGGGGAAACGAGACAGCTCTCACGTCCCTCTCCCCTGCCCCTGGCTGGAACAGAACATAGAAAAAAGAATCCCTTCTTATCAATTAGAAGAGTATCTGGGAGGGCTTTGGTGGTCCTCAATGGAGGAGGGGAGGGGAGTCAGGGAACCATACAAGAATCCCCCATTCTGATTTCTGTGACAAGATGGGTCTAAGAAGGAAGGAGCAAAGGCTCTACCAACCTTTAAGCCAGTGGAGTCCTGGTATAACTGGCTAATTATCACCCCCAATTTACATCTCTGCTTCCTAGATTCCATTGGGAGTCTGAGGATCTAAGTGTGACCTTGGAAAATTATTGTACCCTTATGAGCAGCCTCAAGTTTCCTTACATATAAAATTAGGTTGTGGGGGGGGGGAGAGAAGAGTGTTAAACTCCACAACCTACAACATTCCTCTTGGGTCTAAGTCTATGTTCTTATGAACCCAGCTCTTCCATGAACTAGCCACATCACTTTGGGCAAGTCACTCCCCTCTCTAAGCCTCAGTTTCCTCATCTGCAAAATGAAGATAAGAATACACACCTCCCTTGCAACAACTTTGCATAACCAATATGTCAAACTACTAAGCCCTGTTCATTTGTAAGGTGGGATTATGATCAGCTGGGACAAAGAAACGGCCTTTCTTCCTAAAGCCATCGTCTCTCTCCCAGGTCAGCCTGGGATCATTCTTTGCAACAGCATTGGCTAGAGTGTTCACAACTGAAATGTAGGCAGAGTCAATGGGTACACCACCCACGCCCAAACCCCTCCAAGGCCTCTGGGGAACTGGGGGATGCAGCTTGGCCACTATCTCTGTGGTCTGCAGCAACTGAGTCCATTGATCTGTAAAGTAAAGGAATTGGAACAGGTGAACACTAGGATTCCATGCTTCCAAATCCACTGACTGCAGCTTTCATCCCTGAGGGTAGGAGACAGGTATAAATCCTTGGCCCCTGTGAACACACAGACCCTTCTCCAGTGACCTCCAAGCTTCCATGAGGAGAGCCGGGCCAAACAGCCACTGTTTACTGATCTCTCTCTCCTCTCTGGTCCTCTCTTAGTACTGTCTTAACCAGAACCCCAGCCTTGACCAGTATGGACAGAAACCCCTTCCTAATGACACCACGTAAGTGATCCCTCTAAGGGGTTTTCCTTAGGTACCAGGACAGAGGTTCCCTGCCTCAGACCTAAGTAGTATTGCTTTTCTCCCCACAGGAACACCTTCCGAAGCTTTAGCTCTGCCTACAGGTAACAGGATGGGACCCCTGTCCAGCATTCAGCCCCTCACCTGCCATGCCTGAGCCAAGTGTTCCCCATCAACAACTGGGCTTAGTGCCCATGGGTCAGGGTTTGGGAGGGCAAGATGGATGATAGCTTGTGTGAGGTCACTAGGACATAAGGTCAGGGAAAGAGTAAAGGACTGACAATTCATCAGCCCTCATAAGTCACTCAAAACAGTGCAGGCACATGGGAGCTGTCCAGCCCCACAAGTTTCTTAGGAGGTAAGGTTAGAGTTTTCCCTAGAAAGGGGAAAAAACAGGCATCCTAATATAAAACAGTGGCACAAAGGGCACTGGACTTGAAGTAAGAAGACCCAGGTATGTCTTTGGACAAATAATTTCACCTCTCTAGACCTCCGTGTCCACATCTATACAATGGATGGGTGTTAGGCTGTCAGAACTGGAAAGGACCTCAGATATCATGTGGACATGGGGCCCATAGAAATGGTCACAGATGTTGGTAGAGTTTTCCTAAGCAAGATTTAACTTCCAGCTTGGGTGGAGGGAGGGGTTCAAGATGATCTTTTAAGAGGCAAGGCAGCTAGGGGAAGGAGACTTTGAGTGCAGCCAAAAAAAACCTGAGCACTTATTCTGTGCTTACCCCTGAAGCTGAACACCATAGGGGATACGAGAACTGTAAGATCAATCTATGCCCTGAGGAAGCTCATAACCAGCCCAGGAAATGGCACTAACTAATAGGAAATAAAGTGCAAGTTGTGTAGCAATAGCTATACATGTCACAGAAGGGAGAGATCGGGTAAGGATGAGAACACTTGGGAAAGGCTTCCCAGAGGAGGCAGAGAAAGGGTAGAATTTAGAGAGAAGGGAATAGGATTGGCATTCCTGGCAGGAAAATAGCATGAGTAAAATCAAAGAGGTGGAAATGAGTTATGGTATCTTCGGGGGACAAGGAGGAGGGCAGAGTGAAAGGAGAAATTTGGAGGTGAGAAATAATATTAGCGTGGGGGCAGATTGTAGAGGGGCCTTCAGTGCCAAACAGAAGGAAGAGGAGGAGAAGGAGGAGGAAGAGGAGGGAGGAGGAGGATATAGTGCCTTGTGGTTTCCAAAGCACTTTAAATCACCCCATCTGGAGTAGTTTTACCCCATTTCCTCATCCTTAAAAGTGGGGGGGTGCCCTGGGTGATGCCTCAATTCCCTTCCAGCTCAAATAACCTTTGAGTCTATAAAAAAGGAAGTCATTGGCAATTGTGCAACAGCGCTGTGATACAATGAAAGCAAGGCTTAAGGTGAGCATCTGCTTCTTTCCCCAGACAAGGCAGCTACCTGACACCCTGGCATTAGCTTCCCAAGAGAAGAAGAAGATTTGGAGGTCTGGGCCAGCAGGACCAGGCTACCTTAAGCATCCACCTCTCCAAATGTAGCCTGCACTTCCCTGAGGCATATGGAATTCATGGCAGGAACAATAAAATAGCCACTCCACCCAAGAAGGCTTGAGCCTCAAAATGGCAGAGAAAGGTATTGATGGCAGGGTAAGGAGCGCGGTTATTAAGATGCTTCAGAACAAAGGAAGCCAACTCATGCCTCTTCTTGGCCCCTTGATTCGGGTAAGAAGAAAACAGCCTGCCTCTCCCTCCACAGAGGCTGGACAATATAAGGGACTCTCTGTAGATAGGGAAGATATTCTTTATGTGTCATATTATGAAGAATAGGTACTCTGGAGTCAAAAGGACTGAGGGTTCAAATCCTACTTAATGGAGGCAGCTAGGTAGCATAATGGATAGCCCACTAGGTCTGGTGTCAGAAAGACCTGAGTTCAAACTTGACCTCAGGCACTCCCTAGCTGTGTGACAATGGACCAGTCACTTAACCAGTTTGCCTCAGTTTCCTCAACTTGTACAATGGGGATAACAACAGCATCTTCCTCGCAAGGTCATTATGAGTTTCAAGTGAGAAAATATTTGTAAAAGGGCTTAGCAGAGTGCCTAGTAGGTGCTACATAAATATTTATCCCCTTCCCCTCAATACCAGTGTGATCTTGTAAAATTACATCAGATGAGATGCTCTCCAAGGCCCTTTCCAGCTCCAGATGCCATGATAATTCAGAGGCCTGGTCTTAGCAGTCCATTCAAATCAATTACTAGGCATCCACTCCACACAAGGGTCTGGACTAGGTGCTGAGAATACAAACATGGAAGAGGCCACAATTCTTGACCTTAAGCTTACATTCTATTAGAATAGAGAGGGGAGGCAGACTTGTATATAGGTAAATATAACACAAAGTAAAAGATGATGGAGCAATAGGGAAACCCATAAGAATGTTCTAGGAAAATCTGGGGCAGAAAACACAGCTGAGGTTTTGGTTTGGGGAAAGGAGGGTCAGGGAAGGCTTCTTGGAGGAAGCGGCACCCAGCCTGGACCTCGAAGGAAAGGATTCTGACTCCGTTTCTGATCTTGCTAGCTGACTAGGCAAATAATTTTCCCTCTCCGAGAGTCAGTGTATGCATTTATAACATGGGGATTATCTTACTTATATTGCCTACTGCTGCTGGGAAGAGAGCGCTCTGGAAATCTTAAGCCAATGACATTCCAGTTAGCTGTTCTTCTCTGATGCTGAAGGTACAGAGAAAGATAAAATCACCTTCCCAGAGAGAGGGAATAGGGACCCCATTATTCCGTGGTCTAGCCCTATAGGTCTGGTCTGCTTAGTTTTGGGGAGGGCATCTGGCACCCATTTTCAGGAAGGAGGGCTGTCCTAAGCACCTGGTTCAGGACGGTGTCTCCAAGATCATCTCCCCTGAGCCTACAGCTTCTTTCCTGTCATTCCTGCCCTTCAGTCCTCCCCATTCACCCACTAATAATATCCATGTCTGCTATGGTACAGAACAAAATGGGTAAGGAAGCCCCGGACCGGATGGAGATGGGGTGCGGGGGAAGGTCTATTTCTCAGCTCACCAAAAATACTGGAAAATGCAAAAGAATTTTTAAGAGTATGGTCCCAAGGGGAGCCCTGTCTGTGGGGAGCTGAAAGCTGTGTCTCAGTGTTATGCTATGTCTTGCTCCCTACATCTCTGCCCACTCACCACCCAACTCACATATCCACACACTGTGTCCTCCTTTAGCGCTCACGCCTTCCCGAGGAGCAGCCTCTGCTGGTGCTTCCTCTGCCGTACCAGGGCCAGGATAGCTGTTCTCCTAGCCCACACCTACCTCTAGAGGCCAGGTCAGGGGGACACAGATGGATGCCAAGCAAGTTGCATGGCAGTGCTATTTGGCCAGAAGGACCAAGAGAGGGGTGCCTGTCAGTTCATCAGTGGGACTGCATATGGGAGGATAAGGCGACTAGTCTGAGGCCTCTCCTCCTATCCCAAGGTGCCTAGACCTCATATCTAAATTCTCCCTATTCTTTTCTTCACTGAAGGCACCTGAAGGTGCTGAGTGCTCTTCCTCTGGATACAGCATCAGCTAAGGAGACCTGGCTCCCATTCAACAGGTTTCTATTAAACACCACGTACAGACATCCTGCCAGATGCTGGAGATGCAGAGAGAACCTACCCTTCCACATCTATATGTTACAGGCACAGAGGCCCTTGGCACATGCCTGGGAATCCCTTCCTGACACATAATCTGTCACCCACTCTGGGTGGTGCATGAAGGCCTCCCTGGAGTTATGGTGCCTTGTCTCCAGACTTGGCTTCCTATCAAAGCATCAGGCAGTCACAGGACACAAAGGAAGAAGACAGAAATGAGGTGAACCTGGTGGGTCATGCCATACTGGGAAAGGCTACCTTAAATGCCACCCAAAGCGGCAGGACCCTTGGAATCCTCAGTGGGAAGAGGGAGAGGCTGTGCCAACCAAACTGCCCATGTGAAGAACAGGTGGAAAGCATGAGTGATAACAGATGCTTCAAAGCCACCAACCTTTCCCCCTGGACCCACATGATGAGGTCAGAGTCCACCATGGACTCCACCACTTCTGAAAATGTGTTTATAGAGTTCTGGGACTACGTAGGAATGACAAAACAACCTTTTAAGGAGGGATGAGTGGGAAAGGATACGTTCTTGAAACACAGTCCTATTGAACTAAGTTCTCCCTGGAAAGGGTGTTGAGCTCTAGGGAAACAAGATCTCCAAGTTGGAAGGGACATCTAGTCATCTAGCCTAACCCAGCTGGAAAATGAATCCCTGCCGCCTCACCATATCTGATAAATGATCCTTCAGCCTCTTCTTGAAAACATCGAATGAGGGGCATCCTCACTATATCCTGGAACTCAGTCCATTTTTGGATAGCTCCAATCGTTTGCAGAGCTTTTCCTGACATCCACTCAGGGTCTCCAGTTCTGCCTTCTGGGGCCAAATAGAACAAAATGGTCTCTATTCTTCGAGGCTGCCCTTCACATTCTTGAAAACAGTGACCATGTTCCCTGAGTCTTCTCTTCTCCAGTCCCCCTCAACCAATATTAACATGGCACAAACTTGGGGTTCATCATCTCCCCATCAGCGTTGCCCAGCTTTAAAGATTCTATAATTGAGCGCTAACCTTCCTAAACTACCCAGAACTGACAATACTCTGGATGTACAATGGCTAGAGTGCTAGGCCTGGAGTCAGGAAGATCTAAGTTCAAATTAGATCTGACACTTACGAGGTCTGTGATCTTGGGCAAGTCACTTAACCTCTAGTTGCCTCAGTTTCCTTATGTGCAAAATGGTGATGATAGCACCTCTTACGGTTGTAAAAATCAAATAAGACATTTGTAAAACTTTTTGTGATACAAAGTGACTGTATAAATTCTATAGTTATTATCTAAATGCCAGGATGACCAGGGCAAAGTACAGCAGGGCTATCACTTCTTCATCCTGGAAGCTATGCCTCTCAATGAAGCCCAAGATCATACTAGCCCCTCTTCCTTCTGCCTTACAGCAATTCCTCTATAAGTTTCTGACCTGGGCTCACCCCCATCTCCCTATTCCAGAAGCAACTACCAAGGCACTACCATGCTCCTTTTTCTTCAAAATGTCAACTGAATGACAGCTTCTTCATGCCTTGGGGAGTGACCTTGTGGTAGCAGAATTATGTGCAGAGCTCCCCAACTCTCCACAGGGTTTTGCTTCACTATATTGATAAGCAAGGTAAGGAATAGCTGGGAAATGGCATTTAACCTGTCCCTGACTCTAGAAACCACAGCTAGGGTTACTATGGGTCAGATAAGCACTTAGATAAGCATTTGACATCATGTTAGTGTAGAGGTGTCAAACTCAAGGCTTCCCACAAAACTCCTGAGTGTGGCCAAAACCAGACTGAGCTGTAATTGGGAAATGTTTAACAAAATGTAAAGACAATATATCATAGGTGATGTTAATGTGAGGTTTTCTAAGGCAATATGCCCCCTAACCAATAGGAAGCCATTTCTACTTGAGTTTGACACCAATGGGTGGTAGATGCAAAACAGGCTCAATTGTTTCAGTGGAAGCAGAGAAGGACAATTTTTTTTTTAAATTAAGTCACCTTTCAAATCTTCCCATGGAAAAATCCTTGGCTTCTTGGCAATTAAATATAAGTATATGTGCACAAGAGAAAGAATCAGGTTCTGGCTAAAGGAGATGGGACTCGGTAATGGTCATTCAGTCAACAAACTTATGTGACTCAAAGGTATCAGTCAAGCAAATTCCCCCCATTTCCAGTGATTAGGGAGTTCTAGGAACTTGCCCAAGGTTACCTGAGCATATCTCTATGCTGAGAGAGGGCCAGAGTAAGGTACAGCCCTCCCTCCAAAGGCTCCCATCAAAAAGATTTATGTTTCCAAATATATTGGAATCTCTTAAGGGCAGGTACCAAGTCTCATATTTCTGTATCCTTCCTAGAGGCCGGCATAGGACCTGATACATATTGCTTAATAAATTCTGTTGGGCAAACGAGTGCATACAGGCATACACAAAAAAAATCAACACAGAACTGGATGCTAATCCACCCCCCAAACCCATTCACAATAAACACGGAAGGGAACCCACTTTTCAAAAGCTGCCTCTGTCTTTTCGGATGGCCACTGCTTAGAAACTGAAAATGAACTCATTTGAAACCCTCATTTCTTGGCATATTAGACAACAACAACAACAAAAACCCCAAGGACTAAGAATCTGATCAGAAAGGTCTGGCTCAGCATTGCAGGACTGATCTTTGAGAACTAACTGGGGAGCTGAAACGGCGACAATACAAATTTAATCTAGTCAAGTTAAAGGGAAGAAGGAAACGTGGTACGTTTTTGAGAACACTGGATTTGAAGTCAGAAGACTTGGGTTGAAATCTGCACACTGTATACTACCTAGGAGAGCACAGCCAAGTCACTCATCTGTAACACAAGCCCTTAGGCAGGATGACCTCTGAGGTTCCTCCTAACTCTAAATCGACGTTCCTCCTCTCAGAACAGCAGGGGCACCACTAGAGGGGATAGAAAACCCAGGCTGGCTTGAATCCAGGGCTGCCATGGGTTGTTGTAAGGGGGAGGAAGGGACCTCAGAACACAATGCAGAAAAAAGGTGGCCCTTCCCTTCACCCATGGCCAACGCTTCCAAATTGTGCCCTTAATCCCATGCTCTCCTCCTAGAGCTCATGGCCTCGATCATTCCCTTCCTCTTATTCCTCTCTACTGCCCCTTCCTCTTTTCCTGCAATCATGCAGTTTCCCTCATGCTTTAAAAAAAACCCACAACCCCCCCTTGACCCTGACATTCCCCAAAGCTAGCATCCTACCTCTTTCTTCCCATTCTACTTTCATTGCCTGGACTTCCTCATCCATTTGTTTCTCAACTCCTCCAATTTAGATTCCAACCTGACTGAAATTACTTTTTCCAGTTACCTTACTTGCTAAATCTAATGGCCTTTTCTCAGTCCTCATCCTACTGAACCTTTCCAAACCTTTTAACACTATCAACCACTCCCTCCCCATATACTCCCTCTGCTTCTCTTAACAGTATGAGACCGTTTTAGGTTTCATCTGCTGGATCACCATGTTATTTCACACACTTCCTCAGCACTCCCTTCCCCTATGGCCCCTTCCTCCCTCTGATTGGAGAGACATCCGAGAGCTCCTCCTAGATCCTCTATTTAAGGAGGGGGCCCAATGCATCACTTCCCATAAAGCTACTCACCTGGACCCCACTATTGTCTCTAGAAGCTCATCTTCCAGCAAGCTCAAATTGACTCTGTTATTCACAATTACTCAGCACCCCCTGCCCCTTGGAGCCCTCCTCCTCTCTAATTAGAGAGGGTACAGGATGGACATCAGAGAGCTCCTCCCAGAGCCTCTATAGAGGGAGCCCAGACACCTTATTAGTTCCCACCTGGTTGCCAGACTCCATCTTGGTCCAAAAAACCTCCCATTCCTCCCTCCTCTCAGTGTTGTGTGTGTGTGTGTGTGTGGTGTGTTGTGTGTGTGTTGTCTCCTTTATTAGATTGTGAGCTCCTTCAAGGCAGGGACTGTCTTTGCCTTTCTTTGCATCCCAAGTCTTTGGTGAATTTCTGGTTTTACCAGCTACCTGCTAGATACCTCCACCTGGATGTCCCATTAGCATTCAAAGCAACAGCCAGTCAACTAGCACTTACGAAGTGCCTGCCATGTGCCAGATGCTATGTTGAGCGCTGGGAAAACAAAGAAAGCAGGAGGAAGGAGTCCCTGCTCTCAAGCAGCTCACAACCGAATGGACCCTGACAATGGAATTCCTTACTCCCTTTCCTCCCTGCCCCGCCCCACTCCAATTTGGATTAAGGGTACCACCAACCATCCTTTTGGTCATCTGGCTTCAAAACTTTGGAGGCATCCTTGACTCTCACCTCTCCCTAACCCCTCATAACTAGTGAGGTGCCAAACCCTATTGGGTCCACTACCACAGATCGGGTCCATCAGTCACCACCTCAGCCAGGACCTCATCACCCCTTGCCTGGACTACCACAAAAGCCTTCTAATTGTTCTCCTTGCTTCAGGATCTACCCTCAACTCAAACTCCACATAGATGCTAAGTAATCTTCCTCAGACAGCCTGACCACGTCATTACCCTGCTCAACCTTCCCAGGTTCTCTGCTGTCTCTAGGATAAAATATAAACACCTTAGCCTGGCATTTAAAGTCCTCCCCAACCTGGCTCCACTCCCTTCAAGGTTCAACTGATGTGCTACCTCTTCTGCCTTGCCTCACCTCTGAGCTCTTTCTCTTCTCAAACTATCCTGCGTTGACTTGATGTGTGTATGATGTACACACACGTACGTACACACAGACACACGCACACACAGAAGAAAGTAACCATCCACAGCTAGGTGCTGCGGTGTTCTGGACTCAGAGTCAGGAAGTCTATTAGCTGAGGGACTCCTGGCAGGTCACTGGCCTTCATGGACAAGTCTGTCTCCTCATATGTAAAATGATAACAGCACCAATCTCACAGTGTTGTTGTGGACATCAAATAAAATAATATATGTAAAGTGCTTGCAAAACCTTAAAATGCTTTGTGCTAGATACAATGCCTCATACATGTGTTCATGTTACATATGTATATGTAAATATACATATATACACACATAATTGAGTTGAGGAAGGCAAAAATGAGTCAAGGAAAAGGCAGGATACTTCCCTTCTAAAAAACCTATGCTCTAGGGACCATGTCTTCCCACCCCAACTCCAGCAGCACTCATGCACACGCAGGGAAGCCGGCACACAGATTATGATAGATCTTTGCTCCCAAAGTTGAAACAGTTGACCTTAGGGCTCCTGACTTACCAGCAGACTTTAATGACTCAGCCCTAGACCTACCTAGGATTGCCTTTTTGCCCTTAAGAGGAAGACCAGGGTGGTGCCATTCTTCCTCCTTCTCGGGTCAATGACTTTCCAAAGCCTCAGCTCCTCAGAACAATTCCCAACAGGCCCAGCCATACTAAGGCACTCGTATTTGACTTCTGCTCTGCTATTGTTTCCAACTTCCCTTTCAAAGCCCTGGCACAGGGGTGTAGCTGCACTTAAGGACCTAGAAAGCCACATGTGGCCTCAAGGCAGCAGGTTCCCCACCCCTGCCCTGATGTCTTAGGTCACTGATCACAACACTTGAGAATCTGGTAGCATCCTAATCCGGAACTACAAGAGTTTGGGTGAGCAGGGCCCCTAGACAGCTTCAGCATCTAGCAACCATCCCCCTAGGGAGTGTTGAGGGGGAAAAGGGAGTGCAGTTCAGAAGTCAGTTTAGCAGATCAGGATATGAGTGAGCCTGGGGCTGGCTGACAAACACATTCACCGGCTTTATCTACGCTCGGCTGGAAGGACCAGCAAAGTGGCCAACAGGCTTCCCAACGTCCAGTCATCATCTTTACTAGGTATGAAAGTCAGGCAGTTTAAAAAGCCCAGTGCACCCTAACAGTTCTCAAGCTCCACAGGCCTCATCTACAGTTCAATGGAATCATGACAAACACCACAGTATTGACCTGTAGGAGCCTATAAGGCAGCTCTCAAGTGAGCCCCTTGCCCAATGCAATCTTGGTAGAGAAAGCTGCACAGTCTTTCCCTGGCTGAGAGCAGACACTTATTAGCTGTGACTTCAGGCAAATCACTTAACTTTTGTCTGCTTCAGCTTCCCCATTTATAACACAGGAGTAACAGCACCACCTGCCTCTCAGGGCTGCAGTGAGGACCAACTCAGATATTACATGTAGAGCACTTCGTTAGTGCCTGGTACACAGCAGGTGCCACACGTTTCTGTTGTCACTAACATCTATACCAGTACTTACTTCCTTCAGTCCTGTCCTAGGCACCATGAGGGGAAAAGATAAATCATAAAAAACGGTCTTGCCTCAGGGACTAAGGGGGTCATTGAGACCCAGCATCCATGAAAACCTTCCTAATTTAAAAACAAGCTGTACCCCACATAAAGTTGTCATGACCATTTCACAATACTGTCCATGTACTATGTAATGGAATCCCACCCTAACTCATTGGCCAGGTGCAGGTTTATAACACTGTCTCTATAAAACTATTTGCCCAGTGTTTTACCTAACATTTCCACAGAATTAATGACATTAGGCAGGGCAGGCTTGTATCAACAAGCAGAAATTAATGACCCCTCAACTGATCACTTAAATGCTGGAGTACCGAAGCAGAACATTCACACTTGAATGGAGTCAAACAGGGAAGCCTTCTTGGGGGGTTCTGAGCTAGGTCATGGGAGCCATTGGGTATTGGCTAAGCTTCTGACTTGTGCTTTGCTCTGGGGTCTCTTCCAGATCTAAATCTAGGACCCTAGGAATGCTTCAGCATAGCAGTAAAGGGGGTCCACAGCCTGACTCTGCCCACCTCCCTCCACCCCACCCCCCACTTGGCTCTCTGTGTTGGAGAATGAAGAAGATGATAGATCCAACAGGAATTAGCCACAGTTGCTCTTTAGTTCAAAGTAAACTAAACTAAACAATATCCTCTCTGTATCTTATCTGTTCTTCCGGATCCAATTCACATTCCCCTAAGAGGGCCCAGACAGCCTTATCTGACCACTTCAACCCACACTCTCTGCCTTCTGTCCACATAATTTAGCACCTGATCATTTCATGAAAAGATGGAAGTGAGGAAGGTACAGAGCCCTAAAGTCAAAGGGCCTCAGTTCAAATCCTTCCTTTGGTAATTCATATACCTTGGGTGAGTCACAACCTCTCTGGGTCTACTTCCTCCACTACAGAATAAGGCCAGCCTAGATGACCTTGGAGGTTTCTTCTGGCTCCAGACCTCGAATCCTAGACTGTCTCCCCACCGAGACTGTGAGCTCCTCCAGGAGGAGCCTGGCACAACGCCAGGCACAGAACTGGTGCTCAGTAAAGAGCCCTTGGTCTCCACTCCTCTAGAGTCCAGCTGGGGGGAGGCGAGAAGGCACCTCATTTAACCTCTTCATTTTGCAAAAGGAAATGGGGCAAGGCAATATCACCTCTCCAGGCCTCAGTCACACAGCTAGCAGCAGGGCTGAGACTATCATTCCAGCTTCCAGACTTGAAGTTCATCAACCTTTCCAGCTGGTTGCACATTCTGACTCCAAGCCTGGAGATGGCACCTTAACCATGCACGAACCACAGGAAAGCTGCTTCTGGTATTCCTAGAGAATGGCTGGCCACTTTCCCCACCTCAACAATATACACAAAACCTTGTACTAGACATAGTGACCCTACAATGAGTGAACCCTTTCTCTCCCCTAGTCTAGTACAAACTTCACCCCAGTTCATGACACCTGCTACAGAATAATAACAAGGGTCAGAGGAATTGTCAGACCCAGGACTGAAGAGGCCTTACACATCAATATGGTGACTGCCCATGGGGCATATGCTGCATTCAGACCTTTGTCTCTAGCCACACGTAGGCCTTAGATCTTTAAAGAATCTTGGAAAGTAAAAATGAACGGAGTCACTGTAAGGCAACACGGAGTAGCTTCGGAAGGTAAACCGCTTTCTCTAACCTTGGTTTGAGTCAAAGGGAAGAATGTTCTGCTGGTGCCTTAGGGAGGGAGCTCTGGAGCACTTCCAACTGAGAAGTACATGGTTACACGGGCCTGAGAGCGCAATACCGCCAACCCAAGAGAGTGCCTGATGAGGGGAAGACTTCAGCTGTCCATCAAAGATCAAGTCCAGGAGACCACTGGCTGGGCCTGCCCAGCAGAGCTGTGCCCCTCCACTGTGACCATCCTCAGAATCCAGACCAGGGCAGGTAGGCCTCATTGTCATTGTACATCTTGGACCCTGGAGCATACCCACAGTGGTGGAGGAATGCCAGCTGAAGGGAGAGCGCACATGAAAAGGGAGATTAACGGGCGCCAAAGACCAAACGAAATGTCTTCAAGATCTGCTCAGGACCGGCCCTGGTCTGCCACTCTTTCAGGCAATCAGCCAAGGAAGCCAAGGGCAGCTAACAAATCACAGCTTTTGGATAGAGAAAAGACTGATTATGTGGCTCAGGACTACACCATCTCAAAATCTCAGTGACTGCCCAGCCTGCCTTCTAAGTGGGTCCAGTAACTGAGCTTTAAAAGGGGGTGCAAAGTGACCAGCTACCTGGCAACAAGATGGGGGTGGAAAGCGTAGCAGCTGCCATGGCCCAGGATGACTTCTGTACCAAGGGGAATGGGAAATGCTCTGCTGTGTGTGTGATATATCAGGAAGGAAGTGAGGAGATCGAACACCCTCTGTTATTGCCTTCTGTTAGGGTGGAAGCACAAGAGAAGGAAGTGGGGAGACCAGTAGGGCCCTAGCTGCTTCTGGCAGCTCTACTAAGCAATCTCCCCCCAATTCAATCTCAGCTGTCGCAGAAATCTTCCTAATGCATAACCCCAACCCCTCACAACAATGCAACAACTCACCCATTCTTTGTCTAGAGGATAAAGTACAAACTCTCCCTGGAAATGTTTTAAGGTCCTCGGGTCCTCTACCTTGTAGCTCCAATCTTCCACTCCTTGCCATGTACTCCAGCTCCCAGCCAAAGGGACTGAGGCCATTCCCCAACCTCATCTGAAACTCTCTTAGCCACAAAATCTTGTTCTTCTTTCAAAGCCCAGCTCAGAAGCCAACAGATTTAAAGTTAGACCATCTGGGTTCTCATACAGGCTCTACTATTTACAGCCCATGCAGCCTCCTACAACTCATTTAGACTCTAGCATTCAGTGTCTTCACTTGTAAAACCAGGAGATCAGACCAGACCAGCTCTAAGGTCCCTTCCATCCTAACTCCGGTCTTATGATCCTAAATCCCCAGGAAGTACTTCCATATTATTAGGTCATCACTTTTGCTAGTTCAGACACGGTCATTTTTTTGTTCATTCCTGGATCCTCAACACTGAGCCCATGGCCTTGTCCACGGTAGGTCCTTGATAAATATTTGCTGAATTCAGAAGTATTAGGACATTTGCCTCCATCTGCAACTCCCCTCAACTGTGGCCTATGGAGAGGAATTGAATGGCTTTAAAATCATTTGCTAATCTTCCCACGTGCTGGGCACAGCACCTTCTAGAGGGAAACGACCTTCCGCTGCTGCGGCTCTGGAACTCATTACCTGCCAGTTTCCCTTTCTCCCCTTGTAAGAATGACTTGAATAACTTAGCTTTCTTTTGAGGTGGCTGTGTTTTTACTTCCAAAAGCATACCTTAAACTAAGTGATAATAACATCCAAAATGGCTACCTAAAACCACGGAGTTCTTTTTTGCACCTTTTTTTATAGAAGTTCCAAAATGACATGAAATTAAACTATACAATTTTGTGAATATTAACAAACTGCTTTTAGAAAGCAAAATGAAAAAGAGCCGACAGGAACTTTGTAAGGTCAGGTTCTATGTCTCTGGAGGCAGCGTAAAGTACAGAGCTTAACAGTCAAATGGGAAAGAGGGGCCCCTCCCTGAGGGCTGGCCTGGAAGTGGGGCTCATGGAGAAGAGGAAGAGGAGGAGATCTGTTTTACACTCCTTAAAGGTGAGATCGAGGACAGCTCCACCAGACTGCATCTGCTCCTCTTTCAAGAGCCAGGACCATGGACAGGTAGAGTGGGAGTGAGGAGAATGGGATGCTGGTTAAAAAACAAACCATTTCGTCTCTCCCAGTTTGCACCAAATTTCCTGGTATTCTCTTGGGGGCATGAGTAGGCCAAACTTGATCTCTAACCAGTCAGACTGGATAAATGGTTTCTGAAGAGAAGCTGAGAGGCCTACCATACCATTAAATATGGCAAGAAGCATGCATGGGGCCGGCTCTGGCCATGTGGGTATCAGGTTGGTGATCTGTCTTTGCTCCACTTAAATATCCATTTGCCCTTCTTCTACTCTTCCCCATCGTCTCCTCCTTCCACCTCCCCCCTCCCCCCAAGATTCAAAATGCCCCACAAGCAGCCAGAGTGAACTCCAGGAATCACCTCTCTGACCCAGGAAGTATCCAGACATTGAACGAAGCATCCTTGGTTGTGTGACATCCGCAATAGGGGCTGCATCAGCTTAGACAAATAGGGCCACCCAGGTTGCTGGCTACAGAATGCTCCTTTCTTGTCACAACTCAATAGAATCATTCACACGGAGAGGAAAGAAGGGGTCAAGGGACAGAAGGACTACCCAGGGACAATGCTCACTCCTGATACCCCAACCAGACTCTCCTTTGAAAGTCTGCCCTTCCCACTACCTACAAACTTACAAGACCAAACCTGGCCTTGACCATGAAGGCAGGACACTGGGCAAAGCTTAGCTCCCACCCATTCAATCTGACTAGAAGCCTCCTAACATTGTTATTTAAATAAGAAAGGGACAGGAGAACTGATGCCCCAGCAGAAAAAACAAAAACAAAAGTCACTGGTAACATTCTCTGCCCTTTGATTTTTCATCACCTGTAGTGTCCATGCATTCTGGTTATCACACACAGTGGTCCAGCCCTGCAGAGGCATGCCACTTTAAAAGAACATATTATGAAGTGCTAAGCAACCCCAGGATGGCAGGAGGAGAAGTTGCCCTTAAAATAGGGAAATTGATCTTTTAACCCTCAGTAAGAGAGGGGCTTCCTCCCCTGTTAGGAAAGGCTCTCAATCCTTTTCTCCCAACGCTAACGGAGCCTTTGTCTTGTTTCCTATTTGAACAGTCAGAAATAGTGCCCTTGTGACAACTCCTGTGGACAGCCACCAGCCTCCTATAGGGCTGACCTCTACAGCTGACTGCTCCGTTTGGTTCTGCTTTCTGGAGCTGCCGAGAGTAGAGGAGGACCCTTGCCAAGGCTCCCCTGCTGCTGGGACACACCATCCACCCGATGCCCAGGTCAAAGCAGACCTCCACCTATCAGCGAGCACTGCCGCAGTATTCTCACAGGCCACATGACAGCTCTTCATGGCCCGGTTTCATTTCTATTTAGGCTGGAAAAAATCAGGAAGGGCCTGGCAGGCTGGTCTTCCACTTCCGGGGGGCTGAGGAAGAGGAAAAGACTGGTTTCTGATTGGGTGTGGCTCTGAACTTCTCTCACAGAGAGGGGGCTAACTGGCCCTCAAAGGACCAGTGCCACTAGAAGGCTGCAAACCTGTTGCTGGGCGGTGGGAAGCTTGTCGAGGCCACACCTGCCCAGGTCAGCTCAGGCTCTGAGCCACGGACTGAGGGGGGCTGAGGCATGTTCCCCTGCCGCAGCCCAGTGGTTTCACAGACACCTCATTGAAGACACGGTACAGGGAGGAAGGCCCGGTGGGCAGGCTGGCCCAAGCGCCAGGGTACGAGGCGCTCAGGGCAGACAGGCAGCCACCTGGTAGGCGCCCTCTGCGGTGTGCTGGGTGCTGTGCTCCTGCAGCAGCCCTAGGTCCAGGAAGCGCTCCCCACACCACACGCACTTGTACTGCTGCTCACGGGCGTGCACGCTGTGGTGCTTGTTAAGGTGCTCGCGCTGCTTGAAGGCCTTGTCGCAGGAGGGGCACTTGTAGGGCTTCTCGCCCGTGTGCACGCGCCGGTGTCGCTGCAGGTCTGAGGCGTACTTGAAGCGCTTGTCGCAGTCGGGGCACTTGAGGGGCTTCTCCCGGGCCGGGTCGCAGCGGTGCTGCACAAACTCCGAGGAGGAGAAGAAGCGGCGCTCACAGAGCGTGCAGCGCAGGGGCTTCTCGGCGCAGTGGGCCAGCTGGTGCTTCTGCAGGGCCGAGGCACGCTTGTAGGCCTTGGCACAGACGGTGCACTTGAAGGGGCGCTCGGCACTCTGGGCGCACTTGTGCCGCAGCAGCTCCGATGACTGGTCGAAGCCCTTCTGGCAGACGCCGCACTTGAAGATGCTCTCGAGGCTGTGCACGTGCTGGTGGTAGACCAGGTGGCCGGGCTGGGCGAAGCCCTTCTCACACAGTGCACACTTGAAGGGTTCAGGGGAGGTGCCAGGGGCCTTGTGCGTGCGCCGATGCCGCAGCAGCGCATACTGCTGCTTGAAGCTCATCTGACACAGGTCGCACTGGAAGGGCCGCTCCTCACTGTGCGTGCGCTCGTGCTGCCGCAGGTCCGAGGGCCTGCGGAAGGCCTTCTGGCACTCGCCGCAGCGGAAGGGCCGCTCGCCACTGGGAGTGCACGCGTGCTGGAGCAGCTCTGAGGACTCCCGGAAGTGCAGCTCGCAGGCTGGGCACTTGAAGAGGTGTTCCCCCGAGTGCGCGTACATGTGGCGCACCAGGTGCGAGCGGTGCTTGAAGGTCTTCTCACACACGGTGCACTTGTAGGGCCGCTCGGAGCTGTGCGTGCGCTTGTGGTGCACCAGGTGGGAAGACTGGCTGAAGCTCTTGTCGCACAGCGTGCACTTGTAGGGCTTCTCGCCCGTGTGGATGCGCTCGTGCCGGGACAGCTCCGACAGGTGCTTGAAGGGCTTCTGGCAGATGGAGCAGCTGTATGGCTTCTCCACGGGCTCGGGCGCCGGCGCCGGCTGTGCGGGCTCCGGCGGCTTGTAGGTCTTCTCACAGATGGAGCACTTCATCACGCTGCCACTGTGCACGTTGTGGTGCTGCGCCAAGGAGGTGAGCAGCGAAAAGCCCATCTTGCACACGCCGCACACGAAGGGCTTCTGCTCCACCTGGATGCACTGGTGCTCCAGGAGGTCAGTGGCCTGGTGGAAGATCTTCAGGCACTGAGTACACTGGAAGGATCGGTCATGGCCGGGCAGGCACTGGTGCTCATGGGGGCTGGAGAGGTGGGTCAGGTCATGGCCACATACCCCACATTTGTGGGACGGCTCCGCAGGGGCCTGCAAGGGGGGGTGCTGGTGGTGCTGTAAGTTGGGGTCCGGCTGCAGGAGGATGCCATAGACGGCACAGCCCAGGGGGTTCTCGGCTGCACTTGGGGGTATGGAGTGTTCCGCCAGGGCAGGGGGAGGCTCAGCATGGTGCTGCTGCTGCTGCGGGGGAGGCGGGGGCTGCTGCGGTGGGGCCGGTGGGGGAGGCTGCTGCTGCCAGCTTTCTGACATGCTTGGGAAGAAGAAACAGGGTTTTGACAGTAACGGCTTCAGCTTCCCGCTTGAGGTGACAAAACACACTGAAAGAGTTGTCCACTGTAGTAAGTGGCAGAAGCCTTAGTCCAGAGCTAAATCTCTAGGACATCAGAGGCACAGCAAAACGTTCCTTCTTAAGCTAATTCTCAAGTCACTGACCAAATGGACACAAAAGCACTGGACAGTGTCCTGTACTTGACTGGCAAAGATTCTCTAATCAGTGGTGTGCCAGACAGGGTAAGCAGGGAGAGCTTGGCTCCTAGGATGAAGAGTTCTGTAGGGAAGAGAGAAAACAATCAAATGACAAGAACTGAGAAAAATCAGAATATCACAGGGCAGTCAGCTGCCTCTCACTCTACCCTCATCCGTCTGATTAAATGAAAAAAAAGTCTACCTAAAGATCACAACCAGTAGCCAGTACTAGCAAGTAGAGAGAGACTTAGGACTAAGAGAGATCCAGAGGAGTTCATTAGGGGCCCCAGAGCCCTGACTTGACATATGCCCTCATTTCACCATCCTCCAGCCAGAGCACACTGGCCTCGCCTCTAGCAGCTTCCTCTGCATCCCACACAGATTCCCTTCACAGTTCCCTCCTGCCCTCTGAAATCAGCTGTATGACAAATGAGAGTCTGGGCTGATTTGGCTACAAGTCATAAGTCCTTCTCTCTTCTCCCTCTTCTCATTCTCTCCTAGGGGAGGTGTAAAGACTCTGGAGAATATTGGGGCCTGTTAGGACCTGAGGAACAACATAGTCTTTTAGCTCCATCTCTTAAAGATCGGGGGTTCAACTTGCCTTTGCTGGAATAATAGTTAAGATCTAAACTATGGGACAAAGAAGGGCCTTCTAAGCCGGCATGCCACTCCATGTCGCTCCGGACACTGACTCTGTCAACCAAGAGCCTGGACCTTGACTTCACACCCTGTCTCTCCACTGTGAGTGAAAATGGCTGAACTGAGTTGAAAATCCATAGGGTGATGCCCTCTTTTAAATGAACATGTCTGAAATGCTGATCAGTAAAATTTGCTCTACTTACAAGGTGAGGCTGCCTGGCCTCCTGCAGTGTGGACTTCACCGTAAAGGGGAGACTCGCTCATCTTTACTATCCCATACAGCTCTAGACTCTATGATCCAATGACCAAGGCTCTAAGTAAATCCAACATCACAATCCTGTTCTCTCTAGAAAATGTCCTAGCCTTTCTAATTAACCCAAGATTGATAACATGAGAGTGGCTTCTGGCTTGGGGTGCCTCACTTTAGTGCAATAAAGAAGCCAACAGTCTATTAATTTGCCTCTTCAGCATAGGAAGGAAAATACAACCAACAGCAAAAGATGATAACGTTCCCCAGAAAGAGGTTCCCTACCCTAACATTAAATCTAGCGACTTGATGCAATTCCCAAAAAGAGACAGGGAAAGATCAAGTGAAGACTAAGGGTTAACTCACTCCTTTGTGGCAGTCTAAGGTCACAACACATGACAGGAAATTTCAAACAGGGAGAATATCACACAATAAGATATAAACATTCTCCAATTTCAGGTTTGCTATGGCTTCTATAGTAACACATTATCCATTTTATAGTCCTGGGGTTTTTCCTTCAAAGGAAAACCAGTTTGACCTCCTAATGGGGTTATGGGACCTGGACCCCCAAAAGCCCATGAACTTTCCTACACTGGCATTTCACATGAGGCATCTGGTCCATCCCAGTCTACCTAGATACTCAATAATCCTTTTAACTGCCCTTTCACTGTGACTCTCTGAACACTTCATCATCTGCATCTGACCCACCCCAGGCTACCTGGGCTCCTTAATCCTATCCAGAACTTCTCACATCTTTTCTTGTATATAAGTACCAATCTTACCTCCATTAAGCTGCAAGACTCACTAGGAACTCTGCCCACTCCTACTGGCAATATAATACTGCAGATTTACTAGGAATCTTGCCTGCCAAACTGGTGTTAAAATAAATCTCAATACTTTGACTGAAAGAAGGCTTGAGTGGTCACATTCTTTCAAGGCAGACCTCCTGTATGTACCCTTGCATTTTGGGGTTCCCAGCACCCCAAACTGCAACACTCCCACTCAATTCTGAAGGAAAAACACAACTCTCAGACTTCATTCTCATCTACCTAATACCTGTGGGTGGTGGGGACAAGAGAAATCAACAACTGAACACAACCTGGTCTGGCTTTGAGGCTGGGGAAGGGGGAGGGAAGAATAAAGGCCAGACGACCACCCACTCTAAATTCCAAAAACTTCCCAGGAAAGAGGAGAATTAGACTAAGAGATCTGCTCCAACACAAACATTCTCCTCTATTCAACATCTCAGCTTTTCAGTCTGTCATAACCTTGAGGTTACACATACCTTTTTTTCCCCTATTTAATAAACACGCCAGTTCAGAATTTAACCCTGGGAAAGCCTATGGCTAACTGTGGATGCCTCTAAGCTGCTGGACAAGCTTGCATTTGAGGCATTCTGAAAAGGTACAACCCAGCCTCACACAACCACCCCCTCCAGAATCCTTTTCTCTTTCCCTTTGAATTCCAGTGAAAGCTGATCCTCAGCTCCCCAGCCCCCACGCTCTGCCCTGCCCAGCTGAGCTGCCATTCGGACAGAATCGAAAACAGGAGACAAGGAATTCAATAAACACAGACAACAACCGAAAGCCTGGAAGAAAGTGGTAGGGTTTTTTGTTTTTTTAAGGAGGAAGCAAAGCCTTAGCACTGCTCCATTCACTCTGAGCCACCCCCACCCCCAAATTATCTGTCACAATAAACAGTAGGAAACCGGGGCCTCCTCTCCCCCTGGATACCAGCCTTGGGTTTTTCCTGGCTAACTCCTTAGAGGGGGAACCAGACCAGATAACAAACCACAGCAGAACCTCCTGCCAGTATATTCCAGGGAAATGCGAGCTCGACTCCCCTGCCTTTCCTAAGGACAGTTTTCTTTCTGGCCTTGGGCAGACAGGAAGTTCTAAAGAGGCAGGAACTGGGCTTGGGAAGGGGCGTAGGCAGGAGATTGGGGGGGGAGTCAGAGGACTCTGGAAAAATGAGGAGGGGGAAAAGAGGGGATTAGGTTTGGAGTGATATTAGGAAAGGTGATGTCTGAAGCCGAGGTCAAGAGATTAAAAGGATTACAGGAGATGTGAGGCAGATGAGTGAGGAAGGGGATGAGGACAGATGGGACTGAGGAGGGGGAGAGACAGATGAAGGTTATGGGGAGTGAGATGAGTGAGGAAGGGGGTGGGGAGAGATAATGGGGAGATAGAGGAGGGAGCTGGGGAGTTATGGGGCAGGAGATAGGGAGATAGAGAACTGATAGAGGTTTCTCCAAGGATGGAGTCTCTCTGGGCGCTGGGGTCTCATTAGAGGCTGGGGTTTCTCTGGGAGGATGAGGTCTAGGTCTCTCTGGAGGCCAGGGTCTCTCCTGGGGTAGGGGTCTCTCTGTGGGGGGTAGACAGCATCTTTCCTGGGCCTAGGGTCTCCCAGGGCCTCTCCCTGGGGTCCCGGGTCTCTCCTGGGGCCGGGGTCTCTCCTGGGGCCGGGGTCTCTCTGTCTGGTGGGACAGGGTCTTTCCTGGGGCTAGGGGCTCTCCTGGGGCCGAGGTCTCTCTGTCTGGGGGGGACAGGATCTCTCCCTGGGGTCCCGGGTCTCTCAGTCTGGGGGGACAGGGTCTTTCCTGGGGCTAGGGTCTCTGCTGGGGGTCCCAGGTCTCTCCTAGGGCCAGGATCTCTCTCTCTCTCTCCCCCAGGGTCTAGAGTTTCTCCTGGGGCCAGGGTCTCTCTCTCTCTGGGGGTCCCGGGTCTCTCCTGGGGCCAGGGTCTCTCTCTCTGGGGATCCCAGGTCTCTCCTGGAGCCAGGGTCTCTCTCTTTCTGGGGATCCCAGGTCTCTCCTGGGGCCAGGGTCTCTCTCTCTCTCTGGGGATCCCAAGTCTCTCCTGGGGCCGGGGTCTCTCTCTCTCTCTCTCTCTCTCTCTCTCTGGGGATCCCAGGTCTCTCCTAGGGCCAGGGTCTCTCTCTCTCTCTGGGGGTCCCGGGTCTCTCCTGGGGCCGGGGTCTCTCTCTCTCTGGGCCCTGGACTCCCCCCTCGGGCTCACCTGGGGCCTGCCGGGGGTCGCTTTCCCCTTCCGCTCCCTCCCTCGCCGCCCCGTGCTGCGGCTCCTCCCCCTCCTCGTCCTCGTCCTCCTCCGCGGCCGGGGTCGGAGCCGAGGCTGGGCCGGGCCAGGCCGGGGTCGGGGGCGCGGCCTGCGGGTCCCTCCCGATCCCCGGCCTCGCGTAGCGGCGGCGGCGGCGGCGGCGGCGGCGGCGGCGGCGGCGGGTCCCGGGCGGGGCCTGGGGGTCCGGCTGGCTCCGGGCCGGGGAGGGGGGGCGGCGTCGGCGGGAGCAGGGGCGGAGGCGGGGGCGGAGGGCGAGGGCGAGCGTGCGAGGCGAGCGTGAGTGTGAGTGAGTGTGCAAGCTAGGGTGAGTGACGGGCGCGGGGCCGGCCGGGGCCGGGAGGCGGGGCCGCGGGAGGAGGAGCGGGAGGCGAGGAGCGCGGCGAGGGGCCCAGGAGGCGAGGCCGCCCCCTGCCGGGCACCCGCCGGCGACGCAGGCCGCGAGGAGGGGGCGGGGCGACGGCCAGGGCCGCCCCGGCCCCGCCCCCTCCGCAGAGCCGGCTCCTGAGGAGGGAGGGAAAGCTTCTCCCCGCCCCCTCCGCGGGCACGTGGCTCCAGCTGGTGTCGTTCCAGGCGGGGCTTCCCAGCCACGCTCTCCCCCAAGTAAAATACGTTTTCATGGATGCATTTGCTCTGGGCGGTCAGTTACTGACCCACCCACGGCCCCAAGGTACTTTCCAATAAAAGGTTCCGCAAAAGCACCTAAATTTCGTTGTGGTCGTCTCGATCACAAGGAACTCTCCACCTTGGGTGCTAATTTCTATTTTTGCACTTTGCTGTTTGTGAACAGAAAGGACTTGGGTTTGACCTCCGGTCATTCGGAGATAGCACTGTCCTTTGTATTTTTAGGATCGTAGATTTAGGGCAGGAAGGGTCCTCAGAAGCCCCTCGTTTAAGGAAGAGGAAGCTGACTCAGGATCATAGGATCCCAGAGCTGGAAGGGACTGCCTTGGAGACCACCTGGTCAGCCCCTTCCTCATTTACAGATAAGGAAACTAGCGTCAAGGGAGTGGCAGAGCTGGGCGGAATTGGAGCTCCTGTCTTTGGACTCCAAGCTGAATTTCTGCTATGACACTTTGTTGCCTCTCCTATGGTCTTTTTTTTTTAACATTGTTGTGGTTAATTGTGTAGGTTGCACTTTGAGTTTGGCTCTGGTCTATGTCAGTTATTATGTGTTAGAGGCAGTTAGGTAGCACAGTAGATAGTAAGTCTCTTAACTTTTGTTTGCCCTAGTTTCCCCACCTATAAAATGAGAATGATAGTTAGAGCACCTAAGTCCCAGGGTTGTTGTGAGGATAGAAGGAGATGGTATTTGTAGAGTGCTTTCCAAACTTTAAAGCACTATATAAAATTATTATATAATATAATATAATAAACTATTATTATTCCCATGATTTTCTGAATTCAAAAATGAATAGAGTCAATGTTGGAGCAGTAGTGGAAAAATGTAGAAATATTAATGAAGCTATGAATAATTGGTACAACCACTCTGGAATATGTAAAGAAAGTAACTCGAATATTCATGTTCTTTAACTCAGATATCCTATTGCTAGGCACATATTCTAAGGAAGTCGGTGACAAAAAGACAAACCCTATAAGCTCTCAAAAATATTTATAGCAATGCTTTTTGTGTTAGCAAAGAACTAGAAACTAGAGAATAGCTCAACAAGTTATGGCACATAAATGTAATGGAATATTACTGTGCTATGGGAAGCAAGAGAAGATTCACATGGGCAGATACAAAATAAAGTAGGAACAAGGCTAATAAGGGCAAAGGATATGAACAGGCAGTTTTGAGATGAAAAAATTAAAGCCATCTACAATCAGATGAAAAAATGCTCTAAATCACCATTGATTAGAGAAACGAAAATTATAACAACTCTGGGGTACTACCTCATACCTATCTGATTGGCTAATAGAAAAGGGAAATGATAAATGTTGGAGAAGATGGGAAAACTGGAACACTAATGTATTGTTGGTGGAGTTGTGAACTGATCTAACCATACTGGAAAGCAATTTGGAACTATGCCCAAAGGGCTATACAATTGTTCATACCCTTTGATCCAGCACTACCACTACTAGGTCTATATCCCAAAGAGATCATAAAAAATGGAAAAGAACAAGGATAATAACTTATATGAGGATCGTACAACATATATGGAAACAGCAACAAAACGGTAGAAACTTTATGGTGCAAAATTATAATGGCGCCAACTTTGGTTCCATGAAGAAACATTAGAAGATACTTTCCCACTTCTTTGCAGAAGTGGTACATCGTGGATGTGGAATGCTACGCATAACATTTTTTTGACATACTGATTTGTTCATGGACTTTTTTCCCTTCCTATTTTTTTTTAAACACTAGAAGGACCAGGCATGCCAACTGATGCAAAAATTAGTATAATTTTTCTTTGATATAAAATTTTTCATCCTGCAATTTCTATTTCTTTGCCTTGTGGATAAAAAAAAATGCATTGCATCAATGGATGCAGCTTGGTCCTCCAAGGTATTCTTAAATTACTGTACTTCTAGTGGTAAATTCTTCATTAGAAGAGATATCTCTCTGGAGTCAGAGGATACAGTAGGAAAAGTACTTGATGTAAAAACAAAAGCTGTTAATAATAGCTTTATCTTGGCTAAAGCTTTTATCAATTCATCTTTGAAAGCCATTTCCTGGGGCAGCTAGATGGTGCTGTGGATAGAGCACCAGCCCTGGAGTCAGGAGGACCTGAGTTCAATTCTGGCCTCAGACACATAACTCTTACTAGCTGTGTCACCTTTGGCAAGTCACTTAACCCCAATGCCCAGCCAAAAACAAAACAAAACAAAAAACAAAGAAAGCCATTCTCCCGGCTTGTCTCTTACCTATAAGATGTTCTCAAAACTCACATGCTTATATATTCCAGGCAAAAGTTATAACCCAGAGGGGCAGCTAGGTGGCACACTGGATAGTGCTCCAGCCTTGGAGTCAGGAGGACCTGAGTTCAAATCCAACCTCAGACACTTAATGTTTACTAGCTGTGTGACCCTGGGCAAGTCACTTAACCCTGATCCAGCTCTAAGACCTAACAACCTATGAATGAATTCAGTTTAACAGTCATGGAGGGTTGTCTCTTCCCTCATGGAGGTCAAGAGAAAGGTTAGGGCTGGATGGATCTGAGTATACTATGCATAAAAATGATCACTTAATTTTTGGGAGCTGATGAGATTGCCAGAGGGAGTGCATTGGGAGAAGTGGATTGGACAGAGCCTTGGGGGACTTTCATAGTTATTGGCACAACCTGGATGAAAGTCCAACAAAATAGAATGAGAAGGAACAATCAGACAAGTAGAAGAAGGCAGGAGAGCTATTTCATGAAAACCTAGAGAGTAAGAGAGTAAAAAGGAGAGAAGTCCACAAGTATGAGGATGGAAAAAAAGCCATTCGATTTGGCAGTTACTTTGTTACTTTGTGTTACTTTGTTACATGTTACTTCCTATCACATGGGTTACTTTGAAGAGAGCAGTTTAAGGTGAATAGTGATGTCAGAAACTGGATTGCTGAGTTAAGAGAGTGAGAGGAAAGAAATTGGAAGCAATTGTCTGAGGCTTGCTCAAGCTAGGAGAAATACAGGACCTTTGCTATTGGAATAGACTGACAGGATCATGGGAATTTGAAAAGAACTAAATTGAAGCTTGATGTAAAGAAGAACGTCCTAATGATCACTGCTCCCCAGAAGTAGAATGTGCTGCTTCACATGGGGGGTTCTCCCCCCCTCACTGGAGTCTTTGGACAGAAGCTAGATGAAGATTTCTCCAGTACATTACAGAGGGGATTCTTTTGGGGTATGGGTTGGAGATAAAAATTCTGTGATTCTTACCTCAGAGATTATTTCACAGATGAGAAAACTGAGATTCAAAGAAGTGAAACGATTTGTCAGTGACGCAGCCAAGATGTGAACCCACGTCCCAATCTCAAGCTCTTTCTGATTGGATGTTGGGTGAACATGAGGGAAGAGAGAAGGGTGATATTGACAGAAATAGTCAAGTCAGAAAGAGGGGCCAGTCAAAATAAATCAGCAAGCATTTACTGGGCACCTATTATGTGCCAACCATGGTACTCTGTGCTGGAGGTACAAAGACAAAAACTGAAACAGTTCCTGCTCTCCCTGCCCAAAAACTTTTACCCTATTGGGGGAGGGGTACACATAAGTCGATATAAAGAAATTATTTTTGGCCAGACCATCAGTACAGGGAATTTCCTCTGCCAATGCAGATTGTTACCTGCTCTGCAACTAACAGAAACTATGAGTTCTTGAGGAATCACTACCCAAGTCCTCCCAAGCTCAGGTGCCCTCTTTCTCCAACATTATCTGGTATTTATTTGCCTGTTATTTCTGCTGTATACTTATTTCTGTATCTACCTGTCCCCCCCCCATTAGAATGCAAACTCCTTAAGATTAGGGATTGTTTCCTTCTTTGTATTTGTAATCCAGTGCCTAGTGGACAGGGAAATTAGTATTTATTAAAAGCTTGCTATATGATTTGTGCTACATACTACAGGCACTGTGCTAAGCACTTTACACATATTATCTCATTTGATTCTCACAATACTCCTGCAAGGTAGATGTTATTATTAGAATTTTTATAACTGAGGAAACTGAGGCAAGCAGAAGTCAAGTGACTTGCCTAGGGTCACTGCTGGTAAATGTCTGAGGCAGAATTTGAACTGAGGTCCTCCTGACTCTGGCCCAGTGTCTTCATTCCACTGGGCCACCTAGCTGCCTGTAAGCCCCTATGATGTAAAGGTTTTAAATGCTTGTTGATTGGGTATTTGCCTGAGATACTGAGAGGTTGTGACTTGACAGAAGTCACAGAGCTGGTATGTGTCAGGTGCAGGCTTGAACCCAGGACTTCCTGATTCAAAAGCTCCCTCTCACCTGCTATACCTCTGAATATCCTACAAGTCCCCAATAAAGTGGGGAGGGACAGCAATGGGGGGAAAGGCAGAGGAGAAGGGGAGAAGAGAGGAACAAAGGTAAAGGTAAGGAAAAGATATAGGATGGGGAGGGAAGATGGGGACAGAAAGGAAAGGAGAGGAGAAGAGAGATGGAAGGGGGGAGGGAAGATGAGGCAGGAAGGAAGGAGGGGGTAAGGAAGATGGAGAAAAGGAAGAACAGAGAAGGAAGAGGGGAGAAGAGACAGAAGGGGGAGAGAAGGAAGGGAAGGAAAAAAAGAAGAGAGAGAAGAGGAAGAGGGAGTAGAGGGAGAGGAGACAAAGAATAGGAGGAGAGAAGGAAGGAATAGGAGAGGGAAAGAAGGGGAGGAGAGAAGGAAGGGGAGGAGAAGAGAAGAAAAGGGGGAGGAGAGAAGGGGGAGAGAGGAAAGAGGAAAAGAAGGGGGAGGAGAGAAGGAAAGAGGAGAGGGAGAGGAAAAGATGAGGAGAGAAGAGGAGAAAAAAAGAAGAGGGAGAAGAGGAAGGGGGAGTAGAGGGAGAGGAGACAAGGAATAGGGGGAGAAAGGTAGGAGTAGGAGAGGGAGAAGGAAAGAAGAGGAGGAAAGAAGGAAGGGAAGGAGATGAAAGAGGAAAAGAAGGGGGAGGAGAGAAGAAAAGAGGAGGAGAGGGAGAGGAAAAGGAGAGAAGGAAAGGGAAAGAAGAAAAGAGGGAGGAAAGGGGAAGGAAAAGAGAGAGAAAAAGAAGGGGGAGGAGAGAAAGAAAGAGGAGAGGGAGAGGAAAAGAAGAGGAGAGGGAGAGGAAAAGAAGAGGAGAAGAGAAGGAAGGGGAAAGAGAAGAGAAGAAAAGAAGGGGGAGGAGAGGAAAAAAGAAGGGGGAGGAGAGGAGGGGGAGGAGCGAAGGAAGGGGGCGGGAAGGAGGAGGAGATAACGGCTAGACTCTTAACGGTTTGATCTCCCTCCAAAGTGAGCGAAGGGGAGGAGCGAAGGGGAGGGGCAGGGCGGACTCTTGGACGCGGAATTTCCGGGGGCGGGCCCAGGTTTCCGGGGGGAAGGGAATAAGCGTGGCACCCGTCGTGCCCGGGAGCAGGAAGGGCCCATGAGCGCCGCACTCCTGGTGGGCTACAGCAGCAGCAGCAGCAGCAGCGGCTCAGAAGGCGAGGATGGGTCCGGGCCCGGGCCCAGGCCCGAGCCCGGTGCAGAGCCCGAGGAGGGCGGCAGCCGTGGGTGAGGAACCGCCTGAGCAGGCGCTGAGAGGAAGCCGTTTTTCCGGCCGGGAAAGGAGAAACAAACGAGGGTCTAGTCCCCGGAACCGGAAGTGGCTTTCTGGAGTGGGGCGGGGGAGCAGAGAGTTGGCGCAGGCGCGCTGAGGAAAGGACAGCCTTTTCCCCTCACCTTGGCGGTTCAGAGCTTTCAGCCCCCTGCGGAGGGGGCCGCCGAGGCTGGATCCTGAGGCCGCTGCGGGGGCGGGGAGGCTTCCCTCCTCTACTGGGTTTCTCCCCATCCTTTAAAGATCAGCCCAAATATCGCCTCCTCCATGATGCCCTCCCCTATTCCCGCCAGCCGGAAGCCCCCTTTTGTCTGTCCCTCGTAACACGGATCATTTAATTTTGTGCATTAAAATGGCATGCATTTGAGCCTCATTCCTCAACTAGAGAGTAAGTTCCATGAGGGCAGGGACCTCGTCTTGTCTAAACTCCGCATCTTCCCAGCACAGAGGGATAAAGGAATGCATTCCTGAATAAATGAATGAATGAATGCATGCATGTATGTATGTCTCAGTGCTGATGCAGAACTAGAAGGGACCCCAGGGTCCCCCTGGTGAGGAAACTGAGATGGGTCACAGCACTTTCCCAGTCTTACGCAGCTATTCAGTGTCTGGGGTGAGATTTGAACCCAGGTCTTCCCAACTCCGGGAAGAGTCAGCATTCTGTTGGATCTGACTCAGCGCCTGTGGAAGAGACAGGGGAAATGGGGCATTTTAGAGTTGGTTTAATCGAGGAGTCAGTCCTAACAAGAGCAGTTCTCTTTGAGGCTACCCTAACCAACATTATAGCGGAAAGAGGGTTCTCAGGTCCTTGTAAAGGCAGGATGAGGCTTGTGTACCTTTTGGTACCAGAGATGGTCTCAAGAGAAAGGGGCCTGACACCCCAGGACTGACCCAAGCTCAGAGACTGAATACCCAAACCAAATCCTCCACATCTCTTGGATTCCAAGTTTGGATAGCAAAATGGAGTATGAGTGTCTTAAGCAACCACACGGAATATTCACATCCCCAGTATTGTCTGAGCAGTAGAAACCTTGCCCTGTGCCCAGCTTCAGACATCCTGGGTGTTTAAAGCACAGCATTCTTCATCCCTCAGTACTGTTCTTTTCTCTGGTCTGACTCCTTATCCCCAACATTGACAGTTGAGCAAATTCCCAGGATGGAAAGTAATTTTATCTTGTGGGCAGAATTATAGGGGATCAATCATAGGTAAAAATCAAAGTGTATTCTACATCTCTTTACTCCTGCAGATGTCGCCATCCTCCATCTCCTCCTCCTCTCCCTCGGCTGCCCATTCCAGACAGTGTCTTGAACATGTTTCCAGATCCAGAAGATGGGATTGTGGATGACATTGAAAAACATGGTGGCAGAATACGAACCTTCCCCCATGAAAGGGGTATTTGGGCCACCCACGTTTGGGTGCCCTGTAAGTGACAGCAGATCTCCCCAACCTGGGAGAGGGTCAGAGATACTGGGAGGAGCCTTTTCAGTGTTTGCTGAGTGAGGCAAGCCAGGGCGTGGATCCCTGTAAGGTTATTATTTTTTGAGCAAATAATCATGAGATTTCCCCAACATCTGGCCCAGGCTCTGACTTGATGCACAGAAGTCATCTTTGCAGGCCTCCCTGAGTACGTTTTCCAGCTTCACAGGCAGGCCGTCCAGTGGAATCTCAAAAGGCTGTCTGAGAGCTGGTGTGGGATGGTGTGACAGATTCACCTTTGGTCTGCCCTGCCTGGCCGGCTCACATCTATCACTCCCTTTTTAGAGAGGATGTCTTTCCATCAGTCTTCAGTGACATCCTGTACTTGATATCCTTTGAGCTAAATAAACATGGTTTGCCCCCTCAGTGACTTCTTTCTGAAAAGGGAGAAGAAAAGTAACCTTTTACTCCTAGGATTGTGTTCGTTTGTTCAGTGAGGGCCCCACACTCAGAAAGTAGCTCTCTTTGTTTCCTTCCCCTCCAGATGAAGCAAAGGAAGATTTTTTTGACCTGCTTGACCTTCTCATGACCCAGGCCCGGAGGGTACTGCCCAGGCTGGTAAAGATGGAGGAGTTCCACGTCAGTCTGTCACAGAGTGTGGTCCTGCGGTATCACTGGATCACGCCCTTCGTGCAGTCCCTGAAGAGCCGCATGGCCTTCTTCCACAGGTGTGCTTCCTCCTTTACACCTCCGTCTTCTCTCCTCTCTGGCCTCCTGAGCCATCTTTCTGTTTTATGCTGGGTCTGTAATCCTGGGAGCAAAAAGAACAAGGATTTTCAGCCCCCTTTGGCTACATGTCAATCCTCTTATTCCCCAGAGCCAAAAGATGTAGACAAAACTTAACATTTTATGGGAACCCACAAGGCTTGATGGAACTATGTTGGTAGGTGGCAGAAAGTTGGGCAGAAATTGCCTTTATCACCTCAGTGCCCACCCACCCCCAACACACACACACATGCGCGCGTGCGCGCACACACACACTCACCCTGCAGACATATTGGCAAAATCACAGTGGTTGTGTTCTTATTGGGACCTAAAGGCTCCCAAAGCCTTCAAAACACTAAAGAATGAATCTCTGATAAGCATGTGGGGTGTGTGTGTGTTTGTGTGTGTGTGTATTAAAATTTAGATAAGGAAAAGGCAACGAAGCTGAGGTAAGTTAAAAGTCAAAGATCAGAGTGCAAGGGATTATCCCAAAGGTGATGAGGACTGCTTCATTTGTGAGCTGTGCAAAAACAAGGGTGAGAACTTTAGGTTCTGTGACAAGTTGAGGTCAGTAGATTTGGGGGGTTTAAGTAGTGTTCCTGGCACACCCCAAAATTGTTGCATGTAGGCTTCTGCCTACTCATAAGCAGAGCCCTGTATGTTGACATGAGTAGAGGAGGAAGAGGCCTAGGAAGTAATTCTTCTTTATCTGCCTTCTCTCCCCTCATCCCAGTTCCCCAACATGTAGTTGGAGGCCTGGATGAGGATCCCAAGATCACTGGACTCAGTGAATAACATTGATTGGGTTATAGGAACAGTAAATGGTTATTGAGTCAGTGAGTATATCAGGCGTCCTCCCCACTGGGCCAGGTTTCCCAAGACTCAAAGCCTGGTTAGTCACGAAGGGCAAGACTCCAGACTGTCTCTCTCGGATTTGTTGCTTTGTACGTCCTACTTTATTTGACTCTCTCCTGTTTCTGTGTGACTGGTAATGGAGGAGTTGGTAATCCCTGTGGGGTAGTCTCCAACTGCTAATTCCTCCTGGCCCTGAGGTTCTTTTGCTGATCCTGACTTTTCTTGGTCTGTATTGGTAATATGTACTCATGCCTAGAAACACATATGTGTGCTTGTGTGTGTGTATGTGTGTGTAAAGATATAAACATGTCTTTTTTTGTACAAGTTAAGACAGATCTGTCTTCCTTTATCTTCTTGATAATCTTTTATCCAAACTAAATCTTTATTATCTATTTCTGTTAACCTCCAAGGAACAAATTATTCTTTTATCCACATCGTTATCTAATGATCTTCTCCTCCCATGGATCCAGTCATAAAATCCAGCCTTTCGAGGTTTATTGAGAGCTAACTACAGAATTGGGAGGCGGTTTTCACGCCATCCTGTTTCTAGGGGTCAGAACAGATGGAAGTGATGCCAGCAGGATTGAGTCCTTCCTGCCCAAAGATAAGCCTCCCAATGAAGTGTCTTTCTGGGCTTCATGTGACTGTGTGTAGAGCAGGGCTGGAGATGCCAAGCCAAGCCACAGAGGTAGGAAGTCAGGTGACCGCCTTCCAAGTGACTCCACTATCTTCTGGGTCATCATGTAACACTACAGTCATTTTCCTGCTTGCTTCTTCCTGTTCTGAGAAAATGATTTTTTTCTTTTTCTCTCTTAAATTTCAGGTTCTTGTTCACAGCCAACCAGGTGAAAGTTTACACAAACCAAGAGAAGACGAGGTGTGTGCGTGTGTGTGTGCATGTGTGTGTGTGGGTGTGTGTTGATGCAAGCACCACACCAGGACTGCTCTAGAGAAGATGTGGAACGGACATGCTGTGCCCCTCTTTCTGAATGTGTGGATCAGTTGTCGATCCTGAAGCTTTAAAAAAAGAAGTCAGCGGCTTAGCGGAGAACACCTCAGAGCAGCATGGGACTGTGGGGATGTCCAAGACTAGAAGGGAGAAGAGCTGGCCTCTGGCCTCATTCTCCCAGTAACTGGACATTCTTGATGCTGTCCGGTGGGGCGTGGGATGATAGCCACCCTAGTAACCTCACAAAGTGGTTGTGTTTCTGACACGTGGGAAAAGTTGAAGGTGCTAAGCAGATGTGGTAGATTAGTTACCCAGGCTTTAAAATGAGCTGTGCACCCCTCTGGGTGCCACAAGCAGAAATGGTTCTGGCAGAGCAGGGACTGTATTTTTGTTGGTGGGAAGGAGGGCAGGGTTCCTTTCTTTGTATTCCCAGCCCGTAGCATATTGCCTGGTGCTAGTAGGTGCTTAACAAATTGACTGACCAGGCCATTCGTCCACCAGTTGAGGCCAGGCCTTCCCTCCTCTCTGGGCCTCTGGAGTCTCAGGGGCTTCCTCTGGGCCCAGCAGCCTCCCTGTCCAGGCCTAGCCCCACCCCAGGCTTGCTGCCGGCTAGATGCGACTTCATGCTTTCTACCCCTTTTGTCTGCCCAGGACCTTCATTGGGTTAGAGGTTACTGCGGGGCATGCTCAGTTCCTAGACTTGGTCTCAGAGGTGGACAGAGTGATGGAGGAGTTTGACCTGGCGACTTTCTACAAGGTGAGATGCTTCTTGTTCCCCTTTGAACATAACATCTAAAAGTAGGTCCCTGTAAACCAGGTGAAATGTAGAAAGGGGAAGCGGATGGTCCATCTGGACGTCCAGCCCGTGTGTTCTGTGAAAAGGGTGTCAGACAAACCCCCTGGAGTCACGTGGAATGAACCTGGCTGGCTGATCTTCTGCACCCTCTGGGCAGCATTGGGGATGGCGGGGATCAGAGCAGCAGTGGAGAACCTTGGGCCTCAAGGCTACACATGGCCCTCTCGGTCAAAGGGCCGCACCTGAGGACCTAGAGGCCGCAGGTTCCCCACCCCTGGATCAGAGTATGGCACTGGGTCCATGAGAAGCGAAGCTCCTGGGACCCAGCACTCACCCAGAGCAAGGACAAGCTCCTGTGGACCCTGGACAGAGTCTAGACCTGGGCCATGAGGGACTGCCCCACTGAGGCTCCAACTCTTCACTGTGGAAAAACAAGAGGCCAGCCGTGCTTCTGTTGTGCTCTCCTCACAGCGCGTGCAAGCACGGGGTATGAAGGGGTCCAGGGTCCCCCGGCCCAGCTCTCTTCCCACTCGTGGGCCTTGTTCTAGGGCTGTTGAGTCTTGCCTTGCCCCAGCCCCTCCTGGTCTCAGTTGATGGCTGAGGGAGTATCCTGGGCCACACTGCCGACCCTGGGGCCCTGAGCCCCCTCAGACGTCGACGAGCCAGGCTTGGAAGCCCCTGGTGGGGCACAGGGCACTTTCCCCACCTCGATGAGGCTTCCTTGTCCTAGGAGGCACAGTGAACACTATTGGACTGGGAGTCAGGAAGACTTGAATTCAAATTCTCCAAGTCACTTACCCTACTGGACTCAGTTCCCACATCTGTAAAATGGGAACAATAATAGTACCACCTGCCTTGGAGGACTGTTGTGAAGATAAATTAGATAAAATTCGGAAAGCGCTTTGCAAACTTTAAAGGTGCCCTTGTAAAAGTTAGCTGTTGTTATTCCTTTGTAAGTCCATTAGCATAACCCCTGGAATGTGGAATGTGACCTGCTTTATCATGATATGTGCAGGTTGAAGTAGTGAAGAGTAGAATTTTCTATTGGGAAAAATATACGTTAAAAACACAAAACCATTTGAAAGGTCTTGGTTGTGTTCCTGTTTCCCCAACATGTTGGGCCCTTGCTGGCTGACAGCTCACCTACCTAGGCCCAGCTTTGTCCTCTCCCTGCTATTAACAAGCCAAACAGGAAAAACGGAAGGATGGTCCTCTCTCTGGGGCATCATTCCTGCATTAGGAATCCAGGATGCCAGGCCCTCCCTTGTGGTATAGGGCTCTCCCCACATGGATGAAGCAATGGGCCGGCACTGGCCACTCTGTGTTCTGCCTGAGCATTTCTTTGTCTCTCTCCTAGGAGCCTTCCTTCCACATCAGCCTGGCCTGGTGTGTTGGAGATGTACAATCTGAGCTGAAGGAGCAGGCCATCCAGGGGCTGCAGGTAGGGGAACCTTGGCTCGGGGGTCCTTCCTGGGGGAGATGGGAGTGGCTGGGTTTTTCTGGCCTAAGTAAAAGGACTGACCCCAAAGGGGAAGGTAGCTGGGAAGCACATTGGCCTGAAGGATTGGACATTGAGAGCCTCCAGGCACCTTCAGAGGCTGAGGCAACAGGGGCATCCTCACTTCTGGGGCTCTTGGCCACAGGCTTCACCCCGGTGGGCTGTGGGTCAGGGACCTTTTTGTTTGCTGTGACCTGTTCTAGGAAATCGTGGACAGCTTTGAAGACTCTGCTCCACTGCTGCGTGTGCGGGCTGAACAGGTCCGCTGCAAGTCTGGGAATAAGTTTTTCTCTTTCCCGTTAAAATGAGAGTGAGCAAGCCAGGGACGGGCCCTTGGTCCACCACATTCCTGCCTGCAGCCAGCCAGGGGACAGGCCTTCCTCCCTTGGAGGATGAGGGAATTCTTGGACAGCCATGCCCCTGGCTTTATGGTTCCCAGCCCATTCCAATGGGGAAGCAAGGTGCACCTGTCCACCGAACACCATTTGTGCCTAGCCAGAGAGCCCCAGTTATGGCGGTCTGAGGCACAAGGTCCTGGGGGCCTTGCCAACCCCCTCCCTCCTAAGAGGTTTTTGGGTGCAAGGCAGCCATTTCCACGAGCTAACCAGCAGAGGGCAGGGCAGACTGATTCCTGCCCTGGGCCTCCAGTCCCAGGGCAGGAATCTTTGGGGTCACTAAGTGAGCCCTTCACTTCCATCTGCTTCATTCCCTTCAGCTGCTTGTATTTTTGTGCCCTTGGCCTCAGACCAAAATCTTAAGAATTACTGTTTCCACACCTCCCTCCGATCCTGCCCTGGCTGGCCAGGTGTCTTCAGGAGGCCATGTCCCTGCCCTTTTTTCTCTCAGGAACTTCTCGGTTCTCACCCTAAGTCCCACTCAGGCCTAGCTCTGCACCAGGGTCCTCTAGCAGACCCCCCTCACACTCTCCGTGAGCCCCACCAGGTGCCAGGGGAAAACTTGAGCAGATGCTTCTTATGGGCTTGGCTGTCTGGAAAGAGCTGTCTAGATTTCCAAATTCCCCAGCCTCTGGCTTCCCACATTTATTTTCCAAAAAAATAGGAAACAAAGCTTTCCCATGGAGGCCCTTCTCCTGAATGCTCCATTATAGTCTCAGGCTTTGTCTCCATTTGCCCCTTTCTGCCTAATGAGCAACAGGAAAACATTCAGGGCCAGTTGGGGGGGAAAAATCCTTTTTTTCCTTCAGGCCCTCGCTGCAATTAAAAAAAAAAGTGGGTTGTCCTGAGCAAATCCAGCTGCCACCTGGATTTCTGGTACTGGATGATGGGACTATATATGGATATTTAAATTATGTTAAATGAAATAAATGTTTCTATTTCTGCCTCTTGGGCTCCAGTGGCAGTGTTTATCATCAGTGAGGTGAAAGGAGGGGCTTTTTTCCTTTCCCTCTCCCTGCTGCCACCCCCCAGTGCACCCAGGTCAAGATTCTGTAACAGGGGTCAGGAGTTTGGGCATCCAGCTTGCTCATGTTGCCCCTTTCACAGTAACGGGCCTGGTTCCGTCATGGTCTTGGTGCACTCTACTTAGCAGTCCAACAACAAACATTTCTAATAACACCTTGCATTTGTATGAAGCTTTCCTGATGCAGTGGGAACTCTCTCCTTGGAGACAGAAGACCTTGGTTTGAATTCTAACTGCGCTACTCACCACCTCTGCAACCTTAGGCAAGTCAGAACATCTCTCTGCTTCAGTTTCCCTATCCATAAAATGACCTCTAATCAGCTCTTAGCTGCTTCCCATAAAACGCTGGTAAAGCAAGTAAGGTAAGAAGCGTTATGGATCTCCATTTTACAGATGGGAAAACCATAGGGTACCTAATTAGCCCAAACAAAGGTCAAACAGTGGGAGAACTTTCATCTGTTGATATCTAGCCTGGTGTGTCTGCCATATTGCCTCCAAGTCCTGGCCAGGGCATTTTTTTTTTTTACTCAGCAGTCTTTCAGACAATGTGGAGGTGTTTGCTCCCCGGTACTCGCAGATGGAGCGCCCAACTTTGTTTCATGAATCATTGTCCTTCATCAGGTCTCCTCCCGCCATCTTTTCAGAATCTGGCGCCGCTCCCTGTGCTGATGACAGCTCAAGGTTAGCTGGTTACCAGCCCTTCTCCTCGGGCTTGTGCTGGAGGGGGAGGAGCTGCTTGTGTTTTCTAAACTTCGAGGGGAGCCAAGCCTGCCTGATTTCCACAGTGAAAGTCACAGCTGTAGAAAACCCCAAACGAAGGGGGACAAGCCTAGTCCCAGTGCACCGTTTTGTTGGATCCAGACCCAGCTGGTTGCCCTGTTGCTCCTTCACCATCTGGATAAAACCAGTGTCTGACAATTCATTGATGCTGGTGTTTTTCCACAGTCACTTGTAGGCAATTACTGGGAACACACCGTCTGCAGAAGACAAATACACTTAGAGTGTTCTAGGAAACCAGTCCCTTTGGAGAGCTCTGCCCAATGTTATTAGGCATTTCCATTAACAACCCCAAGAATGGATTTTACTAATCAAATTTGGGAAGGATGTGGGACTGGAAGCCCAGCTGTGCTGAATAGGGAATTAGAATGCAGCATGACTTTGAGAAATGGGCCAAAATCAATACGATGAAATTCAATGGTAGAATGGAAAGGAGCTGATAGAGCAAGGAAATCGGAAATTCACTGAGAGATGGGGAGGGTGGCTGGGCAGAAGAATGACAGAGAAGCAGTGGGGGAGCTTGGCTTGTGCCCAGCCCAGGGGACCTCTGCAAGAGACAGGATTTGGGGCTCGTCAGCTTGCAGTTGAGGAAAATAAAAAGAATTCTAGTCTCAGTTGAAACCCATTGGGTTCCCATCAGGATCACTGAGCACCTGTGGAAAGTGAAGAAAAAGAAAGGGACATCTTAACCTGCTGACTTATCACAAAAGAAAAAGAAAATCTTCAGTTATATAATAGCCATTTGACAGTCCTCAGAACCTCTTTGGTATTTGTATAAAAAAAAAAACAACTAAAGACCAAAAAGAAACTACAAAATATCTTCACTCTGCCTTCAGATATTCCCTGCAGGGTAGGAAACTCATCCTTGGGGTTTTTTGTTTGTTTTTTTGGGAGGGCGGTTTGGCCCTTATACACCTAGTGAATGCCATTCTCACACCCAGCCTCTTCAGACCACCCCCAGCCCTGTATCCAAGAGAGGAATATTAACACAGCTTTCTTGTTTATTCCTTCTCTTGGAACCAGAAGCCCTAAGCAGGACTCCTTTGGGTGGCCCTGAAAACCCAGCAGGGGGTGCTTTGTAGGCAGAGCACAAAGATGATGATTGGGCCAGGCCCCAAAGCAGGAATATTGCTTTTTAAGTAGTGGTTTTCAAAATGAAAACTCTGGCAAACAGCTTTAAAAAGGAAATCCTAGAATCAATAAAGCATAGAGTTCTGAGACCCTGAGAGGACACCTTGCCCTCCAGACTGTATAAAACTATAGGTAATGCTACAGTTTCACATGGAACAGGGATTAGATTTTGGCCTGTCTGACCTGAGTAGTCAGAAGGGTGAGCAGTGGGGTGGAATTTGCCAAAGAATCAAATTTAAACTTGATGTCTAAGGGGGGGAAAAAACCACATTTTAAGAGAGCTGTCCAAACATGGATAGCTGCCTCTGGAGGCAGTGAAGACCCACCCTCTTTGGAGATCTTTGGGCAAAGGCTAGGTGAGCACTTGGGTATACTGTAGAGGGCTTGGAGGAGATCCCTTTCAGCTCTGAGATTCAGTAATTCTCTCAAGGTATTCATCCCAGTGGCTCTCTCACAGGAAAAGTACTTTTTCTATTACTGTCCCAAACTTGGGGAAGAGTCTTGTAAATGGCAGCTCAGCTTCAGCCAGCACTCTGCAGCTACGTTGATGACCCCTTCATCTCCCCTGTACATTTTCATTCCTGAAGGGCTGCCCCAAGAATTTGTTCATCAGCTCCTGCTCCGTTGGTCTAGATAGCCAGCAGGACCAGTAAGCAAGATCAAAATCCCACAGATGTGTGAGACCATTTAAGCAAACACCTTTAAAGGAAGGGACAGTAAAGGAAGGGACAGTGACATGTAACATGACTAGCTTTTCCCTACTCTGAGTTCCATCCATAGATCGCAGAATTTTAAGCCAGAGGGGCCACTTCATAAATTCATGTGTTCGTCCATAGGGCACCTTCTGGGAAACACAAGGTGTGTTCAGTGCCTTCACTGATGACAGTCCACAGAAATCACTCCTTTTGTTATTGGTTGCCTGACACTTTGCTAAATGTTTATACTACACAAATGTTGTTCTGTTTCCCTTGAAAAATAATATCCTAGATTTGGAGCTTGAGAGGGCCTCAGAGGTCATTTTACAGATGAGGAAACTGACGCCACAGAGGTCAGGTGATTTGGCCAAGAACACAGAAGGAATAATTGTCAGAGCTGGGATTGAACTCGAGTTCCCTGTCTCCAAAAATAAGTAGGCTTTCTCCTGTACTTTGGGGACAGAAATGAGTTGCTTATACTTTGCAGCCTCCTCTGCCTAGACAGGGCCTGGAATACAACAGAAATCCTGCTCCTTAGCATTTCCCTGCTCATCGTCAAACATTGAGAAATATTTGTTTAATTTGAGTGAAACCGACCTCCAAAAATCTGCCTAGATGCGCCCAGTCCCTGGGAGTCTATAGACTGCCCAAAGTGGAGATCTGGGCGTTTTACAATAGTTGTCCTGTTGAGAGAAGCTCTGTCCTAGAAACATAAAAGTAATCTAGAGGAGAGTTAACTTTAAGAGGGAGAATTCCATTATGAAAAAGGAGTTTGCAAACTTTTTCGACCAAAGGCCCCGATGATATTCAGGGCCCCTCTTTGGCAGTATAAATGAACAGCTTTCATCAAGCCAAATATTTTTTTCAATGTGGTAGATTTTTAATAAATGTTATTGTTAAAGATAAAACATATTTCCATCAAACCTGGAAACACAAGTGGTCCATTTCTGATGGCCTCTGTGCAAATTCCAAAACAAATTGCAAAGGAAGGGATTGGATTTGGAAAGTTTGCTTACCAAAGAGCTGATTCCAAAGAAATCAGGGACAACTGTCTCCATCATTTCTTATTCTTCATTAGAAGACCCCAGGGGAGTAAAATTAGTCTGCTTCTGTTATCTTGGGAGGAGCCCTAGCTAAACATGCATGCTGGATATCTTCAGTGGTCTGTGGCCTTTTTCTTCTCTTGACAGGTTAGCTTTAAACACGCTGTAGGGGGGAAAAACACAATTTCCCAAACTCCAGCCAGCTCCAGTTTTAGGGAAGTAGGCACTGCTGGGGACTGCCACATAAAAGGGGAATGTTGCTCGGAGGGCAGCAGAGTCCCTTGCGGAAACTGACACCTGATAAAAAGGTCACACTCTTATGCCAAAAGTTAGTAGCTGAGAAGATAGAGGAAGACAGTAAAAGCCTCTGTTCATTGTCAAACCATTCTGGAGAAAAAGAAGGGGAGGGGGAGAGGAGATCTCTTTTCCCTTTATCTGCCCTGGACTGTGTCTCTAATTGGCTACGATTGTTTGAGTCCCCTTCTCAAATGAGCACTAGCCACCCACCTAGCTAACCCTTATGGTCACAGTGATGATATGGGGAGGCAGTCCCTGATTTGGAAAGCCGGGGGGTCATTCGTAGCTCTTACCAGAGAAAAGCGGGTGGACAGGGAAATTTGTGGATATTCGTTCCCTCCTTTCTCTCTCTTTTTTTTTTCCCATTTCTTCCTTTCTTTCCTTCGTTCCTTTAGTGATAGATGGCGCAGTGGAGACAGCGCTGCATCTGAATTCACAGCCCTAAATTCAAATACGACCTCTGATGCTTACTACCCGTGTGGTGGTCCTACACAACTCATGTAACCTCTGTCTGCCTCCGCTTCCTTGTATCTAAAGGTCAGCTATGGTTATTATTGCTCAAGGTTGAAGGGCACGGTAGGCAGCAAAGGTCAAGGTTTTTATTTTTTAAGAAATCCCTGATATTTGTCTCCTGCCCAGAACCACATTGAAAGTACCTGAGGGTTGGGGGCGGGGGCGCATTTTGTTAGTTTCAAGTTGAGGCCCCGCCTCTCTCTCTCCCTCTCTCCCTCTCTCCCTCTCTCCCTCTCTCCTCTCTCCCTCTCTCCCTCTCTCTCTCTCTCTCTCGGCTCTCTGGAGATCTGGGTCAAAATACATCCCTTGTACACACCCCTCCCCCAGGTCTCTCGGGGAAACTTGGTGGAGAGTTTTAAACCAGAAGCGGGTAGAAGAGCGCGAGCTCCCAGCCTTACACCTGCCTTTAGGGAAGCCCCGGGCGCGGGGCTGCGGCGGCTCCGGGCCGGGCTAGCAGCCCCCTCCCCGCGGCCTGGCCGGCCGGCCTGTGAGCGCACGGTCCCTTTAAGAGCCGCGGAGGAGAGGAGAAGAGGGAGGGGGTGGGGAGCGGGCCCCCGAGCGCAGGAGCTGGCTCAGAGCTGCGCCGATCCGGCCCCAAGGACGCGCGCCGCTAGCTCGGGCTCGGGCTCCCCCTGCCCTCTCCGCCCCGCCCCGCAGGACGCCGTGGGGGGGCCCCTGCCGCCCATCCCCCTCCCGCAGACCCCCGCCGCGGGGGGCGAGGTGCCCCGGGCACGGGGAGGGGGCGTGCGCGCCACCTCCGCGGGGCCCGGGGAGCGCACGCCTCCGCCTCGCCGGCCGGAGCATGGACAGCAGCCGCAGGCGCGCTGCGCGGAGCCCTGGGGAGCGCAGCGGCCCGGGGCATCCCCGAGGCTGAGCCCGAAACAAAGGCAGCATCCAGCGGGGAAGGAGCCGGGAGCGCCGCCCGCACCTGGCTGGCCGTCGGGCTCGCCCCCCCTCTCCGTGCCCTCCGCCGGGCTTTCCGCGCCGAGCCTTGAGAACTTGCCCAGGGGCGCCTAAGAGCTCCCCTGGGAAAAGGGAAGGCGAGGACAGAGGGGTGGTCCCGGCCCCCACGCGTCTGGCTCCAAGTTTCCGACCCTCCAGCGAGGAAGCCTCAAGCCCGTACCCAGCCGGGGAATCGGATCTCTCCGACCCCCCTCCGCAGCCCAGCCCAGCTAGCGCCGCCAGCATGAGCGGCGGCGGGGCCGGGCGGGGCGAGCCACGGAGGCCGGGCTGGGCCGGGACCCTCCTGGGCACCGGGGAGCTGCTGCTGCTGCTGTTCGTGTGGCTGGGCCCCCTGACCTGCAGCGGGGTGGCCGGGGACAGCGAAGTCAACGCCGAGGTCAGTAAGCACGCTCCCCCTTGGGGGAGTCCTCCCTCCAACCTCGCTGTCCGTTTCCTCCTTCCTTCGTTTTGATTGTCTTCTTAGCTAAACTTTGCATCCTGCCCACCTTCCCCCCCCCCGCCCCCCATTCTTTCCTTGCTTAATAAATGTTTGGATTGGGTTGATTCTCTTGGCCTTGGAGGAGGGGAGAGTGGCCCCCTCCCTCCCTCCTTAGAGGCAGAAGCTTTCTCTGGGTGGTGGCTGGACCCCTGCGGCTGTGCCCGCTTAGCCTAGCCCAGCCCCGCCAGCAGAGTCTGTGCAAGGGAATGGACTAAGGGAAATCTTCTCATACCTTTCCCTCCATTATCTGGACTATTCTTGCCTCGGGTATTAACGCTTCACAGCTGGGCATCTAGCTAACCCTCTCTGCCCTGGTCCTTGTAGCCACCAGCCAGTCAGATGCTGCAGTCGCCTGGCGAAAGGGGGAGTGAACTGTCCAGGACACCGGAGTCTCTGCCCTGAGCTCTAAACGCCGTGGTGGAGAGGGCCAGGCTCAGTCCTAGTGACTTAGGAGCAAGCCAGGGGGGATACGGTCTCAGGCAAGAACAGTTGGTGGGCTTCGGAGCTAGGGCCAGGCCAACCCATGAACAAGGGTGTCTTGCTGGGTGTCTGGTGTAGGGAGTCTGCAAAGGCCCTCTCTCCATAGCACAGTGCTAGGCACTCGGAGTACTCAGTAAAGAGCCAAGATGATGGCCAGCCAGCTTATTAAGTAATCTGATCAAAGGTGGAGGAGGAGAGGGAGGGGGCAGGTAACATCCCAAGGAGAACCCTAAAGGAAGCTGGGGCTAGAGGAACCCAGGGCCCCTGAAAACTGGGAGCTTCAGGCTCCTCGAGTAACATCGGTATCCAAGGACTTCCTTCAGGTTTCTGGGCACAGAGTGACATACTGGAGCTTTCAAACCCCTGCCTTTGGGACCAAAGGATAAGCTTAGGAGCAGATAACCCTTCTGCACAGGACATCTACCAGTGTGAGCACTGCCTGTTCAAAGCAGGCACACTTCCTCCCTTAGAAGACTCATCCCACAGGGCTGGAAAATGGTCCCATTCAATGACCAAAAGAAACGTAGACAAAACTGCAAAGCAATTTTTAAAAATATGAGTTATTGTGCAGTTCAGATAATTGAATAGACTGCCTAATAAAGGATAAATGATGCTGTTCCTGCCTTCAAGGAGCTGACAGTCTAATAAGGAGATGAGGATACATAAAGTAATTAAAAGACAAGTTTGAATGAGAAATGCCTAAGAGAAGTCAAAGAGAGAAGAAACAGGGAAAATCCGTAGTAAGTAGGATCTATCCCTGCTAACCAGGGGCACCTGGGCTGGGCCTTGAAGGAAAAGAAGGGTTTCAACAAGCAAAGATGTGGAGGGAAGGCGAGTGGGATGCAAAAGCTTGGAGGTGGGAGAGGGTGAGACTAAAACGACCCAGTTTGGCCAAATACCCAGAGTGCCATAAGAGGAACACTGGAATGAGAGTGGCCAGATGTGCTCATTTTTATCTTTCTCCCCTTCCCACATGCTCCATTCTAGCCACACTGACCAGCTTATCTGCTGTTTCTGCTACTTGGGGATTTAATTTCCCAACTCCACATCTTTGCGCAGACTTTCCCCTGTGTTTAGAATTCACTTTTTTTTTTAAACTATTGCCTGTTACCTTCAAGGCTTAGCCCATGTGCCAGTCCCTACCGGCCTTGATTTTCCCCTCTCATTTGTGCTCTCTCTTGCCTCAAGCTGCAGAGTTAAGGACTGGTTTTCATGTTGCATCTCTTCCTGCTCTGCTCCCCTGCCCCCCAAATGTAAACTCTTTAAAGACAGGGACTCTCTTGTATTTGGTTGTATCCCCCGTTCCGAGCCTAGTTCCTTGCCTGTGGTAGACACATAAATGTTTGGATTAGATTGGAGGCCCCTGAGTGTCAGGCATTTTAATCAAGTAGGCAAAGCAGGGTATTAAGAAGGGAGAAGACAAGATCATACCTGTGCTTTAGACTGCTTTGGCAGCAGACATGCAGATAGGTGTGTGTTCTCTGCATGTACCCATGAGAGCCTGGGATGGGCCAGGGCTGGGGCGAGGCACGAGGGGCTTCCAGGCAGGAACAGGCCTTCTTCGCCTTTGGGCCCTGGCCATGGGAAGCCCAGCCAGAACTCCATGTAGGGCTCCAGTTAGGAGCAGGGAGGCCGGAGCCAATGCCTGTTACTCCCCAAGGCCCTGCCCAAAATCCTTCTCTCACTTAGGGCCTCATCTCTGACCATTTATATAACCCTCTCTGCTGCCCTCCGAAGTCTCATCCTTTCCTTCTGCCTGAAATAAGAACAGAGTTCTCGGTGGAAAACTCCACAGCTCCTGTGTAGATCACCGCCACCTCCTGACCATTTTAGCAAGCCTAGGGCAGGCAAGGGAGAATCCTTCAAGGTTCAGAAAGAACAAGAGACAAAAAAGGGAAGCTTTTCAGTGACTGTCCGGCTTCTTAGAAGGGCTCTGGGGTTTCTTTCAGTCCTTCTTGTTCCGGGGGGAGAAACTGAAAAAAGAGCAAATACAGGAGGGCAGTATAGGCGTGTGTCTGGGTCTCACCACCAGGCCAGGAGGTCAGATGTGGAGAAGACTTTCCTGTGCTCTTTCCCTTGCCCATTGATGCCCTCGAGCTCGGTCTCTGGAGAACGGCCCAGTTTGGGATTTTGGATCTAGGGCCTGGGAACTGTTTCTATTTTGAGCCTTACACAGGGCGCTCCCTTCATTCTCTGCCCTGCCTGACTTCCCGTAGTTCCCCTTAGCCCGCTTCTCTGCCGCCCCAGAGATTTTTCCGATCGAAGCCAGCTGGTTCCTGACCTATTTTAATAAAGTCCTCTGGGGAAGGGCAGGGAATTCCTCCTAAGCTCCAGTTACACCAGAGAGCCAGCTGAGGCTCATGGGGGGTGGGGAGAGAGAGTGCTGTGCATAAGGTCCTAAAGGGAGGCCCAGCTCATGCTAAGTCTGACCTCCAAAGCGCTGCCCTTCAGACACTACTAGGGCTCATTACGTTCTCCACCCATATCCTATTATCTAAATGCTGATAAGGCACGTGTGTTATGAACTATCACCGCTCTACAGACTAGGTCACGGCCTAATGAAGAGAGTGCTGGAGTTGGAGGCATCTACCTGCCCCCTATCATCTGCATGGCCTCAAGCTCACTGGGCCTCATTGTTCTAGTTTGAAAAAATGATGGGTCTCTGGCCTTGGAGTCAGGAGGACCTGAGTTCAAATCCAGCCTCAAGTCACTTAACTAGCTGTGTGACACTTAACCTCTATATCCCTCAATTTCCCCATCCATAGAACAGGGATAACAATAGCACCTACCACCTATAGTTTGTCATGAGGACAAAATGAGATAATAATTGTAAAGTGCTTAGCACAGTGCCTGGAACATAGCACTCTTCTCATTATAATTATTATCATTATGTTCAAAGACTCCTTTTAACCACCCCCACAGCCCCTGCTCTAGCTCCAGCCCTCCATCACCCCTCCCCTAGATTATCACAAATCTTCTGACTGGTCTCCCTCCCCACCTCAAGTCTTCCTGCTCTAATCCATCTTCTGCCCAGTGGATGGAGTGATTTTTTTTTCCCCAAGCACTGATCTGACCACCTCCCTCCCCCCACTCAGGGAGCTCCCATGACTTTCAGTGATCTCCAGGATCAGCTAGAAAGCCCTCTGTTGGACACGGACAGCTTTTCATCCACTGATCTCTTCTTCCCTCTCCAATCCTGTTCTACCTTCCTTCCCTCTGCAGTCCATCGATGCCAGCCTACCTGTAGGTCCTTGCATTGGACCCTCCATCTCCTGCCATTTGTCTTTTCGCTGGCTGCCCGCCATGCCTCCAATGCCCTTCTCCCTCACCCCTCCTGACCTTTCTTCTTCCTTCTCTCAACCCTAACCCTGTAATCCCATCCCCAGTTGCTAATGCCTTCACTCTGAGATTATTTTCCATTTACTCTTTACATATACCTAATTATTTACATGTTGTCTCTCCATTAGAATGTGAACTCCTCCTCGAGGTTAGGGAAGGAAAGAAACAAGCATTTATTAAGCACCTACTGTGTGCTAAATGCTTTAGAAAAATATTATTTCATTTGATCCTCACAGCAACCCTGGGAGGTAGGTGCTATTAAAATCCCCATTTATAGTTGGGGAAACTGAGGCATATAGTGGCTAAGTGACTTGCTCAGGGTCACACAGCTAGGAAGTATCCAAAGCTGGATTTGAACTTGGGTCTTCTTGACTTCCAATGTCAAGTTCTCTCCACTGTGCCACCTGGCTGCCATGGGCCCATGTTTTGGGCTTTCTGAATAACCCCAGCCCTTGGCACAATGCCTGACACATAGTGTGCACTTCAGAAATGCTTGCCTACTGACTCATTGGCATCAGCATTATATTTTACAGACTGTTTCCTACGTACTGAGAGAGGAGGAGTAATTGCCTGGGTTTTCCCTCTTCTGGTCTCTAAATGACAATCTCTGGTTTTCCAGGCCTTTCCCTTCTCAATGTCCCCTGAATCATCATGAAAAGAATGGGCAGCTGACTGGTTCTCTTTCTTTCCCAGAGCCAGGGACCTCTGAGAGGAGAGAGCCTTTATTCAGGAGTTGGAATATCAGCTGGGTTTCTAAGTCTGGTCCACAGTTATTGATTCAGTATGCTCTGGCCACAGCCTCTAGGATACCCTAATGTGACAGGATGGACAGAGTGCTATTGCAACCGCAGTGCATCTGTAGTCAATCAACAAACACGTAGTAAGTGCTTCCCATGTGCCAAGGTGCTGTCTTAGGTGCTGGGTGTGTAATTATAGAGAATGAGACAGTCGCTGCTCTCAATGAGCTTACATTCTATTGCGGGGAGATAAGGCCAAGGGGAGTGAAGTTTTGATCCTGCCACTTAATATTAGTCTGTCATTAAGCAACACATTTCCCTTTCCTGGGCTTCATCTGCAAGATGAAGAGATTGGACCAGGGGACTTAAAGTCCCAGGCTGCTCTAAAATCCTGCCATCCACTGCACTGAATCCAGTCAAAGAGGCAAACGTGGCCCTCACCAACCACCCGAAGGCCATACAGAGATAGGGAGCAAGGACGCCAGCCGTGTCCTCCCATACGACATCCTTTGGTGCCTTGGTCAGAGACAGGATCTTGAGATGTATGGACCATTCATTCTAGGGATCAGGCCGGCCCCCGGGAAAGCCTAAGCCATGGGATTTCCATGATCTAAGATGGAGAAGATTCACACTCCTGGAGTCCGAGAGCTTTCTGAAACAAGACTCCCTTCTTTCTTCCCTCATGTGCTCTGGATGTGGTGGCTTAATCTTTTCCTTTCCTCCCTAGAGAATGATTTTTTCTGTCCATCCTCCCATCTCCCTCAAGGGGGAGGCTCTGGGCGGAGGGGTTACCCCAAAGGACCCCTGAAGATCTGATACCTGCTCTGTTGAGCCAATACTGCTACACCTCCTTGCCCTCCCGGGAGGAAATACTAGACACATGCTTGACTGAGCAAGAAGAAGGCCAACGTAAACCACAGGAGTTTCGTAGAGAGCTAAGGAGGGACCTTTTGGGTAGCTGGGCAGCAGGGCGGAGAGAACACCAAATCCTGCCTCACATACTGGTTATGTGTCCTAGGGCTACTCATTTAGCCTTTCTGAGCCCCAGTTTCCTCATCTGTAAAATGGGGATAAAAAAGCACCTCCTTCCCAGGGTTGTTGTATACAAGCTAATAACCTAAAAAGAGCTTTGCAAATCATAACACAGTGTAGCACCCTGCCAGGTTCCTGCACCCAGATCTGGAGATCCATCAGCAATAGTGGAGCAGGGCTGGCCGAAGGGTCAGATATTGAGCTCCTACTAAGGCATAGGGAAGGGACAGCTGGTCTGTCAATTCTGGCCCTCCTTGTCCAGGGCTTTGGTCCAGGCACATCAGTTTGCTTTTTGGCTAAGGCATCCCAGAGTGACTTAAACCTCTCATGGTATTTTTTTTTCCCTTGTTTGTTTTTTGGGGTTTTTTTCCCAAACCAAATATTTCCTTCTGCCCCTAGAGGGAGAAAGGGGACCACTCCTTTTGGCTCTCCCCTGCCCCACCCCCACCCCCCACCCCTTCCCAAAGCCAGCTTCAGACCAACACCCTCAACCAGGTGTCACCGGCTTGGGTCGCCCTTCCATGTGTCTCCGGGTGGAGAGCCAAGATATCAGAAACATGAACACACTCACCCACCTTTAGATTACTCACCCCAAGGAAGCCTTGGGAGAGTACACGACCTTTGAAACTGAATAGCACCACGAAGCAATGGGCAGGATCTGTTTGCTTTACTTCTGTTTTTGGCTGCAAATGGCAACCACGCCTCCAAGCACATGCCTGTCTTCTTAAAAGGCACCGAACAGAAATGACTTGAAATAGGTGAGGAACAGCCTCCAGAAAGCAACCAGCTGAACGCCCCACAACAAGCCACAGTTGACCCAAGGGGATGGGCCCAGTTATGGATACCTGATCTTATCTCATCTAGTAAAGGTCAGCCAATCTAGACCCTGACCCGCCTACTAGAAGCCACTCATGACCCTTCTTGTTTCTCATTCCCCTCCCTACCAAAGTCAAATTAGGGCCATTGGCAAGAGATCTCCCCTGCCTACCTGCCTAGAGGGTACTCTAAGGAGGGAGGTGAGCTCCAAGAGCCCATGGTAGAGGAACTTTGGAGAGGAAAGTCAACACCTGAATTTTTTCCTCCAAAGTCTGTATGTAAACAGTGCTGCTGATCGGGAAGCTTGTGAGTGGGGCGGGACTCATTCCTGAACACCAGTGGGAAATGCAATGGGGGACGATGAGAGCCGCACTTCTGACATTGAACCTCCCATACCTGTGTCACCCCATAGCACAGTGCTTGGCACTTAATACATGTTTATCACCAGCATGGAGCCCGGGATCCCTAATATTCTTCCCCAGCCACCATACAACTGCGTGGAATAGTGGGGGTGGGGGACCCCTGGATTTGGAGTCAAACAGCCTGGGTGGTTTAAATTGTGGCTCTGTTACTTCTCATGTTCTTTACCTCCCCATCTTTCTCTGTAAAATGAGGAGATTGGATCAGGTGATCTCTCAGGACCCTTCTCGCTGTCAATCCTGTGATCTTGTTCCTTGGGCATCTCGCTGTCTGTCATCCATCTGCCTCTCATGCACAGCTGAGCTATGTCACGTGCTGTCAGTTGGGGCCCCTCAGTCAGTGGCTGCTGGCACAAAGAACACTCAAGTACAAACCACTAACAGATGGTCCTTCATCGGTCTGGCATGGCATCTCTACTTTTAGGGACCATTTAGCATCTTCTTCCCGCTCCAGGCAGGGGAAGCTGTCTACACCAGGGTGGAAATGGATTACAATAATGGTCTGATTGAGACCTGGTGATGGATCTGTCTGCCTCTTTATTCACATTTCCACTCACGATTCAAAAAGGAGGTCTAGGACAGAGCCCCCCAAGTCACCTGGGAATGGCCCTTGGATACAATGGCCAAGAGAAAATCCACTATTGATAAACTTGTCTATTCCTCAAGTAGAATTGTAAACCTCTCAAAGGCAGGAGCGGAGTCACTTTTTATTTGTGATCTCAATGCCTCAAATGGGGTCTGGAACATAGTAGGAATGCAATGCTTATTAACATCCATTAAAAAAAAATTGAAGTCTTTGGACCAAAGAGCAAGCCATGAGTACTCTGCAAAAGACCAAGGTTCAGCCCCCAAGTTTATTTAGAGCTCCTGATGCATAATACCCATGGGTGTTTCATCTTAGCCCTTTAGCCCAAGGTAGAGATATTTTAAAATTCTCCAACAGATTGCCATCCTGGGACTCATGCTTCTACTTCAGATACTGTTCCACTCTAAAGCTGGACTAAGAATATACCAGCTGGTCCATCCAGGCTTCAGAAATAAAGAAAGGAAGCAGGCCATCAGTGACCTTACTTGTCCTTGTTTGGAAGGGCATCAGTCAAGTGCAGGGAAGGATTTTGTTCAGCGGATAGGCATCAGGGTGGGAACAAGGAACATCTGATCTAAAAGACGAGTCCAACAAATGGAGATTGGGAGGGTAGGTAGGAGCCAGAGTAAATGTCAGGCCAAGGAGAGTTGGGACAATGGGAAACCATGGAAGGTTTTGAAGCAAAAGTGACAGCTTCTGGGTCAGACCAAGGTCTTCAGAATATTTCTTTGAGAAATATATAGAGTTTGAATGGAAGAAGGAAGAGGCTAAAAACAGAAACCAATTAGGAGGCTATTAGAGTAGGTCAGGCAAGAGGTGATCTAGAATGGTGTCTTCTTCATGAGTGGAGAGAAATGGACAAAGAGGTGCTGGTATAGAGGGAGAATGGGCAAAAACTTGGCCAGTGATTGGATGAGATGAGTGAGTGAAGAGTCAAGAACCAAGGCCATGAAATGTGAGTGACTGAGAAGATCATGGTGCCCTTAGTGGAACGTTTTGGGAAGGTGAAGGTCTAGTGGAGAAGATGATGAGTCCCAACTGGGACATCTGAGAGGTGTCTACTAGTTCTTTTCGCATATGCGCCATCCAGATTGCTCAGATTGGTTTGGTAGAACTTTTATTCAGTCAGCAAGCATTTTAACTACTTACTACATGCCAGACAGTAAGCCGAGGTACCAGGGATACAAATGCAAGGAATGAAACCATCCTTTTTTTCATAGAGCTTACATTCTATCTAAGACTTTTTTATTTATATGTGTGTGCACATATATATGTATATATATATATGTATATGTATATGTTTGTGTACGTGTATATACATATATTCACACAATAAGTAATAGTATATACATATATGCCTTGTGTATATATGTGTATGTATATATGTCCCTGTGTGTGTGTAAGTACACAGAATAAATACAAGCTAGTTTGAGGAGGGTGTTAGCAGTCAGTGGGATCAAGAAAGGCTTCATGGAGAAGGTGATACCTAAGGGTGCATCTTGAAGCAGGTGAGGAATTCTATGAGGCAAAAGTAAGAAGCAAAGCCCATTCCAACCTGAGGATATGGCCTGTGTCGAGGCAGGGAGATGGAAGATGAGAGACGGAGTGGCAAGTGTGAGGAATGGAGAGAGAAAGCCAGTTTGACCCTCCTAGCACTTGGGAAGGGGGATAATATGAGTGTGGCTAGAAAGACTGCTTGAGACCAGATTGTGAAGAGTTTTAGAAACCAAACAAAAGAGTTTCTAGGCAATGCTAGAGGCAACAAGGATCAAAAGAGTTCAAGTGAGGCAGTGACATAGTCAGGTCTGTGCTTAAGAAAAACCATTTTGGCAGCTGTGGGGAGGATGGATTGGAGTGGCGAAGAACTGAGGCAGGAAGGCCAATTGGGAGGCCACTGCAGTACTGTAGGAGAGAGGTGATGAGGCATGAACAAGATGGGAGCTGGGTAAGTGAAAAGGAGGGGAAGTATGTGAGAGATATTGTGGAGGGAGAAACAGCTAGGTTTGGCAGCTGATTGGATATGTGACAGGCTGGAGGCAATGCTGAGATTCCAAACCTGGGGGACTAGAAGAATTGTGCCTTGATAGAAATAATGATGTTTGGGAGAGGGGAGAGTCTACAGGGAAAGCTAATGAGCTCTGTTTTGGACATGTTGGTTGTCTTTGGGACCTTGAGTTTGGAATGTCCACTTGATAATAAGTGAAGGGGAACTGGAGCTCCGGAGAGACTGGGGCTGTATGTAAAGATTGTGAGTCATCGACTGCATTAAAATGACAATTAAGACAATGGGCACCAACCAGGGCTGAACCCTGGGATTATGGCCACAAGGTGGGGGGAGTGTAGATGATGACCCAGCAAAGAAGGAGCAGTCAGGAGAGAATAGTGTCCCAAAAGCCCAGAGAAGAGAATGTTTACTGCAGGGGAAAGTTGTCCAGCAGTGTCAAATGCAACAGAGAGGTCAAGAAGAATGAGGGCTCAGCAAAGATCGTTGAGAGATCGTTGGTCACTTTGGAAAGCCTGTTTCAGTAAAGGGAAGAGATCGGGAACCAGATTGAAAAGGGTTAAAGAGTGAGAGGTCAGTAAGTGGAGTCACGGATTACTGGCAGCTTTTTCTAGGTGTTTGGCAGAGAGAGGGAAAAGAGGGATAGTGTGAGAGCTTGAAGAAATGGTAGGGTCTGGCAAAAGGCTTTGGGGGGGTTGTTTGTTTTTGTTTTTAGGAAGGCGTGGAGACTTGTTTGAAGTCAGTAAGAAAAGGAACCATTAGATTGGGAGAGATTGGAGCAGAGGATGAAGAGTAGTGTGCCGGAAAGGTTGGGAGGGGATGGGACTGCAGGTAAATGTCCAGAGGAAGGAAGAAAGGAAAGAAACAAGTTTATTCAGTTCCTACCATATGCTAGGCACTGTGCTAAGTGCTTTAGAAATACTATCTCACAGAGAGTGGGGGATGGTGTTAAGGGGTTTGGAAATGAAAAAGGAGCTCACAGAGAATGGTCTAAATTTTTTCAGTAAATTCATTGGGAAAGTTGGTGGGAGGAGGGGAAGGTGTGAGAAAGAATGACCTTGCTGCAGTGAGAGCCCAGTTGAGATTGGACATTATAAATTTCTGATGTACCTTCAGCTAGGTTCCTGACTTTCTCCAGTTCTGTTCCTTGATTGGATCCCCTCAGCAGTTCTAAATCTCTTCTTTGTTCAAGTCCCCAGCATTTCTCCCACCTTCATTCCTTTTCAGTCTTTTCAGTTGTGTCCCATTCTTTGTGGGGTTTTCTTGGCAAAGATACTGGAGTGGTTTGGATTTCCTTCTCCAGCTCATTTTACAGATGAGGAAACTGAGGCAAACAGGGTTCAGTGACTCACCCAGTATCTGAGACCAGATTTGAACTCAGGAAGATGAGTCTTCCTGACTCTAGGGCTGGCGTTCTATGCAAGATGGTGCCACCTAGCTGCTCCTCATTACCTGTTGGCTAAAGTAAGCCCTTCGCCAAACTAGCTCCCACCTATCTTTCCATCCTTATTTCATATGACTTTCCTTCCTGTTCCTCAGCCTCAGCTCTCCACCTCTTGTCTCTCTACATTCAAGCCTCCTGCTTGCCCAAAATGCCCTCCTTCTTCCTCTCTACTTCCCAGGTGGCACTTCCAATAGAATGTAATATCTTTGAAAGTAGGAATTGTTTTATTTTTATCTTTTCATACCCAACCCTAAGCAGAGGTGCCCATAATAGGCACTTTTAAAAGCTTTAGTTTAATTGATGAGTCAGATGACCATAAAAGATATCCCAGAGGTAGTAAGTGCTGATGGCTAAGTGAAGAGGGGAACAGGAGCTGGGCCAAAGCCAGGATGGTAGACGGGGCAAATGTGCTCAAATAGCGTAGGGTTGGACGTCACAGGACTCAGAATGAGTCAACTGTGTGATATGGCTGCCCAGAACGCTGCTGGAGGTTTAGGCAGCCTTAGAGAACCATGGAAGTGATAACCATGTGCATGGAGTGCTGGGGTCAGTTCAGAGTACCGAGGGTAGGATTTTGTTTTGAATTGTGCTTTCAGCTCCTTGCTCTCTTAGCCCCCTTTTTGGTCATTTCATCTCCATAGTGCTCAGTAAAATCGGGGAGGGGGGGACCAGATTAGGTCATCTCCAGGATCCTTTCTGGTTCTCAGTCCTATGACCCCAGGATTGATTTATCTGTCTACACCTGGAATCACTCCTTAGACCAGCAGTGACTTTCAAATCGGCAACTTCCCCTGGCTGGGGCCAAGCAATGGATGAAAAGTAAACACAGCTTGGGTATGTTTCAGAAGAGGCTGGGCTGCAGACATGGGCCCCTCATCCTTGTGCTGGTAACCTGTGGCAGGCCGGAGAGCCCTCATGATCTCTGGCTAATGGCTAGCACAGAAACTGGGCAAACAGGCATCAGGGCTGAGCTCCACCCATGCCCTCACCCACAAGCCAGAGGGCCTGTTTGGTTTTTTCTCCATGGAGTGCACTGTTAAGTGCCGGAAAGCCTTCCCCTCCCTTTCCAGGGCTCTGGTTGCTGGGGGTTGCCTGCTGGGCCTTGGCTTGAGGGGTAGACAATGCATAAAAAACTTCTGACGGGCAAGCCTTTAGGCTCCTCTTCTCTGCTTAGGGCTGTGTTTCCCTATCCCATCAGCACTTGTCCCCCAAACCCAAGTTCTTTCCCTTCCCCCCTTCATTCTTTTTCTTCCTCCTCCCACTCAGGTCTCAGCTGGACTGTGACCTCCTTTGTTCCTCTGGTCCCCTAGACTGGCTACCTCTGGTTCCCTGGGACCTCTGAGGAGGCTAGGATGGCCCCATAGTGGAAAGAGACCGCCTGGGCTAGGAATTTGGAGGAGTAGTCCCCCACCCCCATTCCTGCTCCCAGAAAGGGTGTTCGTGACTCAGGAGAGGGACAGAAATGCAGATAAGGACCCCTTTGTGTCTAGCTGGGCCATTCCCAGCCAGGCCACCCCCTACCTCAGCCTCCAGTATGTCGGGCTAGATCAGCTGAGCTGGAGCAGACCCAGCCGGAGAATGTCCTTATCAGGCAGGCCTAGATAAAGCTCCCTGGGAAGGTCTGGAGGCTGAGCAGAGAGGGTTTTGCCTGGAGCTCTCATTGTCTCAAAGGAACAATGAAAACCTCAGGATCTGGCTGAGATGTGGGGCTCTGGGAGCTGCTGCTGTGCTCAGCCAGCTCTGGAAGGGGAGGGAGGCTGGCCTCCTAGATTTGGATTATCGATCTGGGTGTCTGTCTTCCCAGACATTCCCTCCCAAAGCACCGCAGAGATCCTCTCCATCCTCTCAGCAGGCTGCCTTCCCACTCCTCCTCCCCACCCCCAGAGACGCAGCCCCAGGCGGAGATGTCATGTCACCTCCCAGGCAGGCAGCCAGGCCAGTTTCCATGATACTGGGTCACTCCACGAAGTTCCCAAGATAGCGCACCGGCAGCAGAATGCCACCCCAGACCCTCTTTGGGAGGCCAGGGAAGCCCAGGGATGCTCCCCACCTTCAGGGGCCTTGGTACAGTCCTGCAGCCCAGCAAAGGCCACTCAGAGGAGGGGGGATGTGCCAGGCAGAAGAGCTGGGAGTTCAAGGTGGGATCTGTCCTCCCTGGTCTCATTCATTTTCAGGACCATCTTCCTTGGAGCTTTCAGGCTCAGGTCAAGCCCCCATCTTGTCCAGCCTTCCCTATCCTTCCAGCTCGTGGTTGGCTCCTCTTCCCAAGCTCTAGGGTCTATCATCTGCCAGCCTCATTTAGCCCTTAATTAGTCACTGCATAGTACTGACTGGTTCATAGATTAGGTTTGTTTTAGCCATCCCCCTCATTAGATTGTAAGCTTTTTTTTTTTGGTAAGGCAATTGGGGTTAAGTGACTTGGCTAAGGTCACACAGCTAGTGAGTGTAATGTGTCTGAGGTCAGATTTGAACTCAGGTCCTCCTGACTCCAAGGCTGGAGCTCTAACCACTGCGCCACCTAGCTGCCCCAGATTGTAAGCTTTTTGAGGGCAGGAGAGTGGGACCCTTGCCTTTCCCATAGCACTTGAAAGAATTATATTGACATTGCTGAAGTGCTCCAAGGTTTACAAAACACTTCTTTCACAACATCCCTGTAAGGTGGGGCAGGTGGGATCAAAGGACCTGGATTCAAATCCTGTTTCTGCCCCCTTAATACCTGTGTGACTTTGGGCTAATCCCTCCAGCTGATCAGATATTGAGCTTTTATGAGACACTTATATGCCAAGCAGTGTGCTCAGCATTTGGGATGGAATAAAAGGTGAAACCAGTCTGCCCTCAAGGAGCTTCCTTCACCTCATCTGTGAGATGAGGAAATGGATTAGTGGCCTTCACGGTCTGTCCCTAAACTTCAGAACCCCTCCATCTCCAAATGAGGAAACTGAGGCTCAGCGGAAGGAGGCGCCCAGTGAAGAGCACGTAGTTCTCACTGGGTCTCAAACCAAGGCCTGCTGCCTCCCAGATGACTCTCTCTTTAGTACTCATGCTGCAAGGTCCATAAGTGCCCGGTGCATCCTTGTTGAATGGAGCATCAGCCTCAGGTTGATAGGTGCTGACATCAGTGAAACAGCAAGCCCTTATTAAGCCCCTACCGTGTGCCAGGACCTGTGGTCAGCATTGGACATACAAATACAAAGAATGGACCAATCCCATTGTCATGTTCAAGGGCTTTCCCAATGAAGCCCCAACAATCCAGACTCTGCCATATTTGATTCAGGAGGAGGGAAACCCTGTGTTATTTCCCCACCCCTGCCTAGAGGGAAGATTCTCCCCCTGCCCTCCACTAGGAGTGAGGCTCATAGCCCTCACAGCCTCAGTCAGTTGGGAGCTGCCATCTTGGTTTTTTCTAACTGCTTTCCTGGGGAGTGGGGGGATGGTTTGATGGAGGAAGGGCTAAGCCCTTTCCTCCCTCCTGCTCATGTGATAGGCAGATCCTCCGATATCAGGCTCTGTCAATGAGGTGAGTCTATTTTAAGCCGAGACTGCCAGCCATCCTGATTTTGGAAGCAACAATTTACCCCGTGCTTGAATGGCAGGCCCTAACCCTTCCTCTCCCTCCTTCAGAATGACTCCCCTTTCTGATTACCATGGAAGCCCATTTGCATGATCTCAGGAAACTTCATTATGGATACTCCTGAAAAGGCACTCAGAGGAAGGAAGAAGAAGCCCTTCCAGAGGCTCCATGCTATAAGCCGGTGTCTGCGGCTGATTTATAAGCACCTGGCATCTGGCCATCCTGAGTGCGGGTTTGATATGGGGAAAGTCAGAGCCAAGAGAAATTGATCAACTCTCTTCTCATTGTCTCTGGCCTCAGTCCCACCCTTCTTCATTTCCCCAACCTCCCCTGCCCCACTATTTCCTGTACCCCCTCTTCTTCCACTCTCCTGAAACAGATGGGGTTCAGGAGCAGGTCAGTCTCCTGGCACTTTAATGCTATGGTTTCCTCTGGGGGTAATTGCTGGGGAGGGGGAGATGACCCCATTTCCTCTAGCACAGGAGGGGGTGTTTTATCATTTGACCTCCTCTTTGACCCTACCCTTCCCCCTCGACTTTCTGAAACCATTAACCCCATCAGTTCCCTAGCTAGGAGGTAGCCACCCACCCTGTCACATAGGGAGGCAGGGTGCCCTGGAGTCTGGCCCCCAGTTCTGCCACTGACTGAGGTCTCTCATCTTGGACCTGCCCTTACATAAAACAAAAAGGCTAGACTAGAAGGGCCTGGTTCTGGATACTCTGAAAGCTACCCCATTATGTGCCAACCCCCAGAATGGTTCTTGACAGGTCATGTCCAGACCCAAGGGACTAAAGCCTCAGTTCTTAATTCTCAGTCCATGAACTGGATTTTTTAAAAAAACATTTTGATAACTGTGTTTCGGTATAATTAGTTTCCTTTGAAGTTCTATGTATTTTATTTTATGCATTTAAAAACATTTTTCTGAGATGGGGTCCATAGGCTTTACCAGAATGACCAACAGAGGAGTCCGTGATAACAACAATAACAACAAAAAATTAAGAATGTCTGAACTAGAACCCAAGCTGCTGCCTCTCCCCACCCCGCCCCACCTCTGTCTCTGGCTTACCTGGGGCAGGTGGGGGTCTTCCAAGGCCTCTCCTATTCTCCCTGACACCAGCTACAGCCTCTGAAACACCTTGAATGCCTGGCTGCCTCCTTCCAACAGCAGAGCAGTCTCTTCACTGGTGCCTAGAGCACCTCCTTATGCTGGGGGGACAGGGTGTATACACTCCTAGCCCCAGGGGGAGCACAGGTGGGGCACAGCCCAAGCCCTGGGGCGCAGGAGCGGTAGCAGTGTGTACCCCAGGCCCCAAACCACCTGGATTGTACCAAGATCCCCCTTCTGGCTGTCTGGCAGCTGCGAACAGCTACAGGCATACCTCATTTTATTGCATTTTCAGCTGCTTTTTTTTTTTACACAAATTGAAGATTTGATGCAACTCTGCTTCAACCAAATCTATAGGCACCATTTTTCCAACAGCATGTGCTCACATCGTGTTTCTATGTCCCATTTTGGTCATTCTCACAATATTTCAAACTTTTTCATCGTTTTTATATCTGTTATGGAGACCTGTGATGAGTGATCTTTGATGTTACTATTGTAATTGGGGGGGGGCACCAAAAACTACTCATATAAGATGGTCAATTTAATCGATAAATGACGTGTGTCTTTTCAATATTGCTGTGTCTCAGGGAATAGGGAAGCCCTTCCCCGTCTTCCTTCCCTTGGGCTTCCCTATTCCCTGAGACACAACAATATTGAAATTAGGACAGTTAATAATCCTGCAAGGGCCTCTAAGTGTTCAGGTGATGGGAAGAGTCCATGGATGTGGCTGCTTGACTTTAAGAAATTGCCACAGATACCCCCAACCACTCTGACCAGTCAACAGCCATCCACAGCAGGTCAGGACCCTCCACCAAGCTCAAAGTTTACGCCTCTCCAAGGCTCATGATGCTTAGCATTTTTTTTTTTGTTTTAGCAATAAAGCATTTTTTAGTTAAGGTATATATGGGGTTTTTTAGACATAATACACACATTTTGGACAATAATATACACATATTGCACCTTTAATAGACTTGCAGTTTAGTGTAAACATAACTTTTATATGCCCTGGGAAACAAAAAAATTCTTGTAACTCCCTTTATTGCAATATTCGCTTATTGTGCTGGTCTGGAACTGAAGCCATAATATCTCTGAGGTATGCCTGTATGTACAAACAAGAAATATATGCAGTAAATTGGAGTCTGCCTCAGAGCGCAGAAGGCATTATAATCCGATGGCACAGAGCAAGGCTCTCCTTCCTTACTGGCAGGTCGGACCTCAGTCCTCTGCCTAGGCAGCCAGGCCTGCCCTCACTTGGACCGGACAGTCCTCTGGGCTGAGGGCTCTTCTCTGTGACGGAGCCTGGACATTTTTCCATCCCCTCTAAAGGGCCTTTACCCCGGTCACTGCAGCTGGTGTATGGTATGGTCTGAATGGAAGCAGTAGGGCTTCGCTTTTTGCGAATGATGGGTGTGGAGTCCGGAAGACCCGAGTTCAAATGTGACCTCAGACTCTAGCTGTGTGACCCTGGGCAGGTCACTTAACCTCTGTCTGCCTCAGTTTCCTCAAATGGGAACAATAATAGCACCTACTTCCCAGGGTTCTCTTGAGGATGCAATGAGATCATTTTTGTAAAGCTCTTAACACAGTGCCTGGCAAACAGTGGGCGCTTAATAAATGCTTATTTCCCTCCCCGACTCTTCCTTTTATACAAGTAGCCTCCCCAAGGATATGGGGGTCAGTGGCAGAGCTGAGATTCAATCCCAGGGTCTTGGGATCCAAGTCAAGTGTGTTTTCCACTCCTAGGTACCTCATCCCCTAAGCCTGCCAAGTCTCCCTCCGGAGCTGGGAAGGAACTGGCCTTGATTGGTTTAATCATGCACCACCCCCTCCCTTCCCTCACTCTGAACGTTTCCAATCAGCGGCAGCCCTCCAGGTGATGAAATAGCAATGCAGATGATCTTGGCCTTATGCAAATGAGCGTCCTGGGGTGCTGCTCCTGACCCAGCAGTGGCACCCCCTCCCCTCGGGTCTGAGCTGCTCTCTGACTTTGGGGGGAGGGCGGAGCTCCTCTTCCTGCCATTTCTCCCTGAGATTCCTCAGGAGCCATTGTTGGCCTGGGAGTTCTTCTGAGGTCCTCCTGATGCCTCCTTCTGTAAACGGCTTCCTGTGACTTTTCTGGGGCTTGCGTTAAAAAGCCATGGTAGTGGCTAGGAGGCTGGAGGCCAGAAGACCTGGGTTTGAATTCCATCTCAGACATTAGGGGGTATGCGTGTGTGTGTGTGTGTGTGTGTGTGTGTATATGAGAGAGTGCGCGAGCGCACACGCTGGAGAGGGAAGGAGTTATCTTCTCTGACCCTCAGCTTCTTTATCTGCAGGATGTACACAATGCCAATAGTACCTGCCTCAGACACTATTTTTCAGCCCTGCTCAAGTCTTTGAACTGTTCTAAGCCTCAGTTTCCTCATCTGTAAAATGGGAGTGTTAATGCCACCTACCTCTCCGGCTTGTCAGGGTGAGGATCAGACGGGTGCTTTACTTATCCTTGTGATTATCATCATTGCCTACTTCACAGTATTTATTATAAGGCTCAAATGAAATAAAGCATTTTAAGGGCTTTGCCAAAAACTTTAAGTTGCCATATGAAGGTCAGCTGCTTTTATATATATATATATATATATATATATATATATTTTTTTTTTTTCCTGTAGTGCTGGGGGGATAGCCAGAACCCCGTGGAGCTCATGGTGGCCTGGGAGCCCAGGTCTTCCACTGGCTTGGTTAGGGGGGCCCAGGGATACCAACCAGTCCCTTCCTTACTGTGACCCCATGGTGCTTGGCCTTCAGACTGCTCTGTGGGGGTCTCTGTCCAGCCAGAGTTTAGCTTCTTCCCTTGGTCTTCTCATTAACTCCCAGCTATTAAGCAGTACAGTATATGGAGCACTGGACTTGGAATAGGAATGACCTGAGTTTGAATCTTGCCTTGGATGCTACTATGTGACCCCGGTTAAGTTACTTAACCTCCATGTCTGCCTCCATTTCCTCCTCTATAAAATGGGCATGATAATAGCACCTTCCTTCCGGGATTGTTGTGAAGATCAAGTTGAATGAGATCGTTTTGCAAGCCTTAAAGCATTAGACAGGCCCCTGCTTTGCACAGCATCGCTGGCGGCTGCAGGTCATATTGGGGTGTCTTGTACCCTGGCCTGGCTGCTTTGCTGCAGGTCCAGCTTCCATGGATCCCTCCATTAACGCTCCCAGCTCCCCCTTAGCAGTTACGCGGGCTGTCCTCCACCCCTGGCCCAGGCCCAGCTCAGCAGAGCTGCCTTTGGACGGGTGTCCCTTCCATGCTGGTGGCCTGGCTGCCCGCCAGGGCCCCAGCATTGGCAAGCTCAGCCTTGCCTCCTGAAGACTCTGATCCAGCTAGTGGGTAATGCTGAGCAAAGTGTTTGCGGAGCCGGATGTGACGTCCCTGGCAGGGCCAAATGTCCCAGCCAGAGGGAAACTTGTCCTTGACCCCTGCTCTGCGGACCTCTCGTTGCCTGTGGAGCTGGGTGCCGTGCAGGCACCATGTTTGGGTCTTTGGGCCTGCTGGCCCTGTCCAACTGGAAGTCCTGGTTCCTTAAGGCTTCCAACCTTCCCCAAAAGCTCCCACCCAAGTCACAGATTGAGAGGATTCTGCAAGAATGAAAGGGCTAAGAATTAGAGCTGTCCAAGGTGGAATGGACTGCCCTGGGAGGTAGTGAGGTTCCCATCACTGGAACTCTCCAGGCCATGGCTAGGTCAACTTTTGCTGGGGATTTTGCTTAAAAACCAAAAAAAGGTCAGACAGGATACATGGAGTTTCTGTGATATGGATGGTTATCATTGCCCAGAATCCTTGATTTCTTCCTGCAAAATAAGGCTCATTCTGTCCTGGCAACCCCCCACCATCGCCACCAAAAAAAAAAAACCCTTATGTTGCCATATTGATAATGCCCTCAGCCTTATTCCAACATCCAGCCTGTATTTCTTACTCCTCCTGTTCAGGTAGGAGTAGGTAAGTGGTACAGAACACCAGGCCTGGAGTTAGGAAGACTTGAGTTCAAATCCAGCCTCAGATACTTTCTAGCTGTGTCACCCTGGGCAAGTCGCTTAATTTTTGTCTGCCTTAGTTTGCTCAACTGTTAAAATGGGGGGAAGGGGCAGGGGATAACAGTACTTAACTCCCTGGGTTATTGAAAGAATGAAATGAGATAATATTTATAAAACACTTAGCACAGTGCCCAGCACACAGTAGGTGCTTAATAAATGCTTCCCTTCCTTCCTGCATTCTGCATTCTAAGAACATTTTTTTTAGGCACTTGGGGTTAAGTGACTTGCCCAGGGTCACATAGCTAGTAAGTGTCAAGTGTTTGGTCTGAGGCCAAATTTGGATTCAGGTCCTCCTGACTTCAGGGCTGGTGCTCTTTACTGCCTCTAGAATAAAAGTGGCGGCAACACCGTCTGTATATATAGATAAGAAAATGCAACATATATACAAATTAATTTTGTAGTAGTGGGCACTCTCACCTGGGGAGCTAGGGTACCAGGAGGAAGGAGAGTGTTTTAGGCATGAAGGGACAGCCCGCGTAAAAGTACAGGGACGGGAGATTGAACATTTTGTACCAAGTGGGGCAAAGTGGCTGCACTCTGAACACGTGTATCATCAACCAGGAAATAGGGGCTGGGGTCAGATTGTGAAAGGCTTGACGTGCCAAGCATTGGGGTGTACATTTTATTCTAGAGACAGGAAAGAGCCCGTGAAGCTTCTCGAGCAGGGACATGACCTGGGAAGGCAGTTTGGCCTCTGTGTGTGTGTACGTGTGTGTGTGTTGGGGGAGAGGGGTGTGCTTTACCCCCTCCCCTTCTGTGGATCCTCATGGCTATGCCAGTTATCAGAGCCCCAGGCCCATCTTCTGTTCCTTTTACCTCCTGTCTGTATCTGCTCAGAGAATCATAGAGCCAAGCCATTCCATCTTACAGACAGGAGGACGAAGCCCAAGAGAGGGCACACGGCTTGTTCCACATCATCTCTCGCCCAGAGTTGCTTGCTGGCCATTTGTTTTGGTTTCCACTTCATATCAAGACCCCCACAGTGGAGTGTGCCTACCCACCCAGGAGTCCCTTGGAATCTCAGGAACCACGAGGGTTGGGTGGCTGCTGCCCGTTGTCCCTCACTGTCCCGTCTTCTCTTTACCCCTGTCCTTCACACATTAGAATCTTGTAGAGAAGTTCAAGGTTGAGCTTGGGGGCTGGGGTGGATGCTTTGGACCCCAGGATATTGCCGGATATTCCGAGGTCTGATCGACCCCGGCACCTTGGCTTTCTCCACAGAACTGGCTGCGTTTCTACGGCTACCTCCCCCAACCCAGCCGCCAGATGTCCACCATGAGGTCAGCTCAGATCCTGGCGTCCGCCATCTCCGAGATGCAGCGTTTCTATGGAATCACCATCACGGGCGTGCTGGATGAGGAGACCAAAGCGTAAGTCTCTCTTGGTCACGGGCCCTTTGCCTCTCTCTTCCCTTCCTTTCCCTCTCCTCGAGTTGGTGAAGTCCCGTACAGAAACAGGAACAAGCAGCTCTTCAATCCCCAGGCATGACAGCCTTCCACCCAACCCCATCCACTTTCTCCTGCCTTTATCCGCTAGGCACCGTGAACAGCACCATTCCTGGTAAACCCATGATAAACCTAGCAGTGGCCGACGCCTCCTTGACGTGTGAGGATGCTTGAGCCTATCCTCTCTGAGACCCCCAGTTGTTGGTCCCTGGCCTATCTCTACCACATCCCCTTAGCCTTTATCAGGCAGGCATTGAACAGATCTGAATGAGCTGCTGGCAAATGCATAATCCAATATGAAATACTTGGAGCACAGAATAAAGAGAGAATCAGAGCCCTGCCCTCAAGGAGCATAGAGTCTGATTGAGGAAATAGAACCGGGTAGTGAGGGGGCGCCTCATGATCAACACAGTCACCCAAATAATAATTATCGAGGGGACGAGGTGCACGAGGACTGATGTCAATAGCTATTTAAAAGTGGGATCCACCGAATGAAGAGGAGGTGAAGCTAGAGGGAGCCACCACGTTGGTGAACCAGAAGCCTGATGTCCTAGGATTTCAGGGCAGCCTGGGGAGCAAAGGCACAGCATTGGTGGGGAGGGGCAGAGAGGACGTAAAGTGAGAGAGAGAGTGTGTGTGTTGGGGGTGGTAATAAGAAAAGCAACCTCGCTGGAATAGAGAGAGGAGTCAGGGGTGTGGTGGGGGAGGGGAGGGGGCCAGCAGGGAGGGCTGGACAAAGGGAGGCCAGCATTCCTATGGGAGCCTGGGCCCCCCGCTCCCTCACTTGCCAAAGACCCTGCCAGTGTGCTGCGCTCTCTGCAGGTGGATGAAGCGGCCTCGCTGTGGGGTGCCAGACCAGTTTGGGGTACGGGTGAAAGCCAACATGCGGCGGAAACGTTATGCTCTCACCGGGAGGAAATGGAACAGCCATCACCTGACCTTCAGGTAGTTTGCTGGCTCTGTCCTGTGGTTTGTGAGGGGAGATGACCCTCACGTTCAAGTGTCTCAGGCTTCTCCTTATCCCCTGGGATCCCCCGGGGCCCTGAGTCCTGCCCCTAGTGTCTCCTGTCTGGGGGGATTTCCTTTCCCACACTTCCCCTGGCTGTTCCCACCATAGCCCCCCCGTGAGAGTTCCGCCCAGCCCCAGCCCTGCACCCCACACTGATGGGAAGGGGCCTCAGCATCTCTGCAGGAGGCTGGGTCTGTGTATTCTCCCAGCCTAGGGCTGTCTCAGGCCTGCCTGGGCCCTCCCAGATGAGCCCAAAGCCCCATCGTCACCTTCCCAGCTGTTCATCTCTATTCTTCCCAAGAACCTCCAAGCCAGACTTGACCAGGACCTTGGAATTCTAGGGCAAGCATGGACTGAAAAGAGGGGCAGGCCTTATTGGAAGCATTTTCCAATGCCCCCAAGTCCTAGGGGATGAAGATGGAACCCTGGAAATAGAGGATTGGATGTGGGAATAGCCAGGCCAGACCCTGACTCATCTGCTCCCTTCCCAGTATGGGGATAGGTTCAGGAGTCAAGCACCTGAGGTCGATTATAGCTGTGGTAGATTGGCAAAAGGATCTAGGTTCAACTGCCAGCTCTGCTGAGCACCATTACCTGTGGGCAATTCATTAAACATTTCTTCCCTCAGTTTCCTCATCTTTAAAAAGAAAGGATTGTATTAGATGATCTTTCAGACTCCTCTAGCTCTAAATGTTTTGATTTAGTGCTCTCCTCCGCCCTAGAAGACTAGCACCTTACGGGTGAGCCCCCCAAAAAGAAACCAAGGTTGCAGAGAAGGACCAGAGCTCAAGATGAGGAAGAGTTAAGTCTACACTCCTGCCTAAGGGAAGTGTGGCATGAGATTGGCTGAGGGTTTCCCATCTCTGGCCCCCAGCCAGCCGCAAGAACCCCCTTCCTCTGAGTCTCTCCTCCAATAGGAAGAAGGGAATGTTTCCCTTAATAGGAATGCTTGCCCATGGGGCTATGGGAAGGAGGATCCAACATGGCGGGTCCCTCCTCCCCATCATTTCCATCATCCCTAGCATCCAGAACTACACAGAGAAGCTGGGTTGGTACAACTCCTTGGAGGCAGTACGGCTGGCCTTCCGAGTGTGGGAGCAGGCCACGCCCCTGGTCTTCCAGGAGATCCCCTACGAGGATATCCGGCAGCGGCGGCAGAAGGAGGCAGACATCATGGTGCTCTTTGCCTCTGGTTTCCATGGCGACAGCTCCCCCTTTGATGGTGTGGGAGGCTTTCTGGCCCATGCTTACTTCCCTGGTCCAGGCATGGGCGGAGACACCCATTTTGATGCTGATGAGCCCTGGACCTTCTCCAACACTGACCTACATGGTGAGGCCAATTGGCAGAGGGAAGGAGGAGAGGGTGGGGCTAGGGTGGTCCCCATCTCACTAGTGGGGAGGCAACTATGTCCTGGGTCTGGAGCCACCTCAGAGCAGCAGGTACTGGAAATAAAGGTCATCTCCAAAAGGGCCCGGTGTGTTTGACCACCTTGATTTCTTCTCACATCCATTCTGACAAATCACTTTTATGCCTGTGATCTCATTTTTCCTCCAAACACCCCAAAGGGACAGTGAGACAAAAATCATCTTTCCCTTCCACCAAGGGGAAATGGAGGTCCTGATTGGTGAAATAGCTTCCCCAAGGCTCAAAGTAGAGTCTGGAATAGGATAACGATATGTCACCAGTCTGTCACTTCATCAGGATGGGTGTCCCCTCCGTTGATGCCCAGCGGTAGACTTTCCGTGACTTGGTAGATGGTCCTTTGGAGTTTCTGTCGCCCTTAGATTCCATACTTGACGCTGAGCTTCCCCAGACTTAGCTAGGCCTATTCCAGGATGATGCAGAGGGTCCATCACTCTTCTGTGCATCACTGTCCCTTCCTCTTCCGGCTTGGTGGTACCTGACAGCACCTGTACCCCACTGGCTTAGCCTGGAGAGACCCCAGGTTCATGCCAAAGGAGACTGCAGAAGACCTTTAGTAGAGAACAATTATTTTCAGAAGGCACTTAACCTCACAGCCACCCTGTGAGCTAAGAGGGTCATTATCCTCTTCTGACACATGAGGAAACTGAGTCTCAGAGAAAGGGAATGGCTCACCCCAAGTCCCACAACTCGAAAGTGGAAGGAATTGGCCACAAGCTCAAGTCTTCCAAATCCTCCAGCAATGTCCTTCTTGCCTGTGGCTTAGTTCGTCGGATCTAATGGACACATCAGAGACCCTGGTGTATCCTCTTAAGCCCTGTTGATTGCAAACAAAGCCCTAGAAAAGAGCATGACCTCCTTCCTTTTACCAGGAAACAACCTCTTCCTGGTGGCTGTGCATGAGCTGGGCCACGCTCTGGGGCTGGAGCACTCCAACAACCCCAGTGCCATCATGGCGCCCTTCTACCAATGGATGGACACAGACAATTTCCAACTGCCTGAAGATGACCTTCGGGGTATCCAGCAGCTCTATGGTGAGCTCACTTTACATGGAGGGGTGGGCTTCTGGAGAGAGTGGGTACCCTAGGCTGTCAGGCCAGCCCTTCCTTCCTGATCCATTGATTTGCATTTCACTATTTATTTCTAGTATAAAGTTCATTTGTTTTTCCTGGACCTGGGCACATCATGCTTCCCCATTAGATTGTAAGCTGCCCTAAAGTAGAAACCATCTCTGTCTTTTTTACCTCCCCCCTCCCCCCCCCCAGTGTTTGTCATCAGGTCCCAAGCAACCCAAGTTAATTCCCTGACCATGTAGACTACAGAGTCATTATAGGACCATGGAACATAGAGTTGTAAGTGACCTTAAAGATCATCTAAAGATCTCCCTCATTTTACAGATGAGGAAACTGAGGCCCAGAGAGAGGAAATGTACTGGGGTCTTTACTCTGGGGAAAGTCAGTAGCACCAAGGATTAAAAATCTACTTTGTATAGAGGGCCTACCCACCAGCTATCCACCACCAAGGCTTCTCATTCACACTCATATCAAGGCTTGTAGAGAAGACACCTTAGACTCCCTCAGTTGGGCTTGAAGGTGGTACTTCTTTCACATCCTTCCTTTGATTCCTCCCCCCATTTCTTAGGTACCCCAGATGGCCAGCCTCAGCCCACCAGGCCCCTTCCCACAGTGCCACCCCGACGACCAGGCCGGCCTGATCACCGCCCACCCAGACCACCACCACCACCACCTCCAGGAGGGAAGCCAGACCGACCCCCCAAACCAGGGCCTCCTAGCCAGCCACGAGCCACAGAAAGGCCAGACCAATATGGCCCCAACATCTGTGACGGGAACTTTGACACCGTAGCCATGTTGCGAGGGGAGATGTTCGTGTTCAAGGTGAAGGGCCCCTTCTTCAAGCACCCCCTTCTCTCAGTCCTTTCCTTAGCCCCGCCTATACATCTAAGTACTCTACCTTCTGGAAGTGATTAGTGATGTCACGTTGATATGGGAGCGTCTGAAAGAAGCCCTTTGTTAGTGGGGCCCAGGCAAGAGAATCCCTCTGAGGGCAGGGCCTGACAGCTCAGCAGCGGAGAAGACCCCAGTTTTCAAAGGCCAGCAGACGGGGAAAGGAAAAGAGATGTACAGACACAGAGGGGAATGGCGATAGCATGGGATCTTAGGACTGGTCATGGCCTTAGAAATCACAATTTATTTCTATTGGAAAGTTTAGTCATTTTTCCTGAATGTGAGTATGTCCCACCTCTTCATTAGACTGCTTTAAAGTATAAACTTTATCTCTGTCTTCCTTGACCTGTTTATCATCAGGTGCCAAGCAACCCAAGTTAATTGCCTGACCATATAGACTATAGGGTCAGTTATAGGGTCATAGGATATATATGGACCTTTGGTCCAGCCCTCTTACTTTTTAGATGGAACCAAGAGGGGAAATAAATTTACCTTCAGTCTCTGAAGGTTTAAAAAAAGCAAGGTTAGATTTGTACCTTAGGAAGTTAATTGTATACAGAAAGTGCTTAATAAATTATTTTCATTCATCATTTAGGCACCTCACAAATCTCCTTTTCCAATTTTTTTCTTTACTCCAGACTGTCGTCTTTCTCTTCAGGGACTCCCTCTCCTCATCTCTCTTAAGCCTGATCTCTGCCCTACCCTCACCCTTTTTTCCTTCTCACTTTCCTCCTCTGTTCTCACTTTCCCATCACTTTTTCCCCTCCAGACAGAAATTCTCCTATTTCTCCTTCCATGTGATCCATACACCCTGTGGGTTAAGACTGTCATGGTGTCCCCAAAGCCTTTTCCCTATCTCACACCCCCATATTCTTTTTTCCTCTGGGAAACCAGCCCAAGGGGACACTAAGTCAGGGCCAGCTTTGATGACCCACAGAGATCTTCCTGCCACTCCCACATGTATGATGTGTATACTTCCCCCTTCTCCTCCTCCACCTCCCCCACCCAGTATAGCCTTCCTAACCCCCTGGAGGGCCAGGGGCTGGGCTGCATTGGTCACGGTCCACTCTCCGTACTAGGGCCGCTGGTTCTGGAGGGTCCGGCACAACCGGGTGTTAGACAACTACCCCATGCCCATCGGGCACTTCTGGAGGGGACTACCCAGTGACATCAGTGCTGCCTATGAGCGTCAGGATGGACGTTTTGTCTTCTTCAAAGGTGAGCCAGATGGCCCTGGGCTAGGGAGGAGGGGTGCAGGTTGGCAGCTAGGGAAGGGGCCTCTTCACCCATATAAGATCTGTGTCTGTCCTCAGGCAGGAAGAGGAGGGGAGGGGGCCTGATTTGGCTGCTGGCTGAGTATCAGCCTGGCTTCTGAGAGTCCCTACTCATGTTTTCCCCATTATGAGCTAGATGAGGTCATCTCCATCTGTAAATGTAAAGAAAGACAAAGAGAGAGAGGAGCCAGGCTTAGAGGGAAGGGAGGAAGGGAAAGTGAGGTGGGGCTTCTGACTCAGAGTAGGACTAGGGCAGGAGAAAGCAGGGATCTCTGGGGCATGGTTCAGATTTCTCTTCTTCCCTGTTCCATCCCTGTAGGAGCTGGTATTGAGATACCCAGAAGGAATTCCAACCTCTATAGCCTGCCAGAGTAGATGGAATATAGTGTGGCCCTCCTGCCTGGGGAGAGCAGAATTCAAGGCCATCCCCTTTTTCATTGAAAGCAGAAAGTACAGTATGGTTCAGGCTTGAGACTGGAGGGCCAGGCAAGGCAGAGCCCTCTTACCTGAAGACGCTGGGTCCCTTTTTTCCATCCCCTCCAATTTCTCATTCATTTCCATGATTTGTTTCTAAATCAACAACCATTTATTAAGCATTTTATGTTGTGCCAGACATGGTGTGAAACATGAAGGATACAAAAAAAAAATAGATTGCTCCTGCCCTCAAGGAGCTTACATTCTAATGAAGAAGCCAGCATTACATAAATCAGTACATCCAAGATGCATACATAGTAGATTGAAGGAAATCTCAGTGGGGAAAGTATTAGGACCTGCGGGAGGGGGTCTAAAAAATCTCCCAGAAGAAGTAATACTTAAGCTGTCTTAAAGGAAGCCAAGATTCTCTAAAATGCAGGTTAGGAGGGAGTATTCCAAGTATGGGGACACCCAGTGCAAAGGTGAGATGGGAGATAGAGTGTTGTGTGTGAGGAATAGTGCGTAGGTCAATATGATGAGATCGTGGAGGAAAGTCATATGTTAAAAGACTAGAAAGTTGGGATGGGTCCCAGTTATGAAGAGATTTCTATTAGTTCCTAGAAGTCATAGGAAGTTACTAGAAGTTATCGAGTAGGGCTGAAACATGGGCAGACCTATGCTGTAGGAAATTCATTTTGGCAGCTGTGAGGAGGTTGGATTAGAGAGGGTAGAGGAGGGAGGCAGGGAGACCAGTTAGAAGACTATTGCAGTAGTCCAGGTGGTTGGTGACAATATGGCAGTGATGGAGTGTCAAGAAAGGATGGTATGCCAGAAATGAGGTCGAGGGATAATAACAAAACTTGGATATGTGGGCAATCAGATATGTGGGGTGGGCAAGAAAGAGAAATTGAGGATGGTGCTGTGATTGTGATTGCAGACCTGGGAGACTGGGGAGGGGGGTGGCACCCTTGACGGTCATAGGGGAAGTTCAGATGAAGAGTGGGTTTAGGGGGGAAGTGATGAGCTCTCTTGGAGTTGAGGTTCCTACAGGATATCCAGTTTGAAATGGCCAAGAGATAATTGGTAATATGGGAATATAGCTTGGGAAAGAGTCCAGGGCTGGATAGATTAATCATAAAGATGACCACTGAACTCATGGGAACTTAGGCAGTCACCAAGTGAGAGAGTTTCTAGAGAAAAGAGACAAGGTCCACCCTGCATCCTTGCTGTGCCTCTACCAGCCACTGTGTTCTTCCTTTGGGTGCACAGGAAGGCTCTACCTCCACCTGAACCATAAAATTAGGAAAGATCTGAGTCATCCCTGACTCTTCCCTCTCCCCTCATATCCTATCAACTGACAAATATTCTCCTCAGAAAAAATAAAAGATGTGAGTCTAGAGATGGAAAAAGTAAATGGTGTGAGTCTTAGGAGTCCAGGCTCCTCGTTTTACAGATGAGGAAACTGAGGCCCAGAGTGATTTGGCTAAAGTCACGTAGGTAGTAGGTATCAGAAATGACATTTGAACCCAGGTTCTCAGACTAAAGAGCCAGTACCCATCCCCATGGACCACACTGTTCTCATACTCCTTCTTAATCCTTCTTTCCTTTCATGGGCCCAGCCCATATCCGGACCTTGTCCCCTTTTACCTGAACTGGCAACAATCTATTTGGACTTAGCAGTTTCTCTTCTCTGTGGCCTATCCTCCACACGCCTGCCAACATCATCTTTCTATCAGACTAGCCTTCCTGTGTCATTCCAGAATCTTCAGTATCTCTATTACCTCGAGGTACTACTATGCAGATTTCTCCACTAGGGTTTCTGCTGACTTCCCAGGCTAAAGACTGTGTTCAAGCCAAGCCAGCTCCTTTGCCATTATGGAAAAAAGCCAGCTTCCCATCTCCAGCCTCCATGTTCTTTTGCACCCACCTAGAACTCACTCCCTTCCTCACCCCAGCCTCTTGGCATCCCTGGCTTCTTTCAAAACCACCCCCCTTGCGGGCCACCATCTGTGGGAAGCCTCTCCTGATCCCCTAAGTTGTTAACATCCCCTTCCTCTTCAAATGACCGTGAATAACCGTCACCGTTTACATGTCATGTCTCTCCCGGAGCATGTCTGTAAGTGTCTTGAGGGGAAGGCCAGTTTTCCATGTTGTCTTTGTATTTTCTAGTGCCTCATGCCCAGTAGATGTTATATATTATAATGTGATATGTAATATATATATAAAATATAAATATAAAATGCTTCTTATATTGGATTGGCTTGGACTGAATGCAGGGGATGCATTTTATATTTCTGCAGAATCCTTTGTAGCGCAGGATTCTGTGCGTGTGTGCACACGTATGTGTGTGTGCGCGCGCGTGCACGCAGCAGCTGCTCAGTAAACCTTTGCCACGTGGAGGTGTTGCTTATGTACTCCTGGGCCTTGGGATGTCTCTTAGTCTGGCACATAAACGCCAAAGGCAGAAATGGTGGGCGTCCCCTTTTCCTTTGAGAGAGAGGCTCCGTTGATGGGTGGTGAGAAGGGTAGAATCTTCTACAAGCTCAGACCTGAGGGTGAGTCCTAAACAATTTACATCACTGTCTTCCTCCAGCCCCACAAAGTGCCGTTTTCTCCTATTCTTGTATGCCTCTGTTTACAGGCGATCGGTACTGGCTCTTCCGTGAGGCCAACCTGGAATCTGGTTACCCCCAGCCTCTAACAAGCTATGGCCTGGGCATACCCTATGACCGCATTGACACAGCCATCTGGTGGGAGCCCACAGGGCACACCTTTTTCTTCCAGGAGGACAGGTAAGCTAAGCAGCCGCTCAGAGGCTGGTCTGTATTCAGAGGGGAGGAGGCTCCAAGTCACCAGCCAGAGGTCAGAGCCAGGGGAAGAGGAAATGAAGCCCCTGAGCACTCCAACACCTGCCTCTTCCCCTTGGTGAGGCTTTGAAGGTTGGGCTTTAATCTTCTCAAATCTGGCCTTTGCCCTCCTACAGCCCAGATGGTGCATGGAGGTAGGGGGTGGAGGGAGAGGCAGTTCAGCTTAAACAGAATTCCAGAAGTGTTTACTTACCTTGAGATGTCTTCTCGGAAAGTGGGTGCAGACAAGGGCTTTTCTTCCTTTACAAGAGCTGGGGCTCCACATGCTAAATTGTTCCCTGAGGATTGATTGGTAGTATCCCTTCCAGAGGCTGTCAGGATATCTGAGGGTACTTTATGACCAAACATGACCATAACCGTAAGCCTCCCAGCCCTGGCTATATGCACCCACTCATCTGTCACAATGCGGGCTGGATAGGGTGGGAGCCTGGAAGCAAAAAAAGAGAGAAGATCTGGGAGAGGGGGATGGGAGTACGAGAGTACTACTAAGGGCCAGAGCATGGGGCTCTCCCACCCTCCGCACTGGCTGTCAGATGGCAATAAGGCCATGTGAGGGGGCTGTTGGTGCTCCACCATCACAAGGGCCTGGCCTCGGAGTCTTGTTTCTGACCACAGGGAGCAGTTTGCTGCCGAGCTATCCCCATTGTTTCTCCCAGCTCCTGCATTTGAAAGGGGTCGGGTTGAGGTTAGAAGTGCAGTCTGTGCAGGGTCAGTCTTAAGTGGCCGCCAAAAGAGTCCAGCCCACAACCTTGGCCTTGCCAACACTGGGTTGCAAACAACTGAGCAGACCACAAACCAAACCTAGCCCTGGTGGTTTTGAAGAGCAGCCCAAGTATCTGGCCTCCCTCCCCGAGACTCTGGAAAGGAGAGGAACACACAGCTTCATATCAACTAGCCAAAGAAGGAACTGGAATAACACCCAGTTGGTAGAGAGGGAACTCTGTCCTCTCCCTCACTTTATCCCGCTCACAGGGAGCCTTGTCTGTCTTGGAAATTCGCCCCCCTGCGCAGAGGGCTGGCATCTCAGAACTGGGCTGAGCCTATTGACAGGAGACCCAAGTTCTGGTCCAGGCTGTAGCCCTGAGGTGCCGACTTGGTGATGGACGGTGTCGAGGTTGGGCGCGTTGGCATACAACCTCGGCATCGAGAAAGGGGTGATGGGAGCAGCCTAGCAGGGCTCTGGGAACCCAGATTCTTGGTGCTGTTGACTACAGGTACTGGCGCTTTAATGAGGATACTCAGCGAGGAGACCCTGGCTACCCTAAGCCCATCAGCATCTGGAAGGGAGTTCCATCTTCACCCAAGGGGGCCTTCCTAAGTAACGATGCAGGTATGAGAAACCCAGACCCCTGTCCAGCTTCGTTCCTTCCCCATCACCGGGTGAGGACCAAACTGAGATCACATTTGTAAAAAGCACTTAGCATGGTGCCTGACGCGTAGTAGGTCCCCCGGGGTCCCAGGGAGACTGAGATTTTGGCAGCCTGGCCAATGTGGACTGATGAATGGAGTGATGTATTTGGAGTTAAGTGAACCAGACGCTTGAGGATTCATTTAAGCAGCAGAGCTAGAGGAGGCAGCTTGGGTACAAAAAGCAAGGACTGGGCAAGGGCTGGAGAGCCTGGGTTCACATCCTGTCTCTGCTGCTGACCCCCTGGGTGACTGACCATCTGTAAAATGAGAGATCTCAACTTCTTCTGCCCTAAGAGCTCTTCCGACTTTAAATCTGTGATCCGATGACCTATAGGTTTCAAAAACTCCCTCTCCCCCTGTGACCCCCAAATAGCCTGCGGCCAGAGCCACCCACCCCGTCTCACTCTGCTCCTCTTCCTCCTGCCACAGCCTACACCTACTTCTACAAGGGCACCAAGTACTGGAAATTCGACAATGAGCGGCTCCGGATGGAGCCCGGGTACCCCAAGTCCATCCTTCGGGACTTCATGGGCTGCCAAGAGGAGACGGCCGATCCCGATGCTGGGCGCCGTTGGCCCGACCTGCACCGGCCGCCCTTCAACCCTAACGGCGGAGACGGGGAGGAGGAGGAGCAGGAGGAGGACGGGGCCCACCGGAGGCCCGGGGAGGAGGATAATGAGGTGGTGGAGGATGAAGAGGGAGACTATGGGGATGATGGCAAGGGCGGCGGCGGCGGCAACCGCGTGGTGGTGCAGATTGACGAGTACACACGGACCATGAACGTGGTCATGGTGCTGGTGCCGCTGGTGCTGCTGCTCTGCATTCTGGGCCTCATCTACGTCATCATCCAGATGCAGCGGAAAGGTGCCCCGAGGATGCTGCTGTACTGCAAACGCTCCTTGCAGGAGTGGGTCTGACCGCCGAGGCCCCACTGACCCCCGCCCCTGCCCCCACTCCATTCCTCCCACACGGTGCTAACCCATAGACATGTATGTATATACTGTGTTTGTTGATGACTTCCCAGACCTGACGTTGATTTCTTCAGTCCATGGATGTGGGTGTGGGCACCCTGCCCATCACCAGGAATTCTGAGCATCCTTAAAATGAATGTTCCCTCTGCCAGCCCAAGAGGCTGGTAGCGGCCTGGAGACCCCCTCCCCTATTCCCCTCGTCTATTTATACTAAGATGTTTTTCATTTCTTTCTTCCTTTCCTCCTTCCTTCCTCCTTCCCCACCCATTTCTCTTTCTTTCCCCCTCTCTCCCCGCTCCACCCCACCCACCGCAGTGGGTGGAGGTGGGAATGGGCCCAGCCCACCTCAGTTCCCCACTTTCCTTAGGGTAGACATTCACCCTCTGGACCCAGCTCAGCTCTTAAATGTGTGGTCCTATCATAGGGTTCAGAGCACGAAGGGACCATGGTGAACATCTAATCTACAACCTTCCATTACAGATGAGGACATCAAGGGGAGTGAGGGGCAGGCCCTGATCTGAATTCAGGTGTTCTGACTTGAAATCCTGCGCTCCCTCTATTCTGCCTGTGTGAGAATTAGGGTCCTGTCCAACTCCTCCTTCCTCCTTTCCCATCCCGGGCTGAAGCAGGAGCTGAGAGGCCTTCCCTGGTCTGCTACTGCCATGGGTTGCTGCAGAGGAACTCCTTCCTTTGCTCATTCTGGGCTGATATGCAAGGAACCGAGAGGCCACTACAGGTGTCCGTGTTTGCTTTGGAGACCAGCTGCTTAGCTAGGCAGGGAGCCCAAGGGAGTCTGCCAGAGGAAAAAGCCTTGGTTTGAGTAGTTCCCCCAGGGCTGGGAAATCACCCAGCCCTGGATTTATCCCACTTTGGTGGCTGAGGGCATGACTGTGTTTTCCCGGTGGCTCCTGCTAGCTCAGTAGAAACAAAAAGATGGATGGAGTTATGGATTTGTATTTCTCCAGCCACCTCTGAGCTATGGAGGCTTAATCCATAGCATCAGAGATGTAAGGAGGACGAGGCCTGGTGAAAGCTTTGTCCAAAATGTCACCAGATTTACAAGGATCTCCCCTAAAACTAATCCCTGCCCTTCCTCCCCATCTCCTGGTAGGCACCAAGATGTCACCGCCTACCTGGGTCAGGATCTCACCCACAATCACCAAAAGAACAGGGAGAGATGTTTGTCCAGGGGTCATGGTAGTGATAGAGGGGAGAGATGCACAAGGGAAGAAGGGTGACATCCCCCCTTCTAGGCTGCTGTCCGAGGACCCTGACACTGCCTCTGCATAGCATCATTAGCACCTACCTTAGCAAAAATGATTAAGAGAGGAAGCTACCTAGTCTTCCTGAGTGAGCTCACCTCTCATGTGGGGCACAGGCAGAGGGATTCTTAACCTTTTGGGTGTCATGGACCCCTCTGGTGGTCTGGTGAAACCTCCGGGCCCTTTCTCGGAATCATCGTTCTGAATTCATAAAATAGTTGCGTATGGGATTACAAAGGAAACCAACTCTGTTGAATAGTTATCAGAATACATAGCTTACAAAGTTTATAGTCCCCAGGCTAAGGACCACCCTCTCTCTACTACCACCCATGCCCATCTAGGGGATCACTGTCTTTTCCCTCCATCCATCCCTGTCATTGAGGGTGCCTTCTCCGCCTCTGGAGGGAATTCCTCTTTTGTAAGAATTCCAGATCTGTATAGAATTTAGTTCTAGAAGGGACCCTGCAAACAATCTACTCCAATACCTTTACCTTACCACAGGGGTGGGGGGAAGGGTGATGTACAGTTACAGAGCTAGAAAGCAAGAGAGGATTCGAACCCAGGCCCTCTGGCTCCAAGATCACTCTGCTGCCAGAGGTTCTCCACCCAGGGTCTGTGGGGGTCCATGGATAGATTTCAGGGAGTCTCCGAACTCCAATGGGGAAAAAATTACTAACTTGTCTTTTTCTTTGTAATATTCACTAGTTTTATGCCTTTCAAAACATGATTCTGAGAAAGGGGTCTGTCTGAAGACTTCACCAGGCTGCCACTTAAGGGGTCCAGGGCACAAAAGAAGGTTCTGGAGCTCTGCTCTACCACAGAGGTTTACAGTTAGAGCCTTCAGAGTGACAAGTCCTAGGGATATATCATGCCTTGGACTGGTCTCCCTTTCCGTGAGGACAGTGACAACAGCTTCATCGGCCCAGCTCCGGCCATGAGAGGAGAGTGTGTGCTCAAACCCTCCATTTCCATGTTATTTGGAAGAAATGGTGCTCCAGAACCCTGGCTAAAGCAGAAATTTAAGGGAGGAGCTGGAATCTGGCCTACACGGCTCATCCACCCTTCTGGCCTGTTGGAATGGCTTAGCTCTCAACCGTAGTGGGAGCATATTGAGGGAAGGGGGTTGGGTGACACAGTCCAGTCCTTTCATGCACACACCCCTTTCTTGCAGACAGATGGCTGCTTTGGGCACTGAGTCTTGGAGTAAAGGCTTTGGTTACCTGCCCTGCCGGTGTTTTCCTTCACCTGGTCTCTCTCCCAGCACTAGAGGAAGCAGTAGGGCAGAGTGATCAGGGATGGAGGAGAGGTGTTTGATTTGGGTTCATAGGTCAGTCTGAGTAGGTACTGCCACAAGAACAGCAGGGGTTTGATGGAGTTATTGAAGATGACACTCCAAGCTGTAGCAGCTAGAAGGAAGCTGTCTGGGGACCTAGAGACCCAATGCCATCTTCAGGCCCATGGGAATCAGAGGGGTGGTTGTTGGGGTCTGCAGGAAAGGTATAGAGGTGATAACATTGGGATGCTTCTGCTTCTGGGTGTGCATCTGGGAAATGGGTCACTGGGGAAAGAAGGGGAAGGGAACACAAGCAGTCTTGAGAAATAGCTCTTCCTCCAGCTGATCAGGGATGGAAGAGCCAAATGGAAACCCCAAAGTGCTGTCTCTGCCTCCTCCCTCCCAGAGCTCTGCCTGGTGGCTCCCACCCGCCTGCAGCCAGGGCCATACTGGGGAGGGACAGCAGTAATTGGGGCCAAGTCCCAGGGGGGGTCCTCCCCTCCTGCCTTGACCTGCTTTGCATCTGCTCTCTTCCCCCTCCCTACATCCCCATTCCAAAATAAACAAGAGTCTCCAGCCACTGTGGGAAACGGTACTGGGAAGCTGGGCTCTCTGATCTCTTCCTTGGCCCTCTTCTCTCCGAGCTGCCCCCTCCCCATCTTCTCTCCTTTGTAGGCCTTGGCAGAAGCTGGACTGTATCCTCCTAATTCCTGGGGCCATTAAGTGAATAGGGGACAGCTCAGAGATTTTAGATTTGGAACAAATCCTTTCCGGGCAACCTCAACCACCCCCACTTCCTTGTCTTTCTCCCCTTTTATTTTGGCCGCTTTTTAACCCTAGGCAGAGGCAAAGCTTGTAAAGCCCCATCTCTCCCCACCCACCCAAGGATTTTCTTCTGGAGGACACTGACCATATCTCTGACCCTTGCCCCAGCAGACAGTGAGATCCCATGGCAAGGGTTAGATGACCCCATGTACATTTTTGTAAATAATATGCAGCTTATTAAATTGTACATATAGCTTCTGACAGGTGTGGCTTGCTTTGTGATGGGGGAAGCATCGCATTGTATCCTAATTGGAAGGGCCTACCTTAGAGATCAAGTTGCTACAGCAGAACACAGGCCCCTTTCTCTTCCCACCCCTTTACTACCCATTCCAAGTGGGGTGGGCTTCAAGGAAAAAATAGCTTGAATTGTTCTAGCACTTTGCTTTAAAGTTTACAAAGTGTTTTCCTCATGACAACCCTGTGGTATAGATACGTGTGAGTATTGTTATCGCCCATTTTACAGATGGGGAAAAACTTGAGACTCAGAATGAAGTTATTTGCCAGTGACGCAGGTGTCAGAGCAGGGTTTGAACCCAGGATTTCTGACTCCAAAGCCAATAGTTTTCCCCCTGCTTTCGCACCTCCTAGGTTTATTTGTTTTTGGCTTTTTTCCTGGCTCCCGCCTATGGGGGTTCATTTCTATTAGAAGGGAAGCCTCAGGCCTGAAGGTTGAATTTGGCCAGGAGGGTTATGCCTGATGCAGAAAGGGCCCAGATATGCAAGGGCCAGGTTGGACTTGAGGCCTGGCCAGAGAGCCAGGGGCCAGTGAGAGCTCCGAGCCCCTGACTGCTCTTTGACCCTGGGGTGAGGAGGAGGAGGGGGAAGGAATGTGTGATTCTCAGTTATTTTCACCTTCCCCATGGGAAAGGACAGCTTCTGGCTCCATTCCCCATCCCAGTCTAGGAGTGGGAGGGAGCCTCGCTGTGGAAACAAGGCTAGAGCTGTCCCTGATCCCCTCCTCACTTCATCCCGTCACTCTAGGCCCAGCTTAGCGCCTTCCCCAGTCAGTCTGAGAACCCAGCCTGGGTGGAAGCCAAGGATGGGGAGGAGATAGAGTCAGGACAGACGGAAAAACTGTTCTGCTTGGAATCCTGCAGGTGCAGGCCTGTGGTGGGAGAAACTAGGGCTGGCAGGGAGCCCAGGCCCTCCTCTCTCCACCCCAACCCTTTAATTGGCTTTCCCAGAAGGAACTTTACTCTCTCTCTCCTTCCCCCACCCCATCTCTGTCTGCCTTCCTTTGGATATATGTCTCTTTTACTGTGAAACCAGAGTGATGAAATTTGATTGGAAAAGTCCTCATCTTTTTTTTTTCTCTCACCCTCCCCCCTTTTTAGCTCCTACCTCCATTTTTCTCTGTTGCTACCCCTTCTCTGCTGTGGGTAAAGGGCTCACTTAGGGAGGGAAAACACAATGAAAAAAAATTGCATTTATCTGGTCCTTGAGGCTCCAGAGATGTGTGTTCATTTTTCCTGGTCTTCCTTCTCTCCCAGCTTCATCCCTGCCTAGATTGGGCATCCATTCCTTGAGCAATTTCTCATGTGTATGTTGGTTGTGTTTTCTACAATCCATGCTGGTCATGATTCAAGGCTCCGTAATAAACCTATGAACAGCTGTGGTTCGGGGTTCCTGTGTGTCAAAGGTGTTTCTCCTACGCCCGCCACTGAATGAAGTATGTCTAAGATGGAAGATTGGAGTCCAGTTGTGGGGAGCTGTGAACACCAGGCTGAGAAGTTTGCTTTCAGTCTCACAGTCTGGAAATGTTTGACCCGATAATCGGATCTGATGTGGGCCACACTCCTAAGCTGGTGTTTATCCCCCTGCCTGGGAGATTCTCCTGAAACACAGCTTCCCTCCCTGTCTCTAGACAGTGTGGTAGGCATGGCAACGGGCTTTGCTTTGGGACCAAGATGGGGACTCAGGACGGAGACAGCTCCCCATCTTAATGAGTGTGATGACCTCGATAGATAAAACCCCAGAACAGGGATTCTTAACCACGTGTTATAGATCCCACGGGTTTCACAGAGTCTGTGAACATGGGTGGGAAAACAATTCTATCTTTATTTCGAAAGAATTGGCTTTCTCTACAATCCCATGTATTTTATTTCATGTATTTAAAAACACTAACATTATTCTGAGAAAGGGTCCATGGGCTTCAGCTGACTGCCAAAGGGGTGCATAACCCACAAAAATAATTAAGAATCCTTTTAAGTGACTTTCAAATGTAGACTGTTAAGAACATTGAATAGTAGTGCTGGAAGAGACCACCTATGAACTAGTCTAGTCGAACTTGTTCCATTTATAGATGGGGAAACAGACCCAGAGAATGCCCCAAATCAAAAATTAAGATTCAAACACAGGACTCTTGACTCAGCCCTATGGCCACTTCCTCAATCAATCAGAGGCTAATATTTTAATACCAGTTGACATTTATATAGTACTCTGCGATTTACAAAGCACTTTACATACATTACTTCATCTTGTTGGGAAGCTTCTCTCTACTTAAATCCTAAAAGCCAATCTCTTTCCCCCAGCTCCTTCCAGGCCATCCTAAGCCTTGGGCTTAATGGGGGTGATGACTGAGGTGGAAGATAGGCTCCCACTCGCAGGGTGAGAGAGGGCCCAGGGACAAAGGGTGACGATCATCCGAAAGCCCTCCTTCCTTGCCTTTAATCTTTTTCTCAGGAGATCTATGCCTTTGGGAGAGACTTGGCAGGGGACATGGCTTCTCAGGAAATCATGTCAGGAGCCTCCCCCTGGCTTGTCAGTCTAAAATTAGGCCACAAAGAAACAATACGGTGGAGGGGAGGATCTAGGTGAGGACCAGCCCATTTCTTCCACTTTCAGGATCAAGCAAAGCCTTTGTCTGCAGAGGGACTGGAGATGGGGGTGGGACCGGGAGGGGGAGGGATTGTCTCCATGGTGCCCCAGAGAATGCTGAGCTCCTCCGGGTGAGAAGCCTGTCACCCCACTGCAAGAGCAAGCAGGGACTGCAGATCTAGCTGGGAGGAGGAGGGGGGAAGTTTCCTGCTCACCAGTCTCAAGCCAGACATGTCAGAAGGCTGGCGTGCCAGAGTCGGGGGCAAGGGGGCGTCTCGGAAGGAGCTCCAGGGACTGCAAGGCAGGTCGGGGAGGGGGAGGGGAAGCCGGGCTTCCAGAGGGAGGGAACCTGGCGACTCCAGTCCTAGAATAGGAGTAGGCACTGCCCCAACCTCCTCCTCAGCTGGTTCCTTTGTCCAGTGCCCTCACCCCACTTCTTCCCACTGTCCTAAACAAACCGGACAACAAACATTTCTGAGCCAGCGCTAGACAGCTCAGTGGATAGAGCTCTGGGCTTGGAGTCTGGAAGACCCAAGTTCAAATGTGGCCTCAGACACTTACTGGTTGTGTGACCCTGGGCAAGTCACTTAACTGTTTGCCTTAGTTTCCCTATCTGTAAAATGATCTGGAGAAGGAAATGGTAAACCACGTATCTTTACCAAGAAAACCCCACAGCCAGTATTGGCTTGCTGTGGTCCATGCCATAGACCCTATGGGGTTACAGAGAGTGGAACTCGGCTGAACAACCACAGAGCCAGACGCTGCCTGGGGAAACAAAATAAGTAAAAAGAAAGACTGTGTTCACCCTCAGGGAGTTTACATTTGAATGGGGAAGATACAGAAAAAAGGGAGCTTGAGAAGAGGGCAGGAGGAGAGGGGGAGATGGTGGTGAAGTCAGGAGAGTCAGAAACACTGCCAAGAGGGGAATAAGACCCAACCACCCAGGGCCCATCCCCAAAATGGAGAGGCTAGGAAGAAGCTTGTCCATGGGAGAAGTGGGCCAACATGGCAGAGGGATATTCTAGGGTGAGAAGGCAGTTGAGTCATGATGGCACTAACCTCACTGTGGGTGGGGTGTGGAAATCTGACCATGTAGCTCAGTTCTGATCCAGAAGTCCTGAAAAGCACCTGGGGGATTAAGGTGGGAGCTATAGTCTTTAGCCACCAAACTCTTCCAAAGCTTCTAACCCTAATCAAATCCTAGCCCCTCATTTTCCTGAGGAAATGGAAATCCCCAAAGATTTAGTGACCTGCCCAAAGTCATGCAGATGTTAAGAAATCAGTCAGAACGCAGGTGCCCAGTCCCTTCAGCCTGCCATCTTCTCTCCTACAGTGGCCAGCAGCCAAGCACCTTCAGCTGTCCCTGTCCCTAGCCCCTGGCCACTCTGACCCTGGACTTTGCGAGGTTGCTGACAGCCACAGGGGCATAAAAAAAGAATCAGGCCCCAGCACCTTTATTAGGCCCTCCTCATCTTTCAAAGGAAGGGAGGGTAATTGCTTTGAGGCTTGTTACCAAAAACAAAAGTTTCTTCCATGCCTGGATAGCTCTGACTGGGGTGGGGGGAGAGGGGGAGGGAGGGGAGGTGACTGCTGGACAGACATTGACCTGGGCCCTGAAGCCACTTTTGAAGGTAGAGTACTGGCCATGGGTCTCAGCCAGATGGCGTCAGCCGTGTCCTTCACCACCTCACCACCCACTGCCTCAGTGGGACCCTGCTAAATATAAGGTCCATTCCTGCCATTTATAGATCTGGGCATTCTGTCCTGAGTGACCCTCCTCCTCCCTTCCTGAGCTGAGATTCCTGAAGAGTAATGAGCCCTTCCCCGAGGAGCTGCCCCCTGGGCCGGCCTGCCTTGGGAAATGGATTTGGCAGCCCCAGAAGACGCTCAGGAATAGCTGGAGCCTTATGACCAAGAGACCATCCTCCAATTTAATTCATGGCGGCAGAGTCAGCTTGGTAGTTAAGCTAGAGAGCTGGCCTTCAAGTCTTGGATTCACATCCCCCATCTCTGACATACTGAATGTGTCACCCTCGGCAAGTTATTCATCAGTGCTCTAAGCAACTCATCAAAGAAAGGTGCCAACCTGCATTGGTAGAGGGATTTCCTCACCTGGGAGTTCCTTGTACCAGTGAGATCACAGGACTCTCCCCAAATCAGGGCCGTATGCTATTGTGCTCCATACATGCCTGAAAGACTATCAGATGCCTGCCTTATAAAGTAGGATAAGGAATCTCATTTTTCTTCCACGTCACGATCCCCTAGGGACTTCAAGTTAAGTCCATTGGTATTTATTAAGCACCTACTGTGTGCCAGGCACTGTGCTAAGCACTAGGCAAAGATAGATCCTGCCCTCAAGGAGTTCCAAGTATAATGGGGGAGATGAGTTATCAACAGGATAAACTGGAGATAATGAACAGGTAAGGCACCGGTATTAAGAGGCATCAGGACAGGCTTCTTGTAAGACAGGGTGTTTTAGCCAAGAACTGAAGTAAGCCAGGAGTAGGATACGAGTAGGAAAGAGAGTTCCTGACTTGGGAACAGCTAGTGAAAAAGCAGTTAGGAGTCTGAACACCAAGGAGGCCAGAGTCGCTGGATCACAGAGGATGCAGAGGGAAATGGACACTGGAAAGCAGAAGGAATACCAGTCATTGGCTTTAAAAGCCAAACAGGATTTTATTTTTGCTCCTGGAGCTAACAGGGAGCCATTGGAGATTATTGAATAGGAGAGGGACATCATCAGACCTGTGCTTTAGGAAGATCACTTTAGCAGCTGAATGGAGGAGGGACTTGAGACAGGCAGAGCCTCCAGCAGCTACTGCAACAATCCAGGTGTGTGAGGACCTGCATGGGTGGTAGGGGCAGGGGGGTGTCAGAGCTGAGGAGGGGCCATGTACAAGAGAAGTTATGAAAAAGTAAAATCAACAGGACTTGGCTATTGATTGTATATGGGGCAGTGAGAGAGAGTGAGGAGATGAGGACCACACCTCAGTTTTAAGCTTGGCTGGCTGGGATAGTGATGGTGCCCTCACTTACCCTGGTAGTACCAAGAATTTAGGAAGGGGGGGGATTTTGGTGGGGGAAGATAACGAGTCCGGTTTTGGACACGTTGAGTTTGACATCCCACACTTGATTCTTAATCTAAGCCCTCCCAAATCCCTAAGTCTTCTTTTCTCCAGGCTAAAGACTGCCCCAAACCAGTTCCTCCAACTGACCCTCAGATGCCTTGATCTCAAAGCCTTTCACCATCCTGTTTTCCCTTCTTTCTAATTTTCCAGCCAATCAGTGACCTTCCTAAAATGCAGTGCCTAGAAATGAACACAATAATCCAGACATAATCTGAGTAAGACAGTGCAGAGTGTGACTATCACCACCATCCTCCCCCCCCATTCTTGGAATCCCATGTATAATGTAGACTAATAGACTAACTGTTGACTCTTACTGAGTTTGTAGTTACTCTGACCCCCTAGATATTTTTCTGACGGACTGCCCCCATTTTGTTCTTGGGAAGTTGACTTTTCGAGACTTTATGTATTATTTCTACAAAATTTCATTTTATTGGATTCAGCCCGAAGTTCCAGTCTATGAAGATCTTTTTCTGAGGGGGACGGGAATCCTGACTCTTGTCTTCCACTGTGTTAGCTATCTCTCTCAGCTTTGTATCATGTACTATTCTATCTTTATCCAGGTCATTGATGACCATGTTAAAGAGCACTGGGTCAAGGCCAAATTCCTGGGAGTGTATGGGTGTGCAGGAGGACCAGCACCTCTGATGGGAGGGCTTGCTGAGTCCTTTTCCCGGCTGCTCATCTACCTTTGGTGTCCTGGCATTCAACTCTCACCTGTGGCTCCAAGAAGCGGTAGTATGGGCAGTGGCCACACCCCAGTAAAACCAACTCAGCAGAAGGTCATCCAAGGCATCCCAGGCCATCACCAGGCATCCTGGCTTTTGTCCTGCCACTGGCCTTCTATGACTCTGGAAGAGAGAGACTGATGATTTTTGTATGCAGCTCTGCCTCACTTAAATTCAATTCATGCATGAGTCAAGACATCACCTGGGACCTCTTCAAAACCCAAGGACAAACAAAAATAACTTGGCTGCCAGAGTGAGTTTCCTTAAGTTCAGGTCTGACCATGTCACTCCCTCACCCAATAAACCCCATTAGCTTCCTATTACCTCCAAGGTCAAATATAAAGAGGAGGAGGAGGAGAAGAAGAAGAAGAAAGCATTTATTAAGTGATACATGCCTACTTTCTGTTCCTCAAAGACACTATCTCCTGTCTCTGTGACACCACCTCCTACAGGAAGCCTTCTTGTGCCCCTCAGCCATCTGAGCCTTCCCAGCTAAGGTTTCCTTGCTTCTGCTCAGTATTTACTCTGTGCGTATCTATTTACTTACACATTGTCTCCTCTGTTAGTTTTTGCCTTTCTTTGTATCTCTGCAGCTTCGAACATCGTAGATGCCTTAAGGTGCCTGTTGACTGAAACATGAGCTGTACTACACGGTCTTTGAGATCCATTCCAGCCCTGAGATTTTATAATTCTACCCATTTTTCTGCCCACAGCCAGAAAATAATGTGTAAATGCTAAGTGCCTAAGGAGGTCGTGGGGCATAGTGTCTAGACTTGAGTCAAGAGACCTGGGTTCACCCCTTACCTCTGACATCATCCAGTTAACTATGGGCAAGTCTCGCTATCTGAGGCTCAGCTTCCCCGTCTCTAAAATGGGAGGAAGAATATTTGTACTGCCTCCCTCATTCAATTAACAAGAATTTGTGAAACACTCATATTCAGTCACTGGGAATATAAAGAAAAAGCCAAGACAAATCCCTGCCCTCAAGGAACGTACATTCTATTGGAAAAGCCAACAGTCCTAAAACAGGACATACAAGATGGCTACAGAGCTGATGGAAGATTGTAAAGCGCAATGCAAGACCGTAAGCAGAGCTCTGGATGAGGGGATCAATGCTCCCTTATTTACCTCATCCCTCTCTTCTCTCACTGCAAAAGTTCCTTGGCAGGGTAGCTAGGTAGTGCAATGGATAGAGCACCAGCCCTGAAGTCAAGAGGACCTGAGTTCAAATATGACCTCAGATACTCACTAACTGTGTGACCCTGGGCAAGTCACTTAACTCTGACTGCCTCCTCCCACCAAAAAAAAAAAAGATTATAAAAGAAAAGTCTCTTGGTAATTCATGAGACTCAAAGGTTCTCTCTCCACCACAGAAAGTCCCTCAGGTAATTCAGCAGAATGAACCCTGTGGCTGAAGCCAGGCTGACCCAGCAGCTCAGAAAGGGGACCTTTCTGCGTGCTCCAAGTGCTTGCATCCATCGTCAAATCTCCTTTCTTCCCACAGGGCCTTCCACTTCCCCCTACCTCCTGTCCATTCCCTCTTCCCTCAGGGGCAGCTGTGGGGAGGCCCCCACATTCTGCCCGAGTGAACAGCAACTCATGCCAGAAACTCCAAAATGCAGAGGCCGACAGATCCTCCTTTCATGGCTGGCAGAGGGCGTGGGGGCAGGGCCAGGGGCATCGGCCTGATTTCCATCTTCCCCACTGCTTTTGTCAGAAAAGCCTTTTTGTTGGGAAGTTACACAGCTTCTATTCTACTGCTCACGAGAAGGAATCTTGCTGCTTCCTCTCCCCACTGATGGGGCCGCTTGCTTCTCTATCTGGGTCCAAGAAGCAAAGACTTCCCATTCTTGGGGCATGGGTAACTTTCTCTTGCTGGGTCCTGATGACTACTCGGTCTTCCCCTTGGCTTCTGATTGCCGAGCAGTCTACCTGGGGTCCTCCTGCAATGGCTATGCCAACCCTCCCATATCTAGCCCATCTATGGGTCAAGGCCACAACTGGCAATAAGCTACTCTGAATCAGTGGACCGGTATCTGTCTCATAAGGGGCAAGATGGGCGCCCGAAGAAAGTGGGGCAAATCACCAGCAATATCTGGTGGAGTTAAGTCATGGCTCCTCCATCCTCCACCCCTACTTCAAAAAGTAGGTCATAATCAGTCAATCAATATACATTTATTAAGCACCTACTCTGTGCCAGGCATTGGGCTAAGTGCTGGGGATACAAAGAGGCAAAAAGACAGTCCACATTCTCAAGGAGCTCACAATCTAATGACTAACTTCGGGTGTAGGTGAAGTGAGTATTGCCCTGGTAACGGAATGAGGTTGAGGAAAATCTCAACTGAGTCTGGGAGAGCTTAGAAAGACCCGAGCTCCAAAGATATCCTGGGGTATCTATGTGACCTTAGGCAAGTAATCTAACCTCTTGGGGCCTCAGTTTCCTCACCTGTAAAACGGAGAGGTTAGATTAGATGAACCTCTTAGATATGATCAAGGACATAATGCTGTGATCCAGAGAGCTGAGCAAGAACAGACTATAAGAACAGGATTCAGACACTGTTCCTAACCTCTCTGGGCCTCAGTTTCCTCATCTGTAAAATGAGAGAATTGAACTAAATGATCTCTAAAATCCCTTGCAGCTTGAAATCCTGGGGATCCTAGGAGCCTTCACCATGCCTCAGTTTTCTCAGCTGTCTCACAAGAACAACGCAGCTGCATCGGAACCGGAAACACAAGCAGGCCCAGGCGAGGGACAACTTATTTCTGACCTTCCCAGGCTTGCTGCCTCTGGAGTGCCTTTCAGCCTGAGAATCTAAGTGATGATTTGAGGGAAAGGGCCCAGCTGAAAGGCCAAGGAGGAACTGCAGGCTAAGGAGACCCTCCCTGCCCCACCCGAGGCCTCTCCCTTTCCCTCCCACATCTCCTGGAATAGTCCAGCCTGGTCATTCTGGTTCTTGGCCAGCAGCCATGGATGTGGCTGAGGAAACGCTTGACTTCCATTTGCTATCTGGCTCCCTCCCCCACCCCTCATCCACTGAGCAATGACATCATTCATTTCCTATTCCCTCTGACAGCTGACAGGTCTGGACTCCCCTGGGGCACTGGGCTTAATTGTGCTGATAATCAAGTATCCCTTGTGATCAGTGGTGGGGAACAGGGCAGGGGCAGGAAGCTCAGGGTCTCACTGGGGGGTGGAAAAAAATAGTCATGTAGAATCTAGAGGGATGAAGGAATGAATGAGTGAATGAGTGCATGAATGAATAAACTTAAGGGCAAAGTAATGTCAAGGCTTCCAGTACAGAGAAAAATTCCTAGTTCCAATCAAGACACCTATGCATGTAGCCTGAGGATGATAAGGGCCACCCTTATCATGTGTGACTCATTCCTCTTTATCTGTTCCCCTCACAGCTGTGGACCGAGTACTGTCCCATGGGAGGAGGTAATTACCGAGAAGGTCTCTTTCCATCCCTAATGCCCTTTCTTCCACCCCCAGCTCTAAGGGGTTTCTGCAAGCCCCAGGCAGCCTCAGATTCAGTGCCTCTAAATTCCCCTCCTCCCACCCTCTTAGCAATTTTCCAGCCACCCCAGTCCTTACCCTAAACAGCCCCAAACTCCCACTCAGTGCCTGCTCTATTTGCAATCCCACCTCCTTGGCTCATGGTGTTGATATCAAGGAAAATGAATTCATTTCTGACTCAAAATTTATTGCCAAGATGGACTTGGCTCTAAGTGGGAAGATGGGCCCCCAGGAGGTAGGAGATATAGAAATATATTTATTTTTCCTCCTGGCCCCTCTAACTCCTCTGATTAACGATCCACAAAAATAAATGTAGTATATTACTGTATTATCTAGTGCGATAGCCAGAGTGAGCAGAGCAACTATGACTGATATTTATAGAATTCTTTCCAGTGGGAACTCAGGTCTTCCAGACTTAAGGCGTAGCACTCTGTCCAAATAGTATATTCTGGCCTGACACCTGGAGCGTTGTGTACGGTTCTAGATGCCACGTTTTCAAAAGGATGAGCTAGAGCATGTGACCAGCATGGTGAGGGGACTGCTGACCACACCATGCAAAGACCAGTTAATGGAATTAAGGATATGTAGCCTAGATAAAAGATGATTGTGGGGAAGAGGAGGGAGGAGCAGCCTGTGATAAATATCTCCAAGTATATGAAGACTCTTGTGAAGAAGAGAGATTATATTTGCTTTTTATATTTATTTGTTTAGGCAGCTGAGTGGTACAGTGGATAGAGTGCTGGAGTCAGGAAGACACAGGTTCAAATCTAGCTTCAGATAATTACTAGCTGTGTGACCCTGGGCAAGTCACCTAACCTGCCTCATTTTCCTCATCTTTAAAATGATGAAATGGCCTCTGAGGTCCCTTCCAGCTCTAAATCAGTGGTGCCCTTGTCATGTGGGATATACTGAACATGCTGAGAAGCCTTTTCCTGCTTTCAGATGATCCCATGTGTGACTCACTGGAGCTCTTTGGGGATGACCAGCTTGACTGGCTCCTTCTGACCAAAGCCCCTGGGACTCTGGCAGTGATTGACTCCAAAGGTCACTTTGCTTAGCTTCCCTGTCTCTGGCCTTCCATTCAGCTGCCCTTCCATCTCCTTCCATCTCAAAATACTCACTGCTGCCGCTGCTGCTACCAAACCAGCCTCTGCTGCCACTGTCCATTCAAAATTCCCCAAAGGGTAGAGATGAATCCCATAAGTGGATACTCTGGGGAAAGTGACAAAGGCTGGTCAGGTACTTCAGGTTTGTTATTGAAATGAAATGTGAAATATGATCCATTTAGTAGTAGCAACAGGGGGTTTAATTTGCTATAGCAGGGAAAGGATTTTCAGCAAGGATATAGCATTGATTCAGTCAGGTATAACTTCTCTGACTGTTGTTGGCCATGGTGGTCCACCAGTCAGAAGCCTAAGGGAGAAGCAGGTGGCTTCTCATACCCTGGCCATTAGCAAACTGTAGTTTCATTGGCATAAGCCTTAGACCCCAGAGCCAATTAAATCTCAAGAATGGTTTCAATAACTTTTTGAGGAAAAACTGGCCTAGGTCATGTGGTATAGGGTCTTGGGAAAATCTAGCCCAAGCTACATGGCAGGATTCTAGGAAATAATGCTCCTATCACAACCCACCCCTCGGTGGCAAGGTCCTAAGGTTCTTCTTAAAGCAGTGATGTCAAAATGAAATAGAAATGGGGCCGCTAAATCATTCATAAGGATTACTGTGGGCCACATGTTCTACTCAGAAAACCAAATATTAATAATACCTATTTTTATTGTATTTTCATTTATTTTGTTAAATATTTCCCAATCATTAATCTGGTTTGGAAGCACTCAGGAGTGTTATGAGCTACATGCAATCCAAGGAACCATATGTTTGACATCTCTGTTCTAAAGGACCCTCTGCCACTTAAATGGTTTTGAGGCTGTTACTGGACAACCCTGATTTTAAAGCTTTAAGAAACCTGGCATAGGCAACATTGGAAGAGGAAAAGAAAAACTAAAGCAAAAAGATAGCAAAACAACAACAACTAAAGTAGTAGCTCCTTGAAGGAGTGACAATATGGATGAGCATGAAAAAATCTGAGGCTTCACCTGCCCCCTTCAGAAGAACCAAATCTAGTATATTGATGATTTGGCCCATGAGATGGATATTGCAAAAACCTTTGCAGCTCATGGTGGGCATCCCACTGTGAAGTGGCAATAATGAGCACCAGGAACGTTAGGACCACAGGCTAGGTGATGGCACTTTCTGCAGAGTCACCAATCCTTATCATAGATCAAGATAATCTATAGCAAGGTAGCTAAGACGTTATAACTCTTTTTTGTTTTGTTTTTGCTAGGTAATGGGGTTAAGTGACTTGCCCAGAGGCACACAGCTAGTAATATAAGTCTTTTCCACATAACCTGTCCCAATTCCAGGGTGGATATGGAGAATGTTGCCACACCACCACCTATTCAGTGTTCCCTAGCCCACCAGAGCTCATGTTAACTTAATACCTGAAACAGTTTTTATCCCAATCAGAAGAGGATAAAAAAACCACTGTCTGTCTGGGATTGCATCTCCCCAAAACCTACATAGCCAAGCTCTCGCTGCCCACAGGTATCCATCTCAGAAGCCCGTTACACTATTATTAATTCTCTGACCTTACTGGAGGTCAAGTGGTGGCCAGATGACCACTTGTCAGAGATGTCAACGAGAAGACTGATTCTCAGGCCATTGGTGGCTGCTGAGATCCTATGGTTAATCCAATATTCTGGTTCATAGAGAGATGTCTTTGGAGCCTCCTCTGAGGGGCTAGACTGAGTAAAGCTCTCTTCAAGAGGGAGAGGGTCTCACTCCAGATAGAAAAGTCCCCAGCCATCAATTGAAGAGAGCTAAATACACTCTTCTCTTTGGTGAAACAGAGTGGATAAGAGAGGCCTATATATAGCATGTCTGCAAGGGGACCTGGGAAAAGAAGAATTCCCAAGGAGCGAGATCAGGGAATGGATTAGAATGAGGAGATACTTGGGTCAAGGAGGCCAACCAGCAGGCATTGGGTGACGCCCCAGGGTGGTGGTGGTAGTGTTTGAAGAAATAAAGGGAGACATAAGAGAGTGTTTTGAAGGTAGAAATGATGAGATCTGACAACAGATTGGATATGTGTGGCATTGGTGTGTGTGTATGGATTGGAGAACGGGTAACACCAAGTCTGCTGGCTCATTTTTGATGGCACAAGAATAATCCACCAAAGCCTAAGAGATGCCAGCCACCCTTCCCTTCTATTCGGCTAACTCTATGGATGCCATTCTAGCCTGCCCAGGTGGAGGCTTCTTACCTGGAAAAGCTTCTGAACTTCTCTAAAGCCCTTGGGATTTCACCCCTGATGACCGAGCACAAAGCTTGAAAAACTGTTCCCTGGGTCTCCTGTGGGCAGGCCTCCAAGTTTAAGTGTTTGAAGTCACAGCAGACGCAAGCTATTCTGGGAGAGAGGTGAATGGGGTTGTGCTCACCTGAACATGGGTTGGTATAGCTTTCTGGCATTTTCCTGTTATTTTCTGGCCTGAAGAAATGCTCTCTTGTTTTAGAGCTATTCCTAGCCTGGGTTTGCAGGTAGCGCTTAGAAACGGAATCCTTTAGACATGATTTAACTTTAGAAATTCCCCACTTATCTGAGTAGGGGCAAAAACAAGTCAGAGAGGTGATTTATCATCAAGAAATCTTTATGATATGAACCTCTATCTTTTTCCAGAATCTGGAGCACAGGTTATGCATAAATAGATTTCCAGTTGTCAAATAAGGAATTAGAACACAAGAGCCTCGATACTACTAAATTCTAATGAACATAACTTTAGAGTTGATGCTCCAGAAGGCACTTTAGCATCGTTGTTTGGGACATTAATTTTACTGCAGAATAAGGGTTTTCAACCTTTTTTTGGGGGGTCTCTGGCAATCTGGGAAAGGAAGCCTATGGGCCTCTTCTCGGAATCATGATTTTAAATGCATAAAATAAAATACATAGGATTACAAAGGAAACCAGTTCTATTGAAATAGAAGTCTAGATAGATAAATGGATGGATGGATGGATGGATAGGTAGGTAGGTAGGTAGGTAGATAGATAGATAGATAGATAGATAGATAGATAGATAGATAGATAGATGGATGGATAGACAGATGGATAATGATAGATGGATGAATAGATGGATGGATGGATGGATGGATAGATAGATAGATAGATAGATAGATAGATAGATAGATAGATGATAGGTGGATAGATAGATGATAGGTAGATAGACAGACACCCAAGTTCATAGGTACTCAGGTTAAGAGCCCCTCCTTGAGCAGAATCATAGATTCTTAGGATTGGAAGCAATTTTTATTTTTTTAAATGGGTTTTATTGGGGGTTTTTTTGTCTTCATATCACTGTTATTTCCAGATCTACTTTCCCTCTCCCCCAGAATTAATCCTCCTTTGTCACAATAAAGAACAGTTCATCACAAGCTTCCCAGTGATCACATCTAATCACGTTTACAATCCCCTGCTTCTAGTCTCCCTATTCACCTGCTTTCTGTGGAAGAGGGCTATGTTTCATTATCTCTTCTCCAGGACCATTATTGTTCATCATGATTTTTCAGCTTTGTCAAAAAGTTCTTCCTGCCACACGGTACACTGAGTTCAGCCTTTTCCTGGGCCAGGGGGCATGGACACCCAGAACAAGCCCCTCCCTGTTCTCTGCTATTGGAGAAGCACTCTTTGGTCTCCATAGAAAGCCACAGATCCAAGGGCCGTAGTCTCTGGCTTTCCAAGGGCCAGCCAGCTGCTGGTCCTTCGCACACAATGTATTAAGGGGCTGACTTCATCTGACTGGATTGTTTCCCTGTTACAATGGAGACTTTTGTCTTGGGAACAACTTTTTCCACCTTCCAAAAGGCACCAGGAGAGAAAATTGAAGTGGAGAGAGAAAGGTCTGTAGGGAATGGGTGGAGAGAGCAGAAAAATGGCCTGGGGGCCCAGGCTCTGATTCTTGGTAGAAGGTCTCCTCCGTGGCTGTCCAGCCAGGCCCAACCCAGGCCCCTTCTCCTTTGCTGTTTTTACCTCCCTCTGGATCGTCTTGGAAGCTGGAGAGTTGAATGACCTCAGGCTCTGTTCTTCTCCCTCCAAGACTACTGACTATTGAAAGATTTTCTCTTAAGAGCCAGTGGCCAGGTGTAGCTAGGTGGCACAGTGGATACAGCACCAGCCCTGGATTCAGGAGGACCTGAGTTTAAATCTGGCCTCAGACACATAACATTTACTAGCCATGTGACCCTGGGCAAGTCACTTAACCCCATTGCCAAGCCAAAAAAAAAAAGCCAGTGACAATAATGTCGCTCAACAGAAATGAGGGTTGAGTTCTGGCTAAAGAACTATCTTCCCCTTCATTCAGATAGTTAGGTAGCACTTATTAAGTGTTTACTATGTTCCAAGCACCATGCTAAGAGCTGGGAATACAAATGAGGCAGTTCTTGCCCTTAAGGAAGTTGCATTCTAAGAGGAGAAATCATCACAGAAAGGAGTGTTGTAGAGGGAGGGAAGCAGGAAGAGGGTACCTTTAAGAGAGTGAGGCCCAAGCCCCAGCAAGATCAGACAAAAATCTCATTCCTCAGAGCCAAGGAAGCCAGAAAGGAGTCCGAGTTTCTGCTGTTGGGATGGTGAGAAAGCAGGGCCATGACAAGGAGACTGTGGAAAGCTACAGATGATGCAGACAAGATGGGTGATAGGAGAACATGAGCATTCATGTCAATATCAGGATCCCCTCCCAGGAGAGACCGAGATGGAGCCCTGCAGGGCAACTGGCTTTCTAAGTAACTCCGGGATGATCAACCAAGGCAGTGTTCTGTAGTGAATGTGCATGTATGTATATGTTTATGTACACACACACACACACACACACACACACACACACACAACCTCTCAGTGCACCCAGGCAATCTTCTAAGACTCCAAGCTGCAAAGCAGGTGCCCAGCTCTGTTGGTAGGTGGAGTTTCTTCTCTGTAAATTTCCTATACCTATGAAATTACAAGTCCAAACACAACACATACAAACAAGAAACACAGATGATAATAATTAAATGATAATCATCAAATAATAGCTGAACTTGGTAGACTTGTTTAAGGTCTACAAAACATTCCACATACATTATCTTATTTAAATCCCACAACAACTCTTTAATGTAGATGTGAGAGAAATATTCTACCCAGTTTGAAGATAAGGAAACTGAGGCTCAGAGAGGTTAAGTGTGCAAATTAATCAGCACAAGAAATTATTTTTACATGCTTTCGTTTTGTGACAGCAATGGTCATGCATATATCCTTTTACTGACACTAGGCAGACTCAGAACATCTGACCCTGAGAAAACTGGATTGAGTTGGTTTCCCCTCTTTTAGTCAATTCTCTGCCAATTGAGTGCTGGATTTTGTACCATATACATGCTTTGCTAATCTTGTTTATTGGATATTACTCTAAAGGTGGCACAGAGGATAGAGCACCGGGCTTGGAATCAGGAAGACTCATCTTCAGATGCTTACTAGCTGTGTGACCCTGGGCAAGTCATTTCACCCTATCTGCCTCAGTTTCCTCATCTGTCAAATGAGCCAGAGAAGAAAATGGCAAACCACTCCAGTCTCTTTGCCAAGAAAACCCCAGATGGGGTCACTAAGAGTCAGATGTGACTGAACAACCACAAAATTACTCCCAAGAAATAGGCAAACACTGTCGTTCTTGGAGAACATATTTCAGCAACTGCTAGAGATATTGCAATGGCTGTTGGTGTGGGGAAGTCAAGCATTTCAGGGATCAATGAAGCCCGTAATTAAACAGGATTAGTCACAGTTAAAAGCAAGGGAAAGGAAAAGAGATTAAAAACGAAAACTGAAGCCAAGAGCTGACATTATTTCTATGTGAATGATGACAGATCTTTCTGTACCTCTACAGTTTGCGGCTTTGAGCAGGGAGGCACAGCAAATGAAGTCTGAGGTGCCAGGACATAGAGGCCTGGAAAATTCTCTAAACCCCAGCGGTCTCTGGAGTAGAATCTATTATGCTTCAGCTGAGGTTAAAAAAAAAAAAAAAGCAGGGGTAGCGATCATGATCTCAGACAGAGCAAAAATAGACCTAATTAAAAGAGATAAGCAGGGAAACTACCTTTTGCTAAAAGGTGCCATAAACAATGAAACAATATCAAAAAAATTTGCAGCAAGTTTCTCTGATAAGGGCTTCAGTTGCCAAATATACAGAACACTGAGTTGAATTTATAAGAATAAGAGCCATTCCCCAATTGATAAATGGTCAAAGGATATGACCAGGCAGTTTTCAGGCAAAGTAATCAAAGCTATCAATAGTCACATGAAAAAATGCTCTAAATCACTGCTAAATAGAGAAATACCAATTAAAACAATTCTGAGATCCCACCAACACCTATCAGATTGGCAAACATGACAGAAAAGGAAAATAACAAATGCTGAAGGGGATTTGGAAAAACAGGACATCAACGTACTGTTGGTAGAGTTGTAAACTTGTCCAACCACTGGAAAGAACAATTTGGAACAATTCCCAAAGAGCTATAAAACTGTGCGTACCATTTGACTTAGCAATACCACTACTAGGTTTGTCTCCCAAAGAGATCAAAGAAAAGGGAAAAGGACCTGTATGTACAAAAATACTTATTGCAGATTTTTTTTTGTGGTGGCAAAAAAATTAGAAACTGAGGAAATGCCCATCAATTAAGGAATGGCTGAACAAGTTGTGAATATATGATTGTGATAAATGCTATTGTTCCATAAGAGATGATGAAGAGGATAACTTCAGAATAACCTGGGAAGACTTATATGAACTGGTATAAAGTGAAATTAGAAAAACCAACAGAACATTGTACACAGTAACAGAAATATTATATGGTGATTAATTGTGGATTCTCAACATACAATGATCTGAGACAATTCTGAAAGACTTATGATGAAAAATGCTATCTACCTCCAGAGAAAGAACAGATGATAAATTCTGAGTGCAAATTAAAATGTAATTTTTTATTTTCTTGTTTTTCTTACTTTTTATGACATAGCTAATATGAAAATATGTTTTACATAATTTAACATGTAAAATTGATATAATATTATTTGCCTTCTCAATAAGTGGGGAAGCGGCTGGAGGAAGGGAGAAAATTTGAAACTCAAAATTTTTTCTTAAAGAATGTTTGAAATAAATAAAGTTGGGGGGAAAAAACCCACCACACTCTTTAAAGGGTATCTGTGATTTCCTATAGTAATAATAATAATGGTTTGTGGAGCAGGGGTATACTGGGGTATTTCCAAGAGTATGCTAGAGCCAAAGAGCCAGTCGTTAAAGTTTCAGCATCAGCATTTATACCTTGGAAATTGGTAAACAGTACAAATCAGGGCTTGATTTAATATCTTGTTTACTGTCTAGACTTAAGAAAGTCTAGTAGAAAGTGATGGAGAAAATGTTAATAAATCAGATTAAACTTAAATGTGTGTTTGTGCATCCCCCCAAAGCCCATTATTAAACATTCACCAGCATACCCCTGGGGCATTTCCCATTGAGTTAGGCATGTGCTCTGTCCGCTTTCTGGGGGACATGTGCTGTGACCTCTTGTTAAAGGACATGAGAAACACCATTGTGGTATCTCAGATCCCCATGAATGGGGTTGAACAGAAGATTACTGACTATGAGGTCAGAGGAATATCCTGCCTCAGAGTAAGAATCTAGAAAGATTCTACATCTATTTTACAAGTCAAAGGTCAGCAAACCATGACTCTCAGGCCAAATCAAGCCATCACCTGTTTTTGTAGGACCCACAACCTAAGAATGCTCTTTACATTTTTAAATGGCTGAAAAAAATCAAAAGAAAAACGATATTTCAAATTTCAGTACCCATAAATAAAGTTGTATTGGCACACAGCCTCATTAATCCTTTTCCATGGTGTCGATGGCTGTTTTGAGCTAGAATGGCAGAATGGACTAGCTGTGACCCTGACTGCATGTGGTGTTCTCATCCCTCCTCATGGCTGCTCAGCTCCCTACAAATTACAGTGACTCAATTATAACCGCATCGTTTCAAGTGCCACTCACATCGCCCTACTGTGACATTTTATTTTTTATTACCAGTGCATACTGATCATGTCAAAACAAGAAAAGGGAAAAAAAGGTTTTATGATGATTTTTTGAGTTCAGGAATGAGACTGAAATTTTTCCAAATGAGAAGAACCATCCTTAACCGTTACTATTGAATGCTGAAAGGTTTTAGAAATTAGCTTTTGCTGCAAATTTGATAATGTTTCTTAATGAATCCAATCTAAAATTACAAGGCAAAATAGCACTTACATATGAAATTTATTCTGTGATAAAGTCAATTTGATGGCAACTCAAGTTTGAATCCACAAGTGATACCAAGCTATTTTGTACACTTGCCATATAAGAAGCTAGGTCTTCATTCTCATACAAATTTGCAGCAGATAGATTTTATGAGTTCAAACTACTGTTGCAGCAGCACTTTTTTTCCAACCTTGTTGTTTGGTGGTAGTGGTGGTGGTCTTCATTTTCAAAGAGAATCAATAGCATTAAAGGATGATGTCTTGACTTGTGAATTGGATTTGAGTGAGTCACAGTTACTCCAAGTCATCAGCCTCACTCTTGAGTCCACAGTCATTGAAGTCCAGTGGCAACACAAAAGTCAAGGTAGTTGGAGATGGCCCAGCATGCAGTGGGTGACCTTGGCATCTTCTGTGTCTGACTGAGCTGTAAGCACTCCACAGCACCTGCTTCAGCTGCCTTCATGGCTGTTGGAACAAATTGTGCTCATCCTCCCATTCTACCTGGGGGAAGTCTTCACATGCTAGGAGTAGACACGCCATGAACTCATCGACCTTGATCCCAGCTCAAAACAAATTCCCCCATTTCAAAATTCACTTAACTATTCAATTGAGGTGCTTCCACCTAACCGTCAACTGTCAGTGATTGATTTGCAGTGCAATGACATGTTAAAAGGCAAATTTCAAGAGAAGAATCTAATAAAATTCTATAAATGCCTTCCAAGCGATGAATATGTTCAATTAAAACCACATGCTTATGGACTGAAATCAGTATTTGGCAGTACCTCCTATGTGAAAAGACATTTTCAGAGAGGAAATATGTAAAACCTCCTTGCAGATCAGCATTAACAAAGAATACTTGCAATTAATTTTGATGATAACTTTGAACCCCAATTAAGCAAAGTGTTACTTGCCCCCAAAACAAAGTCCACTTTTCTAATCAGTAGACCTCTAGTACAAAAAATGTGCCAATCATTATTATTATATTTGAATTTCATAAATAAAAATTTTATGGAAGTTTGTTTCTTCTCATTGTATAAGTACCCACATAACATCCTTGAATTTGTCTCTTGGCCCACAAACCCTATAATTTTTAGCCCTTTACAGAAAAAGTTTGCCAGTTCCTGTTGTAGATAATGAAACTAAGGCCAGAGAGATTAAGTGTTTTGCTTCAGTCACTTAGGTGGTGGGTGCCCTAGGTGAGATTTGCTCCTGTGTCAAGATGAATTCCAGGTTCAGTACTTTATCTAATACATCAAGATTTCTTCTCCCCTTGGAAAAAACAAAACATAGCTTTTTACCTGTGAAAGTTATTGTGTTCTTCCTTTTTTCAGGATGAGCTCTCCCCAGGCAAATGAATAGCTCCATCATGAATGATGTCCTGGAGCTTCTCTCCCTAATCCCCTCTCATACTGGAAAGCTGGGTCCTTAGTGGGTATCTGGGTTCCCTCTGGGTTCTAGGAGCAGCCCTGAAGAGCTAGGGACTGTCTTTCTAATGTTAAAGCTCATAAGCCTCTATATGGGGATGTGCTTCCTTATCAATTAGTCATCCAAACAATTAGCTTTCTAGAAAGGGGCATTTGTTAAGGGGGGGCATAATAAGAGTAGTTGGTATAAAACATCCCCCCCCAAATTTGTGACAAACTCTCACTAGTATATACTTGAGTACAGGGTAAAGTAGGCTAAAGGTTGGAGAACATATGTGGCAAAGGAATAATGCCTAGTTCTTGGTTTCTAGAATTCCTTTTTCTCTTCTTTTTGGGGTATTCATGAAGTTCCTGCTAAGAATGTTGTCATTTTCTTCTAGGCTCCTTGTCATCTCTTAAAATTCCCTTTCTTCAGTGTGTCTTCAGTCTTCAGTCCTTGGTACTCAATTCAGATACTGTTGCCTTTTCTTGATCCTGCATAAATATACAGGGAACAATCAGAGAATACTTACGCATGCTCTGAAATGGAGAGCTAGACCCCTTTATTTCACATTATCAAGAAGGTATGAGCTTTCTGACAGCAGGCTCACCAAACATCTACATGGGTCCTACGCACACACTTCTAGAACTGAGTCTTCATTGGCTAGTCCCCCATTACATCAACTGTTACTGAATTCTGTTCTAATCATTCTGTTATGTGCATTAAGATTCTTTTATGTTTAGCACCTCTTTCTTTATATGAATAAAATGACCTGTTTCATGTCTGATTCATATTGTACATTAAGTATTTCTTTTTCAAATGCCCCCTTTTTGTTGAGGCTATAGATTTGGGCCAAAAAGTAAATTGTCCCCAGGATGCCAGGATGGGGATTTGTTTGTAAGTCAGTCAGGGAGATAAGGGGGAGCCTAATCCTTATAATTAAAGGTCAGGCTTTCCCATGGATAAAACTGGAGTGAACAACAATGGTTAGGTCCAGGAAAAGATGTGGTAAAGGTCACCAGCCCGTAGACACTCAGTACCAGTGGCTTTTTGTGAAATCCAAATGGAGACAGAATACTGCCATACAATCTTGTACTATGACACCATGAAAGGTTAAGAAATTTATCTAAGAGATGGAAATATATATGCTTCAGTGACCTGGGAACTTGTCTGATTTAAAGCCTATCTAAAGACTATGGGTTAAAGAAACTTTGGAACATCCAATGAAGGAAACTCAAAATGATTCCCAGTACTCATAGAAATTTATAACCATAGGCCATTTTCTCCTGGAAACCCACTCTACTTAAGTGAAAGTAGATTTCTGTTTCACCCTAATACACATACAAATGCAATCTGAGCGTGCATGCATACACTCACACACAAACAAAAACAAATTATCAGCATCTGCTAAATGCAGTGACTGGCAAGAAGGTTCTGAGACTAAAGCATACTATTTCTCTCTCTCTCTCTCTCTCTCTCTCTCTCTCTCTCTCTCTCTCTCTCTCTCTCTTCTCTCTCTCTCTCTCTCTCTCTCTCTCTCTCTCTCTCTCTTTCAAGTCTTCTTGCACAAAATGACTAATATGGAAATGTTTTACGTGATTGCACTTGTATAACCTATATCTGGTTGCTTATCATTTCAGGGAGGAGAAAGGGGAAGTAGGGAGAAATAGAATTTAGAATTCAAAACTTTTTTAAAAAAACAAATCTTAAAAATGGTTTTTACATGTAATTGGGAGAAAATAAAATATTATTTTTTTTAAAAAAAGAAGGTTCTGAGAGACAATCTCACCTTGGCTTGGTCCAGAGCATAATAGATTAAAATGGCATCTTCCAGGGTGTTAAACAATATGCCATAGTTGATGTATATAAAAGCAAATAGGATAGACTGCTGGGCCTGGAGTGAAGAAGACATGAGTTCAAATCTAGTTTCAGTCACTTACAAGCTATGTGACTCTAGGCAAGTCACTTAATCTCTGTCAGCCTCAGTTTCTTCAGCTATATGCCACCTCCCTCCCAGGGTTGTCGTATAGATCAAATAAGATAATATCTGGAAAGAGTTCAACACATTGTCTGGCACTTAATGTTTATTCCCTCCACTATAAACATGAATTGATAGCAATGATGATAATAGCATATATTATATATATATATATATATATAATATATTATATATATGTATGGAGAGAGAAAGAGAGAGAGAGAAAGAAAGAGAGAGGGGAGAGAGAAAGAGAGAGAGAGAGAGAGAGAGAGAGAGAGAGAGAGAGAGAGAGAGGGAGGGAGGGAGGAGAGAGAGAGAAAGAGAGGGAGAGAGAGAGAGGGAGGGGGAGAGAGAGAAAGAGAGATGGCCCTTAATAAATGTTTGTTGGATTTCATTATGCAGCACTTCAAGGATTACAAAGTGCTCAATGTATTATTCATTTGGTCCCCATGACAATTTTGCGAGACAGGAATATTATACCCATTTCACAAACTGAGGCTCGGAGCAGTCAGATGTTTTACTCATGGTCACTCAACTAGTAGATGGCAGGATCAAGATTTAAACCCAGGTTTCCATCCTCCTGTTTAGTTCTCTTCCTGCTACACCATTGCTAATGATAAGCAAAGACTTTTCCATCTCAAAGAAAGGAAAGCACCATCTTGTAGATGTGATCCTGACAAAGCTTCCTGGGAAGACTCTAAATGCAATTTGCAATAACATTGAGAAAGTGCAGGAAGAGAAGGCCTGGACAGAAAGGAAGGAAGGCAAAGATCAAGGCCAGAGGAAATTTAACTGTTGTTGGCATTAACGTATGACCTTTGTCCAACAGCCAATCGATCTGCTCCGGGAGGGACAGAGCCACATTGACATTCCCTCTAGTAACGAAAACAATCAATAACGAAGTTGCAGCTGAGTTGAAGGATGGCTTTTAGGTTCTCTTTGGAAAAGAAATAAAAGGAGTTGGAGGATTTGGTTTCGTCACCCATCTAAATTTAAGAAGGAACAACACTTCATGCAATGCTTGGCTATCTCACCTTGCAATGCTCACAGGGACCATAAGCAAACAGATCACCGTGAAGATAACTGCAATTTATGCACCCACAAAAATCTGCTGCAAAGAATGAAGATGTGAAAACAATCTCTGAAGGCATTCTGTGGCAAAATGAGCCAAACCAAGTCAACATTACCTGTTGATTGTTGGTCACTTCATTGCAAAGGTGAACACCAACCTTAAGAGAAGAGCCTTTCTATTCAACAAGAATTGATAAGAAAACTAGAAAACAGTCTTGGGGAAACAAGTTCAGATTAGCATCTTGTACTTTAAGCTCCAATACATTCCAAGTAGACAACCCTACCATCCCCTCAGGCTATTTTTTAGATCTTTCCTCCCTCTCACTGACAAATGTGTAGAGAAAGTTGTTTGCGCTTGTTTTCTCTAATTCTTTTCTCATTTGCTTCTCAACCTCTTCCAATCTAGCTTGCAACCTCAGCAATTGAAACCGCTCTCTCCAAAGCATAGGGGAGAATCCTCAAATATATGACGGAAAACAAGGCTCAGGACCAAGAAGTAAAAGAAGTCAGAGGAGTTTAAAACACACAAAAAACTTACATTGGTAAATGCTGAATTTGTTCCGAAAGACGAGTCTGAAAGTGCTAGATATAACAAGTAATGAGTAACATTACCAAAAGTGAACTGGACTCTATCTTAAGGGACAGAAAATGCTTTGTTATTGGTGTGATTGCAGAATTAGCTTTCTGTAAGCAGTCAGAACACCATGTGGTTAGAGCAAGGTCAAGATCAATGGCAAATTAAATCAAAAGGCACAGAAAAAACTTAGATAAAATGCAGCACTCATTTATATTGAAGCACAACAAGTCACTGGAATTAAAACACTGTTCCTCAAGATTATCTATCTAAAACCAGAAGCTAGCTTCAGTATAAATGAGCACACTAAAACATTTTCCAGCAACATTAGAGTATCTAATTTCCCAATAATATTAGAATACTAAACAAAGATGCTTACTGTCACCACTATTATTTTAAATAGCTCTAGAAATGCTAGCCATATCTATAAGAGAAGAAAAAGAAATTGAGAGATTAAGCAAATGGAAGTAAAATTATCTTTACCTTTAGACAATATGATGATTTATTTAGAGAAAAATTTACCTAAAAATGAGCCACAAATTGAGATATTAGTTTCATAAAAGTAGCAGAAGGCAAAATAAGTACACAAAAATCTTTCTGTATATTGCTAACAAAACCCAAGAGGAAGAAATAGAAACATAAATTCTACTTAAGAAACAATAAAATGTCTGAGTACTAATCTTCTAAGAAATATAAGCATAACCACAAAAAAAGCTTTTTTTGGCAAAAATAAAATAAAATAATTGGAATACTTGGAAAGCTATCCAATATATGTGACTAGACCATGCCAATGTAATAAAATTGCCAACGCTACTGAAATTATTCTCCAGATTTGGTGCTGTATTAATCAAATTTCCAAAGGGATACTTTATAGAACTAAGAAAAATAACAACAAAATTAGTTGGGAAGAATAAAGAGCCAAAAATACCAAGGGATATTGTTTCAAAAAGTAGGAAGGGTTGGTGCTACCCAGTTTCAAATTTTAACTATCTGCTACTGTATTAAAAATAAAATTAGATCAGGAAATAGACTATTCTACATACCAAGAGACAAATGCATACAAGAATTCTATGCTTGATAAACCCAAAAACATAAAGGAAGGAATTCTCTATTCGATAAGAAATGGTGGGAAAACTAGAAAACAGTCTTGGGAAAATAGGTTTAGAACAACATCTTATACAATAACACATTAATTTAATCCTGCCGTCCCCTCATGCTGTGGTTTCATCTCTTTTTTTTTTTTTTTTGGTGAGGCAACTGGGGTTAAGTGACTTGCCCAGAGTCACACAGCTAGTGAATGTTATATGTCAGAGGCTAGATTTGAACTCAGGTTCTCCTGACTCCAGAGCCAGTGCTCTATCCACTGCACCACCTAGCTGCCCCATATCTTTCTTCCCTTTCATAGCTAACTCCAATAATAAATTGTCTATCTATGAGCTATCCACTTCTCATTTACTTTTTTCACTCTTTTGTGATCTGGCTTCCAACCTGACCACTCACCTGAAATTGGTATTTAACAAAGTGACCAGTGATCTCTTGGTTGCCAGATGAGTCTTCTCAGTTCTCATCTTTCTTGATCTCTCTACAACAACTAACACTACTGACCACCCTCTGGGTTTTCATGACACTGCTCTCTCTTGATTCTCCCTCTGCCTCTCTGGTCCACTCTTCATTCACCTTTGCTGGATCATCACCCATTCTTTACATGGATGTACAAGGCTCTTTCTTCTCTCTCTACATCCTCTCAGGGACCTCATCCTCCTCTGTGCTTGGGTTCAGTTATCATCCCAAGGCAGGTGACTACCAGGCCCCTAGGTCTAGCCCTCATCTCTCTCCTGAGTTAGTCTCAGTAACTAGTCATAGCTGCTGGTAGATCCTTGTCTCTCTCTTTGTGAAGCAAAATGGCCGCTGGATTAGATCAAATTTTAGTGTCTTTACCGTGTCACCCAAGCTCAATGAACCCAACCAGAGATGTGACTCAGTAATAATAGTAATACATTTCTGCCACATTTGTGTAGCGCTTTAAGGCTGACACAGTACTTGCCTAAAACAAAACAACCCCGACGTTGTGATTGTATGTAGAGCTTTATAGATGGGAAAGCGAGTCTCAGAGAAATGAAGTGAAATGCTCAGAGTCAGGACTAGTAAACAGCAGGGTCAGGATTTGAACCTAGGTAGTGATTAACTACAATTTCAATGTGACTTTCAGCGGCACTCAATGAGATATCCAAAGACTTGAGTTCCAATCCTGGAAGTCTGTCACTTATTATGTGTGAGACTTCGGGCAGATCACCTGACTTCTCTGGACCTCAGTATCCTTGTCCATAAAAATCAATAAATAAAGGGAGAAATGAAGAAATAGACAAAGGAATGAACAAATGAGTGAATAAAATGAGAGGATTGAATTAGATGACCTCTAAGGTCCCTCCTAGTTCCAAGATGGTCTTCTATAGTTTCCATCAAGGGGCTGGTAGACCCAAACTTGTCACTAGAGATGTCATTGTGAATGAGACAGATTTAGCAATATTACCCCAAATTAAACATGTGTAGGGAGACACTTCCCATTACTCCCCAACACCAAACATGCTGACAAAGATAATTAGCAGATGGTCAAAGAGCCAACTCTTTCTCCCTAGAAGCCTGCTGAACCACCACTTCCCTGCCCCCAATCCCAGCCTCCCCAGACGAGTCCCAACAAAAAAGAGCCTCTGTCTTCTAACCACTTGGTCTAATCCCAGGAATCCTTCCCCAGCATAATAGTGGGCTCTGTCCTAGGCCTCGATATGCTCTCCCGCCCTCAGTTTTGCCTCCCAAGGCCCTTCCTGAGCTTCGGGCCTCCCCCAGGCCCCATATGGCTGGCATCCAAAGAGAAGATGATTATCACACTACTGTACTCTGGGCTCATGCCACCAGAAGCATCACAGACATTAGTTGTCTTCCAAGGATGGGCCAGGGCAAGAGGAAACCAGACCCTTTACGTGATGCTGACATCTAGGAAGGAATAGAGCTCCAGCTGCCCAGGGCCCATGGTAAAAGCTTCCACTGACTAAGAGGATGGGAACCTTTACCAAACCACCCCCACTCCAGCTTCCTGACAGACTTCCTCTTGACTTTATCCCTAGAACGCCAAAGTGGGAGGCCGCCCTACATGAAATCATTTTCCTTCTCAGGCCTCAATTTCCTTATCTGTATAATGAGGGCATTGAATTAAATGATCTCTAATATTCCTTCCAGAACTCCATCTAAGATCCTATAAAATGAAACATGATTAACCCCTAGCCTAAGGGAAGAATGGATGGGAATTTATTTGGAGCCTTTAACTGCATGGGCCATCTATCTCCCATGCCTGGAACAGTCTACCTCCTCCCTCCACCTACCTTATTTCTGCCTTTCTATGCATCCCCAGCCCTTAACACAGGGTCTGACACATAGCAAGCACTTTAAAAATATTTATTGACTGACACATGGTTCCAGGACTATTTCCAAGACACCACTCAGCCTCTCTTGTATATCTGTGTCTCCTTTCTGCCCTTGCCTGCCTCTACCCTCTTGGGGGAGGAGGGGGAGTGAGCATTTATTAAGCACCTACTATGTGCCTGGCACTGTGTTGAGCACTTTACAGATATTATCTCTGATCCTCACAACATCCCCAGGAGGGGTTATTACTCCCATTTTACAGATAAGGAAGCTAGGGGAGATAGAGGTTAAGTGATTTGCTTAGGGTCACACCTCTTCAGAAGAGGTGACAGATCTGGGGTATAGACCTCAGCATAAGCAGGCTTGTAGATGCATGAGCTGTGCTAGTTGTAGCCATAACATATTAGTGAGTGAAGGGACCTAAAGACAGATTCACCTTACTGTTCCCCACCCCCTCCACTTAGACAAGTAATTTTCCTACCTTGTACTTGCCCTTAAATTCTATCTGTACAAGGACAAGATTCATCTGGCTGGAGATCTGTGGAACAGGGAGGAAAAAGGATTAATTATCCCCCTGCCTTCCCTAAACTCAGCATTTTCCTTCCTTCCTTCAACCTACCAACAAGTATTCATTAAGCCTTACTATGTGCTAAGCACTGTGGTTGCAAAGAAAGGCAAAAATGGTATCCTCGCCCTCAAGAAGCTCAGTTAATCAATGGAGTATTTATAAAGTGCCCACTGAGTCCCAGGCACATATTTATTGAGTGCCAATTATGAAAGAGCTCTTCCAACCTTAAAGTGCTATATAAATGTGAGTTATTAATGTCATTATTTACAAAGTCCTAAAGCGCTAGGTATGAGAGCAGAGCTAAAACCAAGCCGGGAAGCTGGAAGCTACTTTCTACCATTTGACACATGGAGAAAACATTCAAGGCAGTTCCCATCCCCGAAGTCTGGTAGATGACATGTGAGCAGAAGGTATGTGATGCCTCTGTCTCCTGTTGGAATAACCCATCTTCTGGCTTTTTAGGTCACCAAGGGGAAAAGTCCATCCCTCCCCACCCACACACACATACACCCCATCCTTTAGATGCTGGCTAGCCAGAAACAATAGTGTCCCAGGCCTGAGATTCCTGAATGAGGGACTCATCCCAGAAGAGCCCAGGAATCCAATTCCAACACCCACCAAGATTGCGATGTAGACTGAGAGGAAGCAACAAGGCTCACCCAAGGCGCCATGATGAAGAAAGCAAGAGTTGACTTTTTTTATATCAGAGACAACGTGATTACTCACTCTCTCCTAAGGAGGTTCACAGTCTTCCCTTTCTCGAGCCAACCTATTCTCATGCCTTTGAGCAACATTTCTTTGGTGAAAACTCCAATCTATGCCTCTAGTCCTGACTTTCCCATTTCCCTGCTATCTCCTCAAACCCAACATTAAAACAGACCTCATCTCACCCTAAACCTATCAGCCTCCATGCTCCATTCCCACACCAATCCCATCCCAACTCAACTATTTCTGTCAATAGTACTGTGAATCTCCCTCAACCAAGCCCCAAACTTTGATGTCTTCCTTAACTCATCCTCCATTCCCTAATCCTTCCCTGAACATCCTCCCTTTAGAAAGCTTCCGGCCTCTTCTCCTTCCTCTCTGTCCCCACTGCTATCAACCCTCAATAGCCTTCAGCCTCTTCTCTCCTCTATCCATCTTACAGCCCTGCCGGAAGAGTCTGCTTAAAGCGCCATTTCCTCACATCCTGTCCTTGCTCAAAGAACCTCCAAGGATTGCCCATGGCCTCCAGGATAAAGTGTCTTACCTTCCAACTTTGGACTTTTTCTGCTCTATTTCTTCCTCTTCCTCCTCCTTTCCATGAAGTCGGCAGCTTCCAAACAAGGCCTCCAATTCCCCGTTTGTACAGGGAGTGGGCTGTTCTAGGTCAGCTGTCAGGGCTTTTCTAGCATTGACATTCTATACCTAAGAGCCCTCCCAGAACTAACCTTCCATGATCCAAGGGCCCTCCCAGCTTTTTAAAGGGCCGGGGAGAAATGTGGCTTCTATGAGTAAAGGAGAGACAGGCCTTTCCCAAGAGATGTTTGCCGATTGATTGAGGAAGAAGCAGGATGATGTATTGGGGAAAAATGATGGGCCAGGAGTCAGGAGGCTGGACTCCAGTCCCAGAATTTCAAAATTTATTGAGTGCTTACCATGTGCCAGGCACTGTGCTAAGCCCTGGCGATACAAAAAGAAGCCAAAGACAGTCTCTGTCCCCCAGGAGCTTACAATCTAAAGGAGGAGACAATGATACTCGAATGAGTAGAAGGGTTAGTCTTGGTAAGGAGTAAGGTCATCTCATCATGTGAGACAGGGTGAAGGAGAAGAGAGTGGCAGAATGCTCCTGAGTGATAGGAGTTGGGGAAGAGGGGAGAAGAGGAAGCTCACAGCAAACAGCCTCAATTTTTTTTGTAAAATATGAGATGAGGTTCCCAGCTAAGAGAGTTGGGGGAGAGGAGCAGGAGCTATGGGAGGTTTGAAGAGGTTTGGAAGAGCTGCTGTGGAGAGTGGGACAGTGAGTTGATAAGGAGCTTTAGTAGGATTGCCGAGCAGCAGTGAGGTTGTATAACCTAAATTTGTAGTGGACTCAGTCCGAACAGGAGCATAATTTTCTCTACCTTCATTCAGCAGCATGTGTGTAATAAATAAACAAGAATCCCTTCTAAGATAACAAGAGGGGCACCCTAATGCACAGAGCACTGTTCCTGGAATTAGGATGACCTGAGTTCAAATCCAGCCTCAGACATTTACTAGCTGTGTGATACTGGGCAAGTCACTTAATGTTGGTCTGCCTCTGTTTCTTCATTTACAGAATGGGGATGATAATAAGAGCACCTACCTCCTAGGGTTATTTTAAAGATCAAATGAAGCAACACTTGTAAAGCACTTGGCACCTAGTAGGTGCTTAATAAATGTTTGTTCCCCTTCTACAACAAGCCCACCATGTGGTCTTCCAGATTTTCCTTTTAGACCTCCAGTAAAGGGGAATCCCACTACCTTATGCAACAGCCCATTCCATTTCTGGACGGCTCTAATTGTTAGGAAGTTTTCACCGTCATCAAGCCTAGATTTGTCTCTTGTCAACTGACCCTCATTGTTCCTGCCCTTTGGGCCCAAATTCCATCCATCTTCTCCATGACCAACTTGTCAGTCTTTCAGATTTTTGAAGACAGATTATCACATCCCCACTTATCTTCCTTTGTTCTAGGCTAAATATTTTCAGTTCTTTCAATGGACCCTGCTGTCATGGCTCTCCTCTGGAAATTCCCCGGCTTTCTAAACTGTGGTCCCCAGAAGTAAATCCAAGACTCCAAATGTATTCATCCAATCAAAGCAGAGTAGAGAGAGACTCTCCTCTTTCTAGTCCTGGTCTCTATGCCTCTTAATGTAGATTGAGATTCTTGGTTGCCACAGCACTCTTGACTCGTGTAGAGCTTGTGGACCACTAAGATTTTCAGATCTTTTCAAATGAGCTGTTATCTAGCCATGCCTCCCCCATCTTGTATTTGTCAAGTTGTTTTTTTAACACCCAACTGAAAGACTTTACCCTCACCTCTGTTAAATTCATTTTTCTAGATTGAGTCCAGTTTTTGAGCCTGTTAAGACCTTTTTGTATCCTGATTCAATCATTAAGAGTGTTATCCATCACTCTCAGCTTTGTGACTTTGGCAGATTTGATAACCAAGACATCTATGCTTTATGGTGTGTGGGACAAAGCCCACTCACTCAAAATTAAAACAAAGACTTAGATACCTTGAAAGCAGAAAGGAGTTTATTGCTTTCTCATGAGAAAGGGTACCACTCCTGGTCACCATTGCCAGCCAGGAGAGTATGAATTCGTTACAGAAAGGAAGGCTTATTTATACCCTAACATGAGCTCCTCCTCCCTAACCCCCCTCCCCTTATCCCATTGGCTGGGCCTTCAGGGGGCACAATCTATTCACAGCCCCATCAACAGAGACACAAGTTTGCCCAGAGACAAGAAAAGGTGGGAAGTTTTGCAAGGGCAAGCAGTTCAGGTTGGAGGTAGGGCTACTCTTTCTGCTAAGTATTTAAAAAACAGTGTCTGAGTGTGGGAGGGTTTTGAAAGCAATACAAGAACTATTAACAAGAACTATTGACCCTTTGAGGAGGCTTCACTTCTGAGAGATCATCTCTCACAATGGTAGATAGCCCAGAGACCTAGGAACCTCCATGACCTCCTCCTAAGATGATATTAAACCATTAATGCCTCCTGTTTGGGTTTGTCTATTCAACCCATTCTGAAGTCAACTAATTATACTATCAGGCTCTGTCTTCCTTCCCTCCCTCCTTCCTTCCTTCCTTCCTTCCTTTCCTCCTTCCTCTCTCTCCTCTCCCTCCATCCACACAGGGAACCATATACCCTTACCTGTGGGTGCTCTTCCCAAAGAAATGTAAATTTCAATCGCTGAAACCTTGCAAGATATCTTGGGGTTTATGGGCTAGGTATTTTTTTTCTCTCCCCTACTTATTTATTCCATCATTAAAAAAAAAACAGGGACAATTAACTCTTTTGCCCCATGTAGTTTCATTTATGATTTCTTGAAATATGGCACTGGAGAAAAACAGGCTTTGATAAAAACCCGTTGGGATTCAAATGGAGCTACTAGATCTTGCCTTAAACCCAAATCACTCTGGCTCTCACTGATTGGCCAACAATAGGTCCCAGCTCAAGCCTCACTGGGTCACTGCTGGCCTTCTGATGGCTCAGAGTGAGTGTAAATAGCAATTGTTTCTGTTCTGGCCAGAGACCCCGAGGGTCTTCCCCTCCCAGATTGATTTTTTTTTTTAGTAGGATTACCTACCTTAATCACTGAATGGGTGCTACCTCAGTCAAACTGAGACCTGTTAAAGACCTTAGTTTAAAAAGGCCAAGGCCTCCTACTGTGTCCAGGGCCATCTCCATTCTTCTGATCTATGTCTTGCCAAGGTCCCAGAAGGCTCCAGAGGAGTGAGGCTGGTGCCTTTGCATAGCCCCACCTCACTTAAATCAAATTCACTTGCAAGCCATGACGTCACCTCCCTGATGTCGTGGTCCTCTTGGAGAATGAAGGACAGACAACAACGATTAAGCTATCACCTGCTTTGCTCTGAAGTCTTTGCCTTTCGTCAGAGGTGCTCTCCAAAGATCAGCCTCCTTACACTCTGGGAAGGCCTAAGCTGGGGTCAGCTGAGGCTACTCAGCTTCAGAGCAACTGGAGTCAGAGTTAGGGGAGAAGGATTCGAGAGTAATGGAATAATTCCTTCTTTTCTACAAGGCCAGCTGGAAGGAAGGGGACAAGTATTTATTAAGCACCTACTATGCATCGGGCACCTTGCTAAGTGTTTATAAATATTATCTCACTTGATCCTCACAATAATCCTGGGAAGTAGCTGCTATTATTGCGCCACTTTACAGACCAAGACTTGTCCAAGGTCACATGGCTATTAAGTGTCTGAGGTCACATTAGAACTCAGGTCTTCCTAACTCTAGGTCCAGCTCTCTATCCACTAGCTGGAGAGATATTGGCAATTTTTTTCCTAAAATCTAGGTAAACTAATTAACTAAACTAAAACTAAACCAAACTAGGTTAACTAAATCTTGGTAAACTAGTGTTCTCATGATCAATCAGTCTAGTGACCCTGTCCAAAAGAGGAATAAGGTTAGTCTGGCATGACAAGAGTTCCCCATCTAAAATGAGCTCTTGGGGGTAGCTAGGTGGCAGAGTGGATAGAGCACCGGCCCTAAAGTCAGTGGAGTTCAAATCCGGCCTCAGACACTTGACGCTTACTAGCTGTGTGACCCTGGGCAAGTCACTTAACCCCATTGACTAACCAATAAAAAAATAAATGAGCTCTTAACCATTTTTTGTTTGTTTCATGAGCCCCTTTGGCAGGCTGACAAAGTCAAAATCATATTTCTAAATGCATAAAATAAAATAAAATACAGAGACTTATAAAAGAAACCAATTGTAGTAAAACATAGATATCAAAATATTGAAAAATAAGGGTTAGGACCCCAGGTTAAGAACCATGTTCACTAACAGTCCTTTCAAACAATCCATTCTGAAATTTTTCTAGTAATTGAAGCCAAGCCCATCAGCCTAGAGTCATCAGACTTCTTTCTCTGCCACTGAGTCTCTGTATGACCTTGGGCCAATCACTTCTGCCCTCTCTGGGCTTGAGTTTCGGGTTGGACTAGGATAGGGGTCCTGACCTGGCATCTGTGGACAGATTTCAAGGGGTCCATGAATTTGGGATGGGGGAAAAAAATTACATCTTTATTTTCACTTACCTTTGGTTTCCTTTAGATACCTCTTATTTCATGCATTTAAAACCATGCTTCTGAGAAGGGGGCCCATAGGCCTGCCCAGACTACCCAAGGGTCTGTAATGTAAGAAAGGGGGCCCAGATCATCACAGAAGTGCCCTCCAGTGCTGGCAAGCTCAGTTTTACTGAAGGCTTGCCAGTCCATTGCAAGGCCTCCATAGAGCCTTGCTGCGCTGAGAGAATAGGTACAAATTTCATGCTTCATTCTCCTCTAACCTCTCCTATGTTGCTTAATCTCTTCTCCCTTGGGAACCATTAGAAAGTCTATAGAAATCATTTCCTTAACAGCTCCTGCTTTGCCCTGAAATCGGTACCTTCTTTGAGAGGTGCTTTCCAAAGGTCAGCTTCCTCTAAATGATTTGTTCTCTCCTGCTCAGACTTGGAGAAACTGAGCTGGAATGAGGGGAGAGGGGTTAGAGAGTAATGAGTTCACTGTTATCTCCCCCTCCCCCTTCCTCCCAGGGATTGGGAAGGAGCCCAGGACATCCACGATTCCAATTTTCTTCTTGGACATATGGCCACAGCCCACCCTGGACCTGCACCCCATCCCACAGGCCCAGCATGGGGAGCCTGGACTTTAGGTGCATCCAGCTTTGGCCTCCCCCACCCCCCACCCCTTCTGTGTGTGCCTCAGTTTCCTCATACATTAAAAGAGAAAATTGATCTATTAGCCTCCAGCTCCCCAGGGGCTGGATGAAATAGTGTCTAGAAAGCTCTCAGAAGGAAAGTGCTTAGATCAGCAAAGCTTTGCTCTTAATGGTGCTCGCTGGCTGGCTCTCAGAGGCCTTGACTGCCTGTCATCTGCTGGACGCCCCCCGACTTCCCTCCGTTGTCATGAAGCCAGAAGCTATAACGCCCAAACCACTTAGTAATCATTAGGGTCCCTCCCAGCCATCAAAGAAAAACAACAATACATATACGTGTGAGACATTCAGCCTACTGGTGGCATGTTTGCTTACTCATGGATACACAAACGGGGAGGCTGTAGATGGGGGATGGGGGAGGGCATGGAGTTAATGGAAGATGCTTGCCCTGAGCTCAGAGGTGGCCACCGACGAGCCATTATCTCTGGAATCAGACAGACATTGTCAAAGGGAATTTCCAGGCACTCTCCCAATCTTTTTGCTGCTACTAATCTGCCTGTACCTAGTATTGTGAGCTATTGCCCAAAGGTGGAAAGCTTTTCATCACACACAGGCTTGGCCCCCAATGGCAAATTGTCATAATTAGGTCTGATCCCTATAATGCCCAGTACTGCACCAAGATACCCAAAGAACGACATATGCACCCTCTACAGTTTCCCAGCACTTAGCACCCATGCCTGGCTTATTAACTGCCTCACCACACTCCCAAGAGGCTGCTTTGATCTTGAGACACCCTAGAAAGATGGGTTTATGCAGATTGAAGCACATTATTTGCTATTTTTTTCTTGTTTTGTTTTGTTTCCTCTTTCTGGTGGTTCCTCCTATTGGTTCTAATTCTTTCTTACAGCATCGTTAATGTGAAAATATGTTTAATAGGAATGTATATGTATAGCTTATCTAAGACTGCGTGCCATCTTAGGGAGGGAGGTAGTGAGGGAGGGGGAGAAAAATGTAAAACTCAAAAGCTTATGGAAGTGATTGTTGATAAATCAAAATAAACTAATAAAAAATTTAAAAAAAGACATTGAAAGATAAAAAAATTTAAAAAAAAGATGGGTTTAAGAAGACAATGCAGGCTAACGGATAAGAGCGTTGGACCTGGAGTAAGAGAGGCAAGGGTTTGAGTCTTAGCTCTCACATTTACTAACTAGCAAGTCACTTCGTGCCTCATCTGTAAAATAGGTATAATTAGATGGGCAGCACTTCCTATAGGGTTTCTGTGAGGCTCAAATGGCATGACATATGTGAATTGCCTTGCAAACCCTAAAGTCCTATGTAAATATGAGTTGGCTTTTTTATTTTATTTATTGATATTTATAGCTTTAAAATCAATTAATCAATATTTACTGATTTCCTCAGTATTTCCTACTAGCAACCCTGGTGGTTTCCTGACTCCTGGCCATTGGAAAGGAGATACGTTTCCTTAAAGGATGGATAGGGTTTTCGTAAGCAAAAGGGAGAGGCAGGGTTATTCCAGGTGAAATGACTGGTATGAATTGGAGTAGGTGTGTGTTTTGTGGGGCTTTTTAAAAAGGTTTTAATTATTATACATTAATCATCATTTGATTATTAATTATAAAATAATTTTATTAACTATTAAGATATAATAAATACTATGCATTATTTATCAGTAACTTAATTATTTAATTATTATAACTTTCACAACAACAGCAGTATTTTAAGGACATGTTGAAAAGTTGCATAACCAGGGAACTCTTGTGATAACTGTAGCCCTCTCAAAGCATTTTGTAAGTTTGTAAGCCATAAAGTGAGGTGTATATAAAGGGAGAGAGTGATGGACCCAGGATCTGGAAGGACCTGGGTTCAAATCCCAGTTTTGTCAATTACTCACTGTGAATCTAGGCGAGTCTCAGCTTCTTGGAAGCTATTTCCTCATTTGTAAAAGGGGATGATAATAATGATAAGTGTAGTCCCTTCCTCAGAGGGTTAACTGTTATGAGGCTAAAATGAGAATATGTATGTAAAGTGCTTTAAATATTGTTATTATTATTAGTGGTATATAGTGATAGAGGCTTATTGATTATGCCTCTACTGGGCTTAACTCTGCTTGGGGAACTTACTCCTTTGGAGTCAGATATTATTATCATCCCCATTTTGCAGATAAGGAAGCTGAGGCTGAGAGAAATCTAATGACCTGCCCACATCTACATAGCTAGTGAGTGGCAGAAGAGGGTCCTTCCTGATACCAAGACTAGGGCTTGAGCCATGCACCATGCTGTCTCTAGGTGTAGTTATTTCTAATTTGAGCGGTATGGGAGGGGGCATGGAGTTAATGAAAGACGCTCACCAGCCCTCTGTGTTATTCACAAGTTAGTAAACATGTCTTCAGTAGAGGGAATGTCTCGCACATAGATGTATTACTGTTTTTCTTCAAATGTATATAGATGCCATTGGGATTAATAATATGCAAAAAATAAATGCAAAAGGATTCCTGAGTTCAGGGTAGATTTTTGTCATCAGGTAGACAGCACAACATAGAAGGTGGGAAGCTGCATTTGAACTCAGGGAAACCTGGATTCAAACCCCACTTCTGGCATTTACCAACTGTGTGACCCTGGCCAGGTCACTCACCCATACAAGTTTCAGTTCACTGCCTCCAGGGTTTGGCTTAATTGTTCTGCTTTATTACAAGGGAGGGATCATTCTGGAGGGAGGGAGGATTTAGAAATGATAGTTATCTGAAAACAAAAGGCATCAGCAAAAACTTTTAAAAAAGAATTCTACCTTTCCTCCCCTCCAAAAATAGGATCATAGCTATAGAGGCAGAACAGGAGGGGGAAACAAAAATTTGGTAAATACCTACTATGGGCCAGACACTTGCGCTAAGCATTTTACATTGTCTCATTTGATCCTCATAACAGCCCTGAGAGGTAGGTGCTATTATGACCTCCATTTTACTGAGGAGAAAACTGAGGCAAACAGAGGTTAAGTGACTTGCCCAAGGTCACACAGCTGGTAAGTATCTGAGGCAGAATTCAAACTCAGGTCCATCCTGACTCCAGATCCAGTGCTTTCTAATCACAGTGCCACGTTTGGGATCATTTCATCTATCAGGTCTTTTTTTTTTTTTTGGTCTTAGGACTCCTTTATACTCTTACTGAGGATTCTAAAGGCTTTTGTTTATGCGTGTTATAGCTATCAATATCTACCATACTAGACATATATTAGTATGATTATGAAGATAGTTTTGATCTCGAAGACCCTCTGAAAGAGTGTGGGGCAGAGAATTGCTGATCCAATCTCCTCATTTTACAGATGTGGAAACTGATGCCCTGAGAATCTGTGTCATTTGCCCAGGGTCACACAAACTATAAGTGCCATAGAGATTTGAACCCAGGTCCTCTGACTTTGAATGCCCCCTCCTGCTTTCCACTACCCAGCTCTCTGTAGTTATATCCTGGAAAAAACAAACCAAAATGAAGCCAACGGTCCTTTAAGGTCCTCTCTTCAGGAAGCTCCTGCCCACACTCATTTCCCCTTCTTTGAATTTCTATAGCCCTGTGGCCGTTTAACACCTCACTCAGCCCTTAATTCAAAGCTTTCTTGCACATATACTATGATCTGGTTGTTTCACACACATTAGTCTTATGTCCTAGACTAGAGGCTCCTTGAGGGCAGAGCCTTGCCTTGGACTTCTCTTATGGCAGCACCTAGAACAGGACCCTGCACAGAGATGCTCATAATAGAGAGATTTGGAGTCAGGGGGCTTTCTTTGAATTCCTAGCTCAGGGGCAGCTAGGTGGGACGGTAGATAGAGCTCTGGCCTTGGAGTCAGGAGGACCTGAGTTCAAATCTAGCCTCAGACACTTGAAACTCACTAGCTGTGTGACCCTGGGCGAGTCACTTAACCCTGACTGCCTCACCAAAAAAAAAAAAATTCCCAGCTCAGCCATTAGCAGTTGTATGACCCTGAGCATGAACTGGGTTTCTTCATGGTGGGAATAATCACCTTTGCTTTACTGCTTTGAAAGGAAATTATTCTGTAAATGGCTACAGAAATATGAGCTATCATTGGTCTTAATTGATCATTTTTTTTAAATCATAGATTGAAGTCACCTAGGAGTCCACCTGCCTCATTTTACAGAAAAGGAAACTGAGGTCAAGAGGTTAAGTGACTTTCTTAAGGAAAAGATAAGTGACCTTGAACCCAGGTCCCCTGGCTCCCAGTTCCAGTGTTCTTTCTTCTGCCCCAGTTGAGTCATTTTCAGTCATATCCAATTCTCTGTGGCCCCATTTGGGGTTCTCTTGACAAAGACATTGGAGTGGTTTGCCATTTTCTTCTCCAGCTCATTTGACATATGAGGAAACTGAGGCAAACAGGGTGAAGTGACTTACCCAGAGTCACACAGCTAGGAAGTGTCTGAGGCTGGATCTGAACTCAGGAAGTCGAGTCTTCCTGTCTTTAGGCCAGGCAACTCTATCTACTATACCTCTACCCCTTGCCACTGATTAAATGCTGATCAATTTTAAAATAAATATGTGCCACAGAGAACGTTGAGCAGGACAGAGAGATGGTGACTTCTGATGGGAAAAATCAGTGCTGTCTTGGCTCATTCTTGCCTTGATGGAGGAAGAAAGTTTGGCTTCTCAAGGCAGGGAGGCTGAGGTTTTTATCAACGCTGCTGCGTCTCTGTAAAGATTCTGGCTGGGGGTAGGGTTTCCTTTATCTCAGCAGATGTAGGCTTAGGAAAACAGGATCCAGGAGACTCAACATGGCGGGCGGCTTGAACCAGAGCTTAATTCTCAGCTCCTCATCCATCTCCTTAATGAGCTGTGAGGGTGGACAAGTCACCTCCCCTCTGCTGCTGCCTCAAAAGAGTGAGGTCAAAGGTTGGTCTAGGAAGATTGGGGGGGAGGGGAAGGGGAGGGGGAAGGAGCTCATTTTGGATCCCACTGGCCTTGGCAGAATGAATGTTCAGGAAATCCTCTGAGACTAACATCCTTCTTCCTGCAGGCCCTCAGTCAGCGTGGCTGGTCTCTGTGAGCAAGGATGGATGTGCCCCCAAGGAGGTTCCTGCTGATGTAGGTGGGGGTACCAAAAGGGGGAGTACATCAACCAGCGTTTATTAAGCTCCTACTGTGGGCTTAGCACTGTGCTGGTGCTGGGATTACAAAGACAAAGAATGAAACTTTCCCTTCTCGAGGGAAGCTTAAATTCTAAAGAAGCAGCAGGATTATTGTTGTTTGTAAGAGGCCTGTGATGTCAGGGAGGTGACACCATGACATGCAAGTGAACTGTATTTAAGCAAGGCGGGGCTGTGCAAGGTCACCAGCCTTACTATCTCCTCTGGAGCCATCTGGGTCCAGAGACCAGATATAGATCTGGATGACTGGAGATGGCCCCGTGGCAGTAAGGACAATTTGAAGAATGTGGAGAATATTTGTAAAGAGAGATGTAGATGTATACAAACTAGCTAAATGCAAAGTAGCTTGAGGCCGAGGTCACTAGCAGCAGAGGAGGTCAAGAAAGAAGTCATGGACAAGCTGATGCTCAAACTGTGTATTGAGGGAAAAGAAGGATTCTGTGAGACGGAGGTGGGGAGGAAGTGCATTTCAGGCACGGGGCACAGCAAACGCAAAAGCCTGGTGATGGGACAGGGGATGCCAGGTGTCAGGAACAGAGAAAAGGCAAGTTTGGCTGGATAGCAGGGTATGACTGATGTTCAATAAGGCTCCCCTTCCCCCCCACCCCAATCTTCCTAGATAGGCTGGAGTAAGATTGTGAACTGAGGACTTTTCTTTTGATTCTAGAGTTGATTGAATAGGGGAGTGAGGTGGCCAGATCTATGTTTGAGGAAAATCACTTTGGAGTGTTGGAGGATACTTCAGGCAGGGAGACCATTTAAGAGGCTGTTGCAATAATCTAGGCAAAATGGAGTGAGGGCTTGAAAGTGGCAGCTCTGTGAGTAGAGAACAGTGTAGACATGAGAAATGTGGCAAAGAGCAAGATCTGGCAACTGCTTGGATGTATGGGGTAAGGGAAAATGAAGATCTAAGGACAATGCCGAGATTTTGAACCCAGGACACTGGAAGGATGGCGGTGCCTTTGACAGAAATAGGGAAGTTTGGAAAGGGGGCTGGCTTGGTGGGGAGTGGGGGAAGAGTGGGAGAAGATAAGGAGCTCAGTTTGGGGCAGGTGTAGTGAGAGATGTCTCTGGGCCATCCAGCATGAAATGTCCAAGGCAACTAACTGGAGAGGCAGCATGGAAACTCAGGGGACAGACTGGGGAGTCCAGGAGTCCGGGAGTCTGGGAGTCATGAACCAAGAAGGATGCAGATGATGGTTAGACCCGGGGAGTTGAATGAGAGAGGAGAGAGAGAAAGACAGAGACAGAGGCAGAGAGAGAGACACACACACAGAGACAAGGGACAGAGAGACACAGAGATATAAACAGAGAGACAGAGATAGAGAGACACAGAGATAGTCACAGAGAGACAGAAAAAGAAAGAGATATACACAGAGACAAGGGACAGAAAGACAAAGAGATATAGACACAGAGACAGAGAGACACCAAGAAAGACAGAGATACAAAGACTGAGGTAGAGAGACAGGGACAGAGAGAGAGGGGGCAGGGCCTAGGGCAAAGCCTAGGGAGGACCCACAGATAAGGGGCAACATTCAGCCCCCTTCCTCATCCCAACTTAGCAGAGGACTGGAGAAGGGTCGATGGAAGCTCCCTAGAACTGACTGCAAGAAGGCCAGTGTTTCTCAGGCACATGGTCAGCATTGACCCCGGGGGAGGGGAGATTGTTGAGCCCTACCCCCAGCTGGGATGGGGGGCTTGCCCTGCTCCCCCTGGCTCCTCCAGAGCTCCCTTCACATCCTCTTACTCATCAGTAATTAATGGAGAGATAATCCAGACAAAGTAAACAAAGGACCCAGTGTCTAGCTCCTACCCTCAGCCCTTTACTTGCAGCCCACCAGGCCCAGCTCAGACTTTATCTCTCAAGAAGAATGAGTCCCAGAGAAGGCAGCTTTGTTCCATGGGGGAGAGGGGGTAAACTAGCAGATTCTCCTCCTACTCTGAGAACCGGAATCAGCCAATGCAATTCAATCGAGCCAGAATTTAATCACAGATTTAGGAGTGGCAAGGACAGTAGAAGTCATCTGGGCCAACGCTTTCACTTTACAGATAAGTAAACTGAGGTCCAGATCAGCCTGAGATCACACAGCTAGTAAACGGCAGAGCAGGGAGTCAAAATCCCAGTTGTGCAACCCCAAATCCAATGTTGTGGCGTGTTTTTCCCCACTGAATCCTGCTGCCTTCCTGAATTCCTCCTGCCTTCTGAACCCTCTGCTAAGCAATGTGGGGAGAAGAGTGGAGGGCAGCAGGAGCATAGGAAAAAAATCTAACACATTCCCAAGCTCTCAGGAAGCTTCCAGTTTAAATGACAGAACAAGACTTTAATGTATGACATACTTTATAAGTACGCTATACATTTATGAAAAACAATATGAGATGCTTAGAAGACAACATGAGTGTCCAGTCCCAGGCAGGCAAAGAAGATAGGACTTGAAAAGACCTTGAACAAAGTATGGGCATAAACAGAGAAGAAAGGGGAGGTGTATTCCAGGCTGAGGTGGTGCCATGAGCAGAGGTTTGGAGAATAATGCCAAGCCACATCTAAGCAAGAATGCTCACCAATGACACTCCTGGGTGAGCGGTCATTCATCTTTTGTTTGAAGACCTTCAGGGCAGGAGGTTGCTGGTCTAGCGGATAGAGCACTGGGCCTGGAGTCAGGAAGACTCATCTCTGTGAGTTCAAATCCAGCCTCAGACACTAGCTGTGGGACCCTAAGTCATTTGATTCTGTTTGCCTCAGTTTTCTCATCTGTCAAATGAGCTGGAGGAGGAAATGGCAAAGCCATTCCAGTATGTTTGCCAAGAAAACCCCAGATAGGGTCATGGAGAGTCCCACATGACTGAAAAACCACTTAACAACAATGGTATAAGAGAACCTGACACTTTTTGAGGCAGCCACCTTGAGACATCTTTCATCGTTAGGAAGCTGGGGGTTTTTCCCTAGACACCAAGCCTAAATATGCCTCTTTTCAACTTTCATCAGTTGCTTCTAGTTCTTCTCTTGCAGCCAAGAAGAAAGAGAAATCCTTTGCCATTAGAAAGCCCTTCCATCCTTGAAGACAGTCAGTAATTCTGCTTCAGATTAATGTCCTCAGCTCTTCCAAAAAGTCTCACATAGGATGTACTGATAGCCCTTTACTGTCCTGGATGCCTGCATCTGGAGGCTCTCCAGTCTCCATGATGGAGAAACCTGAACCCACTCTTTTAGACACAGTTACACCCTGACAGAGTGCATTGGGACCATCCACCAGTGGGTCAGTCTGTCAATAAACAGATATTAAGGGTCTGCTATGTGCCAGGCGCTGTGATAAATGCTGGGCATACATAGAAAGTAAAAGACAATCTTTGCTCTTGCTTTTGAGTAGCTCACAGCCAATGATGATGGGGAAGACATAGACAAGACATAGATAGGATAAGTTGAAAATGGTCAACAGAGAGAAGACACTAGAATTAAGAAAGGTAGGGAAAAGCTTCTTGAAGAAAATGAGATTTGAGATGGGACTTCAAGGAGGCAGAGCTGAAGAAGGAGAGTGTTCCAGGCAAAGGGAGCAGGCAGAGAGAATGCCCACAGCTGAGAGATGGAATGTCTTGGTCGAGGAGGCTGTGTCACAGGATGGTGGAATGCCTGGGAGGAGGGGAGAAAAATAAAGCGTAAAAACACTGGAAAAGTAGGGAGAGGAAGTACCTCCTTTGTTCTTTTTTTGTTGTTATTCAGTTGTTTCAGTCATGTCCAACCCTTTGTGACCCCATTTGGGGTTTTCTTAACAGAGGTACTATAGTGGTTTACCATTTCCTTCTCCACTCATTTGATGAATGAGGAAACTGAGGCAAACAAGGTTAAGTGACTTGCCCAGGGTCACACAGTTAGCAGGTGTCTGGGGCCACATTTGAACTCACAAAGATGAGTCTTCCTGACTCCAGGCCCTGGCCTTTATCCAATGTGTTACCTAGCTGCCTCTATTGTAATCTAAAATCGAATTTGTGTTTTAAGCTGCCTAATCCCAATGCTGCCTCACCTTATTATCCTTGCAGCCCACCAAAACCCTCAGGTTTTCTTCAGGTGACCAGGTATCTAGACAGATCCTATCCTGTACTTGTAAAGATGATTTCAGACCCCGAGTTTTCATTGGTCCCTATTTAATAATATAAATAATAACTGACACTGGTATTGCACCTTAACATTTGCAGAGTTCTTCACGATCTCATCTGAGCCTCATTCACAATAACCCTGCAAAGCATCTGGTCCCCATTTTACAGATGAGAAAACTGAGCCTCAGAGGAGTAAAAGGACTTGACCATTGTCAGCCAGTCCCTAACCATGTCCGAGGTGATCTGGACTCAGGTCTTCTGACTCCAGGTCTTATTACAGTCAGGTGTCAGATTAATCCTGGCATTTAAGGCTCTTTTTAGGATCTTTTTAGGTCTTACACCTTGGTCACCCAACACATTGTTTGCTTTGCATTGGCCACTGGTTCCATGTGGCCTGGACTTATAACCAAGGCTCGCTGGACTCTTGCTCTGTAAGATGGGGCAAAGATTTTTAACCTTTTTTGTGCCCTGGTGCTTCGTGGTAGTCACATGGTGGTCATGCTGATATATGCATAAAATGCAGAGGACTGCAAAGGAAACCCAATGAATTTTTAAAAATTTTGTGTATATATATACATATATATATATTTCCAATTACAGAAAAAACCATTTTTAACATTTTAAAAAAATTTTTGAGTTCAAAATTCTCTCCTTTCCTTCTCCCCTCCCTGAGAAGGCAAGCAATTTAATATAGACTATACATATGCACTCATGCAAAACTTATTTCCATATTACCGGGGTTGAAAAAGAAAACACAGACCAAAAGAAAGACACAAACAAACAAAAAAAGAAAATAAAGTAAAAAAAATATGTTTCATTCTGCATTCAGACTCCATCAGTTCATTCTCTGGAGGTGTAGAGCATTTTTCATCATGAGGCCTTTGGAATTGTCTTAGATCATTGTGTTGCTGAGAATAGCTAAGTCATTCACAGCTGATCCTTGTACAACGTTGCTGTTACTGTGTACAATGTTCTCCTGGTTCTGCTCACTTCACTATGCATCAGTTCATGTAAGTCTTCCCCCATTTTTTCTGAAACCCTCCTGCTCATCATTTCTTATAGAACAATAGTATTCCATCACAATCACATACCACAACTTGTTCAGCCATTCCATAATTGATGAGCATCCCGTCAATTTCCAGTTCTTTGCCACCACAAAAAGAGCTGCTATGAATACTTTTGTACAAGGTAATTTTTGTGAAAGTTCGTTTTCCTTTCTCTGTGATCTCTTTGGGATACAGGCGCAGTAGTGGGACTGATGGGTCAAAGGGGATGCCGTTTTACAGCCCTTTGGGCATCGTTCCAAATTGCTGTCCAGAATGGTTGGATCAGTTTGAAACTCCACCAACAGTGCATTAGTGTCCCAGTGGGAGACCCATTAAATTGAAATACTTATCAAAATATATTTTAAAAATCCAACTTCATAAACCCCAGGAAAAAATTCTTAAAAATTGGTGGAGAGAGGGAAGAACAGGAGCAGGCCTTTCTGTAGGGAAGGGCTTCTTCAGAGCAGCCAGTTGGGGTTAGGCTTGGTGGGGGAGGGGAGTGCTGATGGAAAGAAATCCAGGGCCCAACCACTCAGCCTGGGGAGCTAGCTGACCCCACGCAGGGAATGTCTCCCCTTGGCCTTTTCTTTCCCAAGAAGGTTAGAAAACATGCCTGCCCTTTCCCCCCACCCTGCCTCCCCTAAAGCCTCTGGGGTGCCGGTGATAGCTTGGAGACAGGAAACACATTTCCAGCAGCCAGGAGGCCAGTGGGAGCTTTTTTTCTCAGTAGCTCTGGCCTTTCTTTCATTGATCTGGAGACTTGATATGGCATGAAGTCACCCAACAGCCTTGGTCGGGCCAAGGTAATCTAGAACAAGAATGCCCCTCCCCCCTTCCTCCACCCTACCCAGGGGAAGGGAAATAAACCCGATAAACTTGTTTGTACCAACTTGGGAGTTTCGGCCCCTCTCTTGGGATTGTTTGTGTTTCGGTTCAAGCTGTTGGCTGGCCCCTTCCCTCTTCCCTTCCTCTCACCCCCCACAGGGGCCTCCTTTGGCTTAGTCCAGAGTGACACCACCAGGCTATCAGACACCTGGGAAACTGCTCCCCCCAGTTCCAGGTTAGTTTTCCCAGATGCAAAACATCCCACCCCCAGGCAAAAGACTCCTGGTGCAGGGGAGAGATTGCTTGATTTGGAATAACAGTTGGGAGCATAGAAAATAATAACTAATAATAGCTAATAGTCCTGGGTTCAAAGCCGGCTCTGCTCCTTACTCCCTGTGTGAGCATGGAGAAATCACTCAAGCTCTCTGGGCCCAAATTTTCTCATTGAGTATGAAGCAGAACGCTGGTAAATGTTTTTAACAACCAGCTTTTGGGAGTGGGCACAGGCTACACTTTTAAGTTTACTTTTTATTATTAAAATTTTCATGATTAAAATTAATTTCTTAAATCTAGATAATGAAATCACAAATCAAACCTTGATTTGTAGAATTAGCCAATTTCCAAGGTGTAAATGATCCCATTGAAAATTTAACACTAGACTCTGCAGGAGCAGCTGACTCCATCACACCACTCTTTGTCCATAATAGTGGGGTGATAGATTTGATGTCTAAAGCTCTGGGGACCCAATTCTTCCATGACAGCAGGAGTCAGGATCAGGGTTCTCAAAACTTAACACCAGTTACATATAAAATGAGGGGCATGGACCAGATGGTGGCCACCCAGGGCCCTTTCAACCTTAGTTCTATAAGACTGGTCCTGCTCTGCCAAGAATTCACTGTGTGGCCTTGGGTCAGTCTCTTTCTCTCTCTGGGTGATTGTTTTTTCTTCTGTAAAATGGGCTCGGAAACTATGAGAGACAATTATCAGCTTTAATTAACTGCCTAATGGGAAACAGTTTAGACTGTAAGCTCCCCGAGGGCAGGAACTGCTTTTGCATTTCTTTATATCTCTAGCACTGTGCCTAGCCCATAGTAGCCCCTAATAAATGCTTATTGACTGTGGTAGAAGTGCATAAAGCACAAATACAGATAACTCTTATAGGCAATATTACAAAAGTATACAGAAAACTTTAACGCAGAGGGCTTTGAAGAGAAAGGTCACTTCACCCTCTAATATTCTACCACTTTGATTCCCTCAGACATCAGTAATTATCTTCATCCCTCACACCTGTAGAGTACTTTAAATCACATTCACATCTATGATTCAGTCGGACAAACATTTATCTCGAAAACAAAACACTGCACTTGGTAGAAAGTCATGTAGAGACAGATGGGTATAGCAGTGGCTAGAGCATGGGACCCAGAGTCAGGAAGACTTGAATTCAAATTCGGCCTTAAACCCTTACTAGCTGTGTGACCCTGGGCAAGTCCCTTAACTGCTCTGTGCCTCAGTTTCCTCACCTGTAAAATGAGGATAATAATAGTATCTGCCTCAGAGTTGTGAGGATCAAATGAGTTAGCATATTTAAAGCACTTTACAAACCTTAAATGGCTGAGTAAAATGCTAGCTACTATTATTGTTGTTGATAATATTACCCAGTCTGCTTCCCTATTCTTCATGTCTTAAAATGCCTATGTTTTTGATGATGGTTGAATTTGCAATAAAAAAGAGAGATTTTTTTAAATGTTTTAAGAAACAAACATTTATTAAGCACCGGCTGTGTGCAGAGCACTGTGGTAGAAGTGAGTTATTTTTATGATCCTTGTAAACTTCCTGGCTTTTTATTGCAGGCAGTGTAGAGGACTTGGTTCTAAACGAGACGACTATTCTGAGATTGGCTCTTGTTCAGACCTTGGCAACATTTCCTTACAAAGGTGTGAATTACTTGTCTTGTCCTGGGTTGCCCCAAGAGATGTGTTCATTGAGATGGTAATTGGTTCATGACTATTTCACACACCTGGACAAACACGATTGAACTTGGCTTTTAAAAGGGATGGTAGAGACAAGGACCTAGAAAGGGAGAATAGGAGCTCTGAGGGCACACAGAGAGAGCCTGGTCAGTCTGGGCTTCCCAGAGCCAAATGGCCCCTCCCAAGAATCAGTGTCATTCCTGGTGACATCAGAGAGCGAGAAAGTTTGAGAGTTCCTAGGCTAAATCTGGAGGGGCAGAAATCTTAGCAAAAAAAGTGGTGAATCAAGCAAGAGCTAGAACTGAAAGCAACACTGGACAGAGCCATGATGGCAAGGAGTAAAACCTGTCCTTGACCTTCACTGGTATTGTGAGTTATGCAGACTGTGCTGGTCCAGGAAAGTAAGATAGCTTCTGCTCATGTCTCCCTTGTAAACTGTCTTTATCCTACGTGTCCCAAGTTGTTTGCATACTGTCTCCCCATTAGGCTAGGGGCTTCTAGAGGGCAGGGACTGTGGTTTTTACTTTCTGTGTATTTCCAGTGCTCAGCACAATGCCTGGTACACAGGAGACACTTAATAAATGCTCAGCATCTTTCTTTGCAGAGGTGGGGGACACAGGTACAGAGTGTCACATATACAGCCAGACTTGTTATATTAGTTTAGCTGAACTACTTTTCTCTCTCCCTCTTTCATTTTTATTCTTTGTTACAGGGGTAAGTAACTCTCTGGTAAGCTCTCTGGGTAGGTAAGGGAGGTGGGAAATATTTGGAAATAATTTAAAACAAAAGGATGCAATAAAAATTTAAAACCAAATGAAATAGAATAAAAAAACTTATTGAAATTAATTTAATTGTGAGAGATTGTGCACATGTTTGGTATAGCCCTGAAGGAATGAAGAAATGAAGACTCACAGAGCCCCTTTCTCTCTCACCAACATTCCCAAAACACTTTTTGTGTTTTGTATTGATGTCTTCTGTCTTTATATCACCTTTATCTTTGAAACTCCCCTCTTTCCTCCTCTACCCAGTGAGCCATCCCTTGTAAAATACATATCTATGTATTTTGTGTATGTGTGTACATGTATGTACACATACATGTACATACATATATAGTATTATATAGCAGGAAAGAAAAAAAAGCAGTACAACAAAACTAAGCCGTCTACTGCTGAATCAGATAGATGCTGAATCTGACAGCTGAAGCAATGTTCCATGCCCGTAGTCCCCCATCTCTGCAAGGAAAGGAGGGAGGTTAAAAACCTTTCTTATACGCTTTTTTTCAACCAGCTTTTAACAGATTCTAGACAAGGCTCTTGCCCTCTAAGAGCTAACAAAGACAAGATTGATATGGGCCAATGGTAGGTAAGACCCAAAGAGGATAAAAGTGCTGAAATAGGTGTGTAGTATAGCGCACCCTCTGGGAACACCCTCCCCCAACTAATAACCTAATTATAATCTCCCCAGAGGGACAACTGACACCTCCACACTCAAAGGTCACTATTCTATAACTCATGAGCCCCTATTGGTGAGCTCACCCTTAATAGTCAGCTAGTAGATATTAGGTCAAAGTGAGGCTTTTACTGAGATGGCATAGTAAGAAGTTACAAAACATTACCCACATATACCTAGGCACAATTTCCCACAAATACTCACACAAACCTAGAGTACAATGGTGGTGAAGCCCATGTAGCCAAGATAACATACACCTCCATCACTGCAGAGTTCTCACACTGCCCCCTCCTGGGTACAGTGTCTCTGCTGGGTGGGTCACCTAGGTGGAATCCCTGAGCCTGTTCCTTTCTGTGCTTTAATTGCAAATTTAGCTTCAAAAGGGAACTAGCTCTGGAAGTCTAAAGACTAGGCTAGTTACCTCTCAAATCCACCGTGAGCTCTCTTCGCTGCTGCCCGAGGCCCTGCTCCTTGAAACTGCTTCCTGTCTCCAATATTGCCTCTCTGTCCGGAAAGTGTTTGCCTCTGTTCCATGCCTGGTGCTATTCAACTCTCCAAACTGCTCTCAGTTGAATAGGGTGTCTTCTCCTGGGCAAGTAGCTAGGGATTGGGGAGGGAGGAGGGGAGAAGATAAGGGAGGAGGGGGATATCCCTTCCTCCTTCCAGAGGTGAAGATTGGTTTCTTTTCAGATGCTGAGTTCTTCCTAGATGGCCGTTCCTGCTTGGACCAATTGTAGAGTTAATAAACTAAGTTTTTAAAGGCTACAAGCAGAGTGGCCAATGGTAATGCCTTTTCCAGTCAAACAAGTAATAGGGACCTAGACATATCTTTACACTTAGTTTAACATTTGGTTATCAGCTTTTGGTGATTATATCCTCCAGTTGACAATGGGGGCAGGAACCAAATTTCCCCTTTATAGATGATTAATACATAGGATAGAGCAGTGGTACTCTGAAGACCACAGGCATCTCTCCCCACCACCACTTCTGCCCCTCCTCCCCTACCCACCTTGCCCCTCAGTCCATGGCTGGCTGTTGACCACGATGCAGCAAGAGTCTGTGAAACAATTCTGGGATTTGGGAGGGCCTCGTATGGCCTGGCTGCAGCTTACATCACCTCCACTGCTGGACTACATTCAGCTGGGTCAGACAAAAGGCCAAGGTCTGGATCTCCCCCTCCAGGGTATCCGCTCTCTGGCTGGTGTCCTGAACTGGCCCCTGAGTTGGCCCGGGCCACACTGGACGTGCTCTATGTGCAGGTGTGTGCAAGGCTATTGTGAAGCTCTTGTGAATCGCTCCTCTCTGACCCCGGGAAACGCTTTCAGAGACAACCCCCAAGACACAAGAGACTGTCCTCGGGAGGCCCAGGTGAGCAGATTGATATTCCTACAGGTTGGCAAAGTTTTGCTTCTCCTTAGTTTTAGGCCCAAAGAGTGCAATTCTGAATTCAACATCTCAGCCAGGAGGAAAATCCTGAAAACCAAACCCATATTGTTTTTCAGGATTTCCTCTTTCCCTTGTCCGCTGGTCTATTTATGGGTCACAATAGCAGCTTTCCTCAGTGGGCAGTCCAATGTTGTACTCTGTCCCATCCTCCAGAGGATTCCCAAGGCCCTCCTTGGCTCCCCCCGCCACACAGTCAGTCAACAAGCAACATTTATTAAGCACTTACTATGTGCTAGGCATCGTATTAAGCTCTTGGAGACACAAAGGAAGGTCCAAAAAATGTCCCTGCCCTGAAAGAGTTCACATTCAAGTTCACATTCACACTTACTCTACGTACAGTACAGTACTGTACACGTTAAAATTCAACATCTTAATTACACAGCTCTCCACCCTTGGGATGGAAGAGTGATGTATTTCTATCCAGGAGGGTCCCCAGAGAAAGGCTGACGGGGAGATAATTTCTACCACTCCTCAGAACACTTTGTACCTCGACTGTGCCTGGGTTTTATCTCCTCTCCTAAACTGCAAACCGAGGTCCCTTCCAGCTCTGACATTCCACAATATTGTTGTTGTTCAGTTATTTCAGTTATGTATGACTCTTGGTGACCCCATTTGGGGTTTTCTTGGCAGAAAAACTGGAGTGATTTGCCATTTCCTTCTCCAGCTCATTTTACAGATGAGGAAACAGACAAACAGGGTGAAGTGACTTGCCCAGGGTCACACAGCTAGGACGTGTCTGAGGCCCCATTTGAATCCAGGTCTTCCTGACTTCAGGCCCAGCCCTCTATCCACCGAGCCACCTAGCTGCCCTATTGCACATTCAAGACTCCTGTTGGTTCTGTGACCATGATTCCAAGTCAGGCTGCTCTTGTAGCCTCTCTACTCTGTTGTCCATTCAGACTAAAATGCCACCTTGCTCCCAAACTATTCTGCCCCTTGCCAGATCACCACTGGCAAGGATCCCACTCCCAGCATTCCAAAGATGCATGGCCCCAGACGAAGTTATCCTCAATTGTGGCTTTGTTTCAGAACTTGTCCCACCCCCTTCTTCTTTAGACAAGTCTGGCTGGATAGCCCAAGTGACCCCTGTGGCCAGGCACGGTTACAGGAAGGAGTGAGAAACAAGTAGGCATGCTATGTGTAGGTATCTCTGTGTGCATGGATACAACATGCATACACATATGTGTTTTATTGTATGTGTATTGTATTATGCATGTATATATATGTATGCTTGGACTGGCAGGCTCACGTGTAATGTGTTGTGTTTTGCATGTATATGTATGTTTTTACATGTGTATATGTGTATGTGAGTTGCATGTGTACATGAGCGTATCTTCATTTCAGAAGGTAGCCAGGACTCTCTAATGTCCCTCTGTCAGCTTTACTCAGTAACCTCTCTTTTCCCTTGAGTTTTACCATTTATACGGATCTCATCCTATCCCCATCCTTGTTTCAGATATCTACTAGACCCCAAATTATCCCCTTCCCTTTCTCAGGGAGTTCAGTACCTGGCTCATCATCTCTATCCTCCCCAACCTCTGCCTTCATGCTTGGAGATCAATAGACATCCTGCCATCCCTTCAGACACCTGGGCCATCCTTTCCTTCCACCTATTCCACCTCACACCACAGCCACATTCAAGGACGCTTAGACCCTTGATCCCATCAATACGCCTAGGTGTTCTACCTCCGTGATCCAGAACTTGCAACTTCTCTCTGGTCCCAGACCACTGCCCCACCATCTCTCCCTCCGGTGACTCCTACACTTACTTGGCCTCCCGAAAACTCTGGTTTCTCTGCCCAGCTGCCCTCCCAGATCCCTACGTCCATCTCCTCTGCCTTGACTCTATTCTCCTCTCATTGTCAGTTTGGCCCTATCATAGTTCTTCATCCTATGGAAGGTCTTCTGTCCTCGAATCCCTGGCCCCTCGTCCTGTTGCTACTTATGTCTTGCCAAATTCTAATCCTGAGCTGATCCCGTCCTCCTCCTCTCCACCATTCCTACACTTGGGCAACTGGACGCCAGTGGAACAAGGCCCCAATTGTGCCACCGAATCCCGTACTAATTTATGTTGTGTAATGTCAACTGGGCCCTCCCTCACTGCTATCTAGTGCTGAGCCCAGCGCCTGGTACATAACGGGGGTTTTGTCCACGTTTGTTGACTGACTGGCTGGTTCTGTATTGCATGCCACAATGGCTATCCCAAACCTTCTCTTCTCTTCTCAAATGAGATGATATTTTCAAAGTACTTAGCACAGTGCTTGGCATGTAGCCATCATTCTATTCTATGACACCATTTTCAATTATTATTATTTTAAATTCTGACATTATTCTCAACTAAATTGAGTGCTTCCATAAATACAACGGAACAAAAAAAGAGGGTTGTGCATGAAAGTGCAGGTTTTTATTACATACAGGTCTGACTTTTCTTTTAAAGTATATAACAAATTCAACCTGTTGCTTTCAAAGCTATCTGGCTTGTCTGTAACTCCTTCTGGTCTCTTCTGTGCATTAAAAAAAAAGTTTCACTGGCCCTCTTTTCATTCTTTTTTTTTCTTTTTATCAGGCAACCTTATCCCTAGCTTCCTCCTCCTTCCTAAGGAAAAAAAAAACAATGTGGAACTCTGGATCTCCAACCTGGACTGGAAAACGCAAAACAAACGAACAAGAAACTTCTAACATCTACGCACAGACAAGCAAAGCAAATCCCCACAATGGCTGTGTGTATGAGCCATACTTGTCAATCCACTAAAGTAGGCCTCTTAAGTTTCTCTATTAGGCAACACTGTTAAACTAATTGTAGTTGCCATATGCACTTGAAAATAACACAGCTGCATTTCTTCTAAAATATTTTCTCATGTGTACTTTCTGCCAATTTATCTGGGCCTTGCGCCCAATTAATCCGACCCAGCGGTGTTTAATTGTCCTGGAGCAGAAGAAAAGGGTTAACGTTCAGCTGGAGAAAAGAAATTGGCAGGGAAGGGTAGAGTTGGGAGGGGGCTGCTGCCCAGGGGAGGGGGCAGGGCTGAATCACTTCCCGCTGCTGGGGAGGCAACCAGAACCAGGGGTGTGTTGGTCAGGGAGATTTGGGGAAGGGAGGTGGGACCGGCAGTCTCACTCAGGCTTATCCTGAGGAGGAAAGCTGTGTTTATATAGGAGGCTGCTAAGGACAGAGAGACCAGGCTGGGGGTAGGGATGAGCATCTCCAGACTTCTCTGCTGTGGGAACTAGTGACCAATAGGAAGGGCTCTCCCAGGGGCCAATAGAGGGACCAGGGCTTGTTAGATGGGAAATGGGGTCTGTCTTTTCCACTTTCCAAAGAGGCCTGACTCAGGAGCATTCCAATGAGCCACCCGGGTGATGCAATCTGATTGACCTGGAGTCAGAAAGGGCTGAGTTCAAATACTACCTGAGACGCTGTGTAACCCTGAGCCTCTCTGTGACTCGTTATCCTCATCTGTAAAGCAAGGGGTTTGGATTCAATGATCTACAAGGCCCCTTCTAGCTCCAGATATAGAACCCGATGGTCAGTACCGAGAGAGACCCAGCCCACTCCCCAGAGAGGGAGGGTGTTCCTTTTGCCTCTTTTTTGGAACTCCAGAGTCCTTTCCAGAAAGGGAGTAGATTTGGGTCTGTAACTGCTCCATCTTCCCAACTCTGTGTCACCTTGGAGAAGCGTCTCACCCTCTCTGAGCCTCAGCTTCCCCACTGCTAACTCGAGGAAGTTGGACTCCATGGCTAGATCTGACACTCCCATTCTCCAGCACTATCTCCTCGGAGAAAAAGAAGGGAATCTCATCTCTTTCTTATCTAAGGTAGGCACCAACCCAGGCCCTGTGTACAATGACTCTGGCAGTTGTGATGTCAAGGAGAGCGAGCAGACCTCTCCCCCAGGGATGGAGCAGGCTCTCTGACCAATACCAACGAGCAACCCTGGGCAGAGCCTTGGGCCCTTTAACAGAGAGTCCTTGGGCTGTGGCATAACAGAAAGTGCACTCCAGGTCTCGAGCCTGGGGCCCCAGATTTTAGTTCAGTCTCTTCCACTGTTTGATCTCTCACAGTTTTTCTGCCCTCCCTACCACTTGGCCATCCCCACCCAGGCTGCCTATGTTCCAGCCTCTACCCACCCCTGGCAGCTTGGGTCCCCGTCCTCCACCTTCCCCAATTTCCAACTCTTGCTCTGAGAATAGGAACCAAATCAATACTAAATCAATGGAAGTGTCATGTCAATACACTGCTTCGTAACTCCAATTGCTCCAATGCTCTCTGATTTCTCTTCCTGGCTAACAGTCCCCTAACATATGATGTCTACCTCTTTACTCCCATTCCATTTCAACCCTAACCCCCCATCGTCTACTTCACTGTCACCTCTAGAATGCCTGCTCCATAATTAACCAACTTCTGTTCATCTTAAAGCTCTTCTTTTCTCAGTCCTTTTGTCTCCTGACACTTACTGGGACCTGGCTCCTTCCTGGTGAAGGTGCTTCCATAACCACCCTTTCCAGCACTGTCTAAACTTGCTCTTCTATCCAAGCTCACCAATCTGGCTGAGAAGACAGAGTAAATACCCCTTGCTCTGGAAGCCACTTCCAAGCTCTTCCTCTGTCACCATCACTTGGTAACTTCTCTTTCTTTGAGGTTTATTCATTCTGGTAGCTGTTATTTACCCACTCCCTGGACATTCTCCTTCCTTGTCTTCAATCTCTTCCAGTCTAAGGGCTCCTTCCCCACTGTCTACCCACACATTCATGCCTCTCCCACCTGATCCTACCATCCCCACTAGCTATATTTTTCTTTTACCTGGCTAAACTCTTAGGGGGAAGAAAGCCATCTAGACTAAATGCCTCTAGTTCTCTTCTAGTGCCTCTGCCTTCCTCTCCTCTCATGTTCTTCTAAACCCTTTACAATCTGACTTCTACGTCATCACTCAATTGAAATTTCTGTCTCTGAAGTTATTGATGATCTCTTAATTGATAATTCTAACGTCCTTTTTTCAATCCTCATCACTCTTGACCTCTCTGTATCATCTGACACTGTCAATAACCTTCTCCTCCTGGTAGAGGAGAGTGTTGGTCATTCTCTCCTCTATGTTTCTTCCTAACTCTGTCTCCCCTGGTTCTCCTCTTACCTGTCTGACCACTCCTTCGAAATCCCCTTTGCTGGATCTCTATCCATGTCGTGCCCAATAACTATAGGTGTCCCCTAGGGCTCTGTCCTGGGCACTCTTTCCTTTTCCCTGTATACTACCTCACTCAGTGAATTCATCAGCTCCCATGGATTCAGTTTCATCTGTCTGCATATTCCTAGATCTCTATATCCAGTCATAATCTTTCCCTTGAGCTATATCAACACATCACCAACTACCTATTGGACATATCAAACTGGATGTCGCTTAAGCGCCTTAAACTCAACATGTCCAAAGAGAACTCATTATATCTCTCTCAAAACCTTCCCTTCTTCCCAATTTCCCTATTACCATTGAGGATGCCATTATTCTTCCAATCACCCAGGCTTACAACCTCAGTATCATCATTGGCGTTTCACTTTCAATCACCTCACATAGCCAAAGCATTGCCAGATGTCAGTTTTTCTATCTTTATAACATTTCTAGTACATATCTCTTTCCCATCATTCACATGGTCACCACCCTAGTTGAGACCTTCATTACTTTTTTTCTAAATTAGTACAATAATCTTTGAATTGGCCCCCCTACCTCAATTTTCTCCCTACTCCAATCTACCCTTCACCCAAGCTGCCAAATTGATCTTCCTAAGGCATAGGTTTGACCATGTCCTCCCTCAACAAATTGAAGCGAATCAAATAGAAAACCTTGTCTCTGACATTTAAAGCTCTTCACAACCTTCCTCCTTCCTACTTTTCCTTTCTCCCTACACTTTGCTCCCCTCCAGACCCTCCACGATCCAGCTAGATGCTGTTGTTATTCCCCAAACTTAAAACTCCATCTCTCAACCACATGCATTTGACCCTGAAATGCTCTCTCTTCTCACTTCTGCCTGTGAGCTCTCCTGGTTTCCTTCAAGACTCAAATCTCACCTTCCTGGATTCCCAGCCAATACCACCTCCTTCCCCCTTCCCAGTTCCTTCCCTCTGAGACTGTCTCCTATTTATATTGTATATGTCTTAACAATATTAATAACATAGCTAATACTTATATAGTACCGACTACGTGCTGGGCACTGAAGTGCTAAGCACTTTACAATTATTATCCCATTAAGTCCTCACAACAACTCTGGGAGATAGGTGCTAATATTCTCCCCCTTTTACAGATTAGGAAACTGAGGCAAACAGTGGTTAAGCGACTTGCCCAGGGTCACGTAGGTTCTCATTGTCTGAGGCTGGATTTGACAGGTCTTCCTGATGGCAGGCACAGAGCTCTACCCACTGTACCACATGGCTGCCCATGTCTTGTGTGTCTCTTGTTATTACTATGTTGCATCTCCCGTTAGAATGTGAGCTCCATGAGGGCAGGGACTGGTTTGGCCTTTTTTTGGATTCCCAATGTTCAGCACAGTGGAAACACCTAATAAATGCTTGCTAATTGGCTAACCATAGCGACATCACCACCTGTCTCTCCAGATCTCAAATTCTACGATTTTATGATCATCGTTAGCTCGGTTTTTCCACCTGTATAATGGGTTTCATAATTCTGAGTCCTCTCTTGTTGACCATGCGGCACCCGAAAACTTAATCAATAGGATGGAAACAAAAGCCCAAGAAACGTCTGCTGGGCTCACTTTCCCCAGGCGGGGAAGGAACTCAGGTGCTGAAGCTGGGGGAGGGGGAGCTGGAAATGGAGTCAATTTTCCAATCTCCAGTCTAGGTCTGACTGACTTCACCGTGACGAGGAGGACAAAGCGGGTGTTAGTCAGTGGAAGGATAATTTTCCCTTGGAAATAAACCTGGAATCCCAGCCCCAGGCGGCCCCGGTGCCAGGAATCAAGAATTGCAGGGCACACGCGAATCCAAAGGGCTGCCTGGCAGAGGGGGTGGGAAGGGGCCTGGAGGGAGGAGAGAAAGGTTCTCCGTGCTCACTCGGTCTAAAAGAGGCTGCCAGCCAGCAAAGGGCCGGGAGCCTTCAACCACCCAGCAGCTGTTTGGCAGCGTCCTTTTCGTCACTGGTCTCTGTTATTTACTGTCTCACACTGACCCCCTCCTGCCCCACACAGACTACATCCCCAGGAAACAGTCAGACGGGACTTGCCCCCTTTTGTAAGTGGAGAAGCAGAGGTCGGGGACAGGAAGGTAGATTCCACTAAGGTGCTGCTGCAGAAAATCATAGAGAAAAGGCAGGCCCTGGAATTTGAGCAGAGTCCAGCACCTAGCAAGCATTTAACAAATGCTTGTGCACTTGACTTAGGGAGGATGAGGAAGTTTGATCCTGTCTCCTGTGTTGAGCAGGTCTCCACCTCAACCCTCAATCAGATGGCTAGCTATCCAATTTTTGAAGAACTCTTCCCTGTACATCAACCAGCTTTTACTATTTATTTAATCATCCTGAGGGTCAAGGGGCAGCTAGGTGGTACTATGGACATAGCACTGGGCTTGGAATCAGGAAGACTCATCTTCATGTGTTCAAACCCAGCCTAGCTGTGTGACCCTGGACAAGTCATTTAACCCTGTTTGCCTTAGTTCCTCATCTGTAAAATGAGCTAGAGGGTGTAATGCGATACTAGCATTATAAGACTGCTATCTGGTGGTAAACTAGTTTAGATGCCTGAGGAAACCAGGAGCACCACACTAACAGTTCTTTAAAGAAAAGCCCAGTCCCAGTGGACCCCACGTCCTTCTTTGGTTTTGCTTCTTCACACCCATGTGTTGAAGGGGAGGGAAGTTTTGTTTGTTTGTTTTAATACCAAGATAAAGTCACTTTCAGCTAACATGACAGGCTGATAGAAAAAAAAAAGTGAGCTGGAGAAGGAAATGGCAAACAGTTCCAGTATCTTTGCCACAAAAAGACGGATACAAATGAACATTAAAGTCAAGAAACCGAACTACGGAATCTCCAGAATCCTCCTTTGATGCTTGGTGGTGGCAGGGAAGTGACTCAGGCTTGGGTTTTTTGTTCTTACCTTTTAGTTTAGTTTTATTTTTTTCCAATTGCAAAGTGTTTATATTCTTTTCCTCTCACTGCCCCTCCCCCAACTGGAAAAAAAAAAGACTTATCCAAACCTAACAAATAGGCATCATCAGAGTAAAGCAAACACTTTCATTGGCTGTGTCCAAAAAGGTATGTCTCACGCCATCATCTCTCACCAGGAGATGGGCAGCATGGTTCATCATCAGGCCTCTGGAATCATGGCTGGTCATCCCACTGATCAAAGACTGGAATCTTTCAAAGTGGTTCGGCTTTGGATATTATTGTTACTGTACAAATTGTCCTCCTGGTTTGTCTCACATCACTGTACCAGGTTTCTCTGAAACCACCCTCTTCATCATTTCTTACCGCCCAATAGAATTCCATCCTATTCACGTACCATAATTTGTTTAGTCATTTTCTTAGTTGATGGGTGCTTCTTTGGCTTCCAGTTCTTTGCCTCCATAAACAGAGCTTCTAGAAGTATTTTTGCACGTATTTTGTATATGTGTACATTCCTCTTCTTTCGGTCTCTTTAGGGTATAGGCTTAATAGTTGTTAAATGGAAGCCAAGTGTGACTGGCACCTGCCTCTGCAGGCCTCTGCAACAGTCTGATGTCCAGATTGTTTGTCTGAAATAATTCAATCAGCATTTATTAAATGCCTGCTATGTACCAGTCACTGTGCTAGGTTCTCAGTACAAAGAATGAAACAATGCCTACTGGGCAGTTACATTCTATCAATGGAGACAACAAAGACACATTTAAGTAAATACAGAATAAGTATGGAGAGAATGAATACAAAGTAGTGAAGTGTAAGGTAGTTAAGGTAAGGAAGAGGCAGCACTACCCCTGGAAGGGACCAGCAGAGTCTTCAAACAGAAGATGTTGAAGGTACAGAGAGATTCCATGAAGCAAAGGTGAAAAGAGGGTTCATTCCAGGTATGTGGGATGGCTAGTACAAAGGCCTGGAGATGGGAAGTGGAGTACTGAGTGTGAGGAATAGAGAAAGGAACAGACTATGAGAAGGGAAATAATAACATACAATCAGACTGCAAAGATGGGTTGGGGTCAAGTTGTTAAGGGCTTTAAAAGCTAAATAAGACTTTAGATCATTCTAGAGCAACTTGGAAGCTATTAGAATTTATTGAGTAAGGAAATAACATGGCCAGATCTGAGCTTTGAGAAAATCATTTTGGCACTTGACTGGAGGATGGATAGAATGGGAAGAGCCTTGAGGCAGGGAGAGCACTAAGGAAGCTGTTAATGAACTGGACAAGAGGCAGTGAGGATGCAAACCAAGATGGTGGCTGTGTGAGGAGGGAGAAGGAATCCAAGGCAAGAGATTATTGGAGACAGAAAAGATAAGATCTGGCAACTGATTTAGGTACAGGAGGTCAGGAAGAGTGAGGAAAAAAAAGATAAAATCAAGGTTCTGAATCTGAGAACATGGAAGATTGGTGATGCCTTTGGCAGAAATAGGGAACTTTGGAAAAGGAGAGGGTTTGGAGGGAAAGATAATGAGTTCACTGTTGGAAGCATCATCCAAGAATCAGTCTTCCTAAGTACAGCGGCTCATCACCAGAGGATTTGTGTCTTGGGACAAATATTTTAGCTATAGGAACTAGAGACATTTTTTGCACTCTAGGTAAATACCCCAAACCAGCACAAAGCATACCCTCATTTGTAGACTGAGGGAAGAGCGTGCCAGGGTAGGGGAAGAGTCGGCGGCTTCCTATTTGAACTATTTTCTTGAACTTGTAAATGCCCAAAAATGGCGACTGAGAGGGCATCAATAACCACCAATTTAAATAACTACTCTCCCATCTAAACAAGATCTTTATGAAGGTCATTGATTCATTCTTTGAGAACTCAAAAAGTAGGGAACAAGTTGGCTTTCACAAATGATATTCAACAAGGAATCACACCTTTGCCACCTCACAATTGACTGAAGGATCTACAAGATCCTATTGCATTTTGTTTGTTAATTATGGAAAAGCATTGGATTACTTAGGACAAAATTCTGCCTTACAGGCTCCTGTACAAGGTGTCTCCCATCCACACACCTAAATCATTCAAGAATGCTTGGAAGGCATAACAAGAGAAATAACCCTGTGGATTATTTTGATTACATCAAATTTAAAAGTTTTTGCACAAACAAAACCAATGCAGGTAAGATTAGAAGGGAAGCAAGAAACTGGGGAGCAGGGGGAATTTGCAGCAAGTTTCTATGATAAAGGCCTCATTTCTCAAATATATAGAGAACCAAGTCAAACTTATTAAAAAAAAACCAAGTCATTCTCAATCGATAAATGGTCACAGGATATTAAAGGGCAGTTTTCAGAAGAAACCAAAGCTATCTATAGTCATGTTAAAAGATTCTCTAAATCACTATTGATTAGAGAAATGCAAATTAAAACAACTCTGAGGTACCACCCCACACATCAGATTAACTAATATGACAAAAAAGGAAAATGACAAATGTTGGAAAAGGATATGGGAAAATTGTTAATGCATTGTTGATGGAGTTGTGAACTGATCCAACCATTCTGGAGAACAATTTGGAACTATGCCCAAAGGACAATGAAACTGTGCATACTCTTTGACTCAGCAATACCACCACTAGGTCAAGAGAGCAAAGAAAAAAGAAAAGGAGCTCTATGTACAAAAATATTTATAGCGGCTCTTTTTGTGGTAACAAAGAATTGGAAATTGAGGGGCTGCCCATCAATTGGAAAACATGGGGAAACATGGGAAAACATATGAACTGAAATGAGCAGAACCAGGAGAACATTGTACACAGTAACAGCAATATTGTACAACAATCAACTGTGAATGATTTAGCTATTTTCAGCAATACAAAGATCCAATACAATTCCAAAGGACTTATGATGAAAAATGCTATCCACCTCCAGAAAAAGAACTGATGGCATATGAATAAAGACTGAAGCATACTTTACTTTCTTTATTATTCTCATCTTTTTTTAGCCTGTTTTCTTTTGCAACATGGCTAATACGGAAATGTTTTGCATGACTACAACATGTATAACCTATATCAAATTGCTTGCCTTCTCAAGGAGGAGGGAAGGAAGGGAGAAAATTTCAAACTCAAAATTTTAAAAAAAGAATGTTAAAAATAACGTTTACATGAAATTCAGGAAAAAAAAATAAAATTAAATTAAAAAAGAGAAATAACTCTATTCCAATACCTGCCATCATAATATCAGTGAGGCATAAAATGGGGAGATGTAAATTAAGTAAAAGATTGATCTTTGTGATGGAAGACGTCCAATGTAGAGTACAGATAGGGAGGGGCTCCAGATGCTCCTGTTTGTGTATGGCATTGTACTGATTGCATCAAGCCCCACCCAAGACATTGAAGAACCATCTGAAAAGGATCTGTAAACATTCAAAGTTCAGCTTGACAATTCACACAGGACGTTATCAAATAGATGAAGAATGCCACGGCCCAGGTTTCAACATAAATCCAAATGAACACCTTATAGAGTTTGCCCAACAGTATGCATATCTTGGACAGATGGTAGAGATAGACAGTGACCTGGGTACAGAGCTGTGAAGGAGGAGCAACCCAGGTTGATTTCAGAAAATTAAAAATGCTCTTTTACTGACCTCACTAAAGTAGAAGTCCATCTTTTAAATATAAAACATTTTGGGGCGGCTAGGTGGCGCAGTGGGTAGAGCACCGGCCCTGGAGTCAGGAGGACCTGAGTTCAAATTTGACCTCAGACACATAACACTCACTAGCTGTGTGGCCCTGGGCAAGTCACTTAACCCCAACTGCCTAAAAATAAATACAAACATTTTATCACTGTTCAGAATAGAACCTGATGAGCATATCACCAGGGTATAACACCACAAATAACCAACCAGGAATCATAGAACAAGAATAAAGGATGTGCCCAGAGAATTTTAGGGGCTGGTCTTGGGCAAGGGATAACAGGAAGCTGGTCAGAACGCTCCTTTGGTATTCTCCCTAGATTGAGAAAAGGTAAGGAAAGCCTTCAGCATGGCAGCTTAAAATTTGGCAAAGATGTGGTTGACAGTCACAAAGGATGGGTGGGCATGGATTGGATTGATTATTGGAAGGAACTCCCAAATCAACTGGATCTCAGATTCATCTGAGCTTTCTTGCTAACAAGGTATGAAGTTTTGTTGTTTCTCTCTCACTGAAAGCCTGCAAGTGAGTCAGCCCTATGGAAATTTAGCACCCTGGGGCAAAGGCCATGTCACCCTGCCCTAGTTATAGCTTTGAGGAATTCATTGAACTGTTTACTAAGGTGTGGAAGAGTTGAAAGGTGGAAGAAATGAGTATTGAAATAAAAATCAATTACTCTCTCAATGCAATTTTACATTCATTTTCATTTCCTGGTCCCCTGTACTATTGGAGAACAGCTCGTTGGCGTCTTTCCCTTTCTTCTCTATCTCTTCCCCCCACCCCCAAATAAACCACTGCTGTATCTCCCTAGCTAAGGGGTGGGAAGGAACTCCAAAATGGAGGCCAGAAGGTCTTCTAAATGACCATTTTTGCTTTATTCTGCACTGAAGTGTCACCAGCTTCCCCTTCTCTACTCTACCCGATTCCTCTCCTGGGAGAGCAATTCTGAGCAGCTTCTAGTGGGGTGGATTGAATCCCTTCCTTCTCCCTTTCTTTTTTTAGGGTTGTCTCCCTAATAGGAAGCAGAGAAATTGAATGCCATCCCAGCCAGGATTTTGGGTCCCTGGGGAGCTACCAAAGTGAGTCTATATTCTGAATTTCCCCACTCACACTCTACCTCAGGCCAACTATTTTAACCTCAGAAAGGAAGCAATAGGATTCAGTAGAAAAGAAGGTGGACTTTGGAGCCAGAGGCCCTGGGTTCCAGTCCTGACTCTTGTACTTACCACCTGTGGGACCTTGGGTAAGTCACCTTGATCTCTTTGGGGTTCAGTTTTTCCTTCTGTCAAAAGAAGGGTTAGAATTTCAAAGACAGTAGAGAGAACACTGGATTTGGAGTAAAAGAAAGTGGGTTCAGATCGCAGCTTTACATTTTATCACCTGTGTGTTCTTGGGCAAATCACATCATTTGTCTGGGCTTCAGTTTCCTCAATTGCAAAATGAGGGGGTTAGAGAAGATGATGCCTAATGCCCTTCCCAAGTAAACCTAGGATTCTCTAAGACAGAGCTGTCAAACTTGCAGGAACCAAATTGGGAAATATTTAACAAAATAAATAAAAATACAATAGAACATAGATAATGTTAATATGTGGCTCTCTGACTCAATATGTGGCTGCAGGGATCCTTACTTATGGCTTAGCAGCCTGCCCTTCTATTTGAATCTGACGTCACAGCTGTAACATACCAGGAAAGAGTAGCTTTGGGTTGTCTCACTGGGACCTCCTCTCCTTGTTTCTCCTTTCCCTCCCTCCCCTGGAAGGAAAGCAGGGGGAAGGCTGCGATGTTGGGGGGAAGACTGTTGGCTGCGATGGGGGATGCCCAGGCTGTCCCAACCCATGCCATTCAGACTGGAGCTGAGTGTGGAGCTTGGCCCCGCCAGAGCAGAGGCTATAAATCACAGTCGTTATTTGGGGCTGCCTGGAGAGTCACTAATTACTTTAAAAGGGAAGGACAACTTCTCTCTCCCCCTCTCCACCACCCCTCCTCCTCCCAGACCAGCCGTGGGAGCCCAATAGGAAAAAAGCATCTTTATGATAGTGGATTGACATTTGATTCTCTTCAAATGACCTCTCTACCCACCAAAATGTTCTCCTGGATTTAAAAAAAAAGTCTCGCTTTCTAGCTCTCTAGATCCTGATTAAAGCCACGGCAGAGAGCTGCCTTCCTCCTGCTGCCTCCTGAGCCCACTTTCCTTCCTTCCCTGCTCCCACCCCCACCCCACTGAGATGAGGGGGTGTGCAGGTTCTAGTTTGGGGAAAGGAGATAAGGAAGAGGGAGGACGGGAAGCCAGCATCCAGCCTCAAAACGAGTTAGAAATGGGGAAGTGGGGAGGGGGCTGAAGAAGAAACTGGTGCAAATGCAGCATAATGGACTTGGGCTGGATGTGAAGGATAATTTCCTTAACTGTGAGGGCTGTTACACGCTGGAATGGAGAAAAGCAGACAGATGTCTCATCCAGATTGTTGTGGGTCCTGCTGTGGGCAAGGACCAGTCCTAGGTAGATGATTTTTTCAAATTCCCTGAAGACTCTGACTTGGGGGATAATAGCCCCATTCAAAGGACAATTTGAGCTCTCCCTGGATTTAAAGGGACGGTGGGACTTGAGGAGAAAGGATTCCAACCAAAAAGAAGTTTAATGCTTTCACATTAAATTTAAAAAACCAAAAGGGAGACATATAATGCAGGTTGCTTTATACAACTTAGGGATTCTGATAGCTTTTATGGGTGGCTAAGTGGCACAGTGGATAGAGCACAAGGCCTGGAATCAGAAGGACTTAAGTTCAAATTTGGCTTCAGACATTTTCTAGCTATATGACCCTGGGCAAGTCACTTAACTCTGGTTGCCTCAGTTCCCTCATCTGTAAAATGAGCTGAAGAAGGAAATGGCAAACCACTGCAGTGTCTTTGCCATGAAAACCCCAAATGGGGTCACAGAGAGCCAAACATGACCAAAAAGCAACACAACAAAATAGCTTTTAAATACTATATTTGCTAGAGAGAGAACATAAAATGAGCCTCTATGTGTGATTACAAGACACAGACCGTATCGCCAAGTTCACTTCTTCATACACCAGCCTCTGTTTCACCATTTTGTAAAACCTCAAAAGGGCAGGAGCTGGGCCCCCTCAGTAGAAGAAGTGAGGCATGGACTCTTTCACAGGTTGGGTCCTCATTGAGGGTTAGAGACTGAGGAAGGGAGAGGAAGGCAGATATGGAATTAGAGGACCTGGTCATGGCTCTGCCAGTGACTCACTGGGCGAGTCATCTCCCCTCAGTTTCTTCTTCTGTAAAATGTAGGAATTAGTCTAGAAAATCCCTAAGATCCGGTCTAGCTTTCACTCCCATTCTAAATCTCAGGAGAAAGAAGGAACCATAGGCAAAGAAATGTCTTTCTCCACACCTCAGGAGAATCATCCTTACACTATCCCATCGACTCTAAGCTATACAGCACTCCCAGAAGAATATTATTAATTTAATTTTAATTAAATTAAATTAATTAAATTTAATTAAATATTTTTTAAACGGGCCTTTGTTTCAGGGAGAAGTGAGCTGACTCATTTTTTTTAAGAAAACCAAACAATTTTCTGATGACCAACTCTTTTTTCTCTTGTTCAGTTTTTTGACCCAATTCATTCATCTGTAGAGTCTGTCCAAGAGATACACAATGATGGGCTAACTCTAAAGATTATCCATTCAACTGTATATCATTATCAAGGGGGCAATCGGCATTCTTAATCCACTTAATCACAGCTTGCCTCAGTTTCCTCATCTGTAAAATGGGGATAATAATAGCACCTCCCTCCCAGGGTTATGAGGATCAAATGAAATATTTGTAAAGTGCTTACCACAGTGCCTGACACATAATATTCGCTATACAAATGTTAGCTTTCATCATCATCATTATTGTTCCATTTACACTCTGCATTGGACATCTGCCATGACGGTGGTAAACATTTCCACCAACATTCTCTTCCCTGTCCTGTTTCACATGGCCATAACAATAAGGGAATTGAACAAAGTTATCTTTTTTTTCCCCCAAAGTTATCTTTGTCATATCTTTCAAAGCTTCTTGTTTAATTTTTGATACATGCATGGGAGACAACTTGCTGAGAAGAAAGCCTTTAAGGTGCCATATTGCTTTGCCTAATCAAATGCTTTTTTAATAATCAACAAGCAAGCACAGTGGGAATCTTGCATTCTCTGCCCCTTTCAGTCAACTGTGTGACTTAAAGGATGGGGCCAGATGTGGATCATTATTTTCGAAAGACTGCCTGTACCCTTCTCAAAACTTCATCAAAGATTCCCATTATGAGTGGTCTATTCTCATAAAGCGTTTAGAGAGCTAAGAAAGTAGACATGGAGGCTGGCAGCTAGACATATTTTCACGGCTACTTTGTTTTACAATAATGCCCAAGATTTTTCTAAACCTTTGGTATCATTCACATTTACATACATATCTTGGGACCTGGCACCCAACATCCTCAAAACTGTGTCACCTCCAGCTCAGATTTCTATGCATACTTGGTCTAGTTCAGCTGTTCTTTCCACCTTTGTCTTCTTCGAGGCATATTGAGGACTATGACGGTAGAGCACCAACATGGTGACTTCACTATTGTTGATAGAGAAAAGGAATTTTTAATACAATTTTTTATAGAGCTTTTGCAGTTTTTACTTTTTTGTCTACCTTCCAGTTTCCTTATTGGGTCTCTTGTCAAACATTCTGGAAACTTTTCCCCTCTTTCATTGTTACTTTTTTAAAATTTTTATTTATTTTATTTTTAATTCATGAAATAAAACAAGCTTTCCCATAACATAGTAGAATAAAAACAGATGATTACACATGAAACTTCAAATCTATTATGTACAAGTTGCCTTTCTTTTTAAATACATAATAAAGTTATCATGTAAATTTCTTTTTTTCTCCTCTCCCAAGATAGCTACCATTAAACACTAATATGTATATGTGTGTGTGTATATATACATATATATGTATATGTATATATATACATATGTATATATACACATATATGTATATGTATGTATATGTATGTATATGTATATATATGTATATATATACATATATATACATATATGTATATGTAAAATCATTCTAAATATACTTCAATTTTTCAGTTCTTTCTCTGGATACAGATAGCATGTTCCTTCATATGTCCTTTGTAGTTGTTTTGGGTATTCATAATAGTCAAAATGACTGAGTTGCTCAAAGTTGTTCTTAAAAAATATTGCTGTTATGAAAAAATGATCTAAATCACTATTGATTAGAGAAATGCAAACTAAAACAACATTAAGATGTCATTTTATACCTATCAGATTGGCTAAAATGATAGAAGGGGAAAGTGACAAATGGAGGGGATGTGGAAAAATTGGCACACTAATTCATTGTTGGTGGATCTGTGAGCTATCTAACCATTTTGGAGAGCAATCTGGAATTATGCCCAAATTGTTATTAAACTGCCTAAACCCTTTGACCCAGCAATACCACTACTTGGTCTGTTTTCAAGGTAATTAAGGGAAAAAGGAAAGAATCTATATGTTCTAAAATGTTTATGCCAGCTGTCTTTGTGGTGGCAAAAAACTGGAAATTGCAGGGATGCCCATCAGGAGAATGGCTGAATAAGTTGTGGTATATGATTGTGATGGAATACTACTATGCTATAAGAAAAGATGAACTCAATGATTTTAGAAAAACATGGAAGGAATTGAACAAAATAATGAAGAGCAAAATGAGCAGAAGCAAGAGAACACTGTATACAGTAATAGAAATATTGTTTTAAGAACTATATGGTGGAAACACAATCAGGATAACACAAGATTTAGCAGCTTCTACATTAAAAAGACCGCAGGGCACGGAATATAATATTCCAGAGCGCAAAGGAGATAGGATTACCTACCCAGCAAAACTGAGTATAATCCTTCAGGGGAAAAAATGGTCATTCAGTGAAATAGAGGACTTTCAAGCATTCCCTAATGAAAAGAATGGAGCTGAATAGAAAATTTGACTTTCAAATACAGGACTCAAGTGGAACGTGAAGAGGTAAACAGGAAAGAGAAATCATAAGAGACTTATTAAGATTGAACTGTTTACATTCCTGCATGGAAAGATGATATTTATAACTCATGAGACCTTTGTCAGTATTAGGGTAGTTGGAGGAAAAAAATTATATGTATGTATAGATAGATAGATAGATGGCACAGGGTGAGCTGAAGATTAAGGGGTCATATCTAGAGAATAAAATTAAGGGATGAGAGAGGATTATACTCGGAGAAGAAAAGAGAGGTAGAATGGGGTAAATTATCTCACAAAAAAAAACAAAAAGAAAAGTCTCTTACAGTGGAGGGGAAAAGGTGAGAGGGAATGAGTGAATCTTATTCTCATAGGATTTGGCTTAAGGAGGGAATAACATACACATTCAATTGGGTATGGAAATCTGTCTTACCCTACAGGAAAATAGGGGAGAAGGGGACAAGAGAGCAGGGGATGATAGAGAGGAGGGCAGATTGGGAAAGGGGTAATCAGAAGTAAATACTTCTGAGGAGGGACAGGGTCAAAAGAAAGAATAGAATAAATGGGAGGGCGATAGGATTAAGGGAAATAGAGTTAGTTTTTCACAACATGTCTACTGTGGAAGTGTTTTGCATAACTGCACATGTACAACCTATATTGAGTTGCTTGCCTTTTCAATGAGGGTGGGTGGAGGGAGGAAGAGAGAAAATTGAAACCTAAAGTTTTAAAAACATATGTTTTAAAAAAATGTTTTCACATGCTACTGGGAAATAAGAAATACAGGAAATGGGGTACAGAAGTCTATCCTGTCCTACAGGAAAATAGAAGGGGAAAGGGATAAGAAAAGGGGGGAGAGATAGAAGAGAGGACAGACTAGGGGAAGGGACATTCAGAATGCATGCCATCTTGGGGTGGGGGGAGGGGTGAGATGGAGTGAAAATTTGGAACTCAAAAACTTGTGGAAGTGAATGTTGAAAACTAAAAATAAATAAATTTATATAAAAAAAGAACTATATGGAACTATAAAGGACATATGAAGAAGTATGCTATCTGTATCTAGAGAAAGAATTGATAAATAGAAGTATGTATAAAATAATTTTACATATATATGTGTGTATATACATAATATCTATTTGGATCTAATGATAGCCATCTCTAAGGTTGGGAGGGAAAGAAAAAAGAAATTTACATGATAATTTTGTTGTATATTTGAAAGGAACAGCAAGCTGTGGATTTGTAGTTTCATGTGCGACCATCTATTTTATTGTACTATGTTATGGAAATGCTTGTTTTATTCCATAAATTAAAAATGAAATTTCAAACAATATTGCTGTTACTGTATACAATGTTCTCTTGGTTCTGCTAATTTCACTCTTCATTATTTCATGCAATTCCTTCCATGTTTTTCTAAAATCATCAACTCATCATTTCTGATAGCACAGTAGTATTCCATCATGATCAGGGTGTTGTGTGAGGTCATACTGCTCAAAAACATCCAATAACCACCTCTACGAAATCTTACAAATGACTGCGCATTCAACACTGACGTGACCTTTGTCATATCTTTCCATTTGGATGACATAGCTATTAGGTTCTTTTGGTTTCTTTGTTATAGAGATTGATTTTTATCAGTTCAATTTCTTTGGGAATAGTTATACTTTGTTCTTTTATCCATTCCCCATATTTCAGCATCAATTGCATGTTTAAACAAGTCACATTTGTTTTTAATTGAATTTTTGTCTACTAACAAAATTTTGTCTATTAACAGAAATCTATTTTCTCTCCCTCCCACCTCTCAATCTTTTGGAAAAAATTAAAACAAAGTTATTATAACAAATATGCATAGTCAAGCAAGACAAATTCACACTTCGGCCATGTCAAAAAATATAAGAAAAAATAAAGCATAAACATAAAATATAATAACAACAATGATGATAAATATAAAATAATAATATAAAATATTTTAAAACATGAGTATACCATTACATTCACATGCCATGATTTGTTTAGACATTTCTCCCATTGACGGGCAGCTTTTAGTTTCCAGTTCTTCACCACTACAAAAAGAACTGCTCAAAGTATTTTTGTAGATATATGCCCTTTTCTTCTTTCTTTGTTCTCTTTGGAGTATAGGCCTAGTAGTGGTATCATTTAAGGGGACATCTAAAAGGAGACATACAGTTTAGTGATTTTTGGGGGGGGGTTGTTTTTTTTTTGGGTTAGTCAATGGGGTTAAATGACTTGCCCAGGGTCACACAGCTAGTAAGTGTTATGTGTCTGAGGCCAGATTTGAACTCAGGTCCTCCTGAATCCAGGGCTGGTGCTCTATCCACTGCACCATCTAGCTGCCCCAATTTAGTGATTTTTTTTTTTTTGGAGCATAGGTCCAAATTGCTTTCCAGAATGGCTGGACCAATTCACAACTCCACCAACAGTGAATCAATGGGCCTTGATTTCCCTCAGCCTCACCAGCATGTTATTTTCCTTTTTTTTTTTTTCCAACTTTGTCAATTCACTTATTAGGTAGAGCCTCAGAATTGTTTTCATTTGCTTTTCTCTAATTAATATTCATATGAAGTATTTTCAAATTTGGCTACTGATAATTTTCATTTCTTCCTTTTGAAACTACCTCTTCATAGCTTTTTAAATAAATCATACTTGAGTTGCTTCTATTGTATGTCATATATTCTCATTTTCATGCTTTCCTCTAGTGTGGTATTGATTTTTCTCTACCAAATCAGCAGTCTGACTGTACCCAGAAACGGATTTGCAAATGTCACCCACATCAGTAACTAGTCATTTCCTGTGTATCAACATACAATCAATATCTTTTTTTATGATGTTATTTGGCATTCACCATGTCTAGCACCTACTAACTTTTAAAGAAGGCATTCATGAAACACAGGTGTGAGGCTCCTGTGTAGACCACAAGCCTTTCACCTCTCGTTTCTTGCCCCTAAACCATATTCGCCAATATATTTTTCACTATCCTTGTCTATAAACACCTTTTCATTGAAACCATTAGGTATTAAATTATATGTCGATTTAATTTGGACAGCCTATGGAATTCTTTATGGAATTTCTCTAACTTTTCATCCCCTACAACAGTTGTTAGTGCATAATTCAAAATAATTTTTATAACTCTAAGAAAATTAAATACAAATACTCATGAGTAATGCAATACAAGATGACCGAATAGCTCAGGAAATGATGGTTTTTGTTGCCTTTGAAAACAAGATTAAACTAACTCCACCAAATCTTTCACTGTATTTGTTCGACCACCAAAGACCTATGAGCCATCATACAGCTTGGTTGGAATTTCCTTTAATCCTCTGCTGTCTTTTCTTGTGAAAATCTTCCTGGCATATAATAAGCACTATATAATCATTATTAGTCATTGTATGATTATCTCATGATTAGGGAGACAAAGGCAATTAATGTTTGTAGATGGCCTAACAACTGACTTAACATTAATCTCTATTACATTTCATATTACTAGATTCCACCCAACATTCTAGCCTGCCTGCCAGGATTTTTTTTTTTTTGATCCTGACTCTGTCATAAAAAGTGCTGGCTGTTTCTCCAAGTTTTGCATCATCTTCAAATTTGATTGTCAGGTCATCTGAGTCATTGATAAAAATGTTACACGGCACAGACCCAAGCATGGCTCCCTGAGGCCTTCCTCCAGAGACTTCCATCCTCAGTGACACTGACCGATTAAGGACTTCTCTCCGGGTTTGGTCATTCAAACAGATCCGAGTGTTTTTTCCAGTAGGTAGGGATGGTACATTCTTTGTACTTGTATTCCAGTGTCTAGCACAATGCCTGGAAGACAAAAGGCACTTAAATTATTGACTGAATGCTCGTCTAGCCCAGTGGCTCTCAACATTTTCCAAAATGTTAACACCCTTCAATTTAAACAATCCTTTGGCAGAACCCTTATAGTAAAATCATCTAAAATTATTGCTTTTAGTGTATGTTAACAAACAATGAGATTTATTTGAAAAAAAAACCCACTACCCAACTCGGGGCGTTTCAAGGTCCCTTGCAGCACAATTTGGGAAACATCAGTCTAGCCATCTTTTTCCACAGGAATAGCGAGAGACTTTGTCAAATGCTTTGCTAAAACCTCGCTAAGTTAATATATTTACCCCATTCCCCTCACCTGCCAGGACTAGATGTGTGATTTCATTCCTATAGGGAATTCCCAAGGGAGAGGACTCCCTCTACCAATGAAGGGTGGTACCTTCTCTGAAACCTAGGGTTGTTATTGTTGTCGAGTGGTTTCAATTGTGTCTGACTCTTCATGACTCCATGAGGGGTTTTCTTGGAAAAGATGCTTGAGTAGTTTCCTATTTCCTTCTCCAACTTATTTGACAGATGAGGAAACTGAGGCCAGCAGGGTTAAGTAACTTGCCCAGAGTCACACAACTAGTAAGTGTCTGAGGCTGGATTTGAACTCAGGAAGGTGAATCTTCCAGTCTCCAGACCCTGCACTCTGTGCACGATAGCACCACCTAGCTGACCCAAGTCTAGAGTACTGAGAGGATAAGTGACCTGCTAAGGTTACACAGTCTATAAGGCTGTGAGCTGCTCCAGAGCAGAAGCTGTCTTTTGTCTTTCTTTATATTCCTATCGTTTAGCACAGTGGCTGGCACAGAGTAGGTGCTTAATAAATGCTTGTTTACTTGACAAGTCAGGGGCAAGACTTGAAACCAGATCTCCCTTGGCTTTGAGGCTAGCTCTTCATCCACTGCGCCATGATGTGTCACATCAGTCTAGTAACCTTGCTATAAAGGGAAATGGGGTTAGTCTAGCATAACCTGTTCTTGATAAGTCATGCTGCCCCTTTGAGATAGCGACTTCCTTTTCTTAAGGTGTCCACTAACAATCTCTTTACTACCATGTTCTAGACTATTGCCAAGCATTTAATTCCAGCTCCCTGACCTTAAAGATTCTATTCTTCTCGACCCCACTTTTTTTTTTTTTTGGAAAATCATAACACTTACCCTTCTCTGATCATATGGTGCTTCTCCCGTCCTCAACTATCTTTTAAAGACCACTGACAGTGGTACCACAATCACATTCACATCCACAACCACAATATTCAGGTAATCCAAATGAGCTTAGAGACCTGAACTCAAGTCAGTTAAGTCAACAGGCATTTATTAAGAGCCTGCTCTGTATCAGGCACTGTGCTAAGTGCTGGTGATACAAAGAAAAAACAAAAAAAATATCCAAAACCTCAAACCCAGCTCCTGCTATCAGGGAGCTCACAGATAGCATGCAAACAACTATATCCAAACAAGATACAGACAGGATTAATTGTAGATTATTTGGAGGGAAGGCACTCCAATTAAGGGGGGTCGGGAAAGGCTTCTTGCATAAGGTAGGAATTTAGCTTGGACTTGAAGAAAGCCAGAAAAGTCAGGAGATGGAAACAAAGAGGGAATAAATTCCAGGCACGGAGAACATCCAGAGAAAATGTCCAGAATCAGGAGATGGAGCCCCAAGGTCTCTCTTCCTTTCTCTCTACTTCTATATGGTATCCATTTCCCATTAGCTATTTCTATCCTTCCCTTTCCAGTCCACATATCGTCCTCTTTGGCAGAGAGAAAGGAAGCCAAGTGTTGAGTGGCTCAGTCCTTTCTCCATCAGTTCTTATAACTATCCAAGCTTGAAAACAATTTTTGGTTGTCCTTGGACGATGATGGACCAATTCTAAGAATTATCCATTCAAGTTTATATCATAGTTTAGGCAATAGGTGTTCTTCGGCCACTTGGTTTTTTCCTGTGTAGATCCTTAGGATTTCCAGCCTCTGTTCTTTTGGAGGTTTATACCACAGACATTTTGCGTAAAGGACATGGCCACAAATTCATCCCCCATCATTTCTACTTGTCTTATTTGTCACTCACATTGATCATGTTAGACAATCCCTCCTTGCCCTCCTCACTGGAATCTTAGTGCCTTTAGAATTTCATTCTTTTTTAAAATTAATATATTTTTCCAATTACATGTCAAGACAATTTTAATATCTGCTTTTCAAAATTGTGAGTTCCATATTATCTCCCTTCCTCTCTTCCCTCCCTCCTCCTTGAGGACAACCAATTTGATATAGATTATACATATGCAGTCATACAAAACATATTTCCATATTAGCCATGTTGTGAAAGAAAATACAGACAAAAACCCAAGAGAAATAAGGTAAAAGAAATATGCTTTAATCTGCATTCAGACTTTATCAGCTCTTTCTCTGGAGCTAAATAGCATTTTTCATCATAAGTCCTTCGGAATTGTCTTCGATCATTATATCGCTGAGAATAGCTAAGTCATTCACAGTTATCATAGCACAATATCACTGTTACTGTGCACAACGTTCTCTTCAATGTACAATGCTCATTTCACTTTGCATCAGTTCATGTAAATCTTCTCACATTTTTCTGAAACATTCCTGCTTATCATTTCTTACAGCACAATAACATTCCATCACAATCATGGACCACAACTTATTCAGTCATTCCCCGGTTCATAAACATCCCCTCAATTTCCAATTCTTTGCCACCACAAAAAGCTGCTACAAATATTTTTGTACATGTGGGTCCTTTTCCTTTTCCTTTGATCTCTTTGGGATACAGATTGAAGTGTGGTACTGCAGGATCAAAGGTATGCAGTTTGATTGTCCTTTGAGCGTAGTTCCAAATTGTTTTCCAGAATGATTGGATCAGTTCACAACTCCACCAACAGTGCATTAGTGTCCCAATTCTTCCACGCACCCTCCCACATTTGTCATTTCTCTTTTCTGTCACATTAGCCAATCTGATAGGTATGAGGTGGTATCACAGAGTTGTTTTAATTTGCATTTCTTTATTCAATAGTGATTTAGAGCTTTTTCAGAATTTCATTTTTGAGAGCATCCCATCCCTTCTGGGATGACTTGCCCTATAGAATTTCAGTCTGTGGGATTCTACCTGTCCTTTCTCTGAATCTTTTAACATCTACTCTCCCAACAAGGTACATTTCAGTCTAGGCTCAGCTTTCCTCTACTTCTATAACACAATCATTATGAGATGGAGTAGTCATCCCCCACCCTCCTCAAAAAAATATGCCATCATTTCCACTCCAGCAAACATGGCCTCCTTGTTTATAAGAATTAGATCCAGAATAGCAATTTTCCTTGTTGTTTCCTCCATTTTTGGAAAGATGAAATTATCATTAAGACATGTCAAGAAAGTGTTCACTGTTCTACTTCAGGTAGGGAGCTCCAGAAAATATCCAGATAGTTGAAGTAATTAGTACTTTGAAATCCACTTCCCAAACACATCAATTTCTACTTCTCTTAGGGTGCTTTATTGTGTAGTGCGATGGATAGCATTATTGTTGCTGTTTCTGAGAGCATTAATCTTCACTCAAAAGCTTTCCACCAGGCTTCCCCTTTGGGTCTTGTTTCTCTTCTAAAGATATATGCTATACATCTTTAGAAAGTGAGTCTCTGGGCTTACTTTCCCACCCCTACTCACCTTAGCAGGTCAGATCCCCAAAGGATAGCTATCCATTCAAGATCCTAGGTATAATCTTGAGGCACTGGTGGACCCCCCCCATCCAGCCCCCCATTATTATTTATCCAGCTAACATCTCTCCAAAATAAATAAACCAATTAACACCAATTTGCTTTTACAAAGTGATATTTACTGAGAAGGTATAGCAATGACTGAAATATAAAACATCCCCCCCAAACCTAGAGGTGTACTCTCCCCTTCACGTACCCATTCAATCTTTGGGGAAAATGGACCCAAGATTAGATTGGCTGCTGTAAAACATCCCACCACCTTGGACCCCCAGCCCTGGAGGGGAAGATACCTCTTTTGCCTTGAGAGTTCTTTTCTCCCTTTGAAGAGTCCCCATAAAGTTAACTTCTGGGTCTGGTATAGCTCATGGACAAATTACTCCCTTGATGGCAGGACATTATCTCTCTACTGCCAGGTTAATTCACTGCTTAATTAAGCATTAAGGATTAAGCAGGTCATGACTCCTCATGGGCCCTACTACTGCTGCTACTAGCTCTGGTCACTGAGGATCTTTGATAGGTTCTACCGACCTTTCAAAGTCACAATGTCTGAACCTGGTCCATTCTGTCCCAGATACTCATTTACCTAAGATTAGTAATGAATAAACACAAGGACACAAAGGAAGCAGAGGTGTGATGTGTTCACAGCCCATGGTAACTGAGTAGGGAGAGAAGGCAGCCACGACAAGCCATTGACCCTGCTCTTACCTCCCCAACCTGAAGGCCCATAATATTTCTTTTTTCCCACTCAAAAGCCACCTGGGAAAAAGAGATCTTACTTTTGTATCCACTCTAAGTTCTGGCTCAACAGCTAATTACAAGACTTTTTGTCACCATGCAGTAAGCCAACAGGAAATAGTCAGAAGACACCGGAGGGTGGTCTGAGGTTGGGGGAGGGGAAGGCCCCCCGCCATCATGCATTTCTAAGAGCATGTTCATCCAGCCTCCATGTGGACTGTTACTGACTAGGGCATACTGTATACACTCTTGAGGGCCAGGCCCTCATTGGCCAGTCCCCACCTGCCCCTGCATTGTTGTCGTCCAATCATTTCAATCATGTCCGACTCTCCATGCCCCCATTTGGGGTTTTCTTGGCAGAGATACTGGAGTGGTTTGCCATTTCCTTCTCCAGCTCATTTGACACATGAGGAGACTGAGGCAAACAGGGTTCAGTGACTTGCCCAGGGTCACCCAGCTAGTACGCATCTGAGGCCTCATTTAAAATCAGGTCTTCCTGACTCCAGGCCTGACGTTCTATCCACTGCATCACCTAGCTGTCCTTCTCCATTACAGATATGCCGTTCTTTCACCCCCTCACCTATCCTGTTCCTTTTGAATTAGGTGTAACCTTTGAGAGACATAATTCAAGGTTCAGTGATACCTATGAGATTAAATTTGCTTCATATTACAATCTCTACTTCTCTTTATTGGTTCCCCATATCATTTGCATTTGTATACAGATGCATCTGAGGACATGACTTCTATTTCTCTTGGAGTGTGTGTGTGTATGTGTGTGTGTGTGATCTCCTGATCAGTATTCTTTTTCTTACATTGCAGCTCCTGTATATGATCTCTTACTTGGTGGACAGGCAAAGACAGTTTTCTTCCTCCCCTTTCCTTTTCAGTTTATAGTCCTTTTGAAGATTCAGGGCCAACGCATTACCAGACCTTCTTGGGTATAGTCCATCAATGGCCAGACAGAAGCCTCTTATTTCTATATTTTATTTGGAGATCCTTAGCCCCCAAACCTCTACACATACAAATGGTAAGAACATCAGCTGCTCAATAATAGTAACTGATGGAAAAACCTGAAAAGACTTGCATGGGCTGATGCAAAGTGACATGTACTGTGTACAAAGTAAAAGCCATATTGTAAGATGATCAGCTGTGAATGACTTAGCTATTCTCAGCAATGCAATGATCCAAGACAACTCTGAAGGACTTATGATGAGGAATGCTATCCAACCCCAGAGAAAGAACAGATTGAAGCATATTTTTTTTACTTTATTTTTCTTGAGGTTTTTTTTTAATCTGTGTTTTCTTTCACAATATGACTATCCTGGATATGTTTTGTATACCACACATGTATGACCTATATCTAATTGCTTGCCTTCTCAATATGGGGGGGGGGAGTAAGGAAGGGAGAGGATTTGAAACTCAAAGCTTTAAAAACGAATGTTAAAAATTGTTTTCACATGTAAGTGGGGGAAAATAAAACAGTAAATAAATTTTAGAAGTTAAAAAAGAATAACTGATTGATGGCTTCTGGTGTGTGTATGTATGTGTTAATTTGAGGATCCTTTTGGCTTTTAATTCTTAGGTAAAGATTTCAGACTTGCCACCTTTCTACCAAGTTGGCTAGATGAGAAAGTGAAGCTGATTCAGGCCATTGGATAGAGCCTCTAGGGGCTCATGCAATCGCGACACAACTCCATCCAGGACTAATACAAGCATTACAGTTCCCTCTCTGCTCCTCCTTCCCACCTCCCCCAAAAAAGTACTCTCCACCCTTCAAATTCCACCCACCTCCAAATTTCAACAAATATTTCAGAGAAATCTAAAGTTCCTCTGAGGACCCCACATCCTTTGCAACTCCTTTCTCCGCTGGTGGCAACTCATCCTGGCACTGTCCGTGACTCCGAGGACCAAGAAGAGAGAATGAATGAAATGGTGTCGCTGCCATTTCAGACCTTTCCTCTTCCATCCCCCTAAGGGCCTTTCATTTTTCTTTGTCTATCCATTTCCTCGCAGCATCCACTCCCCTTCCTTGCTTTCATCTGCTGGCCTTTTTCATCTCATCTCCCACCCTTTTCAGTGATTCTGTGCCTGGTCTTCTCACCCCTTCTCTTATCTTCAGGGATTTCTAGCAAGATTACCTCTGGGTCCCTTAACTATTCTTTTACAAGTCCAGGGACCCCATTTAAGCCCTCACTATCTCTCTGAATTATAGCACCTCCGAGGTACACAGCTTTGAAATTCTAATTTCCTACCACAACCATCCGTTCTTTCACTTCTCCAGCTCCCATTAAATCTACTCTTCCACCCTTTGCTCCCTTGACCCTTTGACCCATCCCTATTTTCCCAGGCCACTTCCCCATTCTAGTTTTAATGACCTCCATACCTTGCCCTTAACCCATGGCCTCCTCTCTGACTAGTTCTTAGCCTATAATCTCTTGCCTCTGACCTTCCGCTCTTCTTCTTATGAAAAAGAAATAAGTTCACATCCTTGGGTGACCCCTACCATTCAGTTTCCCCAGTCCTGCCCCAGATTTGATGAAAATACTGGACAAAGTCACAGAATCAAACTCATTTCACTCACTGCAAATTCCTAGCCATCCCTTCCAGAAGGTCCCTCTTGTTGTTCAACAATCCTTCCTTTCAGCTCTTATAGACTGTTTATCTCATTCCCCATAGAGTCTGTTCCACCCACATCCTTCTACAGCCCAGCCTAGAAGCCTCCCCGCTGTCTTCCTCCACCCCTCCAACCACCTCAGCGACACCACCCTCTCTCTAGTCCTTCTGGGACTGAAATCAATGAAGAGAAGGTGAAATGCTCTGCCTGGAGTGTGGACCCTACTCCCTCCCGCCTTCTCTGCCACTTTGAAGTTATCCTTTCTCACTCTGCATGTTCAGGCTTGTCTTTGCCACCTTTCTCACTAACCTACAAACATTTTGTTGTGGGGGATGTTGAGTTGTTTCAGTCGTATCCAACTTTTCCTGACCTTATCTGGGGGTTTTCTCGGCAGAGATACTGGAGTGGTTTGCCATTTCCTTCCCCAGATTATTTTACAGATGAGGAAACTGAGGCAAACAGCATTCAGCGACTTGCCCGGGATCATACGGCTAATAAGGGTCTGAGGCTAGATTTGAACTCAGGAAGATGAGTCTTCCTCACTGTAAGCCAGCACTCTATCCACTGTGCCACCTAGCTGACCCTCCTTTTTTTTAAGTATACAATAGAGCACTGACCCTGGAGTTAGGAGGACTCGAGTTCAAATCTGACCTCAGACACTTGACACTCACTAGCTGTGTGACCTTGGGCAAGTCACTTAACCTCATTGCCTAGCAAAATACTAAATGAATGAATGAATGAATGAATGAATGAAGTACACAATAAATTCTACATGGTTCCTTTCAAAACTTCTGCCTGCCTGTGCCTCCTTGTGAACTTCCTTCTGTTCTCTTATGCACATTGAAAAATATTTTAATAGCTTTTCGACTTTTTAGGGGGGCAGCCTAGGCAATGGAGTTAAGTGACTTGCCCAGGGTCACACATCTAGTAAATGTTATGTGTCTGAGGCTGGATTTGAACTCAGGTTGTCCTGAATCCAGGGCCAGTGCTCTATCCACTGTGCCACCTAGCTGCCTCGGCTTTTTAGCTTTTTATAAAAAAGATTTTGATAGCCTTTTAAAAAAATATCACTTTCACTTCCCAATGACGATCTTTCTACCACAAAATGCAAGTGGCACTGGAACTCTTAATTGTAACAAAGTAGAATCAAGCAAAACAAATGAAGATTGGCCACATCTGACAGTGTTTGCTTCCTCCAAACCTAGAGTCCCTAGCTCCGTAGGTAAGGAGAGAACTTTGCTTTGCCATCCCTCCCTTGGGAATCTCAGCTACTTGAGAGAAAGAGGAACAAGAGGGATTGTTTCATTCACTGTACTTGTATCCCTAGGGCCTCGATAGTGCCTGGCATACCTAGCTGGTGCTTAATAAAGCTGATTGAATGATTGAATAATTGATTGATATCTCCTTGGCTTTCTTCAAGTGCCAGCTAAAATCTCACTTTCTACCACAAGCTTTTCCTGACCCTCTCCTTAATGCTGGAGCCTTCTCTCTGCTGATTATCTCGTGTGTGTGTCTGTGTGTGTGTGTGTGTGTGTGTGTGTATGTATGTATATATATATATATCTCACATATCTATGTATATATATATATCACATATCTATGTGTATATATATCACATATCTATGTATCTATGTGTATATATATATATCACATGTCTATGTATCTATGTATCTATGTACATGTTTTGTTTGTATCCACTAGTTCACAAGTTGTTTTCCCCATTCTAATGGGAGCTCTTTTTTTTAAATATAAATTTATTTATTTTTAGTTTTCAACATTCCCTTCCACAAGTTTTTGAGTTCCAAATTTTCACCCCATCTCCCCCTTCCCCCTACCCCAAGATGTCATGCATTCTGAATATCCCTTCCCCTACTCTGTCCTCTCTTCTATCTCTCTCCCCTTCTCTTATCCCCTTCCCCTTCTATTTTCCTGTAGGGCAGGATAGACTTCTGTACCCCATTTCCTATATTTATTTCCCAGTAGCATGTGAAAATATATTTTTTTAAACATATGTTTTTAAAACTTTAGGTTTCAAATTTTCTCTCTTCCTCCCTCCCCACCCACCCTCATTGAAAAGGCAAGCAACTCAATATAAGTTGTACATGTGCAGTTATGCAAAACACATCCATAGTACACATGTTGTGAAAAACTAACTCTGTTTCTCTTAATCCTATCCTGCCCTCCCCTAATGGGAGCTCTTTAAGAATGGAGACTGTCTTTTGCCTTTCTGCGTATGCCCAGAGCCATGCATGGTGACTGGCACATAGGATGTGATTAATATTTATTGACTGACTGATAATTCTTTTAAGTCACAATTGACTACATTGTACTGAAGTCTTCAACTATTTACTTTTACATTATGGAGGTCACTGTGAAAATTATTTTCCTGGTTCTGATAGCTTTGGTGAATACTGTGTGGCGGTTTGCCCTTTATTCTCAAGGAAGACCACGGCATCAGGAAAGCAATGTCATGACTTGCAAATGCCCTGGATGTAAGACAGGGAGGGCTGTGCAAGGTCACCAGCCTCACTTTCTCCTCTGGAGCCATCAGGGGCCAGTGGCCAGATACAGATGAGGACCACTGGAGATGCTCCGCAACTTCAGTGAATAAACGGTACACACAAGCCTTCATCCTTGGTATTTCGGCTTCTCTAGGGTCCTAGGAGTGGTATCACTAAAGCAAAATGTTACTCCTTTTTCTAGCATAATTCTAATTGTTTTCCAGGATGGATGGACCAATTCACAAGTCTTCCCAAGGCCCCGCCAACATTTACCATTCCCTTCTTTTATCAATTTTACCAAACGGATGCATTCAAGGGGGGGAACCCTCAGTTATTTTGGGTTCTGAATCACATCATCATCTGTCTCTTGGACATTTCAGACTGGATGTCTCAGAGACACCTCAAATTCAGCATGTCCAAAACAGAACTCATTTCTCCCTCAGAAAACTTCCTCTCTTCTGAACTCAGCTTTCCATTGGTGAGGGCTTATTATTCTAATGGATGATTCTTCTAACCAGGTGCTAAACTCAGCTGTTCCTATTCTGGTGAAGCTATCAGCCTATGCCTTGACCTGCCATCAATGACTGTTCTGCTGGGAAGAGGAGATCTGAAACCAGGTGAAAGTGAATACCCTCAGGGATCTTTCCCTCTTCTTCCCAATCACAGTGATCAATAGGGCTAGGGGGCAGGCTTTAAGAAAGCCCTAAGTGGCGGCCCTGGAGTCAGGAGGACCTGAGTTCAAATCTGGCCTCAAACACTTGACACTTAGTAGCTATGTGACCCTGGGCAAGTCACTCAACCCCACTGCCTAGCCCCCCCCCCGCCAAAAAAAAGACCTGATCTCTGGCCGGTAGCTGACCTAAGAGCCAAGAACTTCTAAGTGCTCTAAGGAAGACTCCTAAGTCGTAAAGAAGGTGCCTACATGTGTTGGCGGAGGGGGATCCTCAGGTGGGAGTTCCTTGCATCAGTGAAATAAATCCTAGTTGAGCTAAGGGACCAGTTCCTATTCATGATTTCCTTAGGATTTGGGCTCTGTTGCATGAAACGGGTACATGGGTGGAGGGGAAGGGGATGCCAGAGGAGTGAGGCGCTCAGCGCTGGAGGGACACCGGGGGCAGGAAGGACCGGCTTGAAGAACAATGGGACTTTCACAGCTGCCATCTCCCTGCTTATTAATGGGTCACCTCCCTAGCCAGAACCTGGTTGCCCCTTAGAGCCAACAGACACCAGCCCCACCCTGGAAAGAGAGGAGAGAGATGAGGGAGAGGCGGGGACTCTCCCTTTATCAGGGCCAAGATGTGCCCAGGTGATAGGTGCTGGCCAGGTCTTCCATCTTCTGTGACCTTCTCCAAGGAGCTGAGGGGGTGCTTTTGAGAGGATGGGCCTGGAGTGGGGGGGAGGAGAGGCAGAAATGGCTGCTAAGCAAGCGGCTGCCAGGCCAGTGGCCATCTGGAAACTATCACTCATGAAAAGCAACTATTGAAATCAGGAGGCGAAGCTTGACAGCTCCAGGCTGACTCCAGAACCTGTCCCCACAGCAACAGCTTTCCATCACAAGAGGAGAACTTGGCATCTTTCTCCCCCTCAGCCCTTCGCATCTGCCAGGACAGGGGGATAGGGGGCTGTATAACCCCTCTTCTGCAGGCTGACATCCAGGAACCAGCCCGGCACTCACCATCCTTCCTCCTCTCCTTTTCCAGGTGTCCTCTCAGCCACCACCTTCTACTGGGCTGAGCCAGGAGCTCTCCAAAAAGTCATCTGTCACCCGTCTCTCTCCTGGCCTTGCAATCCTCCCTTAGCAGGGGAAAGGAGAGGACACAGAGGGTCCAGTGCCTCCAGTTGTCTGGCTGAGGGCCAACTGCCTGACACACCCCTGAGCCTGGAGGGAGCGAGAGTCGGGGGAGCCCTCCCCACCCACGACCCCGCCCCCCCCCCCTCCAGGGACACCCATGAAAGAAAACTCTCAGGCATCCAGCCAACAACCCCTTAGGACTTCAAGGAAATTTGAACAAGCCAGCCTGCCACATCTGAAGGCCGGGCGTGGACACATCTGGCGAGGCCAAAGAGATTGGGATATAGAGGGAGCAATGAAGGTGGATCAGAGGACCTGAGGGTGGGTACTGGAGTTCATTAACCCTTTAGTGATCAGCCGGAGCCAAGAATTAGAGACTCCTTGAATATCAAAGCAGAAAGAGCCCTTTAGAGATTACCTAATCTTCCACATAAATTTTTTTTTAAAGGAAACTGGTGGAAGCAGCTAGATTGTCCAGTGGATAGAGCACCAGCCATAGAATCAAGAGGACCTGAGTTCACATCTGGCTTTAGACACTTACTAGATGTATGAACCTGGGCAAGTCACTTAACCTTGATTGCTTCCAAAAAAAAAAAAAAAGGAAACTGGGCCCTAAAGAAGGGAAGTGATTTATCCAAGGTCATATAACCAGGACACTTTAATTATTAAAAATAAAAAAACTCATGCCTTACAACTCATAGACTGCGGTTCCTTCCATTGTATCACACTGACCCTGGGGGGAAGGTGAGGGATGGAAGATGGAAACTCCAAAGGGAGGTGGAGAGGTCTCAAAATCTCTTTTCAGAACCACAGAGGAGGCTGACCCTCTCAGGGAAGGTGCTTGCCTAGGACATTGCATCCCACAGCTGATCTTACGGAAACCCAGGCCTAGCCATATTCTAGAAAACCAATCTCCATATCCAAGTATCTTTGAATTACAGAATGTCAGTTCCTGGACTGGATCATAAAGAGCATCTGGTCAAACAGCTTCCTTTGACAGAGGGAGAAACTGAGGCCCAAGGAAGTGATCCCCACTTACTCAGAGTCACAAAACTAATTTGTTGAAGGTCCAGGAGTAAGAGTTTAGGCCACTAGGCTCTTTGCCTAGGGCCCTGTCTACTTCTGTGCCCCTGAAATACTGCTAATAGATCTTCAGGCAAGGACTGTAGTTACTACTCTGGAGTTTGATTCTTGGGTGCTGTTAGGTACTATGAGCAACACAAATATCACAGGGAAGCCATCATTAGAGCTCCCAATTTAGTGAGAGCAACGAGGCACAAACAGAGGCTTGGCTAACAGCAGGTCTATGGTATAAAGAGTACCCAAACCAGAGTCAGAAGATCGGGGTTTAAATTGACTCAGAGAGCTGCTAAGTGTGTGACTGTGGTCAAGTCTTATTTACTCTTGGGCCATCTTGGCTACTCATTCAGTCCCATCTTGGTGACTATTATGGGTTTTCTTGGCAGAAATACTGGAGTGGTTTGCTATTTCCTTCTCCAGCTCATTTTACAGATGAGGAAACTGAGGCAAACAGGGTTAGCAACTTGCCCAGAGTCATCCAGCTAGTGTCTGAGGCCAGATTTGAACTCGAGAAGATGAGTCTTCCCAAGTCCAAGCCCAGTACTTTATCCACTGCACCACCTAGACATCTAGTCCAACCCAATCATCTTGCAAATGAAACTGAGGTCCACAAATTGTGTCGAAGGTCACACGGGTACTAAGCACCAGATCTGGGATTTGAACACAGGTCTTCTCACTACTTTGTTGTGATGTTCTCATGCTTGTTGAATTTTGAACTCATCTTTTCCAAATCTTAAGTTGGTAGGTGAAGGGGATGCCTGAGGATCGACATGAGTCTCTTTAGATACCTTCCCTTTTTCTTATCATAATGGTTCCTCTTTGCATCTTCATCATTCCAGTCTTTCAAATTCTTTCATAATTCATTCACTTTACTACCCTTCACGGGCTGACTTCCCTGCAAAGAATGTTAGATTGTGGGAATCTGTCTGAACCTATCTCTGAACCCTCTGAAATCTACTCTCCTAAAATCAAGAGTTGCATGTCGGACTGTGTATACCTAGCCTTTTCTTTCTTTTCTAATTCTAAATTCTATGATGGTCATGCTCCTGCTAAGATCCCTGTTTCTACTCCAACAATGGATTGCTCTACTTTTGGTAAAGTTCAGGATCACCAGAGTGGTTCCCCCTCCCCTTTCCTCCTAGCTTTTGAAGGAGGAGGCAAGTCAAGAAATATTAGTTGTTCTGCTTTTGCCAGAGAAGGCCTTCCAGCAGACTTCTGGATAATTTTTTTTTTTTAGGCAATTGGGGGTGACTTGCCCAGGGTCACACAGCTAGTAAGTGTCAAGTGTTTGGTCTGAGGCCGGATTTGAACTCAGGTCCTCCTGACTTCAGGGCCGGTGCTCTACCCACTGTGCCACTTAGCTGCCTGAGATGCCTGGATAATTGAAGTACCTTTATCAATACTATATCATCCCATCATGCCTTCTGATTCCCACAGGCCATCTATTTCCTCTTTCTGGCCCAGTGGGCCACACTGTATACCCATGACAATGCTGTTACCATTTCTGCCTCTTTAGCCGAATGCTTCCCATTACTCATGTTTATCCACGTTTCCTTCTCCGGTTCCTTGTTCCTCAAAACTACATTTTCTTCATAGAGTGATATTCTACCAATCTTCTCCCTCCACCCCCAAAGCCCCCTCAAAGCACACACTTGACTTGTCTTGTGCTTTTAAAAATAAGGTGCCCCTTAGAAAGCCATTGTTTAGCCTCCAGTCACATCTCGCCAAGTCCCCATGAGACCCATGAGCGCCTCACACTTGTGGTTGTGCTGGTCCTCTCCCCTCCCCACCAGAAATGTGCGTCTGCCCCCGGGACCCTAGGCCCTAACTGGCGAGCTTTCAGCCTATCTTGTCTAGTCCCAGGCCCCGCTCGCCCCTTCCCGGTCACTTCCAAGCCACGCTGCCCTCATCTCCCACCCCATCCTACCTCCAGCTGTAGCCCCTGTGGTCATTCAGTCATTTTCAGATGTGTCTAACTCTTGGCAAAGATACTGGATACATTTCCTTCTCCAGATCATTTTACAAATGAGGAAACTGAGGCAAATAGGGTTAACAGGTGACTTGCTAGTAAGTGTCTGAAGTCAGATTTGAACCCACCAAGATGAGTCTTCCCGATTCCAGGCCTAGTACTCTATGCACTATGGCGCCACCTAGCTGCCCCTGAATGTGTTTGTTGTCTTCTCCTATTAGAATCTAGCTTGCTTGTGTTCATATCCCATACAAAGAAAACACAGTCCCTGCCCTAGAGGAATTTAGTGCTCTGTAACCTCCAGGTTTGGGAAGCAAGGCGGGTTTAATCCCAGTGGGGATTATCTTTCTGTTTCTTTTCCCTATACAACCCCATCCCATTATCTCCTCTGATTTAAAATAAAATTTTAGAGTTTGGAAGACCCCCTAATCTTATGTAAAGAAAAAGTGAGGCCCAGACAAGTAGGTTAAGGGATTTGCCCAAGAACCCACATCTAGGTGGCACATTTAGGACCTGCCAGGCCGGCCTTTTTTTCCATTATGCCATCTTCTTTCTGTCTGGTAAGCCTATAGCCTCCAAGTGCGGAGCAGTCAAAGAGCCACAATTCCATTGAGGCCTCGTCTGATGCTCTGGGAAGCTCCCGGCCCCACACTGGCAAGTACAAAAACAGGTAAGAACTCGCTTGCCTGCTATCGTGGGACTGTGAAGCCATGGTCTGATTTATTATTTCAGCTCTTCATCTGCACTCCATTATATACAATACTGTCAAGTACGGTTATTGAAATAAATCCCACGTCTCGCTCGCCCAGCCAGCGAGAGCCTCAAGAGGAGCCACATCACTTTCTCTTATTTCCCTGCCGTGCCTCACACAAGCCTGGGATCAACATCATAGGTATTCAACAAAGACTCACTGAAGGAAATGATGATTTGCAGTTCTTCGTGGTCATGCCGGCTGCCATCTTGTGTGGCCCCAATGTGGTACGGTAAGGGAATGACACTTGGAGCGGGCTTTCAGCCAGCAGAATCAGGGCTCCAGACATTTCTCTTCCCCCCCGCCCCACCCCAAGATGGCACACTATAATGCTCTTGGTCCAGGGTTAAGGATGGTAAGGGCAGGGCTGATATACATGCATGCTTACAGCCTACAGTCTACTCACTGATCCCCATCCCAGCTGTTTCCCCACTGTGGCTCCAAACCCTTTTGGTCAGTCACTCCTAGACGCACCCTTGCCACGTCCAATGCTGACCAAGCCTTCACCGGTGTTGCCTGCCTTTACTGGCGGCTATACAAGCACTCTGGCGGGCCTGGGGATCCCGCTGCTCAGAGCACCGCTCTCCTCTCCCTCACAAGACGGGTACTCAAGAGACAGGGCTTTCTAAGGACTGGCAGGCCAAGAGGCAGGGATCGATTGCAGTGACTGCTTTTCCCTTTCTGGAAAAGTTGTGTTCAGTCTCATCGTGGGGCTTCCTAATTTGGGAACCGGTCCTAACCTACTCTCTACCACAGGATGTCCTCTGATGTTCGCACTTCCTGAGAATCTGGTTGCTTCTTTGGCTTCCTGCCCCTTCATGGAGAAATACCAGGGACAGGGCTTGGGCTTCCCTTCCCTACGATTCACAATTCTACTGGATTTCCCTTCCTTAGGGAATAGTTTCCGTTCCCGTGTAAATGAGTCACAGAATCAGAACCAGAACCAGCCATCCCGACTTGAAGCCCTAGCCTTCCCCATATCACAAAACCAAAGGCACCGTGGCATGAAGAAACAAGGCCCAATGTCAGGCATTAATGGGCAGGATTTTCATAAATGGGCCCTTTCCAGAAATACCAAATTTAAGGAACTGCTTGTTGGGACTGAGATACGTCATGACAATCCCATCAGGGGCACCCCTCCGATCCAGCCCTCCACCCAGGCAAGTTTATCCACTGCCCAGTAGTCCCCAATTCACTTTCTGAGCAACGCCCCTGGTGCCTTTAGTCCATGTCTAGTTACCTCTTCCTGTGTCCCTGCCCAGGACACCACCACCCTTTTCCACTCAAAGGAAATCCACTCTGCTTGGGTGGTCTCTTCTGACTAGATCTTCAGGCCTGGATCAGTCTCACCGTTAAGCCTCTCCCCATTCCTAACCCTGCCCCCCAACCACCTCATTTTCAGAAACAAGACAGAGGCCCCAATATGGTCATTCACTTTTCCTGGTCCAAAGCCAGCAAACCCAACTCAAAATAAATATTTCCATCCCATTCCACACAACTGTCTTCTCTGGGCAAGATAACAGCTGCAAAGGATTAAGAAGGGAAAGTTAAAAAAGAAAGAATCCCCCAGCCCCAAAATTCAAAAGGCGCAGAAAAAAATGGTCCCATTCAAAAGCTCTGATAGAAGGCTGAAGGAAGCATAGGTTTTGCCTAACACAGCAGACCCTCAGATATCAGTGGCTCCTGATTGGAACAATCCAATCTCCTTCACATCCTGGAAGAGGCAGACCAAGAAGGTATATCTGTTGAAGACCATCCCTTCCCCTTTCTCTCCCCCATTTCAAACTCCCTAACCCAAAGACCACGTTCAAAGGTTGAATATCAGCTTAAAGGATACGATCCAGAAATTATCTGCAAGGAACACATATTAAAGGCAACGTCAGCCTTCAGGAAACAGGGAAGAACGCCAGAGCTAGACTCACGCATCCTCCAGGAAGTTGAGCTTTGAACTCTTCATGACCGTACAACAGCCTTTGACAAAAACGCTCTTTTTGGGCTCTTTGGCTCTAGGTAATCTCTAAAGTCCCTTCTAGTCAGTTGACCAGTATCAATGTCTGCTTTCATAGATTCTGGGCAGTTTTCCTGTATTATTTCTTGCATTATGGTTTCAGGGTTTTTGACTGATTTTCTTTTGGGAGTCCTAAACTGTCTCTCTGCATCCTGTCTTCAAGATCAATGTTTTGCTTGTACAGACATTGTGCTTTCTTTTAAGGTCACTGTATTTTGTTTCTATCTTTCACTTCCATGTATTTGCATTCCCAATCTATCCATCTGTCTTTTGTTTCTCTGAGAGAAGAGACAAATGCACCCTAGGACTTAACCACCATGGACTCAAGTTATCAATTATTTCTACCGTACAGGCCATAACTTCTGCTTTGAAAAGTCATTTCTCTTTTAAATCATTCAAGACCATTGCTGTGGGTCTATGCCTTCTTCCAAATCCAGTTCATTTCCCTTTGTTGTGCAGTATTTATTCATAGATGCCTGAATTCATTCCCCAGATCTGGAGGCCAATTCCCCTTCTGTCACTGATATCTTCCCTATTGGTTTATCTGCTTATGTTCAAGGTCTTTAACTGAGTTCTCTCCCTTCTGAGATCTTCGGGATTTCAGTCTTTTAGCTTCATTTTCCCCTGTTGTTCACATTCTGACTCCCTAGGTCTCTGCCTCCCAGGGACATCTGGGAAGACACAACCAGCCCCAGCCGGATCCTGAGCTCTTGCCCTCAGGGTAGTTGGGGAGTGGCTTACAGGCCCATCCTGTTTCACCACCTCCACCCACCTGTCCTACTCCAGCTCCATCTACTGCTCTGTTCTCTGGGCAATAGACATTTATTAAGCACTTGCCTTGACACTGTGCTAAATGCTGGGAACATAAAGAAAAGCATAAACAGAGTCCCCTGCCTCCCCAACACAGAACTCTAACAGAGGAGAGAGCACGCAAACAGCTAGATACATACAAGACAGGCAGTTCAGACAGGAGGTAATCTGAGAGGGAATGAGGAAGGAGGGCCAGTGAAAAACCTCTTACAGGGGTGAGATTTGAGCTCAGTGTAGAAAGACACTAGAAGTGAAGGAGGAGGACATTTAAGGCATGAGAGGATAGCAAATGCAAAGACAGAGATTGGAGACAGCAAACAGGCCCGTGCAGCTAAATCATACAATGGGAAGGAGTAACAGAAAGGTAGGAGAGGTGCAGGTTATGACAAGCTTTAAATGCCCACAGACTTGCTATCTGATCCTGGAGGTAAGAGCCCTACTGGAATTTACTGAATGTGAGCGTGTGATGGTCAGATCTGCAATTCAGGGAAATCACTTTGGCGGCTAAGTTAGGAAGGATGGAGAGGTGAGAAATGTGAGGCAGGGACACCAGCCAGCAGGTTATCACAGTAGCATGGGTGAGAGGTGGTGAAGGCTGGAGTGGAGAGAGGAGAGGTGCAAGAAGAAAGGAAAAGATCTGACATCAGAGTGCATTTACAGGATGAGAGCGAGGAGCAGAGGATAACTAAGGATGCAAGTCCAGGTGACTGGGAGAATGGAGATGCCCCATCGGGAGACTGGGAAGACAGGAAAGACTTGGGAGTAAAGAGAATGAGCTTTGTTTTGTGCCGACTGAGCTTGAGCTGCCCACGGGACACCCCACAGAAGATGTAGAAAATACAGTTGATGAGTCTGGATTGTAGTTAGGGAGAAATAAAGGCTATAGATAAATTTGGGAATCATCAGCATAGAGATAAATAAACACGTGGGAGCAGATGAAATCACTATGAGATAGAACAGAGAGAAGGCAAAGAGAGCCATGGGGGAAACCAGCAAGTAAACGCCCCAAAGCATTTCCACCGCAGACCCAATTTAGCTTTCTCCCCAGGTAGGGCCGGCTTGACCTGACCCATTCCCACTCCCCAGCCTAGCACAAAGCCACACTAAATATGTCATCACCTCTAGGGAGCTGCCAAGTGACCCAAGGTAGAAAGACACAAGCTAAACCCCAGGCCTTCCAAGTGTCCCCCTCCCTCCTTCTTTATTGGCTCTTTGTGAAGATCTCCTCCCACCCTGAGAGCTCCAGGCCAGGCTCCAGCAGTGCCCCCAGCTAAGGCTTCAAAGGAAAGTTTGGCCTTTGAAGTAGAGACCCTGCCCTCAGAGCCCTGATCAAAGCCTGTGCACAGACAGCCCAGGAAGGAGGGCCCTAGGCACTTGAGCTGTTTCCCTACCCCCTAGACCGGAAAGACTCTCCCCCATATCTCTCCAGGCTGTACAGAGCATAAGACCATCCCTAGGGAGGGAAAGCACCAGGTATTGCCACCCTCACCCCAGACTGACATGGAAGGAAAACCAGTTTAGAAACTCATCTAGAACAGCCTGGAAATGGAAAATAACCCCCAAAAATACAGTCTAAGGTTAGGTGTGAAAGGACGAAGAGAAAGCCTCCCCCAACTTTGGAACAACGAATGCCAGTTATTACTAACTGGGAGACCTGCAATTTAAATGAGTGGCAGGTATGAAAGCCTCAGAGCCTTTTTTGTATATGCTGGGTGAGCCATTACCCAACTCTGTGACCCCACTGAGGGTTTTCTTGGCACAGATACTGGAGTGGTTTGCCATTTCCTTCTCCAGTTCATTTTATAGACAGGGAAATTGAGGCAAACAGGGAGCAGTGACTTGCCCACGGTCACACAGGCAGACAGTATGTGAGGCCAGATTTGAACTGAGGGAGGTGAGTCCTCCCTGGCACTCCATCTACTGCACCACCCAGCTGCCATGAGCACTAGCTGGGGGTGGGGGTTGGGGAGGAATGGGGAGTTTAATCTATGACTTTGATGTCACAATCCTGTAATCCCAGCACCTTGTTTGGATTCAGTCAAAGGCCCACACTTGAGGACCTAGAGGGCCATGTCTGGCTTCAAGGCCACAGGTGCCCCAGCCCCTGCCTTAGTAGACAGGAGTGCTGAGCTTGCCTCTGTCTGCCTCAGCTTCCTGTACAGCTGTAAAAGGGGGATCCTAACAGCCTCTATTTTGCAGGGTGGTTGTGAGGATCAACCGAGATCATATTTATATAAACAGCGCTCGGCACTGGGCACATCTAAGGTGCTCAATAAATACTTGTTTACACACACACACACACACACACACACACACACACACTCCCCTACAGGTAGGTGCAATTATCATCACCCCCATGTTACAGAGGAGCAAACAAAGGCCCTGATTACACTGCTTCATCTGTGCAGGATTCAGGCAAGAATTTACCTCTTTCCATGGAACGGTTTCCCAGGAAACCGCAACTACCATAAATCCCCTTCTCCCCCCAGACTCAAGCCCTCCGCAGCATTTTGTCCCTATTCCTCATCTCCAGCACAGCTCTCTCTCCAATCCCCAAGGCCATTCGGCCTGGAAGAAACCCCAAAACAATTCCAACCATTAATGAAAATCCTAAGTGAAAATTAGCTTGGGTAAACAACCCTCCAGGTAGAGCACAGGCTGAGATCCCTAACACTTCGGGCCTTAAATCCGATATTCAACATAAAGATATCCTCTGATATCCAACGGCCAAAATCAACTCAGTTCTCTCTCACCTTCCTCATTTTGAAGGAGAAAATGTTCTCTTCCCCTCTTAGCCCCAACTAGCCCCTTCAAGGCCACTTGAGATAAATACAACCCATCAGCCTCCAAGCTCCCACATTTCCTCTCCTAAGGCCATGCAGAGACCAGGAGGCCAAGAGCTGCCCCCTTCCACACTAATGAGGATGGTGAGGTCATCCCTATACATAGTGGGTCACAGAGTGTGGAGGGAGAAAGGCACTCTGTATAAGAGTGGGCATGACATGACTGATTCTACTTCCCAGGACTTCCAGAAGCACTTGATTAAGGCATCTACATTGAAATGAGAAGAATAGGAACTCCATTTTTTTCTGTTTGACAAAAGCCTCATTCACCATACACCCAGCCACAGCCCAGAAGGACTTTCACTTACAGCAGGCAGGTACAAGGGAGCCTGCTATACCCATTTTGCCCAAAGACGTCTAGAGGCCTGACCTGGCACAGTACTGAAGAGTGGAGAAGAGGGAGGCACTGCTATTCCCAGACAGAGAGCTACACAGGTTGGATTCACATGGGACTACTCTTGGAGAGGCAGAGGAAGCCCTCAGATGCTGGAACACCAAGAAGGGCCCCAAAGATGGGAGGCAGACAGGCAAACACTCAGACCAGTCTGGTATGAGCCAAGGCCTACCTAAAGCATTCTCCAGGTTCACCTCAGAGGTGGGGATGAGGACTCATTCTGGCTACATGCTCTGGCTTCCCAGAAGGGAGAAATGATAACTGAGGCTACAAAATATTTGTAACTCTTTCCTCTTTCCAAAATCCAAACAACTAAATGGCAATACTTCCAATCTGGCCACCATGGAGCAAAACCAAATCCCAAAACAATGTCCATTGAGAATGGTCTCAGGAATTAGCTTTTCAATTTTTTTTGTTAAATCAGAGAGAAAAATATCACCATTTAAAAAGGTACAGGCTAGAAACAGACTTAAAAACAGAATAAAACATTTTATTCACTTCAAGATTGTTAAGTATTCCATATGATATACATATATATTTAGATAACATATAAAACAAAAAGACAAGAAACCAGTAAGAGAAAATATTGGAATGGATCTGCTTTACAGGTACACTTAACTCTGTAATTTCATGGTAAATGCCACCTCCGCTTGTCCTGGGACGGGCAGAAGGGTAAACTCCCATGCCTGGTTAGCACACAGTGGGCAGGTTTTTAGTAAAGTGCTGGATAAACATCCTGTGACCAAGAACTGCTGATCTCCCACTGAACTTACAATGCAATTACGGAGTTATTACATGGTTACTGGTGTCCTAAAACAAAGGACACCAAATTATTAAATAAAAGGACCCTATCACAGTGAATTTATCTAAATATTTCTGTATTTCACATTGTCCTCCAGCTACTTTCCTTTTTAAATTAAGCATTAGGCCCAGGGCTTATTCCTCATGTTGTGTTCTGGTACTGGGTTATTGCTGGGGGAAGAAATAAAAAACACACAGATAACATATACAAACAACATGTAAATGATCAAGCATGTAGAGAGCTTAAAAAAAAAAAAAGCTGCCTGCCCCCATGACCTCTGGCACAAGCTACCCAGAGCATGGAGGGTAAGCGTGGCTGATCTGTCTAGACAACTGAGGTAGCACAAAGGGCCCCTGCTACCATCTAGAAGGAACATGGAGACCCCACACACCCTTCATTCTGGATCAGACTGTTAACATAAATTACGTACTGGTGAAAGGGGCAAGTCTGCCAGGCTTTAGAGAAAAAAGCCTCTCTCCATAGAAAAGGTCTCTGAAAAGAGCAGTAAGAATGCCTGCATTTGTCTTCTGAGCATAAGACAGGATACCCTCAAGAAGTGAGGCAGAAGAGGAAGGGGGCCAAGAGCTGAATATCTAATAAGACCAGCTCTTCCTCCCTCCCTGCCAACTTTAAAAGTCAGAAGTGGCCTGACAGTTATGCTACCACTACAAATCTGATTCACAGACCATCCCTGGCAGGTCACTTCACCTGAAGCCTTATGATCAAAGGGCACCGAGAACCCTTTTTTGGCCATACCTGTGATTTCATCAGTACAGGGAATGCCTGGTGAGGACCCCTTCCTTAATCCCCCCACCCCTTAACAAAGACAAATCTGCAACCGCTCGAGGCACTGAGAGGTAAGTGACCTGCCTGGGGTCACCCGAAAATATGTGTCAAGAGATGAGGCCTGTGCAGGCTGAGGCCATAATGCCACAATGCAGTTATGGCATTCAGAACCAGCAAAAATAAAAATTCTTATTACAAAAATCAGTTTTGTAAAGGCCCTGTGGGAAGCAGAAATACTTGCAGTGATGGAGCAGAATCTTAACATAGCCTGAAGACCCAAAATAGTGCTTTCCACAACTACTTCTCTGCTCTCTGGTCAGGGTTAAGACTAGCTCACCTTCGCCTTGTTCTGAACTGGGAGATAGAGCTTGAACTCAGCTGGCAGCTCGTCCTCTGAGTAGAGTCTGTCTGAGAAGTACACTCGCCGGATGCGACAGTTGGCGTGGATCTGCAGATGCAAAACTGCATTTCAAAGGCTAAAAAGGTCGACTGTCTCTTCTTTCTTCCTCTCCCTGACTCCTAAACCTTTTGTGGTGATGCTGCATTTCTACTCCTTCGGTAACAGCTTGGCTCTAAAACACATCCTGGCCTCAAGTTAATTTCCGTATTCTTGGCCTTGTCTCTCTCTAGCTCCTCTTCAAAGCCTCCTTCCAGAAAACGCTATCCCTGAGAACCCAAAACTCCCTTGCTTGGCGCCCCCCTGCCCCCCCCATCATCTGGGTCTCCTAAAGGCAGAAGCCCCTTGATAATGCCTGACACTATCTCAGGATCCATAGCGGGGCACCAGAAGACAGAGCAGATGCCTCCTGCAGGGCTTTTCTGACTCACGCCTGGGCAAGGAGGGGGTACCTGCACCCTGAGGGTTTCTATGTAGTTTGTGCCATATGCCCTGCGGGTGAAGTCGGACAGATTGAACTGGATCTGGTTCCAGCCGTCATCCAGCCGCATGGGCATGGTGCAGATGAAGGGCTTAACTCGCGTGGTGCTCTGGTAGTTACTGGCCCGGAACCGTCGACGCACATTCTTATCGTCTAGAACCTGTCATCAGGTGAACGGGGCAAGAGAGGAGGAAGAAAGTGAAGGGCTTCTTCAAACAGCGCAACTAAACCCAATGGGGTGAGCCCCTCAACACGAAGCACGGAGGACAAATGCATAGCCCAGAGACAGTCCATGCTGGACACAGATGGCCAGGAAGGAGCAACAAGCTTATCCTGTCACACCATCTGCACATGACAGCATGGGAGGTGGCACACAGACCACAGGATGAGTTCACGAACCTCCTCTCCACTGAACACCCAGTGGAGAGCTGAGGCCATCAGTAACCCAGGCAAGAGCCATGAATCACAGCATGAACGCTGTCTTTTTCTCTAGCAGTTAATGCCTAGAGTTTCTCTAACCAGACTAAATGCCTTGATTGTTACTACCCCATGCACATCACACATTCTATCGTTCAGAGGAAATAAGATAGACAAAGAGGGAGATGCCCTCCTGATGCGAGACATTTCAGCTCTTCCAGCAAGGACCCAAGGGCAGGGACTTTGTTTTTGCTTTTCTCCTATTTCCAGGGCTTAGTGCAGGGCCTGGCACCTGGTAAGTGCTCATTCAATGCTGCTGACAAGGGACACAGGATAATTCTCCTTAATCCAAGGCAGCAGAGACACACAGACACACACACACTCTCACTTACCTGCACTTCAAAAGTGAAATACTTCTTCAAGTTTTTGATGATCATGACCAGGAAGGGAAGTTTAATGCCCAGCGTCTTCTTTGGGTCCGCTGGGCAGGTGATATATGTAGTGCTATGGAAACAGACAACACAGAGAACAAGCCTGATTACTGTCCTTCCCTACCACTGTCTGGATTCTCTTCAATCCATCCCCAGCTGGATGAGCCCTGTGTCTCTGCAGCACAGAAGCGATATGTGAAGAAAATAAACCAAGATCAGATTAAGGAAAACACAGGGAAATTAACCTCATCTAGATGTCTCAAGCCGGGGCTTAAGAGGATCCTTCAACCTTTTGGAGAAGCAGTTTATGCTCCAAAAAACTTTCAAGTAATCACCCAGCTTAACAACCCAAAAGACTGATGTTATTCAGAGGGATACTCAATAGATCTCATCAGATGGCTCCTTCAATGTGAAAACAATCCAGATCTGAGGCCACAGAGCCACCAAAGCCTTCCCCAACATCCCCAAAGCACAAAAAACTCCAAGTCATGCAATGCAGGGAGCTGGGTCTGCACTTTCTCTTAACCCTGGACACCTCTGCTGGGGAACACACAGCACCCACCTTGTGTCTGGGAGAACAAAAAGCTTTGGGTAAGCTACCTGACATTTGTCCCTTCGATCTCTAGCACCAGGGACTGGATGTCGTTATCGGTGATTCTTTTGATGTGGCCATTCCGCACCTAGTGACAGACAGAGAGGGAACGGAATTGGTCAGAACTCAAATGTATGAAATCAGCAGGACGTGGAGGAGAGGTGCGGGGCGGGGGGGCTATGCCAATGGCTTGCCAGCCTGGGATGGTTCTGCTTCAGCTTCAGAGCGGCACTGCTAAGTGGACAGAGCTGCTCCCTCCAATAACACAGTCCCAAACCCAGGAAAGGGACTGGGGGGTCACCAAAAGATCAAACACGTGCAACAACCTCAGTCAAGAAGGCCAACCCTAAAAACCCATCCTCTCCCTTGGGCACAATGGACCTTGTATACACCTCTATATTTGAAATGATGCTTACCAGTACACCAGAATAAAGGATCTAATAAAAAATAGAATAATATCAAAACAGAAAGATTTTCCTATGAAGACGTTTTCTTTAAAAAATCAGGACCCCTGGGGCAGCTAGGTGGCGCAGTGGATAGAGCACCGGTCCTGGAGTCAGGAGGACGTCAGTTCAAATGCAGCCGCAGACACTTGACACTTACTAGTGGGGTGACCCTGGGCAATCACTTAACACCAATTGTCTCACCATAAAAATAAAATTAAAAAAAAAATTCAGAACCCTAGTCTGCAAAGATGAATGTCAAAAGAGACCATATTTATAAATCTCTAAGGGTATGAGTAGGGTTAATGCGACTAAGTCATGGAATACTAGAAATGGGATTGCCCTTGAAGTTCAAAACAGGTATTTTTTGGGAAAAAGAAAAAAAACGACGTGCCTTAAAAAGCATATTATATACACTGCCACGGAGGTCTTCCCAGACCACTCTAGACCACACTCATGTCTCTCATCTCCACCCCTCCAAGCACGGTTACCAGTCGGCACTGTACAATCTAGTGCCCAATGGCATCTAGCCTTTTTGTTTAAACACAGTTTCACGTACACAAGCATTATCTTTTCCAAAAAACCACTAACGGCTGGCACTGTACAATCTAGTGCCCAATGGCATCTAGCCTTTTTGTTTAAACACAGTTTCATGCACACAAGCATTATCTTTTCCAAAAAACCACTAACGGCTGGCACTGTACAATCTAGTGCCCAATGGCATCTAGCCTTTTTGTTTAAACACAGTTTCATGCACACAAGCATTATCTTTTCCAAAAAACCACTAACGGCTGGCACTGTACAATCTAGTGCCCAATGGCATCTAGCCTTTTTGTTTAAACACAGTTTCATGCACACAAGCATTATCTTTTCCAAAAAACCACTAACGGCTGGCACTGTACAATCTAGTGCCCAATGGCATCTAGCCTTTTTGTTTAAACACAGTTTCATGCACACAAGCATTATCTTTTCCAAAAAACACTAACGGCTGGCAACTGAATCATACTTTTCCCTTTCCCACACTTTTCTGCACACACGCCTAATCAGCAGCAATCACTATCAATGACAATATTAACAGCTGATGTTCAGAGTTTTCAGGTTTACAAAAGCATTTCACAAACATTATCTAATTTTTTAAAGTTACTCTAGGAAATAATTGTGTGTGTGTGTGTGTGTATGTGTGTGTGGGTTCAAGAAGAAGGGTTTAAATAATTCCTAAGATTGATAACGAGTTATTAAGGGAAGTTAGAGATGTTTAATACACACCCTAACCTTTCAGAGCTGTCATGGAAATTACAAAACACTTTTCACACAAATAAAGTCAGATCTAAATAACTGGAAAAACGTCAGCTGCTCATGGGTAGGCTGAGCTAATATAATAAAAATGACAATCCTACCTAAGCTAATTTACTTATTCAGTGCCATACCAATCAAACTACCAAAAATTATTTTAGAGTCAGAGTTGTTGTGGAGAACCATGTTTTCCTAAAAGAAAAAAAATTCCCTTGGTAGAGTTCTATTCACAGAACAGTGGAACAGACCCTTCACCTCAGCAAAGACAGCATTTTCCACATTGTTTAAAAAGCAAACTCCAAATTGCTCTTAAACATGAATCTGGCGAAGGCTCCTGGTTAAAATCACAAATGGTTATTCTATTTAGGACGAGTCAATATTGCCAAGCGCTTTCAGAAAAAGTGGCACATCTCTGGTACGTTCAGGACTACGGCGGCTGCTGGTTGTGAAGGAAGTAGAGCTCAAGATGAAAAGACCTGGCGGGAGAGAGAGGGTCTAGAGTGAGGGGTGGCCGTTGTGACACTCATGGAACGTGCTGGGGGTAACATCAACCAAGAAAACTACCTCCAGCACTGACGCTGTCAATATGACCTTCCTAAATCAACAAGGAAAGACAGACCTTAATTTAAACAACACAATCATTCTTAACAACCTAATTTCTGAACATTTTGTTAACAGAAGTTATCTGTGTGACAGCTGACTAGGAAAGTCTGTAGAACTCAGTGGGAATTATACCCTCAGGGCTTCGAGAGCTAGCTGCTGAAAAGCAGCCCAAGTATTCTCAATCAACACATCCACAACAACAAGCATCTAAGATGGGCTTCAAGTCTGGCTTTGGGAACACTTAAGGAAGACACCCTTAGCTACTTGAGCCAAAGTCAACAGAAGCAATAAGGCTTCTCTGACGGAGAGCTTCGCACAGTGCCTGGCACACAGGAGGTGCTTAATAAATGCTTATTGATTCACCAACCCACATACAGCTCTGTCAGGCTTAAGGAGACTTGGGACACAAAACATCCTTGCCTTCCACCAGCTCCCAAGTCTACAGTAGATGACTTCCCAGGAATACTCCAGAATACTGAGGCCGCCGAGGGTTTCCAGAATAAAAGCAATGCCTTCCACTGCATGCAGAAGCCAACAAACAGGAAGCTGCAGCCAGCCAACCGTCTTCCTATATCTCTGTACTGGCAGTAACTTCCTGGGGGAAAGATTACTTTGGGGGATAACCCTGACAAGTGACACTCTTAAAACCCAGCTGATCCAGATCCGCAGACAAGAAAGTTTCGGGACGTGGATGTCTCCCAGGTCCTAGACATACAACCTGGCTGCTGGCAGTGTTGCCTCAACCCGTCCTGAGGAGCCAGCCTTAAGAGAGACTGGTACGCCTTCTCCACTGCCCATTTAATTCAAGGGCGCTCAGTTGAAACCGAGAATGCTGATGCCAATTAGTAAAGGATCTCTACATCACAAGCTGCCAATTCCTCAGTGGCCAAGGCTGGAAATGGAATTCAAATGAGTAAGGTTCATTAGTGAAAGCTTATTTCCTCAAGGTTCAAGGACTGCAAAGGTAAATCTGACTAAGATTAACCTGAGAGACAGATACGACAGCAAAATGGACAGTGCTGGACCCAAAGTTAGGAAAACTGGTTCCAATCCCACCAAGATTTAATTAGGTATGTAACCACAGGCAAGTCATTTAACCTTTCAGAGCCTCAGTTTCCTGATGTGTCTAATACGCATACTATCTACCTCAATATCGTTTTGAGGAAAGCCTTTTGCCCACCTTAAAGTACTATGGAATGTGAATTAGTATTAACTAGTAAGAAGAAATAAGAAAAAGGAAGCAGAAGAAACCTCCTAAAGGACAGTTCTCCAAGATTATTAGTTTAACTGTATCAACCATTCTCAGCTCCATGCACTGGAAAAGAGGGTTGGATTTGAACCATTACTTAATCAGCTCATGTAACTTCAAGTCACTCAAATTCCATGGCCCTGGTTTTGTCGCCGGTCCCTATCAACTATGCAAAGGCTACCTAATGACCTCCAAAGCAACTGGAAAAATTGGTTATCTGCCTTGACGTTTAATTCAAAAATAAGATTAAGAGCCAACTTCCAAAGAACCTTTTATATCTACCTCAGGAGCCTGCATGTGATACTGGTTCTTGGAAAATATTTACTTCTTTTCTTAAACTCTTCATAGATCAGGTCACTGGGTTAATTTGCACCAAAGACAGATCACTCTTCAATTAGAACTATCCATTCTGGAAACAGTTTTTTCTGACTCCCACTATCTAAATTACTGACTTTTCAAAATTTTTTTTTTGGAGTTCCCATACATCATTTAATTTAAAGACGTATCTACCCCAAGACCCAAAATGCAGTGTGGCAAATTAAGTTTACTTTGCTAACTTTATGATGCACTTTGAAATAAATTAGAGATACCCTACATATCTTAAAACCAGGTCTTAGAATCACTTAACAGTGACACCCAGCCTTCCTAATGCCAATAATGGATTCTGTCAAATTGTATGAGAGAAAAACAATCTTTAAACTCCTATCTTACAAACAGTCCTGTCTTTGGATGACAATTTATGCTGCAGCAAACAGTGGGAGAACACTGATTTTAAAAAATCTGACCACCAAAGAAGGTCGGTAGGAGGGGAAAAACAGGAAAAGGATCTGTTGAATGCTTTGCGCTTATAAAAGCATTCTAAAAATAAAATCAGTTGAATCTACTCCGCATATTTCCACCCCCTCCCCCTTGCCTCATCTTTCTAGTCCCACCCAATTCTCCCAGCAGCTGAACCCCACTGCCATCCAGCAAACCAAATGACATGGTCAGATTCACGTTCAACCAGAGTCAACATCCCAACAGAAGCTAGCACTAGATCAGACAGTGTTCAATGAAGGAACATGCTGAGGGAGACCTCTGCAGACAGTTAGGCATCATTACTTAGTAATTACTGAGGGCACAAATCTACATGCATTTTCAGCTAGCGACTCTTCAATCAGCAAATCTAAATCATCAGATAACTATCCAGTGCAACAGAAGTTAACTTTTTTTTTTTGCTTCAGAAAGTAAAGGCCAGCCTTGTGAGGTTATATATCCATGTATGGTTAACAAGATTTCTTGTTAAAGTCTTACTAGTTTAGATTGATAAGCGTAACTTAGCAAAAGTAGGTTTTTAAAGAAATATATTTTGCTTTCACATAATTAGAATGTGCCTGACCTTCCTCGTTATACAGGCTGTTGGAAAGTTGTTTATATGGAATTTTTGTACATTTACCAACTCTGCCACTTATTTCCCCTGTGACTCTGTGCAAGTCACTTACCTTTCTGAGCTTCAGAGGCCTCATCTATAAAATGGGAATATACTCCAATTCCCACCCCCCCTCCCCTGTGCAAGAGTACATTTGATCAAATGTCAAACACTCAATAAATGTGAACTATTTTTAAAAGTAACATAGAGATCACTATTTAAAGCTAGAATAGAGAATTTTTTCCATAAAGAACTTGAGGAGTTCAGAAATCAAGGGTCACTGAGGTAAAAGAGAACTGGAAAAAAAAATTAGAAGTTCATTCATCTGCTTTTATGAAACAAAACAAAAAGCATAAGACACTATTCATTAAGCCCGACTCCACCCCCCCCAAAAAAAGACCACTATGGTCTTCTGTTCTATGTCATGACCAATTAAGGGAGAAGAAGGGGGGAGAAAAACAATTAGAAAAAATATTCAGACACACAGTTACAGCAAATGGGCCAGAAAGACCTTCATGGAGTAACAGCTCCATCTTGTGGTTAAGCCATGCAGCACTTTCACAACTACTGGCATCCCTTAAGCATGCCCTCCCACCTGCAATCAATTGAAATTAGTATCTTAATGATACACTACTTATCATAGAAGAATTAACTGTTTAAAAAAAGAATGAAGAACGAGTTCTGTTGGCCTCAGCAGTTAAAGACATTATCTCTGATCACAAATCCCTGCAAATTTAGAAGAAATTATTTTAAACTATTGTTTATCCAATAAAAAGAATGTATATGGTAACCACTTACTGAAATTCAGTTAACTGGAGTCTGAACTTCAGTTTTACATCAGGGCTTAGACAGATTCACTACTCTTTTTTTTTTTTTTGGCTAGGCAGTGGGGTTAAGTGACTTGCCCAGGGTCACACGGCTAGTGTTATATGTCTGAGGCCACATTTGAACCCAGGTCCTCCAGAATCCAGGGCCGGTGCTCTATCTACTGCGCCATCTAGCTGCCCCTAGATTCACTACTCTTAAGGAGTTAGAAAACATCATTCTAGTTTGATTAGTTACAAGTTGTTATGACTTTCAAAGGAAGTTTCTTCTTCTAGGCAGGTAACTGCCTCAAACATAGTAATGAAGATAAAAATGTTAGCAAAATGCTAACAGACATGATAAAATTCTGAATATCCTCAAAAAGCTACCCATCAGGTGAGGGTTATCTGTAGATCAAGCGGATGATCCTGGAGAAAGGCTTAAATGATGCATACATTCTATCAGCGCTCTCCACACTTTTCACATTCAGGTTACTGGCCAGAGGCCAAAGTATCCAGTTCCTAGGATGGGCATAACTCACCATACAGAAGGATGGGAGAAATCAACTCTCCATAAACAGCTTAGAGCAGGACTGAGACTTCTGGGACACCCTCTATTAATATGCACGAGGTGCATTCTTCATCTATCTGGCTAGAAGTCAATCTCAGGAGTCTATCAGGGCTCAATTAAAAGGAGCACAATTTCATCCACAAGCAGAACCATCTTCTCCATCCAAGGGGAGTCTCCTCACACGACTGCCAAACATCTCTGGTGGGCACAGACCAGCATATCGCTGTGAGAGGCTGACGCTCAGTGAATCAACTACCACTGAGGAAGAGAGCATGTAGATTGATCTACGCCAGTGGACAAAGTTCCCATGATGATGAGATCTCAGTCCACTGAAGTATGTAAGTGTTAAATGGTAATATTCACTGCAATCGTGATGTAATTATCTATGTCAGTATTTACCAAACAGGTACAAATTAAGGTCACAGCCCAGCTCTTCCATGAGCTCCCCACATCTCATCCTTACTCCTGACACATTTTGCCCCTCATGTGGCCCTAATCCCTGGCCCTGGGACTGTTTTCAAGCTGTTGCAATTTCAAGATGCTTCCAGAAATCTGGCAAGTGTTTAAACTCATGTTCTGGCCACAGCACTGAATCGGTGATTACGTATATACACTGTCCATAATCTCAGTATGGTTATTCTATGCATCCAGTCCTCTGCATGCTCAGAGCTTAAAAAAAAATCCCCAAGTACTTTTAAATCCCGTGTATTCAAAATGGTAACGTAAAAACACTGATAATTCTTACATGAAGGTCTCTTTCAAAAAGTTTTGTGGTTCTAAAAGTTCTTTATTAATATGGTTATTTTAGATTTATAATGTTCATCTGTTGTATAATTTATCATTTGTAATCGGTGGATGAACAAATATCTTGTGTGTGTGTTTATATCGTCAGGGTATCATCTGACCTCTAGTGGCATGTTAAGGGATGCACAGTGCACCATGGTAACTAGCTTTCACAATTCACATGTAAACATGCTGACTCAATATTAACATAGGATGAAGTCCAAAATAAAAACATTGAAACGTGTCTCTAAGAAGGATTTCACTAAATCTTTTTGTGGCTTTGCTCCCAACAAAATGCTGAAACTTCCAAAACCAAGAGGGCTTTCGGAACTTTCCTCAAGCTCCCTGGCATTCACCTGAATCTCCTTTCCCCAATTTTACTGCATTCTTGCCCTCAGTTCCATTATGTGAACGCTTCTAGTCCCACTGTGTCAAAGCTGGATAAGCTAGCCAGATGGAGCCGTGGTCAGTCACTGGCTCACATCTACCGCTCTCATTCACTGGAACTAGAAGTACACCCTGCCTTAGCACATGTGCAATTTCTTAGTATAAGAAAGAGGCTGGTCAAATTTCACATGCACAGTCCCATATTTTTAGCTTTCCAAATCTCTCTCAATGAGCTTTCAGATACGAAGATGATGCCTCTGACTCACCATGAAGAAGCAGGTGTGCAGTACACCATTCTATGGGCTAACCTAGGCCATCTATACTTAATTTCGTCATCCACTCTGTGACCAAGAACTTGTACCTAACAAATAGCTGCTTGCTCAGGGGGCCAGAATCTCCTCTGCGCAAAGAAAAATGAACCAGATGAGAAACAAATCTGCAGCCCTGATTTCAGCCACACCAAGCCTTCCCCAGCTGATCTCTGTGCACGTATTGTCATCAGCACTGTAGTCTGATGCAAGAGGACCAGGGAGTCACAACCACACCAGAAGGACAAAGAAAATCTGAGACAGAGTGACTGAGGAGACTTCAGAGCCCTCTTCCAGCACGGATCATCCCATGCATTCAGGTACATAGGTCCAATGATATACCTGAAAGCCTAACACTCTGGACTGTGAAAGCCTGGTGCAACAGGGTGCACCTACACCTGTGAGGCAAGCCTGAGGCCTGTTTCTGGACAACAGCATTTGATAGGGGTCTGACTATATTAAACTAGAATATTCAGTCTCCCTAAATGTTGCTTTTCCATACAAAGTTTGCTAAAATCTACAGAAAAGCAAGATTATTCTGCTGAGCAAAATCAGAGAAAGTTAAAGAAAAGCAAGATACTCAAAAGGGTTAAAAAAAAAGTTTCACATTTTTGATGAGAAAACTTCCTGAGTACAGATACCATGAATGTGACACTCACTTCTCAGCAATCCCTGCTAACAGAGGGGAGCAAGGCTGTGTATAACTGAAATCATTTTTATTTCTTTGACTTCAGGACGTTCACTTTGTGTTTACATTTGAATATGTGCCAGGTGGATATTCTGGGAACACACATTCAAAACAATCCACATTGTGAAAACCCACCCAAAGAGCCAGAGCTTGAAGCTGGAAAACTGACCAGCTTCTGCTCCACATCCTCCAGCTCCATCCTCCCAACCTGAGAGAACAAGCAGTAGCAATCAAAACAGGGTCTTGCATTTAGCTCAGAATTTATGTCCTTGGTGACTTTTTCTCTCACTATTTTCCTCTTTTTTTTTAAAATTCAGACAACACTAAGGCTCAAATACTTCAGCTCAGAGCCCAAAGCCTACAGAATCATGTACTCAAATACCAATGGAAGAGATCTTGAGTCACCTCTTTCTAGCCCCCTCATATTAAGGATGAGGAAACTGAGGCTTGCCCAAAGCTACTCAGTCAATTGGAGAGCTGGGTTTTGGCCCCAGGTTTCCTGAAACCAGCTTCCCAACCCTTTCATGCTAATTTCACTGCATTTCCCTGCTTGCTCCATCACATAACAGATCAGCCTCCAGTTAGTTTGGGATTATTTCCAGAATCAATGAAAAGGAATAAATAACTGAAACCCATACATGGAAAGGGAAGAGTTGTTTCCAATCCGCAGTTTTACAAAGGTGGGAAAAGTTGTGCAGAAGGAAGCCCAATAGGAACTGAGAGCTAAGAAAAACACTTAACTTGGCCTTTGGTGAAGTCCAATGACCATTCTGGGTCTGTTTCTTGATCTGTAAAATTAGGGTATTGGACCAAATGATCTCTAAGGTCCCTACTAACCCTACTGTCAAAAATGACTAAAGGCTGAGAAAAACACTGCTGTCTTCAAATGCCCTGGATACGTGCCCCTCCCCAGCAGGGGTATGCTAATCACCACAGGCAGGGAATAGGAAGGGACCTCAGAGATCCTCTGGTCTAATCCCTTCATTGCCAGATGGGATAAGTTACTTAGGGTCAAGCGCCTAGAGGTGGAAAAGACCTTAAAAAGGCATCTAGTCCAACCTTCCCATTTTATAGATGAGGAAACTGAAGCCCAGAGAAGTTAAGTTACTTAGTGGAGATCATATTGGTATTAAAGGGAGGTGGGGGTGGAATGTGAAACAAGCTCTTCTGCCTTCAAAACAAGTGCTCCTTCCACTGTAGCACAATTCCTCCTTCCACAGTCACCTGCTCACCGATGTATGTCACGTCTTCTCCAACTACCTGGATTATAAAGCTTCACAAGATGCCAAGACCACAAGGATTCTCCCTACCTTCACGAAGCCTGGATGGTTACACACCAGCTTTTCATGCTCTCCTCTGATCTCCACCTCCACCCTTAGTGAGGCAGATCCAGCAAGTATCATTATCCTCATTTATAGAGGAGGAAACTGAGGCATGGAGAAATTAATCACCCAGGGTCATAACAAATAGACTAAGGAGTTATTAGTTATAAGACTGGACTTTCTAAAAGCTCAGGCAGAATTTTGGGAAGGCGAGATTTTTGTCGGAGGGGGAAGAGAACAGGATGAGGGAGGTGAGGAGGATGGAGGGGATGCAGAAGAAGGGGGCCAGGAGGATGGAGACAGAAGGGATGGAGGAATGGAGGGACAGAGGGGATGGAGTGAAGGAGAGGAGCACAAGGGATGAAGGAGGTGGAGGGGACAGGGAAGGGATGGAGGTGGTGGAGGGAAGAGGAGGATAAAGAGAGGGATAGAAAGGAGGATGGAGAAGATGAGAGGATAGAGGGGGGATGGTAGGGATGAGGAAATAGAGGGGGGATGGTAGGGATAGGGGGATGGGAAGGATGAAGGGATAGAGGGGGATGGTAGGGATGAGGGGAGGGGAAGGGATGAGGGGATGGGAGGATGGGAGGGATGAGAGGATAGAGGAGGATGGGAGAGATGAGGGGATAGAGAAGGGATGGTAAGGATGAGTGGACAGAGGGGGGGATGGTAAGGATGAGGGGACAGAGGGGGGATGGTAGGAATAGAGAGATGGGAAGGATGAAGGGATAAAGGGGGATGGGAGGGATGAGGGCATGGATGGGGGGCTGGGGGAAGCTCGGGGGTCCCCGCAGGCCCGCACCTTCTTGTCCCAGATCTGTAAGGGCTTGCTCCCGATGCTGTAGAGGATAGAGAGGAAGCCGCTCTGGAACGTGTTCTTGAACATCGCGCCGGCAGCCTCTTCCTCGCCCCGGTCCTCGCTCCGGTCCCCACCCTCCGCGGGCCCGGACCGGCCTAGGCCCCGAGGCGGCTCCGCGCGGGGAGCGGGGGGCCCGGCGGCTCAGGCGGCCTGCACGCTGCGTGCGCGGCTCCGAGGGACCTCCGCTCCAGCCCCCGCCGCCGCGCCTCGGCTTCCCGACGCCGCCGCCGCCGCCGCCGCCGCCGCCGCCAAGCAACCGCTTGTCGCGCCTCCCGCCCTCCGCTTCGACCGACGACGCTCAAGTGGGGCGGAGCGCCGCGCACAGAGATCCTTCCGCCGGGCCCCGCTCGACTTCCGGCGCCCAGCGACTCTGGGGGCCCGCCCCCGACCCCGCCCCGCGCGAAAGAAGCCTCGTTGCCTGGGAACTACTTTTTTTGACATTTGACCGGCTCGGCTGGCCGAGGCACAGTTTGTTGTCGGCGCCTGCGTGATACCATGGGAACCGCAAGGGGCGGGGCGGATGGAGATCTGGAGCAAGGTGGCCACGCCCCCTGGCGGAGGAAGGCGTCAGGGGAGGAAGGGAGGGAGGAGGAGCTAAGAGGGCCCTGACGGACTGGGGAAGCCTGGAAGGGGTTCAGAGACTGGGCGGGTCCTCACTATAGATCTACCGCAGGCTGGCGGGGCGGATAGACTCCTGAGCTCGAAGTCGGGAGGAAATTCTAAGATGCTTATTAGCTGGGTGACACCTGGGGAGACGGTGACCGTCTGTTTCTTCTGTAAAATAATGATAACAGCACCCACCTCCCAGGGTGGTAATGAACTCTTAACTACTTTTATTCTCTGTAAAATAATAGCGAATAGGTAGATAGATAGATAGATAGATAGCTCATTAAGGTTTGCAAAGCACTTTGCACTCTGTTATCTCCGTGGTCTGGCCTAGCCATTCTTCTCTCCTTCTACAGTTTCACTTCGTGATCTCATCAACTCGCATAGATTTAATTACCATCTCTATTCTGGTAACTCTCAAATCTACCTTTCCAGCCCCAGCCTCCATGCTGGCCTCCAACCTCGCATCTCCCAACTGCCTTCCAGACATCTCAAACTGGATGAACAGTAGACATCTTAAACTCAACATGTCCAAAATGGAACTCGTTATCTTTCCCACTAAACTCTCTCTGCCCCCCACCCCTCTTCGCTATTACTACGGAGCTAACACCATCCTCTCAGTCCCTTGGGCTCACAACCCAGGAGTCGAGGATTCCTCACTTTCTCAACCCTGCCCCGCAATACACAAACTGTTGCCAAGGCTTGTCGATTTCACCAGTGCAGAATCTCTAGTCAATTTCACCTCTTGCTGCATCTCTTGTCAATTTCACTTCTACTGCCTCTCTCCAGTATGCCCCCTTCTCTCTGACAGCAACCCTGATACAGACCTTCTCATCACCTCATGCTTGGGCATTGCAAGGCCTGCCTGCCTGAAGTTTCTCTCCACTCCAATCCCCCTCCATTCAGCCACTAAAATAATTTTCCTAAAATATAGATTTGATCATGTTACCTACTCCCCACCTACTCAATAAAATTCTCTGGCTGTCCCACATACCTGAAATGCTTCCCCTCCTCATCTCTACCTACTGTCTTCAAGTCCCAACTAAAATCCCATTTTCTACAGAAAGCTTTCCTCAATCGCTTTTTTAATATTTTATTTTTTCCAATTATATGTAAAAATTGTTCACATTCTTTTAAAAAAAATTTTAGTTCAAAATTCTCTCCTTCCCTCTCTCCCCTCTTCCCCTCATTGAGAAGGCAAGCAATTTTATATAGGTTATACATGTGCAGTCATGCAAAACACTTCCATATTAGTCAAGTCATGAAAGAAAACAGACCAAAAAACAAAAAAAATCAAGAAAATATATTTTTTAAAAGTATGCTTTGATCTGCATTCAGACTTCATCAGTTCTTTCTGGAGATGGATGGCATTTTTCATCATGAGTACTTTGAATTTTTTTGGCTCATCATATTGCTGAGAATAGCTGAGGCATTCACATTGATCATTGTATAATTTTGCTGTCACTGTGTACAGTGTTCTCCTGCCCAAGCCTTCATGATTCTAGTGCCTTCATCCTTTTAATTACTTCCTACTTATCTTGTATTTGGCTTACAATTTATTTGTTTGTATGTTGTCTCCTCCATCAGATTGTGAGCTCCTTGAAGGCAGGGGCTATCTTTTGCCTCTTTTTGTGTTCTCAGTTCATAGTATAGTCCTTGTCATAGAGTGGCCACTTAAAAATGTTTATTGACTGACAATGCTGTAAGTTATTATCCTCATTTTATAGATGAGTAAACAGACTGAGAAAGGTTAAGTGTCTTGCTCAGGGTCACACAGCTAGTAAAGTGTCTGAAGCCAAATTTGAACTCAGGTCTTCCTGACTTCAACACTTATCCACATCTCCACTTAGTATAGCACCCACTTCACAGGGTTTTGTTTTGTTTTTTTTTTAAGTCACTTAAGCTTTCTCAGCCCTGGTTTCTTCATCTGTAAAATGAGAATAATCAATCAGTCAACATTTATTAAGTACCTATTATGTGCCAGGCACTGAGGATGCAAAAAGACAAAAAACCAAACAAACATAAAAAAACCCCAAACAGTTCCCTGCTCTCAAGGAGCTTGCAGTCTGATAACAACAAACATTTCTCAGGGTTGTCTTGAAGATCAAATGAGATAGCATTTAGAGCACTTTGCAAACTTTAAAGTCTATAGCAATGTTACCTATTATTTTTACAGAGGAGGACACTGAGGATCAAATTAAGTGACAGCCAGTTTAATTGAACAACAAACATCTATTAATCACCTTCAACGAACAAGGAATTGTGCTCGGTTCTGAAGTTTCAAAGACAAAAAGGAAAAATAGTCACAGACTTCAGGGAACTTCTGTTCCACTGAGGATATCCCCCACATGGAAACAGACCAGGTAATTTGAGCTAATTTGAGAAAGGGGAAAGTACTTGGGATGACAGGAGGGGGAATCAGGGAAAGCTCAATGGAGAAGGTGATGCTTGGGTTGAGCTCTGAAGAGGCTGATGTGAGGAACAAGGTCATATTCCAGGTGTAGCCAGAAGCCAAGAACCCCAAGTTCCGACTCTGGTTGCAGAAGACAAGCCTTGACTTCATGCCACAACACTTTCTGTATAAAACAACAGAATGGACTCCCAGCAATCCATCAGCACTGAACACAATTCTCATCCAAATCCAGTCATTCCAGGTGGTCTTGCCTTCACTCCAGGGACTGATATAGGCTCGATGAACTTGGAATGCCCTCCTAAGGGAACACAAACTTGACGGTGCTCAAAAGGTAACCCTCCTTCTCATTAGATGTGCACTGTCCGAATGGCTCATAGTCAGCTTTGCTTCCCCACATCATGGCTCTGTCCTTGGCTGCATCCCTCAGCTCTGGGGCCAAATGCTCAGTGCTCTCCTCCTCAGCCCAGGCACACCCCTTTCTTCTCTCTCTAGAACAACAGGTCCCGGAAGACTGGGGTCTGAGAACTCCCCTACTCAACCCCCTGTGGGGCAGGTTCCTGGTCCCCACAGCTCGATCTGGGAATTTGAGGAGCTGAAACATTTGTCGCTCAATCATTAGCTCTGTCTGCTGCCGACTTGCAGACTGAAAGGCTCTGCCGGGGGCCTCTCCACAGCTGTCATAGCTGGGACTGAGGAGGCGCCAGTCTCAGCTCAGGCTTCACCCCTAGGAATCAAAGTTGGCTTTCATGATTCTGGTCTCAGCTTTCTCTGCACCTTCTAAATGGTCTTGTCTGCCCCTTTCTATAAATCAAAGACAAACCTGATACCCAACCCACAGCAGCCTGAACCATCATCACATTATCCCCTGGCTAGAGACTTGTCAACATTGTTATTGTTAGTGTTATCTTTTATAACATCCTATTTCTAACATATCCCTGCTACCTTTACATTAAAGGGCTTTAATAGCTTCATATTAATATGCTCCCTCAAACTTGCCAACCTCCCAATTCCTGGACCATCTTAAATTGTGACCTACTCCCCTCCTTCATTCTGCCTCAACCACACCTGATCCCATTCTAGATCTCATCATTGGCCATGGGTCTTCCATTTCTTTAGTTACAGACTCTGACACAAGCCTCTAACTAGGGGAAAGGACTTTCTAAGTAACTCTCCATTATCACAGCTGGTTTCAATTCCAGCCCTTAATACAATGCCCAGCATATAGTTAGGTGCTTATTAAGTGTTCACTGAATCATCCTATCCCAATTCACCTTCAAACTTCAGCCCTTAGTTACTCTCACCATTCTACTCCCCTTAGCTAGCCCCTTTCAGTTCTTTTATTCCTCTCTAACTGATTCACTGCTAAAAGAAGCTGTTCCAAACCTTCTCTTCCCTCTTTAAGCCCCCCAAACTCCCCTTCTTGGACTCTGGAGGAGAGAGTGAGGCTGATGACTTTTCCTAACTCTGCTTCACTTAAATCCAGTTCACTTGCAAGTCAAGACATTACCACCATGATGTCACTGGTCCTCTTCAGGAATGAAGGACAGACAACCACCACCACCTCCCTCACCCCCTGCCCGCCCCTTACCTCTATCAAAGCTGAGGACCTTGCCTCTTATTTTACCAAGAAAACTGTTGTTACTATTGTTCAGTTGTTTCAGTCACGTCCAACTGTTTGTGAGCCCATCTGGAAAAGATACTAACGTCATTTGAAACTGAGGCAAACAGGGTTAAATGACTTGCTCAGGGTCACACAACTAATAAGTGTCTGAGGCCAGTTTGAAGGGCAGGCCAAGAGCTCTATGTACTGTGGTACCACCTAGCCACCCACATCTTAAATTGAACATGTCCAAAACTAAACTGATAGGGGCAGCTAGGCGGTGCAGTGGATAGAGCACCAGCCCTGGAGTCAGGAAGACCTGAGTACAAATTCAGCCTCAGACACTTGGCACTTACTAGCTGTGTGACCCTGGGGCAAGTCACTTAACCCCAACTGCCTAAAATAATTTTAAAAAATTAATAGTTACAAGAGACTTCAGAGGTTCAGCCCCATTGTTTTATAGATGAGAAAGCTAAGGCTTAGCAAGGTGAAATGCCTTACCCCAAATCACACAGGTGGAAAGTGCTCAATGTTCAGACTTAATTAGTCATCCTCAATAGGTGGGAACAGATCCCTAGGTCCAGTGTTCTAGCCTGGTCCAGGAGACTTTGAGATCATCTCAAGAAGGCCTCAGTGGGTGCGACAATGCCTTCCATGGAGAGATGCAAAGATGCCAACACCTAGTCAATCAATCCATGGTGATGTGAAATGTATTGCTCCATTGGAGATGTTCCTATCATTGAGGAAGCACAATCAGGGTCTTTTGCACATAATCAAAAGTCCAAACGGTTTTATCCCTTTAACCACATCTAGTCGATCAGTCTCCTCTCGTCTACCAAGGCACAGTCTGTGCAAGAGCTGAGGCAGAAGGTGAATGCTGAATTCGGGAAACAGAAAACAAGCCAGTTTAATTTGACTGAAGGCAGTACAGGAAGTAAGGTAGTTTGCAGCCAGTCTGGGAAGGCAATAGGGAGCCAAGAAAGGTCCTTGAGCAGGAGAGTGATGGGGTTAGATTTGTGTCTCAAGAAGATTATTTCGGCAGTTGTGTGGAAGAGAGACAGAAGACCTTAGAAGAATGGAGACCAACTGACTTCTGCAACTGTCCAGGCAAGAGGATATAAAAGCCTGAATCAGGGTAGTGACTCTCATGAGAGGAGAGAAGGGGACAGATGTGAGCAATGTGCTAGAGGCAGAATTGAAAAGACTAGGCAACTGGTTAGATGTGAGGGCTGAGGGAGAGGGAAGAGAGAAAAATGACTCTGAAATGAAGCCAGTGTGACTGGAAGATGCTGGTCCCCTCAACGTAAACAGGCAAGTTTAGAGGAGAAGGTTTAGGAGGGAAGATAAGTTCCATTTTGGATCATTTGAATTTGGGTCATCTTATGTTGTCTGTAGGACATCCAGCAGGCAGTGGGTGAAATGGGACTGGAGAGAGTTTAGGGCTGATAGGAGGGTAGACTGGGATAGATGTGGTAATTGTTGGCATGGAGAGGATAACTGAACTCAGGGGAACACCAAGAGGTAGGAGGTAAGACATAGATGAGGATGATTGAGCAAAGGAGATTCAAAAGGAGTGTTTAGATATGTAGTGGAAGGAGGTAAAGAGAGGGGAGGAGGGAGGGAGGGAAAGAAAGGGGGGAAAAAGAGAGAGAGAGAGAGAGCGAGAGAGAGAGCAGTGTCACAGAAGCATAGGGAGTCTCAAGTATTTGATAGGAGATCAAACAGCTGCAGAAGGATGTTTTGCAAACCTTAGGTAAGACACAATATAAATTCTAGAGGTCAAGGGGGAGTTGATGGATGAACTGGGATTAGAACCTAAGGGTCCTAAGACTACTAATTCAAGGATCTTTCTATAATTTCACCTGAAACATTGCAAAAACACTGGCCTAAGAGAATTTTGGCAAAGAAGATAATTATTATTACTATTATTATTTTTTAAAAAGGGCTACTATTTCCTCCCAGAAGCTTTCCTTGAGGACTCCAGCCTCTTAGAATTCCAAACTGAGGACCATACATCATACTCAATCATTTGTCCTCAACATAATTTTTTAAATTATTAACTATAATAGTTGGGCAGCTGGGTGGCATAGTGGATACAGCATTAGGCCTGGAGTCAGAAAAAGACCAAACGAGTCCAAATCTGGCTTCAGACACTTAACCAGCTGTGTGACCCTAGGCAAGTCACCTCACCTGAGTTGTCTCATCTCTAAAATGGGGATAAATGGCAGGACCTTCCTCCCAGGATTGTCGTGAGAACCAAATGAGATATTTGTAAAGCTCTTTGCTATATATATTTTTGTTGTTCAGTCCTGTCCAACTCTTCATGACCCCATTTGGGGTTTTCTTGGCAAAGATACTGGAGTGATTTGCCATTTCCTTCTCCACCTCATTGTATAGATGAGGAAACTGAGCAAACACATTTAAGTGACTTGCCCAGGGTCACACAACTAGTAAGTGTCTGAGGCCAGATTTGAACTCAGGAAAATTGGTCTTCTTGACTCCAGGCCCTGTATTTTATGCACTATGGCACCACCTAGTGGCCTGCTATAGCAATGCTAGCTGCTATTATAACTAGCTGCTGTTACTAATAACTATGTCTTCCTGTTAACTACCTTGTTGCTGTCTCCTAGGAACCTGTGTTCTCTGTGAAGGGGAAGGACTGTACTTATCATAGCTCACCTAGCTAACAGAACTCACCACGCCTTATCGGGCCTAAATAAACTAACTGGAGACTGTTAGTTAATTAATGCAGACCATCATCACCTTTTGCTTCCTAACTGGTCTTCATGCTTTCTCCTCTCACCAACCCAGCTTGCACACCACAACCCAAGTGATTTTCCTAAAGCCTGGGTCTCACCAAGCCACTCTCTTTCTCAGGAAGCTCCTGTGGGTTTCCTTGTACCTCCGTGATCACATATGTACAAACTCCCTGTGCTTGGTATTTAAAAATCTTCCCAATCTGGTCCCTGCTGACTTTTCTAGCTTGACCCTCCTGCCCCACAAGGTCCAATCAAATTGGCCTTTTTTTAAAACTGTTCCTCAAAGAGGGCACAACATTGATCTCAGTACCTTTGTATTCACTGTTTCCATACCTGGAACACGTTCCTCTTCTGTCCCACCCGCTGAGGGCAGGGACACAGCAGTGTTTGCTGGGATTAACTCATGGAAGAGCAGCTATTCTCTATAGGATCAGTCAGTCAGGCCATAAATATTTATTATGTGCCTACTGTGTACCAGGTGCTGTTCTAAGAGCTGGATCATAGGCATTTAGAGCTGAAAGGGGGCCTTTTTGGTTACCTTGCCCAACCCCTTCATTTTAGAAGAGGAAGTTGAGGCCAGCTAAGATTTGCCTTAGGTTAATACAGCTATATACAGTGAGGGCTGGCTTGGACTATACTCCATGGAGCAAGTGTGGGGATGGGCCTACAGGTAGGAGCCACCTTATGAAGTATGGGCAGAGCTCCCCTGACAACACGTGACTCAATGCTGAATGACCAGCACTTTGGCAGCAAACTCTGAGCGGTCTTTTGTTCCTGGGATTTCATGGTAGTTGAGTCATTTCAATTGTGTCCATATTTTTGTGTACAAAATTCCCTGATTTACATTGTACATTGAGTACTCCCCCTTTTTCGGAGACACCCTAGATGTGAGCTGAACCTAAGCTATAACCTATTTTCTTCAGGGCTTCAGGGTGGGAATCTAAAAGCACAAAGAATATAAGGAAAAGAGCATGACTCCTCATTAGGGGTCAGCCTCCTTTAGGACTGAACTTGGCATTTCTATATGCCTAGATCCAAAGCCCATAGAATTCGGGTTGAGGGATTTTGTAGGTGACAAATTTTTGCAGACTGAATTGATACATTGCACGGTTTCTTTCATTTCTTTGCAATTTAATTGACAATAAGTCTGGGTTCCTTGAAGATTACTTTTCCACAACTTCTGGTAGCAATGACTGTATCTTGACTTGCTATCATAACCCCTTCCATTTCTATATATAAATCCACATGATTAATCCCTTTGTTCATGCCCACAGGTAGCCTCTAAGTGTATGCTGCAAGAAAAAGAATGTGGCTGTGAAGTGACTCTGGGCATGTCACTTCACCTGAGCATTCTTCTTCCCTTCTGGGCCTCAGTAACTGCTAAATTAGATGGTCTATCTTAAGGTCCATCCTCCCTCCCTTCTAGCTGTGATATTCTGTGAGATCTGTGCCTAGGCACATATATGGTCCACCTACATTCAGGTTTCAAACCAGCTTCACAAAATATAGAATGTTGTCAGTTCCTCCTACCTATCTGATCACTCCTTCTGGGTCTCCTTGGTGAAATGTTTATCGAGGTCACTCCCACTAAGCATGGCTGTTCCCCAGGGCTCCACTTGGGCTCTTTCTCTTTTCCCTCTCCTCTCCCTTGGTTACTGATCTATCAGCTCTCATGTGCTCAACTATCATCTCTATGCCAATGGTTTCCATATTTCTTTATCTAACCCTAATCTTCTGAGCATAACCATCTGCCTTTTGGATCTCCTGAATGGACCACTTCAGTAGGCATCGCATACTAAATACACCCAAAACATAACTCATTCTTTCTTCCAAATCTTCCCCCCTTTCCAGCTTTCCCATTATGGTCAAGGGTACCACCGTCTTGCCCAGTCACCCATGCCTACAACCTTGGTATCATCCTCAACTTTCTCAAACTCACCCCACACATCTAAAATTAATTGTCAATCTTTCTCCCTGTTCACTGAGCCACCACCCTTGTACAGGCCCTCATTATGTCTTGCCTCTACTATTGCAATGGCCTTCTAACTAGACTCTACCTCGGTCTCTCCCCACTCCAGTCCAACCACCACTCAGCTGCTAAAGTGATCTTTGCAAAGTTCAGGTCTATGTCACCAACATCCCTCACACACCAGTGACTCCCTATGACCTCAAGATCAAATATAAAATCGTCTTTAAAGCTCTTCACAACCCAGTTGCTTTCTATCTTTCTAGTTTTGTTATACTTTATGTATTGTACTCCAGTGACCCTTTGTTTCCACAGCCCATCTCCCACCTCTCTTCCTTCACACTGGCTGTCCCCTACGCTTGGAATGCATTCTCTCCTCACCTCTGACTCCTCCAAGACTCAGCTCAAATTCCACTTTCTGCAGGAAGCCTTTCCTTGTTGTGTTCCCAGTCCCTCTGTGAAACTTGTCCTTACATGGAGCCAAATCTGGCTGTTTGTAACTGCTGCCCATGGGTCCCAGTTGACTCTTTTGGAGCCAATCAGAATGACAATTCTTCTTCCACATGATGACTCTTCAAATATTTACAAGCAGTGAACACGGCCACTCTGCCCTCTTTTTCGGGCTATTCATCTCTCGTTATTTCTTTTAAACATTTTCTTTTATTATGAACTCAACAAGTATCAACACACATGAACAGATCAACGTACATACAAAAAGATGATCACATATGAAACGGAACCTCTTATTACAGACAACGTGTTTATCTAGGTTTTTTTTTTCAAACGTTTCTCATATGACATGGTTTGAAGCCTTTAAACAAATATTTTGTCTACTATTTACTACTGTGATAAGGTTCAAATAAGAAAAAAACACCCACAACAAGCAACAAGTAATTACTTGGGGTCTTACCTTTGGGGCAATGTCATTATCAAAGCCAACCTGTTACCATGCTGAAAACCTAACAGTCTCTGCCATTCAAAAACGCAGCATTTTTCAGACACAGAAACTGAGACTGATGAACACTTGGCAATCTAAATGAAATGTATGGCTTGAAGGGACTGAAACAAAATAAATGTCTTTTCATTAAGAAGTTTTTGTGACATCCTAAGAAACTGCAAACAATGAAACGTTTGCCCCTGAGAGTAGTTTCTTTCAACAAAACAGTGGTCACTTCCTCCTCAGTTATCTTTTAAGATTTATTCTTTGTGATGTCACCAGGATGATTGTGACATAAGGACATGATCACCCTAGCTCTCTTAGTTACCTCATCAGCTTCCATGGGGTTTAACTATCATCTCTCTCCAGAACACACACAAACACATCCATCCTCACCTGAGCTTCAGTTTCCTATCACCTGTTAGCTACTGGACTTTTTGAAATGGATGTCCCTAAAGTATCTTAAACTCAGTGTATCCCAAACTGAACTCACCCTCCGTTTCCCCTATCCACCCTCTTCTAGACTTTCCTATTTCTGCTGAAATCCCTCATCTTTCTAGTCTCCCAGGTTTGTAGCTTCAGAATTATCTTCAACTCTTCCTCTTCCTCACCCCTCATAGCCATTTTCTACTTTCACAACATGTCTCCCGTCTGATTGCTTCTTTCTGCTCACACAGCCACTCTCCTAGTTTGGGCCCCCGTTCCCTCTTGCTTAGATTATTGTAATAGCCTCCTAATTGGTCTCCTTGAAACTGCTGCTAAAATAACTTTTCCCTAAGTTTAGATCTGACCATGTGACTCAATCAGCTCCAGTGTCTTCCTGTTGCTTCTAGGGTAAGATATAAACTCTCTGTTTAGCTTTTAAAGACTAATACAGCCTGACCCCAAACTATCTTTTCAGACTCAATCCAGCCAAACCATTGCTGTTCTTTACAGGTTGGGCATTCTATTTCTTTTTTCTGAGACTTCGCACTGGCTGTCCCCTTTCCCTAGAACGTACCCCTTCCTCACCTTCACCTCATGGAAACTCCCTCTTCTTTTGAAACACCACTCAAGTACCACTTTAGCTGGAAACCTTTCCTGATACCCCCTCCTGCCACACAAACTATACAACCTCGTATCAATTGTAGCTTTCCATCATTGCCTCCCACTCCCTGAAATCACCCTTCCTCTAGAGTAGGGGTTCTTGATTTGAAGGTCGTTCAGGTATCACAGAAGGTCACAGTGGAAAGAGACCACCTAATCCAGACTTTGTATAATATACAGGAGTGCTGGTCCAGCCTTTGTTTGAAGACCTACAGCACTGGGGAGCCCACTTCCTATGGAGGCAGCGGATTCCATTTTTGGACAGCTCCGTTAATGCAGGTTTTCTTATATCAGATCTAAGTCTGTTTGTAACTTCTACCCACCCAGTTCTGTCCTTTGGGGCCAAGTAGAACAAATCTGATCTCTCTTCAGTGGAGCAGCTCTTCATAACCTTAAAAACAGTAATCACATCCCTCCTCTCTTCAGACTGTCATCAACCAGTTCCTGAACCCACCTAACTATACTTTTGACAAGTACATCTTTCCCACAAATACAGCAAAAGAGACTTTGCCCAAGGCGTCAATCAAACCTAGGTAAACTACATCTACCACATTCCTTTGATCTACCATCTATTAACCCTAGAAAAAGGATTAGAAAGGGATTGAAAAAGGAAACATGTCTAGTTTGGCATAATCTGTTCCTGATGAAGGCATACGGCATCTTTGTAATTGCAGCTGCGGGGGGGCGGGGTGCGGCGCGCGCATAGTGGACAGAGTACCTGGCCTGGAGTCAGGAAAATTTGAGTTCAAATCTGGCCTCAGACATTTATGAGCTGTGTGACCCTGGGCAAGTCACTTTACCCTGCTGGCCTCCGTTTCCTCATCTGTAAAATGGGCTAAAGAAGGAAATGGCAAACCACTCTAGCATCTTTGACAAAAAAAACCCAAATGGGGTCATGAAGAGTCAGACATGACTGAAAATGATTGAACTGAACATGTTAAACCTTTTCTGTGTTATGAACCCAACTGGTGCCAGTCTGGTGAAGCCTACGGATAGGACCCTTCTCAGAATGACGTTTTTTAATGCATAAAATAAAATACAGAGAATTGCAAGGAAAACCAGCTTTATTGAAATACTTATTAACATTACGGCTTGTCTACCAACTCCCTATTAACCATTTTTGATCTATCCTTTCTGGTCCAAAGACCATTCTCTTTGGAAGGGAAAATAGAAACAAAATGCAAATTGAGAGGTTCTGGCTCGTCCCAGTCATCTCTCATCATCCTTCTTATTCCCAAGCAATGGTCCAATTCGTCTTTACTCCTCCTTTTCCCCTAATCCAGCTTAAAAAAAGAAAAAGTACCCATTTTTACTATCCTTAATTTTCTTTTGCCAGGTTTGGCTCCCTTGGAATTTTAGAACTCCCAGCATGATTCTTACAAAACCACCTGCCCCTGGTTCCTCTCTTCAGCTTGTTTGCTTGTTTATTTTTAATATAAATTTGTTCATTCCTTTAACAAACACTGCTGCTTGGGGAGTTTCTTGTGCACTCACAGAAGGCTCAGATTTACACAGCTCCCCTTTTCCCCTCCTCACAGGAGTTGATTCTTTGTGTTTTTATAGTGTTCCTACATCCTGGAGAAGTGACTTACTCTAGAATTTTGGGCACAGAAGCCTACCTTTCTCTGAACTCCATGAACTGCTCAATTATAATAATAATAATACTGATGATATTACTAGCATTTATAAAAGCACTATGCTAAGTGCTTTTTACAAATATTTCATTTGATTCACACAACTAGGTAGGTAGGTAGGAGGGTGCTATTACTACGCCCATTTTACAGATGAGGAAACTAAGGCAGGCAGAGGGTAAGTGACTTGCCCAGGGTCACACAACCCAGTAAATGCCTGAGAGGGGATTTAAACTCAGATCTTCTTGACTCCAGGTCCTGAGCTCTGTGCACTGTGGTGCCACCTAGTGGCCTCCGTACTTTCACTGTTCCTTTCTTTTCTCAGACCTTAAGCAGCAAGCACTTCTATATATTAAGCACAATCTATTTTGTGTTCCTTATGTATATTGATTGGTATCTTATTCCCTGATGCCTCCCCATTAGAGCATAAATTCCTCAAAGACAAGGACAGGCATTCATCTCTGTATCTCCTCCAGGGTCTAGCCCAGTCCATATTAGGTGCCTGATGTTTACTGATTTTAATTGAAATCATGGAATTAAATACAACTTGGAATAGTGGATGTTGCAAGTTCATATCCTGCTTTGCCCCTGCCCCTGGAACTGGAGGCAGACACTTCCTTACTCTGAGCTTCAGTTTCCTCATCTGTGAAATGGGAGAGTACGACATCTGCCCCGGTTACCTCACTTGGGTAGCAGTGGGAAAAGAGGGATTGTGGAAGATTCTCATTACCACTGCCATCAAACAAACCATCAATTGCATTTTGATCCCGTAGCACTTTGAGTTCCACTTTTCATCAACAAAGAATCCTAAGAGGATTGTACCCAAGCAAATCCACCTACTTCTACAACTTAGGTTCTATAAGAACTGAGAATCTTGCTGATATAATTTCATTTGTCACTTTAAGATTAAAATTTAATTAAATATTATTAAAATTAAAAGAATTCTTTCAGAGAACACTTTAACTAAGGAATCACAAAGGGTTGTTTTTTTCCCCCCTTCAAACATCGTCAAGTGCATAGTTTACTCTCTTTCTTATAGACTGAGAGGTCGCTTGGTGGTTATAACAGATATTGTTGAACCTGGAGTCAGAAAGACCCAGTTTCAAATTCTGCTTCTGATACGAGTGTGACTCTCGGTAACTCATTTAAACCTTTGCCCTCCTCAGTTTCTTTCTTTATCTGTAAAATAGGGATAATGTGAACACTTACCTCTCAAGGTTGTGGTGATGATCTAGCGAGATAACATATGTAAAGAGCTTTGGAAATCTTAAAGCTCTATATAAATGCCAGTTATTTTTATAGGGAGATAGTAAGAGGTAGAGCAAGAAGCAATTAGGGGCAAAGGGTAGGGAATGACTCTTTCCCTAAAAGGAAAAGTTTCAATGGAATGAAGCTGGGACTGCACGATGTATAGCATTAAATGACTGTGGTTCATCACTAATGCTGGTCTGAGCTGATTTATCAGCAGGGGACTCTGGGGGACTGAGGATTGAGGGAGAGATGTTTTTAAAACCTGCAGCCTTAAAGTGATGCTGCATTTAAGTATTCTAACACATCTTAAACCAGCAGAATACTCAGAAACAACTGAGTTTCAAACCTTACTAGCTTTGTGACCCTGGATAGGTCACTTAATCTGTCTACTGCAGTTCCCCCATCTGTAAAATGGGGATAACGATACCACCTATTTCCCAGGGTTGTTTGTAAAGTGCTTTGCAGACCTTCAAATCCTATATAGATACTAGCTGTCACTATAGTAGACAGAGTGCTGGATTTGGGAGTTACTAAGACCAGGCTGTGGATCCCACCTTGGACATTTACTAGTTGCATGACTCTGGAAGAATTGCTTAATCTGTTTTCAGTCTCCTCATCTGTAAAATGGAAATAATGCAAATAGCATCTAACTCCCCAGACTGTTGTGAGGACCAAAAGACATAGAATATATAAAGAGCTTTGCAAATTTTAAAGCTTGGAAGTTTTGTTGTGTAACAGTCTATAAAATACTGCTCACCCAAGAACTTCTCATAGTTGGGTGAGAATTATCGCATTCATCTTCACCAAGCCCTCGGACATGAGGATTGGTGGCAAATACCCCGAGTCTATGCTTTTATTCATACTGTTAGTTGTACCTGGAAGGTCCCCCCTTTGAATTTCTATCAAACTTTCAAAGCTCAACTTAAATGTCGCATCCTCCAAAAAACTTCCTTAGATCATCCCAACGGGTAATGACCTTCTCTCGCCTCCAGAGGACACGTTGTTTTTGTGTTTCTATAACTGTTTCTATTGTGGTATGACACAGTTATCTGTGTTTGTGCTCTACCTTCCCAAGATGTTCGGAGTTCCACAACTGCGAAGATTCAAGTGTTTCTCTGCATAGAAGAGGGACTTAAAATCTATGCTCTGCATAGAGTAGGGACTTAATAAAATGTTTATTGGATTGAAAATATATCCGGAACCTAGGAACAAAGAAATTAATAGTAGTTGCAAACTCCATTAGGAAGTAGGTTACCAAATTGAAACCTGAGGGAGAGATGGGATTTTTTTCCTTCAGTCAGTCATAGGCATGCACCCTTCTTAAAAAAGGAAGCAGGAAGAGGCACCTTTTGTCCTGGCTGTTTTCACCTGTGGCTGTTTGAGCACAGCCCTAGGGAGTTTGTGATGAGTACTACTACTTGAAGGAACCTACTGAATTACTGGCTACCTGAACAAATATACCAAAGCATCTCATTCTCAAACCCAAAGACCAAAAATGGCAGCTGCTTCCTCCTAGGCTTGCTCCTACTAATAAGCATTTTTCCAACCACCTGAAACCTCCCCATTTGACATCTGCCTACATGTAAATGTGGCTCTCTGATATACTTCATGCATGGGGTTCCAGAAAAGGAACTCCACAGTTAAAATTCAGTAAACCCCAGAGGGTTCCTATTACCTCCAGGACCAAATATCAACTACTGGGTTTGGCTTTTAAAACTCATCATAGCCTGGTCCTTTCCTTCCTTTCCAATCTTCTTACACCTTATTCCCCTTCCATATAGTCTGACTGAAAGACACTGGCCTATGTGGCACTCTGAGCATTTGTGTCCCCCACCAATGGAACCCTCTCCCCTCCCAATCTCTGTCTCCTGGCTTTAGGAAAAGTCCTATCTTCTGCGAGAACTATTGCCTTCCCTCTGCTGACCATCTCCAATTCATCCTGTATATCTCTTACTTGTACATAATTGTATGCTGTCTTCCATTGTTAAACCAGGAGCTGAAAGCAGGAACTAGATTTTTTTTTTGGTCTTTCTTTGTATCTCCAGGGCCTAACACAACTAGCACACAGTAAGTGCTTAAATAAATGCTTACAGTTGATTTAAAATGGCAAAGATGGCCCTAACTGAAAAGGGATCCTGGAATCATAGAATGTCCGAGCTGAAAAGGTCCATCTAGTCCTAGCTGGAGATTGTCCAGTCCAGGGGTTCTTAATCTTTGTGTGTGATTGGATGTTTTGGGCAGTCTGATGAAGCCTATGGATCCCTTCTCAGAATAATCTTTGTAAATAATTGAATAAAATGCTAAATTTCAGTTGGAGGTTAATGAAAATAAAAATGTCATTTCCCACCCCCTACCCCCATCTAAGTTCACGGATCCACTAAAATCTATCCACGAAGCGAGGGGTCTTGGAACGCTAGGCTAAGAACCCTGATCTAAAGCAACCCCCCTCATCTGACGGGTACATAAACTGTGAAGGATCCTGACCTGAATTAAAAGGAAAGAGTCTATGTCAAAGATCCACATGGTGCCTCGGGGGAAAAAAAAAGACATCAGCTGCCCACACCATCTATAACAGTATTCTTTGGATTGATACACATATCCACACATAGGCCAACACACGGATAATAAATACATGTTTTATATATACACACATACAAAGAACCACATCTGTAAGGTTTAGAAGGTATGAAATGTATGGTACAGGGAGGTACTTGTTATAAAGAGGTACTATAATGTATTTTCAAAGAGTCAGGAAGTGAAAAAAAAAATGGCGAGCAGAACCTTGAATCAGAGGTAGCCTTACAACAGAGAGATTGAATATAGGGGATGTTAGAGGAAAACAAAGCAACAGAGGGAGCTGGGAAACACAAAATTCAGTTGAACAGAGTCCTACTGGGTCTTAAAATAAGTTTGAAGTATCTACTTTTGTTAATACTCCAGGCTGTAGCTCATTGGTTGAAAATGCCTACAGCCTCAAGCTCTAATACTTCTGAGAAGTCACAGATAAGAACCTACTCCTCTTGGCAGATAACTCCCCACCCCCTACTCCTTCAGAAAAAAAAATGGGTATACATACCGGTTTACAGTTACATTATTTCAAGATAAGCACTTGTTGAAACAAAGGAAGAATAACGCCTTGGGGACTGACTAGTAATGGAGACCTAGGTTACATAACTGATCTGCTCCAATTAAAATGCCCAGGAATTTTTTTTTCTTTCTCTTCTGCTCCTCACAACCAGGAGGAAAAGGCAGAATTCAGAACAACAAAAGATCAGCTCACACTTTCACATACTTTCTTCTCCATTGGTCCTGTCTGGTTGGGAGGGTGAGGGGCAGGAGAGAGAGGCCTTTCTGTAGTTTCATTGACTATACTTTTGCTCAAGACAAAAAAATAAAAAAGGCCTATTTTAAAACAAGTAGTTTCCCAATTTTGTCCCCCTTCCCCATGTCGGGCAGTCACTTAGTTTTTTTGATCCACTGGTCTTATAACTCTACTTCACTGAAGTCTTCAAGCTTCAGAGTATGGTCAGAAGTAAGCAGTCCCATTGATCTGAGACACCCCCCCCCCCACCCGGGATGAAAGACTCATTCTCTCTAAAACTTCTAACTCTTATGGCAAAACTCTGTCTCAGAAGTATTAGGGGTGAGGCAGGGAAGGAATAAGGAGGATGGAAGGTGCGGAATGGAATATCTGAGTTGAGGGAAAAGGAGGAAGGGAAGAGCCGGGAAAAGCTAAATAATCTTCCTGAGTTCACTGTTAAGAGCAAAACAAGCTTTATTCGCTAGCTAAGATGATAGCCAGTGATACAACCTCTAGGGGAAGATTCTCCCCCAGTGATGAGACAAGCTGCTCTTAGCCATCAAGGCCTGCGTGGGAAGTTAGGGTACCAAAGTGAAACCTGCACGTTTCACTGAATGTTCCCACTCCCCATTCTCCCTAGAATGAGCTCGCCCAACACCTCTAACAATGGACACCTTTCTGAGGAGTTACTCCGTACAAAACTGCTGTCACATTCTCTTCCTAGGTCTGTCCTTGTTCCGTCCTGGGCAAGGACATGGTGCAGCCCCCTCCGCCGAGGCCACTATTTCAACACAACCATTTCGGGTATTCTCAGCTGCCCCTCTGGGTCTCAGCTCATAGCTCCTTCCATACTGAAAACTCCTCATACATTTCTTTTAAAACTTTTATTCAATAATATATAATTTTTTAATTATAATATATAACTGTCCATCATGCCATATATTTCCCCCCATTTCCCCACGGTGGAGTTTGTGGCCAGCTAGTTAATACAGTTTGCTGGGGAAGGGGCGGGACCATGGAACCAAAGGTCAGTGGGTTGAGGTGGGGATATAGGAAGTGGGGGAGCAACATTAACCCACAGCCATTTTGCATACCCTTCACATTTTCCATGCTTTCTGGGTCAGAAGGAAGTCAACAGGAAGTCAAAGGCGGATGAACCTTTCACATTCAGAAGTAAGGTTTGTTTTACAGACTGTTGGTTGGCATTCAGCTGGTGTGGTTCCTGCTCTCGTAACCTGCCACATAACGTGTCTGGCCGCTGCATGTGGTCTCTGTACACACACGTTTTTAAGACATTTGATTTGGTTCTTGTTCTGCTTATGGAAAAGTGGGAGAAACAGCATCAGACCTGGGGAGAGATAGGAGGAGGGGAGAGATGAGGTTAACGAGGCTCATCATGCTTCGGGGCTGTGCCTCCACCATTATCTGGGCTAGCTGGCTGACGGGATGCCCACTTCCTATTCAGCTCCAAAAGCTAGTGAAAGAGCCAACCGGCCATTTTCTTGAATGTAGGATTACTCTAGCTTTTCTTCTAGTCCTCTTTCCCCTTTCCCACGATGTTTCTCAATAGCAAGCTTTGTGCCAGCATCCCCATCGATGGAATGGGGTCCAGCGACTCGATGCTGTACTACAGACTGACCGACATGCTTCTCCATACCTCTTAACACAACTATGAGCTAGTCTTCCCCAGATTCTAGAGGCCATATTGGGGGTTCCACAACCCCTCTACCATCATGGGAAGCTTCGTAACAGCAGCCAAACTCTGGAGCCCCTCTCTTGAAGGCTAGGAATCCCCATAAGAAGAAACGTCTAAATCTCCTTTTAGCTGTGATAATGAAGTCTGACTATGGCTGTTTCCCATTCTACTTTTTCGGGGGGGGGGCTGGAGGAGGGAATTTTGTTTTGAGGTCCAAGAAGTTAGAGAGATGTTTCTCCTCCTCCCCACTTTGCACTCCATTGTAAAGTTGTAGGGACAGCAACATACCAAAAAGGAAATCTTGAAAGCTGTCTACACAACTCAACTAAAGCACCAGAGAAGGCCTCAAAGTTCTCTGGGAAGTCGGTATATAAAGTAAATTCATTTTTGTAAAAATTTTATTTTTAAGATAAAAATGTTTCATCTCTACTCAGATATTTTGGTGAATCTACAAAAACATGGGTGTGAAATCTGAGGAAAAATAATTAAGCCTCACTAATACTCCAGTATGTGGGACAGTAGGAAGAATAAACCTAAATAGGTCTTTCTCTTGGGATTTTTTCCTTATGAGGCCTGGATAGAATGAGTGTGCAAGAAAGAGGATATATAAGAAACTCAAGGAAGCTGAACTTTCAGGATTCCAAGTTTGAAAGGGAAAATCATCTTTTGAGAATTATGCATATGGTTCAACTTAAAAATGAAAAGCAAAGACTTACTGCCAACCAGAATTCTATAAAAGCAGCATTTTAGTTCATCTATGTCACCCAAAAGTGAGCAACAGAATAAGACACTCGATTTGAAGAGTCAGGGCCTGCCTATTTCTTCCAAGTGATGCTGTCTATAGCAAAGGGGAAGCTCCGAACAGGATACCCCTCCAACTCCTTTAAATCATGGGAATCAAATGCAAACACCATGGAAACAGTCTCAGAGTAAGACTCAAGAAATGGGAAATGCAAGAGTTAAGGTTGTCACAGCGACCAGCAGCCAAGTCTCCCCACACCAAAGATTTGGTTGTTAGATTTTTTATTTATGACAACAGGCTTGATTGAACATGGCATTTTTCTCCCCTCTTCTCTAAGGGCAGAAGTAGCAGCACAGATCATACAAGGGATACGTGACCATCAGATCTTAAGGAGTCATTTGTCTTAACTAGCTCACAGCTCAGGCGTGATTTTTCGGTCAGCAGGACACGGTCAGCATCCTAGTTCTTGGTGGCTTATCCGTGCTTTTCCAGGTGGGCGTCATAATTTGTCCCCAAAGTCTTAAGCGCCATTTTCAGCCAAGATGGCCAGCAGTAAAAAAAAACCTGCCAATTTGTTGGTACTGTAAAAGACTGCTTAAAAAATAATCCCTACACAATTCATTTAGGGGTTAAGGATCACATTTGTAGAAAACTTTATTATGGCCCTCTATTTCTTTCCCCAAGTGCATGCCTATATATTCCTACTGAAGTGTGGTTCCACTTTCCAGGATATGGGGGTCTTATTTTCTTTAAGAAAACCATACAGTTAATAACCACATTTAATCTAGCAATTATTGGAGACTCTACAGTGCTACATCTCCACACTTCTACTTCCTACTTTTTAATTCAGCTCTTTCTCCCACAGGTTGTTACTTTTTTTTTTTCCAGTTTCTAATAATTTACCAAATTCAGGGTGGAACCCTTCTCTGCAGCTCTGAGAATAGGATGTAACATTTTTAATGGTGAGTGGGATTTGTTTTCAATGGCCTCTAGCCTTTTAAAGCTGTTAGCCATTTTTATGGGCAGGAGAGGTTGCATGCTCACAAAAGGTATCCCAGGTTTCTGCTCCTAAACATAGGTTTCATCACACCTGGCAACAAGTCACATTACCTGGGATCATTTGGGTTTTCCTGATGAGCCTACTTTAAATCTCCCACCCCCATTCCCCCAGCGGATGCCCATGTAATGCCCCTCAATGGTTTGGCACCAGCACCTCCACGTTTCCACCCCACCCTTATTACCTGAATAAGCACACTTTCAGACACCTGTGAGGGACCTCATCAGTCTGTTCACAGGGTCAGTGTCATCCTAGACCCTATTACTTCACTCACTTGGGTTCTAAAAGGATGACACTGTATCTCTGGCTCGCACTTCCAGAAGGCTCATCCTGACACTCATCCCAAGCTTGCCTTCTCTGAAGAATACTTCCTGGCATCCCTCTCCTCCCCTCAGAGCTTGTTTCTTCACTTGCTTGGTCTGTAGTACATAGAATTCTTTTAATTTACATTTCCCCCAACCATCCTTTGCCCTGACACCACCATACAGGACCTCTGCCTAAGGCCCCCACGTTTCCTTAGTTCCTCTCCAAACACAGCACTCCAGAACGGTCCAGGTCCAATGGCCCAGCTGGCACATCAAGGCCACTTTTATGGCTCACAAAGCACTCCATTTACACAGGTTAAGTCTCATCTGACCCTCACAACAACCCTGTGAGGTAGGTGCCATTACTTCCATTTTACAGATGAGGAAACTGAGGCTGAAAGGGGTGAAGGGGCTTATCCAGAGTCACAGAGTTAGGAAGTGCCTGAGTAGGGTTCTCAAATGCAGATCTTCCTGACTCCTAGCCAATGCTCAGCAGTAAAATCACTGGAACCAACCCGATTATCACCTTGCTCAAGACCCTTCCCCTCCCTGGGCCTCAGCGTCCTCCCCCTCCTCTGTAAAGTCAGGGGTTGTTCTAGATAGCCTCCGACAACCCTTCTGGCTCTAGAGCCAGGATTCTATTACTAGTCAAAACTGTTTGCCCCGGGCCCTGAAAGTGTCTTCGGCACAGAACACCACGGCTAGGACACTCAACTGAAGGACCAGATGTGTCTGAAATGACTGACAGGGAGGAACAAAGGAAGAGGTTTGGACCATCTTGTCAAACTGGGCTTCTTAATTCTCTTCCACTCTAATGACTAACAATCAGGGCAGGAACAAAGGTGAGGATGAGTCTATCCCCTTGACTGAGACCAAACTTCACAGAACAAAGGGGCTGCACCTGAGGACCTAGAGGGCCACATATGGCCTCGAGGCTGCAGATTCCCCACCCCTGGCTCTAACTATTACTGTCAAATTCCAGGGCTGGAGTCTTTCTGTGACTAAGGTTAATGTAGACCAGAAGTGAAATATCACAAGTACTTCATTAAATCTTATGGTTACTTAGCAGCTCCAGAAACTCTTGAATAAAAATATTGCTTTGAAATCATGCTTATTAATTGCTAATAAACCATCACATATATTAAATCCCACCCAAATGGGCTTAGGAACATGGGCAGTACCTGAGATAGCAGTGAAACACTAGCTTAACGACACTGCTCCGTTCTCTCCATGTTCCTCTGCCTTTCCTTAGGAAAGTATAGATATAGCTCATTACCAAAGGCACTTTGCTTCTGTTCCTATTTATTAGAAAGAATTTCAGATTAAAATGACTGGGAGGTGATCTAGTCTGAGAAACACCACTGGTTTTTTTCTAAGGTAGGACAATCAGTTACAATATATGAAGTAATAAATATCCTTTGGGGAATCTATGATTCATCTTACCCCACATTAAATTCAGTGCTTCAGCAGCTAAGGAGAATTAGCTACTCCAGACAACAACTGTTTTGAGGCAGAGGTATGTAAACATCCAGATTATATGGACTCTGATGCAGAACAACACACTGTAAAAGAAAGAAGCCGAGACATGCAGACAGGGCCTGCTGGGAAACTGCTTCAACAAGAAGGTAATGAGGATCTAGTCCTGTATCAAAGCTGAGGTTAAAAATGCCATGGACAGGCCAATGAAGTGGGCTTGCAGATACTCAGGAATGAGTCAACGCAAGGGAAGCACAGGGAGATCAATCAGGTGACTTTTCTTCTGCATATACTTCTGTTGCTTTGGGGAGAAAATAGGGAAAAAGAAGGAAATGTGCTAGCACGGCTTCGGGACTTGACTAGGACCCCCCGCCCCCCATCCTAGGGGAGGGCTGTGCAGGGTCCCACAGAGGACACTATGTCCAGGGCAACAGGCACGAGCAGAAAAAGAAAGAAATAACAACCCATTGCCTTTAGAGCAGCCCTTCCTGGCTCTGGAAAAGGCACACGGGCAGACGACTGGAAACCGTCTTGTTGTCTGACACGTGGAGACGTTATACCTCTTTCATTTTTATTTTCAGGTAGAGTGAGACATATAGGTCAATATGCAGGAGAGGCAATGTAGGCCTGAGAGTGGTGGTATGAGAACCTTACCCGTTTGCATTTCCTGGCTCTGGAATTTGTTTCCTCATCTGTAAATTCAACTTAACACAGAGGGAGTTTGTGTTTAGGTTTTTTGTTTGTGTTTTTTGCATTTTAAATTCCCACAAACCAGAAGACAAAATAGAATTTACATTTATACATAGGACCTGCTACCAATACCAATATGACTTTATTGGAATATGGAATGTAAACAGATGTTTCAAACAAACAATCTAACCTTATGTAAAAAAGTATGGCATTATTAAATAGTTAATAAAGAAATCCTACAGGGTGGTAGACACCTCTAGTTCTAGCCTAAATATGTAAAGTCTCCACTGTTGCCAGATAGTTTTTCCAGCAGAGACCTCCAAGAGGCAGCTGTGATTGACAGGCCCAACCCATGTTGAACAGTGCTGGTGAGGAGTTTCAAGGGCAGGCCCATAAAATGAAATCACAGCCTTACAGCTCAAAAATCCAGCTTACTCTGCTAACACATGTGGATTAGCATCCCAGATTCAAATCTGTTCACACTTGTTCCAATGGTGCTACTCCTTTCCTTAACTGAAGTCCTATGTCCCCATCCCCATGCCCCACCCCAATCTCTTCTTCAGTAACCGAGGTTATTTCAGGGCCTTTCTAACACTACTCCAGATTCTTGACACACGAATGATATTTATCTCATCCAAGCAGAATACTGTAGGTTTCTGCATCTAACACGTCAGAACTTGAAAGAATACATTTCTCTGATTTCCATGAGAAGTCATTTCTTTCACAGGGGGAAAGGAGGAAAGGGGGAAGAAAAGTTCCCTACTGACACTCTGCCCAAAGTCTTTTCTGAATGAACTAAGGTGGCACACTCTTCTCTTTCCTTTTATAAACCAGAGGGTGGCCACCAGTTTCAACCCAGTTATCCCAATTAAGAGGCACTGACTTTTTTTCCTCAACACTGCTGGCTGTAAACGATAAGCCTATGTTTCAGCATTAAAATATGTACATGGAGAGTCTGGGGCAAGGAAATCCTCTGAGATTCCGCCACTGCTGACACAGAAAAAGGCTAAGCCAGGAAAAAAACCCCACAGTCTTAGAAGCATACAAACCAGCACTGGCTGCAGCGAGCTTTGGGGCACACACACTTATACAAAGAACAACTGCCCTGGGCAGTGACATCAAGTGACTGAAAGTGATGACAGATGACACCCAAGAGGACTGGTTTGCAGCAAAGATCTCAGTCACTCGCATATTCTCGGAGACTTAAAGGAAAACTGCAGTGATGAGGGACAGTCCCTGGAGAGCTCAGGCCATTAAGAAAATGTGTAAAACATGAATTTGTAAAAGAGCTTAAAAAAAAAAAAGGAAAGAAAGAAATACTGTCACTTTTCCCATCTCCTTTGGGTCAGCAGCGGCCGACATTCTGCTCAAACCTGAGCCTGCATCTCCCCAAAGGAAACCAGGACCACAATGGAATAGACAGGAAGTCAGACAGTCAGAGTTTGTTGGCTGGGCTGGTCACCTGAACAGTGGTTTCCTGTAAAATGAAAATTACACCACAACAACTCTGAGCTTCTCATCTCCCATTCATTCCAAAGGGAAGAGGCCTTTCCCTAGATCTTAAAGTGTGCCAGACTATTGGCTATTCCCTTTTTACTGGGAATTCTCTTTTTTTTGATAAGCTAAAAAAAATTTCTTAACTCTTCTTTGCATTTAGAAGGAACGATCAGAATTTCTCATATCACACTGTAGTTTTCCTTCAAGATTTTTTTTTGGTTGGATGTTTTATTGGTTATCATCAATCTTGAATTACCCGTCGTTTTCCAGTCTTCATCGTGCTGCTGTGAGACCACTGGAGAGCACAGAATTTTCTGAGCTTGGCTGGGACTGCTCCTTCACCACAGGGTCTACAAAAGAGTAAGACTAGTGTCAACCAGGAAGCAAAGGTGAAATAGGTGGACAGGGCCTCTTAGGTCACTTTCCAATTTCAAATACTAAAAGATCCAGAAAGACGGAAAAACCTAGGGTCAGCAAGCAGAAAGGAATGAATGTGGTGGTGAAGAATAAATACTACTCAAAGAAAAAAAGAAAATTTCACAAAAACAAATTGCTAAAATTGCTCCTACAATCAATTAAAAAAACTCAATTTTATTTTCAGGTACACATTATTCTCTCTCCTACCTCCCCACCATCTCATCCCCTGACACGTGCAGTTAAGCAAAACAAATCCCTGCACTGGCCATGTCCAGTCTGCATTGAGTCCTTCAGATCTCTCTCAGGAAGCGGACAGGTAGACATCCCGTTTCACCACAAGGCCTCTGGAATTGTGATCACTGTGCTGATCAGAGTTCCCGAGTCTTTCAAACTTTTTTATCTTTACAATATTACTGTATAAATTATTCTCCTGATTCTGTTCACTTTGCTCTGCATTGGTTCATAAAAGTCTTCTCAGGTTTTTCTGAAACCATTCCCTTCACCATTTCTTACAGCACCTCACTATTCCATAACATTCATGTTCTAAATTGCTCAGCCGTTCCTGCAATCAGCTTTTGATCTGACGCTAATATTTCCCCAAACTGCTGAGACTGCTGACTGTAAATTCCTACAAAAAGGCGAAGGAAACCCTGGCTCCTCCACTGAGGCTAAGATCTCATGCCTGGCAGTTTGCTGTTAATACTGTTTACCAGCCAATAATAATCGCTGACCTACAGATGTGACTTTAAGCTGTGCAAAGCGCTTTAAACGTCCTACAGGCTTGATGCCTGTTTTAAAAAAAAGGAAAAGGAAGATCAGAGATGTTGAGCTATTTGCCCACATCAAGAGAGTAATGCCACAGGCAGAAGCCTCCCAGCCCAGGTCATGCCCCTACTACACAATGCTCAGACAGCCTATGGCACAGAGGCCAACTCAAAGCGGCCGGCAGCTTCAATCTCAATTTTACAGACTGAACATTGGCACAGTTAGCTTCCCTAGGCCCTGAGCTCTTCACCTACCATTAAGTAGTAATCCCAATCACAGAAAGGATAGTTAAGATTATTTAGCACACCTCAAAAGTTCAAACGACTATAAAAATTCTCAACAGTGAAGCCTCCACCTAAACTGCACATGCCTGAATATTAAAGACATAATAAGAAGTTAGGCCAGTAAGAATTTTATTTGCTTTCTTTTCTGCAAACACTTTTCATTTCCTTCTTTCATAAGCGATTTATCCCACTCTGAAATACACACTATCTTCATCTCTTTTATGTGAATATTTTTATATATTTTTTGTTAAGCTTTGATCCCATGTCTGTGGGCCAACATCAACTGCTTTCTCTAGCTTTTAAGTTAACAGCACACAGGCATTAATTCTAGCCAAACATTATCCAGTTCTACAAATAGCCCCCTTTCTTCAAGGGGAAGCAGGCCCCTTACAGATCTCATTAGTGTGAGATAGATGGGACTGGCCAATGATGGTTTTCAAGGACAGTCCAACCAAAACTTCTACAATGCATCCATCAACTGATCTCTATTTCTATACAGACTAGAGACTGATCTCTGCACTTACAGAAATAAGGGTGTTCCATGGCCTCTTTGGCAGTCAGCCTTTGTTGATGGTCATAGCGCAGAAGCTTGTCCAGGAGATCCAGGGCCTCAGGACTGACGAGATGTCTATTCTCACTATGGATGAAGTTTTCCCAGCGTTTTCGAGAGTGTCTGAAGGACGAATGAAGCCTTAGTGTCTGAACCTAAACAACTCCCAACTAGAGCTATGACCATATTAAAATAACGGCCTCTTTCATTAATTAAACCTTCCAAATTTGATTTAGAGCTTTTCTTCTATACTAAAAAACATTTTTTCCTAAGTCTTTTTTCAGTTTTGTGACAGAACAATGTAAGTAAATCCACCCTGATTATGACCTTTAGGAGATGTTCTCTGGCATCTAAGGGGTTCCCTCCTAGAAGCGCTGTGCAACACCTGGACACTTAGTGTAGCTTTAAAATTAGATCATTTTCTAAACCATCACATTGTATTAAATCTACTACATAAAGTGCTAGTGACTTTACAATCACTCTCTAATATTCAGCAAAGCTTTCTTCCTGAAAAAAAGCCTGTTCTTCCCCTCATTTTTCTCTTTTCTACATTTTCTTTGTTTAATTCTATGGGTTTGCTCAGGATTATTAACTTTGACTAATCATTTTCCCCATATGAACCTGCTTTTGAATTAACAAAGTCATTCATATTGTATGGAGAAACAGTTCTGATTTCCAGACACAAGTAAATTCCATTTGCATGTTTTACCATGAGAAACTAAAATTTTCAGTTTTAATTTCAATATAACTGTAAAACTGAATGAAGCAATTTTAAAGATGTACTTTCACAGACTGTGTCACCTCCCTCTGAAATAAGATAAACTGCAAAGCCCTCCCACTCTCTTACTTACTGCCCCAGGATATCGTTGAAGTGTGGGTCCAGGTCTATGTGATACTTCTTCAGATATCCATATAACTCATCTGTACCAAGTACTTTGGCAATCCGGACAAGCTGAAACACAACAGAGATTTAACAAAACCACCATGCAGCAAATTCCCTGCCAGCTGTCAAGGAAGCTGTATTAGGATGATGGCCACAGTGACCGATATGTCTCTGCCAAATTAAATCGATATCATCAACTACACCAAGAACAAATTTGGTATCCAAGCTTCCCATTATTATTTACTTTAACTGAGTACACATTAAGCACCATGAGATGATGACAGCCTGCGCTGGAGTTGGGGAGACGCCACAAAGGTGAATCAACAGGCCCCGACAACAGCTCGGTTATGGGGGGTGAGAGAGAGAGGAGTTCAGGATGATGCCTGGGGGACTGGGGAGATGGTGCTGCCCTCACCAGTCATAGGGAAGGTGGGAGAGAGGGGAGGGGTGGGGGAAATATAGTGAGTGCTGTTCTGGAAATGCTGAGTTTGGGATGTTTACTGGACATCCTGCATGAGAGGGCTGGAAGGCAACTGAAGATGCGAGATTGGACATTACGGATCAGAGAAATGCGAATCAAAACAACTCTGAGGTACCACATCACACCTATCAGACTGGCCAACGTGACAGAACAGGAAAATGAGAAATGTTGGAGAGGATGTGGGACAATTGGAACACTAATACATCATTGGTGGAGTTGTGAAATGATCCAACCATTCTGGAGAACCATTTGGAACTATGCCCAAAGGGCTACAAAGATGTGCATACCCTTTGATCCAGCAATAGCACTTCTAGGGCTATATCCCAAAGAGATCATACAAATGGGAAAAGGACCCACATGTACAAAGATATTCACAGCAGCTCTTTTTGTGGTGGCAAAGAAATGGAAATGGAGATGATGCCCATCCATTGGGGAATGGCTGGGCAAGTTGTGGTATATGAATGTAATGTAATACTATTGTGCTATAAGAAATGATGAACAGGCTGACTTCAGAAAAACCTGGGAAGACTTATATGGTCTGATGCTGAGTGAAGTGAGCAGAACCATGAAGACTTTGTATACAATAACAGCCACGTTATGCGATGACAAATATTATTAAACTGAACCCTTCTTGGTATTACAAGGATCTAAGACATTTCCCGCGGCCTCGTGATAGAAAATGCTGTCCACATCCAAAGAAAGAACTATGGAAGTTGATTTGCTATCACTTATTTTTACCTTCTGTTAAGTTTTGTTTCATCTTTCTGATGGTTCCTCCTATTGGTTTTAATTTTTACTTACAACTTCACTGATGTGAAAATATGTTTAATAGGAATGTAAATGTAAAGCCTATATCAGACTGTGCGCTGTCTTGGGGAGGGTGGGGGGGAGGAAGGGGGAGAAAAATTTTCAACTCAAAAGAATATGGAAGTGATTGCTAATAAATCAAAATAAATTAATAAAATAAAAAAAAAGAACAGAGCATTAAAAAAAAAAAGATGTGAGATTGGAGACCAGTAGAGAGACTGGGGCAGGAAAGGTAGACTGGAGAATCATCAGCATAGAGATGGTCATTAAATCCATGGGAGCTGATGAGATCCCCGAGGGAAACATATAGAGGAAGAAGAGAAGAGGGCCCAGAACAGAGCCCTGAGGGACACCTATGGTTAGAGGGTATGATCTGGATGACGATCCAGCAAAGAAGACTGAGCAGAGGCAGTCAGGTAGGAGAAGAATCAGGACAGAGTATTGTCCTGAAAATCAAGAGAGAAGAGAATATCAAGGAGGACAGGGTGATCAACAGAGTCAAGAGAGGTCAGGGAGAATGAGGACACAGAAAAGGCCCCTGGACTTGGCAACTCAGAAATCTGGGGTAACTCTGGAGAGCAGTGGAATGATGAGGTCAGAAGCCAGATTGTAAGGGCTTAAGAAGAGAGTGAGGAGAGAGGACTACCACAGTCTACCATCGTAGCCTGTGAATAACCGTGAGCTGTTACTGAAACGAGACTGGAAAAGTAAGCTGGAGGCCGATTGTGAAAGGCTTTCCTCCTAACGTCAGATGCTTCTTCATGCTTTCTCTGGAAAAGATGGGGAGCCTTTGCAAACGTTCTGAGAAGTGACAGGACACTTATCAACGATGGCATTACCGCCACATCACATTTACATAATGAGTCCCAGCTCTCAAAGAGATCTGACCCTCCCACGCCTGACAGCTCTGCAGCAGAGGAGCCAAAACTGCAACACGGCCCGCTCAAAGTCCTCAGGCTTCCAAGTAGCAGAGAGCCAGGGGCCAGACCTGCAGCCTCTGCCACACCCCCTCTCTAATTCAGGGAGCATGGTGGGTGGAGAGGCCCGAGTCTTTCAGGGACACAGATAACAGGATGCTGGGCTCTCTACCACTAAGCCCAAGGAATTGCCCTAGCCATCCTCCCACCCCACTGTGACGGCAGAGGCAGCTGAGGGGGAATCAGAGACTTCTCAAAGGCCAGATCTGGCCCTGCTCTTCTTGAGCTGTGATCAAGAGCAATTCAGGTAATATCTCAGAACCACAGATTTCCCCTCTGGGGCTATCTGAGCCAGGGGCTGCAGAGTATAACAGAAGGGGCCAGCCTGCGGTGCCTGTGAGACACACTAGCTGGGGGACAAGCACGTCCCTCAGTCTCCTCTCTCAGGAGCCAGGCAGCTCTCCAAGACTGGCAGAGCACAAAGGCCCGACAGTGCCTCCTCACCTGGTCGTAGTTGTCTTGGCCATGGAAGAAGGGCTCCTTTCGGAAGATCATGCTGGCCAGCATACAGCCTAAGCTCCACATGTCCAGACTGTAGTCATACATCTGAGGAGACCAGGGAGGCCACAGTGAGCCAGGCTGGCAGGAGCCCATTCCCCCTAGCCCAGCTCTCCCAGCCTTCACTGGGACGGCCCACTGAGAAAAGACTGAAAACAAAGGCTATGGCGAACCCTTCCCAACAGAGCCCAAACCAACAACTGGGCAGTGTTACCTGGTAGTCCACAAGGAGCTCTGGCCCTTTGAAGTACCTAGAGGCCACGCGCACATTATACTCCTGAGCAGGATGGTAAAATTCTGCCAGCCCCCAGTCTATCAGTCGAAGCTAAAGACAGGACAAAAACAGAAATGCATCAAGAATGTTTCCAGATTTCTGCCCTTTAAGACAATGGCCCAACATACTGGAACAGGCCACATTTCCTAACTATTTTAAATTTCTTTACAGTTTTCTACTTAAAATGACATTAACTTTTATTAGTTGGATGGTCATTATTTCCAGTGCAAAGGTCTCCGGTTCTGCTATTTCCCAGGTTTTTTAAAGTTACGCTAGCTTCTCATCTCCTGAGATTGTCCACTGTCTAATACCAGACGACCAACCCACTTCCTATGGACATCCCCATCCCACAGATCACTAGGATAATGACCACAGTCTAGAAAAGCCTAACAAGAACTCTGGCTTGGCCTGAAGGCCTTAAAAGATGAGACAGAACCCACTGACCATCTTTTCTCCTGGGGACCCAACACAAACCCATGGCTGCTGAACAACAATGGGCTGAGGAATTCCAGTCTGGGGTGAAGCCTGCACCCTCCTGGGGTCTGAAGCAGTGACTTGGAAACCAGCACTTGGAGGTGAGGAAAGAACAGCAACACGACACACAGCCCGCACCAGTGTTTCAGTCTGCTCTCGAGCATGAGGGCATTACCTTTTTCTGTTGGTGATCTATCATAACGTTGTGAGGTTTGACATCTCTGTGCATGATTCCCATGCTATGACAGTAATCCAGGGCCTGGTCAACAGAGAACACAGACAGAGGAGAAACGATGACGTACAGGACCCTCGTGATCTGGCCCTGGCCTCTCCACCTCCCCCTGGGACACCCCAGCCTAAGTAAATGGAACCCAGGGCAGACGACCATAACAAATTACGATCAGTTGAGAACAAAGATGTCGTCTCATGTAAGATGAAGTAGAAAATATTAAGTTACACGACTCAGAAGCCACATTCTTGATAGCTGAGAGCAACACTTGCCCTCCTTGAAGGGCAAGGAGGAGAAGAAAAGCAACTCTAACCCCACGGAGAATGTTTAGGACTGAATGATGTTCCCTAGAATACTGATACAGCCAAAGAAACCAGGGACCAGGTTCAGAGACTTGCCCAAGGTCACCGAGGCACTGAGCAGTCAAGCACTCATCTTCAGCCTCAGAAGACAATTCAAAATGCCAAACTGTCAGAAGCTGAGGAAAGTTATCAGGGAAGAAAGGAAAGCAGGGCGGCGTCCCCTGCTTGCACTGCAATCCCTTTTGCAACAGTAATGCTCGGCCCTGTCCCACATATCTTTCTACCTACTCGGTTCCCCATACATTGTTTTTAAGCAAGAATCCGTTTGTTTAGCGGAGTTACTCTTTTGTAAACAGTGGATCTGTCCCTAATTACAGTTCAAGCAGCCAGCCACGTGTGCAAGGCCATGAGAATGGGAAGAAATGGCAGCCAAAGCATCTTTCTTAGCTGTGCCCTTAGGTGTCCCATGTAGGATTCCAGCCCGACATTCTGAGAATTATTACTAGCTTCCTATGACCACCCCTGGAGAGGAAGGGGCTCAAGACATTTTGAGTCTATTGTCCTAGAAGGGGAAAAGTGCTCCCGTGGAAACTGTGTTCTAAGGAGACAGCGAAAAATAGAAAAACCTTAAAATTAAAATTAAGGTCCCCTTAACCTATTGGAAAGAGACACCAAACACATATATAACAGAGACTACAGACATAGAAGCACTTGAGTTTTTGACAGTGCTCAGATAATTGTGTTGATGAAAAGTATTTTGAGCTCTCTCAGCTGGAGCTGTCTCATTTCTCATCTGCAGAAACTCTGCCTCCCGTTCCCCACTGTGGGCAGAGTGCCCTGGGCTCAGCGGGAGAGCGGGGACAGGAGGGAACGCCCCACTGTGCCTTATTGCCAGCGTGGAGCTGCTGAAGGGACAGAGGGCACTGCAGCACAGGTGCAGAAACCCCTGGGAGTTCCATGCTATCACGGCGAGGACCATGCTGCCTAGAATAAAGCCCTCTGGAGAGATTACTCTTTGCACTGGAGAAGTGTTACCTCAGTGAGATTCCAATGTTTTGCTCAAAATATCTTATGAAATCGAGACTCCTATGGAAAGGATTCTGGATGTGAATCAGGAGCTCATACCAGAACATGCAACCAACTCTCAATGAAATACTGAGCAATCATTGTTTCAGGTTTTCCTCGCCTGCATAACTGGGCAGCCTTCCTCATTCCCACTCTCCATCCCACGACTTTCCTCACCGAGATGCTGGACAAACGGACATTATGTTTATTACTTATGTTAACATGGGCTGGTTTTGTATTTAGCCTTTGCAAAAAAAAAGGGAACTTAGGAACAAGTAGGGCTGGGATTTAAGAAGTGCTTTGCAAAGGTGACAAACGAATAAACAAAATAAACGCATCAGTACTTAATGCCTTTAAATCAGTAACTTCACTACAGTCCTCTCTCTCAGTTACTGACCACTAAGAGTGCAAACGTGGGTCTGCTGTGCCATATACCTCATCAGCAGGAGAGACTGCTCAAGGAGATGCCCCCCAAAAAGGTTAGGCATGGGACAAAAACACTAAGGCAAGAAGGGAGTTTTTATAATCATTGCTTTGGGTCTGTCCACCAATTTAGGAAAGTCTCAAGTAAATGCCTACAAGTAAACATTACATTCATTTCAGAGCTATAGCTCCTTATAATCCTTTTCCTTAGAAAATATAACCTTCAACTCTGGGATTCTGTTTTAGAAACTGTTGACACAACATTAGCACTATTTTGTTCTGATAATTTTCTTCCACAGTGACAATAACCCGCCGACCCATAAGTACTTCATTCCAAAACCTTTCTGGACTTCCCCATTTACGCTTATTTGTTTGCTGCTAAGGAGCCATTTAATTCCTTTGTAAACTACAGAAAGATCGCAAAGGTTCACAATGCCTGTGGTTCTCAATGTGCTTCCTCAGTCTTTTCTGACTACACATCAGGCCCAAACCAGCTGCGGATTAGGGCAGAGCTAGCCACAGGTCTCATCCTAAAGAGGAACTAAGTGGAAAAAAAATTAAAACATCATGAAAAGTAACAGAAATTAGGAGGTTCTCATCTCTAGAAAAATTTTTATAATGCATCTGACCAATTTTCCTTTTAAAAAGCACATGTAACTTGGGACCCCCCAAAACAACAGCTGAAACCACAATTTCAAGAGATTTTCCGAAAACTTATCTGAAAATGTATTCAACTGGGATGTAAAAAATGTTTTGAGAAGTTCAGGTTCATCTGCTCATTCTTCTCTTTCAATGTATCAGTTTTCCCAAAAAGTCTGTTTACAAATTCCTGACTGCTTATGAATGTCACTTACCTTAAGCAGTTCATACATATAAAACCGGATGTCAAAGTCTGTAAGGATCTGGTATAGTTGCTGAAATGAATTATGGCAAAAAAAAAGTCAGTTCAATCATGATGCTCTTTTGCATTTCCCCCAGTGTCTGTCACTTTCTATATCATACCTCTTCAGTGACAAAGTCCCTACAGGATTTACCATCAGGATGTAGAGAGCTTCCAGGGAAAATTCAGAAACCAATGGCAAAAAGCTAACGTTATTTCACACTTTTTGAGAAGAGGGAGGGAAAAGTTCAGTTGAGGAGAAAAAAAAGAAGCTACCAGAGGTCATATAGGACCCTGCCTTTCTCTTTCCCATCATCTTTCCTTGCAGAACACAGAGGTAACCTGGGCCCCCCAAAGCAACAGCTCAAACCACAACTTCAAGAGATTTTCTGAAAATCTGTCTAAAAATAGATCCAGCTGGCCTGTAAGAAACGGTGTACAAAGTTCAGGTTCACCCAGTCTTCTCTCTCAATGGATCAGTTCCCTCAGAGAGTCTGTTTAAAACTTCTTGACTGCTTATGAATGCAGTCTTTCCATAAACAATGCCCAGAAGCTGCCCCACAATAAAGACAGCATTAAAAACTACACCAGCTACCAAACTAGCCCTATATGGCACCACAGTTCATTTAAGAACATTCACAGTGAGGGGTAGCTAGGTGGTGCAGTGGATAGAGCTCTGGCCTTGGAGTCAGGAGGACCCGAGTTCAAATCTGGCCTCAGACACTTGATACTTACTAGCTGTGTGACCCTGGGCAAGTCACTTAGCCCCAATTGCCTCTTCAAAAAGCAAAAAATTAAAAAAAAAAAAAGAACAACATTCACAATGAGTTGCTAAGCTGATAATCAAGTCTTGAGGACATATCACTGGCTTACTTGGAACTCTGTTAACCAGCTGGTGAAACTGTTTGAAGAAAAGACACAAACTGCAAAGCTGGGGCTGCTTTAGGGACTATGAGGCTGGCACTGTAAAGCTGGCAAGGGCCAAGTAAGGCACTTTCCCAAAATTCCTCTTCCCTCCTCCCCAAACCATTCTCTAAAGGGAAAAAGATGCTGAACTGGCCATAGTTAAGAAGTGAAGATGAATAAAGCATTTCTGGCAGAAAACGTGTTCAAAGAGGAGCCTTCAGAAAAGATTAAGTAATCACAGGCTAATATGGCATAAAAATGGAAACTTGTATTATTGATGGTCCACCAGACACACCTCTACCTACAATAGAATCTAGGTTCCCAATGGGAATTTTAGTCACTTAAATGCTGTGAGAGATCAGAGAGGCATTTGAAGACTCAATCCATTCTAGTCACCATAGAACCCAGCCAGAAAACACCACTGATCTTTCTGCTACCCCATTACTTATAAAGGGACAATATCTGAAGGATCAGAGGGACACATTTGAGACACAGCTAATGCTGCTTTGCTTCCCTTGATTATACTTCAGCTGCCAGAGGGGTGAGCCTAGTTGAGGGGAAGCCGAGTCCGTGCATAACCCAAATACAAAAGAACACCAGTAAATCATTCAATAATCCAAAGAAAACAAGTTCAGAAGGGGACATAAACAAGGCAATTTTGTTCAATTTAATCTATATTTTTTAAAAATGACCTAAGTTGGGGCAGCTAGGTGGCGCAGTGGATAGAGCACGGGCCCTGCAGTCAGGAGGACCTGACTTCAAAACCGGCCTCAGACACATAACACTCACTAGCTGTGAGACCCTGGGCAAGTCACTTAACCCCAATTGCCTAAAAACAAAACAAAACAAAAAATGACCCAAGTTCAGCTTCTTATAAATCTTTTTTGCTTTGTATATTAAAATGTGTTAATGATTAAGTTCATAACAAAGACAAATTTTAAAAAACTGAACTATTTCCTATGTTCTAACTTGCTCAGTCTTGGCATTTTACTTCTCATCCTACAATGTATCAGCACCTCCACCAACCTTATCCTTCTCCACTCTCCACACAGAAGAAGGCTATGAATTTTAAGAGGTCACTCCAATTATCCTAGCAACTATTTTCTCCAAGAATAAAATCTCTATCAAGCTTTAAGATAAGCATTTCTAAATGTCTTCTTTTAAAATGAGGATAGGTTTGGGGCAGTTAGGTGACGCAGTGGATAACGCACTGGCCCTGCAGTCGGGAGGACCTGAGTTCAAATGTGGCCTCAGTCACATAACACTCACTAGCTGCGTGACTCTGGGCAAGTCACTTAAACCCAACTGCCTCACCCCCCTCCCAAAACAAACAAACAAACCCCCACCCCAAACTCAGAAAATAAAAAAAGGATACATTTATTCGAAGCTCAATGAAATAATTTTAAGAACAGTTGCTAACTCCAGACATGTTGGTTTCAGCTCAAGGGAACTGAAATTCACTTATCAGTAAAATGGAGGTGACTGAGGGACCTCTTCAACACTGGAGCTGCACCTCAACATGGGAGCCAGTATTTATTCCTAATTTGGTACTGCACAATGGGATCCTAAGTCATCTCCACCATGTATCTGGGATAAATGCCATCAGCCTGTCCATGCTAAATGGTGTTAATCTCATTAAACACAAGGCAACACCAAATTTTTTATCCTCCACACAGTAACACTTATCTAGCACCTCCTATGTGCCAGGCGCTGTACAAAGCACTTTACAGTTATCACCTCATTTGTCTTCAGAACTCTTTGAGGCAGGTGCTATTTTTAACCTCATTTTACAGTTTAGGAAACTGAGGCAGGGAGAGGTTGGGGTGAGGCCAGATTTGAACTCAGGTTTTTCTGATTCCAGGTGCAGGCTCTATCCACTGTGCCACCAGCTATAGAAAGTATGTTCCTAAGAGTCAGAAATTCCTTAGTATTCCAAGCTCTCAAGTTCCCTAACTAAGGAACTAAGTTCCCACCCTACTTTGTCTTACCTGAGCCCTACATGCTCCAGTCATGTGACTTTAGCCCCTTGTGACCCCCTACTTCTGTGGGGGGTATTTGTCCTGTTTAGCTCACCTAAAGCACTCGATGCCTTGCATTACTGATCTGGCACTGAGGCTACTCTGACATTTTCACGTGTATCATGTCAAGCAGGGAATGGCCCCTGTGCCTCACCATTCTTCCTCGTGTCCCCACGGCCTGCAGCATGGCACCTCGTACCTCTCAGCAGGTTTTCATGACGTTGCTCTTCCCGGTGCCCTTTCAACCTATCTGGCCAATCCTTCTCGGTTCCTCTGGTGGATGGGAGTGTCCCAAGGCTCCATGCTGGGCCCTCTAATTTTCTCCCTCTGTACTTGGTGATCTCACTGGCTCCCATGGATTCACTTACCGTCTCTACACAGAATGTTTCAGACCTATTCATCCAGCCCTAACCTCCAGTATCACGACACCAACTGCCCACTGGTTATTTTGAATCATGATGTCCAAAAATGAAGATATTCTCTTTTTCCTCAACCTTCCCTCTTCCTAACTTTCCTATTACTGTCAAGGGCACCTAGGCCCAGGATCACAACCTAGGTGTCATCTGCAATTGCACACTCTCTTCTCACTTTGTATTCAATCTGCTGCCAAGACCTCTTTAAATCCATCTCCACCACCACTGCCTCTCATCCCATACCCCTCTACCAGCCCCCTGGTGCAGGCCTTCCTCACCTCATTCCTGGACTATTGCAATGGCCTGCCAGTGGGTCTGCCTGTCACATCCAATTCATCCTCCACTCAGCCGCCAAAAGTGACCTTCCTGAAGCCCAGGTACGACTGTCACCCACCTATTCAATAGCTTTATCAATAGATAATCAGTAGGTTATCTCCAAGATCAACTGTAAAATCTTCTGGCTTTGAAAGCCCTTCATCAGCTGTCCTGCTCCTGCCCTTCCAGTCTTCTTACAGCTTAACCCCCTCCATGTACTCTGTGATACAGTGACATCAGCTTCTTTGCTGTTCTTTATACAAGATGCTCCCAACTCCGTGCACTTTCACTGGCTACTTTCCATGCCTAGAACTCTCTCCTTCCTCGTCTCCATCTCAGGTCCTCCCTGACAGTCCTGTTAAAAATCCATCTTTTCCAAGAAGCCTTTCCCAGTTCCCCTTAATGCTAGTCTCTGTTTATTATCTCCAACTTATCCTTTCTGTACTGCATTGGGACATACACGTTTGCATGTTGTCTTCCTCATTAGAATGTGAGCTGCCTGAGAGCAGAAATTACCTTTTGCCTTTCTTTGTATCCCCATAGCTTAGCACAGTGCCTGACAAAGTATAGGCTTAATGTGTGCTGATGACAGCTGATGCTCGAGGTTCAACAGGTCAACAGAAATAACAGCATCCTGCTCTACAATGAATATGACATGATCAGAAGGAAATGGCTCTTTTAGATCTAAGAAATTCACATCTAGAACAATTATTTTTTTAAGGCAATTGGGGGTAAGTGACTTGACCAGGGTCACACAGCTAGTAACTGTCAAGTGTTTGGTCTGATGCCGGATTTGAACTCAGGTCGTCCCGGCTTCAGGGCTGGTGTGCCCCTAGAACAACTTTTCACGTGAAATTATAAAATATACTCATTTTAAAAGATAACCGAAGATGTGAATAAAGGCAAAAAAATACCTACTGCTGATTGTGACATAACTGAGTATAATATATCTAGGATAGACACTGCAGTTGTACAAATGGGTCCAAAATGAAAAGACAGTGGGCTGTATTGCTTTTGGGGAAACTGTACTAGCTGAGCCTCGAAATAAAAGTCCATTTTTTTTTTAATATACCACTATTCTTCTGCCCTACATACTCCAGTCATGTGACTTTAGCCCCTTGTGATCCCCTACTTCTGTGGGTGGTATTTGTCCTGTTTAGCTCACCCTTCCTTCCCCATCCCACACACCCATTCATCAAGGCCAATCTCCAATCTCCATTTTCCCAGACACCTGCAGTCAGACAAACGACAATTCCAACTGGCAGTCACCAAAAAGGCAATGGAAAACACACACAGTGGATGTAAGGAGTCAATAGCTTATTACCAAAGATGATGCAATACAAGAAATGGCACAATATACTTTATCTGAGAGACGTATGATTAGAAAAGGTGATCCAGAAAGAGTGAAAAAGCACAGATTAGCGGACAGCACGCATACTGCATGAGCACCTGCATGCTAGAAGCACGTTCAGCAGATACCCCTGGCTAAGAGAAGCACAGGATGAGGCTGCGGGTGGGTTACAGTCTGTCCTGTGAGAGGCAGCAGCCAGGCCCATACCATCACTGGACCTTTTAAGGACAGAAGGGTTTAGCAGCCCTCAATTTTCCTAATTTTACACCTCAATCTAACATTCAATGTTTAATGGCCACTCCAAGCAACAAAATAAATTAAAATACAATACAACATAGATAACATTAATTTGTGGTTTCCTAAACCATCATGTGTGAGGAAGGGATCTGTTTCTCTTTGAGTCTGAACCACTGATCAAACAGACTGACTATGCTGGTCAAAAATCTGTTAAATTCCTTCAAGACATAATTAGTCAAACCAAGGACAGACATGTCCAGAGTCAGACAGTACATATTTTAACCTTAGTTATGTATCTTTCTTAAAAATAGAAGTCACAAATCTTGCCTCTACATTGTAATAAATGACTGAACAACTCCAAAGCCAATAATCACATGCCTGTAAATGTTCAGCAGTTCTCTTTCCAAATGTTTAAACTTTATTTGAAATTTAATCACCGATCTATTTGGCTACAGATTTGAGGGAAAGCCACACTGCACTCAGCAAATCTGCCCTACGATTTATTTCTATCAAAACCAAAGTTGTAAAGAAAGGCTACCTACAGTGAGGGTTCACATACAGGCAGCCCTGGGTCCCAGCCTTCTCTTGGGTCTGGGGTCTAGCACAGCACAACCTCGCTCAGAGCTACCAACTGCAGTGGCTGCACGAGGCTGGAATACATGAGCTACTTAGGAACGCTTCAGGAATGTCCCAGAGGCTAAGGCCGGCAAAGGCCCATCTACATACAAAGACGCCGATCATAAACAAGTCAGACCCAGGATGCAAATCCAGGTTGGTACAATGCCTTTGGTGCCCACTAGCTGTACCGCAGGAAGAAGCCAATTCTCACTCACTAGCCTGCATCAATTACTCAAATGATTTTCTCCTCCTATAAATAGTAAGTAAAATGTTTCAACCAACTTCAACATGATCTACATGACACATTTAGATTTTATAACAGTAATATTAAAAATAAAAACAAAGTCTCATATTTTATCTAACTTCCCTTTCTCTGCTTTTTCAGACTGAGGTCCCAATTTTTTAAATGAGGCTAATTTCAGATATAAAAAGGAGACAGTAAAGAGACTATGGAAAACTAAATTTACTGTAAGTTCATGTGCAATCCCAGCCATGGTATTTACTACAACAAATACAGTTTTGTACCCTTGGGTAGTTTTAATTAGGAAAACTGATTTGTCACTACTAAGAGTGAGTCCACAATGTTGTCCCAATTCTTCTAGCCAGCTGGGAGGGAACATTTATAAAGCCCGCACAAAAGGAGCAGGAATAATAGCAAAGCCCTTGGTGGGGATTCCTAAGTTAGGTTTCACTGAAATTTCCAAAGGCAAGGGCTTCTGTCCCAAACCAAACAAAGGTGCCAATCATAATCACTGTGCTTCCAGAAGAGCATTACCAAAGAAGAGAAACAACAGAAAAGGATATAAAATGGGATACACTCCATTTGCAAGTCAATCTAAATTGTTCTAGCCCAGTTCCTTGGAAAAATATGGGAAAAAGACCAATTAGGTAAATGTACTGGTCCAAATAAAGGCCACACTCGACCCCTTAAATCTAACTTGTATAAAATGTGAATGTGACTGACCAATGTGATCTTATGATACTGAAAATGACAGGTGAGATTCAGAATACCCATCCTGCTGCCAGATCAAGACATGAATAACAAACTGTGAAAATGGAAAGGAAAGTAGTGATTTTAAAATAGAATTTTATCTGAATGGGGGAAAAAAACGTAAAAACCACTTGCACGGTAGTTTTGCATTTTTCAAAGTATACTCATCTCTTCTCACCTATCAAAGAAGTTTCATTTATGAGGCAGAGAAGTTGGACCCACACAGTCTAACTAATAAGTGCTGAGGGGAGTGAGGACAGGGAAACAGCCTCCTCAGATCAGAATCTTTTCATCCTCTCAATGAGAAGAGGTGTCTTCAGTCTCTGGCCATGTCCGTAGTGGAAGTGTGAGGTGGGGGAGGGAGAACTCTGGCTTCAGAACCAGAGTGTTTGGGTGGGAAGGCCAGTTCTGTTACTCATAGGATACATGACCTTAGACAAACTGCTTCTCCAATCTCAGCCAGTTTCCTCCTCTGTAAGGAGAAGGGCTGGAGCTGGAGCTGATTTCTTAAGGTCTCTTCAGCTTTCGCTACGAACTCACACTTCTATTAGTAGCCCTTTTAAGATCTGCTCAATCTTTTCCTCACACCCTGTGAGGCAGGTAGAGCATGTATCATCCAAATTTTACAGATGAAGAAACTGAGGCTTAGACATTAGGTGACTTGCCAATGGTCAAACTAAGCCTCTAGGAAAGAATTCACATCCTGATGTCCAGACTCTCAGTGCAGCATTCTGCTCCCTGGATCACAGTACCTTTCCATCTGAGTACGAAACACAGACAGGCCACCCTAAGCTCTGTACTACTTTTCCTACAATTATCAAACAGTAGCTTTCCCATACCAGGTTTGCTTCAGAGGCTCAAGGGCCTCCCAGCATAGCTACAGTGATTGGCCCCAAGAGGATCCTCAAGTCAATAAATGCCACGTTCCCTCCAATCATTCTGGTCTAAGTCTTCAAGTGCAGGAAATCTCAATTGGATCCACAGACTCATACTCAGGAGGCTCCTTAGCTCAGAACCGCAGGCCCAGAATGGCCAAGGAACAGACTCTAAGCTTAGGAGTGTCTCTCTGCCACAGTTAACTGTCCACCCACTGGCAAATCCACAAACATATGCTGAGTAGTAGGTCTATGTTTGTCTGTCTCTCTCTCTCACACACACATGCCTGTACACTAAAGAATTCCAGTGGGCCTTGGGAAAGGAATTACAGTACGGTGGAACTGCCGCTGGAATTGCAGCTAAAGCAATGCATACGCCCTCCAGAGAACCAAAGTGACTCCCCAGTCAATAATGCTGCCAACTTAAGGAAATGAAAGACAATCTAATTCCAGCCGTACCAGAGACATCAATGGTAATGAGAAACAGGTACAGATAAGAGTCAATAACTGTATCAACCACAAGTGTCCAACTGGTCCTAAGGACACAGTTTAAGAAATCACAAGAGTGATGCCCTCCCTAGATCTTGAAAACTATTATTTATTAATTTGTTCCACACTTTGAGTTAACTTTATTCCCAACATCCTGGCTTCTCTTCACAGCAAGCCACATAAAAGATCTGACCAGGATGTAAAGCTGGAATCCGGTCTAGGCACCAGGGACAGAAGCAGCAAAGCCACTTAACTCAGTGGGCCCATTGTGTACTGTATCATCCTGATGGGGAAGTCTGCTCACACAGCCAAATGAAAGCTCTCTTGTTTTAGTTTATGTCCGTTTCCTCTTGTCCAATTTCCTAAAGACATGGAAAACAACTCACGAGCACTCCCACATTCCCTTCATTAAAACCCTTCTCATACCTCATAAGAATAATAGAAATCACCATTTCACTTTCTCTTCTCAAGACTATTAAACAACCCCAAATCCCTGACATCTTTTCCCTCCATATGGGCCTTTACACTTTTTTTCAAATTAGATAAAAGAATCTAGTAATTTTTAAAATTGGGAAAAGAGCTTCCCAGGCCTTGCTCATTTAAACCCATTCCAATCATACTGCTCCTTACCTTCCCATTCAATATCACAAAGATGCTGGTATTGTCTCTAACCCTCAGGTCTTTTTCTTCCATAATTCTAGGCCTAAACCAAACTATCCCATGTTTTAATTGCTGGGTTTTGCTCCCTATCATATGTGCTTCTTCCCAATTTTACCCAGCATTTGTTGGACAGTTTCTCCAAACTGATTTAGTCCTGTTTTCCAAAATACTAAGAAGCCCGCCTAGTAATGTGAATGACATGTTGTAGCTTCCAGATCATCAATAAAGACCGAAAATAGCAGTGTCTGCAAATTATCACCGTGGACCACCTGATGCGTCCCCTCGAGCTGACAGTGAACCACTGGTGCCTTTTAGATGCTGCTGTTAAGCAAGCTGCTTAACCACTTAAGAGTGGGGCAAAAATCAGGTGAGGCTGAAAGACCATCAGGACAACAAATGGTCTGCCGACTGCTCTAGTAAACCCACCTCGGGGCAGCTAGGCGGTGCAGTGGATAGAGCACCAGCCCTGGATTCAGGAAGACCCGAGTTCAAATTCGGCCTCAGACAGAGAACACTTACTAGCTGTGTGACCCTGGGCAAGTCACTCAACCCCACTGCCTAACCAAAAAAAAAAAAATTGGAAGAGAACTATCACTTCCTTTCTCAATCTAGTAAACCCACCTCTGCAACCTAGTGTTTTAGTTTTCTAGGTGATGAAACACTGATGATTTTTTTTTAATGATTTCCCAAGTACTGCCATTAAACTGTAAGAGCTGACATTTCTATTTAAGAATATCTGGAAGAGTCTAAGTCAGGAACCAGGCAGAACTGGCAGTAAAGGAAAGACTGATCTGTAAACATTCCAAGTCACCCAAATGCTTAATTATAAATAGATTATAATCACCTCCCCTAGGCTCTCAATGATGTGAATCTTTAGCCCTGTTTTCTTTAATGAAACCCACTTAACCTGACTGAAATTATTCTGTTTAAATCTGATTTGAGACTAGGAAGAAGAATTAAAAAGAAAAAAAAAACATTTACCGCTTCATACCAAAGGTGAAGAGACCCTGGGGAAAGCCAGGTCTATCATTTCCTAAATCTTCTGTTATGAGGAATTTATGAAATTCCATAGCATCCAAAAACCTGGCCATGCGTCTGAAAAGACCTCAGCTAATTAAGCATGTTGTCCACTTGAAAGAGCATGGTGATCTGTGAGCCAATGAACAAGACCCCATTAAGCAGCCAGACATCTTAATACTGGAAGATGGCACTACAAACCTCCCGTTAAGATCTGCTTTTAAATGTCTCCAATAAAAGGCTTTGTATCACTTAAGGAACTTAGAGCTGGTGGGGCATACATTTATGTATACGTGTATATCTCAACAGACACAAGTGAATAGGCAGTGAACGGGACCCAAAACGGAATGGGAGAACAGTGGGCTACATCATCTTTGGGAAACCGTGTAATACCTACTACATTGACCCCAAGCTTCTCCCTGACAAAAAAGGGAAAAAGGCCCATTTTTTTCCCGACACGTATTCTTTCAGGGACAACACATGTCTAGGAGCAAATGGAACACCATCACTTCTAAAGCCTTACAGTTGCAAGTACACCAAGAAGAGATTGCCTCTTCCACGGTGGGCACCAAGCAGGCTGCAACACAGTACATACAAAGAAGCACTCGGGAGGAGAGCAAACGCCCTAGTCTGAGACACCGGGAACTGAAAAAGGGGGGCGTGGTCCTGCAGCGAGAGACAAAGCCAAGCGCAACTGATGGCTGGCCCGCCAGGAAATGCTTCCGGCGTGTCAGGCGGAACCCTGTGGAAGCCATCTGAGACGATGTGGTCGGGCTGGCATCAGCACCACCACAGCACCCGCCTAGTGGGGTTCAGAAAGCTTCTGAAGATCTGGCACATCAAGAAAGAGTCACTCTTTGCGTATTCCCACTCACGACCGATTAAAAATGTCCAGAAACTGGGTCACTCATGCTGCAAAATGCGATGAGCCATATATCAGTGAGAATACTCTGACAGAGTACCAGCCCTGGAGTCAGGAGGACCTGAGTTCCAATCCAGCCTCCGACACACGACACCCTGGGCAAGTCACTTAACCCCACTGCCCAGCCAAAACAAAAAAAAATACTCTAGGACCACTCTGAGGGAAAAAAGGGGAAGGGGCAGCAGAGAGCTCATTGTTTCAGAGGAACTGTTCACTATTGAATGTTTCACATCTACAAAGCAATCCTAAATGGAAAAGCTGTCATAGCTAGAAAAAGTTGCATCGTGTATTATGTGAAATTTGCCAACATGTTATTATGTGGGTGTTCTTCCTTACTTTTTGTAATTGTTAACCTTACCTTGTAGAGATGACTATTCTAAGGAAAATTTAACGTAAGGATTAAATCCTTTCATTCTCAACAGAATTCAACATTTCCTTTTCCTTTTTCTTTTTTGGTGAGGCAATTGGGGTTAAGTGACTTGCCCAGGGTCACACAGCTAGTGAGTATTACGTGTCTGAGCCCGGATTTGAACTTAGGTCCTCCTGACTTCAGGGCCGGTGCTCTATCCACTGCACTACCTAGCTGCCCCCAGAAATCAACATTTCCAATAAGTACCTAAGTTTTTCAAGCGTCGACCCACCTTAGTTCACTTCTCAATCATGGCAACCACAACAAAACAGAATCCTCATATTCCCTGATACAGGGTTAGCAGAGTAAACTCATTTCAATCACTTATAATTTTGCCATTTACCTCCAAAAACTTGAGATTTTTTTTTCAAGATTAACCCAGAGTTCTACAAGGTACTTCTAAGAAGTCTAGTCTGCTCCAGACTTGTGATTTCATGGGCTTCAGCAACTCTCAGTGTGTAAACTCCACCAGCCAACGCACATGAGCAAACTGTATCTGCTAGTCTTAAAGCTGCCAGGGGCACTGTGAGGTGAGTATGCATCAGAAGCAGGCCTTCGGATCACCAGATGCCATGCTGCCTCAATAACAGCTGACTGGACAGTGTCACCATAAAGAGGTGTGTGTTTCAGCTAGAGCCTCCATCTCATGCTCCAAACTCACAACAGGAGGGTTTTAGTCTTCATAAACCCAAAAAGCCACCAACATACAAGTGCTGTAACTGGCTTGAAGGAAGACACACTAGACACTAGACTAGACGTGTACAAATACATTTGTAAGTGCTTTGGGTTTAATACATAACATATTCTTTCTAACCAAAAAAGGGCCGTGTCAGTCCACGGTTATCATTGCTCCATACTAGCCCCACAGGAGTTCTGAACAGATCGAAGCTACATCTCCATCAACAGGTTGGCCAGAAATAGACCATCACAGCAGAGGGATTATCTTAGACTGAAGACACAGTAGAGCAGGCAGGGCTATCTTAAGAGTGGGAGGGGTGTGAGTAACTTTTTGAAATGCGATAACCCTTCTCATTTTTCTGCTTTCTAATCACTACTTTCGGTGGTTACCAGGAAGAACAACAATTGTACTATTTCTACTTTGTTACTCTGTGAAGGCCCTAATCTGTTAGCCAGACTATCACAAAACGTGGTAATTCATCAATTTTATTATTTCCTACCCTCACCAATTATAGTCTTTCCAGTCCTTCCAACATTTCTTGAGTTTTAGCATATCTAAAATGCATCTTCCTTCCTAATCTGTATACCTAAGAGATGACAAATGAATTTCTATAGATAGATCCTTAGATATATATACTCACCTTAAAATCTGTATTGTTGATGTATTCAAACACCAAAGCTGGAGTCTTTGACTGTAAGAGATAGAAGTGATTTTTAAGAAAAAAAAATACAGTTTGCTTTTGCTGTATACTCCCAAGTTCCCACTTAGATTCAAAACCACAATGCTCTGGAATCTCAATGAAGAGTTCATGCCATCAGCCACGGTTTAATAATTCTGATCAGAATCCGGGCTGAGTTGGGCCACAATGTATTCGAGGCGAAGACATACAAAATGAGTGCCTAATGAAACCCGCCTAATGCTCCTGATTATCAATAGGCTTGGCCCATTAAATTAGAAATTGCACTTCTCAGCATTACCACTTGGTGACCAGAAATGATGTTCTAAGTGTTATATCTTGGCCTGTTCCGAGTAAATCAAAAAAAGCTGACAGAGTGATTCTGGATTTTGTCTAGAAAGCATTCAGTGAGCTAAAGCAGAAAATTGGACCCTTCGCTGAGAGAGACTAGACTCTGGACACTGCTGGACTTCATATGACCCAGGTGATGAAAGGCTGTTTATAATTAATACTGTAAATGCTGTACTTTATCTAGTTAAAGAAGTCTTGAGAATCTTTGCCTAAAATGTACAACCACCCCAAATCTGTTGTCTAAATCCTGATGTTCATATACCAGGTTGGTTCAAAAGTAAAATCAAGGAATGATCAACTTGGGTCAAGTTCATTCTCAAATAGAAGGAAAAAAGCAGGTTATAGTTTAGAGAGGGAGACAAGAGAGAAGACAGTAGTCATGAAAAGCTTTACAGCTCGTGTCTGATCTGATAGAAACGGGCAGTAGTCACCTAGGAGCTAAGCCCCTAGAAGTCCAGAACAGGCCCCATCTGGATTACCCCTTAACCAGCCCAACAAACAGTGGTGGCAGGAACTAACACACTGATTCACCACCAACACCATCCAGGTGGACTGAAGAGTCCACTTCCTCCTCTTCTACCACCAGCACAGGTCTCTGTCACCCAGAGGCTGGCAGGTGACTATTGCTCCCTTAGCTATCCCAACTGCAATGATCAGGAGCTGCCACAGCCAAAGCAAGCATGCTCGCTGGGCATTCATCCTGAGGGTGCTGTTTACCTCTCAGGCCCAGGTAATGGCCCCTACACCAAGGATGAATGGGACACAAGTATGTTCTCTAGCATTCTGCGTATGGTTAAGAGCCACTAAAGTGTGTCCACAGGAGAAAACAATGTCATTTGAATCCACACTGTTTGACATGGAGTTGCTTTTAAATGTGACAATCCTGCAGCAGGCATTGATTTCTAGGCATTAATGGTGACCATTCTCTCAAGGAGACAGCTGTAATTCAATGCTGCATCACAAAAATTTCAGCTATACATGCTGTCATTTTAATTCTCTAAACTCCAAGAAGGCAGGTATCATGTTTTACTCATTCTCCATATCTTCCTAACATCCAAGCACAGTGCTCTATACACAAGAAGAAAAATTCACAAATGTTTGCTGGATTGAATTAGGCTTATCTTACCAATTGTCTCAGGTCTTTAAGAAAAAATGAAGAGACACCTTAATTTGTTTAGCACACACCACAGATGAAGACTAGTAAATTTCTTCAAAGGAAATTAGGTTATTATGGAAAAGGAGAAAGTAACTAGGGGTGTCTGAAGAAAAACAGAAAAGCAAAAGAGAAGAAGACATGAGATGGAAGAAAAGTGAGGGACTTCTTCAACCTGAACTAGTCAGTCAAAATAACTAAAATTTAGTTATCCCACTAAAGAAACTAATTCAGCAACATCAAATCTGAAATAGGTTAAAAAAAAATCCTTGGGAAATTTCAGCAGAATACAGAATATGTAAACCCTGAAATACTTGCAATATTGTTATAGCATTAAATCTTTAGGATGAAGAACAGGGGTCTTATTTTCATTTGAAGGTATTTTTCAAACAACTATGCTCTATGGAATCCGAGGGTTCCAAGAAAAATTAGCGGTAGTTGGTATTTTGGACTGCCAAAACTCTTTTCAGGTTAAAAAAAAATCATTCCACAAAAGATAAGCATGATCAGCATCCTAAATAAAGGGTATTTCTGTTCTCTTTGGTTTTTAAAATAACCACAAAAATGGCAGGCTGTTGAGGCACTACGGAGGCAGAAGAAAAATCCCAGATTATAAGCACAGCTTAAAAACATTTCACTACCCTAGTGTGGGACCCCAAAGCCCCTCAGGCACTTACCACTGGGTCTTTCACAGTGTCAATGAGCTTAATGATATTTGTTCCACCTCGAAGATTTTCCAGAATCTTAACCTCTCGTTTTATCTTCTTTTTCTTCACTGGCTTAAATACATAAGAGCAATTAGAAGTGAGACTCCTTTTGAAGTTAACTCTGGTTTACTTGTATCCTACACAACTAGGCTGTTTGATAAAATGTTTCTCTAAACCTCAAGAAGGCAGGAGGTCAAACATCCGAGCCCATTAGAGTGAGTTTAAGTTCCAGGCCTTTGCAGCCTCGTGGAGCTCGGATGCCAGAGACCCTTAAACTCATCCCATTCAGGTCAGTCTGTTCTCCAGATCTGGCTTGTCTGCTAGACAGACAAATGCCACCTGGAAAATCTTAACACTCTCTAACATCTTAACATCTCTGAACTAGCAGCTATACATCTTACAGTCCACAGACCCCCCCACCCCAAAACTGAAACAAGGCAGGAAGACACCTGTTCTTGCACTGGTTCACCTTCCAGCAAGCAAGTGGAGGCCAGTCCATGGCAATCCAATTTCGAACTTGGGTTAGTCTCAGCTGCTGGCTCCCATGGACTTCAGATCTAGGACGTGAAGTCGGCAGCAGACTCACTAAGCTCTCACACTGGATCCCACTTCTTTTTTCTTTTCTTTTTTTTAATGTAAATTTATTTATTTTTAGCTTTCAACATTCACTCCCACAAGTTTTTGAATTCCAAATTTATACCCCATCTCCCCCCTCCCACCCCAAGATGGCATGCATTCTGAATCTCCCTTCCCCTAGTCTGTCCTCTCTTCTATCTCTCTCCCCTTCTCTTATCCCCTTCCCCTTCTACTTTCCTGTAGGGCAGGACAGACTTCGGTACCCCATTTCCTGTATTTCTTATTTCCCAGTAGCATGTGAAAACATTTTTTTTAAACATATGTTTTTAAAACTTTAGGTTTCAAATTTTCTCTCTTCCTCCCTCCCCACCCACCTTCATTGAAAAGGCAAGCAACTCAACATAGGTTGTACATGCGCAGTTATGCGAAACATGCCATAAGCAACATGGTGAAAAACTAACTCTATTTCCCTTAATCCTATCCTGCCCTCCCATTTATTCTATTCTTTCTTTTGACCCTGTCCCTCCTCAGAAGTATTTACTTCTGATTACTCCCTTTCCCAATCTGCCCTCCTCTCTATCATCCCCTGCTCTCTTGTCCCCTTCTCCCCCATTTTCCTGTAGGGTAAGACAGATTTCCATACCCAATTGAATGTGTATGTTATTCCCTCCTTAAGCCAAATCCTATGAGAATAAGATTCCTCATTCTCTCTCACCTTCCCCGTTTCCCCTCCACTAAGAGACTTTTCTGTTTTTTTTTTGTGAGATAATTTACCCCATTCTACCTCTCCCTTTCTTCTTCTCCGAGTATAATCCTCTCTCATCCCTTAATTTTATTCTCCAGATATGACCCCTTAATCTTCAACTCACCCTGTGCCCTCTATCTATCTATCTACATATACATACATATAATTTTTTCCTCCAACTACCCTAATACTGACAAAGGTCTCATGAGTTATAAATATCATCTTTCCATGCAGGAATGTAAACAGTTCAATCTTAATAAGTCTCTTATGATTTCTCTTTCCTGTTTACCTCTTCATGTTCCACTTGAGTCCTGTATTTGAAAGTCAAATTTTCTATTCAGCTCTGGTCTTTTCATCAAGAATGCTTGAAAGTCCTCTATTTCACTGAATGACCATTTTTTCCCCTGAAGGATTATACTCAGTTTTGCTGGGTAGGTGATTCTTGGTTGTAATCCTATCTCCTTTGCCCTCCGGAATATTATATTCCATGCCCTGCGGTCCTTTAATGTAGAAGCTGCTAAATCTTGTGTTATCCTGATTGTGTTTCCACAGTACTTGAATTGTTTCCTTCTGGCAGCTTGTAATATTTTCTCCTTGACCTGGGAACTCTGGAATTTGGCTACAATATTCCTAGGAGTTTTCCTTTGGGGATCTCTTTCAGGAGGAGATCTGTGGATTCTTTCAATTTCTATTTTGCCCTCTGGTTCTATATCAGGGCAGTTTTCCTTGATAATTTCTTGAAAGATGATGTCTAGGCTCTTTTTTTGATCATGGCTTTCAGATAGTCCAATAATTTTTAAATTCTCTCTCCTGGATCTATTTTCCAGCTCAGTTGTTTTTCCAATGAGATATTTCACATTGTTTTCTAATTTTTCATTCTTTTGGATTTGTTCTACATGTCTGATTTCTCATAAAGTCACTGTCTTCCAATTGCTCTATTCTAATTTTTAAGGAAGTATTTTCTTCAGTAATCTTTTGGACTTCCTTTTCCATTTGGCCAATTTTTCTTTTTAGGGCATTCTTCTCCTCATTGGCTTTTTGGACCTCTTTTGCCATTTGGGTTAGGCTATTTTTTAAGGTGTTATTTTCTTCAGTATTTTTTTGGGTCTCCTTTAGCAAGCTGTTGACTTGTTTTTCATGATTTTCTTGCATCACTCTCAGTTTTTCCTCTACTTCCCTTACTTGCTTCTCAAAATCCCTTTTGAGCTCTTCCAAGGCCTGGGACTGATTCATATTTTTCTTGGAGGCTTTGGATGTAGGAGCTTTGACTTTGTTGTCTTCTTCTGGTTGTATATTTTGATCTTCTTTTTCACCAAAGATAATATAGTCTGACTCTTTTTGCACTGCTTGCTCATGATCCCAGCCAATTACTTGAGTTTTAAACTCTTTGTTAAGGTAAGAGTCTGCTTCCAATGTGGAGAATGTACTGTCCCAAGCTTCAGGGGTTTGTGTAGCTGTTTTCAGAGATACTTGTAGGGACCTGTAAATTTTCAGTTCTTCCAAGGTGGTATGATAAGGGGCGAGGTGTTTACTCCTTTCCTGCCCTGTGACCACAAGTATTCCTTTCTGTCCTGTAACTGTGAAGGAGGGTTCCTCTCCACAGCCACTCCAAGCTGTACCATGCCAGCAATCCTCCTCACCCCAGCACCACCGCCCAGAACTGTAACCCAGATCCAAACACAGGCAAAGCAAGAGATCCCTGCAGTCCCTCTCTGATCAGCCACTGGATTCCCCCTCAGTCTCTGGGCTGGAAGCTTGGGAAGCAGCTGCCCCCCCCCCCCGGGCCAAGCTCTTGGGGAACTGACCCCACCTTCCTTTCTCAGCACTGACAGAAACAGACTTTTCCCACCGACCTTCTAAGCTTTCTTTGGCATTGGTGGATTGAGGAGTCTGGAAACCTCCACAGCTGCCTGTGATTCAGTCCTCTGAGGCCCGCTCCAGGTTCACTGCGCTCCCAGCCCAGCACGATACCCTTTTCTGATCAATCATCCAGGTTGTCTTGGGCTGGAAGTTTGTTTCACTCTGTCTTTTCGTGGGTTCTACTGCTTCAGAATTTGTTCAGAGCCACTTTTTTTATGAGTATTTGGAGAGGTTTGGGGGAGAGCTCAAGCAAGTCACTGCTTTCACTCTGCCACTGTGGCCCCGCCCCCCACTGGATCCCATTTCTAAAGAAACAGATGTTGGATCAGCACAAAAGAGATCAGCTTGTGCTCTGACACTGACTGAAAACCTCTTCACATTTAGGATTCAGCAGGAGACTGCCAGCTGAGCAGTGTACTGACTCAAATGATGTTTCAGAAGAAAAGCATTATCCCTACTGCACGTCCCTTTTTTCAGTGAGTGACAGACAAGGCCTCCAGAACAACACATTAAACATGACTGCAGAGTGCAAAGCACACGGACGAGCAGGGGCAGAAGAGAACTCTGCAAAGATATGTGTCTGTGGGAACAACAAGCTAAGAATGAGACATCAACAGCCATCCACACATCTGCACAGGCAAACGGAAAGTGATGCCAACTGGCGGGCCACAGTGCTACAAGATGTGCTGAGCATTCTGTTCAGGTGAACTTGGTACACATACACACATACACACAGACACACGCACAAGCCAAAGGGACCGTCACCAATCACACGCTTCTCCTGACGGCGTCCAGGACTGCGCTCACAGAGCTCAAAGACCATGCAGTGCAAGCGCACACCGCCCCTTTTAGAGATCAGGACGCCGAGGCCCAGGGAAGGCGTATGACTTGCCTGTGGTCACACCAGGGATTAAGGACCAGAAGCAGAGCTTCTGGGTCCCCTGGCCCCAGAGCTAGTGCTCTTTCCACTGCAGTCAGCTGCCTCAGCTATAGTTTACCACAGTGCTATAGCTTAGCTCCAGGTTACTAAACTGACAAAAAAAAAAATCCACAGTAGCCCCCTCCCCCACTCTCACAGTCTGAGGAACACCTGCCCCCAGGGATCAGGGTTTCCATGAAAATGAGCTCCTCCCTACAAAGGCTGAGGCCCAGTGACCTAGAGAAAGGGGCCTTCTGCCTATCAATTATTCAGCACATGCTAACACAACAAGCAATGCTTTTCAAAGGAAAGCAACTCGTGGAGTGGTCATCTGGCAGTAGAAAACAGCAAGGAACTTCCTAGAAATAACAGCAAAGAAAGCACCAACCCTGCCAACTGTAATCTTGATACAGAAGTACTAGGCCAGCTGTAGGGAATGGTCCCCTGAATGAGATGCTTTAGCAAGGCTATCCCATACAAATAAAGAGCATCTCTCATGCAAACCAGATATTCTGAGGTAGTCTTTGTAAAGCCCCTTCCAAACCCTCCAGTGCTCCATGAATCCTAGCTATTCTTCTCTTAGTTAACAACAGTGAGGGCAGACACAGTGCTCCTGGATGGCCCATTTCTGCCATGATATGAGTAAAACCTATTCACTTGCTTAGGATCTCAACTTTCAAATACCATTCTGGTAGTTGGGGATGGCAGCCCATACCTGGAAGGACTGGTGTGCAAGGACAGGGCTATATTTTCTTGGCTTTGCCCCTTCCCTAGAGGACCACAAAGTGTCCTGTAGCCCAAACCAAAGGCAAATACCATGAAAGTGCAGGCACCTAATTTTTGGCCTGAATTAACCTTCGACTCCATCTAATCTATGCTCAGCCCTTTAAACTTGGGAGATGTTCCAGCAGCCAAACCACAAATGAGCTCCTTGGGAATGGTAACTTTAATCTTCCAAATGGAATTGGAGAGCATGACCATAGAAGAAAGTTAATGATTTTGCATTTCATTATTTTACAGAAGGTCTTATAATGGAGCAGAGGGAGCTATAAAATTACTTTCTTCCAACTCCACACCAATGAAGGACCCTGATCTGGTAAGATGAATTATTTCGGGTTTTTTTTTTTTTACAGATATGAGAATTCTCAACTTCTCGCCAGGAATTAACAAACCAACACATATGCACAATAGCCATTCAAAGTTGAGATGAGATACAAAGGCTTCCATGGCAATCTCCTGGTTCAACCCCTTACTTCTGGAAAAATATTCCTATTTTAAGTTTTGTTACTCCACGTTGGATCTCAGCTCATAGAAGCCTTGTTTAGAAAGTCTGAACCAAAGCAGTTCGGCTATGTTAACATACCACTGTATTTTCTTTACTTAAATTTTAGTGGATAAAATGAAGAACAGATATCTCAAAAGTATCTAAATTTGAGAACTTGAAACACTAAATCTAGCTACATAAGAGTACAACAGAGAACAAAGCATACTTTAAGCACAATATGCTTAAAGAAAATAATACACACGTTAAACTTTGTGGAACAAGTCAGAGAAGGAGAACAAGTTTCCTCTTCCCATCATCTGCCTGCCCTAGAGTGTCAGAAATAAACATCAAATCCGAGCACTTCGGGGAGAACCTAACGCTAGGCAGCCCAGGGACAATAACGTCGCTCCTGCAGCTCTTGCCTTCCCCAATGTGAGGTTGAACTTTTTAAATGAAAACTGAGACCCACAGCAACAAGACGCAACCTTGCTGACAGCTGTTAAGAAATGCAAAAGCTGAAACTCTCCAAGCAATCCCAAGTAATTAACACTGCCGGGCAGATTCAAACTCCTCGGACATGTGAGCACAGTTAAAACCTCTGACCTCACTTTCACATTTCTGCTGTCCCCATCTTTAGGCTGGGATGTAAAGCGCCCCACCCCCTGAGCCCCCATTAGTGTTCCAGTCTGCTTTCTGTACACACCCACGCTCACTGTGAGGAGCCCTTCCTGGAGGGGACAAGCCGTCTCCAGCCTGTCTCCTCTGTCTGAGAGTACTCTGTCCTTGACTGTACCTTTGATTCCCTAGTTTCCTTCAAGGTAAGCTTGGAGGGTCCCTTCAACAGGTGGTTTTGGGGATTTGCTCCAGTTGTTACTGCTCTCCTTCACTGGCTCTTCTGAAATTACTTTGTATCACTTGCTATATACTGTGTATTTATTTATCTGGCATACACATTGCACCTCCCTGGTAAAATACAAGCTGCCTGAGGGCAGGGACTGTTTCATTTTTGCCCTTATAATGCTAACACTAATGGTGCAGTGTACATGATCTAAGCCCAAAGGACCTACTATGTGTGAGGTACTAAGAATACAAAGACAAAATAAAAAAGTCTATGCCATGAACTCTGTACGGAGTTCGGTGACCGGTCCCATCAGAGCTGCACTCAAGTCCCTCCTGCCCATCCTAAGGGCACATCCATGAAGCAGGAGGGGCAGACTTAGGACTGGACTCCAGCAGCCAGGGTATTTCAAACCGGTTGAGTTCCTTTTGCTCCACTACCAACAAACCATTGATTACATCACCAAAGCATTCATTTCATCACCAGCAACTGTGGAAAACAATGGCTACTAGGATGCAGCCTACTTTCAATTAATTGTACATTTGCTAATTGCACAACCCAACTACTTACATGAAGTCAGGACATTTTTGGAATTACCAAAAGCAACTTTACTTTTCACAGAGTAAAATGAAAGTTGTTTTTGGAATTTGTACTAAAAAACCAAAGAGGATTGTGACAACTTTACCACGTGAGGAGAGACCTCCAGGTCCTCAAGGTGCCCCTGGGCATGGCTTCCTCACCTCGAAGACCAGGGCTCGGACTCGGTGACTCCAAAGGCCTTCCCCGGCACTGGGAGTCCACAATTCTGAGACTTCAGGTCCAACAGAATCAATAAGAACTCCTCCAACTCCCAAAGTAACTAACCACGGAGAATCGATTACTTTAAGAATCTAAATACACACCATATTTCATATACGTGGTTCCGTATTCTGCCAAGTATCTATGAAATTTTGTTTAAAAATATCCAGGGCAGCGTCACTCTGAAACCTGACAATACTATCAGAACACTGCAATGTGCAGTCTTAAAGGGTTGCCTGGAGAAAAAGATTTTTTGAAAACAAGACTCCACAACAGATTCAAAGAGATACAGCCTGAATATCTTGCCGGGGGAAGGGGAAGAGAGAGACAGCCTTTGATCTATATAACTCGTTGCCTGTGTGAATGTAAAGGAGAGAACTTATCATCAGGGAAAATAAAAGAGGAAAAGGACCACGCAGGGCTCGGAAGAGGAAGGTGGCCCAGCTCTCAAGCCACCAACAGCCACTAACTCGAGCAGGTAGGGAAGGGGCAGGCTTCTCACCCTTTATGAGAGAACCCCCCCAGGATCCCTACCATCTCTGTAAAAAAATGGTCACGTGCTCAGAAAGCCAACAGAAACACTAGTCAGCTGAGCTGTTACCAAGAAGACAATTCACAGACAATTTTAAAACAACAATTTCCCAGCCACTGTACGTGTAAGTGTTTCTAAAAATTTCTCCTCCCAATGTTCAGCAAGGACAATGTCTTTGTCAGTGCTCTATGGGAATGCCAATTCACACAGGTGCTGCTCAATACCGGTCAACTGAAATCTAGGGCACACCTCTCCCACCATTCCTTTATATACATCACCCCCGCTTCTCTCACAGACTTCTGTATCAAACAAAAAGGTACAGAACCCTCCCGGGCTCTTCTTGTGCCTTGGGGGCCATGCGAGCTTGCTGAGTTATTGGGCTTTTTCTTTTTAATCATGCCCCACTGACTGATGGGGGGGGTGGACTTTTCACTTCCTCAGTTCAGAATCCTAACACACACGGTTAGGATCTGCATATAGAGACAACAGGTGAGCATTACAAATCCAGATCAAACTATACTTGTGATTTCACCAACACAGAGAACTCCCGGTACAGGAATTCCAAGATTAGCACCTGTTCTTCCGAAACCAAGCAGTAGAGTCCAATGGGCACAAGCCGTCCTAAAAGCCCTGCCCAGAGTCCCAGAGGCAGGATGTGCCCAAGGAGGGGCTCAAATCCAGGTCTTCTTGATGGAAGCTGCACCGTGTGGGGCCAGAGCCAGCAATTTGTTCTGTGAAGTTTGGATTCAGTCAAAGGGCCACACTTGAGGACCTAGAAGGCTACATGTGGCCTCGAGGCGCAGCAGACTATGCACAGGACCTACAGAAGTAAATCCAGTAGGTTCTGTTCATAATGATAGCTCCCACTAAGGTGGCATTTCAGTTTGGAAAGCACTTTACATAATTATCTCATTTGATCTTATGTACTCCAGGAGGGAAAATGCTATTATCATTATTTTACAGATAGAGAAACTGAGGGTAAGAGGGGTCAAGTGGTTTCACCCAGGGTAAGTCAGTCAATAAGCACTGATTAACCACCTGCTATGTACCACCATTCTCCCCGCTAAGTGCTGGGGTTTAAAAGAAAGATGGTCTCTGCCCCTAGGGAGCTCACCATCTAAAGGAGAAGAGAACAAGCAAACATATGCGTGGAGTCCCACGGCTAGTGTCAAAGGCAGAATCTGAACACAGGTGCTTCCTGATGCTGCCTCTGAAAATGAAACTGAGCAACTCTGCCATTCACTCTGTGTGACCTTGGTAAGTCCCTCCTCTCTAGGTCTCAGTTTCCTCATCTGTAAAATGAGGAGGTTAGATTCCACGGCCTCTGAGTTGCCTTCCAAATATCCATGGTCCTCTTCACTTTACAGAATACTGAAAAAGGTAGGCTCTTTTCTTAAGGAATTGACTTATCATTTTGTGCATTTCCCTTAAATTCACTCATTTTCCAGCTGTAGCTAACTCACAGCAGGATTATTTGAAAGAGGCAGCTTTTCTCAGGTCCCCCCAGTACTAAATGCAGTTAGTCATTTACAACAGACTTGACTCTTCTCTAATCGATTATCAGAAGACACACCCAAAAAGGAGGAATGTCAACTATACCTTATCTGGATATAGTAGGGCATTTCAAAAACAAAGATTCTAATGTTTTTCAAGTCACTTACACCAACTTGAATCCAGCCTGTCAGACATACAATGAAAAAGCACTAACTTCACTGTGGTTTCTCAACCCATGCAGGTAAAGAGGCATAAAATGTCAGGATTTTGTGTAATGTGTTGTGCTGATTAGTGTTCACAAAGGGAGGCAAGGTGATCCTGACCCCATGCTGATGAAAACGTGTTTGTCAAGAGGTTCTCATCCAAAGGATACTTAGCCAATGCTCCCATCAACCCCAGAACCAGCTCTTAATCTGACACGGTCCTCAACATCATCTAGTGTTCTGATCCTAGGTCAGGAAGCCAGAGACACTGCAGCTTGGTAAACAAAGCATTAGCCTAAAACCCAGCAAACCTCAGTGTACTGCATCTCTTTCAGGTACACAAAGAGAGTCCTCTGGCAAGCTTCTCCACCCGTAAAAACAGGGTGCAGAGCTTCCATCTCACTAAGCTATTTTGAGAACCAACAGCCAAGTGTTAGTTTTGTTGGGGGGGGGTGGGTATAATTTGCCCAGTGAAGCCACTACTCAGAATTATTATAAGGTGTGACTATTAAACAAAACTGATTTTTGAAATAAACATTCCTCAATTTACAGGTAAGATATGTCTGCCAACAAGTATCAGATTCTTCAAAGTGGTTAACCTTATGATACTACATACATATTCCAATCAAGTTGCCATTTGCTCAAAACACTTTTGGAAACTAAAAAAGGCTTTTGGAACAAACCTCCTCAATAGCTAAGAAAATAACCAAAAGGCATGTGGAGCCAATTCAAGTGAAAGAGGGTGGGTGATCAAGTTTGGGAACAGCATTTTGGGTTAAAAAAAAATCTTAAAAAAAAAGAGGTAGAAAAATAAGGTTGATTTTTTTTGGTCATGCTCACAGCTGGTTCTGGATGCAATCTCAAGAAGTTTCTAAAATGTTTCGTACAGTGGGAACATCCTTAGAAAAAATGTCTATAACTCGAAAGATGACTACTTTGAAGAGGCCAATACTTACAAAAGATAGTGTGTGTCTGTTTAAAAACTGCTTGCATTATGATTATCCCTTGTGTTCACAAAGAGGAAAGTAAAATTCAATCTATCATCGGCCCTCCCTCGTTGTGCCATGGCACATGTCCCTGCTCCTCCAGCAGAAGGATGGATCACTGTTGGGAAACCATTCCCCCCCTCAATACTGCCAGAGTAGAAACTCAGGAATACACACCAAACAAGGATCATCATTCATAGATAGTACTAACACTAAGATATGAAAAAATGTTTTAATCATACTCTTAGTCTGCAAAACTACTCAAAATGCTACTGGACCAGGAAGGCACAGCTACCAGCCGAGCTCATTTCACTTAATTCCCTTTATTCTTCATAATTACTTGAATAAATCAGAACTGACCTGCCATGAGCATTAGATTCCAAGAGTTTCTCTGCTGTGCCCCTTATCAAACATTATTATCAAGAGCCAGTTCCATTATCAACTTGGGAAATTTCAGTCCAGTATTTCTGTTTGTTCTGGCTATGCTGTGGGATAATTACCCTAGGTGGGTTATGTAAGAGTTAACAAAAAGGTCCATGGCTATAAGAGCACGTCACTACATCCTCCATTAAAAATGCCATACTCAAGTTGTTGTTTTAGCTCCATTCTTTTGTAGTGTTGATTTCTGCCAGGAAAACAGCCACCACAGAGGCAACATTTGATTCCAGAGGGCTCCTCCTGTTGTTAGTGTCAAGACCTATTCCAAATGAGTCCGTGTTCTACCATTCCTGACAAACTAATAATAAACATCCCAACACACAAGATCATGACCTCACAGCACATCATCCCCACAGCCAAATGAACAGGTTATGGTTATGTGGCCTTTTTTTCCCCACCTCTGACCAGCATCACTCAACCTTTGAATCCATCTCAATGCCAGATGAAATTTCCTCTTACAAATGAATAAAAACATCCATTAAACATAAATAATGCTCAAGTAAACCTTGCCCAAAGGAAGGCCCAGGAAATAAAGGAACTAGTTACTGAGGGCGATTTACTGACCTGGCAACTGAAAAACAGGTAACGGAATTCCACCTGAGATGTTTGCTAGGGGGACCCAGAATCTTTATGTTAGTAACAGGTCCATTCCTAAAACACCATGTTTAGATTTTGTCAACATTACCCCTAGTTCGTCATTTTTTGGTGGTGAATAGAAAATGGGATGGGGAAGATTAATGGAGGAAGATTTTTAGTTGGATGGAAAGCAAAGATAAGATCTTCTGCATAGTCAAACATCACTTCTTACTCTGGAAGGTGGTAGTAAATGTTTCCCTTGTGAACTAGAAAACTAACATGAAATTTTAGATAAAATTTAAAACCTAGGTGGTGGTGTGGATAGAGCACTGGACCTGGAATTAGGAAGACTCAAGCTAGACTTCTGCCCCAGACACTCGCTAGCTATGTGATCCTGCCTCTATGAGTCTGAATTTCCTCATCTGCAAAATGGGTAAACAGCTCATGCTATCATAAGGATGGCGAGGCTCAAATGAGATAAGACATGTAAATGGCTTTGCAAACCTCCAAAAGCTATAGAATTATCAGCTGTCATTGCTCTTATTATAATAATCACAAGAGTACCATCAACAGGACAGTGACTCACCTTGAGAATTTTTACAACCACTCTCTCATTGTTGGTGATGTTAATGGCCTCAAACACTTCACTATATTTTCCCCGACCAAGTTTCCGAACCAGTTGGTAATCGTCCTGATTACTGTGAAGAGCAAGAGACACATCTGAGTGACCGTGGTTTGGTGTCAACTAATTCATTAATCTCTGTCACACACACTTCATCCAGATGGAGCCCCTGGAACTGCATTCAGCCATAATTCCTTCCCCCAAATGAGTGTCAAAGCCTCCCCCTGGCTCTCCTAACTTTGCTCCAAACCTGACCCTAACTGACCTGCTACACTGCAGGAAAAGGGAGTAGGAAACCCAAATCTCTCTAAATGACCTGTTCCATTGGGTGGAGAGTTGGGATAGGTACCCCAACTCTATCTAATGACACTCCCTACAACGGGAGGCAGGAGATGGAGTAGGAAACTGACTCTAATTGACCCTCACTCCACTGGGAGGAGGTAAGAACCCCAACTCTATTTGAGCCTCACTCTACTGGGAGTGGAGAATGGGGTAAGAACTCCATTCTCATTAACCCTTGCTCCTTTGGGAGGGGGCTAGGGTAAAAACCCCAACTCTGACTCTTGTCCCACTGGGAGGGGGGAATAGGGTAAGAACCCCAGCTCTAACCTTCATTCCATGGGGAGGGGGTAAGAACCCCGTGACTTACTCCAGGGGTGTGGGGAGAATGGGGTAGGAGCCCTGACAGTAATTGACCCTTGCCCCACTGGGAGGGGGGGCTAGGATAAGAACCCCGACTTTAGCTGACTTGCTCCATGAGGGGAGATGGTATAGGAACCCCGACTCTAATTGACTCGGGGAGGGAGGGGACAGGAGCTCCGACTCTATTTGACCCTCACCCCACTGGGAGGGGGGGCGAGGGTAAGAACCCTGATTCTAATTGACTCGTTCCATGGGTGGATGGGATAGGAACCCCAAAAATTCCGATTCTTATTAACCCTCACTCCACTGGGAGGGGGTGGGAGCCCCGATTCTATTTGACCCTTACCCCACTGGGAGGGGGAGGTAGGGTAAGAACCCTGACTCTAATTGACTCACTCCATGGGGGGGAATGGGAACCCCAACTCTAACTGATTCTCACCCCAGTGGGAAGGGGGAATGAGGCAAGAACCCCGATTCTCATTAACCCTCGCTCCACTGGGAGGGGGTGGGAGCCCCGGCTCTATTTGACCCTCGCCGGAAGGGGGCAGGAATGGGCCGGCTCGCACAAGTGGACCCCCTGCAGCCCCCCCTCCCCCTCCGGGGGCCTTCCTCGGGGTCTCGGCCCCCCCCCCGCCCAGCCCAGCCTCGCCCCGCCGGGGCCCGGCCGGCCGTGCGCTCGCTCCTCCCGCGGAGCTGGGGGCGGCCCGGAGCACATGGGCCCGGGGCGGCGGCGGCGGCGGCGGCTTCTTTACCCCCAGCTCGGAACGTGCGCCTCGTAGTCCCAGTACTCGCGGCTCCTCAGGCTGTTCACCTCGGCGTAGACCCGGGCCCTGCTCCCGGCGGCCGGGCCGGGCATGGCGGGCGGCGCCGGGCGGCAGCGGGGGGCGCTGGCCGGCGGCGACGAGGGCACGGGCGGCAGGAGCAGCAGGCGGCGGCCCCGGGGCGCCGAGCGCAGGAGCCCCAGCAGCGACGAGGCGGCGGCGCAGGCGAGGGCGGCGAAGGCGGGCGGCGGAGCCAGGCCGGGTCCGCGGGGGCGGGCGGCGGGGCCGGCCTGGCCGGGCCGCCCCGGCCCTGGAGCGGCCGGCGGGCGGAGGGCGGGGCGGGGCGGGCCGGCGGCGGCGGCGGGAGGGCGCTCGTGCTGCGGCTCCGCGGCGGCCCCGGCTCCGCTCCGCTCGCGTCCCGCGCTCCTCGGCGGCGGCCTCACCGGCGGGGGCGGCCGGGAGAAGGGCAGGAGGCGGGCGGGGAGGAGGAGCGGCGACGGCGGCCGCGGCGGCGGAGGCCAAGGAGGTGGAGGCGGCGGCCGCGGCGGCGGAGGAAACCCGGAAAAGGGGCCGAGCTCGGCAGGAGGGGCCCCGGCCGCCCGCCCCGCTGCCCGGCCCCGCCCACAGCGCCCCCTGCAGGGAGGGAGGACGCGGCGCCCGGCTCCCCGCGCTGGCAAAGCCCGCCCGAGCCTCCCGCCCTCCTCGAAGGAGGCGGTGCTCGTGCCTCGGACCCCGCCCCAAGCCAGGCGCTCCTCCCCCGGACCCCTGGACCCCCTCCGCAGCCAGACGCTCCTCCCCCGGACCCCTGGACCCCCACCGCAGCCAGGCGCTCCTCTCTCGACCCCCGCCCCGGTCAGACCCTCGTCCCAGACTCTCCTCCCTTAGACCCCCCCCGACCCTCAAACCCTCCTCCCCCTAGACCCCCGCCGCAGCCAGGCGCTCCTCCCCCGGACCCCTGGACCCCCGCCCCAGCCAGGCGCTCCTCCCATGGACCTCCGCCCCAAGCCAGACCTTCCTCCCTTAGAGCCACCCCCTCAGATCCTCCTCCCCCTGGACCCCGCGCCAAGCCAGACCCTCCTCCCTTAGATGCCCCCCCTACCCTCAGACCCTCCTCCCCTGGACCCCCGCCCCAAGCTAGACGCTCCTCCCTCGGACCCGCCCGAAGCCAGACTCTCCTCCCTTAGACCTCCCCCTGGACCCCTGCTCCAAGCCAGGCGCTCCTCCCTCGGAACCCCGCCTCAAACCAGACCCTCCTCCCTCGACCCCCGCCCCTGTCAGACCCTAGTCCCAGACCCTCCTCCTTCGGACCCCGCCCCAAGCCAGACCCTCCTCCCTTAGGTCCCCCCCAGACCCTCTTCCCCGGGTCCTCTGGCGCCCCCCCCCCCCCCCCCCCCCGCCAACCAGACCCTCCTCCCTCGGACCCTGACCCAAGACAGGCGCTCCTTCCTCGGATCCCCTCATACCCTCCTCCCCGAGTCCTCTTCCCCCGACCCTCCTCCCTTGGACCCCCCACTCTGCCCCCCAACCAGACTCTCCTCCTCTAGACCTCTGTCTGTCCTAACCTTCTTGGCCACCCTTTACATCCCATATGCTCCCTGGCCACCCCTCCTTTTCTAGTAGACCTCCTAAACTGGACCTTCCTCTTCCCTAGACCCCCCAGCTACATCTTCCTACTCCTTGTCCCTCCCTTATAGCTCTCAGTCCAGACCTCAGGATCATGACCCTAGCTAAGTCAGCAGGCATTTCTTAAATTCTCCCTATATGCCAGTCACTGTGCTAGCCCTCGGGATGCAAAGAAAGGCAAACAACAGGTGCCTGCCCCTTCAGGTGCTCAGGAGGATCATCTATTTAGACTTGGAAGAGATCTGAAAGACAATCCAGTCCAATTTCCTCCTTTCAGAGACTGGGAACTGAGGCCAATGTCACACAGCAAGCAAAGGTCTGAGGCAGGATTTGAAGCTAGGTCTTCCTGAACATTCTTCATCCAGAACTTTCCACTCCCCTGTATCCCTCATTCTCCTAAGAGACTATGAACTCCATGAGGGCAAGGATAGCAGATTTTTCTTTCTATCTACAGCAGCTAACTGTGTCTGGAACAGGGGTGGAACACCTTCAGCCTCTAGGTCATGTGTGACCCTCTAGGTCCTCAGGCATGGCCCTTTGACGGAATCCAAACTTCACAGATTAAAATGATGTGTTCTGTAAAAGTTGGACTCAGACAAAATGCTGCAGAACCCAGGAAAGGCTCTTGCTTCCCACTATCCATACTCCAAATGCCTGAAAACTTATAGTTAGAGCTTCATTTCTTTAGCTCAAATGAAGGAGGCACCACTTAATGGGGAGAAAGAACTCAGAACAGGGATTCTAGGTGTACCTGCCACAGTCTTTGCCCATGTTGACATTTGGCTGGAGGTTTCCAGATCTCTTCCCAAATGAAATTCTCTGTCTCTCTCTCTCTCTCTCTTCTCTCTCTCTCTCTCTCTCTCTCTCTCTCTCTCTCTCTCTATCTATCTCTATCTCTCTGTGTCTCTGTCTCTCTGTCTCTGTCTCTCTCTCTCTTTCTCCCTCTCTCTTTCACTATCTCTCTCTCTCTCTCTCTCTCTCTCTCTCTCTCTCTCTCTCTCTCTCTCTCTCTCTCGCTCACACACACACACACACACGTGAGAACCACATAACAAACTTCTTACTTCCTGGGACTTCCTACAGTGTCCCACTTTTTCCACATTTTCCAGTGGCCAGTTGGACATCTCCACTTGGATGTCTAGCAGACATCTCAAACTTAGCATATCCCAAACAGAATCCATTCCCATCTCCCCATCTCCCCCCCCACGGATCCCCTTTCTTAGACCTTTCTTCTTTTTGTTATGAGCATCAGCATCTTTCTGTTCACCTAGGTTTGCAACCTCAGCGGCATCCTAATGTCACACTGCCTTTCACCCTACCAGAGCCAATGACTTGTCAGTATCCAAAACCTGTCAATTCTTTCTCTGAGACATCTTTCACATTGATCCATCTTGTCCATCCATTCATGGTGTTCTAGTTCAGGTTTCCTTTTTTTTTTGTCCTTGTATACCAGGTGTATACCAGGTATGAGCGTACCACCACTTAAGTCAATTCGGCAGACATTTTTAAAATACCTACTACGTGCCTGGCCCTGAACTAAGATAAAGATACAAAAAGAGAAGGGGCGGCTAGGTGGCGCCAAGGTGCATAGAGCATCTTCCTGAAATCAGGAAGACCTGAATTCAAATTCAGCCTCATAAACTTACTAGTTGGGTGACCCTGGCCAAGTCACTTAAACCTGTTTGCCTCAGTTTCCTCATGTATAGAATGAGTTGGAGAAGGAAATGGCAAACCATTCCAATATCTTTACCAAGAAAACCCCAAACTGTGTCATGGAGAGTCCAACTTGCCTGGAAAATGACTGAACAACCACAAAAAAGACAAAAGACAGTCCCTCTTCTCAAGAAGGTCTCAGTCTAATGAAGGAGACGATATGTAAACAACTAGGTTTGCAGCTATCCAAACAAAGGATAAATACAGGCTAGATTTGGGACAATCTCAGAGGGAAAACATTAGCTTTTAGGGGGGTCTCAAAGACTTCTTGGAGAAGGTAGCATTTTAGCTAGGACCCAGGGTGGTGTCTGGCACTAGACTATTGAGGCAGCTGGGTGTCACAGTGGGATAGAACTCTGGGTCTGCAGTCAGGAAGACCTGAGTTCAAGTTCAGCCTCAGACACTAGCTATGTGGCCCCAGGCAAGTCACTCAACCTTTGTCTGCCTCAGTTTCCTCCTAAGTGCTATAAAAGGAAGAAATAATAACTCCCAGAGTTGTAAGGATCAAATGAGATATGTGTAATGCCTTAGCACAGTGCCTGGCACGCAGGAGGCCCTTAATAAATGCTTATTCTCTCCCTCCCGAGTAAGAGTCAGAAGAGATGAATAATGATGGGTGGTGAGTTCTATGGGAGGGGTACTGAAGCAGGTACTGGCATACAGTAAACACTTTAATAAATGCTGGTGATTGATTGAATTAGGTCTTTATTACCTCTTGGGAGGTGGTCTCTCTGCAGTAGGCTCATTGTTTTATCTCCTTCCAGGTCTCCTCTCTCCAATCTATCTTCCACACTGTGCAAAATGGATAAAATCAGCCTTGACCAATTACCACCCTAGCCCAAGAAACTTCAGTTTTTAATGGTGTCTGACTCTTCGTGACCCCATTTGGGATTTCTTGGCAGAGATACTGTAGTAGCTTGTCATTTCCTTCCCTAGCTCATTTTACAAATGAAGAAACTGAGGCAAGGAGGGTTAAGTGACTTGCCCAGGGTCACTCAGGTAGTAAGTGTCTGAGGCTGGATTTGAACTCAGGGAGATGAGTCTTTCTGACTCTAGATCCAGCACGCTATCCATTGCACCACCTAGCTGCCCTATTTTTTAGTTACTTACATATATGTGTTTGTGTGTATGTGTATGTGTATGTCTTCTTCTCCTTCCCACAGGAGATTGTAAGTTCCTTGAAGGCAGGAACCATTAAAATTTTAAACCATTAAAAATTTAATTTTTTTTGTCCTTGTGTTATCACTGCCTGGTATAGGCACTAGTCTGACATAAATAGGAAATTTTAGAAGTGCTTCATTAATTGAGTTGAGTTGAATTTGGTGTCTCTTCCACTGGACAGAAGAAGTAGGTTGAGATAATGGAGAAGGATTAAGCCAGTGGAAGACAAAGATATAGTAAAAGTGAGAATGTCAAAGGGAGGGATATTTTATAAATATACCCTAAATATCCCTCCATTTGACATTCTCACTTTTATTGTGTCTTTGTCCAACCTTGAGACCCTTCTCCTTATTGAGCTCATTCCCCAACATCTCCCTTCCCTTCCAGATTCTCACTCTCATATTTTCTTCCCTTTCAACCTCAAAACCTCTCTCTTTATTGCTTTTATTCCTTGAAATGTTCCTTTCCCCCCTCCACCACCCCCACCCTTCTTTCTCCTTTCCATCCCCACGGTTTTAATGACCATTTTAGGCACCCTTCCCTCCTCCACTCTGTAAACCCAGCTCAGATTCCTTCTTCTCTGATCCCCCCCAGTCACAAATGGCTTTACCTTTTTTTGGTCCTGGCCTATTTTCTTGTGTGGGCCTGTCTCGCATGCTAACCACATTGTTTTATACTACAGTTATGCTTGTATGTGTGGTATCTGGCCACTAGACTGTAAACTCCATGAAAGTAGGTCCCTTATTGTTATTTAATAGTTCTTTCTCCCCTAGGACCAAGCTCTGCATTTAGAAGTCACTCCAAAAACATTTGTTAAACCAAGTGCCAATCCCCAATTGCCCTAAATTTCTTCTCCTGGAATCTCTGGCAACTCTCCTGAGTTCTTCCAAAAATCTTCCATTTCCTCCACCCCCAACATTGCTATAAAATTATCAGGATCTCTCTAGCTGGCTGAATTCTGAAGTCCTCCCACTACCCATCCCAACCCTTGGCCCACCTCTGCCCCACCCACTTCTCCTCTGCATGTCATTCAGCACCCCACCCACACCCATCTCATAGAACCTGCTTCCACACCTGCACACCCCATCCCTGGTTACCTGGCAAGTCACCCACACATTCCCGTGCAGGTGTCACTTTGTGTCAGACACTGCTTCAACTGGTCCTTGAACCTAGGAGCCATTCACAGCACAAAATGGGGTAGTACTTTATAATTGGCTATTACGTAATATCAGTCAGTCAGTCAGTTGATAAAATATTTATTAAGTGCCTACTGTGTGCAAAGGACTGTCTAAATACCTTAAGGATAAGAAGAGGCAAAAGATGGACCCTTCCCCTTAAGAGCTCACAGTCTAATGGGGCAGACAACAAATAAGTAAATCCATACAAACAAGCCATATGTGGGATAAATAGGAAATAATAAAGAGGGAAGGCACTAAAATTAAGAGAGGAAGAGCCTTCTTATAGAAGACTGGCTTTTTGTTGAGGCTTAGAGGAAGCCAGGGAGGTCAGCAGTCAGAGTAGGGGATGTAGAGCATGCCAGGCATGGGGACAGCCAGAGAAAATTCCCAGAGCCAAGAGACGGAGGGTCTTGTTGGGGAATAGCCAGGAGGCTAGTGTCTTTAGATCAAAGAGTGCGGTGTAAGACTGGAAAGGGGGCTGGGTTATAAGGGCTTTGAATGCCAAACAGAGCATTTTCTATTTGATCCTGGAAGCAAGAGGGAGCCACTGGAATTTATTAAGTAGGGGGTAGGGGGTAAGGGGTGCTGTATGTGACACATGATTGGACCTGCCTTTAGGAAAATCATTTTGGTGGCTGAATGGAAGAGAGACACTGAAAGCGAGGGACCCACCAGCCGCTGTTGCCATAACAGTCCAGGGGTAAGAGTGTGAGGGTCTGCACCAGGGTGGGGGGCAGTGTTAGAGAGGAGAGTGTTTGAGAGATACTGCAAAGGTGAAAGCAGCAGGCCTTGGACATTGCGGTGGTGGTGTGAGTCCTAGGTTGAAAGCCTGTATGTCAGGAGTCTCCCCCCACCGTTCACCTCCTGCCCCTCCGTGGAATGAACACCAAAGGTGGCTGAACAGCTCTCATAGCAGAGGTGCTGGTCCTCCTTGAACACCCTCACACCCCACCCTGGTAGACCGTCTCAAGCCAGGTGGAGGGTAACCAAAGGGCCACAAACCCATCAGTGAGTTAGGGGCATGACTACCCCGAGCACAAGAAGACTCCTCCTGGTAGAATGACGGATGAGAACAATTGGTTCCAACCGCCATGAAGCAGGTGCTGGGGAGCGCTTAAAGCCTGATCAGACATTGAAGATGCAGAGGCTCTCTGCTGTTCCAAGCCATCGCCAGTCGTCCTGATTTTTGTCTTGCCGCTGGATTTTGATGACTCTGGAAGAATGAGCAAGACTGAGGACCTTGTGCGACTCTGGCTCACTTCAATCCAATTCAGTTGGGAGTTGAAGCATCACCCTGTGATATCACTGGTCCTGTCTGAAAAACAGAGAATGAACAACAATGTGTCAGGAGTAGCCTGGACCTCTCTACAGGCAGAAAAATGAAATCCTGGAGGAGAAGGTCATGGGCAGGGACCCCTACAGGTGGCTAAAGGGTCAAACCATGCCCTCGGGGACTTATAGCCAGGCTAGCAAGAGGGAAGGCCAGTAGTTTAAGATGGCAAGAATCCAATCATTAGTAAGAAAGAAGGCCTCACTCATCAAAGGTGAAAGGTAGGCAGAAAGCCCTAAATGGGTGGTGACAGGGTGGGGTGGGACATCAGAAACCCAATCTGATGAACTCCCTAAAATATTCATCGTAATTATTGTGTATGTGTAAAACCTGGGGTTGCACAAGGAGGAGGGTGATGAGGACACTGAATTCCAAGTAATCCTACAAATTATTTTCAATTACTCCTACTTCCACAAACTCCATCCCCCAAATCCCCAAACTCCCCAAGATGGGAATACTGCGCATTTTCATGGGGCCTGTCCCCCAGTTCAGAAGCTTTGACAAATCATATTCAACATTTTAAATTATCTAAGCACCCATGAGCTAGAGGAGCTTTTCATGAATAGGGCATTGATATCAACTCTGAGACTCTCTGAGTCTCTGTTTTCTTAGCTGAAATGGGAATGATATCTGCACTGCCCACTTTGGGGACTTTTTATAGGATAAAGCTCAAAAATATATTTGTATACAATACGTGTGTGTATGGATGGATGCACGCACATATACATATATGATATACATATGTAATTACATATGTAACATATATTATGTACACATCTTATATATGTGATCTATTAGATATGCATATAGTATATATGTACATCATATACCATACCAATATACCATATAAGGTATACCATGTATACCTTATATATTTATATACATTATATGTACATGTATCATATATATTATTTTGTTATATATAATATATTAATACATAATATCTTATAATGTTTTATATAGCACGTAAATATATATATATATATGTATGTGTGTGTGTGCTTTGTGGTCTAAAGAGGAGCTTTTAGTATCATGGGAAATGTCACTAGCTAGTGAGTACATGGTACATCCAAGGAAAGTAACATAATCCAGGTGTCTCAAAAGTCTCAGAGTAGTTTAAAACTATCTGAAGGCTACAGTGGAAAGATCAAAGGCTCTGGGGGTCAGAGAACCTTTGTTCAAATCCCTTCTCCGATGTTTATTTACCTAAGTGGCCTTGGGCAAGTGTTGGCCCAGACCCCATGCAGTTCTAGTCTCTGGTCCTATATATTAGTTCTATTAAAAATAGGTCAGCGATCCTGACTCCCAGCCTGCTGAAGTCCCCTCAGTAGAGTCTACAGAAATAGCAGCCACCTCAGATGAAATCCTCCAAGAAGAATAAGGCTGCTTGACATTATTTACATGTGAATTGCTATGCTTAGGATGACCTTTTCTGGGTCTTTCTTTCCTATCCATCATTGGAATGGATGTGAACTACCCCCAAGCCAGAAGTACATAGCCTGAAAGGTGGGAAGGGGAAGAAGCTGGCTCATCCCTGGCAAAGCTCTGAGTTAACAAGCGTTCATTTATTATTTTGCTATTAGTCATTTCAGTCGTCTGACTCTTGGTGATACCATTTGGGGTTTTCTTGGCAAAGACACTGGAGAGAATGGTTTGCCATTTCCTTCTCCAGCTCATTTTACATAGGGGGAAACTGAGACAAACAGGGTTAACCAACTTGCCCAGGGTCACACAGCTAGTAAGTGTCTGAGGTCAGATTTGAACTCAGGACTTTCTGACTCTAGGCTTGGTGTTCTAGCCACTAAGCCACCTACCTGCCCCACTTTTTTATTAAGTGCTTACTTAATAGTGAGGAGAGCAGAGAGGTGGCTTAGTGGAGAGAGGCCAGGCCTGGAGTCAGAAAGACTCATCTTCCTGAGTTCAAATCCAGTCTTAGTCACTTACTAGCTGGGTGACCCTGGGCAAGTCACTTAACCCTCTTTGCCTTGGTCTCCTCATCTACAAAATGAGCTGGAGAAGGAAATGGCAAACCACTCTCTCCAGTGTCTTTGCCAAGAAGACCCCTGAACAACAGCAGTAACAAATAAGAAACAGGCGTGTGGTAAGCTCCCCATGATCAAGGAGCTGGCATTCCAATGGAGAGGACAACATGTAAACAAGTGTATACATATTAGATATACAAGATGAATGGGAGGTGATCTCAGGAGCAAGGCACCAGCAAGGGAAGAGAGTGGGAACCAGGAAAGTCTGTTCTGCTACACCTGTCACCTTCTGCCAGATCATAGCAGCTTTCAGGCCAAAAACGAAGCAGGTAAAAGTGTCGGCCCTCTCCCACCTCCTCTTCCACCCCACTGTTGCTGCCCCTTCCCTTGGGATGGCTCCCCCCATCCCAAGTTCCTCTCTCACGCCCACACTTTCCCCCAAAAAACAAAGTCTAGGGCTGCACAAAATAGCCAAGATGATACAAAAAAGGAAATTCTTCCAATGCCATAAATGTACACACTTTTAACATTCCACTCTCCCTGACCCCTTCCACCTTTCTGTAAAGTGGTAGTACTCATGCACAGGGCATACAACTTCCAAACCATGCTTGGCCTAGCTCTCTGCGTGAGAGTTGGAGATCCCAAATCTTTCCTTCCTTCTTCCCATCCAATTTCCCTCAGGGTTCTCAGTTCATAGCTGTCATTAGTTGAAATGATAAGGGACACTTGCATTTTGAAAGAGAATGGTGATGGAATAACCCAAAGGAATAAATCTCTAATGGCAGTCATAAAGGAGTAATTTCTGGGTAGGGCACAAGTCACATCCTACTGCGTGGCTGACTTACGTGTCTGCCCACACACAGAGGCCTGTGGCAATACCATATTCCCTGCCTCCCTTTACACAGTCCCAACAATCAGTAGTGATAGCTGGCATTTATAGAATGCTTTCAGGTTTGCAAAGCACTTTGACTATGCATTAATCTCATCATTATCCCCATATTACAGATGAGCAAACTGAGGCTTAAGGAGATCGAAGTGGCTTACCCAGGGCTGCACAGCTAGTCAATATCAAAGGCAGCTTTGGAAGGAAGGATATAGCATTTATTAAGTACCTAAGCACTGCTAAGCGTTTTACAAATATTATCTCATTTGAGATAAACCTATGAAGTAGGTGCTATTATTATCCCCATTTTACAGCTGAGAAAACTGAGGAAGAGGTTAAGTGACTTGCCCAGGGTCACACAACTAGTAAGTATCTGAGGCAGGATTTGAACTCAGGTCTTTCTGAGTCCAGGTCCAATAATCTATCTGATGTGCTTACCTAGCTGCCTCTAACCTAGTACTCCCTGATTTCAAGTCCAAAATTCTATCCAAACATTGCTCAAGGGTATGATTATTTTACCACAAAGTTCATAACTTGAACTCTAATAGTTCCAGGACCCAAAAGACATGAATTTTTAGACATTTTTGCAAAGGCCTTTGTGCTGCTTACGTGAGAAAGGTGTCCTATAATCATGGAACGAATGCTTACTGTGGGAATGAGCCTCATTCAGTGAAGAGAAGAATCATGTTGTACACAAGTTACAGATCTCTTGGAGAAGCAGGCCCCTTCCCATGTCCCCCACGGAGACCACTGAGGCCGACCTCTGACCTTGCTCTTTTCTCTCCGAGAGTCGTTCATGAGGTTAAGCCAAAAACAAAGGAAGCCAAAGCAGGTAACGGGGGGCTCTGTTGGCTAAAGAGCCTCTCAGACCAACAAAGGGCCCTGGACAGGAAGAAAGCAAATGGATATTGGTAATTGGGGCAATGGAGTCAGACCTAGCTGGCCCTGGGCCCTGGCTCCTGGCTGTTTTGGTCCTGCCTATCGCATCCTGTACAGACTAGAGCCACATTTATTTCGACTTACCTTTCAGTCACTAGGACTCTGAGCTTGAGATCTTCCCTCCTTTTCTTCCTTCTCTTCTTCCTTCCTTCCCTCCATCCTTCCTTCTCTTCTCCCCTCTTTTCTTCCTTTCTGTTTCTTTCTGTCTCCTTTCTTTTTTTTCTTTCTCCCTTACCTCTGTTGTCCTCTTTCCCTTTATCCTCTCTCCCCCTTCCTCTCTTTCCTTTTTTCCCTCTTTCTGTCTCTCCCTTTCTCCTAGGTGTCTTTTAGTCTCTCTTCTCTTCTTCCCCCACAGCTCCCAAAACAAAAAGTAAACAGTTCCCAGAAGTAGAAGTGGTGTCATACCTCCATCAAATGTCAAGCAACAGCCCTTGATTCTTCAGTTGCAGGAACACTTAAACATTTGGATTGGCCCTCCTTGTCCCTGGGGCAGTCCAGCAAAATGGGGAAGCATCAACTATCCCAATGCCGTGTCCTGGTAGAGGGGAAGGCGGGAATCTCATTTGGCAGAACTCGTCATCTGGAAGCCACTGTAGAGAACCAATAATGGCAGGTTTAGAACAGCATCTGTTTAATGGGACACTCATGGAGGGAGGGCCAGGGTGAAATATCATAAAAGGATTATTCATTGATTCTTCATGAGGTTGTCCCTCCACTACTAAGATTGCGACACATCCAAATTCTCTCATCCTTGTCAATGTCTTCTTGTTCGTCCTCCATAGAGGCCCAAACCAATGATCCAGAGGACTTCCTCCAGGTCTTCTGACGTTTTGTGGCTACAAATTCAGCAGTGTTTTTCAGCATTTTCTACTTGCTCAATCTTGCACCTTTGCAGGCCCACCTCCCATACCTTCATGAGATCTTTACTTTTTATAGCTAAATCATTCTTCATAACATGACCCCTCCCCCCTCCCCCCCCACGTTCATCTCTTTTCATTGCTTTTAGGTCTCCCGTGATTCTGATTCTTCAGGGACTGTGGTTTTACAGATTGAGAATTAGAGGGGACCCAAGACAGCAAGTCCAACCTAATCATTTTGCAGATGAGGAAACTGAGATCTAGGGACTTCATTAAAGTTGTACCAGTAGCCAAGCTGGGACTCAAATTCTGGTCCACTGACTCCATTACCAATGTCCTTTCCACCCTACCATGAACAATGGGCCTTAATGGAAGCTTAGATCATTGAAAACATTGAACAATTTTCCAAGTACAATCTAACCCACTTTCCTACTCAATTCTGGGTCTGACTCCTTGTTCACCTGCAGTGCTTGTCCAAGATAATATGTACCAATGGACTAATTCAACCAGCTGTTCATCTACCCAAATGTCATCATCTAGGCAATAACCATCCTTCATGTACTTGGCTTTTCTTGTGAGATTCTCTGGGCAAATTCTATCCCTTCATTAATGCCACAAACAAAGTGTAGGTGTCATTATGTTATAGACATTAATCTGACAGCTGGTGGCCTCTCCAGGACCATATTGAGAGCCCTCCTGCATATAGAATTGCCCATGACATGACCTGATCATTAATAAACCTCTAAAACCCATCTTCTTATTTATTCTGTGTAGGTTGTCTTGTAGCAACAAGTAGAAACAGAAAAGGGAAGTACCCCGGGGGGGCTTTTGTTTCACTAAAATGGCCTGTGGAGAAAAAAATTCAATTTCAACATTTAATTACTATATTTATTAAGTCTCTCCTATTGTATTTGTTGCTTTAGACAGATAGAAGGAAGGTGTCATTTCCCTCAAGGATTCTAGGACCCAATTGGGAAGATAAGATCAACAAACATAGGAAGAAGAAAAAATTCAGAATCCTATATAATTAGTACATTGGCAAATGGTATAGATTCCAAGGACTATTAGAATTCAGAAAAGTAAGACCAGTGTTGACCGCTCTCTCTCCTTCTGGATATGCTCTTCTCTCTGGGTTTTCACATCACTATGCTCTTGGGGTTCCCCTCCTACCTGTCTGACTGTTCTGCTCCTCAGTCTCCTTCACCGAAGGAGTATTATCACTGTCCTGCCCTGCTTTATAGACATCTGCACCAGGGTTCTGTTCTGGACCTTCTTCTCTCACTTTGCTTTCTCTTTTGGTAATCTGATCTGATCCCATGGGTGCAATGATCTTCTCCATGTAAACGATTGCCAAATCAATACACAAAGCCTTCATCTCTCTTTGAGCTCCAATCCCAAATCACCAGCTGCCTCCTGGATGTCCCATGAGCATCTCAAACACATGTCCAACATCCTCCCTCTAAAACTACTCCTTTTCCTAACTTCCCAGTTTTTGTCATCATATACCCAAATTCACCAAATTCGCCAAAATTCAAAACCTTGGAGTCATGCTCAGTTCTTTTCTTTTCCTTACTTTCTCAACTTTGACCAGTTACTAAGTTCTGTCATTTCTATCTCCAAGATGTCTCTGTCACCTGTCAATAGCAATTATTAAGTGCCTGCTGTGTGCCAAGCACTGCCAAATACTAGAGATAAAATGTATGGCAACTCAAGAAACTTACAATCTAAGAGGAGATAATCTACCAAGAACTTTGGGATACTTGAGGGGTGGTCTCATAGGAAAGGTATTAAGATAAAAATAGGAAAGTCTTCTTGTAGAAGGTGGGATTTTAGCTGGCACTTGAAGGAAGCCAAGAGGCAGAGAGGAGGAGGGAGAGCTCGGGGAACAACTAGGGAAGATGCTCCATCTCCTTTATTCAGACCCACCTAATCTAAGCTATTCCAATAGCTTCCAAACCAGTCTCCCTAGCCTGTCTCTTCCCTTTCCAACCCACATTTTATACAGCTGCCAATTGATACTCTGTCCCTCAAGAAGCTTCAAGGGCTCTCATTTGCCTCTAGGATAGAATACACACTTCTCTGTTAGGAATTTAAATACTTCCATAGTTTGGCTCCAATCTGTTTTGTTAGACTGATCACACATTACTTCCTCTCAAGATGGCCTTCCAGCCTAAGTGGTCTACTTGTTATTCCCCCTCCCTGGAATGCTCTCCCTTCTCACCTTTGACTGGCCTTCAAAAAAATATCTCAAAGGCCACTTCCAACAGGAAGCCTTCCCTGAGTCCCCCAATAGTTAGGGCTCTTGCCCCATTACCCCAACACAATTATTTTGTATTTATTTCTTTGTGTACAGATGGTTTCTTCTTCACTAGAGTAATCTCCTAGAATGCAGGGCAGGGATTGGTTTTTGTTATTTGTTTATTTATTTCTGTATTCTCATGGCCTTGCATAGTACCTAGCACACAATAAAAGCTCAATTGCTGAATTAAACTCAGTGGGATTCAGTGAGCTGAAATGGCATGGGCAGACTCCTTCGAAGGACAGATGGAAAGAAATAAGGAGGGCAGGGCAGGCCAGAAGAACGGAAGAGAAGCTTCTGGGAGAGGAATGTACTGGGGGAGACAGTGAGGAGATCACAGAATTTAGAGCTGAAGGAGACCTGAGAAATGCGCTAGTTCAGGCTCCCAAATTGTGGGTCAAAGGCTGATCTGCGGTCCGTGGATTTGTTGTTATTGTTGAATTTCTCTGTATCTCAGCTTCCTAATCTATAAAATTGCTGTTGTTCAGTTGTTTCAGAAAACCCCCATTTGGGGTTTTCTTGGCAAAGATACTGGAGTAGATCGCCATTTCCTTCTCCAGCTCATTTTAGAAATGAGGAAACTGAGGTAAACAGGGTTAAGTGACTTGCCCAGGGTCACACAGCCAGAATGTGTCTGAAGCCTTATTTGAACTCAGGACGATGAGTCTTCATGACTCCAGGTCTGGCACTCTATCCACTGCAGGACTACCCAGCTGCCTAGAGATCCGTGAATGCTATGTCTAAAGGGCAAGGAACCTAGTCTCAAGTATGCCTTTATCTTTCTCCCTAAATAAGAGCTTAGTCCCCCATTTTGATGTGCAAATGAGGGACTTTCAGTAGAATGGAGCAGGGATTGCTTTGTTTTTTGTCTTTTATGATGCCTTGCAAGTAGAAAGGCAAGATAGTATTACCAGGATTGGATTTGGGATTTGGAGGGCCTGGGTTCAAGTCTTGACATTGACTCTTAATAGCCGTGTTGATGCGGTTTTGGTGCTGCTGGGGACCCTGAAATGTCAGGGTACAGAGCATCGTTCACTTGGAATAAATTCATGCACTTAAACCTTACAGTCAAATGACAAGGTTTATTGTAACACCAGTAAGAGCAGGCCCGGTTCCTAGTGAACCTGCTACTTAATAGGGGTGAGACTGACGATTATGTACAAAAGGGGCTATGGGGTGGGCCAGGTGTTACTGTGAAAGGACTATCAAGTAGGCCAATTAGGTGATCTAGGTGGGCTGGGGTGGGCCAGGTGCCTTGGGCAGAGGTGCCAGTGATCTGGGCTGCTGAAATGCTGGGAAAATTCAGGGACTGGATTGCTTTCAAAGACACTGTCTTTTCCTTTTAGGAGTCCAGGTCCCATCACCCCATCAGTGTGACCTTAGGCAAGTCACTAACTTCTCTCGTTCTCTGTTTCCTCTGTAGAAAGAGAAGTCTGGCCAAGATGACCTCCAGTGTCTTTCTAGCTCTAAATCTCTCATCCTATGAATAGAATATATAAAATTAAAATGTCAATTCTTTGAATTGAATGTGAATCCATAAACAAGTAAGCATGCCCTCTGTACACTGAATGTCTCTAAGACTGTGTATTACAATTCAAATGTAAATAGATGCTGATATTATTAATAAAACACAAATTCATTTAAAAGCAATACTGAATTCCTAATAGCTTTTTGTTATGTGTTTTCTCAATCAGTGGATGCTAATAATACAATTTCTATCTTGCAGGGTATGTGGAAGTCTTTGATGTTAAAAAGGGTCATACTACTTGAAGGTTGGGAACATCTAGTCTAATTCCCCCCTTTTTATATAGGTGAGAAAAATAGGATTGAGAGAGAGGAAGCTGGTCAGTTAGTCAGTCAACAAACATTTCTTTTTTTCTTTTCTTTCTTAGGCAATTGGGGTTAAGTGACTTGTCCGGGGTGTGTGTCAAGTGTTTGGTCTGAGGCTGGATTTGAACTCAGGTCTTCCTGACTTCAGGGCTGGTGCTCTATCCACCATGCCACCTAGCTACCCCTCAACAAACATTTCTTACTAAGGGATGACTGTGTACTACACTGTGCTAAGTGATAGGGATATAACGACCAGGAAAAGAGAGTCTCTGCCCTCAAGGAGCTCACAGTCTATAGGGGGAGATGACATGGAAATAACGAGGCACATACAAGATCCATACAGAGAAGGTGGAAGGTTTAGCAATAGTGAACAGGGACAGGATTCAAACCCAGTCCCTCTGATGCTGAAATCTCGATTCCTTCCCAGTACGTCACCAGTCAGGCTAGGGCAGAAAGCCTACGTTGGAGGACTGCAGGAAATGGGACTTGGAACAAGAGAAAACATTTCAGAGTCCCCGGGCACAATCAGTCAACAAACATTTATTAAGCACCTACTGTGTGCCAGGCACAGTGGTCCTCAGGACACCTCCAGAGAACAGTTTTGACCACAAGATGCAAGGCATATTCAGTGCCTGGCATACAGTATGCATTTAATAGATGCTCACTGATTTGATTTCCTGAGACTGGGAGTTCCTGTCACTATGTGCTTCAACCAACAAACATTTATTAAGCACCTACTGTATTTGTGATATGTGCAAGCCACACTGTCCAGTTTACAAAAAAGTCCCTGTCCTCTATGAGCTTATGCTCTGCCGGAGGGATCCAAAAAGCGCACATGTGAAAGGGGAGTTGAAAAGTAGGGCGTAGGGTCGGGGAGGGAGGAGGTACGCAACAAGGTCTGTGGTGTTGGGGTGGACGGTCTGGGTCCTTCCCTATGCTTTGGCGAAGAAACGCTCAGGAGGAGTCAGAAGGCCGCTGAGGCGTGGTGGCTGAGTCTGGAGAATGGGGCAGCGGCAACTGGGTGAGGGGTGGGACGGGGAACAGATTGGACGACTGAGCCTTGATGGATACTCAGGGGTCTAAGGGGACGGAAGGAAGCGTTCCACATAATGGGGGTGGGGGAGGAGGAAAGAAGAGAATGCCCCATACCCATACTCCCCACTCCGGCCCCTCCCCTCGTTCCCTGGCATGTGGCTTCTCCGTAATCAATACGGGCTGAAACATAGTTTCTCTCCTCTTCACCCTTGGCAACGCATCGACTCCTCTTCTTTTTCTCCACGTTTTGACTGTCTCCTCTACCAACACAGTTTCTTGGTCATCATGTGAGCTTTCCTTCAAGACCTGCTGCAGCAAGCGTACAGATTTATTCTTGTGCCTGGAAGGTGAAAAAATGTAGAAAAGCTCAGCTCTCGATTCTCCCCATCCCCCACCCGTTTGCATTTTGACGTTCGTTCCTTTTTCTAAGAGCTTCCAGCTTTACGGGGAAGGGGACGATTTGGAGCAGGAAGGGCCCTTAGAGATTATCTTCACTAGTCCAAAGTTTTACAGATGACGCAACTGAGGCCAAAACAGGGAAAGTCACTTGTTCCAATATTGTTCCGATATTCCATGATTTTTTTTTTGCTTTTAAGTTTAGAAATTTGTTCTGTTTAGTCCATAAATTGGAGATAGCTTTATTTAAGGGGGAAAAAAAGCAAAAAATAAAAATCAAAACCAAAAACTCATTAAGCACCATCTCCAAGGACAATCCAACCCATACTTACTGACTGAAACAATCAAAGATCCCCAGCCACATACCTTGGCCAAAGGTGTCTGTGTGGAGCCGCAGAGAGACTCTGCAGAGAGGCTTAGTGTCCTAGGAGGGGATTGGGCAATTGTGATTTCTGGGCAGATAACTGCCCTTTCTAGATATAAAGCCCATACCTCTCTCTTGAGCTCCAGTCCCCCATCACCAATTGCCCGTTAGACACCTCTGCCTGGAGGTCCCACGGGAATCTTAAATTCAACAAGTCCAAAAAACCAGAACTCGTTGTTTTTAACTGTCTCCCCCAAACCTATCCCTTTCCCTAACTTCCTGATTTAATAATAATAGCTCACCTTTAGAGAGCATTTCAAGGTTTGCAACGTACTTTAACATGTATTATTTCATTTTATCCTTACAACAAACCTGGGAAGTGGGTGCTGTTATTCCCATTTTACAGATGGAGAAACTGAAGCAGGCAAAAGTTAAGGACTTGCCCAGGGTCACACAGCCGGTAAGAATTTGAACTCAGGTTTTCCTGACTCCAGCTCTAGTCTTGTATCCATAGCACCGTTTAGTTACAGCTAGTCAGTTCTGTCAAGAGTACCATCCTCCCTCCAGTCACTCATTCACAGTCCTGGAGTCATCTTCAATTTCTCATTCTTCCTTACTCTCCGAATACATCAGTTGCCTGGTCCTGTGGACTCTGTCTCTACAATATCTCACACATCTGTCCATCCCCTTCTTCTACTCAAAGGGCCACGAAGGTTTGAGACCTCATAACTTCCTATCTTCTGGAATTTTTATTGCAGTAAAGTGTTCTTGCTATCTCCATTCCCTCCATCCTCCAAAGAGCTGCTGAACTGATCTTCCCAAGGCACAGTTCTGGTCCAGACCAATTGGCATAGCCATGATCCCCTGCTTGCGTGTTTGATATCAAGTACCACCTGGTGGTACCCAGAGCCTTTCTGATTTTCCTTCATCCAAATAATGTTGTATATAGGTATTTACTTATCTGTGAAAGTGTTGTTCTCCTACCAGTGGAGTGTAAGCCCCTGTTGCCTAACAATGATAGGAGTATAGTAGTCACTCAACAAAAACTTGTGGGTCGTAGGTTCAACTCAATTCAATAAACATTTATTAAGCACCTACTATGTGCCAGGCTCTGTGCTAAATGCTGGGGATATAAAAGGAAGCAAAAGACAGCCCCTGTCTTTAAGGAGCTTACAAACTGGGGTCTTCACCCTTAAAACCTGGGTGTTGAACTAGATGGTCTTGTAAGGTTAACATTCTATGTCATAAAATGGCTTCCAGCTGTTTAATTCCCTGAGTATCCTAAATGCTTGTTGAATCAGGCAAGAAACAGATCTTCTTAGAATCTCAGTCAAGAGGCTGTCCTACATTCTGGAGATATTCTATGTTCCCCTCTCCTCTTCTACCTCGAGGGCATTCTTCCAGAAAAGAGGGATGAAGAGATTGAATGGTGATAACTGAATTTTGTCCTAAGGGCCTGAGTCCCATTAACATTCCTTCCTGGGGGCTTTGGATTTTTCCTTCTCTTTCCTTCTCCAAAAGTCTTTTTCTCAGTTTTGGGAGAATGTGGCTTTTACTTCACCAGAATCTAGTCCAACCCGAAGTGACTGCTATGGGATGGGTTGACGGTATGACTAAGATTTCATGAAGATTGGAAGTGGCTCACTGCTTTTGTTCCAAGGGAGCCACCGATGAAGCCAGATCTGTCTAAGAGCCAAGTCTCTGTGACAATAAAAGGAGGAGTTACCCCTGATGGTGTAAAAGCACAAATGGTGATTTCCATCCCACCTAGGAAGGAATGAGCCAGTGGGAGTTGGATAAGTTTCAATGATCAGAGGAAAGGAAGGGGAGGAAGGGAGTGTGAAGGTGGAGCTAGGGGAAAGACACAAAATAAATTAAGAGGTCACTGGATTTGCAAGAAGTGGGCTAGAGAGGAAAGACATAAATAATCATTTGGACTTATACTATACTTTGTAGTTCAGGGCTCTGGGGCTAGTTGACACTCCCTGGGATAGGTGTAATGCTCATCATGTAGATGAGACTAGTCTTCCCTCAAGAGGTCCTCCAAATTTAAGTGGCTCAGGGGACTAAGGCTGAGACTCCTGACATGGGTTCCTAGTGGTCTAAGTTCTAAAAGGAGGAGGCAAGAATTATTTTCCCGAGGCAGCTAGGTGGCACAGTGGGCTCCAGCCTCAGAGTCAGGAGGACATGAGTTCAAATCCAGTCTCAGATGCGTGACACTTACTAGCTATGTGACCCTGGGCAATAACCCCAATTGCTTCACCAAAAAGCAAAAAACAAACAAACAAAAAAAAGAGTTATTTTCTCTCTGGTGAGATGAGATGGAAGCTACATTCAAGTGAATCAGCGCTCCATCTTTTCCATGTGATGGCTAAGCTCCTTTTGTTATCTAGTAGGCAATTCAAGGACTATCTGACTTCATTCCAGTTCTGAACAGGAAACACTAAACTGGCCTGAATCAGTCCTGGCCTCTAACAACTCCCCTCACCTCCCAACCTTATGTGGTAGGCAAGATGAATTTAATGACCCCATTTTACAGATGAGGAAACTGAGTCAACTCAGTGACTTTACAAGGTCACACAGTAGCATAGTGGCAATGGAGGTGTGGAAAGGACACTGACTTCCTTCTTTGGATTTTATTTTCCTTCTTCAAGAAAAGAGAGGGGCAGTCTATTTCGATGGTTCTCAAAGTGTGGTTTGGGGATCCCCAAGACCCTTTTAGGTAGTACCTCGAGGTCAGAATGAGACCTAGGACCTGAGTGTGAATCCCAGCTCTGCTACTTACTCCATGCATGACACTGGGCAAGACATTTGGCATCTTTAGGCCTTGGTCCCTCACCTATAAAATGAGGGTGCCATTTCATAGGCTTTAAGGTCTTTTCCAGCTTACAGAGCTATGATCTGGTGATTTTAACTCAGGTAGCCTAACTCATAGTCCGTCTCAAGGCCACGTGTGGTCCTCTAGGTCCTCAAGTTCGGCCCTTTGACTGACTCCAAACTTCACAGAACAAATTCCCTTAATAAAAGGATTTGTTCTGTAAAACTTAGACTCACTCAAAAGGGCCTCAAGGCCACAGGTTCTCCACCCCTGTGACTTAGTCCAACGTGCTTTCCATCAAGCCACAGGGCCAACACCCACAGAGGAGGTCACAATAGGAGAACAGAGAGGCAAAGCCATCCTTCTAGCCGAATTGCCATTCTGATGATAACTTGGGAGTCAGTAGGAAGGCAGCCTAGTCTGGTAGACTGAGCCCTTGAGTAGGAGTCAAGAGATTTTGGTGCTAGTCTTTGCTCTATGTAACTGTAGGCAAGTAGCTAGATTTCTCTGTACCTTCATTTCCTAATCTATAATACTGTTGTTATTAAGTTGTCTGACTCTTTGTGACCCCATTTAAAGTTTTCTTGGCAAAGATACTGGAGTGGTTTGCCATTTCCTTCTCCAGCTCACTTGACAGATGAGGGAAACTGAGGCAAACAGGGTTAAGTGACTTGTCCAGGGTCACCCAGATAGTAAGTGCCTGAAGCCAGATTTGAACTCAGGAAGATGAGTCTTCCTGATTCTAAGCCCGGTGCTCTGTGCACTATGGCACCCCCTAGCTAAAATGTAGATAGTTAAATGGGAGGTGTTTTCCCTGTCATACAAAGGGGTGTGTGTGTGTGTGTGTGTGTTACACCAGAATTAGACAGGTGGGGGTGGGGGTGGGGAGCTACACATAATGATGAACCTTCCTAGTCTACTGGGGTATCTGGTTCCTCCTCCCTTCATTATCTGGAAGATTATGCTTGAATACCTATTAAGCAATTATATTCCTCACTTTCCTAAGTTCCCATAGACCCCTATGGCCATAGGATTTTATAGCTGGAAGGGGACTCAGAAATGATCAAGACAAGTAAAAAAAAAAAACCTAACCCCAGACTCAGGCCTGTGCTCAAGGAGTTCACAGTAATTGGGGAGACAACGTGAAAACAATTATGTACAAACCAACTATAAACATGCTAAACTGGGCAATAATCTTAGAATGGAGAAGCCAACATTAAAGAAAAGAAAAAGGCTTCTTACCGAAAATGGAATTTTAATTGGAAGCTGAAGGAAACTGGGGAATCCAGGAGGGAGAGGGAAGAGGGGAGAAAGTTTCAGGCATGGAGAACATGGTGGAAATGCAATTCTAAAAGTCTGTGATTCTCTGATCCTTCCCCTCTCCTGTCACTTTCCATACATGATTCCTTCAAGACTGTCTGCCCTTTTGTAATTTCCCTTTCAAGGTTCTCCCAAGTCATATGACCTCTCTACCCCTTAGTTTCTTCACCTGGAAAAGGGGGACATAGCGTGCAGAGAGCACTGGGCTTAGAACCAAGAAGGCTTATCTTCATGAGTTCAAATCCAGCCTCAGACCCTAAGTGACCCTGGGCAAGTCACTTAAACCTGTTTGCCTCAGTTTCCTCATCTGTCAAATGAGCTGGAGAAGAAAATGGCAAACCACTCCAGTATCTTTGCCAAGAAAGCCCCAAATGGGGTCACAAAGACCAAAAAGACTCAGCAAAAAACACAACAAAAGGGGGATAGCAATACCTGCCTGATTTCCCTTGTACCCAAACATTGGGGTGTGGGTGGGTCTCACAAACTGTCCCTTACTCCTAGGCTCTTTCCTAAACCATGGCTAAAAAGAGGTCTGATGGTAATAGAAAAAACATCTCTTAAACCATTTCTTGAGAAGAAACAAGAAGATGGAAGGAATAAAGTCTGTGTGCTGTTTTGAAGTCCCATATTGGGTTTATAAGAACTGAGATCTTACTACACCCCACCCAGCTTATGCCCTAGTTAAGTCATTTTATTCATGTATCAATATCCTTCTCAGTAAAAGGCAAGAGCCAAGGAGCTGACAGATGGAACCTTACCCACAGACTTTTCACTCCTAATGCTGCAGATACACTTGGCTGAAATTGGTTTAGATCTATAATGGTCATTAACTAAAAGGGTTACACAGCTCCTACACACCCTGTATAATTAAGCCTAATTATGCAGTATATTCTAATATATATAAAACAGGAATTAGACAACTTGATGAGCTGATGACATCCCTGTGGAAAAGTCACAGCATCACCAATGCCATTTTTGAAATGTCTACTATGTGAAGGGCACTGGACTACAAGAAAAACCAAGTATAACCACTCTGAGGTCTGGGATTTCCCTGATTTCAAGAAAATAAAATGTTAATGCTTTTAAGAAAGCTTTGCAAAGGGATTGAATATCTTTTGTTGGACCATGTGTCCTAATGTAGAGCTTGGAAAAGACTGCATCACTGTAAGGTATGGCATAATCCCTGCCTTTTGAAGGTTAATGGAATGTTTATGATCTAGTTTGGGAAAGCGAACACATTTATATGTAGCAAGTGCTTAATTATTGGTGGTTGAATGAATGTTGTTGAATGTAACAATACAAGCTAACTTATCTCAAGTGCTGCTAAGTGTGTGGTCTAAGCATCACTGGTGTAGAGAATCCAGGGTTATAGAAAGAATTAGGTAAAACTTCACAGAATCACAGCATTTTAGAGCTGGATGGGACTTCTGTTGCCTTTCTTTTGGGATACCCCTCATAGGCATTCCTCTATAATATAGCCAACAAGTAATCATCCAGTCTTTACCTGAGGATCTCTAGGGGAGTGGGTACCAATACCTCCAAAGGATAGCTTGTTCAACCTCTGGATAGGTCTAATTGATAGAAAGGTTTTTCTTGACATCAAGGCTAAGTCCATCTGTGTGTGACTTCCAGTCTTTGCTCCTGGTTGTGCTCTCTGGGACCAAGTGGAACAAATCTCTTCCATGTGGTAACTGTTCAAATACCTAAACACAACTATCATGTTCCACCTAAGTCTCCACTTTTCCAAGCTCACCTTTCCTTATAGGTCCTCATATGGTGTGAATTTGAAGTCATTTCACCATTCTGGTTACCCTTTTCTGGACTTGCCTTTGGCAAGAAGCCTGCCTAGCCTGGCAGAATATGAACACATGAGCCATATAAAGAATTCTTTGCCTTTTCAAATTCTGTCTAACTAGGAAGGAGCACAGGATTTGAAATCAGACATTCTGAGTTCTAGACAACTCCTCCACTTACTAGCTCTGTAATATTAATTCTGAGTCTCAAGTTCCTCATCGGTCAAATGGGGCTAATCACCCTTTGCTGACCTCAAAGAAACATCTAGGGGACCAGATAAGATAGTGCCTTTGAAATTTGGGTACAGATAGAAGGGATTATAATAATTATATTTATTATTATTAGTTTGAAATTCCATTCAACAAACTTTTAAAAAAAATTTATTTTCAGTTCCAAATTCTCTCCCTCCCTTGAGCTCTCCCCTCCCCATCAAGAAGGCAAGAAATATGATATCTATTATATATTTGAAATCATGCAAAACATTTCCACATTAGCCATGATCTGAAAAAAAAAAGCAAGAAAAATTTAGGATGGAAAAAAAAATGCTTCAATCTGCACTGAGTCCATCGGTTCCCTATAAAAAGGAGGATAGCATTTTACATTATACGTTATACATTATTGTAGTGGGTCATTGTATCAACTAGAGTTACTAAGTTATTTGCAGTTGCTTGTCATTATAATATTGCTGTTACTGTATAGAATCTTGTCTCGGTTCTGTTCACTTCACCCTGCATAAGTTCATACAAATGTTCCCAGGTTTTTTTGAAACCATCCCATTCATCACACACAATAGTATTTCATCACATTCATATATTATAATTTGTTCAGCCATTCCCCAATTGATGGGCATCCCCTCAATTTCCAATTCTTTGCCACCACAAAAAGAGCTGCTATAAGTATTTTTGTATATATGGATCCTTTTTCTTTTTCAAAAAAAAAAATCTCTTTAGGGTATAAATCTAGTGGTATTGCTGGGTCAAAGGATATGCACAGTTTTGTAGCCCTTTAGGCCTAGTTTCAAATTGTCCTCCAGAATGGTTGGACTAGTTCACAACTCCACCAACAGTGCATTGGTGTACCTGTTTTCCTACATCCTCTCCAGCATTTGTCATTTTTCTTTTCTGTCATATTAGCCAATATGATGAGGTGGCACCTCAGAGTTTCAACAAACATGAAGCACTTACAGCATACAAGATGATGGGGATACAAAAACAAAATCCAAAACAATCCTGTGCCTTCAAGGATCTTCTGGTCTAGTGGAAGGATGCTCTATGTCCACAGAGTTGCATATAAACCCACAACCTAAGTCCTTAGTCTCTGGATTTACACCAATTACCTTTTGGACATCCAAACTGGGTGTCCTATAAGTACCTCAAATTTAACACACACAAGATTGAACTCATTATCTTGACCCTAAACCCTCTCTTCCCTCTTCTCAATTTCTCTGTTACTGTTGAGGTCACCATCAACTTCCCAGCCACTCGGGTTCACAATCCACAAGTCATTCCTCATTCTCACCCATCTGTTGTCAGATGTTGTCACTTCTACCTTCGTAATCTCTCATCTATAGCCTCTTTCCACAGCTGCCACCTTGACCCTGTTTCAGGCCCTTGTTACCTCTGGACTATACCTTCTTCCTTTCCCACAAATTCAATCATCCAGTGTCAATGGCTTCCTAGCTGTTTTTCAACCTGGATGCTCCATCTCTTTTCCTGGTCCCTTCAGCTACCTTCCCTTCTGAAATTATCTTTCATCTACTCTGTATATATTATCTTGTATGGACCTATTTGTTACCATGTTGTCTTGCCCACTAGAATGAGAGTTCCTTGAGAGCAGGGTTTTTTTGTTCTTTTTTTCCCATCATATCCAGGGAGCCTTTATTGCAGTGCCTGATGCGGAGTAAATGCATAATAAAACCTTGCCACTGACTGACTGATTGACCAGGTTTATTTGAGAGTCTCTCCCCAGATCAGATCTCTTTGATTCCTTTTGCTCCCAAGCTCAGTTGCCTCTGGGAAAACAAATCAAATATAGCTTTTGTCTACATCTGCAAGGATGCTCGGCTTCTGTAAGTACTCTAAGTAACAATGGCCTTCAGGTAAAAGAGGACCATTCTTTTGCTACACACAAATGCTAAGTAAACAAGGAAATAAATGAGTAAGTAAATCTATCAATAAGTAAATAAATAAGTCAATCAATAAATAAGTAAATAAATGAGTAAACAAATAAATGAATGAAAGAATAAACAAATAAATAATTGGCAAGTGAGTTAAAGGGCCCACAGTAGGGCATCCATGGGGAAGGGTATTAATAAATGAGATATTCCTAAAGCACTTAGCACAGTGCCTGGCATACAATGGGCACTTAATAAATGTTGGTTGTTTTTTTAAAGCACCAACACAGTCTCTTGGCACTTGAGAGGTGATATATAAATACTTATTTCCTTCCCCCTTCCCTAAAACCTTAGGACTCAGGAAAGGCCTCTTACAGGCAATGGCACCTGAGCTAAGCCCTGACAGAAACTAGGAGCTCTAAGAGGCAGAAAAGGGAAGGTAGGGCATTCCAGGCATGGGGAAGGCATTTCGAAGGCATAGAAATGTGAAATGGCATATGAAGTTCTAGGAATAGCTAGGATGCTGGTTTGGTTAGAATGTGGGAAGGGGAGTAATAAAAAATTTTAAAAAATAAAAAATAAAAAAAAATTAAGTTTAGAAGAGTGCCTAAGACAAAGAGAGTAAACTGGAGATGTTGTGAACTGAAAATAAGCAATGTTATTCCTTTGTTCTTTGGGTATCTTGATGTCAACCTTAGGAAAACAGGAAGGAACTTGTTTTATTTATGGAAAGGGGATGTATGATACTTTGAATGCATTTCCAATTGTTCTCAGCCTAATGCAAATGCATAACATAAACAGATTGACTTTGTGTTTTTTTTTCCCAATGGCATTTTTCCAACAAGTTGGATGCCCCCATGAGTGACATTGCTGTTCCCCTGATTCAGAGGCTTAACCAGTCTCTAAATGTTTCTTTTCTTGACTCTTCCTAAACATGAAATGATTCAATGGATGGCTGCCTTATAATTTTACCTTTTTCCACCTTCATTGTGACTGATTAAAAAAGCTTGTAAAAATTACTTTATAATATTACATTTTTATTAATGCAAATTAAAAAATTGTATGTGAGCTAGAAAGTGAAGGATTTTAAATGCCAGAGTTTATATTTGATCTGGTCAGCAATAGGGAACCACTGAGGATTTTAGAGTAGGGGAATAACAAAATCTCTGAAGATCGAAATGGAGGTAATCCAAAAGGTCCTGGAGAAATGAGTTTAAGTTAGCTGGAGCATATTACCAATAATGACCTATATGCAAGAAGGGCCTAAAATACATTATCAAGGAAATATATTATCCTAAAAGACACAGATAATAATCAATAATTAATTAATTTAAATTAATCAATTAATAAAATATCAATAGCTCCAGAAGAAGGCCTTTGGTGCCATGAGTGGGTTGTCTATGGAGGGATTCATAGAATAACATAACCAAGATTCCCCAGGAAGAGAAGATAGAGAGATGTTACAAATAGCAAAAGAATGGGTAAACTCCTTGAAGACTACCACTCTTCCATCAGCTGATGTCTATAAAATGTTTGCTGAAGTGAACTGAATTGAATCAAATTTACACTGGTGGAGAGACTATTCACACAAATGAAATCAGGAACCCATCAAAAAAAAAACTGCTAAGCTTTGGCACTTTCAACCTGGTGATAATGCCATGGAGGAACTGAGTGCTAATATCCCACATGTCACCCCCACCAGTCATTTCTGGATCACATGTCTCAGTGCTAACCCTCCTCTTCTTCCCAACACATACACACACACACACACACACACACACACACACACACACACAATCACACATATTTGATCTTGAGAACAACCCTGGGAGTGGAAATTGGCTTAAAGGAAAAGACCTTGGTTCCCTGTTCCATGACCAAGAGATGGGAAAGAATACTGCCAACCATGCTGGGACCCAAAGAGAATTAGGGAAAGGCATCAGGAGAACAGAAGGACTGGGTGTCCTATGGCTCTTGGCATTTCCCTCTGGCATCTGCTTTTCACAATTTGTGGGTGCTAATTGGCCAACACTCCCCTGTACTGGCGCTCTCCTTGGGAACTCTGGCTGCCGTTGCTTCAGCTGCGACTTAGATCTATTTTTGGGTGCTTTGAAAACACAGGAGGTTATACAGTCTTTCATTTCGTAGTCACGCCCAGTGTCCTGTTTCTTTTCAGAAGAAAAAAAAATCTGGCTAGACTCTGCTCCTGCTTTCCTGGGGGAGGTGGAAAAAAGAAAGAGACGGAAAGGTTCTAGGTTAGGGTGAGAGTCAAACCTCGCTAAGTGATATCTTTCTTTTATGTGAAGAGACCATAATAATAGAATTATAGAATTTCAGAGCTAGAAGAAAGCTTGGAGGTTAGCCAGCCCCACCCTCTTATTTTCCAGAGGAGGCAACTGAGACCTGGAGAGGGAAAAATCCACAATGAGAATCAATAATAGTGAATATCACATTAGAAACAACTGAGGTCTCGACTTCCAATATAGTATTCTTCTCTTTATACCAAACCACCTCCTTGTCCAGTGACCATTGCATGAACCTCCTATTTGGAGGAATAGAAGCAATCTTAACATTATAAAATAATACAGAAGACAAAAAAGAAAGTTGTAGCTCAAAGGCAAGATGGCACCCAGGTTCTCCCTGGAGGGCCAAAGAAAGGAAACAGCAGAATTGGGTTTTCACAGGTATCCAAAGGAAGAAGCATTATTTCATGGGATGTCTGGTCCTTTTGTTTGCACTGTTACAAAACTTGCAGAAAGACTCCAGTTCAAGATAATTGTAGTTTATGCACCAATCTCTGTTGTGGAAGAAAAGAGTTCTATGAAGAACTTTCTTAGATCCTCCAAATTCAATTGCCATAGTCTGTAGGGAGGCAGGATTGTGTAGTGGATAGAGAGCCAGCCTTCAACTCAGAACAACCTCAGTGCAAAGTCTTCCACCTCAATTTGCTGTTCCTCACGTGGGACACTCTTATCAGACTGACTTCTTGTCTTTGCACTGGTTATTCCCTCACCCTTGGAATGCCCTCCCTCCCCATTTCTTCCCTTGGTTCCCCTGGCTTTCTTTAACACAGCTCAAATCCCATCTTCTGTTAAAAAGACCTTTCCCACTCCACCCCTGTCCTGTTAGTGCCTTCTCTCTGAGATTATCTCCCATTTATACTGTGAATTTTCTCTGTCCTTAGTTGTTTGCATATTATAAATGTGAGCTCTTTGAGGGAAGGAGCTGTGTTTGTACCTTTCTTTGTATCCTCAGCACTTAGCAAATTGCCTGGCATATGGTAGGTGTTTAATAAATGCTTATCAGCTGATTGAGAGATATGACCTGGATGAGTCAGTCCCCCCAGAAAAGTCTCCAAGACTAAACCATAAAGCAGGTATCAAACTGCACTGGTGGAAGACTTTCCTCACTGGAAGTTCCCTATCTCAATCAATTAATAATCAATCAACAAGCATTTATTGAGCTCCTCTATACCACTATATTGCATTGTTCCAATTGCTGGCAAAAAATATCTGAAAAATGAGACAACTACCATTCTCAAGGAGTTACATTCTGTTGAAAGAGATATGAGCATAGACGGTATATCCCAAAAGTCCCACTAAGACTTTTGGGAAGCCCTATATAAGTATATAGAATAAATACAAAATAAATATGATAGACAAATGCAAGGTAGTTTGGGAGGGAGGGCACAGGCATTTGGGAAGATCAGGAAAGGCTTCATGTAGGGGGTGAATTGCATCTTCAAGGAAGAGAGGGATTCAATGAGGCAGAGATAAGGAGGGCATGCATTCCAGGCATGGGAGACAGCCAGTGTGCAAAAGCACTGGTTTCCAACAAAATCACTGGTTCCCTTCTGCCAAAATAAAACAAGACAAAACAAAAATAAAACCTATAATAACCAGTGACTTAACTGCAAAGGTAGGTATAGCAGAGACAACAAAAATATGTTGGAAAACATGGTTCAGGAGTAAGAAAAGAGTGAGGCTAAAGGCTTATGTAGGCTATACAGAAATCTCGTAGTCATGGATCATGAGTGTTTTCTTAAAGATGAATCAGGAGGTGCCAAACACAGCAAGCACCACTCAACACTACAAAAATTGAAATTGATTGCTTGTTTTAACAGATAGAAAAATGGCTGGCCGCCAGTGTGGGAGTCATTTCTCAATCAGCTGCTCATATGCAGTGAGATTGTTGACTTAATATAGGGAGTCCTAACCTGGCTTGTGTCACAGACCCCATTGGTGACAGTTGGGGGAAAACTTCTCAGAATCATATTTGAAATGCATAAAATAAAGTCAAGGAAACAAATTATATTGAAATGCAGTTATCAAAATATTTTATGAAATTAGTGGACCCTAGCCCTTAAGTTAGAGAAAGACCTGAATCAATACCAAATTAGAAGAAATTCTAAATAGGAGAAAAAGATGTGGCATGTTACAGAACCTAATCCAACCTGACTACTAATCTATTTTGCAATAAGCTGTCTCTGCTCTATATCTGTACTCCTCTGCCTCCTGTTGGCACCCCCTTCCTTTCTAGAATATTCTGTTCCTGGAATGTTCCATGCCAGTAACTTCTATTTCTCATGCAACCTTGGTAATTGGTATCTCATAACTGATAATATCAGAGGTAGGAAACCAGATGTGCCTAAGACCCTGTCTCTCACAGAATCCTTTTTGGTCCTGAACCATTTCATTTCTGTTCTACATTGTTCCGGGAGGTCTTCTGTCCTAGAGAGGCCCTAGCAGCATAGGCAAGGGGACATTTTGTAGTTTATGAGAGATTAGCTTATGTTTTCAATATGAATTATTTGCATGCTGTCAGGTTGGAGAAGATGAAAACTGAGCTAACCCCCACACCAAATAGGAAGAAGAACAGGAGAGCTGAAGCTGGGGGTATCAAGGTACAAGAATAGCCTCTTTATAGGTCCATCATTGGATTCCCCTTCCTCTTCCTATGACTTAAAAATGTTCAGCCACCACACTTGTTTTCTTCCCTTCTTCCCTCTGCTTCCCCCTCAGTACTACTACAAAGGATTTCCTCTTAAATCTCAAGACCTTCTCTTATGTGAATGAAAACAAAGCTGTAATAAAGGTGTCTTATATTTAGATTCTTTCTCAAGGCCTTTAAATTCCCCAAATGGGTAGGATATTGACCTGTTTAAATAAGCCATTGACACTGAAAAATGGGAAATGGATAAAAGAACAGACATCAACGCAGACTAACACCACTTCCTAAAAAAATGTAACCAGTGCATATTAATCAAACTGCCCCCCCCCAAAAAAAAAACCTTAGAAAATGCCTCAGCCAGAAGATACTTAATTTCCTTACCAAGGAAATACTAGTTTAGTCAAGGACAATACTAGTTTAGAATAGGAGCTTAATTTATAAAATCTTATGGAGGTAGATAATGAAAGATTTTGAGCAAGTCAGGCCTCCTAAAACATGAAAAAGCAGTGGAGGAAAAATGAACAAACAAATTTATAGAAAGTTTGGCAAGAGACTAATTAAGCCAGGACAACCTGAGGGATTTTACAGATGATACTGAAAGAAGAATGAATAAAAAAATAGAAAATGTTGGGGCAGCTAGGTGGTACAGTGGATAGAGCACCAGCCCTGAAGTCAGGAGGACCTGAGTTCAAATCCACCTTCATACCAAACACTTGACACTTAGTGGCTGTGTGACCCTGAGCAAGTCACTTAACCCCAATTGCCTAAAAAAAAAAAAGAAAAAAAAAGAAAATGTTCATAAAGATTTCTATAACTTTCTTCTCCATCAATAACCATATAGCCATCACATTTTGACAACATCACATTCCCTAATATGTTGTATGGGGAAGTAAAAAGGAAAAACAAAGTTCATATGAGTAGCTAGATTAAGTATGCACAGAGGAATTCTGTGTTGGAGGTGATACAACCTTAAGGGCATTGAGGGGTTGATGAACAGGGGAGTAATTTGTATCTTATGAGGGTTCCTGAGATTTCTGAAACAAAGGGACACCTAAAGCTGGGGGGGTGGTGGTGGTGTGGAATGGGTCTTGAAAAGAAAAAAGAAAGAAAAAAACATTATAAGAATAATCTGTGTATGTGGCAGCTAGGTAGCACAGTGGATAGAGCACTGGCCCTGGAGTCAGGAGGACCTGAGTTCAAATCCGGCCTCAGACACTTGACACTTACTAGCTGTGTGACCCTGGGCAAGTCACTTAACCCTATTGCCTAGCCAAAAAAAAAAAAAGAATAATCTATGTAAACCTTGAGAGCATACTTTTTAAACATTTATTTATTTTTAACATTCACTTAAAAATTCTTTTGAATTGTGAATTTTTTTCACTGCTTCCTATCCCTCTCCCCACCCATTGAGAAGTCAAGAAATGTGATATTAATTATATATTTGGAATCATGCAAAACATATTTCCATGTTAGCCATGTCACAAAAAAGCAAGAAAAATAAAATGAAAAAATTATGCTTCAGTCTGAACTCAGGCTCCATCAGTTCTTCCTCTGAAGATGGATAGCATTTTTCATCCTAAGTTCTTCAAAATTGTCTTGGATCATTGTATTGATCAGAATAGCTAAGTCATTCACTGATAATCATCATATAATATTGCTGCTACTATGTACAGTGTTCTCCTGGTTCTGCTCATTTCACTTTGCATCAGTTCATATAAGTCTTTCCAGGATGAAACCATCTTGTTCATCATTTCTTATAGCACAATAGTATTCCATCACAATCATATACCACAACTTGTTCAGCCATACCCTAATTGATGGGTATCCCCTCAATTTCCAATTCTTTGCCACCACAAAGACAGCTGCTACAAATAGGTCCTTTTCCCTTATCTTTCATCTCTTTGGGATATAGACCTACTAACGCTATTGCTGGGTTAAAGGGTGGCACAGGTTTTTAATTCTTTGGGCATGGTTCCAAATTGTTCTCCAGAATGGTTCTCAGACAAGTTCACAACTCCACCAACAGCGCTTTGGTGTCCTTATTTTTCCACATCCCTTGAGGCCAGCCATGATGAAAATTTAGAAGAGAACTGAGCTTTCTTAAATGTATTTTACAAAACCACATCTTTCCAGTCACGTGACTTACTGAAATATATAGAGAATAATTTTCTTTCTCTGTTTTGACTCTTCCTGGTTTAGGTATCAGCACCATATTTTTATCATAAAAAGAATTTGGTAAGCCTCCTTTGCCTATTTTCCCAAATAGTCTACGTAGTATTGGAATTAATCATTCTTTAAATGTTTGGTAGAATTCGCTTGTAAATTCATCTGGCCCTGGAAGCTTTTTTCCTAGGGAGTTCATTGATGGCTTGTTCAATTTAATATATAGAGAACGTAAGATCTAATTGGATTTCTTGTTTTTTGAGTATAAAATATTTTGATTCAGTAGAGCAAATGCCACCTTAACAGCTTTCTACCAACAGTATATCACCTCGCATATGTCAAAGTCATGCAAGATTCCTTGAAATATCTAACAAAAGAACTAATTTTATTCAATGACCCTTAGATTATTGTCAGGCAAGACATAGCACAGGTGTGACTGTTAATGGTGTTTGCTATTGTTAGAAAGATGTCTCATGGAAAGTCCAGATGGAAGATGTGTTACCTACAGATGATGAGGCCCTCTAAAGATTTCTGTTTGTGGCTGACAATGTGTTGATTTCATCAAGCCCCAACACATTACAGGGCTCCCCAAATGAAACCCATAGTCACTCAAAGGAGTTTGGCTTAATTGTCTACATAGGAACAATCAGATGGATGAAGAATGACTCTTGTCTAGATTATTATGGGTCAGTAGATAGACAACCATGTAGCTGGTCCATCTATTATGCCCATATATGGATAATAAAGAAGACCTGAAATTGAATGAGAGGCAAAGAATGGGCCAGATCTCCTTTGGGCAACTGTAGAGCTTTTAATGATACCAAACCTTTCCCTGCCATCTTTTAAATAATAACATTCTTCTAGTGATACAGGGATAACAGGAGTCAGGGAATGCCATTTTCTCTGAAGGATTCAAGTTGTCAATTACCCAAAGGGCAATGGAAAGGCAAATAGCGGCCTTGAAAAGACTGCAATGCATTACCCCTAAAGACTTGTGGCAGGAGAGAGGCATCTAGGATCTAAGAGATCTGAAAGATATAACAGAAAGGGAGGTGGGTTGGTCTTGTAGGAAGAGTGAAAGCTATCCAATGAACAGACATTATGCTCTATTGCTATCCATACAGCATCAGGTGACCCAGAGGAAAGCTTCTCCCAGAGTATTTTGGTGGATATCCCAGGAAGATTGCTGGCTGGACATGGACAGAAGTAGCATGGGATGATCCATTAGACCACAGGCTCTCTGAGACCAAGGATCGTCTTTTGCCTTTTTTTGTATCCCCTGTGCTTAGCACATTCCCTGGTGCATGGTTAATGCTTAACTAACAGCCAGTTAGTTGACTGGCTGGCAGAAAGAAGGGTAGATGAGTAGCAATATACACTACTAGATGAGATCACAGACCCATCAAGATATTGACGAAGATCCTACATACCTTCAGATTATGGCAAGCCACAATTTAAGGACAAATTCAAAATTGCTGGGAATCCAAAACACAAGGGAAGGACACCCAGTGGATGTGAGCAGGTTGTAGCATATTTCCAAAGTGATTTGTACACATAAGAAGTGACAGAAAATGCATCTTCAAGGACATACATGATTGGAAAAGGAGTTGGGCTGGCCAAGTAGTGAGAACAAAGTCTAACAGATGAATAGTGTGGGTGTTGCTCTGGTCTTCTTGAAATAGATCCAAAGATGCAGAGGAGACCTCCAGTGTACTGGGTAGATTCTCTGTGGAAGATTCATGGACAGACACAGATAGGAATTTCATAGGATGAAAGTGTATGAATGGATTGTGATTTTCTTTGCTTTGTGGTGTTTTTTTTTTCCTTTGCTTTTTGGTGAGGCAGTTGGGGGTCACATAGCCAGTAAGTGTCAAGTGTCTGAGGTCACATTTGAACTCAGGTCCTCCTGACTCCAAGGCCAGAGCTCCATCCACTGGGCCAACTAGCTGCCCCTGGATTGTGACTTTCACTGGTGAAAGGAGTATCCACATTGATTCAGTCAAAAAGCATTTAGTAAAAGTGCTTATTCTGTGGTTGGCATTATGCTAAGCACTGGGCACACAAAGTACACACTTACCCTCAGGAAGCTTCTACTCTTTTTTCTGAAAATTACATCTTATTTTATTTTCAAATGAAGATCCATGTACATTTTAATGGGAGGCTACACGGTGTCATGGGGCATATCTAGGCAAGAGTGTATAGTTAAAAGTTTACCAACCAGCTGGGGGAGGTGAGGAATGAATGTAGGATACACTTTCAAGTTTAATTGGCGTTATTAACATTTTCTTCATCACTTTCTTAAGTCTAAATTAAGAGGTCAGCAAACAATAGCCCAGGGCCAAATCTGGGTGATTTTTTACATTTTAAAATAAAAACTGTAAAAAGCATTGTTAGCTCAAGGGCAGTACAAAAGCAGGCTGGGTGGCCAGGATTTGGCCATAGGCAGTAGTTGGACGAACTTTCCTCTCCCCAGTCTAGACAAACAACAAAGCAATAAATCAAGCCCTGGTCTGTAGATTTGCAGATTTCTGAGGTGTGAAAACTCACACCAAATATTTAACAATCGCCTCTCTTGAGCAGGTATGAGATAGCTCTAGCACACACCTGTATTGGTATATACAAGATACACACAAAAACAGATGTAAGGTAAGCTTGAGGGAAAAAGCACTATTAGCTATGACAAGGAAAGGTGTCTGGCACAGGTGGTTTTTGAGCTGAGTCATGAAGGAAACTAAAAATTCCAAGAGACATAGTTGAGGAGGGATGGCATACTAGGCATGAGGGACAGCCAGTGCAAAGCCTCGGAGGTGGGAGACAGAGTATCTTGCCTAAGGACCAGCAAATAGATGGATATGGTTGGACCACAGAGAGCATGGAGATGTAAGAAGGCTAAAAAGATAAGAAGGAACCAGGTTGTGAAAAGCATTAAATGCTAGAGTTTATATTTGATCCCAGAGGCAATAGGGAGGTGATAACAATTTGTATTTTATTGAACCCTAATTCCAGCACTTAGCACAGTGCCTACCATATAGTAGGTGCTTAATAAATGCTAGGTGTCCGACCACCTGATTTGTCTGATTTAAAAGTTTTTGGTTTTTGCATCTATTATGTTAATTACATTATTATTATAATGGAAAATTTTAAAAAGTGCTTTTGAATCCCCAAATTCATCCCTGTGCTATAGGCTTGCAAATAACTACATGCTCACCAGCACAGGGTAAACGATAATTTCTTTGGACAGATGATCTTTTTCTACTTTGGAATCTCCTTAAGGGAGAGCAAGGCTGCCCTGTTAGTATTATTGTTGCTGTTGTTGCTATTAATGGTTGAGGTTAAATAAGTGTGTATTGATCTGCCACTACTACCCTTCATCCAGGGACCCTTAAATCAACCAACAAGCATTTATTAAGTGCCTACTATATACCAGGCACTATTTTAAACACCCTAGACAGCATAATTAAATCACAAGTATGGCATGATAGAATGGATAGATGTGGCATGATAGATGAATATGAGGATACCCAAGAGGATAGGGCTGAGGTGGGAGGGAAGTATTCCCCTAGGACCACAGGTCTTTCAGGAAATCTGGGACCAATTCCATTTTGAGCTGCTTAGATCAGGAGAAGAAAAAGTTATCTTTTAGGAGAATAATGGCAGCTCCCTCCCATTTATATTGCACTTTCAATTTATGAAATACTTTCCTCACAAACACCCTGGGACATATGTAGTGCAGGTATTATTGTCCTCATTTTAGGGATGAGAAAACCAGAAAATCAGAGATAAAGTGGTGGGCACAACCTATTCAGAAACTTGCTCCCAACTTAAAATCTGGCAAATGTTAACCTAGGATGACCTAAGTACTCAAATGAATCTAGGATCTCATCAATTTGGGATGCAGAGAGCAACTCATCCATCCATACTTACCTATCCTGTTCCACTCTCTTCCCATTGTTCTCCCTGAGGTTCAACACAAGGGACCCATCCAATGTGCTGGCTTGCTTTCCCTTTATATCAAGAGGACACCAATGGAGCCCTCTGGCTGTCTACCTGCCAGCCTTTGCTCTTACCATGTGACCAATCCATCTTCTCTTCCTGGTGTACAACTCCTTAATAGTGTCCTTAAGTCTTGCCCTTTTTAGAACTCCTTCTTGGTTACATGTTGCAGCCTGCTCCATCCACAATGCTCTGCTCCATTTACCTCTGTATAAAATTCTTCTTTAATTCTTGAGAACCAGTGGCATCCCATGCCCCACTATCGTATGGCAGTGCCAAAAAAATTGGTAGTATTGAAGACATAACATTTCTTTCCCAACACATTTCCTTCTCCCACATTGAACCCCTTCTTGGAAAGCATGAGAAAAAGTTAAGCAAGAACAATCAAAACGGTTGAGTGTGCCTGACAGTGCATGTAACATTTCACTACTGAGGGGAGAGAAGCATTTTTCATTAATGCTGAACTGTGAATCAGTTCAACTCTATAGTTTACATCCTAATCCTTCGACCCCTTGTCCATCCATCAATCATACTCTGCCAAAACATAACCTTATATTACACCCACCGTCATTACTATTAATGAAGTTGGAGAAAGTCATAAAATGGTGTTGACTTGAGTCCATTAAGAATTCATGTTACACAATTTTAACTAGGTCCTCATTACAGCAAGGAAATCTTTTTTGTTTGTTTGTCCATTGAGATAACTTTATTAGATGAACTTTTCATCATAAACATCAGGAGAGATATGAGGTAGGGATATGCTTACCAATGAATTTTGGTGCTGTCATGAAGCAAGTCCACTGCAAAGTCCAAGTTGAAGAAGTAATTCCCCATGGTGGATGGTAAGCACTTTCCAGAAGGTATTCTTTTTTGTTTGTTTGTTTGTTTTGTTTTGTTTTTAATTTTATTAATTTATTTTGATTTATCAATAATCACTTCCATATGATTTTGAGTTTAAAATTTTTCTCCCCCTTCCTCCCCACCACCCTCCCAAGATGGTGCACAATCTGATATAGGCTATACATTTACATTAGCAAGGAAATCTTTTTACACATCTAATAGATTTGCTCTCCCACTCACCCCAGTGACTATTCCAAGTCTTTTCATTTCTTCTCAAACTTCCTATGGCTCCCCATCCCCATCCCACCACCCTCTCAGCTGAACACCTTGTCTTATACTTCACTGAAAAGATCGAAACCTTTTGATGAGAGCTTCAAACTTCTCTCCTCCTTCTCATCCCTCAGACATCTTCTATTATGATTACCTTCCTAACTCCTATCTCCCATGAAGAGTTGGCCCTTCTCCTTGCCAGGCCAGCCTCTCTACATGCATGAGTGATCCCATGCCATCCTGTCTTCTCCAGCAGGTTTGTCCCCTTTCTCATTCCCATTCTCTGTCTAGTCTTTAGTCTCTCCTTATCTACTGGCTCCTTTCCCTTCTGCCAACAAGCATGTCCATGTCTCCTCCATCCTTAAAAAGTTATCTCATGGTTCTATTATCCCTGTTAGTTATCATCCTATATTTCTCCTCCCTCCTCTTAGCTAAAGTCTTGGCTATACTACAATCGACCCGGCCTGCCAGCCACCTCCTCAGCTTTCACTTTATTCAGCTCTCTACCAAGTCACCATTGATCACTTAATTGCCAAATCAGATAGCCTTTTTTAAAAATATTCATCCTTTTTGATGTCTTTGCAACCACTGACACCATTGATCACCCTCTTCTGTGTGTTCCTTCTAAGATTTTGCAACACTTCTCTCTCCTAGTTCTCATCTTATCTGATCACTCACTTCTTTGCTGGTTCTTCATCCAAGCTGCGTCCACTGACCAGCAGCTTCCCCAAGGCTCTGTCCTTGGTACTCTTTGCCTCCTACTATGTAGAGGAATCATCTTACCTGGTGACTCATCAGCTTAAACGAGTTCAATTATCATCTCTAGTTGGATGATTTCCAAATATACGTATGTGTATACACACACACACACACACACATATGCACATATACAGGTGTGTGTACATCCGTATGGGTATATGTTTGTCTGTATATATACATGTGTATATATATGTATATTTATATACTGTGCATATGTACTATATGTGTACATGCATATACACAGTATATATGTGTCTGCTTACATAAGCATATATACATTTATCATGTATATATACTGTTTATATGTACAGACTGAAACATACACACTACTACATGTATACACATATGTTTATGTACACATACCTGCATATATATCTATATATGTATATCCATATCTATATCTATATCTATATCTATATCTATATCTATATCTATATCTATATCTATATCTATATCTATATCTATATCTATATCTATATCTATATCTACATCTACATCTACATCTACATCTACATCTACATCTACATCTACATCTACATCTACATCTACATCTACATCTACATCTACATCTACATCTATATCTATATCTATATCTATATCTATATCTATATATGTGTGGGAACTGGATGACCTGTAGGCAAAGGCTTTCTCTTAATTTCTTAAGAACCTAAGGCAAAAAAAAAAAAAGAAATTTAGGTGATAATTTTGTTATTTGAAAGAATAGCAAGTTGTACATAGTAGATTTACAGTTTCATGTACAATCATCATTTTTATTATACTATATTATGGAAATGTTTGTTTTATTCCATAAATAAAAAAAGAACCTAGGATAGCCCCTCCCCCAGCCTCATTTCCCCCTCCCAAGGCTAGTCCATTAGACTCAGCTTCCAGAAAAATCAATGTAAGATCCTCTTCTGAAATCCACCCAGTACATTTCTGACCTATTTGACTATTGTCATGGCATCACTCAGGTATACTCTACTGTTCCCCTAATGGGCAACCCAGTCTCGGAGCCCCCTTGGCCATCTGGGAAGAATCCACTCTGAACAGCCCACTTCCAACTTTAAGATGAGTTCTACTAAGTCTGGTTTAGCATCTGTTTTAGTTTCAATGACCCACAAATGAATATATCCCTTGGGGAACTGGAGCTAAATTTTGTCACCTCCAGCTACTCTCTCTTTGTTAATACACTCTCTCTACCTCCCTGATCTGTGAAGAAGTCCTGGGGGCCTGTCCCTGCTCCCTACAGGCAGCTATCTGGACAGCGACAATCCCTTATCTATAGTCACCCTGATCACCTGGACCATTCTAGTCTGATTCATATGTGACCAAGTCCCACCTACTGGAGAAGACTCTTCAACCTTTGTACCAAACTTGGAGTCTTTTCTCCCTCTTCTTGGGTAGTACTTACGAAGGTAACATAAATGTCACCTATCATCTAGCTTTCTCGAAGTTGGCTCTCCAACACCTGAAAACATTTGGTGACGGTGAGCTCTGGGGTGTTGCACCTTCGAGCTCCTTTTACAAAATCTGAGGTGGCTCTGGTGAGGCTCCCTAGTGATTGTCTCTTTCTCTGAATCTCAGGTGCCTGACACCCTTGCATTGTTTCCATGGCATGCTCTACCCAGAGCTCAAAGGCCTCCTCTTCAGATAAATGGCGCTCTTTCCTAGCCCCAAACAAAAATAAATTGTCCATAATGGTTCCCTTCTAGCTACATTCCTTTGTTGACAGCCTGTTGTGCGGCACAAGCCCATGTCTCTGTTGCATTGGGCTTCCGGATGGACTAAAGCGAAAGATGTTACATTCTGCAGTAATCTTTTTCAGTCATTGATATGGCTTTCTTTATCTATAATGGATCTCGGCTTGGTTTGACAAATCCTAGCCAGAAGTAGAGGGTTCCATATCTAATTTCTAAATGTTCCCTTTTCCTGGTATGTCTCTGAGGGCCTGAGAAGGCATCACAATGACAGATATCTCCCATAGAATGGTGGCTGCATTGGTCTGCTTCCTGAATATGTTCCTTAGTATATTATATCCTCCCAAAGGGTCCATGGCAAGGTGAGAAGTCTTTTTAGTGGCAGCCTTATCACAGCCCAAAATTGAGACAGTTCTGGGCGAGGATCCATATCAGGGCTTCTTAACTTGGGTTCCATGAACCTGTTCTTAAAAATATTTTGTTTTATGTATTTAAAACTCTTATTCCGAGAAGGGTTCTTTTGGTCACCAGGCTGCCCAAAGGGTCCATGCATGTACAAGGAAGAACCCCAGGTCCAATCATCCATCACTGCGTAATGGAATGTTGTAACCACATTGGCCACTCTTTCCCAACATACTGTATGGTCTGTTGGCAAGGAATTTCTCTTAATTTGTCAATGCTTGTTTGATTTAATCCTACCTTGGAGCTTACATAGGTCTGTCCAACCTAATATACTGTTACTAAAGAGAGCTTAGACATTCTCTCTCCTTGAAAAAAATCATTAATCCTGAACAAGAGTTAATTATTTAATTAGTCCTAAAGTGTTGCTTGTGTTTGACTCTGCTAAGAAATGGAATGGAATGGGTTCAACATAGAAGACTATTTTGAATTATCTCTAATCATCATCATCATCATCATCTCTGCTCCCACCCAGACTTCTCCTTTGGGAACTACAGAAATCAGTTCATGTCTCTCAAGGGTCCCCAGTACCCTGAAAGCACCAAGGTTAACAAAGGTATTAATCATAGAATAGGTTTATTAAAGGGAGTGAAGAACCAAGCAGGCTCACTGGGCAATGGCGTAGGGAGAGGTATATATGGAAATAATTGTCATATAAAAACAAAAGGCATCAATAAAATAAAATAAAAACAAAAAACAAAGCCAGAAAGGAATAGTATCTTCTCCCTTTTATGAAGGTAATGGCTGCTCTCTCAGTTCAATCTTGCACCTTCCTCCTCCCCAAACTCAGACTAGCACTTAACATTCTCAGCAACATGAGCAACATTAAGGATCTTGGTAGAAGAATATTGTTAGCATCTTATTGTTCACCTGCTTCCCTCTGGGCCCTGCTCATTCCTCTGCTCCCACATTCCATATGTTCACCTTCAGATGCATTCTCCAAGTTTGCATCCTCAAGTGGCTCGATCATTTTCTCCGTCCAGGGTCCATGGTTCCTGTAGCTCTCAAGTTGGTCATTCAGCCAATGGCACAGTACTTTTCCCAATAAGCTTTGCATTCCTCAAGACCTTGGTACCCAACACCTCCATTTTCTTTTTCCTATCATACTTGTGCTTCTAGCTTCCCCGTCTTATACAGGGTTTGCACCTGTCCTCTTGGCCCATGCTTATTACATTTAGACAAGTCATAGACCCTGCCCTCTTCAGTCTGGTAAGGGAATAAGACATCAACAAAGGTGAATGTAACATACAATATTAAATTATATGTGTACGTTAGAGTTACAAAAGAAAGTATTGTATGTGATCTGAGGAAGGGTTGGTTGTCACCAACTAGGGGATCAGAAGATTTAGAATTAAGGGACCTTAGAGATACAACTTTAGTCTATCCCCTCATTTCATAACTAAAGAAACCAAGGCCTGTAGAGACCTCAAGGGACTTCCCTTAAGTACCTTAATGGATTTACCTATGCTCAGATAGGTAGTAAATAACAGAGCTGAGATTTGAATTTTGATTTTCTGTCTCAAAATCTGATCTTTAAAAATGAATAATAATAAAAATTAAAAAAATAAAATCTTACAAAAAGGGGGTGGGTAGGTTCTTAGAGGAGGTGACATTTGGTCTTTATGGGAATAGGTGGGAGGATGTCAGGAGGCAGCTAGATGGCTTCCTAGAGTCAGGAAGACCTGAGCTCTAATATGGCCTCAGACTCTTCCTAGCTATGTGACCCTGGTAAGGCACTTAACCTCTGTTTGCCTCAGTTTACTCAACTTTAAAAGGGAGATAACAGCACCTAACTTGCAGGGTTGTTGTGAGGCTCAAATGAGATAATATTTGTAAAGAGCTTAGCTCAGCCCGATACATAGTAGTCACTATATAAATGCTTATTCCTTCCATACTCACATTTTTTTTTAGAGCACTTTAAGATTTGAAAAGGGCCTTTCTCACGACAAATTCTTTTAGGTAGGTAGTGCAAGTATTTTTATACCTATTTTATAGACAGGAAAATGGAATCTCATAAAAGTAGTGATTCTGTACTTGGTTATACAGCTTATAAAACACCAGTCTCCTGACTCTGGTCCCAGGACTTTCCCATTGTACTTCCCTGACTTCTCTAGTGGAGGCGGGAAAAGGATGTGTTTTCTTCCATATGGCCTTTGTATGCTTCTTATTAATGAGACTTTATTATAAACGGGCTGCATGATAGAGTAGTAAATTCCACTACACACTCAGGATTTTGTAAGGCTATGTCTGTTGAGGAAGGGGAACATGATTAGAGTCATAAGATCTGGACCTGAATCCTGGCTCAGACAATTTATTAGCTATGAGACCTTGGGCAAATCATTCATCTTCCAAAGGTCTCGGTTTCCTCCCCTTAAAATGAAGGAGTTGGGGGCAGCTAGGTGGCACAGTGGATAGAGCACTGGCCCTGGAGAGAGGAGGACCTGAGTTCAAATCCAGCCTCAAACACTTGACACTTATTAGCTATGTGACTCTGGGCAAGTCACTTAACCCCATTGCCTAGCAATAAATAAATAAATAAAATGAAGGAGTTGGGCTAGAATCTTTAAGGTCCCTTCCAACTGTAAGGGTTTATAAAAATCTAAGGGAATCTTTGCTCAGTTTCTAGATTATTTGTTGGCCTTCATTGTTGATTTATACTTTTGGCAGCCAGGGATGTAGCCCTAGGCAAAAAAAAAATGAAGTCCCTAAAATTTCTCCTAAATTCTTATTTCTGCACCTTTTCTCTGTCCATAGTATCCCTTCTTCTGCCACCCTCCTTCAGGTAGCCAGTCGGCTCTCCCTACCAAAGCCTACTCAGACTCTATGAATAGTTCATACTTTATTGTGAATTTAAAGCTACATGCATCATCTTCCATGGCCATTTCAATTTTGAGTTTGATCTCAATGTGGATAATTATGGAATGGAAGGTCATGTCTATTCTTGTCTGACAAGCTAGAGGTGAGTGAGAGAGGGACCCTCCTCTGTATGTCTTTGATAGCACACAGCAGTCACCCTACCTTCTGGGAAAGATTGGCTCTGGTCAAAGAGTCTCCGTGGAGATGAGCATTGCTGTCCTTCTGTTATGGAATCATGAAAGTTGTCTTGTTAAACTAACTGCCAAGCTTTACACATTACCGTAGCTCATTTTAAGTCACCAGTTTTGGATGGTTCTGAAATCAGGATAGAAGAGGGAAGGAAATGTCCTTTTTTTCTATAAGCCCTTCTAGATTTGTTTTTCTTAGTGTCGATTCCTTAATTCACGGGCAGTAAAGATGATTAGAGCTCCTAGGATGCATGTTCTTATTCAGTCATTTTTCAGTTGTATCTGACTCTTTGTGACCCCATTTGGGATTTTCTTGGTAAAGTTACAAAACTAAATGAGCTAGATGTGGGAGGAAAACAGAATTCTGATTAGGATTCAGTTGAATTTTTGAAGCATTAGATAAAGGGTCCCGAACAGGGATCAAACTAGATTAACATTCAACTGGATACTCAGTAATAAAGAGATAATACAATACAGCTTCACTTTTGCAGCCCATGCTTTATTGAAATCCCAAATGTTGACATCCATATTCACCCAAGTCTGTGTTGGGTATCCCAATCTGCTGCAGCCAGGCAAGGCTAAGTACTCTATTGCAATGCATAAGATAAAATGAATCTGATCAAATGGACCAAGAGTGGTAATGACAGCTTAAGCACATCAGAAACTTGTAAAAGTCAGCATCTTAAAGATACTTTTAAAATGTTCTTCATCTCTGCTTCACCTGATACTTACTACCTGTACAACCTCTGGCAAGTCACTTTAATGTTCCAGGTCTTGGTTTCTTTGTCCATAAAATGGGGGCAGGGGTGTTGGACCAAATGATTTTAGAGCATTTCTAGCTCATGTGCCTTAGCAGTCCAGATTGTCTTCCTTGAGGGCTGGAAGTACAACAATAGTTTTTGTGGTCACTATTGAACAAAACATCTGGAAAAAAAAACATCTTTTCTTTGTGGTATAATTCTAATGTTAAAGAGGATGTGGCAGAGAGAAAGAAGGCAAAGGGGTTTTCCTTCTAATTATTTTATTCACTTAAACATGCACCAAGCCCCCATCATACGTATAAAGCACTTGAAAGGATAAGAAAAATGTGTGTGCTTTCAAGGAGCGACCTAGGTGGGAAGACAGACACGTGGAAAATCAAGTAACAAAAATAAAAAATTTAAAAAATATATTTTGAAATATTAAAAAAGAAAAAATCAAGTAACAAAACAAGATAACATGTGACATGTTACAGACCCAAAACTCTACGGCATTATGGCAAGATTGGAGTAATCAGGGATGAAGTCCATAGAGGAACTAGGGAGGGCATTCCAAACATGGAGACAGGCAAGCAGGATCAAGGGTATGTGCAGCAGTAGGAATATGACCTGGGGCTGGTGTAGGGAGAGAGAAGGTTGGGACAGTATCACTGAATCAAGAACCGCAGAGGTTGTCCAGTATGACCTATTCCGAAACAGAAATCTCCTCTACAACATGCCAGCGCTTGCTTGAAGACTCTCGTGAGGGTGCACTCCCTTGCTGTGTGGAGGCAGCTGAAAAGCCTGATATTGTAGAGTAGTCCTATCCAAGTACTAAGACTGACTTTGTCCCCGTGTGGTTCCAGTATGAGGTCAGATCATATACACATTTAGGGTAGTATGAACCTAGAGGTAACTAGGGACCAGACCAGAATGCCTTACATGCCAGGCTAGGGAGTTTGGACTTTATCTACATAGAAAAGTGAACTATTGAAGGGCCTTTCAGCAGGGTAATGATGTGATGAAAATGGTATTTTAGGAATCTTCCAACCTACTTACTTGCTACCTAAAATAACAATGGGAACTACATCTAGGCGGTAGTTCTCAAAGCCTTTTCCTTCTCCATCTGAGCAGATCTTTTTTAAAAAAGGGTACTAATTTCAAAGTTCTCTGAGATCTTGTCTGATATAGCCCTGAAAAAAAAAACTCTAAAGAAATATCAAAAGAGAAAATGGCCCAATAGTATTAGTATGAATTCAATAAATACTTATTTCAGGGCATCACAAAATATTACATGGTATTAGAGCCCAAGGCTCCCAAACCCAACAAGTTAATTATTTCACAAGGTAAATGCTTCCATAAACTCCAACCTGATCTACTGTGGACTTATCAGAGATCCTAATTAGTTTTGTACTCTTAGTCCTTCAGCTTACTATTGCTGAAATAGGCCTCCATTTTCAAGTTTTTCTTTTCTAAGGAAACAAGGTGATCAGATTTGAGTGAGCCTGCGACAGCATTACCACTGGGAACACCTGTGACATCATAAACAGTTGGGGGGGGCCAGTGGTAACCTGAGAGACAACATTCCCTATTTTACTGGGAACATGAGGAAAGTTGACTGCCTTTCCTAGTTCTCATTTGCCCAGAATTTGTGGGCCCAAAGTAGCTTTCAGGCATCTTTGTCTTACTCATCTTTAAAAATCCCTTTGAAATTGTCCCAGTGGTCCGATTGCCATTATTCAGATTGCTTCAACTTGGTTAAAATGATCATCTGTCTTTTTCTGGAAATTTAGGATTTGGTTAGTGCCAAAAAGGAGAGAAATGAGAAAACTGTAGGCTTGGAGCTAAGGCACATGTAAAAATGTGATGAAATTATCGATGATAGGAATAGAGGGGGTCATAGGGTTTCTTCTTGAAATTATTTCAGTGTCCTTCCTTCGCTTTGCTCCTTGCATTCCTATCTTTTGAAATAAACCCCAAATACCATCTTCTCCTTCCTTGACACTGTATCTCTCCCTTCCACCCCCGTAGTATGATAACTTTCTCCTCTTTAAACTTCATGCAATAATTTTGTAACTAATGTACTTAAGTAATATTGTGAACTATATAGCTATCTTCATGCAACAATTTTGTAAACATAAGCTATCTGTGTGGGTGCCTTTTTTGCCCTCCTCCCAAACCGCATGTTGCCTGAGGGTAGTGCCTACCATATAAATTCTGTATCTCCCCAGAGGTACAATAGTGTGCAATTTGCACACAGTAGGTGCTTAATGCATGTTATATATATTTTGTTACATAGTATAATGTAAAAAAATTTCACAAAGCATCTTTGCAGGTAGAAGGTTTTTAGCACAGTGCCTGACACATAAACGCTTAATAAATGCTTATTGCCTGACTTTCTACTAAGAACAATCTCTGACATCTACCTGGGGTCTTTTGTATCTATTCTCCTATTTGATCTCAACGACATTGAGAGCGAGTGAGGGAAAGGATTACTACATTCATTTGATGGAAGGGGAAGCAAATGCTCAGAGGGATGGTGTGAGAGATTTTGTGCAAGCAGTAGTAGTAGTTGTGATGGAAGAGGACCAAAATGACATCCCTACGTTGGGGTCAAGGTGCAGCGGGTCTGACTGTGGCTGATCAGATCAATACAAGCCTGGAATGCTCTACCTTACCCCTCGACCTGCTACTCCCTCCAAACCTTCTTAGACACTTTCTCTGGATACACCTTTGACAAGCTGACCATGGAGGACAGCCCAGCTGATGCTGCAGAGTTGATTCACAAGAAGCCAGTCAGGTCCTGCCCTTGAGGAGCTTACCCTCTAGGGAATGGAAGAGTGGAAAAGAAGACGTAGGATAAATATGGAGTGTCAAACATGCACGTCTAGATAGAGTGGATAGCTTTTACACATCCACGATGTGTGTTTGGGGGTAATGGGATGGGGTGGGGGTAGGAATAGACATATTTCTATGAGATATACCATCGCTTGAAATTCATACTTCCTGGGGCCACATGCAGAGATTTCTACTCATGGAGACCCAGAGCTCATCAGGGAACACATACATGTGCTCCCTAAAAACTGGCAAGTTCTTGTCAGAAGTTCTGTCTTTCCATTGGGACTCAAGCAATAGTCTCAGTGCTCCAAAGTGTGCATGCTCCTGGCATTCTACTGCAGCTACTCAACCCATCAAACAGGCGTTATTAAGTAGCCACAAGTGATGAGGATACAAGGACGAGAAAAGATGAAATAATTCCTGCCTTAATGTTTATATTCTACTGGGAGGTGGAGTCAGTCAGTCAGTCAATAAACACCTATGTGCCAGGCACTGTGCTAAGAGCTGGAGAGTCAAAGAAAAAAAAAGGCAAAAAACAAACTAACTAAAAAACCAAAACCCAGTCCCTGCCCTCAAGGACCTTACAGTCTAATGGGGGGAGGAAATCTGGAAAAAATTATGTGCAATCAAGCTATAGAAAGGATAAATTGGAAACAATCATTAGAGAGAAGGCACTAGAATTAAGAGGAATTGAAAAAGGCTTCCTGTAGAAGGTGGGATTTTCGTTGCGACCTGAAGGAAGTCAGGGAAGCCAGACGTCAGGACCAATATGGACATGGAAAACTATAACATATATGCAAAGTAATAGCTAGTATTTAATATTTAATGATAATAGCTAACATTTATTTAGCACCTACTATGTGCCAGGAATGGTGCTAAGCACTTTACAAGTTTTATCTCATGTGACACAACAACCCGGGGAGGTAGGTGCTATTATTATCCCCATTTTACAGTACAGGAAACTGAGGTAAAGCAGAGGTTAAGTGACTTGCCCAGGATCATATAGTCTCCTCCTTTTCTCAGTTCAACTCCTTGAAAAAGCAGTCAACATTCAATGCCTTTGATTCTTCTGCTCTTTTATACTCTCTGCAACCTTACTCCTCAGCAGAAACCACCTTTTCCAAAGTCATCAACAATTAATTAATTGAAACAATTAATTAATGAATCTGGTGGCCTTTTTTTTCCCCAATCCTCATTCTTCCTGACTTCTTCAGTAGTTGGTTACCTTCTCTCCTTCTGAATACTTTCTTTTTTGGATTTACTATGCCCTGTGCTTTCTTGGTTCTCTATCCTGTCTCAGTGCTTCTGGCACTCAGCACAGTGTCTGGCATACAGCAGGTGCATAATAAATGTTTACTGATTGATGCATTGATCGCTCTTCAGGTTCCTTTGCTAAATCATTAGAGGTGCACTCCAAGGCTCTGTCCTAGGCCTTTTCCTCCCCTCTCTCTACACTCTCAGTAACCTCATCAATTCACATAATTTTAAGGATTATGTTGATGATGTCCATAACTATAATTCCAGCTCTAGTCACCACATCACCAAGTCCTGGAGACATCTCAAACTTAACAATGTCCCAAACTGAACCCATTATTCTCCTTACCTCATAATTATTCCCCTATTCCTGTTGAGGGTACCACCGTCTTTCCAGACGCCCAGGTTCACTTTTACTCATTTAATGTGGTCATTCCATTGCCAACTCTTGTTTCTATACCTCCACAACAACTCTGTCTTCTTTCCAGGCACACATTTCCCACCCTCATCACTTCTTCCTTTCTCACTAGCCTCCTTGTCTCTCTCCTCTCTAATCTACCCTACATATAGAGGCCAAAATGATTTTCCTAAAATGCTGGTCTGACTATGATACCCCACTGGACTCTTTAAACTTCAGTGGCCCCCTATTACCTCTTCAGTCAAATACAAACTTCTCTGTCATTTAAATCCCTCCATAACCTGGTGTCATGAATAGGTTTATAATAACTGAAGATTGAAAGGCTGAGCTACATGATTTTTTTGCAAGGCACGTGGTTGCAGAACAAATCGGGTCCAGGGGCCCTCAGCAGGCCCAAGGATCCTGAATTTTGTTTTTTTTTTTTAGGCAATTGGGGTTAAGTGACTTGCCCAAGGGATCCTGAATTTTGCACAGACGTTTATACCTTAAAAGAAAACAATAAACAGGACATAAATTAGGATGTAGGAGTAGGTAACCTGATTTCTTATTGGAGAGAGATTTAGGACTTTCCAAGTTGGGAGGGAGAGAGTGAGAAAAAAAGCAAGAAGAATTCCTCAAAATCAGGTGATTTACAGGAAAACAACAAGATGGAGGTTGTTCACAAAATGAAGTTAGTGTTCACAAGACAGAGTCAGTTTGGTTCTCACACTGGCTCCAAGCTACCTTTCCAGTCATATGCATCTCTACTGTCCAATCAAAGTCATCTCTCCATTCCTTACACATAACATTTCCTCTCTTTACACCTTTGGATAGCCTGTCCTTCATGCCTGTCATGCACTGTCTCCAAACCTCAGCCTCTCAGAATCCTAGTTTCTTTTAAAGCCCAGTTGGTGCTATCTTCTACCTGAGGCCTTTCCAGATTCCTCCAGATGCCAGAGCCTTCCTCCCCAAATCACCTTGTACCTACCCTGTAAATAGGCATATGTATGAGTAGATATATGTATATAGCAATATCTATATGTGTATATGCTTATCTCTTCCCCTCTGCTTCCCAAGACTCTAAGATTCTTGACATCAGGAACTATTTTTATTTTCGTCTTTTTGTCCCCATAACCTAGCACATAATAAGTATTTAATAATTCTTGCTTGCTTGATTTTAGGAATGGAGAAGATTGCAAACACATAGAGGTCAAAGTTGGAATGTCCTGTCTAAGAAATAGCAAACAGGCCAATCTGGCAGAAAATCAACCACATAAGGGCTGAGGACTGTGTATCAGTCTGGAAGGATAGGCTGCAGCCAGGCTGGAATGGATTTTAAATCCCAAATAGGGGAGTTTGTTTTTAGAAGCAATAGCAAGCCACTAAAGCTTCTTCAGAAGGGAAAAAGTCAGATCTCTGCTTTAGGAATATCAATTTGGCAGGTGGAGTATAGTTTAGAGAATGGGAGAGCCTAGATGCAGGGAGACAATTAGACGGCTATTGTAACAGTCCTGATGAGAGGGGAACTAGGGTTGCTAGAATGTAGGTGGAAACGGCCCTATGGGACAGATTTATGAAGGTAGACTCAACAAGATTTAGCTAACAATTGGACATATGAGATGGGGGGTGAGGGATAGGGATAGCAGTTCTTTTGAAGCATTCCATAAACCACAAAGTGCTGTACAAGCTATTATAATTTTATGATCGTTATACTCTCCAACCAAGTAAAGTTTGGGTTAGGGCTGCTGAAATCAAAACCCCAAACTAAACAAAAATGAGGAACGTTAGAGACAGGACACAACCTGCTGCTATGATAAAATCCCAGCCAAGATCAAACACAAACCTATTAGCAACTCTAGTTTTGAATTTATGCCTTTGTGAATTCACAGGTTGCATTTCAAGGCCAACACTGATTTTTGGATTATATTGTGCTTATGTCTTTTCCAGTAGGCAAGGAACTGATCAGTCTCTGTCCTATTTACCAAGGGGGATACTTACATAAAAGATCATAGATACTTATAATATTAGAGCTAGGTGTTTTTTGTACAACTCCTAATCAACCGGTCAATAAACATTTATTAAATGTCTACTGTGTGCCAGGCACTGTGATAAGAGCTGGAAATACAAAAATAGGCAAGATACAAAAAAGAGACCAAAGACAGTCCCTGCCCTCAGGGAGCTTAAAATCTGAGGAGGGAGACAACATGCAAACAAATATATACAAAGTAAAATATATACAGGACAAATAGGAAATAATTAAAAGAGGGAAGCCGCTGGAATTATGAGAGGTTGGGGAAGGTTTCCTGTAAATGGTATGATCTTAATTCAATTCAGTTCCCTAAACATTAAGTGCCTAATATGTTCGAGACACTGTGCTAAGTAGTTCTGGGGATATAAAAACAGGCAAAAGCCAGTCCCTGCCCCCAAGGACTTATCTAGGGAGTTATGTAAAGGTCATGGAACTTTAAAAAAAAATTTTTTTTCTATAAGTACTTCAATATAAATGGTTTCCTTTGTATTTTATTTTGTGCATTTAAAACCATTATTCTGAGAAGGGGGTTTCCTGGCTTCACTAGACTGCCAAAGGGGTCCTCAATAAATGCAAAGTTAACCCCCGATCTAATGGAACCTCTTCGTTTTACAGGTAAGGAAACTGAGGCTACGGACATATTCAGTTCTGGGGCGATGGGGATGTGATTAGAAGTTGTTCTTTGGACCCCTGGGGCGCAGTAGGAGACCCTGGTTAACAAGCGGTCCCTCCTGGGAGGTCTACAAGAGACTAAAGGACCTCTGGGTATCTACTGCCCAGGCGCTGGTGAACCCCGGGCATCTTAGCACGACTGGCTCGGCTTCCCCTCCGCCGGCATCCGCTGCACCACTCCCCCAGGCGTCTGCCCAGAGGCGGCTGCCGGGATAGCTGGGCTGGTAGGAGGAGCGATGGGGAGCCTCCCGGGCTAGAGCGCAGGTGCGGCTGCCGCACGGCGTCCCGTCTCCACGGCAACGCGCCGCCGCGCGCGTCGCAGCCCAGTGACGCCACCCGCTGCCCTGGCAACGGCGTTCTGCGGCGGCGCGCGAAGTCCAAGGCGGCGGCCCTCGAGGCTGCTGCCGCCTCGAGGAGAGACAAGACGGCGACGACAAGCAGCAGCGACATGACGAGCGGCGGCGGCGAGGAGGAGACGGACAGCTTGCCCACCTCCGACTCCCAGTTCGGGGAGGGCGTGGAGCTGCCCACCATCCAGCTCTGCGGCCTGGTGGAGGAGCTCAGGTACCGCCCCGCCGCGGGCCGCCTCCCTCCTCGAGGCCCGCGCGCGCGGGGCCGGGGCGCTTCGAAAGGGGCCTCCTCGGGCCGTCGGGCTCCTCTTCGGCCCGGAGGACGCGTGGGTGGAGCCCGCTTGGGCCGTCAGGCTCCTCTTCTGCCCAAAGGGGGTGCGTGTGGGGCCTCTCTGCCCTTCAGACTCCTCCTCTGCCCACATGCGCGGATGTCCCTGTGGACACACAATTCGCTTCCAGCTCTGCCTTTGGACACAGAGCCTAGAATGTGTTTTCAGAGGACCTGGATTGGAATTCTGACCATGGATAAGTCACTTCCGGTTTCTGAGCCCTGGTTTCCTCCACTATAAAACGAGGAAGCTTGGACAAGACCAGGCGTCCATAGCGTTGCGTATGGCCTTGGACCCCTTTGGGAGACTAGTGAAGATTATAGACCCCTTTTCAGAATCATGTTTTTAATGCATAGGAAGGGAAGAGAAGCAAATGGAATAAGCATTTATGTAGCACCTACTGTGTGCCAGGAGCTTTCCAGATATTCTCTTTTGATCCACACAATAACTGTCCCTACAGGAGGTGCTCCATTTTACAGTTGAGGAAACTGAGGCAGACAGAGCTTAAGTAACTTGCCCAGGGTCAGTCACACAACTAGTAAGTGTCTGAGGCTGGATTTGGAACTCTGGTCTCCCAGGCTACAAGCCCAGCATTCTATTCACTGTGCCACCAGCTGCCTAAATACATAAAACAGGATTACAGAGGAAAACAATGATAATGAAGTAGTTATTAAGACACATATATCTGAGTCTGTATTTATATCTATCACTATTCATCCATCCATCCATCTACCTATCAGTCTACTCATGTCTATCTGCTTATCCCATCTATCTATCTATCTACCCATCTCTCTATCCATCCATCCATCTATCTACCTATGTACCTATCTATCTATCTGTCTATCTATATCTATCCACCCATCTCTCTATCTATCCATCTATCTATCTATCCATCCATCTATCCATCTGTCTATCCACCCATCTGTCTATCCCTCTATCCATCCATCATCCATCTACCCATCCATCCATCTGTCCATCCATCCATCTATCTATCTGTCTGTCTGTTCATAGCACAAGTTCACAGGCCCCAGGTTCAGCTTCTCTGGACTTGGGCATCTCCAAGGCCTCTTTCCAGCCCAGGGTTCTTTCTAGCCCTGGCTGAACCACAGAGCATCAATGCTGGAAAGAAATGATCAGCCAATCCAGCCCCTCTCGTTTGTACAAATGAGGAATGGCCTCCCACCTCCTCATCAAAATCAGATGGAAGTTCATGCTGTGCTTGACCCCAGAAGTGAAGAACAGGACAGAGGAGTGGGTGCAGCACAGGGGTTCCAGCCCAGGTCTCCATCCTAGCCCTTGTTCTTCACCTCAGAAGGCCTAAATAGGAGCTGTGGGTAGAAGTCGTGCAGGGCTCTGATTTCAGCTTTGAATCAGGCAACGTATTCAAACAGGTTTTTAACCAGTCCCAAAGTGGACTGGTCTGCCTTCAGAATTCATGTGTTCCCTCTCACCAGCAGTGCCAGGGATCTTGTGGAAGGGATTGTTGTCCTGATATGAGTTCTGTTAACCCTCTGAGATTCTGGAGAAATTGGTAAGAAATTATGCCCTGAAAAGATTAAGTCCAAAGACTTGGAAAATCCTTCGGGAAATACCTGCCCCAAACAAAAACTGTACAAGAAAGAAAGGGGACCACAATGGTCCTAAGTGTGCAAATATCCTGGCTCCCCTGGGAGCCCTATCGTCACCTCAGAACTTGGGCTGGGTCCAGAGGTATCTGGCTCCATCCAGGCTTTGGAGAGGCCTCCCTTCCCTCATTCTCCTAGGCTCTGCATTGTTGTGCCCGGTGCTCCCCTTCCTTATTCAGTAACCTCTTTGTCTTTGAAGAGCCTGCTATTCATGTCTACCCCTTAATCAAAAGCCCGGAAGCTGTTGTCTACAGGCTCCCCCCCATTCCCCAGGCCGCTCCCCTTCCTTCCTCAAGGAGTGCCATACTTGGCTCACTATTTTTCTCTCCTCCCCAATTTCTGCTTTCATGCTAGAGGGACTTCTAGATACATATTTCTCTCCCTCAGAAACCTTAATTACTCAATTCCTCGACCCACTGAGCTGCTCCTCCATCCTCTCTTAGCCACGCACTAAGATGGTCACACCCTTGATCTTGCCATCAGCCACAATGTACCACCTCCATGCTGAGGAATTCCAACACCCCTTTATTCAACCATAATACGTTGGCTCTTCACGTCTCCCTCTGCCATCCCGTTTGTAACCCTACTCTTTATCTGCACCATGTCCTCCGAGCCCTTGACCCTTGAGTTCTCTCTAGGCCATCTCCTCTGCACTGGTCGCTCTCTCCTCCTCTCCCCAGTGTGGCTCCTTGGTGAACCAGTTCAACTCTACACTGTCCTCCTGTCTTGAATCCTTAGCTCCCTGTTTATATCACTGATCATGCCCATCTGAGCCTCAGCTTTGGGGCACTCCCACCATTCATCAACCTTGGTGCCTACACACATGCTACTGAATGAAAGTGGAGAAAATCACGCACCTGTTCTGACGGGGTCCACGACAGATTTATGTTACATGACCTTGACTGGGCCCTCACTGCTGCCAGGCAGTCCTACTCTGCCTTCTTTACCAGCTCACTCTCCCCTCTCCACAGCGGCTCTTCCAAACCTTACCCTCCTCAAGCCTCCCATGGCTCCCCTCCATCTTCTCTCTGTCTCATCTAAAATTGAGGCCATTTGCTGTGAGCTTCCTCCTTTCTTCTCTCCTATCAGATGCTTTCTGCTACTCTCCCCTCCTTCCTGATGAAGCAGTCTTCCTCCTTACCAAGGCTCTACCTGTTTGTGATCCCATTCCAGGCCATCTCCTCTGTCTTCCTCACTCTCATCTGTTTTCAGCCTCTCCCTCTCTACCAGCTCCTTCCCTACTGCCTACAGACATGCCCCTGCCTCCCTCATCCTGAAAAAGCCCTCACTTGATCCTTCCATCCCTGCTCGCGTCCTGTGCCTCTTTTCTCTTTTGTGGCTAAACTCCTCTAGAAAGCTGTTTACGCTCAATACCTCCACCTTCTTATTGAGCAGGCACTGACGTAGGCAGACCTGTACTTTAGTCATTTAGTGGCTGAAAGGAGGGAGGCATGGAGTGGGGAAGAGGCTAGAGGAGGACAGACCCCCAGCAGCTCCTGCAGTATTCCTGGTATGAGGTGATGAGGCCTGCCCTGGGTCGGGGGAGATGCCGCAGAGGTGAAATCAGCAGGCCTTGGCCACAGCTTGGATACTGGGGGGTTGTTGGCTCACCCTCTTCTTAACCCCTTACACCCAGCTTCTGACCTTATTCCACCAGCACTGCTCTCCCCTCATTGCCACATCCAGTGGCCTTCTCTCCACCCTCATTCTCCTTGACCTCTCTGCAGCCTCTGACACTGGGGATCACTCTCTCCTCCTCAACACTCTTCTTCTCTTCAGGTCTCTCCTGGTTCTCCTCCTACCTCTCTGACCGCATTTATATAGCACCTACTGTATGCCAGGCAAAGTGCTAAATGCTTTACATATATTAGCTCACCTGATCTTCTCAACAACCTGTGAGGTCAGTACTGTTATCCCCATTTTACAGTTGGGGAAACTGAGGCAAATAGCAGTGAAGTAACTTGCCCAGGGTCACACAGCTAATAAGTGTGTAAGAGTGCATATGCACTCATCTTCCTGACGCCAGGCCCATTGTTGACCACTGGGATATCCCCTGCCTGGCACTTGAAAAATCGACAGGGCTCACAGCCTGATGGAAAGGCTAAAGAAATGGAATACCCCGGGGTCAAGGTCAGGTCAGAGAAAATTTATAGCAAAGAAGAAACAATTCAGCCCGGCTTCACGTCCAAACGTTGTGGCCCATGCACACGTGTCTGAAGCATCATTTCCTATGCCAGCACCCAAATTCTGAGGTCTTGGACAACATTCAGGAAATGCTTGTTTCCACACGCTGGGCCTCTGGGCAGGGGCAAACATCTACTTCTCGGTGAGGTACATCACGCGACTTTCCACAGCATGGTCCTGGGAGGTGGGCAGAGTGGACATTAGTAGGGCCGTTTAACTGAGGAGGAGATAGAGAGCCAGAGAGGGGAAGGGGCCAGCCCGGGGTTCCCAGGAGGGGCCACAGAACCCAGCTGGGTAGCTGGGTTTCCTGATCAGGCGAGGTAGACTGAGATGCCTCCTGGGGCCCTTTTCATGGTCCCACTGCCCTCGACTATACAGCTGTCACACCTCCCTGGGTCAGGGGGCGATGCTTCTCCCTCCCTGCTGCCCCTCACTTGGCTTTCCTGGGACTAAGCAGCCCCTGGATCTGGATGGCGCTTCAGGAGAGAGGGCTAGAAACTTGACCTCTATGGCAAAAGCAGAGGGTGCAGGGAGGTACATTTAACTCAAGTGTAGGAGAAAGCTAATAATCAGGGCTGCGCCTAAGTGGGATGGGCGCCTCATCACTGGATTTCCCCTGTTGGGGCAGGACCTCTTCGTGCCTCCTGACTCTGAGATACAGTGGATCCTGACCCCCCAGCCCAAGGCTCTCAGCCCTGCCCCATATTTCCCTGTCTGTCCCATGCGCTCAAAGGCTGCAGCTCTTGCCTGGCCCGTTCCCTTTTGTGCAGCGTTCCCCAAGTCTCTGCCCTCCAAATGAAAGCCCACAAAGTCTTCTGAGGTGCTAGTCTAGAAAAGGTCCCCCTTCTCTCACTTGGGAGTAGGGTGGGAAGGGTGGGTCCTTGGCACTGTGGTATAATCAAAGGGGTGTTTAATTTGGAAGGAAAGGACCTGGGTTTGAGGCCGTCTCCTGGCATTTAATAGGTTGGGGACATTGGGCCTGGCATGTCATCTCCCATTGCCTCATCTTCCCAAACAGCGAAGTGAAGGTTTGGATTCCACGATCATCAAGACAGTTTGTGGCTCTTAAATTGGATTTGTCTTTTATTGAGCTTGTTAAGCTTTTAACATCTTTAAAAAAGAATTGAAAAAAAATGAAAGGAGGCTTATGTTAAAGTTGAATTGATATGTATTAAGAGTCTACTTTGTATATGAATAAGTGCTTTGGGAAAAAATTAAGAAATAAAAGTTTCTAAGGGAATAATCATTTTTATTAATTTTGATGATTTCATTTAATATTAATCAAACACCTTTAATTATAAGGATTATTTTGAATTTAGATAGTGTAGAAACTTTCATTTGTTGATATGAAGAATAAAAATTACAGTGGTTCTAGTATTCAGGTCTTTTAAAAGCCTGTTATTGTTAAGTGTGAGAAACAATTGTTTAAGCCTAAGAAGTTGTATATTCTCTGAATAGCAAGTACGCGATCAAGGTCACAAGTCCATTAGGAGGCTGGATTTCCAGGCCTCTCTGTTCTACACAACCATGAAAGTACGGTCAAGCTGTGGCTTGTCTCATGGAACAAATGCAAAGGAACAGTTTTAGAAGATGAGCCAGATTGTCTAAAGTAGTTTATAAAGCACTCACCTTATTAACTGAATCATGGGGGACATGGGTGGGGAGGCAAGATATCTGTGTTAAAACGTGTGGTGATGTCTTTGATTAATAATAATAAAATCAATATTGCCATCGCTTTTGTGCTTGAATTTGTAAGTACTTGAGCATTTATTGATTCTGTGAATGCAGCATTAAGAGAAACTGCTGATGCCCTGAGCTCCTGGTGTGGTCAAAATGAATAAATTTTAAGTCATAGGACCTGAGTTTGAAGGTCACCTGCAGGGAGACCTTATGCAAGTCCCCTTACTTCTCAAAGCCTTGCTTACCTCCTCTGTTCTTGAGGCTTAGGGTCAGAGTGGACGGCTTCCACATTTCCTTTTTTCTCTGTGATCTCAAACCTTTGACTCGTCTAATTGTTTCTGAAGTTAGAGTGCTGTGTTTTCAGGTTAAGAAGCTGTGTGAAAATATAAGGAATAGCATGTGCAGTTCTGTACTCGCCAGATATTTGTATGCATGGCATCATGCCAAGCAGTGTGAGGCTATAGAAATGAATGAAGACTGGCTCCTGCCTTCAGGGGACTTACAATGACAGGAAGGGTGGATGGGTGGAGGAGCTCAGACATATATGGCAGAAGGTGATGGGCCCCATGCACTATCCTGTCTCCCGTTTATAGGATGCTGAAAACTGTGGGATGCTTTCCTGACACGTGGAGGTAGGCAGTACAAGCATTAGCCACATTTCTCATTCAAGAGAACTGAAGGGTTCAGTGGCGTAGACGGTACAAGTATTGCAGACCCTGTTTTACAGGCTCCGGGGGTGAAATGATTTGTCCAGGCTCTCCTGCCAGCTGTTCTGGTTCTGGGTCCAGAACTCCTGCTTGCCTCTGATGAGAATTGAGACACGTCATGAGGTGATCGTAAGAGATGTAAACCCTAAGAGAAGCCATGTATGTTGCTATCATAAGCACTGGACTAGCAGCTAGTGTGACTTCAGCTTTCCTCCAGACCTGAATTCCCATTCCTCATGTGTAAAACGAGCATAATATTTGCCTACCTAACAGTCGTGTGAATCAAATGTAATAATGCATGTGAAACTACCTTGAAATTGTGAGAATGCTATAAAAATGTGATTTATTCTTGATAGAAGAACATTGAAGAAGAATTGTGGAAAGGGCTGTGGGAGTGCAGGGGAGGGAGAACTTCCTTCTGGAAGAACAGCCCGTGAAAAACTTTCTGGAGGATGTGGCATTGGAGCTAGAATTGGAGAAGGTCAAAGAGCACAGCTCCCCCCCGCCCCCATACCCCTACAAGAGCAAAAGAAATCACCGAGGAGAAGGAACATGGCTAAAAATCCACACAAGCAAAGGAAAATCAACCGAAATAGGAAATAAAGCAAAGGGCCAGAGTCTATCAGCATCAGAAATAGGACTGACTACTGTAGTTAGTGTAACAGATGGCACGCCCTGAGAGGTGTCTGGAATGGCGATAGCAACTCTTGCGTGGTTCTGTGACCTCGTTAATGTGGGTACTCCTTACCTCTAGAGATGGGGATTATAGACCGTCCGTGCCTTTTCAGCCTGGGCAGCTCTCCTCTGCTGCATGTCTTTGCATGCGTTGGGCACGAGGGCATCTTCCACCATGCTGTGGGACTTGGATACCTCCTCTGAATACAGAGGTGACCGTGGGTTCTTGAAGGCTATGCCGGCAACACAAGCTCTGTCAGGTTCTACCATGTTGGAAAGGTTTCAAGCACCAGCCAAGTTACTGTGGAGAGATTCATTGCCAGGAAATCAGCAATTTGTTGATTGATTTTTTTTGGTCGTGGCAACCCTGTTCGTGAATCAAATGACACATTGAAAAAAAAAATGAACTGAGACAACACGGGTAAAAAAAAAATCGTAAGTGCAAATAAAAGAAGAAAGTGAAAAATTATAAAGGGAATGGAAATGAGGAAAAATAAGTTATATTCAAGGAAATTGTTTTAGAAAAAAAAATTCTAAAGTCCACAAAAAAGCAACAGTCTGCAAATAGAAAGAAACCACCGCATCTCAGAAGGAAAGAATGCAAGATTCAACTCCATTAGACACACCGAGTCAGCACTCTAATTGCCAGCTTCAAGAAGAAAGACAATTAATGAGCCAAGGCGCATCAGTCAGAGATTACAGCGGATTTGTCAGCCATGATGAAGCAGTCACAACTATAATAAAACAAAATGTAGCAGTATAGGCCGTAAACTGTTCTACCCGGCCCTGCCCTGACAAGCCTCAGCACTGAATGGCTCCCACTGTGTGCAGCCTTTGCTTTTACACACATGCTGATGAGTGAAGCCAGAGAAAATCGTGAAACTCTGCTGACTGGGTCCACTGTCCGTTTATCTTACACAATCTCAACCTGACCCTCACTGTGGCAAGGCAATCCTTTCTTACCTTCCTAGGGATTCACTATCCCACTCACAACGGTGGTTTGGTTTGTTTTTTTTTTTTCAAACTTTTTCAAACCTCGTGGCTCCCCTCTTTCTCACCTCCCAGCTGAAACTCTTGCTTCATGTATTTCACTGAAAAACATGAGGCCATTCACTGAGAGCCCCCTCTCCTTGCCTCCTGCTTATCTCCCATGACACTTCCTCCCCCTTTGACTCCCTCTCACACGGGCCCTTACCCTTGCCGAGGCAGAACTCCTCTGTGCGCACAAATGACCCCATGCCATCCTGTTTTCTCCGGCAGATTGCCCTCTCTATATCCCCACTCTCACTCATCTTTAATCTCTTCCTGTCTACCGACTGCTTCCCTGTGGACAAACATGGACAGACTAAGGAATCTTAACTAGGTATTCAAATTGATATTCTTAAGGCCCCGGCCCAGCCCTGTCACTTCCCTGTCCGAGAAGCTTTAGTGGTCTCTGGAATAAAATACATCGTCCTTCTGGTTGGCATTTAAAGCCTTTACAATCTGGCTCCAACTGATAAACCCCCTTCTAGGACAATTTCACACCATCTCCCCCTTATGTATGCCACATTCCAGTCCAGCTGGCGTGCTTGCTGTTCTCCTATACAACATTCCATCATTCCCCACTACGTTTCTTCTCACAAGGTACCCCCATTCCTGGAATGTTCTCTTCTCCTCTGTCTCTTTGGCTTCCCTAATCCTCTTCGAAGCTTGACTGAAGTGCTGTCTCTTTAAGAGGCTGTTTCTGACTTTTCTCATTGTTACTCCCATGAAAGTACTTTAATTTTGTGTATTGTTGTTTACTCATGTGTTACATGTTGTCACTCCCCCCATGTAATCTCCTTGAGGGCAGACAGTATTTAGTTTTTGTCTTTGTATCCTCAGCACTCAACCTAGTCCCTCACACACAGTAGGTGCTTAAAAAATACTTGCTAAAGCGAATCAAATTAAATAGAGGTCCTAGCACAAGGAGGCAAATTTCACCTGTTAGATATTGTGGTGATTTGATGGAGTGATACCCATGCCGGGAATGTCTCTGGTAGAGAAACAGACTCAGTAAAGGGTGGTGGGAGGGAAGCGCAGTATTCTCTGTTAAGAGTATATACTAATGTGAGGAAATCCAAGAGGGGTGAATCATGGCAGAAAGTATTTGGGTAGTGTACTTCTGATCACCTGGATAGGAAGAGGAAGTAGATGAACAACTTTGAAAGTAGAATACAAGCCTGGATCAGAGGCCTGGTGTAGTGATGAGGACCTCAGTTATCCAGACATCTGCTGGAGCTCTGTCTCTAGCCAAAGCAGAGAGTAACAAAGAATGAAAGTTAATTATTTCTTGACTTGTTATTTATTATGTTAATTATTTAGTAACAAAAAAATAAAAGTTAATCATTTCTTGACTTGCTTTAAGGGCAATTTCATTCTTCAGAAGGTGGAAGCCCACCAAGGTGGTGGCGGCATTGTAATTATAGAGTATACAATAGATTCAAGAGAAATCCTGGAGGTAGGAACTTTGCGATCGATTGTGTTATGGTATAAGCCACGAGAGATAGTATGATGAGAATACTGGACCCAGAAAGGAAAAATTTGGGTTTATATCCCTGCTGCTAACAGGTATTCTCTTAGTAACAATGAACAAGTCACTTCCTCACTTTGAGCCTTGGGGAACACTCTTAAGACAAATGTAAGTTTTAGATGGGTTTTGAGCTGCACCAGAGAATTCTTACATTGATAAGTCCATGTTGTGCTAATGTATGCTGTGGACCATACACTCAATTATCTACCCAGCAAAAGTGGCAGTATGTTGTATAATGGCAAAAGAGAGATAATTAAGAAGCATTTGGACCTTGAAAAGTTTGAAGAGACATCTGTACCTCAATGAAGTCTTTCAATGATAAACAAATTTCTGAGCCAAAAAGGATTTTGGAGTGTTGGGGGAGGAGCAAGTAAGGAAGAGAGAAGAGTCAAAGATGATCTCAACTGGATACATGGATGGTCAACTGTAAAAAAAAAAATAGGGAAGTTGATTATTTCTTGATGTTTCATGGAGTCGTTAGCTCCATTTGGTCAATTATGATTTTTAGGGAGTCATTTTCTTCAGTAATGTTAGTTCTCTTTCCATGACGTTTTTTTTTTACATAGCTCTCATTTCTTTTTCCATTTTTTCCTCTACCACTCTTATCATGTTTATCATATACTCTCATATCACATTTCCTCCTCCTTCCTAATTTTTTTACTCTTTCAAAAATCTTTTCTTTAGCTCTTGCTTTAACTGTTCTAGAAATTCTTTTTGGGCTTTTGTTCAATCTGCATTTTTCTCTGAGGCTTCGCTTGTAGATGTTTTCAAGTGATTGTCTTCTGTGTGTCTTGAACTGTTGCTGTAATAGCTCTTTATGGTCAGGTTCTTTTTGTATTTTTTTCATTTTTCCAGCTATTTTCTTGACTTTGGACGCTATGTTAATTTTGAACTCTGCTCACTTCTGGGGGGGTGCTTTCACAGCTCAGCCTGGGGGCCTGCAAGTTTCCAGTGCTTCCAAAGTGGCATGCTTTAGGGAGAAGTCTGTTCACTGCCCTCCTGGTCCGAGGTTTGCGTGTTCCTGACCCAGCTTTGGGTCTGTTGGCTTCTTCGAGTTGAGTCACCATAGACTGTTGCTGGATTCAGTCACTGTTAACCAACTGTAAGGTTCTGCAAGTTCAAAGGGACTGAACTCGCTAGCTCCCCCTTGGTCAGGTCTCCCCCTGGTTTCTCCACTGCTGCACCTCCTTTTTTTTTGCAGAGTGGGAGACTATGGATGTACAACATTGCAGATGGAGCCAGACTTTTTTGATGTGTTAGTTTTGCTGAATAGTCATTCTTTATTTTAAGGGATGGCTCTCTGAGAGGGTCATGGAGAAGGGGAAGGAATACATTAGGGAGCATAAGTGTTGTAAAACAGAAGATAGCAATAAAAACAATTTTTAAAGAGTCATTGGTGACCTTGGAAAGGTTATTACAGTAAAGTGATGGGAATGAAAGCCAAATCTCAGGGGATTAAACTTTAAGTGGGTGGTAGAAAATAGAGACAGTTAGTATAGATTATTCTTTCTAGAAATTTATTCTATAAAGGAAGGAGAGATATAAACAGATAGTATAAGGTGTGGTAGGTTAAAAGAAAATGTGTTTTTAGGCAGGGGGAAGGGATTGAAAATTAGAGAAAGGGAAGGATTGGTGGAGCAAGGTCCCACAAGAGACGAGTATATGAGTATGGAGGTTGAGATTAAGGATGAGAGTAGAATAAGTTAGCCTTGGCAGATAGGAGAGAGTACTTCACCTTTTTTAGAACGGAGAGAAGGAGGGAATAGTTAAAGTTTTGAGATAGGCACGATAGAAGATAAGGGGCAGCCACAGTCTTGGGGTAACAAAGCATACATAGAGCTGTTCTGCCTGCTTCTGGCCAATCAGGAGTGCTGCCTCAGAACCGAAAGACTTGGACACTTTGGGAATGGTGAGGCAATTTTCAAAGATCTGTAGCTCTTCCTGCTTATCAGACAATAAAGGGATTGTCTCACCATCTCCAAAGTGCCCGAGTCCTTTGACACTGAGTCAGCACCCATGGTTGGCCAGGCCAGGAGACAGAAGAACTGATTATACCCTATTACATCCACAAAGTAAGCTGTATGGCTCTCTGCCAAGAATGGGAAGTGGGAATAGAGTTGAAGCCTTGAGGGGAGAGAGAAGATTTAGAAGAACAGCTGTGGGAGAGTGTGATAGGAAGTAATACAAGGATTGCCACACAGTTGTAAGGACCCAAGTGAGGTTAGAAAACATGAATTTGAAGGGGATGCAGGAAACACAGTTTCAAGACTTATTCCAGTAGCAATTGGCATCTGTGAGCTAGGAGGTGATCTAGCAGTGGGAATTAGTAGGTGAGGGAAAAATGAAAGGACAAGGGAGTGAAGGATTTAAGGGTGGACAGAGCCTTTTTGAAATGTTTGACTGCTGCAGGGGTTTTTAGCTTCCTTTTGTGTTATAGATCCCTATGGCAGTCTGGTGAAACCTGTGGACCCCTTATCAGAATAATGTTTTTAAATAATTGAAAGAGATGCTAAGTTTCATTTACAGGTCAATGAAAACAAAAATGTAATTTTTTTCTCATCCAAGTTCACAAACCCCCTAAAATCTATCCATGGACCCCATGTTAAGAATCCCTGGACTGTGGAGTCATGACCATGAAAGGTGGCAAGTGAAACTAGAACCGAAAGAACAAGATGGAATGTATAGTCCAGATCAGAGTTTAGGTACCCTGGAAAAGTAATGTGTTGTTGGAGAAAGAAGATTTGAGTTTCTGTTTTTAGTATATGAACCCTTCTGGGGCTACTTCAACTTTCATTCAGACTTGAGGGTTGGGTCCCCAGGTTCTGGGAGTAACCCTGTGGGTTTGCCCTTTTAACAGTGTAGCTCATGAGCCCCTACCCTTTTTAAAAAAAATTTTATTAATTTATTTTGATTTATCAACAATCACTTCCATATGCTTTTGAGTTGAAAATTTTTCTCCCTCTTTCTTTCCCCCACTCTCCCCAAGACGGCGCACAATCTGATATAGGCTTTACATTTACATTCCTATTAAACGTATTTTCACATTAGTGAAGTTGTAAGTAAAAATTAAAACCAATAGGAGGAACCATCAGAAAGATGAAACAAAACTCAACAGAAGGTAAAAATAAGTGATAACGATTTGACTTCCACGGTTCTTTCTTTGGATGGGGACAGCATTTTCCATCCCGAGGCCTCTGGAGATGTCTTAGATCCTTGTAATGCTGAGAAGGGTTCAGTTTAACAATCTTAATCATTGTATAACATGGCTGTTATTGTGTACAAAGTCCTCTTGGTTCATGAGCCCCTACTCTTATGTTTCCCAGTAGCAATCAGCTAGTAGACACAGTTAACTCTTAGTAAAGCATTTGCTAAAATAGCTTAGTAAGTAAGCAAGTAAATGTAGTAAATAAATGGCATTGTAAGAAACTGTGGCTACAAAACATCCCTCCATAAACCTGGGCACACTCACCCTCACACAGTGTCACTGGAAGAGTAGGCTCAAACTCAATTGTAGTGGTAGTGAAGTACATGATAGATTGATATATATGTGGCAAAAGTATATGTATATAGAACTGTTGGTTCTGTTGCAGGGCCTGGAAATCCCTTCTGTCTTCTCCTCATTCACCTCCTTTTGGGTGCATTGTCTCTGCTGGGTGGGCTGCTTAGCTAGAGTTAGAGGATCTTCTCTTTCTTCATAGCTAGCATTCTTTTCTGTTCCCAGGGATTCTGTTCTATGAAGCTGCTGCTTCTTTCTCATGAGATGTTTTTCTGGAGCATGCTCTCTGTCTTCTTCTGGATTCAATGTCTCCTGTCTGTCAAGTGGCTCCATTTCACAGCAATGTGTTTGAGGGAGGAGAGAGAAACTCTGTCCTCCTAGAGAATGATTCCCTTTCAGGGGCCTCATTCCTCTCCCACTTCTGGCTTCTGGCTTGGAACTCCCTCTAACCGAGCTGCTGCCTCCAGGGATTAGCTATTTAAAGCCATCAAAAGGGGATTTAATTTTTTTCTTGTCCAGATGAAGTTATTCCTTTTAATTCTGCCAGAGAAAGGTCACATCACGAAGGGTTTAGGGCATCTTTTAGCACCTTGTTAACAACCCCTTGTGATTATATTCTGGGTCTTCTGAGCTAGGGGTAGGCTGTCAAACTTCAGTTTCCTTACACTATTCCTAAAATTCCACAGTAGAAAAAGATCTAGTGATTTTACCTGCTTTTCTTTCCAGCTCCTACTTTGTCTAGTTTCCATCTCCTGGTTTTGAGGGTGAGGGGCAGGAAGGGGGGAGGAGGTGTGCCTTATTTTTTATCTTGGTATCCCCCCCCACACTTAACAGAGGTGCTCTGCATGCAGTAGGGGCCTTACAACTGTTTTTGCCACTGAAATAACAAATTCTACTGGTCTCTAATAGGATGGTAGTAGAAATACTCCCAATACTGGCACAAGCCTGTGTATGTCTTTGCCCTTGACAAGGTTAGAAAGCCATCATTTGGGCAGGCACATGATGAATATTGCTCATCATCTCAAACTTTTTAAGAACCATCTGTTGCAAACTTGCTTCTGTTTATAATGAATTTCCAGTAGATTATTCCATCTGTTGGGTGCTGGAAATAAAATAACTGAGAAAAAACACATAAACTGGGGAAATGTCTGAAGGTTGTGCTAAGTGTGTAATTGCAAAAATGTAGTGGTTAGGTGGATTTACATTTGACATAGTAGAAATTTCAAGGTGAAATCCCCAGTCTTATCTTAGTAATAAGCCATAGTTTGATTGGCAGCTTCTGAATTTTGTGACTCCTTAAGTAAGCTAGACGCTGAAGACCGTCCTTTTTGGCTCAAGAGTAACTGAACAGCAAGATTTATTCAATTGTCCACCATTTTTGCAGCTATGGAAACTCTTCTCTCAAAGTCGAAACTGAGATGTTTGAGAAATATTACAATAAGCTGGAGCCTCGGGATCAGCGTTTCCCACGCGCATCAGATTTTAAAACAGCAACAATGGACTTTGCACAGGTACTTACTGTAGTGAGAGGCATTTGTACCATTTCGTTCCCATGTTTAGGTGTCTGCTCTGTAACTCGCTGCTTCCTCCAGAAAGCTGCCTTGCCTTTTTCTCCCTGCTCTGACTTTCATGTCTCCCTTCCTTTGTATTCCCAACTGGTGTGAAAGAGGATATTTTTAGTTGCTGGCAAGTCCTTTCGATAGGAGAGAGCCTTTCTCAACATGTATGTCCCGCTTCCCAGTGTTACCTTGAATACATGGAAGGTAAGAAGGAGAGGCACTAGAAAAGGTTTTAGCCGCATTCTGGGCCCAGACGTGATTTATGTTTGAAGCTGGCCCCCGCAGACCTCAAGGCCTGGGGCTCTGGCTCTGACGTCAGGGAATGGTCTTTTTCTTTTTTCTAAACTTTTCTCCCGAGGGCGCCATGGTGGTGTTTTCCCATTGCACAGCTCCTGACGTCTTAGGCCGGGTTGGAGTTCCCATGTTGGGTGCTCATCTGGGGAGCTCCAGGAACCAGCGGCTCACATATTTACCGGCTCCTTTGACTGGTTCCTGCTTGCTGATGTCATGGCTTTCTTAACTAACAGCTTCGGAGCAGGCGGAAATCCAAAATCCGGGTACCCGCAGAGCATCTGGTACTCCTTACGGTGGATCAGAAATGTGACCTGGCCCTGCGGGAACTAGAAGACATCAAAGAAGAAATGAGGCAACTGAAGGCAAATTCTGAGCGGGAGCTTCATCGGCATGAGGTATCACCTTCCCCAGACTGATCAGTACAGTTCTGTTCTGTATCATTGCTAATTAACTAATCAGTTAGCTGACAAATGCAAATGTTTCTTTAGTGCCCATTAGTTAATCAGCAAGCATTTATTAAGCACCTACTGTATGCTTTGCTGAGCTCTGTTGACTTATGAGATCCTGAAGCAGAGAGGGCTGAGTCAAAATGAATGAAAGGTGACTGGGACAGGGGTGACGTGTTTGGGAGGTGGCATCCTTTGAGTGTATGGAGCAGGATGAGGAAGTCATCCTTGGGCTCTAGAAGGTGGTTTGTTAAAGCCTTTCCTCGAACGACCTTGGACATGACTAAGTAGTAACCTCTTACCGCCTGCCCTCTCTGTGAAGTTGTCTCTGACAGGTCTTCTCTGTGGGGTTCTCGTGAAGGTTAGCAAGCCACTTCCATGGAGAGCTCCTTCACCTTCACCCATTTCAGGATCCTGATGAATAAGGAAGGCTAGATTGTCAAGGGCCAATCATCTGATTTTGTTCCTAACTTACCATCTCTTTCAGGGGGTTCTATTCCCAAATATTAATTCCCTGTTAATAAAAATGGCTAGGACTACAAATAGAATGGGGTCTACAAGAAATCAAGACTGTGGACAATGTACTAACAGGTTCATTATATATCTATTTTAGAGACTGATTTCACCTCAACACATTTGTGTTATGAGCATGTGGAAATACATACTACTAGCAAATGATAGCTAGTGCTTCTCTACTACTTTTGGTTTGCAAAACACTTTACAAATATAATCCCATTTGATCCTCCCAACAGCCCTGGGAGGTGGGTGCGATGATTGCCACTTTACAGATGAGGAAACTGAGGTAAACAGAGGTTAAGTGACCTGGTCTGAGACTGGATTTGAACTCAGCTCCTTCTGATTTTGCCACTTGACTGCCTGTCTCTGTCTCTACCGTGAAGGACTATCATACAGGCTGAAACCACTTGACTGTTTTCCCCCAGAACGTTAAGCCTGCAAGCAATCCATCCTGACCTATAACATTTATATGGACTCCATTTTTCACTTAGGCCAGCTCCCCTCCGCTTCCCCCTTCATCTGTCCCACTCTCCACCTGTTGTCAAGAGACCCTCAAGTTTACCTTGAGTCAGTCTTCCCCCTACAAGCACGGATTTCTCCAAAAGGAGAAGCTGAGAACTACCTTCTTCGATCTCTTTTAAGCCAGCCGCCTGGTTTGTACCGCATTCTATCTAAGTGCTTTTCGGCTCTCCGTGATTTCTTCACTGTTCGGGCACGTGCTGAAGTGCTGCCGCGGTGGAATGTTGCAGATGTGAGCCAGTGTGGTGGATGGGTCTCCCTTAAAGGGCTCATCTTCATCCGTCCCCTCCAGAATACAAGGGGGAAATGCCCCAGCCCTGTTTCCTCATGAGAACTCCATTGCGATGACCTCCAGGGCACGGCCCAGGTTATTTTGGGGAAGCTCCCACAGGTAGAAAGGTCTGGGAAATTCTTCTACTGGGGGATTCGACGTGTGCTTTGTAGATAAATCCAAGATACTTTGAAGAATCTAGACTGCTGACAGTTGGGGATAGTAGAAAAGGCTTTGTCTGAGAAAGGGGTCCTGGAATGTCTTGTAGGCAATTAGTGCTTTTTTTTTTTAAACTTTAAGTGAATTACTTACTGATTCTAAAGGGGTGGAGGTGAGGGGAGTGGTCACCGTGGGTGGAGTGCTGAGGTCAGCAACAGCTGGTCAGCCTGTCTTGGGCACGCAGGGCATGCATGTGGGAAGGGAAGCGATATGCGTGGCCCTGCAGCCCGCCAGGAACTCCGAACCTCAGACTTCTTTGCTCTGGCCTGACCTTCTCTAGGCTATCATTGAAGAGGCTGAAATCCGTGGGGCCGACATTAAAAAGGCCATGCAAGAGTTTCAGAGGGAGATTCTGAATACGATATCCCGGAAACGGGGTAGCGCTGTGGCCACTCAGAGGGTGCTGAAGTATGTGGAGGACCAGAACATACTCAGGGTGAGTTCGATGGCGCGCTTCAGGGGCGGGTGGGGAAGTGTGCGCAGCAGTCCCAAGGACGGTGGCGACTGAGGCACCAGTGACCTCATCTGACACAGTGACCGTCAGATGTTATTAGGAGCAGTACTGACAGCAGCCAGTCTGTGATAGCTGCTCCAAGGACTCTGTCATCACCCCCATTTTAGAGAGGAAGAAACTGAGGTTTAGTGAAATGGTGTGATCTGCCCCCATCCCACAGCTGAGACTGAAACCCAGCTCTGAAACTCCAAGTCGCAGGACTCTTTCCACTGCACCACTCAAACATGCTTCTACTTCATAAATCTAAATTATTATTCATGCAATACCTCTGATTCAGCAACGTGGCGTTTATTTCTTTAAAGATATGAGACTTTTTTTTTGGGGGGGAAGAAAGGTGTGTGCATTTTGAATTTTTAGTCTAAAAACCACATGGGACATGGACAGGCAAAGTATCTGCTCTTTCTGCTTTCTTTTCTTCCTCACCCCATTTTCAGTTGACACTGGGGAAAGTTGTCTTCAATGGAAGGCCACAGATAGAGAGCCTTTTGTGTACTGTCTGTAGCTAATGGATTCCTAGAATTAAAAGGGGGACCCCAGAGCCCTGGTTTAGGAAGGCTGATAGGAAGTGTTTGAAGAGCTCCAAAAGATTCTCAAGAGGTTCAGCAACTCAGCACCTCGCTAGAGGTCAGGCAGGACTGCCTTCTGTGTGGTGGAGCAGAAATGAGTTTGAGACAGATTTTCTTGGCCAAAAGTATGACTGTAACCATGTGGATAGAATTACCTGCATCTCAAAATAAAAGGGGCTGAGGGTCATGGTCCATTGAGTTCAAGGTTTGTGTGGGGAGAAGGGAAAGGGGAGAAAAAGGAAAAACATGCCTTTTTTTTTTTTAAGGATGCTTTGAAGGATAAATTACGTTTGAAAAACCTTTCTCTCAAAGTCCAAAAGAAAAAAATTCTGATGCAGTTGAGACAGGTATGTAATGGGGGTACATAGTGGTGTCTCAGATATGGTTCTTCTGTTTCTGTGGGTATCTGAATGGGCTGGGAAATGTGTCCTGGGAGAGCAGGGGATTGGAGTATTGAGGTGGTAGATATAAAAATTATGTGTTTATGCATATATATATATGTGTGGGTATACATGTATACACACATATATGTACACACACACACATATAGTGTATATGTGGATTACCATATAATCTGTGGCTTTAGGGTGGCCTCAGGCAGATTGGGCTCAGTCCAGGGAGGGCTCAGGGATTTTTTGCACTCTCTGTCTCAAAATGTTCCCACTTGGAGTGATTCTAGGAAAACTTCCTTGAACAAAGGTTAGGCCTGGTTCATGTTTAAAGTCTCCCCAAAAAGGATCAGAGAGTCCCTTCTAGCAAAGTTACTCAAAAGTACGAGGCTGTTTATTTCTTCCACCACCAAAAACCACATTAAATACAAAAGACTCCTGAATGTGGACTGACAAAAATCTAGAACATGAAACAGCAACCTGTCACTCCTCTCTTATCCTCCTGGAGGGCAGGAAAGACTCCCAGCAGAACCTTGAGGCAGGTGATCACACAGCTCTCTCCAGGCCCTTATCAACTGGCTAGCCAGGGATGTGTGGCAGAGCCTCCCTTCGGAGAAGCGCCTTTCACTGGGTCCCCAGGGCCCAGCCTTCTCAGTGACTCTGGCCGGCCCAGCTCACAAGCCGGCTGCTAGCAGGCTCCACCTTAGGACCAACATTGTGTCATCTGGGCTCAGGGAAAGAAACAGAGCAGAGGCAGCTGTCAGGACCTTGAGAGCCAGTCTGAGGTTCACCCGAACAAGGGCGTGCCCTCACTGCCTCCTGTATAGCCCATCTCGCTGCTCCTGGGGAGTTCGAGGGGCACCTTCAGGTCCAAGGGAGAGCTGTCGGGAGGCCCAAGGCACACATTAGGAAGAAGAAGAGAGAGAGGAGTAGCTCTTCTTGCTCAGTCACCGATCATCTTTTCTCTGGTCCTCAGAGACAGAAAAGAAGGACCAAGCAGGAGTCTGTGACTGTCCATGTGCCTTTGGAAGGGGCTAGCTTTCACTCAGCCCCACTGGGCTGGGCTGGGGATTCCCGATTACTCGCGTGACCTTCTCATGACAACCTGGTAGAGAGGCTGAAGCATGAGTATGGACACATATCATGGGGTCCCAGTGTGGAGCCCAAAGTGTCCAGTGAGTTAGGGCTGCAATAGGACTTTGAAATGTTTGTGTCATAAGAGGGCTTTTCACAATAGATACAACACCTATAATAATGTAAATAGAAATGAAACAAACTGCCTTAGAGTGAGAATAACTGAGCTCAACGCCAGAGAGAAGTTGAGAAATGCACCCCCTCCTCTTTGGTTTTACCTGGCAGGTTTTTTTACCTTTTTTTTTTTTAAATCTTTGTTACCCGTCGGGGTAGTTGTCTGGGGAAAGGAGGGGGCATATTTGGAAATAAAAATAATGTACAAGGAAAAGATAGCAATAAAAATAGATTTTATTTTAAACAAAGTTTTCCATCACAGTAAATTTTAGGAACCATCTTTCTTGAGCTTTCAAGGATAGAAGTTAACTGCCCCAAATGTATTTCCAAGATTACTTATATTCACCAAGACAATATTAATAATTTAATTGACTCACCAAATGGTGGATAATGGAAGTCACCACTGAAGTAGTCACTAGCTGGTTTTTTGTTTGTTTTCTGACTTTTAGAAGGAAGAGGTTGGGGAGGCCCTCCATGATGCGGATTTTCAGCAGCTGAAGATCGAGAATATTCAGTTTCTAGAGAATATTGATCAACGGAATCGAGAACTGATACAGCTCAAGCTTACAGCAGGAAATGCTCTCCATCTTCTCAATTTATATAAAGTAAGAATGACAGGAATTTATTCTGTGGCACAGCTGGCCCACTTTGGTTATCAGCAGCTCCTTAGATTAATTAGTACTAGAGTCGTCTAGTGGAAAGATCCTTTAATCTCTCAGAAGAGATACATCTGGGTCTTTGGGCACCACTGCATGCTAGCTGAATGGAATAGGATGGGTCACTTAATCTCTCTGAGACTCAGTTTCCTCACCTGTTAAATGGAGATAATTATTCCGGCCCTGCCTCCCTCCCAGGGCGGCTGTGAGGAATAAATAAGGTCACGGGTGGGAAATGCCTTTGAAGCTGACCAAGTATAATGGAGACCTCAGACAATAGTGTCATGAACACCATTCTTGTCCATTGCTGCCTGGTTTTCCATTCTTCATTACCAGACATCCCAAAATGCACTTAACCTTCCTTACCATCATCTGCTGAGGAGAAGAAAAAGGGCCACGTTCCATGGGTATGTTGTGTAAGCAGGAGCCAGAGCTTCAAGTTGCAGAAGCATCTTCTGCAAATATGGCATCCTTCCACCATGCCTGCCCACACAAATATTAACTGACATCAGTAACACCATCCTTGAAGACAGCAGACACTGGAAGGAGAGAGAGGGGCAGCGAGGTGGCACAGTGCATAGAGCTCTCGCCTTGGAGTCAGGAGGACCTGATTTCAAATCCGGCCTCAAACACATAAGACTCCCTAGCTGTGTGACTTTGGGCAAGTCACTTAACCTGGAATGCCTCACCAAAAAAGAAAAAAAAAAGGAGAGAGAGAGGAGGGTGTTGGGCATATGGACACACATGGATTCGCCCCATATAACATAGACCACTTCTGAGGCCTAAACACGTTTAGCTGCACTTATAAGCTCACCAATCCCACAGTGTTTCCAGAGTCTTTGTCCTGGAACTTAAGCAGCATGGTGTCCAAGCAACCATGAGATAGTAGTTTTTGGTAGAAAATGAAGGAAACAATGGCTGAAGAGCAGGATAGTGCCCCAGGGCCCCTCTACATAGAATTGAGGCGACTAAAGATAACCTTGAGGTGACGGGGACAGAGGGAAGGAAGGCCCTCCTCCTCTTTGGCAGGAGAAGACTTAGAACCAAGCTGGTGTCCTAACCAATGTGAGTCGTGTCTGCCATTCGTGATCTGTGCATCTTGTGGGGCTGCTCTTCCATATTGCCCAATTGCCTTGTGTTCGGAGAGAATAACTGGCCCACGGGGAGGACCAGGCCCTCTGACCATGCAGTGAGACTGCACAGGCTTCCATCTCGTCTTATCATCTGAGCCCTGGGCCTGCACGGTCCCATGAGGGAGAACCTGGGCTGAGAGTTTAAGGAGCCTGGCTTCTAAGATGGTTTTCATTCACTGGGGTTTTGCTCCTGAAATGTTTATTCAGTTATTACTGGAGGATACTTCAGTGTTAATATCTTCTGTCTAAGTTGTGCGACCCCTTTTGACTTTTACAGAGTCTGATAAAAGATATTCCGCCCTCTGATCAAAAGTCTTTTCTTGAAACCAGGACTGTGCGGCCTCCAGAGATAGATAGAATATTCCTTTTAGCCACAAAAAAGGAAACGCTATGTCTGTGCTTGCTCTTATGCTATGTTCTTTGGTCTATTTTTAGCCAGAATAGCTCTTTCCCACGTTCGTAGAAGGTCAGAGCTGGAACAGAATCCACACCTCGCCATTTTACAAATGAGGACAGTGAAGCTCAGAGAGGGAAAGGGATTTGCCAAAGCCACGTAGCTGGTACCTGAACGCGAGGCTCCAAAATGACCCCACATACTGGCTGTCCTACAAAAATATTTAATGTAACGTTCTAGAGTACTGAGAGACCGCGTGGCTTGGCGGAGGGAAAGCTGCCTTCTGGTCAGGAAGACCCACATTCACAGCCTGCCTCTCAGACGCACCAGCGAGTCTCCCCAAAATAGTCCTGTCAAATTTTATTAATTCAGACTAGGGTTGGAGACTGTATATGAATTAGTAAAAAGAAAAATCTGAATTTAAAAAAATGTAATTTGTTACTTTGCAGGCTATAATCATACGAACCCGAACAAAACAATGACAAACCGAGGGATTTGTTTTTAACAGACATGTAAAAATTGATTTGTGACCAGCTGATCAGTTATGTAGAAATGAGTATTTCTGAAGCGCTTGAACGTCCTGTTGTCCCAAAAGGAGGGGAGAGAAGCTTTGCATAGCGCTTGCTAGGTGCCAGACACAACACTAACTGCTTTGCAAATGTTATCTTATCGGACCCTTGCGATAACCCTGAGAGGTGGGTTCTATTATGATCTCCATTTTACAGTTGAAGAAACTGAGGCAGACAGAGATTAAGTGACATGCCCAAGATCACACGACTAGTTAGTATGTAAGACTGGACTTGAACTCAGATCCTCTGGACTCCAGGCTGGTGCTCTGTGTTCTATAGTGCCCCCTAGCTTTACCTGTTGGTTGAAGCATTTTGTTTATTAGTTTTTCTAGGACATCCTTTTTTTGTAGTACAAAGGGAAAATTTAGCCCAGTCTACACCAGAATTCTCCCAAATTCCAAGTCAGCAGAATCTGAATTAACAAAGTTTATGTTTATATGAAAGTTTTTATGTTTTGTTTATATAAAGTTTTTATGTTTTATAGGAGGCAGGTTAGGGTTAGGGTTATTTTGAGGTCTTTGGTTACTTTGCATGCTTGGTTTCAGGGCAGGCTGGGCGTATGACCCATGACGTCAGGACGAGCTGCTGTGTGGGGGACACCTCTCTCCTTCTGTTAGCACAGATTGACCCGGGCTGGGGTCCTCTCTGCAGTTGGGCGAGACTGTCTTTGCTCACTGACTCTGGTGCACTGTCCTATTTCAGGGCAAGCTTCAGCGAGCCACAGAAACCACCAACCATGTGGTGAAAGAGATCGCCCTGAGGAAGGATATCGTGGAGAAAATTGAAAAGGAAACCTTGCAAGCAGAAGAGGTAAGACAGCGGCTTAGATGCCGGACGTCTCAGTTCTCCTGAGAGCAGAGGAGTGTGCTGCAAGGTCCCCAGAGTGGGAGTGGAGGGTCTTGGGTTCAAGTCCAGCTCATCTTCCTGTCATCTCAGGGAGCTTGGGCAAGTCACTCAGCTGTCTGGGCCTCAGTTTCCTCATAAGTAAAATGAGGTTGAACTAGATGATTTTTGAGTTTCCTTCCAGCTCTAAGGCTATGATCTAAGAATGTTTTGTCTAGATTATGAAGGGAAGCTGTAGGTCACCGAAAGTTAAAATGGCCTTTAGGTTATTATATTATATATAATAAAATATATAATATGTTATGTAATATTATACTATATATTATATTATAACACAGAATCACACTTTTTTAGAGTTGGATTTCCCAGCCATCAAACCCCTTCTTGGAAGAGCTCCCACTACGGCCTGCCCCACAAGCTGCTGACCACTCTGTGTCTCAGAAGGCCTCTGATGAAGGGGTGTGCACCCCCTCCCTGACACCAGTGGCAGCCTGTTCTCTTGCTAGGTAGCTCTAATTGTTAGAAAGTTTTTCCTGACGTCGACCTAAGATCTGCCTTCAGAACGTCCCCCCCGTGCTCCCTTCTGTCTAGGTCCAAAAGTCTAACCCGTCATTTAACTCCTAGTTCTTCCTGTGTTTGAAGACGGCTCGCGTCCCCCCCCCCCCCCAAGCCTCCCGAGCTCCTCCAGCCAGCCTTCCTGTGACATGATGTGGAGATTCCTCACCGTGCTGGCTGCCCTGCTCCGGCCACCATTTCTCTTTCAAGATCTAGCTGCACAGGCTGATCTCTTTTTGTCTGTTTGTTTGTTTTGTTTGGCTGGGCAATGGGGTTAAGTGACTTGCCCAGGGTCACACAGCGAGTAAGTGTCATGTGTCTGAGGCTGGATTTGAACTCAGGTCCTCCTGACTCCAAGGCCAGAGCTCTGTCCGCTGCGCCACCTTGCTGCCCCCTATGGCCGCCATTTCTAAACCAGTGCCAAGAACTGAGCCCACCTCGCTGCCCCCTATGGCCGCCATTTCTAAACCAGTGCCAAGAACTGAGCCCACTATTCAGATGCGTCCTGACCAGTGCAGACTGGGCACGGCAGGAATCTGGCTTCTTTGCTCCCGGAAGCTGAGGTGTTCATTACTTGTTTGGGCCACCATATTTATGACAGTACTGGCCCGCTTGGAGCTTGCAGCCCACTAAGACCTCCTGATCTTTTCCAAACAAATGACTGTCTAACTTTGCCTCAAGTGTCTTACACTGTTGAGGTCATTTTTTAAAATTTTAATTAATTTATTTTGATTTATCAACCATCACTTCCATATGCTTTTGAGTTTAAAATTTTTCTCCCCCTTCCTCCCCATCTCCCTCCCCAGGATGGTGTACAATCTGACATAGGCTTTACATATACATTCCTATTAAACATATTTTCCCATTAGTGATGTTGTAAGGAAGAATTAGAACCAATAGGAGGAACCACCAGAAAGAGGGAACAAAACACAACGGGACAAAAAAAAAGAGCAAATAGTATGCTTCGATCTGCATTCAGACTCCATAGTTCTTTCTTTGGATGTGGATAGCATTTTTCATCATGAGGCCTTTGGAGATGTCTCAGATCATTGCACTGCTGAGAAGGGTTAAGTCTATCAATATTAGTCATCTCACAGTGAGGCTGTTACTGTGTACAATGTTCTCCTGGTTCTGCTCACTTCACTCAGCCTCAGTCCATACAAGTCTTTCCAGGTTTTTCTGAAGTCAGCCTGTTCATCATTTTTTATAGCACAGTAGCATTCCATTACATTTGTATACCACAACTTCTCCAGCCATTCCAACTGATGGGCATCCCCTCAATTTCCAATTCTTTGCCACCACAAAAAGAGCTGCTATGAATAATTTTGTAGTGTGGGTCCTTTTCCCATTTGTTTGATCTCTTTGGGACACAGCCCTAGAAGTGCTATTGCTGGGTCAAAGGGTTATGTACATTTTTATAGCCCTTTGGGCATAGGTCCAAATTGCTCTCCAAAATGGTTGGATCATTTCACAACTCCACCAACAATGCGTGAGTGTTCCAATTGTCCCACATCCTCTCCAACACCTATCATTTTCCTGTTTTGTCATGTTGGCCAAGCTGATAGGGGTGATGTGGTGCCTCGGAGTTGTTTTGATTTGCAGAGGCCAGTTTTTTGAGCCCTTTGCATTTATTAAATTTCATTCTGTGAGATTCAATCAGATTTCCAACCTGTGGGTCACTTTTTGGATCTTGATTCTCTCCTCCCGTGTTAGCTATAGGCGGTTTTGTGTCATCACAGAAGGGATTAGCAGGCCCTCCATGTCTTTAATCAGATAACTAATAAGAGTGTTAAGCACCTCTGGGCCAAGCACAGACCCTCTGGAGCCCCCTCCTGGAGGCCTCTGGCTGAGCTGGCGTCAGACCACTTACCACTGCATTCTGGGAGCAGCGCATTCTCTCATGTAGCCCATGCCCTTCCACCTTTTCTACAAGTCACACAGGACGCCTTGTCAAGTGTTTTGCTGAATTCTCAGTACACTCTATGGAGGGCCAGCCCTACCTTCACGTACCGGTTTACAGACCCTGCCCAAAAAAGGGAAATGCATTGGGTCTGGCAGCCCACTTGAGGTTCTTGAGGAGGACTCGTGTTTGTTGTGAATGAGCTCTGCTGCCCCTTCTAGATGGTCCCTAACCATCCTCTACCATCTGTTCTGGCATTTGGCCAAGAATCCAAGTCAGACTCGCTGGTCTACAGGTTGCAGGTTCCATTTTCCCTTTTTTGAAAACAGGCAACAGAAGATTACAAAGTATTTTGGTACTGCAGGGAAAATACTGTGTTACAGGCAGTGCTGATGCCAAGGGCAGCTATAGGAGGTGCAGCAGCCACAGCTCGGGATTCCTCTTTTCCCTTCCTGCCTTAGGACCGAGCCAAAGCAGAAGCTTTGAATAAGAAATTGAGAAAGCAGCTAGCCACGTACAAAGTGCCCCACGTAATGATGTACGTCCACGAGAAGGTCACCAACTATGAGCTGGAAAAAAGCATTCAGACGTGGGAGAGGAAAGTGGAAATCGCAGAGGTAAGACCAGATGACCTTTTCCCTGCAACTGTCGCACCAGCCTCCTGGGTGGTCCCCGTGCCCCATTCCAAAGGTACGAGTCTAAAGCACAGGTCCGATTGGGCCACTTCCTCACTCCGTAAATTCCATTGGCCCCCTACCCCCTCTAGGATCAAATATAGACTGCTCTAATGCCTGTTCACGTCTAGTGTTATTGTACATTGCCCCCATTCATGGACTTCAGAGGCTAGTCAAATGGACCTCCTCCCTGTCACACATACCCGCCCCGCCCCCTCCACAGACCATACCCCGTCCTGGTCTTGTGCTGGTGCCCAGGCTCCCCCCACCCAGGCCTGAATGCCTCTCCTTCCTCTCCTCTGCCTCTGTGGATCTCTGCTTTCATTCCTCACTCAGCTCAGGCACCTCTTCCTGTGTGAGACCTTTCCTGCTCCTCCTCATTGCCAGTACCCCTCCCCCCAGCCCCTTACCTCAGCTTTGCCTGGTATTGGTTTGGTATCTGCTTTGCACATAGTATTTTACATATAATTAGCTATGTACTTGTCTCCATGGATAGAATAGAAGCTTTTTGAGGTCAGGGTGCGTTTAGGTTGGTGTAAGTGTTCCCAGCATTTAGCACAGAGCCTGGGGCACAGGAGGTGCTTAATAAAGGTTTGATTGATTGGGCTTCAGAGAAAAGAAACTGCCCAAGTTCCTTGATTCTTCCTGGGAAGGGAGAGGGAGCTTTGGCTGTGCTCTCTGGACAGTGAGATCTTTCCCTCTAGGGCCAGCCGGGCAGATAAAGGTGATGTTTGTTGCCCTCTCACTGTCTATGGAGATGCCCCAGAGGGGCTTTGTCATGGGGATATTTTAAATGGCTTTTTGTTTTCATGAAATGTGGAACACCTGTCAGTCTCAAGGCTTCCCTTTGCAGGCCTCATGTATCCAGTGGTTTCTGCTTCAGAAACTGAAAAGCCCAGGTTCACCAAGGGATCGTTGCTTTTTTAAATGACATTCAACATCTGCCTTCATGCGTTTGGATGCTAGCCCCAGCTTTTCTTTTTTTTTTTTTAAAGCTCTCCCCCACCTCCCCTGCCCCACTCCCCCACACCCAGGATTTTTAGTACGAAACAGATGCGTTGTTAAACACAATAGTATCTGTAGTCTTTATGAGTTGAAGAGAAATTAATACAATGGAACTAATATGCTCATGCTGGAGAGAATGAGGAAAGCCTGGTGATTTCTGTGAGTAGAGGAGGATTTCTGCAGGACACCTGCAGAGTGCCTTGGGTGCAGGGGCCATGAGAGCTCAGGGCTGGGAGGGCAGGCCAGCAGGACCCAGGACCCCAGCACCAGAGCAAGCAGGCCTCCCTGTCCTCCCTGGGGGGCACTGGCTATGGTCACCTGGACAGGGGCAGAAGTGGCCAGAAGCTGGGACTTCTCCTTCTGCTCTTTCAAAGATTTTCCTCCCAGCTGGGTGGCACTCATGGGGACCTGCCAAATAGCTGTCTCATTTCCCATCACTCATAAGGGTAAATCACAGGCAAAATTTTCTACTGGTAAAAGAAATTCTGGCAAAGGGATCCCACAAAGCTGTTATCAGAGGCTGAGAGAAGGAGCAAGAATGGACCAGGGCTTGACTCCCTGGCAGGCTCGTTTCTCTCCTCCCTCTGGGAGCATGAGCAGGTCACTTTCGGGCCTCAGTTTCCTTCTCTGGAAAAATGAGGGGCTTGTACCAGATGGCCTCTGAAATGGGGTCGAGCTCCCAATTCTGTGACCCTCTAATAAACGTGCTGAGTATACATGGGAGCCAGGTTTTGGCCTAATGATTTATCCTTTTTTTTTTCTTCCCCCCAGATGTCTCTAAAAGGCTACCAAAAGGCTTGGAATAGAGTAAAAATGGCCAATAACCTACTGGAGACAAGTGTCGTGCTGTAAAGTGGCCTGTGAGAAATTTGACCTAAATAATCAAGAAAATGAAAGAGATTAGTATGGATAGTGCTGTGATCAAATAACCAGACCCTTAAAAGTAACAAATCCCCTTTTAGTAATAAAGTCTTTTAAATGTTACATTGGTACCGGTAGATAGAAGGCAGGCAGAGAAGCCAGAGAGGTTTCCCTCTCTTCTCCAGACTGGTACAGACTGTGTCTCCAAGAAAGGAACGTTTCATTTGCACTGATCTTAGGACCACTTAAAACTAAAAGAACCGCGGGGGACCGTGATTGGTTGACACTGATTCGCCTGAATTTAGTTCACAAGTGCAAACCCCTGCCTGTCATTGGGTAACCTCTGAGTGGCCGGGGAGGAAAGAGATTTCGGGCACAGTACATGCCGAGCATCCCCGCTGTGCCTGGAGCACAGGGAGGCAGCCACTAAAAAGGGTCCTGAAGACCACGGGTGTTGAATTCTAAATGTCTCCCTTCGGAGGATCTTGGGTCAGCCAGCTCCCTCCTGGATCAGATGCCTTCAAAGTGAAGAGCCAGCACGAAGAAGGCAGGGACCATTCCCTGGGCCTGACAGAGCCTGACCTGACCTGAGATGGGCATGACTTCCCCACTGTAGTAGTCATAGACTCTGCTAGGCCTACCAAGCCAGCTCTCCCTACCTCATTCTCTTGGTATTCCATTTCCGGACTCCCAGAAGCCTGCATCCCTTGTGAGGAGGTGGCTGTTTTAACTGGAGCAGACTTTAACTGGGCTTGTCCTTTCTGCATCTTTGAGAGGTCCTCTGTCTGAGGAGGAGGAGGAGGAGGAAAAGAGAAGACTTGGGGTGGCTTCACCAAGGTGATGTTCTGCAGTTTCAATCTCACAGCAGGGAAGGGTGTAGATTGCCATCTGAAGCCGGGGAATAAATCAAGGCAGTCTTTCATTTTCCTTTTGGAAATCCAATCACTGTAGGAAGAGAGCTTGGTGCAGAGAAACGGCCCAATGCAGCTCAGGCCACCTTTGTTCAGGACGCCTCTCAGAACCCCCTTGGCTTGGCACATCACTGGGTTTCCCGGGTCTCCCTATGAGAAAGAAAGCAAGCTTCAAGTTCTTACATAAATCCATTTCCCTCCCACTTAGGCTCATGCGGCTTTACTGTCCTTATGTTCTGGAAATATTTTATATTGATTCCTGCTGAAAGCAAGAGAACGAGGGATTATGGGATGTTCTTGATCTACCTTGCAGGCTAGCAGGATGGCTTTTGTTATGTACATTCCCTGATTTTTATTTTTTTCAATCAGAAAACTTACATCTTTTAATTTCATTTATTTTCATCTTCTTGAATCTCCACACTTCAGACTGTTGCCTTTCCTTTTTAAGAAAATTTCTCAGCATGCTTTCCTCTCAGCTTAATGTCCTCTGTCGTATGTGGGTTTAGAGATACAAGGGATCGTCTACTATAGGGGTCATCTACTCTAGCCTCCTAATCTTACAGATGAAGAAACTGAGGCCCAGGAGGGTGTGACTTGCCCCAGGGTCACTAAAAGCAAATGACTCCTCTGAGATTTGAACCCTGCTCCTCTGATGTCAGAGCCAGAACATTTCTCATTATACCACAATCTGTGTCTGTGCATCTCCTTTCTCGTTCCTTGGTTTGGGCACTTTGCACCCTGAGGTACAGCTGCCCGAGAGCTGGGCTGCCAGAAGAAAGCTGCACTTCAGCACCCATGGTCACTTTGATCTGAAAGCTAGCCATGGTGGCTCAAGCTTGTGGTTCCTGTACCTGGGGAGGCTGAGGCTGGTGGGCTGATCGAACTCAGGGGGTTCTAAGTTGCAGCTTGGTGTTCATGCTAAGTCTGTACCAATACAGAGGGATGCTGAAGCAGGGATTCACTGGGCTGTATAGGGGGAGGCCAGAAATGGAGTCCCCCAGCTCACTTTCTTTTGGTTTTTAATCATACTTTCCTTCTGTTATCCAGTAAGAATGGCCTGTTGCTTTCTTAGCCCAAGGAGACTCTGGAATTCTGTTTCCCTAAATGCCTTGCAGGATGGGAAGCATGGTATTTAGTTCTCTTTAGACACAGGACCTATTCAGCTTCTTCTCAGGTTCAGCCAAATTCCAGAAAGTTAGTCAAATGCCAATTTAATTTCTATTTCAGCAGGAGTCCACTAAGTTAAGTATACTTACTTAACTATGTCCTTCAGTCTTCAAAAAAAAAAATCAAGTGTGATTTTAAATGCCCTGCCATTACACTGAAAAAGAAATTAAAATCCATAGGAAAAATCATCTTACTAGTAGAATATATAAAATCTTTGAAGGCAGGGATATGTTTTCATTTCCTTTTTATATCCTCAGTGCTTGGCATAGTGCCCTGTATACAGTGTGTGACTAATAAATGCTTATTAGATTTCACTGGAAAAAATAAAGCTATCCCAGACCCAGCTATCTAAATTTTAGCCCTCAAGCTCCCAGAATGGCTTGTGGACTCAGCCTTACTCCCCTTGACAGCAAAGAATCGATCCCTTTAAACACGCAGCCACTAGCTTTAGCTGAGAGTAAAGTTGATTCATGTTGTATTTTCCTGGATGAAGAAGTGATACAAGGACATTCTCAAGGTTTCTCTGAAAAACTTTGGAATCAATTGTATGACACGAGAGACAGTGGCAATGGACCACCCAGCATGGTGTGCCTACATCAAAGAAGCCGCCATGCTTCGTGAGCAAAGCAGAATTGCAGTAGCCCAAAAGAAATGTGGGGTGTGCAAGTTTAGAGACACTTCCCCTCCAGATGGTCATATGGACTATTTATACCCCTCCTGTGGTAGAGCCTTCTGAGCTTCTGTTGGTGTGATCAGCCACCGTTGGACACATGGCACCTTGACCCCAACGCGATGTCATTTTGTCCTCTCTGAGAACAAAGGACAACCACCAGCCACCCAAGCATTTTCCTGGCCTTCTGTTGAAAGTCCAAGAACTTGGAAGAACCTGTGACCAGATTTCACTTGTGCAGGAATGTTATCTTCTTTTGATTAAAAAGCCTGCAGTCTCCAGACTAAAGCACGCGCCACACGACAGCACAGACTCTAAAGAGGTGAGGGAGCCTTGTGGACTCAGATGGCTAAATCCTTGTCAGTGAGGTGGGTGAAAGGGCGGTCCCTGCCACCATCACGTTAGTGCAGCTGCCATCACAGATCATTGTGTCTGAGGCTTTAGACTTGGGCTGGACCTTAGAAATGAGTAAGTGCTTAATAAATGCATGTTATTGACTGGATTAGTACAACCCCTTCATTTTGCCAAGGAGGAAATTGAGGCAGAGAGAGAGAGAGACTTTGTTGATGTTGTGATCAGAGGCAAGGGCCCCTAGGAGGAAAACACCCCCAACAAACTCATTTAGGAGCCTTGAATTCACCAACTTTTTAGGACTAGAGCTATATTACAATACTGAAGAGGTCATGTAACAACATATCCTTTACGATAATTTTTAATAGAGAAATGACTAAAAATGAGGGGTGACAATAGAGCCTTATTAAAGAAACAAGGTCCAGTCTACTTCTCAAGTCACTGCCCATTAATCTGTGTCTCACAACATCTACACTTCTGTCTGCAGTTTTTAAACATCATAATAGCTGATAACAATGACCTTGAATAATCAAAAAAAAAGGTTCCATCTGGTACATCATACTCTGCTTAAGAAGGCAGGGAAGTATCTGTCCATTTTGGAAGTATTTCCACTAAATTCTACATCCCTCTCCTCCACCCCATTCTCCCCAAGCTACTTAAATGGTTTTGGTACTCAAAGGGTTAACCCCTCCACTTACATAGACACTTCCAGAATCTGCCCCACCCTTTATCCCAAGGAATTCAGAGAAGATGATTCCTGAAAGCCCACGTTATATTGAATCTTAATTGTCCTGTTGAATAATCTATGTCTTTGTCTCTACTCATAGTAGGGTATTAATGGAAATTTTCATCTCTCTAATTATCCTGCTCCCCCTGTCTGATCCACTTAGTCCTAGAACAAAACGTTGGCTCCTTTTAATCAGTTTGATGGTGGTGATTTATTCTATTCTACATGGGTGGCATGAATGAATGCCTTGGCAAGGGGAAGAGAAGTGTTAAAAAGCGGCTGTTGCCAAAAATACCTTGGAACAGGGAATGTGAGGACAGCTTCAAATGACCTCATTCCCTGTGACTTTAGACACTCTTTGTAAAACCAGTGTCTGTGCTTTTTATCCTCAAAACAGTATTTCCTGACTTACAGGTTGGGAGATTCATCATATCAGGGGCCAATTAGAAAATTTTATTTCAGATCTGCTCTTCAAATGTCAGTCTTTCAGAGCCCCCTAATTGTTCCAGCCAGTTTGCTAAACAAAGTCGTTTATGGGATAGCAAGGACATGAATGGCCAGTAGCTAAGATGTTTATGTCAGGTTGCCTCCTAATCCTTCCCCACATCTCCAGAATTTTCCTTCTCCAATTCATCCTTCACACAGTTGCCAAAATAAATCTTCCTAAGGCACATGTCTGACCTTGTGACTCCCTAGCTAAAAAACTTTCTGTGGCTCCCTATTGCTTTTAGGATAAATGCAGACCCCTTAGCCCCAAATTTCTGGTCTTCTGCATCATTTCACTTTACACTCTTCATACATAAAATTGGACTGCTTATCTAGCTGTTTCCCAAATGCTCACTCTGTGTATTCACCCAAGTAGAAGCCAGGAATAATAGCTAACATTTATATAGCATTTTAAAGTTTGCAAAGAGTTTTGCATATGTTAAGTCACTTCCTTCTTGCAACAGCCCTTGGAAGTATGATCAGTGTTTTCCAGATTAGGAAACTGGGCAGACAGAGGTTAAGTGACTCGCTCAGGGTCACGTACCTGTTAAGTGTCTGAGGTTGAATCTGAACTCAGGTCTTCCTGAGTCCGAGTCCTGTGCTCTGTCCACCGCACCACCTGGCTGCCATGCACTTCCCATTAGGATTATAGGAGCATAGATTTAGAGCTGGTTAGGACCCCGAGGCCATCTTGATTTGCCCAAGGCCACAAAAGTAGTAACAGGCAAATCTGGTATTTGAGCCAAGGTGTTAGTGAAGGGGGCAGATTGTAGAGGGGTAGGATGAGTCAAGTTAAGTCCGTAAGCATTTCCTAAGCACCTGCCTGTTCTGTGCCAGACACTGTGCTAAGCTGAGGTGGGTGAATTAGCTCTTTCCTCCCTGCAATCTCTGAAGCTGTATTTTCATGACACAGAAGTAGGAAGGGTGTGTGTGTGTGTGTGTGTGTGTGTGTGTGTGTGTGTGTGTGTGTTTGGGTCGGGGAGAGGGGTGATGGAAATGGCCCTTGCCACAGTAGCCCCAGGACCCCGTTCAGGTCTCCCTCAAACACATGCCATGATGCAAAGACAGACTCACTTCCTCTCTCTAAACCTCAGTTTAGAGGCGATAAGGATTTGTGCCACCTATTTCATGAGGTTGTTAGGAGGAAAATACTATGTCAGATATAAAATGTGTAGCCAAACTTGCTTTTCCCTATGTAGGACATTTCTATCTCATGCCTTTGCTCTGTTGCTCATGCCTGTAATACAGTCTTTCCTCCCCTCTGCCTTTTGGAACCTCGAGCACCCCGAGGGACTCTCTCAAGGGTCATGCCCCCAAAAGGCCTTTTCTGATGTGTACCCTATCCCTTCTAGTAGGGGTCTTGTAACTTTGTGTATGTGTTGTATTTATCTTTGTAAAGTTCCCTCGAATGTCTGACATCTCCTTTTCTCCTTAAAATGCAGATAGGTCTGATTAGTTCAAATAATAAATCCCCTGCCCATCAGTTGGGGAATGGCTGAACAGGTTGTGGTATATGAATGTAATGAAATGCTATTGTGCTGTGAGAAATGATGAGCAGGATGATTTCAGAAAAACCTGGAAAGACTTGTATGAACTGATGCAAATTGAAGCGAGCAGAACCAGGAGAACATTGTACACAGTAACAGCAATATTGTATGATGATCAACTGTAAATGACTTAGTTATTCTCAGAAACAAAATGATGAAAAACAATTCCAAAAGACTTATGATAGAAAATGCTATCCACCTCCAAGGAGAACTGATGGAGTCTGAATGTAGATCAAAGCATACTATTTTCACTTCATTTTTTTAAAAGTTTTTTTCTTTGGTCTGTTTCTTCTTTTATAACATGACTAATATGGAAATATATTTTACATAATTGCATGTATACAACCAGTATCAAATTGCTTACCATCTTGGGGGAGGGGGAGGAAGGGAGAAAATTTGGAACTCAAAAATTTTTTGAAATGAATATTAAAATTTGTCTTTACATGTAATTGGGAAAAAATACTATTAAAAAGAGATAATGAATCTCTGAGAAGCTGTCCCATTATTTGAATTCACACTATATATTTCCACTGGGTTGGAACCCTTACCATATTTTACATAATTATCCATTTGGATACCTGCAACTCCTTGTAAGGATTCATTACTTGAACTAATTGGGACCTAGCTGTGGTTTCCATGTAGGATTCCTGAATGTTATTTAGAGGGAGAATCTGGTGAAAGCTTTACTAAGCCCAGAACCTGGGTAGCTTTCGGAATAAGCATAGTTTGTGGGACAAGTGTCTGATTAGGGAGACTTCATTTAGGAAGATGCGGGGCCCTAGATTTAGAAGGGATCTTAGAGGTTGTCAAGTCCAATCCCTTCATTTTTACAGGTGAGGAAACTGAGGATGAGAGCAGTTATGTTAATTAACCAGTGTCACACAGCTAGTTAAGTCTCTGAGGGAGGATTTGAACTTGGGTCTTCCTGACTCCAAACTTAGCCCTCTAGCTATTGAACCACCAATGCAGGTGAAAAGGATCTACATTGAGAAGGAGTTTGGTCTCCATAGAAATGAAATCTTGTGATTCTACACTTAGGAGGCTTAGAGGAGGTTTAGTTGGATAAAAATAAGGTCATAATGCTATGTGTTAGACTGGGAGTAAATCTGCCAAAGCTGAACCCAGTGCCCTGCGCACAAGAGGCTCTCCATAAATGTTCATTTCATTCACTTGAACTGAGTTCCCTCAGTGATGTCAGGATCAATAACTTTAATTAACTTAATATTATTGTTTAATCTGTCAAGTAATTTGATGTGGCCAACAGCTCCTCCGGTGTTCTTACGTCCAATGCTTACCACTAGATTTTCTTACCAAGCATCCAAAGACATTGTCCTCTTCCCTGGACCTGTGGCAGGCCGTTCCCCAGGGTCTTTTTAAGGAACAGGGCCACACTTCCTGCACGGAGGAATGCCTTCCTTAGGACACCCATCTCCATTTTCTTTCTAGTCTGGACCATGAAAAGCAAGCCCAATACACATGAACACAAATGCCTCCTTTGCTGAGACTATCTTGAATAAAGGTGCTAAAATATGAGGCAATGGGGAAGGTCAGCATCAATGTATTCTCAGATTCTGTACTAGCATGGAATAGGGTTAGAATTTGAACCCAAGGCCTCTGACTCTGAATCTAGTGCACTTTCCTTGACATCACACTGTCTATGCTGGGTTTGGTCTACTGTGAGAGCTTATCTAACAGAATACTGCCATCACCTTGGGCAAGGTGGGTGAAGGGGCAATCAACCCTATATCCAGGGTGTGTCTTCCCCTTATTTCCTATTAGATGGCACCAATTTTCAGGACTACTAGAATCAACATGGGACAGGAAGAGACCAGTGTTTAAGGAAACACATGGGCCTAATATTTATGAGCTGATAATAATAATAGCATTTATAGAGAGTTTTAAGGTTGACAAAACACTTTACAAATACTTCATTTTTTATCCTCACAACAGCCCCGTGAGGTAGATGCTATTATTACTCACATTTTATAGGTGAAGGTTTAATTTAAAGGTTAAATGACTTGCCCAGGGTCACACAGCTAGCAAGTATCTGAGGTCAAATTTGAACTCAAGTCTTCCTGACTCCCAGCCCAGTGCTCCATCCACTGAGCCACCTAGCTAAGGAAGAACTGGACTTTTTTCAAGAATCCACCCACCCCACCCACCCACTTTTTTGTGGTGTGTCTGAGATTTCTTGTTATTGTTCAGTCCTGTCTGACTCCTTGTGACCTGATTTGGCAGAGACACTGGAATGGCTTGCTAGTTCCTTCTCTAGCTCATTTGACAGATGAGGAAAACTGAGGCAAACAGGGTCACACAACTAATAAGTGTCTATTCCTGATTCCAGGCCCAATGCTCTATCCACAGAGCCACATCCCAGGTTTCTAGCCCAACTTTTTTTTTCTTTTTTGCTATGAGTGGCCTGACTAATTAAGATAAGCACTGAGGAGATCTGGCAAGCCAGACTCATTTCTGGCACCCACCCTCCTTTATCAGAATAAAGGCATTAACTGCAGCAGTGCGGATCCATCCTGATCCCCAGCAGCTCTCCAGGATTCCTGGGCCAGCTTCCTGCCAGGTAAGCAGATCAGCTGAACTTGGTCATTGAACTCTATGGCTGTGTAGGTCTTCAGGAGAGCAAGGTTGTTTTCCATGGTCATGTCGTTGAAGCCCCTCATGCCTGAGGATGGAGGAGATGGATACTGTAGCTGGGTTCTTCTCCTGGCATGCACGTCAGCGATACCGACCAATGCCAAAACCTTCCTCCTGGAGAGACAACAAAGCATGGAGTGAGCCAAAATGGAATGAGCAGAGCTTCTCCCCTGGTAGCCAGGAAAAACAAAGGCACCAATTCCTACCCCTCCCCCCCAACTCCATTGCCCTAAGCTTTGCTTTGGGGGGACAAACCCTTGGCGCCAAAGGGACAGGGAAGGGAACATTAAAGGAGCTGGCTTCTGCTCCAGGAGTCCCTTTTAATCACTGCTTACACACCACACCCCTTCATATACTTTGTGTTCCAGACAAAGCTGGCCTGCTTTATATTCCCTGGACGGGACATTGCTTTAAAAAAACATTAGAATTATTTTTTCAGTGAACAAGCCTTTGTTTTTTCTCCTTTCTACCTCACTCTTTTCTTTCCCTCGCCATTCATTCAGAAAAGATAAAAAGATGAACAAAACCCTCGTTAACATATAGGTTCAGTCAAGAAAAGCAAATTCTCTCACTGGCCATAGAGGTGACATTGACTGTTCTCAGAATGCTCTTCCCTTCACCTTGTTCGCTAGTGTCTGACTCTCCATGACCCGATTTGGGGTTTTCTTGGCAAAGATACTGGAGGAGTTGCCATTTCCATCTCCAGCTCATTTTAGTTGAAGAAACTGAGGCAAACAGGGTGAAGTGACTTTTCCAGGGTCACACAGCTAATATGTGTCTGAGGCTGGATTTGAACTCAGGTCTTCCTGACTCCAGGCCCAGTGCTCTATCCACTGTACCACCTAGTTGCCCTACCCTTGGCCTCTTAAAATCCTCAGCTCCTCTCAAGGCTCAGCTCAGATGCCATCTCCTACAAGAAGTCTTTTCTGATTTCTCCAGTTGTTAGTGGTTCTCCCAAACAATTTTCTGTGTATATTTTGTGTTTATCTATGTATGTGTTGTCTCCCCCAATAGAATGTGAGCCCTCTGAGGGTAAGAACTCTTTGATTAATGTCTTTGTATGCCAAATGCTTGGCACATGATAGGACCTTAATAAAGGTTTTTCAAATGAATGAATGCACTTCATATGAACAACTTCATACAGGATGACAGTAGTCTTTTAGCTTGGTGTCTCTGTAGGTTATAGGAAGGGGAGGCAGTCTTCCAAAATGCTTAAGCTCACTGTTGGCTAGTAGACAGTAGGTGAAGAGGCAGGAAGGAAGGGAAGGAAAAAGTATCTTCCCACATGCTGGGGTACCTCTAACTCTTCCCCAGCTCTTCCAAGCAGAAACCTGGTTTCTCACATTTTTCACTAATCCAAAGTGATAATGATGACACCAAAGGGAGGTGGCCTGGGACTGGTAAGGAAGGAGCAGCATCTTCCTGTGAGATCAGCCAGTGCTTTTTCATCATTCAAATATTCTCTCTGGAACTGAGATAGAATTTCATTTTTCAATTGGCCTCATTACTGGATTTCCCATGGCAGGTTCAAAACAAAACAAAACAAAAATAAAACAGGCCAACCATCCCTGCTGAGTCAAGCCTTTGGAGGCTGAGAATTTTTAGAACTCAGCATGCTGGGTGGTGCAAGAAGGGTTCAGTCTGTCAAATTCCCGTCACCAGAGATGAGAGATGAAGCATGACGTCCAGACACAGGGTGGGCACAATGTGCCAGACTAACTCTTCTTTAAGCACTCCCTCTTGCCTTTCCTCTTCCCACCCCCAACTCCTTCCCTGCACCTTTCCAGGTCCTTGTACATACATATCTGAGGTAGCTAAGGTGTATGAATAAGCAAACAGTGGATACTGGCCTGTTCTGAAAGCAGAAAGCAATGCTTAGGGTCCAGAACTCATTTAGGTTGCATCCAAAAGTCAAATGAGTATACCACGAATCCTTCAAGGACACTACCCAAGGGAATGTATCCACAGTGGCTAAATCATCATCAGCATTGGGGAGAAAAGCAGAAATGAAGCTACTTTGGACCAAACAACCTGTAAGGGAAAGGCAGGTCAAGCTCTCAGACAAGTTCTTACTGCCGCAGAGTCAAAGACTTCTGGGACCTGTCTCTTACTGTTTTCTCACTCTCCCCTCTACTCCTGCCTTAAACTCTTATTGACCAAGACAAAGCATAATTTGTGTTACAAAACTAGCTCAATTTATTTCCAAATAAAAATTTTCTTTTTCGGTTCCTGCACAGATAACAAAATAAATAAAAATAAGATAAACCTTATTTGGTATGTACATGGGTTTTGTTTAAGATGGGATGGGGGGGAGAGAAAGAGAGGGAGAGGGAGAGAGAGAGGGAGAGAGAGAGGGAGAGGAGAGAGAGAGAGAGAGAGAGAGAGAGAGAGAGAGAGAGAGAGAGAGAGAGAGAGAGAGAGAGAGAAAGAGAGAGGGAAGGAGGGAAGAAGAGAGAAGGAGGGAGAGAGAAAGAGAGAGAGAAGGAGGGAAAGAAGAAGAGGGAGAAAGAGGGAGAATGAGGGAGGTAGGGAAAAAGAGAAGGAAGGAAGAAGGAGAGAAAGAGGAGAGGGAGGGAGAGAGAGAGAGAGAGAGAGAGAGAGAGAGAGAGAGAGAGAGAGAGAGAGAGAGAGAATAAGAGAGAGATCCCAAGATAAAAGGGAACAGTCATATTTTCTAAAATGTCTCCCTTAAGGACAAATTTTTTTTGTGGTAAGTAAACAAAAGCCTTTCTCTGAGAAGCAACCCTTATATGAGATTATTAGATTAGGTAGACTTTGGCTTTTCTTTCTTCCTCTTGTCCCTTGTGGAGTGAAGATATGGCCTTCAGGACATTCCTGGCCATTTATCTCATGCAGATGGGATGCTGCTATTGTGAGAATGTTCCCAGTGCAGCTGAGGGCAAGCAAAGCATGTGCTAGCAGAATGTTGATAGAATTGGTAGGTACAATCTTTTTGTTGTTGTTTAATAACTCGCGGCTATCTACAAAGCCATCAGATGTCCCTCTAGACATTATATTATGAATATGGTAAAAGGAAAATGGCATCCACTGGCTATATCTGTTCAATATCATTTTTTTTTATCTGTGATATTTGAATGCCTATTTCTTCTTATGCACCTTGGGACTTGAGTCAATTGCCCTTCAGGGCATGGATAGTGCTTAATACATAACCCCGCTTGTCTAATAATGCTCTTCTGGGTCCAGTATTTCAGATCGGACTCTCTTCTCTACTGGACATTGCCCATGGGACTCACATCTCATCCAACATTCTGTGACCATTCCATTCATTCTCACAGGTAATCAGTCTCTAGACCCACATGTGTGAATCCCTTTACAAGCTGAGAGATTTCTGCCCTACAAATAGTACTAGGATCCCACAATTTAACTGTTCGACCTCAACTCCCAGTGAATATAACATTCACTCTTAGACAGTATTCAACACATCTGATGATTGTACATAGCATAGAATCACAGATTTAGAAATGGAAGGCCAGCTAGAACATGCTTTAGATGAGGTCTACAGAGGTAATATGACTTGCCCAAAGTCAAGTAGGTAGTAATTGATAGGGAAGGAATTTGAACCTAGGTCTTCTGACTCTAAAGCCTGACCTCTTTCCACCATACCATGCTGCATCACAGGTTCTTAGAAAGTCCTCTTGCTCAGTGTTACAGGCATGCATTTTTTTTGAGGCAATCAGGGTAAAATGACTTGCCTAGGGTCACACTGCTAGTAAGTATTTGAGGCCAGATTTGAACTCAGGTTCTGACTCTGGGGCTAGTGCTCTATCTACTCTGGGCCACCTAGCTGCCCCACTTTTTCAATTAATGCATTTTCAACTAATGAGCTAATATCCCTAACTGCTTGGTAGCACCACCAAGGACAGCACCAAGGTATCAGTATATGAGTACCATGGTTGTGGTCGGCGTATCACAAACTGTACTGAGCTATCCTAGGATGAGCTGTTGTCTTTGAGAAGTCAATTCAGCTCGAATCCTTTTGGATCCAATCATCTTGCCCCCCGTTTGCTGGTCACCATGTGTTGGTCCTTACTGCTTCCTTTTACCCTTTATCCATTTAATCATCTCCTCTATTATTGCCATTCCATCCCATGTTCCACTGAGTCTTTCCCCTCCCTGCAAAGGGTCCAGGAATCACAGTGGCATGTTTGAGCCCTGTGAACAGTACATACTAAACATGTATGGATTTAATGAGCAAAGTTTCTGTGTTTTTCCTCTCTGGTTTCTAAGTCCTACAGTGCATTTGCATTCTCTGGCAGGTGCAGTGTTGATTCACTCCAAATTGCAGGCACCTAGGATAGTCTGGGCTTAGTTTTGCCTTGATGTTAAGTTAAATATTAGTTGAACTTTCAGATAGAGCACTAACATTCTTGAACCCTACTTGGTTCAAGATGTCACGTAAAGCAAATAAACAGACTTGCTTTTTCTACACAGTTGAGGGAGAGGCTGGAAACATAGGGTAGTGCAGAATACAAGGACAGCTCACCTTGTCGTTTCATTACCAGTTTGGAATTCCATAAAGGAATTTTTCTGGAAAAGCTTCCAGCACTAAAATTCCCCAGATCTATTTGTTGTGGAAACTTGATTTTCAGTTCCTGAGATCTTAGAGTTGGAGATCACCTAGTCTGACCGTTTTATTTGACATGGGAAGAACCTAAGACTTTGAGATGTAAAGCAACTTGCCCAAGGTCACATGGCTAGCAAAGTAACAGGACTGGGATTTGAACTTGGGTCCTCCAGCTCCCTGGAGTTGAATTGCCTGTGCTCATTCCATGTCACCTCTCAAAGGAGCTGAGTGATGTCTGAAAATGACATGAAGAAATAGATGGTAGTGAGCTGCTATTGGCTGTGCACTGGTTGGGTTTCCATATTGCATGTGCTAGCTAAACATTAACGAAGATCACCCTTTAGGCATGACTTTTGGTTATGACATACCGCTGATTCTCTTTCATTATTCCTTAGTCTCTTGGCTCCATGTTTGTCTTGTCTTACCTCTGCCACACATGGATTTACTTCCTCCTCATTCTCCCTTCCCTTTCTAACTGCCTTGGTATCCCCCAAGCTCTGATTCCTTGAATCTTGAGACTCCTGACATTGGTATCCAGTCCATTTACCAGAGACAGAAGAGCCTTACCATCCTCATTCCAGCTCTAAGAGGAGAGTTAAAACAAAGATCTAAGAAGTGTTGAAAAAGTCCTACTTTGTTTTGCTTTTCTGAAAAGAAGTCAAGGTCAAAAAGCTACCATGGGGCATTGCTCAGGCATCAAGAACTTTATGGATTGTATTTGACTTAAAACCAATTCCAATGGGATATGAACACAATTTGACTGAAGAAAAACATAGATTTAGAAGAGGAAGAGGTCTCAGAGATCACCCACATGCAAAAACTCTTTCATATAATAACAGTCATAATGTTATAAATGTGTTATCCAGTGGTCTACTTTGAAAGATCTGCAATGTGGAGTCCTCTCTCCATCAACACAGATCATCTTTGCATCCTATGCAATTCTTGTCCATGTTTTTCCATAAGTCCCTAGTAGAAGTTCTAGCTAACCCCCTGAGGTTTTCCTCTTTTAGTATCTTGGGTATGCTGCTTGAGCTGTCCATCTGTTGACTCCCATTCTTACTAGCCCACATCGTTTTCTGGTCAGATGTATCCTCCACAATACCTTTTATCCCACTTCTTGCATGCAGGTCTTTTCTTAGTAACAAGCTGCTGCCTGCCTATAACTACCATGTATCTTTCCATTGTCCTTTGGATTATGAACTAGAGACTGTAAATAATGGACACTTCTAAGACTCATCAATTCAGCGGAGTGCCTTCTGAATCATCTAAGAGTGAATGACATTTAACTGAATTCACCAAACATTTGCTAAGCATCCACTGTACTAGCTAAACCCTGGAAAGACAAAGGCAAAAACTAAGCAAGCCCTTCCCTCAAGGAACTAATAATATGAGGAAGGACAGGAAACAAGCTTTTATTAAGTGCCTGTGCTAAGCATTTTTCAAATATTATTTCATTTAATCTTCACAGCTCTAGATGGTAGGTGCTATTATTGTCCCCTTTTTATAATTGAGGAAACTGAGGTAAATCAAGGTTAAGTGACTTGCCCAGGGTGGCACAGCTAGTGTCTGGTGCTGGATTTGAACTCTTGTCTTCCTGACTCCAGGCTCAGGCTCTATCCACTGCACCACCTACCTACTTCTTCGAGATAAGGAGCAAGGAAACATTTTAAAACATTTTATTGTCATATTCTTTGGAAAATGGTCACTTATATATCATATATATGGTAAGTGTCTATTAGTCATGATACTTTATTACCAGGGCATCTTATTCCTTAACCATGTAATAGAATCAAATTTAATCTATGGTAATAGCGGTAATAATACTTTGCATTTGTACAGAACTTTTTTCAGTCTCAAAGAATTTTCTTATCTATTATCTCATTTTATTTTAGATCTCTGGAAGGGAGGGAGGGAGGTGTCATTAGTTCCATTTTTCAGCTGAGAAAATAGGATACAGAATAATTGGGCAATTGGCCCCAGGTTCTATAGTTAGCGGTAGAGCCAATGGCAGAGCCTATGTCTTCTGACTCCTAAGTGCAAAGCTTTAAAAAAAAAACCCATCATTTGAGCACAGATCATTTCACCAGTTTTGGATAATCCAGGCATTATTTTTAGGGCTGGCCTGAGGCAAAATGGTGTCCTAGGGACAAATTCCACAGTCTAACTTGACATCTTCAGGGGAAGTAGGTCTGGTAGGGTGATAACTAGGTAAGGGGAAAGAGGTTAGGAAAGCAATGGAATGGGGAGAACAGAAGAAAAACCAGGAGAGAAAGAGAAAAGCATTGTAGGAGTAAGAAAAGAGAATAGGGATGATTGTACATGGGAGAGGAAAAGAGGCAAAAGATGGGAACTAGAGGAGATAGGAGAAGATAGCCCGTGGAAAAGTGAGTAGTAGGGAATGGGAGGATAAAGAGAAAGAAGAATGGGAATAATAGGGAAAAGAGAGAGAAGAGAGAGAAAATGGAAACAAGGCATAGAGGGAAGAGTAGTGGAAAGAAATTAAGGGAAAAGGATAACTCTTTCCTTCCTTCCTTCCTTCCTTCTTTTCCTTCCTTCCTTCCTTCCTTCCTTCCTTCCTTCCTTCCTTCCTTCCTTCCTTCCTTCCTTCCTTCCTTCCTTCCTTCCTTCCTCCCTCCCTCCCTTCTCCCTCCCTCCTCCTTCCTTCCTTCCTTCCTGCTCGCTGCCTAGGCAGGGAGCCAGAAGGGCTAACCTAGTGAGACAGCATATTCCCCATCCCCATCACCTCCCCTCTCTCTCCTACTCTCTAAGGATCTCAGAGCATTTCCAGGCACTGCAGGGGAGGAGTAGGGTGGGGATCCCCCACTGAAGTTCTAGACCACCTCCCTAACTCTAGGCAAGTGGTACAAAGCCAGAGATGCCAGCTGTGAGAGGGAAGGGGCCAAGTTCAAATCTATTTCCTCCTGCTCGCTGCCTCCCAGAACCTCTTCTGCTCAGTCCCTAAGAAACAGTAAGAGAAGCCCTCCCCCAGAGACTCCCTTGACTTTGAGGCCATCACTGCTTTCTAGGGCTTTGGGAATTGGAGATGGCATTAGCAGGAGCATGGCTGGCTCCTCAGGTTCGTTTTGATGTTCCTAAATCATAGTGCTCTATATAGGTGCCTAATAATTGCTGCTGAGACCAGTTACATATGACAAGTCTAGACAACAGGCATTTATTAAGCACCTACTATGTGCCAGAAACTGTGCTAAATAGTGGGGACATGAAGACAGGGAACCACCCCTCCAAACCTTGTGTGTGTGTGTGTGTGTGTGTGTGTGTGTATGTGTGTGTGTATGTGTACAGCTGCATACACACATATGTATAATGGAAAGAGTTCTAGACTTGGAATCAGAAGGGATGTAGGTTTGAATTCCCATCTTACTAAATGTATGACATTGAGCAAGTCACTGATCCCAGAACCTCTGTTTTCTCATCTGTAAAATGGAGATAATAATATCTTATTGTTATATAGCACTTTAAGGTTTTCCAAGCACTTTTACATACATTATCTCATTTGAGTCATAACAACTCTAGGAGGTGGGTACACAGGGTAGAATAATATTTTCTTATTCTACAGGTTGGTTATGTGTAATTATATATAGTTATCATACATATTATACATACATATATTAATATCATGGACATATTATTTTATATGTGCATACATGTACATGATATATATTTATTCATATGCATAGAGTTCTAGAATTAGCATTTTTGGTTTATTTTAAAAGGACCTTGTAGGACCTACCTCAGAAATGCAAACAAACAGAGGATCTGGCTCCCAACTGCAAGAGGCCCTGTATCAGCAACTAAGGGCTGAGCATGGGAGGAATGGTCGCCCTTGGAGAAAGTAATCCCAGAGGGGTTATTTTCTCCAGAGGCTCTCTGTCCATTACAAACCTCCCCCCCCCAACTTGTAAAAAGGCTTCTGTTCTCTCTGCCCACTGGACAAATAAATGTGTCAGATAAGCAGCCAGAACACGGGACAGGGCTTTGGATACCCCAGGAATGGTGCGTCATCAGGTTCATCAAGCCTGCATGCCCACTCACTTTGCTTGCGAGGTGTTTCTATAGGATTTTCCTATATGCTCTTTAGTTCAGAGACTCTCACCAGGCTATTCACACTCTTTGGTGTTTACCGATTTGAACTTTCACTGGCATTCTTCGCATGCCCAAGTATTCTGGGTCACACAAACAAGAGCTTTCATTGATGGAAGGCTTTATGGTTACAAAGCACTTGACAGCCATAATCTCATTTCATCTCCTCATCCCACGATGTAGGGAGTGCAGTTATGACCATAACCACTCTCATTTGAACAGATGAGAAAGTGGAGGCTCAGAGAATGAATTACCCAAGACCACCAAACCCAGGTCTTCTGTTCATAAATAAAAGCACAGTTTTTGTGCTTAGATAAACTCACTGGTGGTTCTAGTAATCACCAACTGCTAGGCTAGCGGCAGACAGGGACAAACGCTACCTAAGTAACCTCCTTTTGCTCATAGTGCAAAGGTTTTCTGGTGGCTGGACACCTGCTTTCATCAGTGAAAGAAATTGATCTGATCCTCGAAGAAGACTATGACTGTTCCCTGGGAAGGGACTTCCCAATGCTTGACGGTTTCTGAATTCCACCCCCAACTGGAGCCATCCCAAAAGCAATAGAAGCTACTCACCAGCAAGAGAATGTGAAATGCATAGGAATAGAAAAAATGTCCTTCTCCTCTCTGCCATCCTGAAAGAGAACCACAGGGAGAGACAGCTGAGAATCCGAGACAGCTGCAAAAATGAAAAAAACAAAAACAAAAAACCCAACAAAAACCCATGATTCAGTCATTTGGCTCAGCTCACACCCATCTTTTTTCTCACCCCAATCTGTGGTGTTTTTTTTTTCTTTCTACCATTGACAGAAGCACATCCTCAGCTTCCAGGAAGCCAACCACGATCATCATGACCATCGCCATCATCATAGCACGCATTCAGAGAGGGCTTTGTGGTTTACAAAGAACTTCCTGTATTTTAGCTCGTTTGATCCCCACCACAACACTGGAAGAAAGGTGCTATTATTGCTGCCATTTTTACAAATGGAGAAACTGAGGCAGGCAGTGGTTAAGTGGTTTGCCTAGGGTCATCTGAGGCAGGATTTGAACTCGGGTTTTCCAAATCTATCTCTACTTCAACTTCCTCATATTAGAGAACAGGCACTGACTGGACTTCCTTCCCCTAAAGGTCGCAAAGCACTTTACATATATATGTTAATTCATTTAAACCTCACAACGACCCTGTGAAGTAGGTGCTATTGTTATCTCCATTTTACAGTTGGGGAAGCTGAGCCTGGGTACACTTAAGGGACACACCTCATGTCTGAGGCAGGTTTTGAAATTAGCAGTTCTATCCACTGAGCCACCCAGTTGCCTCATTCTCATTGCTTGTCCTATCAGCAAAAGGAAATGGGAAGTGATCTGTCCTATGCTACCCTTTAGGCTACTAATTGGGAATAGGGATCCAGGGAGAGGGAAATACCAAATACTTATTTCCTTTCTCCTCAGCCCAAGACAAATCTTGGGATTTTTGAAAGGAGAAGGTTATCAGGTCCTTTCTCAAGGTGAGGTACCTAGCTTAGTGTTACCTGTTGGCCACACACTATTGCTGGTGAAGAGGCATTTGGCAAAGTAAACATTTGAGGCTTTAAACCATGCGCCCAAAGTTAGATTTCTTTGTTGGGTCTCCGATCTCCCTAAGCCAACCTTTTATTCTAGCCTTGTCATTTTACTCCACTATTAAGAACAATGCTTCATTTTCCTTTATCACCCCAACAACTTTCCTGTCCTAGAGATGTGTTTTGAACTTCAAACAATCAACAACTTGCCTTGCCCTGACTCAGTTTCTAAGTCATCTTGTTTCTTTCATGTCACCACATGTTTCCTGTTCCCAGTATGATCCTCAGAACCCTTCCTTGAACCTTTCAAGTTTACTGATACTACACATAGGATTTCATCTTGACCTTATTAAAAAAATACTGAGTTCTGTAAATGAATTCTTTATGCAGGAGACTGAGAAATGTCCACTTGTGCCATCACTGTTACTATGGCATCACCATCTAAACAGAGCTTGAAGAGGGGCACAGAATCACTCAGGATCAGAAAGCAAAGGTAGATTCCTATAGCTTTGAATATAGATTCATACAGAGCCCAAACACACCCTCAAGTCAACTTATGGAGATAAATTCAATAGAGATGGGGAAGCAGAGACCCTTGATCTAATTATGAGGCTGCTGCTGAGGAAGCCTCTGATAGAGATGGGAAAACAGGGTGGAGCTGAGCCAGGCCAGAGTGGAGAGTTCACCTGTGGGGAGAGAAGGAGGGAGCAAGTGAGGGAAGGGGAATGCAACAGCAACTTCCTCCTTTAACTAATTATTATTATATAACCCGAAGCTCAGTTGTTTCTATGCCGTCTGAACTTAGATGCTTCAGAACAAAGCCCCAGTCACCCCAACTACTTAGAGCTTTGAATTCAGGTAAACTTTAAGCGGGCCGACATTCTTGCCCATTCTTTCCAAGCTGGTCTTTTCAACCCCATATTCCTATAAAGATTATAATATGGAACAGATGACATATAATATAGACGAGAAGAAAACATTACTTCTCAATGGTATCATCAAATACGAAAGAAAATAGAATAATGACTGTCTAGCAAGGCTTAGCATGCATGGTACTTTCTTAGAAAAGTAATTACCACCTAAAACAGTTTATTTTCTTGGCCATGAATATGCTCAGACATTCTCAGCAGCAGCAGCTGAATGGCATTGGAATGAAGACAGAATGATGGCTCTGAACAGCAGTGAGAACACAATGTAGTGTACATCATAGTGGCCTCCTCCTCGGTCTCTGCCTGCTTCTCAACTCCCTGCCCTAATTTGTTCTTTACAGAGCCATCAAAGGGATTTTCCTCAAATGCAGGTCTGACTGTGTCACTTCCCTATTCAATAACCCCTACTATGGCTCCCCATTCCCTCCAGGATCAAATAAATCCTCTATTTGGCATTTAAAACCCATGCCTTCTTATGCATAACATATTCAATAACAGACCTGAGGTCAGGTCCCTGAAACTCCCAAGTTTAATATGCTTTTCACTATCAATCCAGCATTTGTTAAATGTCTGTTGTGTTCAGGGTACTAGGGCGTTCCCCTCAGATGCTGGTACCTTCTGTTCTAAGGTTACCTTATACAGTTATCCCTTCCACACTGCTGGGGTTCGGGGCTCGGTTCAGCCCTTCCCTTCCCCTGTGATCTAGAAAATCCACGTAAAAATTTTAGGCCCTCCCTTTGTACCAGAGAAGAAGTCTGAATTATTATGGCATTAAAAGATTAAATATACTGATGTTATACAATACTATACTTATATTTTATGCATTTCTAAGTTTCTAAACTTTTCCTTCATCATCTGCTGGCTTTTGTGTGTTGTCTGTGGCTTCCACAAAACTCCCCCAAAATTCCCATTTAATTTTTTATGCCAACCCTCAATATATCAAAACTGTAATGGGGAAAGTCACGATGTGAAAGGGATAACTGTATTTGTTTCATATATGTGTGTGCACATAAACATATATATAGGGATTATAAATAATTATATATCCATATATGCACATATAAACATATATATATATACATGAGGATTTTATATAAATATATACTATATATATATATATATCTATCTATACACACACACACACACACACACACACACATAATACACATATTTGTGTGTATGTATGTGTTATTTCCCTAGGTGGAATGTAAGCTCCTTGAGGGCAGGGACTATTTTGCTTTTGTCTTTCCTTCCTCAGTTCCTATCTGGTACCCTGAACATAATAGACCTAGCACCCTAGTACCCTGCATATAACAGACATTTAACAAATGCTGGATTGATAGTGAAAACCATATTAAACTTAGGAGTTTCAGGGACCTCAGTTCAAAATCTCAGGTCTGTTGTTGACCATCTATATGACCTTGGAACATCACCACCTATGTAAGCCTCCATTTTCTTGCATATAAAAGAAGGTAACTAGACTGGATGAGCTCTAAGAGTCCTTCTAGATCCTATGTCACAAGAATTACAGCTTAGGAAGTCCCCATTGGCCGAAGACTGCGCTGAATTCTGCAAATCTAGCTGGGAGAGCTATGATAGGGGAAACTACTGCACAAGGCATCTCCCTACTCTTTAAAATTCAGACTTCAATCCAGTGAATCAAGTGATCTGCCAGGCCTTCAGTTCGGAGTCATCTTCACCGTGTGTCTTGGTTTTTACAATGAAAATTGATCAATCACTGGGAAATAGTAACACGAGGATAAATCTCAAGTTGAGGCATGTTTCAACTTGAGTGATAATATTTTCCAACCAGTCAAGTATAAAGGGTGGTTTTATTATGCTTGAGGTGGAAGATTAAATTTAATCTTCCTTTAAGGCAGTAGCAAGCAAGGCGGAAAAAGACTGAAGTAAACATTGTGGTATTACATACATGGAGGCAGAGAGTGTTCTATGTGGTTATATATGTAGTATATATATGATATATATGGTGTATATTTGTATACATGTGTATATACATAAAATATCTCCAAGAGGAAGCTATTCAGGGACTCCCATTCTCCCCAGAAGGCCAAGTCTCCAGACTCTTAAATGTGTATGTTACTTGTGAGACAGCCCCCCAGACTGGAGCTGCCCAAGGAATCTTTCCCCTCTGCTCACAGGCTAGCTTCTGGGATCCTGCTCTTTAGGAAATTCACTTCCCTTTTTTCTCTGGACCCACAGAATTCAGGAACAATGATCGTGGATTCTCCTTGAAGGCTACCTTCCTTTCAGTCCAGTCTGCAGGCATCTTGTCCTTGAAAAGAAATGGAGGAAGGTTCCCTGCATCTTGGCTGGACCCCTTGTGGTCAATTTATGGGAGGCATGGAAAAGATGCAATCTGCACCAACTTTAATGAGATCACAGATCCATCGGAATTTCTGAGCATTTGAATATTTTGAGTATAGTAAAATAACTTTCTAGGTCATGTTAACATTTACAAAGTTCTCACAATAACCCTGTGAGATAGGGAGTGCAGATATGATTGTCTTTGCCGAAGTCCTTTAACTCAAGTCAATAAGCATTTATTAAGCACCTACTATGTGCCAGGCAGGGGGCTAAGCACAGGGGATACAAAGAAAGGCAAAAGACAAGGAGCTCACACCTAATGAGGGAGACAATATGCCAACAACTATGTACAAACTAGCTTTATACAAGATAAATAGGAAATTATCAACAGAGGTAAGGTGCTAGCAATAAGGGGCATTGGGACGGGCTTCCTGTAGAAGGTGGGCCTTTAGCTGGAATTTAAAAGAAGCCAGGAAAGTCAAGAAGTGGAGATGAGGAAGGAGAAAATTCTAAGCATGGAGGGACAGCCAGTGAAAATGTAGTTCCTTCTTTGATACCCATCACGAGCCTCTCTGTTGCTCTCTGCATGATACGCATTTTAATGCTTTTATTTTATATTGATATTATATTCTATCAACTGAATGTGAGCTCATGCTCTTCATCTCGCCATAGATCATTAGTAGAAAGCTTACAAATTCTATATCCTGATTTTTTTCCTTTATATCAGCAGCATTATCAAGAACATTCTCCAGTGAAAGATCTTTAGATGGACAGCAGTTAAGTGATTGAAAACAAAATAGGCCAACTCTAAAATTATGCTATAAATGAGACGTGGGAGGAAAGGAGAGGTTTCCAGTTAAATCTGCATTTACATAACTTTCTGCTAAAAAAAAAAGCAAAAGAATTTTTCTGAACACAAACAGACCTGCAAGGGTAGACATTCACCCCGAACACCACCACCAGTGTGTCTGGTCCAAAGCAGCAGAAAAGGGTTGGTTTTAATTGGTTTGAAATGAATTCATCATCAGTGTATCTACTGCCCATTACATACTAGGCATTGGGGAAGACAAAAGTAGGAATCAGACCCAGGAGTGTGTTGGAGGTAGCTAGCTTCTTACTGGCTTCCAGAGCTAATTGTTAAATTTTCAGCAGGAGCATTTGCACCTTGGAAATCAGCCAATGCTACAAATCAGGGCTTGATTTATAGCTTTGATGATTGTCCAGGCTTAAGAAAGTGGTGGAGAAATTATTAATAATGCATATTAAAGTTCAAAATGTGTCATGGGCATATTCCCCATCTCCACCCCTCTTGCCCCAGAGGGCTGGTCGTTAAATGCTAATTTAAGTGATATTTAGAGATTTAGTTAAACATTTACCAGCACACCACTGACCAAATTCATTAGTTCAGGAGCCTTCCACTTTCTCCAGAACTTTGGGGGAGCACAGAAGATGCATGTGCAGGTGTGTGCACCTGTATGTGTATATCTGTGACAGGAGAGTTATAAGGGTAAAGGGAAAACCCTCCAGTCCTTATAGCATTCTGAGTGAATTCCTGAGGCAGCCTTTTGTAGCACTGTGGACATCCTGGCTGAAATATCCAGTTTCTAATTGGTTTTATTCTGACAATTACAGCGTGCTTAAGTGGAAGGAGTTTACTGATTCTTAGAATCAATAAAACCTGCACCCAAGTCTGATATTTACTCTTTACATGACCTGAGCCAGTCTTTTGTAAAAAGGGGATGATCACATTGACAAGACCAGCCTCACAGGGTTACTGTAAAGAAGGCACTAGATAAATTCGAGGCATCATCATTGTTATCTTAATGAAGATTATAAACATCAAGGGGTTTAATACAATAAGGGAACTAATCAGGTCAAAATGGGGACCTCTCTTTTAGTTTATATAATGGCAACAATAAAAACAACTTCGACAGGCTTTAGAAAACTTTAGATTCCTGATCAATGGAATGATGAACCACCAGGGAAGGGATCCACAGATGAAGCACACAGCCCTCCCACTTCCTTCCACAGAGGTGATGACCTTGAGTGACATTTTGGGGCATAGTCAAAATGGGGATTTGTTTATATAGGATGATGCACATTTGTTATGAGAGTTTTGTTTATATTTTTATTGTTCGGTGGATTTGGGGGAGTAGGAGGGGGAGATAAATGTCATTTAAAAATAAATTTTAAAAATTAAAGAAATGTAATCATCAGGGAATATCTTGTCATTTTGACTTGTGGGCTTTCATAGCCTCCATTCAGGGTGTTGCCTCAGTCAGACTGAGACCTGGGAAAGACCTTAGCCTGAAAAGGCCAAAATCTCCCACTGCATCTTGGGCCATCTCCAGTCGTCCTGATCTGCATCTTGCCAGATGGCTCTGGAGGAGAGAGTGAGGCTGGTGACCTTGAACAGTCCTCCCTCACTTAAATCCAATTCACCCATAAGTCATTATATTACCTTCCCAATGCCATGGTCCTCTTCAGTGAATGAAGGAGAAACAACAGCTTCCATTCAGCATGTGCTTATGTATACATTCTCATCTGCATAATGTGGAAGACTATTCTTACAGAACAGGATATTCAGCATTGCTTCATTTGAGATCAGCTTGTATACCTGGGCTCTTAGATTTAGAAGCCACCGCAGGGATCTAGCCCAAAATACTACTCTCACAGGGAGACTGGCTGGGGAGAACTGATTGTTAAATTTTCTACCTCGAAAACTGGCAAACGCTACAAATCAGGGCTTATTTTTTTGATTTGTTGATTGTCTAGACTTCGGAGCTAAAGGGAAATGGCAAACCATCCAGTCTCTTTGCCAAGAAAATCCCAAAAGGGGTCGTGAAGAGTCAGACGTGACTGAAAAATGATGGAACAACAGCAGACTTCAGAAAGTGATGGAGTAAATGTTAAAAGTGTATCTTGCATTTATTTCCCTCCCTAGACAACTTTTACCAGCACACCAGTGCCACCTCCATTTTACATTGGAGGAAACTATAGCCATGTTTTTGAGAAGTTGTCACACAAGGAAGGTTTAGTCCAGAAAAGAGAAGACAAGAATGCAGGAGAGGAGGGAAACTTGTATCTGGCTGCCAAAGTGAACTTTCTGATCACACAACTTGATAAACTCCTGCTGTTTCTTATCACCTCTACAATCAAATCTAGACTCTTCTAACTGACATTTAATTCTTCTCCAACAGTGGCTCTTCCTTTCTAGTCTGCCTACATATTACTCCTCTCTATGCGTTCTATAATCTAGTCACACTGGTTTACTCAATGTTTCCAGCACTCGCCTATCTCCATGACTTTGCACAAGCTGTCTTCCAGGCATGGAAAGTACCTCCCCCTCACCTTGGCATCCATGGCTTCTTTCAAGGCTCAGCTCAAGCCCCACCTGCTACATGAAGTCTTTCCTGTCCCCTACAACTGCCGGTGGCCTCCCTCTTCAAATTGCCCTGTATTTATTTTGTGTATGTTATGTATATGGTGATTACTTGTGTTCATTCTGTCTCTCCTGTTGGAATGTAAGCTCCATGAGGGCAGGGACTTTTCACCTTCTTTGTGTCCCTAGCACTTAGCACAGTGGTTAGCACATAGTAAGTACTTAATAAGCACATAATGGTGGAATGAAACCATTGAACTCTAACCACCAGAGCTGACTCAAGGTGGAGTAAGCTATCTCAGGAGGGAAGGGGTTCCCTATAGCTGGTGGTCTTCACTTGATATGAGTTAGGGATGATCAAATCCATTAACTTATGTACAAAGGGCTTAGCAAACCTGAAAGTCTTATAGCTTTTATTATGTTATTATTATTATTGTAGTTTTTATTATACATTATTATTTTATTATTATTATTATTTCTGTTTAGGGATCATTTGGACCTACTGGCTTCTCAAGTCCTCTCCAGCTCTGAGATGCTGTGTTTCTGTGACTTGATCCAAACTTCTCAGCAAGTCATTTGCAGAGCCCAGGACGCCTAGTTCCCAGTTCCACTGCCTGACGTTGCCTCTGTGCCTCATGCATCAGTGATAAAGACAATGTAAAATAGGGTATCACTTATAAAGAGATCGCTTGCTATTTTTCATTTCCACACCCACAGTCCTTAAATAAGGTTGCATAATGATAATAATATATACAAAAGTTCAATAATACTTTTTTTTTTAGATCACAGATTTAGAGCTGGAAGAAATCTCAGAAGCCATCTAGTCCAAATTCTTCATTTAATAGAGAATGAAATGGAGACCCAAAATGTAATGATAGAGTCATATGCCTGAGGTCCCACAAGTAGGAAGTTGTAAATAGTTAAGTCGTTGTTCTTGAGGTTAAGTGACTTGCCCAGAGTCACACAGCTAGGAAGTATCATGTGTCTGAGGATGGATTTGAACTCAGGTCCTCCTGACTCCTGCTGCTCTATCCACTGCACCACCTACCTGCCCCTAAGTCATTGTTCTAACCCAGGTCATTGGACTCCAAATCCAATTCTCTTTCCATTGCTCCACACCATTAAACACAGATTGGTTTGACTATATTTTGCATTGAGTCTTCCATGGGATTAGCACTTAATCACGTTTTTAAATGATTATTACTTTTTTGACTAATTCTACCCAACCACTTCCCCCAGGCACCCAGAGGCAGCGTGTCATAGTGGACAGGACACTGGACTTAAAAACCAGAAAGATCCGGATTCTAATCCCACCTTTGACATTTGCTAGCTTTGTGTGATCCCTGAGCGATTAAATGAGGTTACTTCTTGGTGTCTCTGTTATCTTCGTGTCTGTAAAATGATGGGGTTGGACTTGGTAATCTCTGAGTTCCCTATCAGTTCTAAATCTATAATCCTAAATGTTATAAAAGATTCCCTAGAGGTCTTTATAAACAGGGTAGATTTGCAGATGCTTTGGGTTGATTTAAATATGGTACTTGGTAGTGGGGCTAGGGAAGGGTATTCAAATTAAGTAAATTCCCAGAAAGTCCAACCTAGGATATGTCACAAATTTTCCTTCCTTTTCCTTCTATTCATTCATTTGATCCTGCCTGGGATTTAATTAATGTGAGAAATTCACTCTACCATTACTTAATGGCACCTTCTCCAAAACTTTGCAATCAATCACCAGTCATTTAAGTGCTTATCATATGCTTGACACTGTACTACATGCCAGGGTTAGGATATGGATGCTATATCACCTCTTTTGTTTCTTCTGTGTCATATATCATATAATGGTTGGATTTTCCCATTGTAGCACTTCTACAAGAATCCATGAAACTCCACACACTGCAGTGCCTGAGGATTTCCATAACTTTTTAGCCAATAAGAATACTGGAACTTAGATCCAATTGCATATAAGATTCTGGTGCCTTTTAGGTCTGCCCTCATATCCTTTCCTCCCTTTCCCATACTCTATAGTGTAGTCTATGGAGAATGATAGCATTTCTTTCATCACCATTCCCCAAAGTCAGTCAGATATTTTAGACTGAAATTTAAAAGACCCTAGTTTTCATTCTTTTGTTCATCATGTTTGCTACTTCTTCCACAAAAGTCCTTCTCCAATTCCTATTTGTGGCAGAAAAGTGATTTAGGGTCCCAAAAACACAAAGCTCAAGTTCTGGACAATTCTACCAAGTATTCTAAGTTATTTTCAACTTAGAAAAAAGATGGGTGATCCTCTTCACAGGACCTGTGATTTCACTGGCACAGAGAGAGGAAGCATATACAGTGGACAGAGAACTATCAGAACTATCAGCTGCTTTTGACACATACTGGCTATGTGACCCTGGGTAAGTCAACCTCTCTGTGCCCCAGGTAACTTTCTTAAGACTATGAAGTACAGTACAGGTGACAATCTGAATGGGTGGAGGGAGTTTTTCATAGATAGCTCTCTGGGCCAATGAAATCAAAGACCTGGTCTGGAAAAAAAAGGGGGGGGGAGTGGGCAATTGCCTCTACCCATGCATATTTATATAAATACCAAAGTTTGGTACAGACCTGGCCTGTAGCCAACATATCACTGTTTCTGCTCAAACTGAGAATTCTTCATAGCACAGAATTTAGACCTGGGAAGGACCTTAGCTTTAATCCCTCATTTTCTAGATGGGGACATGGCGCATCGGAGAGGTTAAATGATTTACCCAAAATCACATACTTTTTCAAGGTTAGAAATAAGTGGGCTATATTCCTTGAAGGGAATGCTCTTCAGTAAGCTTAGTTTTGGAGATTAAGAGCCTTAACCATTGCTTTCTGAGACACTGAGCTCAGAAAAGGCTTTTAGGGGGAGACATTATGCCTACATTCAGATGTGTGAACAAAGTTTCCCATGTGGAAGATGAATGGGAGCAGATGGGTGGAAGCTGTAGAGGCAAGGTACAGTTCTATGAAAGGGAGAACTTCCCAATCCACCACTTTTCGTGCATGTTCCCCTATTTCCATTCACAAAGTCTGTATTCTAGGATAAGCGATCTCTCCCCCAGAATATTGCAATAGCCTCCTTCCTTATTGGTTCCTCTGTTTCCAGTCTCTCCTCTCTCTAATTCATCCTTCTCACAAATACCAAACTGATATTCCTAAAACACAGATCTGACCAGGTCACTTCCCTACTCCTAAATTTTCAATCGCTCCCTCTTGCCCAGAGGGTAAAATACAACCTCCTCAGTCTAGCAGTTAAAGCCCTTCACAGTTTGTCTCTTATCAATCTCCTTGGTCGTATTTCATACCACTCCCATCATTCATTTCATACCACTCACCATTCACTCTTCTAGCAAGTCAAAATGGTCTATCCCATTACAAACTCATGACATTCCATATCCTGACTCCATGTCTTTGCACAGGAAGCTCTGTCCCACATCTGGAATGCTTCCTTCCTCCTCTCCACCTCTTGGAACCCCTAGCTTCCTCCAAGACCCAGCTAAGCTGTCACTTCCTACCTGAGACCTTTCTGGATTACCCAAATTACTTTGCGTTGCTTTGGATGGTTGTAGTTGTAATTGTTCAGTTGTGTCTGACTCTTCATGACCCCGTGGACCATGGCATGCCAATGCCGTCCATGAGGCTTTCTTGGCAAAGATGCTGGAGTGCTTTGCCATTTCCTTCTCCTGTGGATTAAGGCAAACAGAAGTTAAGTGACTTGCCCAGGGTCACACAGCTAGTAAGTGTCTGAGGCTAGTTTTGAACTCAGGTCTTCCTGACTCCAGGCGCAGCCTATGCACTGAGCCATCTAGCTGCCTCATTTTGTATATACTTCATAATTATCTATCTTGCATGTATTGTGTCCATCTTGCCCCCAGAAGAACATAAACTATTTGAGGGGGGCAGAGAGAAATCATTTTTATCCTTGGGTCCTAGAACAATGCCTTATATACAGAAGGCATTCAGTAAGTGTTCATTGCATTGATTTAATGATGAAACCCCTTCTCAGCACATCAGAGTGCATAATTAGGTCCCTTCCACCTCAGGGCTTCCAAGATTCTAACAAAAATCTCAAAGCTGTCAAACTAATCCAAAAAATTACCTTTCTGAAGTACCCTTCTATTCCTGAGAGGGCACATAAAACATAAAACTCGTTCATTAATTACATCTCACGTCAAGGCTTAATTACACTGTTTCATGGTTAAATCTTTAGGCCAGCAAAAATTTGAGGTCTAATTCAGAGACAGAAAAAAAGTCATATTCATAAGGATTTACTCTTTCATAAAGAAAATCAATTACTATTAAGGATTCTCACGAGTCATATTTCATAGCCTAAATGTAGCAGTCTTAACTGAAAAATACAGAATGCGTGTACTAACGCTATTCAGTTCCGTCTACTTACGAACCTGATGGCAAATTTCATCAGGTCCTGAAAGATCAGTATTGAATCCTAGAGAATAGCAACCAAACAAGAATTGAGGCTCTTTCTTGGACACTTGAAATCTGACCATTCATGTAGAAATGAAATGTTATGTGTTTGCCTACGGATAATGGCAGGTGCCTGCCCAGTAGAATGTGGGCAGCTGAAATCTACAAGGGAAGCTGGACTGTCATTCTCAGGGTCTGTCTAGTCAGTTTCCACACAGCTGGCTGGCTCATAGCTATTCATCTTCTCGTCATGTCCCTCAGAATACCATACATGCCTTTCTATGATAAAGGCTAGATTTATTAGGCTAAGAGAAGGGTATTGCTTCTATACAATGGGACAAGTATTTTTTTTTTAAAGAATTATGCCACATACATTTTAGATAATGGCTCCATGTAAATAAGGGAAATTTCCAGCCTGAGATTTTAAAGGCCACCAATTCACAGTTTTCAAAGTTCTAGTAATTATTTAAAAATCATGGAATGTCAAAGCTGCAAAGGAATCTGAGGAATCATCTGGTTCAACTCCCCCCTGCCCCTTAACAGGAAAAGAGACAGAAGTGCAGAGAGAATAATAATAACAACTAATATTTACACAGCATTTAAAGGTTTTGCAAAAGATAATAATGACAGCTATTATCTAATGGCCAGGGGATGGTAGACAAGTCACTTAACCTTGGTTTGCCTCAGTTTCTTCATTTGTAAAATGAAGATAATAAAAGCACCTACCTCTCAGGGTTGTTGTAAGGATCAAATGAGATAATAATTGTAAAGTGGTTAGCACAGCACCTGGTACATAGAAAATTCTACATACATGTTAATTGCCATTATTATTAGTAGTAATATTATTAATAATAATTATACCATGTGGCATTGCATATAATTATATTCTAATATATTGTATATTATAGAATACATTATTATACATTATTATTACCACTACTACTACTAATAATATAGTACTTTATGATTTACAGATTGCTTTACATGTTTTCTCCTTTGATTCTCATAACAACCCCCTGGGTTGTCGTTATCTTATGTTATTGTTATTATTTTATTATATTATGTTATGTGTTATCCCTATTTTTCAGATGAGGAAACTGAGGCTAATGGGGGTAAAGTGATTTGCTTAGGGAAGGTCAAAAGGATACAAAGTGTCTCAGTCTAAACTTCCTGACTCCAAGTTCATTGCTCTATCATTGCTCTATCTACACTACCTGGTCCTCCCTTCTCACTTTCCCAGCAGGAATATTCGGTGTCCAGTAGGAAAAATATTTTTTGTTTTCTAAAAAAAGTAAATCCTTACTTTTATTTGTGCCTCCTCAATAAACTTTCACCTTAAATATTCATCAGTTCTTTCCCTTTTAATGTCTATTTTATAAATGTGTATGTCTTTAAAAAAAAGTCTTTAAACACGAGATAGGGAAGTGAGGTGGCGCCATAGTGCACAGAGCTCTGGGCTTGGAGCCAGGAAGACTCATCTTCCCAAGTTCAAATCAGTTGGGTGACCCTGGGCAAGTCATTTAACCCTGTTTGCCTCGGTTTTATCATCTATGAAATGAGCTGGAGAAGGAAATGGCAAACCACTCCAGTATCTCTGCCAAGAAATCCCCAAATGGGGTCACAAAGAGTTGGATGTGCCTGAGAACGACTGAACAATAAACATGGGACAATTTATTACTTCTACTTTCCTTGGTGATTATACTTATTTATCGTTCTTGTGTTTCTGTTATTTGGCATGTTTTCAAATAGAATATTCTGTTCATGTCTGTTTTTGTTTTGCAGTAACACTTCAAATGCCCCTCTTTTATTGAAAGGCAGTGATTAGACTCAAGTTTACAGAGTACAACATCTTGAGCTCCTTTGCTTTTGGGAACATACTGTTTTATTCCCTCCTTGCATTTCTAGGAAGTGTTGAATAGTCTTCTATTATTCTAATTCCCTCTCTATATATTTGACAATCCCTCTTGTAGCTCTTTGCAGAATTCATTGCTTGTCACTGGAATTGTTAAATTATACTACTATGTGTCTTGGAGTTTCAGCTTTAGAGTTTTTCCACGTAGGCAATCTGTGGATTCTTTCAACTGGTGCTATGTTTTATGTATTTAAATTTGGGCAATTTTCTTGGATTATTTCCTGCATTGTGATGTTCAGGGTTTTTGATTCTGGGACATCCGTGATCTTTAAGTTGTCTCTGTGCATCTTGTCCATTGGGGAGGGGGGACGTCTTGTTATTCCATGCTTTATTGAGACTCCACAGGATTCTGTGTTTCTTCTGCCATTGGCTTACTTTCCTCTGCCTTATGGTATTTAAGAGAACTCTGTACTCTCTTCGAAGGTTTAGTATACACCCTTTCTTCTAGTTAAGGTAACCTCTCTACAGATTTATATGCTTGTACCCTAGGTTTTTATTGAATTTCCTCCCTCTTGAAATCTTTAATGATTTAATCTTTTTTTCCTCATATTTCCTGGTTATTCACTTTTTAGCTTCTACTGTTTGATGATAGGTACACCTCCAGGGCTTGACTGTAAAGCTCAGTGACCTCCTACACTGGGAATATATGGTTCACCAACCTGGGTCCCTGCCCTAAGTAGCTTCTGGGGGTATGACTGCCTTTCATTTGTTCTATCTCCCTTCCCTTCAGGCCATTTGTAGCCACTCATGCTAGCCCTCTACCCCAATTCCTCTCTCGACTGCCATCCAATCCTTCTGTGGACAAGATAAATCAATGTCTTCCAATGTTTGCAGGGTTAGGGGAGGAAAGACTCTCTACAGACTTCAGGGTAACCTTAGGATTGTTCCAGGGAGAAGATATCAAACTTCCCCTACCGTCCTCATGTGGCTGGGCAAAATCTGTACTTATTGTCTAGGAGTAAGAGGGTTCTTGTACTTTCTGTACCAGGAGGGGGATTCCCAATGTGGGTCCCAGGTCCCAGCCCCTGGGTTGGCCTGTCCATAACTTGGATGCTGGTGGGGGAAGGATGCTGAATGAGCACCTGAAGGATTAGTAATGTCCAATGTTAACTCATAAGGATTCTACCATGGGGTGTTCTTTCTTTTTCATCCTTTGGATTTAGTTGTAATTGCTCTATTTCTGGCACGTACATTTTTTTTTTTGAGATTTTTAAGAGTGTAGATTGGAGAAAATGTCTAGCCTGTCATCTTGTTAATCATGTGATTGGGAAGTTCCATGTTTTTTCTTTTCATAGGATCATAGATGAAGAATGAAAAGGGACCTCCTAGGATATCTAGTCTAACCCTGTTCATTTTATAGATGAAAAAACTAAGGCATACAGAGTAACCTAAGGTCACAAAAGTAAGTGGCAGACATGGAATTTGAACCCAGGTCCTCAATCTCCAGTGTCTCAGTGCTTTTCTTACTATGTTACACTGTTTCATAATCCAAGCAAATAAGGGAGAGATACTTTTTCATAATAAGAGAAACATTTAAGCATTTTAAAAGAAACTAAACAGAAATCTCAAGCCAGATGTTCCTGTCTCCAAAACAAAAGCAACTCTATAAGCCAATTGAGGAGGAAATGAAAGTACCTGTTGAAAAGGGAAAAAAAAAAAAGACGAACCAGATGAACAAATTTGACATTCAAGGGAGAAATGGGTTAAAAAGGTTCTTTTCCCACTTCCTCCTGTTTCCATATAGACCACAAGAGTTCAGATTGACCACGCACTGATCATCAACTAAACTTCTCCACCTCAGGTCAAATAGGGAGGAGGAGACAAAGAGAACTTTTAAAAAAAGATGTGGGAAAGACAGACAAGAATGTATATGGATGTTATAAATCCTTCAATATTTTTTAGAGACCCATAATTTTAACCAAGTAGGGCTTCCCTTAATGTTAATGTGGATATGTTCATGAAGAGGCATTAATATCTACCTTGCCCCTGTACCCTATGGATATGGGACCTTTCCATCTGACTTGCAATAGACATTTTCTATACATGTTGTCTCTCCCAATAGGATGTGAGCTCCTTGTAGTCAGGGACTATCTTACTGTTCTATTATATCCCTAGAGCTTAGCACAATGTATTGCACAAAGGATGGGCTTAATAAATACTTCATTCATTCATTCCTTCACTCATGTGACCCCTAACCAGCTAGGTATTACCTAATGACCAGCCTTCTGGTGAGGAGTTCATGTTAAAGTAAAAGCCCAGAAATTGATGGAATTGAGGGCATTAGTTAATTTGTTGGTACAGCAGTGATATAAAATCTTTATGCCTATGACTTGAGCACTAACCTAGTAGAATATCAGTGCTCATGAAAATGCATCACTATCAGAGTGTTGGTGGACTCTCTATATAGAATAAAACATACGTTTTCAGATACAATCAACAGTAGGAATTTGTTTTGCTTGACTATGCATATTAGTTACAAGGCCTTTTTCATTTTGTCCTCAATATGGGGGAAAGGGAGAGAGAAGGAAGGTGGAAGGAAGAGAAAATAAATGCTTAAAAAGAAATCATATCATATAAAAAAGAGGTGGGGTTCCCCCCAATGATGGAGAGAAGAAGGTAGAAGGGAGAAGGTGGATATGGAAAGGGTTGCTAAAAGAAAAAGAAAAGAAGGTCATTGAATGATAATAATAGCTGGCATTTATAGAGAGTTTAAAGGCTTGTGATGCACTTTACAACAACCCTGAGAGGTAGGTGTTATTATTATCCCCATTTTAGAGATGAGGAAACTGAGGCAGATAATGGTGAAGTGACTTGCTCAAGGTCACACAGCTGGTATCTGAGGCATGATTTGAAATAGAAACTTTTTAGAATGCACAGAAGAAAACAGAAGATCAGAAGGAATCACAGAAAGGTAAGAGAGTTTTCAAAGTTACATGCAGACTTTATGTTTGGAGAAGCAAGCAGTACTCAATAGAGATTCATAGTTTCATGTCTGTCCTGTTTGCCTCTTTTGTTCTGCTAGGTAAATGGAAATGCTCATTTTATTTAGAATATATCAAGTCCAGAATAAAAAAATTAAAAAATTTAAAATCACTAATAACAACTCAATCTCCATCATCCCCAAGAAAACAAAAAAAATAGTCATCAAAAGCTTGTCATAATCCAATGTGGTGGTTTGGGGACATAAAAGGAACTTCCTGAATGAATTAGGCTAGCCAAAGTCAAAAGCAATGGGCCTTCATTTGTCCTATTTTTAACATCCATGAAGGAAAGCCATATGGCTTAACTTGAGACATGCAAGGATGAGAATCTGAATGGGAAGGTAAGGAAAGGAACATCTCCTCCCTAAAGCAGGGCAGGATACAGGTGACCAGGAAAAGGATAACATCTGAGATGGCACCAGGGTCTTGGGCATAAAGATCTTGAGGATATGGCAGGAGAAGGGACCCTGCACTTAGTGTATCATTGTCCCAGGTCTCTCATTGGATAGGACTCATGGGTCTGCCATGACTCCGCACACAGAGTAGCTCAGGAATACAGATGAACCTAGGGGTTTTATACGGAAGGGCAGGAAGTGCAAGTTTCTAACATAAACGTTTCCAGGCATAAAAGATCACAGGAAATGGAGGAGGTGCCAGGAAGGAGTAGGGGCTATGTCTGGAGTAGATACAGTTAAAAAAAATAAAAGGCTTTCTAAACTACAACCAAGTTTATTGCAAAAATGTAAATAGGATCAATGACTGATGGGTGACTAAGCAAAACTACGCCACCTGAACATCATGGAAATTTTGTTTAAGGGTGGAACTGTGATTTCAGCAGCACAGGGAGGCGCTAGTGAGGAAACACCCTCTACCAATGAAGGCCTTTACCTTCCCTGTGTCTCATAATCTTAGAGAGTTGCTTGGGATGCTGAAAGGGTAGGAGGTGACTTAAGTAGGGTTCCCAACTAGTATGTGTCAGAAGCAGGATTTGAACCCAGATGCTCCTGACTCAGAAGCCACTAGATCAGATTGCTTTTCCATATGGCTACCAATGTGCACCATTAAAAAAGACAAATAGTCAAAGACCTAATGGAAGGATTTTTTGGAAGTGATGTAAAGAAACCACAACTAAACACATCGATGACAATCATGAACTTAGTAATCAAAGGTGAAGAATTTCTTCTCCCAATGCAGCTCCGCCTTTCTCTGAAACTCAAAGTCTTCCTGGAGCACAGATGTCAAACATGCTGCCACAAACCCTATCTTCATTGTAGCTAGCAACATTCCCACTGCCTGAACCAGATTAAAATACAATCAGGAAATCTTGAACACAGTAAATAAAATATGACAGATCATAGATAATGTTAATTTGTGGTTTTCTGAGTCAATGTATAATTCATAGGGATCCTTTTGTATGGTTTTTGTTGTTCATTTTCTTCAGTTGTACCCAACTCTTCATGACCCCATTTGGAATTATCTTGGCAAAGATACTAGAGTGGTTTGCCATGTCCTTCTCCAGTTCATTTTACAGATAAGGAAACTGAGGCAAGAAGGGAAAAATGACTTGCCCAAGGTCACATAGCTAGTAAGTGTCTGAGGCCAGATTTGAACCCAGGTCTTCTTAACTGCAGGCCTAGGCACTCTATCCATTGTGCCTTTATGGCTTAGTGGCCCCCTTTTCTATCCGAGTTTGACACCACTGGCCTAGAGTGCTAAGACATTAAGTGACTTGTTTAGGATTATGCAGCCGCAAGAGATAAAACATAAACCCAGGTCTCCAAAGTCTTCATGGACGGCTCTCTAATATGACAGATTATATCTCTAAAAATAATAATTATAACAACAGCAATAAATACAAAACAGAGAAATAATTCAAAAAGACACAAGGAAGCAAATAGAGTTTAAAAAAACTACAAATAATGCAAGCTAACAGCTTCAGAATTATAGAACTTGAGAGTTGGAAGGGACCTCAGCGATCATTGATTCTGATTCATGCAGTATGATTGCTTTTTTAATTTGTGCATTTGAAAATCTGGTTTTGTTGATAATTACTAAGTTTAGATTTTTTTTTAAAGAGAGGTAGCATGCCTCCCTCCAGCACGCCCCTCTCTCATTTCTCTGAGCAGAAGTAGCCCTTCCACCTGCTATACCAAATGTTTCTCCATTGTGGGCAGCATGTACTGAAACCCTAACATTGCACCTGCTTCTTCCTAGAGAGAATTAAGTGTAACACAGCCCCGTCTTTGACCTGGGTTCAAGAGGATTTTTAATTTCTGAAAGGCAGCTCCCTGACATGAATGTCACAGTGAGGCTTGATGGCATTTCTGTGGGTAAAAGCCCTATTTTCCTGACTGATTGATAATAATAGCACATTTACTTGCTAGGTTCTTTACCTTGGAAATTTGGCATGTGTTTGTTGAGATGTAATTGTGTTTGCAGAAAAGTGGAAACTTCCAGGTTCATGCTGGGATGCAAATTTTTACAAGTGACTTGCCAAAATGCTTTACACCATTTTATTGCTTAACAAACCATGGGATTTCATTCATTGTACTGTATATTTTTTCCCATCTAGATAGTGATGCTATTGCTTATCTTTTCATTAGAATGGTATGTGAATGAGTGAACTATGTTTTATAAACCATTTTAGAAATAGAAAGTATTAGTATAAAATCAATTCTATAAATGCTACCTAGAGCTCTGGAGAAAGTGAAGCAGAATGAAATGGGAAAAAGGACAGGTCATGGAATGAGTAGACCGGGATTCTTGTCCCAGCTTTTTGGCTTCTTAGCTGTGTGACTTTGGGTATATCATTAACTTCTCTGGACTTCAGTTTCCTCTTTGGAAAAGCTGGGGTGATGAGTCAGTCCTGCCTGACTTGTCATATTGATGAGGGGATTGTGGACTTAGGATAATGGAATCAGAGACCTAGAACTGGAAAGGACCCAGAAAACATCTAGTTCAACCCCTGAATTTTATAGATGAGGCCTTAAAAAAGTGAAATGGCTTATCCAAAGTTGCACAGACAATTAACATCAGAGGTAGGTTTTGAATCAGCTTTTCTGACTCCAAAAAGGAGTTTTTCAACTACGCCACACTGACTGATGGAAATCATGTCACTTGATAACATACATGTAGAGCCCTAAATTCAGTTCTAATTCAATTTCATTAAGCACTTGGTATTTGTAAAACACTGAACAAATATACAGTATTTTTAAGGAAAACCTACTAAGTGGTACCCTAATTTCTTATGGAAAGGGGGTGCCTACTAAGACAGGCAAAAGCTGAAGGTCTATAGAGGTTAAAAGATAAATATTGAAGGGGAAAGGAGAAAGGCTTTGGATAAGAAATAGACTGTTCCCTACCCTAGAAAGGGTGGGAAGCTTAACTACTTTAATTGTTTATGAAAAAGCCAGCAAAATAACAAATGACTATGCTTCCAGGGCATAGACTGCATTTACGCTTTTGTCCTTAACCACTCCTCTCTATAAGATTCCCAGAGGAGTATGGGAGAGGAAACTGACTGAACTGAAATAAGTCACCATATGGCAATTTGGAGTGACTTATGAAGAAAAGGACTTTTGAGATAGGAAGAATTCTAAACAGGAGAGCAAGCCTTCTCCCATGTCCTACCTAGAGGTGACAAACACCCTCAGAGTGAGGCAAAGGGAAGAAATGTCTGCCAGTTCTAAGCTAAGGGTTGTTGCTCTATCTCATAGGTCCCCAAAGTGGGCTATACCACTCCATGTCGTGTGCTGGAATGAACTAGGGAGACAGTAGTAGCCTCGGGTGCAATTGGGGGGCACTGAATAAAAATAAGGGGGCAGGGCAGTGGAAGCATAAAGAAAAAAGAAGAAAATTTTGAAAAATTGTTCATACGATGTTTCATTTGTTGTATAACAGAGTTAAAGTTGTAGTGATTACATTATTTTCCAAATGAACATACAAAATGCAAGTTACAATCAATCAGTGGTCAAGTCCACCGAAAGGTCTTAAAAGCAACTGTTGGCAGGCAAACGTGTTGTTGGGAAGTCCGGCGTGCATAGGCAGGAATATGTGCATGTAATGACTTGTTTACAATGCAACACTATGCTGTTACATGATGTAATATTACATTATCAAAATTTCAATGCAGGAAAACCCCCACAAATTTACAATAAATTATTAAATTTAAGATGCATCATTTTTAAAAAATATATATTTTATATATTTTTGAAATGATGGAAATTTTACAAATAGTTAAAGGGTTAAAGAAAGTAGATTTCCAGGGGGATGCTGAATAATTTTTTTTTTTGAAAAGGGGGTGGCAGGCCAAATAAGTTTGGGAACCGCTGAAAGAGCTTTATAGCACTGAAGCAGAAAAACAAAGAGGTCCTGAAGTTCTAGAGTTATTGGTTGCTTTGACTGCATTTCCTTTACATGCTCCTCACTACTATTGTACTTGTGCTGGCTCTTCCCCACTCTTGGACTCTGGGTGCATTTTTGGGACAATGTGTCCCTGGTTCTTGGGAAAATACTTTATAACCACTACCATTCATGCTATGCTACATGAATAAATGTCTTTGCAAAAGAACTGAGTTTCCTGACTAACTGTTAAGGAGAAGCACACTGGTGGGGGCTTATAGTCTAATGTTTGGCATGACAGTCACTCACCACATAGATAGCCCCCAGATCCCTGCTAATGGTAACAGCCACCTTTCTATGGACACAACCTGCCAATGGCAGTTTGAATGGGGCAAGTAAGTCCCAAGTGGGCATAACACTTAGAATGGAGCAGAAAAATAGAGGGAATGTGGAAATATATGAACAAGCTTTAAGAAAAGGTTTTATCAGTCCCATACATACCAAAATAGCTGTACTTTTTATAGTAGCAAAGAATTGGAAACAAAGCAGATGTCTATTGATCGATGATTGGCTAAACAAGGTATGGAACATGGAGTGGAATGGAATGGAATGCTATAAGAAATGATACAAATGATAAACATGGAAAATCATGGCATGGCTTATATTAACTGATACAGAGTGAAGTAAGTAGAAGCAGGAAAACAATAAAAACAATGAATGCAACAATGAAATGGAAAGAATAAAAATATCAAGAACACCTCCAACTGAACTCTGTTTTTACAGTAAGCATGCTTAGCTCCGAAGAAAAGAGGAGAAAGTATACCTCCCTTTTGTCTTTGAGGACATGGGGGACTATGGATGCAGAACAATGAATACATTGTCATACATGGATGGTGTATTGGCTAGTATGGCTGAACTGTTTTCTCTCTCTCTCTCTCTCTCTCTCTCTCCCTTCTTCTGTCTTTCTTTTCCTCCTCTCTCTGACACACACTATCTCTCCCCTCTCTTCTTTCTTTTCCCCCCTCTTCCTTTCTCCCTCTCCTCTCTCCATTTCTCTCTTTCTCTCTTCCCTCCATCTCCATGACTTTCTCCTCACCTTTTCTCTTCCCTCTTCTTTCTTTCTTTCTTTCTTTTTTTTAATATAAATTTATTTATTTTTAGTTTTCAATATTCACTTCCACAAGTTTTTGAGCTCCAAATTTCTCACCCCTAACCCTACCCCAAGATGGCATGCATTCTGACTACCCCTTCCCCTGGTCTGCCTTCTCTTCTATCTCTCTCTTTATTTCCCCTTCTTTTCCTGTAGAGCAGGATAGACTTCTGTACCCCATTTCCTGTATTTCTTATTTCAGTTGCATGTGAAAACATTTTTTAAAAACTTTGAGTTCCAAATTTTCTCCTCCTCCCTCCCCACCCACCCTCATTGAAAAGGCAAGCAACTCAATATAGGTTGTGTACATGTGCAGTTATGCAAAACATTCCATAGTAGACATGTTGTGAAAAACTAACTCTATTTCCCTTAATCCTATCCTGCCCTCCCATTTATTCTATTCTTTCTTTTGATCCTGTCCCTCCTCAGAAGTATTTACTTCTGATTACTCCCTTTCCCAATCTGCCCTCCTCTCTATCACCCCCCTGCTCTCTTGTCCCCTTCTCCCCCTATTTTCCTGTAGGGTAAGACAGATTTCCATACCCAATTGAATGTGTATGTTATTCTCTCCTTAAGCCAAATCCTATGAGAATAAGATTCCCTCATTCCCTCTCACCTTCCCCTGTTTCCCCTCCACTGTGAGAGACTTTTCTGTTTTTTTTTGTGAGATAATTTACCCCATTCTACCTCTCCCTTTCTTCTCCGAGTATCATCCTCTCTCATCCCTTAATTTTATTCTCCAGATATGACCCCTTAATCTTCAACTCACCCTGTGCCCTCTATCTATCTATCTATCTATATCATACATACAATTTTTTTCCTTCAACTACCCTAATACTGACAAAGTTCTCATGAGTTACAAATATCATCTTTCCATGCAGGAATGTAAACAGTTCAATCTTAATAAGTCTCTTATGATTTCTCTTTCCTGTTTACCTCTTCATGTTCCACTGGAGTCCTGTATTTGAAAGTCAAATTTTCTGTTTAGCTCTGGTCTTTTCATCAGGAATGCTTGAAAGTCCTCTATTTCACTGAATGACCATTTTTTCCCCTGAAGGATTATACTCAGTTTTGCTGGGTAGGTGATTCTTGGTTGTAATCCTATCTCCTTTGCCCTCAGAATATTATATTCCATGCCCTGGTCCTTTAATGTAGAAGCTGCTAAATCTTGTGTTATCCTGATTGTGTTTCCACAGTACTTGAATTGTTTCCTTCTGGCAGCTTGTAATATTTTCTCCTTGACCTGGGAACTCTGGAATTTGGCTACAATATTCCTAGGAGTTTTCCTTTGGGGATCTCTTTCAGGAGGAGATCTGTGGATTCTTTCAATTTCTATTTTGCCCTCTGGTTCTATATATCAGGGCAGTTTTCCTTGATAATTTCTTGAAAGATGATGTCTAGGCTCTTTTTTTGATCATGGCTTTCAGATAGTCCAATAATTTTTAAATTCTCTCTCCTGGATCTATTTTCCAGGTCAGTTGTTTTTCCAATGAGATATTTCACATTGTTTTCTAATTTTTCATTCTTTTGGATTTGTTTTACAGTGTCTTGATTTCTCATAAAGTCACTGTCTTCTAATTGCTCTATTCTAATTTTTAAGGAAGTATTTTCTTCAGTAATCTTTTGGACTTCCTTTTCCATTTGGCCAATTTTCTTTTTAGGGCATTTTTCTCCTCATTGGCTTTTTGGACCTCTTTTGCCATTTGGGTTAGGCTATGTTTTAAGGTGTTATTTTCTTCAGTATTTTTTTGGGTCTCCTTTAGCAAGCTGTTGACTTGTTTTTCATGATTTTCTTGCATCACTCTCATTTCTCTTCCCAGTTTTTCCTCTACTTACCTTACTTTCTTCTCAAAATCCCTTTTGAGCTCTTCCAAGGCCTGGGACTGATTCATATTTTTCTTGGAGGCTTTGGATGTAGGAGCTTTGATTTTGTTGTCTTCTTCTGGTTGTATATTTTGATCTTCTTTTCACCAAAGTAAGATAATATAGTCTGACTCTTTTTGTGCTGCTTGCTCATGATCCCAGCCAATTACTTGAGTTTTAAACTCTTTGTTAAGGTAAGAGTCTGCTTCCAATGTGGAGAATGTACTGTCCCAAGCTTCAGGGGTTTGTGTAGCTGTTTTCAGAGATACTTGTAGGGACCTGTGAATTTTCAGTTCTTCCAAGGTGGTGTGATAAGGGGTGAGGTGTTTACTCCCTTCCTGCCCTGTGACCACAAGTATTCCTTTCTGTCCTGTAACTGTGAGGAGGGGTTCCTCTCCACAGCCACTCCAAGCTGTACCATGCCAGCGCTCCTCTTCACCCCAGCACCACTGCCCAGAACTGTGACCCAGATCCAAACACGGGCAAAGCAAGAGATTCCTGCCTTAGCACTGGCAAAGAGATCCCTGCAATCCCTCTCTGATCAGCCACTGGATTCCGCCTCAGTTTGTGGGGAAGCTTGGGAAGCAGCTGCCCCCCCAGGGCCACGCTCTTGGGGAATGGAGCTGAAACCCCGCCTTCCTCTCTGACCACCAACAGAAACAGACTTTTCCCACTGACCTTCTAAGTTGTCTTTGGCATTGGTGGATTGAGGAGTCTGGAAACCTCCACAGCTGCCCACGATTCAGTCCTTGGAGGTCTGCTCTAGGTTTGCTGCGGCCTGCGCGCCCATGCTGGGCTGTGCTCCCAGCCCAGCGCGATACATGTTTCTGATCAATCATCCAGGTTGTCTTGGGCTGGAAATTTGTTTCACTCTGTCTTTTTGTGGGTTCCGCTGGTTCAGAATTTGTTTAGAACCATTTTTTATGAGTATTTGGAGGGTTTGGGGGAGAGCTCAAGCAAGTCACTGTTTTCACTCCACCATCTTGGCTCTGCCCCCCCTCTTCATTCTTTCTTCCATCTCTCTGTCTCTCCTTTATCTCTTCCTTTGCCCTCCATTCCCTTCTATATTCCATCCTTCTCTCTGTCTGTCTTTCCTCTTTCTTTTTCTCTATTTCATTATTTGTTATAAAGGATAACTCTGGGGAGAAGAAGGGAATATCTGGAAATGAAAGTGATATAAAAACAAAAGATAAGTACAAAAATGTTATTAAAAGGAAAAAAAAAGGTTCACAAAAAAAAAGACTGCAGTTCGGTAATTGGATATAGGATAAGAAGTCTTTTCCTGCCAAGTTAGTGGTTATGATACAGCTCAGGTTCTTGAGAAACAAAAATAAATATAGTACTGAGAGAGCTAGTCAGTGGTCTATGTAAACTGAGCTGAGGCTCCCAATTCAATTCCTAGTTGTGTAGCATCCACATTGTCCACATTATGAAAGCCAACACGGCAAGGGGCATCAATTAGGTCTCTTACTGGCAATCTGAATAAAAGGCTGAAAACCAAGTGCTCCCTGAGGACTGATTCTTCTCTTAACCCTTAAGGAAATTCCCTTTCTTGGGTAGAGGTCAGGGTAAGGATAGGGGTAAACCACCTCATAAGTAGGAAGTCAGGCCCCCTCCACTGGACACCTACCTTTATCCTTCCACTGTCCATTCATTGTATTTGTGTCCCTATAGCCTATCTTGGTGACTGGCACATAGTAGGTGCTTAATAAGTGTTGACTGTTAAGGAAGAAAGGTAGTCTGGTAAGACTGCTTTAATATTTCAGGAGGTAATTTTGGTCAGGAAGCTCTCTCACGGATACAAATTGTGTTCCCTTTAGTCTTAGTAAGATGGCTTTTGAGAGTTGTGGCCAAAGAATTTATGATTTTGCTGCCAGTGATGATCATTTTAGTACCATTCTCAATTGGTCTTCAGACAACAGGCACTGAGTCTGATACGGGGCCAGTATTCAAAAACTTTCTTGGTTGGTTGTGGTTATGATTTGTCCTTCCTTCATTTTCGAAGAAGACCATGACATCAGGGAGATGCTGACATGACTTGCAATTGACTTTGATTTGAGTGAAGGAGGGCTGTGCAAAGTCACCAGCCTCACTTTCTCCTCCAGAGCCATCTGGGTCCTGTGGCCAGATACAGATCAGGATGACTGGAGATGGCCCAGGATGCAGTGGGAGACCCTGGCCCTTTTAAGCTAAAAGTCTTTCAAATTCTCACTTTGAATGAGGCAAAGCCCATTCAGTGAATAGGCCTCTCTAAGAAGTGAGTCAAGGGATGGCCAAATGGGAGGGGAAAGCCCCTCAGGGTTGCTGGCCAAAAGAGAAGCATTTACTATTTACATTCACCCTGAGCCAGGGCCCAAAAAATAACCATTAACTGGCGCATGGGCAGGGCAGGTCTGATCTCATTGATTGGACAACATCTGGCTTGGTGGGATCTGTCCAAGCATACACTTTCCTCTTGAATGAGCTCTCCTTAAGATTAGGGACTATTTCATTTTTAACTTTGTATCCCCAGTGCCTAGCATACTGCGTGGCATACTGTAGACAATAAATGCTTGTAGAGGCAGCTAGGTGGCACAGTGGATAGGGCATCGTCCCTGGAGTCAGGAGGACCTGAGTTCAAATCCAGTCTCAAACCAAACACTTGACACTTACTAGCTGTGTGACCCTGGGCAAGTCACTTAACTCCAATTGCCTCACCAAAAATGAAAAAAAAATGCCTGCTCATTGATTGAAGGAATTGCCTTCAAGATCCTAGAGTTACCTTCACAATCAGAGGAGGATTTTGGTTGTCACATAGCTTGAGTTGTTCTGTTACCCTTCTGACAAGTATTTGTATTTTTAAAAAGACCAGTGAAGAAAAACCCAAGGCTGTGTAACTCTGGGCAAGTAACTAATGGTGGAGTTTCAGGCCCTGGGGCACTTGGAAAGGAGAGGTGTTGGGGGAGAAGAGAGAATTGGATTTGTAGCCAGGGACTTGAGTTTGAAGTCTGTATCTATTCCTTACTACCTATGATCTTGAGGAAGCCATTTCTCTGGCTCCCAATTCTTCATCAGTAAAACACATTTGTGGCATCCATCGTTCTCTTCCTTACTACCATTTCTACTTCCACTGCCCTAGTTTTAGTTAGATCCTCATCACTTCTCTCCTGGACTACTATAAAATCCTCTTAACTTGTCTTCCTAGCCTTCAGTCCGTCCTTGCTTCAACCCATCTCTCACAACATTGCCAAATTGTTCTTCCTAAAGCACTGTTCTTGGATCACATCATTCACTCACTTGCTCAAAAACCTTCAGTGGCTCCCTATTGCTTATTTGAAAATAGTCAAACTCAGCCTGGAATTCAAAGTTTTCTACAATCTGGAAGAACAGAAGGAGGGAAGCAAGGAGAGATGGAAGAAAGAAAGGAAGGAAAATACAAAATGATTGACACTACATCCTTTCTAGTTTTGATGTTAAATAGTAGAAGGACTCTGGTATGCTAAAAGAATAGGGAAAACTCTTAATGTAGGGGGAAAGGATATGGAGAGACTAGGAACCCTAAATGAGTCAATAGGTGATTAAAAAGTGCTGGTTGTTAAGGAAGAAATGCAGTCTAGTAAGTCTTGTTTCAATACTTCATGGGGCAATTGTTTTGGTCAGGGAACTCTCACTGATACAGATTGTAGCCCCTTTGGTCTTAGTAAGATGGCTTTTGAGAGTTATGGCCAAAGAATTCTATTGACTCCATAGTTTTAGGGAGGGTCAGTCTTATTTACTCTGTGACAACTAGGTGGTGTAGTGGACAGACTGAGACTTAGGAGTCAGCACTGGAGTTCCAATCATGCCTCTGATACTGGTTGGGTGACAAATGGTTTAACCTCTCTCAGTCTCAGCTGCCTAAATCTGTAAAGTGGGGATATTATCTACATCCTAGGGTTGTTGGAGGACCAAATGCGATAATATATGTAAAGTGTTTTGCAGACCTTAAAGCGCTATATAAAAGTGAGCTATAATTAGTATTATTTCTATCTTTCATGGACAAAGAGAATCCTGGGAACAGACAGTTCCTTGTGCAATTTAGCAGGAATACTGCGGGTAAGCCATATAATATGCATCAGTGCTGCCTTTCAGGAGTCAGAAAGATTTTTTTTAAAGCATAGCTTCAATATAAGAGAATTTCATTCCCCAAAGAATTGCTAATCAAGGTATCATTGGATTTTCAGGAAGAAAGGGAGCCAGACTAACAAGAGAGTTACAAAAATAAGGTAGTTTTCTGAGGACCTCATTCTTTTTTTCCTCCTCTTCAATCCTCATCTCCCTGAGGAGTTGTCTCACAGAGGCAAATATAGGGAAAGAAAGACAGAGAGAAGGAATCTGGCAGCCTTCTCCCCAAGACCTCATTCCCATCATCTTGGGAACAAGCCAGTTGAATGTGGATTTGGAAATACGGGTTTTAGGAACATATGGAGAGCTCAAAACAGCGTAGGACAGGACCCTGCATGCACCCTGTGAATAAGTTTTAATAGTGAAAAAAATTGAATTATTTCAAAATGTGAACTTATTAATATATATTCCCAGGCTCCTATTATAGCAGCAGAAAAAAGAATGCCTACTAAGATTTTTGTTTTTGTTTTTGCTTTTTGGCGATGCAGTCAGGGTTAAGGGACTTGCCCAGAGTCACACAGCTAGTAAGTGTCAAGTGTCTGAAGCCTGATTTTAATTCAGGTCCTCCTGACTCCAGGGCCAGTACTCTATCCACCACACCACCTAGCTGCCCCTTGATTAAGTTTTAAAGGTCAATTTTAACCAGCTAATGGTGTTAAACAGTAATGGTTAGATCACAGTTGCTCTCTGTCTCTATGGCAACTGGATTTCTGGAGTTTATTTGTGCATAAGACCATATCTACTACTCCCAGCATGAACTACAAAAGAAATACCTAAAAAGAAAGCCAATGGAGACTACATTTCCTTTCTTGAATATCCCTCTTTGTTCTTGGTATCTTCCCAAAGATCACTATACTAAAATGGCTTGTAAGCCCAGTGGTTAGAGTATTATGTTCATAAGGTCAAGTCATAGCTTTGTTACCTCTGTCTTTTTTTTTAATTTTGCAACAGTGTTGACCTAAATGTGCAAATTACTTCCCTTAAATCATTGCCCTTATTGTCATGTATAGGTCTTGGGAGGGGTAGTATAAGCAGGAAGTTGCTTGAGGCAACTTGAGTAAGTCTTAGCAAAGTGAAAATTTTATTGGCCTCAATTCCCCAGTCTTTCAGCCAGTTTAGATTTTACCATAGGACCATATGGAATCACCACACCACCATCACCACCACAATCATGGAGGATCATTGTAGCTAATGATTTGACATCTTAGTCACCAATAATTTTCAGGCACAATTAGGTAACTATTGAATCTGCAATTGCATGTAGGACAATTAAACAGGTCATGCTGGTAAATATAGTATGACCTGAAATGACTAGGAAGATACATTGCACATAGCAAATACCTAATAAATAAGTGTTTGCTGATTATAACATTACTCCACATGTCATCAAACATTACCGTGTTTAACATTTGAAGGCACCCATCCATGTGGCTTATTTTAGCTAATGTAGACTGAAAAGTGATGCCGTTTGATTAGTTCTTACAACAGCAACAAAAAAAAATTGCTGGACCTGACAGAAAACTGCACAGAACCACCCAAGTACAATGGACAGCAGCTTTGGGGAACTCTCTAGTGACCCCTTTTGGTCAACTGTGAGAACACAGTACAGGTCAGTCCCTTCATAGGAAAAGCAGCTGCATTGGTATACCGAAAACATAGACACTGAACAAAAAATAAAATAAAATAAGGAGATGAGGGCAAAGTTTCACATCACCATGGATAAAAACTTTTATTTCTGGGCTACAATTTGCAGTCACATAATATGGGCTTTTTCCTCCTGTGGTGTTTATGAGGATAAAATGAGATTATATTTGCAAGGTGTTTATATCATCTATTATTATTATTATTTACTCCAAAATGCACTGATACTCAGGAAACATAAAACAGTCTGTCCAATATTGATGCAGGGGTCCTGTCTAATGTTATCATTCACAGCTGAGTCCCTTCTTCTGGACTCTTAATAGGGATACAGTGGGAAAATGGGCCAGTCTTGAAGCTGAGAGAGAAATGGGTTTGAATTCCACCTTTAACATAGCAATGAGAAAGTCATTTCATCTTTCTGAGCCTCAGTTAACTCATCTGTAAAATGGGGACCATGATATTTGTATTATGTTGAGAAGCTCTGATGAGATAATGTGTCTACAAATATTTCACAAAGCTCTCTCTATATTTGCCTGTGGGTGATATGCTGAATGAGAATAAGTGGAAATAATATAAAGCCAGAAAATAGGACAGGATACAAAAAATAAAAAGAATAAGAAGGGGTTGAATACCTCAGCATTGAGAAGGGAGATGAACAGATGGCTCTTATTCATGGCTGAAATGGAACATGAGAGCTGGCCAGGCATGGCAGACAGGTTTAAATTCCCAGGCTCACAAAATGCATTTAGAAACTAAAGGAAAGCCATTCTAAGCTCCAAAGCCAATATATGTATGTACACATGCCTACTGGGTTTTATTGTGATGTGAGGCATACTCAGCTTAATTAAATTAAACAAGCATGCATAAAGCGCCTACTACCTACTCAGCCCCCTGTGCCCACAAAGGGAAATAAGCAGCTAGATGGCATAATAGATAGAGCACTGGGCCTGGAATAAGGAAGACTTGAGTTCAAATCTGAGCTCAGACCTTGAACAAGTGATTTAACATCAGTCTTCTCATCTGAAAAATGGGCATAATAAATGAGCCTAATTCCCAGAACTGTTGTGAGGATCAAATGAGATAATATTTGTAAAGCACTTTGCAAACCCTAAAGTGCTATATGATTACTAGCTGTTATTTTTGTTGCATGGAATTCCCCCACTGAAAGTCCTTCATTGTTGTGTGGAGATGTTGAGTTCTTAAAGCCTGAACCAGCAGCAAGCCTGAGCTCAGCAAGCGCTACCATACTGGAAAGATTTTGAGTATGAGTCCTGCAGCAAACTGCCTCTCTATGGTCCAAGGGCCAGTCCAGCTGAGTTCAGGAAGGCTCCACACTGGCTGGCTGCATTTTTCAGCCCTGGCAGCTCAAGAAGACCAACTACAAAGTAAGAGATGAGTTCTGATGTGTGTTCATGGACGAAAAACTCACACTGAGACAATCCAAGCAACTGCTATTTGCCAGGCACTGTGCTAAGGGGATGCAAAAGGCAAAAACCCAACTGTAATGGAGGAGACATCAAGAAAGGCTCATAGACATGTGACATCTGGGAAGGAGAACACAGCTTAATTCCATGACCTCACCCACCAGCTTCCAACAGTTCTTACCTCATGCCACCAGGAAGGAAAAGAGACAGAGAATGGTGGGTCATCACTTTGTAGGCAAACTCAACTTCAGCTCAGTCACTATGGAGTTACTGGTTCTTCTGACTAAACAGATGATTAGAAGACTTTCCTCCATCACAAGACAGCAGCGCCTCAGTCACATGTGTTTGAAAGAAGACTGCCAAAGTTCCATGTGCTGGATTGTAACAAGGCAGGGCATATCTGCTTATGCTCCAGATTAAAGCAGTCAGACTCAAACGGGAATGCAAGCTGCTGATCTGTACATAAAGATCCCTGCTGGTTGCACGTCACTGTAATTTTAAAATGTAATGTTATCTGACTACACATGCAGAACCCATGTCAAATTACTTGCCTTCTTAATGGGGGGCAGGGAGAAGGGAGGAGACAGAGAATTTGGAACTCAAAATTTGAAAAAAAGAATGTTAAAATTGTTTTTACATGTAATTGGGGAAAAATAAAACATTACATTAAAAAATAAACAGTAAAAATAGAATGTTATCTGCATTTGATTATATTTTAATTTATTTTGTTAAATATTTCCCAATTACACTTTAATCTGGTTCAGGCTGCACTCAAGAATGCTGTATGTTTGACAGCTCTGCTATATATGAACCAATGGGAAAGGCAAATATGAGCATGCTTTAAGGACTGGGCCCTCATTGACCACTCCCATTACATTTGTAGTTATATTTATTTTGTTTAAACTTCTGTAAGTACTCATGGTCTCCCCAATAGAATATAAATCTCTTGAGAGTTTTTTCTTTATATATGTATTTCTGGTGCCAAGAAGGGTACCTGGCACATAACAGAGGCTTAATAAGTGTTTGCTGATTGACTAATGCCTTGATTTCAATATATGAATTCCAAGGCCAGAAACACAAAAGAGACCACACCTGCCATATGGTTCAGCACAGGGAGCTATGAGGCTAACTTTAATGAGAAAGAGAGCTTTTTCTAAATCATTCACTGGGTTATCTGTTCTCTTAATTATTTTTTATCTCATGAATACTACTTTGTGAAGCTAATGATAAATTATAAGATGACACACTCTTGAAATGTATCAGATTTTTCATAATGTTTTTTTTTCTTTTAGGCAATTGGGGTTAAGTGACTTGCCCAGGTCACACAGCCACCTAGCTGCCCCCAAGATTTTTCATAATGTTTTGAGAAGACTTTCTATGTGAGGCATCAAGGGTCAATGCTTGACTGCACCCAATTGTTACTGAAAGTATATTATTAGCTCACTTTGCATAGATCCTATGGTATAATGAAAAAGGCATTAGTTTTTAAATCAGAAGACTTGGCTTCAAATTCCACCTTTAATGCTTATTACTTATGTGATCTGGGGCCACTTACTTATTCTTCCTGGGCCTCAGCTTCCCCCCTTGCAAAATGAAAGAGTTGGACTATATAACCTCGAAAGTCCTTTCTAGCTCTAAAATGAGGATCTATATCATTCCTTGCTTCTTCAAGGTGTTTTTAAAATCCATGGGAATAGGTGCAGCTGAAGTTAGGAGGACCTGAGTTCAGATCTGGCCTCAGACCAAACACTTGACACTTACTAGCTGTGTGACCCTGGGCAAGTCACTCAACCCCAATTGCCTAAAAAAAAAAAATCCATGGGAATGCTGTGGTTTCCTCTTCAAACATATCTTTAACTCAAAATTAACTTTGGAAAATAATTTGGAATTATGTAAGAAAAGTTACTTTGCATTTCTTATTCTCTGATACAGAGATCCAGTTGTCGAGCATTTGTCTCAACAGTCATGAAGGCAGCTGGAGCAGGTGCTGTGGATTGCCTAGAGCTTGGTCAGACATTAACCATGCCAAGGTCATCTACTGCTTCCCAGGCCATCGCCAGTTGTCCTGATTTTTGTCTTGCCGTTGGACTTCGATGACTCTGGAAGAGAGAGTGAGGCTGATGACTGTGTAACTCTGCCTCGCTTACATCCAATTCATGCAGAAGTCAAGACATCACCCCGTGATGTCATTGGTCCTCCTTGAAAATGAAAGGCCAGCAACAACCCAAGGAGTTCAAAGACAGAAAGGAAGGTCCCATAAAGATCAAATAGGAACAACAGGACTTTTTGTAATAGCAAAAACAAAACCAAACTAAACACCCCAACCCATTAGAGACCTAACCTGTTAAGGAGAGCAGCCTGTCAAGAAGCCCAGGTATTTGGAAATCAACTCATTCTTTCCAACACACAAGTGAAGAGGGCAGCTGCCTTTCTCAACCCTGCAGCTTGCAAAAGGAAAGCCAGAAATCTTTTTGAAAAGAATGATGCTCCAGTTTTATGCTCATCTGATATGGTGTGACTATAGTCAAGACAGAGAATGTAGGATAAGGCAAGAAGCTGCTAGAATTAATGGAAAAAATCTCCCCTGCCCCCTCTGGATTGGGGAATCACCAAATAAACTATGATGCATGAATGTGATGGAATATTATTGCACCATGAGAAATGATTAATATGAGGAATTCAGAGAAACATGGTATTAGCTAATAATGGAGTGAAGAAAGCAGAACTAGGAAAACCAGATATTCAGTGACTACGATAATGTAAATGAGGAGACTATTAAATCAAAGCCAAGAGATGTGAATTAAGTGGTCCATCTTGGTTCCAGTGAACCCCTCAGATGGCACCAATTCACAGCTGCCTTTGAAGCATGATAACAGTGCCTACTTCTTCACGTCCTCACTATGTTAAATGTTACTGTTATCAGTACTTTTGGACAATTTGATGGATGTAAGGTGAGATCTCAGAGTTTTGAAAATGTGCATTTCTCTACTAGCTAGTTGGAACCCTGACTCAGGTGGTTATTGATATATGTGTTCTTCCTTTTTCTGTTGTGAAAAATTTTATATTTTATTTTTCCAATGACATGTAATAACAATTTTTAACATTCAGTCATTAAAATTTTGAGTTCCAAATTCTCCTCCTCTCCCTCCTTGAGGAAATAAACAGTTTGCTATAGATTATATTAATGTGCAGTCATGCAAAGCATATTTCCGTATTAGTTAAGTTGTGAAAGAAAAATGTGTGTTCTTTTGAAAGCTGCCTATTTATATACTTCGACCATTTATGACATACAGATTTCTTGCTCTTACTGTATGCCCATTCTTTATAGATTTTGGCAATCAGGCTAATCAGAAAAGTTTATAGTCAAGGTTTCCCTCAATCTGCTTATTTAACCATTTTCAAGATTCACTACTTTTTGTCACACAGAATCAGAGGTGCACTGTTAAATATTTAACAACCTTCTGGGGCGGGGAAGAGCACAAAAATGTACCAGAGATACACTTTTCAGGTTAATCTGCATTATTAGCATTTTCCTCATCACTTTTTTAATTGTCGAAACCAATTACACAATAAAGCAAACCCGGATTTGTAGCATTTGCCCATTTCTGCCATTCTGAAAATGTAATAGTGGGTCTTGTGAGCCAGCATAAGCTGGTTCTTATATACTCTTGCAAAAAAAAAATCCTTTTATTTTATATAATAAAACTCATCTATTTTGTCTTACTTTCCACCTATTTTGTTAAATTACTTCTTTTGCAAGAAGGGAATATGATCTTCCTTATTTTACTAATACCAGTCTTGTCCCTACCTTAACATTTACGCACACACGCACGCGCGCATGCACACACACACACACATGCACATTCCCACAACACTGAATAGTTTCTGCATTATATTGTATTTACTCAGTAATTTTTCCAGTTTCCCCTCCCACCATGTTTGAGACAGAAGTGTTCTGAGATTCTCCCCACCCCTCTCTTTGTCTTGTTCTTTTTTCTATGCTACCCAATATAATTTTTTTTCTATTTCCTTTGTTCAGTTATTAATGAAAACAACCCTGGTGCTGTTATCTTGTCATGTGCGTGTTGAGGTACCAACTAGCTCATCCTACAAGCTGTATCATGATGATGCATCACAGGCTCTGTGCGATTACTGGTTTTGTGTATCAAAAGCTGTTTTAAACTTGTTTCTGCCCACTTGTGGTTATTCAGTCACGTCTGACTCTTTGTGACCCCATGGACCATAGCATGCCAATGTTGTCCATGGGATTTTCTTGGCAAAGATACTGGAGTGGTTTGATATTTTCTTCTCCAGTGGATTAAGGCAAACAGAGGTTAAGTGACTTGTCCAGGGTCATATAGTAAGTGCCTGAGACCAGATTTGAACTCACGTCTTCATGACTCCAGGCCCAGTGCTCTAACCACTGAGCCACCTAGCTTTCTTCTATAACCCCATGTAATTCTTAAATGGCCCATCTTTTATCTTCAAACATAATGCATTTTTCTGCTGAATAACTGATATCAAGATCAAGTCTTACATCTCAAATTTTGGCATATCATTCTACTTTTGTCACTCTTCATTTTGGTGGAAAGTTGTAGACAATTCAATTTTTTTTGGGGGGTGGATTCCTTTTCTTCTTGACCTTGTAAAATCATCTTGTTATCATTGTAGTCTTGAAGTTTGACAATGGTGAGTTGAATGTAGGGTTTTTCCCTGTGAGTTCTATTGATATACAGTCCTATCCCTCTTTTTCAAAATTTCTGGGGGGCAGCTAGGTGGCACAGTGGATAGAGCATTGGCCCTGAAGTCAGGAGAACCTGAGCTCAAATCCAGCCTCAGACCAAAGACTTGACACTAGCTGTGTGACCTAGGCAAGTCACTTAACTCCAATTGCCTACAAACAAACAAAAACAAAATTTCTGGGAAATTTTCCCATATGACCTTCCAAATTATTGTTTGAGAACCATCAAATTCTTTTCTCCTTAAGAATTTTTGTCATGCCCAACAATTTTCTCATTTGATCTCCTTATTCTGTCATTCCACTCCATCACTTTTCCTTACCTAGCTTCCAGACACGTAATGTTCCAGACTTGTATTTCTGCTGTCTTTTTTGTTCCCACCACTTTATTGTCTAGCTCATTTTCATCGAGTCTATTGTTTCGCTTTGTTTCCATTTTCCAGAGGTGTATGTAGTCAAGTTCTACTACCATGCTTCACCATGGCATGGATGCATCTCAGATGCAATCACAGCACAAGCTCAAGCTTGCAAACCTTACAAACCATGCCTCTAGCATGGATGTAAGACTATCATTTGAGAATGGGCCAGGTCATTTGGAGAGGCTCATCCCCAGATGGCCTGCAGAGTGATGACATGTTCACCTAGCAACTTTTGGAGACCAACTAGGACTTCATAGAAGGGCTGTGACCTGGGGTGGTTAGGGGGATGCATGCATTGATGAAATCACAGGTTGTTGAAATAACTGTATTCCCAACCTGGAACTCCATTGTCCTCACACTAAGATTTCTTAGATTTGCTCAGTTACTTCATTTCATCTTTTTTTTTCTAATTTCATTTGTTGTATTGTGTCCATTTTGAATTTTATTTTGTCCTAAGGACATTCTGCTTTCATTTCTGGTGCCCCTTTTGCTGTTGTTGGAGTCCATTGGCCTTTCTGTCTCCACTTAATCTATTATATTTCATTGTGTTGGAGTTTTCCTTTCATTTGTTCCTTTGGGATTCATTCTGACTGGTATTCTGTGAGTTCTCCTTTTTTCTTTCCTCTAAGCATTTTCTTATTTTTTCTTTTTATTTTTTAGGCATTTGGGGTTAAGTAACTTGCCCAGGGTCACACAGCTAGTAAGTGTCAAATGTTTGGTCTGAGGCCAGATTTGAACTCAGGTCCTCCTGACTTCAGGACTGGCACTCTATTCACAGTGCCACCTCACTGCCCCATTTTCTTATTTTTTAAAAAACAATTTTTTTGATGATTTATGATAGTTAAAAAACCCAATATTCCTGTTGCTGTTAGTTAGAGGTGGAAGGCAGGGTCTCCTGCAACTTCTCCTTCTCTTCCTGGAAATCCAAGATATGTTTTGTAAGCTAATAAAAAAAGTGAATTGATTAGGGAAGTGAAAACTATCAACTCTCCCCTTCTTCCATGTCAGCAACAAACTAATTCTTTAAATGACTTAGAATCATAAAATTTTGAGCCAGAAGGGACCTTAGCAATGATTTCATTTAAGCATTTTACCCATGAAGAAAGTGGGGAGGGGTCTGGAGAAGCTAAGGCAAATGCTCAGGGTCGAACAGATCGTAAAGGACAGAGCTTAGGCCTGATTCCACGTCCTCTGACTCCAAATCCAGGGTCGATCACTATACCACATTAGCTAATATTTGTCCAAGAACAAATCGGTATTTCACTTGGTAGTTTTCCAGTAGCCCAAGTCCCTACTTTATACAATAAATGTGTTCCTAAAAAGTAGTGTTTACTTTAGTCTATCATGGTGCCAAAGGACTCTGGAATTCTCTATCCCAGGTTCAGTGTTGGACCTTTAGGGTAGACATAAGTCATAGAAATATAGTTTGAGACCCTACCCAGTGCCTTCTCTACCAACAGATAAGAAAGAGGAGCCATAATTCAAACAGCAAAACATTTAACTAGGGCAGAATAGAAAAGTAAATAATAAGGGAAAAAATCAATGAGTAAAATCATTGTCCTACCATACACACACACACACACACACACACACACACACACACACACGAGGTATAATCTCCAACAGATTCCCACGTTGATGGAACACCACTGGTGCTTTTAGGGTTCCGCTGATATCACCAACAGCTCTGTCTCCTAGCAACTGGCTGTGCTTCTGGGTCGCCTTTCCCTCAAGCTGCTGTTATCTGCTCGAGTTGTCATCCACTCTTGTGGAGCCCTCATGGACTGGACTGGCTCTGATGGTGCTTCCTTTTCTCCGCTGTGAAGAAGATTCTTGTTGGAGCTGTCCAAGCTGGCCTCCATTGCAACTCCTTTCTTAAGGGAATACTGTCACGTTCTTGTAAGATGGTCCTGGCGATGGGGCCAATCAACACATTTTCAGCTCTTTTCAGCCCTGCTTAACACGGAAAAGGGACCCTCGGATAGTTGTCAAGGCCTTTTTTTCCTATCTTCACTGATTCCCTCAATCTCCACTCCCAACGATAAGTTCCCTCATCCTCCCTCCTAATTGGGTTAGGATAACTGAAATGCTTTTCGATTCCTATGTTGCTCCTGGCACGAAGCACCCAGGCCATGAAATAACCTTGAGACTCCCATATGCCTATATAAAGGAGGAACTTAACAACACTCAAGGAAGAATGGAGCTAGTGACCTTTGAACCATTACCATGGCAAAGGGCCCTGCTTCCTTTGACAACTGGAGATTTTTGCTCCTTTCCTGATGCTATGGAATAGGCCCCTGCTCCCTTTATATTTACTTTTGTAAAAAGGAACCATCTTAAATACTTAAAAGATAAAATGCTTAAATCTTAGACACCTTAACTACTTAAAATTCTTTAAACTTGGGATGACCTGGAGAAGGTGAGCATGAACTGACAAAGACATTTGTGAGTAGGAAAGGGAGGTTGACTACATTGTCTTCCACTTGGAAATCCCAGAGGGTGTTTTTGGAAATGGTGTGTAGGACCAATATTTGCCTTAAAGGTAAGGCTGTACTATACACTCTTAGATCTAATTCACTGCTTAAGGACCCTTGAATCGGAGAATAGCAGAATCCTCAGCCTTTTAGTGCTGGAAATTATTTCAGATTATTTATGTATAAAATGTGATCATTGATGCAGAAAGGGTGAATTTCTATTAATGGGTCATACTCGAATAATCCATTAAGATGAAATGCACAGAATAATAGTTTCATTATTGTATTGTAAGCTTGAAACAAATGTAGGCTGTGTGGGTGTTGCTCATGTAGGTTACGTCAACATGCATGACATATATGTCTTCCTATGTCTACATGGATTCATCTAAATGAATACTGCATAGATGACTGTGGCACATTGCCCACCCAGACTTTGGTGATTGCCTGGGTCAAGAGATTGAGGCTACTAAGCCTGGCCTGCTCTGCTTTCCTCAGAGAAGGGTTTTCAGAAGAGAATTATATTTCTTTTCCCCGCTAAATATTACTAGTCTAAGCGATATCATTTTTAGGTTCATGCAGCTTTCCTGAGCACCGTCCCTTACCTGAAAAAGAGTGCCCCAAGTAATGTCCAAAGGTTTGATATCGTGCACATATATATGTGTACATAAACACATATATTTATTTATATATATAAATACATCATATATAACACATTATGTAAATATATATAAAAATGCATATGTATATGTTCTATATACATTTATATATTATTATATTATATATGTATATATTTGTATACATTTATATACATATGTATATACATACATACATATATACACACACATATATAAATACACACATTTGTCTCTCCCATTAGAATATAAGCTCCTCATAAGTAGGGATTGTTTCATTCTTTGTACTTATATCTCTAGCACCTAGCACAGTGCCTGGCACATAGTAGGGACTCAATAAATGCTTGTGGATTGGAAGCCACCGGAATATCCAAAGGGATGAGCTCCTCCCTCCGGCTTCTCACAGTATTGTCCCAGCATCCCTGTCACCCCAACATAAGTGAAGGCTCTACTCCCACCTCCCAGGTACAAGAATTCCTAGTTCTGCCTCTGTTTACAATGTGAATCCTTCTGAGACTAAGGCATCATGTGATTCACAACCATACAAGCATCATGAAAAGACTACTAGTGTTAAAAAAGATGGACTTTTATTTGCTTATTTGTATTCTGTAAGCACCATAAAACCTGAATCAATGAGAAATCTGAATTTTAAAATGCATGTTCCCATCTGTTTTAATCAACAGATAAGATCCATTTGTAATTAGCCCTGACAAATGCTTATCTGCAGATGGATGCTCTTAAAATGGTTACAAGTTTATTCTCTTAAAGTAGGTTGAGAAATAAAACTAGAAGCTGTTTTTTGAAAAAAATTAACCAAATAAACCATTAGCTGGTCTGATTTTTTTTAAAAAGAAGGCAAATTGCCCCGATCTAAAATGGAAAAGGAGAAATCACAAGTGAAGAAAAAATAAAGGAAATTATGAGAAACTTTTTTGCTCAATTGTATGGCAACAAAACTGATGATTTAAATTAAATGGATTAGGATTTACAAAAAATATGAAATATCCAAATTAATAGAACATAAACTAGAATTTATACAATCTGGTATCAGGAAAAGAAATTGAACAAGCCATAAATTCCCAAAAGAAAAAAATTGCAAGACCAGATGGATTTACAAGTGAATTCTATCAAATGTTAAAGTTATTTCCAATATTACATAAACTGTGTGCAAACATAGGGGAAAAAATCCTACCAAATTCCTTCTAAGATTCAAATACATTTGTTCTTGATATGTAAACTTCAGTGTTATTGTTTGGTTGTGTCCAACTCTTCATGATCCCAGTAGAGTGGTTTGCCATTTCCTTCTCCAGCTCATTTTACAGATGAAGAAACTGAGGCAAACAAGGTTAAGTGACTTTTACAGGCTCACATAACTAGTCAGTGTCTGAGGCTGGATTTGAACTGAAGGCTGAGTCTTTCTGACTTCAAGTCCAGCACTCTGTGCACTATGGTGCCACCTAGATGCCTCCTGGCACATTTGGGTATTTAATAAATGTTTATATCGTTTGACTGATAGTTGACTGAGTAAATATATGAGACTTGAAATGTCATTTCTGTGGCTGATTTTACTGACTTATTCACAGATTGGAAAAGAGATTTTTTTCACTTTTTGTTTCAAGACCTCAATTTCTTCACTTTGAATGAATGAGTTCAGAGGGAAAAAAGATCTTTTCTACTGCTGATGCTGCAGGCATCGGCTCCAGCTAGGTCGGGGCCAACAAGACCTGTAAGTTCCCGATTCCAGAACTATGGGTGAAGCTGAAGCATGCTTTCATGTCCAGAGGACCAAAGAAGTCTTTCCAAGGATCTTTTGCTTCCCATGAGCCTCATCCAAAAGCCATTCGTACAGCAAGAGCCTTCACTGGTCCTGAAGTAAAGATTCCCATCTCACCCCAACACATTCCAGACCAGGCTAAGGGTCTGCAAAGAAAATGATCATCTAATTTAATGTGTGAAGGCAAGGCAGTATTTGGAGTAAAGTCTTGGACCATGTTTTCAGTAAAACCTATAAACAAGCAGCACCATCAGGCTCAAGAAATTTTCTGAAAATATATAGTGGAACCCACTCAGCTGGGGAGCAGTGAGTCAATAATCCCTGCAATGCAAACTGGGTGGAGTGGACCTGTGAGGAGGAGCCCCAAAAGGGTGTTGTTGGGTAAGGCAAGGTTGTCAAGGCATTCCCAAGATCTTGCACTGCCCACTCTGCACACAACCTGTCAAATAGTGTAAACTGCAAGGCAGGGATAATACAGAAAAGGTGTACTTATCTACCTGAATGGAATTATCCACTTAGCCTTCCCACTACAGCAGTGTTCTAGGTCAATCAAGTGTTACCTTTTGGTCAATGGGAGCATCTTCAAACTTGAAGGTCAATGATGCATCAAAGCTCTAGGTCATTTATTCATTCCTTCATTTGATTTAAGTACCTACTGTGTACTATGCTAGGCAGTAGAAATGTAAAAATAAATGAGTCATGGTCTTTGTCCATAAGTGTTAGAGTGGAAAGAAAAAGAGGATCTGAAGTCAGGAGAGACTCTTGAGGCAGTGTGGTTAAGGGGAAAGCTTGTTGGATTTGGAGAGTGAGGACCTAAGTTCAAATCCCAACTCTGCTACTCACCACCTATGTGACCCTGGCCAAGTCCCTTGACTTCTCTGAGCCCTACATCCTCATGTATATAATGATGGGGCTGGACCAGATGTCTTCTAAGGTCCTCAAAGCTGTGATCCTCATAGAGGCAGGTTCAGATCCTACCTCTGACACTCAGGAGCTGTATGACCCTAGGCAAGGTGCTTCATTCACCTTGCTAAGTTTTAATTTATCTGTAAAATAATACCTATCTTACCTCCTCCATTGGGTTATTATGGAGATAAAGTGAGATTGTGTAAAACACTTGGTAAGTCTTACAGTAAACAGATTATTAATGTTGTGCAGAAGAGATAAGAAATAGGAACAGCTAGCTAGAGTAGAAATCAGAATATAAGCACTTAAGAGGAGTACACAATGCTATGAAAACAGATTATGGAAAAAGTTCTCCTTTTACCTAAGAGGAAGCATCTTAATCTGGACCTTAAAGAATGGGGAGGGAATGAGGAAGCAGAAGCTAGGGCTAAGTGGGAGGGCCTTCTAGGCATAGGGAACCACGTAAGCAAAGATGTGGAGGCCGTAAACTGTAAGAGCTACTTAAGGGATGGTGGCCATCCCATTTCTTCTCATAGGCTCATAGTTTTAGTACTAGAAGGATTCAGTTCAATTCTCTCATTTTACGGGTGAAGAAGTAGGCCCAGAGAAATTGAGTGATTTGGTCGAGGTCATAACAGTAGTAAGTTGGAGATCTGGGATTCAAACCTAGAACATAAATGGAAAAGATAGGCTCGGTGATGGGAAAAAATCCCAAATTTGCTAACCTCTTCTGGATGTTTAGTTGAAGTCAGTCAGCTTACATGAAACATTTCCTTAATAAAGTAAGAAAACTTCTAGAGGAAGTATTGGATCTATAAACTGAGAAGTGAGATGAAAATCTTCCAACAACAACAACAAACTTAATGGAATGAATTTTCCCTTTATTTATTTTTTATTTTTTAATTTTTTATGAATTTTCCTTTTAAAAAATACCAACATGTCGTACAAATGAGATTCATTTATTTCATAATCGGATACAAAGCAAACAAGCCTTCTGGTATACTAACATTCAAAAGCTGGATCTGCAAACTAATTCATGCTTATTATAACAAATGGCGCTTGGCATTCAGCTGTTCCCACAATATTCAAAACCACACGGTTCATGCTTCACTTGCAGGAGTGTTGAATCAGATTGTCTTTTAAATTTATTAACATGAGAAATCACTCAAAGCAATATTTTTATCAAGCTCTTTCCTGACGAGAAGAGAGGTCTGTAGGAGGTCAGTAACACTACCTGGTTTGCTCGTGCCCTTCACATGTGAAAGAAACTTGATGGTCAGCAAAATGAGAGGCAGAAGTTCTTTTTTTTCTGTTTTGAAAGAACGATGAATTACTGACAGCATGAATAATATCACTCGTGCCAATATTTCCACCTGGATGGATGGCTTATTAACATACCAAACTCGAGATGTTAACATTTTAAACTCAGATCTCAAGGATCTATGATCTCCTTGATCTGGATTTTCCCTCCAATGATGCTTTAATAACCATTCATGCCTAGCCATTTCATGCTCCTCTTGTCTGTGTCCTTCACCCAATGTGCTATGGGAGCCTTCCTGACACTATTGGAGTGACGATGGAACAGTCAGGCTATCCATCTGTCACATCTTATCTTCAAACAGCTAACCCATCTTTTTCTATCATCCATTTCTTTGCTCTCAAACTCATATGTCTAAAATACAACTGATTGTCTTTCCTTATAAACAGGTACCTTCTTTAAACTTCCATGTTTCTTTTTTAGAACAGCTAGGTATAAATATGGATAGAATACTGGGTCTGGAGTCAGAAAGATTCATCTTCCCACCAGCCTCAGACACTTGCTAGCTGTGTGAGCCTGGGCAAGTCCCTTCACCCTGTTTGCCTCAGTTTCCTCATCTGTAAAATGAGCTGGAAAAGGAAATAGCAAATCACTCCAATGTCTTTACCAAGAAAACCCAAAATGGCGTCATGGAGAGTTGGACACAACTGAACAAATTTCTTTTGTCCAGTTTTGTAATTCAGGAGTCATCCTTGACTCTTCCCTCCCAATGTCTAATCTAATCCAATCCCTCCCAATTGCTAAATCTTGCTAATTCTACTTCCACAACTTTTCTATATCCATTCTCTTCTCTCTATTCACACCCCAGTTCAGGTCCTCATTGTGTCTTGTCTGTTCTTTTGCAGTAATCACCTACCTGGTCTATAAGTGTCCAATCTCTCCCCTTTCCAATCCATTATTTATCCAAAATAATCATCCTAACATACAGATCTGACTACATCAACCTGTAACTTAGGGATCTTCATTGGCTCCCTATTACCTGAAGGATAAAATATAAATTCTTCAGTCCGGCATTTACAACTCTCCCCAATAGGGCTCCAGCCTACCTTTCCCAGCTTTATTTTAGGATACTCCTCTTCATAAATTCTATATTCCAACCAGGATCTGCGAGTAAATATTTAACACCCAGCTCTTCAGGAAAAAAATACAAATGACACACTTTTAAGTTTAATCTGCATTAATGACATTTCCCCCATCATTTTCTTAAGTCTAGACAGTCTAGGAAACAATAAATCAAGCCCTGATTTAATCACATTTGCCATATTCCAATATGTAAATGCTCACACTGAAAATTTAACAATCAGCTTTGCTCCAACACCTCCCTGATCCCAACCAAAGTAGCCAACTAATTATTCCCTGAATGTGGTTTTTCATTTTACGTCTCCAAACAATTGTCCAGACCGTGCCCCGTGTCTAGAATGCAGTCCCTTTTCACCTCATGCACTTCTCTGTGAAGCCCCACCCAAACACCCATCCCCAGTTTTAACGTTTTTCCCTCCTCAAATTGCTTAGTGTTATGGATTATATATTCTCTGTCCCAGCAGAATACAGGATTCTTGAGAGCAGAGCCCGTGTAGCTCATGTCTTTGTATTCCCAGAAGCTAGCACAATGCCTTGAGTTTAGCAGGCGTTGTTGAATTGAATCAAGTCACTTTGGCACCTTCATTCACAGGCACTTGAGGAAAACGAGGTTGAGATGCAAAGCTGGGCTCTTAGCTCTTACAATAACGTTTTCTCCCAGCAGGTGGCGCTCTTGTCCATAGTAAGGATGGTCTGCGTTAAGCATCATTGAAAGCAGAGGCAATGCCAATGAATGAAATCATTTCAGAGAAGAACAGATGAGGATTCATTCGTGAAAAACAGAAGGAAAACTCTGCCCCATTGCATGTCTGCGCCCACTGTCTGGGTTCCTCACATTGTTTTATGGTTCTTGGATGGAAGTGCTTGAGAGGGGAAAGGAAGACATTGGCCTTGGCCAACCTGCTGAGAGTTCCCTTGTTGGGAAGTTGATAGGAGAGGAAAAATTGGGAGTCTTCTGAGATGAGGAGGTCTTGCTGTTTTCAAGATTTTCTTTTTGTAAGTTGGAGAGGGTTGGGTTTCCCACCAGAGTGCCCAGGGAATGAGGGACAAGATATGAAACAAGGGTATGAACTAGTTACGAAGGGAGCTCAGTAGACGGTGGCCTAGGGAACTCTGGTAATGAGCTGGGTGAGCCCCACATTGCCAAGTTAAGTGTTGGTTAAGAGAGAAGTATTTTAGTTTCCATTATCTTACCATATTCCCAGCACATGGAAGGGTACATTGGGAAAAGAAGACTAGATTTAGAATCCAAAACCTCAGGTTTGAATCCTGTCTCTGTCACTAGCTGTGGAGCCTTGGGCAAACCGTTGTCTCTCTGGGCCTCAATTTCTCATCTGTAAAAGGAAAGGGTTGGACTTGACCTCTAACTTCCTTGTTCTGAATTTGTGATTTATAGAGGGGCATGGGAAGGGGCCATACATGCCATCTGGTTCAACCCCTTCATTTTACAAATGAGGTAAACAAAGCCCAAATAGACTTCTCTCTTCAACATAAGCATATCATTCATGATCATCAGTTACTAAGAGAAGGGAAAAGATTAAAAAAAAAGATTATATTTTCTTTTAATTCAGAAGCCAAGTTGGGACAACACCTCCCCTGGTCATTAACTCCTTCCTTCTTTCCACATTAGACTGGATTCAGTGCCATTCTGGAAGCCTGAGACTATTATAAAGCTGAGCTCTGTATAAGTGAGAAGTTTCCTTAAGATGTACTACACCAGGTAGATTCCAGGAAAAAGAACTCAGGAAATTATGAATAATCCTGGCAGCTTGACCAAAAACCCATTTTGAATGACATGGCTTTGTCACAAGCATGGCAAACCCCATTCAGTATTTATTAAGCACCTACTTGAGCTAGCCATTGGGCTAGGAACACAAAGAGAGGACACTGGCCCTGCCCTCAAGGAACTTATAGTCTATGGTTGGAGCTCACATTTTTAATAGCCAAATGTTTTGGCAGGAGTTTTCTCTGGCTTCCAGCTACACCCAAATGCCTGTCTTATGGATGCTTTTGAGCCAGGGTTTCCTTGATTGATTCATTTGCAAAAAGAGTTTCAAGGATAGTGAGAGATGAGGAGGAGCATAGTCAGTCAGTGAATTAATAAGCATTTATTAAGCACCTACTATGTAATAGGCATTGGATAGAATGCTAGACTTGGAGTTAGGAAGACCCAACTTGTATTAGCTTGTGGCTATAAGCAAGTCCCTTCCTCTTTTGACCCTCAGTTTCCTCTTGTTTTATTTTTCAGTCTGTACATGTGAGTTCATGGGTGCAGGTAATCCCTGAGAAGGAAACCTCTTCTCCCAAGTAAGTGCTCTGTGGCTTGTAGTCCTAGAGTTTCCTGGGGCACAGAGGTTGGGGGACCCAGGACTCTACTAGTCAAAGGCAGGGGTTGTACCCAGTCTTTCTGGCTCTGGGACATATCTGCACCCACTGCACTGCTGCTTCGTACGTGAAATGAAGGTAATCATCCACACGAGGCTGTTGTGAGACGAAAAATGAGAGTGTATGTGAAGCTACACACTATGCATCAGTTGTTACCACTATACAAAAAAATTCAAGAAAACTAGGGAAAGAAAAGGTTGGCTGGGGATTAAAAATTTTGCTTTTATAAATGTAGCTCCCCTCCAGGGCTTTTTCCCCAACTCCCACTAGCACTGAAATGTTGGGTCCCCAGAGGGTGGCTAACCACTCCTCCCATCAGGGTAAATTACTCCTGAAGAGTTTGAGTTTCTAGTAGTCTTATTTCAAGAGCCCCATCTGGTGTGCTCTTCATTGCTTATCAGCCGCCGACTTAATTACTTTTTAGATAAGTTGATTGATTAAAGTGGTGTAAGAAGCATAGTTGTTACAGTCACATACCCCCAGACTCAGGGCACATTCTCCTTTTGTGCACGTGAAATCCTTGAGGACAACAGGCTCAAACCAAGAGGCCTTATATGGCTGAGTTAATTCATAGCCTTGGATACTGGAAATCTTTTTTTTTTTTTCCTTCTTGAGGTTGTCATGAAGTTAATTGTATATGGAGGTCTCTGCTGGGATCCACGTGTCAGTGCTCTTATACAGTCCTGAAACTGCATTTCCTTGGTGTGATAATTTGTCCTCTATGTGTCTCTCAGGTATAAAGGATGCTGTCACCCACTGCTGCTTCAGAGATGCTGTTACTAGCTCTAGTTGCTGCTGGGACTTTTCTGATATACCTCCCAAACTCATTGCCTAATGGGAGACTGTAATACTTCCTTTGAACTCACTCCCCACTTGCTGCCTTCTATTACAAATTCAAGGATCTGGCTGCCTCCTGAGACAGGTGGTACAGTGGCAAGAGAACTGGGCTTAGGGTAAGAAGGATTGAGTTCAAATCCAGCCTCAAACTTTCACTAGTGTTATGACCCTGGACAAGTCATTTAGCTTCTGTTTGCCTCACAGTAAAATGGGAACAATGATAGCATTTACCTCTCAGGTTGTTGTAAGGATCAAATGAGATAGTATTGGTAAAGCACTTAGCACAGTGCCTGGCACACAAAAGGTAATGAATAGATGCTTGTCTGCTTCCTTCCTGAGTCTGAGAAGCTCCCAAAAATTGTTTAACTACTTTCCTTTAAAATTTCTGATTTGCTGAATTTTGTCTAGTCCCACTGGGCATGACTGATTCTCTTTAACCAGTCACAAAATATTTCCTATATGGCATCATCTGCCTTCATCCAATGGTCAAAAGTCTGCTCTTCCCAAACTGACCAAAGCCTTATTTGTACTCAGTTCGTACCTTTGATTGATTCCCTGATTCAATTGAGAAGTCTGGACCTTCTGAGTATACAGTAATTGAGGACCAGGTGAAAACCCTCACTCTTGCCCAAGAAATTTGTAGCCAACACCATGTTTTCTGGAGAGATTTGTACTTCAAACAACGGTGCACTTAACCATGGGGCCGCCTTGAAGACAGTCCTGAATTACTCTTGAAAAACATTCCTAAGTCCAGGCCTGGGACCCTTTCTTATTCTTGATACATAATTGCAAATGACCATCTGATTCAGTAAGCCAGTTTGTTCTGACTAGAAGCCACTCTACAGGAGTACCACAAATGAACTGATAGATGGACACTCATTACTTTAAGTCACAAGGTTGCCACAGTTGCCACATTTAAAGAATGTGGCCAGCACTGGAGCATACAGAAAGAAAAAAAATGCAAGACATCACCTTGGAGCCTATGGACTAGCTGTGGCAGTGAGGAAGGCAGATGTGTATGTAGTCCCTAAAGGAACTGTAAAAAGCATTTGTGATGGGTCAGATGAGAGCTAATGCCAACAACTAGTATAACAAATTAGAAACATTAAAATCAAAAGAGAATACAGGGGCAGCTAGGTGGCACAGAGGGTAGTGCTCTGGACTCAGAGTCTGGAGGACCTGAGTTCAAATCTGACCTCAGACACTTGGACACTTACTCTGTGTAATCCTGGGCAAGCCACTTAACCCCGATTGCCTCACCAAAAAGAAAAAAAAGGGGGGAATAGTGAGTCAATCAGTAAGCATTCATTAAACACCTACTACATGCGGATACTCAACTAGGTGCTAAAGATACAAATACAAAGAATGAAACTCAATTTCTAAGGAATTAAAGAATTAATTTATTATAAATTAAGGAAACTCAATTGAAAAAACATCAAACTTAGCAGAGAGGCAAATTAGTGCGGTATGGAGAAAAAATTTTAATTATTTAAAAACATTGCTTGGGAAAAGAAACCCACTCCCTAGCACAGTCCTTCTACATAGTCTAAACACCTGTCTCTGGTACCAGAGGAAATGACCAGAAGAGTGCAGTAACAACCTTAAAGGTGCTAAGTTCTCATTATAAATAAGCACACACTTAATTAAAATCATCAGTTATTTTTCTTTCTTTCTTTCTTTCTTTTTTGCCTAGGCAGTTGGGGCTAAGTGACTTGCCCAGGGTCACACAGCTAGTAAGAATCAAGTGTCCGAGGCTGGATTTGAACTCAGGTCTTCCTGACTCCAGAGCTGGTGCTCTATCCACTGTGCCACTTAGCTGCCCTGAGAGTTATTTTCTCTATAATCTTTTAAACATTAAGACGGTCCCATATTCAGAGGATGACTTCAAGAACTAACAATACTACCTTTCCATATTGAAATGGCCTTAGATATCAAAAATAATTAATTTTTCAAACTGTCCCAAGTTTTTTACATGTCTTATTAGGCTTCTTTTATGAACATACATTCTTTGAAAGTAGAGATTCTTTGTAGTTATATTTAGCACCTAGCAGAGTAGCTGGTATGCAGTTGGTGCTCAATAAATGCTTTTGATCATTCTCTTTTGATTTGAAAACTTATAATTTATTATACTACTTATTGGCTCTACCTTTCATTTGGCCCATCACAAACTCTCTTTACTGCTTCTTTTGGCATTACATATGTGTCTACCTCCCTCATCTCCACAACAAGTTTATAAGCTCTGAGATGATGTCTTATAGTCCTTCTGTATACCCCCAATGCTGGCCACAGAGCAGCATTAAACTAATGCTTATCGGATAAATACATGAGGGAATGACAACCTTATAAGTTATAAATTATAATATTAATATTAAATAATATTAAAATTCTGCTTTTAACTGCTGCTTTGCTTCTCAGAGTACTATCCTTTTAAAGAAATTGTTTCTCTGATGACCTAACAGGTGGTCCAATTTTGAAACAGTATGTGATCATGGGATGTGTCTGGAAGAGATGTTAGAGTTCATGTAGACCAGCACCCCCATTTCACAGATGAAGAACCTGATACCTAGCAAGAGAAAGTGATTAGTCCAGGTAGCAAAGGTGGAATTGGCTAGTCATAGAAAATGGACTCTATTTGTTCGTTTGTTTTTAAACATTCACAAACTCAGAAAGAAGTTCGTTTGTAAGCAAGAAATTAAAATGCTTTCTTTTTAAAAATCTGTAGCTGACCTGACATGCTAAGTGTGGTTTCTGATTAGAATCCAAAAATGATAAACCATAGTTTATTAGGTAGTTAAGACCACTGGGCATTTTGCATGTTATTTGCATTTACAATGTGTACTTACCAATAAAATGATACTGCTCTCGGTCAGGTATGGAATTTTTCTGGAGAATGTGAGATTGCCTGTCTTTGATTCAATGGCCACCCATTCCTAAGAGATAAATGTACAAATGTTTTAAATACTAAGTGATCTATCATTCTCAGAACAATATCTAAGGGCCAAAAGAGAATAACCAAATGTATGTCCAGTTTACTACAATAATGGATAGAAAAATTTAGGATAAAGCCATTGGAAAAGTTGTTTCAGTCATGTCTGACTCTCCATGACCCCATCTAGGATTTTCTTGGCAGAGATACTGGAGTGGTTTGCCATTTCCTTCTCCAGCTCATTTTACAAATGAGGAAACTGAGGCAAACAGGGTGAAGGGACTTGCCCAGGTTCACACAGCTAGTAGGGGTCCGAGGCTGGATTTGAACTCAGGGAGATGAGTCTTCTTGACTCCAGACAAGGGTGGGGAACCTGTGGCCTTGAGGCTTGCACTATGGTGCCGCCTATCTGCCCCAAAAGATTGTTACTGTCATGAAATATTCTATGGGACCTTTCGTGCTCTGACAAAGGAGATTTACCACTTCATCTGAAAGATACAGAAAGAGGTAACTACTGATGTAGGATACAAATTATCCCTAACAATTCAAAGGTGGATTGAAGAAACCTGTGATCCTAGTTGCAAAGAAACAATGGAGGTCAATAAAGAATTAGGGCAAAGGTGCAATCTGCTAGATATAGGTCATGTGTTGTTCAATCATTTCTAACCCTTCATAACCCAGTGGACCTGAGCATGCCAATACCATCCACGGGGTATTCTTGGCAAAGATACTGCAGTGGTTCACCATTTCCTTCTCCAGTGAATTAAGGCAAACAGAGGTTAAGTGACTTGCCTAGGGTCACACAGTGATTTGAACTCAGGTCTTTTGGACTTCCCAGCACTCTATGCACTATGGTGCCACCTAGGTGCCCCATAAGTCACATAGTCATAGCCAAATTCTAGGTCGATGAGAAATAAGGAAAATGAGATTATTTGCCAGAAAATTCTACTTAATACATAAAAATATCTATTTCTTTCATGACTTCTTGTCATGGCTTTCTTAATCACTGATATGCCTTTGCAATAGGAGGTCATCGGCACCTTGCTGGGAGTAGCTTCTGAGTGCTACTAGTTTAACCTTTTTGACTTCTTTTTTGGAGATTTCTAAGAAATTGTCAGGGTTAATTTGCATAATCGGATCCAATTGCCCCAGAGAAAGCTGGGGGGAGGAAAATAAATCCAAGAAAGCAGGTAAGAATGGCTCTCTAACTTACAAAGTAGGAGGTGTTTGTGCAAGTGGGAGGCAAGCCTTCATGGCACAAGGCTGGAGGGGGAGAAAAAAAGGAAGAAACTGCTAAAGCTTAGGCTTCCCTGATAAAGCCTTCAAAAACTCAGAATTCCCTCCATACCATCAGGAAGCATCAGAGGGAAACTTTAGTGGAGGCTGCCTAACATAAATCCTTAAAGCTTAAATGTTTGATTAAAGTCCTAATTAAAAAATAAAAAAGATTCTCTGACTTCTAAAAATTTCAAACCCCTTGAGAGTTCAGTGAAAAGTTTTGCATATGTGAATTTTGGCGTTTTCAGTATCATACGTGATGCACGTATGATATAGTTTTTGGTAGCACAGTGCCTGGTGCATAGCAGGCACTTAATATATGTTTATTGATTGACTGATAGTTTAGCAATATGTCTTTTTTTAGGTCCTGAATTTAGAGAATCTCATCAAATGTACAAAAAACCCCCCAATGCTTTAAAATTCTAGACAAATAACTTTTTTTTTAATTCAGAGAGAAATGGGTACAAAATCATTGTTCACATTGGGTATTTCTCATTTAACTGATTTGTTGCCAGACAGATTCTGGGAATTCCAGCATCTGTCTCACTCTCCCAAGAATAGCCACCAGCTCCACTTAAAAGCACCTAGGCTCATAAGGCATCAAAAGTTTTGTTTTCACAGCAAAAAACCAAGAAAATACTTACAAACGAGCCCATAGAGAGTCAAGATATCTCTTTCCTGCCTCCCCCTCATATAGTGAACTAACTTCCTCCCTGGGGAAGAATATATATACATTATATATGCATTATATACATCATATCATATATACATTATATTATATACATTACATGCATATATGTATACATAGAGAGAGAGACTATGATGAGATAACAAACTTTATGTCAGTCATTTGAGGGCCAGTCTAGATAATTTTTTGAGGGTGTGCAAGGTGATGAATTTTTTGGTCTTGACAACTTTCAGAGATCATCTACTAAGTTGTCAAGGGTTTGTCAGTGGAGGAAATACCCACACTAATTAGAATCATGGAAAGGAAGTGAATTCAGAAAAAAACACCCTCAAATTTAAAATATTAATATATTGTTAATTTTTTAAAAAATCAGATGATTCATCTAAAAACTGAAATACCAAATAATAATTGATATAGTCCCTCAATGTTTACAAAGTAAATGAGGAAACCGAGGCTCAGGTAGATTATATCCTTCTCTTAGGGTCACCAGCCAGAATTCGCACCTAGGATTTTAGACTGATTCCAGTTTTTGCAGTCCATCCTTCATTTTCTGAGAAGACCAGTGACATCACAAATGAGTGACGGCTTGACTTGCCCGTGGAGGTTGTACAAATCATCAGCCTCACTCTGTCTTCCAGAGTCATCGAAGTCCAATGGCAAGACAAAAGTTGGGGTAACTGGCTATAGCCCAAGATGAAGTGAAAGACCTTGGCATCTTCTGTGTCTGACCAAGCTCTAGGTGCTCCACAGCTCCACCTTCGTGGCCATTGGAACAAATTGTTCTGATCCACCCTTTCCACCAGGGGAAGTCTTCACATGCTTGGGGTAGACCTCTCCATAACACACTATTGATTATCCTCAACCTGATTTAATCCATCTGCTGACCCAATTTCCCTGGGTATGGCTGCTGCCTGGGCTACTCTGACTGGGGGCTCCGAGAAGTTGTAGTATTGATTCCAGTGCTCTCTTCACTAAAGAACACCAGGGCTTGTCTCCACCTATGATCCACTCCACAGGACTGGCTGTAGGAGGTGCTCAAAGAATTCTGGGTTTTGAGGAGCTCCTGCCCTAGAGTCAACATTATGCCATAGAGATTCAAAAAACAATGTTATTTTAAACATCATCTAATGGAAAACACACTGTGTGATGGGGCAACAGATGGCAGAAATTATGAACCATAATATCATATGTCATATCATACATCATATAATATTGCATTGTACCATGTCATTATATAATATGTTAATATATTAGCATAATTGTTATAGTGTTATGTAATGTCATATTGCATGTCAAGTTATATGACCAAATGGCTGTGGGAATTCTAAGTCCTCAAGATTTAAAACCATCGACAGTGTTTTATGATATTATGAATTCATGTAAAATAAAGGCCGTGCTATTTTCATCTGCTTTAGAGAACTGTCCTTTAAAAAAAGTCTGTGTTTACAGGGAAATCTACAAAATTATGAAAATATGGACACACACACACGCATGCACGCATGCACACACGCGTACGCACAGATGCTTGTCTTTGATTCTCCTCCGTGACTTCTCTCCTTTGATTTGAGACAAAGATAAGAATAGCACTGCTTTTGCCACAAGGTTTTTGCAAGGAGAGAATGATACCTTACAGTACATAAAGGGAACCAGTGTATACAAGGAGAATGGAAAGTTACTGACTTATTAGAACAAAGCAGTGACAGCTGCCAGCTCTAAAATTAGAGACTGAGACAAGAAATATTAGACATTTTTGTGAGCATTACCAGCTAAATCCCCAAAGGCTTAATCTCCTCAGCTCCTTTCGAATGGTTTCACAGCTGAAAATAATTCATATCAAAGGCCCACTGCCATATTGGTTATTTGGTGACTTTCTACAGACCCATTAAAAAGTCCAAGATAATTGTTGTCTCCCAAGCTATAAAGTAGGGAATTGTTAAATGAATGTTAGCTAAACATATCAAACCCAGAAGAATCAGCATCCTTTTGAAAACTTTGTTTTGGGAGATTAGTTGAAAAATATAATTTCGTAGCAATTCCAAGGGTGGTATCCTCAACCTGACTTTTCTTCCTTAGCTATCATTCTCTTGGAATTCTTCCAAAATAATTAGACCAAACTGTGGCAGTAAATAATTCCTCAAAAAATTTAATCACTTTTAGTAATTGCGGCAAATTCTTTTAGCTGCTGAAGTACCATGGTTCACTTGAAGAAATTGAAGAAGAAATTAAGTGGTGTTAATGTAGCACCTGGTGGGTACTTCTCACCTCCCCCAATTAGCAGGGCAGGTCCTCTAGTGGACAGTTATCTTAAGTTCAAGGTATTCTCTGGATGTACACACAACAAATTATATATATGCCCCAACTGATGGGTTTGTTTTTAATAATCATCCAAAAAACACATTTGGTTCAAAGCAAAGACATTTAATGAAATGGAATAACGAAAAAGGTAGCAAAAGATTTTTTCCATAAAACTAGGAAGCGTTGACACACATAGAGTACATAATCAATCAATAAACATTTATTAAGTACGTGGGTATGTGGCAGGCACTGCGCTAAGTACAAGGACCATGTATAGAGAGTGGTAGTGTAGAGAACACATGTAGAGAGGAACACCGTCGGCCAAGGCACTTGGGTGGAAGGGTACTTTATGTCTCCAATGCCACATATGTCTTCAAGTGATGTGAGTCTCAATGACTGCTTCTCACTGTTTTATGAGGCGGTACTGCTCATAATCTTCCATGATCCTTTTCCATAAGATTTTACAAATGAATTTACATTCTAAACTAGGGTTACCCTTACCTACCATAGCTCTCTACTTGGCAGGTAACCCAAGTGTTTCCTGACTAAGTTGCTTTTTAGACTCTTTTGGCCTCCTTGGTATGACAATCAATTTTCACAGATTAAAGTTCTGTCTGAAATTATTGTCATCTGTAACTTCTTCTGTTCATCCACATTCCATTGTCAGTAAGAATAACATATTTAAATAGGTGAGAAGTGTTGTTTTTTAATAGAGCACCATATCTTCTTCTTATTTTTGTTCTTTCTTCTAGCTTTATACTAATTTTGATATTTTGGTTCTAATAAGTTAGTAATATAATTGTTTTCAGCTTTTATTTAGGATTTTTCGCCAGTTACATGTAAAAACATTTTTTAACATTCATTTTTAAAACTTTGAGTTCCAAATTCTCTCCCTTCCTCCTTCCCCACCCACCCTCATTGAAAAGGCAAACAATTCGATATAGGTTATACATACGCAGTCATGCAAAACATATCCATAACAGTCGTGTTGTAAAAGAAAACATTGACCAAAAAAACCTCAAGAAAAATAAAGAAAGTGAAAAACAGTATGCTTCAATCTGTATTCAGACACCGTCAGTTCTTTCTCTGGAGAGGTGGATAGCATTTTTCATCATAAGTCCTTCAGAGTTGTCTTGGATCATTGTACTGCTGAGAACAGCTAAGCCATTCACAGCTGATCATCTTACAATATTTCTGTTACTTTGTGCACAGTAGATTTCACTTTGCATCATTCCATGCAAGTCTTTCCAGGTTTTTCTGGGAGTGTCATACTCATCATTTCTTATAGTACAACAGTATTCCATCATAATCACATACCACAACTTGTTTAGCCATTCCGCAATTGATGGGCATCCCCTCAATTTTTAATTCTTTGCCCCCAGAAAAAGACTACTATAAATATTTTTGTACATATAGGTCCTTTTCATTTTTTTTAAATCTCTTTTGGGATACAGACCTAGTAGTGGTATTGCTAAGTCAAAGAGTATGCATAATTTTATAGTCCTTTGGGTAGTTTCAAATTGATCTACAGAATGATTCAATCAGTTCACAACTCCAAAAGTGCATTAATGTCTAATTCTTTCCCACATTCCCTCCAACATTTGCCATTTACCTTTTCCATCCTATTAGCCAATCTAATAGGTATGAGGTAGTACCTCAGAATGTTTTAATTTGCATTTCTCCAATCAATAGTGAGTTAGAGCATTTTTTCAAATGGCTATAGGTAGCTTTGATTACTTCATCTGAAAACTGATCATATCTTTTGATCATTTATCAATTGGGGAATGGCTCTTATTTTTATAAATTTGACTCAGTTCTCTATATGTTTGAGAAATGAGACCTTTATCAGAGAAACTTGCTTCAAAATTTTTTTCACAGTTACTATTGCATTTCCCTCCATCTTATTCCCCCACTCTGTTTATTCTATCCTCTCTCTCCTCTTACCCTGTCCCTCCTCAAAAGTGTTTTGCTACTGACTACCCCCTTCCCAACCTGCCCTTCCTCCTACCACCGCCCAGCCCTTCTTTTATCCCCTTCCCCTCCTACTTTACCATAGGGTAAGATAGATTTCTATACCCAATTGAGTGTATATATTATTCCCTTTCTGAGTCAATTCTGATGAGAGTTAGGTTCACTCACTTCCCTCACTTCCCCCTTCTTCCCCTCCACTATAAAAGCTTTCTCTTGCCTCCTTTATGTTAGATAATTTACCCCATCCTATCTCTAGTTAGTAATATAATTATACACAGACAGCTGATTCTTGAATGATTTATCATCCCACAGTTTCCTGTTTATTACATGTTATCAACTTCCTTTTTTTGGGGGGAGGTGTTGTTCAGTGCTTGCCATGTCCGGTTCCTTCCAATTCTTTCTTTTTAGAAAGTGCTCGTGTTAAGGGTCTAAACTATTCCTTATTCCAGTTCCTGGAAGCCACTGAGGATCAAAGTATACGTTGATTAAATTTGAAGGGGTTTTACCTCTTCAACTTCTATAGCCAATGTTGGCACATAAACTGCACATCTATTCATGGTGGCCTTTCTCCCCCAATGCTGGTGAGAAAGTATTGCAATGTGAAATGGCTAAATATCCCATGAAATGATGTTTCCAGTTTCCATGCAATGCATGATAAAATCAGCTTCACCAACTCCCTCATTTGCCCATTCAAGGAGAGCCTATGGTCATTCTTCAATTTATCTGTAGCTTTCTTCTTTCTTCCTTTTCAGGGAGAATGTCAAGATTTATATGATTCAGTTCCTCTGATGACATGTCTATTCAATGGTCATTGGACAAGAATATCCCACTGAAAGTACAAACGGCTAAGTAAAAGTTCATAGATGATCAAATTTTGTGTCACTCTTAATCTCCTCTTCTCTCTTCTATTAATCTAAAATCACCAGTGAGGAAGTGGAAAGGGGATGCTTAGGACTGTGCTCCACTTGATAATTTTCTTTTTTTCTGTGTTGGCATGGTCAAAGAAATGATCACCAGGTGGCTAGTCTCCTGGTAATGAACCCCTCTGTGTGTAACTAGGCTGGTTCTCAGAATGAGGTTGCCAGATGATACCAGAAGCCTTTCTAACATGGTAGAAGCTGCTAGATATTGTGCTCCATTGGCATAGCCTCAGAGAATCAAGGCACCTGCATGTCATGATGAACTAACAAAGCAAACAAATTTGTCAAGTGTGATATGGTCACATCTTTTAAAAAACATGGACAACTTTGAATTTTGGTAAAACACTTTTCTTAACATTTCTTGTTAGCATTCTTTCTACTACATCATGCTGTACCTCAATATGTATTGCATACTTCCTTTCTCCTTTCTTAAATTTTTTTGGATCAAGGTTAAGTGACTTGCTCAGGGTCACACAGCTAGTAAGTGCCTGAGTCAAATCTGAACTCGGGTCCTCCTGACTCTAGGGCTGGTGTTCTATCCATGGCACCATCTAGCTGCTCTACTTCCTTTCTTCTTAAATAAGGTATAATGAATAGAATTTAATGGTTACTTATGACTCCAAGATATTACAGACTTTATGCTTTACTCTTATACTTAACAACTTATGAAACGGAATCTCAGAAGTACCTTTTAAAATCATTGGTTGAGCCTGCTGGTGGTGGAGTGAAAGGGAGAGCAGACTACTTAGAAAGAGACAGCATTGTGCTCTAAATTATCGCATGCATTTTGTTTATATATTGCAGACATAAAACAGTAACGGTCATTCATTCTTTCCCAATAGAGTACAGTATATGATGTTCATGTTTTGTTTTGTTTTGTTTTTTAATGTAAGAGGAGGTTGTCCTCAGATAAAGCAAGGACATAGGGACTTAAGCTTGTGTGTTACAGGGTCACCTATGCCAGGCAAGTTTAGGTGCCAGGAGAAATACCAAAAGACCCTTCTGTTCACAGGCTCATTTCCCTATTAACTCTCACTCAAGATTCAAAGGTAGTCTAGGGTATACACTTTAATGTACTAAAAGTTATCAAAATGCAGAAATTCTCTTTCTCATTAGCTCATTGTCTTATCCAGTCTAGGTTCAAAGAAAAATCTCACATGGGTTGGCTTTCTCTCTCTCTCTCTCTCTCTCTCTCTCTCTCTCTCTCTCTCTCTCTCTCTCTCTCTCTCTCTCTCTCTCTTTTTGGCCAGGCAATGGGGTTAAGTGACTTGCCCAGGGTCACACAGCTAGTAAGTGTTATGTATCTGAGGCCGGATTTAAACTCAGGTCCTCCTGAATCTAGGGCCAGTGCTCTATCCACTGCACCACCTAGCTGCCCCCAGCTTTCTTATCTCAAACCACAAACCCATAGGCTTAGACAAAATTGTTGCCAATGGCCATATAATCTATTATCAGTCTCAAGTAGTATAGAAAACAAAAAAAATCATTCAAACAAGATATACAAAACTGCAACAGGACTGAGGGCTAGCATCACTTCCTTGTTTCCCCACCTTCTTCCAGTTGGTTTGAGAGGATGAAGGACTTGCTATTTAAATTCTGGGTGGAATTTTCCCAGTACTGTTTTAATAGAAGGTAAAAAGGAGAAAAGAGCTGTGGGAAAAAAAACAAACAAACATGACAAATGGTAGAGAGGCCGTAGGCAAACAGGAACATTAATGCGCTATTGGTGGAACTGTGAATGGGTCCATCCATTCTGGAAGCAATTTGGAATTACACACAAAAAATCACTCAACGGGGCATACTTTTTGACCCAACTATACCACTGCCAGGCTGCTATACCAAAGAGGTGAAAGGGGCAGCTAGATGATGTAGTGGATAGAGCTCTAGTCCTGGAGTCAGGAGGACCTGAGTTCAAATCCGGACTCAGATACTTGACATGCACTAGCTGTATGACCCTGGGCAAGTCACTTAACCCCAACTGCCTCACCAAAAAGTGGGGGGAAAAAAGAGATGAAAGATAGAGGAAAACACCTTGCATATGCAAAAGTATTTATATCAGCTCTTTTGTGGTGACAAAAACAAAACACTACAAAAACTGGACTTCGTTTTCATCAACTACAATAGCTGCTAGTGTGACCCAATCTTTTCTCTGCTCCTCTGGCTGGTGCCAGTCTGCCCATATATCTCTCCTTTTGGCTCTTATTCTGAGATGTTCAGAATCTCTTCTGCTTTTGTTCTAACCTCTGTAGTCTCCTGCTTATAATCCCAAGGTAGGCAATGTCTACCCACCATTATTTTGCCCCTACTTGTATGTCTCAGTGAACACAGAGTCCAGGCATGCATAGAATAAGGCATGCACACCTTTTGGTCCTCCAAAACCTCATTGGTTCTGAGTACCTGCCTTATCTTTATAGAAAAGCATTAGAATTTCTATTAGCTTAATATCGCCAAAAGTGAACTCTGTAAGTAAGACGAGTAACAGAATATTTTCTTATGGCAAAATCTGTTAGCAGATTCAGGTGTTTGCCATTGAGTTCACAGCATGGGGGGGAAAAGCTGTATAAACAGGTTAAGAAATTACAAAGAACCTCTCATATGCCACTGCTGTTTGCAACCCACTATGTTTACTGTTGAAAGCAATCTAACGCAGGCTTCCATACTGGTGCCCTCTCCCATCAGCTCTCTTAACTGGACATGGACTCCCCCAGTCTGGTCTTTCTACCAGGCAGCTGAAATAACACTTCTGTTCTTGCAGGAAGAGTGAATCTATGGCAGCTAGGATAGGGGAAGACCCAGTCAAGAAAGTTGTGATAAAGGGAACTTCATTAGAAGAAAGAGCCAAGCCCTGGTTTACAAGAAATGTTCACAGAAGAACCCGTGCAGAGTCGGGATGCTATAGCATACCTATGTGATGCCATTAGTTCTTTAAATATCCAAAGTAGCTGTAATTCCCATAGGGTTTACAATTGAATATGAAAACAATTTAATTTTTTAAAATATAATTAAATTGTTTTATGTATAACATTATGTATAACACATTTGTTTACAGTTATACATCTCTGTGTATATGTACACATATGCATACATATATGTATGTGTGTATATGTGAACATATGTGTATATGCATACACACACACACATATAAAACTTTCAAGCTCATGTGAGCCTGCCAGCTCTTAAGACAAAGCCAAGACCACTTCATTTTTATCTTTCTATCCACTGATGAATGGATAAATAACACACAACCAATTGTGCAAAGAGACAAATGCTAGCTTGACCTAAGTAAAAACCTCCTAACAGTACAGTGGTTGGGGCTATTTCAGGAGGTAGAAGTTTACCCCTCAAGCAGAAACTGAACCATCACTTGCTGAATTATGTCATAAAGAGGATTCTTTCCTTCAGGGGTGGATTAGACTAGACGGTTTCCGAGGTCTTGTCAACTCAAATTCAGTGATTCTGGGATCATAGGTTAAGATCATAAATGTACCCACAATTTGCTTCCTTTTGAAGTAAATGTTTTTTCTTCCTTTACTTCAAACTCCTATTGTGTGTTGGGGGAAAAACCCCAACAATTTTTTTTTTACCATGAAGAGAAACTTCTTAGTTTTGAGTACTGATTGGTAGCCAGAGATCAAGAGGCAAAAGTAGAAAGATGGAGCTCTCCCTGAAATACACAAAGAGCTTGAATAGAAGCTAGAGAAAAGTAATGGCACCCATGGTCCAACCCACCCACCTTAGAGGATCTCCCTGCCTAGACTCACAGCTACATTTGTCCAGTTACTTCATTTCATAATTCCTCTCTAGCTACCCCCCTTAGAGATTTCTAAAGCTTAATCCCCTGCATCTTTCAAAAGTTGTCCTTTCCAAGGATTTTTTTGTCCCTTTTGTAACATAATTATTCCCACTCTTGCATATTTAGGTCCTCTAGAAATAGCCTAATGTTTCTTTATCTGTACCTGTTATTGACATGGAGTTGAAACAGGACTTTAGATTTTGGTTAGTTACAAACATGGTAGAATGGATGGAGGGCTCAACCCATAAGTCACACTTATGCAAGGGCAAAAATGCAATATTTAAAATCAATCTTTTATTGCATAACAGTATTACACAGACAAACCATCCCAAAAAAGGATGCTGGAACTCATAAACACAAAGATAACCTTATTTATAACCTTATAACCTTATAGTTATGTGTTTGTTATGCATGTTTCCAAACTTTAATCAGTACTTTGCTAGGAGGCAAAGAGACTTAGAGTCAGGAAGTCCTGAGTTCAAATCCAACTGTGTGACCCAGGGGCAAGTTACTTAACCTTTCTTGGCCTCAGTTTCCTCATCTGTAAAATAGGGATAATCATAGCACCTACCTCAAAAGACTGTTGTAAAGATTAAATGAGATTATACTTGTAAAGTGCTTTGCAAACCTTAAAACACTATGTAAAACACTATGTAAAAACACTATTATTATATAAATATATATATGAATAATTAATATATTTAAAATAATTGATATATTAGATATAATATATAAATGCATAAGTGTAAATCCATAAATGCTAGCTAAATTATTATTGTTATTATTATTACTGCAATGGATCTGTGATCCCATTGATGTGGGAACAGCCTTGAGTGATATAGATTTTAACCCATTCATGCCTGCTCATCCTTGTATGTCTTGACCATTTCCTCCCATAAATCCACTGGGGGCCCAACCCAATGTGCCAAGCACCTTACTCTAAATCCCTTAATCTTACCTAGGTAACAATGTAACATGCTGGGTGCCCATCTATTATAGTTTACTCTCACTGTAAGACTATCCCATCTCCTGTTCTGCCAATATATCTCTTTGCTAGCATCTTTAATGCAATTAAAATTTAATTAATGCATGGGTATGCAATTCATTGTTGGTAATACTCTATAGCCTATGCCCAATACTTATCTCTTCATTGCCCTTTGGGTGGCCCACAATTTCGATGTCTTTGGGATAGTAATAATTCATAATTCACAGCCAGATGGTGTCCACAGAGGAATACTTATGTTAAAAAAAAAAAGATGGGATTTTATATCAAGAAGAAGCTTGAGGTCATCAAGAGGAAGCTCTGAGCCATTTCCCAAATAAAACACAGCCTGCTCTCTTTCTCCTCTTCAAGTTTTGCGCTCAGGCCCATTGTCCATATATAGCATTTTTAAAAAAAACCATACGTGCCAATGGACCAGCTCTTGTCCATCCAACTGCATTGTCTGGACCATAAGCATTTTTCATCTACTTGACTTTTTCTAGGGGGACAGGCCAAATTATTTTCATTCAATTCTATTCAACACACATTTATTATGCACCTACTATATGCAAGGCACTGTACTAGTTCATGAAGATACAAAGACAAAAATTAGTCAATTTCTGCCCTTAATGAAGTTATATTCCCCTGGAGCATACAACACACATATCCTCTGTGTAAATGACTAAATATAAAGTAATTTCACTTGGGAGGTTATCCTTGCAACTTGCATGTGGGGAGGAGTCCAGGGTGGTGGTCCTATGCTGCAGAGGAGGTGACAAAGGGGATTCCGAAAGGGGGTGAGGAAGTCTAAGAGGTGGAGTTGAGGAGGAAGTAAATTCCAGCCATGGTGCCACAGCTTGTGTGAAGGCAGAGTGACAAAATGTCAAGTTCAAGGAACAGCAATAGACCACTTTGCCTGGAACATGGAATGTTGGTAGTGGTGGTGGTGGTCCTTTATTTTCAAAGAGGACTCATGACATCATGGGGTGATGTCCTGATTTGTGCATGAACTGGATTTAAGTGAAGCAGAGTTGCATAAAGTTGTTAGCCTCACGAATACACAAAGGGGAGAAATATGAAATAATTTTGGAAAGTAATTGGGAGCAAGCCTGAAGAGGGCTTTAAATGTCAGGCTGAAAGGTTCGTATTTTATCCTGAGGCAATAGGTGTTCAATGAAGCCTTTTTAAAAAAAAGACATCGTCATTCCTATATTTGGAGAATGTTAATTTGGCAGCTATGCGGAGGATGGATGATAGAGGGGAAAGACTGAAATCAGAGAGGACTTTTAGACAGCTGTTCCAATGGTCCTGGTAAGAGGTGATGGGGGACTGAGAAATGATTGGGAAATGGAGATATGAGAAAAGATCTTTTTTCCCCTGAAGTTTGGCAGCGAAAGGGAAAGGAGATTCAGAACAATAGCCTTAGCAGGAGGTCGAGTCAAGTGAAGTGAAGCATATTTATAGGCAGCTACAAGGAGCCAGTAGATAAGGAAAAAATGAAAATGAGAGAAAGGAACTGGTTGAAGGGGCAAGCTTCCAGAGAAGATGAGAGGGCATGGGAGGAAATGAGGCAAGGTCCTGGGCAAGGAGATGGGGCTGCTTTTTCCTCAGAGACTGGGACAAAGGTTGAGAGAAGAGGAGAAAGGGTTTGAGGTGGGGCTTATAGGGGAAAAGGAAACATGTTTGGACTGTGTTTTCTCAGGGAAAAATTATTTTCTCTGCTGAAAGTGAAAGGGGAAAGTGGTACAGGAGATTAAAGAGAAGAGAAGGTTTGAGATCACCCTGGTGGGGAAGGTGATAGAATGGTTTACTGACTATATTTAGGAGTCTCAGAAACATTCCAGGACTTGATGCAGCCAGTATGCTATTACTTACAAACAGGGGCGTCTGGTGGGTCTCACCATGTATAAGGAATCTCTTCTATTTGGTAACTGTACTGAAACTAGGTGAAGATGTCTTCCACAGAGAGGCAGACAGGCAGTGTTGCCTGATGGTTAGAAACCTGCCCTCAGGTCACAAACCTTATTGCAATCTGAGCCCAGCCGAGTGGAAACAACTCACAGCTGAATGACTTCACTGGAGGGCAGCTTGGCTTTCCTGGGGATAAGCAGTGGTTTGGGAGTCAGACAAGAGTGAGAGGGAAGCACCTGGATGGTTTAAGTGACCTGGCTCCACATACATCTATGCCCAGTGCTTAGAACACTGCCTGGCACATAGTAGGCACCTAACAAATGTTTATTCATTGATTTGTGAATGCCCTTCCGTAAATGTCAACCAATCAATCAATTAACAGCCAAGGAAGACCTGGATTCAAGTCCTGATTCTGACACATGCTGGCTGACACGTCTTGGGTGACTCACTTAACTTCTCAAGGTGCTAGGCAGCTAAGATGATAAATTGTAGAGTAAGTACCTAGCTGCATTTGTAAAGGGAATTTCGTTATGAGGAGTTCCCTACACCAATGGAATTATAGGCATAGACAAAAAAATGTCTTCCATGATACTGGAGATAATTTTAACAAGCATACATAGTCCCATTTTATACTTCACTTGATATTAAAAATCAAAGTATTATCAAAGTTATTTCTACTGTGTCTATCCAAGAATCTTGTATGATACTTGTGTAAGGATGCAGGGATAAGGTTTAGAAAGGCAAAGCTCCTAGGAGACCATTGGCTCTCCTTTTCAGGAAGCTTTCAGGTTTCCTCCTGAGGTGATCTGCGTGGCCACAGGGGAGCCACTCAGAGGCATGAAGATGGTTGGAAAGAATATTATCAGAACAACCCCATTGATTTCACGTGTATAATCGGTATCATATTACTTGTCTTCTCAATGGATGGGGAAGGGGCTAAAGGAAGAGAGACTTTGGAAGGAGGAGGAGGAGGAGAAGGAGGAGGAGGAAGAGTAAGAGAATTAGCTCATTTACAATTTGGCTAAGTAGAGCTCCCAGGATAATTTGCATGGACCACGAGTAACCAAGGGACATTATGAGAATTAAAGTGAATTATTTGGCCATAGCTCAAATAAAACTTTTGACTGAGAGAATCTGAGCAGTGTGAGAGTAATTTGGGTAAAAAGAAAGACACAGCTAAGGGTTTCTCCAGCTAGCTGGTTACTCATGACTGGCTGGGGTCTGGAATCACAAAACAGCTGAAAAAGCTGTGTGGCTATAAGATAAAAGATGTGAGGTTCCAGCTGCTGAAATTCAGTAGAGATGCCAGTAGATGACAGCAGAGATTATTATAGCAGAGAGAACAAAACAACAGAAGACTTCAGCTGAGGAGACACACTAGCTCATACATAGGAAAGTATGATGACATTCCCAAAGAATTGCTTGGCTTTAACAGGGAACGAGCATCAGTGGTGTAGGCAGAGAAAAGTCTAAACTAGAAAGCCACCTTACAGAACTGACAGTGGTGACTTCTGGACCTCTCAGCCCACAGACAGTAAGGGGGTCAGACAACTGGTCAGAAGGAGATTACAGGGGTCTCTTTCCTCTCACTGAGGCAGGACTCTGTTGCTTTGCCCATGCTCAGATCAGGGTCTTAGTCCTGAGTGGTAGTCCCAGGGCTAGGAGGATCATTAGCACACCAGAGCTTGCAGGCAGAGTGGGGCAGGGAACCTCGTCACAGTTCCAGGGCAGAAAAGAGTGTTTGTGCTCATTCAAAGACCAGAGCACAGACCAGGAGAGTAGTAAACACACCTCTCCTTGGATTATACCATCTTGGAAGAATTGAAAACTTGAAGATCTTCAGAATTAGCTCTGAAAAAAACTGCACAAAAAACCTGAAGCTTAGACCTGTGCCATCCCTCCACCCCAGGAGAAGAGCCCAACTTTACCATCAAGATAAAAGTCAAGAAATAAGCTGGGAAAATGAGCAGCCAACCAAAAAAGGTCCCAACCATAGAAAGTCACTATGGCAACAAGGAAGATCAAAGAGAGTCACCTTGGGGACGTGAGATGACCAAGCTAGCATCCCTAGCCATACCTGTCCCCTGGCATTATGTTCCCTACTGGCATTCCCCTCTGATTCAATAAATTAAGAACATTTACTCAACACCTTCTATGTGTCAGGGACTGTGGAATACAAAACAAAGTGAAATAATCCCTGCCCTCAAGTAGCTTACGCTCCATAGAGGACCATAGCATGCATGTATATAAATACAAAGCAATTTTTTTGACACTAGCATTTGTGGGATCGGGAAAGGTTTCGAGTGGAAGGTGGTGTCAGAGCTGAGCTGGGAAGAAGTCAGGTGTTAGAGGAGGCAGCAGCAGTTAGGAGGGAGTGCATTCCAGATGTGGAAGCAGAGATAGGAGATGGAGCATAGTGTGTGAGGGACAGGAAGACATCCAGTCTGCCCGGAGTGAAGAGGGAATGAAGGGGACAGACAGACACATAATGAAGTTGCAAAGGGCTTTAAATGCCAAACAGAGGATTTACTATTTGGGCCTTGAGATACTGGGGAATTACTAGAGTTTACCAAGCCAAGAAGTGACATTTTCAGACCTGTGTTTTAGGGAGATCACTTTGGCAGCTATGAGTAGACAGTGAGTCGAGGCAAGAAGGCTATTGTAATGCAGTTATCCTTCCACATCGCGACTTCCCCATCGTGGTTTTGATATATCCCAGATCTGCGTGAGAAAATAAATGGGAATTTGGGGGGAGTTTTGTAGAAGGCACAGATAACACACAAAGGCCAGCAGATGACACACATAAAAAGTTTAGAAAGTCAGGAACACATAGTATTATTGTATAGTATTATAAAAGTATGTAAGTATACACATAGAATAAGTATAGTATTATATAATATTAATCCAAATTTTATAACACAGTACTGCAAACATCCCATACAAGAAAAAGAAAAAATCCAGACCTCTCTGGGACGAAGGGAGGGCCAAAAATTTTTATGCAAATTTTCCAGATCACAGGGGCGTCGCACCCCTAGTCCCCATAATGTAGAAGGGATAACTGTACTCCATATGAAAGGTGATGAGGGTCTGAAGAAGGATGGGGGTTGTGTGAGTGGAGGGGAGGGATGAATGTGAGAGATGTCAGGGAGGCAGAATTGCTGAGATTTGGCAACTGACTGGCTTTGTAAGGTGAGGCAGAGTGAATAGCTAAGGATGATGTCAAAGTTGAAAACCTGGGTGAATGGAAGGGTGATAATGCCCATAACAGAAATAGAGAAGTTTAGGCAGAGGCAGGTTTTGAGGGGGAGGTGATACAGGACATCTAGGTGGTGCAAGGGATAGAGCTTGGGCCTGGAGTCAGGAGGACTCATCTTCCTGAGTTCAAATCTAGCCTCAGACACTTATTAGCTATGTGACCTTGGGCAAGTCACTTTACTCAATTTCCTCATCAGCTTCTTTCAGAGGGGATTGGACTCAATGCCCTCTAAGCACCCTCCTTGCCCTAAATCTATCATCCTATGGGATATGAATAGTCATCTATCAAAGAAAATGAAGAAGCAGTCAGATGAATAGGAAAACCAACAGAGTGTCATGAAGAGCCAGAGAAGGTAACTAGGAGAAAAGTAGGAATCAGCAGCTTCAAACACTTCAAAGGAGTCAAGGAGGATGAAAGTTAAGAAAGGGGCAGCGAGATTTAACAATTAAGAGCTTACTGATAACTCTGGATAGAATTGTTCATTTGAATGGTGAGGTCAGAGGCCAGATATCGACAAGCAGGTGAAAAGTGACCAGAGAGAAAGTAGAAGCTGCAGGTGTAGACAGCTTTTTCTAGGGGTCTGACTGTGAAAGGATGGATAGAGATATAGGACAACATTTTGAAAAGACAGCAGTGTCAAGCAGAGTTTTTAAAAGATGGGTGTAGAATGGGGCATGTTCATAGACAGTCAAGGAATGATCCAGTAGGTAGGGAGAGATTAAAAACTGTCAGGGGTGGGGTGGGGGTGGGGAGATGGCTGTGGGACAATCCCAGAGGAGATAGAAGGAGAATTGATCAAGGGTACACATACGGGAATTAGCTCTGGAGTACCAAAAAAAAAAAAGGTCATTTCTTCATCAGTCTGGAGTAAAGAAGGGGAGAATCTGGGATTACAGTATGGAAGAAGGGGGCTGCCAGTGATTGGCCTCTATTCTCAAGTAAGTATGAGGTACAATCCTCTGCATCTCAGAAGGCAGGGGAAGGAGTGGTGTGAGATGCTTCAGAAGCAAAGGTTTAGAATAACTTCTGTGAGTAGTGTGATAGAGAAATCAATTAGAGAGAAGTAAAAAGAGTGCCTTGTTGCACAGAGGGACCAGCTGAGATTATGTAACATAAAGTTGATGTAGACACGCTCATCACATTGCTGAGTGGACCCATTCATCAGCCCATGAGTAGGAGCTGGGGAGATGTATGGATGGAAATTTGGCAAGATATAAGCAATTATAGGACAAAGGCTTCAAGAGTAGATGATGGTATAATATGGAAGTGATTTACTATAGGGTAAAGGTTAGGAAAGGAGGAAAGTGAAGCCAGACAATGGTGATGGCCTGTGAGAATACTGAGGTGAAGAAGAGACTGGAAGTATTGAAGGGAGAAAGAATCGGATTCATGGTGAAGTTTAGGAAGAGGTGGAATGATAGGAAACTGTGGTCAGATAAAAGAATTTCAGAGTTCTGAATCACGGAATCAGAACATTTGTGGGTGATGGTGAGATTAAGGGTGTGACTATACCTGGGTGGCTGAGGTGTAGTAAAGGAGCAGATCATGGTAGCTGGAAAGCTTGGAAAGTGGGAGACTAAGGTATTTGAGGGGCTACATGCATTTCCTGGCCAAGAATTTTCCTGGCGTATGTCCCACTGGCTTTGCAGTTGGACAAACTGGGGTCACATCTCAGCTCTGTATGACACTGGGCAAATCATTTAATCTCTCTAGGCCTCTTTCTGATATCTTGAGAATCAACTTTTCCATGTCTGCCCCTAGTCTCCAAAAGACCACCCCTCTGTACTTGGTTTAGTCCCACTACTTCCCATTTTTGTTTTCTTTAGCTCCATTTCCTCATGTAGCCCATTAGGGACTGTGACTTTAAGTCCAAATATAGTGGTTCTGCTGTCATTGATAGAGAAAGCAGTTTGTTATAGAAATCCTGACATTTCCCCCCATTTTTTGAATGGTTGTTTTCCTCCTTGTTTTATCTTTAAATGCTCTTGGTATATTTTGATTTAGCTGTGTCTTGCACCAACCTCTCTTTAAACTTCCAGTTTTTTTTCTTCTCTCCATTGTTTCTTGCTATTGTATGAGACAACATTGCTCACATTTTTCCACCATGCTCTTCTGTAAAATGTTACAAATGGGGGCAGCTAGATGGCACAGTGAATAGAGCTCTGGCCTTGGAGTCAGAAGGACCTGAGTTCAAATCCAGCCTCAGACACTTAACACTAGCTGTCTGACCCTGGGCAAATCACTTAACTCTGATCGCCTCACCAAAAAGAAAAAAAAAGTTACAAATGAATTTAAGTTCTAAAGCAGTGCTGCCCCTGGCTGCCATATCTGTTTGCTGGGCAAGTAGATCAGATCATTTTTGGCTCACGCTGTATCTTGGCTCTTTGGGCATCTTTGTTATGTTAATTGCTTTAACATCAGCTAACCTTCCATAGGAAATGGTGATAGTCTTTGTTGAGGTCTGTTGCTTCACCTACATTCCATTTAGCGGGGCATAACTATCTTATTTAAATAAGCTAGGCTGAAGCCGTTTTGATTATTCACCATTATTTCTCTTTTTTATGATCTCTTCCAGTTCAATGTAGATTTTAATCTTTGCTCTAACAAGTCAATTATCTAATCAAACAGAGGCACCTAGTTTGGAAAGGTCTCTCAAACTGGCAACCAGCCATTTTTTGTCGCTAAGACATAATCAATTCCATTTTTTGGTGATTTTATTCAGTGCTTAGTACATTCAAGACTTCCTGACTCTTTTTGAAGAAAGTATTCATGATATATGTTGTGGAGCTTCTACATTTCTTTTTCTTTTTTCTTTTTTGGTGAGGCAATTGGGGTTAACCCAACAACCTGCCCAGAGTCACACAGCCAGAGGTTGTTACGTGTCTGAGATCACATTTGAACTCAGGTCCTCCTGACTCTAGAGCCAGTGCTCTAGGTGTGCCACCTAGCTGCTCTAAGCCTCCGGCCACCTTGTTTCTTGATTTATGTGCCTCATTTCCTAACATGTTTTTCACCATTCTCCCCTGTGCCCACCACTGTGCTGAAGTTAGGGAGTTCTAACTTCTCATCCTTGGCAACAGATCTTGATGCATAAGTTGCAATTATTTTCATGATGCTCTTGTTGCTTATACTTATCATGAGAAATGTCATATGAGATAACCAAGCATCCTATAAAATGTTTGTCGGGGTCTTTGGGCACATGACAAAATCAACTCAGCCAACTCCAAGGGGAACCTGTGATTCATCCATTTAGCTACAACCCCCTACAGCTTCTAGTTTTATTTATAATGAGAATGTCAATATTGATATATTTCAATTCCCAGTAGAATGCCCATTCACTAGTCACCGGGCAAAGATCTCAGGGTACCAACAAATTCATGTTTATAGACAGCCTAACTATGGGATTTTTAGCATCCTTTCTTCCCCTTTTCTACTCCTTTTCTACCATCACTGTGGGAAGGGAAAGGGGGTACCAGGAGAGAAGACTATCTTACATTTTTCCGTTTTGTTGGTTGCAATGGCCAAAGAACCTATTGATCAGTGTCTGGCCTCGCTTTCTTTGGAAAATAGACAAAACCAGTTGTTGGGACCATATTCCCTTTCTAGCATGGTAGAACTTATGGATGTTTGTGCCCTTCCAGAGCCCAGAATCAATTCCACACCATAATGAAACGTAAGAGCAGCACTTTTGCAGGAAAAAAAATCAAAGTAAGGTTAGTCTTTCGGAATTGTTGTGATTTCAAACTTTCTGTCACTTTAAGTAGGGCTAAAGTCCATGACTCAGTCCCCGCTAGAACATACGCTTTGCTATTATGGGCTCAACAGCCATGACTCATGGGAACATTGACAAAGGATTTCTTTGCACTATATATACAAGATCTTAATGTGCCAATATTATTATGCAACACCAATGAATTAAAGCAATTAAACAGAAAAGCTACTATATGGTTGTGGATAGCCAGGCTGACTGTACAGCTCAAATTATGTCAGACTGATCGGGCAGCAATGGGGAGCAGCAGTTAGAGTGCTGGACTCGGAGTCAGATAGACCTGAGTGTGAATCCTGCCTCTGTCTCTTCCTAGCTGTGTGACCCCAGGCAAGTGACTAAACCTCTCTGAATCCTGGTTTCTTCATCTGTAAAAATGAGGGTGATAATACCTCCCTACTGCCTACGGTTGTTGCAAGGATCAAATGAAAGAATGTAGGTAAAGCGCTCTGTAAACTTTAAAGTGCTATATAAATGTTCACCATTATTATCAGTCATCAGTATAGGAAAAACTGTGTGAATGAAGAATGTGTCACCTGTGTTTTTCAAACCACTCTGGAGTTCCCATGGATTCCTGGATTTAATGTGGTATGTTTTGGAAGGGGTACCTCAATCTGAGCCCTTAGCCAACATCAAATGGGCACTGATGGAACTAAGTGTGGACAATTTCTGATTGGTAATTAAGTGTTGTATTCAATTTTATTTGAATACCAGGCAAACCAAGCTAGCAGACTAGCAGATGATGTCAAGATTATATGCATATGTGTATGTATACACATATACTGACATAGTTAAAGTAAAATTATATATATAAGATTATATACTATATATACATATTTTACATATAAGATATACGTATATTTACATTCAAATTTAACAAATTTAATTATATGTTTATATAATATATATAATTTATTCAATAATTAAATTTAATAAATTTAAATTAAAATATATATATCCACATATATATTTAAAATAAATTAAAAGTTTTAAAGTAAAACATTTAATCAAGATTCCAATTCAATATTCCCCAGATTCAGGGTCCAGTGTCTGGGATAATCATAAATAAATATGGCTTGAACCTCCATCCAGAACACTTTCTACCAGAACAGGAATCATAAATCAACTGTCAAAGCCTTTAATTAGGACAGAATAGCAAAATAAACAATGAGGAAAAAGCCCCTGCCCACATAGGGAGATACAGTCTCCCGCTGATTCCCTTACTACCAGTGAGAGAGGGTACATTTCCCAAAGAACTCACAACCCTAGGGTGGAGCCCTAGCTACACTACTTCTTCTGGCACCATTTCTTGGCAGCTGGCTCTGTCTCACCGATGTTGGCTGTGTTTCGCTGCAGTTCCATTCCCACTATAGTGGCTAGTCCTCCCTGACTCTGAAGCTATCCCTTCTTCCTTCCCCAAAGAGATGCTGCTGGACAGTTCTTCACCAAGTAGCTTCTAAGCTACTTCTTTCCCACTGTCTTCTGCTCAACGCTGTGGCATCTTTTTCATCAAAAAGAGTATTACTGCTCTTTTGTGATACTCTTCATGCCTATAGGTAACCAACACAGCTCAGCTGCTTTGTTAGGTCTACTTGACCAGCACAGAAGAATACCCCACAGATCAAGACCGTTTCCAATTTCCTTCCCCTTTCTCAACAGGAATTCTCTTTAGGCTTGCTTTGATTTTTAGGTTAGAGTGAGTAAATCCCATTCAGCTCCCATCATGCCTCTAGCAGCTAGAAGTGATTGTACTCCATGACTAATAATATGTTCCCTGGGACCAGTCCCTTCTACTGGTGACACCAGACCCCTAGCTACCGAGGATAGCACTAGCGTTGAGCCCCTGGTTAAGGAAGAGAATGTTTCAACATGCTTTTGGCATTGTCCTCAGCTCATCCTCCTCTCACTGGGAGAGGATCAAGCAGTAAGATAATTCCCAGCCTCCGTACAGAAATGGGTACAACTCCACTTTGGAAGGAGAAATGAGAAACTATCTCTACATAGGACCAGAGGAATCAATTAGACATTCTATACCACCTCTTTGCTTCTAAGCCATATCAATTCTGAGGGGACGGATAAAGCAGCTATAGGGCTCTGAATCTCTCCCGAAGTGTCTGAAAACCAAAACTAGAGGGTGAGGTCACTCCCACTGAGGTCCACAGAATGAACTATTCAGGCTGTTTTGGTGACCACTCTTCTCTGATGCAGCTTTGACACAGTCTTCCTCCTTGACCTCTTTAAGACATCACAGGTGGGACACCACAGGACACTGGGGTTTGTAGCATCGTCCAACGGTGACAAGTCTTTCGGCATTGAGTGAGCTAGAAGAGGTCAAGGCATAAGCTCAACCATCTATGAGGCGTGCTCTTGGTGAACAGACCAGAGGGGTCTGCTTTTACCCCCGAACTCCACTACAATAACGACTGACATTTCTATGGAATTTTGCGAACATCTCATGTAAGCCTAGCAGCAACTCTATGCGATGGGTGCTTATAGGTATTATTCCCATTTTGTAGATGAAGGAACCAAGGCCCAGAGAGTTTAACTCGCCTCTGGGGATACAGCTGGGAGTGTCAGAAGCAGGACTCAAACCCAGATCTTCCTTAATCCAAAACCCCTTCCCCACTATATGTCATGCTGGATCTCATGAAACTCTGGTGATAGATGATGTTGCCAAGGCAGACTATTCAGAGAGTAGAAAAAGGTCAAGAGAAGAACCTGAAGCAGGGCAGCTAGGTGGTGCAGTGGATAGAATGCCAGTCCTGGAGTGAGGAAGACTCATCTTCCTGAGTTCGAATCTGGCCTCAGACAATTATGTGCCACATGATCCTGGGCAAGTCACTTCATCCTGTTTGCCTCAGTTTCTTCATCTGTAAAGTGAGCTGGAGAAGGAAATCCAAACCACTCCAGTATCGCTGCCAAGAAAACCCCAAATGGGGTCATGAAGAGTCAGACACAGCTGAAAATGACTCAACACCAACAGCAAAGAACCTGAGGTGAGGGGAAGGGGGGAGATGAACAATGAAATTCAGTCAATGATTGGTAAACAACTATGTATTAAAAATCAACTAAATATTAAACTGTGCTAGGCACTGTAGGGGCATCTGAGCCATGATGCCCCTTGACCCCAAAGAGACAAAACTAAAAACATTGAACAGTAGTGAGCAATGTAATTATTAGCTAGTACAGACTCATTGTGAGTGTTGTCTGAGTTCAGGGGAGGGGCAGGTGGGAACTGGTAATCAAAGACGGGTGCATAGAGAAGATGGAGTTTGATCGGGGTTTTGAAGGATGGGTAGGATGGGATCACATGGGGCACAGGGGGAGAAGGAAAACGCAGGAATCCATGTGAGGGGAGCAGCATGAACGAAGGTGCTGATGGGGGAAAGAGTCCAAGACTCAGGAGGAGACCAGCCTCACTACAGTAGATGGAGTATTGGTGGGAGTCAGTCAGTCAATCAACTAGCAGTTACTAAGTGCCTACCACACACCAAACAAAGGGTTAAAACAAAGGCAAAATACCCAGTCCCTACATTTAAGATGCTCCATCTAATGGAAGGAGACAAATGTGAACGATTGTGTGCAAGTAAGATGTAGACAAGATAAATGTGGGGTAATCACAAAGGGAAGGAACAAAGATTAAGGGGGACAGGAAAGATTTCTTACAGGAGGCGGGACTACAGCTGAGACTTGAAGGAAGCCAGGGAAGCCAGGAGGTGGAGAAGGGGGAGAATTCCAGTGAAAATGTTCCAAGTTGCGTGATGGAGTGTTGTGTTTGAGGAACAGCAAGGAGGCTGGGGTCACTGGACTGAAGAGAAGAATAAGGCCAGGTTATGGAGGGACACAGAGCCAGAATGGACCTTAGAGGCCAGGGAATCCAACTGCCTCCTTTCACTTATGAGGAAACTGAGGCACAGAGAAATTAAATGACTTGCCCGGGATCATACAGCTAGTGTCTGAGATGGGATTTTAATGCAGGTCTCCCTGACTACAAGTCCACAGTTCCACTGACTATACCTCCTAGCTGTCTCCTATCAAGTCAATCAATTAAAACAGACTGCCCAAATATTAATTTGATTTTTTTAAAAAATCCACTGTATCTTTTTCCTGATGAAACCAAGGAAAGGGTCATTTCCAACATAGTTACCAAGTGCCCTTCTTGGATGTTCTTGGGCTGGTGACAGGGATAGGTTCCTGAGCTACCAGAAGTTGTCTTGTCCCAGAGACAGAAGATAATTTAAAATTTAATTAAGTAAATGAAGAACAAACTAATTGTCGCACACAATCCAGAAGGCCTCTGCCACTCCTTCCCCTACTCTGCTTCTGTGCTCCTGGGGGCTTTTTCCTACCTTGCTCGGAGCTCAGTGCATATTTTGCGGCTATTTATTCATATGATCCCAAGTTAGCCACAGAATATATTTATTTGCCTTCATACAAATGCTCCCAGGCTTAATCATTTCAAAGAGTTTCCCTAACCATCCAAACACAATTCCCTCCAACTAATTGAAACCTCTATCCTCCAAAGGAGAGTGTAGCATAGGGAAAAGAACATAGGATTTGGAATGAGATTTAACTCTGCTTCTCACTGCGTGGGGATCCTTGAATGAGTACCCTTCCCCTCTCGAGGCCTCAGTTTTCTTCATCTGTAAAACAATGAGAGTTGGGCTCACTTATCTCCAAAATTCCTTCTGGGTTTAAGTCTACGGTCCTATAATATAAAACTACTTCCCCACTCTGGGGCTCAGTTTCCTCATGTCCGTGGAAGCCATGGCCCAGAACCACAGCTGAATTAATGTGGACTGGATTCTATCTTGAGGGATTCTCAAAAACTATATTCTTTAGCTCCTGCCCCCATCAGAGGATTCTCCTGGGAATATCCAAATTTGACTGGTATCCGGGGAGAAGCCCCCAGCTCCCACACACATAAAAAGCACTCAGTTTGACAAAATACTGAATAGAGGGGGTCAGGCTTTATTTGATCCACTACTACCACCACCACCAAAAACCCAAAAAGAGCCTCAATCTGAGCCCACATCTCCTTCTCCAATAGGCTTCCTCCTCCTCGGACGTTGTCATTATCCACACCTCTAGTACTAGACTTGGTAACCTCTCCCTCCCACCTACATACACACCGCACTGCATTCTGGGCCGTCTCTAGACATCCTGTTCTATATCTGGCGCTGGACCCAGATGGCTCCAGAGGAGAAAGTGAGGCTGGTGACTTTGCACAGCCCTCCCTCACTATAATCTAACTCACTTGCCAGTCATGGCATCACCTTCCTCATGTCATGGTGCTCTTCGAGAGTGAAGGAAAAATCACAACATACACTGTCACTGTTAGGGTTACGGTTAGGGTTAGCTAGCATAAGGCAAAGGACCTAGAGTTGCTTGATTCTCCTGTCTGGTGAGCTGTAGCTTCTCAGGGCCCTATATTGTCCCCCAGACTTATATACTACCTGCTCTGCACTCCTCCAACATGGAGAAGGACCTTAGGGTAGATGGAAGGTTGACTTTCACTCGTGGACCTGAACAATCCATATAATTCATGGCAGTAGTGAGTGGCAAGCTACAAGTTTACTACTTCCCATCATGGGGCAGTCTTTGCTCCACCTCAATTGCAGCCCCTACTTGGGCTGGAAACTCCTCCACTCTGTCCAAGACACTGTTTGGCTTAGTCTTCTGTCACCATTTCCTTCATGCACACACTTCACTGGAGGGGACATAGGGTTCCTAGGAGGGATACATGGATGGACAGGCATCCTTCCAGAGAACCTGGTCAAACTGTCTCTTCTCCTCTCTGTCTTCTATGACCTGTCTCTCCTGTCTCTCTAACTTTCCAGTCTTGATTCCATATATTAGAGAAGGCCTGGGCTAGGATCAAATTGATGCATACAAACCAATTAAACTATGGACCAGAGAAGGGTTTAATTAGTGACAATGGGTTTGGGGGTGGGGGAGGTGGGAAAGAAGGCATACCACCAGCCATAGAAGACATCAAAGCCCCTAAACAGAAGCAACATGGGAGCATTGTCATCGGGACCCACCAGGACAATTTCCTTTCCAGGAAGTATAGTTTTTAATACATTTAAGACAAATGTTCTTAACTTGAGGTTCATGGACCAAGTGCATGGATAGATTTCAGAGAGTTTGTGAATTTGGATGGGAAAAAAATTACATCTTTATTTTCACTACCCCCTAACTGAAACTTAGTATTTCCTTCAATTGTTTAAAAACATGATTCTGAGAATATAAATTTCACCAGCATGACAAGGGGTCCAGGGCACAAAAAAGACTCAGAACACCTAGAGTGGTAATACAGTGAACTGAGTGCTGGATATAGGACATGGGGGTGGGGGAGGTCAGGAAGACCTGAATTCAAATCTGGCATCAGACATTTATTATCTGTGTGACCTTGGGAAAGTCACTTAACCTTTGTCTACCCCAGTTCCTCAATTGTAAAATGGGAATAATAACAGCACCTGCCTTGCATGGTTGTTGTAAAGACCCAATGAAATAATATTTGTAAAGCACATGGCACATAGTAGGTACTTTATTTATTTATTTATTTGTTATTTTAGGCAATGGGGTTAAATGACTTGTCCAGGGTCACACAGCTAGTAAATGTTATGTGTCTGAGGCCAGATTTGAACTCAGGTCCTCCTGAATCCAGGGCCAGTGCTCTATCCACTGTGCCAGCTAGCTGCCCCATAGAAGGTACTTTAAAATGCTTATTTTCTTCCTTCCTTCTAGACATTTCGTCTACATTCACAAAAGTAGTTATTTTATTTGGTAAGCATGAAAATAACTCATTTCCCAAAGTGCTTCAAAGTTTGCAAAGCACTTTTCTCATAACAGCCCTGTAAGGTAGCAAGTATAAGGATTATTATCAGCCTAGCACAGTGTATGACACATATAGGCGCTTAATAAATGTTTATTGATTGATTGATTGATCAATCCCCACTTTATAGATAGGCAAACTGAGAGCCAATGGGTCACACAGATAGGCCATTTCTAAGATGAGATTCTAACCCAGGTCTCCTAACTCTGTCTGGGTTTGAAAATGGGACAGGGAGTGGTTGCTCTCAAGAATCCAAGACATGGCAGCCTGGAACTAAGAGGTGAGACAGGTTCCCTGGAGGTACAGGTGAGACAGGTGGGCAGCACCCCTCCACGAAGCCTGAGCAGAGGTCAACGTGGGTGTCACATACCACCCAGAATTCAATTCTGCCTCAGCTCAGCCTTGTTCCTCAGAATGCCAGAAACCCACAGGAGACTTCACTTTTATACACAAACTAAAAAGTTCAGCCGTACGCGGGGGCTTGCACATTGCGAGAACTTTAATTATTTTAATGAAAATGTCGATCTCTTTCTCCCCTCATGTTTTCACATGTTACTTCTTAAATGCATTAGCTGTCAAATGTAACACCATTCTATTTTTTCACAATCCGTCTCTTACAAGAAGTCACAATACTCCCTCTCCCCGGCTTTAAACTCCTTTTTTTTTTGTAGGAAAAGCTCAGAATTCTGTGATGTGTCTAATTATGTGGCAAGAGCAAGAACAGTAGGTTTTGGGGAGGTGTCGTTCTATTTGCATTACTTACCCAGCGGCTGGTGCTGACAGATTTGGGGTTTCTCCGTGCCTGCAATATTTGAGCTCTTTGTTTCATCACACCCTCAAAAGTAGTTTATCTCTTATTGGGTAATCATGAGAATAACTCACAGTTGTGAGGCACTTTAAAAGTCTGCCAAGCACCCTCCTCAGAACAGTCCTGGGAGGTAGGGAGCACAAGGGCTATTATCATCCCCACTTTACAGATGGGAAAACGGAGGCTCTATCCTCTCATTTGATCCTCACAGCAATCCCATGACATTAATTTATTTTTATTAATTTATTAATTGTATTAATTAATTTTTTATTAATTTATTTTAAACTTAAATACACAAGAAAAGAAAAAGAAATAAACTTAAATATTAAAACTTAGATACAATATAAGAAAAAAAAGCATTGCCATATGCACACCAAAACATAAGAGAAAATTCAAAACATACAGCAACAAATTTCCATTTCAAGAAAGCCTATATAATAAATACTATACATTATGTTCCAAGCTGTCCAGCTATTCTTTGCTTCTTTGTAAGTTTTCTTTTGTTCTCTGCTGTGCACTTTTTACTTTATTCCTTTTTCCCCCTTTATCCCCCACCTCCCACAAGAAGGCTGCAATTAAGCGTGAATACACACACACACACACACACATATACATACATACACATACATACATTTATACACATATATATACACAAACATATAAATACATACATGTACTTAGATATCTATAATCACACACATATATAGACATATACATTCATATGCATCTATGTAAGACCATACTATACTTGTTTGTCCCCTGTTTCTCTGAGGGTGGATAACATCTTCATTCATAAGTCCAAGTCTTTCCATATTTTTCCAAGTCCACCAACTCATCATTTCCTACACTACAGCAGTATTCCATCCTTGTACTGTCTAGTTATTTTAAATAGTCTAAAACAAAATTAATTAGTATGGCTGACGTACAGTGTGGTTTCCCTATTTTTCTCTTTTGATTAAATCTACTTTAGCTTTAACTTTGTTTGAGATCATGATTACTACCTCTTCTTTTTTTCCTAATAAATTCTACTCCTGATCTTTATTTCGTGTGTGTGTGTCTCTTATTCCCTATCTCTCCTGACTCCTCTACTTTACTTCTACCCATTACCTTGCCCTCCTATTACTTAATCTAGCCCCCCTCCGAGGATCCCTCACTTATCCTCCCATCTCCATTAATCTAAACACCCTTCTATGACCTCCTTATCCTATTCCCTCACTTTCTTATTTTCTTATAAATTTAGAAGACTTTTATTCCCTTCTAAAAGTATGTATTTTTCTCTCTTTAACCGAGATCTGATGTGAGTAGGGTTCCCTCTAAAAATCCCTCTCTTATCCTTTCCCCTGTCCCTATCCCCTTAGCCTTTTACTTCTTTCTGAATTTAGAAGACTTTTATACCCTTCTAGATATATATGTATTGTTCCCTCTTTAACCCATGAGAGTAGGCTTCCAGAACTATCAGCCCTCTTCCCCATCTAATTCCTCTGTGTCAGTTCTTCCTCTCACATCTCATCTGTATGAGATAATTAATCTTTTTACCTTTTCCTAAAAAGTTACTCTTTTAAATCACATCATACTCAACTCTACCCCAATCTTTCTTTCAAACTACCCAATTACTAATAACAATCTTAGATATACGTTTTACATTTCCTCACATAAAAAATAAAGTCTGTCCTTACTGAGTCCTTTATAATTAGTCTTTGATGTGTACCTTATATTTCTCTTAGATCTTGTATGTCAAATTTTCTATTGGGTTCAGGTTTTTTTGCAACAAAATCCTGAAAGTCTGGCAATTCAATGAATGTCAAATTTATTTTTCATTCAGGATTATGCTTAACTTTGCTGGGTATGATATTTTCAGCCACAACCCCAGTTCTTTTGCTCTTCAATTTGGTGTTCCAAGACCTATGGTCTTTTAGCGTCAATGCTTCTAGGTCTTGTATGATTCTAATTGTGGCACCACCATATTTAAATTGGTTTTTTTTTTCTTGTTGCTCATAGTATTTTATCCTTGAGCTGGGGCTTTTGGGATTTGACTATGAGATTTCTACAAGTTTTCCTCATAGGATTTCTTTCAGGTGGTAAGGGGTAGATTTTTTTTTCTATTTCTACTTTCCCCTCTTGTTCTAATGCTTCAGGACAATTTTTAAAATAGGTGCTTTGATTATTATTATTCTCATTTTGTTGTTGTTCAGTCATTTCAGTCGTGTCTGACTCTTCATGACCCCATTTGGGGTTTTCTTGGCAAAGATACTAGAGTGGTTTGCCATTTCCTTCTCTATCTCATTTGACAGGTGAGGAAACTGAGGCAAACAGAGGTTAAATGACTTGCCTGGTAATTGCTTAAGGCCTTCCTAACTTCAGGCCAGGAACTCTATCCACTGTGGCCACCTAGCTGCCCAATTCCTATTTTACATACAAGGCTGAGGGAGGCTAAGTGACTTGCCTGGGGTCACACAAGGCAGGATTTGAACTCAGGTCTTCCTGACTCCAAGTCTAACTCTCTTACCCAACACTCCACTGATTAGCTATAGAATTTGGGCAAGTAGCTTAATTCCTCTGAGCCTCAGTTTTCCTTATCAGTAAATTGGAGAAAAGAACACTGTACTTGTATTACCTATCCCAGAGGATTGCTGTGAAGACCCGAAATGAGGTATGTAAAATACTTTGTGCTTTAAAAAAAACAATATAAGGCATGTAAACCCCCCTCTTTTTTTTTTACTAAAAAGAGTTATGTAAATGAGTTATTGTTAACATTTTTTTCAGTATACAATCTAATTATGTATATGGCAAAATATTTTTAATAAGGAAGAAAGTATAGTTTTGTAATGATTACAAACTGTCCCCTGACACAAAAGATGTACTTTTTAAAAAACACACCAGGATTTGTTCTGGGGAATGTATGGCTTCAATTCATAGGTCACAATCGCTTAAGAATTTAAGCTGGTCACCCAAAGGGCAACAGAGAGGTTCATGGTGGCCTTGGGTCAGCTTACAAATGAGTAATTGTATCAGAGAACTGAAGTTAAAAATATCATAAGGAGATGTATGACAAAGCAAAAGGGAAAGATGCCTGGTGGGCAGCCTGAATGCTCTCCCAGTATGCAATGAATGCCGAGACCCCTAGAAGGCAGCTCCCTGAAATGGTTCATAGGCTCCATCATGGCTGATTTCTAGGAGACTATGGACAAGAGTGAGCAGGATGGGTAGCAATCAGCATCATTGGCCAGAGTGCTCACATCCTCTAACGTATCCAGGAAGGAAGAAAGCACACAATGTTCATTTTTAAATCTCACATTTCTTTTATGTTAGGAGAGATAATTTTAATTTTATATGAGAATAAGCACAAAATTCTTAACTTAAAAAAGCAATTGAGAAAAGTGACTTTCTAAAAACAGAAATGGTATTCATGCAAAAAGGCAAATAAGATCCCTATTGATTTTTCATTCAACTCTCTATGGCAACATAAAACACACATAGGATGGATGACACACGTTTGCTATTTGCACCAAGGAAGTGTTATAAGGGCACTTTTTTCTACTCATGGGACATAGGAATGTGCACTTGGGTGTGATGCCACAGGACTCCCAACACTGTGCAGGTTGAACTGCTGGAACAAGGCTTTTGGACTTTACCTCTACCCTGCCAATGGACATTTGTGCATCAAAAAATCACCATGGAGGACCACAACTCTAAGGTCATAGAGCAGGTAGGTGGAGAGACAGAGCCACCATGCAAGGGGACAGGCTTTAAAATCCACTGTCACAACCTCCATCTCACAGTGTCCAAACAAAACTTGAAGGTCACAAGCCCACTCACACTCATGGTTTTACACCCTGGACCCAGGACTGTTTACATCTACCCCCACCACCATGTTCTCTTTCCTTACAAAAAGGCTTCCTGGGGCCCCAACTGTACCATTCTGAGACGGCTTCTGATTGGATCATGTCATGTTGTCCTCAGAAGAGGAGCTGAACTGTGGGGAAGTCACCCTGGCATAGCCCATGACCGGTCTCTCCAGATTGAGGTGACACTGCTTTAATTCTCCACTCATAAATCAAGGTTTGCTCTAGAGACAAACCCCAACCTCTTAGCATCAGAACCCAGAGACACTCAGTCATCTACAAACAAATTCATCCTCACATTGCCTAGGGAGCTTCACCTGAATACACCCCAATGCTCTCACAAACAACACTGCGTTCCTTCTCATCCCCTGACTCAACCCACTAGTCTGTGTATAAAAGAGGCATTCATGCTCCAATTGCTTAATAGTTCCCCCTTATGCAGAATAGCACAGTGGAAAGAAATCTGGCTTAAGAAGAGACCTGGGTTCAAATCCCACTTTTGCAACGTTGGGCAAGTCACTTAACTTTCCTGGGCCTCAGTTTCCTCATCTGCAAAATGAAATGGTTGGACTAGATGCCATCGGAGGTCCCTTCCATCTCTCGATCTCTAATCCAAGGTAGAAGCTAGGGGATTGGTTAGGTATTCTCTGCATGGAAGGGACCCTGATGCTGTTGCTACAGATATTTCAGGGAGTTTTCCAAACAACAAAAGCAACTTACTGTCTGACTTGGTCCGGATACTTCTTGGCTTGGTCTAGAGTTTAAAATGCAAAATCATTTACATGCAACAGTTCATAAATTCGTCACAGACTGGCTCGTTATGCCTGAACAGGTGCTCTGGGAAAATCTCCAAATATAACAAATCTCTTATTTTCCATTAAGATGCCTATCTCCTTCCCAACTTTGCATGACCCAGAAGGAAAACACACACACACACACACACACACACACACACACACACACACACACACACACACAGAGTTATGATTTAAGATACTATTCACTGAAATAGAAAGATAATAAAGCACAGGTTTTTACTCCCCCCTGAGATTGTCTTATAATGGGAAGCTGGCCAATGGAGGCCCACTTGTCTGAGAACTGAAGAAGGAAAAGGAGAAGAGGAGGAGAAGGAAAAGGAGAAGGAGGAGGAGGAGGAGAAGGAGGAGGAGAAGAAGGAGAAGGAGGAGAAGGAGGAGAAGAAGAAGAAGAAGGAGAAGGAGAAGAAGAAGAAGAAGAAGAAGAAGAAGAAGAAGAAGAAGAAGAAGAAGAAGAGGAAGGAGAAGGAGAAGAAGAAGGAGAAGGAGAAGAAGAAGGAGGAGAAGGAGAAGAAGGAGGAGAAGGAGAAGAAGGAGAAGAAGGAGAAGAAGGAGAAGAAGGAGAAGGAGAAGGAGAAGAAGAAGAAGAAGAAGAAGAAGAAGAAGAAGAAGAAGAAGAAGAAGAAGAAGAAGAAGAAGAAGAAGAAGAAGAAGAAGAAGTAGTCCACCTGGCTTCAGGTTGATAAGGTGTTATTATCATTATTTTTCAGATGAAATGAAATTTTCAGATGAGGCCCAGAGAGATCAAATTCCTTGACTGATGAGAGAAATAATTATTTCTGTTGTGTATTAATAACTAATTATTAAATCAGGACCAAGACTTTTCCCCTTTTCTACTTCTTCATCTAGAAATTAACCAACATGGGAAATCTTCTCAAAGACTTACTCAGCCAGGATGGCTAAGATCTACTCAGAGACAGTAAAAGAAATTCTAAATTTAGGGGAATGGGTGGATTCCTGCTCATTGTGTTTACTCAGGTCTGGGAAGATGTGGAGTCTCCTTTTGGCAGACAGGTGATATGGAAACTGATAAGTCTCTTTACCAAGATTTGGGTGTTCAGTGTCATGTACCCCAAGACCCTCATTGTAACATAGCCCACCTATCACTGTAATATTTATTCTTTCATTAATTGTTAACCAATCAGAGTTGATTTTCACCCTCAGGAACACCCACTCTTCCAAGGGCATATAAGCATTGAGTAGGTTCCATGAGGTGTCTTTGGCATTTGAGAGTGCTACTGACCTCTTTTATTAATAAGATGTTATCATTATTAACAAATGATTAAATTACCCAGAAACTATGTTTCTTGAACTTTTTACATGTCACACTAACATCGTATTCATGGTAGCGGTCACTGGAACCTTGCACTCAGTTCTCTCCACTGCATCGTTCTCTCCTACCACTCCTCGTTGCCTTCCATAATAATAATAATAATAATAATAATAGCTTTGAGGTTTGCAAAGTGCTTTACAAATATTATCTCACTTTATCCTCACAACAACTCTAGGAGATAAGTGCCATTATTATCTCCATTTTACAGATGGGGAAACAGAGGCATACAGAAGTGAAGCGATCATATAGCTAGTGAATTCTGAGGCTAGATTTGAACTCAGGTCTTCCTGACTCCAGGTCTAGCATGTCATCTACTCTACCACCTAGCTGCCTCTATGCTGAAACAGAAGGTGCACATCAGAAAGTACACAAACTTAGCATTCTCTGATTCCACCATATGGTTCACTTGGCAAACATTTGTGATTTGGGCGAACTTCATTAAAACATTATTGAAAGCATTTCTTAAAAGAATTTGACATCTCGAGTTGATAAACAAAAATGTGGGCACTTTAGAACACGAGGTAAGAAGAGAAGAAATTACATCAGTCCATGGTTTAGGCACAAAGTATTTAATTGACACTATTAACTTGTACAGCCTCAAAAAATTATTTACAATGTTTTCTCCTAATTAGTACATTTCTAAAGCTTGGACTCAGCCAAATGTGAAAGCAAAGGAGAACTCAAAATTGTCATTCTCTAAACATCTGAGAAGTCATATCCCTAGCTGTCCTACGTTGAGTAGGATAGCCTGCATCTTGCCACTGTAATTTTAATAACAACTAGCATCAACATGTTTCTAATTAATAATAATAGCAACAATAGCTACCATTTACATAGAACTTTAAGGTTTACAAAGTATTTTTATATTATTAACTCATTTGATCTTCAGAGCATGATACAATTATTATTCTCATTTTACAGAAAAGGAAACTGAGGCATGCTGGGGTTTATTGACTTGCCCAGGGTTATACGGCTAGTGAGGGTCTAATTCAGATTCGAACTCAGGTCTTCTTGACTCTAAATCCAACACTTAATCTTAAGGAGTATGGAATAAATATAGGAGAGGGAAAAGGCTTTCCATACCTCACTGTCCATAGACCTATATGAGACCTATATCTGGCCACATTCTTACCTATGTCTTTTTCTGTTGCACCTAATTCTGGTCATGCCTATTTCCGTATCTAAACCATGGTGACTGAGAGCCCAATATGGAAAGAACTATTCCTAAATAACTGATTACTAGCATCTCACCTAAAAGTCAAGAAAGCATCACCGCTGTCGTTGGTTGGCCTTCTAGCCCATGGGAAGTCATTCTCCTTGAGCACATTGGTAAAATGAGAGAGTTTAATGATCTCTTACAAATCTAACGTTCTTTGATTCTGCCATATATGGCTCATTTAATGAGCTGCCAGTTTGATTCAGTTGTCATAGGGATATTTACCCAATATCTTGATAATCGGGCATGAATAGAATGCCCTCTCTGCTACTGACTGCTAGCTAACTCAGCTCTGAGGTGCTTTGGAGATGATGAACTCTCTAGCTGCTTCTGGATAATAATAATAGTAACAACAGCTTGAACTTATATGCATCTGGTTAATAATAATAACAGTAATAATAGCCTGAACTTATATGCTTCTGGTTAATAATAATAATAATAATAATAATAGTAATAGTAATAGCCTTCATTTATATGCTTCTAGTTAATAATAACAGTAATAGTAATAATAGCTTGCATTTATATGCTTCTGGTTAATAATAATAGTAATAATAGCTTGCATTTATATGTTTACGGTTAATAATAATAGTAATGATAGCTTGCATTTATATGCTTCTGGTTAATAATAATAATAGCAATAATAGCTTGCATTTATATGCTTACGGTTAATAATAATCGTAATGATAGCTCACATTTATATGCTTCTGGTTAATAATAATAATAGCAATAATAGCTTGCATTTATATGCTTACGGTTAATAATAATCGTAATGATAGCTCACATTTATGTGCTTCTGGTTAATAATAATAATAGCAATAATAGCTTGCATTTATATGCTTATGGTTAATAATAATAGTAATAATAGCTTGCATTTATATGCTTCTAGTTAATAATAACAGTAATAGTAATAATAGCTTACATTTATATGCTTCTGGTTAATAATAATAATAATAATAGTAATAATAGCTTGCATTTATGTTTCCAGTTAATAATAATAACAGTAATAGTAATAATAGCTTGCATCTATATGCTTCCGGTTAATAGTAATAGTAATAATAGCTAACATTTATATGCTTCTGATGAATAATAATTACAGCTATAATTTATAAAACATTGAAGCACTTTACATGTCATCTCATTTGACCTTCACAACCCTGCAAAGTAGATGCCATTATAATCCTTATTTTTCAGAGGAGGAAACTGAGACAGATAAAGTGACTTGCCCAGGGTCACACAACTAGAAAATATCTGAGGCAAGATTTGAACTCAGGTCTTCCCAACTCCGGACCTAGTACTCTGTGCACCATGGTGCCACCTAGCTGTCACATGGGACTCAGTGCTAAAGGGCTTGGGCACTCTGAGGATGTTATAGCTATGTCTTTACTGCCCACTGAGCAAAAACAGCCAGTGGCCCAGCGGATCTTTTAAAAAAAAAGAGTAGCTCTACCTTGCCTTTCTCTTACTTCAGCCTTCAGGTAGCATCATGTAGGTCTGGGACCTTCTGTGAAGGCTGGGGGAGGGGCGGCCCTTCTCCACCCTGGCAGCTGCTCCCATGTGTCACCCAGAATGGCAGGGGCACGGCTGGGGAGTGGTTAGCTGGGTGAGCTGTTTCTTCTGGTTAGGCCCCTTTGCCTGATGCCAGGGGACTGAGCCTCAGTCCTGAGATGGCTGTGAGGTGGCCTCGTGAGTTTGAGGGGTCCGGAGACCCTGGGTCCTCAGTCAGGGATGGCCTCCCCTTTGAAGGATTGCTGGGCAATTACTCCAGAGCACACAGAGAAGATGACCGCTGGCCAGAGGATGAGGTCCACCCTCTGGCCTGGCTTGCCAGGCTGTTTTGAGAAGAACAGTATGGAGCAGAGGGAAAGCATCTTAAGATGCCTGTATAGCTGTCCCAGCAGATGCTTCGTCTGGATGGTTTAAAGTCTCAACTTCCCAACAGAACACAGCAGTAGTCATTAATCCTACTTGCTCAGTTTGATTAAGCTTTTTTCCATCTGTCAATGAGCAATTGGGAGGGCCTTTTTCATGAAGCCATTTCTTTTGTGCAAAGAAGAAATAAACACCTGTCCATATCTAATTTACACTGTATATTGAGTACCTTTCTACTCCCTTCTTTGGTGACCACCCTGGATAGGACACTAAGTTTTAGATAATTCTCTCCTCCAGGCAATGGGGTACAAGTGTTAACAACGGAGTTTAAGATTTCTTATTAGATGTGGAAATATGTTTAACATGATTGTATATGCCTAACCTATATCAGATTGCTTGCTGTCTTGGAGAGAGGGGAGGGAAAGAGAGGAAAAGGAGGGAGAAAAATTTGGAACTCAAAATTTTACAAAAATGAATATTGAGGGGCAGGTATGTGGTGCAGTGGATAGAGCACCAGCCCTGGAGTCAGGATGACCTGAGTTTAAATCTGGCCTCAAACACATAACACTCACTGCTGTGTGACTCGGGGGGCAAGTCACTTAGCCCCAATTGCCTCACCAAAAAAAAAAAATGTTGAAAACTACCTTTACATGTAATTAGAAAAAAATAAAATGCTATTAAGAAAAAAAAAGATTTCTCATTAGAACCCAGCTGCCCTCAGACTGCACACTCTGACCGCATGCATGGGCCCAGAGCAGAAGGGGGCCTCATTAAGAGGAAAGGGAAGGGGTAAGCCCCTTGAACCTTCCTCATCCCAGAAGCGTCTTATTAATTTTTAGATTTTTTGCCCCCACACATGCTCATTCAGCAGATCCTGTCTCACTCAGAGAACAGGTATTTCAGTGCTCAGAATTGACACCTGTCTCCTGAGAATAGAAGAAATGAAATCAAACTGAGTGATGAGTGGAAACACTGGTGTTAAGAATCTATATCCCTGGTGTGTAATAATCAAATTATCTCAACATATTTCAGTTAAGGAAAAAAAATGCTTCTTAACATTCAACACCTGCGTGCTGCCTCATGGGTCTTCATAGCAGTTTAAAATGAGTCATGTGTCTCGTCCTCCCTGAGCTGTTTAACTTTCTCGCCCTGCATTTGAGCATTCCACAGCTGCTTTCCATTCAGAACATTAAAAAAAAACATGTTCCTTCAATTTGCCCTGATGGAAAAGGAACTTTCAAGGGGCACATTGGCACAGAATGCTCCGTCTGGAGTCACGTGAGTATCATCACTGCTACCTACCACCTGGGTGACTTGAAGCCGGTCAGCCCCTCAAGATCTCCCTTTCTTCCTCTGTATAAGGAGATGGCCTGGACAGTCTCTTCCAGACCTAATTGTGGTATCCAATGATTCTCAACAAGGCACAGGGACTCAGTACCATCAAAATGTTAAGTCTGTCTTTTTTTTCTTTTTTTTAGGCTATTGGGGTTAAGTGACTTGCCCAGGGTCACACAGGTAGTACACGTCAAATGTTTGGTCTGAGGCCGGATTTGACCTCAGGTACTCCTGACTTCAGGGCCGGTGCTCTATCCACTGCGCCACCTAGCTGCCCCCATCTTTTTTTTACTATCAAATTTTTAGGGAGGGGTAGCATAACGAATTCTCTGGAAGCCCTGGGTGGAATACCACCTCTGACCATGGGCAAATCACTTAAGCGCTCTGGGCCTCAGACAATTCTCTATGATGAGAAATTATTGGGGGATTGCAATCGATGACTGGAGTGGCCACATCAGGACCTTGATGTGGCAGAATTTTAACATTGTCTTTTAACTTACTCCCCAAAGAAGTTAGATATTATTCCATTATGAACCCAAGAACTTTGAAAGAAGACCCAGCTTACACAAAGCTGCTAGTTGGATTCCTTGAGACATTCTACTGACACCTAAGTGGGTAAAGCACTGGGCCTGGAGTCAGGAAGACCAGAGTTCTAATCTGGCCTCAGACACTTGCTAGCTTCATGATGCTGGGCAAGTCACTTAATCTCAGTCTGCCTCAGCTTTCTCATATGCAAAATGGGGATAATAATAGCACCTATCTTCCTGAGTTATTGTAAGGATAAAATGAGATCATATTTGTAAAGCTCTTCACAAACTCAAAAGTGCTATGTAAATGTGTGCTATTGTTATTATGGGAGACAAGCAGGCATAGCAGAAGGAACTATGTACTAGGAAACGGAAATGCTAGGTTCTGGTGACGTTAGGGACCTTTATCACTAGACTACCATTATTTTTCTGTATTAGAAATTCTGTCACCTTCAAAGCAAAACCAACTGAGAGGACCTAAGAGCATAGCTGTTCTTTTTTTAGAAAGAGGGAAGAAAAGTCATACACTCAACCCCAAACTTAGAGACAAGTGTCCTTATAAATTGATTGTTTGGAATGCCCAACACAGTTTCTCAGGCAAAAAATTTAATGAGCAGGGATTAGATCCTTAGCTGGCCCACAGGGCCCTGTTTAAGCTGTTATGCAGCTGAAATTAAAGTCTTAAGAGTTTCTAATTCTTCCTGTAAGTGGCCCAGACCCATCTTTCTCCTCAGAAGCCCCAGCCTCTAGAAAGGGATCATCTCTTCACTCAATTCCCCCTGACTTCTATTTGTTGCCCCAGTAATGAGAAGGAATTACTATTGTCCTTATACAGAGCAGGGGGAAATCTTGGGATCTTCTAATAGCTCTGAAAGGGACTGAGGAAAGGATTTATTATTTAACATACATATGTGTGTATCTAAGATAGACAGACAGACAGATAGACGGATGGATGGATAGATGAATTAGATGGTTAGATAGACAGATGGACAGAGAGAAAGAAAGAAAGAAAGAAAGAAAGAAAGAAAGAAAGAAAGAAAGAAAGAAAGAAAGAAAGAAAGAAAGATAAATAAGATAGATGGATAGATAAAGCATAACACTTGATATATGCCAGGCACAGTGCTAAGCACTGGGAATACAAATATAAGCAAAAAGTTGTCCCCTTCCCAAAGTAAAAAGTAAATCAAGAGAAAAACCTCAAGTTGAAAATATAATGTGGGTCTCCAATTTTGTTAGCTCTGTAGAAGACTGTGGGAAGCATCTAAAATTGGCACTACCCACACATGAGGTCTCATCATGCCCATCAATTTATTTTGATCCCGAGGAAGGCGTTTTGGAGCAGAGCAAGAAACAGCTTGACTTGGAATAATATAAAGATGTATTTGGGTGATTTTTTTTCAATCCATCAGTCCTTTCCAAAGCAATATTTCAAAATAGAATGACAGGTTCTTTACAGCTTCATTGGGGCGGGGGGCAGGAGGAGTGTGGCGCACAGCAAAGGGAGCACCAGATCTGAAAACAGAAGACCTGGGCAGGCACAATTCCTAATTTACCAAAGGAAGGGGTTCCAAAATTCCTCAGGCATTCCTGAGTCCAGATTCAACATCCTCCCCACAGCGCCACCTACTGCCTATAAGCGGCTATTGGGAACTCAGAATGTATTTTCCCTTAGAGCCAATTACCTACATTATGCATGAGGTCCTAGACGCGGCCACAAAAGCTATGTAACTGATCACATCACTGCAATCTAATATAGTTGCTTGATTGGCGTGTGAATTGGCAGTTCATTCTGCCTTGTGGACACCTCTTGACCCATTTACACCATGAGATAGCCACCTTATATAGCCTCCTAATTGGACTCTTGGCATCTCCTCTGTCTGATCCATCATGTACGCACATACAAGTCTGGCCATGTCATTCTCCTGCTCACTGGCCACATCATTCCTCTGTTTAAGAACCATTAGTGTTTCCCTATCGGCTCTATAATCAAATATAAACTCTTCATCCTGGTGTATAGAAGCTTTCATGGTCTAGCTCTAGCCTGCCTTCCAGATACACTTCACATTACTCCCCTTTACTCTACATTCGAGCCAAACAGGCAAATTAGCTGTTCCCTGCAGGCAACATCTCAGCTCCCACCTCCGTGTCTTTGTTCTTAGCTAACCTCTGCCTGGAATGCACTCTCTCCTCACCTCTCCCTCTGAGAATCTCTGAGCTTCTAAGATTCACCTCATGTGCTGCCTCCTATAGAAATCTTTTTCTGTCTCAATTTATTAGTGTTCATCCCCTCCTCAAATTACACTGTATGTGTTTATCTGTTTAAATGATGTATTCTCCAATGGAATATAAGGTACCTGAGGTCAGGGATTTTTTCATTCTGGTTTTCTATTCTCAGTACCTAGAACAGTGCCTAGTACATAGTTAACCGTTAAGAAATAATCATAGTATTAACATTAATAATAATAGCTAACATTTATATAGCATTTACTTATGTGCCAGGCACTGTGCTAAGCACTTTAGAATTAGTGTCTCATTTTATCTTCACAACTACCCTGGGAGGTAAGTGCTATTGCCCCCATTGTACAGATGAGGAAACTGAGGCAAACAAAAGTTAAAGTGACTTGCCCAGAGTCAGACAGCTAATAAGTGGCTAAGACTGGATTTGAACTCAGGTCTTCCTGACTCTAGGTCTAGTACTCTATTTATTTGCTGGGATGGTCTGGAAGGTACTATATGATCCACAGGGACGAGCTTCCTTCTACCTCCCCTCATGGCAGCTAGTTGGCTTGATTGGAAGAGGAAGAGTTGGCTCTGGAAGGCAAGAAGACCTGAGTTCAAATCTGGCCTCAGACACTTACTACCTGTGTGGCCTCAGTGGCAAGTCACTGAACCGCTATTTGTCTCATTTTTCTCTTCTGTAAAATGGAGTTAATAATAGCACCTACCTCCCAGGGTTGGCAGTTAGGCTGTGTAGTAGGTAGAGTGCCAGGCCTGGAGTCAGGAAGACTCATCTTCCTGATGTGTGACCCTAGGCAAGTCACTTAACCTTGCTTGCCTCAGTTTCCTCATCTGTAAAATGAGCTGGAGAAGGAAATGGCAAACCACTCCAGCATCTTTGCCAAGAAAACCCCAAATGGGGTCACAAAGAACCAGACATTACTGAAAACAACTAAACAACAATTAAAAAAAAACTTTCCAGGGTTGTTGTGAGGCTAGAAGGAGATAATATTTGTAAAGCACTTTGCAAACTTTAAAAGTGCCATAAAACCGTGAGCCGACATTATCATGATGGTGTCCCAGAGTCTCTGTCTCCCCATCACAACGGAAGGTCCTTTTCCTGCCTCTTGTCTCAGGCACAAAAATTCCTAGTTCTGTCTCTGCTCACCCTGTTAATTCTTCAGAGACTATGGTACCCTGTGACTCATAACCATGCAATATGATGGGAAGAATATGGACATAAAAGAGGGACCTTTGTATGATTGCTTGTATATCTGTGAGCATAATAAAATCTGAACCCTTAAGAGGTCTGAATTTCAAAATGCAGTTTCTCCTCTGCTTTAATCAATGAATAAAATCCATCTATAATTAGCAATGACAAATGCTTATCTACAGATGGAAGCTCTTAAAAGAGTTAAAACAATTTATTCTTTTAAGTGGGTTAAACACTGTTGAATTGATAAGTAAAACTTAGAAATGGTTTTTTTTGGGGGGAGGGAGAATAACAAAACAAATCTTTAGCTAGTCTGATTTTTTAAAAGAAAGGAAAGCCAAACTGCTTATATCAAAAAGGAAAAAAGGAAGTCAGAAGAAATGAAGAAGAAATAAAGGAAATCATGAGAAATGATTTTGCCCAAATATATGCCAACAAAACCGACAATGAAAGGTCATGAAAATGAAACGGATGAATATGTACCAAAAACGTAAAATATTCAAACTAGTGGAACAGGAAATATAGCATTGAAATAACCTGATCTCAGAAAAAGAAATTGAAAAAGCTATAAATGGACTCCAAAGGAAAAGGCCCAAAACCAAATGAATTTATAGATAAGTTCTATCAAATATTCCAAGAACAATTGATTTCCAATAAGATCAAAGATAAAGCAAGGATATCCTTTATTACCACTATTATTTCACATAGTACTAGAAATGGTAGCTATAGCAATGACAGGAAAAAGAAACCAAGAGAATACACATAAGCAAAAGCAAGGAAAAACAAAATTATTGCTTTTTGCAGATGATATAAAGATCTACAAGGTGAACCCTAGAGAGTCAATTTAGGTATATTAAGCAATTCCTTTTACAGCATTGTTTATAGAATTTATTTCTATGGAGTCCATGTGAGCATCTGCCTAAATGGTCAATATTTCAATACATCAATGGATTTGTGATTTCAGAGAAATGGGTCCTCATTGTGCACTTGGTCCAGGATCCGAAGACCTCAGGTGAGTGGTTTATACAGGTCTCTTCTATTTCCTTACCATCCACTCACCCTTAACACATCATAATAGGCTTCTGTCCACTGCAATCTATACCCCTCTCTCTGACTTTTCATATCCCTTCTCGATGGCTACTTCATTACATCAAATCTAATGATCCGTCTGTTCTCATCCTTCTTGCTTCATCATAGCTATGGGGTACTCTTTCCTTCTTAAAGCTCTGTCCCTGACTTCTACACCATTATGCTTATCTGGTTTTACAAGCACTTTTTCACTCCACTGCCCATTAATTGTGGGGGACCTTCAAGACTCCATCCTATTTCTTCTCATACTTTCAGACTCACATGAGAAAAAAAAACCTTTATAACCTGCTCTCCATGGCTAGCTATATGCAGGAGATTCTCAGATGTATATCTCTAGCCTTTTACCTCTCAATTTCTCTCCTGGCCCCTATCTTTAGTATTTCCATTTGTGTACCATGTTAATGCTTGAAATATTGAAAACATAAGTTTGGCCTTCCTTTCCCAATTTTCTCATGCCCATCAGTTCTCCTTATCTTAAAAATCTAGAGATGCTTTCAACTCCACTTTTCCCTTCTTGCCTCTTATTAGCTTCTGACAATTATTTCTCTGCAATATCCTTCAGCCTTTCATACCCCCATTCTCATCCAGCTACTCATCATCTAGCTAATTCCTAGCTAGTCTTTCTCCTTCCTTCTTTTTTCTCCCCATTCTGGTCCATTGAGGAATGACCATGCAATCATTGCCATACTTGGAGCTATGGTGCCTCCTCAGAATTTTAACACTAACAATGATATTAAAGATTACCTAGGCCAGGCTCTTCCTTTTATAAATAAAGAAACCGAACTCAGAGAGAGGATCTTCCCAAGGTCATACAGGTTGTAATTGGCAAATCTAGAATTCACACCCAGGTCTCCTGTCCCCAAATCCAATACCATTTCCACCATTAAACTACACTGTGTTCTAGTCTCTTATTTCATTGATCCCATCTTATGATCACCCAGAGTGTTTTCGATAATCTTACAAAATTCTGAAAATAATCAATATTAATTATTTGCTTTAAAAAGTAAACATATTTCATATGCTTATTTCAGGGGAGCAAAAGATATGTAAAAATCAAGTAAATGAGAACAAAATTAAGAATCATTGCCTTTATTTCTCTCTTTTCATTACAGAAGTATGGTACTATGGGTATGAAATATCGCATAAACCATCAGACATAGTCAATGTGGTAGTTTTGCTGAACTGCTTTTTTTTCCCCTTTCTTTTTTAATCGTAGCTAAAAATGAGTGGTATGTTGGGTAGGAAAGGAGAGAAGAAAGTATTCAGAAATTATGTGAAATAAAAACCAAAAGGCATCAATAAAAAAAAATTTTTTAAAGGAAAAAAATTCAAAACTAGGGCATCTCCTATCTTTAAAAATAGGACCAGTACTGGTTCTGCTAACTTTAGTTAGAAATTAAAAAAAAAAACCAAGTCATCCATAAAATAAAAAAGGAAGTCTCTTAGAAAGATAAAAAAGATTTCCTCTTTATCTGAAGCTTGTCTTCCAATTTTATCACTCAACAGAATCAGCCCTTTCCAAAGTTATCAATGATCTAATTGCCAAATCTAATGAGTTTTTTTCTGTCACTATCTTTCTTGACATCTCTGCAGCATTTGATGCTGTCGACTTCCCTCTTTCTTCTACGTAATACCCTTTCCTCTCTGAGTTTTTGTGACACTCTTCTCTCATGGTTCTCTTCCTACCTTTCAGTTTCCTTTGTTGAAGCATCATCCATGTCAGCTCCCTCCCTCCTCCACTACTGTCAGCTCCCATAACTTTAATTATCATCTCCGTGCCCTTGTCTTCAAGATCTGTTTATCTAGCCCTAGTCTTCCCCCACGAGCTCTGGTTCTACATCGCCAACTGCCTTGTTGGCTAATGCAGACTGGATGCCCTACAGATATTTCAAGCTCAACACATCCAAAACGGAAGCCGATTAGCCAACAAGCATTAATGAGGTGCCCACATGCCAGGCAGTACGCTAAGTTCTGGGGAAACGAACAAAGGTGAAAGACAGTCCGCGCCCTCAAAGAGCTTACAGTCTTATAGAGGAAACAGCAATCAAACAATTACATACAAACACGGTATGGACAGGATAAACTGAAGAGAATCAAAAATAGAACTCACTGTCTTTCCCCAAAAATTCACTTGTCCTCTGAACCCCAGTTCTTGAACCCTAGTTTATCAAGGTCCCCACCATCCTTTCAGTCACTTAAGTTGCCAATGTTGGTACCATTTTCCACTCCTCATTCTCACTCAACCCCACATATTTAATCAGATGCCAGATCTTGTCATTTCTTTCTCCACAATCTCTCTCTCTCTCTGTCTCTCTCTGTCTCTCTCTCTCTGTCTCTGTCTCTGTCTCTGTCTCTGTCTCTCTGTCTCTCTCTCTCTCTGTCTCTCTCTCTCTCTCTCTCTCTCTCTCTCTCTCTCTCTCTCTCTCTCTCTCTCTGGCTTGGCAATGGGGTTAAGTGACTTGCCTAGGGTCATACAGCTAGTAAGTCTCCACAATATCTCTTGCATAATCCCCTTCTTTCCACTCACACAGTGTCATTACCTCAATTTAGATACTCCTGGACTATTGCAATAGCCTCCCACTTGGTTTCCCTGCCTCAAGTCTCTCCTGATTCCAATTTATCTTTTACATCATAGCTGACAAAGTGAGTGATTCTCCTAAAGCATAATTGTGACCCCCTTATTCAACAGACTCCAGTGGCTCCCAATTACATCCAAGATCAATGATAAAATCCCTTGTTTGACATTTCATGCTGTTCACAGCTTGGTCCCATCCTCTCTTTCCAGCATTATTGCCTATGTCTCCCCTCTACGTGTTCTATGGTCCAGCCAGTCTGGCCTTTCTGCTCTTTGTCATACACAACACTCAGTGTGCCATCTCTGTGTTGTTCTCCATTCCTGGAACACGTGCCTTCCACATCTCTGACTTTCGGAATCCACGATTTCCTTCAAGGCTCACTTGAGGCACCACCTTTCCCTCCTCCTGTCTCCCAGTCTCTTCTTTCACATAGTTACTTTGTATGCATTTTGTATATGTCTGTACATGTACATGATGTCTTCCCTATTTTACTGACTCCTTTCTAGGGCAACTAGGTGGTACAATGGATAAAGTGCTGGGCTTAGACTTAGGACAAACTGAGTTCAACTCCAGCCTCAGACACTAGCTTTGTGACCCTGGGCAAGTCATTCTACCTCTATTTGCCTCAGTTTGCTCAAATGTAAAATGGGGATAATAATAGCACCTATCTTATGGAAGGATTAAATGAGATGACATTTGCAAAGTGCTTAACAGAGTGCCTGATACACAGTAGGTGCTTAATAAATGCTTGTTTCCTCTTTGAGGCATAGGCTTTTTGGTTTGTTTTTGTCTTTGTATTCCCAGTGCTTAGCTCAGTAATGGTCACATGATAGGCATTTAATAAATGCTTGTTAATGGAATGATTGTGTTATAGCATTATATCCCCAGCACCTATCACATGTGATCAATCCATGAATCTTGACTAATTAAATTATTAAATTGTATATTACTTAAATCTTTGATTTGAGGATCAGAAAGTGATTTTTTAAAAAAGATAGTTTTTAAATGTCAAAAACACTGTAGCTTTCAATGGCTATGCAAATAGCTGCTATTTTTAATTGAATATTTTTACTTCTGCCACATTAACATTTATACATGTGTTTCAGGTCAGAGGAAAATATTTCACCTTACTTATTTTTTTTCCCTTGATGGCATATATGGCATTAGTTGTTAAACAAACACATTACTTAAAACAACAATTTAACTCAGAAAATAAAAATTTTAGTACTTTAAAATTAAAAAAAAAATTAAAACATGAAACCACTCTAAAGGATGGTCCTTGGAGGAACTGAAAAAGTCTTATGACCATTTCTTTCCCATTTCCTGGAAACTTATCCAGAATCACCAAAGACCCAAAGCAAGTAAATAGCTGAGGACAGATTTATTGGAGCACTGTATATAGGGTGTTTCCACAGGAGGGCGCTATAGTAGGGAAATAATGCTCAAAAGGTACAACAAGGAAATCCCATAAAAACGGCTCCTTATCTTTCATGTCAGTCCACCACTATACTTAGACTAACGGTGATAACTATCAGTCAGTCAACAAACATTTATTAAGCACTTTCAATAGGGCAGACACTGTGCTAGGAATCAAGACGGCTGCTGCCTCTGTCCCAACAATCTCTACCCAATACGGCTCATGAAACAGGCTCATTCAGGCTATAGTAGTGGTACATGGTCATCATACATGTCAGTATAATGGGCCAGGACAGTTGGAGTGGTTTTAGTCTTTTGGCTTTGAGGAAATTAGAAGTAGAATTAAGTGCTTGAAATTATGGGCATGATTTAGATGAAGGTCAGGACTTTAAAAGTTCATTCTAATTAATTGATTCAGATGTTTCATTAATTTATTCATATAGATCCATGTCTTTTCCAAACAAATGGGAGGAACTAATCATGATGAATGATTCACAGTGACATAATTTAGAGCTGAAAGCAGTTGCAGGGAAGGGAATAAGGATTTACATAATGCTTTCCGTGTGCCAGACCATACGAAGCACTTTTACACATATTCTCTCTTTTGGTCCGCACAACAACTGAAAAAAACCAGAGGTTAAACAGCTTGCCCAAGGTCACACAGTGTCTGAGGTCACATCGGAACCCAGATCTTCCTGACTGCAGGCCCAGGGCTCAATCTACTGTACCACCTAGGTAGCCAAAAAGTACAGCATTAAGCCCTGTGATAGGAGAGCCCTCCAGCTGAAATTCAGGGGTTCCGATGAAAAGAGATGAAGAAAACATGAATTAGAATGAGCTTCTATGGGCCTGGCTGCCGTTCAAATCGTGCCTATAATTTCAAGCACCTGATTCTACTTCTAATTTCCTGAAAGGTAAATATCCAAAACCACTCCAGCTCTCCGGGCCCATCATACAGATAATGATAAAAAAAAAAAAAAGGATGTAATGATGTGCAATCCTCTAATTAAAGTGCCTGTTATTGGTATATTAGCTATGAGAAGCTTATTCTTATAGAGCATTGAACAGGCTTACATTAAAACAAAGAGAGGGGTACTGAACTCGGAGTCAGGAGAGAGGTGACTGTGGATCCTGCCTCTGACATTCGCTATGGGGTCACTGTTGTTGTTTGGTTGTTCATTCATGTCTGATTCTAACTGACCCCATGGACCATCATAGCATGCTAGGCCCTTCTATCCTCCGCTAACTCCCAAAGTCTGTCCCAGTTCATGTTCATTATTTCCCGATGCTATCTATCCATCGCCTCCTCTGCCGTCCCCTTTTCCTTTTGCCTTCAATCTCTCCCAACATCAGGCTCTTTTCCAACGAGTCCCATCTTCTCATTATATGGCCAGTATACTTAAGCTTCAGTATTTGACCTTCCAGTGAATAGCGTGAATTAACTAAAGTATTAACTGATTTGATCTCCTTGCTGTCCAAGGGACTCTTAAAAGTCTTCTCCAGCACTACAGTTCAAGAGGGTCAATTCTACAGGGCTCAGCTTTCCTCATAGTCCAACTTTTATAGCCTACATTGCTATTGTAAAAATCATAGCTTTCACTATATGTTCCTTAGTGGGCAGAGTGATGTCTCTGCTTCTTCGTATGCTGTCCAAATTTGTCAAAGCTTTCCTTCCAAGGAGCAAATGTCTCTTAATTTCATGACTGCAGTTGCCACCTGCAGTGATCTTTGAGCACAAGAATACAAAATCTGAAGCCGCTGCCATTTCTTCTCCCTCTATTTGGTAGGAACTGATGGGACAAGTTGCCAAGATCTTGGGTTTTTGGATGTTAAGCTTCAGGCCAGCTTTTACACTCTCCTCTTTCACCCTCATCAAAAGACTTCTTAATTTCTCTTCACTTCCTGCCCTCAGAATAGTATCATCTACACATCTGAAACTATTGGTGTTTCTCCCAGTTACCTTAATTATGGCTTTTGATTTGTCCATTCTGGTGTTTCACATGATGTTAAATAATAAATTAAACACAAGTGAAATAAATAAGATGGACATTATACAGCCTTGTCGTACTCCTTTTCCAATCTTAAACCAATCAATTGTTCCATGTTCAGTTCTATCTGTTACTTCTTGACAGGTTCCTCAGGAGACAAGTGAAGATGATCTGGTACTCCCATCTCTTTGAGGACTTGTCACACTTAATTGTGATCCACACAGTCAAAGTCAAAGTGTAGTCACTGAAGCAGAAGAAGAAGTTTTTATGGAACTTTCTTGCTTTCTCCATAATCCAGCAAATGCTGGCAATCTGGTCTCTCCATCCTCTGCCTCTTCAAAAACCAGCCTGCACTTCTGGTAATTCTTGGTTCAGATATTGCTGAAGCCTAGCTTGCAGAAGCTTAAGCATAATCTTGTTGATGCGTGAAATGATGTTCATTGATTTGAACATTCTTTGTGATTATGTTTCATTTAACCTGAACCTCAGTTTCCTCATTTGCAAAACTGGAATAATAATAACTTTAGTCAAAAGGCTGCTCTAAGTCTCAAATAAGATAATGTATGTCAAAACTCTTTGTAAATGAAAAATAGCTTGGCCCCAAAGAAGAGATATGAGAAGACACTTCACCCTACTCCTTTGCAGAGGTGTGTGTGTGGCCAGGGGGGTGGGGGTGGGAAAGAAGGAACATTGCATATATTGTCAGATCTTTCTCAATGTATTGGTCAGTTTTAGTGATTTTTTCCCCTCTTCTTCCTTGTTTTCTTTATTTAAAAAGATCTTGGTTACATTAATCAATCAACAAATCAATAAACATTTATTAAGTACTTACAATGTGCCAGGCACTGTGCTAAGCAAGTGCTAGGAAACAAATACGAAAGGGCTCTCCAGGGAAAGGATACAGGGGGAAATTTAAGTGGTTTAAAAACAAAAGCCATCAGGGCAGCTAGAGGGCCCAGTGTAGGGGCAGCTAGGCAGCACAGTGGATGGAGCACTGGCCCTGGAGTCAGGAGGACAGGAGTTCAAATCCAGCCTCAGACACTTGACGCTTTGCTAGCTGTGTGACCCAAGGCAAGTCACTTAACCCCAACTGCCTTGCCAAAAATAAATAAAAACAAGAGCTATCAATAGAAAGTCATTTTTTAAATAACTATAACTCTTTGTGAATGAAGACAGTTGATGGGTATATCTTGGACTTGACTCAGTGTGTGTTTGTCTCAATTATGCAACATTATGCTTGGACAGTACAGTTTATCGGCTTGCTCAGGGTAGGAAGCTGTTCCTTCTATAGGAAGTGGACATTATTGACCCTTAGACAACAGGATGCATTCTTGAATTATTTTCTCAATAGTGGGAATAATTCACACTGGGCCATCCTTCTAAAACCCCACCACTATTGCCCATATACTCTTGAAAAACATGTCAATCCAATCCAACAAGAATTTATTAAATGCCTGTATGCAAGACATAATTCAAGGCACTGGGACAAAGATAAAAGGGGGTGGGGTGAAAAATCAGTCCCTGCCTCCAAGGACATACTATTAGGGGAGAAACTATCTAAATAGATAAGTACATACATGATTTGGGGTTTTATAAGGTTTTCTAACAGGGTGCCTTAGGGAGATTATTTTGGTGGAGGGTGGATTGAAGAGGGGAGAGATTGGAAGCCAGGAGTACAATTAGGAGGCTATTGTACCTATATAAGAGGTGATGAGGATGGAAACAAGGAGTGGTGGTGGCTGTGTAAGTAGAGCGATAGGGATGGAAATAAGAGAAATGGAAGTAGAATGAATAGATAGTGGGGTTAAGTGAGAGAGAGGTGTTGAGGAAGCCTCTGAGTTTGTGAACTTTGGGTGACTAGAAAAATGGTGGTCCCTTTGACAGAAATAGGGAAATTTGGAGAAGGGGTTAGATTTAGGGAAAAATATGGGTTGTTTTCTATGGGACACCTAGATGAAGCCATCCAGCAAGCAGTTGGTAATACAGGAGTGGGGCTCAAGAGATATTGGATCCACATATAAAAATGTGGGAGCCATATAAAGTATAGGCATACAGGGCAGCAAGGTGGTGCAGTGGATAGAGCATTGGCCCTGGAGTCAGGAGGACCTGAGTTCAAATCTTGCCTCAGACACTTATTAGTTGTATGACCCCGGGCAAGTCACTTAGCCCAATTGCCTCTCCCCAAACATATATAGGCACAGAGATGATAATTGAATGAGTTACTGAGGGAGACAAGAACAAACCCAGGACAGAGCCTTGAGAGACATTCACAGAGGGCAGAACACAGCTGAAAATCAGGTAAAGAAATCTGAGAAAGATCAATGAGATAGGCAAGAGAAGAATTACTAAATCAGAAGAATTACTCCACCACTAAAATTCAGGGAGGAAAGAATAGCTAGGAGGAGGAAGCAGTCAATGATATCACATGCTGCAAAGATGTCAAGACGGGTGTTGGTTTTAACCATGAAGAGAGCTGGTAACATTGAGAGAGCAGCTTCAATTGAGTGGTGAGGTTAGAAGCCAGTTAACAAGGGGTTGAAAAGTGAGTAGGACGAGAGAAAGGGGAGGCAACGAGCAGAGGCAGCTTTTCCTAGGAATAATAATAGCTGGCATTTATATAAAACTTGAAAGTTTGCAAAGTTCACTTTTATACACATTATAATATTTGAGCCTCATAAAAGCTCTATGAAGTAAGTATTCAGGTATTTTTAGACCTGTTTTACAGATGAAGAAACTGAGACTCACACTTACCCAAGGTCTACTAGTAAACAGGACAGGCAGGATCTGAATCTAGGTTTTCTAGACTCCGAGTCTAGCATCCTTTGCATTATATCATCCTACCTCTGTTTAGTCTGTTCACTTTGTACCTGAGCCGCAATACTACTGACTCACCTCTGACCCTTAAGTCACTTAACCTGTCCCAGCCTCACTTTCCTCATCAGTTAAATGCAGGAAATAATAGCACCTATCTCACGAGCGTTTTGTAAGATGGATGAAATAACATGTAAAGTGCTTTGCAAATCAAATAAGGATTAGTTATTATTATTATTCTATTGATGTATTTGGCCCCCCAAGAGCTCACTACCAATTTAGCCATTTCTAAAATCCACTCATTGACTCTTTCATGTGCCTAATTAAGTCTGACCTAGTTATTATCATTTTTCACATACTACAACTATGATAACCTGGTGACATAAAAGATATATTTAAGGGGAAAAAATTCCTAACAGTATAGCAGGTGAGATAAGAGGACAACTCTCCCCTACACACTCAAAAAAAATGAGAGAACAATTCTCACTCCCACAAATATAGCCCACTGAGGCTTAATCTAACACTGGAGAATTAATCATTTATTTCTTTACCGCTATTTAAAAGCAAATAGTCTGTGTGAAGTTAACTTAACCATATATTACTATCGTATGACCCACCTGGAGTGGTTTTCCAGAAGCCTAGCAGAGAGGAAGAGGAGGGAAGGAGGTGGTTGATGCTGGCCAAAGTTGGATATCCAAGTTGGACAGAGAAAACATAACTCATAAAAGAAAAAAAAAACACCTTTGACCCAGCAATACCACTTCTAGGTCCATATCCCAAAGAAATCATAAAAACTGGAAAAGGACCCCCATGTACAAAAATATTTATAGCAGCTCTTTTCGTGGTGGCCAAGAATTGGAAATTGAAGGGATGCCCATCCATTGGGGAATGGCTGAACAAGCTGTGGTATATGAATGTAATGGAATACTATTGTGCTATAAGAAATGATGAGCAGGCAGACTCAGAAAAACCTGGAAAGACTTTCATGAACTGATGCTGAGTGAAGTGAGCAGAACCAGGAGAACATTGTACACAGTAACAGCCACACTGTGCGATGACTGATTTGATAGACTTGGCTCTTCTCAGCAATGAAAGGATCTAAGACAACTCCAAAAGACTTATGGTGGAAAATGCCATACACACCCAGAGAAAGAACCATGGAGTCTGAATGCGTATGGAAGCATAGTATTTGCTCTCCTTTTCTTTTGTTGTTTTGTTTCTTCTTTCTCATGGTTCCTCCCATTGGTTCTAATTCTTCTTTACATCATGACTAATGTGAAAATATGCTTAATATGAATGTGTAAGTGGAGCCTATATCAGACTGCATGCTGTCTTGGGGAGGGGGGAGGAGAGGGAGACGGAAAAAACTCAAAATCTTATGGAAGTGAATGTTGAAAACTAAAAATTAATAAATAAGTTGTTTTGAAAAAGAAAAAGAAAGCATCACTCCACCTAACCTAGAGGTCAAAGGAGTAGAAGGTACACTGGATTTAAAGTCAGAAGCGCTGAGTGCAAATCTCAGAAATGCAACCTGTGTGACCTTGGCCAAGTTACTTACCTTTCCTGATTTCTCAGTTTTTTCACCTGAAAAATGAGGGATTTGGACACTGTCTTCTTTAAGGTCCCTTCCAGCTCTAAATCCTATCTTGCTGTGATCCTTCAAGTGGTCTAGATAAGTATGAATTAAACAAGTTCAAAGTAGAAAGTGGCCATAGCATCTTTGATATTGTCCTGTCCAGTCTGCTCATTTTACAGATGAGGAAACTGAGGCCCAGAAAAGCTAAATGACTTTCTCAAGGTCATACAGGTAGGTAAGTAGCAGAATGGGGATTTGAGCCTAGGTCCCCTGCCTGCAAATTCATTGTGCTTTTCACTGTGGCAAACTACTGAAGAATAGGCACCAGAGAAGAGTCGCTGGGAAGTCCAGAGGTGTGTAGCTTCAAATAGGGTGGTTCTGGGGGTGGCACCAGTTGTCACTAACTTCACAGGATGGACTAGATGGAAGTCCTCCTTGCTCTCCTTTCATAATCCAAGGCCCTAGATTTTCATTGATGTGACTGCATCCCCTACTGATATATCTCAAAATCCTTCCACATCTCAGCAGACCTCATGAGCATAGACGTAGAGAAGAAAGGGGACTTAGATGTTCTCTCATCCAACCTCCTCATTATACAAATGAAGAAAGTGAGACACAGAGATCATGTAGGCAGTGAGCAGTAAAGTTCACTAGGGCTTGAACTCAGGGCCTCTGATATCATATTTGGGGCTCTTTCTGCTACACAGAAGGTTTAACGAGTTGGGGTTAGCAAAAAACAGTCCAGTCCCTGTGGCCAGTCTTCTGGATGATTGATAGTCAAGCTGGCATGAACCTTAGAGTACACTGAGTTCCATCTTTGATCCCTTCCTCGATCAAAAGCTCTGACATTCCTCTGTCTGATCATTCCTATCCTTCCTTCCTTCCGTATTCTTCACGCTTCTTAAGCTATTTTTTTGGCTTGATCAAGACTGCTAGTCCTGCTGTCCCACAGTACTTGCTCAGACTATTACCCCTGCTCTGACTTCAGTTTCTTCTCTTCCCACTCTCTGCCCTGTAGTTTACTAGTTCAATTCCACACTGTCCTCTCTAGAAACCTTCACCCCTCCTTCCAGCAATGCTTAGCCCTTGCCAAGCCTCAGCCCTGCCTTACTCCCAGCATCCACCTCCTCCACTCCTACTCATATGCTGCTGAACAGAACTGGAGGAAGCTCCTTGATGGTGCTCACTGGATTCATTCCAAATTTATGCTCTTCAGCTTCCATAAGGTCCTCATGAACCCAGGCAATCCTTTGATTTTACCCTAATAAATGCCCAGTTTCACTCCCCAGAGAAATAATTCCAAACCTCTCCTCAAGCCTCACTCACCTCCTATTTCCATTGTCTCAGCTGAGGACCTCACTTCTTCACTAATAAAATCTGGGCCATATTTCTTGAGCTCCCTCTGCTCCCTTTCTCTTCATTTATTTCTGTTACTTCAATTTTATGTTATTTACAGTTTCAGATTCTCTCCTTCTAATGCTTCTCTTCACCTCAAAACACCTGGACATCATTACCAGACTTTTCCTTTCCTCCATGAGATGGCCCCTTCTTCATGCCAAGAATAGCCTTTCTACATATACTCTTGATTGTATCCCCTATACCATTTTGTCCAGTAGATTTCCCCTAATTCTCTCCTCTCTTCTCTTCTCTCTTTCTCTCCTCTCTTCTCTTCTCTCTTTCTCTCTTCCCCTTCCTTTCTTTTTTCTCCCTCTCTCTTCTCCCTTTCTGTCTCTCTGTCTCCCTCCATCTCTCTACTCTCTCTTCTTTTCTTCTCTCTGTTTCTTTCTCTTGATTTACTGGTTCCTTCCCTATGGCCTTCAAACATGCCCAAGTCTTCCCCGTTTACAAAAGAATCCTTTCCAGTGCACCAAGCAACCTCCTTGATCTGCCCAAGATCACACAGGTGGTGAGGGAGCGGGGATAATAACTTGGCTCTGCTGACTCCCAGCTCAGTGCTTCTAGCCAACTGAGACTTTCCATAGTTAGGGAGACTTGGTTCTCAATATGTTTAGAGCAAACTCAGAGCCTTCTTAACCAGACTTGTATGCTTGACAGGAGTCTTTCTCCCCCCTCTCCCTACTGGCACCCCCTTAGAGATTCTTTTCCTTTATTAGAGGACATATTAGTATTAATGGTAACTACACTGCCTTACCTTGGCATGGTCCAGTGGCAAGGGCATCTTAACTCCTTAACACCTTAACTCCCATAAACTTCTTTGCTCATCCCCATAATCCCGCAAAACAGGAGGGGAGTGAATATTATAATTCCTATTTGATGAGTGAGACTCCTGAGACAGAGAAAGTGATTCACACAAAGACACACAGCTGGCTAGTGGGAGAGCTTTGGCCTCTTGACTCCAAGTTTTGGGGTCTTCCAGAAAGGGGTCTGAGCCTGAGTTCGCCAGGCTTTCAGCACTGGTGCAGGAAAACAGGGGCGGGACTTACACTCTAGCACATCCTTTCCCTTCCACCAGCTAGCCTTGGCTAGCTATTACCCCAGGAGTTCGGTTGCGATGCGGGGCTCCCTTAACTAGCCAACCCTTCCAGGCTTGCACCTGTCTTGCGCACCCTTCTCAGACTTCACGTGTGTCTTGAGCCTGGAACTAGAGACCTCATTTTCAAGTAGACTGGGATGAGGAAGGGTCCTTTGCTGAAAGGGCAGGGCTCGTGTCTTTGCATTTGCACGACCATACCCTAAGGGGTGCATGGCCACGCCCAAACCCCCAAATATAATTCACTATTTTCTCAGTCTACGGAATTACTTCTGTAATTAGGGGGAAAAAAAGACAAATCCTCTGATTATCCCAACTCCTGGTCATTAGGTTGGGCCACTTAAAAATTACTTATTCAAAGCTCACAAATGGGCTAGCGGATTTTGTAGAATGATAGCTGCATTTAGGCACTTCCCTCTCTGGTCTCCCTGTCTCCTCATCTGTAAAATCTAGGAGTTGTTTAGTATCCAAGATATACACAAAACTAACAGATGTGTATGTGTGTTTATAACCAAAAGCCGAAGAGATAAGTGGTCAAAGGATACAAACACTTCTCAAAGGAATTCCAAAGTATTCACAACCACGTGAAAGAATGCTCCCAGTCACCAATAATAGGAGAAATGGAAATCAAAACAACCTTAAGATTTCACCTCACACCCCGCAAATTGGCAAAGATGACAAAAGGTAAAAATTATCAGTGTTGTAGGGTGGGATTGTGAATCAATCTAGCTGTTTTGGAAAGCAATTTGGAATTATGGAAGTAAAGTAACTAAAATGTTTATACCAGAGACCCTTGACCCAAACAGATCCTCAAGAGGAAGAATGTTCTTATATACACCAACAGATTGAGAGCAATTCTTTTTTGGACAGCAAGAATTGGAAACAAAGTAGACATCCATCAATGGGGGAATGGCTAAACAAATAGTGGTTACATAAATTTAATGGGACATTACTATGCACCAAGAGATGAAGAATATTGACATGCACTGATGCAGAGAGAAGTAAAGAGAGCCAAGAAAATAATACGCAAGATGACTACAGCATTGTAAAAGGAAAGAACCAAACCATCAAGAGTAAATGTCATAGCACTGCAAAAAAGCTTGGCCTCGTAGAAGAGATATGAGAAAACACCCCCACCCCTCTCCTTTGCAGAAACAGGAGGTCCATGGGTGTGATACATTGCATATATTATCAGATTATTTCATATATTGATTTTTTCTTCTTTTTCTTTTCAAAAATGTTTATCAAATGGGATTGCTCTCTGGGATGGAAGATAGTGGAAGAAATTCTGGTGATGTAAAAAACAAAGTTGCCAATAAAATTGTTCGTTGTTTTTATGTGAAAGTTGGGTTAGATGATCTGTGAAATGCTCTCCAGCTGATACAATACTCAGCCTCAGTTTCCCCATCAAATAAGGTTAACTTTTCCATAGTTGATTAATATAGTAAGTATAATAGCTTCTTTCAATATGCAAAGGGATATATAGCATGGAAGAGAGATTAGATGTGTTTGCTTAGTCCCTGGGGAAAAACTAGGATGCAACAGCTGGAAGGTACAAAGAAGGCTTAATGTCAGGAAACACTTCCTAACCATGAGAACCATCTGAGTGGAATGGAAGCTCATGAGTTTTGCCCTTCCTGGAGAACTTCAGGCAAGGGATGGGTTGACCACTGGTCAGGGATGTTTCAGAGAGGATTCCCATTTAGGTAGGGATTAACCTCAATGGCCTCTGGGGTCCATGGTTCTGAGTTAAAAAGGAATAAACAAGCAAAGAAAATACTCCTGTTTTGTGTCTTTTTCAGATTTACCTGAAATTCCATTCTCTTCTTTTTCCTTCTATATAGTTATAAGCAAGGTGTTTCTAGTTTTGGTTCTGCAGAATTGACCTTGCATTGCTTTATATAGGTCTTCAGATATTTCCTTTGTATGATTAGCACTCATTTTTAATAGCACCATGGAGTCAAGAAGGCCCAAGGTTCAGATACTGCCTCTATTGCATATTAGCTTTGTGAAGATGAGTAGATCATTTAACTTCAATGTCTCAGGCAACTTTCTAGGATTGTAAAGAAGAAAGTTACACTTCTACATTAGCACGGGGAGATTCCACACCAAGAATTTCCCCCCAAAATGATGAAATCACACATCCAGACCAAAAAAAAAATGCCATTCCATTACTATATCATAATTTATTCAACCACTCTCCAACTGTTAGACAACATTAGTTATTTCCATTTGGGAGAAGCTGTTACAAATAAAGCAGTTATGAATATTTTCTATCCAGATACGTCCCTTTTTTTTCCCTCTAGGATAAAGTGCTAGCTAAAGAATCATTGGTCAAGTGTATATAATTGGTTTTTCAACTCCAATTGCATACTGCCACATTGCTCCTCAAAATGTTCGCTCCAATCTGCTACTGCACCAACAACCAAAGGTTTTGTTTACTCCTCTTCCTGCCAAAACTGAATTTAATCATCTTTTGGCTACTTTCGCCATTCTAGTGAGTATCTTTAGGCTGACCTGATTTGTACTTTTTGGATTATAGAACCTGAACATTTTTTTTCATATTACAGTTTGTCTGTACATTGTCTGTTTGCATCCTTTGAGCAACTGCCACTGGGGAGTACACATTACTAGTCTTAGGCAACAGTTCCATAGACAGGCATACCTTGGAGATATTATGGTTTGGTTCCAGACCACCACAATAAAGTGAATATCACAAAAAAGGGAATCACACAAATTTATTTTTGTTTCCCTGTGCATATAAAAGTTATATTCACACTATATTGTAGTCCATTAAGTGTGCAACAGAATTACATCTAGAAAAGATGTACATCCCTGAATCTAAAAATACTTTATTGCCAAAACTGCTAACCATCATCTGAGCCTTCAGCAAGTTGTAATCTTTTTTGCTGATGGTGGGTCTAGCCTCAATGCTGACTTATTTGTCTGAAAACCGCCTGTGCATATCCTGTGACTGTTAATTGGGGAATGGCTTGTATTCTTATAAATTTGATTTAGTTCTTTATATATTTGAGAAGTGAGGCCTTTATCAGAGCAACTTGCTACAATTTTTTTTTGTTTTCCTTCTACTCTTCAGTCCATTGGTTTTGTTTATGCAAAACCTTTTTAATTTAATACAATCAAAATCATCCATTTTACATCTCATGGTGCTCTCCATCTCTTGTTTGGTTATAAAGTCTTCCCTTATCCATAGATATGAAAGGTAAACAATTTCATGCTTCCCTAATTTGCCCATGATTGTCACCCTTTATGTCTAAATCAAGTACCCATTTTGACCTTATCTTGGTATACAGTGTGAGATGTTGTTCTATACCGAGTTTCTGCCAAAATGCTTTCCAGTTTTCCCAGCAGTTTTTGCCAAATAGTGAGTATTGTCCCAAAAGCTTGGATTTTCGGGTTTATCAAACACTAGATTATTATGGTCATCCGTTACTGTACGTTACGTACCTAATCTATTCCACTGATCCACCACTCTATTTCTTAGCCAGTACCATAAAGTTATTGACGCAATACATGGCAACTCTATCTTGTAACTTTTAGGTCTGTTATCTTTTATTTTTTTTTTCCTTCTCCTAAACAGTTCTGCACTTGGCAAAACATAACGAACGAAGAGGTCTGGGTCCCATCGGCTCCACAGAGCCCAGAGCTCCTCGGCGGGCCGATTGCTTTGGTCTTGGAGAATCGATGGTTCCCAGAGGCGGATCGATTGCTCCTGCCTGACCCGAGACAAGACGCGGGAGTTTCGACGGGCGGGGGTGTCTCCGCTCCGGCCCCGTCCGCCTCCCGGCTCGCTGGGTCTTCTCGTGCTCTCCAGGGGGAATCGAAGAAGCTGCCGCCATGTCCGAGGCCTATTTCCCGGTGGAGTCGGGGGCTCTGGGGCCCGACGAGAACTTCCTGTCCCTCGACGACATCCTGATGTCCCACGAAAAGTTGCCGGCCCGCACCGAGACATTCCTGCCCCGCCCTGGGAGCCCTCTTCTTGGAGCGCAGCAGCGGCGGAGAAAGCGACCACGGCATCCCTGAGGTAATGCCCCCGACCCACCTCCCGCAAAGACTACAATTCCCTGCAGGTCGCAGGGCGCCGTGGGGGATGGCTTCCTGGCTTTGCACCGCACTGAATGCTGGGAATTGTAGTCAAGGGCGGAGAGGAGCGCCGCGCATGTTCTATGAGTGGGGCGCGCGCCGGCCTTTGTTGCGCGTGCGCACAATCGCTTCTCGTCTCCTTTCCCTTCTGAACCTGTGGTCCCTTGCTGGGGCACAGGGGTGTCAGTTTTATATCGTGCTCGAACTGGGGTTCTCCTTTTTCTTGTTGTCCAGTCTTTTCAGTTGTGTCTGACTCTTCGTGACCCCATTGAGGGTTTCCTTGGCAGAGATACTGGAGTGGTTGGCCGTTTCCTTCTCCAACTCATTTTACACACGAGGAAACTGAGGCAAAGAGGGTTAAGTGACTTGCCCAGGGTCACACAGCTACTAAGTGTTTGAGGCCAACAAAATGTTTTCTTTAAAAAGATCCCAAGGGTTCTTCACCTGGGATATTTTTAAGGAAAATATCTCATATTTCCTTATAATTGGTTGTGTTGTAACCTATTGGGTTTATGCATTTAGAAATATTGCTTTGAGAAAGAGTCCATAAGCTTCACCTAAGTGAGTTTATTGTAGCAATTATTAAGCGCCTTCGGTGTGCCAGGCACAATGTTTATGATGAGGTCTAGAGATTTAGGGGTGCTGGAACCCCGAAATCATGACACGCGGGTCCTGTCCGAAATAATTTGACCCCAGCTTTCTTTCAGCCAAAGACAGGGTTTGTTAAAGATCCACCATATTAGTCAGACTCTTGAGGAATCTGAGCAGAGGCTAGATTCTAAGAATCAGAGCCCCTTAATGGAGACAAGATGGACCTTATATACAGAAAGACTGTGGGAGGGATGTAGGAGGGGCCAAGTAGTTTGGGGTGACTGGGGGAGGGGTCTAAGGAAGACCTGAATGGGAGTGGCCAGTAAGCTGAGGTGACAAGAACTCCTGGGACTTAGACAATGGAGCCTAGCTAGGATTAAATGTGGGGAATGGCGGGGATGTAGGGAGGGCTAGGCTAGGTTAAGGGTAACAGAATTGGGAGATTGGGTGTAGCCACAATGAAAGGCCAGTTGATGGGATTATAGCCTCAGGCAAATGCCAGAGATTTGGCCATGTGGGAAAGTCCAGGGTTTTTCCTTTCTGGGGTCCAGATCCCAGCCCCATCACTAGTGCAGCAGAAGTGGTCTGACTTGTGTGAGAAAGAGAATGAACCCCAGTACTGCTTGTGTGGGGTCCCCTTTCTTTCCTTAGCAAAACTGGTTTTTTTGAACCTGAGTCTAAGATAGTTCTCTGCTTATCTGTCAGACTGAGTTTTCTTGATCTCCTTCACTGCATCATCATCTATATTTCTTCCACCTTAAAAGATGGCGGCCAAGTGGTGCAGTGGGTGGAGCCCTGGACCTGGTCTCAGGAACACCTGAGTTCAAATCTAGCCTCAGATGTTAGCTGTGTGACCCCAGCAAGTCACTTAAGCGCTCTTTGCCTCAGTTTCCTCTTCTGTAAAATGGGGTATTTTACAGGTTGTTGTGAGAATCAAGGAGATAATAATTGTGCTTGTACTTAGCACAATGCCTGGTACAAAGCACTATATAAATGTTACATTATTAAACTAGATAGATCTTGTCTTTACACCCACACCTACCCTTCTTTGGTCTGTGGAGACTCCCACCATCCCACCATCCCCCAGGTTTACAAGCCTAGGATCATCTCCAGCCCTTCCCTCTCCCTCCTGGCTCTATCCAGTCCATCGTCACATCTCATCCATTCTGCTTCTCCCAATGTCTTTCTCATTTACTCTTTTCTCTCCTTACATCACAACTGGCCTAAGCTGGGGCTTCATGATGTCTCACTGGGAATGTTCGATAGCTTTCTAAACTGGTCTCCCTGCATCCAGTTTCCCTCTCTGTTAGTAGCTGCATTTTCTCTGTTGCCTGTTCTCATCAGCCCATCTGCCCAAAGCTGTGATTCTGTCCTTTCTTTTATCCTCTTGTCCTCGATATACCTTTAAGAAACATTAACCCTTTAACCCTTTGGTGGTCCTTCACAGGCCTCACCAACCTCAGCTCACACTGGACATTAGCGCTCCTGACACTTCTTAAGGTCTGCATGTCACTCTGTCGCCTGCCCTTGCCTCCATCTTTGGTACCTTTAAACCTCACCTGGACAATGAGAGCCCTTTGCATCCATGTAACTCCCTCATTTCCTCCTCGTTGGAATTGTTTCTCGTTGTGTCTTTTTAGGAAATATTTTGTTGTTTGCCCTTCTTTTTTAATATCCCTGTCCCTTTCCAATGACATCACTACTGCCAGCAGAAAAAGTAAGTAGAGGCAAAGGAACCCAAGCAAAGCGCCCTGTCTGAAGACGCATGCCTCCTGGTGGCCTGCTATTGGCCACCTCTTTGCCACTGGGCAGGAAGCACGCTTTACGCCAGCAAGTGCTTCAGGGTTGGGATTAATCACTGCCTTGATTAGAATTCTGCCTTTTTTTTCCCTTCACATTGTTGTGATCATTGTAAATAACTGTCCTGGTTCTGGTTACTTGACTGTGTAATTTCATTTGGGTCTTCCCAAGTTTCCCTGAATTCTTCTTATGTGATCTAATGTTATTCCATTACAGCTGTCTACCACAATTTGTTCAGCCATTCCCCAGTTAATAGTGAAAACCCACTTTCCTTCTAGTTCTTGACTATTTAAAAAAAAGTGCTGCTATAAATGAATTTTTCCTTCCATTTCCCTCTGTCTTCGCCTCCCCCTGAGCACATGCCCAGTAGCGGTATCACTTGTCAGGGTGTGTTCAGGGCAGCCTCCTTCCCGGTTCCAGAGCCCTCCAGTCTTGTCCATCTGCAGCCGCGGGGTTCTCCTGCTTCTTTCCCCCAACAGACTGGCTCTGCTGCAGCCGCTTTGGAAAGCAGGATGTGGGGCCTGGAAGAGAGTTTCCCCGCAAGCCCAGTCGCGTCTGGGTCCTCCTCCCTCCTCTACCTCTGATGAGCTGTGCAGCTTTAAGGGAGTCAGCTACTTTCTATGAACCTCAGTTTCCTCCTTTGTAAAGGAAGGCACTGGGTGAGGTGACCTTTAAGGACATAGCCAACTCTGTGTTCCTGTGTAGGTATAGGATGGCCTAGAGCACAGGTGGGGAACCTGCAGCCTCGGGGCTGTACCCTCTAGGTCCTCAAGTTCAGCTCTTTGGCTGAGACCAAGTTTTACAGAACAAATCCTTTTATTAAGGGGATTTGTTCTGTGAAGTTTGGACTCAGTCAAAAGGCTGCACTCAAGGACCTGCAGGGCCATATGTGGCCTCAAGCCTTCAGGCTTCCGACCCTTGGCCAAGAGAATAACCCAGAGATGCCTCCAACTCTGAGATTGTGACTGACTCCATCCTGGACTGTACAAACCACTTGCTAGGCTTGCGCTCATTTCTCTAGCTGTGAGACCTTGGGTAAGTCACCCTTCTTTGGGCCTCACTTTCTTCCTTAAACTACTCTCTAGACTAGATGATCTCTGAGCTCCCTTCCTACTATGACATTGTATGATATGGTGATTTAGTCTTTTTTATAGCTCCTTAATACACTTAGCTATAATACACAATTTTACATAGCTCTGTTGATGTCTTATTCCCCTCCTAGGCCCCTGTTAAACTATCAGACCTCAGCACACAGAGCCTTTCCAGATTCCCCAGTTTGTGTCCTCTCCCTTTTCAAATTACTCCATCTGTATTTTGCACTTATCAACATAGCTGTTGTAACCTCCCAACAGAACATAAGCTTCTTGGGGGCAGTCCCCTAGCCCAGTGCTTTGCATTTGAGACATTTTTGTTGAATTAGGCACTTTGTATAAATCAGGACCTTTCTTATACAATGTTATAGATTTGAGGAAGACCAGATGAAGAGTGTCTTAAGTCTGCGGCCTTACAGCTCCTTAAGACTAAGCCACAGAATCACAGTTTTCAGGACATTGAGGGGTCAATTCTCAAGATATCTGAAGAGGAAGAAAATGCCGAATGAATGTAAAAAATCAGACATATGACTCCCAAAAATGTGATTGCTAATATATCAGTAACTGCTAAGTGACTCATGTGCCTACTCTCATCTCTACAAATCTTCAAATAATAATTTTCATACCTGTTGAGATCATCCTTGATGAAATTATGAGTCACTACCTGAAAGAGATCCCAGGAGAAAAACTTACAGGAATCATAGCCAAGTTTCAGAGCTCCCAGGTGAAGGAGAAAATATTGCTAGCAACAAGAAAAAAAACAATTTAAATATCATGGAGCTGCAGTAAGGATTACATAAGACCTAGCAGCTACTACATTGAAGGACCATAGGTCTTGGAATACTATATTCCATAGAGCAAAAGAGCTGGGGTTACAACCAAGAGTAACTTACCCAGCAAAGTTAAGTATAATCCTGAATGAAAAAAATGGATATTTAATGAACTCAAAGACTCTCAGGTTTTTGGGACAAAAAACCCAGAACTTAAGGAAAATTTGATGTATAACAAGGAGAAATGTAAGGTAAACATTAAAGACCAGTTATAAGGAACTCAGTGAGGTCAAATTGTTTGCTTCATATATATGAAAATATTAGCAGTGCCCTTATGATTATCATCAATATTTGGGTAATTTGAAAGAAAGGCATGGGCTCAGCTGAGTGTGATAGGGTGATTCTAAAAAAAGTAGAGTAGGGAGAGATAAGAAGGAGTAATTATCTCATACAAATGAGAGTAAAAGGAAAAATTGATACAGAAGAGCTGGTGGGGGAGGGTGAGTAATGCTGGAATCTTACTCTTGTCTGGGTTAAAGAGGGAACAACATTTAAATCTAAAAGGGTATAAAAGTTTTCTAAATTCAGAAAGAAATGAGAGGACAAAGGGATAGGGTGGGGAGAGGGTGAGGGAGGGCTTCTTAGAGAGATGGGTGGGGTAAGGAATAGGAGGGCAAGGTAGTAGGTAGAAGTAAAGTAGAGCAGTAAGAAGGGATAGGGTAGGTAGGGTGAGAAGGATAGGGAGGAAAAATAGGAAGGAGGAAAATACACAAGTAAGTGTAGCTTAGAATGTGAATGGGATGAATTTGCCCATAAAGTGGAAATAGGTAGCAGATTAAAATTTTGAATTCAACAATATGTTGCTTTCAGGAAACATTATAAAAACAAGAGATACGTACAAAGATAAAAATAAAGGGCAGGAGTAGAATTTATGATGCAAAAAAAGCAGGGATAGTAATTATGAACTCAGACAAAGTTAAAGTTAAAATAGATTTAATCCAAAGTGAAAAATAGAGAAACTACACTGTGTGTTAGCAATATTATTCAGTATTGTTTTAGACCATTTAAAATACCTAGAAAGTATCAAATGCCTGAGCATTTGTCTGCCAAAACAGACAAGGAACCACATTAACATGAGCATAAAACACTTTTTTATACAAATAAATTCAGATCTAAATAATTGAGTAATAATTATTGTTCATGGGTAGGTAAAGCCAATCGATATATAGATATATATATATATATATTTTTTTTTTTTGCTTTTTAGGCAATTGGGGTTATGTGACTTGCCCAGGGTCACACAGCTAGTAAATGTGTCAAGTGTTTGATCTGAGGCTGGATTTGAACTCAGGTCGTCCTGACTTTAGGGCCGGTGCTCTATCCACTAGGCCACCTAGCTGCCCCCAATATAATTTTTTAAATGACAGTTTTACCTAACTAATTTATTTATTCAATGTCATCCCAATTAAATTACTAAAAAATTATTTTACTGAGAAAAATTAATAACAGAGTTCATTCGGAAGAACAAAAGGTCAGGAACTTCAAAGAAACGGGGGAAAAAGGATGTAAAGGAAGTAGATTCAGCAGTAGCAGCCCTTAAAATATATTGTAAGGTGAGAACATTGTTAAAGTATAAAAAGGATAATTTTGATTATTTTAAATTAAAATTGTCTTGTATAAATAAAACCTATGTTGCCAAGAAGAGAAGGAATGCAGAAAATTGGGGGGGAGGTACTTTCATACACAATCTCTCAGATAGGATGTGATCGGGTTGGAATATTGCTGCAGTGTTAGAAATGGTGAGCTGGCTGATTTGGAGGAGTATGGACCGACTTGGCCTTATGAGGAAGATGCTAGCTGCCTTCAGATGATAGGAGGAAATAAGTGTAGTAAGGACTTACATAAATGTGTATGAGTGTATGTGTGTGTATATATGTGTATGTTAGTAGATATCTATGTATTTGTATATATCCTTGCTTAATTGTAGCCTTCTTGGGGGAAGGAAGGGAAGAAATAATAAAGTCAAAAGTGCATAGCAGAGAACAAGAGAAAACCAACAAGGAAGCAGAGTAAAGGACATCATCAGAGATATATAACCAGAGAAGGGCAAGGGCTGATTACAGTCACCAAAACTAATGGTGCCCATCTGTGGAGCAGCAGGTATTTAGGGAATACTTGCTATGTGCCGGCCCCATGCTAAGGAGGGAGACGTGTGGCAGGGAGACCAGCTGTAATTGTCCAGGCCAGAGTGGATGAGGGTCTGAGGGTCTGAGCTAAAGTGACAGCCACCTGAGTAGAGAATAAGTCAGACTTAAAAGGTGGCATGGAGGTCAAAGTGGTAAGATTTGTCGACTGATTAGATGTAGGGTGAGAGAGGGGAAAGTGGGGGTGGGGGGAGTCAGGGAGATAATAAGTTCTGTTTGAAACAATTCGTAGCCTGGAGCTCAGGATTGAGACCCACGTGGGGCTCTGGGGGTCACCTGCATGGAGATGGTAATCATGAGATTACTCTGGGGGAGAGTGTAAGGGGGGCAAACAAGAGGGCCCCGGGGCAGAACTGTAGGGTGCACTCACAGTTAGGGGCATGATAGGGATGATTAGCCAGCAAAGGAGACAGAAGAGGCAGACACCCAGGTAGGAGGAGACTGAAAGAAAGCCAGTCATCGAAGTCCAGAGGAGAGAGAGTGGTCATCGAGGTCAGATCAGGCCAATAGAGCAAGGGGGAGGAGGGCTGGGGAAAGACCACTGGTAACTTGGCAAAGTCCATTTTTAGTTGAGTGATGAGGTAAGAAGCCAGATGGTAAAGGGTCCAGTGAATGAGAGGTTTGGCTGAGAAATGAAGGTGAGATAGAGAATGATAACCGAGAGCATGATAGTGAAGGCTTTGTTTTGTTTTGTTCATTTTTTAAAAAGATGAGGAGACTTGGGTAGTAGGGAAGGGCCAGTATTTATGGAGAGACTGAAGATTTCAAGAGAGGGGTTGACTGAAGGAGCAGTTTGCTGGAGTACATGGGAGAGGATGTGGTCAGAAACCCATGTAAGACCGAAGAAGACCTCCTGCCTCCTGGCTGTGAACTGGCCCTGATCTCATGTGAAGAGGCCTGAGGAAAGGCCCCTCTCCAGCCCTTTGGGTGGAAGGAACCCAAGAGACAGCAAGGGTTCGAAGGCTTGGGTTTCATTGTGTACAGTCAGAGGGCTTGTCAGTGCATTCAAAGATCCCTGGGAGTTTAAGGTACCAGCTGATATATGGTGTGCATCAATACAATTACTTAGTATAATATGAAAGTGGTACTGTTTAGCTTAAGAAATAAATACAAGTCAATTCTCTTTTGTAAATTTTTTTTTCAGTGGGTGGGAACTTGTACAGTCAAATTGATGAAGAAAAATACCAATCCATGGGGCTTGTTGTAAGCAAAAGGAATAAACTGGCAGTCAGGAGACACCTAGCACACCCAGGTCTTTAACATTTGCACTGTTTATTGAACACTATCGGAAAGTACTGGAAGAACATTTAGATTAGCTCCAAAGATGGACTTGCTCGGCAGATTTGATTTATGCTGAAGCTTTCCTTTATACTCAGGTTTTGTTTTTAGCCTATTTCTATGTATTCATCAATTTTCTTTCTCTGGTTTGTTGTAAAAATTGTTTCAGCCCCCTCAGTTCAGAAAATGGCTTTAGAATCCTCTGGTGTTCATTCGGTGATAAAGGCTGAACTTATCTGACGGCCTGTTTCTCTTTTATGGCATGTGTATTATGTATTTGATTTGTCTCTTTTCTGAGTCTTTGCCTTTGTTTTCTTCTCTAGGGCTCAAAATTGGAAATCCCTCTGTGGCTGGCAAAAGGACTTTATGACAATAAAAGACGGATCCTTTCTGTGGAGCTCCCCAAGATTTATAAAGAGGGATGGAGGACAGTGTTCAGTGCTGATGCCAACGTGGTTGACCTTCATAAAATGGGCCCCCACTACTATGCCTTTGGCTCTCAGCTCCTGCATTTTGACAGTCCAGAGAACCCAGATGTGTCTGAGACTCTCTTACAGGCAAGTAACTGAGATGAAGCCTTAAAGATTGGGTTTCTGCTGGTCCCTTTGCTTCAGGAGTCTAGGAGGACATAAGAATAGTCAGGAAGCAAGTAAACATGCTTATACTAAACATTGTGAATGTAATATTCGTCCCAGGTCCATATTAGGCTGCCTGTTCTGGACATGCCACAAAACCTTACTTCACGGCTCTTGCTGTGTTTACCTACCGAGAGCTGACAGAGACCCACAGGAAGCCCCAGAACGGAGGGAAAGATGGCAGCAACTCCCAGGGCCCAGCAGTAGAAACATAGCCTGGCCCAGGACCTCAGCAGACTCATGGGAGCTTCTTCTTTTCTTCTCCCATCATCCTTGCTGTTTGCTGGACAGCCCCAAATTCCTGGCATCCAACCTTGCCAGAAAGTATAACATCATAGTGTGTTTTGGTCGTTTCTAATAATTACTCTCACTCCTTAGGCTGTCATGTAACAAACCAGCCTTCCACCTTGCTTCTTGGGACTGAAGCGACCCAAAGCTTTTTATTCCCTTCCCTGACTCGGCATGAGCAGTTGGCTAGACACACATTTGTTCCTGAGGACTGTGCTGACATCACCAGACAGACTGATGGATAAACAGAGATGTTTTGTCTGACAAGGTGTTACCATATATAAACTGATGGTGCTATTTTCATTGCTAATAGTAAACAAAAATGGCTCGGTTTGATTTCAGTTCAGGAAACATGAGAGCATAGGAATTGGAAAGAAAAGAATATAGCAGTGGAGAAAATTCAGGATTATGAAATGGCTTTGAAATGAGGAAAATCCCTGTCTCTAGGTCTTTAGGAATACGCTTCTTTGATTTTTTTTTCAGTGAGTTTTCTGTCTCCATTGATTTTTTTTTAAGTTGCTTTATCTGAACTCTGATAGCCACCTGTCAGCAGGGATATATGACCACCATTACATAGGAGAAGAAAAAGAAGCCCAGGGGTTTTATTTCTTGTTGAAAGCCCTCATCTGTAAAATGAGGGGATTGGACTAGTGATATCAAATCAATCACTTAACAAGCTTTTATTAGGAGGCTGCAATAAAACCACCCTTACCCTCAAGGGGCTTCCCCTCTAGCCAGGAAGACAGTGTGAATATATGTAAGTAGAGGCAGCTGAGGGGTTCTGTGGATGGAGCTCCAGAGGAGAGAGTTTGAATCTGCCCCAGAATCAGTTGTGTGAGACCTTGGGCCAGTCATTAAGTTTCAGCCTCAGTTTCCTCATCTGCAGAATAGTGAGGGTAAGTGCACCTACCTCGTGGAGTTGTTGTGAAAATGAGGTCAAATGTAAAACCCTTCGAATACCTTAAAATACTATCAACACAAGCTATTATTATAAACAGAATAAATCCAGGGGGTTTAGGGAGAAGGCTGCTAGCAGTCGGTGGGATCAGAAATGACTCTGTAGTGCTTGAGTTGAGTCTCAAGAAATAAGGATTCCCTGAGGCAGTGAGGAGGAAATGCATTCCAGGCTTGGGATGGGGGGTGGGGGGGTGAGACAGAGAGAGGAGAGACAGATTGAGAAAGAAAGAAGAGAGAGGAGAGAGAGGGAGGAGAGATCGAGAAAGAGGAGAGAAGAGAAGAGAGAGAAACAGGAGAGAGGAGAGAGAGATATGAGAGAAAGAGGAGAGAAAGACAGAGAAAAGAGGGGGAGAGAGAGAGAGAGAGACAGTGTGTGTGTGTGTGTGTGTGTGTGTGTTTGTGTTAGAAAGAAGTCCAGCCGAGCCGACCAAAGCAGGGAAGGGGAGGCAGAGAGGGCAGGTTGGGAGCAGGTTGTTAAGAGAAGCAGAAGAATTTGCATCTTATCCTCAAGGTCATAGGGAGCCAGGGAAGTTTCTGGAGTACACTAATGATGTGGGCAGATCTGCACTTCAGGAACACACCCCACTTTGACAGCTCTTCGAAGGGTGTTGTTCATAGACCTTGAGGGCTGCAGGGGTAGATCTCAGGTTGTCACTTCACTTAGATAGGAGAAGAAAAATGACATCTTTATTTTCACTAACCTCTAACTATCGTTTAGCATTTCCTTCAGTTATTTAAAAACATTATCATGATAAGGGATTTGTAAAGGTCAGCAGCCTGCCAGAAGGGTCCATGAAACAGAAAAGGTGGAGGACTCCTGGAATAGGGGGAGGAGATTTGAAGCAAAGGGACCAATTAGGAAGTTGTAATAGTCCAGGTGACTAAACCAAGGTGTAGGATTTGTGAAGAATGACACATAGTAATTTGCAACTGATTACAGGAAACAAGGTGGGGCAGTGGGTAGAGCAGTGGATTCAGATCCCAGACATTGACTAGCTATATGGGAGCTAATAGTTCACTTCTGTTTGCCTTAGTTTCCTCAACAGTCAAATGAGGATAATCATAGCACCCACCTCATAGGGTTGTTATGGGGATCAGCTGAGGTGATATTGGCAGAGTGCTTAGCCCAGTGCCAGGCACATAGTAGGTGCCATGCCCATGCTACCAGTTATTATGGAATGGTTCTGTGAGGTGAGAGGAAGGGAGGAGGCCAGGATAATGCTGAAGCTGCAAACTTGGGAGACCAGAAGGACGGGACACAAATAAGGAAGTTCGGGAGAGACGTAAGCTTAGAAGGGAAAGACAATGAGTTCTGTTTTGGCCATGTTGAAGTTTGAGATGTCTGTGGGTCATCCATTTTTGATGTGTCCATAGGCAGTTGGTGGTGTGGGACAAGCTCAGGAAAGAGACTGGGAGTGGGTGATAGTTAAATCCATAGAAGCTGATGAAGTCAGCAGGGGAGAGAAGAGAGAAGAAAGGAGGGCCCAGAGCCTGGGGGGACCATCCCATCTAGGGAGCCTGCAAAGCAGACTGAGAAGGAGGAGTCACATAGGTCAGAGGAGACCCAGAGGAGTGTCACATGCTACAGAGAAGTCAAGAGAGGAGGAGACTGAAAAAAGGTCCGATTTAACAATTTAGAGACCATTGGTAACTGGAGGAGAGCAGTTTCAGTTAAGAGTACAAGGGTCAGCAGCGAGATTAAAAAGGTTCCTTCTAGCTCAGAATGCTATGATTTCCCTAACAAGATAGCAGCAAAAGCAAGGCTGGATCCCAGAGCTTAAGGCCTGCTCTCAAGCACAGGAGCAAAATCCTAGACTAATTCAATCTTAGGTATTTCTAGCTGAAAATTTTATGTGTAAGTGACTCTTGGTCGTTAGCTCAGAAATCTCAATGAAAGTAGATCTGAGATCGAGACAATATGCACTGTTTCCTCTATCACATTTGGGTGGTTTAATCTTCAGGTAAAAAGTGGAAGTGGCTTTTTTCACAATCTAGCTCAGTGATGACTATGATTGCCTCCTTCCTCAGACATTCATTGGACGTTTTCGCCGCATCATGGACTCCTCTCAGAATGCCTACAACGAAGACACCTCAGGCCTGGTGGCCCGCCTGGATGAGCTGGAGCGTGGATTGTTTCAAACCGGCCAGAAAGGGTTGAATGATTTTCAGTGCTGGGAGAAGGGTCGAGCTTCTCAGATCACAGCTTCTAGCCTGGTTCAGAATTACAAGAAGAGAAAATTCACTGACTTGGAAGGCTGAAAGCATGAAGGACACCATGGCTCCCAGGAACACTTTTAGACATGTACTAAAGATGAGACTATCTGACTTTGCACAGGGGAACAGTCTTTTCCCATTTTATCTGTTGTTTCTTGAAATACATTTCTGGAGTGGGATGGTTCTGTTGGGAAAAGGTGGGTTGGAAGAGGATGGAGCAGGCTTTGCACGGTGTGGAAATTATCTCTCACTTGTTTTGCAGCACAAATTTACTTACTTGTTCTTAGAATTTACAGTAGCTTTCGTGGATGCCTGAACAAGTAAGGATCCCTCATATTTCAGACTGCCTACTGTAGCAATCAGATTAGAATTCTAAGCACTTGTGTGAAGGGTTTGGAATACTTTCAAGCCCCCAGGTCCAGGAGTGGCTGGGGGTGGGTATAAATCACACCTGCATTCAAAGAAACTCACCACAGTTGCCTGAAGGTAATTTTGTTCCACTCCTCATTTTATTAAAAGAAAGGCAATACCACCAACATGCCTGATTTTTCCAGTTTGGAAAAATTGCCTGACTTTGATTTCTGTGATCAATAGTATGGTAACTAAAGAGTAAGGGGAAAAGCAGAGAAATGAAATTTAAAAAAAAAATAACAATATTATTTTGTGTGCTGCAAGGAGGGATTTTTCAAACTTGAATTCAGCTAAATGTAGGCCTCCTAAATGGGAGATGCCCCTGTCAGCTTCTTTTTAATCCAAGAAGCTTTTAGAGCAGCCTCTTATTTATCCCATTCTCTTCCTAGAAAGATGTCACAGCCTTGTTTGAAATTGGCGAAATAGTTGTTAAAGGGCGTTTTTACCAGTCTGTATTACATCTGGAAGTCAAGACTTGCAAAGTAGAACAAAGAGCCTTACTGAAGAAGCTTAACACCACAAATGTTAAGTGCAGCGAGACCTTGTATTTTTCTCCTTTCTCTCACTGCCCCCAGTAAACAGCTCACCACATTTGCCTGTCTCCCAGGTCATTAGCTGGGAGACTGTCGTTTTCAGCATGGAGAGAAACTCCCCCTGAAGAGACTCTGAAACACCCCCTACGTCCCCCCCACCCCCACCCCGACTGAACAAGGAAGACCTGCACTGTCAGAATTAGTGTTGTGGAAATGCCTTTGTCCTTTGGAACCAAACTGGTTTTTTTACTAGTTTGATTTTAGGGCCGAGCAGATGGCCCCCATTCCCACGGATCAGTCCTGCCCCAAGAAGACTGTTTCCTAACCAGCTGCTGTGTGTTCTCTGGAGCTCAGAGAATTATCAGAGGATTTGGTCTTTTACCCCACTGGACAGTAACCCAACCCAGCCCCCTTTTCTGTCCCTGCTTTTCTGTCTCCCAACACTCAGAGGTGGGCAGGTGTTCTGTGTGCTTGTAGTGAGAAAGGGACTCTGCCTATGAGGCTGAAATTCGATTTCTTTGGCTTGCAAGCTAGGCATGGGAGTTGCCATAACATAAGATACCCAGAGCAAGCATCCTCCCAACTGCTTGGTAGCGTAGTAGTCCGGATTGCTACAATAGTTTTCATTATTCAGTTTTTTAATTGTAGGAGGGCTCCATCCCCAGAATGGGTGGGTGGGCATGCCTATACTGCTTTTATCCATACCTTTTCACCTTTTAAAATGTCAATTTTTAACATTTGTAATAAGGTTGCAAACATGCCATCATTACAGCCCTTTTGCCATCAGTAAACTTTCCCCAACCCCAGTCAAACCCCCGCTCCCTATCCAGTCTTTTATATTAAATTGTGTGTGTGTGTGTGTGTGTGTGTGTGTGTGTGTGTGTGTGTGTGTGTGTGTGTGGCAATTGGGGTTAAGTGACTTGCCCAGAGTCACATAGCTAGTGAATGCTATGTGTCTGAGGTGAGATTTGAACTCAGGTCTTCCTGACACCAGGGCCGGTGCTCTATCCACTTTTAGTCCCATCCAAGAGGCAAATTTTTGAAAAGGAGTCATCCAGGGGACTTAAATTCCAAGTTGCTGCTGAAACCAAGAAGGGAATTGAGTATTATTTTTAAGTTAAATACTGAGGTCGCAGGTAATTGGAGCATGACTGCTCCATGAAACGCACGTGTGCAGGGCGGTGTCCCCTACCTTCGAGGTGGCTCCTGCTGCGCGGCAGAGGGGTGGGGCGGCAGTGACAGTGCAGGTAGGAGCTCACGGGGGGAGGTATTTTAGCAGTGGGTGAGATGGCAAAAGACGGGTTTGATTTCGTCCCTGGCTCTGTGGCAAATTGGTGCCTCCCGCCCATTGAAATCTACCCCCCTTTACAAACAAACTCCGGTTTATTGAGTGTGCACCTGAAAGTTTTCTAGTTCACCGTAAGGGGAAATGGAAGCATGCTGGAGTCAGAGTGGGAATTGGGGTTCCTGTGATGGCGGCTCCCTCTGAGCCTGCCCATGCGATTTGACTCTCCGCCATGTCCCAAAAGTTAGCCACGGGGTGGCCGCTCAACAGGCCGGAAAACTTGGGCTCCTCTCAGCACGTCGTGAGGGGGCCGCTGTTCGCCCTTCTCCTGGCTCGGAACCAGATGGTCGAATGTTCCCAAAGCCCTGAGCGCAGTGGCTGGCACGCAGTCAGCACTTAGTAAATGCAGGTTCGCCCCCTGCTTCAGGCTTCACGGCCCATCGGTGCCGTCTCTGCTCACTCCCTGTCCACTGCCGTCTGCGCCACGCTCATCGTTCCTTCCCCAACCGCCCACGATCGTTTGTTGGCCCTGATGAGGTTAACCGTAACAAGGACAACTGAAGTTTTCTGCTTTGAGGGTTGTAGTTACATTTCTGGACACCGAATACTGTGATTTAAAGATCAAAGTTAATGCTTTCGTGACAGTCACGACGCAGAGCATCGTGATGACGGTTTAGTCTGCGATAGTAACTGGACTAGAGGAGTTAAACCCCGACCTTCCGCATGGACAGGAGCTCAATTAAAAGCCGGGAATGAAATGATTAAAGTTGTGAACTCAGGGCTTCAAAAACTGGGATGTTTGTTGTTAGCTCCTGCTTTGTCTTCCTCATTAATGCAAACAGCTTCTCTGGAGGGAATTTAAAAGGTGTAATATGCTGGAGGGAAAGTCAATAGAGCTTTAGTCACCGTAAGGTATTGGTAGAGAATGATTAATCGAAGTGAGACACCTGCTCTTTTCTCTGAGCTTATTTAAATCTTTTTTGTTGGTTTTTCCACTGTTTTGCTTTTCTGCCTGGTAACTGTGGGAGGCTCCATATACTTAAAAAAAAAAACCAACAGTCTGTAAACAAAGCCAAAAGGAGTCTTCCTTTTATAAAATACATATGTTTCTGTTTGCAATTTCTCCTTCGTTTCTGTGTCTGTTACACTGCTGCCTCAGTCTGTCCTCTGGGGAGAACACCTACAGGCAAAGTTAAGGCTTTGGTTCTATCTGGAAGCCAGGGGCAACTTTATCCTTTTCAGCAGTTCAGAGATCTGCTCCAGTGCAATGAAAATAACCAGCTTTAAGAAAGTAAATAAAGCCTCTGATTGTACTACACTTTCCCTGCAAGACTTTGGCCCCAGGAGATCTTAGTCCCACGGCGTAAAATCACAATGGCCAAATTTAGATTACAAGTCAATAGCATGATAAGGTGATTTGGAAGGATGAAATTCTGTGGGCTGGAGGAAATAGGGGTCACGACCATTAATGTCAGTTAGAGTTATCCACCACAGCAAAAGGCCAATGAGCTCACTGGGGAAGGGAAGATTGGTCGTGTTTAATTTGGAATTCTACCCACTTGTCCAGCTGATGGATGCCAGAGCTGGGCTAGTAGCAGCTACTCAAAAAGGGGCACTTGAATTTCATTTAAAACCTTGAGCAGCGTTTCATTCTGATAACAGTGATTTGTGGTTGCTTTGTCCTTCTCCCTTCTGGTAAGTGGCAGTGATTTTTCCTTGTATCTAAAAGAGTTTGAAATGAACATATCTTCCAGTCACCAACGTTATTAACAAGTGTTAGTACAGCTCTGAAAATAGTACTTAGCTCCGGCTGCTGATTCAGATTCCATAAAGGGCACACAAAGAAACAAATGAGGCTATCTATACACATCCCACCTAGCACAGATTAACCAGGGGTGGGGAACCTTCAGCCTCAAGGCCACATGTGCCCCTCTAGGTCCTCAAGTGCAGCCCACCCCTGGAACCATCCCAACCCAGAAATTGAACGATCTGCATGACATTTTTCCTTGTCCCTGTGATTCCTCTTTGCTTCAGGATTCTGAGGAGTGAGCTGTGAGCCAGAGGAGGGGGAAGGTGGAAATTTAACCAGCTTCTCTGTTCTGAGGCCATGAAAACTCAACCAGGATGCCAAGGGTTGTGAGTTAACAGAGGGAAGGTGTGGGGACAGATCAGTTTTGAGGCATAAGGAAAAACTGAACAAAGAAATCTCAACTAGGGAGTTGGTGTTACAAGTATTGCCAAATGCATAAAAGGGGAGAGATGAAAACATTTGTTCCCAGCCAATGATGCTATCTTAATGTTACCCAGAGGCCTTGGCATGCAGTTATCTCTTGAGTTCAGAAACTGAACCTTTTTTTTAAAACTGCTTAAAGGGACACAATCTTTTTTCCATGTTGACATTTTACTTTCACCTTTTTATTTCTCTGTCAAGGAAAACTTAACACATACCATTCCTTTTAAAATAGGGGCTCAAAGAGTCTCCAAGGCTAGTGTGACTGGCAAGCCAGAAAAATACTTTCTTTGGCTTTTAGCCTACGGTCTCTTTTCTTGGCTTAGCATTTCAATTGGTTTCCGGTGATCTCAAAGCCGCCTCCTTGATTTAGCCAGGGAGGACGGGAAGAGTTGAGCCTTCTCTCCCAATCTGACATCCCACATTCATGTGTGTTCAGTGCCAAGAAAACATTTCTAGATGGAACTCTTCATATACAACAGGATATAAGAAAATCAATAAAAGTGAAAAGCACTTTTTGGATAATTTTTTTATTTGGAGAATTATTTAGGATATTTTAATGGTGTCCCTTGTAAAAGATCATGGCCATAGAGCCTCACTGCTTCTTGTTCCTGGATTTCATTGAGCTAATTTCTTTAAAGGAAATGCTGTCTACCATTTTCTTCTTTAAATGAATGAACTTTCTAATAGTGCCAAAGGGTGTAAGGCTGCCGCTTCGACAGCTAAAGGCAAGAGACCCGGCCAAAATGCTGGACCTCCTCATCACAAATGTGGCCAAGGGGAAAAGCAGGCAGTTTAATTAGAGTTAATGGTCAATATATGGCTTCATTCTAACTTCAAATCCATTCCCTTCCTCACTGAAAGATTTCTTACACACACACACACACACACACACACACACACACACACACTGCGCGCGCGCACACACCCCCTAAAAGAAGAGGGAGAGGAAAAGGCGTATTTTCAGGGCTCCATCATCACTAACAGTTGCATCTGGCAAGCGGCTTTCAGGGACCTCTTTGTTCAGTGATTCTGTGTTTTCTTCTCAGACTTCAGATGGCTCTGACACCGGCATCAGTGGAGAACTAAGACCCTTCACCAATATTCTTCAGCCCTCCTGGTAAAAATGAGCCCCTGCCACTGTTTGCCGAGATGAGGCTTTATTGGATCATATGTGTTGTGGGTCATTCCCAAGCCATGTTTCTGTTTTATTGAGGAATAGAAGAAGTAAAACCTTAAAGATTTCATTATGCCGCTTTTGTTCATATCTTATGGCAGATGATTACAGGTAACTGGCCAAAATGGCATATGTGTGTACAATATGCATATTTTAAAAATCACAATATGTACATACACACGTATAAATGTATATGCCTCTCCTTTTTCTAAAACACTTCACTTACCTCATTGATAATTCAGGCAGATTCCTAAGGTTCACAGGTTGCTTTTTTTTAAAGGAGGGGTGTTTTTTTTTTTGCCTTGGCACCCTGCCCATAGTGCCACTGGCATTCATGATCTTTGTATCTAAGTTGGCAGGACACATTGTGGTCCTTTATGTTGGAGGACAATAGGTTTAATGTGTAGCTTCAGTTCCCCTTCAAGTTCCCCTCCTCTCCCTCCTAGCTCCACCACTTGCCTGGTCTGGAAAACAGAATGACATCATGCATTAGGCCTGTTTTATGGATAATCCTTTCCATGGCGCCATCTGGAGCAGGCAGGGGCTGCCATGGCTGCTGAGAAAGGGCAAGAGCTTCGTTTCTTAAGCAATACGACATGCTAGTTCTCTGGCAGAGTAGGATGATTTTATCTCTTCCATTTTTGATGGGGACTTTAGAAGATCCTTTTCCCAGATTTCAGAGTTTCCAGGTATAGATGACCTATGCTTGCAACCTCAGTATCAAGATGGAGAATAATTATGCAATCTGTATACAGCATCCCAGATCAAATCCAGACCTGATTTTCATGCACAGAACTTGAGAAAAGCACATTACTCTGAAATTCTGCTAGGTGAAAAAATCTCACCTTCCCTGGAATACATGATTTTAAAACTTCAGTTCTATACACAGTTGATAAATGTTTTCTTTAAAATTGGTTCTGCAGCATGCTTGAGGTGTTAGACCGGGTTTGAATTGTTAAATTGTATAAAAGAAATTATGAGGAAAGTATATCTCGATTCTAATAACTGGAATATGACCTCAGGCAAGTTACTTCCCTCTGGGCTCAGTTTTATTAGCTGTAAAATGAGAGGATTGGACAAGATGACCTGAAAGGTCCTTCCTAGCTCTGATGTGCTATGATTTCATGTCTTAAAGACCCTTTCAGTGCTAACATTTTATGGTCTCCAGCAAACTTAAAAAGAGATGTGGAGAATGGTGCTGCATTTGGGCTGAGAACATGCTTTAATCTTCAGCTTTTGAGAGATCTTTTTAAAAAAGCCTTCTTCAATATATTTTCTTTTTTAAAATAAAATTTTGTTGACATCATCTTGTTTTAACATTCCCTTTACTCTCCAATGTATTCTTCCCTTATACCCCTCTGAGAAAGCCATCCCTTAGTAGGGGTGCTTAACCTGGGGCCCATGAACTTGTTTTGTAAAATATTTTGACAACTCTATTTCGGTATAATTGGTTTTATTTGTAGTCCCTGGTATTTAGCTTCATGAATTTTATTTGTTTGTTGATTGAGTGATTGAGATTGGGTGTCCCCATATCGCTGAGGGGCTGATTCCATTGCTGATCAGTATGGAAGCTTTCAGCTGCTGTGTTTTCTGACCTGGGCAGGTTTACTTTAGCTTAGTCTGGCTGGTGCTGCCCACCCTTCCAGGGTCTCACCATATTGGTGCCAGACTTAATACACTTGATCCATCTCAAATCTACTGCAGCTCAGAACTTTTTAAAAATTAATTAATTAATTTTTAGCAACATTCACCTCCACAATCTTTCGAGTTTTAAATTTTCTCCCCCTTCCTCTCCTCCTCCTTCCCGAAGATGCAATTTGACACAGGTTCCATAATACATTCTTATTAAACATATTTTCACATTAGTCATGTTGTAAAGAAGAATTGGAACCAATAGGAGGGACCACAAGAAAAAAGAAACAAAACAAAACAGAAGAGAAAAAAAGAGCAAATAGTTTGCTTCGATCTGCATTCAGACTCTTTCTTTCTTTCTCTGGATGTGGATAGCGTTTTCTTTCATGAAACTCTTGGCAACTCAGAACTCTTCAACTGAAGAGATCCTCAGATGGTGGAGCAAAAGATTGCAGAAGTGAGCCACCACACCTGGTTGTTTTATAAATTATAAAACATTCTTCTGAGGAGTCCATGGCACAAAAAAAGTTAAAGACCTTTGTCTTATAGCAAATAATTTTAAAAGGGGGGGGGACCAGTTCAGCAAAAGTAACTGATACATGCAAAAAGTGTGGCAGTCAGGGCAGTGCTTCCTACCCATAGTCACCCATTTCTTCAGAGAAGCAGGGGGAAGTTCGTTTTCCCGTCTCTTCCTTCGGCTGAGACTTGGCCATTAGGAGTTCAAAGCACTCAGTTTTGATGGCTTTAGTCTTCACATTTTTGTGGTTGCTGGATGTGATTTTTTATTTCTTTTGCTTACTTCACTCCACATTATGCTAGTCATTTCCCTATCTGTCTTTCTCTGAATCCATTACATTCATCATTTCTTGTAACACAGCAATTTATTTTAAAGAAAGCTTTCTGAGGAAGCCATTCTCTTGAAAGAACACTGGCCTTGGAATCAGCAGAACTCTCCCACTTCGGAGCTGTGGGGACTTAGGCTTCCCTTAAGTGTGGGTTTCCTCATTAGGAAAACCCCAGGTTATAGTAAGTATTCTCCGTGGTTCCTTCTGTGATGCCTTCCTGTGAGGAGATGACCCTGCTCTTGAGCCATGGGCCCCTCATCCCCAGGAGAATGGCATGGCAGGGGCGCAATCTGTGGTGGGGGAGGGGGCACTCATACCCACAAACCATGACTCTTGGGAAGGATTCAAGAAATTCTATGAGCCTCAGAGCATGAATTCTCAGGGAAGCACCTCCTATTCCACTGCAGTACTCCACTCCACTCTTAGTCACTATGACAATTTAATTGCTCTGAGAAAAACAAGATAATAGAAATTTTAATAAAAATAGAACCCAAACAGGCACTGGAACTCCTAATTTCTTCTGCCTGCAGAGGCACATGCAGTAGTCATAGTTTTAAAGGTGTGCACCATGTCCTCTACTTGTTGAGAACTGCCTTAGGGTACCGAGGGGAAAAATTAAATATCAGAGCCAGGTGACCTGGGTTCAAATCCCAGCTCTGCCCCATTCTAGCTTGTGACCTTGGAGAAGTGACAACCTCTCTGGGCCTCAGTTTGCTAATCTGCAAAATGACTAGATGACCTTGGAAGTCCCTTTCAACCATGAATCTACAATTCCAAGAGTACCAAAATACTACAGGAGAACCTTATTATTGGACATACATAAATATCTGTCTATATCTACACACACACACACACACACACACACACATATCTATATCTTCTAGGTATGATTTTTTTAAGACGGCTCCTCAATTAGAAAGTGAGCTCCTGGAGGGCAGGGACTCTTTTTGCCTTTCTTTGTATCTCTAGGATATAAAGCATACAAAGTAACCCAGAATCTGAAACATAGTAAGTGTTCAATAAACGCTTGTGGCTGATGGGCTCTCAGTTGGTAAATATGTAATTAAGTCTTTGGATGCTGTGACACCCCTCCAAGTCTTCACATCTGTAAAATAACAAGGACAATAGTAACGCATATTAGTGGAATGCTTTAGGGTTTCAGAACATTTCCAAGGGACCCTAGAGAATATCTAATCCAACCTCCTCATTTTATGGATAGGGAAGGAAAGCCAAAATCAGAGCCAACACCAAGCAGGAGAGCTCATAATAACTCTGGGAGGTTGGTCGTGTACATGTTGTTCTGTCCATTTTGCAGATAAGGAAACTGAGGCCCTAAGGTTAAGTGACAGCCATGATCACATGGCTAATGACTGAGGCAGGATTTTAGCCCACTCCTCCTGATTCCAGTCCAACGCTCACTCTAAGATCCCTTCTGGCTCTAAATCTGCAAGATTCAGATACACCGAAAGTCAAACCTTCTCTTCTTTCCCTTTCTCTCCCAATTTAAAAATACAGCCCATTTGGCAAATAAAGTGGCTGAAATGTCCATATGTTTTGATCCAGAGATGCCATTCCTAGGCAAATCATTAGTTTTTCGTTTCATTTTGTTTCTTTTTGTTTTGTTTTTAAGGCTCCAAATACTTATAGCAGAACTTTTTGTAGCAATAAAACAAATTGGAAACAAAGTAGACAACCATCAGTTGGGGAACTGCTAAACAAATTGTAGTACATGAATGTAATGGAACATTGTTATTGTTCATCCTTAATTCTCCAAGAGGACCAATGACATCAGATGGGGGATGTCTTGACTTGAAAGTGGATTGGATTTAAGTGAGGCAGGGCTGTGCAAAAACATCAGCCTCATTCTCTCCTTCTGACCCATCAGAGTCCAGCGGCAAGACATAGGTCAGGACAACTGGAGATGACCCCAGACATAGAGGGAGATCTTGGTCTTTTTAAACTAAGAAAGGAATAAAAAGGCCTAGTTTGCCTACTCAATAAAAAAGAAAATCAAACTAGGAGGGGAAGACACTCCTAGTCTGTCCAGAACAAAAACAAATTGCCATTTATATTCACTCTGCGCCATCAGAACCTAAACAAAGTCCAAGTGAGGCTTGAGCGAGAACTATTATTGGCCAATGAGTGAGAGCCTGAGTGATTTGGGTTTAAGGCATAGTCAAGTAACTCCATTTGAATCCCAACAGGCTTTATCAGTGCCTGGTTTTCCAGAACTGTTTCAAGAAATCATAAATAGCCCAGTGGATAGAGCACCGGCCCTGAAGTCAGGAGGACCTGAGTTCAAATCCAGCCTCAGACCAAACACTTGACACTTACTAGCCGTGTGACCCTGGGCAAGCCATTTAACCCCAATTGCTAAAGAAGAAGAAGAAATCATAAATAAAACTATATGGGATAGAAAGTTAATTGTCCCAGTTTTTTTAAAAATAGATTAAATAGTGAAGAGAAAAAAAATCTAGCCCCCAAACCCCAAAATATCTTGTGAAGTTTAAGCCATCAAATTTTATATTGCTTTGGGCAGAACACCCACATATAAGGGTATGATTCACCATGTGAACAGAGAGGAGGGAGGAAGGCAGGAAGGAAGGGAAGGAGGGAAGAAGGAAGGAAAGACCAACATTACCCAACTGGAACTGTCCAGTTGGGGCCTCAGTGTGGCGGCTACTACTATTCACAGATTGTTGTTTGTCCTTCATTCTCAGAGAGGACCGATGACATCAGGAGGGTGATGTCCAGACTCGCAAGTGAATTGGATTGAAGTGAGGCAGAGCTGTGCAAAGTCATCAGCCTCACTCTCTCCTCCAGAGTCATTTGAGTCCAGTGGCAAGACATAGATCAGGGCAACTAGAGATGACCCTCTGTTCCCTGATATAAAAAGCCTGGATCACAAAGAACTCTAGCCTTAAGAAAAGAAGTCCCAGCTGGGACAAGATAGTTGTTTTTACATAGGGCTGTCATTCAATGGAAGATCACTGTGTTGGAAGAAATGACAAATATAAAGAATATGGAAAAGCGTGGGGAGACTCGCCAGAACTGATGTAGAATGAAGTAAGCAGGGCCAAGGGAAGGGGCATTCAGCAGTGCCAGAGCTACAGCTATAACCCAGGACTCTCCATTCCCATTCTAGCCTTCTCCAAAGCTGCATCTCAGGTTGGAGTTGGAGAGTAATTTGATTTTAATTCAAAATAGAGGACTCAGAAAGATTCAGTAGGAGTTCAAGGAGGCAATTATAACTAATTGAAATTATGTTTTCATTAGTTCAATCTGTGCTTAAAAGCATTGATTTCAAATGATAACCCTCATTAGCCCTGGAGACACCCAGCCGCTCCTTTTTTCAAACTATGCATAAATAACATTCCAATATTCAAACCCAGGTTTTCCCCATTCTAGGACAGTAAGGGTCTGGGGAGAGAACTAAGGAAGCAGTCTTGTTTTCTTTGCTAGTCAGATATGTTTGCAGTCAGGCCAGTTCCAGAGTCTCAGACTATACTCACGTTATGAAAATCCATTTCTGGTGAAGTCAATCGGCACTCTGCATGTGCCAAGGCACTGTGCTGAACACTGGGTATGCAAAAAAAAAATGGCAAAAGACAATCCCTGAGCTCAAAGAGCTCACAACCTAATGGGGAGAATGGGAGGGACAGATCACATGCAAATAAAACACGCTATATACCAGATAAATTGGAGATAATCACCAGAGAGAAGGTACTAGAATTAAGGGAGATTGGGAATGGTTTCATATAGAAGGTAGAGTTTTAGATGGGACTTGAAGACAGTCAGGGAAGCCTGGAGGTAGAGATGAGGAAGAGAATCCAGACATGGGGGGTAGATAGCTTTTGAAAATGCCCAGACTAAAAAAAAAAAAATGCAGCATGCACTCTGCAGCTTTTTGCATTACCTGCTCTTTGTCACAAACCCCAACCTATGCTGTTACCCCTACCTGAAAAAACTCATATACTTTGCTACCTTGGGAGGAGCTGAGATGCAAGGGCAAAACTTCTTTTGCTATCATTGACCTATATGAATTGTCTTAATCTCATTATGAAAGTTCCTCCATAAAAGCTTGCCCCACCTTGAAGCCATCACTGATCTCCAGGGATCAGCCCATCTACATGTTGCTACCTTGACATACTTGCAATAAACTCCTTTTAATTCTCAAGAAGAAGAAAATGCCCCAAGTCAGGAGATGGAGCGTCTTGTTGGAGAAATAGCAAGGATGCACTGGATTAAAAACTGTTGGGAATGGGGAAGGGGGAGGGAGGCAGGGTTGAAGGTGGAAGAAGACTGGAAAGGGGCAGAGAACCTAATCAAAGCAGACATACAGTTTTCATGGCCAATGAAGCAGATATTAGATCCTTCAAAATTAGATCCTTCTTAACTTGGGGTCTATGAACTTGTTTTTAAAAAATATTTTGATAACTATATTTCAATATCCTTGATTTCCTTTTTGATCATATGGATTTGATCTAACATTTATATGGAGCTAACATTTATATAGCTCTGTAAGACTCACAATGGTTTTATAAGTTGTCTCGTCTGATCCTTACAACAGCCCTAAGAATTAGGTGCTATTATTACCCCATTTTACAGATAAGGAAACAGGCTGAGTGGGGTTAAAGTCACTTGCCCAGCTAGTAAAGTGTCTGAGACAGAATTTGAACTCAGGTTCTCCTCACTCCAAATTCAACACTCTCACCACTCTGCCTCTTGGTTGCTTTGGGAGCTCTTTACCTGGCCTGTGAACTTGTTTTCTAAAAAATTCTTAAAACTGTTTTTCACTATAATTGGTTTCCAAGAAGACAGAGCCAAGATTGCAGAATGGTAGGATGTAATGTGATGAGCTCCGTCCACAAAACTCCTCTAGACAAATCTAGAAAATGCACTAGACTGAATCCTGAGGATGAAATCCAGAAAAATGTCCTTTGTCCTGCCCAGGTAGGCCCAGGGGCACAGACAGGGATGTTTGCACATACTGGGGATAAATCTGTTCAGGAGCGCTCCAGCATCACCCAAGAAGACGCTGTGCACCAGGGCAGTAGGAGATCTCAGACTACACAGGGCCTTGCTTTAGAGGGGCATCTTATAGGGAACAGTGCCAATCAATAGCTTTGTCACCCAGTTCTGAGTCACAAATCCAGAGTGGATTGGGGAGGGAACCTGCCCAGAAGAGTAGTTTCCTGGGTAGAGACATCTTGGCAGGTGTATGGAGAAAGCAGCAGCTGTATGGCTCAGACCTCAGACTCAGAGCAGGGTCTCATTTCTAGCATCCAGCCCAGCCTTCAGAGGAAGTGAGCAAGGCAGGAATTCCAAACCAAAGGGGAGCCGATAATTATGCCACTCTGGCCTAGCAGCTTTCCAGCTAAATCCAGCAACGGTTTACTCTTGCTCAGACCCAAACCCAGATCAGAAACTTGCAGAACTCAGACCAGGGGGCAGCAAACAGACTTTGTCCTGGATCAGACCACTCTGAAAGTACTAAAAGCTTGCCTGTCTCCAGCCTGTCCCTGAAATCTTAGAATAACACAACACTCAATAACCCCCCAAAATAGGAGCAAACCTTCCCCCGAGGAGTGCCACAGAGCCCAACCCTAAAATCAGACCCAAATTCAGGAAGTAGACTGGAAAAATGATCAAACCAAAAAAGAATCCCATCAATAGAATTGTTTTCCTTTGTAATCCTGTGTTTTATTTTATGGATCTAAAATCATCATTCAGAGAATTGTCCACAGGCTTCACTCACTGCCCAATGGGGTCTGCTTCACCAAGAAAGTTAAGAGCCCTAGTTCTTTCTCAACCGGTGATTTCCCCCTTCTTCCTGAACCAAATGAAGCAATGAGAGCTGATATTTATATAATGCTACAATATTTACAAAGTACTTTATTTCATCTGATCCAAAGAACAATCCTGTTAAGTAAAGGCTGTGAGTACTAATCTTATCTTCATTTTATAGAGGAGACAATTTAGTTAAGTGATTTACCTAGAATCACACAGTAAGCATCTGAAGCTATATTTGAACTCTTTCTGACTTGAAGTCTTTCTGACTCCAAGGCCAACATTTTTTTTTTGGCTTTTTTTGGTGAGGCAGTTGGAGTTAAGTGACCTGCTCAGGGTCACACAGCTAGCAAGTGTCTGAGTTCAGATTTGCACCCAGGTCCTCTTGACTCCAAGACCGAAGCTCTATGCACTGCGCCATCTAGCTGCCCCCAAGGCCAACATTTTATCCAACATGATGCATTGCCTTCCCACCAACATTTATTCAGTAAATCAGTGAAAGAGTCAGCGCAGGCCTGGGTGTACATTATGCTGCTGGAGAAAATGAGATTCTTCTAGCAACACATGAGAGGAGGCTGCAATACCATTTTTTAAAAAGGCATTACATCAAAGATTCCCTGGAAGAGGTAAAAATAACTAATATAAGATGTTACTCAATTTAAGTCCTGGTCAAGAAGACAGCTGAAATATTGGAAGCCTCTTCAAGGGGCTATCACAGCTCAAATGAGCTAATGGAATTTTCCCATTGCCCCTGAGTTCCCTTTTTCAATTAATACTTTAGATAAAAGAGAAGGTTCCAGGGACCTTCAAAAGAGCAAAGTTTAATTGGGCAGAGATGATTATGAGTTACTCAAGGGAAGCAGAGGCTTAGACTTGACAGTTAGCTGGCAGCAGTGACTTAATGGTTTCCATAATGGGTCTGGTCTCCTCTCTTATTTCACTCTAAGGATCTCAGTTCCTTCCATTTTTAATTCACATCTATACTTGTATGAACTCTTACAATGATTGACTAATTCATTCAATAAATTTTGATCAAGTGCTACTGTGTGTCAGTCAAGATGGTATGGCGTAGTGCTTAGCTTGGAGCCAGAAAATTCTGCCTTTAACACTAGCTGTGTGACCTTGGGTAAGTCACTTAATCTTTATAGAACTTGGTAAGATTCCACCTGCATTGATAGAGGGAGTTCTCATGTTGGAAGGTCCCTATGTGAACATAACCATAGATCCTTCCAGTATATCCATACTATGTGCCTAGCATTATGTTAGCCCAGTGTAGGGAGGGATGAGGTTGGGAGGGAGTGGAGGGGAGATACAAAGAAGCATAATATAGTGGGGGGAGGGAAGCATCACTATTATGGTATAAAAATAAAAGACACCAATAACATTTACATATTTAACATTAAAAAATAAAATGATATTTAGGCTAAAAAATGTTTATGATATGGATCAGAACATTTTTGGCTTTTGACCTAAAATAAAGCTTTCCGAACAAAGAACAGATTTTTGTGCTATTAAGAATAAATTGCAAAACGAATGGAGTTATGGTTTTTCTTTTCTTCCTTTGATCTTAGAATTTTACAGTAAACCATGATATTCTCAAGGAGATAGTATAAGAGAATGGAAAAGATTATGGATGCCATCATTGTCCCTAAAAAGCAACTGAAAAGATGCCAGCAACTACAGACCTAGATGCCTCCATTTCATCTCTATAAAATCATCCCTTGCATAACAAGGGAAAGGAAGTGGTAAGTTTTTTTTTTAAAGGCAGTTGGGGTTAAGTGACTTGCCCAGGGTCACACAGCTAGTAAGGGTCAAGTGTTTGGTCTGAGGCTGGATTTGAACTCAGGTCCTCCTGACTTCAGAGCCAGTGCTTTATCCACTGTGCCACCTAGCTGCCCTGAAGTGGCAAGTTTTGACAAACCCAGTCTTCCCAGTCACAAGATTGACTGAGAAGTGTTCAGAATAAAATTCTGTTGTGAATTGACTACCAAAAAAAATGCATTTGACTGAACAAGGGCTTTCTTCCAGCAAGGTGTCCTCCATGCACCTTAAGATGTACAAGGTTCCTTGAAAAATGCAAGCACAGAGATTTCAATGCCCAACAACGCTCTGATTATCAGTATTTCTAAAGGCAGAAGACAGGGAGATATACAATCACCAAAGGTTTTCATCTTTGGTCATAGAGAATATCTTTTGCAGAATCCAAATGGAACAAGGATTTTTATAGATGGTGAGGTCCTCTAGATAATTCTGTTTGCAAATGATATTGTACTGATTGCATCAAACCTCGGAATACTACAGGGTATCCATCATGAAATCCTCAGCCCCCAAAATGGATTAGACTAGCAATCCACACAGGCAAAACCCAGGGGAAGAAGAAAATATATTTCCTGGATTAGGACATACAGTTGGATGGAAACTCCATTGAATTAGTCCATCAGTACATATATTGGGGACAGTTATTACAGATGACAAAAAACTGGGCCCAAAAATTGACTAAGAGGAGGACAAGTTGGATTGTATTTGGGAAATTTCATGGCCCTTTCGTTGATCCCCACGCTGCTCTCTGGGAAAACAAACAAATGAAAAAGCATCTTTTTTATACTCATATTTTCCTGGTGATGCTATATGGTTGATAATCATGGAATGCATATTCTCCAAAGGATCAAATTTGTGGGTGACCCAAAGGACAATGAAGAGATGCACAGTGTTGTAAATTGGCTGAAGAAGTAAATGCAATATCAAAATGTATACATATGATCAGAAAATGTGAACCAATTGTTTAGCAATAATGAGAGCCAATGGAGACAGTCCATGAGTCATCCTACTATCTAATAAATGATTGATCCTCCATCTCTCAAATGCATGATCCTCTTTTTAACAACAAAATATTTTGCAAACCCTCAAATAGTAGTTATCTTCTTATCATCCATTGACTGAGAAAATACATAATTGCAGGAAGCTGCTACAAATTCAGTAACACTTTTAAGAGAATTTCTATTTTAACAGTCACAACAGCATCTGTATTCATTTGAAAAAAACCCATTATTCATGCTGCATATTTTGCTGGAGCCAAATATAAATAAAATGGCCATGTTTAGTGGGCATTTAATTCAGTTCCTTTCAACAAACTTAATACCAAAACTAAATACCCAACACATGAAAGGTATTGTGGTGTGCTGAAGACACAAAGACAAAGTCACAAAACAGTCCCTGCCCTCAAGGAACATACATTCTATTGGCATAGGGATTTGTGGGCCCCTTGCAATAACCCCATGGTCCCTTAGGATTTGACAGACAGTAAGTTAGAAGCCATAGCGCTAAATATTAAGAATATTAGGAGTCCTAGAGGAAGGCCTCTAACACATTGGGCAGACTTTCTAGGGAGGAATGATGGAAAGACATGGAAAGGATTCACAGGGAAAGATGGTCTGTGTTCTGTACCAGTGGAGGGAGCATTCATATTAATGAGATCATGAATCTATCAGAATGTTGAAGAATATACCAGAATGTAGAACCCACCCAGAGATCCCTGGTGTATTCTGATTCAAGGCCCACATGGTCTGTTATTGCATCTGAAATGCAGTCATCTCTTCCCCTTACCTAAGGATGAAGGAAGAGATGAAATGTCCTGGGAGGGAGGAAGCAAACAAGTCTTGCTGAGGGGAAGACCCTGAGTTTCTCCAAGGTCTGACCAAGAAAGATTAAGAGATAAACAGAGAGCTGAGCCCAAAAATAGAATGAGAGGAAAAGAGCTAACTGGGTAGTATTGGGGTAATTATATAGTATTTTTTCATTGACTCCCAAGCTACTCCTGGGGAAAGCAGAAAAGCAACCATCTTTTTCACTCCAGTAGTCTCTCAGTGATGCTATATAATTGAAAATCATGGAACCTGTTCCTTTGGTTCTACTTTCTTTGCTCTGCATCAGTTCACACAAGTTCTCCAATCTTTCTCTAAATTCCTCATATTTGTTCCCTTCCCCAATCTGTGGGCTTATACTTTCCTGAGGCCTGCCCTCATCATGCCCCAGTTGGTTGGTTGGTTGTTTTACCAGTTTGTTGGATTTTTAAATAGAGAGATAGACTTAACTGTTTACATGTGCCTGGTATTCCCGAAAGAAGATAATACATGGACAAATTCATAATTTGCAGAGCAGGTAGAGAGCTTTGGCTTACCTTTAGATTTGTTAATGTCCCCAAAAGATTCATTGGGAAGCTATATCCAACAGTCCAGTTTCAAGGAGGTAGTGGGCTTATGTTAAGAATCTGTTTTGTCATTAATGCCTAAGCAGTCCATCTACAGAAATGATCAGTGAGAATGGAGTTCTTTCAGCAGAAAGGAAATGGGGTTGGCCTTCTGAATGATATATAACTGATGAAAGAAAATCCTTTTAAATCATCCCCTAGGAGCATGATCTAATAAACAAGCAAAGTAAAGATCTAATTTGTTCAGTAATTGCTTTAGTACAGATTAGAAACCAATTAACTTCAAGCCATTCTACTTTTAAAGCTAACCTTTTGCCTGATTTGGTAGTTGGAGGCCATTCTTGGAAACTGCAGCATGGGCTAGTGGAAGGAGCTCTGATCTACGAATCTGGGCAAAGGGTTCAAGTTCCCTGTCGACAGTGTCCTCCCTCTCGGACTTTGTGCAAGTCACTTCTGTTTCTGGGCCCCCTTTCCCCTCACTGTACAAAGAAAAAGTTGGACCAGACCAAAGAGTCTTAACTTGGTGTCTGTGAACTTGGAAAAAAATTGATAACTATATTTCTAAATGATTGGTTCCTTTTGTCCTCCTATGTATTTTATTTTATGCATTAAGAAAGCCAATAGTGAGGAGTACATAGGCTTCACCAGACTGCTAAAGCGGTTCATCATGTGAAAAAAGTAAAGAACTCCTGAAATAGATGCTATCTAAGGGTGCTTCTACCTCTGACATTGTGTGAACACATAGTTCTTTGGAACCAAGTTTTTTCAAGTTTCAATAAACTGTTGCTCTTGTCCTAAGAATTTGATTATTCTAGTCACTATTTTTGTTCATTTGTTTTATGCACACTGATGTTTTTTTTCCAATTACATGTAAAAACAATTTTTACATTCCTTTAAAAAATTTTGAGTTTCAAATTCTTTCCTCCTCTCCCTCTTCCTGCCCCTCACTGAGAAGACAAGCAATTTGATATAGGTTATGCATGTGCAGTCATGCAAAGCATGTTTCCATGGTAGTCATGTTGTGAAAGAAAATACAGATAAAAAAATAAATAAAAAATAAAGAAAAATAAAGAAAGTGTTTTTTTTAATATGCTTTGATCTGCATTCAGACTCCATCAGTTCTTTCTGTAGAGGATTTTTTAAAATCATAAGTGCTTTGGACTTCCCTTAGATCATTGTGTTGCTGAGGAGAGCTAAGTCATTCACAGTTGATCATCACACAATGTTGCTATAACTGTGTACAATGTTCTACTGGTTCTGCTCACTCTGCTTTGCATCAGTTCATGTAAGACTTCTCAGGTTTTTCTGTAAGGATCCTGCTTATCATTTCTTATAGCACAAAAATATTCTGTCACAATCATATATCACAACTTGTTTAGTAATTCCTCAATTGATGGATGGGCAGCCCCTCAACTTCTAGTTCTTTGCAACCACAGAAAGAGTGGTTATAAATATTTTTGTGGATATATGTCCTTTTCATTTCTGTTGTTTGTTGTTTTTTATCTAGACCTAGTAGTGGTGTTGCTGGGTTAAAGACAATGCAACTTTATAGCTTTATAGCCCTTTGGGTATAGCTCCACATTGCTTGCCAGAATGGTTGGATCAATTCACAGCTTCACCAATAGCGCATTAATGTCCCATTTTTCCCACATCCCCTCTAACATTTGTCATTTTCCTTTTCTGTCATATTAGCAATTTTGATGAGTGTGAGGTGATGCCTCAGAGTTATTTTAATTTTCATTTCTTTAATGAAAAGTGATATAGAGCATCTTTTTCATATGCCTATAGATAGCTTTGATTTCTTCATCTGAAAACTGCCTGTTCATATCCTTTGACCATTTATCAATTGGGGAATGACTTGTATTCTTATAAATTTGACTCTGTCTTCTATATATTTGAGAAATGAGGCTTTTGTCAGAGAAACTTGCTATAAAAATTTTCCCCCAGTTTTCTGCTTAACTTCTAATTTTGGCTGCATTGGCTTTGTTTGCTTAAAACCTTTTTTAGTTTAACCAAAATTTTATATTCTATAATGCTTTCTCTCTCTTGTTTGGTCACAAGTTCTTCCCTTATCCATAGATCTGACAGGTAAACTATTCCATGCTCACCTAATTTGCTTATGGCATCACCTTTTATGTTTAAATCATGTAATCTGCTCTGCTATCTACTTCCATTTTATGAGTGAATTTATTTCATTCACATTCACAATTATGATTACTATGTATTTCCCTCCATCCTACCCCCCGCCCTATTTATCCTTTTCTCTCTCTCCTTACACCCTGTCCCTCATCAAAAGTATTTTGCTTCTGACCACTGCCTCCCCCAATCCACCTTCCCTTCTATCAGCTCCCCCTTCTATTATCTTCCTCCCCTCCTACTTCTCTGTAGGGTAAAATGCATTTCTATACCCAATTGAGTGTGTATGTTATTCCATCTTTGAACCAATTCTGATGACAGTAAGGTTCGAGCTCTCTGTCCCTCCCCATCTTCCTTGCCACCATAAAAACTCTTTTGTATCTCTTTTATGTGAGATAATTTACCCTATTCTACTTCTTCCTTCCCCCTCCTCCCAGTGCAATCCTCTTTCTCACTCACTCACTATTTTTTGTGATATCATCCCATCATAGTAAACTCACACCCATGGCTCTATCTATGTATACTCCTTCTAACTACCCTAAAAATGATAAAGTTTTTAGGAGTTACAAGTATCATCTTCCCAGGTAAGAATGTAAACAGTTTAACCTTATTGAATCTCTTATGACTTCTCTTTCCTGTTTATCTTTTTGGGCTTTCCTTGGGCATAATTTGAAAGTCAAATTTTCTCTTCAGCTCTGGTCTTTTCATCAGGAATGTTGGAAAGTCCTCTATTTCATTAAATATCTCTTCTTCCTTTGATATATTATACTCAGTACTGCTGATCCTTGGTTGTAATCCTAGCTCCTCTGCCCTCCAGGATATCATATTCCAAGACCTCCAATCTTTTAATGTAGAAGCTGCTAAATCTTGTGTTACCATGATTTAAATTTGTTTCTTTCTAGCTGCTTGCAACATTTTTTCCTTGACCAGGAGCTCTGGAATTTGACTATAATATTCCTGGGAATTTTCATTTTGAGATCTCTTTCAGAAGATGATCGGTGGATTCTTTTGATTTCTATTTTACCCTCTGGTTCTGGGATATCAGGGCAGTATTCCTTGATAATTTTGTGAAAGAAGATGTCTACACCCTTTTTTGTTCATGGCTTTCAGGTAGTCCAATGATTCTTAATATCTCTCTTTGATCTCTTTTCCAGGTCAGTTGTCTTTCAAATGAGATATTTCCCATTTTTTCTATTTTTTCATTCTTTTGATTTTCTTTCATTATTTCTTGATGTTTCATGGAATCATTAATTTCTACTTGCCCAATTCTAATTTTTAAGGAATTATTTTCTTCAATTAATTTTTGTGCTTCTTTTACCAAGCTGTTGACTCTTTTTTTCCCCATGATTTTCTTGTATCATTTCCAATTCCTTTCCCCAATTTTTCCTCTACCTCTTATTTAATTTTTTTTTCCTTTGTGGCGAGGCAGTTGGGGTTAAGTGATTTGCCCAGGGTTGCAGAGCTAATAAGGGTCAAGTGTCCGAGGCCTGATTTGAACTCAGGTCCTCCTGACTCCAATGCCAGAGCTCTATCCACTGCACCACCTAGCTGCCACCTCTTATTTAAATTTTAGAAAATCCTTGGCACTGTCTCAAGCTTCAGGTTTTTCATGCCACTATTTTCAGAGCTTATTCTGGGAGTCTGTAAGTTTTTGGTTCTTCCAAGGTATTATGATCTAAGGAGAGGTGTCTTTACTACTCTCCTGACCTCTGCTCTGATCTGTGAGCAAGCTCAAGCACTCTTTTCTACCCTGGAGCTGAGACCAGGGTCCTCATTCCTGCTAATGCTTCTCCTCACTCTGGGACCATGACCCAGAACTGCATATGGGCAATGAAACAGAGTCCCTGCTCCCAGTGCTAGTGAAAGGTTCCCTGTATCCTCCTCCTGACCAGTTGTCTGACCCCCTTACCACCTGTAGGCTGAGAGCTCTGGAAACAACTAGTGATTGATTCCATCACCCCCAAGACCTGCTGTTGTTTTGGCTCCACTCCCACCCCAGTAAGACAGACTTTTCCTGCTAACCTTCTAGGTTGTCTTGAGCTGGAAAATTGTTTCACCCTACTCTTTGGTTGGTTCTACCACTTCAGAATCCATTCTGAAGCATTATTTTGACATTGTTTGGAGGGGAATTTGAGAGAGCTCGGGCCAGTTCCTGCCTTTACTCTGCCATCTTGGCTCTGCCTCTTCTAGCCACTTCTGAGACATCTATCTATTGGACTGTAAGTTCGAAGGGCAAGGATCCTGTTGTAGCTAAACTTTGTATTTCTTCAGCACTCAGCGCAGATTTCAACACAAAGTAGGTGGTTAGAAATGTTTGTGGTATTGTCTCATATAGTATAGAAACCTGTCCTGGTTCTTCCTACCAGCTGCTAGTACCCTCCCCACAAATCATCCTGTATCTGTTTTGCATATTCCAATCTATAATCCTGTTTGTCTCACCCATCATACACACACACACACACACACACACCCCTTTAGTTTATGACCTCCTCAAGGGCAATAATGTTTCACTATTGTCTTTGTATCCCCAGCAACTAGAATAATGTGCACCACATAATTGTTATTCAGTCTTTTCAAATGTATCTGACTCTTCATGACCCCATTTGGGGTTTTCTTGGCAGAAATACTGAAGTGGTTTGCCATTTCCTTCTCCAGGTCACTTTACAAATGAGGAAACTGAGGCAAACAGCATGAAGTGACTTGCTCAAGGTCACACAGCTAGTGTCTAAGTCTGGATTTGAACTCTTTACTCCAGGCCTGGCACTCTATCCACTGTACCATCTAGCTGCCCTTGCTACATTGTAGGGTTCATAAATGCTTATTGATTAATTGACTGTTTGTATTGATTTTATCCTACGGAAAATCTAGCCCTGGGCAGTGTTTTGGTGGTCCTAGGCTAAGCTCTGAGATTTCTTGTGTTTTGTTGCATGTCTAGCCCGTCATTTAGTCAGGTGATAAACACTTATTAAGCTCCCACTATGTGTCAAGCATTGCGTTAGGTACTGGGCAAAAGACAGTTCCTGCCCTTGAGAAGCTCACAGCCTTTCAGAGCACAAGGGAGGAGAAGGAAGCTGAGTGAATGTAACCTCCTGGCTGTCTGGAATCAGCCTGAGCAGCGTTGTTTGGTAAATAGCAATCATCTCAATTGAGCTGGTCTATATTGAGACAGCAGTAGACACACATCTGAGGAAACACATCAACAGTATCACAGAGATCTACTGCTGGTTTTTTTTCTGGAGAAAAGGCAACACAGCCTGACTGGCAGTCCTACATGGGAGGAAGAGGAAGCCCAAGTGGTTCACTGTCCCCCCTCCCATCCCCACTACCCCATCCCCCACATCTCCCACGAGACCACCTGAGGCCTGTCAGTTGAAATTGTCATGTTGTTGTCATTGGGCGTAAAAACAATTACTGTTGTATTTGCCAGCGTGTGAGATGTAGCATTTTTCAAAACTAGATTTGTAATGTCATCTGGGTAGAGAACTCCCTTCACTAACTTGCCTATGTACCTACAAGACTGAGAGGGGTCATTGAGAGGTTTAAGTGGCTTGTCCAGAGTCACTCAGCCAGTCTCTTTGGCTCCAGCCATCTCTCTGTCTACCATGCTACTGCTGCCTGCATAAAATGTAGGACTTGAAAAGAGAAACTGACACTGAAAAGTGTTTGCACCCTAAACATCAATGAACAGTTTCAGACCGTCATAGGACATTAGATTTAGTGATGAAAGGGACATCAGAGATTATCTAAGCCAACTTCTGATTTTACAGATGAAGATCCTGGGGTCCAGAGGGGTTAAGTGATTTGCTCAAAGTCAAATAGGAAGCAAACTACAGAAATGGGATTCAAACCCCAGTCCCCCAACTCTAAATGTAACATTTTTCCCACTGTGTTTCAGTTTCCTCATCTATAAATTAGAATGCTAATATAGATAATAGCTACCTCCCAAGGTTATTGTGAGGATCCCATGCCCAGAGCTGAAAGGAACCTCCAGAGCTTGCTAATGGAGTCCCAAGTTTGCTCAGTGACTTGCCCAATGTCACTCAGGTAGCAAGCATTAGAGGTAGGATTTGAAGTCACCTCCTCTTACTCCATAGCCAATGTACCACACTGTCTTTCCTACAAAACATCAGTGTTCCCCAGTCATATCAACTGAAGTAATGGGGCAGCTATGGGACACAAAAGGTGGAGTTCTAGGCTTAGAGTCAGAAAGACCCAAGTTCAAATGTGATCTCTGACACTCACTAGATGTGTGTGACCCCAGGCAAGTCACTGAACCTTTAGTTTCCCCATTTGTAAAACGGGGATCATACTAACACCTGCATTTTAGGGTTGTTATAAGGATCAAATGAAATAATATTTGTGCCTGGCACATAGTAAGTGCTATGGAAATGTTAGTTATTCAGCTCCGAGCTACCACCTCACACCTATCAGATTGGCTAATATGACAGAAAAGAAAAATGTCAAATGCTGGAGGGGATGTGGAAAAATAAGGACACTAATGCGTTATTGGTGGAGTTGTGAACTGATCCTTCCATTCTGGAGAACAATTTGGAACTGCACTCAAAGGGCTATAAAACCATGCATACCTTTTGATCTAGCCATACCACTACTAGGTCTGTATCCCAAAGGGATCAAAGAAAAAGGACAACTACTATTAGTTCAGGCTCTCATCGCCTCTTACCTAGGTTACTGCAACAACCTCCTCATTGGTCTCCCACTCCAAATCTCAAGGACAGCTAGGTGGCGCCATAGTGCACAGGGTGCTGGACCTAGAGTCAGGAAGACTCATCTTCCTGAGTTCAGATCTGGCCTCAGACACTTGCGAGTTGTGTGACCCACTTAACATTGTTTGCCTCAGTTTCCTCATTTGTAAAATGAGCTGGACAAGGAAATGGCAAACCAGTCCAGTATATCGGCCAAGAAAACCCAACTGGGATCACAAAGAGTCAGACACAACAGAAAAATGACTGAAAGCTTCCAATCTCTCCAGTCTATCCTATGCATTGCTGGGAAAGTAAATTTTCTTCATCACAGATCTAACCATTTGACTCCCCTGTTCAAGCAACTCTAGTGGCAACTATTGCCTGAGGATAAAATACACACTCCTCTGCTTAGGAGTTTAAAGCCTCTGATATAACCTGGTCCCAACTTATCTTTCCAGTCTCATTGAATATTTCTCTCCCACACTTTGTGGTCCAGCTAAACTAGCCTTTGCCCTATTGCTAATATGTGACATTCCATCTCCTGTTTTCATGCCTTAGTATTGGCTGTCCCCATGCCTGGAATGCACTCCCTCCTCATCTCTGCCTCATAGAGCCTTCTTTTCTTTCAAGATGCAGCTCAGGCACCATCTTTCCAAACTGTATTGAACTACTACTATGTATTTGTATTTATTAACTTTATATTCATGCTTGTCTCCTCCATTAGGATGTAAACTTATTGCAAGTAGGAATTATTTCACTCTTTTTATTTGTATCCCCAATTCCTAATGATGCCTGGCCCACAGTAGGCACTTACCAAATACTCATTGATTGAATATGGAGGGATGGAACAGTCCCGACGGCCCCAACTCATGTATGACCTTGCACAAGACACTCAATTTCCCCATTTGTAAAATGAGAAAGTTGGATTAAGTGAATTCTCTGGTCCCTTTTGATTCCCAGCCCCACTATTTTGCATCTTGGACAACCTAATTAGAAAGCTCTAAAAGCAGAGCCAATTCCTATCATTTTGCAGTTGAACTAAATTCAGTTACTAATGTTTAGGAGTTGCTTTTGGTTTTTAATATGTTGCTTCCACTATTCTATGTCACATTTTTAGAAACATGGTTTATTGTTGTTCAGTCATTTTCAGTCATGTCTGACTCTTCATTGACCCTATTTGGGGTTTTCTTGGACGAGATACTGGAGTGGTTTGCCATTTCCTTCTCCAGCTCATTTTATAGGTGAGGAAATGGAGGCACATAGGGTTAAGTGATTTTCCCAGGGTCACACAGCTAATAAGTGTCTAAGGCCAGATTTGAACTCCTGAAGATGTGTATTTCTGCCTCCAGGCCCAGCGCTCTGTGCACTATGGCGCCATCTAGCTGCCCATGGTTTGGAGGACCACTAGAGTTTATTAAATGTATGTGTGTTGGAGCAGGGCAACACAAAATCTGGGTCCTCACCTCAGATGTGCCACTGACTTACCACGTCACTCAAGCACCTTCTTACTGTTATCCAAATGTTTTCCCCCATTGGTGAGAAGAGCAGAATACAGTGGGATTCTATCAAGGGGTCAACCAGTAAGTATTAGGTACTTACAATGTGCCATATTCAATTCAGGGATTGAATATGCTGGATTGGAGACAGGAAGACCCGAGTTTGAATCCTATCTCAGACACTTACTAGCTGTATGACTCAGGGGTGTGGGGGGGTGCCACTTAATTTCTCTTAGTTTCAGTTTTTTCATTTGTAAAATGGAAATAATGATAGCACCTATCTCAGAAGGTTGTTGTGGATCAAATGAGATATGTAAGGTTTTGCAAACTTTAATGTACTACATAAATGGTAGCTAGTATTATTAAATCAGTAGAATTCAACTATACAAGCTAAGGTGAGAGAGAAGGGGTGAGAGAGAGGGGGAGAGAGAGAGAGAAGAGAGAGAGAGAGAGAGAGAGAGAGAGAGAGAGAGAGAGAGAGAGAGAGAGAAGAGAGAAGAAGAAGAAGAGAAGAAGAAGAAGAAGAAGAAGAAGAAGAAGAAGAAGAAGAAGGAGGAGGAGGAGGAGGAGGAGGAAGAGAGGGAGAGGAAACAGAAAAAAGAAAGATGGAGAGGGAGGAAGGTAAGAAGAGAGAAATGGGGGGAGAGAAATGAAAAGAGGAGAAGGAGGAGGGAGGAGGAGAAAGAGAGAGAGAGAGAGAGAGAGAGAGAGAGAGAGAGAGAGAGAGAGAGAGAGAGAGAGAGAGAGAGAGAGAGAGAGAGAGAGAGAGAGAGAGAGAGAGAGAGAGAGAGAGAGAGAGAGAGAGAGATGGAGAAAGGTGGAGGAGGGGAGGGGAAAAACAAAAAGAGATAAAGAGGGAGAAAGAGGAGAAGGAGAGAGGAAGAAATGAGAGAGGGAGAAAGAAATGGAGAAAGGAGGAGGAGGGAGGGAGGGAGAAAAGGAGAGAGAAAGAGAAAGAGAGAAACTAATTATACCTCTGAATGAGCTTCAGATAAGAGATAAGAATTTGCCTAATCTGTATCTCCATTGCCTACTCCCTTACCTACATTGTTGCAACACGGCAAAGGCTATTCACCTGGGAGACCTGCTAAGGAGAGAGGGTAGTTTTGACTCCACTGTTTTCAGCTCCTACACTGACTTCAGAACCTACCCCCTGCATTAGAGGTGGCCACAATGTGACAACTGTACATTTCACAAGTGAGAAGCAGCATTGTGTAATACAGTCAAGAAGAATCCCAGTTCAGATCTCTCCTCTGACACCAGCTGTGTGACCATGAGCAAGTCACCACCTCTCAGCTTCATGCTATTCCCTAAAACTCTAAGCTAGAGATGAGTTGCAATCTGCATGGATGGAGTTCCCACAGTGATGAAATTATGCCTTGAAGGATGCACTGTGCCCGTGGGGATGACGGTTATCCATATAGCCATAAGTTTTAGCACAGAAACTTGAGGGAAGAAGGAATTTTCCTTTACATAAAACTGAGTCTCTTTCTGGGAAACAGAGGCCTCATAGAGTCAAACAGGGAATCCCATTTTCAACATTTGTGAGACTACTATCTGTCCAAAATGATTTGTATACTTCCATCTAAGTGCAAGAAGGTGGTCTCAGAGCCAGTCGGTCAACAAACATTTATTAGGTACTTACAACGTGCCAGGCACTGAGCTAGACTTCTGGAGGTACTTTCTACTTGTAAAAGAGCTGACTGCATGCCTGAATAGGGAGTCCATTAAACGGCATTGAAAATAAATATAGACCCCAAGAAATCATAAAAAGGGGAAAGGACCCACATGTACAAAAATATTTATACAGCTCTTTCTGTGGTGGCAAAGAACTGGAAATTGAGGGGATGTCCATCAGTTGGGGAATGGCTGAACAAATTGTGATATATGAATGTAATGGAATACTATTGTTCCATAAGAAATGATGAGCAGGAGGGTTTCAGAAAAACTTGTAAAGACTTACATGAACTGATTCTGAGTGAAATGAACAGAACCAGGCAAACATTGTACACGGTAACAGCCACATTGTTCAATGATTGACTTTGATAGACTTAGCTCTTCTCAGCAATGCAAGGATCTAAGACAATTCTAAAAGATACATGATGGAAAATGCTATCCATATCCAGAGAAAGAACTATGGAGTCTGAATGTAGATTGAAGGATACTATTTTCTCTCTTTTTTTTCTCTTTCTTGTGATTTTTCTGTTTTGATTCTTCTTTCATGTGACTAATATGGAAATATGTTTAATATGATTGTACATGTATAGCCTATATCAGATTGCATGCCATCTTGGGGAGGGGGAAATTTAAAACTCAAAATCTTATAAAAGTGAATGCTGAAAACTAAAAATAAATTAATTACTTTTTAAAAAAGAAAATAAGTAAACATATGATTGATGTAATATTATTGTGCTATAAGAATGAAGAGGAGAATGGTTTCAGGAAAACTTGAAAAGACTTACATGAACTGATGCAAAGTGAAGTGAGCAGAACCAGGACAACATTGTACACAGTAACAGCAATATTGTATGATGAACAACTGTGAAAGACTTAGTTACTCTGATCAACACAGATCCAAGGCAATTCCAAAGGACCTATGATGAAAAATGGGTCCACCTCCAGAAAGAAAACTTACGAACTCTAAATGCAGACTGAAACATGCTTTTTAAATTCTATTTTTCTTACTTTTAGAGGGTGCAACTTAACTACCATGGAAATATGTTTTGTATGACTTCACATGTAAAATGGATGTCATAGTATTTGCCTTCTCAATGAGTAGGAGAGGAGCTGAAAGGAGGGAGAGAATTTTGAGGTCAATTTTTTAAAAAAAATCAATGTTGACTAATGTGGAAATATATTTAACATGATTGTACATATATAACCTATATCAGATTGTTTGCTGTCTTGGGGAGAGAGAAAAATTTGAAACTCAAAATTTTATAAAAATGAATATTGAAAACTATCTTTACATATAATTTAAAAAATACTATTACAATGCTTCCCAGGCACACAAAAAAATCAATGTTGAAAACAAATAAATACAATAAATTTTTTAAAGAATTGAATGGGGGAAAAGGGAAAAGAAATATACACAATGGAACAGAACTTTGTTGACTCATAGAACAGGAAGGGCCTATGAGATTACCTAGTATAACCTCTCTGCCCACTTTCACTTCACAGATGTAGAAACTGAGGCCAGAGAAGCAAAGTGATGTGCCTACAGAGACATAGCTAGTTAGTGGCACAAACCCACCTCTATAGCATGCTCTGGAGTTCTTTATAGTCCCAAGGGTGCATGGACTGACTATTTCAGGACACAGGCATATGAAATGAGATTAAGCAGAAAATGCAGTGCATATAAACAAGATAATAATAGCAACAGGACATTGTAACTGAGGGTTAATGTTCACTCGGCTGTTGGCTTTGTGAAATTATTTAAGTCTGTAATTTTTTTCTGAAAGTGCAAAAGTATTTGTCCATTGTCTCACAATTTCTGCCAGCTCGAATTTCTCCATGGACATTAAATGTGAGTAAATAAACGGAATCAGTATTCTTTCTCACATAAATTCTTGTTCTTCTCTAGCAAGCAGGCAAGTGGTTGTTTCCACATTCACCTGAGTGTTAAAAATAGGGGTAGAGGAGAACTATTAATAATTAATAAGAATTAATAAAGGGCAGACTTTTTTGTAGCACCAGCTGAAGAATCAATATTGCTAGAATAGCTTTTATTCCAAGAGGGGCCTAGAGAATCTGGCCAGGTAAAAATATCTGATGTCACAGACTTCAACATTGGTGGGGCTTAGAAAAGCAGACTGGCCACTCACTCCGGGGCACAGCCAAATGCGCCCATGTCCATAGACTTTAATGCTGTCTGAGTTTCACCGACCCTGGGTATAATCCCAGACACTCTTGTGGACAGCCTGATTTAGAGCCATTAGCATGCAAATAATGGTCATTTTCCTACCAGGCACCTTCCTATTGCAGTATTAATCACAGCAAGAAGCCAAGAAAGAAACAGATGCCCATAACCAGATGGGGCTGGTGAGCAGAGCCTGGGCCCCTCCAATGAGGGAGTGACAAGTTGAGGGTAAATGCATCTGGCCCCCCAAATCTCATCAATCACCCAGGAGCCTAGCCAAGCCTCTCAGCTTCCCTGGAAACAAGAAGTCACCTTGTAGAGGTGACCATAAGAAAGAGGCTGGCCTCCTTTTCCTTGTTGCCACTTACATTTACCCCAGCCCAGGCCAGCCATGAATCTGCCATGGCTGAGGGACAGATTTGTGATTCTGTCTAGTGCAGCAAGGATTTCATGTCAGTGTGCCCAGGTTATGGGTTCTACTTCCTAACTCTGAGCCTTTCCAGGACTGCCCCATTGTCTGGACTGCCTTGCTGCCTTCCCTGGCCTCCTTCCAGACTCAGCTCCAATCCTTTAATCTACAAGAGGCCCTTCCCAGGGCCTTCCCTCTGAGGTTACCTTCCAACCATTCTGTATATATTCTGTATATCCTGTATGTGTTCTCTCTCAGTAGAATGGAGTTCCTTGAAGGCAGAGACTGTATGTTTTGCCTTTCGTTGTATACCCATCACTTACTATAGTGTTTGGCACATACTAAGCGCTAAATAAATGTTCATTTGTTTATTGATTGACTGACTAATCGATAGAACACACATGGGATGGGATGTTCTGTGCCCTGGAGACATTCAGGAAAGTGTTAACACCAAAGCCATTCCTGAAGCCAGGCAGGCTCAGCTGGACCACCAGAAGGCAGCAGGAGTCAGTGGGGCAGACAGCAGAGAGCACAGGAGTCATTTACTAGTTGTCTGACCCTCAGCAAGCCTTTTCATGTCTCCAAGACTCAGTTTCCTCATCTGCAAAATGAAGTTAGTCACAATTTTACGATCTGCCTCGCAGTTATTTTGAAGAGTATTTTTGTAAACCTCAAAGGTTCAGTTCTTGTTACTGTTATTGTCATAGCTGGTGGTGTTTTCCAGTTACTAGTAACCTCCTTCTTCCCCATCACCTTCTCTCCTGGTCCTCATTCAAAGGAGTCATCATATTTCTGAGCATTAGGACTTGAAGCAACTCTTCCCCATATGAGCTCTCAGATCTGAAATATTATTGTGTAATAAGAAATGACAAATATGAGGAATTCATTCAATAAGCATTGATTAAGCACCTACTGTGTACCAAGCACTGTTTTAGACACCAGCAAAGACCAAAAAAAATCCCAAAACAACCCCTGTCCCCAAGGAGCTTCCATTCAGAGTGATGCTGTAAGATTTGCATAGATGGATACAAAGTAAATTAAGTAAATAAGATACAAAATGACTGCAAAAATGTTGATGAACAAACAGTTCATTCAAAAAGGAAGTTAAACTGAGAAACTGATAAACCAACAGTGATCCCAGAGAAAAGCCCCAGGTGGCTCTGAGGATGCTGGGAGATTGCAAACTAGGAAGCAGCATAGACATTCTAGCAATTGTTAGCATTACTGATGAAATAGACTTCAATCCAGTGGGGGGGGGGTGCGAGGGGTGGGGGGAGGCCTCTTAGGCAGAACGGCTTATACGTTATCAGACAAGGTTGCTGTATTAGCGTTTTGACTTAACTGTTTTTCTTTGTTATGAGGGAAGGTTCACAACCAATGGTTAACATGGAGTCAGAGGAAAGGGAGGACAATTATAACTTGACATTGTCGAGATATAAAAGTATAAGGCATCAATATAACCAGTTTTAAAAATAAGCCATTCTCTCTATTTGCATGGGCATGAGTGGTACCAAATGTCTTTGGTGAGGCAATTGGGGTTAAGTGACTTATCCAGGGTCACACAGCTAGTAAGTATCAAGTATCTGAGGCTGGATTTGAACTCAGGTCCTCCTGACTCCAGGGCTGGAGCTCTATCCACTGCACCACCTAGCTGCCCTTGTCTTTTCTGTTTTGCTAGATGCTAAATAAAATAGGGCAGCTAGGTAGTTCAGTAGATAAAGTGCCAGGCGGGAAACCAGAAAGGCTCCTCTTCCAGAGTTCAAATCTGGCCTCAGATACTTCTTAGTTGTGTGACCCTGGGCAGGTCACTTCACCCTGTTTGCCTTAGTTTCCTCATTTGTAAAGTGAGCTGGAGAAGGAAATGGCAAACTGCTCCAGCATCTTTGCCAAGAAAACCCCAAATGGGGTTACAAAGAGTCAGGCACAGCTAAAATGACTGAAAACAACAACAGATGTGAAATATTTAACAAATGAATACCTGCAACCAGTATTGAGGGAACGGGTGAATGCTGGGGAAATGAGTGACCTCTGAGTCCAAAGGACCATCTCCCCAAATGCCTCTTTTCTCTACAGAAAGTCCTCACTGGCCAAAATGATCCATGGTGCTAGAAATAGAAACTGGAATGGAACTGGATCCAGTGAAAGGAACATTTGAGAAGCAATTAGTATTCTCACATTTAAAAGGCTCTTGAATTCACAGCCCCAGCCTAGAGAGAGGCTTGTAAGCCAGTCTTGAGCTGCCTCCTAATAATGTAAGGGACTTGGCCAAAAGAAAAGAAAACAGCAGTGACAGTAACAACAAAAACACTTCTTAACAGATGAGCTCAGAAAGCCCAGCTCCCAGGCAGATAAATAAATCTCCCTTCATCCCCTTGACGTCACCAAAGGCACACAACCAATTAGCCGAGCATGTTCTGTACCAAGTATAGAAGATAACTAGAGTAGGGAGAGGACGGCAGAGACAACTCACCCCCACCCCACCCCCAGCAATGTTTTCAGAAAAGAGTGATGCTGGCCCCAGAATTTGTTCTTCATCTGTTACCCGGATGTGGAATTGACAAAAGACAGACTGTGCCAGCATCATATCAGGTGCTGATGTAGAAGAATCAGCTCCCATGTTTAGTGAAGACACAGGTTCTTTCGGATTTTCATGGCCACTGAAAACCCTCTTTGGCTTCATCGGCACAGACATCTGCAAATAATTTTACCCAAATGGCCAAAAAGTTTAAGACTTTGACAGATGTTTTAAAAAGGTGAGCTGGTAAGGATTATTTTATTGACCTGAGTTAGTTCAGTCACAATGATTTGAACCACATCTTCCCCTTTTCAGGTTCTAGTCTAGGTTCCATCTGCTAGTGCCATCCCTCTAAGAGAGTGTTTTTGTGTCTTGGACCCCTTTGGCAATGAAGCCAAGCACATGAACCCCTTCTCAGGACAATGTGTTTAAACAATCAAAAGAAATGCAGCTAGGTGGCACAGTGGATAGAGTACCAGCCCTGCAGTCCGGAGGACCTGAGTTCAAATGTGGCCTCAGACACTTGACACTTACTAGCTGTGTGACCCTGGGCAAGTCGTTTAACCCCATTGCTTAGCAAAGAAAGGAAAAAAAAAAAGAAATGCTACATTTCAGTTAAAGATGAGTGGATTTTTTTTTTTATCCGAGTTCGTAGACATTCTGAAATCTATCCATGAACTCCTTGGGAACCTATGTACTTCACATTAACAGCCTGTGTTCTAAAGTTCATTTTCTATCTATTTTCTATAAATTTGGTATCCCCAATGCTTAGTGCACACAATGTTTTTAGTGTTCATTCTTTGTTTGTTCCCTCAAGGCAGTTGGGGTTAAGTGACTTGCCCAGGGTCACACAGTTAGTAGGTGTCAAGTGTCTGAGGCTGGATTTAAACTCAGGTCTCCCTGACTCCAGGACTAGTGTTCTATCCACTGCACCACCTAGCTGATGGGTTTTTTTGTTTGTTTGTTTTGGTTTGGTTTGGTTTTTTGGTGAGGCAGTCAGGGTTATGTGACTTGCCCAGGGTCACACAGCCAGTAAAACTAATGTATGCACACATATGTATACATTTTATATGTATATATGTGTTTGTTGTTGTTCAGTCATGCCCAACTCTTCAAGACCCTGTGGACCGTAGGACAACGATACTATCCATGGGGTTTTCTTGGCAAAGATACTGGAATGATTTGCCATTTCATTCTCCAGTGAATTAAGACAAACAGAGGTTAGGTGACTTGGCCAGGGTCACACACCTAGTAAGCGTCTGAGACCAAATTTGAACTCAAGTCTTCCTGACTGCAGGCCCAAAGCTCTATCCACTGAGCCACCTAGATGTCTCATATGTATGTATATGTATATGATGTCTATATGTGGATGCAGAGGTAGATGTAGATGTCTGCACGATTGGAATATAAGCCCTTTGAAGGTAAGGACTGTTTTTGCTTTTATTTGATCCCCTAACATTTAGTACCATGCCTGGTATATCTATATAGACACTTAATAAATGCCTATAGGTCTCTTTCCCCCTGTTTTTATCACCTCTCCTAGCCTTTGCTGACCCCTAAGCATTAAATTTAGTGGTGACCTGGGGACTCGACTCTGTCTCTCTGCTAGAGCACTTTCTGTACCGAAAACAGAGCAGCTGATGGATTGTTGGCATGGCTTAATGATCATTTCACTCTTCAAAAGGTGGAGGAAACAACGAAGGGAATTGGTGCTCTGAACTTAATTTTGATCAATGAGAAGAAATTGACTGCTGCTGTAGAAATGATGAGAAACTTTGAAAAAAGGGAACACTCCTTCTTACCAACAGTAAAATAAAGAAAAGCTGGGTGTAGTCTAAGAGAATCACATAAGATTTCAAGAGAATGGATTTCAAATAATTCAGGCAGGGTAATGTAGTGGGTAGAGCACTTAACCTTTCCGGGCCTAAGTCTCCTCTACTGTAAAATGGAGATAGCAATAGCACTTACCTTGCAGGATTGTAATAAGAGTCAAAGTGAGGTAATGTGAGGTACTTTGTAATCCTTAAAGTGCAATATAATTGTAAGCTCCATTATCTGAAATCCTACAGAGGAAGCCAGGATTGGAAACCTCTCAAGAATGAAATTCTAAGGATACAAATGCAGCTGATTCCGATAGGAAGGAAAGAGTGAGTTCTCTAAAGAAACATATGTTGTCACACAGGCTATTAACTCATTGATCAGCCTAAATTTTAATAAGAAATATAGAGAAGATCGAAGGAGTTGTAGCACCCCTTCTGGGACCAGTCTCCAGATTTTCATTTACATTCACAGCTTGAGGTCTCCAGAGAGCAGGGACTACCACTAAGAGACTAAGGTAACTGAGGGGCTGGGTTTTCTAGCACTGTCACTTATGAGCCCCTACTGGTGTGCTTCTATTAACAATGAGCCAGTAGACGTACTTAACTTTTTAGCAAAAGCATTTACTAAAGTGGCATAGTTTAAGAACAGTTGGTATAAAACAATCCCTCCCCCCAAACCCAGGGTACACTCTCTGACAGAGTCTATGGGAGAGTGGTCTATGACTTAGAGATCAGTGGTAGAAAGGCATACGTAGAGACATCATGTGTGACAAAGGTGTAACTCATAATTCGTGCACTGAAAGTCCTACTCCCCTTGTGGAGTCCTCGTGAAGTTCTCTGCTGGGCTCTGAGGGCTGGTACCTTTCTAGAGTCCACAGGCAGCACTTTCATCCACTAAGAGGGGTCATGCTTCCTAAATCTGTCTATATCTCAAGTACTTTGGAACATTATCCATTACCTTTTGCATTCCTATCAGAGAAGTAGAAGAGAACTATTATGATGAATGAATAAAAAATAATTTGTGAAGCACTTCCTATATGTAGGTCACTGAGATAAGCACTGGGGATAGAAATACAAGCAAGACAGTCTCTACCTTCAAGGAGCTTATATTCTAATGGGGGGATAGTCAAGAGGAGCTAGAAATGGACAGAGGGAATGGTTTGGAAATGTCAGGAAGTAGGGAATCAGTGAGGATGAGGGGATCAATTAGATTGGTAGCCTGGCTGATAGCATATATACATACATATATATATATATATATATATATATATATATATATATATATATATATATATTTATTAGGCAGTTGGGGGTTAAGGACTTGCCTAGGGTCACACAGCTAATAAGTGTCAAGTGTTTGGTCCGAGTCTGGATTTGAACTCAGGTCCTCCTGACTTCAGGGCCGGTGCTCTATCCACTATGCCACCTACCTGCCCCCGATAGCTCCCCTATTAAGCCTCTGAACATTGAATATCAGGTCAGATATAAAACAGGGAAGTAAATCCTCACCAAAGGTATTTACCATTGTCATGGGAGGCATTTTGAGTTCAAATTGAAGACTTTGATAAGTGGAGAAACTGACTTGAAGAAATTGGAAGAGAGTTTCTCATTGTCTTATACTTCAACAGGTCTAGAAGATCCCATGACTCCAGGCTACCAGACCAGGTCTGTAATCCCTGAACATTCTAGACTCCTCACAATACTGAATTGTTTTTGTTTATTGTGTTTCCATTTACTGTGAGACAGACCATTTACCTTGTGATAGACCAGTTCCTGATAACTATGTCACTCAGGGGCTTCCATGTAAGCTTCATATCATGCTGAAAGGAAATTTCTTAAGGTTCAGGCTAGGGCACACTTGGGTGACTTTTAAAGAAAGGGATTCAGCAAATGATGTATTGATGTGGATGGTGGGTGGAGTGCTGGGTTTAGAGTCAGAAAGGCAGAAGTTAAAATCCCTCCTTTCTTTCCTAGCTGTAAGAGCATGGACTCTTGATGCCTGTGAGCCTCAGTTTCCTTGTATTTAAAATTGAGATAAAGATGGTGAGGTACAAAGGAGATTGCACATGGAAAATGCTTTGTGAACATTAAAATGCTGTTACTGTCATTTATTATTATTATAAATGATGGGCAAACAAGTACACAACTATTTTAAAAAACACACCTTTAGAAAACTCTAATTTAAGCAATTGCTCCAGCCAAGAAGCCAGTGTGGGACCTCTGACCTTCTCTCTGGCCTTAAATGCAGTTATGTCTGACTCTGCCCAGAACATTGTCATCTCAAGACATGAACTGACCCAAGATAAGGCTTACCTTGTTTATGTAGATCTATGTTAAATGCCTTGAGTGTTTTCCCCCATTTAATTTGGTTATGCTAGAGGAAAGAGAGAAGGCAGAATAGACTGTGATGTTAAATCCATCCCAACTTGGATTTATTGGACCCACCAGGTGACCAGGTCAGGGATGTGGGCCAACTTATACCAGGCTATGGATATTGCTCTGGGTTTAAGTAGTCCAATTCATTGGAGAACTCAGAGCACATTATACAGGTCTTAGCTTGTTCTTCCTCCCAAAATTCCATATAGATGAGAGAAGGCAGACATTTAGACTTGGGATATACCAGCCATCTTGAGTCAATAGTTATCTGGTGAGTTTAATTTAAAAAAAAAAATTAAGAGAGGGGCAGCTAGGTGGCGCAGTGGATACAGCACCGGCCCTGGAGTCAGGAGGACCTGAATTCAAATTTGACCTCAGACACTTGACACTTACTAGCTGTGTGACCCTGGGCAAGTAACTTAACATCATTGCCTAGCCCCCCAAAAAAAAAATTTGAGAAAGCAGCATGGTATGAAGAAAAGCTCATTAGATTTGGCGTGAGAAAGGGCAGAAGAATAGCCACTTAATGTCTCTAAACCTCAGTTTCCTGGAGCTCTTCAACTTCTTTGTTGGCATGGACTCCCTTGGCAGTCTGGACCCCTTCTCAGAATAATATTTTTAAAATAAAACATATAGGACTTAGAAAGAAAATCAATTCTAACTTTCTCTCCACACGTGGGTGAGTATCATTATTCATCTGCAGGACAGAAACTTCAAATGCAGAATTGGAAGGCACCTTTGAGGTCATTTACTTCAGGTTTCACATGAAACAAGTTCACAGACTCCCGTCTAAGAAGGTCTGGACTAAATGACCTCGAAGGTGCCTTCCAACTCTGCACTTGAAGTTTCCATCCTGCAGATGAATAATGAAAGCAGAATTTCTTTCCCAGCTCTCCAGCTTTCCAAAATCTCTCTCAGAACCCACTTCATCCTCTTGGACAGTGTCTGGCGCCTGTCTCTGGGGGTGGTTTGTGTGTGTGATGAATGACCTTGGATAAGAAACAGTAAGTGACTAGTCATGGAAAAAGCACTGCCTTTGGAGTCTGACGTCTTGCATTCAAACTCTAACTCTGATACCTCACTCCCTTGAGGCAAACCACTCTGTGTCTCCCGGCTTCGGTTTTTCTCTTTTGTAAAATGAGGGAGTTGAACTAGGTGACTGCTTAGGGCCCCTCCCAGCTCAAAGCCCATGAGGCTAAGTCACACTTCTCTCTGTAACATGAGGATGCTTCTTCCTGCCTGCCAGGGTGGCTATGGAGAGGAACCAACTAACTTCAGTAAAGGGTTTTAATCTGCTCTGGGCACTGACTGCGTAATAATTTATTAGCTTTGTTTCGCTTCTCTTCATCTCATCTTTCCTTAGAAAGTCATTCACGCCACTGTCCCGGTTGCCCTTGGGGGGAGCTCTCCAAAGTGGATTAGCATCGATAGCTTCAGGGACTCGTCCTCAGTTTGGGCTGACAGCCAGCAATGCTTCCTACTTCAAACCTAGCTTTCAGAACCTGGCAGCGAACTTGCATTTCTCACATTTCCATCACCCTCCCACTCCAGTTCAAGCAAGCAGACCAAGTGAGTCTTTACCTGGGAGGGCTCCTCACACTGTCAAAACCAAGTCCTTTAACATGCAAATACAAATTGATAATGAGTATGCTGGTAAGAGTTGGATGGTGTTTTCTTTCTGTGAGAGCTGCCTCTTGAAAGACAGCCTAGTGGCTTGGTGTTACTGGGACTTGCTTTTCTTTCAGGAGGAGGAATTGTTATTGTGAGCTATGAATGTAATTCAATTCAACAATTACCTAGTCTGTGCCTGACGCTGTCCTTGGCACTGAGAATAGAAAGACAGCCCCTGCCCCAGTTCACATTTTCCTAGGCGGAAACAAGAGATACGCAGATAAATAAATAAATACAAAATGCAGGAAAAGTCTGAATGCATAGATACTTGCAAAAAAAAAAGGCTTTGTGCAAAATGATTGGCTGGTAACACACCAATGCAAAGCAGAGATTTTCCCATGGAAGTGTATTCAGAGACAATAGGTCATCTGTTGCCATCCGGCTGAACCTCTCACAGTGCCTTGTCTGCCAGGTCCCTTCAGACCCCGAGATTTTGTGATTCTGCGTCATGGCCAATAGGAAAACAAAAAAATCTCCCATAGGCTGAAAGGACTCCCCTAGCAGCAGGTGCCAGATTTTCATCGTAGCACCTAACTCTCGATTGTATTTGCGGGCCAGGCCATTAGAAGAGGCATTAACATCTGCTTTGCCACTGCACCCTAAGAACCTGGGACTTTTCCATCTGACTCGCAGTGGAAACTTTCCATATGTGTTGTCTCCCCTATTCGAATGTGAACTCCTTTAGAGCAGGAACTATCTTATATTTTTATGTGTATATTCAGCTTTGCATAAAGTAAGCTGCTTAGTAAATGCTTTACTCATTCATTCAGGACTCTAGAAATTGGTTGACAACTATTTTCCTTAAGGTTCTAGGGGTAGCCCTGAGGGGCTGGGGTCTCTAGTACTCTACCTCCTAAGTCCCCACCAGTATGCTCATTGATTAACCACCAATGGCACTAATTGGCTTCTAACAATGGTATTTATTAAGGGACTATAATAAGAACACATCTTCAAACTAGGGGTACATAATCCCCTTGTACATTCAAGCTCCTGGGGAGAGTAGGCTCACATTTATAGTAAATTTGTAGTAAATTTATAGTAAAATGATGATACTAGCAAATGTGGTAAAGGGTACCTCACAGCTCCTGGCTACTGGATGCTTTTTTTCCCTCTTCTTTATAGAGTTTGCATGATGCTACCCATTGCACAGTGCCTGGTACATAGTAGGCTCTTAATAGTTGAGTGACTAACTGACTCCCTTTAGGTATAGCTCTCTGCCGGGCCTTTTGTAGGGTCCACTTTTCTCCATCACAAGGGGTCTGGATCCCTGAAGCTGCCACCATCTTTTGGTGACATTCTCCATCTATCTGCTGGTTCTTTCTCTATGGCTGGCCACTGCAACCAGCTTTGATGGACTCTACTACCAACTGCAGTTGCCAGTGGGGGAGGGAAAGAGGAGAAAGAAAATGATTTCCTCTCAGAGGCTTGCCTGGAATTCCTCCACCTCTGAATTGGCTTGTCAGTGACAGATGAACCTTGTAATTCCGTGAACTAACTTTCTGTGTTATACAAAGACTCAAAGGTGTCTCCAAATCTTTCAATCAATCATGAGCTATCTTCTGTGAGGCGTCATCCACCTTTATCAAATGATCAAGGCACCTTATTCCTCTTAAATTAATTAAGGACTTGTTCAAACCTAGATTATAGTTTTGGTTGTTGGATTAATTAATTGATGGAGCCTGTCATGGCTTTCTGTAGTTACATTAATTAGGGTGGGCGTTCCCCACCTCTACATCATTTTAGAAAGGTTATAAAACTCTATTCTCAGTGCTGGGACTCAGGAACAAGGATCACACCTGCATTTTCGACTTCTTCCATGGTGTAACAAGAGGCCACACCGGTCCTTCACGATGGCAGACTCAGGATGTTTTGGATGCTACCCATGGTCCTGTGAAGAGCATAAATGTTCAGAAACAGGCAGGACCTCAGAGGGCATTTGGTCTAATTGATACCAGAATAAGAATCCCCTTTACAACAAATAAATATCCAGTCTTCATTGGAACACTCCCAGTGAGGGGAGAGACATTGCCTCCAGGTCCTTCACTCACCGCTAATTGTAGAAAGCTTTTCCTGATATCAAGCCTGTCCTCTTTGCATCTGTCCACGCATTGCTCCCAGTTCTTTACTCTGGGTCCAAGAAGATAAAAACTAATCCTTCTTCCATGTGACAGCTGTCCAAATATTTGAGGATGGCTGTTATACCTCTGGGACAGCTCGCTGGATAGAGCACTGGCCCTAGAGTCAGGAAGACTCATCTTCCTGAAGTCCTATCAAGCCTCAGAAACTTCCTAGCTGTGTGACCCTGGGAAAGTCACTCAACTCTTTTTGCCTTGATTTCCTCATCTGTAAAGTGAGCTGGAGAAGGAAATGAATGGCAAACCACTCCAGTATCTTTGCCAAGAAAACCCCAAATGGGGTCTTAAAGAGTTGGATACACAACAAGATCCCTTTCCCCCTCTCCAGTCTTCTTTTTTCCCAGCTAAAAATCCCCAGGCCCTTCACCATCCTAGGTGTCCTCTTTTAGAGACCTCTCCAGTTTATCAATGTCCTTGCTAAAATGTGATCCCCAGAGCTTAACACAGTAGTGTTTCAGCTGTGCTACACCCCCCTCTTTTTTTCAACAGAGGAGGAAGCTGATTATTTAACACATAACATAACCAAAGCTACTGCATAGTGCTTGGGTAACAAAGGAGCTGGTGTATTTCCCCACCCCCAGAAAGAGGCTGGAGAGCCTTCTTCTTAAAAGGCATGATGACATGTAATGGAAGTTATCAGAGACAGTACTCAAAGTAACAAGAAGTGCATTACTCAAGATTCATGGAGCTAATGGCATGGTCAGATCAGAAGAGCACTAGATCTGGAGTAAGGAGACCTGTTATTAGCTTTCAGTTACTTTTTCTTTCTTAGCCTCAGCTTCCTTATCTGTAAAAGAGGGGTAATATTGTTTACACTACCTACCTCCCAGAGGTGCTACAAGGAAAGTATTTTGTTTGAGTTGAGTAGCACTGGAGAGAGAGAGAGAGAGACTGAGGCAGAGGCAAAGATTAGAGACAGAACTATTACACAGGAGCTTTGTCAGTCAATCGATCAATGAAGAAGTTTGTATCAGGCATCTACTATGTTAAAGGCTGATGAGGCAAACACAAAAAGTAAATAATCCTATCCTCTGGCCCTGGATTCAGGAGGACCTGAGTTCAAATCCAGTCTCAGACACATAACACTTACTAGCTCTGTGATCCTGGGCAAGTTACTTAACCCCATTGCCTAGACAAAACAAAACAAAACAAAACAAAAAAATAGTTTATCCTAAGGGAGCTTATACGATACTTGGGCAACAGGGCTGATTGTAACATGCAAACAGATAAATACATACAAGGTAGTTCAAGGGAGAAAACACTAACAAGGAAGGTCTGGGAAGGTTTTGTGGAAAAGGTGGCATCAGAACTGAGCCTTGAGGGAAGATCAGGGTGGTGACAGGCAGAGGAGAGAAGGAAGTGCATTTGGGAGAGAGACAGACAGACAGAGACAAAGAGACAGACACAGAGACAGAGAGACAGAGACAGAGACAAAGACAGAGACACACACACAAATAGACAGACAGAGGGAGACAGAGACAGAGAGATAGAGAGACAGAGACAGAAAGAGACAGACAGACAGAGAAACACTGAGACTAAAAGTTGCCATGTTTTCTTGAAGGAATGGTGAGTAGATGAGTTTAGTTGGAACTTAAGAGACTCTGAAGTGGGATAATATGAAATAAAGCTAGAGAGTATCTAGAGCCATCTAGAGGATGGGGCCCCTCTGGAAACTGGCCATCATCCATTTGTGATGATTTGGCAACTAGACTATTTGGTTAATCCCAAACATCCGACCCTTCTGGATGACTGAAAGCTTCCACTATCTCTCCTTATCTAGCGCCTCTCTTTTCTGGAGAGCTCAATGCACTGGATGTACCACAGTATCTCATCCATCCCCATAAGCTTGTTGTCATTTGATGGGAGGACAGAAAGTTTGGCAGGGAATATTTTTTGCCTTTCCTTATAACCCCAGCAGTTAGAACAGTACTTGGTACATAGTAATTTTGTTGACTGACTGACTTGAATGCCTGGTCTCCTTTGGACAGATGGAAAGATGGGGACCCAGAGAAGGGGAAGGTCATTAACAGAGCCTCGGTCTCCTGATGTGTTTTCTAGCTTGTACCCTGAGGCCCAAAGGACACTGTTCTCATAATCATAGCTCATGATGGGCTCTTTGTGGGAGACAGGACATGCATGACCCAGCCCCATTCTTCTCTCCTCCCTACCTCCATCCTCCAGCCTAGTTTCTAAAGTAGCATATCTCAGAGGAGCCAAGTTCTAGGGCAGTGGCAATCATCTCATTAACAGGTCAAGAAAGCAAGCATTCTGTGCCCATTGGAAGGGTGGGGGAAGAAGGCTGCTGGGTTGAAAAGGTAAATTGATAACCCCTGTCTCTAGGGACAAGCAAGCTCAGAGAACATGTCACTCCCCTGGTCTCTGGCTCTCTACATCACATCTCTCCCTAGAAGAATCCTCATAAATCCATTCCCTTCTGGGTGAAGAAAATCACCTTTTGAGTAGCCTCATTGCATTCCATCCACAGACACACTTATTGTTTTGGGAATATCAACTTGTCTGTCCAATGATGAGGAACCTAAAATGACCCCAATTCTTTCCATCCAAAGAAAGTTTTGGCTATTCACATGATGTTAAAAATCACAGAATATCAAAATTAGAAAGGACCTCAGGGAGCCTCTGGTCCCATTTTTATCACTTTACAGAGGGGGAAGCTGAGGACTAATTCCCCCCATGGTTGGGTGATGGAACTGCCTAAGGGCCAGAGCCAGGATCTGGACCCATGTTCTGTTATACAAAAAATAGTCCACTACCTCTTGCTAAGCCTTTTGGAGAAATCTCTTGAGCGGTTCACCTAGGCAAGCTTAAGCTCAGCTTGTGACATTCAGGAGGGGATTCCTGGTCAGGTCTGGATTAGACTGGATGCTCTCTTGGTTGTTGTCCTTGGTGCTGGAAAAAGACCAAAAAACCGACATCACGATGTCCAGGTCAAGTGCAGCGTGTCCGACTGTGGCTGATCAGAACCATATGAGCTTGAGAAGCTCTACCACAGGCTGGGCAGAAATAGCCCACATGAACATGTGGGGTGGAGATGTCTCTAAATCTGCCCATCTCATGTTTCTTCTGAGCTGCTGCAATTCTGCTTGTGGAGCCCAACACCTTCTTTGATGCCGCTGAGCCATGTGCCAATATCCCCTAAGGCCCCTTCCAATTCCAAAATGGCATATTCAGACTCACAAAGTCAGTCCCTCTTTGTTTAGCAGGTTAATGATCATATTAGTTTCTTAGAGAATCTCAACATGTAATGCGGCTAAGGTTCAGAATGTGTGTTTGGTTTTTTTAAAAAAATTTTTATTGCATCATTAAGGTAAGTAGCATATCGTATGGAAAAGAGCACTGAGGGAAATCTCAGATCACAAGACCTTGACCTCAGATTACAAGACCTTGGCCTCAGATCAGAAGACTGATTCCTCTACTGAATAGCTTCAGTGACCTTGGTTGGACAGCTCATCTAAGTCTGAGATTCCCATCTATAAGGTGAGAATAAGAATACCTCCTCTGTTCACTTCCCAGATTTATTGTAAATTACAAATAAGATAATGGATCTGGAAGGGCTTTACAAATTGTATCATGCTATGCAAATGTATTGCATTATTAATAATCATAGCTACTACCATTTATAGAGCATTGCAAGGTTTGCAAAGCACTTAACATACATTATCTCACTGGATCTTCACAACAACCCTGGGAGGGAAGTACTTTTATTATCCCAGTTTTACAGATGAGGAAACTGAGGCTGACAGAAGTCAAGTGACTTGCCCAAGGTCACACTGCTAGTAAGTACCTGAGGCAGGACTTGAATTCAGGTCTCCTGACTCCAAGACCAACAGTCTATCTATGAACTTTACCTCTGAGTTGCCTCAACAGAATTTACTTCTTCAATGGAGATGCTTTACTTTTTTATAAAAATTTAAATTTTATTTATTCCTGGACTTAAAAATCAAACAAAATAAGCAATTCCACATACAGTGTAGTACAGTAGAAAATTGTATATGAAACTGTATATGAATTTGTATATAATATTTGTATATGAAATTATATATGAAAACTGTAAAAAAAAACCTTGCTTTTCTTTTTAAGTACATAATAAATTTAACATGTAACTTTCAAAGTTGCCCTGCTTGTCTACAATTCCTTCTGATCTTCCTTCTTTTCTCTTCTTTTTTTTTATGAGGGAGGGGTGAATAGAAGCTTTCCCTAACCCCTTCTCCTTCCACTGAAAGAGACAGAGACAGACAGAGGCAGAGATAGAGAGAGAGAATCAAATTCTTATCACAAATATCATCATGTAAGATCATCATGTAAAGGATGTATAAATATATCCATATTATTTCATAGTAATCCAGACCTCACTTTAGCTGTATAAAACATATAACGTATAACATATGACTTCCACAGGCACATACCTATGATGGAGGCCACATCTGACATCTCAGAATCCCACTCAGAACTAGCCAGAGACTTTCCTCAACCTCAAGGGTCCATGGTGGCTATGGCTGAACATGGCTTGCTTCTTTCTCCTTGTCATGACAGGGCACTCCACTTCTAAAAAATCCAGAAGCAGGTATCAGGCAGGGGGTTGGACTGGTTGACCTCCAAGGCTCTTTCCAACTCTGAGAGTCTGGGGCTCTTGTGATTGTTGGCAATGATGGCTGATGGGAGCTGGGACTAGCAGGCATTGCTCTTTATCCCCATAAAATGGAGGCCCTGCCAAGGCCACATTAGCTGTAATGTGGGAATTAAACTTCAGAGAGGAGAGTGCCTTTGTGTGGCACATCCATGGATTTCTGTCAAGCCATGGCATGGTGAGCTGCCTAAAACAAAGCAGAGCAAGGGGTCAGGCTATTAGGAGAACACAGGGCTCATACTAAATGGTGAAATCCAGAGGTCTTATGGGATTCTTTTGTCCCTTTTTCTTCTACAGGATCAAGCAATGAGACCTTTTGAATTGTGACTTTAATGACTCAAACCGAGAGGAACATGAAAAGTGGAATAAATGAATTAAAAGCTTTAAAAAAAGGTCTTGAATAAGAACCAAATCCATTAAGGAGAAGAATCCCTAATTCATTGGTTTGGTTTGGGGAAAGTTTCTGCTGCCAGGATGGAAAATTACAGGCAGCTCTTTCTGGGAGAGGTGTAGAAATGACACAGGACAATTGGCTGCCTTCCTGCTGAGGCACATGGTACATTGAGAGGCTGCTGGGGAGGGAAGGAGCAAGAGGAGCAATACTCCTTGGGGAGCGTTGGTCAGGAGACCTCAGTGAGGAGAGCAGATGTTCAGGACACGAGGCCACAAGGTGATTCTGAGGGGCTTAGGACCATGGCCACTCCCCTCCCCTCTCTGATTCTGAAAAAGCCTGAGAAGCCCAGGTCAGTCCTTGGGTCACTGGATAAAAGCCCCGGTGAACTCTGGAGGAGTTTGATGAGATGGAAAGAGTGCTGGGTTTTTGGAATCAGAAAACTCGAGTTTAAGTCCCGAGTTGCCTTGACCTTAGGCCAATCTTCTAGACTATATCTATATCTATATCTATATCTATATCTATATCTATATCTATATCTATATCTATATCTATATCTATATCTATATCTATATCTATATCTATATCTATATCTATATCTATATCTATAATCTATATCTATGTCTATATCTGTATATGTATATATATATGTATGTATGTATATAGGCATGTATATACATATGTGTGTCTCTGTATATATGTATATTTGTGTGTGTGTGTGTGTGTGTGTGTGTGTGTGTGTGTGTGTGTGTGTGTATAACATGGGGATTTGAATACTTATAGCACAATATCATGCAGCCAGGTGGCACCATCGTGGATATAGCACCAGGCCTGGAGTCAGGAAGACTCATTTTCCAGAGTTCAAATCTGGCCTCAGACACTTACTATCTGTGTGACCCTGGGCAAGTCACTTAACCCTATTTGCCTCAGTTTCCTTATCTGTAAAATGAGCTGGAGAAGGAAATAGCAAACCGCTGTAGTGTGACTACCTGGAAGATCCCAAATAGGATCACAGAGATCACAGCCAAATGCAGACATGACTAAAATGACTGAAAAAAGCACAATATCAGAGCTAGCCTGCTACTCTTGAGGTGAAGAAGACCTAGTTTCAAGTCCCACCCAGGATACATACTGGCTATGTGACCCCAGACAAGTCATTGAAGCTATCAGAGTCCCAGGTGCTGGGGTTCTGGAGCCAGGAAGAATTGAGTTCAAATCCAGCCTCAGACATTTGCTAACTGTGTTAGCAAGTCACTTAACCTCTGTTTGTCTCAATTTACTGAACTGTAACATGGAGTTAATAATATTACCAACCCCCCAGAGTTAGTGTGATACTCAAATGAGATAATATTTATAATTGTCATGGTACCTGGTACATAATAAGCACTTAACAACTGCTAGCTATTATTACATTATTATTTGAAGAACAGTGGTTGACCTGAAAGGTAGAGGGACCCTCCTCACTGGAAGATCACCAAGCCAATTAAATCACAGCTCCAAACCCAGAATAACACAAAATACTTGTACTACGACCCTTACCAGGTTGTTGGGAGGTTCAAGTGGCACACGCTGCCTACAGAGGGCTTTGTAACTCTGGAGGGCTACAGAAATGTCTGCTATTTAAACTATCTGTCTTCCAAAGATGGCACTGGGGGCACTGGCCATGCCCATGTCCCTGTCAATTTCAGATACAGGTAGCAATAGCCACTTCTGCTCTTCCCAAGTTTGAATAAAGCCACTTTTGTTTTAGAAAGCCATCCCTAAGAAAGCCGCAATCTTTGAACTTCAGGGATTCCAAACTGTATTCCAGAATCCCAATCATACCTGCAAAATGACCCTAAAAATGGAATGAGGTATAATGAAAGGACTAGGACGAGGAGTCGGAAGACCCAAGTTCTAGTCCTGGCTTTAGCAGTGATTCTGCTATGTGACCACTCACCTGCTCTGTGTCTCAGTATTCTTGTCAGCCAAATGCAGATAACAGATAATAATGATAGCTAACACTTATACAGAACTTTAAGGTTTACAATGAGGTGTTGTTGTTTGTTTCCAAGGCAATTTTGATTGCAAAGCAATCAGGGTTAAGTGACTTGCCCAGGATCACACAGCTAGTAAGTGTCAAATGTTGGATTTGAACTCAGGTCTTCCTGACTCCAGGGCCAGCGCTCTATCCACTGTACCACCTAGCTGCCCCTTACAATGAGTTTTATATATGGTATCTCATGTGATCCTCACAATAACCCTATGAGGTAGGTTTTATTATTATCCCCATTTTACAGATGGAGAAACTGGGGATGAGAAAGGTCAGGTGTCTTCTATTCGCATTATTTCAGCCATTTGTATATTGTCTCCCTGCTTCTGCTTACTTCTTCCTACCAAGGTTCACTAGCCACCCCCACCCCACCTCCACCCCAAAAGATTTTGTCATAGAAACAAGGAAGAAGCAAAGGTATACACACACACACACACACACACACACACACACACACACACCCCACTTCTCTCAATTCTTCATGTGTTGCTTCTTAAAGCATAGTAAGATTCTTTCACATTCATGTGCCCCAATCGATTTAGCCTTTCCCCGTTTGATGGGCATCTACATCACTTCCAGTGGCCTTGTAGAAGTAGCATGGATTTTGGAGGCAGAGGACTTGAGCCTAGCTCTCAGCTCACTGCTGCTCACTACAGCTCCCTATGTGACCTTGAGTAAGACATGGAACCTTTATAGGCCTCATCTCCTCTTCTACAAAAGGAAGAATTCGAGCTATGATACCTCTAAGGTCTTTCCCTTATTGGGAGATCAGTGTCACAAGGGTAAGAGCTCTGGAGGCAGAGGAATGAGATTCAAATAAACCTTCTGAGGGGCAGCTCCGTGGCTCCGTGGATAGAGCACTGGCCCTAAAGTCAGGAGGACCTGAGTTCAAATGTGGTCTCAGATCAAACACTTGACACTTACTAGCTGTGTGACCCTGGGCAAGTCACTTAACCCCAATTGCCTTTTAAAAAATGCTTATCAAGATCCCCTCACTGAGTCTTTGCCACCGGACTTGCAAGGATGATGCTCGGAGGAGTTTCAGCCTCCAAACTGGCCACAACTGAGACGCAGCAGATTGCGGACAAGGTAAAGGCACAGCTTGAAGAGAGAAAATAGGAAGTTTCCAGTCTTTAAGACTATGGAGTTTAAAAGTCAAGTGGTTGCTGGAACAGCTACTTTATTAAGGTTCGTGTTGGTGAAAAGGAATCTGTACGTATGCGAGTGTTCCAAAGTCTCCCTCATGAAAACAAGCCATTGGTTCTATCTAGTTATCAAACCAAGAAAACCAAGAATGATAAATGGTCTGTTTTTAATGTGCCATTTTGAATAGTGGCCCTTTGTTCTTTTATATGGGCACATTATATATGGGCAGGTATTAAAATTTGGGACAATCAAAGAAATCTGATATTTAATTTAAAAAAATGCTTATCAAATAAAACTTCCAATGTACACTCTGCGTCCCCCAGTGAATCACTTAAGGTCCCTGGCCTCAGTTTCCTCCTCTGTAAAATGAGGAATTGAACTCGCTGGCTTCCAAGATCCCTTCTAGATCTGTGGGCCTTTGAGGACTCATCTGTTCGAATTGAGATGTGCCCTGATTTACCCTTTACATAAGAAGGTAAAGGTTCATAGGCAGAAACTTCAATTCAGTAAAGAGACAGTAGTTAAAAGCCTACTTAGTGCATGGCCCCATATTAGGGGCTGCCAGGGGGAGGGGGTTGGTTTAGTCCTGCCATTCCAAAGTGCTAGGCAGCAGCAGCAAATACTGTCTTATGTCAAGAGGAGCAGGACCCAATGACAGGATAGAAATGGCCCAAATTTGCCTGTATTGGGGGCACATGAAGGGGTCCACCTTTCAGCTATGATCTCTGCAGAACTTTCCAAATTAAAGGCAATTGGAAACTCAGTTCAGAAACTCACCAAAATACTTCTTTTTCATTTTAAGAGCTGATTCTGAATCAAAGGAAACCTTGGCTGAGGCTAAGCCAGGTACCTGGGATCAAACCAGAACACCTAGAGCCAGAAGAGGGTAGCTAAGTGGCACAGTAGATAGAGTGCTGGGCATGGAGTCAGGAGAATCTGAGTTCAAATCCAGCCTCAGATACTTATTAGCTGTGTGACCCTGGGCAAGTCACTTAACCCTGCCTGCCTCAGTTTCCTCATGTGTAAAATGAGCTGGAGAAGGAAATTGCAAACCACTCCAGTAACTTTGCCAAGAAAACCCCAAATGAGATCACAAAGAATCAGACACAATTAATTGAGTAGGCAAGAAGGCCAGAAAGCCAATTTACTCTCCTTGATTGATGAAAACCCCTCTCATATGATCAAAAGAAAACTCCCTCAGTATGTAGAATTGATGAAGGGGAAGTTAGGAAGGACTCCAAATGGAGGCCAAGATCCCAGGGGATGGGAGATTTCTGGAGAAAAAAGGCCTGACAGAGAGGTGGGAAGGGAGCCCCAACTCTCACTGCTCGGGTTAGCAGAAATATAATAGACATACATCTTCTGAGTTCAAATCCTGCCTCACTCACTTACTCTCTGTGTGACCTTTAATAAGTCACTTTACTTCTCTTAGACTCAGTTTCCTCATTTATAAATTTGGGAGTTGGACACGAGGTCCCTTCCAGCTCTAAATCTCTGGTCCTGCTAGTCCACTGTGGACAATTTTGAAAGTTTTCCTCCCTTTTTCCATCTGCTTTGGCCCTTTGGTTCTCTGTTGGAATAATTCTATGGGATGACAAATGACATTGAGAAAACAGACTTTCTCTTTTGTCCTTCAGGCTCCCATCAGAGGGGCTGTTAAAGAAATCACAAGCCAAGTCATATAAATGTGTGGTTTGTGACTGTCACCCTGAGACCCAGCACGCTGATGTTGTAGCTGAGGCGTTAATAGCACAGATGCACAGGGCTTTGTGACTTACAAAATGTTTTCCTCTTAACAACCAGGGAAATGGGAGTATTACTGTCTCCATTTTAGAGATGAGGAACCTGAGGATGGGGGTGGGGGCCAGAGATGTCTTGTCCAAGGTGACTTGTCCAAGAATGCTAGAGCTTCAATTCAAATCCAGTTCCAGTGATATTAACACTTCCGCCTAGTTCTCTTCAGATTTGGTTTAGTTTCACACCTAGTGACTTCATCCATGTAGGGAACTCCAGGTGTGGAAAGCTCCAGGTGTATAGCTCATATGCCTATCAGCCAACGGTCTGTAATTTATAGCTTTAAGGAGTTTGTTAAGTAACTTACCCAGGGGAGTGTTGCTGTGTGGTACAGGGGATAGAGCACTGCGCTTGGAGTCAGTAAGGAAGACTTGAGTTCAAAGCCTACCTCAGTCACTTATTCACTCTACAACTCTGGACAAGTCACTTAAACCCTCTTAGCCTCAGTTTCCTCATCTGTAAAATGAGGGGGGTTGGCTCTGATGGCCTCTAAGGTACCTTCCAACTCTAAATCTCTCATCTGAGGATCCTGGGTTGGAGATAAGGCTTAAACCTAGGACTTCTTGATTCTAAAGCTAGTCTTCTATCCACTATACCACACTACTTCTCCATGTTTAATCTGTCATGTTATATTTTTTATCCCTTAAAGGGCTACTGGAGGAGAGGCTATCCCCATTCCCTGAACAGGAGACTGAGCAACAGAGGAATGAAGAAACTTGTTCGTTAAGTGGCAAAGCTATCCGTCATTCAAATTTTGACCCGTACTGTCCATCTATGCTCCATTGCTAACCCCAACCAATACATAAGCAGGTCTGGATTGCTTCCAAGGTACCCAAGTGAAGGAGGTGGCCAGATGAGAAATGGGCTGCTGTCCTAAAGGATGCTGGGAAAGTTCCATTGTTGGTACTATGGTACAGGAGTGAAGAAGGTACTTATTATCAACTTAATAAATAAATTAATAAAACAACTTTTGCAGATTGTACTTTCTTTTCAACTCAGTGAAAGTGCATTTAGCATTCTAAAGTTATACATATTCTATATATTCTAAACTTATAACATTTCTTATTTATGTTTATAACAAACATCCAATTCTTTTTTTTACCTGCTTCCTCCTTTCTGCTCTCACAGGCATATTTCTAGAACCTCTTCTGTATGCTGGTTCCATGTGTTCCTCTTAATTCTCCTTATTATTGAGAGATATTGAAAAGTAGAACAGTAAATTAGCCTTTTAGTAATCATCAGAGATTTCAGTCCAATTTTAATTTATTAATATTCTTCTATCATCCCTTTAGAAAAGCAATGAAGAGCCAGATGTCATACCATTAGCAACAAATCAAATTACCAAATATATATAAATAAATGTTACTGCATCACGGCCCTCCATTTTAATGCACTCCATTTGCAAGAACCAGTTCTTATTCCTATTGGCCCCTCTCTTTGATTAGTGAAGTCATGCAAATCCTGCCTAAAAAATCAGATAGCTATGAATACAAGAGGTCCTCCAGATGTGCAATTCATTCCTTCCTTACCTCTACCTCACAGCATCTTTCAAAACATAGCTCAGGTGTCATCTCCTACACATCCTTCTCTTACTTATTAGCATTGTCTTCCCCTTGACCCATGTGGGAGAACTCCCATAGAAACTCCCTCCACTGATAAAGATTGGCCGCTGGTCTATAACTTATAGCCTTAGAGAGTTGCCTGTGACAACGAGAGAGGAAGTGATTTGTCAGTGACCACACAGCTGGTATGTATAGGAGGCAAGATCTGAGCCACATCTTCACGTATATGTCTTGACATTATATAACTTTTCTCTCAGCTACGCTCCAACTTATTCTTGTTCTTCAGAGTTGGGTTTCCAGAGGGTAGTTACTACTTTGGATTCTTGGGGTAACTCAGTGGGACTATACTACTATCATTCACAAGCCTCCATCAGTGTATTCCTAATTAACAATCAGCCACAACACACAATTGGCTTGTGGGGTTTTTTTGTTGTTCTGGTAGTTGTTTAGTTGTTTTCAGCTGTGTCATGGCCCCACTTCGGGTTTTCTTGGCAGAAATACTGGAGTGGTTTGCCATTTCCTTCTTCAGCTCGTTTTACAGATGAGGAAACTGACCCAAACAGGGTTAAGTGACTTGCGCTGGGTCACAAAGCTAGTAAGTATTTGAGGCCAGATTTGAACTAAGGAAGATGAGTCTTCCTGACTTCAGGCTGGCACTCTGTCCACTGTCCCACCTAGCTGCCCTAATTAGCTATTAGCTAAAACATTTACTAAAATGGCATTTGAAAATAGTAGGTATAAAACATTCTCTCCATAAACTTGGGGCTCACCCTCATTTACATGGTGTCTATTGGGAGAGTGGACTCAAACGATAATAATGAGACATATCATAGGACACACATATGGCAAAGTCAATTCACAATTCCTGGTGCTATAAAACCTAGAAGCCCCTCTCCTCTTTACAGAGTCCTCACATTCTACCTTGGTTGTAATGTCTCTCCTGGGTAGGATCCCCCTCCTTGGGTTCTCAGGGTCCACTATTCTACATGGTCCAACTCTCTTGTCTGCTGCTTAACAGTGCTGACTCTTAGTTGACTGTCTCTTCCAAATCCTTGTCTGTTTGGATTGTGTCTCTGCCCCCTGTAGGATGCAGTATCTCCTATTGGTCCAGCAGTTTCCTTTCAGAACTCCCATAGAAACTCCCTCCACTAATGAAGATTGGCCACTGGTCTGTAACTTGCAGTCTAAGAGAGCTGTTAATGGAGAGGTGATGGAGAGGGAGTGAGGGAAAGAAGAGAAAGACATTCCCTTCTCCTTTATTGCAGGGGTTTCCTTCATAGGTAGCTCCCAACTTGCAATATCTCCCATTCTTGAACTCTGGAAATGTCCAGAGCTTAGCTACTTAAATCCCTCAGAAGGGTGGTCAACAGATTTGTTTCCTTCTGGATTCAATCCATACAATGATTCGCTCCAGGAGGTCCATCTATTTTCCTTATCACGTCTCCCCATTGATAACTTCTTTACCACTTTCTTTGCACAATTCTTAATTGGCAATAGGTTGTAGTCTACCCATGCCCACTGTGAATCTCTCCATGTTCCATCAGGTCACTGACAACATTAATTTTTTGGAAAGTATGATATTCCAAGATTTACAGTCATATAGCATCACTGGATGAAGATTAATAATTGTACTTCCACCATTACCTATTTGACCTTGTTCAAATCATTCAACCTAGGCAGCAGGATGGTACAGTGGACAGAATGCTGGACTTGGATTCAGGAAGACCTGGGTTCAAATCTTGCCTCAGACACTTTCAGCTATGTCACCCTTGGTAAGGAATTTAACCTCTCTCAGCCTCTGCTACCTCAAGCCATAAAATAAAGGGTAATTAATAATTCAATTACCTTTAAGCTCTACCAGCTCTAAATCTGTGATCTACAGACCTTTCTGGGTCTCAGTTTCCTTAAATGTAAAATGAGGCATTTGGACTGCTTTGGGTTCAATGTTTCTGCTGTTCAAGTTGTTCAGATCTGCTCCTCTCCATTGTCCAACTCTCTCCTTTGCTACTGGGGGGGTCAAACTCCTTGAAGCTGCTCCTTCCTTGTGAGACTGTCCCTTCCAGCTTTACATCCATGACCCTTTGGTCCCATGACACTATGTATGATCTTAACAAGAAGGGCCTTTGGGCTTATTAAAGTCCAGCTTATTTTCCTAGCTCTCTCTGTCTCTCTCTCTCTCTGTCTCTCTCTCTCTCTGTCTCTCTCTCTCTCTGTCTCTCTGTCTCTCTGTCTCTCTCTCTCTCTCTCTCTCTCTCTCTGTCTCTCTCTCTCTGTCTCTCTCTCTCTGTCTCTCTCTCTCTCTCTCTCTCTCTCTCTCTCTCTCTCTGTCTCTCTCTCTCTCTGTCTCTCTCTCTCTCTGTCTCTCTCCCTCTCTCTCTCTCTGTCTCTCTCTCTCTCTCTGTCTCTCTGTCTCTCTGTCTCTCTGTCTCTCTCTCTTACACGTACTGTAAGTATATCTAGCCATGTCAACATGCATGCATTATGTACCAACAACTACTATAATTTCATGTGTAGTTTTAAATTTATTTTTAACATTCTTTTTTAATTAATTAATTTATTTTTCATTTTCAACATTCACTTTTTATAAGATCTGAGTTCTAAATTTTTCCCCCTTCCTCTCCACCCCCTCCACAAGATAGCATGTAATCTGATACAGGCTATGCATGTACAATCATATTAAACATATTTCCACATTAGTCATGTTGTAAAGAAGAATCAAAACTATAGGGGAAAACCACAAGAAAGAAAAAAGAGAGAGAGCAAATAGTATGCTTCAATCTGCATTCAGACTCCATAGTTCTTTCTCTGGATGTCAATAGCATTTCTATCATGAGTCTTTTGGAATTGTCTTAGGTTATTGCATTGCTGAGAAGAGCTAAGTCTATCAAAGTTGGTCATTGCACAATGTGGCTGTTACTGTGTAAATATTCTGGTTCTGCTCGCTTCGCTCAGCATCAGCTCATGTAAATCTTTCCAGGTTTTTCTGAAATCCTCCTGCTCATCATTTCTTATGGAACAATAGTATTCCATTACATTCATATACCACAACTTGTTCGGCCATTCTCCAATTGATGGGCATCCTCTCAATGACCAATTCTTTGCTACCATAAAAAGAGCTGCTGTAAATATTTTTGTACATCTGGGTCCTTTTCCCATTTTTATGATCTCTTTGGGATATAGACCTAGAAATAATATTGCTGGATCAAAGGGTATACACAGCCCTTTAGGCATAGTTCCAAATTGTTTTCCAGAATGGCTGGATCAGTTCACAACTCCACCAACAATGCATTGGTGTTCCAATTTTCCAACATCTGCTCCAACATTTATCATTTTCCTGTTTAACATTCTTTTGTTTTAATTTTGAGTTCCAAATTCTTTTTCTCCCTCTCTTCCCTCCCCTACCCATTGAAAAGGCAAGCATTTTGATATCAATTGTAGTATAATTCTATTATAGCATATGTATGTATATAAAATTTGGAACCAAAACTTTTTTAAAGAATATTTAAAATAAATAATAAAAAACTATACATAAAATTATAGTAGTTGGTACATATACACAATGCATACATATAGACATATATGGATATACTTGTAGTGTATATGTACTCATGTATATGCATGAGGCAGCTAAGATGGTGCAATGGATAGCATGCTGGGCCTGGAGTCAGGAAGACTCATCTTCTTCATGAATTCGAATCCAGCATCAGACACTTACTAGCAGTGTGACCCTGGGCAAGTCAGTTAACCCTGTTTGCCTCAGTTCTTCCTCTGCAAAATGAGCTGGAGAAGGAAATGGCAAACCACTCCAGTGTCTTTGCCCGGAAATGGGGTCATGAAGAGTCAGGCATCACTGAAATGACTCAACAAGAACAAATACATCACATATAGTGTTAAACTGTGATTCTTAGCCCCCTTTGCCCTCATGTAGCCCCTCTGCTGCCATTGCTACAGAGATGAAAGGGAGTCTACATAGGACTAAGAACCATTTTGTAGGAAAAGGACCCACATGTACAAAAATATTCACAGCAGCTCTTTTTATGGTGGCAAAGAATTGGAAATTGAGAGGCATGGCTGAGCAAGTTGTGGTCTATGAATGTAATGGAATGCTATTTAATAGTTCCATGAGAAATGATGAGCAGGAGGATTTCCAAAAAACCTGGAAAAACTTACATGAACTTATGCTGAGTGAAGTGAGCAGAACCAGGACAACGTTGTACACAATGTTGACTAATACTGACAGCCTTAACACTTCTCAGCAATACAAGGATCTAAGACATCTCCAAAGGCCTCATGATGGAAAATGCTATCCACAGCCAAAGAAAGAACTATGGAGTTTGAAGGCAGATCAAAGCATACTATTTGCTATTTTTTTCTTCTGTTGTGTTTTGTTTCCTCTTTCTGGTAGTTCCTCCTATTGGTTCTAATTCTTCCTTACAACATGACTAATGTGAAAATATGTTTAATAGAAATGTATATAGAGAGCCTATATCAGATTGTGCGCCATCTTGGGGAGGGAGGTGGGGAGGGAGGAAGAGAAAAATATAAAACTGAAAAGCTTATGGAAGTGATTGTTGATAATTCAAAATAAATTAGTAATAATTTTAAAAAGGACCATTTTATACTTGAGTTTGTTTTATGGATTGCCCTGGCCAAAGAAGGCATCACCTAGTGGCAGGTCTACAGGTGATGGATGGGGCCCTCGGAAGGCAGGCATAGTCTGTTCTCTGGATGCACTCAAAGCCTTTCCATTATTTCAAATGAGATAATGAATTCAAAATTCCCTGCAAATGTCTGGCCACTAAATAAATGTCAGTTAATATTGTTGTTGTTATTGTAATTATGGTAATTATTTTAGCACAGTGGAATTGGTCAGAGTTTATTCTCTGTCAGCATAGTGAACTGAAGGTCACCTCCTTGGCATGATGAGGCATTAGAGTAGGACCCTGCACGTGTATGCTGTTCATACCTGTTCACAGAAGGGTCACCTCTATGACATGAGTCATTACAGTAGGACCCTGTGTGTGCATGTGTGTTCACAGGAGGAAATGATACTAGAAAACACCAACAGTGAAACCAGAAGTGACAGGCAGAAGAAGCTTTGAAGACCACCCTCCATTCTTTACAAACAGAATTAGCCAATTATCCAAAAGGAAAAAATGGCACTTATATAGCAGAGTCACATTTCAAAAAAGCTTTTGTTCGAGTGCCTCATAAAATTCCATTTTAAAAATTAATTCGGAGTGGCTAAAATTTGAGCACGGTCACTGCTGCTGGAAACAGACTCATGAAATGTCAAAAACAGAGATCAGGGGAGCAGGATTGAGGTTGGGGAAAGTATCTTGTGGAGAGATGAGGAGGGTTAATGAAGTCTGTATTGCTGGGTATATCCTTCACTGATGAACTGAAAGAAAGAGGAAGAGAAGTGTGTTAATGAAATCCACAGATGAGCCAGATCACAAGGACTGTGACCACCAAGGCTCAGGCAGGCACTCCGGGGACCTTGGGGCAGACAGTTACATTCTGTGATTCATTTGTCAAGAAATAACAAAATAAGGTTTAACCAGCAAAAAACCAAGAGAACAAGTGAGCAACAGACCTCTAGACTGAAACTAGGAAAGGAGTCATTCCATTCAGAATAACTCAGTTTTCATAAATTACCTGAGTGTGGAGCATGGTACAAGAGGGATAAAATTTTTTTTTTTGCTTTTTTTGGTGAGGCAATTAGGATTAAGTGACTTGTACAGGGTCACGCAGTTAGTGAAAGGGATACAATTTAACAGTCATGTCCAGGGCCGTGCTGGAGCTAGCTCAAAGTGGCTCAGAAGAGTTGATGGTTCAATTTTCAGGGTGAGCATTTATACCTCAATTGTTGTTTTCCAATTGTGTTGGACTCTTCATGACCTACTTATGGGTTTTCTTGGCAAAGATACTGGAGTGGTTTGCCATTTCCTTCTCCAGCTCATTTTACAAATGAGGAAACTGAGGCAAACAGGGTGAAGGGACTTGCCCAGGGTCACACAGTTAGTGTGTGTCTGAGGCTGGATTTGAACTCAGGTCTTCTTGACTCCAGGCCCAGTACTCTATCTATTGCAATACCTAGCAGCAAATGCCACAAAAATCAACGGCTGACTCACTGTTTTGTTGATTGCCTAGATTTAAGAAAATGATGGAGAAATGTTAAAATGGCAATTAAATGTGAAAGTGTGTTGTACATATGTTATTTTTTCTTGGAGAGCTGGTTGTGAAATATTTCCCAGCATACACCTGGTCATGCCCCTGTCTCAGGTAGGGAGCTTATGTTGAATCATCTGCATGTGTTATCTTGTGATTATTAAAGTGCTTTTTTTGGTGTTTTTTTTAACATTCACTTAAAAATTTTAAATTCCAAGTTCTCTTCCTCCTTGAAGCCCCTTCCCTACATACTGAGAAGGCAACCAACATGAGGCCCACCGCACATACGAAGAAGGATGTGATTTGTTTAGATACTTAGCCAAGCACAGAGTGGAGTTTGAGACTGGGGGGCCAAATCTTTGTAATATAATAGAAAGGGTACTATATAGAGTTAGGAAGGATTGGGGATCGAATTCCGCCTTTGATACTTACTAGCTTTTCATGACCATCAGGATGAGGATGAGGATGATGAGGATGATGATAGCTAACACTTATATAGCATCTACTCTGTGCCAGGCACTGTTCTAAGCCCTTTACAATTATTGTCTCATTTGACCTTCACAACAACCTTGCGAGGTAGGTAATATATCCCCATTTTACAGATAAAGAAACTGAAGCAGACAGCATTTAAGTGACTTGCCTCGTGTCCCATAGCTAGTAATTATCTGAGGCCAGATCTCCCTGCACTGTGGGGCCCCTAGCTGCCAGTTAACTTCTCCAAACTTCATTTTCACACCTGTAAAATGGGAACAATAATATCTCATACCTCAGAGGGTTGCTATGAGGATTAAAAGAGGTAATTTTGTAAAATGCTCTGTAAGTTCAAGTGCCACCTCTGACCCAGGCCAGCTGAACGACCCTGGGCAAGTCATTAGCCTCTCAGGACTTTAATCCACTCTCTAGAACAGCGATTCTCAAATTGTGGCCCAGAGCCCCCAGGGATTCCTTAAACCTTTTGAGGGGTCCATAAGGTCAAAACTGTATTCATAATAGCACTAAGGTGTTTTGATATCGAATACAGTAAATACCTAATAAGCAGATATAACCTATATAAATGAAACTATTTTCATAATAGTACTAAGATGTTTTAATATCTGATACATTAGATATTTAACATAGTAGATATAACCCACATTAACAAAAGTTCTTTGGGAGGGTTCCTCAATAATTTTTAAATGGTCCTGAGACCAAAAATGTGGGAACCACTGCTCTAAGATGACAAGTTGCCAAGAAGAGGCTGATGTATTGGTAGAGGAAATTTCCACTCCTGGATGTTACTCATACTTATACATTCTAGTCCCTATCCCAATCCTATTGTTAATGAAAACAGATAACTATAATATATGTTAAATAGATGAGAGAAGAGAAAACAAAATGTTATATGAGGTCCTTGGGAGAAAAGTCATTAGCACCTAGGGGAAGGAGGGATTAGCAAAGACTTCCTGGAGGAGGTGTCATCTGTATTGTCCTTGAAAGGATGAGTACAAATTCACCAGGCAGAGCAGGCAGGAGATGAGGAGGTCACTCGAGGTATAAAGAACAGTGTGAGTGAACATAGCTAAGTAGGGAAGTGAAGAGTGCCAAGGCTTAAGAATTCAGAAGCAGAGCCAAATGAACAATGTAGACAATGACTGCAGTAATCAAATAAATAAACATCAAAGGGCAACAATGCGTGGGTCAAAGGCAACGGACAGCTGCCGGCCGAACAACCAAAGCTAAACACGTGATTCTGTCCACGAAAAGCCAGCAAGAGCCCAAAGTGGAAACTGACGGGTGTTTTTGCTTAATTGTTCTGAGGGTCGGAATCTGTCTGCTGAGTAGGATCTGGGGTATCAAAAAACAAATGTGATCGATAGATAGACAGACAGACAGAGAGATAGCTGTGCATATGTACGTATGAATGTTTATTGTATTTGTGTGAACATGTGTATATATGTATGTGTATATGTGCAATATAGAACCCACCTATATGTCACGTATCACATTCATTCATATATAATTGTTCTGAAGGGTTGCAATTTGTTTGGGCTTTGGTAACAAAAAGCAATTGTTTACACATAATATAGAAAACATGTATACATATACATTTGTTTCTTGCTCTATGCTTTCTTCATATATATAATATATGAATGTACGTGTATGTGTGTATGTAACTGTTCTGAAGAGTTGTAATTTGTAAATTGAAGGGTTGTAATGTATATATGTATGTATATATATAAACAATTATTTTTTGTTACCACAGATACTACCCAACAAATATCCAAACAAATTACAACCCTTTAGAACAATTACACACACACACACACACACACACACACACACACACACTCATACATTATCTATATGAAGAAAGCATTAAGCATCTTCAAGGACTAGAAACTACTGACAAGAGGAGAAATGTTCTAGCCTGTTGACTCTGTTTATAAATCCAACATCCTTTTTCTGTGGGGATAACATTAATGAAGGGAGAAGGGACAGCCAATGAATGTGTTGCCCTTGATAATTACAAAGAGTTTTATGCAAGTACAGTGGATAGAATGTTGAACTTGGGTTAAGAAGATCTGAGTTCAAAATTTGTCTCAGATATTTATTTATCTGAGTGATCCTGGGCAAGTCCCTTAACATCTCTAAACCTCAGTTTTCCTTATCTGCAAAATGGGAATAATGATAATGGTCCCCATCTCCCAGGTGAAGCTCAAATAAGGTAATATTTATAAAGTTCTTTCCCAACCCTAAAGTGCTACATGGTGATTCCCATAATGACCCTGTGAGGTAGATAATACAAGTGTTGTTACAGCCATTTCACAGATGAAGAAATCAAACCATGGAGGTTCCTGGAGGTTGTGACTTGTCCAAGGTTACAGGTGTGGTACTGAAGCTCGGGTCTTTGGACTCTAAGCCTAGACTGATTTCTCCTCTGCCTCCCTGTCTCCTGCTCCCTCATTGGAGCAGGCTGGAGCTGTCCTTCTGGTTATCAGGGATGGGATTGGTATTGAATCATCTATCCTTCCTCACCTGGCCCTTCCCCATGCCCCACAACGTGCATTTCTGGGATGGCTGGCCAGGATGGGGTACAGTCCGTGGCTGTCCCTGGGCAAAGCTGACAAGCAGGGTCATAGCCTAAGTGAGGCCACGGCCTCAGCCTCATCACCACGGTTTAACCACGTCAACAGCTCAACAAACACCCATGCATGACCATAGCTGTGCGTTTGTGTGGATGCTGTGGCCTTAGGATTGGTGGTACCCTGGTTTGCTTATCTCTGCTGGGAGGTCCAGTCTGAAGCCTGGCAGTTCTAGAAACTCAATTTGATCAGAAACCTCAAGAGCGACCAGGGCTTAAGTAAGTGACTCATGACACCCAGGCTTCCAGAGACCAATGTATGTTTGAGAATAGCCGCTTATTGCCTCCTCTTTCACGGCAGAGAGGTAGAGGAAGACTAACCCAGATTATGATGGGCTTTGTCAGACAGAGCCACCATATTGGATATTTGCTCATCTTTGTTTTCGCTTGTTACAAGGTAGGGTTCATCCTGGAAAAAGAGTGAAGTAGGACTCTGGTAGAAAGACAAAAGGCATACACACATACATAATTTTATATATATACATTTTTATATGTATATATACATGTATATACATATATATACATATATTTACACATATCATATAATTTTAATTTAGTAATTTAATTAATAATAACATTCAGTTAAATTCATTTAATATAATTTTTTAAAAAGAATGACAATAACAGCTCTGTCATATGGACCAGACACTCATGTAATTCAGTTAGCACAGTCTCTTCCCCAAAGGGGAAAACTCCTTGGGAAGTCAAATGAAAACTTCAAATTTGGTTCAGTTTAATTCAGTAAGCATTTATTAAGTGCCTACTGTGTATAAAGAGGAGAGGAAGGAGTGAATTACAGGCATGAGCTTGGAGGGAGGGGAAGCTTGCAAGAAGGAGCAGCCCCAGGAAATGGAATGTTCTGGGTCAGAAAACAATAAGATAAGTATTCATTGGAATGTAAAGTGCATAGGGTGGTGGTGGTGGTGAAGAAGCCTAAGTCTGGAAAGGTAGGTTAGATTCAGATGATGGATAACTTTGAACAACAAACTGTGGAGTGTGTACTTCATCCTTGAGGCAAAGGGGAGCCATGGATGATTCTTGGTCAGGGGAGGAGTGACATGATCATTGTAATGTAGGAAAAGTGTTCAGATGGCTGTCTGGAAGACGACTAGGAGAGGGGAGGTACTAGAAGAAGGGAGACCAGCTCAGAAGCTATTGAAATGAGAGATGGTGAGGGTCTGAACTGGGGGCTGGCTGTGTAACTGGATGGATGTGAGGGGCACAGAGGTAAAATTGAAAAGATATGGCAACTGACTGAACATGGGGTGAGGTTTAAAGGAGAGTGAAAAGTCAAGGATACTTCTAAGTCTGCAAATGTGGCTGACCTGGATAATGGTAGCCTGATAAAAAAAATAAGGGAATTTGGAAGAGGGGTGCACCGGTTCGGGCTGATCCTTAATGACTCAAAAACCACTTGGTGTGAGAGGGTGGGTGAGATTTATCATTCCCTCCCTCCCTGACCTTGGGCAGGTCCCCTCACCTTTTCAGGGACTGTTTCCTGACGGGATTGAGCTAAATGGTCAATAACACCCCTCCTAATGTTGACGTTCTAGGATTCTGCCTCCGATTATTCTCTTAGTGTTACATCCACTGGTACACTTCAGAGGGTATATTTTCTCCATTAAATTCCTGTACATAAAATGAGTACATGGTGAATCTGGGACAAGAATCCAAGTGTCTTATCAGCTGCTCCCATTTTCCTTCCACTTCCCTGCAAAGCCTTGCAGGAATCATTGAAGAATTCCAACCTCAAAAGCAGAAAAAGGCCCACTTTGTGGCGTTGTAGTGATCTGAGAAGCTGGCAGCAGTGGTCTCAGTCATGTTATATCAACTGCACAATTGAATGTGGATTAGCTCAAACTCAGTTCATTGAAGTTTCATTTTTCTGCTACTTCATCCTCCACTCCCCTTTCCCCAACTAGTGACTTTCAGTTCATTAAGGTTCATCTGTGTACGTACTGGGCACATTTTTGTCTTCTAATATGAAAGAATTTGTATAAACACCACTCTCACTTAACCCTTATACCACCTAAAGAGGGAGTCATTGACCCAAGTGCAAGTTGCAGATGAGTAAATTGAGGCAGAGAGGCATAATGTTCTGTCGGTCTAAATGACATGGTCCATCTTGAGCAGCAGAGTTAGGAATCAAACAAGAAGAATGGTCTCCTCAAGCTTCCAGTCTTCATCACAGGAAAACATGTCTCCTCCATGATCTAGAAGCTTAGGACCAACTTTAGGTGATATCTACACATACAGCTGTTTTGATGGGAGGTCAAGACAATTTTTTTCTTTCTTTCTTTTTTTTTTTAGGCGATTGGTGTTAAGTGACTTGCCCAGGGTCACACAGCTAAGTAAGTGTCAAGTGTTTGGTCTGAGGCTGGATTTGAACTCAGGTCCTCCTGACTTCAGGGCCGGTGCTCTATCCATTGTGCCACCTAGCTGCCCCCGAAGACAATTTTTTTAAAAAAATCTATTAGTAGGGAGCAGATTTCTTTTTTTTTTCTTCAATTTTACAGACATTCATTCAGCCTTTATTGTGCATTGCTCTAGAGGAGACACAGAGTTTATACAAGACAGTCATTGACCTCTTGAAGACTGTAGTCCAAGTCAAAGTCATCACTTAATTCCATGGATTTTTTGGATTGATACGACCATCAAAGCAATCATAGCTCTAGACACAGTCTAGTTGGATACATGCGGCTGTTTGCACTTTCATCAACGATTCAGTAATATCTCAGAAGATTTCAAACACTTGGTTCTTCCAGGATGTGAGGAGATGATATAATCTCAAAAGAGGATTGGGAGACAGGTCTCTAGAGTTAAATTCCTTTCTTCTCCCTGATAGCATGATCTAGCAGAAAGAATAGTGTACTGGGGCAGGGGGAGAGGGGGGTGATCAGAGACTCGGGATTCAGTCTCAGCTCTGCCATTAACTACCTGCGTGACCTTGCAAGTCACTCTCCACAGCAGAGTCTTAGTTTCCATCTCTGTAAAAGGAACTGTTGCAGAGTTTGTGTTTTAGAAGCAACTGGGAGCCCATGAAGGTCATTAAGCATGGGAGTAGTGTGATAAGGTCTGTGCTTTTGGACTAATCTCTCAGACCAGGGGTGTACTGTTAAATGTTTAACAACCAGCTTAGGAGGAAGCACCTATGATATACTTTTAAATTTAATTTATGTTGTTAGCTTTTTCTTTAATAACATTTCCTCCATCATTTTCTTAAGTCTAGACAATTAACAAAGCAAGAAATCGAGCCTTGATTTGTAGCGTTTGCCTTTCCAAGGTGTAAACACTTACACTGAATATTTAACAAGTCTCTCCCCAGTCAGAGTCAGCTTCAGCTGGTACCAGTGTCCCTCTTTCCCAATCTGAATGTAAGATTTCATGACATCCCTTCTGCCTTAGAATCTATTTTCCCATATTGGAAAGGGGAAAAAGCATAGAGGGGCTGTGCCCTCCGGGGCAGTCTGACCCTGGATTCAGAGCTACCATGAATCAAATGCATCTGCCCATTTGGGGAAAGGATTATAACACTACATTATGGGTTGTTTCTCTGCCACAAGGCATTTTCTGATTCAGTCGTTCAGAGTCAATGCAAAAAATTACCATCTGGAACCAAAGGAAGAATTTGAAAGTGTTACTCTATGAATTTAGATACTCCCCACAGGACACCAATTACTGGCTTGGTGGTTTCTACTGAAAGCAGCCGCTAGAGGATTCTTTTGCTCGTCCATCTACTCTAGAACAGACTAGTGTCATAAATCTGCTCTTCTTCTCTCTAAATGTCAGCCCTTTTCTCTGATGTCTCCTTCAGGGAGAAAAGACTCATGGTTGGGTCATAGTATCATGTATTAAGAGCTGAAAAGGACCTTAGAATCATCTAATTCAAATCCCTCATTTTACAGATGAGGAAACTGAGGGTCAAAGAGGTTAAGGGATATGCATAAGGTCCAATAAGAAAGAAGTGGCCAAAGTCCCGGGTCTTCTTATTCCAAATTGAATGTTCTTTCCATTATAGCCTCTGCCTTTCTGCCTTTCTTGTGGATGTGAACTCCTGTGTTCATGTGCCATCTATCCAATGCCATGTGAATGGTTTGGGTGGGGCCATGTGAATCCTTTCACCCACAGTCAGTCAACAAGCATTTAGTCAGCATTTAGTATATGTGTCAGGCACTGTGCTAAGTGGTGGGGATACCAAGAAAGGTAAAAACCCGGTCTCTCTCTCTCCTCAGAGACTATCAAGGTACGTACAGGATAGACAATAAGTAAATGGAAGATACTTTCACAGGGAAGTCATAGTCTCCAAACAAGGCAGCCCGAGGAAAGAAAGCAGGATACACAGAAGTCATAAACTGTACAATAAAACAGCCAAGAGAACTCCATCTTTGGTAGCACCAAGAGCTTGTCTATGGACGATTACCTTAGTGGCTACGGCCATGGTTCCGTCCTTGGATGGCCCAGTCAAGCAGATTACAAGTCACCAGTCACAAGGGAGTGTCTATGGGAGGGACATTCTGCTAGGCAAAAAAAAAAATCAATTTACAGAGTGTCCCTAAAGTCTCAGTGCGATTGTAAGCTACTAAAGCTTAAGTGTGCACCAAGACTTTTAGGACACCCTTTATATGCCTTTATCATCTTCCTTTACTCCAGTCTGTACCTGAGATGTTCTTTTATCATCTTGTTTCCAATATGTGTAATTCCCTCTAAGGTTGCTTTTCATCTATTCTGTATCTGTCTTGTGGATGTAGTTATTTGTATGTTGTCTTTCCACCACCACCCCCCCATTAGAATGTGAACTCCTTGAGGGCAGGGCTTGTTTTCTCCTTTCTTTGTATTTCCAGTGCTTAGAAGAGTGCCTGGCCCATAGTAGTGCTTAGCAATGCTATGTTGACTGACTAGTATCTCATAGCTTATTGGAGAGTTCATCTGTTCATTCAATAGCTTTGCATGAAGTGCCAAGGCTTTACACTAGGCACTTAGAGGCATTGTGGGGCGGTTGGGTTTGAATCCTGGTGGTTCTACCACTCTTTAGCGGGCTGACCCTGGACAGATCCTTGAACCCCTATGGAAAGGCTTCCCTGTCTGGCAAGTGTCAATGATACTTGCTTTATCAGACTTATAGGATCATGATGAGGGTTGGACAAATCACAGAATCAGAAGATGCACAGAGGAGGAGCATTGGGTGAAGACTGAATTCCAACAATTGCCTCCAAGCCAGATCCAATAGGCTTGAAGAAATAGGGGGAGGAATAACCCAGTATCTGAGATAATGCAGGTAGCATACTCGTAACTATAATATTACAAATAGATATCAACTATTATCCCATGAAAGAATCTGAAAATACTTTAGAAGCAATCTCAGCTATTGCCTTTCTTTGAATCCCCAGCCCTTAGCTTACTGTCTGGCACCTAGTAAGTGTTTAACAAATGCTCATTGACTGACTGACACCCAAACTCTTCCGTGTTTGAGGTCATCATCAACCGATCAATGAATCAACATTTATTAAGCACCTATTATGTGCCAGGCTTAGCTGGCATCAGAATATTTAGAATTGGAGAGTTGATCTTAGACATTGTCTAGTCTCCGCATCTTTTTTTTCTGAAGGGAATCAGGGTTAAGTGACTTGCCCAGAGTCACACAGCTAATAAGTATCTGAGGTCAGATTTGAACTCAGGTCCTCCTGACTCCAGGGCTGGTGCTGTATCCACTTTGCCATCTAGCTTCCCCAAGTCCCCTTCTTTTAAAGATGAGGAGGAAACTGAGACCCAGAGGATTAAGTGACTTAGCCAAAGCCACCTGCGTAATAAGTGACAGAAGAAGGATTTGAATCAGGTGTTTTGTTTCCAAATCCAGGGCCCTTTCTGCTTTACGAATATCTTGGGTGCTTCCCTCAAATAAGGGAAGGATGACCCTCATGTGTCAACAAGTTACCTGAATTTCCAGCATTGCAGGCCAGTATCTCTAACCCTAGAAAAGTGAAGTAAAGATAGGTCGTCCCATGAGTCACTGGGTGCATTCTCAGTCGCGAGTGCCCACTATAATTTTGAATACCGTGGCCATCTGCCCCTCCCCCACAAAGAGGACTGAGAGGCAAATCACCTGTGTAACCCTGGACAGCTTACTTCCTCACCATAAGCCTCACCTGCAAAATAAAGGAATTGTATGAAAACAGAGGGTTTTAACCTGGAGCCTGCGGACTTTTTAAAAAAATGCTTTTATGTGTTTTATTTTGTGCATGTAAAAATAATGGTTCTGAGGAGTCTGTAGGTTCACCAGACTGCCCAAGAGGGTCCAAGACAAAGAAAAGATGAGGAACTCAAGGGTCTCTAAGGTAGCTTCCAGCTCTGAAATTACCGTGGTGTGGTTCCAAAATGCTTTGCAAGATGGTGCCCATCCTTGGCATAGAATCTAGAGCCTGGAGGAAGAAGTAAGCCTCTCACCTCTGCCTCTATTCAACTGGGAGAAGTCATGGGGAGGGTGATTCCACAGCCCTTCCAAGAACATTGACAGATCCTTCTCCAAGGTTACACAGTGAGTCAGAGCTAGTACTGATGGCACAACCTAGGGATTCTGCGTCTCCTACCCTTTGGACTTTGCCAGTGTTTCTTCTGCCCAGTCCTACCAGGTGGCTGTCTGCTAATGCTGCTGTCTCCCTGTCACCTTCTGTTTTCTTCAATAAGAGAAACAGTTTGGCCTTGGACGATCTAGCAGGGAGCATCTCTTTCCCCAGCACAGGATGCCCATCTCTAAGTTAGGCCCCAGGAAAACCAAGTCCACAGGAAGCCCACAGGCTGTGCTGCAGAAGATTACGTTAGCCCAGGACAAGGAGAGAGGGCAAGGAGCTGGCTTAGGTGGATTAGGGAGGATGGCCAAAAGAAAGACCTGAAAGAAAATGTCCTTTCTTGTTAATTTGTGGAATAGGCAAGTAAATACCTCAATGGAAAAATACTTCCTAGCTGTATGACCCTGGGTGAGTCACTTTACCTCTGTCTGCCTCAGTTTCCTCATCTGTAAAATGGGGATAATAACAGCCCTTACCTCCTAGTGTTGTTTTGAGGGTCAAATGAGATAATACACGTAAAGTGCTTGGCACAATGCCTGGCATATAGTAAGGACTAAGCAAATGTTGGTTGTTATTACTGTTGTGGTCATCGCTATCTTTATAGAAAGCTGGAAATGCCAAACAAAGCTACAAAGAAATGGTATATTCAAGAGACCCCAGAAAAAAGTAGGAGAGTTCAGAATTGAGTGTGAAAGCCTCAGAATTTTTATAACATTCATGCCTTTGCAGCCTGGTTAGAGACAGAGCTCTCTCTTACACAGATGCATACCCACACCAGTGTGAGATGATCTTCCATTTACACTGTGTATCTCTCATGGATGTCCATGTCTCTCCCGTTAGAATGTAAGCTCCTGCCTTGAGGGCAGGAACCAGGCTTCTGCCTCTTTTTGTAGCTGCAGAACTTAACACGATTCCTGGTATATAGTAAGTGCTTCATAAACGCTTGTGACCTGAGTGGTCATACACATAGCTGTCCACAGAGGCAGCTAGGTGGCATAGTAGAGAGAGCCTTGCACTTGGAGAGTTGAGGTCAAATCTAGCCTCAGGCACTTACTAGCTGTGTTTCCCTGGGTAAGGTTCTCAGCCTCAGTTTCTCCATCTGCAAAATGGGAATGATAATAACACCTCCCATGCAAGGAGTTGTGTGTTGTTGTGAGAATCAAATGAAATGATATAGGCACTTTGCAAACCTTCAAAGAGCTGGGTAAAGTCAGCAATTAATCACAGAGTTTTAGAATTAGGAGAAACTTCATGGGCAGTGTATACAACTCAAACCTGAAAGAATTCGCCACCATGATACAGCCACCCTCCACTTAAAGACCTGCACTGAGGGAAACCCACAGCTTCTTAGGCAACTGTTCCTCTTCTGGAGAGTTCTCATTGCTATCAAGACTAATGCTGGCTTTTTACAGCTGCCACCCATGGCTCCTTGTCATGCCCTCTAGGGCAAGTGGTACAAATCTCATGTCCCTTTGACCGACAATCCTTCTAATGCCTGAAGACAGCTATGGTGTCCTCCCTAAGTATTCTCGTCTAGCTAAACTGCCCAGTTCCTTAAATTAATCCTCACATAGCATATACTGGAGGCCCTTCACATCCTGGGTGCCCTCTTCCTGACACTCCAGCTGGGCAATGTCCTTCCTAAACTGTGGTGGCCAGAACTGAATACAAAACTCCAGGTATGGTCTGATCAGGGCAGAATGCAGTGGGATCATTCCCTTCTGTATTAATGAAAGCTGTTCCTCTCTTAATGAAGACCAGATAAGCTGAACGCTCGCTCTCTCTCTCTCTCTCTCTCTCTCTCTCTCTCTCTCTCTCTCTCTCTCCTCTCTCTCTCTGTCTCTCCCTCTCCCTCTCCCCTCTCCCTCTCCCTCTCCTCTCTCCCTCTCCTCTCTGTCTGTCTCTGTCTGTCTGTCTCTCTCTTCCCCCTACTCCTTCTCTATCTGCATGAATCTCTGATCTTTGTGTTGACAGAATCACAGATTTGAAACTGAAATTGAACCATCAGGCCACACCTGGTATAGTGGGTTCCCCTAGAACACTATAATTCCATTAGATTGTGAAGTCTTTTATGAGGACAGATTGTCTTTTGCCTTTCTTTGCAACCTTCCTCCGATGCTTAGCACAGTGCCTGACCTTAATAGATACTTATTGACTGGCTCACTATAAACACGGGCTAGGGTGTTTTTTCACAGTGGATAAAGTGCCAGACTTGGAGTCAAAAAGACTCAGGAAGACCCAAGTGCAAATTTTTGCCTCAGACACTTACTAGCTGTGTGACCCTGGGCAAGTCATCTAACCTTTCTGTGCCTCAGTTTTCTCACCCCTAAAATAGGTATGCTAATAATAGCACCCTACCTCCCAGAGATGTTTTGAGGGTCAAATGAGATAATATGTAAAATCTGCTTTGCAGATCTTAAATCAGTCTTTAAAGGCAAGCTATTATGATTTTTACCCTCCTGTCTCCAGCATGCAGCACAGTGCCCTGCTCATAAATGTTTGGGGAATCGAATGGGCAGTCATGATGACACTGCCTTTGGGAGGAAGTCTACAAGAGTCTTTGCTTGGAGTGGGGGAACACCTGTGGGCCCTGGAGGAGGCACAGGAAGGCTGAGAGAACCCCATGTCTCCTGGCTTGATTCAGAGTGGGCAGAGTAAAGTCACACCCTTGGGCAGGCAGCATATATGTCACTGCAGGGGACCCATCTGCTCCATAATGTGGGGCCAATTGCAAGGCAGGGAGCTCGCAGAGAGGGCTGGAGGCTTGGAGGATGAGGCTGGTTAAGGATCAGAGAGCTGTGCTTCCTTGTCAGCTGGGCAGATCATCTTCCTCCTTCAGCCCCTGCCTTCCACCCCTGGGTGTCACCGTCGCTGGCCCCTGGGGAGCACAAAGACTCAGTTTTGTTCCTGTTCTTCTCCCTTGGCAGCCACATCCAGGTACCATGGACAGAAGTTCAGAGTTGACATTGCTGAATCAATGGAGAGAGCTCGAGTCTTATGACTAAATCTTGAATCACCTGGAGCCATTTCAGTCCTCTCCTCTCCCGCCCCCACACTGGGAGCCCTTCCCTCCTCCTAAGGAACAACGTCAATGCCAGCCAACATGAGAACTAAATTATGTTTGATCTGCTTCTGACTTTGCCGAGTCATCTCAGAGCCAGAGTCTGGGTTGAATCCCACGGACCTTCAAGTAGCATCTTTATGGCTTATGTGCCCTAAGGGACAGAATCATCTACCTTTAATGCCAAAGGATTTGGGTTTTTATTGCTATCGATTGACCCTCAAGATAATATTGAAGATGGCCAGGGAAATAGAGGCTTGGGCCCAAAACACTCTTGTGTCCTCTGTCTTGCTCTGAGAATCTGATTTCTGAGACTCTCCCCCAGTAAAATAGCTTTGTGCTGTTGCTGAGCAGGATTTTGTTCAGGGCAGGTGGCCAGCGAGGGACTGGAGATTGGAGATGGCCAGGATGAGAGCCTGAAAATACCTAGAGAGGGCTTCATGGAGAGAAGATGGAAAAAGAATCCCCTTCCTGCCCCAAACGTCTCATTCCTTTCCACTTTCAAATCTGGTTTAATGAAACAGAGCAAATAGCAGGCAGCCAAGAGGAAATATGGCTTCTAATCTTGGCTCTGTTACTTATCACCTGTGTGACCTTGGGCAAGTCTCTCTCAGCCTCAGTTTCCCCCTCTGTAAGAGGAGAAGGTTGGACCAGAAGATCTTTAGGGTCCCTTTAAATTCTAAATCTTATGAACCACCACTTAATAGAGCCTTCCCTATTACTGTTGGGGTCACACAGATTCTTCCAGTCACTCACGGATCACAGATCACAATTTCAGTTGTGAAGTAGAGATTGGTTTGGAAGTAGGGGTTGGTACATTCATTCATTTGTTTATTTGTGTGTTTGTATTTCTCGCCCCCCCCCCAACCTAGCACATGGTAGGAGCTTGGAAAAGCTTGTTAAACAGATAATTCCTGGATCCTCGGCTCCACTCAGGTCATTAGCCCCACATGTCCAATCAGGATATGCCAAATCTTGTCATTTCTTTCTCTACAAAGTCCCCAGCAAGCATCCCTTCTTCTTTACTCACACAATCAACACCCTAGTTGTGGCCCTTTCTCTCCAGGATGATTGAAATACTTTATAACTGGTTTTCCCGACTCAAGCCTCTCCCCACTTCAGCCCATTCTCCACACAGCTGCCCAGCCCGTCCCTCTCTTTGTGGCCTTCAGAACCTTGCCTTCCTTGCTGCTGCCTCACCCTGGAACTTCCCTCAATGCCTGGGATCTCCCGGCCCTGAAATAGTCTACTATCCTTTTGGCCTTCTCAGCTAGAATGTTCTTGCATAAGGCCCATTGCCCTAACTCCCACTGGTGGGCTCCTCCTGGAGCCTCCATTTTGTGGAAGAGCCCAGGCTGGTCTGCCCTCCCTTTCCTCTTGGCCCTGTTCCTGACTTTCTAGACTTCAGAATCACATCCGTGCACCTTCTTCTCCCTACCCCAACCTTTTGGCTCCTTTTGATGTCTAGCCTTCCCCCAGGAAGGCTTCTATTTGTATCTTCAGGGCTTAGCACAGTGCCTGGTACATTGTAAGTGCTTAATAATGTTTCCTTCCTTCCTTCCCTCTTTCCCTTCCTCCCTTCCTCCCTCCCTCCCTTCCTTTCCTCCCTTTCTTCCTTCCTTCCCTCCTTCCTTCCTTCCCTCCTTCCCTTCCTCCCTTCCTTCCTTCCTTTCCTACTTTTCTTCCTTCCCTCCTTCCCTTCTTCCCTTTCTTCCTTCCTTCCCTTCCTTCCTTCCTTTCCTCCTCCCTACCTCCCTTCCTTCCCTCCTTTCCTCCCTCCCTCCCTTCATCCCTCCCTCCCTTCCTTCCTTCCTCCTTTCCTTCCTCCCTCCCTCTCTTCCTTCCTTCTTCTTCCCTCCCTCCTTCCCTTCCTTCCTTCCTACCTTCTTTTCTTCCTTCTTCCTCAAAAACATCCTAGTTATGTGACCCTGGCCAAGTTACTTAATCTCTGTCAGCCTTAATTTCTTCAATTATAAAATAAGGATAATAATAGCACCTACCTCACTGGGTTGTTGTGAGAATCAAATGAGATAATCTTTGTGAAGTTATTTGTGCTAGATAAACACTGGCTATTATTATTGTTATACTCTGATACATCTAATAGATGATAGCAAACATTTATATGGCTCATTAAAGTTTGCAAAGTGCTTTGCAAATATTATCTCATTTGATCCTCACAACAACCCTGCAAGGTGGGTGCTATCATATCCGCATTTAACAGTTGAGATAACTGAGGCAGACAGAGGTTAAGTGACTTGCCCAGGGTCACACAGCTAGTAAGTGTCTGAGGCTGGATTTGAGTGAGTATATGAACTAGGAAGTGCATGAGGCAGGATTTGAACTCACATCCTTCTGACTCCAAGGCCAGTGCACCACCTAGCTGCCTCTAATTCTGCCGTCTTAGGCGATAGGTCCTGCCTCCAATGATACAGACTGAAAGCTTGTCCCTGCCTTTTCCTCCCACTAAACTGTGAGCTCCTCCAGGGCAGGGACCGTCTTTGACCTTTCTTTGTGTCCCCAGTGCTTAGCACAGTGTCTCACATATAGTAGCTGCTTAAAAATGCCAGTCGACTGACAGTGATTCTTGTCCACATCCTCCCATAAATCGGCCCCCAATGGAGGAGGAGAAAGATCTATATCTAAAACATTCCAGTTTTCTGGCCATTCTACAGGTATCGATGGAGCACAATGGTTGTCTATTTGTTTTCTGTTACCGATCAATTCATCAACAAGTTTTTATTAAGCATTTACTGGGTGCCAGGCATTATGTGGCCATCCTTTCCTCTCACTACATGACCTTTCCCTTTCCTGGTTGTACATTTCTTTGGTGCTATCCATGGTACTACTTAGGTTTGCATTCCTCTGTTGGTAATCAACTACAACCCACTCACACCCCCCACACATCTCTCCTTCACCCTCTGAGTGGCCCAAAGTTTGATTCTCCAAAGACTGTGGTATTCTGATTTGCAGCCAATGCACAGTCACATGTCTCTGAATGCTAGCGCCTTCCGTCTGAGATTTATCCTGTCTATAGCTTGTTTGTACATAGCTGTTTGCGTGTTGTCTTCCCCATTAGGCTGTAAGCTTCTCGAGGGCAGAGACTTGGGTTTTTGTCAGCATGGTGCCTGACACATAGTAAGCACCTAAAAATGCTTGTTGACTTGTTGATATAGCATCATTGGAAGGATGGATTTTTATGGCAGGGAAAAAGCTAGGGGTCACTAAATGCACCCCATTAGTTTCCTAAGTACATTCTAGGGGCTTCAGCAAGGTATACATACCAATGGACCAACTCTAGGGGTTTCCATTCAACTGCATATCATAGTCAGACCAAAAAGCATTCTTTATCCACTTGTTTTTTGCTGTGTGACTAGTCGAGCTGAACTCTTATGAGTGATTATGGATCTTATTAAGGTAGCTCTCCAATATTCTGGTGTTTGATCTAATCAGTATGATGTCATCTGCCAACAGGAAAATTTGGAAGATTTTCTCATAGCCTAGCAGTTAGAGCACTGGACTTGAAGTCAGAGAGACCTGGATTCAAATTCCATCTCAGCCACTCACTAATGGGACAGCCTTGGGCAAGTCATTTAAGCTTTGTATGCCTCAGTTTCCTCAAATATAAAAGAAGAGGGTTGAACTTGAACTTGAGGCTCAACCTCTTTCATTAGAGGGACCTGGAATCAGGAATACCTAAGTATAAAGTGCTTTGCAAACCTTAAAATGTTTTTAAAATGCTAGCTCTTTTATGATTACTACTATGTCATGAATGCTTTATTCAAGAAAAGAATTGGTGGTCAATAAATATGGTGAATGGTGAATAACAGTGCCAAAAAAACCGAAATCGATTATGTTTTAAGAGATGGGAAATGACTCATTAATGATGTAGAAGTTATTCCTGAATCAGTCATCTGTGCAGAGCCAGAACACTGATTTGTTTGAGCAAAGAAGCCAGAAGAAAGAATAGAAATGAACACGAGGACATGGAGCGCCATTGAAACAATTTGCTGCTGTTGTTGTCAGTCACATCCAACTCTTTGTGACCCTATTTGGGGGTTTTCGTGGCAGAGACACTGGAGAGGTTTGCTGCTTCCTTCTCCAGCTCATCTGACAGATGAGGAAACTGAGGTAAACAAGGTTCGGCGACTTGTCTAGGGGTAACACAACTAGTAAGTGTCTGAGGCCAAATTTGAACTCAGGTCTTCTTGATTCCAAGCCCCGGCACTCTATCTACTGCACCACATAACTGCCCCCTGAAACAACTTTAGCCTGACCTATTCAGAGTATTTATGGAACATAGATGAAGTAAAGGACATAAACACAGACTAAAATAATTCCCTGTAGGGGCAGCTAGGTGGTGTAGTGGGTAGAGAGAGCATCAGCCTTGAAGGCAGGAGGGCCTGAGTTCAAATCTGGCCTCAGACCAAACACTTGACACTTACTAGCTGTGTGACCCTGGGCAAGTCACTTAACCCCAATTGCCTAAAAAAAAATAATAACAATTCCATGTAGAGGTTTAACTGATATAAGTCAATTTTCCTAGTAAAGAGACCAAAAGAGCCTAAAAAACACCAAGGTCAGTAGACATTTGACTTATTTGCCAAGCAGAGAGGTATGGTGGCCAACGATGACAACAGCTTAGAATATAAACTTGTTGGTAAAATCTTAAGAGAATAATGATGGAAGGTTATGGGAAATATCACATACCAGACTGAGAAGCAGTAAAGGAAAAAAAATCAGCTTAAAGTAAGCCTGATGAAAGGTCCAATTAAAAAGAAAGGGCTTTTAAGGACAAAAATGGATGACAAAAAACAGAAGAACAGATAAAATCTGCGAAGACTTTTTTTTATCATCTAGGACAATAAAACCTCCGTTATTGGACTCTAACAACATAGTCCTCAATGTGCTTACACACACACACACACACACACACACACACACGCACACACGCAGTATTGTGTATGTATATATATATACATATTTGCATGTATTTGTGTATGTACAGAGTTCCTTTTTTAAAAAAAATTAATCTATCCTCACTCTCCCTTTGCATTGAACAAATTTTTAAAACCTGAAAAATAAAGCCCTTACTCCATAGCTGTATAGCCCAGCAAAACAAATTCCCACATTGGCCATGTCTGCAATGATGTATCAGTCTAGTTCCTCACCCCTCTCTCTCTTTGGGAGGTAAATGGTATCTTTCATCTTCATTCTTTCGGATTCATGGTTTATGATTATGCTGATTGGAGTTCTCAAGATGTTCAAAGTTATTTTACTGTATGATTTTGTTATCACTGGATAAATTGTTCTCCTAATTCCACTCACTTCCTTCTATGTCCATTCACTAGAGGTTTCATAGTTTCCTCTGAAACTGTCCAATTCATCATTTCTTATGGAACAATAATTGTTCATTACATCCACATAATACCACAGTTTGTTTAGCCATTCTCCAACAGGACATCACTTTAACTTCCTTTTCTTTAAAAATTTAAGTTTTTGTTACATTTTAAGTTCTGAAGTGTCTCCCTCTGTCCCTTCCTCCCCACCCCACACTAGAGGTTACCATTAAACATAGACCTATGTGTGTGCATGTGTGTGTGTGTGCATGTATGTATGTGTGTATATAAAATCATATTATGCATACTTCTGTTTATCAATTCTTTCTCTAGAGGTGGATAGTATCTTCCTTTATTGGTCATTTGTAGTTAATCTAGATGCTTATAATACTCAAAATAACTTAGTTGTTCACAATTATTCTTTGAATAATGTTGTTACTGTATACAATGTTCTGTCAGTCCTGCTCATTTCACTCTTCATTATTTCATGCAAATCTTTCCATGATTTCCTAAAAATCAAACTGCTTTGTCATTTCTTACAGCACAATACTATTCCATCACAATCATATACCACAACTTGTTTAGCCTTTCTCCAGACACCCCTTTTATTTCCAATAGTTTGCTACCACAAAAAGAGCTAATATAACTATTTTCACACATATAGAACTTTTCCCTCTTTCTTTGATTTCTTTAGGGGCACAGGTCTTGTAATGGCACATCTGAGTCAAAGGCTACATATGCACATTTTAGTAACTTTGGGGGCACCATTCTAAACTGCTCCCCATAATAGCTGGATGAAATCCCAACTGCACCAACAGCATCCTGATGTACCTGTTTTCCTACAGCCCTGCCAACATTCATCATGTTCCTCTTTGATTATAGTTGCAAGTCTAATAGGTATGAGGTGGAACCTCAGTGTTACTTTAATTTGCATTTCTGCAGTGATTAATGATTTAGAGCATTTTTCATGTGGTTATTGATAGTATTGATTTCTTCTTTTGAAAATTGCCTACTCATATCCTTTGACCACTTTTCTATTGGGGAATGAAGGGAGACATAGATAGATAGATAGATAGATAGATAGATGGATGTACACACATATATATACATATACATATATGTATATACAAACATACATGTACATACATAGATACATGTATATGTATATGTATCTATATCTATATATCTATATATGGGGCAACTAGGTGGCATGCAGTGGATAGAGTGCCAGGCCTGGAGTCAGGAAGACTCATCTTCCTGAATTCAGATCTAGCCTTAGACATTTACTAGCTGTGTGACCCTAGGTAAGTCACTTAACCCCGCTTGCCTCAGTTTCTTCATCTGTAAAACAAGCTAGAGAAGGAAATGGTAAATCAATCCATTATCTTTGCCAAGAAAACCCCAAAAGGAATCATAAAGAGCTAGACATGACTGAAACAATGACACAACAACAAAATACACATACATGCACACACACATTTATATTTCGTATATATATACACATAGACGGTAACATTCTGAACAAACAAAGGTCCATCTTTTTAATACCAATACTTTGTCAGTGTTGTTGCCTAACTATGAATCATGGGATCCCACAAGGCCTGCAGAAATGAAAATAAGTCTCACACAGAAGGTGATGGAATGGCTCCTGGTAGATGCGAGAGCGTGCTGCCACGTAAAAATATTAGGGAACTTTGAAGAAGAATGGAAGTGAGGGATATTATCGCAGACTGATTAGATAGCAAGAGCAAGGACTTATGGGCATTCTACGTGCTTTCTTCACGTCTTTGATATCTCAAGGGAAAGTGAAGAAGGGCCCCGGCACATTGGGTGGATCCTTTGTAGGAGACTCATGGGAGGTCATGGATAGGAGCCCAGCCATGGGAAGGGTGGGATCTGCACTGTCAGGAGGCACATCCACAACCATGAAATCCTAGATTCACTTGAGACCTCTGTTGTCTGATCCCTAGCAAGTACTACACAGCCAAAGCTCTAAGAACACTCAGGTCCTGGGCCCTGAGTTACTGCTTTACTCTTAATCCTTTCCTGGGCCTGGGAATGTATTAACTCAGGAGATGTAATCTGCAAAATGGCAGCCTGTGATCTCCCTCCATTCAGGCATTTGAAAAGGCTCTTGGCCAAATCACTCAGAGTACAACAGGAAGAGCACAGCAGATTCCGGGAATTACTAAAAGGGAGATCAAGTGTGGTCAAAGAACAGATTGTCTCCCCACCAGGGCAATTCCTTGAGAGACTGTGAAGAGCCCTGGGGCTGATGAGTGTCTATTAAAGAGAACAAGTTCATCATGTACCCGGAGTAATTTATACTTGGAATGGGGCAGCCTGATAAAAGAATGAACTCGCTGTATGGCTTAGCTGAAGTCCAGGGAACCCACCATTCCTGCCCGTCCCCCAGCACCCTCTCAGCCAGAGACCAAGCCTGAGGGGGAAGAGAATGAAGGGACTTCCCAGAGAGTGTCACTTTGTACACACTGACTTAGGGAATGGGGTTAGCTTAGGTACAGGCAGAGAGCACATCTGGAGTTGTGGGCTTTCTTAGAACATTAAATTGTTCGAAACAAGGAAGGTTCTCCACAGGGCCCAAGCCATTCCCTCCTAGTCAAATGGGTGACTGTGGGAGAGATTGATATGTTGGCTTTTTCATCCCAAATTTTCTTCAATGGAGAGAGAATCTCAGGATCAGAGACTTAGGGCTGGAAGGGATGCTAGAGGTCATCTGGTCTGACCCCATCCTTTTACATATGAGGAAACTCACTTGACTTGCCCAAAGTCACATAGTTAATAAGGCACAGGCAAGATTCAAATCCAGTTCTTTTGACTCCAGACCCAACACACTTTCTACTGGCTGTTCTGCCAAGTAGCCTTTCTGACCAGTTCAATCCTCTTCCTTTAGGAGCAGGTAACAACAGGGCATGTGGCTGATTGAACCAGGCATGGGGACGTGGGCACATGTGGTATGGATATCTGTGGTTGTGTGTCCTTCATTCTCAAAGAGGACCATGACATCAGGGAGGTGATGCCATGACTTGCAAGTGAATTGGATTTCAGTGAGGGAGGGCTGTGCAAAGTCACCAGCCTCACTCTCTCCTCTGGAGCCATCTGGGTCCAGTAGCCAGATATATCTAGGGAAGTCTAGAATACCCCTATTCCAAGGGAAACTGTGGTTTCTGTCTTTGTGGAAGAAGATAACCATGACTTGGTGAACACTGCCTGTCTTCCATGCTTATAGCAGTATCTGAGAATGTCAGGACTGAGAATCAAAGGATTGTTGGGGTGACAGCTTTCTCCACGTGCTTGTTGGAGGGGGCAAGTGGAGGGAGATATCCAGGGATGTGCTGGAGCCAGCTCCAACAGCTTCCAGAGTTGATTGTTAAATTTTTAAAGTGGGCATTTACGCCTCAGAAATTGGCTATTGCTACAAATCAGGGCTTGATTTACTATTTTGCTTGTCTAATGTTAATAATGCAAATTAAACTGAAAAGTCTTATACTTCCTTACCTCAATTAGACGTTTACCAGTACACCCCTGTATTGCTCTATAAACATTGCTTAAGCTCATCCAGAGTCAATAGTCAATGAATATTGACTAAGCACCTACTGTGTGCTAATCACTGAAGAAACACCCCAAAAAAGAAAGACAGTGTCTGTCCTCAAGGAGCTTAGAATTTAATGGATATGGCGGAAAGCAACACACAAAAGAAAGCCCAAAAGTGGGGGAAGGGGAGGGGAGGGCCCAAAATGAGTGAAGCCAGGTGGGAAATGAGATGTTAGTCCTATTCTCTTTAAACGGAGAAGTTCATAGCTCCAGGAGGGGCAGAGAGTATTGACCAGGTGGGAGTAACAAGGTTGATTGGATCTTGTAAGATGAGAGATTTCCCTGTGATAAGTTGACTGGGGCCATGGTGGAGAAGGCAGAGAAATCCAAAATGAGGAAAAGCAGTACAGTAGAAGGCTTGGAGACTTAAGTCATCACCAGATCGGAGGCCTGGCAACTGGAGGCTAAAAACAATAACAATAATAGTAAAAACAGGTATTTATATGGTGGGCAGCTAGGTGGCACAGTGGAGAGAACTCTAGGCTCAAAATCAGGAATACCTGAGTGCAAATCTGACCTTGGACATTCACTAGCAACAACAAAAAATATATTCATTATCTCGTTTGAGCCTCATAACATTCCTGGGGATGTTTTCTATTCTGCATTCAAAATACTAGCCTTCTCTCTCTCTCTGTCTCTCTGTCTCTCTCTGTCTCTCTGTCTCTCTCTGTCTCTCCTATTCAACAGTAACCAGGTGGGGCTACATAAAGAACAACTTTCTAACAATTAATCTGCCCTAGAATGGAAAGGGTTAACACAAATTGTGCGCCATCTCTTCACTCCCCATCCCATCACCATCCCTATCACTTTATCTTCAGGTTGAGGCTGGACAGCCATTTACCAAGGATATTGTAGAAGACTTTCATGCTTTGGGTTGGGAGTGGTCCAGGCCTCTGGGTTCCCTTCTAGCCCTAAGAATCTATGAGTATTGTTTAATATATTTCACAATATTGAACTATAGACAAGGCTCTAATGCTAGCCACAGCTGAGTTCTGATGCCCACTGTCATCTCCAGTGTTCTCTCATGATAATAATGATAATAACCAGCATTTATATAGCACTTTAAAGTTTGCAAAGCATTTTATAAATGTGATCTCATTTTATCCTCACAACATCCCCGCGAAATAGGTGCTTTTATTATCCCATTTTATAGATGAGGAAACTGAGCCTGAGAGCGATTACATGATTTGCTCAGTCACAAAACTGGTTAAGTATCTGAGGCAGGATTTGAATTCAGGTCTTCCTGATTCTAAGTCTAGCACTCTATTTGCTGTGCCACAAAGTTGAGTATGATTGTCAATGCCATAGGTCATAGGGGCAGGCAGTGGCATGGAGAGGGAGCAAATGGACCATTCAGACAGTGATGTCCACACTTTCTTTTTTTCTGTTCCCCTTCCATCTCCCTGGGAAGTAGCACAGAGACATGACAGATTCTTATTTATAAAACCCTTTTCACTGGGAAAAGATGACATGGAATTATCTCCATTTTACAGGCATAAAAACCAAAGCACAGGAGTCAACCAATGAGCTCAAATTCCTGCAATAAGTTGAAGATCTAGCAGTATGGCTACTGACTCCCACGGCAAAGTATTTCATGCCCCGTATGAAGTTATTTCTTTGTCTTTGTTTTTTTTTTTTTAATGTATGGCTACATGCCTAAAATATGATCATCCTGAGCGTGGTAGAAAGAATGCTAGACTGGGAGGTAAGGAGACGTGGGTCCTAGACCTGGCTTTACCAACAACTACCCATGTAATCTTGGGCAATCCCCCTTTCTGGGCCTCAGTCTCCTCCTTCGTAGAATGAGAAATGGGCTATATGACTCCTAAGTTCCCAGCCAGCTCTGACATTTGATGGGCACATTCTCTGTGTCTTTTCCATGGTCTCCAAGGGATCTCCCCCTGAAAAGCACAGCCTGACCTCCTGGAAGACACTCACTGCTTAGTCATGATGATGGAGGAGGGGAGGCTGTCAATCACACCGAGAATGACACACAAAAGGGCTGAAACAGGTGCAAAGATGATGCAGGGATGGTTCAAGCAGATGGCTTTGTCACAACTGTGCCTGTACACAGTGATTTGTTTCCATTCTCTGGAGGTGGGGGAGGGGAAGAATAAGCGTTTGGGAGAGAGGAGTAGTTAAGAGTCACTGAGGCCAGAATGTTGGGGGCAAAGGGGTTGGGGAAGGTCAAGGCCTTGAATGGAACAGCAAAAGGTTCAGGGAAAGGAGGATTCAGAGGAGACAGGCAAGGTGATCTAGTGTCAGGCATTCCTGGGTTCAGATCCCACCTCCAACACTTATTATCTGTGTGAACCTAGGCAATTCACCCAACTTTGCCAAGCCTCAGTTTCCCCATCTGTAAAATGAGGGGTTCCACCTCTATGACACTGTGATAGGAAGAGACCTAAAAACGTATAAGAACCATCTTCCTGCCTTCATGCACTTCCAACGTGAGAAGTGATCGTATTTTTAAAGACCTTCAAGACAGGTGTGGAATAGGATATGACACTGTGCTAGCTTCTCAGTGTTCTTTAAGTTTTCATAACTCTTGAATGAGGTCGTTGGACTAGATGTGCTTGAAGACCTCCATATAACTCTAAATCTTTGATTCTGCATCTTAAAAGGGGAGGAGCAGAGAGGGGGCAATTCCTTTAACTGGGACAGAAAAAGAGTGAGAGTCTGCCCTTATCAGGAAGAAAAGGACTAGCTATTGTCATGAGAAGAGAGGTTTTATACATTACAAAACTGAAAGAGGCCAACAAAATTTGGTCAAACATAAGCCAGGAGCAGAAGAGGCTGATCCCAAATTAAGCTGAAGACCGAGAAATAGAAAAGAAAACAACAGTCTTTTACTGTTCCAGATTCTTGTCTGACACACAGATAGATGGATAGATAGACAGATAAACAGACAGACAGAGAGTCAGAAAGACAAAGAGATAGCTAGTTTGACAGAAAGACAGAGACAGAAAGGCAGACAGATAGAAAGACTGATAGACACACAGATAGATAGAGTCAGAAAGACAGAGATAGACAGAAAGGTAGATGGATGGAGAAACAGACAGAAAGACAGAGACAGACAGACAGATGGATGGGTAGACAGACAGTAGGATGACTAGACAGACAGAAAGATAGATGTATGGGTAGAAAGAAACAGAAAGACAGATATACAGAAGGATAGATGGATAGACAGACATATACAGATAGACAAACAAGCAGACAGACAGACAAAAAGACAGACAGTTGGATGGATAGACAAATAGAAAAATAGACATGTGGGTAGACAGACAGAAACAGAAAGAAAGCTAGATGGAGAGAGATAGAAAGACAGATAGACAAATAGACATATATAGACAGACAGACTGATATGCACAAGGACAGACAGAAAGATGACATAAAGAGAGAGATAGATGATGAGAGAGACAGAGAGAAAGAGAGACAGAGATCATATACTAAGCTCTTACCATACGCCAGACACAGGGCTAAGCACTGGGGATACAAATGCAAGCCAGTCATTCTTTGCTCTCAGCGAACTTATATTCTAAAGGAGGAAGATGAGAAGTGTTGGGAAATGGGGGAAGGGAACTGGAAGTTTTCAGGGGTGAGTCCACAGCAGGAAGGATGAGAACAGAAGGCCCAGCATGGAGACAGCTGGTTTGACTAGCTCAGCTGATCAGTACTTAGAGAGGGCTAAGGACACAATTTCTATCCCCTGAAAGTTATCCAGGTAACCACAAAGATTCTGACTCTTCCGAAGTCATACATTCACTTGACTGCACTCCTGACCTTGGAGAGTTAGGTGGAACAGTGGATGGACCACTAGTTCTAGAGTCAGGAAGACCTGAATTCTAATCCTCCATCAGTCACTTACTAGCTGGGTGACCCTGGGCAAATCAACAACATCTCTCAACCTGCCTTCTTCTCTGCAAAATAAAGGAGTTGAACTTGATGGCTCCTAAGGTCCCTTCCAGTTCTAAATCCCATGATGAGTTGGGGGGGGGAATGAAATGACTTACCCAAACCTAACAATGGGTTGGCATTGCATCACCACATTGATTTTTTGTTTTTCACCTGGATAAATAAAAGGCAGAAGCTTGATAGGCATTATTGGCTAACATTTTCATCAAAAGGAGGCGTAGTTCCTTTCTACTGGCAGGATACTTACTGTTTTCCTCTCTTCCCCTTCTAAGCCAAACTTGAGAAAGTTGTCTACACTAGGTGCTTCTGCTTCTTACTTGCTTCTAAACCCTCTTCAAACTGGTTTGTGATCTCAGGTTCTTAATATTTTTGGGTTATAGAGTCCTTTGCCAGTGCAGGGAAATTTTTTTAAATGCCTACAATAAAATGCATAGGATTAAAAAGGAAACCAATTAAACTGAAATAGTCATCAACGTATTAAGAAATAATAAAAACAAGTTCATGGGCTGGAGGTTGAGAACCCCACAACCTGAGCGCCTGTGAGGACCCGTCCAGCTCCAAAGTTGGCCAGCTTCCTCCACTTCATTTTACAGTTTAAGAAATAGAGGCAAGTGGCCTCCAGACATCACCCTTGTGAAGGACAAACTAGAACAGCAATCAGAAGCCAGAGTAGGCTAAGACTTCTGGGGCCAGTGAGTGCTAGCCAACAGCTTGGCCTTCTGACTAGGGCTGTTTTTCCTTTGCTGTTACTTGCCAGTGAAAACAAAACAAAAGCTGCCAAAGGATCTACTCCTCCTCTGCCTCATATTTCAAAGGAGGACGTCCAGGACAACAGAAGAAAAGTCATTAACTTGGACTATTGGAAAGACATCAATTAACAATGGCTTTCTTCCTGCCCAGAGCACTACTACTTACTGAAGCCTCAAAAGTGGGAGACAGTCCAGGTCAGCATTATCAAGTGTCCTCCTTGACTGGGGTGAGTTATTCTAAATCCAAACTATTTCATTGTACCAAAAAGCTCCTTGGCAGTATTCTAGGTGATCTTTTTTAAGTTCCACCTTTGCAGATTGAAGCATACATTTTTACGCTTTATTTTTCTTGTTTGTGTGAGTGTGTTTTCTTTAGCAACATGGCTGATGTGGAAATACGTTTTGCATGACTTCACATGTATAATTGATATCAAGTTGCTTGCCTTCTCAAGGAGGAGGAAGAAAGAGAATTTGGGACTCAAAAAATTTAAATAATATTTTATTTTTTTTTCCAATTACATGTAAAGGAAGTTTTTAACATTCACTTTTATAAGATTTTGAGTTCCAAACTTTTTTCTCCCTCCCTCCCCAGGATGACAAGCATCTGATATAGGTTATACATGTACAATCATATTAAACATATTTCCACATCAGTCGTGTTGTGCAAGAAGAATCAAAACAAAAGGGAAAAACTAAGAAAAAGAAAAAACAAAACAAAAAAAGTGAAAATAGTATGCTTTGATTTGCATTCAGACTCCATTCTTTCTCTGGATGTGAATAATATTTTCCATCATGGGACTCAAAAATTTTTCAAATAAATGTTAAAATTTTTACATGTAATTAATTTGAAAATATTTAATGAAATATATACATATATGTATATATTTTTAAAATTCCACCTTTGAAACCTGCCATTTGGGGGATATCCCAGAGGTCATTAGTGCAAATTTATAACATTCTTCCCAAACCTGTGAGAAGTGGGTGAATTAGCCCAGTCTGCTAGATTATGGGAAAGCAAACAAAGCCGAATTCTACATCTCACAGACACACACTTATAACACAAACGGAATCATTTTCATTATTAGTGTTATTATTCTTCCTTGGAAAACAATTCAGCACAGCAGTCTCTCCAGTGAGCCTGAAGGAACAGTGTGACCTTGCCAACGATGTTTATACAGTACTACAATAAGGATTTTTAAAAGATAAATAAAAGCATGAAATTGCCCAAAGTCACAACCGTAGTAGAGACTCAGATACATAATGAACCTGAAGCGGTTTTTTGCCGGGATGTTAAATAGTCCCATTAATGCCTGGGAAATACTGGGGAGCCTGAAGACTGTGGAAAGAGCTTCTGAATAGAACCCGGGTGTGGGCTAAGAGCCTACCTTTCTCGGCCCTCACGTGGTGTTATTTTTAATGAGAACGCCTGATAAATAAACAGGCAGCATGGCGTGTTTGTTGTGACATTTAAGGGTTGAGCTGATTTCAGGCAGGGAGCGGCGATAGTGGGATCTTGGCACTAACTTCACTATCATTTGGCCAGACAGTGCAATAAACTTCATCGAGGGCCGGGAGCCCGGACGCTGATGGGAAAGCCAGGCCCTGGAAACAAAGACAGCTGTGTTCATTTTGCCCAGAGTTAGCAGAAGGCAGATGGGCGGCCACTCCAGGGAGCTCAAGAGTTAGACCTTCTGCGTTCGGGAGCTGCCTTTTATTTAGGACGACTCCCTGAATGGCTTTACCGATTTCCCTGTCTCCAAATCACAAGAACATCCGTTCTCTGGACGGGGCTTTTCTCAGGCTTTCAGGCAAGCACTGAGTGACACTCGGAAACAGGGTGAGCTCAGGGTAAAAGTGATGATGTGTGAGTGTTTTTCCCCCAGATCATATCTCTATAAAACGACTCCGAGGCCTTGAAACAGCCCCCAGCCCCACCCCTAAGGAGGGCCTTTGGGGATGAGGACACCCCTGAAGGATTCTCTCATCCCCGGAAGAAATAAATCACTGAGGAAAACCCTAATGGCCTGAAACAAAGGCTGAATGGACGTGGGTCCCCTCGGATCCCATCTCTCGCCCCCACCCCTATTCCCTACTCTCTTTTTTTAGGACTTTCCACCCGGCAGGCTACTCCACAGAAAGAAGAGGAGCGGGGGAGGGCAGGATCTGGGGGGGTGGATCCTAAGTCTCCAACCATCCAGTAAGACACATCCACCCCCGCCCACCCTGGGCTTCTAAACAAAGACAGCAGGCGTGGGCGTCCCCCCAGAGGCGATCCGACGGCACCCGCAGGCTGCTCCCCCGGGATCAGAAGGGCGGGCCAGGCTGAGGCAGGGAACAGACTCAGCCCCGAAACGCCCCGATCTGGGACGAGGAAGGGAGACTAGACCCCTCCCCTTGCCGTGTCTAAAGGCAAATATCCCAGCAGTCCCCAGCTCGGGGAGGAGTATGGCCAGGAGGGGAGGGGAATGAAAAAGGGGTGGGAAAGGGGGGGGGGTCTCGGATTTGGGTTCCTGTGACCCAGGGTTGCCCCGCTGGTGGCCGCATTTGATTAGTCCGTAGCCCGGGGAGCCTCCTTCTCCCCTGCCCCCTCCCCACCCTGACGCAGTGGTGCAGCCCCCATTTAAACCGGCCACGTAGCCGCCTCTCTCCCCCAGGCCCCAAGCCTTCCCCGAGCCCGCCTAGCACCGGAGGAGCCAGAGGAGGCTCCGGGAGCCCGACAGCCCCAGGGGCGTCCAGACCAGACCCAGCCCCTGAGCCCTCCACCCCCCGCGGTCAGCTGCGGCCCCCTCACACACCTGGATTGCTCCGCCCTCGCCCCTAACCCTAGGGAAAAAAGGGAGCCTCCGAGAGCGGGGACCAGGGGGCTCCCCTAGTGGGCTGGCACCTGCGAGGAGGAGGAGGGCGGCGGCGGCTAAGGGGCAGTGAGCGGGTAAGTCTGTAGCTGTCCCCTCTTCCCCCAGAATCCCCACTCGGACACCCCGGTTTTCTCCGCCTCTCCTAAGGAAACTCGGCTCCCGGCAGTGAATCCCTCCCCTTCTTCTTGGACCTCGGGAGGAGATGCCCAGCCCTGCCTCGCCCTCCCCGATCTCCCTCCAGCAGCCCCGTATGTTAGCGCCGCCCAGCCAGTAGGCTGGGAGTTTTCCCGCCGCCTCGCGTTTAACTCCGCTTGTCAGCCTGAGGGCTCTAGCCCCTCACCCCGACCCCGCGCGCCCGCCCGCGCCAGCCCGACGGGGCTAGCATCTCCTTAGCTCTCTCTGTTTAGCTGGCCCCAGCCCCGCTCCGCACCCCCTCCCCTGCTATTGTTCTCCTGGAGAGAAGGCACCCATCTGGTTTGGGGGCGGTGGCGACGGGGGCGGGGTGGGGCCGGCGCTAGCTCGGGTTTGCCTGGGTGACATTGCGCGGACGCCACGCGCGGCTGCTCCTCGGGTGCGGACGCCAGGGACAGGACGCACAAGAGAAGTCTCCTCCTTTGTTTCGGGTGGGGAGGGTGCGGGGGTTGGTTTCCTGGGCTGCAGCTGAGGTTGCTTAGTCTTCAACCCCACCCCCCCCCTAGTTCACCCCATTTACGGGGCCAGGTTACAGCCGCCTTTTGTGGGTTCGCATTCTTGCGATTGGCGGATTCTTTTTGGAAAGCCCACGAGGCGGCTACTTATCTGCATTGACTAGTCAGGCAGCCAGCTTCACTCTCTTCTCGCTCGCTCGCGGCGCTCCCGGTTGTACCTGCCGCCTCGCCTCGGGCTGGGCATCGCTGGGCATCTCTGGGCACTTCTGCTCGCTCCCTCCTTCCTCTCTGCCTGGCTGCCCGAGGCGTCTCTCCCTCTCTGTCTTCCGAGACTCCGCTGGCTTTCCTCTGTAGCTTTGCTCCTGACGCTTTTGGGCACCTGTTGTGGGCAGGGAAAGCAAAGATGAAGGTCCTGGGACATAAGATAGAGTTGTTAACAGGTAAATGTTACAGTTCGTGTGTGTGTGTGTGTGTGTGTGTGTGTGTGTGTGTGTGTGTGTGTGTGTGTGTGCGCGCGCGCGCGCTCCACCTCAATTTCTTATTGACCCTAACCGTGGTCTCTTTCAGGGTTTGGGAAAGGTTGTTTATTACTTTCCCATCGAACTTACTAGTTTCACTAGTCCGGTGCCAGCCAAGGTTGGGTTCGTGGCCAGACAAGCCCTGTCCTAGGTGCCGGCTGGCCCTTAGTGTCTAACGGCTAGTGTGCCTTTTTTTGGGGGGGGGGGGAGGCCGGTAGGGGAAGGGAGAAAGTGTGTTATGTTTGCCCTAAGGTTGGGGGCCGTGAGGCAGAGGATGGATTGGGGAAATGAAGGCTGGTAACTAGCGGAAAGATCCTTCACTGATGGCAATTGTATTGAGGAGCCGGTGAGGCAGATTAACTCTATAGTCCCTGAGGACTTGACTTTTTCCAGTTTTCCTTCATCCTCCCTTTTGTATTTATTTAAATTCAATTCGAACGTTAAGTGGCTCCTGCAGGAGAACTTGGGCACAAAAGTGAAAAATGAAATAGGCTGTACCCTGAGGAACCCTACGTTCCAGTATGTGTGCACATAAAAATAACGATAATAATAATAATAATAAACCATACTAACTAGCATTTTATGTCACTTAAAACGTTCTACATTTATCATCTTATTTGATGCTCACAAAAACCCTGGCAGATAGTATTATCCCCACCTTACATATGAGGAAACCGGCACAGAGAAATTAAGTAATTAGCTCAGGATTCCACAAGTAAGTCAGGATTTGAATTTAGGTCTTCCTGACTCCTCAGCCAACATGTCACCAACATGGAAAAGCCAAGATGAATAAGATCCTCAGCTGGCCCCTGGCTAGTCAGATCCCTGAAAAGCAAGGATCCAATGTCTCTGACACTCCAGTTACTGTTAGGATCCTTCACAAGTATATTACCTGTCCCCTCCCTTCCCCTGGAGGCTTCTGGGTTCTGAGCCCTTTCCACAGGTAGCCTTTATCTAGTACTTTAAAAATTTGCAAACGACTTTACAAATATTATTCTGAGCACTATCTTTCTTGGGCAAAAAGTTTCTTCCTGCATAACTGAATCCTAACTAACTCCAGGGAAATAGGATTTGGCTGGCCATGGGAGACAGTGACTTGGTGGGCACCACCAATGACGGAGTTGTTAGGCCCTGGTAATTGAGGACTTCTACACACCACCCTCCAGGAGCCTCCTGGTCCCCTCCCCTAGGTACTCACACAAGTATGCCCACTAGCCCAAGATTTCAAACTCAAGAACCAAGTGGCTGGGCTGGAGAAATCCAAACAAAAAACCTCCAGGACCTTTAGCAGCTCTAGGGATTTTGATCACTGATGCTAGCTAGTCCTTCTATGAGGGCAGAAATAGTAAAGACACTTGTTCTGGTGCCCTTTCTCCTCTTCTCCCTCCCCTCCTCCCCCCAAGGAAGGAGTCTTTGGTTATTGAAATTAAAGGGAGTGTAAACAAGCAAGCTATAAGAATTGGAGAGAGAGGGAACAGAGTTGAACACTGAGAGCCCTGGCAATGCCTGTTCCCTTTTCCCTAGGCTGACCTAGAGAAGATCTCTCTGGCAGAGAAACACCCCCCACCACACACACACACACACACACACACACACACACACACACACACACACACGAAATTCAAAAATGGGAGAAGTTCAAGCAATCCTTTTGAAACAAAAAGAGTTGAAGGAAGGTTCATGAGCAATTTCTCTAGTTTTTAGGTGATCTTCAAAGGCAGGAGGACTGGAAAAGGGGGGCCCTGGGGCTCTCCAAAGATGAGCAAGGCAGCCTTCTTGGAACTGGGGTTGGTGATGGAGAAGGATGTTCTCCCTGGCTACTAATGGTTTAGTTATTGCAGGCTATTCCATTTTCAAGAATTAATACTTTGGAGACTAAATGTCTGCATTGGACTGTAGCAACTGGAGGGAGAAGGACCTTCTGCTTATTTTTAAAACCATTGTACTGGGAGCCAGAGCTCCTGGGTCCTGATTCTACCTTGGGGATCCAAAAAGTACAGCTAGGTCCTGAAGAGTATGAATAATAAATCCCCTGAAGTGTTCACATTATTAGAATTTACACTGCATATTTCCATTGGGCTGGAACCAATTATCGTATTTTACCAAATTGTAACTTCAAATAGTACAAAATTGAATACATTTGACCACTTCAGGGAATTCATTATTCCCAGCCATGGGGACCTAGCTGTATTTCTTTCCTTCCTCCTTAAGGGGGTGGTGGTGGTGGTGAGAAATGTCTCTAAAGTTCATTGTGTACTTGAAGTGAGTATCTTTATGAGATGCAAAGCCTAAAGGAACCCTTCTATGTTGCTGGTTTGGGAGAGGACACACATTGAGGGAGAGACTTTCAAGCCATCAACATTTTACTGAGTGCTGTTCATACCAGGACAAAAGCAAAAATAGTCCTTGCCCTCAAGGGGCTTGCGTTCTAATGGATTGTATATTTGTAGTATAGGAGTAGGAATGATGCTTTTTGGAGTCTGAGGACCTGAGTCTGAATCCTGACTTGGGCACTAAATGTTTGAGTGATGCCAGGCAGCTCACTTAACTTTTCTTGGCCCTTACTTCATTTGTAAAATGAGGAGATGAGATTAGAAGGTCTCTAAGGTCTCTTATGGTTTGAGTGATGTGGCAGAAAGGACACTGGGCCAGAAATCAGGGGGCCTTTGGTTTGAGTTCCAGCTCCGGGTGACCCTGGGCAAGTCATTTTAAATCTCACCTCTGCCTCTTAGCACTTTTGTAACCTTGGCAACCTTTCTGGGCCTCAGTTTCCTCATTTGTAAAATGAGGGGAGTGTCTAGCTGGGCTCTAAGATCCCTCCCAACTCTGATCCTATGAACTCTGAGCCTCAGTTTCCTCATTTGTAAAATGAGAGATAGTAATGTCTGCCTCCCTGGGCTGGTGGACATAAGGTACTTTGTCAGCCTTTCAAATACTACATAATTGGGCTCTTCTTTATTATATACCTTAGGGGATAACTGAATTTTATCTGGTTTTTTATCATATTTGTTGAGAAATGTAATTTAACCCTCAGTTAGTGTTATTATGGGGGCATGCTATGTTATTGTATATGCCATAGAAATTGAAAAGAGTACTGTTGCCTTGGGGACCTGTCAGCTTGAAACTTGGGAGCCCAGGCATGCTCCCTTTCCCTCTCCCTCCCTCCCAGCCCCCTTCTCTCTGTGTGCATATCTCTCTTCCCTTCTCCTTCCTCTCTCTTTCCCCCTTCTCTTTCTTTCTGTCTCTGTCTCTCTCCCCCCCTATTATTCCCTCTCTCACCCTACCTCTCCCTCCCCACTTCCTCTTCCTTCCTATCTCTGTCTCTCTCTGTCAGTCTCTCCCCCTCCCTCCTTCTATTTCCCCTCCCTCTCTCTTATTCTTCCTTTCTCTCCCTGCTCCCTCTCCCCCATCTCTCAATTCCACTCTCCCTATCCCTCTTTCTGTCTCTCCCCCTCTCCTTCCTCCTCTTTATCTCTCTTCCCCCTCTCCTTTTTCCCTCTTTTCTCCCCCATTTTCCCTGCTCTTCCCCCCTTTTGCCCTTTCTCACTCTGTCTCTCTCTTCCCCTTTCCCTTTCCCTCTCTCTTTCCTCCATCTCCCTCCTCTCTATCTCTCTTCCCCCTTTTTTCTCTCTACCTCCCCCTCCCCTTTTTCTCTCCCCCACCCCACTCTTTCTCTCTCTCTATCCATGTTCTAATGGTCTGACCAATCTCTGATTCTTTATCCTCTCAACACTTTTTTTCCCTCCGACATCTCACATTACTGTCCAGAGTCCAATCAGCTCTCTCACTAACCCCTTCCCAGGCTGGTGGCTGGGCACAGTGGACATGTGCCCCACATGGGTTATTTGGGATAAAGTCAGCTAGGAGGTGCAGTGGATAGAGTGCTGGGCCTGGAGTCAGGGAGACCTAAGTTCAAATGTAGCCTCAGACATGTACTAGCTGTGTGGTCTTGGGCAAGTACTTCATTTCTGCCTCCATTTCCATATTTGTAAAATGGGTTATAAGAATAGCACATACCTCCCAGGGTTGTTTTGAGGATAAAATGAGTTAACATTTGTAAAGTGCTTTAAGGAAACAATGAACATGGACTTGGATAGACTCCAAGAGATAGTGGAGGACAGAGGGCCTGGCCTGGCGTACTCTGGCCCTGGGGGTCACGAAAAGTTGAACATGACTGACACCACCACCAAGATAAGCTGGCTCTCCCCTGCTGGCTTTTCTGAATGCCCAGTCCATAGCAGGCAACTGGCCCCAGGTTCAGCTACCATTTCTTTTTTCTTCATCCCTTTAGGGTTGGTAGGGGTCTAAGTGATCATCTGGTCCAACGGCCTGCTTTTATAGTTGAGGAAACTGAATCCCAGTTAGGGAAAGTGATTTGTACTTGGTCTCTGCTGCGGTAAATAGCCAAGGTGAAATTCAAACCCAGGTCCTCTCACCTCCAAACCCAACGCTCTTTCCATTGGATTTTCCTTAGAGTAGGAACCTTCTGGCCTCTACCATCCTAACTATACGCTAACCCTGCAGAGAGTGGGAGACTGAGCCCGCGTTAATAATCCAACTTAGGTTTATTTCTGTGTCCCGTTGAACTTTCCTCAAGACCAGCTCTTGGAGGTAAGACAGCACAACATTATCATTCTAGTTTTGCAGATGAGGAAACTGAGACTCGGAGAGGTAGATGAAATAACTCATCCTTGACTACAGAACTCATAAGCATCAGAACCAGGATTTAAAGCTAGCCAGTCTTAGTACAAGCCCGACACTTTTCTCAATATTCCAAATTATCACATTCAGGGCCTTGGAAACCTGATGGGAGGCAGATGGTACCAGAGAGCTTGGGTTGTTCTGGCCCAATCAGGGAAGCCTTTGAGGCACAGTGTTACAGTGGAAAATATCCTAGGTTTAGAGTCAGGGCCTGGGTTTGAATCTCAGCTTTCCGACTTACTACCTGTGTGACCTTGGAGAAGTCACTTAACCTCCTCATTCTATAAATTGAAGGGTTTAGACTGGGTGGTCTCTGAGGACACTTCCAGATCTAAAACTCTGGTCATAGATAAGGATTTCTTTCTAGAACAAGGAAAGCTCCTCAAAAATCATTTGTGAACATCTTAGCCTTTAAATTAGGGAGTAAATTTGTTGCCTGAGGGTTCTTAACCCTCTGTCTTAACTGTGATAACAGAACCACCCAGCTTCCCACAGAATGCTGGTCAAACTCTGTATTCAGAAACAGAAATACTAGCAAAGCCTGGTTTCACCCAATTAATATCATAAAGGAATTCTACCGCACACCACCCTTTGTTCCTGTCTGTCTTTGATCCTTTACTCTGCGATCCTATTTGCTTCTCTCTCTTGTATCATCCCACCTCTAGCTTTCTCTGGAGCCTGGCATCTTGGGGGGAGATCTATTTATGGTAAGGTAAAGTTCTGAAAGATAACTGTGGGTTACTTAAGAGTCAGGTTAGCTCCCCACCATTCTGTGGCCCTCTCCTCATTCCTAGACACCTGCTCTACTATGAATGTCCCTGCTCATGACCAATTAAAACTATAAGCCTGGTGTGACATCATGGCCTACTGGAAAAGGCACAACCACTCTTGGAGACTAATCCTTTGGGTCTTTGATACTCTGATGAACTTTTCAGCACAGGGAAATGCTGGAGAATTTGTGCTTCTCCTCTTTGACTCTTTCCAGTGGTTAGAAACCAAGGCTAGCTTGGGAGTTTACAATGACAGTATGGGGAATTATCACTCTTGGTGGTGGTAGGAAACTGATGAGACATGGATTCTAGCCCTGGAAGGTCATAGGCTCGTGGAATCAGAGCTGGTGGAACTACAGAGGCCACCAGCCAATACTTGAGCATTACCTTTTCAAGATGTTTTGGGAGCAGAAAGAACTCAAGAGGGGCAGCTAGGTGGCACAGTGGATAAAGCACCTGCCCTGGATTCAGGAGGACCTGAGTTCAAATCCGGCCTCACACACATAACACTTACTAGCTGTGTGACCCTGGGCAAGTCACTTAACCCCATTGCCTAGTTAAAAAAAAACCTCAAGAATGGCAGATTTGGGGTTCCATAATGGTCCATTAGAGCAGGGAGGTGATGCTGTGGGTAAAGCGTGGGCGCTGGAGTCAGGAAGACCTGAATTCAAATCCAGCCTCAGACACTTACTAGCTGTGTGACTCTGGGCAAGTCACTTCACCCTGTTTGCCTCTGTTCCTCGTCTGTTAAATCAGCTGGAGAAGGAAATGGCAAACCACTCCAGTATCTTTGCCAAGAACACCCCAAGTGGGGTCATGAAGAGTTGGACAGGACTGAAATGACTGAACAGCAGTAATCCCCTGGGAACCTATGGATAGACAGTTGGAAATGTTTTTTTTTTAAATGAGCTTGACATGTGATAATAAACCTGCTTTCCCAGGGTTTGTTTGGAACACAGACTTCATTTTAACTTGTGTGACTTCCCCTCTGGAGACTGAGTGTGGAGCCCTAGGGCAGCCTCACAAGCAGCATCCAAACCATATTTGGCTGGGACCTGGGATGTTTGGGAATGTACTATTTTGAAACTCTAGGTTAAGGGAAAAATGTTTGGGTTTTTTTTAATACAATTAAATTTTTTTCTAGGCAATTAAGGTTGGAGAAAACACTAGATATGGGTTCAGAGGGCCTGGATTCGAATCCCAGTTTAATTACTATGTGTGTGACCTTGGGCAAAGCATTTAATTTCTCTGGGCCTTGGTCTTTTTTTATGAGTGAAGGGAGAGAATTGGACCAGATGCTCTCTAAGTTTCCATCTTATCTCCAAATCATGCAAGTCTAGTACTAAGGACTCCAAAGCCAGGATATAAAAATAACGATATTTTGCTGGAAATAGCATTTTTTAAAAAACCTGGAAAAACTGCCCTCCTCTCTTCTCACATTTGCCTCTTCTCTCAACTTCTCTATTTCTATTGATAGTCTGAGCATGGTACAAGCAGGCACCCAAGTTCCAGACTTTGGAGCCAGCCTCAGTTCTGCCCTGGTCATCCTCTCCACACCCAGTCAGTCCCCGGGTCTTGTCAGTTGTATCTCTACACTATCTACTGAACCTTTCCCCCCCCACGTGACTACCACCCAGTGTCTCCCTTCATTATGTGGACTGTTGCCTCGTAGCCAATCTCCCCAAAGCCTAGCCTTACCTGGCCAACCCATCATTCTCCCAATTGCCAAAATATCCTTTCTAGTGCGCCTGGTCTCAGCACTCCCCTGCTCTAACATCTTCAGAGGCTCCCTATTGTCTATAGGATAAGATCAGTTCTCTTTAGTTTAGTGTTTAAGACCCTCCCCAGTCTGGCTCTGCCCTCATTTCCTACTCGCCTCTACACACTTTACATTACATTACTGCACACTGCTCCCTGTACTCAGAATAGAATTCTGCCTCCCATCATTGTCCATTGCACACCATCCCCATCAAAAAAAAAATATATATATATACACACACATACGTATACACACACACACATATATATCTATACACATATATAATGTGTGTATATGTATAGGGTTGTATACATATGTGTATGTGTGGTATATACAGATATATACCACACATATAATGTATGTCTATATATTATAATCTAGATGCATATATATACATGTACATATATGTACATATGTTACATATATACACACTTGCCCTCCCTCCTCCATATCACCTTTTAGAATACTTCTCTTCCTATAGGTTCAGTCAAGATACTTCCTCCTTCATGAAGCCTCCTCTGATTCTTCACTCATATACACACACGCACCCCTGAAATCATTCACCCCCTCCTCAATTGTCTTTGAGGGTTTTGTGTCTGGATCTCTCCTTTGTCCCTGTCCAATGTTTGTGTTCTAGAGGCCTGGAGGTGAATCAGGAGATGGAGTATTGGGGTTGGAGTCAGGAAGACCCGAGTTGGAATCCCAACTCAGACACTTAATCCTGTTTGCCTCAGTTTCCTCATCTGTAAAATGAACCGAAGAAGGAAATGGCAAACCACTCTAGTATCTCTGCCAAGAAAATCCCCAGTGGGGTCACAAAGAGACTGAACAACAACAATAATTCTCTATCTTAAATGTTCTGACTTGTATATATGATTTATACATGCTATTGCCTTTCTTCATATACCTGCAACGTCTTAGCACTGCGTGTTGATGGATCAGTTGATTTTGTGGTCCTCTTTCCCTCACTTTACAAATGAGAAAATCGAGGTCTGGAGAGGGGAAAGAGGTTTTGCCTGCCATCACACGGCTGAGACTTCTCTGTTGGCGCTGCTTTGCTAAGTAGACTGAAGATTGGTAAACCCAATGCTGACATAGGCCATGCTCCATATCAGTCAGAGAGACCAGACTGGTTCTGAGCCTTCTGGGTCCTTGTGAGTCACAGGATCACAGTGCTTTGAAGGCCAAGGTTACTGCTACAGTCCCCACAGAGGCTACTATTTCACTCCTGGGTTTGTCATCTCTGAGCACGTCTTGCTCCTGTGAGCGAGTGGAGTCTGAGTGTGTTTCCCAGCATCCTCCAGGGCACAAACCAACTGTTTTCATCCTTTTGGCACCTTCCTTCTAGTGCCTAGTACAAAATCTCTGCCTAATAAATATTTGTTCAATCAACAATTCAGTGAATAAATGACATGACTGAAATGACTGAATAAGAACAACACTGGACCAGTCTCTGACAATCCCCCAAAGTTGTTCAATGAGGCTATCATGGAGTCCTAAGACTGGATCTGGAAAAGACCAGGAATATCTAAGAGCTGGAACATACACATAGAATACTTATATACAGCTAGAACACATAGAACACACAGGGCCACGTGTGATATTTTGAGATGGCAAAGTACTTTATAAATGCTATAATAATGATGATGGTTGATGATCATTATAATTAACATTTGTATAGTGCAGTAAGGTTTGTAAAGTACTTTGCATATGTTATCTCATCTGAGCTTTCCCCAAACCCTAGCAGGTGGATGCTGTCGTTCTGTCCCCATTTTACAGATAAGGAAACTGAGGCTGAGAGGTTAAGATAGACTTGCCCAGGATCACATAGCTAGGAAGAATATGAGGCAGAATTTAAATTGAGATCTTCCTTAGTCTATCTGTGTGATCTGGCTGCCCCATAAAAAAAGGGATAGGGACCAGATGTGTGACTTTACTGGTATCGGGAATTGCTCCTTCCACCAGTGCAGGTCGCCACTTTCCCAGCCAGGTGTGGTCCTAAAGAGGTACCTGGAAACTCAGAGGCTAAGTCACTAGTCCTGTATGAGAGGTGAGACTTGAATCCAGCTCTTCCTGCCCATAAAGGCAGCTATCTATCCACTATGCTATATACTACCTCTCAGTTAAGTGACTTTTTTAAGGTCACATAGATAGTAAGTGCCAAAGCCAGGATTTGAACTCGGATCCCTGACTCCAAATTCATTGCTCTTTCCATTATACCGTATTTGCCTCTCTGAGACTCTTTTGTTATTTTGTTATTCAGTCATTTTTCGGTCATGTCCAACTCTTCATGACCCTATTTAGGATTTTCTCGGTAGAGATATTGGAGAGTGGTTAGCCATTTCTTTCTCTAGCTCTTTTTACTGATGAAAAAAGCTGAGGCAAAACAGGGTGAAGTGACTTGTCCAGGGTCACACAGCTACTAAAGTGTCTGATGCCAGATTTGAACTTGGGTCCTCCTGACTCCAAGCCTGCTGTCTACCCACTGCACCACCCAGCTGCCCTCTGAGACACCAGCTATGCAAAAATGTGTGTTATTCTTTTCCATCAGTCAATCCACAAACACATTAAGCACCTGCTATGTGCCAGACATTGAGCCAGTCACTGAGGTTACAAAGACCAAAAAATGAGACCGTCTCCACCCTGAAGAAGCTAACATTGACTTGGATGTAGTTGAAGTATTAATTACCACCACAAACGAGCATTTTTAAAATGTAGCCCCAATAAGGGTTAATTGCATATGTGCAAACAAAATTGTATTTTGTTGAGTGAGGTTTGGGGAATCTTTTGTTTAGGGTTTTCTTTGGGCTCCGCAGAAGGATTGGGGGCGGGGGGGTGTTCTGGCCAGGCTGATGTCAGCTATAAAATGGGAAGCCTGAGGAATGTGGGTGAGCCGACGATGTAGCAGTTTAGATGATAGGAGGGTCCAAAGTTCGAGACTCAGGCTCTGCAGCTCACGAGATGCTTTCGGTGCGTGTGTCCTTGGACGCCCCTTCAGCCGTCCTTGACTTTTGGGGAGAGGTGGTGAAGGAGGCATGCCACGGCCAAGCCAAGCACGTAGGTTTTCCTCCTCTAAAGTGATTAAAAGCCTTGGCTATAAATAGACCGGGAGAGCATCTGGGAAGTGTTGAGTGGGACTGCTCACTTTGCCAACTAAAAGCACAGGAGCTGCCCAACCTGAAATTCGTTTTCAAAAAATACCAACATTTCAGCCCCTGCCAGCCACTCCAGACTACCCCTGGGCCCGCAAACGGCTTCTCAGGCAATTGGGCCAGGAGAAGCGGAAAAGGGAGCCAAGATACCAACTAGTTCAACGCCACCATTTTACAGAAGAGCAAACTGAATCCTAGGGGAGGAGATGGTGCTGCCTGGGGTCTCGTAGCTAAACCAGAGGCAGGGCCTGGACTTTTCTGATTCCCACACCCAATGTGATTACTTACTGTGATGAAGCTCGGAGGTGTTAAAGCCAGGGAGAGGAATTATGATCATGCCAATGGGCTGTGTGCCTGGAAGTCCAGCATGGGGCATGAACTTTGTGATAAATAAGTTTACATATATGGACGGGCATTCAAGTGAGAAGTTGGTCAGCCTTTATTGGAGATCTTATGGTGCAAGAGATTAAAAAAAAATAGAAAATACAGTCTGTGACTTTGAGAAACCTCTCTAGTCACAGGTCATTGGACACGGGAGTTAAACCAAAGGGCCCTTGGCCTTCTTATAGTCTTTTGGACATGAGAAGTGTTCGATGGCGAGCACAGCAATATACTAGAAGGTGACTTTGCTTCTCACCAACTGCTTCATGCCCTTGGCCATTTCCAAAAGATGAAAGTGACAGTGCCATGCCCTCCCCCACATCATGGTCCACCTGAAAGGTTATCAAGTCAGTAAGCATTAATTAAGCACCTTTGGTGTGCCAGGGCTGGGCTAAAGGCTGGGAATATAAAGAAAGGCAAATATGCAAAATAAGACAAGGACAGATAAGTGTCAGACTGAGAGCAGCAATGTCCAGAAACTGATCAACGTAAAGGTTGAGGCCTCTTTGGAAAGAGCTTTTAAAAAATGGAATATAGTGGTTCGTTATGTCCAGTTACTATCATTGTAACAATGACCGCTCAGGTTTAAACGCTAGTTACATTTTACCTTATTTTTTGAGTTTTTGATCCAAATATATTTATAGAGACATTTTACTTTGGTGGGGAAAAAGTCTGAGCAACTTAGAAAAAGGGACTATAGGTAAAGGTATAGATAAAGCCAAGATGGGAGTGTACCTGAGCAAGGCTGGCTGAAGAATTGGGGGGCAGCAAGGAGATTTTTTTAGATTATTTGTTTATTTTTTGGTGAGGCAATTGGGGTTAAGTGACTCACCCAGAGTCACACAGCTAGTTATTGTTATGTGTCTGAGGCCGAATTTGAACTCAGGTCCTCCTGAATCCAGGGCTGGTGCTTTATCCACTGAGCCACCTAGCTGCCCCTAGCTAGGAGATTTTTAAACTTAATGAAGGAGCCCTGCCCATACAATTTGGCTAGCTCCAAGTATGTCCTTGATGCGAATTTATTAAGTGCTAACTGTTTGCCTAAGCTAAGCACTAGAGCTACAAAGAAAAGCAAAAACAGTCTGCCCTCTAAGAAACTGCATTCTAACAGAGGCGATAGTATGCAGATTGCTGCATACAGACAAAATGGGTACATGCAGTGGGACGGAGCCCACTTGGGGTCAAGAAGACCCAAGTTCCAATCTTGTCTTAGGTGCTTACTAGCTGTGTGAGTCAAGTCACTTAACAATTCTGTGCCTCAGTTTCCTCATCTGTAAAATGATATAATAATAGGGTAAGATGGCTATAATAACTACTTCACAGGGCTGCTGTGAGGATCAACTGAGCTAATATCTATAAAAGCACTTTGCACACCTTAAAGTACTTTGTATTATTATTGATTATTATATACTGAATAAATGGGAGACAATCTGAGAGGAATGGAGAAGATCAGGAAAGACCTATCAAAGGTAAGATTTGAACTGAGTCTTGAAGGAAGCCAGGGAGGCCAGGAGGCCAAGGTGAGGAAGGAGAGGGGAAGGAGGCTGACTGAAAAAGCTTTTGAATTTGAATTTCCCCAAGTGTCTGTATATGATCAAAGGAACATGGAAACGATAACTGATAGATCAGTATGGAGCCCGTTTTCAGATAAGACATATGGATTGCTTGAAATGTACAGTCATAAGAAAATCCCTTCATCAGTCGTTGGATTTGACCAGGTTTCTGATCAGCGTAACCGGGTCCTTAGTTGGGGTCTCCAAGCAGCAGATAGAGGTGGTCCAGCTTCCTAGACACACGGGGTTAGGTTCAAACGATGCAATAAGGTTTTCTCCAGTCCCCGCAGTTGAATAAAGTTTTTTCACTGGACAGAATTTGGACCAGACTCATAATCGAGTAGAAAGGGAACTGAGCTAGCTCCAGGACTGAGTCACAAGATGGAGTCGGTGTGGTTCACTCAGTTCCCACCACCAACCACTTGCTGTTCTAGTCCCCTCAATCCCCTCAGCCTCCAAGGTCACTGTCCTACTCGGTATGGATCTTGTATGTACCTATTGTTTACAGGTTGTCTCCCCCATTAAAATGTAAGATCCTTGAGGGCAGAGACTGGTTTGAGTTTTTTCCCTTCTTTATACCCGCAATGTGTCTTAATAAATGCTTGGTGATTGATTGAGTTCCCTGGAGATCATTGCTTGCCCCGTGCTGTTTAACATAACAATGATAATGATGTGAAATAACAGCTAGTGTTTCTGCTAACTCATTAGATCCTCATGACAACCCTGTGAGGTAGATGACTCTTCTCTCCATTTCACAGATAAGGAAACCCAGGTCAAAAGAGGAGATAAGACCCCATTTGGGATTTTCTTGGTGAAGAAACTGAGTGGTTTGCTGTTTCCTTCTCCAGCTCATTTTACAGATGAAGAAACTGAGGCCGTCAGGGTTAGGTGACTTGCCCAGGGTCACACAACTAGTCTGAGGCAGGATTTGACTCCTGCCTCCCAAGTCTAGTATTCTCTAGCCACCAGGCTGCCTAGCTCCATCAATGACTTAAATAAAGACTTAAAAGGTCTGATTATCACATTTGCAGATGACACAGAACTGGGAGGGATTCAAAAAGATGTTCGCAGATCGGGATATTGGTCTGGTTCTAAGGAGATGAAACTTAATAGAAATGAATGTAAAGACTCATACTTGGGCTCACAAAAATCAACTTTATGAACATAAGATGAAGGAGGCGTGGCTGGACCACAGTTGATTGTTGGGAGTTTTTTCCAGTTGATATTTCAGTAGGAGTCTATGGCAGGATTATGGCAACCAAGTCAACTCATGCAAACCCAGGTTCCTTTAAAAGAGATAGAAGTGGGGCAGCTAGGTGGTGCAGTGGATAGAGCACTGGCCCTGAATTCAGGAGGACCTGAGTTCAAATCTGGCCTCAGACCAAACACTTGACACTTACTAGCTGTGTGACCCTGGGCAAGTCACTTAACCCCAATTGCCAAAATGAATGAATGAATGAATGAATGAATGAATGAATGAATGAATGAAAATAAAAGAGATAGAAGGTCTGGGACTAGGGAGATGATAGTGCCATTGTGCTATGCCCTGCTCAGGTCCCATCTAATCACTGAACCCTGTTGGCCTCAGTTTCCTCATCTGTAAAATGAACTGGAGGAGGAAATGGCAAACCACTCCAGTATCTCTGCCAAGAAAACCCCAGATGGGGCCGTGGAGCATTGGCCATGACTGAATAACAACAACAGAAGCAGGAGTTCTTAACATGGGGCCAAAGAGAGATTTCAGAGGGTCTGTGAACATGAATGAACTTGTGAGCTCCTTGAGGGCAGGACTGTCTGACCTGCATGTATTAGGAAGAATGTTGCCAATTTGGAGAGGGCCTGGGGAGAGCAGCCATGTGATGAGAGGCCTGCAGTTCATGCCATAAGAAGGTGTGTTGAGAGAATTGGGAAACTTTTGGCCTGGAGAGTATATAAATGGCCATCAAATGGAAATATTAGACTGACTCAGGGCCATGGGATAGATCCAGGAACAATGGAGGGGGGAGATTGCAAAGAGGTAAATTTGGACTGGCTATTGGGAAAAACTTCTGACCATCCAAGGTAAACACTCAGAATAATAACATAGCTTCCAGAGTTGTGGGGAGAAGCTGTGGGAGGAGACGGGAAAGGGAGAGAGAGAGAGGGAAGGAAGGGGAGGGAGAGGGAGGGAAGGAGAGAGGGAGGGGGATGGCGAGAGAGATTGTGTATAATAAATCCAGCTCTGGTTTGGGGCCACAGACTACAAGACTATGTATACGAGAGTTCAGGCTGTCAAAGGAGGAGTGTGTCTGAATTCTGTGATGCATGAAGATTTTTGTACTCTGAGGCCCCAGCAAGGCAAAATTACATCATTATTTTTTTTTTACTAAGCATTCATTTTAGTAAAGCAAATAGCACTGTGTTTCCATCCATCATACCTCTCTGTCTCCCAGGTAGAATCCCCAGAAGTCCTAAGAGGAGAGTGTGGATGCCTGTAGCCAGATCAGAAGTGGTCTAGTAGGGGAGTGGGGGGATGTACTTTTAGAGTGCACTGTTTTATGCCTAATGATGCTGAAGGTCCTTCCCCAGAGGGTACCACACAGCAGCCTGGGCATCTGTAGCATCCTGAGATGGAGTAGATATGAGCCAGTAATATATCCCTGCCCTTATCTGCAGGGTTCAACAGGAGTAGAGCATTCTGGGAGGATGCCACTTAAAAAGTGTCCTGGGAGACATCCGGACATTGCAAGGAGAACAATTCCCTCCTTCAGATTAAGGAGGATGGCTCTGGTGTTCCCAGGAGGGGATGAGGGCACAAGATGGCAGACAGCCATCTTCCCAAAGGGGATGGAATATTAACCCACCTTTCAGGAGGCGGTGAAATCCATCACCTTGTGGGGCCACTGAGGCAGGCAGACCTGTGCTGAAATCTTTTGTAGAGCCTGCAACTCATTATTCTTCCTGACTGACCCTTCTCCTCTGGCCTCCAGAGCCTCAGGCTGGGGGGTGGTATTATTATGGAAAAATAAAATTGGTTTCCTTTTACTCATATATTTTATGCATTTTAAGATCTGATTCAGAGAAGGGGTCCCTATGCCTCCCCAGACCACCAAAAGAGTCCAGAACACAAAAACGGTCAAGAACCCTTGATCTAGTCCAATCTCCTCATTTTACAGATGAGGCAACTGAGGCTGAGAGAGATGAAATTATGTACCCAAGGTCACACGAATAGTAATTGTCAGAGGTGAGATTTGAACCTGGATTCATTTATTTCCTGAGCTAATGCTCTTTCCACTGTACTTTTCCTCATCTCTAAAATAGTGACTTGAAATTTAGTAATATCTGATGTCTTTTTGAAGGGCTAATATTTTAGGAAATGTTGAAGAGGTTCATACCTAGTTAGAGTCAAGGCAAGGAATGTGAGTGGATGATTCACAAAGAGGCCAGAGGCAGGAGGATTATAGAATTGATACTGGAAGGGGCCTCGGCAGCCAGCCTAGTTCATTTGTGTGACCACACACACACACACACACACACACACACACACACACTTCTTCATTTTACAGATGAGGAAACTGAGGTTAAATGACTTACCAAAAAAGAAAATATAAAAATTAAAATAAATAAAAATAATATAATAATAAAAATTAAAACTAAATAAATAAATAAAAATAAAGCTAGCGACAGAGGTGAGATATAGGAGAGTAATGCAGAAATGGCCCTTCATATTTGCAAGGCATCAATAAAAATTATTTTTGAAAAGCAAAAAGGCATGATATGATTTTTAAATTTTTATTTATATATAAAGATATAAACTTTTTTTATATATCTATATATATTTATACATTATGCTTATTAAATATGTATTTTATATATACTATATAAAACAGTGATTTATAATATAAAACTTTACAAACACACCTATTTGGAGAGAGAAATTGTCTGCAGTGTTAGCCTGTACACTGTGTTTTCCATCCAAAAATTCAGTGCTTTGAAACTGTCCCAGGATTTCCAAGCTCCACGCCCATTTATTGAAGCAATATTTTATGCATCAAAATTCAAGTAAAATTATTTTAACCAAAGCTGGCTCTTCCCTTTCTCCATTTCCTGGTCCTTGAAGGAATCACATAAGTGTTAGTAGAAAGAGAATGGTGGGTCAAGAATCGAAGGATTTGGTTTCAAATCCTGCCTTTGCTACAAATGTCCTGTGTGGCCTCTGTGGGCCTCAGTTTTCTCACCTGTAAAATGAGGATGTTGGACTGAAGTCACCTTAAATCCCCCTTCCAGCTCTTAACCCTATAACTTTCTGTGGATCTGAGGAAGTGTTTTCAGGGAATTGTCCTGCTGGCCACAGGCCACCCAAACCTCAGGGAGGCCCCCACTAGGAGGGGTTAGAGTCCCTGGAAGTCCCAAGGCTAAAGTCCCTTCAGCCAGGCTAGAGTGAGGATGAGGCAGCCACACACAGGTGACCCTCAAGGAAGAACAGTCACTGGGAAGGGAATATGCTCAGTCCCTGGCATTCTCAGGTGTGTCACAGATAGACGGAAAAGAGAGAACCCAAATAAGGGACTTTGCAAAAGAAAGTCCTTCTTCCTGCCCCAGACCAGTCATCAGACCAATCTGTGCCTGTGCTTGGGCTGTTTCCATGGAGACAGAACCTTCGCTCAGAGGGACTGGACCGCCTTCTCCTGCTCACGGCCATGGCTTCAGCCTGCTTTGGACGCCTTATATCCCTGGGCTCTCATCGCTCAGAGATGAGTAAGAGTCCCTTCCCCCTCCTGAAAAGAGGTAGGACCAGGCTCCAGGCCCCTCTCGCTGCCCCCTCCCCAATCAGGGATGTGACAGTTAACTGGCAGTTGGTATCTCCAATGCCCCATCCACCTCCATGTTCTTCTCCTTCCGGTTCCTGTCCAGAGACTCGGGGGAAGCTCTCAGCAGTGGGCAGTGTGGCCTCTCCCTCTTCATACCCATCCACTTCCACCATGGTGATGAGGGCAGGGAACTGGTTTAGGGAACCTGGCCTTGTGCTAATCAGTTGTGTGTGATCCTGGGGAAGTCCCATGACCCCTCTGAACTTTAGTCTCCTTATCTATCAAGTGAGGAAAGTCAAACCTATCCATCTAGCTGATGGGACTATCTAGCTTGCTTTGTATGTATTTGTTTACATGCTGTCTTCCCCATTAGATTGTAAGTCCTTGAGGGCAGGTTCTGTCTTTGGACTCTTTTTGTATCCCCAATGCTTAGCACACAGTAGGTGCTTAATCAATATTTCTTGAATTAAATTGAACAAGATGGTTGTGAGGAGAAAATTCAATTCAACAAACATTAGGCACCTACCATGTGCTGAGTGTCATGCTAGTAGTAGGCGGGTGGTTGAAAACTCTCATGGAACTTAGAGTGGAGTGGAGAACAAAGGGGAAAGTATATGGTAAGCCAGGGGTGAAAAAAACAAACAAACCTGCAATAGACTTGCAGACTAGTAAGAATAGCTAGAATTTATATGTGTGTCCCTTTAATCAATCAATAAACATACATTAAGTGCCTACTGTGTGCTAAGTACAAGGGGATACAAAAAGAGGCAAAAGACAGTCCCTGCCCTCAAGGAGCTCACAATTTAAGACCTTTGAGGTTTCCAAGGTGCTTTACATGTGTTCATCTCCCTTGATTCTCTTGACAACCCGAGAGGCAGATGCTATTATTATCTTCCCTTTACTGATGAGGAAACAGCAACTCTGTTCTTGCCTCCCAGCCCAGCCCTCTATACACACATGGTACCACCCAGCTGCCTCATGCCTCTGCATCAGACCTAAGGACGTAGATACTGCGGATTTTAGAGACAAGAGCCTTTCCCAATCCAGGCACTCCACCAGCCCAGCACCCGTGGCTGTTTCCCACAGAAGAATCCCTCTGAGTAACCATTGTGGTTCATTGCCAGTTGAGCTGCTGGTCCCTGGTGGTCAAACATTTGGTAGTGTAAGAAACCATCCACCCCATGGGTTTAGGCACCAGCAGCTTCCCCCGACTTCACCATCCACCAAAGCGCCTTGGAGCAGAGTTGCCCACATCATCTAGGAGCATCCTCACCTTCCTTGCTAGGAATTGTATAAGAGAGCTGACCACTGCTCTGGGCAGTGAGTTCTCAGGGACCATGTCCGTCTCCTTTCTCCACCAGCATGGTTCTCGGAGCTAAGCTTCTGGGGAGGCACCAAGCCCATCCAGACTGGTCACAGCTCCTAAACCCACTTCTCCAATCTCCAAAGGAGACTGTCTTTGTGTGTCTGACAGAAAAGGAGAGAGGAGGCAAGGAGGAGAAGAGAGCTTCTTCCTATAGTCTCAGACAGCTGGGATGTGAAGGAGGCTGATACCATCACACTAGGGTGTTAGGAACATAGGCATTTCTATGAGAGCTGGGCTTGTATAGTCTTAATAGGGAGTCCATCCATCGCCATGGTTATAAATGCCATTTATAACATGCTTACTGCACGCTAGGTGCCATGCTAGCTATGTCTCCCTCACAGGCGAGTCACTCAATAAAAATTATAGCAACTCTAACACTCAATTCATGTTTTAAGGCTTTCAGAGCACTCTGTACCTGAGTTATTTTACTCAATCACCTCATTATCATCTCTGTTCTCCAGATAAGAAAACTACAGCTCAGAGTGGTTACTGGAGTTAGTAGACAAGCCTTTCCATATAGGCCAAGCTCTATGCTAAGTGCCAGAGATTCCAAGAAAGGCAAAAAAACCAACAGCAGCAAAAAAAAAAGCCATCCCCGTCCTCAAGGCGCTTGCCTTCTAATGGAGACGTCAGCCACTAAGTGCATGCAAGATAAATACATTGAGTAGATGGGAAGGGAAGATGTTCATGATAGGGGAGATCAGGAGAAATGGGGTTTGAGCTGAGGCTAGGAAGCTATTGGGGACAGTTGATGTGAAGACACAGGGTAGGAGATGGAATGATCTACAAGGTGTCCATTGTAGAGTTCATAGAGGGTCAGGTAGGCAGAACCTGCCCACATCAATCAGTTGGGAAGTGGCATGAGATAGCAAAGAGGAGGCCAAACTGAGTGTCATCCAAAGCTACTGTCTTTGGTGTAGACAAGAGCAGCCATGCATGGTCTGGAAGGAGAAATCAACATTGGACAGAATCCTTGGGACAGCTTCTAGTTGGGTGCTCCATCATCAGAGGCAGCCTGATGTAGAGAGAGCTGGCCACAAGGTCAGGGAACCTGGGTTCTAGTCCTGCCCCAGCACACACTGGGTGTGTCCTCCAGGACCAGATCCTGGGGCAGTCTCTCATTGGCTTCTCTTCCCCCCTCACTCTTAGCCTACAAAGTTGGGAACTATTGCCAGTCTGCATCGGTGGAGGGAGTTTCTAAAAAGGGAGTGGTCTGTACTGATGCAATTGCATTCTGTGGATTTCTGCAGTAATTTTCTTCTGAGAAGCTCCAAGTCCTTCAATAGACTATCCTGTCCTTCATCCTTATGGGGTCCCCATCAGGTGTCCACCCGCTCAATTGAAGGGCCAGGGAGGTTAAGTCATTTTCCTAAGGGTGGATAATTCGTAGCAAAACTTTGTCCTGTGTTATCTTAACACATGGCAGCTAGGTGGCACAGTGGACAGAGCACCAGGCCTAGAGCCAGGAAGATTCCTCTTCCTGAGTTCAAATCCAGCCTCAGACACTTCTTAACTGTGTGACCCTGGGCGAGTCACTTAACCCTGTTTACCTCAGTTTGTTCAACTATAAAATGAGCTGGAGAAGGAAATGGCAAACTACTATAGTATCTCTGCCTAGATTCCTCTCCCAAATGGAATCACGGAAGAGTCGGACACCTGAAACGACTAAACAACGATCCTATGTAGTCCAACACCTTACTATGAGAAACCTTCAACCTCTTTCACCCTGAGTGCCATCGATGGCAACCATAGGTGGGCTTTAGGGCAGCTCAGCAGAGGAGGACGAGATGAGAAGAGGAATAAGGAATGGAAAATCCCTTCTCTTGGTAGATTTTGGGGACAGAATGCCGCATACTGTGTCAGACTCTGTTGCTTTCTTAGCTATTTTTCTTTACAAGAAGGGAGAGTTCTCTGGGATATGGGGAGGGAATATGGGGAAATGAATCTGGTATAAAAAAAAACCCAACTGACAAGAGAAAGCATCAATAAAATTTTAGAACAAAAAAATAATAAAACTCATTTAATAAAATAATAGAAAAGGAGAAAAGAATTGGAAAAGATGGTCTCCTAGCCCTCCAGCTCTCCCACTCATATTCAATCTATTCTTAGCCATTACTGCACCTCCTGGTCCCTTGAACCATCCCTCTTCACACAGTCTGTCTCCCCCACATGGGTGTGGTGTTATAGAACAATCCTTCAATTTGTCTTGGAGGTGGGGGCCTGGGTTCTAAATCTGGCTCTGCCACTCACCATCTCTGTGGCCTGGAGCAAGTCAGCTGACCCCTTTGGACCCTAGTTTTATCTGTAAGATGAGAGGGTTAGACTAGAAGTCTTTTAAGGTCCCTTTTAGCTCTCAAGCTGCAGTCCTCTCACTGGGGGTGTGCTTCATCCAGGGCCCAGCCTTGACCCCATGGTTGGGCATTTGGTGTCAGTCATTGCCATGGGATCCTCTGCCCTCTGACATCTTTCCATTCCCAACCTGAGCTTCTCCATCATTGGGTTCCCCTCACCACCCCTTCCTCCAGTCCTCAGCATCTTTGTCCAGCCCATTAATGTGTGTGTTCTCCAAAGCTCTGTCCCTGTCCCTCTTGTCTCTGTTTCCTCCCTTGGCTATCTTGTTCACTCCCACATTTTCAGCTACCACTTGTAGGCAGATGACTCCAAGATGGGCATCTCAAACCCTGACCCTCTTATGAACCCCAGAGCTTATTTCCACCGGCTTCCAGGATATCATCACTTAGATGTCACTGCCAGAGCCTAAAACTCAACAAGTCCCACACTGAGCCTATGATCTTTTCCCTAGTTCAAATTCAGCCTCGGATACTTATTAGCTGTGTAACGTTGGGCCAGTTACATAACTTCTCTCAGTCTCAGTTTCCTCATCTGTAAAAAGGGAAACTAATAGCACCACAGGATTGTTTGTATTTTTAGCACACTGCCTGGCACATAGTAGATGCTTAGTAAATGCTTGTTTCCCTCCTTTTTTCCTTCTCTTTTTGAACGTGTTCCTCTTCCCTCTTCCTTTCAAAGGCCCCTCCATTCGCCCAGTCTATCTGGTTCAAATCCTTAGAGATATCTTTGCCTCCTCCTTCCTCATCTCTTCTGTGTCCAATGTTGCTCTCAATTCCACCTCCTTTCCTCCGTTTCCACATTTTTGCCCCATTTTAACGTAGACACCTAACAAATCTTCATACTTTTATTCTTCTGTCTCCAATTGGATTATTGTACCAATGGCAATTGACAACTGTTCTGCACATTGAGGTCTCAGATAATTGCCTGAAGACCAGAGATGGAATGACCAGCTTGGATGTGTCATAGGAGAGACTCCAACTCGGGTCTTCTTGACTTTCCACTGAGAGGCTGGCCATCGCCCTCCTGAGTCATGGCATCTCTTGCCCTTCAAATGACTGCTCAAATGATGTTCATTTATGGCCTTGATTAGCCTGAAGTACACTAAGACTTTGGAATACCCTTGGGAGGGAACTGGTCCTAGCTCGCCAATGCTCCCAAATCATCATCTTCCTATTAGCCGTCATGTAAAAGTCAAACTCTTTTGTCTGGCATTCAGTGCCCTCCGTAATCTAATGCCACCCTACTTTTCCTGCCTTGCCTATATAATCCTATCTTTGCCACTCAGCTGTGTGACTATGGAAGAGGGATGGAATCTTGGTTGGTCCCATTTTGGTCATCTGTAAGATGAGATGGTTCGACTAGATATCCACTAAGATGTCTTCAAGCTCTAAGAGCTTAGAAACTCGGGGCAGCTAGGTGGTACAGTGGATAAAGCACCGGCCCTGAAGTCAGGAGGACCTGAGTTCAAATCCAGCCTCAGACCAAACACTTGACACTTACTAGCTGTGTGACCCCGGGCAAGTCACTTAACCCCAATTGCCAAAAAAAAAAAAAAAGAGAGAGAGAGCTTAGCACCTCATGGTCCTGTCCTCTCGCAATACTCCTCCTTCAAAATTTTTTCACGTCCCTTGAAAAATCCTCTGTACTTTCCCACCTCCCTGTCTTGGTTCATACTGTGTACTATGCCTGAAATGCCCTCCCTCCCTTTTCCACCTGTGGAATGGCTTCCTCTCCTTTAGAGTCCATTTCAAATGCCACTTCCTCCAGGCAGCTTTGCAGAAGCCTGCCCTCCATTGCTGGCCACCATTTTCTCCCTCAGAACTCATGTAATTGTTTGTTTTGCAACTCCCTGATTCTCTTGTCATGGAGAGGCGTGTATTATGGCTACATCTCTGTGCTAGTGTCATCCTTCTTACAGTCCAGTATGCTCCTTAGCAGGAATAATGTCTATTCTTTTGTATCTCCCTTGGCACAGTATGGTGGGTGCCGAATAAGTGTTTGTTGAATAAATGAGAGAATGAATGAATAAATGAAAGGTGAGTGGAAGAGTAAGAAAAAAGGTGAGGGCAGAGCCAAGATGGCAGAGTAAAAGCAGTGACTTGCTTGAGCTCTCCCCCAAACCCCTCCAAAGAAAAAAGGTGGAAGAAGAGGTATAAGGTGTGTGTAGGGAGGGGATAAAGTAGGGTGACACCTACCAGAAATTGCCTTAGGTACACCGAATGGCGCTTCCCTTTGCACTCATCTGTGCCTGCTTGACTCTCTGTTGACCATAACTGATTGGGGTAAGAATGACTTTGTTTATATTTGGCCTTAGAATATCAGACTGTCAGCAGCAAGGGACCTCAGAGGTTAGTCCCAATAAGTAGATTATCTAACCTTTCATTCATCCATTCAAACACCTTTCCCTGCCCCCATGAGGAAAAACCCACTACCTCCTAAGGCAGCACATTGTACTTTAGGTAGGGGGAATTGTCTAAGTGTGCATCAACACCACTCAGTTTTTATCCATTGGTCCTCAGTATACCCCAAGAGGCTAAGGAGAATAAGCTTGATCCCTCTTCCACATGCTAATTAACCCTTTAAATATTTGAATGAATGGACAAGTACTTACCAAAAGCCTACTATGTATCAGGCACATGCTAGGCCCTGGGGATAAAAAGACAGAAATGAAAGTCTCTGCCTCCCAAGGATCTTACATTTGACTTTTTCCTTCCTTTTTTGACTAGGCAATGGGGTTAAGTGATCTGCCCAGGGTCACACAGCTAGTAAGTGTTATGTGTCTAAGGCCAGATTTGAACTCAGGTTCTCCTGAATCCAGGACCGGCGCTCTATCCACTGCGCCACTTAGCTGCCCCCTTACATTTGACTTTAAGAGAGCTAGCGTCTCTTCTCCTCACCCTCCACAAGTCATCTTTTCTTCTTCAAGCTAAACACCCCTATTCATTTGAATGTGCCTCCTGTGGAAGGATTTCCGGATTCCTTGCCATCCTGGTTGTCCTTCTCTTATTATTTTGTCAATATCCTTCCTAAAATGTGGTTTCCAGATGTGATCCCAATATTCTACATGGGCCTGGTGGTTAAATTGGTCTTTCACAATGACTTCATGAAGGAAAATACTCTTAGTCATCTTCTGGCAGATCTGTTGCTACCACCCTGAGCACCACCACCCCCATCCCTCAGGCAAACATGGAACTCCATTCTAAATTCCCAGAGCCCTCAATGGAAGCTCCACCACGTCCTTCTCTACTCCCATTCTCCCATAGCCTGTGACATCTATGGTCCTACCAATGAGCTTTCTCTTCTAACATTCATCTTCCCCACTCTGGGCCATCTGTCTTGACACTGCCCACTCTCTATACTTTTTTATAGCACCCACCCCAGTGTGGTTACACAATCGAATTGGTCAGAAGGGGATTGGTATTGTATCACCAGGTGGTTATTTGAAGTGGGTATTGGAAGAGGCAGCTAGCTAAGCCGTCATGGGGGAGAGCTTTACAAGGAAGTAACTCTTGCCTTCTCTCTAGAGAGGCCGTCTTTTCTGTTGTGGGTGTGTTCATGTGTGATGGCTTTTCGTAAAGCCACATGTCAGAAAGGGTGGGAGAGGGGAGAGAATGGGCTTCTAAAAATATGTCCCATCTGCCTTGTGTTATCCAGTTTCCAAGGAAACCGTCAGGGGACATCAGGAGCTTGGCCACGCCCCCAGGATAGAGCAGGGGCGCCTGACTGTTCCCCAGGGCGGCGGAGCAGACTGAGCGCGCCCAGGTGCCAGGCTGTCCATGTGGGCGGAATAAGCCAGAAGGGCGAGTTCCCACCAGTAGGGATTGGGCCTCAACTCTCAGGAGGCTTGACTGAGATAGAGCCAGGAACGACCCTCGTGTAGGACCCGGTGTTTTTCATTCATAAAACCGTTCTTAGGACACGCGGCTGAAGAAAGGAGATGGTCACGTAGTAAGAAAAAGGGATAGTGGAAGGAGAACCCAAGAAACTATGGATAAAACCAAGAAGCCGGCCTCCAGTGAGGTGGGCAGATTCTGTAAATGGCTTGTGGAAGGATGTGAAGAATAACACGGGATGAGGCAGGCTGGACAATTTACCTTCATCTACGGCAAGAGAGCCCACATTCATGCAACTGTAAACCCACTGAAGAATCAAATATCCTCACAGCACCCCAGATGTTTGGTCCTCCCTGCTTCACAAGAGTGGACGGCTTTGCGCCAGGCCCCATAGCAGGCAGTGAGCACCTCTTGCCCCGTGGATAGGAGACTTTCCCACAGCAGATCTCCTTCTGAAGACGCACCTCCTCCTTCCCCAGTCCTGGAACATTCAGGAGCATTCTTAAGTTCCTCTGTGAGGGGAGAGGTTAAAGGTGGTGGGCGCATTAGAATGAGGGCATTCCGGTATCATTTGGCCCCTTCTAGTTACTCAGACGGATTTACTTTTCAACCTTTCTCTTGTCGCCTGTGTTTGCCTTTCAGCAGTTGTATGTAGCACTGGTCTTTTCCTCAGGAATGTCTGAAGATCCTCTATTCTATTAAAGGTCTGTTTTTCCACCAGTAAGATTATAAGGACAAATTATTCTTGACTGCAAGCTTTTTCCTTTCAGAATATCATATGACAAGATTTCCTCTCCTTTATAGTAACTGCTGAACTGGCTGTGGTTTTCAGCTTTCTTTCTTATAGTTTGCAGTATTTTTTTCTTTGGCCTGGAAGAGCCGAATTTGCGCTGTGAAATTCCTAGTTGTTTCTAGTTTTCAGTTTCTTTCAGAAAGAGACTAGCCGATTCCCCCCACCCCAATTTCGCTCTGCCTTATGGTACTAATAACTGTCGACAGTTTCCTTTTGTGATTTGTTAAAATAAGTCTATCGGCTCTCCTTTTGTTCAATATTTCTTAAATGATCTCTCCTGGATCTTTTTTTCTAGGTCAGTTGTTTGTAACAGTAAATCAAAACCTTTTATATTTTTCTAAATTCTTAATATTTTGGTGTTGTTGTGATATTTCTTGTCTCCTAGAATCACTGCATTCTATTTGCCCCATTCTGTTTTTCAGGGAGTCTATTTCTTGGGCAAACTTCCCAACCTTGTATTATATTAATTCTCTTCCCATTTTTTTCCTCCTGAACTTTAATTTCATTTTTAATGTCAATTATTGGTTATCTCTTGCTTCATTTTTTCCAGCCATCCTGGTAGTCCTTGAGGTCAAGCCTGTTTTTCTTCTGAGGTTCTGCTTATAGTTCTTATGGGGTTACTCTGGGTCTACCCCTTGGGCTTCTCTTTCCCACAGTATTGGTTGTCATTTTCTTCTATTTACTTGTATTTGCAGCCTCAGCTCCTGATTTGAGACTTTGTGGCGGGGCCAGAATCTGCCCCTTCCCATGCTCTTGGATGGGGTGGGTGGGAAGACCCTGTTTGATCCTGTCCCCTCTGTAGTCAGAATGCCCCTGCTGCTACACTTTTGGATGGGGGGGTAGTTGGGATTAGCCCTGCCACCCCCTTTTCTACCATAAGTCCTGGCTTGCCCTGCTGGCCTCAGCCTGTCTCTGTTCCTTTCTTCCATAGTCCACAGCTGGGAGTTTGGCTACATCCTCTGCTGTGGCACTGTAAGACTCCACATGGACCTTGGATATCAGGCTGGTCCCTAGCCCACTAGAAGCATCATATTTCTCCCCTGCCCTCACCATCCTTCACCAGCACTTAGGATGCCCAGCTGCTGTGCTGGCCTCATCTTCTACTGTGGTTCTGAGTTTGGGCCTCTTGCGATACCCTGGAGCGTGCCTATGTTGCCTGGCCCTGTCTGTGACCCATGAGGGCTGGCTAGGCCCCTGCTTCCCACATCTAACAGGCCAGAGCCAAGATCCTGCTTGCCTTCATCTCGCCTGGCAGACCTCCTGGCCATCTCCCTCTGTACTGGATGGAGAAGCTTACTTGTACCTGGCATGGGTCATCTTGACCCGTCTTCCGGCTCTTTGCTGGGATGTTGGTCAGAAGAGCTGATCTCCCATGGACCTCTCCCATAGCCTTGTCCACAGATGCCTTCACCTTGTAAAGACTAGTCCTGTCCACATTCACATCTCTTAGAATACCACTAATAAATGGTTGGCGTTTTTACAACACTTTAAGGTTTACAAAACTCTTTTTTACCCCGTAACCTGGTAGGTTACAGGGTGGAGCAGGGTTACATTAGTGTGGGTGCCCCTTCACCAACATAGTCCGCCCATCTATAACTGATAAACCAATTGATTGATTGAAAGTCTTAAGTGAGTTGCCCAAAGGTCAAAGAAGTTAAGTTACTTGACCATTGTCACAAAGCTCATACCAAAGACAGTTTTTGGACCCAGGTCTCCCTGACCCCTGGTCCAACTCTCTCTCCACCCCACCAAAGAGCCTTTCAATAGAAATGTTTCATTTCTTTCAAGGGAAGGAAGAATGCTTACATATAAGCATTTATATAGCCCCTACTATGCGTGAGGGACTAGGCTAAGCTCTTTACAAATATCTCATTTGAGCCTCAACAACAGCCCTGGGAGGAAGACGCTATTATTGTCCCCATTTTACAGTGGAGGAAATTGAGGCAAGCAGAGGTTAAGTAACTTGCCCAAGGTCACGCAGACAGTAAGTCTAAGGCTGAATTTGAACTCAGGTCTCCCAGACTCTAGGTCCAGTGCTCTATCGACTGCCCCCCTTCCCCCTTCCATTTTTCAGGTGAGGATCCTTTGATAAGAAAAGACCCGGATTATTGTCAAAAAGCATCTGGGCAGAAGCTTTGAGAGGTTACGTAACCTTCCCAAGAGCACAGACCATCATAGGTTGTGACCTTGAGATGACCTTAAATCATACAGTCTGGGGAGCTGTGCATCGCGTTGGGTTTGGTTTTTTTCCTTCAGTTGGTACATAGGAGGAGGGACAGAGGAGTGAAAAATGCTTAGGGGGCAGCCATGTGGCTCAGTGGATAGAACACTGGCCTTGGAGTGAGGAAGCCCTGAGTTCAAATCTGGCCTCAGACTCTTGACACGTACTAGCTGTGTGACCCTGGTCAAGTCACTTGTCCCTATTGCCTAGACAAATAACAACAACAAAAATGCTTATTGATTGGAAAAAATAAAATAATAAGCTTTTAAAAAAAGAAATCCTAAAGGCCAACCCTCTCATTTATGGAGGTGGAAAGTAAGACTCAGAAAAGTACTTGCCAACCACTGCGCTAATTACAGAGGCGAGATTTGAACCCAGGTTTTCTGGCTCCAGAGTCATCATTCCCCCCCCCACCCCCATTCCCCCACCATCCCAGTATGGTGGGAAAAGGGTTGATAGGATCACGTTCCTTCTTTTTTTTTTAAAGCTAGATTTCATGGATTCCCACTTCTTCTGCTGGTTTGTCAAGTCAGCAAACATTTATTAAGTGCCTACTGTATGCAAGGCACCATGCTAAGGACTAGGTGTGTTCTCTTTCATTGCTCCCTTGAGCCTTCTAGGTCAAGTTCTCTCTGGACTGGCTGGCATGGACTAGAGTCGACTGCCCAGGAGAGAAGAGGCGTTCATGTGCCCATGGCATAGTATGACCACAGGCAAACAGAGGCCAGAAAAGACAGCTGCTAACGAACAACAAAATAAAGAGTGACCTCCAATGTCCTTCCAAAACCTAAATCCTGGCTCTTCCAAAGTCAGTTCGGTCTCCTTGCCTGTAAAATGGAAAGGTGAGACCAGATGAGTTGTGGTACCTCTGTCTCAATCGGTAGCCTTCTGATTCACTGTAGAGGCATGGCCTTTCCCCAAAGGCTCGGTAGGCCCAGCCTCTCGCCTGGTGTTGCTCAGCCCTTCCTGCTGCCCCAGCTGGGACTGAAAACACAGATTCAGTCCGGTAGGTTCACTGGGCTGCAGATCAAACGATCTTTCCTGCCCATTTATTCCCAGAATCTTTCCACACACACGCAGGTCATCTCCCACTCACTAGAAATCCACTAAGCCCCTTCATTTCCTTCTTTTGAATCCCTTCTTATGGTAGGTTTTTTTTCAGTAAAGTCATTTCTGAATCCCTTAGGCCTGCAGAGACAAGAAGAGTCACATCAGAAACGTGCCTTCCTAAGAGATCTATGAAATAGGAACTCTCCCTTGGAGTCCCACCATCTCCCCTCAGAACATTCCACCCACTTGGAACATAGGTTTGGGCCATTTCTAATTCTGTGGTCCATACCCTGCTGGCTCTTAGCAATTTAAAAAAAAAAAACACCAGAAGTAAATGGACTGGCCTTGCCAGGCCTTTCCAGCCAGTCACTTTGGGTGACTGATGATTCATGAGAAGCTGTGAAAAATAGCAGCACGTCATTCACTTTGACCTCATGGAGAGAAGAGGATTAGCCAGAGAAGGTCCTGTCATTATGTACAAAGTCAACATGAACATTCCCATGATCCTCTGCACTATGTCTGCCCCAAAGGGATCACTGAGCTCCATTCTAGCCAGAAGTGGAATGTTAAGAGTATTCTACCAGGGTCTGACCGTTAGTCTCCTGACATCGCATTAATCTACTGCTGTTGTGTCACCTAACCATACTTCTACCCAGAGAGTACAAGGTGTTAATTCAAAAAAGAGAAAGGGAGGGAGGGAGGGAAAGAGGAAGGATGCCTTCTCTCTGTTAATTATTTCCTATTTATCCTGTATGTAGCTTCTCTGTATATTTGTGTGTATGTTGTTTCCTCTATTAGACAGTAACAAGCTCCTTGAGGGCAGGGATTGTCTTTTGCCTCTTCTTTCATCCCCCATTCTTAGCACAATGCCTGGCACAAAGTAGACACTTAATAAATGTTTATTGATTGATTAAAGAAGAAAAATGAAGGAAAGAAGAAGAAAAACAAAAGAAGGAAGAAAATCAAAGAAAAGCAAATGAAGAAGGAAGAGAAAGAAGGAAAGGAAGGAAGGAAGGAACAAAGGAAGGAAGGAAGGAAGGAAGGAAGGAAGGAAGGAAGGAAGGAAGGAAGGAAGGAAGGAAGGAAGGAAGGAAGGAAGGAAGGAAGGAAGGAAGGAAGAAGGAAGAAGAAGGAAGGAAGAGGGAAGGAGGGAAGGAGGGAAGGAGGAAGGAAGGAAGGAAGGAAGGAAGAAAGGAAGGAAGGAAGTGGGGAAGGAAGGAAGTAAGGAAGAAAGAAAGAAAGAAGAAAGAAAGAAAGAAAGAAAGAAAGAAAGAAAGAAAGAAAGAAAGAAAGAAAGAAAGAAAGAAAGAAAGAAAAAGAGAGAGAGAGAAGGAGAGAGAGAGAGAGAGAGAGAGAAAAGAAGAAGGTTGAGCAGACCTGGATGAAGAGCCCCATACTAATAGAATCCCCGATTTCCTTCAAAATTCAGCGGCAATGCCAGCACCTCCCAGAGGCCTTTGATAGGCTCCCCAGGTCCTAGGACTTCCTTTCTATGGTTACTTTCCCTCTACTCTGCATTTATTTTCTGCGTACCTATTGATGGACACGCTTTCTCCCTCGTTAAACTGCAAGCTCCTTGAAGGCAGGCAGGGACTGTCTCTTGCCCTCCTAGTTATCCTCAGTGCTTAATGCCGTGCCTGTCACATAACGCCTGACTGGTTGAGTCCTCTGACACAGATGCCGTATTCCATCTAAGCCAGTTGCTTCCCACTCGTTCTCCCTTCCTCCTGGCCTTTGCCCTGGCTCCCTTTTCCTGCAGTGCCTTCTGCCCTGTGCTCAGGGCCGTGATGATCCTCATTCCTTCACATCCCAGCTGCAGAGTCCTGCTTTCTTCCTTAAGCCTTCCCTGACCATTCCTGACTGGCTTCCAACACCTATGACCAGGGCACACGGTCCAACATTAACTAGCCTCTCTCCTTGATCTGTTAACATGGGTTAATCTTGTCTCTCTACATGCATATTTCCCTCATTGAGCACAGGTATAATGGCTTTGCACTTCTCCTGTGTGACCTGACCCCAACCCCAGCCCTCGGTACCACATAGTAAATACTCAAACACCTATTTGGAGGTTTTGGAGCCATCCCACAACCCTTTCTATTGACTCTGGGCCTGTAGCAAGACCATCCCAGTTCCTTAAATTTCTACTTGAATGAATGTATTTAGCACAGTGCGCGGCACATCATATGTGCTTAATAAATGTTTATTGACTGAGTGACTGAATACATAAACCATGCTTCTGCCTCTTCCTCCTCCCCTCTGCATCACAGGCTGACCCAGGGCTCCAAGCCCAGAGAGGATCATGAGCCGGCAAGGCTTGGCTGGGGAACTTTACTTACAGATTATGCTGGAGTGTTTAGGGGCCAACCAGCTTAGGACATACTTCAGTATGTTATCTTTTCACTTAAGAAAAACAAAACCCAGAGCACACATCCTACTGGTTTGGAGGAGGGGCAGAGGGGTGAGCACCAGCATTAGCTCCAGAGATTGGGGGAAGGGGTAGAGATTCTGGATGAAGCCAAGAAGGAAAGCGTTCAGGAAGGTGTCCAGGTGGGGCTCAGTGTCCATGGTAAGCACAGAAAGGCCTTTCCTAGTCCCTTGGCCATGGGAACTTTCTCCTTTGAAGAGCTCTGTATCTCCTCTACCGCTATGGAATGCAAGCTCCTTGAGAGCAGGAACTGGTTTTGCTTTTTCCTTGTCTGGCACAGTGCTTTGCTCACAGTAAGTGCTTAATAAATACTTGTTGATTGAGAAACTAGTCAATAGTGAAAGCCCTGGGGCCACAAGATCCCCGTTTCCCAGCTAAAGAGTGGTGGTGCCTTTGACCCAGCAATAGCACTTCTAGGGCTGTATCCCAAAGAGACCATGCAAATGGGAAAAGGACCCACATGTACAAAAATATTCACAGCAGCTCTTTTTGTGGGGGCAAAGAATTGGTGACTAAGGGAATGCCCATCAACTGGGGAATGGCTGAGCAAGTTGGGGTACATGAATGTAATGGAATGCTATTGTGCTATAAGAAATGATGAACAGGCTGACTTCAGAAAAACCTGGGAAGACTTGTATGGTCTGATGCTGAGTGAAGTGAGCAGAACCAAGAGAACTTTGTACACAGTTAACAGCCGCCTTGTGTGATGATCAACTATGATAGACTTAGCTCTTCTCATAAGACATCTCCAAAAGACTCATGATGGAAAATGCTATCCATATCCAGAGAAAGAACTTTGGATTCTGAATGCATATGGAAGCATACTATTTGCTCTCCTTTTTTTTGTTGCTTTGGTTTTTTTCTTCTTTTTTGTGGTTCCTCCCATTGACTCTAATTCTTCTTTACATCATGACTAATATTAAAAATGTTTAATATGAACGTATATGTAGAGCCATCTTGGGGAAGGGGAAGGAAAGGGAGGGGGAGAAAATTTAAAACTCAAAATCTTCTGGAAGTAAACGTTGAAAACTAAACATAAATAATTTAAAAATAATGAAGAGCGGGTGCCTGGGGAAGCTGATTCTGGGTAGGGGCCCAAGGCCAGGGCTGGGTGCCTTCCATGAGTTCTTGACCCAAGGGTCAGTTTTCCTCTTTGGCCCCCTTCTCTGGCTCTTCACTGTCCCTAACCAAGATGTTTCTTTCTCCCCACTCAGGGCTGCTGCTCCAGGAGGTGACCATGGCTGGGCTCCATGAGCTACGATTCACTGAAGAGAAGCCGCTGCTCAGAGGGCAAGACACTGAGCTGGTGAGTTCCTCCTAGGGGCTGCCACTTAGCTTCCCCTGGGTCTAGCTCCCAAGCAGCGCTAGTGACATCATGTGGCCAGAGAAAGAAACTCCAGCTGCCCTTCACCTGCTCAGTTAAAGAAAGAAGACTTGGGCCCCTTTGCTCTTCTCCTTCCCCTCCATAGCTCCCCACATCCCTCTTTCAAAAATTGTCTTTTTGTCTTTACTCAAGTACCCCTAAATCCCTCCTTTTGAGAAGAAAATGACCCAATAATTCATTCATGCTAGGTTAGCAAGCCATTTGTCAACTTAACTTCCTCACCTGTAAAATGAGGGGACTGATTCGATTAGCTGATATGCATATATTAGGCTCACTGATCTAGAGCTAGAAGAGGGGCCCTTAGAGGCCATCTAGCCCACCCAGCCTCATGCCTCATTTTTTGCATATAAGGTTCATAAAAGTTAAAAGCCTTGCCCATGGTCCCCAAGGTAGTAAGCACAGAGAAAAGATTTGAACTCATTTCTTTGATTCTAGGGCTAATTCTCTTTCCACTGTCCTCATCTCCAAAGTCCCTCCCTGGCTCTAACATTTTGTGGGTCTCTGTGATTTAATGTTATATAACACGTTAAAGGGATTTGGTGTGTGTGTTTTTTTTTTAAGACACCTGGAGAGACATTGTTTACCATGTAGAATGATTGAACCTCAGAAAAAGTGGGAGAAGTTAGCTAGTCCAAACTCGGCATGAAGCCCCTCTTACATTCTCTCAGGAGCACCATGGCATAGCAGACAGGGCACTGGACCTAGAGTCGTGGAATTATTCTTGTTCAGTCATTTCAATCATATCTGACCCCATTTGGGGTTTTCCTGGTAAAGATACTGGAGTGGTTTGCCATTTCTTTCTCCAGCTCATTTTACAGATGAGGAAACTGAGGCAAACAGGGTGAAGTAACTTGCCAAGGGTCACACAGCTAGTAAGTGTCTGAGGTCAGATTTGAACTCAGGTTTTCCAGACTCCAGGCCCAGTGTTCCATCCACTAAGCCAGTTTAAATATGGACTGAGGTACCTACTGGTTGTGTGGCCCTGGACAAGTCACTTAATTTCTTGGTATCTCAGTTTCCTCATCTATAAAAATGAAGGGGATGGCCTTGATGGCCTCTAAGGCACCCCCTCACTCCCCACGCCAGCTCTAAATCTATGTATAGTCTCCACTGATGGTCTCCTATGATCTGAAACGCATGTCCTCCTGAGTCAGGGTTTTTTAAGCTGAAATCCACCTCCCTACAACTTCTACCCAGTGATCCCTCTGGGGCCAAGTAGAATGTCTGCTTTCTCTTCCATACGATCCCACACTTCAAATACTCCGAAGAACAGGAATCATGCCCAGCCCCCTAAATCTTAAACTACCCCCCCCCAGTTCCTGTGGGGATCTTTCCTCACCACGGCGGCTGCTCTCTCACGCATGGATGGGCTCCAGCTTGTCAAAGGTCCCCTTAGCCTTAGCTAGGATGTGGTCTCCAGAACTGGACTCCGACCTGGACATTCACGCCTCTCTTGCTCTGGGCTTAGAACATAGAACCTGGAGGAATGAATCCCAAATGAAGGGTTTTGACACTGACATGTGTTCTGGGGATGAGGAGCCAGAGACTTTTTTTTTTAATTTTGGGGTTGAGGATCCCCTGCCAACCTCCCTGTCCTGCCTCTTGGAAGACTAGCTTGGCTTTGGGGCAAATTGGTGCTCTGGTTCCCTTAAGCCTGTAGTTTCTCTCAAGAGCTTGGTTACACATGAGGAAACAAAAAGAGAATGTGTTTGGAGGGCAAATGGTTAGCTCCAAGAAAGCAGTAAAATGTGAAGAATTCAAACAGAAAGTGAAATGAAAGCCCAAATTCAGTTGCTAATGGTCAGTATCGCCTGGCTTATAATCAAGGCTTAGCCCCTTAGGTACATATACAATAGACTCCTTTGTTAAAGGAATCCTAAGTCTTCCCTTAGCTCCCAGTTTGCCCTTTCCTGCTATGGCTGGCTGTTCTTTCTTGCCTCGCCAGCACCACTAACTCTATTGACCTTAAATCTCTAGTTTCTGATTTACCCTGGGTTCTGTCATCAGTACTGAGGGCTGAAGGCCAAATATGCCCTCGCCTGTCAGTTACCTACCCCTGAGCCAGGCTTGCTGGACAACTGGACCCCCTCCCTTCTTTCTCTTCAGTTCTGTGCCCAGCTTTCTATTCCTTTCATTGTAAAGTTTGGGGTCCCATGTATGCATCATTGGGCCAACCACCCCCATTAGCCAATCTCTGTAATGCAGCCCTCACAAGGGGTTTTGTAGCCCACATTCAAGTGCCTGGCACTTGTGTCGGGGGCTCACCCTCTCCCATGGGAGCTTGGAATCATGAGTGCTTTCCCCCAAACTCAATTATTTTCCATTCCTCCTCCCTCTAGTGGCGTTCAGCCTAACCCTGCTGTTCTTTGCATTCTCCTGCCTAAAGTTTCTCGATGTTCCAACTTTGCTTCCCTTTTCTCTGGCCTGGTGGATAGAAGGGAACCTAGCCGGATGCTGCTTACGTTCACGGGTTTTGCTGAAGTCCCATGAGCCACCTTCCCCCTCCTCCGCACCCTAAGCCAAAGGGCTGCGTTTTCCTTTATTTCTCCTTTCTCAGGTGGAGAAACGTCCCGGTCCAGCCCTCTCATCTTACAAATCAGGAAACAGGGCACACAGCTGGTGTTTAATAAATGCTTGGGTGGCTATTGTTTAGTGTGTATAACCCAGGTCCCTGGTGACAGAAGGCAGGATGTCTCTGAGTTGCCTCGGATGTTTGGCTCACCCTTAACTAACGGAACCCTCCCCCCGATTCTCCCAGCCCTCATCTGAGCAAAGAGCTTGGTACCAATGTGAAGAGTCATGGCATCCCACAAAGAGACCTTAGGGGCCGGCCAAGCCGACCCCTTCATTTTACAGAGGAGGAAACTGAGGTCCAGGAAGGCCGAGTGACTTGGTCCTCCAGGGTCACGCAGCTAGCATGTGCTTGAGGTAGTATTTGAAGCTGGGTCTGTGTGACTGCTGATACCGGTGCTGCTGCCCTGTTCTCTCCTAGCTGGCCACGGGCAGGGCTGCTGCTGGGGTGGTGCGTAAGCTGCCAGCTGTCACCACCATAGTTTCTTTGGCTCTTGATGTGTTGAGGGGTGAGGGCACTTCTGGGTCAGGAAGCAGTGGAACAGCACACAGTCAAACAGCAAGCATATATGAAGCACTTACTATGTTCAAAGTGCTAGATATACAAAGAAAATGTGAAAATAGCCCCTGCCCTCACACTTTGATGGCAGAGATGGTGTGTAAAGAACTAGGTACATACATAGACAAGATAATCTCAGAAGGGAAAACACCAGCGGGGGGGGGCAGGGAGAGCTGCGCCAGGTGGGCTTTGGGCCGAGTCTCAGAGTCAGCCAGGGAGGACCTGAGTTCAAATGTGGCCTCAGACACATAATGCTCACTAGCTGTGTGGCTTTGGGCAAGTCACTTAACCCCAATTGCCTCACCAAAAAAAAAGAAAAGAAAAGGAGAAGCCATTCTCTCACTCAGTAATCTCTATAATCAGTATTCTCTCTTGCGCAGTGGATAGAACACTGGCCCTGAAGTCAAGACGACCTGAGTTCAAGTCCAGTCTCAGACCTAACACTTGACACTTACTAGCTGTGTGATCCTGGGCAAGTCACTTAACCCTAATTGCCTAAAAAAAAAAAAAGTGAGCCAGGGAAGCCAAAAGGAGTAGGTGAGATTGGAGAGCATTACAGGCATGGGCACAGTCATTGCCAAGGCACGGAATCAGGAGATAAAGCACTGGACTTGGAATCAAGAAGACTTGAGTTCAAATTCAGCCTCCAATGCTTCCTAGCTGCGTGACCCTGGACAAGTCCCTCAACCTCTCTCAGCCTCAGTTTCCTCATCTGTAAAATGGGTATAATAAAAGCACCTACCTCCCAGGCTGGTTGTGAGGATCGAATGAAATCGTTGTAAAATGTTTTGCAGACCTTAGAATGCCATGTAAATGCTAAAAATAGTAGCATCCCTGACAAGTGCTCCTCCAGCCTCTCTGCCTGAGGGATCTCCAAGGAGAGGGACCCCACCACCGCTCTAGGCAGCCCATTCCATTTTGGGCCTGCTCAGATGCTTAGGAAGTGTCTCCTCAAGCCCAACGTCTACCCATTGCTCTGGCCTAGGTCAGGGCAAGACTGATCCCTGTTCCACAGATGATTAGAAAACAGCTACTATGCCCCCCCACACCCTCAAGTCTTCTGTAGGATAAGCATGCCCCCTTCCTTCAGCCTGTCCTCAGGTGACAAGCACTCAGGCCTCTCGCAGACCTGTTGTACCTCCTCTGGACTCCCTCCAGCCCAGCAGCGTCCTTCTTAAACCGGGGCCCCTCAAAATGAGCACAGTGGGGTCTGATGAGAGCAGATGACAGTGGCGTTCTCACCCACCTCTCCTGGAAGCTCTGCCAGTCTTAGCATGGCCTGACACGCATTCACTAAAGCCCCTAGCCCTTTTCAGACCCTGCCTCCCCTGTACCATTCTGGTGAAAAGCGATTTTGTTTTTGTACCCATACGCCAGCCTTCACATCTCTCCCTCCTAAAGTTCCTCATTAGGTTCCCCTATGCTCCAGCAGGACGTCACCCGCCCCCCCCACCTGATTCTCTCATCTAGGTGTTAGCCATCCCTCTCAGCTGGGAAGGACACTAACAGAAGCAGCTCTGTGCTGGTCCCTCGGCTCCCTATTACTGGGGATCCCAGAGGAGTCGCCATCTCTGTCCCCCTCCTGATCTGGGTCTGGCTGCAGTGCTCTCCCATCCCCAGCCCTGATGGTGAGTCACTGGCCAAGCTCAGCCCAGCCCGACCCTTAGGTCCTGGAGCTCCTTGCCCACTTTTGACCTGTGCCCCTTGCCTGCTTCCCTCTCCAAGGTTTCCACTGTCCCAGGTGCTGAATCCTTTGCACAACATACATAGTTTTTCAGGGAGTCTGGTTCCAGCCTGGAGCACATCCCAATGCAGGCCCCCAAGGCCAGAATGAAGGTTCTTCTAGGATGTCTGGAGTCATGTACCCATCAAGGTTTACAGAGAGCTCTGCCTCTGTTGTCGCATTGGCTCTTGGGAGCTCACACAGTGTCTTCCTGCCCCCAACCCCATGGCAGATGCCTCTCCCCTGGAGTCAGCTCCAACTTAGGGTTGGGGCTTGCTCTAGTCCTCCCTCCTAATGATTCTCTATTCTCCCTTCCCTCTCAAATCAAGCCAAGAAACATTTTTTTCTGAGGTGACTTACCGGGTGTGTACGCTAAATATTGACCTCTCTCCTCCCCAACCTCGTCCCAGGGTTGACAATCTACTTCTAGAGGGGAAACTGAGGAAGGGAAGGAAGGATGGATACCATCGATAATAATAATGATAGCTAGCATTGATATGGCGCCAAATGTATATTACCTCATGTAAGCCTCACAACGACCCTGGGAGGAAAGTGCTATTATTATCCCTATTTCATGGATGAGGAAATTGAGGCAAACATACGTTTCTCAAAATTGCACAGCTAGCAAGTCTGGATTTGAACTCAAGTCTTCCTAACTTCAATTCCCACATTCTGTGAGGGCCCCATGGTCACCAGAAGGCACCAGGAAGGAGCCCTCCAAGTTAGTTTGCCTGGGCACTCAACCTGGAAAAAGGGATGGAATCAGCCCCATTTGAGCCAAAAAGATAGGTTCCTATAGATAGCATTAATATAGCGCTTTAAGGTTTGCCGAGAGCTTAATATGGGTTAACTCACATGAAGTGAGGTGGATGCCAATATCCCCATTTTATAGATGAGGAAACTGAGGCTTACAAAGGTTAAGGGACTTGCCTGGGGGCACATTTCAGGATTTGAACTCGGGTTTTCTCTACTGTGTCACCAAGCATTACCCCAAGCTTAGCGGAAGGGACTCTCCCCCTTTTTGGGTGACCCAGGTCAGCATGAACCTTCACATCCTATTCTTCTATTTGTTATCTCTCCAGGAGAACTCTGATGCCTTCCTCTCAGCTGTGGACACGGACTGGAAGGTAGGGCCATCCAGAGGGGGGCATTTCTTGACATCTCTCACATCCCGGCTTGCCGAGGTTGGTCCTTAAGCAAGGCCTGGGAATGTTAAGAGGAGGGGAAGGGATGGGCTCTGTCCACAAAGAAGGGCTATGGCCTTCCTGACTACCCTGCCCACTGTAGGCTTGGGGATGGAGGGGTGGGGGGTGGGTAGAGGCCCAGGTGGCAGACTCTGATCTGAGCTGCCCAGACTGGGAGGCAGCTCAGCCCCTCTGGTCCTCTCCTCTGCAGGAGGAGTGTGGAAGGATGCCCTGGTTGGGTTGCTAGACCCTGTCTTTCTCAGACAGGGAAGGGCAGGAGGAGGTGAGGAGAGAGGGCTGTGGATGCCTCCGGCAGAGGGGAGAGGGACGGCTCACCGAGAGGTGGGGGAGCCCTGCTGTCATCTGAATCAGCGCTTTCTACCAATGAAAACCAGGCTGACTTTCAGAAATAGCTGCTGTTTCTATGGCAGCTGTTGTCTTGGCAACCCTGGCCTCCTTAGTTTGATGACAGATTATCTGCTAACCCTGAAAAGGTTCGGGGGTTTTTCTGCCTCTTTCAAAATACGATTCTGCCCTCTTCCCCAGTCCTGTTCTCCACTGGAGAGGGACGACCTCCAGTCAGGGGCATGCCCATGGTCCATCTCTGGGCCTCTGAATGTTTGCTCTGGTCTTCTGTCCAGCCCCTGTCCACAAAGGAGACCTGCAGCCTTCCTAGCACGTCCTCCCATTCAGTGACCCTGCCTACAGTGGGCATGAAGGGCTCTCAGGTCAGGATACTCTGACCCAAGCTGACAAAGGAGTCCTTAAATCAGGGTGAGGCTCATCCTGGGCTCCTCCACCTGAGGGATGCCAAGGGGAGAGAAATACCAAAATACTACCACTCCAAAGGGTTAAGCAAACCCAGATTTGGATATGGGAAAGGGGAGGGGGAGGAGGGAGCCGTATACCTTGACATTTTCTTCCCAGCTTTGTGGATCAGCACTGGTGTGATTTCACACACCCAGGCCAGACCTGCAAGTCCTTGATTTGGTGCGGAGCTTGTCCCAGGGATTTGGATGCTGGGGTACGGCAGGGGCGTGGTCCCCAGGGGAGTAGGTACTGTCAGGCATCTGTGCTCCTGGAGAACTGATGAGCCCCGTAACCTAGGTGACAAGCTGTCTCAAGGTTCCGTGGCTTAAAAGCTTACAAACCACGTCGTGTGCTCGTGGTATGTCAAGGATGGCAAGGGGTGCAGATCCACAGACTGCTAGAACCAGGGACCCCTTAGTTTACAGATCAGGAAACTGAGGCCCAGATAAGGAGTGACTTGCCCAGGATGACCAAACAAGTAAGTGGGACTCCATGTCAGATCTTCTGCCCCATAGCTAGCCCCCCACCTCCCCTTGTGCTGATCTTTTCAGCCCATTCTAAACACACACAGATTGACCACAGGGCGTCACCAGCAAGTCTCAGACACTTCCCAGCTCTGTGACCTTGGGCGAGTCACTTAACCACTGTTCCTCATATGTAAACCGGGGAAAATAACAGCACCCACTTCCCGGGTTGGCAGGAGGATGCAGCCAGAGGGGCCCAGGGGACCAGTGGGCTCTGGCAAGGTGAGATAATATTTGCAAGAGGTTTTGCAAACTTTAAAGACAAGCCTAGACATGTCTATATAAATGTCACAAATAGGGATGTGGGAATGAAAGGAAAGGGACTGAACTACGTAGGTACAGTGAGGGGGAGGGCTGCTCTGTTAGGAGGTAGAAGGTTGGACCAGGAGTCAGAAGGTCCTAACTCTGAATCCTGCCTCAGACCCTTACTAGCTGTGAGACCTTGGGGAAGTCATTTAACCTCATTTAGAAAATGGGGATAAGACTAGCACTTACCTCCCAGGGTTGCTATTGGGATCAAATGAGATACTATGTGTACTGTGCTTTACAAACCTTAAGCTGACGTATAAATGCTATTATAACCAAAGGAGAAATTGGAAATTAGGTAATGTTAAAAGGTCAGTGCCAGCAACAAGAGAATGGGGTGGGCAGTGGCAGGGTTGGGAAGGAGCTTGGCTACATATCAGGAAGAGCTGGTACAGATGCTCTGATTTGTTTTGTCTATGCTAAGTAGCACCTGAAGGAGAGCGTTGATGTTGTCTGTATTTAAGGCACGTGAGAGACTGTTTGGGTATATGCTAAGAGAGTATGTCCTTGGTACAAAGGAAAGGAAGACAGTGGCTTCTGAAGAAGGTTAGGTTAGTGAAGAATCAGTGATCGTCATGTAGCAAGCATTGATTAAGTGCGTACTGTGTGCCAGGCGCTGGGTTGGGTGCTGGGAGATACCAGTACAAAGGAGAGAAAGTCCTCAGGGAGCTCGCATTCAGAAAAGTGAGTAGCAAACTCTGACCTCCCTCCCACCGCCTCCAGCTTGGACACTCAGGCCCATGAAGGACGCATTTAATGCAAACACTGCTGATTTCCACCAGTTCCCAAGCACAGCCCACCTGGACCTCCTGCCTACAGGGCTCGGGCGTTTGAAAGGAGCTGGCTCTGAGCCCAACCTGGCATGAACATTCTGACTAATAAGATGTATTACTTAAGCATTTGGAGAAAGATCCTTCCTGCCAGCTCAGCACTTTCAACCCCATCGTTCCTGATGGCCTCCTTCCCCATATGCCCTAGACACGTGTCTTCTCCAAATACCAGAGCAGGATGAGAAAAGTTCTTAGTGTGAGCTCAACGTGGACCGGAGAAGCCCCTGTGGTTTCATGAGACTTGGGAGTGTAAGAATGGTATTTTCTAAAGCAGTGGGTCTGGGGCTCCTGAAAGTCTTCCGGGTGGTCTAAAGGAAAGTCAGAAAGTAACTCATGGTGAGTATTTTAATGTTCCTCCCTGTAGAATTCAATCTGTCCTGAAAAACACAAAAGGAAACTTTGGGGGAGATATAAGAGTAGCTGATTACCCAGGCCACGGGGACCTTTTTTTCCCCAGAGACAAGGGGGAGCAAACGTTGCTTCTGAGAGGTGGTTCCAAGGACCTGAGAGGTCCAAAATGTTTAAGGATTAAGCACCCTCCAGTTCACTGCTATAGATTTCTAAGGTAGATGGTTGGAATGAGTGCAGCAATTCATCCTGGGATGCTTGAAGCTTAACTGGTGGGTTCATCAGCTGCCATCTTGGAGGTGAGAAGGGTTTCTGGCACTTTCTTGTGACTCAGCAGTCTGGTGACCATCACTGGTTGGGGAACTGGAGGGGGGAGGCCCTCCTTCTAGCACTAGGTTGAATCTACTGTGTGAAAACCAATCATAGATTCATGAGCTGGAAGGGACTCCAGATGGGAAGACTGAGGCCTGGAGGGCTTTGAGTACTTGTCTAAGGAGCAGAGTTAGGAGTCAGTTCTCCGTCTTTTGACTCCAAATCTAAGGCTCTTTTTTCCAACCTGGGGGAGACACACACACACACCAAAAGCAGGCTTCTGAAAAATAGTCCAGGAGATAGAGATGGTAGTTGGATTTCTGCCCCTGCAGCCACTAAAAGCTAGAGGCTGTGCTGCCTGTTCTACCAAAGCATGGACTCCCGATCCTCAGGAAGGATGGGTGACACCTACCCAGTCCTGTTCTAGCGTCTGGGATCCGAGGCCCCAGGCCTGGGGCAGTGTAGGAGGAGGATGGGAGTCGGCAGCCCTACGGAACGCCCCAGGACAAGCACGAGGACGCAGCTCTGACCCTGAGAAGTGTTGGGGACAGGTGACCCTGCAGCCAGAGGGGCCCAGGGGACCAGTGGGCTCTGGCAAGGTGAGTCATGTCGGCGTGGCATGACAGTGGTGTCCTGGGCTCCCTCCCTCAAGCCTGAGTGGCTCCTCAGCTCTACCCAGCGACGTCAGCCAGGCAGTGGGCTGATTCTGAGCCTTCTTATGCATCTCTGACCATGCTTTGTACTAATAACTCCTGGCCAAAGGTAGAAAATGAAGACTCAGCAATTAATCCATTCTGCCCTCTGAGCTGTTTAGTGCCTTTGGCCCATCACCATGGTCCATTTCAGAAAAGGGGAAACAAAGCAGAGTGTGTGGATGACCACAACCTTCAGAGGAGCTGGTGCAGAAAGGGTAGAGCTGGCCAGCCCTTTACCTCCCCCAGGAAACACTCGGCAACCACGGGCTCCTTCCACCATCGTAGAGGCCTTGAGTCACAGAACTGCTCACAGATTACATAGCAGCCCGGCAGGAAGAGCCTGTCCTTCTGTGCTGGGCTTCCCCCCTGTGGTCGGCTCCTGCCTCCTCTAGATTGGGAACCTTTGATCCCGAGATGAGGGTCTCCAGGGGGACCTGGATGCCAATAACTGGTATTGCTCACGTAGCTTTAAGGACTTGCCACCCTTTCTTTTCTTCTTTTCAGATGTGGTTCTGAAACCAAATGATGGAGACCCAGGGACTTGGGGAGCAGAAGCACCAAACTGCCAGACCCTAAAGCTAGGAATTAAAGAGGGATGCTGGAGCATCATCCGTCCCATCTCCCTTCCCCTGGCTGGTGGCCACATTCTCTGAAAAATCTCGAGCACTGCCCTGTAGGGCTCTGGGCCCCTGGGGGACATCCTCATGATATGTGGCAGAAAACCACTGGCCTGGAGACCAGGGGTCTGGGCTTCTAATTCTGAGTCTGCCTACACCTAGGTGATCATGGGGAGGTTACTTCCTTCTGGGCCTCAGTTTCTCCATCTTTTAAATGAAGGTAGGATTTCATAATGGCAAAGGCCTCCACATTTGGAGTCCCAAGATGCAGGTTCCAATCCTACTTACTGTCTACGTGATAGTGGACAAGTCACTCTGAGCCTCTATTTCCTCATCTGTACCCCAGTAAAGAGGCAGCTAGGTGGTGCAGTAGATGTAGCTTGGGGTCAGGAAGACCCGAGTTCAAATGTGACCCAGATACTTCTAGCTGTGTGACCCTGAGCAAAAATCACTTAACCCCTGTTTGCCTCAGTTTCCTCATCGATAAAATGAGCTGGAGAAGGAAATAGCAAACTGCTCTAGTATCTTTGCCAAGAAAACCTCAGATGGGGTCATGAAGAGTCAGACATCACTGAAAAATGACTGAACAAGAGCAAAAACCTCCATGAACATGATCTCTAAGGATGCTTGCTCCCAGCTCTTCCAGCTTGAGGGGACCAGATAGGACAATCTCTAAGCTCCCTTCCAACCCTGGAGTGTGGTCATGTGCGATCCTGGCCTGCTGACCCGAAAGCAAGATCTCTCCAGTCAGTGTTTTGACACTGGAGTCGGATGAGCATTGAGATTTTAGCATCAATTGAACATTTACACCTACAAACCCAAAACCACCACGGTTGTGAGAATCCGGGGACTGGGAGGAAATTAACCTGGAATTGAGAGTACAGGGGTCATGCTTACACTGCCCCAGAGATGTACTTGCGGCCTGGGGCCACCCTCTGGTCAGTCAGTCACCACCCATTTATGAAGGGCCTGTTGTGTGCCAGGCACTGTGCTAAGCACCAGGGATACGGAGAAAGGGAAAAGACAGACCCTGCCCTCAAGGGCTTACCGTTTCCCCAAGGAGACAAACTGCTAACAACTCTGTACAAACAAGGCATAGACAGGATAAATTGGGAAGGCCAACCCTGTGCCCGGAAGGTGGTCACCTTGGTCCCAGAGGAATCTGGTGAGTTAGGGTCACTTTAGGGCTCATCCAACCTCGGGAGAGAGGTGCTATTATTATCCCTACTTTACAGATGAGGAAACTGAGGCAGAAGTGACTGACCCAGGGTCACACAGTGGCTGGATTTGAACTCAGGTCTTCTGAGTCTAGCTTTCTGTATGCTGTGCCAGCTAAGCTAAGACCTAGCAGCTCTTGCCTGTATTTGGCAGTGGCAGGGAGGGGGCGGGAAATGGGAAGACAGTATTTATCCCCCTGGCTGGCTCCGTGCTGATGGCTGTTTAGAGGAGCAGGGAACAGAATAGTGAGAGTGTGTGTGTGTGTGTGTGTGTGTGTGTGTGTGTGTGTGTGTGTGTGAGAGAGAGAGACAGAGAGAGAGAGAGAGAAAGACCCTTAATGTCACGCTCCCAGTGCCAAGGGAAGCGGTGCACGCTCTGTGTGTGGTCAGTAAGACCCCAGGAACCAGAGTTGTCAGCGACCTTAAAGGTTGGCCAGTCCAACCCATTTATCTTCCAGAGCAAGCAACTGAGGCCCAGAATAGAGACACAGCCTGCCCAGGGTCATGCAGGTAGTGAGACGCCCAGGGGAGATTCAAACCCAGGTCCTCGGGCTCCAAATCAGGGCCTTCCCAAATGCTTTGCCTCGCAGTTAGCTCTTCAGATTTCTGACTCACAGTGCTAACATGACCTCAAAGGAAGCAGTGGCAAGGATGAGAGCCAACTCCACAGCCAGAGCCAAGGAGAAAGGATAACTCCAACCTCAGCTCCTTCCTGGCTGCATGACCCTGGGCGAGTCACTTCATCCTCAGCTGTGAAGATCAGATACTGTTTGTAAAGCACTTAGCACGGTGCCTGGCACACAGCAGGTGCTTAATAAATGCTTGCTCCTTTCCCTTCTCTGCCAGAAGGGGATCCCCACCATGAACTTTCCCCACGGTCTAGACCAAGGCAATCCTAGCTGTTATGACCACATGCAGCTTAGCGTCTGCGTGCGGCTCGCTCCATGGAATCCCCTCTGGTTGCCCTGGATGAGTGGAGGTGGACATCTAGAATTCAGGCTGGGCCGGTTCCCCGGCAGCAGATGCTAGCAACAGCCCTTGTTTCCAGGACCCTGTGAGGTGGCTTAGTTTCGTTGTAGTGTGCCCATTTTACAAGTAGGCAAATGAGGCCTGAAGTGGGAAAGTGACTTGCCTAGTTGTCAGAGCCAGGGTCAGAACTGCGGTCTCTCCTGAATTTGGGTTGTTTCCTTTCTGCTCTACTACACTTCCAGTCTTGGTCCTGGGGAGCATGTCCTTGCGGGCAGCCCTCAGATCTAGGTTGGAGGGTAGGGCAGGCGTTGCAGTTTTCTGTAAGTGTTGGGCAGGCGGGCATGGGTGCCCAGGGCAGGCTGGGCTTTGGGGAAGCCCTGACCTCTCACATCCAGGAGGCGGTCTCCTGAGCCCTTCAGGCTTCAGGCAGGAAGGAGCAGGAGGAGGAGAAGATAAGTCAGCAAGGAAGGGGGGGGGGCACTACCTGGACCCTGCAGTTCTTCCTTCCGCCTGGCACCTGCCTGTGTGCCAACCCTTCTTAGCTCTGTAGAAAAGCAGGAGACAGGAAAGGGTCCGGATTCACCCCAAAGTTGAGCAGGCAGCCTCTGATCCCCACCAATCTGCCCCTGCTTAACATCCTGCCCTTCTGAAATGGGGGTAAGCCAGGAGCTGCAGGCGCCTCTGAACTGCATCCCGGGCGGCTGGCGGCTGCAAGATCTGCATTCCCTGCCTGCGGAGCCATCCAGACGTCAGCAGACACACTGGGTAGAAGGCTATCACGGAGCTTGTCTGCAGCCCGGGACGGGAGGAGGCGACTCCTTGGGCCAGCACAGATGAGAACCTGGCAGCCAATGCTGCAGAGCAGTCAGGTGGAGGGGAGGGCAGCGCCTCTCCAGGGCTCTGGCCTCTCCCTCCCCCCTCCCTCACTCAGCATCTCTGCCTCTCCAGCCTGCACATATCGCACATATCCCTTCCCTCTCTCCCCTGCACATATCGCATCCCTCTCATGCTTTGGCATCGCCTCACCTAGTCCTTGGGTGTCTAGGAATCATACTTAATGCTCTTAAGCAATTAGCAAGGCTTCTTTGGGGCTCCTCACACCCTCCCCCCCCAGACCCCTGCCTCCTGATAGGAGAGAAAGGAGGGTAAAAACAAGAATCAGAGATGGACCGCACCAGCCATCCTAGCAGAGCTGGAAAGCGCCCAGTCTAGGGGTCCTTGACCTTGTCTGGGTCACAGATCCCTTTGACTGGTGAAGCCCATGGGCTGCTTCTGCTCAGAATCACATTTTTAAATGCAGGGGAGTAGAAAGGAAGCCAATTCTGTTGAAATATTTTATCAAAATATTTTTCAAAAAGAAGTTCATGGCCTCCAGGTAGAGAACCCCAAATCTTGTCCAGCGCCCTATTTTTCAAGTCAACAAGCTTCTCATAAGTGCCTACTATGTGCACCGTTCTAAGGGCTGGAGATAAGTAAAAGGACCGTCCCTGCCTAGAACAACCTCACGTTCTAATAGGGGAGATAGCATTCGGATAACTATGTACATACAAGATGCATACAGTGTGGCTGGAGCAAGGAAGGAAACAGAAGCACAGAGAACAAGAGGGATTTGCTCATAGCCACGTTGTGAGCTGGGTTCCCAGGCTTGCTGCCTTCCCAGGGAAAGTCCAGTTACCTGGAAAATGAGTTTGGAAGTCTAAAGCTAAAAGGAACGTCAGAGGCCAGTCTAACTCCTCTCCCATTTTATAGATGAGGAAGCTGAGGCCCAAGGTCACACAGGGTGTGGTCCCCACATCCTTCCCCTTGAAATCCATCCTCTCCAAGGCCCTTTTTTCCAGGAAGTCTTCCTTGATCTTCCCCTTTCCTCCTGTGAGCCTTCAGGGGATGACCCTATTCTAGCTGAAAGTTCCTCCCCCTGATTCCAGGTTTCCTCTCCCTGATCTTTCAAAAAGGCAAAGGAGAAAGGGCAGTAGTTTTCTTCTCTCCCGGCCCGTTCTTGGAATGGCCAGATCCCTCTTGAATCTCAGCCTCCTTCACCCCCTTTGTGCCGGCACTGGGACAGAGGGAGGTTTCCAGGTGACCAGTTGTCTTGGCCGGTAGAAGACTTTCTTTTGGAACGACAGGGATGGCCAGGCCCAGGGCTGGGGGCCACGCCAGCCTTGCCCAGCACGTGGCCATTAGAACCGGGGAAGGGCATTCTCTGCCCCATCTCTGTGCCGGTTTCTGAGAGACTCGGGAAAACTCCCGATCCTGCCCCCACCCAAGTGGGAGCCGAGATTGGGCTGTGGCAAACCTTTCCGCGGTCCCTCCACTCACTGCAGCATCAGGCTCCACGAGGCTTGAAACCCTCCCTCTCTCTCCAGAAGCCGTCCTGGCTCTTTTTCCTTCTTTCTCTCTGTTGGACCCTCTCCCGCGATCTGTCTCATCGTTCTGATGCATGTGTCCTCTCTCTCCTAGGAGGGAGGCTCCCTGCAGGCAGGGGCTATATCTCGGCTCACCTTTGTGCCCTCGCTTTATCACAGAGTTCCTTCTGTGTAGTCTGCTCTCAGTAAACATTTGTTCAATTAAAGTGGGGGAAAAACCCCTAGTGATTCCGGGCTGGCCTTTGGGGTACAGGGAAGCCTGTCTCTTTGGGCCGGCGGAATGTTCCAGTTTCTGGGGAGGCTGGTATGGGCACGGTAGGGAGGCAGCTGGGGAAAGCAGCCGTGGTCCGGGTGGGCCTCTGCTGCTCTGTGGTCACCGGGCTGGCTCTGGTGAGAGTTCCTCTGTGTGCCGTGGCTTGCGTGCACTGCTTTGTGTGTGTGATACATATGTGTTCTGGTGAATAGAGAGGCAGTGAGCACATGCATGTCCATCTGCGTCGAAGCCCCAGGTACGGTGAGTTTGTTCATATGTGTTGTGGGAGGAAGGAATATGGAGGAGGAAGAAAACATCAGTAACGATTTTTTTTTTTGGTTTTTTTAACGAAAGGAGGAAAAAAAAAGACCAGGGAAAGGGGATGGTTTGAGCCAATGGGAGTGTGAATAATTCCCCCAGCAGCCAATCAGGGAGCTCTGGGCCTCCATCTCAGCAAGTGACTGCATCCCTCCCCTCCCCCCTCCCCCCCCCCGGCAGAGAAGGGGGAGGGGTTAAGTCGGGGGCCGAGCTGGTGTATAAATCACACGCAGAGAGGACAACTCTGTACTGCGCTGCTGCCAATCCGCTCCGTCTGAGCCGGGCACTCCTGCTGGGGCTGCCGGTGACTAAGGCGTTTAGCATCATCTCTTCTCGGTCCTCCCGAGGGACCGGCCCGGCATAGACTCTTCAAGATGCCGGAGTGTTGGGATGGGGTAGGTACCTCGGCCGGCCGCGCACCCAGAGCTGAGCAAACCCCCGCAGGTGGGGGAGGGGGCTGAGGCAGCTGGCGGCCAACACCAGCTGTGTCCCACGGCCCGGGGAGCTGACTGGGGTCTCGGGGATGGACAGGCACTCTCTACCCAGCAGAGCGGGCTGAGCCAGAGACGTGCCGATCAACCGTGGCATCGGGTGGGAGGGCAGGATGCTTGGTGCAATCAACCCCAGGAGAAGAGAGTTGGAGAGCAGGGGCGGAGGAAGCATCGCCAGAGAAAACCTCAGGCTGTGTGTCTGTGCTGTGTTGGTGCGAGAGGCAGACAGACAGACGAGACAGAGAGGAGACAGAGAAGTCTGCCTGTTTGTCTCTACGGCTGCATGTAATTTGTCTCTCAGGGCACAAGGCACTGAATAGATGGTGCAGCGTGGGGGGTGGGGTGGGGAGATGCAGCCACTTTTCTCTCCTCTTGAATTCTTTGCATGTTACTCTGCCCTCGAGTCTGTCTTCCCCCACCCCTCCAGCACCGCAGTGGACAGGGAAGCCGGCAGCCTGCTTTGCTGCAAGAAGCTGCTCCTGCGGTGGGGAGGGGGTTGGGGGTGCATCCACCCTTCCGTGTGCATTGTCTGAAGGTGAAACCATAGGGCATGGTGCACTGGCACGGACAGTGGGTCTTGCCGACATGCCTGCTGGCAGCCCAGGGTAGATGACTGGCAAATTGTGGCTGGTGTATCCCTGTAAGGTGATGTGGAAAACAGCTTTCTGGGGTGTGTGTGTGTGTGTGTGTGTGTGTGTGTGTGTGTGTGTGTGTGTGAAGGGCACCAGGCTGGGTCTCTACCACCACCCCTCTTGTTCCCGGGCCAGCAGCAAGGGCTCTGTGCCCCTTTTCCAGGACTTGGGGCCTGCAGAAAGCAGAAACAGAGGCCAAGGACAGAGAAGGACATGGAACCCCCTCAGCCCTGGGTGGAAAGGCTAGAATTCCACGGGGTGGCATGCACTAGGCCTGGCTGCATTCTGTGGGTACATCATGGTGGGGGGTGTTTGTGCCCCTGTGGCTGTCCTTGGGGTAGAAGAGTTCTACCACTCCCTGCCCAGGCCTCAGCAGCCCTTTGCAGCCAGCCTGTAGGGGAGACATTGGCTGCCTCAAGGGACAGATGTCTGTGCCGCAGAGATGCTCCCTCCCTGTCTGCAGCTGGGTGAGGTTGGCTTGCATTATTAATGGCAATGGCTCTGACCTCACTTCTCCTCCCATCTGTCCCCCTTAGGCCCGGTTGGCCTGGCTCAGTAAACCACACATGTCTTCTCCCACCTCTTCCTCATCCCTTGGGGGTGTGAAGAGCATGCAATGTGTCTGTCCTCCAAGATGCTCACTCAGAGAGGTAGAATGACTGATGGAGCTTGGAAGGCTAGGACACATCTCAAGGTCAAGAGCCAGAGGAGAGGAGAGGAGAGACTGGGCCAGTTGGGAAGGCAAGGGGAGGGCCCTCAGCCATCCCTCCCTCCTCCCCCATAGCCAGGCTGGGGCTGTCAAAGAGCCTGGCGGGGAACATGTCACACCCACCACAGTTGCAGTGCCTAACAGGACACAACAGAATCATTTGCCCGCCAGGAAGAGGACAGGCAGTCACCGGGGACCGAGGCAGGGTTCTGACATCACCAGGAGCCAATGGGAACAGCCGGAGCCTGTGTGGGCAGCTGTGGCAGCAGGGCTGTGATTGTTTCCATTTGCCTGACGGCTGCCGAGCTGTCCCCACTCCTGGCAAAGGGAGAGCGCTCTGCCCCCGAGTATCCAGGGCCCTGGCCAGGCCGCAGCTAAGTAGCCACAGTGGGGCCTCCGAGGCGAGGCTGTCTAACCACTTGTCAGGGAGAGTCAGAGGGAGCTCCCAGGCAGATACAAGGTGGCTGGACGGAGCAGCCAGGAGCTCCCTTCCAGCTCTGAGATGCTGTGACCAGAACAAGCCAGCCCAGTTGAGTCATCACAGGAGCCTAGATTTGGAGCTGAACAAGACCAGAGGTCATCAGGCCCAACCCCTTCATTTGATAGATGAGAAGTGATTTGCATAAGGTCACACACCAAGGAACAGGGTGGGATTTGAACTCGGGGCTTTCTGCTCCGCCAGTTTGCCATGGTCCACTCCATTGTCCTCTTTCTTCCTCTCCTTCAGGAGCTCTCAACCTTGTTTGTGTCATGGTGGCCCTCTGGTGAAGCCCAGGGACCTTTTGTAGAACCACATTCTTCAAGGCGTAAAGTAAAATGTGCAGGATTGCAAAGGAGACTAGTTGTGTGGCATAAAGAAATATTTTCTCCATCCGAGTTCAGGTGTGCACTTCAAGCCAAATGTCAGGGATGGTGAGGGGCGTGAGTGAAGAGGGGAGGCTGGGGGAGCCCAGAGTCCTCATCCTGGTCACTGTGGTTAAGACGGTGACTTCTCCCCCCGCTCTCCTCGGGGCTGTGGCCTGGCTGGAGCCCCCGGTGTCTGTGAGAGGACAGAGGCAGGTCCCTAATGCTTTGAGACCTAAAGGACACCATGCCCAAGACGTCCAGATGACCTCTGGTGGAGGTCTAACTCTGAGATTCGGTCCTTCTGCTCTGAGTCAGAAGAGGGCCGTGGCCCCATCCTGCGCTGCCATCTTGGGCAGGAAAGAGGAGGCAGGAAGTACTTGGCTGAGAAACTGAGGGGCAAAGAAAGAACATGACAGAGCCAGCCAAGGTCATTGAGACAGGCTTCCTTCTAAATGGGGCCAGCTTTCCTCTGGCTCTCCTCCCTACCCTTAGTGCCCTGATGCAACCCTGCTCCCTTGGGGGACAGTAGTGTTCCAACCTCAGGCAGCTCCTTGGAGGTAGTCTAGACGAGATGCCCCGGGGACTAGACTAGCCCTACAGAACCAGTCTGGTATCAAGAGAGGTGACTTGGAAGAGTGGAAAGAGAACAGCTAACATTTGTGTCTTTTGGAGGCTAGAGGCAGAGGTTAAGTCTTTGTAAGAGCCTGGGGAGGAGGGTGAGACGGCAGCAGCTATGGAGGTGAAGGGACCGGGAGAAGAGATGGAGGGTGCTGAGGACCTGATTGATGATGCTACATAGGATCTGGTCTCCTTCATTCCTCTTCTATGTGACCAGGAAGCTTCACAAAACCTTTGCAAATCGCCCCTTCCCTGCCCTCCCATGAATGCTCGGTGCTCATGGTTCCAGATTGGAGGGTCTGGGTTTAAGCCCTGATTCTGCCCCCTGTGAGCTGTGTGACTTTGGTAGAATCCCCTGCCCTTTCTGAGCCTGGACTTCCTCATCTGTAAAATGAGGGTTCTGGGACACCTGGCCTCTGTATTCCCCTTCAGACAGGGTGGTTGGGGGAAAGCACTTTGGAAACCTTCGAGCCCTGCAGAAATGTGCCCTCTTAGCATTACCCCACGGGCAGTATTGGGAAAGGGTGCGTGGAGCTTCCTCCTTGGTAAGTTCCGCCGGGTGCTCCAGGGCTGTAGCCTGGGACCCTTGCTCCTAACTTTGTCCTCTCAAAGGCTGGGACCCCCAGCAGCATGGTAGAACAGCCTTGGTTTGTGAGTAAGAAGGCCTCCTGGGCAGACGACCCGTAGTGACTCAGTGCCCAGGGCATTCAATCTCTGCTCTGCTACCCCGAGCCCCAGGCCCGGCGCACCTTCCCTGGACGCCTGGGTCTGGTGTGCGCTCTCAGCCCCCGTTTCTTCCTCTATGGAATAGGAAACAATGGCAAGAACACTGGATGTGGAGATAGGGGATCTGGCTGTGGGACCTTGGTCAAGAGTCTGGTGCTGTCTGGGTTGTCTGTAGAATGAGTCGGCTGGGCTGCGTGGTTCTACCTCCTGAGCCCCCAGACCCTGCGGGCCAGGGAGCAGGCAGGGGGATGGGGGATGCAGTGACTCTGGCTGGTGGCCTCATTGTCACTTCCCTGTGGTGCCAGGAGGGGGGCCGGGCCCTTGGGTGTCATCTGTTGGCCTACAAGCCCCGCATCGGCCCCCGGGGAAGACACTGCCCTGGCCTGTTTTCTGCCGGGGTGGCCTGGTGCGGTAGCTGCAGCCTGACATCAGCTCTCACTGACGTCACTGCCCGAGCTGGAGCTGCGGCCGCTGTTCACACCGATCGATCCGGGGTCTAGGCCAGGAAACGTTGACAGAGGCGGTCCCCATGCCTGGAAGGAGGGACGGTGACAGAAGTGCAGTTTGCTGGAGTCCTGAGGAGTCGTGGTCCTTTATCCTCTCTATAACTCGTCCACAGTTGTTCATTATCTCCAATCTCTCCTGTCTACACTTGATTGTCAGTAGCTTCTTTGCGTCTCATCTCTCCCATCCGACTAGAGCAGGGACTTGTCTTTTGCCTCCCTCGTATCCACAGCGCTTAGCAGCGTCTGGCACACTGTAAGCACTTAATAAATGTTTATAGACTGACTGGCTCGGGGGAGGAACCTTCCCGGAGGAGGTGGTTTTTGGAAATGAACCTTGAGGAAAACATTGGCACTCAGATGTAGGGAAGGGGGACACATTCTAGGCACAAGGAATAGTACAGGGACCACCCAGCATAGGACGAGTTGGGGGAAATTATGAGTAGTCCCATTTGGCTAGAGTATAGGTATGTGAAAGGGGATAGTGAAAGTGGGATCATTCGGGACAGTTAAATCAGGATCATTGTGGACAGTGTTGAGTATCTGTATAAATACAGGGGGTCTTCTCCTGATTTGTGTCATGGACTCCTTCTAGGGAAGCCCAGAGACCCCTTCTCAGAATCAGGTATTTAAAGGCACAAAATCAAATACATGAGATTATAAAGAAAACCAATTGTGTTGAGAGACAGTTATCAAAACATTTTTTAAACCAAGTTCACAGCCCCCCCCCGGTTCAAACTCTTGGACTGAGAAATGTGGGCTTTATTTGGTAGGCAATTGAGACAGTGAAGCTGGTCCCCGAGTCCCTGGGATAGGTGATGAGGCCTTGACTTACAGCTGTGGCAGTGAGGATGCAAAGAAAGGGGTGGAGAGGAAATGAAGTGTGAAGAGAGGCTACCCAGGACGGGCAAGGGAACAGAGGGGAGGTGGAAATGACCCAGCCGTTAGTGGGGTCACAGCTGAGGGAAGAGGGTCTTTTCTTTCCAGATGCTATCTCTGTCCTCCTTGCGTTTTGCTCATCCTGGAACAGTCCTGGTCTGGCCGACTTCTCTGAGTTTATGGCACATTTGCCTTCTGGGTCCTCAAAGGCTGCTGCTCCAACAGGGTTTGATATGATTTGGATTAGAAATAGAAAACCTCTCTTGGTGTTCCAGTTCATGGCCAGGAAGACAGTGTTTTCTTCCATGACTGTAAGTGGTGGTCTGGAATGGAAGGCTTTTCCTCTTTCTGCATAGTAAGGGCCATGCTTACACTTCTAGTTGGGGCAGGGAATTATAGATGGGTAAAAATAGATGGGTCTAATTATTCTTTTTTTAATAGGAAAGGGAGTAAGTATTTATAAGGCATGTACTATGTGCCAGGCACCGCGCTGGGCAGTGTAAATATCTCATTTGGTCCTCACGACAACCCTGAGCCTCGGGTGTTGTTATTATCCCCATTTTCCAACTGAGGAAACTGAGGCAAACAGAGGTTAAGTGACTTGACCAGGGTCACACACCTAGTAAGTGTCTGAGGCTGGATTTGAACTCCGGTCTTCTCGATTCCAGGCCAGGCTAGACCACCCACCTTCCTCAAAGTTTTTAGGCAACAAAAAACAATGCATCCAGCATCAAAAAGAGAGAAAAGGATTGGGGAGGAAAAGGTTTTCCATAACTATTTCTGATGAAATTCTGAAATCTGTGGCTATAAGGAATGGGTGCAGATTTATAAGGGTGAGCTCCATTCCCCAGCAGATCAGTGGTCAAAAGTCACGAGCAGGCAGCTCTCAAAAAAAGAATCACCAATCATCAGTAACTACTTTTTAAAAAACATTAATCAGCAGAGAAATATAAATGACAATAACTCTGAGATTCCACCCTCTGCCCACCGAACCATTGAATTCAGTTTAAAATTCTAAGATTCCGTGCTGGCTATGGAGACACGGGCACTGCCAACAGAGCTGCAGATTGTGCAGATTCAAAAGCAGTCCAGCATTGTGCGGGAAGAGCGAGGGCTCCATGTGTATCCCAGTGATTCCATACTAAGATGGCTCCCTGAGGATGTCATTGAGTCACAGTAACAGCAGCAAAGATCTGGGTCTATGTATGATTATGTTATACATAATACACACATATACACATGCAATATGTGTACATAATACATATACACAGTGTGTATGTACATGATACACATAAATATATTTTTATATGTAGATATGAATATTATGCATAAATAAATAATGCTTTTACATTTTAAAATTTGTACATTGGGACGTTGGCTTAGGTTAACAAATTAACTCATTAACCCAATTTAAGAAGTTAAGTTTAGAAAAAAATATAAAGGCTTGAGGAAGAGGATTAGGGTTAGTCGTTTGGGTGCAGGAGAACGCTTGGATGAATTGTAACTGTCTTTTCATTTTCTAGGAACATGACATAGAGACCCCATATGGCCTTCTCCATGTGGTGATCCGGGGCTCTCCTAAGGGAAACCGCCCTGCCATCCTCACCTACCATGATGTGGGGCTCAATCGTAAGTAGAACCTGTCTTCTGCCCCTCCAGTAAAAGCCTCTGGCTTTGATTCACTTTCATCTGTCTCCTGGGCCTCAGTTTCCTTATCTGTAAAATGAAATGGTTAGGCCAGATGATCTGAGTTCTTTCCCAGCTTTACAGCTGGTTGGAGTTCAGTTCAGTACCAGAACAGGGAAGCGTAAGAGGGAGATAAAACCAGGAAGGGACATCTGCAATGTTCCTTTCACCTTCATAACAACTCTAGAAATTGGTGGGTTGAGCTTGAATATATCATGGCCTTAAGGACGTTGAGCTCCTTCTGTTTCCCAAGGATTAATTAAAACTTATTATAATCCCTGACATGTATATAGCGCTTTCAGGTTTGCAAAGCACCTTTCATCCATGATCTCCTTTAAGCATCACATCAGCCCTATGAGGCAAACCCGCCAGTATCTGCGGAGAAAACCCCAAGTGGGGCCACAGAGAGTCAGATGTAACTGAAACGACCGAACAGCAGCATAAAATGCTAGTATTTCTTGTTATTTTATTATTCGTTTCCTTGCATCTAAGTTTAGGCCAGCATGGAATCATTCTGGAGTTGAGGCCTGAGGAGGAAGGATCAATTAGAGGGAGTAAGAAAGTGCAGAGAGCAGTCACAGGAAGCAAGAGGAGGAGAGGAGACAGGACGCCCCCTCCCCCATCAGGAAGCCACAGTCTGCCCCGTCCAAGGGTGGCCTTGGCTGCCTCAGGAGGCAGTGGGCTCCCCTCTGCTTTAGGTCTTCAAAGGGAAGCTGCGTGACCACTTGAGTATGTTATAGAAGGCTTCTTATTCAGGTGTGAGTTGGTTGGACTACCTGACCCCCTGAGGTCACTTCCAACTCTTAGAGTCAGAGGCCCTGGGTTCAAATACCGGTCCTGACACTTCCAGTGGGGCCCAGGACCTCAGTTTCCTCATCTGTAAAAAAAAAAATGGAGTGGTTGGTCCCCAGACCCCTGATGTCCATTTCAGCTCCAAACTATGGTCCTGAGCATGAGGCTGGGAGTTGGGGCGGGGAAGGGGGGCGGATTTGGCAGGTAAAGTCAGAGAGGGTGAAGGAAGGTTGGGAAAGTGAGGCCAGGACCAGGGCTCTGGTGCCAGGATGACTCTGTGAACACCCACCACAGTCCAGCTGTGATCCCGGCACTTAGCACAATGCCTGGCACATAATAAATGCTTATTGAACTGAAGGGGCAGGAAGGGGCCTTAGTAGGCTCCTCGAGGCCCCCCACTTCATCCCACCAAGAGCTCACTTGCCTCTTTCCAGACAAGCTCTGCTTCAGCACTTTCTTCAACTTTGAAGACATGCAGGAGATCACCAAGCACTTTGTGGTGTGCCACGTGGATGCCCCCGGGCAGCAGGCGGGGGCATCACAGTTCCCTCAGGGGTACGTACTCCTCCTGGCCACCCCCACCCCCAGGGCGAGTGGCCCCTCGCCATCTGCCTGGTATGAGTAAGGGGTGAGCATCCAGGTGGGATGGGGAGTTCAGCAGGTCCACTACCCTTCGGTCTCCCTGCCACATGCTGCCTAGACACCTGGAAGTGGTCGGGGTAGAAATCCTGAATCAGTGTAAAGAGATTCCCCCCACCCCACCCCCCAAAGCCCTCAAGGGCAGGTTCCCAGTGGGCCAGACTCTCCATCCCTCCCCCTCCCCTTCCCCCTCCTCCAGACCACCAACCCAGGCCCGCCCTACCCAGCCAGGTCCCACCCTCCATCCCAGGCTCCCCGTCACTCCCCTTACTGATGCCTCTTCCTCACTGCGTGTCTCCCAGGTATCAGTTTCCCTCAATGGAGCAGCTTGCTGCAATGGTCCCCAGCGTGATCCAGCACTTTGGGTGAGTCTCTCTGCCCCAGGTGGCTGTTGCTGCTTAGTACCTGGGGGAAGCCGGCACGGGGCGAGGGGAGATTGGCACGGGGTGGGGGAGGCTGGCACGGGGGGAGGGGAGGCTGGCACGGGGGGAGGGCGCAGGCTGCAGGTGGCCCTGCTTTTCTCTTGAGCCGGGCCGGGAAGCTTGTGACCTTCCAGCCTGATGGAGGGGCCTAGCCCAGGGCCGCTCGTCCCAGGGGCTCCATGGAAGTACTCCCCAGTCTCTCCTGGGCTCTTACCGCTGTGGTCCCCTCAGGTTCAAGTACGTGATTGGCATTGGGGTTGGAGCCGGAGCCTACGTGCTGGCCAAGTTTGCCGTGAGTACCTGTGGCCTTTGGGAGGGAGGGAGCAGGCGGGGGCAGAACCTCCTGGGGCGATGCTGCACGTTGCCCCCCCCCTTGCTTCTGGCTCTCCCTGCCTCCTCCTGAGGTTGCTAGCATCACTATCGCCATCTTCCTCTTCACACTTGTCACACCTCCTGTTTGCAGTACCCTTTTCACATCTGTTATTTCACCTTATCTTCACAGCCACCCAGTACAGTGGGGGAGAGAAAGATTTTTAACCCCATTTTACAGATGGGGAAACTGAGGTCTAGGGACTCAGTCACAGCCAGGCAGTGGCAAGATCCAAGAGTGAACTTGGATCTGCCAACTGTGGTCCCTCCACGGTAAATATTGCCTGGGAACAGCCTGCAACTGGGCGTTGTCTGGCATCCACCCCCAAATACTCCTCAGAGACCTCAGCCCTCACACTGCCCCTTCCCGGAGGGGCCCTCTAACCTCCACCACTCCTGTCCACAGCTGATCTTCCCTGACCTCGTGGAGGGCCTGGTGCTCATGAACATTGACCCCAATGGCAAAGGATGGATTGACTGGGCAGCCACCAAGGTGAGAAGTGGGTTGGGATAACGGAGATCGGGGGGGAAGGGCAAAGGACAAGGCCGGCATTGCCCCCTCCCTTGGCCCCTCACACCTGCCTCCCTCTCTTTACTTTCAGCTCTCAGGCCTGACAAGCACTTTACCTGACACAGTTCTTTCTCACCTGTTCAGCCAGGTAAGGGAAAGGTCTAATGTCCACATGCTCCCCTTGGGCCTGGGAGCAGGGGTTTGGTGGAACTCTAGGGCCTATGGGGATCTGAAAATACTAGTCATTCCACTAGAAACAGGGCCTACTCTGGCACCCAGCCATCCTCAAAGGGAAGGAAAGGAGGGAGGAAGGAAAGAAATAGAAATAAGCATTCATTAATCACCTTCTGTGTACCAGGCACTTTACAAATTAGGATCTCACAACAACCCTGGGAGGTGGGTGCTCTTATTGTCCCTGCTTTACAGTTGAGGAAACTGAGGCAGACAGTGGCTAAGTGACTTACCCAGAGTCTCAGAGCTAGCAAGTGTCTGAGGCTGGATTTAAACTCGGGTCTTCCTGACTCCAGGCCCAGTGTTTTATCCCTGGCACCATCTATGAGCCAGGACCCCCAAGTCTTACTCTCAGATCTTTCTGAGGCCAAGTTTCACCCCCTCTCCCCTCCATCCCTCAACCTCATTTAGACATACCTCAAGTTTCCAAGTCACCCAAGAGAAGGCTATGGCACTCCCCCTATAAACAGTCAAGTCATGAAAGGGAGCATTTATTAAGAACCTACTCTATGCCAGGCACTTGCTAAGTGCTGAGGATACAAAAAAAGGACAAAAGACAAACTGCCTGATCCCTGCTCTTGAGGAGCTCACAGTATGACAGGGGAGATGGCCGGCAGACAACCTTGTGCAAAGGAGATGAAAACAGGATGGGCAGCCCTGGGGGTGCATGTGCAGACTTCTCAAGGCTTCTCACTTCTCTGACATCTCCTTCCTGCTCGTCCCTCTCATCCCTGAACTGACACCTTTCTAGGAACCTAGGAACAGCCAGGAGACAGTTGGCGGAGGGGCAGAGCTTTTTATTTTTTCTTTAAAAACAATTTCTAGGGGGGCAGCTAGGTGGTGCAGTGGATAGAGCACCAGCCCTGGAGTCAGGAGGACCTGAGTTCAAATCCGGCCTCAGACACATAACACTCACTAGCTGTGTGACTCTAGGCACGTCACTTAACCCCAGTTGCCTCACACCACAAAAAAAAACAAAAATAATTTCTATAGCCTGGTATTTTATAAACACCAATAATACATATGCGTATACAAATGGCTCTGAAAACCAGGGGTGTAACTCTCCATTTGGGGACCTTGGGGCTAGAGCCAAGGGTTCATTCAGCCTCATGCCTCCCTAGCCCCCACCCCCAATCACTCTTGCCCATTTCTTGGGGTCCCAGGAGGAGCTGGTGAACAACACGGAGTTGGTGCAAAGCTACCGTCAGCAGATCAGCAATACGGTGAATCAGTTCAACCTTCAGCTCTTCTGGAACATGTACAACAGGTTGGATCAGAGTGGGACCGAGGCTGCATACGGGGGTTCTTCTACTTACCACCCTCCCCCACCCCAGCCCTTTCCTCACCTCCTACCCCATCCCTACCACTGTCCCTGTCCTAATTCCCCTGCCATCCTCTGCTCCCATTCACACCCCTACCCCTGTGCTCATCCCCATCCATCTCTACCACCATCCCAACCCATCCCCATCCCCATCCCTATCCCCATCTTCAGGGCCAGCTATATCGGGAAGAGCTAGAGTTGGCACAGCTTGGCAATGTGGCAGATTCTACCCCACTAGGACTGCTGCTGGGCTCTTAGGCCATTCTCCCCTCTGACTGCTTTGGAGTCAGGACAGGAGCCTCCCTGGAGGCAGGACTCACCTAAGGACAGAACAGAGCTGTCCCTGCTGGGGTAGAGGTGTACTAACCCTGCCAATGCCATGGGCTAGCCCTATTTCTTAGCTTGGAACTTGGCTTCCCTGGCTCCGCCCTGCCCCACTTAGACACACTAAGCTATGGGGCAAATATGATCAGGTTGACTGCGTCCTCTGGCTGGGTGCAGAAATGCTGGCCCCAAAAGGCTAGCATTGTACTGAAGGGTTTTCTTCTGAGATTTCCATGGCTCAGTTGAAAGCTATCTAAAATGTGACTAGCCCCAATCATCTCCTTTTGTCTCTTCTTCCTAAAAATGGAAAGAGTACTGGGGCCAGTTCACAGGATAAGTCACTTTCCTTCTCTATGAAATGGTGGTGCTGAACTAGATGAACTTGGAAGAAAGATGGCTGGAGACACAGAAACTAGTCAGTATCACAGTTTGGTGCATTTGAAACTGGTTAATGTCAGCACCCAAGGAGAAGCCATAATTTAATGGCTTGATGGCATCTTGGAAGAGGAGTCTCCAGTGGAGTACTCTAGGAATCTGTTGGCCCTTCACTCATTGACATTTTCTGTCAGTGACTCAGCTATGGATAGTATGCTTATCACATTTGAAGCTCATAGGCAAAATGCTAGGGGAGGTAGTGAATATGTTGACAGCAGTCTGGGTCCAAAAAGAGCTAGAAAAGCGAGAACGGCAGGCTGAGTCTAATAAGATGAAATTTAATAGGAACAAATGCAAAGTCTTGCACTTTGGTTCAAGAAATCAGCTTTGCAAACATAAGACACAGGAAAAGAGGTGAGGGGTTTAGTGGCTCATAAAGCTCAACACAACTCAACAGTGTGATGTAGCAGCCCTGCAGAGCTAGGACTGTCTTTGGCTGTGTCAAGAGAAGCATGATGTTCAAGTCTAGGGCAGCAGTGGACCCACAGTATTCTGCCCTCACAGACCACAGATGGAATGTTGTGTCCAGCTCTGGCCGCTGCATTTGAGGATGGATGTTGGTAGGAGCAGGGATTGTCTGGAAGCGTTCAAGCAGGATGGCCAAGGGCCTCAAGATTGTGTTCTGCGAGCTTTGATTGAAGGGACTGGCTAGTGCCTAGAAGCCTAGAGAAGAGGCTTCGGGGAGGACATGAGCCCACTGTCAAGGATTTGAAGAGCTGATATGGGGGAGGGAACTGGACTTGTTCACTGCCCAGAGTGTAGAACAATGGGTAGAAATTGAAAAGGGGTAAACTTAAGCTTAGGACAAAACTTGCTAACAGCTAGCGTTATCTAAAAGCAGAGTGGACAGCCTTGGGAACTGGCTGGTTGGCTGTCCCTAGAGGTCTTTATGCAAAAGAACCTACTTGTTGGGTGTGTTCTTAGGGGGTGGATGCTTGTTCAGGGTGCTTGGGGTGTCTTTGAACTCTTCTGGCTCTGAACTGTAGGGCTGTGACTCCTCCCCTCACCAAAGCCATGGGGAGGGCAGTGTGCTAGGTTCAGAAATGCAGTCCTGGGGCAGGCTCAGCAATGATCTGTAAAAGCATCTCTTTCACCCTCTTCTCCCACTCATTCTCCCCTTGCCTAGCCGCAGGGATCTGGACATAAACCGGCCTGGGACAGTCCCCAACGCCAAGACCCTTCGGTGAGTGGTCCTGCCTCTGCTTCCTGTGCCCAGCCCCAGCCCCGACCCAGTTCTCAAAGGCCTCCTCATGTTCTTTTCCCCCCTCCCTTTTGTGTTTCAGCTGCCCAGTGATGCTCGTGGTTGGGGACAACGCTCCTGCAGAGGATGGGGTGGTGAGTACAGTGCAAATGTCAAACCCACCTAGTGGGAGGGACCAGAGAAATCAGAGAGAGATCAGACCCTGGCACAAGGCCAGCAAGGAATATACATCCTGCATCCCAGGGTCTGAGAGCCCTGTATTCAACTGTGGGCTTTCCAGGCTAATGTGTCCTGAGGAAATGTTCCCCCCACCTTGGGATGCAGATAGTGTCTGCAGCTCACCTCTCTGGAATACGCTAAGGCCTGGATCCATTTAGGAGAGGCTTAGATAGGAGGCACTGTCTGGCCCATCTCGTATATAGACGTTTTCAGAGGCTTCCCCTGTAGATATTCCCGAGACCCTGCCCCGTCACCTAGAGCACTGTGCACCCCTGCCACCCCTGGCCCTTCTTTCTGTCTGTTCCCCCTCAGGAACCAAGCCCCAGGAGCCCTTCTCCCACCCTCCCCTTCTTAGGTCATTGTTCCCTAACCTGTGTTTCTCCCCCCGCTCCTATCCCCCTCAGCCTCAGGTGGACCCAGGTATCTCTAGGCCAGGAAGAAAGCCAGACCGGGGGCTCTGGGTGATGTCACTGCTCTTTGTCTCTGACGCCCTTCCACCTCCTTCCTTCCTTCCTTTTCTCAGGCTTGGGATCTCACTCTCACTCCTAGCTGGCTGTCTGGTAATAGGTTAACTGGAGGTGAAGCTGTGTTAGCTGAGGCTGGTTCAGGCATAGATACTAGAATTTGTCAAAGAGTCCTCTCAAAGCTTAACTGGCCTCCTTTCCCATCTGCTTCTTGGTGGGGCATGTTGGGAGAGTGACCCTGCTCTCATCTTGAAAGAGGGCCCCCCTATCCCCAGGACAGCAGTGTGGTACAGTGGGTAGAACGCCGTACATGGAAGACAGAAAGACTTTAGGTTCAGCTGGCTTGCTGAGCCTTTCTCAGCATCCTTCAGAGGCATATTGAAAAGTACCTGGGGAACTCTCCAGCTCTAAAGAAACCAGGTCTGTTCCTCCTGTCCCCTCCTTCCCAGGAGGAAGTCACCGTAGCCAGCCTCAGGGGTTAACCTGCCTGGGGATGGCCAGGCAACTAGGTGACACAGTGGAGACCAGAACACCCGAATTCAAATCCCACCTCAGAATCTTACCCCAGGGGTGGCCCTAGGCAAGTCACTTAACCTGTTTACCTCTGTTTTCCCATCAATAAAATGGGGACAATCATAGCACCTGCGTCCCAGTGAAATATAGGAGAATCAAATGCAGTAACGTATGTAAAGAAAGCATGCTGCAAACCTTGTATAAGTGCTGGCTGCTGTTATTATCGTTCCTAGAGGGTAGGACAAGACTACTTGGGCCACACACCCGAGTGGGTGTCTCATTTGACTTTCTAACAGCCTGAAACTCTTACTTTTCTCCCCAGGTCGAGTGTAACTCCAAGCTGGACCCAACCAATACCACCTTCCTGAAGGTAATGCGTCCCCAAGGCCTCCTCTGTTCAGGTCTCAGGGACACCTGCCCTCCCCCTCGCTCCATGCACAGAGGGATCTCACCTGAACAGTCTGGCCAATGTCTTAGCGCTAACTCAAGAACACACTGACAGAGCTGTGAGACTCGAGTTCCTGCATGTGTGTGTGTGTGCACGTGCACACATGCACGCATGCTTATTATGTGGAAAGAGCAGAGCTTGTGTTCAAATCAAGCTGGACTTGGGTTCAAATGCCACCTCTGACGTCTCCTAGCAGTATAGACCGTGCTTCTCTCTCAGCCTCAACTGTATAATGAGGGGATTGGTTTCTGTGACCTTTGAAGCCCCTCCCAGCCCTACAGCCAGGATCCTAAGACTTCCCTGGGCCCCAGTTTTCCCCTAATTGAGAAGAATTTGTAACACTTGCACCACTGACCTTACAAAGGGGTCAAGTGAAATAATGTAAGTAAAGGGTTTTTAAAACCTTAAAATGCTGTGTAAATTCAGCTCTTATTATCACGGAGGGGTAGGATGATAAAGCCTTGGCGTTCAGTGGAGCAGGTGACCCTCATCTTGTCCTGTCGCTTCCCTCTGCAGATGGCCGACTCTGGTGGACTTCCCCAGGTCACACAGGTGAGTTCCTTTCTCCAGAAGGTGGGTAAGAGGGCCCCCTGGCACATGTCAAGGCCTTTCCCAGGGCACCTTCTCTAAGCTGTCAGACAGCACAGGGCAATGACTACCGGCCCAGCCAATGGTGGCCGGGCTGCCCCTCCTTTGGTGGAAAGGGCAGGGCAGAGACCCAGGGATCCTGTGGAATGGGTCCATTCCTGGCTCTTGACTGATGCATTTCTGTCTTCCTCTCCTACAGCCCGGGAAACTGACTGAAGCCTTTAAGTACTTCCTTCAAGGCATGGGTTACAGTAAGTGTCAACTCCGTAGAGACAGCTCGGCCAGTAAGGCTGAGGTGGCAATAGTGACCCCTGAGACCCGGGAGGAGGGAGCATCGGGGCCCGTGGAGAGACAGAATGGAGGGCGTCTGACTTTGGAATACCTCTTTGAGCTTGGGTATGCACACGTGCAGTGACTGTGCAAATCTGTGCCATGGGAGAAGAGTCTGTGTGGGAGAGCTGAGGTCTCTCCCTTGATAGGGACACGCATGTGGACAAGCACAGGCGAGCCTGGTGGGCCATCCCAATGGGTCATTGACAGGTGACCTCACCTGCTTTCCCACTAGCCTGGGCTGAAAGAACCCGTTGTGATTACCCAAAATGCATTGGTACATCATGAGACCAACAGCCATGTTTCCCTTGTACAGCAAGGTGTAGAGGCTTTGAAGGCTGAGACACCCCTAGGGAGGTATACATCCCATGGCCTGGGGGCAGAGGGAGAAGAGGGGAACGCTTACCTTTGGCCCACTGGGTTGTGGGTTGAAGGACCGGGAACAGACGGGTCCCACGCTCTTGGAAACCACATGGTGACCTCGGCAGCCCAAGTGATTGTCTGCCCTGTTTTCTGTAGGGTGTACAGTCCCGAGGTTTGTTTCTTTCCGTCCTGGGGAAGGAACCAGAGCAGGTAGGCAGGACTTGATTAAGACAGTCCTGATGCAATAGTCTTGGCCATCTAGGCCCTAATTTCCTGGGTGACCAATGCAATTGGCTGCATCAGACCTTTGAAGCCAGGTCCTGCTCCCAGGTGGGTTCTGGGTCCCCAAGCCCAGTATGTCAGTGTTGTTCAGGAAACAGGAAAAAGGCTGCGGAGGGATCAGGAGGTCCTTGACCAGGCATGGGGAACCTGCAGCCTGGAGGCCACATGTGGCCCTCGAGGTCCTCAAGGGCAACCCTTTGACTAAATCCAAACTTCACAGAACAAACCTTTTCATTAAGACCTATTCCTGGCTTGTTGCCTGTGACCAAATATACCAAAGGGGCAGGGCTGGAAGTGAGGGGAGAGGCAGAGGAATGGGTTGATTATTGTGCTCACTGGAGAAATAATCCTGGCAGTGGGCTTATCTAGAAGCCCAGATTGGAAGGCTCCCTGCTGCCCTCATCCTGCCTCCCTGTTACCTTCTCCCACTACAAGGGAGGAAAGAAACGTGGTGGTCCTGGTCACCACATGTCGTCTTTCCCTTCAAACATCTATTACCACCACAGAACATCCGATGTGTCCCTTGAGTCACACACACACACACACACACACACACACACACACACACACATACACACGCGCGCGGGCCCCAGTGTGCTCAGTCCAGCCATACCCTCCCAGACATCTGCGCAAATGTCTTCACTCAGGAGAACGCCCATCTTGAAACCAGTAATCTGCCAGCTTACTTTCTAGACACTGGCTCCTGTATTCTCAGAGACCAGCCAGAGGGCAGATGGAAAGTCATTAATAAGATCACAGTACAGGGATCTAGAATTCAGGTCTCTGAGTTCCCCACCCGTCCACTCAACCGGGCTGCTTCATTCAAGAAGAATTGCATTAGTTGTAAAAAAAGCAAAGTGATGCGGCCAGGGAAAAGAGAAGCTCAGTCCGCCAGATGCTTGGGGGAAAGGCGGAGCCTCCTGCCCGTCCCAAGCTGCTCTCCATCGGTGTGTCTTCCTCTCTCTGTCTCCATCTGTGCTGTGACATTGACTCCCCCTGCCCTGGGGAGACACAATTCTTCAACCCCTGTTTTCTATCCCCCCGCCCCTTCTCTTGCTCTCTTATCTTCTCTCTTAGTTGCATACTTGAAGGACCGAAGGCTGAGTGGAGGCGCAGGTATCCCCTTCACATTTGTCTCACCCCCTCCACCTACTGCATGGACCCCCTCCCCTTTCTGTATGCATCACTGCAGGAAAGTTACACTCGCTCTGGTTTGGATCCCTACCTGCTTTGTACTTCACCGTCCCTCTGCCCCAAGGAGTGACAGCTAATCCCACCCTGAGGAGGGACCTCTGATGCCAGGAATGCGAGGAAAGCCTCAGCCTGGTCACCCGATTCCTACTTCTTGAGTAATTAGTGTTCTAGAGCCCTGAGAATTCCAAACCAGGGAGCATAGTCAGTGAAGGCAAGAGGGCCTGCACCTGACTGGGTACAGAGTCTTGACCCACGTACACACTGTCCAGCCCGGAAGATGTTTAAGAAGAAATTATCTATGGATAGATGAGGTACGAGACGGCCTGAGTTTGTCTGTGCTTCTCAGGCTTCTGAGCTTTGAATGGGTTAGCTGTCAATGCAGTGTGAATTCTCAAGATCTCAGGTTCTCCCTTTTGGGCTTTTGAAGAGGGGAGTCCTCCCTACTCTGCACCCTTCACTGTGAGCCATTGGTTCTCTGCTCCTATAGTCTGCAAACTGGGGAGTGTTTGGTGAGCTCCTCCAAAGGTAGGGCCCGAGAAAGCACCACCTTCCCTCCTTGTATAGACATGGTCTTGAATCCAGCACATCCAAGTGGGATTCTGAGGTAACCTGGCACACTGCGACGCATCGATGCATGACTAGATCATCCCTGATCCCCTACACTGGACCCTCCCCCAATTTGCCCCCAGACCCTTCTCTACCCCAGAAGTTGCCCTTGAAGGGCATTGACATCAATGCTGAGGCGAGTCCCTGTGTGAGCTGGCCACGCTGTGCCCCAGCACCATGCCCTCCTCGGCTATCATTAGCTTGGCAGTGACTCTCCCTCCCCCGCCCTTACCGCATGCTTCAAGCCTAGAGTGAGTGAGCTGCAAACATTGTCCTCACATGGGGCCCAGCGGCCAGGAGGAGGGCCTGGTTCCTCAGACAGCTGGATGAAGCAGGAACAGTGCTGCTGGCTGCTTTGCTTGTGTGCTGTGTCCTCCCACCCACTGGTCTCCTGGCCCCTGCTACCAGGCCTAATGCTGCTCTTTCTCGCTCTCTTTCTCTCTCTCCCTCCCTCTCTCTTATTTGTCTCTCTGTTTCCCTTTCTTTCTTTCCCATCTCTCCCTCTTTCTCTTGCCCCTTATCCCTTTTCTCCCCTCCTACCTTCTTTCTCCCCCTTTCCTCTCTCTGTCTCTGTCCTATCTCTGTTTTTCTCTCCCCCTCTTTCTCCTTCCCTTTTCCTCTCTGTCCCATCTGTTTTTCTCTCTCCCCCTTTCTCCTTCCCTTTCCCTCTCCTCATTGCCCCCTCCCCATCTCTCTCCCCCTATCTTGTCCTCTTTCTCCCCCTTTCCTCTCTCTCTCTCTCCCATCTGTTTCTCTCTCCCCCATTCTTCTTCCCTTTTCCTCTCCCCATTGACCCCTCCCCCATCCTTCTCTCCCCCCCTTGTCCTCTTTCTCCCCCTATCCTCTCTCTCTCTCCCATCTGTTTCTCTCTCCCCCTTTCTCCTTCCCTTTTCCTCTCCCCATTTCCCCCTCCCCCTATCTTTCTCTCTCCCCCCTTGTCCTCTTTCTCCCCCTCTCCCCTCTCTTTCCTCCTCCCTCTTTTCCCTCTTGCTCCTCCCCATTCTCTCTGTCCCTCTCTCTTTCTGTTCACCCATTTTCCACAGTGCCATCAGCCAGCATGACCCGTCTGGCCCGGTCCCGTACTGCCTCCCTCACCAGTGCCAGCTCAGTAGATGGCTCCCGCCCCCGGGCCTGCACCCACTCGGAGAGCAGCGAGGCCCTGGGCCAGATCAACCATACCATGGAGGTGTCCTGCTGAGGCCCCTGTTGCCTCCCTGGAGATGCCTCACTCTTCTCCCATCGTCAACGAATCACCACCCGGCTGCCGTCCCTGTTGCCTGCCCACACTTCCTTGGTTTTATTTGGGGGGAGGGGGAAGAGGGGTTTACTTCTTTGGTTTTGTTTTGTTTTGTTTTTTTAAAAAAAGGGAAAAAAAGAGCAAAGATAACTATTCCAAGAAGGAGGAGAACCACCCTAAGAAGCCACAGCCCACCAGTCTCCAAAGTGTTCAGGGAGTTGAGTGACCCCATTTGTCATCACCTCCCAGGTCAGGAACCTTTCCTTCCTCCCCGATGCTTCAGCTGCAGGCATTTGGGGGCCTCCCTGGGGAAAGCTGGGCCCATTCCTTGGGTGGAGACTGGTCCACCTTAGGACTTTGCCCCTTCACCCAGCCCACAGATGTTCCCCCAGGCTGAGGAAGTCACGCACAAGATTGGACCTTCAGTCCTGCCTAACGGTGCCCTCCCATATCTGCTTGGGCCTTTGGATCCAGGAGCCTGGGGAAACATCCCCTGGCACAGTTTGCTGAGCTGTGTTAAGATCCGTTTCCCTAGCCTGGTTCTGGTCGCACATCAGTAAAACTTTTCACAAAGGGTCTGTAGAAGTGGGAGAAAGCTCAGCAAAGTCACTTCCTTTTGCCCTGCTGTTTCCTCTTTCCCCACCCCCAATCTTGGACCTTCTCTCAAACTGGAAGTGAGATTGTTGAACTATCAGCCCACCCCGGGGCAGCATTTGGGTCTCCACAGTACTGAGTAGAAAAGAGGAAATCTCGTCCTAGTTGGGAAAAGCACCGGCCCAAAGAGCCTGGAATGATTCGGCAGCAGAGGAGTGTTCTAAGAGGAGATAGGCGATCCACCGCCCAAAGCCATCAGCAGAGAGCCCAGGAGCCTTTATGTCCCTTCCATGTACTTCGAGATACATAGATAGATAGATGTTTAAGTCTCATTGCGTATGTGACAATCAGCGATAACAGCCCAGAGTTTGAATTGCGCCTCAACACCCTCTTTCCGCCTAAGGGCGCCATTGCAAGGATGGCCCGGGGCCCTATCCCAAGAGGCTGCTGGGCCCCTGTGGACTCGGGGCCTGTGCTAGCATGCCAGTAGTTTTTGACTTGGATAGTCAAGTCCCATTCCCTGGACAGATGGGCCCCAGGATAGGAGGTGGAAGTTTCATTTCTGCCCCAAAAGTGGCTTGGGATCAGTAGACCTGGGGCACCTAATCAGATAAGAAAGTCTTTAGAGGCCTGGCTTGTCTGTGGGAAGGGTGCCAAGAGCTTCAGGCCTGGTGGGAGTGCTTCCAATGCTTGGGAGGAGGAGGAGGAAGAGGAAGTGAGCTGGAGTCAGCCCGACCTGCTGAGACCAGCCAGATCCTCTGGCTGAGGGGCTTGCTCTCGCCTGAGTCTTCTGTCTCCTGCCTTCCCTTTCCCCTAGTTTTCTTTTGGGCTAGGTTGGTGCTGCTGCACTAATTACTCCTCATGTCTGATTCCCCTTGGTTCTGGTAGAAGGATGCAGCTCGCTCCCACGTGAGCTCCTTTGCTGAAATGGGCATGAGGTGTTATGTAGAGGGCTGGTAATGTCAGAGAACAGTAAGCGCTGAAAAGATTATTCTTTTGCCCAGGTCATACCATGATTAGGGAGGGTCCTGAGGGAAGGATTCCCTGTGAACAGCCTTTCACTTCCTGCCTAATGATCAGTCTCGGGCCAGGTGTCCCCTAAGGGACGTGCAGTCTTCGCTGAGTAGCGCACCACTCTCTTCATGATCTGGACGGCTCTTCTTCCCTATGCCATCCAGAGATCGAGAAGGCACTGACCAGGATTCCATGGGGGTGGAGGATGGGGTCAGTGTGCGGTAAAGAGACCCTGCTCGTCTTACACCAAGTAGATCACCCTAAAGTTTGTCCTCACAGAGAGGCATCAGGAAGGACATGCTTTCTGCACAAGATGAGTGATTTTTCTCAATACCCCTTCATCCTATGTCTGGCTAGAGATAGAACCATGATGTCTGTCTACAGCTGGCCCAAGCTCCTGAGGTCATGACCCCACATCTTATCCCAAACTCCCAGGGTTGGTCCAGGTGGATGGCTTGTGTCATGGAAACAGGAACTACAAAGGAGTGGTTTCTGAGCAGAATAAGGAAGGGGAGAGATAGAGCCTGGTCGTGGGCAGATCCTTTCCCAGCTCTTGAAGCTGGTAGTCTGAGGCCTGCCTTAGCAGGAGGGAAGCAGAAAGGGGAGCTAAACACTTAAGCTCGTTTTACCGGAAGCCTAAGGAAATGACACTGAAGATCCCACAGGCCACTAATGGTGAGAAGGGACGGGAGACGGTAGTAAAAAACGAGAGGGCCTTGGACCCTGGGTCTCTCCCCTGGTTCTAGGAGAGCCAGGGTTTGTGTGCATCAGAAAGCACACACCCAGTTCCACTTTACACACAATCTGGTTTAAATAACGTTAAGCCATCTTCATAACCACCCTAGAAACTGCAAATATGCTACTGTGTTCCCAGCTCCCTTCTCCCGCGTGCTTCCTTTGAACATTAAATGTGAATGTTTGAAAAGCTGGTAGAAATAATCCTTTTTACTGTAGCTAGTGCTGCAATTTTCCTTGGGTTCTTGGTGCGTTCTTTAAGACGAGATATCTATAAATATCTATACATATTATATATATATATATATATATATATATACATAGGGTCTCTCTGTGTGGCTTTCTGTTGGAGGTGGTCTGATTATATGTTAGTTTGCTCTCCCCCCCCTTTGGTTGAGGTAAAATTTAATGGACTTCCTACTTCTCTGTACAAGGTGAAAAACCTATTTTTGTGCATTATGGTGGCTGATGCTAATATCTGCATCGATGCCATGAGACTCTGAGATGACCACAAATGTAAAATGAATACAAACCCTTGTTGTAGAAAGAATTAACTGTGTTGAAAAACTAATAAACTAAGAGTGTCAGTGTGGTTGTGCCCATGTGCCCCAGTCCAGAATGCCTTTCGGACGGTGCCCAGGACGATGGCCACTGAGGCAGCGTCTACTGCCTGTCCCCAGCATGGGTGACACTGATGCCTCTCTGGCCTGGACCTGCTGGTGCTGTTCTGGATGCTTTACACTTGTCCAGAAATACTCGAGGCTTAAAACGGGATCGATGTCGATGATATCACATATGCCAGGGGTGACTCACTGTCAGGATCCGGGGAATGCTCGGTCCCAGGACTGGCCACGCCAACAGAGCACATCAGCCTCACCACATTCCCAAACTCTCCCGGTAGCCACAGCCAAAGGCCCAAAATGTTTCTTCAAGATGCCCAAGGATAGGGGGCGGCTAGGTGGTGCAGTGGATAGAGCACAGGCCCTGGAGACAGGAGGACCTGAGTTCAAATCTAGTCTCAGACACGACACTTACTAGCTGTGTGACCCTCGGCAAGTCACTTAACCCCAATTGCCTAGCCAAAAAAAAAAATGCACACACAACCAACCCCAGTTCTCTCACACACACACCGCATTAACACAATCCTGCCACACTTGCACACTCATTAACCTACGGCACAATAGACTGCCATCACGCTCAGAAGCAGGTTCTGATCTTGCCTACTCCATCAATAAGAAGTATCAGGAAAACATCTGGAAGCTTTCTTATAGTCCAGGCATAATTTGCTGCGATGGGTAGCAGAGAACCCTCTTCACTTTGTCTCTTTTTGTATCCCCAGCACTTAGGACAGTCCCTGGCCCACAGCAGGCGCTTAATACATTTTACCAATTAGCCTACCAACAGGGGCAGCTTATCAGGGAAGCCATTTTTCCAGGAATCGGTGGCTATCAGAAGACTCACAGAACTGATGGCACCTCCCAGTGAGGCTCAGACCAGAAATTACTGAAGATCACGTAACTGGCAAGGAAAACGTGGTAGCTTATGTCCTGACCCTCAAGACAGTCTCCTTCCTTCCCCAATGAGAGATCAGTGCCTGGCTCACAGTCTCTTGGACAGACAGATATTCCCTCAACACCTAACTTCCCGGTTCCTCAGTTTACCCATTTCTCGTGACCTTCTCTTACACCACCTCCGTCGCACACACAGATGGCTGTATCCTGGATCTTGTCATCAGCTGTGTTTGTGACCTCTGACATCTGAGGAGCTCATCCTCTGCGTTGCAACTCCTAACTCCACTCCCCAATCCCTCCATGCTGCCGTCATCTCCCAGGCCATCACCCCTGCCAACACTCTTGCCCTGCTGAGCCCTAACCATTCTCTGCTCACGCTCCTGTTCACAGGCTGCTGAACCACGGTTACATAATCTCAGAAAGAACTTGCATGTCTATAGTGCTTGAAGTTTGTAAGATCGGTGCAGATGAAGAAACTGAGGCTGAGAGGTTGTGATTTGTGATGGGTCATTCCTGGGGAAGTGAGGCAGCCCCAGGGATAGTGCACCAGGACTGCAGTCAGGAAGACTCAAGTTCAAGTAAACTTCAGACACAACTATGTGACCCTGGGCAATTCACTTAAAACCTGTCAGTTTCCTCATCTGTAAAATGGGGATAATACTAGCACCTACTGGCAGGATCATTATGAGGACCAACTGAGTTAATAATTGTAAAGGGCTTAGCATAGGCCCTGGCATATAGTAGGTGCCATATGAATGCTTATTCCCTTCCTCCATATACCTAGTCAGTGTCTGAGGCAGGATGTTCCCCCAAGTTCAGCCCTCATCTACCTTGTGACCCACTTGCCTTTCAACGAGGCCTTCACTGCTGCAAGATGATGCTTTTACACCTACCTCATTGACTCACTATCCTCCTCACCACTGTCATTTTTTAAAACCTTTACAAACCTCCCACGGCTCCCCTTCTGCCTACCTCTCAGCTGAGGACCTCGCCTCAATATTTCACTGAAAAAATCCCTCCTGCCCTGCTCCTCATCTCACAGCACCCCGATACCTTCTGACACCGCCTCCTGCACCTTCATCTCCCATGAAGACGTGGACCTTCTCTGCCAAGGCAAACCCCTCTATGTGCACAAAGGACCCCGAGAGCTCCTATCTATCATCCCCACTCACTAATCTTCAGATCTCTCCCTGCTGCCTGCAAAGATGCTTCTGTCTCCCCCATCCTTAAAAAAAGAGGCAGAGGGATAGTAGGTAGAGCTCTGGCCTTGGAGTCAGGAGAACCTGAGTTCAAATCGGCCTCAGATACTTGACACTTACTAGCTGTGTGACCCTGGGCAAGTCACTTGACCCCTTTGCCTCACCAAAAAGCAAAGGAAAAAAAATAGATGTACATATATATATATATATATATATATATATATATATATATATATATATATATATATATATATATATATATAGAGAGAGAGAGAGAGAGAGAGAGAGAGAGAGAGAGAGAGAGAGAGAGAGAGAGAGAGGCAGATAGGTGGTGCAGTGCAGAGTTCTGGACCTGGAGTCAGGAAGACCCGAGTTTGAATTTTGCTTCCTAGTTGTGTGACCCTGGGTAAGTCACTTAATTCATGTTAACCAATTGCCTCAGTTTCCTCATCCATAAAATAAGGATAATAATTGCACCTACCTCCCAGGGTTGTTGTAAGATTAAATAGTTAACTTAGTGAGTCAAAACTGTAAAGGCAAGAAAGTCATGGGGAGAGAAATAGCTGCAGAGATGATAGGACAAAAAGAGAGAGGGGACAGAAGGCCTAGAGATGTAGGAGATGCACAGCAGAGGCAGAGATGGACAATCACAGAGGGCCTTTCAGAGCTGAAGATCCGAGGGAAGACAAGGCACCCAGCGAGGCAGAACATGGGTAAATAATGGTGGCTGGTATCTATACGGAGCTCTGCTGTCCTTCAGTTGTGTCCGGCTCTCAGTGACCCCACTGGGGTTTTCTTGGCAGAGTTACTGGAGTGGTTTGCCATGAACTTCTCCAGCTCATTTTACAGATAAGCAAAATGAGGCAAACAGGGTCAAGTGACTTGCCCAGGGTCACACAGCTAGCAGCTAAATGCCCAATTTGAATATATATGTACATAGAGAAATATATATCAAAATATTTTATGTTTCATGTTATGTAACAGTATTGTGTACAACTATTTTATATGTGATTTCATACATATATGTATCTGCATACTGATACACACATACCTATATACGTATACATATATGTGTGCATATGTGCACACACACATAATTTGAGGGGGCTGTGGCCAGCCTTGAGGCGAGGTCCCCTAGACTGCTGCGTTGGGCGTGGGGGCAGGGAGATACACGAGGGGCTCTTGGCAGCAAGTGAGACAAAGCGCTTTGCGCAGATCGAGGTACATAGTAGGCGCTTAATCGGTGCTTGTTCTCCCGCCCTGCCCCGCCTTTCCGTGGGACGAGGGCCTGGGCTGGGGTGGGCGGCGGCCGTGGCAATGGGGAGTCCCGCAGCTCGCTGCCACTCCACACTCCACGCGGACACACGACTCCCACTCTGCCTGTGAGGCCCCGCCCGGAGCTGGCGCAGAACAAGGACTGGCGGGGACGGACAGGCCTTGCAGGACAAGCAGGCCTTGCAGGACGAGCGCGCTCAGGACTTCGCTTTTGGCCCTCTCCGGCCCCCGTACCGGGAGTGCTCCGAGGGCCCTTTAAGAAGGGGGCGGGCCTCCAAGGGAGGAAACCCAGCGGCCACGCGGAGCCAAAGCAATGGCGACGGCAGCGAAGCGGCCGAGGGTGAGGAACGGGGCGCTCGGAGCTGGGAGGGGCAGGGAGGGAGCGTCCCCCTACTCATCTGCGAGAGCCCAGGGCCGGACCGGCACGCGCCCGAGGCCTCCGTGCCCAAAGGAACCTGGGAATTCCAGCCCTGGCGCTCTCTCGTTAGGTGGAGGGAGCCTCAGGAGGCGGAGACAACCCCGTCCCGGCCTTCCTAAACTGGTGCCGCACGGTCGGACTGGAGCTGAGTCCCAAGGTGAGCCCGGAGGGGGCGGGATTTCTGGGCGGAGACGTGGGTCCCCATTGGTACTTTAACCAGGGGGCGGGGCCCGCGCACTAGCGCCCATTGGAAGTTGCTGGCGAGGGCAAGTTCTGAGTAGGGAGGAGGGCGAGGCCTGCGACCGACGAGGCTCAGGTCTCCGGGCGGACCATTGGCTGCTGAGGGAGGGGGCGGGCGCCGGACGCAAGTGCCTATTGGAAGCTGCGGGAACGGGCTGGACCCGAGTGGTGGCGGAGCCTCTGATCCTCGGGTCCCAGCGTCTGGCGGGTTTTAGGTTTCGGTGAGCCGGGAGGGCACCGTGTCTGGCTACGGGATGGTGGCCCTGGAGGACGTGCAGCGCGGGGAGCTGCTCTTCGTGGTGCCACGGGCCGTGCTCCTGTCCCAAAACACCAGCACCATCCGGGGGCTCCTGGAGAAAGGTAGTAGGGAGCCTGGGGGGAGACGGGGAGAAGGCTCCCTGCTGGGGGCAGGGGTCCCCAACGTCCCAGGGTGACCGGGGTCCTGGTTGTCATGCAGAGCACGGGGCCCTGCAGAGCCAGTCGGGCTGGGTGCCCCTTCTTCTGGCCCTCCTCTACGAGTACCTGGCGGAGGACTCCCCCTGGAGATGCTATTTCGCCCTGTGGCCGGACCTGGGCAGCCTGCAGCACCCCATGTTCTGGTGAGAGCGGTGGGGGGGGGGCACCAAACCAGAAGCACCGGTGGGGAGGGGGTGGGACTTAATTCCACCGTTCCAAAGCCCCTGAAAGTGCCAAGACCTCCCAGTGTGAAGAGTTGGTCTTGCCTGCCTTACACTCACTCTATCCAGTGTCTCCTGTATCTCTCCTGTCTCCCATCTCTGCATCTCTTTTCCTCCTCTTTCCTACTCTCTGTCTCTCCTCTCTCCCCCTTCCCTCACTTCCCTTCTCCTATCTCCCCATCTCCCTAATCTTTCTCACTCTGCCTCTCCTCTCTCTCTCTCTCTCTCTCTCTCTCTCTCTCTCTCTCTCTCTCTCTCTCTCTCTCTCTCTCTCTCTCCCCCCCTCTCCTCTCCTTTCTTGCTTTCCCCTTCCTGCTCCTCTTCTGTTTTCACGATTATATTTTTCTGGTAAAAGTAACTCTTGGTGAGAAGTGACCAAAGAATATTAAAACTGGAAGAGACCTTGGCGCTCATTCAATCAACAGTATTTAATAGAGATTGAGACGGAGGCTCAGAGGAGAAGGAAACCCCACAGACCCTCACTACTACAATTAGCGTATAATACAGTCTGTTTCTCTAACAGTAAGCTCCATGAAGGTCAAGGGCCTGGTCCTTAGCCAAACTCTGTACTTGCTACGTGCTCTGCTCAAATTCAGTGATCAGTGTTTGTTCTATTACTGTGGAGAGCAGCCTGCTTTTAAACACTAGTAATTTCCATGCCCCCTGATTCTTCATAAAGCAGTGTTTTGCCCTGATGTTTGGAGGAAGGGGACCAAACGCATTGTAGCTGGTTGGCCACTCTGGAGAAACAAGCCCATACCCTCTAATACTTGGAGCCGAGAATCAGGATCACAGATTTAGAGGTTTTAGAGAACTTTTGGAAGTCATCTGGTTCCGTGATCTTCATTTTTATAGATGTGGCAACTGAAGCCCTGACAGGTTAAGTGATTTTCCTGAGCACACACAGGTACCAAATGGCAGAAACAGAATTTTAACCCAGGACCTCTGACCCTAAGTCTGCTTCTTTCCACTGTACCATGCTGTAAGTATAACTAGCTTAGTCTGTGACCGGGGGCAAGTCACTTGCTCTTTTTGGGCCCATTTCCCCGTCTGTAAAATAAGGTAGCTTGACTCCATGACCTCCGAAGACCTTTGGAGCTCTGGCATTCTCACCCACCCCTCGTGGTAGGGGCCTGTGGGCCTAAGGTGTGACCTTGACCCATTCTCCCCTTAGGTCTGAGGAGGAACGGAAACAGCTCCTACAGGGTACTGGTGTGCCTGAAGCTGTGGGAAAGGACCTGGCCAGTATCAGCCATGAGTATGGTACCATTGTCCTGCCCTTCTTGGAGGCCCATCCAGACATCTTTCCCCTCCAGGCCCAGTCTCTGGAGCTCTACCACCAACTCGTGGCAATGGTCATGGCCTACAGGTGATCAGCATTCTGGGGAGCTCACACTTTGGGGATACGTACGAGATTGGGCCACAAAGGTATCTGGGAGAATCCATCCTTGATAACCACCCACAATAAAATGTAAACTTCGTGAAGTCAGGGATTGTTTAAAATCTTTCTTTTCTGGCAAGTAGCACCTGGACTTTCCAACTCCAAGTCTAGTACTTAATGCTTGTTGACTGACCTCGGGTTCAGCCTGTATCCTAGGAGTTTTTACCTTAGGGTCAACAAACCTGCTTAATGATTTTATAACTATTTTGGTATAATTAGTTTCCTTTGTGCTCTTATAGATCTTATGCATTTACAAACATGATTCTGAGAAGGGGTCCATACACTTGACCAAACTGACTGCCAAAGGGGTTCATAATAAAAAGCTTACCATTTCCTTGTCTAGACTGAGGCCAAGAAGTTGACCAGGGCTAGCCTCTCTTCATAAGGATAAGCTCTTGTGTCTCTTGTGCCCTAGAGGTGTTGATCAGGTGAGAGGTGACGGGAACAGTAGCTCATCTTCCTGTTCCCCATGAAAAACGCGGAGTAGGCCTGTGCCTCACCTTCCTTTGTGGCAACTTTCTCAGCTCTTCCTTCTTTATGGCAGTTTTCAGGAGCCCCTCGAAGAAGAGGAGGATGACAAGGAGCCCAACCCCCCTATGATGGTACCAGCTGCTGATATACTGAACCATGTGGCCAACCACAATGCCAATCTGGAATACTCCCCAGTGAGTGGGTACATTTTAGATTAGATGGGCCAACCTAATTACTGTTCTTGTGCACACTGACAGTTCTGAGGCTCCAAGTCTGAAATTCTGACTTCCTTTGTAGTAAAGACCCAGGGAATAGGACAGCCTGTCTTACAGAGGCATCACCACTTTAGTGGTCAACAAAATAGCACTGAAGTGTAGAATCACCACCACTGGCTCATCTGGGGGACTTTAGAGGGCAGGAATGGAAGGCTCAGAAACTTCAGGCATAAGCATGACTTTCCTGGGCCTCATCCTTCCAGCTCTAGGTGTAGGGTGCTTTGACTTGGGATTCAAGTGAAACGCTGGCTGTCGACAGTGATACAGAACCTGTGTTCCTAGGGCTAGGTCCCATTGCGGTTTCTTGCTGTATCTAATTGACACATACTGGGGTAGCTAGGGGGACGCCACAGTGCACACAGCAACGGACCTGCAGCCAGCAAGATGCAATGCCTGTTTGTAAAACATTTAGCACAGTAGGCACTATATAAATGGGAGCTATTACGTCTGTCTCGCTTTCTTAGAAAAGGTGTAAATGGGCTGCCTGGCCTCCCACTGTGGCGGTCACTGTATTCCTCCTGTTCGGTCATTTCTTGCTCTGCTGTGTTTCATTCCTCTTTTGTCCAGCTCATGTTTTTTTAAAGGCTGAGAAGCTTCTTCAAGCATTAGCAAACAGCAACCAAAGCAAACTGAACTTTAATCCTAAAACTGTCCAAGTGTCCAGTGAGGAGGGATCCACCTCCTCTCAGTTTGTAGATAGGGAATGGTCTGTCCAAAACCCCATCTGGCACGTAGCACCTGGACTTTCCAACTCCAATTTTTACCCTTCCCCAGTACTGTTCTTGCTATCAAATCTTGGGAATAGTTAAATTGGCGTTTTCCTCTAGATTAACAGAATTAGTAGAGGAACAGAATCGAGCTGTCATCTGGTCTGGTTCCCAGAAGAGGGAGGTGATGGAACAGGTACGGACCCTCAGCTCTCCGCTTCTTCTGCAGGAATATTTAAGAATGGTAGCTACCCAGCCAATCCCCAGAGGCCAAGAGATCTTCAACACCTATGGCCAGATGGCTAACTGGCAACTGGTGCACATGTATGGCTTTGCTGAACCCTATCCTGGGAACACAGATGATACAGCTGACATTCAGATGACAACAGTGCGTGCGGCAGCCCTGCAGGGTATGTACCCGTTCTGGGAACGAGGGGGCTAGGCTACTGGGATTCCCACTTCCCAAATACAAATACTGAAGGGAAGAAAGGTATCTAAGAAAATACTTTCTCTACTTTCTACATAGGAGCCACAACTGAGGCAGAGAGACACCTGGTGTGTGAGCGCTGGGATTTCTTGTGCCGGCTGGAGATGGTGGGCGAGGAGGGGGCATTTGTAATTGGCAGAGAAGAGGTGCTTACGGAGGAGGAGCTGTCTGCTACACTCAAGGTGAAACCTACAACTGGTCAAACTTGCTGACCCAGTTTTGAATTGGACTTGCCTTCTAGTAATTTTAGGAATCTGAAAACCAAGTATGGTTCTTAAGCTGGAAAGAATCCAAATTAACTTTCTATACTCTGATTACAGGTGCTTTGCATGCCAGCTAAGGAATTCAGGGAACTTAAGGAACAAGATGGCTGGGAGGAAGATGATGGTGAGGAGGACAGCTTAACATTGACAAATAAGACTATCCCCCAACTTAAAGCTTCATGGAAGACACTTCTCCGAAACAGTGCTCTGCTGACCCTGCAGGCCTATGCCACAGACTTAAAAAGCGACCAAGAACTACTTCGAAACAAGGAGACCAGGGCCAAACTCAACTGGAGGGAAGAGCAAGCCTTGCAGGTGCGCTATGGGCAGAAGAGGATCTTGCATCAGTTGTTGGAACTGACCAGCTCCTAACCTCTGGCCTCAAACGAGGGAAGCAGATGAGCAAAAACTGCTCCTCCTGCAGTTGTTGGGGCCTGCTGGGTCCAGCTCCCAAAGTCTGGACTTTTACTGCTCTGTTTTTTGGTTGACTTTATCTCTGTGCTCTATAAACTTCCTTAGTTCATGTAATGACTCAGCTCTTACTCGAGGGAATGAGGAAGCCGAAGTGCTGTGCTGTGGAGCACAGGAGAGAGAACAAGGAATTATAAAGAGATCAGGATCATACTACCTACTTTACAGGGTTGGTATGCAAAAAGTGCTTTCTCTGCCAGTGAATGTTAACTGCCTTTAGTGAAAAGTGACTGCTTGGAATTCAAGCTTCAGTCAGGGGTTGGCTTCACCTCCTCAGACTTCATGGGTCAGGTCAAAGAATCAGACCTTAGAGGGTCTTACATCCCAAGCTGGAATAAGTCAGGGGCCATCCAGTCCAATCCCTTCCCTTCATTTTAGAGACAAGAGAAATTAGGTCTAGCAAAGTTAAGTGACTTGTCCAAGGTACATAGGTAGTTAAGGATCAGCAGCAGGAGTTGAGTCCAGGCCTTCTGAATCTACAGCCAATCCTAATTTTCCTAGGTCACGTCTACCTTCATCTTCCAATTCTAGACCATGAAGTAATGAAATTATGTTTCTGGCACTGCTGTGTTTTGTTTTTTCTAAATTCGCATGATTTGCAGGAATAAACTTTAGTTCACAGTTGCCCTCGGCTTCCAACTGTGATAAAAGTAGAGGACCTCTTCATGTCTAGATGGTAGCAGAATCAGCTCAGGAACATTTTACATAAGGCCTAAGACGAGATTTTTTTCCCCTTTTTACAATGTCCTGCAATGAATCCATCCATACCTAAAAGGCTGCTAAGGTGGGTGAAGATGTGCAGACAAACGTTGAGTACTAGTGGACCGTCTGGTCCTTTCTGGATACTGAAAGACACAGCAGCACTGCCTGCCTTCTAAATAAAGCTGAACATGCCAAGGAGCTTTGCCAGAGTAAAAGCTTTAAAAAAAAGAAAAGAAAAGGAGAGACTATTCATTACCTCTCTTTTCAGTGTCTCTATTTTTAGTGACAAATCATGTATGTAGGGAGACGCTAACTTGAAAACGACTGCTCACTTGAGGTTATTAGTCTTAAAATCTCTCAAATGCAACATGGAGCCAGGATCCTATTCTAAATATGCCCCGTCCTGCGTCTTGTGGCTGTTCAGGGCAGGGACCATCTGTTCACTATTGAGAAAGCCACCGTGGACTAGAGTGCATGTCATGACTTTTAATGTATAACTACAGTATGCATATACATACAAGTGGGAGAACTAAAGCCCAAGAACTATAAAGGCTACAAAATACAACACACGGACCAATACATTTACAAAACATTCAAAATCCTTACAAAATGGGCTGTATTGGTCCTTTGTTCTTTTTACAAACTTAGACTGTGTGGCCACTGGGGGTGAGGTGGAGGTGGGGGGCAGTTCATAGATTTGTTTCCCTTCCCCTTCCCATCCCCCACAATTTACAAGTGTCAGGAAGGAGGGGGAAAATGCTATAGACCTGGTCTGGTTTCTCTTGATAAAGAGCTGACCCTGTCCCATAGGGCCCAGGGTATGTCTTCTTCCAAGAAGAACATGGAAGGTATTCCAACTGTTGTGTTCCCTGCTGTCAGCTTTAGGTGGAAAGAAAAAAAAAGGGGGGGGAGAAAAGATAAAGAAGGGGGGGGAACTGGACCTTAATCCCAAACCCACCCCCCACCCCCATTCCATAGCACCCCATATTCCAACACATCCACATTTTTAACAGCTTAGTGATTTTAAAGGTCCCCTGTCCACATAAAGAAAAAATAAGTTACATAATATTAAACTGGCTTTTCAATATTCTTTGGGAGTCCGGGAATGTCAGGACAAGGAGATCTGCCCTAGACAAGTGCTTGGCATCAGCAGCTGCCCCTTTATTACAAGCTGAACAGGCGCCAGTTTATCCACCTGCCTTTCACACAATTTGCACAAACCCAAAAAGTCCAGACAAAGGTTTCGGTTCCATGTATTTACACGAGTTCAAAATGATATTCACAGCATCTTCTAAATTTTGGCCAAGAGTCAAAAAAAAATGTGTTTAAACTTTGGAACGTGCCCACAAAGATGGGAGACTTCCCCGAGGCCAGGGTGGATACCCAAAAACCAAGGGGGCTGGAAAGGTCAGGAAGAGCCAAAAGGATTCTTCAGTCAATTTGTGAAACTCGGTGGCATGGGGGCCCTTCAGGCTGGCACGCTTACAATGCAAGAGGCAGCCCGTCTAACTGGCACCAGTCCCTTCCATCACTTGCTGAGCCTGCTTCTGTCCCATGCAGCACTGTGCAACTGACTGGAACAACCTAGAGGAAGGGGGACAAAACGTTAAGAAGTCAGGTTCCTAGGGTGGGGGGAGGGGGGCGCGCACACGCCGCGGCGGCCCAGCAGCGCCCATGTGCAGTGTGCCCCCTACCAAGGAGTCCTGGCCCCAGTGCGAATGTCTTACAGCCTGAATATTGCTTTGTACAACAGGGTGTGTTAACAGAAATCTTGATCCTGGTTTATATACATCTCCAAGGTTTGAAAACATATATTATTAATGTTGAGAACTTCCCAATGAGTGCATGAACACCTCCCTGCTCAACCCTAAAAAGTCAAGCTTCCCTCCCCAGTTCAGAAATCACACCACACAAGCAACTCACTTTTCAATTTCTGGGGCACAGTGAACAAACTCATGGTTCCAGAACTTAAATGCTGGATTTTTAATCAGCTCAATGAAGGTAATGAGAAGACCCCAAGGATGTGGCCTATTTACAATCAACCGTTCCAAGAGAACCCTGTAATAGAAGATGGGGGTAAGGGAAGACGTTACAGAACCAAAAGAGAGCACAGACTCATTCAGCTTTTCAGTTACCATTTCTACAACTGGAGTCATGTAAGACTTAATTTGCACTTTCACACAGCAGTGGATCGGGGGTGAGGGTGAGGGAAGATGGTCTAGAAGAGAGATTCTGAACCCTGTGTTACAGAACTGTCTGGCAGTCTGGCGAAGCCCATAGACCTCTCAAACTAAGATTTTTAAATAACTAAAAGTTAAAGATACAATTTTTCTCCTATCCAAGTTTATCAATCCCCTTGGACACCCATGGACCTCAAGTCAAAAACCCACTCTAGAAACTTGCACTGAGTTTCACCTGGTGATCTGTTCCTGGATAGCTTCAGTGTTGGCCTCTGCAAAAAGGTACAGCATGGTACAACTGAAGTAGTGAGTGTGGCTGTTTGGATACCGCAGCTGATTGGCAATTGCATTCAAGAAGAGGTACCGACCTGGAAACAACAATGAGACTGAAGACTCTGTGCTAACCGCAGGGCCAAGGATGAGACGCCAGGCATGCTGGCACCTGGTCTTCTGATTTCACTTTACAGAAAGCTTTTAAAGAAACCAGCTAAAATGTGAATCCATAGGTGGAATCATGGCAGGAAATAAAAAGGGTACTGCATTAGTGAAAGCCTTGACTTGAGCTACAGTTCCAGCATTTACGAGTTATGTGACCACAAATAAGACAACGTGCCAAGGACTCAGTCTTCCTCTGTAGAAGTAGGACAACTTGTCAGATTACCTGTCCTTAGGGAATTGTTGTGAGGAAAGCTCTCAAACTTTGTAAATGCCTGATCAATGAAGGTGCTAAATAAATTGTCATTCACAACAAAGGGGCCTAACTTTCTTTTCCATCTGCCTGCTTGCATGTACTGGGAAGGGATGGAGACTCAGACACCTGAAGGCCTGTTTTCTTCTACAGTCAACAATGCTCAATTAAAGAAGAACATTTCCTTAGGACACCTACACATTCCCACATTAGAATTCTGAGTTTCCTCACAGACACGTGAAGCCCGTTTCCACACTGCCGAACAGTCATCAGTGACTAGAATAGTGACTGACTCTCTCACCCACCACTGACTTACCTTCCGTGTCTAGGTCCACAGCCAAGTTCTGGAAGATGTCCATGTGCGCCGAGTGAGTGATGGTGCTCATGGACGGCGTGCTGCCTTTGTTGTGGATGTGGGCGATGGCCTGAGTACCGACATAGAGCACCAGTGCGTTTATCAGCTGGATGTTGTAGCGATTGCCAGGTTCGTTTGATACCTAGTAAGCAAAGCCAGAGTTAAGCCTTCCCCCTAAGTATTCTCATCAGGCCACTTTATGGCGAAAATTTCCAAATGTCTCTTTATTTTTGAGGCATATAGAGAGAGGGTCCACATGATCAAAGCCCTATCCCTGAATGATGTCATTCATTCAAGGGTAAGCCACAACAGAATTAAGGGGATGTTAACATTCCAAATGCTGGCATCAACCCCTAAAAAGGGGGGAGAAGACACAGAGGAAGGGTAACAAGAGACAAAGAGTCAAGGTATCCCATTAAGCAAATTAGCGTATCCTCACAAAGCTGGAAGGCAGGCGCTGAATGCTGGTGTATTACTGGTATAGTGCCTCCTTCACTCCTATGGAGCTAGTACAAATGCTTAAATAGGCATAATGCTCATGTACATCTCATCTGACCAACACTGAAAATAAATCTAATCAGTCTTTCTAATCAAGGCCAAAAAGGGGAACGAACTGTGTCTAGGACCAAAGGGGCTCCCCATCTCCTGATTAGGGGCAAAGTTCTGATAATCACTTGTTATAAGGGGGGGCTTTTGGTTCAAATATGACTGGGATTAGGTGGCCTCTAGGTCTCTGCAAACTCTAGATCAGGTGATTCTGTCAAAGTACTAATTTAAAAGCAAGTTGCCAGGCAATACAGGAGTGAAGAAATTTAAAAAGCACCAATCGTGATCACTGCACGGTATAATCACTGAGGAGTGAATGGAAAACACTGAAGAATTGTGAAAATCTAACCTGTAGGTTACTGCGCAAATCAGACAGGAAAGTGACTGGCGATCGAGTTTTCAGATAGGAATCCAAATCCTTTTTGAACTGAGGAGGCATCACTCCAGTGAAATTAGTGAGGATCCGAGGAGCAATGTTGATCTCACTCAACATGTCCACCTGTTGAGGACAGAGGCAAAAAGACTAAATGCTGACATCTCAGCTATAAAGAAAAACAAAGCAGCTCTAAAATGGACCCATCTTAACAATTAAACTCTTAAAATCACTGCTGTCTGTGGACACTGAGTACAAAGAGCCTCCCACCACACAGCACCCCAAGAGCGAGAAGACTCAAGGACTTGCGATCCATCATCTTTCACTCATTCACTGAGCACCCGGCTCCGGATGTGGTAGAAGAGTTAAGAGGTGCCTCTTCCCTACTTGTGAGCTGCCACCATTACGGCTTTTTACCTTCAGGTTGGGAGTGAATGGGTCTGGTAGCCTCATGTTTCGTGGAAAGGCACTCAGGATCAGATTCCTTAACTGGATGCAATTGGGTGGGATCACATCACAGAATCCATAGTGGTAGTCACAAAGAAATTCTGGGAAATCATGCAGGAGAACCAGCAGCACTCGTAAAGTACCCTGTATAGTTAGAAAAGGATTTGGGAGAGGAAGAAGTGGGAAAAGGTCAGCAGCTTTAGCACCAGGCATGTACTGAGAGAGCCACAGGCATGAGCACGCACAAACATTTACTCCTATTCCAAATTTGATTCAGATGAAAGAATGAGAGCTTATAATCTCACTCAAAAGAGATGAATAATAACTTAGGCATATTACTGTTTTGCCACCAAGCTGATGACATGTCCATAACACATCTGGAAATCATTAAAAATAGGCTGCTCTTTCACTTTGAAGATTCTCTATTTCTATAGGTCCCACTGGTTAAACCAAGTCTTTAGAAGATTCAAAAGTATTGACAAATCAAAATAAATTACCTTATAGAGGATTTGCATAGGTTTGCTGAGTTCCACATTTCTAAGGAAGGGAGCTAAATACTTGAATAAATCAATCAATAGCTGTGCATACATAGGCCAGCCCTAGGAGACAAAGAAAGATAAAGAAAAGAGTGATTAACTATGCAAAGCCAAAATACCCACCTGACTAGACAGCTTATCAGCATTATAAAGGGATTCTCAAGTTATAGATGGATCACTCAAAGGCTACTAACTAGAGAACCATTACTTGATTTGTTTGTCTACCATAAACTATTGGCTGCTTCCATAACTTTCACTACACTGAAAGAAAAAGGTGATTCCAAAGGGTCTTAAGAAGTCCCACTGTCTGTTCTTGAAAAAATCTAGCACATAGCTTTAATAGCCTTGGTCAACCAAGTGCCTGACCTTTAACTTTAACTAAGGACTAGTGAGATACTGAAAATACAGACTATTTTAAGCAACTTCCAATCCCAGTCCCATTTCCCCCTAATACTATGGTGCAACCATCTCACCTTCTAACCTCTCAATCTAGGCTGTCAACGCCATTTTCTCTCAGCCAAGCTCCAGGAGCAAGCATCTTTAATTTCCCTCATCATTCCATCATGGGTACTCCCCTCTTCATAGACTGCCTTTATTTACATGCCTCCCTTGATCTCGTTCAAAAACAAACCAACCAGAAACCTGACTTCACCTACCACACTAAGCTAACAATTTGGTGCTATTCTGTTTGTGGCAAAAGGAAATAGGACTTACTTCCTTTTGTCCAGTCTTGCATTTTTATCTATTTCCTTACCACTCTCCACATCAGAACTACTAGGCTGATGTTCTGAAGCAAACCAAGGACGTCAAGTCAGGGTCCTTCTGGTCTAACCACTGATGATCTCCTAGGTTTGAAGTGGCCTAACAGTTTCTCGAAGACCATCTTGATTTTTCTGCCACTAACTTCAGTCAGTCTCAGTTCCCTAAACACTGACATTCCCTCCGTCACAGGGGGGCCGATTCATAGTCACAACTTCTGTTACTATGCACCTTACCCTGGTGCCCAGATAATTCTTCTAACCTCTTAACACAGTATCTCTGTCAGTCTAACTAGGCATTTCCACTTGGATGTCTTATAACCTGAAAATAAAACATATTTAAACCTTCAATCCTATCAACATCATCCTAGTCACCTCCTTAGCCAGACTTAAATCTGACTTCTTCCTCGCACTACACAATACATTCAGGTAAATGCTTTGGGCTCTCCCTTTATGTTTCACCCAGACAACATACTCCTTCCCAGCCCTAATCCATGCCTGGATCACTAGAAAAGTCCCTCCTTGCTCCATCCTCTGACTGAACCTGCCCCAGCCATGCCCCCAAAGTCCAACCCTAATGCTTGACTACCACTCCTCCCTTGCTCCCTTAGACAGAACGGACATGCAAAGTCCATTCTTGCAGAATTTTGTGCGTACTTCTCCCTAAAATGCCCTTTTCTCTCTTCCCATTCTATTGAAATGATACCTGTTCAATCTTCATCAACTCTAAAATCTTTAAATCCTACAGAACAAAGGCAGATACAACAAAGGAGTTTCTTGAAGCTCTGCCTACTTCTATATCCTGAAGGAAATTTCTGCTATCATCTGAAAGCCCTGGCCAAAGAGCATTCTATTTGGAGACCCTCAGTGTTTCTAAGTACCTGGGTGACCCTGGATAAGTCACTTTCCTCTAGGCCTCAGGCCCCTTCATACATAAAATGGCACTGGATCTCTAACATCCTCTCTAATTCTAAAAATCCCATGGTCCCAGGATAGAAACCTCATCCTTCCTCAATCTTCACTATGAAGCCACATTTCTATGAACTTGAACACCTCATGAGTGATTTAGCACTCGGCCCCATTCCGCCTTGTACTTTTATTTAGCTTAACTGTTTTCGTGTCTCCCCAACTAGTTCACTTTTCCAAAGGCACAGTCCCAGTCCTGTCCTACTACTCTGTATGTACCAAAAGGGCCTTGTTGAACAGAGGAAGTACACACAATCTTCTGTTTAAAGACAACTGAGGGCCAGTAACAATATGATGAAAAGAACTAAACTTGAAGATAGAAGAACTGTGTTCCAATCCAAATAATTGCTATTTGAGTGAATTTGGGTTAATGTCACCACTTTTCAGCCTCCATTTCTTCATCTGTAAAATATAAATACTACTCCTACATAGACTACATTAAGTTTAATGCAATGAAATAAAATGAAAACCACTTAATTCTACCTACACCCCTTCAAAGAAAACTCTGCCAACACCACCCCCCAACTAACTAGCTAAGAGAAATCTGCACTAAGTCCTGGCCCCATAATTGATTATTGTCTTCATCTGTAGGAGACAGACTACAGCCACACCTTCTGCTGTGGTGTGTGTGCCAGCATTCTTGCAATAAATATCCGATGTGAGATCAGTTCAAGCCAGGCATACACAAAGCCTGGGGCTTTAGTAGGCCTCAAGATGTGGAATGTATTGCTAGAAGAGAAAAAAATATATTCATTAACACACCTTTGCTACAAGCACAATTTGTAAAAAGTTCAAAATAAATTCTGCAGTGGTACCCTCAAAAGTTAATTTCAGAATATCCGCTAATATGGAAATGTGGTTTCACCTCTCTGCAAGTTATCTATGACAAACTACGAAGATAAATACTACCAAAAAATCGTACAAAAATAGAGACATAACCAAAAGGATCTATTAAACATTATCATCAAGCACCTACCAGAAAGCTGTCAGTGTCTGGAAATTAATGGTTTCCAACACATGTTCAGGAGCATTTAGTTCTAAGAGCAGCATGATGAAAATTCGGTGGTACGGAAGTTGCTGAAACTCATTTTGTCGAACATCGTGATCCTGCAGAAGGACACCCACTACTATACCAAGAACCTAAAGAGGACAAGCACATAAGTACATTAATCACAGAACAAGTCTCCTACATATACTTCTCCCCAAGAGCCAGTTTTTTTAAATGTACATTCTTGAACTTGCACTCCATAGGGTGGGGGAAAAAAACACAACAAAACTTGGTTAAGTTTCAACTAAACAACTTGCTATATATTCCTCATGAATAGCAACCACCTATTAAACAAACTGATTTTCCCTAAACTCTTCTATAGATGCAAAAAACAAAACAAAACACTGACTCAATGACATGTGACTACCTGGGTTTTATATACTAGTAACAACCTATGAAATTAAATGCAACAGGAGGGATTTTACTTCAGGATACAGATTTCTATCTGGCTAAACACACTTAACACTGTTTGAGCTAATGAACCTACATTCATTAACTATACAACCAGTAAGGTCAAGAGCCACACAGAATTCCTAAACCTGGCCTTTGTGAAATGAGAATCAAATGTCCGATATATATTGAGTCTAATAATTTCCAATCTAGAAGCGAAATGTGAAATCTGAACTTTCAGAGATCAGTTTCCCACTATAAATGCCTCATTTTTAAGGAATATCTATCTACTCACTTAAGGGTTTGACTATTATTGGAGAACAAGTGAAATTATTAAGAGCTGGGAAATGATCGAATCCATCAGAAATTATGCACTTTCCTTACAGTAACTGTCAGATGACTACCATAACATTCATTAAGTAGCCAAAGATAAAGAACATTTTTCCATAGCAAACAGTATATGTCAATTGATGGGCCAAGAAGGACAGACAACCTTGTTTAACAGATTGATCTTGGTGACTGTGTTAGTGGCTTCCCCCGAGTGCTTGACCAGCAGTGCAATGAGCCGTACAAACGCATCCAGGTTATGGTAACACTTGGCCCGGATCATTGTGGGGTTGGCAGCAGGATTGTGCTGCTGCTCAGCCTGAGCCCGGTAGCTGATTTCAACACACATTTCAGTGCACAGACGAAAAAACCTTGTTATGAGGTCATCAGTCTTCAGGATTCCTTGCTGGTGCATCTGTTACGGGGACAAGAAACAAGACCTAAATACAAGACAACCCAATCCAAAATGCAGCTTTTTAGACTGTTTCAAACATTTCAAAAAAGTCTGATGACTTAATGATCCACAGGTGACAATCACAAGCTCTCTGCCTCTCCATAAATTCTCTCCAATAGTTGAGGTGGCCTTTGTTCATCACCTGGAGGCCAGCCTGAGTTTAGCTAGAGAGCCCTTTGTCAGTATTACTTTGAGCCTCCACAAACTGGCTGGATCTGCCAGAAAGTAAACTCCCTGACACAGCCTCTGAGAATCCAAGGTCACCTCTGCACCACAATTTCAAACACTGGAATGACTTCAGATTTACAGTTTTCAAAACTAAGAAATGTCATTTCTTCTTACATAAAAATCCCCAACTTTAGTTAGTATCAGATTCCACAAGGGAAAGGTTTTTCCACCTGGAATAGCCGAGTTACCAACTCTTCTAGCCACCAGCCCAAACTTAATGGGGCACAGAAAATATAGAAATTAAAGAGTAGGCAAATATGGCATCTTTAGAATGACAGTTACCTGCCCAACAGGCTATGTAAATTACCAAGAATCAACTCTTAACAGCTTATTAAATCAAGTCCTGTCATTCTGGGAGGATTACAGGAATTTCAGATTAACAATATAAACTTCTTAGAGATTATTACTGATTTATCATCAAAGTATCTTAGTTGGCAGCAATTTTTAGGAACCTCACAAAGTTTAATTTCAAAATGACTTTGGCGAAAGTAGGAGGCACCAATGGAAAAGAGAGTTCATTTTTAAAATTGCATTAATACAACTAGATATGTATTAACAATCACAAGCACATAATACAAGCTAAAATAAAAAGGAAGAAAGAAAACTCTAACTGACTCAAACAAGAAAAGGGGCTTACAAATTATACTGCTACACAGGCTAGAAGTGAAGCAGGATCAGATTAAATTAATTCAGCCAATAAAGGACAACTTTTGCCCCAAGCAACAGCTACAACAAAGAAAAACCCCAGGGACTGGATTTTGTTTTTAATATATTTCAAATGGATAAGCAAGAAAATTGAATAAAGGCAGATGTCAAAATACCATATTGCAACTTGACCACGTAAGAAGGCAGGTAACATAAAAAGTGTTTGGTTTTGTGTATATTTTGTTTGGAGGGAGGCAGAGGAAGTAGAGTGTTTTGGAAGAAGATACCAGTGCTAAAATTAAAGGAATAAGGTAAACAGGAAATGACATTGAAAGAATTTAAATGCCACAGGTGTTGTCTTTTAGAAAAATAGAACAAGTCAGTGAAAACACGTGACAGGTGTCATATTCATGAAATATAACAAGGGAAATGGATTCTCAGTGCGTCTATCCATACTGAAAGCCATAAACTTGGCAACAACAGCTTCTCATGAGATCCATTTTATTCATCCCCTGGAGTGGGGGAAATTTTATACACGATCCCTTCCTGGGGTTTGAAGAATAAAGTTTACTACAAAGTAGTATTGGCATTTAACCTTGTAAAATAAACTGTATTTTTAATATATTAAAAAGTAAAGCTACCACATGCCTTGTCAGTAATCAACACGTGGCCTCATCTGACCTCTACCTGGTGGTGTGATTTCTTAACCTGGGAAGTAGAATAAGAAGCCAGAAAGGAAGCTGACAGCTCTATTCCAGAACCTGCAGGGATCTCTCAGGAAAGGGATCCTTCTTAACAAACTGTTACTGGGCAACATAATTAACATGAAGGCTGAGAAGACTAACTTGGCAGTTTGGCCCCTTGGGGAAAAAAAATGGTTAGAAGTACCCCACAGGGATAAGTAACATGGAAACTTGTGTTGCTACACTGTGGCAACACAATGAACTTCATTTCTCCTTGTCACTGGTCACTGTCACTCAATCATCAATCAATCTGCTAGCCCTGCCCTCAGGAAGTGCCTATTCTTGACACTTCCATTTCAGAGTCCCAATTTAGAACAGATCTGACTGACATGATCAAAAATCATCTCCTAAAACTAATCTGTTTAAATGTAATGTGGAATAAGCTAGGTAATTTGCATGCCAGTAAATGCACTGCCAATCTTAAGTATTTTGGTTTTGTTTCAGTGAGTGCACAGGTTAAGGTTTTGCTTTGGAAAATTTTAATTCAGAAAATTAAAATTAGCCCATAACCCCATTAAGTGCCCTATTTTCCTCATGTGCTCAGGGCTGCTAAGGATCACACAATAAAGCACACCTGTGGTGAGATTATTCAGCAGTCTCATTAGCCAGCATCTGATTAGTCATATCCTACCCCTAACAAACTAGAACAATGCTGAAAGTATCCACATAAACAGAGAAATAACAACATTCCTTGACTACACTAGCTGTTTCCTGGCCATCAGTGACATCGGAAGAGCCACACCCCACTTATGCCGAATAAAAAGCACCTTTCTCTCCAAAAGCTCTACCTGTCCAACAAAAGCAGAGAAGGCTTTGGTGCTATCTCGGCCAGCCGCTGCAGAGTGGTAGAGGTTCACCCACTCCCGCAGCAGGTATTCTGCCTTCTCCCGGAGGCCTGGGGGATCGTCATACTCGGAGGCCTGCGAGATGCCCGAGTGCATCATGAAGTTGGGACCCCCATGTGCACGGTCGATCATAGCCTCGTAGTTTGACCGCACCACTTCCATCAGTTGGGGCAACCTGGGGCAAGAAACGCAGAGTGAGGGTTTTATGAAGCATTTCTGATCCCACAAGCACAGTGCCCCACAGGATTTCCCAAAGGCAGCGGCCATCTCTTTTCCAACACGTTGATCATCAGCATAGTTCTTCCACATTACTGCCTCTATGTTCTCTGGGTGGTCACACACTGGTGACACCAGACCCACCAGTTATGCCATTGAGATCAGGGACCAACATAAGGCACAGAGTCTGTTTGGCATCAAGGTTCTTCCCCTTGAAATATGGATCCCCTGCTCTGAAGCCACCTAAATGTAAATAAAGCATCATAACATAATCAGAAGCCAACTGTGTGGTCCTCACCCTTCTGGGGCATTTCCTCGAGAGTGCGCATTGATCCTCATTAGAGTCTCAATGGTATGAAACAGATCCGCCTCAGTCACGTGGGCCACACTCCTTTCATCCACTAACAGTATCTTCACCAACTGCATAGCAAATGCCACAGCCATGTAGTTCAAACCATTCTCCATTGACTGGTAATAAGGAAACCACAAAAATCAGCAAGGCAGCAGTCTGGGCAGAAAGGCTTCCCAAGAAACAAATTCTCCAGTTTAGTTCAGGTAAGACACATCCCCCCCCCTTTACCTGAGCCAGGTGAAGATCATATTGCTGCATATTAACTAGGTGATTGCGAATCAACAGCTCCACTGCTTCCACGTTATACTTATACTCATCCCGACACTCAATCAGGCACCTAAAAAGTTAAATTTGTTTTTACTGACCTGAAATTAGGATACTGGATGGTAAAAAAGAGACAAAACGAGGACCTCTTTTAGACCTAAAAGGAAACGTATTCCAAATTCAAGAAACTTGGGGTACCAACAAGTCAACAATGGCCATTTTTTAGGTAACTCTGTATAACCACAACAGATTCAGGCCACCTTTGCTCATGCTGGTCTCTATACCAGGAATGGCTTCCTTCTGGCAATGCTCTTCATTTGTTGGGCTCCTCTTCACCTTTTAAACTCAACCTCAAATACTATCCTCCTTAATGAATTCTTTGATCCCACCTGGGTAGCAAATATCCCCCCCCCCCCCCCCGTGTGTGTGTGTGTGTGTGTGTGTGTGTGTGTGTGTGTGTGTGTGTGTGTGTGTGTGTGTGTGTGTACGACACAGGATACAGAATATTTACAAAACCATGTGCTAATTCATTTATGTTGTTACTTTTTCCCTTGTGATAGGTATCATAAGCTCCATGAAGGAAAGGAGGACTGTGCCTCAATTAATCTTTGTATTGCTCTTTTCACCCCAGCACCTAACAAAACTCTACCCATGGTAAGAAAAGGAATCTTTGTTCAAAGAATGACTTTACATCAAGCCCTGTATGCCAGGACTTTCTGCATAAAATTATTTAAATACGGAATGCTACAGTCAAAGCGTTTGTTCATCCTTAAACAAGCTACAACGTGCTCCCTGTGTGAAAATGTCTATTTTTTCCCTTTTCAGCATTTCTGAAAGAGAAGTCAGTAATTAGTCTGTAAACTACTCCATCTCCCCCAGTACCAGAGGGCTATCGAGAGGACCCATGAAGAACAAGTGCAGTTCAAATTCTTCTCTCACTACCCGGCTACTGACCTGGTGATCTGCTTGTTACACCACGGAGACCCATACGCACGGCCGTCCTGCAACGCTTTCAGTACGAGGAGGTGACACTCCCGGTAACGCAGCAGTAGGTCAGCATCTGCACCACTCGTGGCATCTAGCAAGCCCTCTACAGCCTAAGGAACAGGAATAAAATCAGCACGCCACATCTACTTACATCCACAAACAAACCCTCCCCTCAAACCACAATTCATTCCAATGGCTGGTCTATCAGGGAGTCACAAGGTTCTCCCTAACTCCCTTGTGCACGCCTTGTGTTTGACCTTTAAATACCGTTTCCAGCCGGATCAATTTAAACAATATCTGCCTCCCATCTGTTCTGTCCCTCACATTCATGACCTTAGAATCTTTCTGGATTCCTCGATCACTCACCTCATGTATCCAATCCTCTCTCCACTCATACAGCTACCACTTGGATTTAAACCCTCCTCACCACTTCCCTGGAGTGCTGCAACAGCATCTTAATTGAGCATCATCTGTCTCAAGTCTCTCCCAGTCCAATCCAACCGAAATATTGCTGCCAGAGTAGCTTCCCTTTAGAGAAGCTCTCACTCTGTCAGTGATTCCCTCCCACCACTCAGATAAAATCCAAATTCCTCTATTTGGTTTTTAAAGCCCTTCACAACCTGGCCCCAACCTATCTGTCCAGATTGGTCAGACACTCTCTCCCCTCTTATTACCTTGTGATCTAGCCAAACTGGACTGTTCCTCAGACACAACACTCCACATATTTCTCTCATCTCTTTGACTTTTGCACTGGCTGCCCCCCCCCAGATTTCTCCTCATCTCCACCCCACAAATGGTCATGCTTGAGCTGGGACCTGAAGGAAACGAGGAATCCTGTGTGAAGCCTCTCCTGAACCCCCAACTGCCACAGCCCTCCTCTCCCTCCCTACTCTGTATTCTCTTTATACTGGGCATCCACTTAGAGATGTATTTGTTTCCCTGTTAGAAAGGAAGCACCTTAGACTAAGGCTTATTTCTTTGTGCTTAGATCCTTAGACTCTAGTACACAGTAGCTCCCCAATAAAAATCTGTAGATTAATTTCATTCCAGTCAGAAAGCCATCTGTCCTCTGTCCTGGTCTAAATTCTCTCATGCCTAAAGCTCTGGCCAAATTACTGACTGTCTGACTAATCCCTCCGTATGTATACTCCACAAATCTTCCTAAAGAGAAGATTCTGAAGTCCCTAAGTGTACCGATATATCTCCAAAGCTGACCTCTACCTTAGAAATCGATATGGAATACTTAATGCTTGACTTTATACAGGAGAAAACTTCGAGAATCTTATTCAAATGTGTAATCACTATGAAGTCAATAACCAGGAAAAGTTTTCAACAGGACAAAGCCTGTCTGACTACACCAAGTAGCTGACCTTCTGCAGCAAGCCCAGGGCAGCAATGGCATCCCGAGAGTTGCGTGACATTACGACAGCATCCAGAAGGCTCCGGAGAGTCTGAGACTGGGGGTTCATGCCTAAGGCTGGAGGGATGGCATGCAGGTGCTGCTCCAATTCAGTGATACACTTTTCATAGATCTGTGCTACGTCATCGGTAGCCCAAGCTTGCTGTTACAAGAGAAGCAGGAAACCTTCATGAATGACCGTGCCCTAACTGTACGACAGTCCCAGCATACACATATCTGCTGCCTTGACACCTATTTTTAAAGATGGCTTATCTTACTCATATCTAATTAGAAAGAAAAATACTGTTTTATGACCAGAAATAATGGCAGTATATTTATGAGGCACTTTCCTCAGAAAGTACTGAGAGTAAGTGGGTAATACTACCTACTGTTCCCATTCTTACAGATAAAAAGTCCACGGCACACAGAAGTCAGCCTATCAGCGCAAAGTCACAGAGCTGGTCAAGAGTTGAAGGCTAGGCTCATTTCACAAATATGCAGAGAACCGCATCAAATGCATAAGAATGTAAGTCATTCCCCAATTAATAAATGGTCAAAGGAATCAAAGCTATCCGTAGTCGTATGAAAAAATGCTCTAAATCACCAGTAATTAGAGAAATGCAAATTAAAACCATTCTTAGGTACCACCCCACACCTACCAGATTAGCTATTATGACAGAAAAGGAAAATGACAAATATTGGAGGGGATGTGGGAAAACTGGGAGGAGAAAGAGAATTCGGAACTCAAAACTTTAAAAAATGAATGTTAAAAAAATTTTAAATTAAAGAATTATATATTTCAACAAAATTTAATTTAAAAAAAAGTTAGTGGCTAGGACTTGAAAGTATGAATTATAACTTCAAGTCCAGTGATACATCCATTAATTTCAGATTAGAAACATTAACTTCTAATGTGGGAAAAATGGAACATTAATGCATTGTTGGTGGAGTTGTGAACTGATCCAACCATTTTGGAGAGCAATGTGGAACTATGCCCAAAGGGCTATAAAAATGTGCATACCCAGGGTAGCTAGGTGGTACAGTGGATAGAGCACCAGCCCTGAAGTCAGGAGTACCTGAGTTCAAATAGCTGCGTGACCCTGGGCAAATCACATCACCCCTTTTGCCTCAGTTTCCTCATTTGTAAAGTAAGCTGAAGAATGCAATGGCAAACCGCTCCAGTATCTCTGAGGAAACCCCACAAAAAGAGGTCTCGAAGAGTCAGACGCCACTGAACCAACCAGACGACAACAAAGTCATGGAAAAGAAATTTCCTTATCATCAAAATTAAGGTTCCAGAACTCAAGTAATCCAAGAACTAGCTAATGGAATATATTAATGTTGATAACGATTAAAGTTTCAATTCAAGTATAGTCAACAACTTACCTTCATAGGCTGAGCTAAAAATCCTGTAGGCTGAGTCAAATCATTGGTAGGCAAGAAGCCAGGAACATTACGTGCAAACTCTTCATAAACAGCCAGCTGTTTTGGGTCTACACCACCAACCTTTTTGGAAAAAATAATAATGAAGATAATGATAAACACATCTTCATAAGATGGAAAGCGTTCTCAGCCAGGAAAATTACTAAAGTCAAAGCTAAAAAAGTTACCATTCGAAAAAGTAAAGATTCTGCATCTTTACTAGTCTGAGTCACCTACCTACCCACAAATTTAACAAATGGTTATACTAAAGGAAAAGCAGTAAATCTACTCTGGTGACAGTGGGGAAAAAATTTTGTTCGACGTCACCACATTCTCACCTTGCTATCACGACTAACAGGCAACCAGCACTAAAAACATATGAACACTAGAAGACATGCTTAGAGGGACACAAAAGAGGAACAAACCAGAAGATAAACTCTAAAAGGTAAGTGACTAGGCAGCTAGGTTGCTCAGCGGATAGAGCACCGGCCCTGAAGTCAGTAGGACGTGCGTTCAAATCCGGCCTCACACCAAACACTGACATTAGCTGTGTGACCCTGGGCAAGTCACTTAACCCCAATTGCCTTAAAAAACAAACATATAAAAGGTGGGTGACTTAAAAACTTCAACACTCTTCTAATTATGAGAGAACTTAGGTCAATACCATCCAAAGCTGCCGACAGTTAAGTCCTTTACAAATTGCTTGAGCACAGCAGGTGATTCAAGTTAAAAGAGGGCAGTTAGACTCCCGTCTCCCATTCCAAATGACCATTCTACTTCTACAAGAAAAGTGCGTTAGGGGAAAGAGACACGGCTATGAATTCTGACCTTCAGTCTGATCTGCTCTGGCATCCGCTCAGCCTGGTACGTCAAAACAACAGGATCGCAGTACCTGCGCCCCTCTTGCCTCGCATGTTTTCGAAGTTCAAATTCCTATAAACAAAAGTCTTACTAAGTTAGTTTTGTTAGAAGGTTCTTTAAAGGAAGTATTACTTCACAGAGAGCTCTTAAAAAGGCAGATGCCAAAGCACTTACAGTTGCTAGCCTCTTGTCCATTTCTGGACCTGCTTTTTCAACTGCAGTCTTCTGAATAAAGCAGCATGCCAATTCACAATTGTCCTGAGCTAGCTGTGCTGCTGCTTGCTCCATCATTTCCCTCTGCTGGGGGGATGCAGCCTACAAAAAAAAAAAAAGGATAAAACCGTTTTCTTGGCATTTTTCCCACTGAATGTAGAAACTGCTCAAGTAACTGAGTCAAAACATTTATGTTATTTATATTTTTTAAAAAGTTACTTTACACTAAGAAAATAGTTTAAAACTAAAAATCCTCAACCATCAATTAAGCAATCTTTTAAACAGTAAAAAAACTTCCATGAAGAAACCCAGAATCAAAGTTGCAATTGCCAACAGTAAATTTCAAGATTGGTTGAAGTTGACTGCTAAATAAGAGTCAAAACATAGCCGAGATGAGCCCCCAAGCCTTGTAGCCCCAAAACTAGCCTTTAACATGTAATAAAGAAAAGAATCAATTGTGAAACACACAAAACAAAACCTTTTTAAAAAGAAAATGAATCTCAATTTAGATTTAAAGAGAAGTCTTACTTCTCCAACATTAATATTACTCATTATTAGCTTTTATAATCTTATTTCTACACTTACTCGTAGTGCTGTGGCAAAGCTGTTTTTCAAGTTGGTAGCTATACTCATGAGTAAAGGTTCCCTGCAAGTTATCATAGCCATGCCAGCTGTCAGGTTCCTCATCATGTGATGAGCTGCTATACGCATGCGTGACTCCTCAGAATCCAGTGCAAAGTCCTTCCTGACAATCTGTTCACAAGTAGTCATGGCAATCTTAATTGACCGATCCACTACTGGATGGACAAGTTCTTGGACAGCACGTTCAATCGCTTGACGTACACACTGCTTCAACTGGGGATGAGCCTGAAACAATGGAATCTGGAACAAAGAAACATTAAATCAACTCCTAGTTAAGTAACTAAAATCAAACCCTATTTACAAATAACTGTAACTCATTCTTTGAATTATTATTTTCAAAGTTAAATTTATCAAATTAACAAATAGCAACTGAAAATACTTGTAACTAAAATTACTGGTATATTTCTACATCAAACTATACATTAGGAAACATTTGAAAATGCTTGAGATGTCAGTAACCAAAAAATCCAAACAAAACAAAAAACAGTTTTCCCTTGGTATGCCATAGTTGTAAGTCTTCATTTAAACCAAATTCCAATTATAATGAGACAAATCTGAATTCACATAAAGCAACGTTTTCTACCTTTGGCCTTACTGAAATTTGGGACTTGACCAGTAGGATTTTTTCTCTTTCTTTCTTTCTTTTTTTTAAACAAAAGGCAAAGCAGAAAACAGTTATCTCTTCTTTTTGGGACCTTCATACTTCATTAGCCTTACAATAGATAGACAATCCTTTTAAGAGAGCAAATGTGCCATGTACCAACGCTTCTATTTTAAGCCTTTTGCATCATTACCTGAAAGCTCACTCTCAAATCATAATAATTCAAATTTGGTCCCCTTTATTAAATTTTTGCTTGCTAATGAAAGCCATTTTCAATTTAGTTCTGTAACAAACACATAAATACCCACACTTCTGGAAATGATGTAGAAGAATTCAACCTATGAGACAGTCAAGAGCACTGAATTAAAAGTCAGGTGACCTGAGCTCTATCTTGTCCTGCTCTGCTATTAACTAGCTGTGTGACATTAGATAAGTCCCTTAACCTTTCTGGGGCTATTTCCAATTCTGTAAAATAAGATTAAACTAGCTGATCTTGAAGGTTCTATATACAACTCTAAGTATGGCCCCTGGGGGAAAGTGGAATGATATATTTTAAGTACAATTTATTCAAACTGCTCCTTTCATCGGGAACATTTTTATTTCCCCATGATGATTAGGACAACTCCATATAATATAATCAGAAAAATAAGTACTTTTTATCATAATATGGCAATATCTATGAAGTAGTTAAGAGTGTGTATGTTTGCGTGTATGAATGCATGTGTGCATGAGCATGAGGAAAGGGGTGAACAGAACATGACCATAAGCTTGTGTGACTGTCCTAATCTACAGATTGCCTACCAAACAAACTTTACATTTAGGATTCCAGCTAGAAGCTGAAATCACTAACCCCTACCTCAAAATGAGGATGAAAATTTTAAGGTGAATATATACAAAGATAAGCTCAGTTCCAGGTATCTGCCAGAAGAGGTAGAGACTTAAGACCAGGCTCAGAAGACCTTCTGATTTGGCTTGCCAAGAAGAGCCAAGTGGGAGAGGAGAACCTAAGAACCAACATTAAGTAATAATTTAATTCATCCTGGGACTCACCTTTGCAAAAAGCATTTAAAATGCCACAATCCATGTTAACTATTCGTTAAATTTTAAAGTACAGAAATGTAAAAGAATTTGTGCTCAAAAGCAGCACAAGGGCATAGAATGATTTCCAACTCTGAATTTTAACTGATGAGACTGAAGTAAGCTGACTGAACATTCACGGGCTATGCCAAGAGCTAAAACGCTTCTGGTAGAATAGTGCAAAGGAAATGGAAAGTAGATAGAAACCAGATTTACTGAAAAGCTAGTTACCCAAACATACACAAAAGAACAGATTTAGTTTAGTGTCTTAAATTTATAATGGCTTTTTAAAAAATGTTCTAGTTGTTCTGTATTTCAGCAGATTATGAATTAAGGTAGAAAAGGAGAGGAAAATTGCATTTATGCTAATAATATAACCAAGTTTAAGATGCCTTTTGGAAAAAAGTCTTTTTTTTTTTTAAAGAAATTCTCATGGTTCTCAATTTAATTCCCTTAAGGAACAAGTTGACAGGGTCACTCAAGGTCACACAATTGCTGGTGCCTCTCAAACTCCTTAAGTATAGAGACAGATAATATACAACTATTCACACTGGGGAGCCAAAGAGAACATGGCCTACCTTACTCACCAATTTTCTGCCCAAACCAGCGTCCCAATTCAATCTTGCTCCTTGGACTCCTCTTTAATCTATCTGACCTTTTTCTGAATCAGAGATGAATGACCTAGCATTCTGACCCTTTGGGGCACTCACCAAGGTAACAAGAAATACAGCAAGAGAATATAAATACTTCAGCGACTACTGAGCAAACTGGTCTCTCCCTACCTTCCATTTCCTTTAAGCCCCATCTCTCTTTCCCATCCCTAAATTCTTTCTTTCTCCTTCACTCCCCCAAAATGTCTTGGGCCATATCAGGGTTAGAAAGGGAAAAACAGAGCAGATGAATTAGGTTGTCCTAAGTACCTTTTGAGCTGACAAGGAAAGGAGGTGGGATAGGGGGAAACAAAAAGGCCCCCTCCCCCAAATAAATTAATCCCTAGCCTTCTACTATTAACATTATCAAAACTTACAGCATCCCTCCACACTCTGTAGTTCTTGAGTCCTATCAGCAGACAGTATTAAAAAAGAAATTCAGGAAGGAAAGGGTAAAAGAGAAGACTAAAGAGAGGAGGGTACTGAACTATATTGTATGTTTCCAAAGACTTTTGGGTTTTTTTTTTTTGGGGGGGGGACCCCACGCAAGGGTGGGGGGAGAGAAAAACCTTTAAAATGCAAAGAGGTGTAATGCTGGCAACTTACCGTAGGATTTAGAGTAATGTGTGGTGCCAGACCTCCCAGTGAATAGACATTGATGTCATGGTAGCTGTACTGAGGCTGTGGAGGAACAGTAGCTGTACAAGTGGTACTGGTGGCAGGTGTGGTAGAAGTAGCTTGATATAAAAAGGGATAAAAACTAAAATTAGAGCTACTTAGAAAACAGACCAAGTGTTTTACAAAAGTTGAGTAGCTCTGAATTTGAATAGTCAGAGTAAATTAATTAGCTGGATTTCTAATCTGGAAAAAAGCCATAAAATATCATTAAATCTAGTCAATCTGCCTCCAGGGTATTGACCCATTCTCAGGAATCCTGCCTCCTACACACAAACCGGTGCCTAGATTTAGATGCCCCTCAGGAGAACACTAATAACTTCACCAGAAGAGTTCAAGGCCCTGGAGTCACATTACATCATGCCACATAGTTAGTTAGGCCCCAGGGCTGAGAGGTTCAACAAGGACACAAGAGTTGAAGAGCTCTGAGCTACACTGGGAATAACGATATTCTCTTCAAGGAGTCCCCAGGCCCCCAGGGGATACTCAATCTGTCCTGCCTGCTAGAACCATCCTAACCCAGAAACAAATCACTTTTGTTCACTACAGGACAGAGTAAGGGCCCCAGACAGTTTGAGGAACAACACAGATCCACTTATGACTTCTAAATTCTTACAGACGGTAAACTCTAATTCAACACAGTAACAGTATTAGGTTTTCTAGTCAGTCAAGTATTTTAGGTTGTTGCTGTATGTATACACATGCACAAGTACACATGCATGTTTTCAACTTTTGGTGGAAAAAAACAAATGAAATCTATAGAATCAACACAATTGAATCTTTCCATGAATATTCTGAAGGCCCATCAGGATTTCAGGATTCCCTGAATATCACTATTAACACCATGGATCACCGGGCTTCAGATATGAAGACTACTCTGGCTAGTATAAAAAGCAGGAAAACTGCACTTTCACTAACTGTACTCACTGGTGGTTGTGACGGGAGGAAGTGCCTCCGGCTGCTTGGCGTCCTTTTTGGGGGCAGAGAGCTGCTCTTCTAAGTTTTTCAGTCTGTCCTTGTCTTTCAGGAGGCTCCCAGGTTTTAGCTCATTGATGTCCAGGGAGAGATTCTTGCAGAGCACCTCAATCTCAAACTTCAAGTTTAGCTGCATCGTTACAATGGAGTTAGATTTCAAACATCTAATTGCCAGCTTTTCTCACAACCCACTAATTTGTCTCCCCTCTTACAGCGCTGGCAGACTGCCTTCAAAAGGCAGGGCTGTACACCACAAAACAATGGATTTTATTCCCCTTTATGTATACAATACACAAAAGCATCTGTTTCTTGCACAATGTCCCAAGAGAGAACAACAGTTTGCAATATAATTATAATAACAAATACATTTACCTTTAAATCATGTTCCTGGTGAAGTTCAGCTAGTACATTCATAATTGCCATTGTCCAAGGATTTGGTGGCCTGAAAACCTAAAGAAAAAGCAGTAAGTTGACCAAAAAAACCTTACTTTAAAATATCTACCCTGTTGTACATGTGCATCTAAAAGTCATAATTATATGCAAAGTCTCCAAGTCCTCTTTATATCATAAAAAGAACAAATATGAAAAAATAAAGAAACTTGTCACTGCCTAGGTCTAAGCCCTCAATTATAAGACAGAGGAGAGACTGAGGGCCAGATCAGAAGTTATTTGCCTAAAGTCATACACCTTATGTCAAGTGTAAGACACATATCCAGACACCCTGATTATTGAGTCTAGTGTTCTTACTAGCATACTGGATATTAAAAAGAGAGGCTTTAAATCGTATTTTCATCCCTCTGTATGGAAAGAGAATCAACTGTGATGTCAGCAGCACCTAAAGTTGCAAGGTGGTAATGACTATGATTGTAGCTAATTCCATTAAAAAACATAAAGTTCTTCTTACCACACTCCGAACACTGGATTCTAAGACTTTGGCAACAAAGGGCACCACATACAGCAATTCCTGCTGTCCTTTAACGTAAGCTTCCAACAGCAAAGATTTCACATCTAAGTCCTGGAACAAACAAGAAAATAATATTTAAAAGCCTAAAGATACTTCACATTTAAGTATGCATCCAGCACACACACAACTGAAAGCCATCAACAGGACACCATAGGAAATAAAATGGGGTGAACTTTTTTCTACATCTATTACAACCTACTGGTCTTCTTTCAGAAGACAACATAACCACGGGATGAAACTGCATTGTAGCCTCACCTATAATGTGGAATACGGGGCAGAGACTGTTAGCACATGCCCAGACCTTGAAATTCCAAATGTCTACTTGCCCTAGAAACCCCCCAATAAACCATAATTTAGACTAAAAAGTCACTGGCAGCAACTAAACCAGTAAATTCCCATGATAACACATCAAAAGATATTTGGCAATCATTTAGGTGAATGCCACCTTTTCATGAGGTGAGAAAGGCAAATTAATTCTCTTGGGGTCCTACACTCACAGGGTAGGAGAGAAGGGACTCAATCCCCAGGATAAAGCCTCTATGCCCAAGCTTGAGAAGTAAGTGCTACACGCACAGTTTTTAATGGAAACTCACTGTATGTAAGATGGGTTTGTTTTTGGCTAGGGTGATCATCCCCAGCCAGTGGCCCAAGTTCTTCAGCAAGGAGCGGTCTGAGAAGTTGGCTGCTGCTTTATCTGATGTCAGAAGCACCTAAAACATTTTTTTTTAAGAATTTAGATAGCCTTGAAGATAAAACATGGAGTAATGAGAATAATTACTTCTCTACCCTAAAAGACTAAGGATTCAGAACTTAGTCTTATAGGCTCCAAGTGAAATAAAGAACTAGGGTTTCAGACAATCCACCCCCCCAAATCAAGTTCTCTACCACCTAATATTTTTACACAGCATCAGGGAAACATTTCCTTCTTTCAAGAGGAAAATCTTATGCTTTGAAAACTTTCCAGAGTTGTTACAGTGACCTGACTTCAAACCTATTTTGAAGAACCAAAGCCAATTCTCCTGAACACAGAGTGGTGCCAACAAAACCTCCTGAGTAACATGTGGGGTGAAAAAATTAATACAGAAAAACTTAACTAGAACAACGCCACTTCAAGTTATCCAGGACATTCTACTGTTCTCCAGGGATTCTGACAATCTCCCTCAACAGTGAGGATTTTATACAACAAAGTGCATAGTTGCTTGCCCTGTGCCCATCCTTTCCCCAACCCTTGCAGTTGTGACCTATCTGCCATTACCAAAGCTCCTAGTGGCTTCAGACGTGTCTATTTTGTTCTTTATCTGGGTGTTCAATGAACCAAATTACACCTGCTCTAAAAGCTGCGTGCAGCAGCCATGTTCCTTGACACCACCGCCAGAGCACGAGCTGTACGGGCAATCAGCTGTGCTAGGACAGGCACCAAGGGATTCTGTGGCACTACAGCGTAACTTACAGTGGTGAAAATTTCCATCAATAGGTTTAAAATATAGTGCGTTAAGACTGACAAAAGCACCCTCGAAGAAATGAAATAAACAGACTTGTGTTTCGTGAGCAATACTGGTAAGCTGACACCTTCCTCACGCTCCCAAACTATTTTCTAACAAGAATCTTGCAAACGACCAGATTCACACAAGGTGAAGAGCTTAGGGTCTCCTGGATGGACACACATCTGTGTTGTAGTTCCACTGACACAAGTTCTTGGGGAAGAAAAAAGGAACTTGGTGTCTGTGACAGCACCATCTAAAATGAAGTGGCTGAATGAAAACGAGAAAGGCTTGATAAAACTCAGAAAGCAGCAGGGCAGGTAAGACTGAGAAAAGGCTACTCAATTGATGACTCTGACTCCTTACTGAAAACCTTGGAAAAACAGCCAGTTAAGTACTACAGTAAAATAGGTTTTTAAAAGCATCAGACTCACTGCATCTAGAAAATTTATAATCATTTCCCTCCAAATTCAGATTCAAGATATGTTTGTAAAATATCCTGCCAGTTATGCTTTCATAAAACCTAAATGTAGAAAAAAATTTAAGTGCATTTATAAGATAGGCAGCTGCATGATACCCCATGAACACTTTTTAAACTTTAGCTAAAAGTACTAAGAGCTTATACAAGATATTTAAACTGTAAAACTATCATGTGGCTACTTTCTAAATCAACTGCTAAAAGCACAACAAGCAAACCTTGGGCTAGTAGGAACAAAGTTAGTTATAAGCAAAAAATGTTAAATCAAGAAAAGTTGTAAGGCACATAACTGAAAATAGGCTTCCCTCAATCTAACCATTATCTGATTTTGAGATATTAAAATTATAAATCGAAATATACTAATTTTAAAAAAATAGAAAATAATTTTTTTAAACAGCAGGCTTAGTTTTTAGGGAGGGGAAAGAAAATTGTAAAGAATTTTCTAGGGGCAGCTAGGTGGTGCAGTGGATAGAGTACCGGGCCTGAAGTCAAGAGTACCTGAGTTCAAATCCGGCCTCAGATCAACTTATCATTTACTAGCTGTGTGACTCTAGGCAACTCACTTAACCCCAATTGCCTAAAAAAGAAAAAATTTTTCTAATACTTTAATCTTGGGAAAGTATAGACAAGATTTATCAAAACCGGATGTTAAACACAAAGTAACTAACCAAAAGTAAGGAGACCAATTTTAAAAATGCACACTTAACTCAAAGGAACAAAAGACAAATTTTGGGATGTAAAAAGTACCTAGGAAAATTATTAGATATCCTTGAATATTCTCATTATACTAAAGAAATATACATGAGAGGTTATGATAATTGCTATGTCCTGCAAGACCTCTGGAGACCTGTTTATATTAGATGACAGTCAACATTTCACATCACCTTGGTTGGTACTTAACCACCAGGGGACGATACAAAGAAGGCTTCTAAGAAACTATATAATTCTTATTTTGAGCCTATTTCAGCTAGAGAAACAAGGAACACTTTATTCACTTAAAACACAAACTATATTTTAAAAGTACATTTTCTGATTTAAAACAGTATTGTAAGAACAGCCACTTATTAATTAAAAGAAATTATAAAGGTTCTACTACTCACTTTAATATTTCTGTAGGTCTCATTCAGAACCATCTTATTAAATTCAGGATTCTTAAGAGTATCAAGAAAATTTGAATAAAGGCTGTGAAAGTTTGGCTCAATACTGACTCTCTTCATGACAAGATATTGTGAAACCCAAGGCATAAACTCCTCTTTCACTGTTTCCTTCAGCTCTTCAACCTGGGCAAAGAGTATTGATACGAAAAACGTTTAAAGCATAAATGGAATAAAACTAGATTATTAAGTGACCAAATGAAAACTCAATTGTCACCTTTAAATAACTATGAAGCCATTTTCTGATAGGAAATGGTTAAATAGTTAAATGCTATTATCACCGTGTTTATAAGAAATGTATTTAATACAAAAAGATTTCAACTGTAATACTACTAGGGCTGATTAGTCAACAAGAGCGTAAGAGCTTACTATGTGTATGCCAGGCCCTGCTCTAAGTGTTGGGAATACAAGTTAAAGGCTTTAACAGTTCCTGTCCTCCTTTTCTGCACCACTTTGGGACGTCTCTAAACACACCTGTCAGGTACCTTTCCCTTTCTAGCTCTTTCAATTTTTCTGTGCTGTCTTTCCCCATTAGATTGTAAGCTCCTTCAGGGCAAGGATTGTCTTTGCTTTCACTTTCACTTAGCACAGTGTCCAGATCATAGCAGACACTTACTGTTTGCTGATGACTGAAGAAGCTCACATTCTAACAGGAAAGACAAGTAATTGGGTACATCAAAATAACACAAGCTTAACATTACACTAAGACTTTTGGGTCACCTTGTATATAAATAGTGGATGGAAGGCAATCTTAGAAAAGAAGGTGACAGCAGCTAGAGATGACTGGAGAACTCTCTGTACCTGAAATACAGAGTTTGAGATCTCAAGTTCTAGAAATCTTTTTGAATTGAAATCTACTTGTTTGTAGGTTGACATACTATTAACATTATGTTCTAAACATAAAACAATTCAATCAGGTCCCCCTATTTACATAAAATACATATCAGTAATGCTGGCCCCAAGTGTAAACTCAGAGATGAAAATATTCTGTATGTATTTTACTTAAAATTGAGAATTTCATATATATATACACATATATATATGTGTGTATGTATATATATATATATGTATATGTGTATATATATATATATATATGTATATGTATATATGACAAAGCATTCAATAAATATATTTGATGAGAATAAAGTAGAAATTGATGACATCTGTAGATGAAAAGTAAAATCAGATTTCAACAGACCTTGACAGACTTGTGTGTAATAAGTTTTAAACCTATGTCAAGTCAGCAGACTTAAAATGACACTGAAGGAATAAAAGGAATTGGGGTGCCATTCAAATCCTGATTCTCCTACTTCCTACTTGTGTGACCTTACATCCCCTCGAGCCTACCTCTTATCCCATATAAAATAAGCCTAGAGGGCCTTTGAGGTTCCTATCAGTTTAAGAGTTAGGATCCCATGACATGAAATTGAGTACACATCTCTTAGTCTACCAACTATTTTGCCTAAATAACAAATTTACAATATAGGACATCAGAACCAGAAACTAAAAGTACTCACACATCCTTCCTCTAAGAGGCTAAGTTATTAAGGGAAGATTCATGTTCACTATGGACCAAAGAACCAGAGCACACTCACCTTTTGTGTCATATTTGACTGAGAAAGGTTGTTGAAGATGAAAGCAATTTTTTCCTGAACATTTTCAGGAGGCTCCACAATTCTCTCAGTTTGGTCCGTGGCCACAAGCAGGGTATCAATATTTGTAGTATTAATAGATGGCTAGAAGGCAAAAGAAGCAAAGCACGCAAAATAGAAATTCATGTCACAATTCCTCTAAGTAACTATTTCACAGCTTAACAAAGAAAGAATTCCACTTACTGGCACATCTTTCTTAAAGCTGACTCCTGTGGGCCTGGTGATTGTGATGGTTTTAGCCACAGTAGTAGTTGTTGAGGTGGTTACAATAGTGCTGACTTGACCAGCAAGAGGAGCTTTTGCTGGAACCTGGGCCTGGGCCTGGGCCTGGGCTTGGGCAAGTGCAATACTTCCAGGGGTGGTAATTGAACCCTGCATTTTCACAGGAGGGTCTCTAGATTGCTGTCCATATTCGATGTACTTTTCAAAAGACAAGAAATAAGAATGCATTAGGTTGGGGAATGAGAGTGAAAAGGAAAAGAGGAAGACCAGTTAATCTTAACATTTTTCAACATCTCTCAAATTAGCCCCCTTCTATCTTCTGGCCCTACCACCACGTGCTGGTGAAGTCTCTCTCCATCTGCTTATGGGATCTGCCTATCCCCGCTCCAATCCATCCTCTAGTCAGTCACCTAGTGTTTTTCCTAAAGCTCATGTCACCCTTCCTCACTATAATCAATAAAGTCCAGTGACTCCTTATCACCAGCAAGATCAAATACAAGATGCCCTAGATTTAAAGACCCTTGATAACCTGGCTCCCTCTTCCCTTCCCAGACTTTCTCTACCTTACTCCTCCTTCTATGTAGTTATCCAGTGACACTGGTCTATGTGGCTATTCCTCTTACAAGACAGTCCATCTCCTGATTCAATGGCTATCCCCCATTCCTAAAATCTTCTTCTTGCTTCTGCCTGCCAACTTCCCTGGTTTCCTTCAAGTCTAAAGCTCCAGCTTCTGCCAGTCCTCCTGAATGCCTAATACCTTCCCCCTCTGAGATGACCTCCAATTTACCCTGTCTATATCTCGTTTGTATGTCGTCTCCCCTGATTAGATTGTGAGCTCCTCTTCAAGGCAGGCATTGTCCTTTTCTTTCTTTGAACCTCCCTCACTTAGCACCCAGGCATATTCAGCACTACATATATATCTTTGAGTTGATTTGATGTTAGGGTGTTTCAATTCTACCCCCTTCACTTCCTGAGCCATCTAGATCCATTCAGAATATGACTCTACCTTCACTTCATAATGTCCTTCCCTCTAAGGTTAATTGTAATGCTGCTAAGAAAGAGAGGAATGAAAAGCTCTCTCAAACCCGGTGTTAATACAGTACTGACACATAACAGAATAACCCTTTCAAACCGATTATCCTTTTTGCTTATGAAACAAAGTTCAACATTAGAACTTTTAGCAAAATGGCAATCTAATCAAAATGTTTAGTCATTAAGATCTCTTTCTCTTTAAGATTTCCTTCAAAAACCTCATATCCAGCCAAAGTGAGATTGATCACAATGACCAGATCTTGGTGCTAAAGAACAAACAAAAACTGCACACACCCCACAAACCTCCTCCCCCAGAGGTGGGGAAGACAGGTACAAAATAGTTCCTATACTGTCAGACAGTTACAAGCCGTAACCCTATTAAAACTGTCAGCAGGACTGAAGCTGGAGATAAACCAAAAACAACCTAATTTTTTTTTTTAGTTTTGGGGAAAGATGGAAAGACCATTGCTTGAGGTGTACTGTACATACAGACAAAAGAAAAAAAGCAGAGTGTGGATCAATCTTTATATCGCTTCTGTTTTCTCTGCCAAGAAGAAAGACCATTACACTGAAAAATCCAAAACAAAAATGACTAACAAAGAGTTCGTAATTAAAATAAATAAGGTGTTTAAAGATCACCTAGCAGGCCTTGGTGAAATCAAGTCACCTGGCCGAAATAAACTACATCCTTGAGTACTGAAGGTCTGGATGTGATTGTTAAATCAATGATACTGGGGGTGGGAGTGGGGGGTAAGAATGAGACACACACAAGATGGATGATGACACTCTGCCAGTGACTTCAAGTCCTTAGAGAATTCTATAACATATAATTAAAAAGATGTGCAGTGAAAATATGGAAAAGTTAGTAGGGATAACAAAGAGATAGCATGGGCTTCTTGAGAGGAAAGCATTTGATAAAGTGATCTCGTACTACGTGGAAGGAAACAATGGAGGCCTTTCATAGTACAAGACTGCGAAGGATGGTTAAAAAAAAATTCAAAACAAGACTGATTTTCAGTAGACTTTTTAAAAAAATTTTTTTTAGATGAGGCAATTGGGATTAAGTGACTTGCCCAGGGTCACACAGCTAGTAAGTTTCAAGTGTCTCAGGCAGGATTTGAACTCAGGTCCTCCTGACTCCAAGGCCAGAGCTCTATCTACTGCGTCATCTAGCTGCCCTTTTAGTAGACTTCGAAGTGGCAACAGTGTAACATGGCAGCCAAAAGACATAATGTAACCTTGGGTTGGATTAAGAAAGGCCCCGCTCCCAAGAGTAAGAAGGTCCCATTTGTGCTCCACCCTCATCAGAGGACCTGAAATATTTTAGTTCTATGCACCACAGTTTAGGAAAGGGGGGAAAGAAGCATAAGGAGCACTCACATAACAGCCCTTAGCCAAGGCTAACTACTTTACAAATGTTATCTCATTAAATCCTAACAACCACCTTAGGAGGTAGGTGCTGTTATTATCCTCACTTCACATTTGAGGAAACTGAGGCAGACAGGTTGAGTGACTTGCCCAAGGTCACAAACCTAGTGTCTGAGGTTAGATATGAACCAGGTCTTCCTGACTCCAAGCCTAACTATGCACTATGGCACCCCTAGCCATACCAAAGGCATTGATAAGATGGAGAACACCCAGAAAAGTAACCTGGATGGTCAAGGTCTTTGAACCCATATCTTATAAGAACTGATTTAAGGTGCTGGAAGACGTATAGCCTTAAGAAAAGGAAACCTTGCAGGAGTGCAGAAGTGTGAGTGTGCATGTGACATACAACATGATGAAGTGGCAAAGAAGCAAATTCAGGTGCGATGTCAAGAAAAAACTTCCTAATAATGAAAGCTGTCCAGAAGAGTGACTGGGTTGCCTCAAGAGCTCCTAGGCCTCCCTTCACTGGAGGCCTTCAAGCAGAAGCTAGATGGCCATTTATCAGGGGAGCCCTTTCACTGGACTACATGGACTAGATTGCACTGAGGTCTTTTTCTACTCTCAAATTCTATGATTCCAATGGGGAAAACAGAAGGGGCCAAGTAGGTAGAAGAGTAGTCCAAGAGAATTAACTCATCTAGATGAGTTAACAAAATGGACAGCCGGCAATTAGAAATGTGTGTATTATGCTTGTGACAAGTTAAGGCTCAGGATACACACTGGAAAATTCCTGTGCATAGAAGTGAAAACTGAATACAGTAAGAATAGATAACGTCACCATGGGCAACAGTGGAGAGAAGAGACAAAGGAGAGCAAATTTTACCTGATCTGAAACTTACTTTTACATAAATATATTAAAGACTGCTGATATTTTAAAACTTTTGCTATTCCACTGCAGTATTGAGTTAAAATGGAATAATCCATTTGCAAACTGGATCACATAACTGGATTCTATAAGCACTAATAAATTAGATACCGACTAGTTTGTGCTTTTAATTAGCAAGGCTAATGACCCACCATAAAATTGCATTATTTAAAAAAAACACATAAAATATCATAACCCTGAAAAAAAGATGCCATGAGACATTTGCACATGACTGGAAAGAAACAGATTACAAGTGAATAACACATAAACTATACATAAAGGGATCAACACATCGTGTCAACTTGAAATATTGCCCCAACCTTTCAGAATTTTAGATGCTGAGGAAAACATTCATTAGCAATTCTGAAGCAGGAAAGCCCTTTAAAATACACACTTACCTCCTGCAGATGATGAGGAAACCGCATAAAGTGACTAATGGAGGCCAAGTGCTGACAGTACTGGGGATAGTCCTTCAATCTGTCAAAGAAGAAGAGTCACCTCATTAAAGGAAACAAGGAGCAGGAAAGAAAAGAATTCAGCTGACACAATGACCACAGTCCAGGACCCCAAACCTACCCAAAAGATACCAACTAACTAGTTCTATTGCTCTTACCAATAAAATCATCATAATCATAATACGGTAACTTCCCAGAATGTTATTAAAATTTAATATTTAATTTCAATTGGCTAGAGACTATTTATAATCTTCACATTACACTGATTTTGGTCAGGAATAGGCACAGAAAGGAATATATTCAAGATGGCAATATGCAGGAAGAACCTGGTTTTCTGACCTAGATCTATGCTTCCACCTTGGTGTGAAAACTCCTTCTCATGAGGCAAATCAGCCACTTCTCACTAACTTACTGTGAAGAGACACTGAGAAATTCTGTGATCTGTTCATAGATTTACAAGCTGTATTTGTCTAAGGCAGAACTTGAATCCAGATCTTTCTGACCAATTCTCTTCCTGGCAAGCCTTCTATGTACTCTCTAAAACACCCTTAATAGGAGGGAGAAAACTGCAAAACAAAAAGAACACTTACCTATTTTTAAATCTATCTAGTGCAGCAATCCCAAAAAAATACATTTTGGATTCATAAGGCTTGCGTAAGGCTTCAAGAACATAGCGCAGGGCCAGGCCAAGTGCCATGTAAGTAACCAGTCCTTTTTCTATGATCCCACCAAACAGGCAGGCTGTTATGTGCAGCTCTTTATCAGGGTACTGGGGGAAAAACCGATATTCTTCAAACAAGTTCCTCAGCATACAATTAAACACTTCTCGTTCCCTTTTAATATTGGAGTCCTTAAACCTCTGTAACATCTCTAATACCTGCAAAAACAAAAACCAAATGGTTGGTTACCCCTAGAGCTTTACTCAATAAATTCACATTTTTTGCAATAGGTAACACTGAGGCCAAGAAACAACATCTGGTGACAATTTGTGCTGCAGTAACAAAAGTTCCTAAGAATTTCTACACACAATTTGAGAAAAGAGACAAAAGCAACCAAAATGCATAAGTTTTAACGGATCAAATGGGAGCTGCTGGAACTAGTCAAGTGACATCCATTTTACTAACGGTGAGGAGCTTGCCGGTCTCGTGCCATCGGCTGCACGGGTTGCTCCGTGTACTCACCTCATCCACAGACATGGTTGGATGAGGTGGATGATTATAGATGCGCTGAAAATAGCTGTTTGCTTCATCATCGATCTCTTTACTAAAGTGCTGGTTCGCCTCTGGCCATACCTGGGACACGTCCGCTATTGAAAAATGAAAAGCAACTTCTGGGCATGAGATTCTCCTAACTTTTTCTCCCCGCCCCTCCCCCTGCCCCTCAAACACCAAAGAGAATTTAAAACTTGGGTAAAAGAACAGACCAATATGTAACTAAACTGAAGAATGATGTGGTTATGTTAATGTAAGCACAATGATAGCCATATAAAACCTTATGCTATTCAGGAGGATATTCAAGGATTTCACCTGGAAAAGTCTATTCCGAATCCTATTCCTATAACTGTCAGCTTTTTTCATGAGCACATTTTACGTTCTATTATTGGGTCACTAAGTTCACATTCTTAAGATACTTACCCTTAAGCCTAAGTTACAAATTTACGTCAAGACTTCCCTCTGATGCCTTCAAGCAGAGACTAGTCTATCCAGATATCTACCCTCTAGGCAATACAGAGCAGGATAAGAAGCGGGCATGCCACACAACACGGACATGCAGACATCTTTCACACCAGCTTCCAGAGCGGCCAGCTGATGCAAAGCACTTCTCACATGAAATCATTGATACTGTTCAGTCTAAAGAGGCAAGGGTTCATTTCATATCTTGTTTGGGTCTACAGTGTCACGTAATTGCTCCTCCACCTTCAGATGCATTTAATTTTAGGAAGGTAGCACTGATGTAAGTGGAAAAGATGCTCTGCTTGGTTAATATATCAGTACATCTCAAATCCAATTAAAACTGGGTACAACTACATCAAACTCCCACGCAACAGAATAATTACTAGTTAAAATCTTAAAGACTATTTTCTGCACCTAAAGTTGTAACTAAATCTACTGAACTTTTCCAAGGAAGTCAATGTAACAGCTAACATTAGCAATGCCCTTCATGTAGTTTATCTCATTTCTCTCCTCACCACAATCCTCAGAGATAGCTGCCGTTATTATCCCCATTTTACAGATGTAGAAATTGAGGCAGAGAGAGATGTTTGAGACTTGCCCATAAGTCCTTGCTTAGTAAGGCAGGACCTGAACTCAGATCTTCTGACTCTTCACTAGGCCACCTAGCAGTCCAAGTTCAAACTTAAAAAACAAAAATCCCAACCCTAGCCTTTTCTCATCTATTTCTAAAATTTACTTTATGCTCTAACCCACTAACTTTAGTCTACAAATTTTTACTTTTAGAAAAAATGAAAAATATAACAAAGGGTTAATTTAGCAACTTATACACCTACCAAATTCAGTAGCACTAATGTCCTCCCCTCTGAAGCACTATCAATTAACAACTATTTTGTTACCAACTAGCTAGGTCCAATAAAACTGACCCAACCTCCCACGTGCAAATTGACTATGGTCCAGTCGCAGTCACAGCCACAGACAACACTACCACTTACGAGGTTTCATCTTACTCTGCTGGAATGTAGGCTGGCTCAGTCCGGAGGCGCCCAGCTTCCTCTGCACAAACGGATCGCTGTTCACTGCAGGAAGTCCCAGAGCCGCAGTTCCTATGCCAGTCAGGCTGCCTGTGCCAAGACCACCTACTAAAAATCAGGCAAATGGTTACAAGAAAAGTGGTGTGTGCTTTTAACTAGATTCACCTTTCTTAAATTTCAGGTTATGTCACATTCCTGTGGATTTTTCCTTTAAATTTAGGTGTAAGCAGTTCAAAGATCCCTTTTACTGAGAACAATATGGACCCAAATAAACCATATTGTATTTTGGTTTAAGAATAGATTATTTTTACCCTGTTACCTTCTCAGGCTATTTAAACAAATAATGCAAGTATACACAAACACCCAGGGTGGGGGGGGGGGAGGAAAAAGGAGAATGGTGATGGCGAGGATACGGCCGAGAAAAGGCTCTGGAATTTAAAGTTAATCAAAGGTTTGATGCATCCATTTTGAGCTCATTGTGGTATATGGTATAAGACACTGGTCTAACCCCAATTTCTGCCAAACAGCTTTCTAGTTGCACCTGCAGTTTTTGGCAAAGACTTGTTTCTCCTCAAGTAATTTATGTTCTCAGATTTAGAGAATATAAGTTTGTTCTTAAAATTAATTTTTTTGGATTCTTCCTCATCTAGTCTGTTCCATAATTTTTTAAGAAGTGCCAAGCAATTCTGACAATTACTACTTTATAGGACAATTTGACAACTGAAGTGTCATTACCCTTCATTCCTTTTTCATTATTTCCCTTGAGATCCTAGACCTTTTGCTTATCCAAGAAGTGGGAAGGTGAATGTATACATATACCCATGCGTACATACACATCCTACCTCAATGCCAAGACACATATTGGAAAGAGAGAATTATAGCCCAGCTAACAGACTCTTAAATATGTATAAACGGACTATTACTGATGAGTCAATAAAAAGATTAACTTCGGCACTGACTGCATACCACTTCAAGTTGACATGAAATTTTTGTTTCAGTCAACCTTCAGGGAAAAACTACTACTCAAATGTGAACTTCACAAACTAAAAATGGTATTATGAAAGTATAGCCATCCTGATTCTCAAGAGGCTAATTTGAATTAAGATACTTTTAGAAGTTTCTTTCTCTTTATCTTACCAAGTCAGGGAACCACTTGGAATCTCTGGTTCTCAAGTTTACTTAGTTTACACACCATAGTAACTCCATGTGATCATGACCCTCACCATGTACTAATAAGAAATACACTGTTTCTATAAATATTTCTTTACCTGGAAGCTGTGAAGAGAGTCCTCCAATGCCACTGAAGGCTGTAGTCTGATTTGGAGTGGAAAGAGGTGGAAAGGCTTTTGCTGGTGACTGAGGGGTACTGAAAGCAGAACCCAAATTTGGAGGAAAACCCTGCATACTCTGGGTGTGGGGGGCAGCTGAACCTCCTATACTAAGAGATGCCATCCCAGCAAGTGGGTCAATCTACAAAAGACAAAAGAATATCACCAGGTGCTTCAGCCAAGAGAGCTAACAAACTGACATTAGTGCAAATTAAAGCAACCTTGTTCAGAACTTTAAAAAAACTGCTTTTAAACATCCCAAACACACAATAAAGCAGACACACATTTTACGACTATTAAAGTCTAAATATTCAAAAGTAGAGACTATGAGGCATTTATCTTAGAAGAGATTTACCAAAACTCCAAAACCATAAAATAAAGCACACAGAATACCAAGCTGACCACACCAAGACTATTATTTCACCTGTTACTTTGGTGAAATGCTGTTATATTTAACACCAAGGAATTCTTAAAAACAACCTAATATTCTGAGCCCTCTATTTAGCCCCAAGCACAAGCAAGAAGGTAAATTTTGCGGTAGTCAATGAGCCACAGATACCTTTGCTGATAAAAAGTAAAGAAATCATTCAAGAATCTCATTCAAAAAATAACAAATCTAATAAAAATTTGGAGGCTTCGATTAACCTAGTACCAGTGGGTATTTTAGAATATCTATAAGAATATTTTCCAGCTTGGAGAGGTTTGTGATCACCACACTATCCTACACCTTCCTTCTGAATTTAGAGTTTGATAGCTAGTGAGTCATTCATTCAAGAAAAATTTCTTTAGCCCCAGTCTCCCCAATGTAGCTGAGAGAAGAAGTATGCTGCTCTCAGAGGAGAAGGGTGGTCAGTGGCAGGGAGTAACTTAAATGTACCTTGTTTTTAAAAGAGCAGTTCAGTTGAAACCTGAAGAGCCCCAGTTATAACAAGTCCTTATGCTCTAGCACTGTTGCTTGGCCTGAGAAGCTACAAACAAGACATATCAGGTTCAAAGGCAGTGCTCATTCCTCAAAAGTCTAAGCAATTTCTTTATTAAAAAAAAAAAAGAACTTTATCCATTTATCTAAAAATAACCTCAAAATTTTGCAGTCATATTATAAAGATTAAAAACAATGCTTAACTATGCCCCCATACAGATCTACTTTTAAATTTGCTTGACATGCAATTAAATTTATTATAATTGAATTTTCCCCCACTTTGATCATTACTTGTTGCTTTAAAAATCTACTTTATTTAACCAATGCTGCTGGCAAAAAGAGTACCTTCATTGATGGTAGCATGTTTTCAAAACTTATCTACCTGTACAGGAGAAATGGCATCTAAGCTGCTTGCACTAGGGGGACGTCCTTTTGGCATAACTCCTGGTGGTGGCTGTCGAGCCTTATTCATAACGTTACTGCAATTGGCAACCATGGTCAGGATAGTCTCTGACAACTCTTGAGAAACACTCCTGAAAAAGAAAGAAAAAAGTCAAATACAACACATAACATTCCAAACACATCTATATACTTCTTTGGTTTCCTGAAACACTAAAAACAAGAATAAGTGGATCAAGTAATGGGTTTCTGGCATGGGCCTTGCCTATGACTCAGTACAAGGAGATTTATGAAAAACAAGTCATAGCTACACTTCTTCTTGAGATATCAATAAATTACTGACCTTTATAATTTAAGTATAAAGACAATGGAACCAAAGTAGTGGAGATTCTATGACTAAAATAACAAATTCAAACACCTGTGAGGCAGTCTGCCTATTATTAGCCCTCTGAGTCTCCAAAGCTACTTCAGCGAAGTTAAACAGTTCAGGTAACAACATAAACAATGATGATACTTTAAATAAAAATAAACTGAAGAGGACGTTATTATAATTGAGAAAAATGCAATGCCTTCCCTTCTCTGGAGAATTGGGATCGTTAGCTATGGTCGATGCCCCGGGGGAGAAGAAATGTTATGGGGGGCAGGAGGGGTGTAACAATACGGACCCAAAAGCTTTACTGCAGTTTTAAGCTTTATTAGCTTAAACTGCTGTATTAAATAAACTACCTTTAATGGCTATCAAAACTTTAAACTACATGAACCTTTGAGATACTTTAATTTCCAAATGCAGCATTAGCCATGAAAAATAATTCCACAAAATAAAGGGAAGACCTTAAACATTTTTTAAAAGGGGGTGGAGCCAAGATGCCCAAACAGCAAGAAAATACAGAGCAAGCTTCCCTCTACAAAGCCCTTCCAGACAGATCTAGAAATGCACAAGGCCACATTCTTGATGGGGAAATCCAAGAACAAGTCACAGTGAGCCAATGACCCAGTGTCCCAGCCCAGGGCCTGAAAAAAGACCGAGGCTGTCCACAGGAGCAAGCAGCACTGGGGCAGGTAGGAGCTGCCCCAACAAGTGCAAGTGGTGTTAATGAGTACCACCTGGCAGCCTCACTACCCATTACAGGCCAGATGCTGGGCAGGCTACGAGAGGATTGAGCTCACACAGGACACTCCTGGGCAAAGAGCAAGCCAGGCTTTAGCTGTCTGTGCTGAGCAAGGAATGAGTCCAGAAGTCAGCCATAACCGTGGGCTTACTCAAACAACAGTGCGGGGATGGACTTGACTCCAGCTTCTAATCCAATCTGAATCCTGCAGGGGAATAACCAGGGTGGGAATCCCAAACCAAAAGGGTGTTTTCAGCTCAGTCACTCTGAACCTGCAGCAACAAGATCAGCCCAAACATTCTTGCCATACATGTGCAAAAACTGGCCCAACCATAAAGTCTGAAATCAAGAATTAGGCTGGAAGAACAAGCAAGCAAACAAAAAAATGAAAAGAATCTCACCATAAAAAGCTATTACCATGAAGATGAACACTCAAGACACAAACCCAAAAGAAGAGAATGACTCCAAAACACCTACAAGCAAAGCCTCAAGGAAAAATATAGCTTGGGCACAAATTCAACTAGAATTCCTGGAAGAGATAAAGCAAGAGCTAATACACCATTTAAAAATGTTTGTATAAATGAAATGGGAGTACTAGAGGGAAAAAACTGGAAAAAAAGGAGAGCTATGGAAGAATTAGAATTAGAAATTTACAAGAGGTACAAAATCTGTCCCAAGCAACAAACTCCTTGAAAATTACGATGGACCAAATAGAACCTGATGATTTTATATGACAATAAGAAATATTAAACAAAGTCAAAAGACTTGAGAATATGCAAGAAAATGTAATGTATCTCATAGCAAAAATAAATGACCTGGAGAACAGATCAAGGAGAAAGCATTTAAAATCATCAGACTACCTGAAAATGACCAAAAACAAAAGGGGGGGGGCACGCCACATGCATCTAAATGTCCTGTTTCAAGAAATCATAAAAGAAAACTGACCACATCTCTTAGAATTAGAGGGCAAACTAGAAAGAACTAATTCATCAGTCACCCCCTGAAACACTAAAATAAAATTTCCAGGAACATCATAGCCAAAATCCAGAGTTTCCATGTCAAAGAATACATACTGCAAGCAGCCAGAAAAAAAAGAAGTCAAGTACCAAGGAGCAACAGTCAGACGATTTAGCAGCCATCACTAGAAAGGAGTTAGAGAGCTAGGAAGACAATATTCCAGAAGGCAAAGGATATAAGAACTTATAGCCAAGAACCACTTATCAAGAAACAATGAGCACAAAATCCTAAAGAGGAAAAAAAAAGGACCTATAATGAAAAAGGACTCCCAAGCCTTCCGGGTGAAAAGACCAGAGCTAAGCAGAAACTATGAAGGTCAAATGGAGGAATCAAGAAAAAATAAAAAGGGAAACATGAATTAGCAGTCATGAGGAACTAAACAAGGATAAACTGCTTATACTCTAATAGGATGAGACAAAACATACGTCCCCCCTGAAACCTACTATCATTACTGTATCATATCGGCAGTATAATTAGAAGGACTAATAATGGTTATGTTTTGATATTAAAAGCAGAATGGAAAGAGAGATAAAAAAGAATACAATGGGAAGAAGAGGGGAGGGAAGTTAGGGAAAAGTATCTCACATAAATGGAGCACATAAAAAGAAGTCTATACAAACGCCAAGAAAGTAGTATGGTCGACATCTGAATCTTACCCTCATCTGAACTGGTCTGAAGAGGAAAGAACACAAAAATACCCACAGAGTTAGATACAGAAATAATTTCACTCAACATGGAAATAGAAGGGGGAAAGGGGACAATGGGGAATTAAAGGAAGAGTATGTTAAGGAAAGGGTTAGTCCTAAGTAAAACAAACTTTGTACAAAGTGTTGAAATATATTCACAGATTTTTTGGTAGTAGCAAAGAGTTGGAAACTGATGGGGTCAACACCCATCAATTAAAGAATAGCTGAAGAAGTTACAGCATAAGAAAGCTGGGAAACAACTTTTACAGCCAGTGTCTCTGATAAGGACCTCATTCCTAAAATATATAAAGAACTAAGTCAAATTTATAAGAATACAAGTCATTCCCCAACTGATAAATGGTCAAAGGAAATGAAAAGGCAGTTTTCAGAGGAAGAAACTAAAGCTATCTATAGTCATATGAAAAAATTCTCTAAATCATTATTGATCAGAGAAATGCAAATCAAAACAAATCTGAGGTACCACACCACACTTAACAGGAAAATGATAAATGCTGGAGAAGATGTGGGAAAACTGGAACACTAATGCATTGTTGGTGGAGCTGTGAACTGATCCAACCATTCTGGAGAGCAATTTGGACCTATGACCAAAGGGTTATAAAACTGCATATCCTTTGACCCAGCAATACCACTCCTGGGGCTATATCCCAAAGAGATCATACAAATGGGAAAAGGACCCACATGTACAAAAATATTTATAGCAGCTCTTCTTGTGGTGCCCATCAATTGGGGAATGGCTGAACAAGATGTGGTATAAGAATGTAATAGAATACTATTATGCTATAAGAAATGATGAGCAAGCAGACTTAAGAAAACCTGGAAAGACTTGTATGGACCTGATGCTGAGCAAAATGACAGAACCAGGAGAACATTGTACACAGTAACAGCGACGTTGTGCAATGACTAACTCTGATAGACTTAGCCCCTCTCAGCAATGCAAGGATCTAAAACATCCCCAAAAATCTCATGATGGAAAATGCTATCCACATCCAGAGAAAGAACTATGGAGTTTGAATGCAGATTGAAGCATATTATTTGCTCTTTTTTTCCTTCTGTTTTGTTTCTTCTTTCTTGTGGTTCCTCCTATTGGTTCTAATTCTTCCTTACAACATGAGTTACGTGAAAATACGTTTAATAGGAATGTCTATGTAGAGCCTCTATCAGACTGCATGCCATCTGGGAAGGGGAGAAAATTTAGAACTCAAAATCTTATGGAAGTGAATGCTGAAAACTAAAAATAAATAATTTTTTTAAAAAAATCCCCCCCCCAAAAGAGATGAGCAAGATGGTTTTATAAAAACCTGGGAAAACTTAGATGAACTCATGCAAAGTGAGGTGAGCAAAACCAGAACATTGTACACAGTAAAAGCCACATTGTACGATGACTAACTTTGATAGACTTAGCTCTTCTCAGCAATGCAAGCATCTAAGACAACTCCAAAAGATTCATGATGCAAAATGCTATCCACATCCAGAAAAAGAACTCTGGAGTCTGAACGCAGATCGAAACATACTGCTTGCTCTCTCCTTTTTGTTTTGTTTCTTCTTTCTCGTGGTTCCTCCCATTGGTTCTAATTTTTCTTTACAACATAACTAATGTGAAAATGTTTAATATGAATACATATGTAGAGCCTTTATCAGGTTGCATACCATCTGGGAGAGGGAGAAAATTTAGAACTCAAAATCTTATGGAAGTGAATGTTGAAAACTAAAAATAAAAAAAGAAATTACAGCATACAAATGTGGTGGGATACTACTGTACTGTAAGAACTGAGAAAAGTGATGATTTCTAAGAAACCTAGAAGACTTGCATAAACTGATGCAAAGCGAAGGGACCAAAACCACAAGAATAATTTATAAAAAAAGACAGTAATGCTGTAAAGCCAAACAACTTTGAAAGACTTTGGAACTCTGATTAGCTTAATGACCTACTACTATTCCAGAGAACTAGTGATAAAATATGCTACCCTTCTCCTAACAGAGAGGTAAAAGATACAAGAGTACAAAATGAGAACTTTTTTTAATGGTCAACTGGAAATTTATTTTGCCTGACTCTATATTTCTGCAACAAAGGTTTTCTTTTTCTTTTTTTCTTAAATTAGTGGGGGTCCAGGAAGGAGGGAGAGAAGAAACATTTCTGATTTTAATTTAAAAAAAAGAAAAAGAAAAAAATTTTTAAGATTATACTGAGAAAAGCTAAAACAAATGAGAATAAAGCAAAGTTCAGTACACAAATGTTCCAAAAATTTTAGAAGATTATAGAAATTTGCTCCAAATATTTAACAATCAGGGACAGCTTGGTGGCACAGTGGATACAGCACCTGCCCTGGAGTCAGGAGGACCTGAGTTCAAATCCGGTCTCAGACACTTGACACTAGCTGTGTGACCCTCAGCAAGTCACTTAACCCCAACTGCCTTACCCGAAAGAAAAAAAAACATACCAAATATTTCATAATCAAATAAAAAGGCACAATGACTAGACCAGAACAGAGCTTAGAAAGCTTTAGAAAATTTAGAAAATAAAAAAACCTAAAATCAACTAAAGTACAATTAAACATTAATATTTTACTTTTTGTTTTCTATGAGAATGTGGCACCTAAGCAAATCAAGATAGCAGGTATGAATCTGTCTCATACATGGGACATAATGTTTGCCATTTTCTCTCTAAGTAAGTAAGAGTACTGAAACCAAAGTCACAAAGACCTTAGTTCAGCTCCCACCTCAGTGGGCAAGTCACTTAAACCTCTTTCCATCTGTTTCCTCATCTGAAAAACAGGGGTGACAGACCTACCTCATGGAATTGCTGTGAGGAATAATTAACACAAATACAGAGCTTTGCCAACCTGAAGTTGCTAACTAAATGCTAGCTACCATTGTTGTTATAGCAGAGTAGTAGCTAATAATGCCTAACAGATTACAAAATGCTTTCTTCCTTGTATGAGTACAAAATATGAGTTATCATGACAGAGAGATGACAAAACTCTAATATGAAACATATGACTGGTAGATTTGGAAGGAGAAAAGTCCTTCTTATTATTCCCTTCTTAAATGCTGAACACCAAAACCCTAAGACTGTTTTGTTTTCTAAAACTCAGGCAATCCTCCACTAATTCTTTATTTAAAAACCATTCTAGAAACTGCTTACATAGACTATACTTCACATCCTTGTACAGGGAGTTAAGATTTAAAATATCAGTTCTTGTAAATGCTTGAAGGGGATGGGGTTTAGGTAGAAAAGCTAGAACTCACATCAACTTATGTTTAGGGCTTTTAAGTCATAAAGAATGCAGACTGTGTGTCAACCGTTATTGGTCTGGCTCTCCACAGAAAAATGTGAAAAGGAGGACAGAAGTCAGGAAAAGAAAGGAAGAGAAAAATGCACTCTTGATTTCTTTGATACATGAAGCTCAACGTATGTCTTTTAAAAGGGAACCCTTGGACCAATAAATCATTTAGCATTTGGTTTTTTTAGCTCCAAAATTAAAGGGTACAGTGACACCACATATTGGAACCTTGTGGATAAGAACGCTATCTGGCCTTCCTGCTCTATGGCAAGTCTACTTTCACTGTCTAGTATCATATATTAGAAAACAAAGTAATGGGAGTGGAAGAGAATCTGATCTACTAGATACAGACAATTTCTAACTTTCAGACTTTGTTGTTTCTTAAAATTTTCTAAGTTGTTTCAAGTCAAGTCTACAAGCATTTACTAAGTAATACTATGTGTCAGACATTGTGCTTATAATTAAGTACAGGGGATACAGCCATACTAGTATCTGTACAGCACTTATTATGTGCCAAGCACTGTGCTAAGCATTTGACAAACCTTAGCTCATTTGATCCTCACAAAAACCTGGGAGGAGGGTACCATTATTACCCTTATCTTACAGTTGAAGAGATTGAAGCAGACAAGAGATTAAATGATTTGCCCACAGATAGTGTCAGGCTGGATATGAACTCAGGTCTTCTGGAGCAGTGGAAACCTTGCCCTCAAAGACCTCACATCTCAATGGGGGAGACAACACATACACCATGCAAGAAAATTCCTCTACAGAAACATTATGAAATGGTAGTTAGGGTTCTAGGCTAATCCATAAAGGCCTATTTAACCCATACATTAGATAAATTACTGTGAATTAGGGATGAAAATACAGAATATGTCTTCCAACGATAGAACTTAGGTTTAACTCTCTTGAATCCCATCTACAAAGAAGACTAAGTTTTGTGTTATGAAGTTGTATACTTTCATGGGCTTTAGAGATTTATAGTACTCATTCTCCATTATAGTACTCTACTTCAAAAATTACTCCTTGGAGCAACTAGGTGGCACAGTGGATAGAGCACCAGCCCTGGAGTTAGGAGGACCTGAGTTCAAATCCAGAATCAGACCAGACACTTGACATAGACACTTACTAGCTGCGTCACCCTGGGCAAATCACTTAACCCCAATTGCCTTGCCCCCCTCCCCCAAATTACTCCTTATTGCAATGAAGGCATATCATTAGCCTTGCTTAGTCTTTCTGCTTCTTAAAAACAGAAATATGAAGCAGAAGGAGCTGGGCATTAGGGTTTAAACAGGGTGGCGAAGGGCCCAGAATTCCAAGTCTTTTGAGAATGGGTGGAAGGAATTGGGCATATTAGCCCCAAGAAGAGGGGTGGGGAGATACATCACAGCTGTCTCCAACTATTCGAGGGGGTTTTTTTGTTTGCCTCAGAGGGCACAAGCAGTAATAATGGTTGGACATTTTAAAAAGACAAAGCCAGGAAAATCTTACTAACAATTACAGCTGTCTAAGAGCAGAATTTGCTGCCTAGAGGAGTGGTAGGTTCCCTCTCCTTGGAGCTCTTCAAGAAGACAATGACCACTTGTCAGGTATATTAGAGTAGAGAATTGTTTCGTATATGGGTTGGACTAGAATGGTCAATGAGGTACTTTCCAACTCTCCTATTTCACCAACGTTCCTGAGGAAGACTGCCAAGAGGGGAATGAGTTGTGGCCTTAAAATAAAAATGGGATTAATAGTCCATTTTTAGAAGAGGCTTTAATAGGTGAGGAAACTTCCTACATTGCCCAAAAGGTGGCAGTGCTGCACCAGACCATACTGAAGGGAAGATGGGAAAGAGAAGGGAATATGCAATATGTGTTAGAGGATGCTCTCATGCCAGGTACTCATTAAAAAATTAAGTATTTCTATCTGGGATCTGCCTTGGACAGATCCACTGTCCCATTTAACATAAAAGTGTCTGAATTTCAGGTACTAAATTTGAGTTCTTCAATCCAAATGTATAAATATGAACAAAGTAACAGAGCAAAACCAAGTCATCTTTTTAAATAAAGATGTAAAATTAACATGAATGTTATCGCTTGTCCTAAACTGAACCATTTCAAGCCAATATTGGCAATTCCTGAATCCTTTTCCAATTCAGTTCAAACTGCTAAATAAATGTGCTGTAACTACATCAACAAACTCAATTATGCATATTGCAGGTCCCTAGTGTTTTCATATAGGATAAAAAAAAAAAGGCATAATGACTGGCCAAAATAACATAGTAGAAATACTTTCTACCCAATCACAGCATGTCAAAATGAGGAAAAAAATCAATTATATTAGGAGGCAGCATGCATGACAAAATTAAAAAAAAATAAGATTTGGAGAAGACCCCCTAAATTTGAATCTTGGTTTTGCTTTTTGGTCATGTGTGAGAAGCTAAGTAGATCAATTAAACCCTCCCAGGCCTGCTTCCTCATCAGTAAAAAAAAAAAAAAGAGTTAGAGAGATGATGTCTAAGGTCCCCTACAATTCAATCTATGATTCTATCATCCGAATGTCCCCAGAGCTATGATCCATAAGTAGTAACTGTGAACATGTACCAGAAACAGTGCTAAATCTCAAGCCAGGGATCTGAATTTGAATGCTAATTTGACCATTTAATCACTGGCAGGCCACTGAATGACTCTGGAACTCAGCTAAACTAAATGATCTTTAGGTTCCCTCAAGCTACAAATCTATGATCAATGCAAGCATTTATAAAGTACATACTACACATACTAAGAGCTGGGGATAAAAGTACACAGAATGTAACATTCCCTATTCCTTAGTATCTTAAATTCTAGTGGGCAAGACAAGTACATATATGTGTATAAAGAATAAAAAGAGAAAAAAATACAAATAAACCAAAAGCAGTTAAATACAAGGTGGTTTATAAGTATGGGCATTAGCATCTGTGCAATGAGGAAAGGCTTCATGTAGAAGGTAATATATGAACCGTGTCTTAAAGAGAGTGAGAGTAAGGACCTGCATTCCAGGCATGGGCAGCAGCCACTGCTAATGCAGACAGACAGCAAATAGAGCATTGTGGGTCAAGAACGGGGGGGGGGGGGGGGGGGGGGGGGGGGGTGAGTTGGTCTGGCTGAACTGCAGAACGTGAGAGGATGAATAATATCCAATGGGGCTGGAAAGACAAAAGGCAGAGACCAACTGAGGAAGATAACACAAAACTCTAGATGACAGGTGATCACTAATTGGCGTAAGTGGAGAGAAGGATAAGAAGCAAGAACCTTTTAAGACATAGAACCCTTATAAGGTCAGAGTAATTGGTAAAGAGATATTCAAAAACTGATGAAATGCACAGGTTATAGATTTCTTTAAAAAAGATCTTATTACTTCCAAATATAAACTAAATAAACAGAACTGATCAAAGTTTTCTAAGCAAAGCCTACTACAATGAGAATGTAGGATTAATTGATAATCATCATTTTCAAGAGATTTGGCCGAAGTCCTCAAAAAGTCTGTTTAATATTCACTGTGAAATTTTGTTTGTTTGTTTGTTTGTTTTTTGGTTTTTAGGCAATTGGGGTTAAGCGACTTGCCCAGGATCACACAGCTAGTAAATGTCAAGTGTTTGGTCTGAGGCCGGATTTGAACCCAGGTCCTCCTGACTTCAGTGCCAGCATTCTATCTACTGCGCCACCTGGCTGCCCCATTCACTGTGAAATTTTAACTTATGGGGCAGCTAGGTGGTGAAGTGGATAGAGCACTGGCCCTGGAGACAGGAGAACCTGAGTTCAAATCCAGCCTCAGACACTTAACACTTATTAGCTGTGTGACCCTGGGCAAATCACTTAACCCCAATTCTCTCTCACACATACACACACACACACACACACACACACACACACACACACACACACACACATTCACATTCTCTCTCTCTCTCTCTCTCTCTTTAACTTATGATTTATTTTGAAAATAGTCCTAGACATAATGCAAAAAAAAGTAAAAGAAGTTCAGCCCTGAAAAAGTCAAAATACTATTTAATTATTAATATATCTTGGATGAAGACAGTAATTCATTCCTCGGATTTTATAAGAACAGCCTTTGCTTTCAAACTGTAGAAGTAGTAAGACAAAAGGAAATGTAGTACAGAGAAAGACTAGGTTTTACCTTAGTATAATAAAACTGCTTACACAAAGTTTTTTTCAAGAAAAGCTATTATTTTTGTTGGAAGGACTGCTATACCCCAGGCACACTACCACACTGCTGGTGGAGCTATGAGGTGTTATAATGATTCTGCACAATATGGCTATCCTGTCCTCACTGATCCAAAGAGATCTGACCCAGAGCACAGACCAAGGAAGTCAAAGACCAAAAGTTCCAACGTAAACCAAAACGTTCGCAACAAAACATTTTTTAATACAAAATATCAAAGTAATTTTAAAAATTGGGGAATGTCTATACAAAGCATTGTACATTAACTTAATGGATATTACTACTACACTGTAAAAAAGAAAAAAAAGAAATACTAAACACTTATTATAATCATGGTTAGGCACAGAAGAGTAGGATGTAGAATACTATCAGCTACACTCAGATATTATCAGTGTGTATATCAACTTTGTTGAATTGCTCTTTTTTAGTCTCCATTACAAGAAATGGTTTAACAAGTTCATACCTAGAGAGCAGGAATATATTCAGGACTGACTGATGTATAAAAACCAACCACCATTACAACCTGTTACATCTCCATATTTCAAATACATTTTCCACAGACACTCTTACCCTGCACAAGCTTGCAGACAAGCCAACATTGTTGCCAGTGTTTCTGGAGGAAGTTGAGCACTTTTCGGCTGATCTTTCTCTGGGGCAAGGCCACCCAAGATGGAAGGGCACCGTCTCTTTAAGAAAGTCATACACGCCTGGATGAAGGGCTCCTGAGGAAGAGAAAGTCTCAGTCTATTTGAATTTCATCTCAATTGTTATCAGACAAAAAGATAATGCGCTAAGCTACAACAGCTCAATAGCTTTTAGGGGGACAAGGGATGGGGGACTGAACTATCAGACCAAAAACATTTTCCACATCTTCAGTGCTACATAACTAGATCACTTCTTTAGCAATTTTTCATCACCAGAATTAAAATTCAGAAATGAAAGAAAAAATCCTGCTTTACCCCATGCTCCCGAATTTTATCTGTGAGCCATTTGTCAAGTTTGAGGTATTCCCGACGAGAGGCAAGTGCAGCAAGGTCAATAACAAAGGCAAATGGAGTACCATTTAGCAGCATTGACAAGGCCTAAAGAAAAAAAATTAGAGACTACCAGTCAAAAGATCAGTAACTTTCCCTCTCTGTCTTATTCTTTCTAATTTTCACAAACAAGTCTAAAGCATGCTGCTACTATTTTCTTGGCAACAACAAAAATAGTTTGGTACTATTTAGTGGTATAGCACTGTCTTGCTTACAATAAGAACTAACGTTCTAAAAGTGAAAGCATGACACTACCTTCCAACTAAACTTGACCTTGTGCTTTCCAAAATACCTGAAAACCTGCAGCTGACAGCATAGAGTAATAAGACAACTTTTTACTCAAATGATAAATTGAAGCCATAATCTATATCCCATCTAAAACATCTCTGCACAAGCTTATTCTAACAAAAGCTCAACTAAAACATCAGAAGTATAAAGCACACCCAGAGAGCAATAATGATGCAACAAATATAACTACCTTTCAGAAGGCCCTGTTGGTCCTATCAGACCAGCTATGCTACCAAAAGCTGCATCCCAAATAAATGAAAGTCCATAGAAAGATGACAGACGCCTCAAAGAAACAGTAACAAAAACATCACACATAATAATAGCCAAAAATTGAAAACCTTCAGATGGCTTAAAGACCACAGAGGCTATAATACAATGAATGGTTAAAAAACTTTAGACCTTCTAGAGGCACACTACTACCATCACCTGAAGACAATTAAGAAAAGTTTGCTAAAACTAAGTGTGCAGTACCTGCTGAGAAAAATTAACAAGCTGGCTGACCTAACAAGGAAAAAAAATCTAAAGCCTGATATGGTCAAAGCATGTTATGTTGTCAATTATTCCTAGAGGCATTGTTTGTAATTGAGTAACAAATGTGAGTAGTATAATAAACCAAAAAAAAGCAATGACAGAGTATCACCCCCAACTCACCTTCAAGTCCTGGGCCACATCAAGAATCCGTGACAATTTGGCCTGGTCATACTGCTCCCCTCGCATATACCATTCTGCCATGGCGTGCATGATAAGCTGTCGAATTGAGGGAGACTGTCCCTACAGGAGGGGAAGAGGCACAGGAGCAAGGCCATTTAATCAACACTATCACACAGCTCCATTTCAGTTTTTACCAGAGATCATTTACACGTTAAAACCATGAGCACAGGATAACTCAGCCCAATAAAGAGTTCAGAATTCATGAACAGTCTGGTAAAAATCAGAAACTTAGTAGAATCATGAGAAACTGGTTCAAACCTAGTTAAGACAATAAATTCTATCATCTTAGCCGAGTCTCTACTTAAAGAAGTTTCAACTCAACTAAAAGGAAGCCTACTACAATAGTAAAACAGAAGCAATTTTAAGGCACAGAAAATTCTGGGACCTGGGGTAAATTCACTCAAGTACCACAAATCTCAGGATAACAAACTTCTAATTCTCAACGACCAGAAAAATACAACCTAAAATTTTTTTCAATCTAAAAAAAATTAAAGGTTGATCAAAGCTAGTCCAAATAGTGTCTATATTATTTCTTAATACTGTTTTAAAGTGTTTGCTCTTAAATTATAAAAAATACCTTAATTATTTATATTGAAACTTTGTTAACCTGTCTAAACTGACCTAGAAGACACTACTCCATTTGTAACGATTTTTTTTCTCTCCAATTAAGCCCTCATTTCTATGATAACAGGGAAGTGATTCAGATGTTTAAGAATAAGAGCCATTCTCCAACAGATAAATGGTCAGAAGTTATAAATACAGTTTTCAGAAGAAGAAATCCAAACTATCAAAAGCCATATTAAAAAATTCTCTACATCACTTAGAGAAGAAATGCAAATTAAAATAGCTCTGAGGAGATTCGACCTCACCCCCATCAGACTGATGAAGTTGACAAAAAAGGAAAACACCACATTCTGGTGGGGCCATGGGAAAACAGGCATGTGAATGCATTCCGGGTGGAGCTGGTCCATCCATTCTGGAAAACAATTTGGAACTGGGCCCATAAAGCTATTAAACTGCACCTACCTCTGCCCCAGCTACCCTACTACTAAAGCTGCACCCCAAAGAGATAAAAGGAAAACGACTCATATATACAAAAGCATTTATGGCAGATTATTTTTTTTGGTGGTTGCAAAGAACTGGAAACTAAGGGGAGCCTGTAAATTAAGAAACAGATGAACAACTTATGGCACACAAATATGATAGAATACTGTTATGCTGTAAGAAATGATGAAGGGCACAATTTCAGATGAAACTGATGCAGACTGAAGTGAGTGGAACATGAAGAGAAAAATTAATACAATGACAATTTTGTAAAAACAAACGACTTTCAAAGAAAAAAAAAAGATATCTTGTACTTCTTTTTCACCAGAATGCAGACACATTAAGGGTAAAGTATCACTGATTATAAAGCAGTAAGCAAACTAAAGTTTACATAATTATTTACAGTGCCTTGAAACAGTAGTTATTTATTAAACTAAATGAAACTAAATGTACTTCTGGAAAAAATTATCTTTATAAAGACCGTCTTCAGTGTCTCAAAGTAGAAGTGTCATACAAAAATAGCTTAAGAGGCTTGACTAATAGTAACAAGATTTCCTGGCTACTTTGAGAAATGCTCTTTTTTTTAGGTAATTACTATGAAAAAACAACAACGTATACATGACTTCCATACTCTACACAATCTTGTTTTCAGAAATGGGCTCAAAAATTAAAACGTGCATGCATGTGTAACAGGTAGAATCACAACACATGTTTTAGAACTGTGGGTGGGTCCTATTTGGTAATAAGCTAGCACAAGGAAGTTGGTACAAGTTGTAGAAAGAGGTACAAGCTTTTTGGAAGCAAGTACAAATACCAGAAACATGGACTATTAAGGATGAATCAGAAGAAAATATTCAAGAAAATGCTCTGCCTATCAAACATATTGAAAAATATTCTATCATCAGAGAAATGACATCGGATCTAGAGCTGTGGTAGGGACCCAGCAAAGACAGGGCCACCTGCCCAGGATCACAGAGCTGGAAGTCTATGTTGTGAATGCAGGAAGTCTTCCTAAGTCATTTAGTACCACCAAGTTTCAGGTCATGAATGGAGAATCCTTTTAAAAGATAAGGAGAATTTTTCCTCTGGAAAAAGTAACTAAGTGAAACAGATTGGCAAAGTAGTGAATTCTTACCTGCCCATGCCAGGCATAGTGCAAAATAATGGCAGAGTTAGGATGATTTCCAAGGAAAATTGGCATCAGGGTAGAGATGAGTTCATGGCGCAGTGTATGCCAAGAAGTGTTGATCTGTAGTAAGGCCAATACCAACATATCCGGACAGTGCTTGATGGGAAAGCTGAAGAGCTGTTTGACCTGCTCATACTGCCCCACCTCTGCCAGTCGCAAGAGAGATTCAATCAAGTCCAGGCTCTTCCTAACCAAAACAGAAGTTAGATGGCATATGAGAATTCACATATAAAAAATTAGTTTTCCAATTTAAAACCACCATTTTTCAGCTACTCAAATCAACATTCTATGGTATAAAAATATTACTCTCCTTAAAGTTTATTCATTCATTTATTCAATAAGTGGCCAAAATCCCTTATTTCTTAAGCAACTATTTTGGTTAAACCTACGTTAACATTTCACCACTGAAAGACGGCATGAAAATCATCTCTATACCAACGATCCCCAAATCTCTATGAGCCCCACATTTCTCCTGAGCTTCAGTATCTCATCAGAAATTGCCTTTTAGGCATTTCAAACTGGACATCCCAAAGACAACCCAAATTCAACATCTTTCTCCCAAATCCCGTCCCTCTTCCAAGCTGTTCTATTTCAGTCAAAGCTACCAATATCCTTCCCATCTTCCAAGTTTCTGACTTTGACATTATTCAACCTCTCTGTTGCCCCATATCTTGCCCTCTCTATCTCCAAAATATTTCCCAAATCCCACCCCTTCTCTCCACTCCTAGAATAATCATCTTGGTTCAGCCTGTCATCATTGCTCACCTACATTCTTGCAACAGCTTTCCAATTGGTCTCAGTGCCTTGAGTCTCTTCCCACTTCAGTTCTCCCTACACACTGCTAACAATGTGACTTTAATTGCAAATCTAACCATGCAAATCCTGCTCAACCAACTCCAGTGGCTGCCTATGGTTTCTAGGAAAAAATCAAGTCTTCTGCTCAGCTCTTAAAATGTGACACAACCTAGCCCCCAACTATCAATATCGTTTCTACTCGCAAACTCCACAATTTAGCCAAACTGGCCTTTCACACACAATACTCCATTTGCTACCTTCATCTACATTTGCCCTCGCTGTCCCCCATCCCTGGAATGTAGGCCATCTGAATCTCTACCTCAGAGTCACCTTTTTCCTCATGCTCATACATTATCTGCTACACAAAGCCTTTCCCAATACCTCTACTACTAACGCCCACCCTCCCAAACTGCCTTATACTTAAGTGCTTTGAGTTTATTTGTACTTTTCTCTTACTATTTATTCTGTATACATATTGTTGTACTTGTCTCCCCCATTAGAATGTAAGATACTTACAAGGAGTGAACTTTTCATTTTATATATACGCACTCCTAACACCTAGCACAGTGCCAGGCATACAGCAGGCACTTCGTGAATATGGGATTATGGTCATTTGTTTTGCTTGACTTTAATTACTAATAACAAAGGACAAGTTATGATAGAATTATAGGACCACAGATTTAGAGGTGGAAGGAACTTCAGAGTTCATCGATTTGTAACACCATCTTCTCCCCACACACACAATTATACTGAAGAGGAAACTGAGACTTAAGACAATTTAAGTGGTTTGCCCAGTTCACACAGCAGAGACCAGATATGAACCTAGGTCTTCTTTTCTCTAAGTCCAGCACTCTCTTTATATCATGTTGCATCTTATCACTGGAAAGTAACTGTAAAAATTTTTAAGTACTTATACTAACATGTACATACACTAAAGACCTATCCTAACATTAATGATAATTTTATAAAATAATTTACGTGGCTATGATTAATGATTTTTTTAGTTGGCAGATATGCTGAAGTTATAAAAATGATATTACATATATAAAAAGGACAAAAAAAAATTAACACATATAAAAAGGTTTTTCTAATAAGCAGCAATACTATTCTTTTTTAAACACTATTTGGAGAGCAAATCTCTTCATCACAGCAAAGTTAAGTTTCATATTCTATTCTATAAGAAATGATAAACTTCTAAATTAGAAGGGCTTGGCTGCAGTAATGCCCTTTAAAATTCTTACATTTATTGCTGCATAAGAAAATCAAATTTGTACTTTCTCTTCTGGAGACCTGAGTTTAGGAACAAACAACCCCATAGTTTTTATCCCAGAATCCATTCTAATTTTCTATGAAAGACAGCATTTTTTATTATTTCATATGATACTGAATTAATACAAAAGCATTAGCCTCCTTGCAATTCAATAAACCTGTGTTTCTGGCTATAAACATTTTGGCAGCACGCTGTTTAATCACATAACTTTAAGAAACTAATGCAAAAGGTCAAAACACAAAATGTAGTGGTAACAGAAAGTGTTAATATGTTGGGTACTGACAAAGAGCAGAGACAGAATAGTAAACAACACCAGGAAATATAATTTTGATGGTACAAAGAAAGATCCAGGAACACTTAAACTTCACAATTGAGAAAACATCACTTCAAATTTTAGACGCAAAGATTTCTGAATTATATATGAGCACTGAACTGGACCCTATTTAACCAAAAATATAAGCTTCTGCATGGCTTCTAAACCTCTATCTAAAGCATATGATTACAAAGTCTCAATGATTTATGATGAATTTATAGAGAAAGTACCTATTAAAATCCACATGGCATTCTCAGATTTAAAATCAACCAGGGTGGTAGGCAAAAATCCAAGAAACAGACTGATCAAAGCAAACTTTAAATCCAAGGTGAGAAAATCTTTTGGTTTTACTGCATTATCACACAGGTTTCACTGCCAAAAGGAGTGACACCTGTTTATACCCATAACAGCGCTTAAATCTTCAGGTCAGCATCCTAACAACTTCAAGATGAAAACACAACTCTATGAAACCTTTTTTCCTCTGTAAAATATGACATGACAGTTCCAACTTTGTAAAGCATCTCTACTGAAAATGGAAAAAGAAGATTTCAAGAAACTTTGCTCTCAAACTTAAATTAATAATTTTATGGGGGGAAAAAAAGCTGCAATATTCATCCATTTCTTTAAGCTGGTCCTATATTTTTCCACAAAGAAACAGTGAAATTATTATCTTTCCTGGGGAGTGAAGGTAGGGAGGAGATAAGTGTTCCTATCCCCAAGTGATTAAAATCTAGAACTGCTTTAAAAAAAAAGTTGCTATGTTATAAATAATTGTCCCTTATGCGCTGCCTTTTATTTATGTGGCCCTTGGTATTTTTGAACGTTACAGGAAAACGGGGAGGGAACAGGACACTACACATATAAGCTGAGCAGACTTGACCTAAAAACCAGCTTTAAACACAGATATGAGTGAATGACAAACTCCATCAAAGAGAGAAAAAGGAAGGTAGTTTCCCATTCATCCATTTTATAAAATGAATGATGACCTAAGTTTCAAAACCCCTTTAACTTAAAAGAAGATTCTAGTAGATACAAAGAAATCCTTCCTAAAAGGTTAGTTTTATACACACCCTTAAGACACAAGTTTCTTCCTATGGGGGGGGAGGGGAAGAGGGGAGAAGCTACCTTTCTAAACATAGCAAGCAAGAAAATGTAGCTACTTTTGTAAGTTGAGAAATAATTAAGTGGCAGGACAAGAGAAACAATCCATGTTTCACCAGCAGAAAATATGTCTCAACCCCTCCATAGAAGATAAATCAGCAGCTTCATCTTTTTAGCTGAAGTGAACCTATGTGTTACTACTAATCAAATGAGAATTGCTGCTATTCTGTCTTCACCTCAAAAAAGAGAAGGGAAGATGAAGGGAGAGAGGGGAGAACAAATAAAGAGGGAAAAGGAGAAAAGAAGTAATTAACACTTTATTTCAGGAAGTGAAATCCTGGCTTCACACCTAAATAACCACTTGTAAACATCCTCAAATTCCCAACTTTGGAACGAGCCTGACATCAGGTATTTCAAGAACAAAGATCTGGATACAAAGCTCAAAAGAGGAAATGTGAAGGAAATATCACACAACTTGTCTCTTGGACCAGCAAGAAACAGCCAAAAGGAACACTCATTACAAAGCCCATCTTACAAACAGCATATAACAGCAGACAGACTACAAAGTTATGTCGGTTCATTACTGCCAGTACACAATGCATTGAATTTGCTGGCTATTAAAAAGACATCCATTTCAAAAGAGAGAGAGATCCAATCCCCATTGTAGGAAAAAAAGAGATAAGATTTACCATGTGGCAATTTCTCGATTGTCATCCTCTGGTGGTGCTTTGAGGATATCAGTGGCAACTGTGTGACAGGGATAGTCAGCAAAACAGAAGATCTCTGGATTTATCAGTGAATGCTGAATGAAGGAGAGCTAGAACAAGAAAAACACAAACTTTATGGTACCTCATTTAGGACTTGCTGACTGAACTCTTCCAAAGTGAAGTGTCTTTTACAGAAATGCAGCACCACAATGCCATACTCAACAGTATAAGAAAATGGAAAAATGTGCGTCTCTCCAGACACTCTTCACATTTCTACAAATAACCCAGCTATGATGTCCAAAGGAAAGCCCTGTGGTGATTTGCTGCTGGGATTCTTGTGCAAACAACTAGATGGTTGTATCTAGATTGAGCATGCCTTATATTCAAACTGAAGCTATATAGAAATGCTATCACATTCTCTTAAAGTAAAGAAAGGTCATTTCTAGTTTATAACAAGAATCAAGTAATATAGGCACATAATACTTTATCCATCAGTTAAATACTGCCTTTACTTTTCTCTTTGCAAAAATTAGGTAATATAGGCTTACCTGGCCCTCTGCATGTTTCCAAGGCCTATAAATAAGGTCCACTGGGAAGACTTCCAAGCCTAGACCTCTCTGAATGCCATATACCACATTCTGAAGTCCTTTGCTGTCACGAATTTGAAATCCAGGGTGGTCTAATTCATAGGTTACTTCTTTGAAATTCAAGCTTGGATTCTAAAACCAGGAGGGAAAGATATAAACAAATAAGCCTACAACACAACTTGCTACCACCATCTGAAATTGGAGTTGGGGGAGGTTTGCAGGGTATTTTTTTCTTATAGTAGTAACATTAAAACAGTATTACCAGACCAAGTGAATTCAATCTAAGGGGAGGCTAGTGGGCAGCTAGATGGCACAGTGGATAGAGCACTGGCTCTGGATTCAGGAAGACCTGAGTTCAAATCTGCCCTCAGACATTTGACACTTACTAGCTGTGCAACCCTGGGCAAGTTACTTCACCCTATTACCTTGCAAGAAAAAGAAAAAAAGAAAAAAGAGAGAGAGGCTAAAGGAGGGAGCCCTCAACTTTAGTAGGAGATAGTTTTCAAATTACTGGAATAGGCTATAGGAAAGCTGTGACTCTCCAATTCATAGTTCCCATTCACATGCTTTGAGCATCCTCCATTTTCTCCGTGTCAAAGATCTACCACCTCTACCCTGAGCAGAAGGATACAAAGAATAAAAAAATTCAAGACATCTATGATGACTAACCATATCATAAAGCTCTCCAACGGCCAAAATGATGGTGTTAGATCTAGTCAACATTTGGTATAAATTACACATTACATAATCCTTCTAACCAAAGACTATAACAAGCATTTAAATAAGTGCATATATTATATTGAATTAAATGATGGTCATATCAAACAGAAGCTTAAGGCTCTAATGTAATCTGAGTAATAACTAATACTCTTTTAAAAACAAAAATTCAAGTACAAACTCTTCATGTGAAATTGGCCTTTTTTCCAGATGACTATTTTTCATCTCAATTTACAAGAAAACTGCTGCTACACAGCTAACAAGATGAAAACGAAAAGTTTGTTTGATAACTTTGAGAAATAAGTTTAAAAAGCTGGCCAACAGGTGTATGCCGTAATGGAGGGAAAAGGGATAGACAGAAGAACCTAATTGAAATATAAATCTAAATTAAGATACAACCTAAAACCATCATCCTGACTTTTTTTGGTGCCAAGAAGTCCAAAATCTTCCTGTAGTTCAATAGTTCCTTTCAATTATACTTAAAATGCCATTTAGTTTAGGTCCTTTACATTCCAGCATAGTTTGACTATTCAAGGTATAGTAATATAGTCTGTGGCTAACCTAATAGGGAAACTGAAGTATAGGTTTTGTAACTTTGGATATTATCCTCGAGAAAACTCCATTCACATCCTCAATTATCTTCAAATGGACGTTTATTATATTGGCAAACTAGCACCTTTTTTAATTTCAGCATCCCTATCCTCAAAACCTCAATCCTCAAAAACCTCAATCTTTCTTCAGAGAATGAATTCCTTTGAAGGTTTCCCTAGGTGACTGCTTCTGTTTCTTTCTCATCCTCTTTTCTGGGCACTATCTTCTAGTGCCCAAAAGAAGTCTGCAAAGGTCTATAATACTGAAGGAATGGGATCACTGCTATCCAACTGTCTTTGAAATCACCGCTCCACAAACTTATTCCATTGTTGACAGTCCTACCTATTGTTACCTGACTTTTTTTCTATTTCATTTGCTAGGTGAATGTAGTAAAGGAAATGTGAAAGGGAAAACTTGCTTTGGGAAGGAACACAGCTGGTTATCGCTTCCCTTCGGAATCGACTTCGCACAACACTTGACAAGCAGAATGGCAACAAACTCACCAACTCTTTGAGAACGTCAATCAAGACTTCAACGTTCCAGGTGTGGGCCTGTGCTCCATCACTTTTATCTTTTCCATCACTCCATATTCCACTGCCAGGAGCTGAGATAGACTGAAAAGGGTGGACTTTCGTTAACAAACAAATATAAGAAATGATTGGCAATAATAGTCACAGAAGAATTTAATTACAATGAAGAAGCTAGACTACTACAAGTCATTTGGTAAAATGTCTGGTCTCTGACACTCACCTGTAATGGAATGCCATCTGTCAACCCTGAATGAGTCCGAGCCATCATTCCCAAAACCCTGGCAACTTGGGCAGCTGTGACCTCTCGAACACCAAACTGCATGATTATATTGCGACATTCTTCAATACTGAAAGAAAAACATTACCTTTAAAACAGGATGGCATGCTAAAAAGCGAGCTAGTCAATAAACATTTGTTGACTGCCTACTGTGTGCAAGTCATGATGCTGAGTGCTGGAGAGACAAAGAAAGGTAAAGGACAGCCCCTGCTCTCAAGTGGCACAGTCTAACCATGGAATTTTTTGGTTAATTCTGTAATAGTCAAATAAATGAAAAAGCATGACCAATAATTTTTGAAGGATGTTAGCATACATTACATAGCCTAGGTAATTTGAACCACTTTATATTATTTTAATATTGCTAGATTGGGAGTACAAAATCTACTGAACTCATCATGAGAGAAAACATAACCACAAATGGAAATAATTAACATTGGGAATTATCGTAGGTAGAGAGGGATACTGATGTACTCTTGTTGGACATCTATTTTTTTTTCTTTTTTTGGAGGGGGGGGGTGAGGGAATCAGGGTTAAGCGGCTAGTGAGTTTCAAGTGTCTGAGGCCAGATTTTAACTCAGGTCCTCCCTTCTCCCAGGCCTGAGCTCTATCTACTGCACCACCTACCTGCCCCCCTTGGTGGACATCTAGAAAACAATCTGAAACGGAAAGAAGCTGTTTAACTTGTTCATAACCTCTACCCAAAGGTTTCATTGTATACACTGGAATGAAATAGGTCACGGACATTCAAAAAGAAAAAAAAAGGTAGATGCTCAGAGACCAGGCCTGCACAACTTGTGGGCCGCCGGAAATCCTTTGGCCAGCTACAGATTCAGGAATGGCTAAACAAATTATGGTAGGTACGTGACTATAATGTAACATTACTATGGTGGGGGGCAGCCGGCCGATGGAGAGAAGAACACCAAGCTGGAGTCAGGAAGACTTAAGTTCAAATCCAGCCTCCACACTATCTACCTCATTTGCAAAATGGGGAGAATGATATCCCCCTATCTGGGCTGTTGTGAGAATTAAATGAGGTAATAACTGTAAAGCACATAGCAAGTGCCTGGAACACAGTAGGCACTATAGAAATATTAGTTATTATTATTATCATTATTATATCATTATTATTATTATTAGCTATAAGCAATGATTCAAGAATACAAAGAAGACTCACATGAACTGACACAAAGAGAAGCAGAAGCATGAAAAAAACACACACACAGACTAAAACAATGCAAACAGAAACTACAACAACAAAATATTTACAATTAAACGTTGTGAACTGATAACAAATCTGGCACCAAAGAACAGAGACAGAAGACACCTCCTCCCCGCTTCTTTGCAGAGATGGAGTTAGATTAAGCGTATGAAATAACACAAATAAAGTCAGACTTGTTCAGAGACTGGTTGGTTTGGCCGAAACTTTTCCCCCCTTTTTTATTCTTTATTATAAAGGCTGACTCTCTGGAATAGAAAGGGATATATTTAGAAATAGAAAAGGTATCAGTGGTTTGGTTTTGTTTTTTAAAAATATGATCAAAGTAAAGACATAGGTGGCAAACTATATAATAGCAGGAACACATTTCAGAAAGCCACACTGGGGAAAAAAAAGAAGAAACCCATAGTGAAATTTCTAGGCAATTTTTTTTACAGTAATACTAATACTACCAACCTTGCACAGAAGCCATAGCCTACTTCTTGCATGAAGTCTGCCAGAGAGCTCTCCATCATGGTTTTAGCTATCCCTCCAGAATCAGGCAGGATCCTGTCCATTAGAATGTCCCGTTTTTCAGAGTAAAGTAGTGGTGCAAGCACCACGGGACAACGTTCCTGGGGAAAATCTGTCCAAGAAGAAGGATGGTTAAAAACTAATAATAATAATAATAATAATAATAATAATAATAATAAATAATAATAATAATAATAATAATAGCTAGTATTTATATAAAACCTACTATGTGACCAGCACTGTGCTAAGCACTTCACAAATACTATCTCATTTGACCTTCAAAACAACCTTTGAGGCAGGTGCTATTATTATCCCCATTTCTACAGTTGAGGAAATTGAGGCAAGCAGTAGTTAGGGTTTGACCAAGATCACACAGCTAGCTGCTTATGGCTAGAGTTGAACTCAGGTTTTTCTAGCTTCAGGCCCAGCACTCTACTCACAGAGCCACCCAGCCACCTTAGACAAGTGCTTTGTCGTTGTTCAGTCATTTTTAGTTATGTACAAAACTTTGTGACCCCGTCTGAGGTCTGGAGTAGTTTGCCATTTCCTTTTCTAGCTCATTTGACAGAAAAGGAAACTGAAGCAAACAGTGACTTGCCCAGGGTCTCAGTTAGTGTCTGAGGTCAGATTTGAACTTATAAAGTTGAGTCTCCCTGACTTCAGGCCCAGAGGTCTATCCACTGTGGCACCTAGCTGCAGCACCAGAGAATTTTTATGTTAATCAAATATTAAGCAAGCCATTTTTCACTTCCCACAAAAACTTGGCTCTTGTCATTCACAGGTTCATTGTCAAAGCAAGGCCCTGTCTTGATCAATCCTAGGATGAGTTACTGAGCTCATTTTCATACCTTATTTCCTACTTTCCATGCTTCACGTCAGTCAGTCAGTTCTAAAGCACTTGTTAAGCATTTACTATGTGTCAAGCACCCTGTTAAGCATTCATACGCATTCCTCACGGTTCTGCTTTGTGATGGTACATAGCTACTGTGATCAAAAGTACAAAGTCAGGTAAAACAGGCCCTGCCCTCATATGGTATATGTTTTCATGGGGGAGACAACAGGTAAATACAAGATAAATAGGAGTATATGGAGAAGGCCCCAGGCTAGGTGGCCTAGGAAAGGCTTCCTGAAGAAGGCAGGATCTGAGATGAATCTTGAAGAAAGCCAGGGAAAAAGAGGTGAAGGTGAGGAAAGCATTTTAGGAATGGGGACACCTGGCATCGAAATGGGAAATGGACCAGCATGAAAGAGGAACAGCAAATAAGCTGGAGCACACAGCAGGGAGTCTAAGATGACTGGAAAGTAAGAAAGGGCCAGGCTGTAAATGCCAAATAAAAGAGTCTCCATTTGATCCTGGAGGTAAATAGGAAGCCATGCTGTAAAAAAAATCACTTTGGTGGTTGAGTGGGTAGATGACAGACCAGTTAGACCATGACCATGCTCTAGATGAGAGGTGGCAACGACCTAAACTGAGGAGGTAAAGAGTAAAGAGAAGGATGTGTGAAAAATGCTGTAAAAACAGCGTTCCATGAAAACAGAAATGTTAAAATCTGGGACTACACTGCACATGTGGAGGAGAGAGAGGAGCTAAGGATAACCCTAAGGTTGTAAGTCTGAGTTAATGGAAGGATGGTAGTCCTCGAGAGGACTGTGACAATTCAGAGAGGGCACAATTTGGAGAAGAAATATGACTTTGTTTTGCACTACTCTAGCCTAACAGTACTTTTTAATAGAGCTTTCACATTAATCAGATTAAAAATGACCAGTCAGTGTTAGTTTGATAACATTCACAAAAACTAAGATATCACTTGGTTTTCCCCATAAGAGAACTACCAATCGATTTCCAATTCAACAGCTGGTAGAGAACTATGAATGCTCCTATTTGCTTCCCTTTAACTGAGGAGATGAAATAGTACAAGTCAAATGGAGCCTACAAGCCCCAAGAGACACCAAGAAAAGCCAACATCAATGACAACACCTATGCCCCGTCACCAAGAGGCTCTTTTCCAAAGCAGAAGCATTCAGGGCCATATTCTGAGATTTAAAACTATTACTTTCAGTTTCAATTATCCTAAACTACTAACAGAAAAACACAATGCGCAGAAAGCCTCAGAACTGATGACGACCTCTCAGCTTGCACTCATACTCCACTTCCAGGTCGGGCTTGTTTGGGCTTAACTACAGCTGCTCCCAATGTTCACATCACATCAAGTACTCTTAAACCTATTCAAAGACCTCTGCTGCTCTTATCCTAAAAGATTTAACTGGAGAACCACATTCCTCCAGCTAAAATACGAATTCTAGTTCCAACACAGGGTTCATTAGATCACTTAACCTTTTCTCCAAGTGAAAAGACCCCAGAATGGGAATCACAAAATAGGTAAAGAAGATGAAACAACACCATCAAGAATTTCTAGCACAAAATGCTATGCAATGCTTTCAACAGGACATTTAACAAGAGCAGAAGGGTGAATGTCTCCTTTTGTAGGGCCCACCTATGAAATACATTCTTTTTAATCAGCTAAAGTGAAAGTGCCTAAAGACTGCCATTCATAGCAGTCCACCAGACAGAGGGAAGGGTCTTACCTCTACGCAGTGTCTTAAGAAAAGCGTCGATTTGTTCCTGTCCAACCCCAAAAGCTCCCTTCTGCCCAAAAAGGAGATGGGAGAGGAGCAGGTGCAGGACCTCTATGGCAATATCTTGGAAGCCACCTTCTTGATTTCCACTGACGTCTGCGTCAATGTAAGAGCGCAGAAGATCTGGAAGCTTCTGTTTGACAAACTGGGCAGCTAGAAGGAGAAATCAACAATAAGCCATTAATCAAACCTGACACTGGCACAGAACCAATTCAATTTTAAAAAGCACCCCACTCTAAAATGAAGCTATGTTAAAACGTCCACAGTCTGAGCCTGGCAGTCACTCATACTTTTTAAAAATCCCCATCCCCTCTGTCCACACACACACACACACACACACACACACACACACACACACACACACACACACACACACACACACACAGACACAAATACTGCAAGCTAAAATAAGAAAAGGAAAAGAAAAGGCAGGTTATCATGAGACAGGGTCACTGTGTTGGCTGATTGTAGTTCATTGTTTCTTCTTTTGAGATAGCTGGATGGCACAGTGGATAGAGGGCTTGGCCTGGATTCAGGAAGACTGAACTAGAGTTTTAATTTGGCTGCTGTGACCCTGGACAAGTAAAACGGGGATAACAAGAGCACCTATCTCAGGGCTGTCGTGAGGATCAAAAGAGATAAAAACTATAAAGCACTCAGCACAGTGCCTGGCACACAGTGAGCACTATACAGATATTAGCGATCACAAAGGAGAGTTTACTGAAGGGTGGAGGGGTAGGTGATATCTGGGAATGACTGATTTAAAAAACAAAAAAATATCAATTAAACAATATTCAAACTGTTGTTAGAAGTTGTCATGAGGCAGCTAGGTGGAGCAGTAAATAGAGCTCTGGCCTTAGAGTCAGGAGGACAAAGTTCAAATCCAGCCTCAGACACTTAACACTTACTAGCTGTCTGACCCTGGGCAAGTCAATTAACCCCAACTGCCTCCCAAAAAAAAAAAAAAAAAGTTGTCATGGTTGTGGCTTTTCAAAGTATGCAAGCACCAATTATAAGAAGCAGTCTATCACACTTAAAGAAAAATTTCTAAGTACCATGGCTCCAAATAATCAGCAAGCACATGTGGAAATGTGTTTTCAAAATCATCTTCCCACATTTTCTACAGCCTAACTTCCTTTCAAAGTGCTACTGCTAAGAACCAGGGTTATCACAAGGTGACAATTAGGTGACTACTTATTATTTCAACATCCAACAGGCAACCAAAGTTAGACAGAAAATAAAACACCTGGTTACCTGGGCCTACGTAAGTTCTATTTTACTTTAAAAGAGTGTGAATTCTAACTTCATTAAAGCATTTTGAAGACTTTACTGAACTTACCAAAACCTCGTAGATCTGAGCTGGAAGAATTCAAGAGAGCAAGACCAAAAATGACCTGAAACAAGAAGATGAGATTAAGGTAAAAACCTTGACATGCTAATTCCAACTTAACCCACCTTTACAGTCCAAAATCACCTACCTCTTGAACCTTGCTTAACTTGAGAACTTTACTCAGCTGGGCAAATAAGTGGGGTGAAGGCTTTAGACTCTGAAACCAATAAATTGTGACACATAAATGAGTTTATTAAGTTTTCCAAAACTTCTATCTATTCCTTGATCCGGGTATCAGTGAAGATAAGCAAAACAATTCTACAGAGGGCCTGCCCACAGCAAAACACACCACAACTCATATCTACGGCCTACTATCCTTAATTTTCAATCAGTCACATTTCTTCTGCAAAAAACTATGAAGGTAATAAATATGGCCCTGGGTCACAAACTTAAAAAAATGTTAGAGTCCAGGTCTTCTGGCAAGAAGTTCAAAACTCTTTAAAGCCAGTCAAGTTTCCTCTTCTCTTTACAGTAGGAAGTGACTGCAGAGCATGATCCAAACTTTGTAGAAGTCTAACTTATCACATAAACTGCCTGCATTTCATTACAGAGGGGCATAGTCACAATGGCAACAGTTAAACCACAACGAAAGCTAGTTAAGAAAGTTGTGGGGAAAAAGCACTGAATGTAGAATAAGAAAACTGGGTTTGAATCCCAGGTCTTTTCAGAACTAGTGTGACTTCAGGAACATGAATCATTATTGTCCAGGAATAAAATTTCCTAGTCTAGAAGATTAAGGGGTTGCCCACATGACCCCTAAGGGTCATGTTTAAGATCAAAATTCTAAAATCCTGTATCACTTGGAGTTTAAAAACAGCATAATGCTAATTCATTATAATCTTTACTAAGATCTTTACCATCGAGATAATAAACTAGATCCAAGGCCACATGTGGCCCTCTAGGTCCTCAAAGTACAGCCCTTTGACTAAGTCCAAACTCCACAGAACAAATCCCCTTAATAAAAGGATTTGTTCTGTGAAACTTGGATTCAGTCAAAAGGCCACACCCAAGGACCTAGAAGACCCACATGTGGCCTGGAGGCCGAAGGTTCCCCAACTCTGAACCAGAACATCTGAGAAAGACAAAATGGCTCTTCTGAAAAACCTACTATCCAGTTCACAGGATAAAGATTATAAGGACTACAAACCTTCTGATAGTGCAATGGATTATCAATGGCATAGGACAGCGTCGAGATAAAATTTGGCTTTGTAATCAGAGATGCACACTCCTGAATCAGAAACTGAGTCTAAAAAAAAGAATAATTAGTAACTATTCAAATTGTTTAAATTATTATTCAAATGCTTATATAATATAAGCACCTGATCTTTTCACAATTTTTTAAAATAAAGGGTATATAAATCTATTCGAATACTTTCTCCTCATTACTTAAAGCAACTTTAAAACATACTCTATACTAGAAAAACAAAACTATAAAGGCTGCTAAATAAATGCAATGACCAATACTAATCTTAAGCAGATGAGCAAACGTTTCTCTTAATACAGAGATGAGGGACAAATCTTTAGTATTTACATGTAATGTTTACAAACCAGTACAAATGCCAGTAAGTCCATGCAATAATACTTTTATTAAGCAAAAAGATTATTTACAACAACACTTCAGATTCATCACGAAAGGTAATTCAGAGGCAGAAGGTCTCTGGCCTCAAGTAGGTAAAGTCTCCTCTTCCCTTAACAGGGCCTTCCCTCTATCCTCAACAAGAGGAGTTAAAGATTCCTAACTTGTGATGGGGGGGGGCGGGGAGGGGGAAGAGTCCTACATTCCTTAGAATGATCCCACAGAATCAGTTAGCACCTACTCTACTTTCAGGTAAGAAAAGCCCCAAAAGAACATATTTTCTCTGAACTAGATTCAGGACCCCTGAAAATATCCAAGACAAGATCACTGTCTATTCTTTAGCCACTACCACCACCGTCTTAGAGGTATATGAACTAAAATTCCCTACCAATCCCCTCCCAGTTATTAAAGAGGATTATCTTCAAAGCATTTACTTGATTTGTCACTGTCACTGAATATTTTCTGCCCAAATTGAAAACTGTGTGGTTAAAAGAAATATATACAATTTGATTATATGCAAAAAGTACCTGATGAAAATCTTTGCCGCTACTTTTACCATCGCCACTGAAATCCACATGAGAAAATAGGCAGCGTAATAAATGCCTATCTGCCTCCGGGCCGTGTCGATTCACAATCTGAAGAAACCAATGAACATGCCTTCGTTTAGAAGAGGAAAAAGAATACATTTCTTTGCTTAAAAACTCAAGTCACAAACAATTCCTAATCTACAATAAATTACCAATTATAGAAGAAGCTGAGTTGAAGGTCCTATTGACTTTATAAATAATGAAATCTATTTAAATCATTCAATTATCACTGACAAAAGGGGAAAAAGCTAATTAGGACACAACCTTAAAATCATTTTAATAAACAGGTATAGCACAATTACTCTAATCTTGAAGGTAAAGGAAACTTTAAACCAGCAACATTTCACATGGGCCATGTTTAAATAATATCATAATTTTTCTAAATCGGGCTAAATTAAATGCCTTCCCAACCCTGTAATCTGTCCTAACTTTTTTAATTGTCTACCTCAAAAAGGGAAGCAAATAGATTTCATAGTAGATACGAGTTCTGGGTCTGGAGTCAGGAAGACCTGAGATCAAATCCAGCCTCAGATACTTACTAGCTGTGCAACCCTGGGCAAGTCACTTAACCCTATTTGCCTCAGTTTTCTCGTCTATAAAATAAGGCGGAGAAGGAAATGGCAAACCACTTCAGTATCTTTGCCAAGAAAATCCTAAATGGGATCATGAGGAGTCAGGCTCAACTAAAAAACAATCAAACAAAAAACCTCAAGAAAGAAGCTATTGGTCCAAATATAGCAGTTTTAAATGAATTAAAAAGCATTTAAGCATTTACTATGTGCCAAACACTAAGCTGAGCACTTGGAGATACAAAGAGAAAAAAAGAAGCTCATGCTCTAAACTGGAAGAGACCACAAATTTTTAAAAAAGAAAAAAAAAAGGAAGTTTGGCTTCAGGGCCTTAAGGGTGCAGTGGTGAGGCCAATGTCAAGGCTGATACAAGTTGCATTTGTGAATCAGATGGCAGTGCCCAGGGTCTGGGCAGGGTAGAGAGAGGCATGGAAGATGGTAAGACCTGAAGAACCTCAGGTAGTCCTCCACTCCACTAGAAGGAAAAGAGTTGATTCCCAACTCATCTCAGCCATCTGAGAGGGCAAGTAGCCCTAACAGTCTATGAGTAGCTTTTTTTCTTTCTTCTTGGGGGGATGGGGGAGCACCCCTAGTGCCACTAGTACCTAGGCAGTTAAAAACATTGTTCCTAGAAGTTTTCAGCTATTCTACCCAAGTTCAGGGGAACACTGAACTTTAATATTCAGAAAGCTCCCGAGTCAACTACTATCAGGTTTGGAGAGAACAAGAGACTTATCTATTCCAAGAACTTAGACTGGAAGAAGATCAAAGGCAAGAGGAAACTTACCAACAGGACAAGCTGTGTGCATGCAAATTAGTTGTCATTCTCCCCTCTCCCCCCCCCACTCTGAAATGACTGCTGACCTTTACACTACATTCACCCTAACATTAAATGACTGTCTCATTTTAGTCTTCCCTCCAAAGAAATCCAGCCTAATATACAATGACAGGAGAGTAACCATCTAGCTCACATTCAACACATTAGAAATATTTCATATTATATATATTCATAAGTTTCTCATCTGTTAACCAGGACCAAACTATATTATAAAAATATCAAAAAAGGAAAATAACCTAGCAAATCTCTAAATCAATTCTAGAATTCCAATCTCCAAGGTCAACAAGTCACCAAGAGAATGCTGAACTACACACCTGTTTTTCCTGTCTTTCTACATCAAGGAAAATGATCTTGGGAAAACAAGAGAGTAGGCTATTTCTTCCCTTCTAACAACCAATTTACATTAATTGCTTCTAGTCTCCAAATAAACACTCCCATTATTTATTATAGAAAACGTAATGAAGTTAGATGTGAATTGTATGGTTCTGTAAAACATGGGAGCTAAAAATTCAAGTTCAACAAGTAAAGCCTGCACTATATTCAAGTTAGTTGTAAAGGCCAATAACAAAGGTTCTTTGATCACTTCATCTCCTCAGAAAGATCGGTTGGAGTCTCTCTGCCTTAAATAGGAAGAGCACTAGATTTCACCCAAGTTCTACCAACTACGCTGCATTTCAGGCTGAGACCCGGGAGAAATCTAAGCTTAAAATGGCCAAAGTCTCCCACTGCACGCGAGGCCATCTCCAGTCGTCCTGATCTATACTGCCACTGGACCCAGATGGCTCTGGAGGAGTGAGGCTGGTGACTCTGCACAGCCCTGCCTCACTTAACTTGCAGGTCAAGACATCACCTTCCTGATTTCATTGGTCCTCTTTAAAACCAAAGGACAAACAACAGCAGCATTTTTGTAACCCTAGGCAAGTCCCTTCACCTTGTCTGCCTCAGTTTCCTTATCTGTCAAATGAGCTGGAGAAGAAAATGGCAAACTACTCCAGTATCTTTGCCAAGAAAACCCCAAATGAGATCACACAGAGTCGGACTGTAATCTAAAAAACTACTAAACTACACACACACACACATATATTTCCTTCTACCTCTAAATCTACCGTCCTAGGAACTGAGACCCCCACTGACACTTATTAGTTGTGTCCTTGGCAAATTACTATTTCACTGTCTCATTTCCAAAAAGGGGAAATAACCGCACTATCAATATCAACCTCACTGTTATCATGAGCAAAGAGCGCACAATATGAGTTTGTAAATCATTACAATACTTTGGTATAAAAGAAAGGGAAAATATAATCACTGGTACAATAAGCAATCATATCTTCAAAGGAGATGTGCTATGTTCAAAGTTGAATAAATCACAAAAGGAAAGAAAAACTTTAATCTTACTGTTCATATATTAGCAGCTGAACCAGAAGCTTAGACTGGACAAAGACACCACTGATATTTCATTCACAGGTTTGAGAAATATTATACTACAAGGCCAGCAAAAACAAGCTGCTGAGAGTCATCTAGGTGATATATCGGTTAATGCTGACTTACAATCAGGAAAACCCAAGTTTGAAACCTGCCTTAGTAACTAACAAATCACTTAACTTCACTTCAGTCTCCTCTGCTGGTTCTTCATCTCTATCTCAGACCATGTATGCACCCCAAAGTTCTATTCTGGGACCGTTCTCTTTTCACTCTATATGATACCTCATTTGGTGATTTAATCAGCTCCTTCTCTAGGCAAACGATCCCCATATCTACACATCCAGCCTTGGTCTCCCTCCTAAGCTGTCTCTTGAACATCTCATACTGAACACCCTAATAAGCCTCTCAAATGTAATGTGTCCAAACCCTCCCAACTTATTTCTTGTTATTGACAAGAGTGTCACCATTTTCTCAGTCATCCAGATCATCAGCCTCAGTATCATATTCAATTTCTCACTCACTCTCACTCCACAAATCCAATTTGTTGCCAAATCTTGTCACTTTTACCTATACAACACCGTATGTGTGTATACAAAGCATTATACACATATATATTACAGATATATGTATTATACATACGCATACATTTCCCCTTCTCTCCACTCACATACCCATCACCCTAAGTTCAGGCCCTCACCACCTCTCACCTGGACTACTGCCGAAGTCTTCCAATTGGGTCCCTCTTTCTCAAGTTACTCCCCATTACAATCTATACTCATCTGGCTGCCAAAGTAATGTTCCTAAAGTTTAGGTGCGACTGTGTCATCCTCTACCCAATCAGGTCCTATGGCTCCCTATTACTTCCAGGACCAAATATCAAATTCTCTGCTTGGCATTTGCAGCTCTTTGTAACCTGGCCCCATCCTCTCCCTGCAGTCTTCTGCACCTTAGCGCTCTTGATGGCCTCTATGATCCCTTAACACTCCATCTGCCTTTGCACCTGGCTGACTCTCCAGCCTGGAGTGTTCTCCCTGCTCTCCTCCACCACTTCAGTCCCCCTACCTTCTTCAGGCCTTTTCCAGTGGTAGTCCCTTTCCCTGAGGGGAGGGACTTTGCTGCCTTCTCAGGATTTTCAACACTTAGGATCCTGGCTATGTCATAACCAGTGCTTACTGAATGACTGCTGACAACTCCTTCATTCATTATCCAAATGCACTACATCTACTTATAAACAAGTTACATTTACAGCTACTCTTAACAAGTGAATGAATTTAAGCAATTTATTCAAAGCTCCAAAAGGGGCAATTAAAAGTCAGATCAGAACTGATTACAAGTCGCTTGTTCATACTTCTACCAAGTATTTTCTTAACGTGATAATCGCTGAGTACTATGCTAGGGTGGATAAAAACATAAAAATAAAAAACCAACATGAAGATTGTCAAGGTATGATGAAGTTGAACAGATATCATCACGCAAAAGAAAATTTAATTTTTTAATGTTTACTACATGTGATAATATGTTCAAGCAAATTTTGGTTAAATTTTGCAAATAGGTTGCAACATATCATAAACTACTTCTTGCTAATCCCCTCAACAACTCGGCAGTTCCAAGGTCAATTCTTTTTTCTTTTTCTGGTGAGGCAATCAGGGTTAAGTGACTTGACCAAGGTCACTCAGCTAGTTAAGTGTCAAGTGTCTGAGGCCGGATTTGAACTCAGGTCCTCCTGACTCCAAAGCCAGAGCTCTATCCACTGCACCATAGCTGCCCCCAAGGCCAATTTTTAATAGCCAAAATGTTGGACACCTATTTCATAGTAGAAAGAGAACTGGCCTCACCAAGAAGAACTAGACTGAAGCCCCACCTCTAACACATACTGCCTTGTGTAACCCTGGACAAGTCACTTAAACAGAATGGTCTAGGCTAGTGGTGTCAAACTCAAATAGCAACAAAGTCACTAAATTCTATGTTACGTACCTGTGGGCCACAAATTATTGACTTGGAAAACCACATAGTAACATTCATAGTATTTTTATTTATTTTGGTAAATATTCTCTCTCACTGCCCCCTATTACATTTTAATCAGTTCCTGCTATTGCAGAGGAGGTAAAAATATGAATTGCTAAAGGGCATTTTATCACTTGGGGAGCACCCTTATATTAAAAAAATGACAGGTCCAATCCCTATCGCTAAATACAATCAGCAACTCTGCCCTAACATGAAAGTTACTATTCAATAAATGTGTATCAAAGAGTTTTGAGGGGCAGCTAGGTGGCGCAGTGGATAGAACACAGGCCCTGAAGTCAGGAGGACCTGAGTTCAAACCCTGCCTCAGACTAAACATTTGACATTTACTAACTGTGTGACGCTGGGCAAGTCACTTAACCCCATTGCCTAGCCAAAAAGAAAAAAAAAAAGAATTTGAGCAAAGTCCCTTAAATACTTTGGTTCATCTGGGATTACAGAAGTGATAATTTAGTTTACTAAAAGCACCTATAGAAATAAACTGGTTCAACCATTTTGGAGAGCAATTTGGAACTATGCCAAAAGGACTATAAAACCGTGCATACTCTCTGACCCCGAAATATTGCAAGGTCTGTGTCTGAAAGGGATCAAAGAAAAGGAAAAGGACCTAGTTGCACACAAATATTTATAGCAGCTCTTTTTGCGGTGCCAAAGAATTGGAAATTGAAAAGATGCCTATCAACTGAGGAATGGCTCAAAAAAAGTTATGGTATATGACTGCAATGGAATACTATTGTGCTATAAGAAATAACGAATTTCCTTCCAGAAAAACCTGGAAAGACTTACATGAACTGATGCAAAGTGAAGTGAGCAGAACCAAGAGAACATCATACACAGCGACAGCAATACCGTATAAGATCAATGTGAATGACTTAGCTATTCTGAGCAATACACAATGATCTAAGACAATTCTGAAGGACCCATAATGAAAAAATGCCTCCAGAGAAAAAACTGATGGGAGTCTGAATGCAGATCGAAGCATACTACTTTTCACTTCATTTTTTTCATGGGTTTTTTTTTTGGTCTGTGTTTCCTTTCACAACATGACTAATATGAAAATATGTTTTGCATGACTGCACATGTATAATCTACAATAACTGCTTGCCATCTCAAGGAGGGGGGAGGAAAGAAGAAATCTGAAACTCAAATTTTGTAAATGAAATGTTAAAATTATTTTTACATGTTAACTGAGAAAAAAAAAGTTTTTTTTTTTTAAAGAAATGGACTACAGTGGATAGAGCACCGGCCTTGGAGTCAGAAGGACCCGAGTTCAAATTCGGCCTCAGGACATAACACTCACTAGCTGTGTGACTCAGGGCAAGTCACTTAACCCCATTGCCTAACCAAAAAAAGAAATGGACTAGTTCATTCTAAAACTAGAAATCATTTGCAAATTTTAGGTACCTCCTAATCTCAGAATAGTAGGATGAAGACCATTAAATATAAACAAGTTTGGAGTTTTTAAAAACTTTAGTAGTTTTTATATCCTGGACATTTTACAAAAACAAATACAGATTTCAACAAGTTGTTAGGTACACACACACACACATTTAATGTTTAGTTTTTAAAGTCTGTATATGTGTGAGAGATATTTAAGCTGACCTTTTGATTTAATCAGTATAAGGATGCTTAGTATGGAAACTCCCTCCATTGATGCCTATTGAAAAAACATTGCTTAAAATAAAAGGCATTGTATAAAAACACATATAGACATATACCTAAGTTATGTGACAAGTAGAATCTGAACCCAAATCTCCTGAACTCCCAGTGCCAGCCCTCTCTCCTGCATGACATTCTTCCTCTTTAAGAAGACATTAGACTGAGCCTTTAAATATTACCCTACCCTCATCAAGGGGAGGGAGCAGTATATGGATCCTGGTGGTGTTATTTATAGGGATTGCATTTTGATAAGGTTGACTTATGTATAGAAAATATAGTACCCAAACATTCACAGGTAAGCTGCTAAACTGGAGATGATTTACTTCCTAATGACATGCATTTCAATTTTTGGAAAATAATTTTTAATAAACTACTGCTTTCTGCCATAGACACAAAATAAATCATTAATTTATATAAACACTCCTATCTAGTATAGATGTTCTAAAGAACTTTTTTTTTAAAGTTTAAAATTAGCTCTGAGGAAGTTTGGCTTTGAAAAACGTGAGGACTGTGTTATTCTAAACTCATTATTTTGCTAGAGCTTATTTACAATTTAATCTATTCAAAAAGAAAAAAAAAAGACTGCACTCCCAATCCTAAGAAACTCTTTCAGGCTTCCCACTAAGTTTTCCAGAGGGAGTTGATACAATAGGCTGAAGGCCTTCATCCTTTTCTTCCAACATTGGAAGGTTACTGATGGGGCACTCTGGCTGTCCACCTGTACCTCATTCTTGACCATTTTCTTTTCCTTTCATATTATCCTTGATAATATCTTTTACAAATGTTTTCCTGAGCTCCCCACTGCTTATACGGTTCACACCTACTTCTTCACCCTCAGTATGGATACTCACATTAACTCTTTTGAGGCAGTTGTATTCCATATCTCAATGCCATAGATCAAGTGGTTGACTGTCAGTATTTTTTAAAAAATAAAATAAAAATGGGTCTTCACTTTGTGAGAAGCTTGCTGTCAGTAAAGGAGCCTTGCAATTTTCCTAAGTTGATTCCCCTCCTTCTAATCAATAATGGACCCACCTTGTCCCTCTGTACCTTGTCTCAGATGTAGTGTGCAAGTTACCTGGGCCAAACAATAATTTTTGCTCTGATTTCACTATCTTGAAATGATGATCATGATGTCTGTATTTCTGACACTAGGCTTGAGAATAGCTTGAGCTTGATGGCATGAGACTAGAATGAATAGGTTTTCCCCACTTTTCCTCAATTTTGTTAGATGAATGTTGAATATCATGCAACAAACCAGCATTCACTGTTCTCTTTTGTGATGTGTTTTAATTCCGACTCCAAATTTTTGCATTTTTACTGCAAAAGTAGTGGCAGCTGTTAGCACACTTCAATGACATGGTGTTACACTGACTGTTGGTGGAGATAAGTCAAGTGTTTCAAGGATCATTCAAGCCCACAATGAAGCAGGATCAGTCACACCAAAGCACAAAGTGCAGTTGAAAATGAAACAAAATGTGCCAAGAACAAACTATTGTTGCAAAAAGCCTAATTAATCCTCAGAAAACAAGCAAGGCTCTTCAGAGGCCTCTGGCCTCTGCAGTTATTGTTACTGGTGCTTCTACAATGCAATGTAGCCTTATAGTAAGAAGAACCAAAGACTAGAATACTGATGATTGGAAAGAGTGATTTTTACTGATGAAATTCAGTTTTTCATTCAAGTTATGTCCTTAAGAACCAGGTATAATCAGGATATTACATACGTGTGTGTGTGTGTGTGTGTGTGTGTGTGTGTGTGTGTGTGTGTGTGTGTGGTTTGGGAGATTTTTTTTTTTTAACTTTCATTGGCATGGAAATCCTGTCCCTATTGAGGGAATGATAAACTCCAATAAATACACCAATACACTGTAAAACAGAATTGTTTCAGCCCAAATGGGAACCTCTCCAAAAGGAGTGAAATGTTGCAACATGATCTAGTCACAGGCAATAAATTGGTTAAGAAAGTTACCCAAGAGACAGAGCAAAGCTTCCTTCAATGGCCATGGAAACTTAACTTGTTTAAACACCAATGAAAACCTTATAGATTATATAATCAAGGCTAAACTTGGGGAAAATGGACTAGTCAAAGTATGCTTAATCTCAAATACGCTAAAAAGCAGTTTCATGATGAAAAATTAAAGAACATGTCAAAAATTTATTCAACTCAATGTCAAATATAAAATTCCAGCTTGGGACTGAGAGGACCTGAATGTTCTCTCAGATTTATTACCTGTGTGACTTCATGCAAGACACTTGACCTTTTCTGAGCCAATTTCCTCCTCTGCATGTAAGAAGAGGAGCTGAACCAGATATCTAAGATTCCTTTCTGCTTCACTTCTAAATCAAAGGATTACGGATTCACAACTAGAAGAGTTCAGGCCATCCAGTCCCACCCCTTCATTTTTCAGGGAAGGAAACTGGGATCTAGAGGTTCCCTACTCAAGGTCTTACAAGTAATGAGGGTCAGAGATAGGATATGAGGGACAGCTAGGTGGCGCAGTGGATAAAGCTCTGGCCCTGGAGTCAGGAGGACTTGAGTTCAAATCCGGACTCAGACATGTAACTCTCTGGGCAAGTCACTTAACCCCAACTGCCTCACCAAAAACAAACAGAGATGGGATATGAATTCAGGTCTACTGTCTCCACTCAGTGCTATTTTCTCTGTACAACGCTTCCCCCGAAATCTGTGAAAACCGTGAACAAAGACAGTATTCATAAATTGTTGTGGCTAGAACAACACGCATGCACGTATGCACGCACACGACATCCAGCCTTGAAGGAAACACAGTGCTGGCACAATTATGTCAAGTTAAAATCCTCACTGTCACCTGCTACTTTAGGTAAGCTTGGGAAGAGCATAACCTCCTCAGGACTCAATCTCACAGCTATAAAATGAAGCATCTGAACTAGATGTCCCCTTCCAGCTCCATTATCTACAGTGTCTCAGGGTCATACTCCACTGGCATAGCCTTTGCAAACCTAGGGGTAACTTCCAAAACACCAGGGGAATTATTTCACTAAAGACTCTCAGTGAATCCATGTATCATCCCTAACAAAATGCACTAAAGTCTCTCACGTTTTACTGTATATCCTTCATCACAAACAAGTAATATAGGCAATATCAGAATATGGATACATTCTTCTACCATTAACCATTCACTCTTACCCATATTAAGAATGAGCACTCCCTACCAGTTTCCATTTGCCTACAAGTTGGCTGAATTTGATTTTAACTGCTACAAGTACAAAGTGTTCAACATGATATACTTCCAGAAGTCTTCCATCCACCCTAAAAACTTATGTAGCAAGTAAAAGCAATCTGATGAAGAGGTTGGGGGGTCTGAATGAAGCTCTGGAAGAGGTGGCCAGGGCCTAGGGATACACATGTAAAATTATTCCTGGAAAAAGGAACCCAGTTCAAAACTGTTAGTGGGGTTTCTATTTATCAAGGATCATTCAGAGACTTTCAAATGGTTTAGAAAGAGTGTATCATTCTTTTGTTCTCTTAATCACTTAAACCACTTGCCTTGGCAGAAAAACAACTGTTATCTCATTTATCCTTAACCCATTTCTTCCTACCATCCTCATGGGACACCAGAGTATACAGCTCTTTAGGATGCCATGCTACAGGTTTATTGGTGAAGTTAATCAACAGACTAATAGACCACAGAACTCTTTCAGATTCAGTTCCTAAATGACTGCCAAAAATTATACACTGGTCTTTACTGGACAATTATCTGACAATAAAGCTTAGGTGTTACTTCTTTTTATGCTCTCCCCCACCCAAGTGAATGTCAAATGCCATCTCGGGATCACTGTGACCAATTCCACAATAAAATCCAAAAGCAACAAAAATAAACGAATGAATGAATGGATAAATAAATAAGTGAATGAGTGAATAAATAAATAAAATGAATAAATAAATGGAATAAAGTCCAAAGGCAAGAAAAGCCAAATTGATAAGACACTTTCTTCTGCATCGAATGAATGAAAGAAAAAATATTTATTAAATGATTATTACGTGCCAAGCTCTACGCTAAACACTGATGAAAGCAGCTTAGATTTTAATAGGGGAAGACAATACACACAGAAGTAGTAACCAGAAGTGGTGTTTTGTTAGTCAGTAAACATTTAATAATCACCTACTGTGTGCCACATATCATGCTAGGTGCTAGGGATACAAAGAAAGGCACAAAGGGATTGTTGTCAAGCACAAGATCTAATGGGGGAAACAACACAAAAACAACTATATGCAAACAAGCTATATACAGGATAAATTGGAGATAATCAAGAACGGGAAGGCATTAATATTAAGGGAGATTGGGAAAGTCTCCCTGGCAAAAGGCTGGATTTTTAGACACTAGGAAACAGAAATAAGAGGGAGAGAATTCCAGGTATGGAAGACAGCCAGTGAAAATGTCCATTAATCAGAAGGCATGGGTATGTTGTTCAAATAACAAGAGACCAAGTGTCACTGGACTGCAGAAGGTGTAGGTGTTGGGTGGGGAAGAGAGAGGAGAAAGATGTAAGAAGGCTGGAAAGGTAGGGACTGGGGCAGATTATGAAGGGCTTTGAATTCCAGATATTTTATTTGATCCTGGGTAATGGAAAACCAGCCACTGGAGTTCACTTTTGGAAGGGGGGGGGATATAACATGATCAGACCTCCACTTTAGGAATATCACTGACAGCGGAGTGCAGGACAGACATGGGGAGAGACTTGAGGCAAGCAGACCTACCAGCAGCTACCACAATAGTCCAGCTGTGAGGTGAACCAGAATAGGGGCAATGTCAGAGGAAAGAAAAGGACATATAAGAGAGATGCCAGGAAGGTAAAATCAACGGGCCTTGGCAACAGATTGGGTATGGGAGTGGAGGTAGGGGAGAGTAAAGGATGACACCTAGGCTGTGAGCCTGGCTGACTGGGAGGATGGTGGTACTCAACAGTATGGGGAAGTTAGGAAGAAGGAAAGATTTTAAGAGAAACCTAATGAGATCCGTTCTGGATGAGGAAGTTAGAAGGAATTGTGTCTTGTTAGTTTTTAATCTCTGCCTAGTGTTGTCTGTCTCTCTCTTCAGGTTCCTTTTGAAATAATATTCCCTTTAAGGTCAACAAAGTATTTTCCTCAAAACAACCCTGTCAGGTTGAGTAGTATTGACCTATTTTACAAATGAGGAAAAATAGACTAAAGAGATAAAAAAAAAAACCAAACCCTGAAAGACAACTGTATAAGCAAAACACTGACAGCATGAGCTATACCATTTATTTTCTGTGCAACTGACTGGCAGCTGGGGTACCAAGTGGTAGTTTGGGAAGAGTTGCTCTACCACTAAACAGACAAAAAGCCACAATAACTGTCATCAAACCACGCACTTCAACTTTCACCGACAGTCTTCCTGCCTCCACCACACTTTCTAGGATGGAGGGCACACTTCAATGACTTTTCCTAACCCCGAGAAGGTGGTAAGATAAGACACACATGAACACTGAGACTAAGACAGACCAGAAAAGCTACAACAAAACAGAGAATTAACAAAGCCAAGGAAAATCAGAAGCACTAAAGCTCAAAACAAACTGAGGCTGGCAAAGGAGCATTAACAAGTTTTAAGAGCTATCTTGTTCAGAGCAGACAGCACAATTAAAAGAGATGAGAATACAGGCACAAGTACTCAAATGCTCAACCCTTACTCTGGTATGGGAAGAACACAACAAAAATGGCTCATCAGCAGATGACCTTCCAGACTACCTCACTACGTATAAGAGAGCATCCAGTTGTCCTTAATGAATTCACATCATGAAGCCCTGACTACAGTATCCCAGAGAACTGAACATGACCGCTGGGTCCTTGTCCTGGACCTCTAAAAGACCATGTAGAGGTGCCACAGAACTAGCGAAATATGAAAAACTGGGTCTGTGAACTAGATTGGTAACCATGACTTCAATTCATGAAATAAGTCTAGCACATATAAAAGTGATGACTAGCGAACATCAAAAAAGGAAGAAATGATGGCAGAGTCAAGAAAAGGTTATGTCAAACTAACTTCATTTCCTTTTTTAATAAGGTACTTGATAGGTAAACCAAAAGTACCCTGTAGGTAAATGACTGTAAGTGTAGAACTAGAAGGAACCTCAGGTCATCTAGTCCAATAACCTCATTTTACAGATGGGTAAACTGAGTCTCAGAAAGGTAAAGATTTGTTTGATGTCACAGCTAATAATCAGGAAAACTAGTACCTGAACCCTACAGTTCTAGCCATCCTTCTACTCTAGCACGCTGAGCTGCCTAGATTCAAACAAAGCATTTAACACAGTTTTTCATCTTTCTTCAGGACTAGCAGAAGAAGGTAAATTTGGAACTGGCTGAATAGCCAGACCCAAAGAATAGACATCAATACTAGCTTATTACTATTAAGTAATAGCTCAATGTCAACTTGCATAAAGGCATGGATGGTTATATGCTTCTCAAAATCACAGAGGACACCAGAAGGGATGATTTATTTCTATAATACTATGACTTGTAAAAGCACCTTCCTCACAATTATGCGAGGTAAGAGATATATCAAATATTAATAACTTTTATAGGCTGTAAGATTAAATAATCTGTTCATGATCACATAAGCTAGTAAGCAACAAGGGCAGGATTTGAACCTAGATCCTCCAACTTCAAAACTGTCCCCTCTACCCTAATGCCTCACATATTCAATGACAGAACCCAGGAAACTCATGCTAGAATTAAAATACTGGCCTGAATAAAATTTAATAGGAATAAAAAAGCCTTACATTTGCTTTCAAAATAAGAAATAAACTTCACAAGTACAAAATGGAGATGGTCTAGCTAGACAGACATCAGCTCATCTGAAAAATAGGGATTTTAGTCAACTACCAGCTCAAAATGAACCAAAAATTCCAAATACTGTCTTTGTCTACATGGCAAGAGGCATAAGGCACAAAATTACAGAAAGCCACATCTCACCATCCATCGATCTGTGGTAAGACCAGATGTCAGGAAGGCATTATTAAGCTAGAAAGGATCGAGAAGAAGTTAAAAAAGATGGTAAAGGGCCTTGTGATCATACACCATCAAATTCTGTTGAAAGGCCTGTGGATACTGAATTGAAGAAGACTCCCCGGGGGATGCGAAAGCCATCCAGAAGAAGGGCTGCCAAGGGGTGGTGGGTTCTCCTTCCTTGGAGAACTTCCAGCAGAGGCTAGATGACCACGTGGGTATGTTATAATGGGGATTTCTTTTCATATAGATGGTTTGAGCTAATGATTATGCTCTGCTTGGCCACAGAGCTAAATCAGGAACAATAAATAACTTACTTTTTTTTTTTGTGAGGCATTTGGGGTTAAGTGACTTGCCCAGAGTCACACAGCTAGTAAATGTTATGTGTCTGAGGCCGCATTTGAACTCAGGTCCTCCTGAATCCAGGGCTGGTGCTCTATCCACTGAGCCACCTAGCTGCCCCAATAAATAACTTACAAAGAGGTAGACTGAGGTTTAATATTAAAAAAAAATTAGTAACAAATACAATGGTCCCAAATAGCGTGCGAGCGCGCGCGCACACACACACACACACACACACACACACACAGTGTCTCGCAGCAAAGGCTTGGTATCACTGATCTGATAAGACATAGAGGCAATGCTTATTCAAGTACAGGCTGGACTAAATTCCAACTCTGCAATATTGTGGTTCTGTGAAATGCCATGCCTTTCTAAGTATATCTTAATAGGCTCTGAAGGTATCACTATATTACAGGACAGTTTAATTATTATGGATATTTATTATGAAAACTCCAAGTCACGTAACCAAAAGATGAAGAAAAATGAGCCAGCACCCACTGAACATATTAAGGCAGGAAAGTTTCAGGAAGATTTCCAATAAAAAATATTTTGGCACTCAAAGAATATTTCATTTGTCACTTACTTGGAATAACCACATCCCCTAATACCAGACATACACAGGATCAAGAAAATATAGCTATAATCTGCTCAGCTACCATAAGAAAAATTTAGTTGCAAACAGAACACGTTGAAAATACTTTCATTAGCAGAACTGTATAGGTATCATTCAAAGAAAAGGCCACAAAAATCAAAATGAGCTCTAATGCTAGTCAGATTAGCAAAATCTGCAATTCACTTCACCTTTATCTGCTTGCTACATCCATAAGGTTCAAAACAGGATATTCATACAAATGTCACTTATAGTGTAATTTATTCTGTGATTAAATGCAGTAATACAGAAAACGTAGTGCTACATACAGGTATAGTGACTAATCCTAATTCTAGGAACTAATATAGTTCAACAACTTTTTTTCAATTTTATTGCTTTAGCTAGAAACAACCCCATCATATATAATGCCAAAGAGCAAAATGATTCTGGCAGCCAAAATAACTACCCAAACCCAAAAGCTCTTGCACTTTTGTCTATAATAATTACATAACAAACATAAAATAGAAATTGTCATCTCAAGATTTTTAAATTCAGAATAAGGCAAATTCAAAAGTCTTAAGTTAGAAAACAAGTTTCAGAAGATGTATACCTGAAGAAAACGATTATGTGTACATCTTGGGACATGGAGAGAACTCCCTTAAAAATAATTTATGATTTAACATCCACTAAGAGTACTACCAAGTAAATTGCTATTAAAATCAAAGTTAATAGACTGGCCCTTGAAACCAAAAGGAGATTCAATCACTGAATTTCAGTCTGAATTGTAAGCAGCAAACTAGGAAAAAAGTTGGCAGTGGTACCCTACAACACATAAGAACAGTGAGGTAAGCAGACACAAAGAGCTTTTCAGCTTCCCCCTCATTTGTCAAATGGCACAATCTCCTGTGGATTTACTCACATGCTGTATTTCCTGCTGGCTGGCTCGGTAGTTTTTCTTGGTTAAATTGTCCACCAGGTAGCTGATTTGAGACAAGGCCAGCGAGAGCGAGTCAAGATTCATTGCTGGTTGGGGCGGAAGCAGGCGGCCGAGCCCGGCGCAAAATCACCATTATTCCCCTTTAGTCACCTCAGAGACAGGTTAATTCTTTCTTGTAATTAGCCTATATCTGATTTCTGTAGAATTTCTTCAGTTCTTCTTTACCAAGGATCTTATTCTGTTCTGAAACATGGCACCTGAAACAGATTCAAAATTCCAAATGACTTAATTTTTTAGAAATAAAAGTAGCCCACAAAAAAAATCTTTTAAAAAATTGAGTACACTTTACTTCTCTGGCCAGCTTCTCAAAAGCAAGCTACCAAGCTGTTTCCCCAGACCCCTTTCCAGCTCCAGAATCAGGATCACATTGCTCCTCCTAAGGATATGTCAATCTACTACCCTGTGACTCCATTCAACATCCCTGTAAACTTAATCAAAATGCCTTTCCCCTGGGTACCACTTCCCTATATGTGTAGAATCCCTCTCTTAAAACTTAAGCTCTGTAAGTGTAGAAAAGGTTTTCCTTTATACACGTATCTTTATCCCCTGTTCTATATCTAGCCACTGGACCCAGATAGCTCCAGAGGAGAGTGAGGCTGGTGACTTTGCACAGCCCTCCCTCACTTAAACCCAATTCATTTGCTGTCATGGCATCACCTCCCAGATGTCATGATCCTCTTCCTGAATGAAGGACCAATAACAACAATATCACATGTACTGTGCTCGACACTTAAATGCTATTTAAATTCACACATCTAGATAAAAGATAACAAAGATGGGACAGGTACAAGGAAAAAAAATTAGAAATGAAACCAGATTAGCTTTTCTTTTCAAATCCTGATAAAAAGGATTTCTGCAGAATGATAGTCTGGCATGGTTTTCTAGCATTAAGCACTTTGGACTCAGCTGAGACATAAGCAATTTGAAATATCATTGAATAATGGTAATAATTCCAGTGCTCTACCAAACAATGCCCTACCATTCACCAAGATTATTGTTTTCCATGATGTTAACAAGTTAACTCATTTTTGTTACAATTTACACATAATAGGAAAACATTTATTCTAATCTGTTAGAGGTAAAAAAAAAAAGAGACCCATTTATTCCACTTTTACTTAAACCTCTTTTCAACCTTGCAAAGCAAAGAATATATAATCTAATGTACTTGGCTACCAAAGCATTTCCTGAGAGTCAGATTGTTCTGATTGTTGTTTCCTTTAAAGTCGCATGTAGGACAGTAGAATCACATTCCTTCTAACCGTATAGAAGCTATTCAGTAGAACAGAGCAGAACAGCTAAACTCAAAGGAAACTCATCAGTTTAATGCCAGCATCCTGAAGCATCACAGAAAGTGCCCTGTACAGAGCTGCCCAAGTTCTAGGAGAATTCACTAGCCACCCATTTCCTCGGCTCCCACAGTACTCGGCACGTCTTTATTGCTTTTGTTTTACACACTACTTTATACAACTAGCTCAAAGACTAAAAGGTAGAATCCAGTCTTAATGACTTTGATGGGGGCAGTCTCATCCAGTGCTGACTCAGAAATGCAGACAATGAAGCAGAGTGCACAACTGAGTTTCAGACTTAGCTCTCCATCACTAATGAACAGTTTAACCTTGGACAAGTCACTTGCACACTCTAGGCCTCAATTTCCTTATCTATAAAATGAAAAGTTGGGAGGGAGTAGAGGATTAGCTAAAAAAAAATCCCTACAAACTAATTCTGAAGAATCCCCAAGCTTCATAATAGAAGCTTACTGCTGCATTAGAAAGAGTACATTGTTCAGTAGACACAAAGCAAATGTTTGTTTACACAGAGTAAAGGGTGGAAACTGGGGGGGGGGGGATGGATATGCACAAGGATAAATGCAGGGTGGTGTACAAAGCATTGCTGCCTAAGAGAATAAATACTCCAACTGTTTCTAGCTACCTCTAAACTGGAATGCAATAAGACATCCTAATATAAAAATATCAGTATTGTTAAGTTAGCAATACCAAGACAGGCCGTGCTCAGAAATTGGTTTTAGACCCATTGTGAAACTTCAAAGACATAACTCTAGAAACGTTACATACGAAACGTTAAAGACGTATCTCTAAGGGGCAGCTAGGTGGCGCAGTGGAGAGAGCACCAGCCCTGAAGTCAGGAGGACCTGAGTTCAAATCGGCCTCAGACACTTCATGCGTACTAGCTGTGTGACCCTGGGCAAGTCACTTAACCCCAACTGCCTTTAAAAAAAAAGGCATATCTCTGGAAACCTTAAATTCTCAGAGCAGTTCACAAAAGTCTGGATAAAGCATTGTACCAGTAAAACTTAACTACTGTGTGGTACAATGTTTCTATGGGAAATTACATTCGGAACTTCATATCAGATTATTTTAAATAAGTAGAGAAGAGGAAATGTATTTCAGATTCCTGAATTCACAAGGATATGAACAGAAAACCAACGTGCACTATAGTATGCTTTGTAAATTGCCACATCTAAATGAAGATAGGCTTATGGCAGCAGCTCAAAGTAATCTAGGGTCTATATTGTCTAGAAGGGATCTATTTTTTGGAGCAGAGATGGCCCATGAAATTTCAAACTAATAATACATCAAGCTTCAAGCCACTTCAAAGCAAAGACTATGATAGGCCAAAGAAACCACCTGGCCAAGATTCCCCGCAGAGTTCAACATTACTAAAATCAGATCTTTCCCAGCCAAACAATATCTTGCCATCTCCTACAAGTTAAAATGGTCTTGGGCTCCCCAGCTCTCTCTAATATACCTCTCAATTCTCCTACAAAATAATTCACAGCGCTAGGAAACTGCTTTGATAGTTTATCTACAGATAAGAAGTATTCTTACAAAAGAGGTTTTTAAATCACCAGTTCAAGATTTTGAACGAAATGTCATTTTCTTAAGACATCCACTCTACAGGTATTAAAATAAAATTGTTGTATAAAGGAATACCATGCCAAAGGAAAGATACTCAGTATTTTCATTACTAAATGGAGACTCATGAAACTCATTATATAGATTTTCTCCTTCAATATAATTCACTGGATCCAAAACACAGCCTTGTAAAATGAGACAAGGAAACAGATTCCTTATATTGAAACAGACTCATCCTAATTTTTGCAACTCAATTACGTACAAGGTACTAAGGCATGCACCCTGTCCTCAGTGAGCTCACAATCTAGTAGTAAATGTAAGCCATATCCACAAATAAATATCCCATAGAATGGAGAGTATGAGAAAGATAAAAGTGCTAGCTCAGATGAGGACGCTGAGGCAAACAGGATTAAAAGTGACTTGCCCCGGGTCACACACACAGCGTCTCAGGCCAGATCTGAACTCAGGAAGGACGAGTCTTCCTGACTGCAGGCCCATCACTCTAGTCACTGTGCCACCTAACTATCCCTATGTTATGCTGGCAAAGCTCTTTTTCGCTATTATTCAATTTAATTCAAAGAGCACGTATTAAGCACCCGCACTGTACCAAGGGAAATGCAGAGTTTTGATAAGACAATCTACAACCTAATGAAGCTTAGTCTAACAGAAAATGACATATACAACCATAATTCATAAATGTATTAGGAAGTTGGCTTCAGGTCGACACGGACCTTGAATGAACTTTCTACTTGTTAAGCAAAAAGGAACCGCTGAAGATATTTCGGCAGAACAACTAGAAATTACATTTGGAAGGTTAGTACAATGGGGGCGTGAGGAAGAAATTAGCTGGGGAAGAGGCAGGAAGACCTGTTAAGAAGCCGAGTACAGGAAAGGAAGGGACTAAGAGTGGGAATAGAGAAAAAGATGGGACAAATAATAGAGAGAGAACAGAATGAAAAGAAATAAAACCCACGCTGGTCATGAAAAGGATCACATCAAAGTTTTAAACACAAGAAAATGAGTGAACGGTCCTGTCAGTAACAGTAATAGTGAGGTTAAGAGTATGAATAGTGTGGTAAGTTTGGTAGGACATTTGGACATTCAAGTATTTATGCTACATAGGCAGTTGGATAAATCTATCCGGAGCTCAGAAAAGAAGTTAGGCTGAAGATAAAAGTTTTAGCAATCAACTGTATACAAATTATAAATAAACTATGGGAGCTACTGACATGATTAATGGAAAAAATACAGATGAGAAGACCAACGGAATAAAAAGCTTAAAAAAGATGAGAAGTGGATTAGAGATAGGAGGAAAACCAAAAGGATGATGTGTTTGAAGCCAAGAAGAGAGGAGACTGTTCAGAGAAGGGGATAATTAACAGTGTCAAAAGCTACAGAGAAATCAGGAAGAAATCTGAAGAATCATTAGATTTAGGGATTAGGAATTCACTGGTGATATCTGAGATAGTTTCAGCATATGATAGGGGCAGGGAAGCCAACTAGCAACAAAAGTAGGTAGGCGTGACACTGAAATCATCAGGCAGAGAGTTTTTCAAGAAGCTTTACCTATTTTTTTAAAAAATCCTCTTACTCAGCCACCCAGGCTGTACAGGCACTAGAAACAATAATAAATAACCCTTTTAAGACACTGACGGCTATCATTCAACTTGAACATGAAGGTTTCGGAACTGATTTGATATAGGATCACCTGAAAATGTGTCTGCTTTTCAACAAGAACACCCAAGCCAATGAATCCTATTTGCATAAATAAAATTTACATCACACCAAACTAAAATACGTCAGTGAAATGCTCAACATGCCTGAACAGACTACATGTTTTATTAAAGGGACAGCTGGCAAACTGCATCTGAGGACTTCCCAACCTATACTTACATGCCCTCAACATAAGAATGGATGTAACCTCTGAAAAAGGCAACTAGATGGCACAGTGGATAGAGCTTAACTCCAGGACCCACGTTTTAGCCACTGCACCACCTAGCTGGAATCAGGAAGAATCAAGCTCAAATCTGACCTCAGATACTAACTAGCTGTGTGACCTTGGGCAAGTCACTTTTCCTCACCTGTAAAATGAGCTGGAGAAGGAAATGGCAAACTACTCCAGTGTCTTTGCCAAGAAAACCCTGAGGTCACAAAGAGCCAGAAATGACTGAAATGACTGACTAAACCTCTGAAAAATATTTCCTTAACCAGAAGCAACAATTACATTAGTTAGGTAAAAGGGACTATACATATCTCTAGTTCATTACAACAGTTAACAGTTACAGCAGGTTGTGTTTGCTCTCTTGGTTAGGCCAAAATCTAGTTGGTCTTACACCTATATTTTAACTCTCTTCCTACCCTGCTCCCCACATACACACACACACACACAAATCACCTGTAGCCTAAATGTCCGGGCTATTTTCTGAATTTCGCTCACAAGCTTCATTTACAACTCATTAGGGTACATATCGCTCATAAAGTTCTAATTCTCACAAATCACATGTGCTAATAAGAAATGTACTCATCCAGGGAAATAGATCTCTCTCCTTTCTCTCACTTTTGCAGCTGGGGCGAGAGATGAAAATCTAGGATAAAATCCTTCAAGTTTGGCCACAGGATCATAACTTTCAAGTTAGAAAGGACCTTAAAGGTTATCAAATACAATCCTCCATTTTATTAAGAAAACTGACATGATCAATGGAGAAAATACAGAAGAGAAGACCAATGGAATAAAAAGCTTAAAGAAGATGAGAAGTGGATAGGGACAGGAGGTTGACTTGCCCAGGATCACAAGCTAGTTGAGCTAGTGTCTGAGGACGACTTAAATCTAGTCTTTCTGACTCAAAGGTCAATGCCCTACCCACTACACCATGCTGTCTCATTTAATCTACAGTTCTGATTTTCATGTATCCAAAAATGTTATTTGGGGTGGGGGTGCTACAGATAGAACAAATTCCTAATGTCAGTCAGTAAGCATTGAGTGTCGATGATAAATATTTCAACTTTAAGGATATGTCTAATATCTCTAACTCTAATCTCTCTCCAACCCCCAAACACCACCTCCAAGTTTCCCTGCCTACGTCAGTGGATGGTAAGCCATTCTCTTAATCCCCCAAAACAAAAATCTTGGTCTGGTGCCTGCCCTCTACACAAGTGCCAGGAATATTCCTGAAGTGCACCTTTCACCAGGTGAAACTGTCCTCCCTTACTCCATAACCTCCAGGAGCTCCCTATTTCCTCTACTCGAGATTCAGAAACACTTAACACTGGCTCTAAATGGCCTTTCTCGTCTTCTTGGCCATTTCTCCCCTCTGCACTTAACATTTCATCTCCTGTCTTGAGGCATCGGCACCAGCTGCTCCCCACAGCTAGAATGTGCTACCTCCTCATCACAGGCGTTAAGTGCAGCTGTCTCACTTAAAATTACTGCCTCTCTTCTAGATTCAAGTAACTCAAGCACTGACTCCTGCGAATATCTTTTACTGACTCCCCAGTTGTTAGGGACTCCCTCCCCAATCACTCTGTATTTATTTTGTATACATCCTGTACTTCTTCAACCACCACCCTGCACTAGCACCCTGAGGAGAATGGAATCTCGAAAGCATGGGCTCAGTTTACTTTTGAATTTGTATTCCCAGCCTCTACTAATGCCTGGCTTAATGTCTGTTAATTGATTAATCCTTTTCATACACCATATTCTTCAAAAATTTCCTCTCAATCAGTCCATTCATTCCCACAATCACCACTAAAGTTCTGGGTCTCAACATGAAACAAAGTATCAATAAACAAGCATTTTTTAAAACACCTTATCTGTCAAGCACTATGTTAGATGCTGGACATACAAATTCAAAAATGAAAACAGCCAAACAATGTGTGAGATATACATTCAAATAAGATATATAGAAAATAAATACAAAGTGATTGGGGGGGAGAAGGACTATTAAAACTAGGGTGATATCTGAATTAAGCTCTGCAGGAAGCTACAAGTGGAGCTAGCGAAGTGTTCCAGGTCTGGGGAACAGCGCTGAGAAGAGAGGGGGCATCACATACAAGGAGCATCAGTGTGTGTGTGTGTGTGTGTGTGTGTGTGTGTGTGTGTGTGTGTGTGTGTGTGTGTGTGTGTGTGTCCGTGCCCATGTGTGTTTGGAGAAGGGAGACTGGAGGGAGATAGAAATATGGAATCAGTCTGAAAAAGAGGCTACAGCCAGATCCTGAAAGGCTTTAAATACCAGGAGTGTGTTATTTTATCCTAGAGGAAACAGGGCACCACAGAAGCTTCTTGAGCAGGTGAGTAGACAGGATCAGATCTGTGCTTTAGAATAACAATGTGGTAGTTACATGGAGACTAAAGAGAGACTGGATTCTGGAACGTTAATTAGGAAGATACAGTGCAGGGGTGATGAGAATGTAGACCAAGGTGGTTACGCTGTGAGAAAAGGAGACACATGTAAGATGTTGAGGAGTTAAGATTGACTACTTAGAAAAGGCCTCTATCTACATTCCTAGAAATGTGTAAAACAAGTTACTACTTTAAAAATAAAAATGGCACTATACAATAGCTCTAAAAAAAAGGCAGTATGAGTCCTTTGAGGCTCATCTATTAAATAGTCATCTTAATGGTATAACTGTGACACTTTCAACTTTTTAGTCCTGCACAAAAACTACTTTAAAAAAAAATCCCTATAATCAAAAAAAAAATCCCTATAATCCTCAGTTTCCATTCCTTTTTTTTTTCCTTTTAAATGCATACTGGCTATCAAGGTGGTTCCTAGATTTAACTTTCCATTACTAATGGAAGGATAATTATGAATAACTCAAACATGGCTGGCCAAAATAATTTACATTCATACACGAAAGGCACTGAATAGCTTATATTTTTTCTAGATGAGGGAAGGAGCTATAAAGAATAAACATGCTTGGGGGCAGCTAGGTGGCACAGTAGATAGAGCACCGGCCCTGAATTCAGGAGGACCCGAGTTCAAATCTGACCTCAGACACATAACACTTACTAGCTGTGTGACCCTGGGCAAGTCACTTAACCCTACTGCCTAGCCAAAAAAAAAAAGGAATTAAAAAAAAAAAGAATAAACATGCTTAGCTGCAGGAATGTTAGTTTGAAATTAAGAATTTGACAGGAATATGCCACTAAAGTGAATAATCAAGAAATGGCTCTATACAGCAAAGAGAATATGCCATTTTAAGCATTTTGCTTTGCTCAACTAAAATTACAAACCAGTATTTTTTTTTCATTTCAAGCTCTACTAACACCAAACCAGATTATACAATTGGATGGAAAATTATTCAATCTAGTGGTGCTTTGTGAATCTTACCATATTTCGCACAACACAAGGCAGGATGACACAGCTGGTCTCAGAGTCAAGACCTGGGTTCAAGTCCTGCCTCAGACATATATGGCTAAGTGAGTCAGCAAGTGACTCAACCTCTGTGCTGCAGACAACTAAGAAAGACTAAAAGGCTTATCAGTGTATCTGCAATAGTAAATGGAGTTTAGGAATCAGTTTTATTTAACAGAGTAGATAATTTACTTAAGTTCTCTCACATTTTAAAGATTAAGAAATTAAGAGCACACCAGAAAGGTTAAGAAGCCTGCCTCTTAAGATAAGTGGGGATGGGGGGGGGGAGAGGAATTGCAACAATTCTAACCTCTAAGACCTCACTATAATATTGAAATGGACATCTAAATAGTATGTTTTCCAGCATTTATTTTTTAAGCTAGATTTTCCAACAACATAATATGTATTAAGACTGTAAGCTGTCAATAACTGTAGAGCATTCTTCAATTAATTTAAAAAAGAGAGTGGTCACCCTAGAAATCCACATAGGGAGAAGCAGAGCAGAACAATAGAAAATAACAGAGTCTGAAGCTCTGGATTAGAATTCACACTCCAAGTAAACATTAGTGACTTTGCCTCAGGAGGGCTTATCTGTTAAGTTCTTACATTACTATTATTATTTGAATGCAATCCTTTCTCCTTAAATAACTTTTCTACCTTAAAGGAAAATCTACTTTCTTTCTTAGAGGAATCACAAATTACAACAAAATTAAGCATTAAATGCTCATACTCATCTTAAGAAACTGTCTTTTCACACATTAGCATGTTTGTGAACTTTTCTAGTATAAGTCAAGATATGGGATAGCACCAGATCAGTGGCTAAGGTAGAACTCAAAAAGGGAAATAACAAGATACAATTCTTATTTTATTTTAAGGATGCACACAATGCCAGATAATTCTACTCTCCATTCTACACAGAAGGATTGGCTGCATGTGTTATAATACCAGGCATTATGGCGCACAGTAACATAAAAGCATCATCTTCAAAACTTGCTTTGAAGGCAAGTTAACCATCCCACTCCACTACACTCCAAATCTTTCAGTTTAGTGATGATAAATGTGTTCTTGTCTAGGTGGAAACCTGGACATATTGCCTTATGATCAGTTTTATAACCATTCAACAACTCAACTCTTTCTTACCTTCAACTCATATGTCACTGCTCCCACTTTAACTTCCAGAGTCATACTACTCCAAAAGCCATCAATGAATTTACACCACCACAACAGGAGGGAAGGAAAAGCCATTCATAAAAAGGTTAATACAAAAATGCATTGATTCCTACTAGAGAACACCATTCTCACCAAAACAGAACGACATCCAACAAACATTTGAGCTCTTGATCTAAGCAAGGCACCTGCCCTCAGACACTGTACCAACTAAAGTCACACTTACTGGGGGGAATAAGGTCTCTACAGGTAGTATGAAATATTCAGAGGAGGTAAAGTTAACACCATCGTTTCTATATTGCCTCCATGGGCACAGAAAAAGGAAAAAGTCTGTCTTCAAGGAGGTCAGTGAGAGGCGTTGTGAACTGTCCTCAAAACAATATAACATAGACTGGGCCAAAAGATACAAGCAAAATGCTACAGGACCATAGAAGGAGAGCTGATGTCTGGTTTGAAAGAGACAAGGAAGGAACAAGAAAGGTTGGTCATGGAAGTTGTATTTGAGCTGGTCCTTGAAAGATCAGTAGGATTTCAACAGGTGGGGGGGCAGAACATGTTAGACAGAAAGAACAACACATGAACAATGACAGGGAGGAGGAAAAAGTTTGGCTAAAGCAGAGTGTGAAAGGGAGCAGTGAGAGAGAAACCCAGAATTAGGATCAGCTCAGATCTGTAGGAGGGCTAACGCAAAGAGTTCTTAACCCAGAGTCTATGAACTTCTTTTTTGTCTTTCAATACAAATGACTCCCGTTGTAATCCAATGTATTTTATTTTATCCATCTAAAAATATTCTGAGAAGGGGTTCATAGATTTCACCAGACAGCCAATGTCCCAAACATACACAAAAATTTTTAAGAACCCCTGCTTTAAAAACCAAGGTAGAATTTGGGTTGTATGTGCTAAGCAACAGAAAGCTAGTAAGTGCCTGAGTCTGAACTTGAAAGTAGGGCTTCCTAACTCCAGGCCCAGTGCTACATCCATCCTGCTACCTTGTTGTCCTTTTCTGTACAAGCACTAGTTAAAACACTATTGGGGGGGCAACCAGGTGGTTCAGTGGATAGAGCACTAGCCCTGGAGTCAGGAGGACCTGAGTTCAAATCCAGCCTCAGGCACTTAACATTTACTAGCTGTGTGACCCTGGGCAAGTCACTTAACCTCATTGCCTAGCCAAGAAAAAAAAAAGACTATTGGAATGGGGGATTGAATAAGAGAAGTGGCGAGAACAATAACAGCATAAACTAGGGTGATATCAGTTCTTAAAAATGGTACCTTGGACAATATATTGGGAAGAAGGATCCTAGTATCACCCACTTCATGCTGGCTATCACCATTCATCTGGATTTCTGTCTTGCCACTGGACTTTGATGACTCTGGAGGAGAGGGTGAAGCTGAGGGCTTTTCAAAGCTCTGCCTCACTTCAATCCAATTCACATATAAATCAAAACATCACCCTCCTGATGTCATTGGTCCTCCTGGAGAATGAAGGGCTAACAACATAGTATCAGACTTAGAGCTAAACGGAATTCAGAGGTTATCTAGTATAACCTCTCCCTTTACAGATAAAGAAACTTGGGCCCAGTGAAGTTAAATAACAAGGAGAGGAATAAGGTGAGAAATTAGCATTAGTCTAGAACAGCATTTCAGGGAATAAACACAAAACACCACAGAGAACAAGAGTTAATACCCAGCAGAGTCCAAATTGAAGTACATTCTATATAATGGGAGAATACAATTGGCTGTTTACAAAAATCACATCGGGCTGGTTATGCCAAGCTCCAGAATATTTCAAAGCCCCTAAGATCCATTATGGCTCAGAGTTCTAACTATCAATACAAGAAAAAACATGTAGATGAAGATGACATCTACTATCCAGATTATAATGAGCAACTCATTGAGCAGTTTGAGCAGTATATACCTCCGGGACAAACACTCTATATGGAAAATGAAGGAACTGGGAAGAGAAGAAAGATAAACAGGACAGTAGTTGGGAAACTACAAACAATTTCAAAGAGCCCAAGCTTCTCCTTAAACAAAGGCCCATCTTTTTATCAATAGATTTCCAGTTATGCTATACAATTCTATGATAAAGTCACTATCTCTTTTTTTTTGGGGGGGGGTTGGCCTAGGCAATGGGGTTAAGTGACTTGCCCGGGGTCACACAGCTAGGAAGTGTTAAGTGTCTGAGACCGCAGGTCTCAGGTCCTCCTGAATCCAGGGCCGGTGCTCTTTCCACTGCACCACCTAGCTGCCCCTAATAAAGTCACTATCTTAAAACTATTAAAGTTGTAGGTCATCCAAACAGTAATGGAGAGACACGTGATGAGAGTAAGCAGCAGCATATTACCAAAGAATCCTGGGGGAACCTTAGTGTAAACCGTTAAGGGTGTCACAGCACTGACTGAAAAGGAAGACCTAGGACAATCAATCAACAAGTCATGAAGCCCTTTAGTGAGGTGGGGGGCACTGCGCCAAAAGGTGAGGGTACCCAGAGAAGCAAAAACTGAGGGATAACCAAAAGAGCCATCCCAAGAGTCAAAGGAACTACAGGAAGGCCCCCAGCACATCAGCTCAACCTCTCTTGAAGGGTTTGCCAGAGCACAGGGACAAGACTTTCACAGGCTAAGAAGGTGGAGGCAGGAAAGGGTTTCAATCTGCACTATAAAAGGAAGTACTCACATGGATAAAACTTCACAGATTCATGGTCAGTAATAAAGGCTGAGAGCAATACAATTTAATACCAGTCTGCTCCTAAGAAAATGACAGAAAGACCATGGGGGTGGGAATCTTTTTTTGAGCGACTCATTTATAAAGCAATATAAAAGTCACAAGCATATTAGTATTCCAAAACAATCTAAAGTATCTGGCAAAAATTATATTAAGTATAAAGTACCAATATAATATATGGACCAGTCACCTTGCATTGTAAAGGCTCCCATTCTTGTCTCAGGTGCCAATATATGTATTAAAAATTAAAGCAAACAAATTTAAAAGCATATTTTAAACCACAAAAAAAATGAAATTTAAGTTAAATTTAAGATAGCACTGCATCTCAAAACTACCAAATGTCTATCTTGATCCAAACCTCATACCTCTTCTATTGGCATAAGAGTTTCAAAAGCCTTTCCCCATACTACTACATCCTTACTAACTCACAAATAACCACTTACTAATCTACAACTAAATTAGTTGTCTGGGTGAGAAAATGTTTAGCTGTTAATCTGAAGCCTCCTAAATACATTTGTTGCAGAATAGTAAATGCTGCAGAAAGTAAAAACTGAGAATACATAGATAAATTTCAGCTAGAAATTCTGCACCAAAAAAGCTTCCCTGCAATTTGTTACAGTTATAGATCCTTTGATCCATTTAACACTTTAGGAGACTTTTATTAACTGTGACAAGTACTGAAAGAATCCAGAAATATTTACTCTAGTTTTAAGTAGTAACTATACTACAGTCACAACAAAATTTCCTCACATTCCTGCTTTTCTTCAATTGTAGCCATTTGCCCAAAAATCCTTGCGAGTCTACTTATAACTACAAGCTTCCTTACATACAACATTGTTCAAAGGCCAAGTTTAGTTTATTTGGTTTCACTTTAAAATATGATGCACACTTGAGAGACTATGCAAATGAAAATTTGGTTGATTTTAATGGCCTAGCAGAAAAAAAAGCACTTCTATCAATTTTATCCTTAACCTTTGCTTTTAAAAAGTTAAACAGAGATTAAAGATTTAAGCAGAAACAGCATTCCTGGTTTTTCTACCTTCATAGCTGAGACTGATCACAAGTCTCAGTAAGATGCCATTTTGAAGTTTCCCAGCAAGAAATTCAGATTGGTTTGAGGACTTAGAATAAGGTCAGGAATGTAGAGTAAATGCAGAAATTTAGAATGTCAGTACATCAGTCAATACATTTTTTAAAGATTCCTGAAAAATCATTTTGTTCTATTACCATAAAGAAATATACCAAGCTCCTAGAGTGTCATTTCAAAATGGCAGCCTACCACTTGGTACTTCCAGAAGTACAAGCATTTTTAAATGCTCAGTTTTGTTTAAAAAAAAAAGCTGCCTAAAAACACAGTACTAGTATTACACCAAGTAAATTTCCTTCTTTTGGAAAGAATGCTACATATTTCCTGACTTTCTTCCAGGTTGACACCTTGTCTAAATTCTGGGAGGTCACAAATTTTAGGAAGTATAAAACTAGGCAATAAGATCCAGAATTCAGTATTTGCCTTAAGAAAACTGCAATTACACTTAGAGAAAGAGGCTATATTTTTTAATTCAGTTAATGATATGGGGGGGGTGTTAAGTGGCTACTTCATTTAAGGTATACCTTAAATAACAAATTTGGCATTTTCACAATGCTGAAAAAATTCAAGGGATGTGTGTGTTTCAACTGCCTTCAATCTGAAGCTGACAATGTTGGAAGTCAAGAGAACAACTTCAGTTACCCCTTGCAGATGTTCCACTTTTGGTACCCAAAACTTACTAAACTTCTTATAAAGAGTCCAGGACCCAAAATGCTGTTGCCAAAGAACCATACGTTCAAGGCAGGTTTACCAAAATCAGAGTTGAGATATTCAAGAATGAAAGGCCTAAAACCTACTGAAGCTGTAGATAAGTAGTTTTAGTTTCAGTATTCCTCAAAAAAACATTGTAACAAGTTTCGGTCTGAAATGCCAGCTATTAACAGTAACTATGTCACATTTAACCTCTGCTAATATACTATGTATGGCCAGTTTCTGAAATGTAAATAATTATAATCTGGATCACAGAAAACTGGCCTCTCCAAAAATTATCAGTTTTAATTTTTTAAGTTTTCTTATTCTTACTCACTGTAACCAAAGTATCTACTATTTCTTTTTAAATCTAAAACAAACCCAAGTAACCTAATGAGGGCCTAGTAAGCAGAGAAAGGAGCTATCACTCAGATTCGGGGGGGGGGGTAGGTTTTGAGATTCCCCTCACCTGGGTCACTTATTACAAGAAAGGGGGGAAAAGTTTCTTGGCAAAGGAATTAAGGCTGCTTTTCGGTCAAGTAGATGACAAGCAATTTTATTTCCAAGGGGTCTCCCTTTTTTGCTTTTCTTCATATCCCCACGGCCTGGCACACAGTAGACACTGACTCAGTGCCAGGGCTTATTTACTATAAAAAGCTCTTCAGGGACCTTAAGGATTGGCACATAGTAGGCCCTTACTAAGTGCTAGCTCACTTGCCTACTATAAAAAAGAAAGTCTAGAAAGAGACCTGAAGAATAACACACACAGTAGGCACCAAGTGCCAGTTGGCTTGACTACTATAAAGCAAGGTCCAGAGAGCGACCTCAAGGACCGGCGCACAGTACGCACTTGGCCCGCCCCGTGGAGCGGGTCCAGAAGGCCCCAGGAGGGTGGGCACCCAGCAGGCGCTCCGGCCAGGAGGGGCAGCAAGAGGCTTCGATCGCAACGAGGCCTACAAGTGTCCAGCTTGCACGGCGGGAGGAGGGGAGCAGCGGTGCGCCCCCAACGGGGAGGGGAGGGGGCGGCACGTGTGAGTGTGTGTATATGCGAGTGTGAATGTGTTCGCGCGCGCGCGCGCGCGCGTGGACGTGCGGCTGTCCAGCAGGACGGCGCGGGGGCCCGCCCTCCTCTCCGGAGTAACTCGGCCCGCCGGGGCCCCCGGCTCCGACAACGTGCGCGGCGAGGCGGGGCGGCCCCCCTCGGTCCCGGGCCCGAGGCGGTGGCGCGGCCCGGCCCAGGCCCCGGCCCTGCGCTCCAGCCCTCCCCGCCCGCCTGCCTGCCTCCCTCCGCGGCCCGGGAAGAGGCGCCTCCCATGGCCACGGGACACCCTCTTCCCCCGCACCCCTCCCCCAGCCCGCGTCCGCGTTCCGGAGCTGACGCGGCGGGCGACTCGCCGGGCCCCGCTCCGGCCGGGCTCACCTCAGGCGGCTCCGGGGGCGCTGGACACAGGCAGGCTCCTGGGTCCCGGGCTCTCCCTCTCCTTGTCCCTCCTCCCCCTTCCCTCGCTCTCTCTCCTCTCGCTCTCTCTCTCGCTCTCTCTCTCTCTCTCTCTCCCTCCCTCTCCTCTCTCTCTCCTCTCTCTCTCTTCTCTTCTCTCTCTCTCTCTCTCTTCTTCGGTTAACTCCGCTTGTTTCTCGACAAAATGGCGCCGGAGGTCGCGCGCTCACGTCGCGGCCTTTCCCCTCCCCGTTTCCATTTCACCATTCGCTGCCTACACGGGGCGGGAGGTCCTGTACTTGGACCAATCACGGTTCCAGACCTGTGACTTATCTCCAATCAGCGACCCCGGACCGCGGATTTAAACCAATCACATGCTATCACTCGAGGAAAGTAAGGAAGAAGCCCGGCTCTTTCTATCAACCACCAATCCAAACTAATCTTTCGTGGGCCTTGGCCAATGGCCGCTTACCCGTCCCTCGGGAGCTGGAGTCAGGCAGCTCGCGCCTGCGCTCGTGAATCGGACCAATGAGAGTGCGCCTATGCTTCGATTTGGGGCTTCTCGGACATCCCGCCTGCTCTAGAGAGCTTCGACCAATAGGATGGCGGCGCTGCGTCCCTGAGCAACAATAAATGAAGGGGGGGGGCGGGCGGAATGTGGGGAGAATAAAATGACCACAGGCGGGAATTTCTTCTGCACCAATAGCGCTTTTCTCTTTTCCCTTCTTTCGAAAGTAATATAGCTCAGGTGTCCCCATTCAAGAGACAGTGTGGATTCCCCTCTTCCTCTTCTCTTGGAGTGATAAGGGCCATCTCCACTCCCAAGCAACCCCATTACAAATACCTCCTTTTGACTGCTCCCCCCACCTCCGGACTACATTTCCCGTAGTGCAACGCAACCTCGGGCGTGGGAGAGTGGAAGAACGCGTGCTTGCGCGTTGCATTCTGGGAGGCGTAGTTTCCCAGAGGTTAAAAGTTGTAGGAAGAGTAGTCCTTGGAGCGAGGCACGCTGGGAGCTGTAGTCTGTTGTGCTTTACACCTGGCCTTTAAAGAGAAAGGTTCCAGGCTGCTCTAGTTTCTCCTGGACCTACGTGTCTTCCCCGTATCTGGTGTAGGTGGGGTGCAGGACATCAGTAAAGGCCTCCTCTTTGTAATGGGAACCCAAGCGTCCTCAGAAATACCGACTGAGAGAGGCAGAAGAAGCCTTGTAGATCAGGCGGTCAAAACCTCTTGTTCTCTAAAAGAGGAAACTGAGGTTCGAAGGGACCTGCCCAAAGTCACCGGGCTGGGAAGGGACCTTTGACTGTGGAACCTCAAAGCTGGAAAGGACGTCAGAGACCCCCTAAATCCGATTCAATTCAACTGGTCCCTTTACTTTACAGATGAGTAAGAAGAGATTAGGTGACCTGTCCCGGCAGATGCGAGTTAGCCAGAGCTAGGATTTGGACCCAGACCCCCAACACCAAACCCTGGGTTCTCTCCCTGACCATCCCACTTCCTTTATGAGCCGCCGGCCTTCCACCCCTCTGTAAAGCTGGCATTCAGAAGGGTGGCTGTTACGAGCCAACGGCCACAAAACACTTCTGCTCCTGAGAAGGAAGTGTCGTAGAAATCACTCCTTGTTGCGAGGGTGGCTGTAGTCATCCATTCCCAAACCATTGCACAAGGCACAGGACTGAGCACGGAGGGTTCTATCTTAGGAGACTTTCCTCCCAACAGCCCACCCCTAACCTCACTCCAAAAGTCCCTTTTCCACAGAGTCCGGGTACAATCTCTTCATTATACATCTTCACTGGGGAAAATTCCTGAAATTTGCTTTCAACCCCCTTTTGTTTCTTTAGTCTGGAAACAATAATAATAACAGATAGCATTTATGTGGTGCTTTGAGATTTGCAAAACACTTTACAAATATTATCTCACTGGATCCTCAGAAGAACCCTGAGAAGTAGGTACTGTTGTTATCTCCATTTTACAAATGAGGAAACTGAGGCAGACAGTAGTGAAGTGATTTGACCATGGCCACACAGCTAGGAAATGCTTGAGGTTGGCTATGAACACAGGTCTTTCTGACGTCAAGTCTTATGTTCTATACAATAAGCCAGATATACAAACAGTTCAGAAGTAGGCAAGATTAATTAGCAGATTCATTAATTGACAACTGGTACACAATCGTCACTTCAACAAATATTTATCAAGTACTTACTATGACTCTTTGATGTCTCATCACGGGGCAGAGGCAAGAGTCAGTCCTCAGGCATTTATTAAACACTTCCTGTGTACTTGTCATTATGCTAAATGTTGAGGATACCAACAAAGGCAGAAACAGTCTCTGCTCCCAAGGAGCTTCCGTTCCAATGGGGGGGACCATGTGTACAGAACTAGATACATAAAACATACCTGGACAGGAAATGGAATGCAATCTCAGAGGGGGAGACGCTGGCGGCTAGGACAGTAGGGGAAAGCCTCCTGCGAAAGGTAGAATTGAGCTGCCTGGAGTGAGAGCATTCCAGGCAAGGGCAAGAGCTGACACAGAGGTACAGAAAAAGGGGATGGACTGTCTTCTGTAAGGGACAGCAAGCAGCTTACTGGAGCTAGCTCATCGGCTGCATGAAGCCAACTACATGAAATAGAAGCCTGAAAAAATAACGAGGTGCCCGTTTGTCATTGTTTTTGTTGTTTAGTCGTGTCTGACTCTTCAGGACCCTATTTGGGGTTTTCTTGTCAAAGATACTGGAGTGGTTTGCCATTTTCTTCTCCAGCCAATTTTACACATGAGGAAAGTGAGGCAAACAGTGACTTGCTCAGGATCACATAATGTCAGAGGCTGAATTTGAACTCAGGTCCTGACTCCAGGGCCAGTGTGCTCTCTACTATACTACCTAGCTTCCAGTTTGTAAAGGGCTTTAAATGGCAGAATGTGACCCCCACACACACACCCCACACCCCGGCTTCTCAAGAGCTAGACCAATGGAACATAAGTTGTGGGAAGTTCTACCAAGTTGCAGAGGTTTCCAATTTGAGCCCTGGGATGAAGAGTGTCTTTTGTCCAAGGACCAGCCTGGCTAAGTAGGATGAGGCTCATCACCAGCCAGGTGATGACCAGCTAAGTAATGAATTTTTTGGCCGTGGTGTACCCATACTAGGAGCAAAGCATTGAGCTAATTTCCCAAGAGGGTGTCTTACCCAGGTAGTAGACTGTGAACTCCATGAAAATAGAAACCTCATGGAATCTCAACTTTATATCTCCGAGCAACTAGCATAGTGTTGTGCATGAAGCAAATGTTTAATAAATATCTGTTGAATGTTTGTTGTTATTGTTATTGTTTGTCCTTCTTTCTCAAAGAGACCATTCCAGAATGGGTGGATAGATAGATGGATAAGCTAAATGCTAGAGAGGATAAGACTCATCTGTTTAAGATTTAAGTTGCTGATATAGATAATATTGTAGGAGAATGAAACCTAGAAGAATAAGGTAAGGTCCCTGCCCTCAGGGAACACACAGCTGGGTAGAGCTGTTAGTTTAAATCAGACCCCGTACCTGGCTTCCAAGTGCCAACAGATAGCAGATATTGACCAAGTCTGGATCCCCTTCATAAAAGGAAAAGTATAAATTATAATTCGCTATAACACACAGAAGGTGAGATAAGTTTCAGGAGGAAAGGGTCTAAACTATAATGAGATTTAATAGGAAGATAAGAAAGCCTAGGAAATCTTCATAGAGAAGATGGCATCCGAGCAGGGCTGGGTAGGTCCTTGAAGAATGGGAAGGATTTTAGCAAGAGGAGATAGAAATGCTGAGGGGAAAGAAGGGTGGCCTTCCAAACATAGGTGCGGAAAGACATGAGCAAAGTCTTAGAGGCAGGAGGGAGTGTGATGCATTGAGGGCACCTAGCTGTCCCACAGCTATATAGATAGACGCAAGTAACTCTATTACAGCAAAAAATGAAACAGGCAAAAGAATAATAATATCTGGCATTCATAGAATGCATTAAGGTTGCAAAGTGCTTTATGTATGTTTTCTCATTTGATCCTCGGGTAGGTGCTATGATTATTATTTTATAGATGAGTAAGCTAAGTCACAAGCTAAGTGACTCATACAGGCTCACACACACTAAATGTCTCAGGTAGGATTCAAATTCAGGTCTTTCAGACACCAAATCCACAACTCCATTCACTTTGCCCCCTACCTGCTTAATGATAACTTCATAATAAGCATCATAAAAGAGATGTATACATCCCTCTAACATCCTGTGGGAATGCAGAGCATAATCTGGGATCAGCTTAACTAAGAGCTTTTACTTTGATTTTGAGTGTTAGCACATAAAAATAGTGATTGAAGTTGGATTCCTTCTGTGGAAGTTTGAAATTTAAGAAGTTTAAATACAATCACTAACTGGACACTAATGACTAATGGTGGATGGGAGAATCCAGTGCAAACAAACAGAATTGAGCTGAGGAGAGGAAGCAGGAGAGGGAAGAAGGCTGTCTATGTTCTTTTCCAAACTCCAGACTTTGTACTCTGTTTCTCTCTACCATTGACAATGGATATCTTGAATCCTTCAAGTATATGGATGGTACAATAGATACTAAGAGCTCACAGCTGTACAGCGCTTTAACATCTTTGGGCCTCGAAATGGTGAAATAGACAGTACAAGTATTATCACGTTGTGGAAGCATATTCAAAACCTTTTCAGTTCAACTGAAAATATCAAAAAATAATATTTTCTCTAGGCTAATGCTCTCATCAGACTTTTCCCTTTGGGAAAGTAGACAGTACAAAAGCAAAGGAAAATTTCTTAGGGAAATGGATTAAGATTAATAATCTATTTTAACCCAATCTATCTAAATAGAGTAACCAGCCCAAATCATTGATTGGCTCCATTACCTGTTACCCAGGGCAAGTATCCTCTTTTCCATTTTAGAATTAACATATCAATCACAGGAAAGAAGCCCTTTCAGTCCTTAAAGGGGGAGGTCTAGGAAGAAATTGTATAGAACAGAGTATTATGTCCAATTTATAATATATATAGTAGTTTGCATGTTGATTCCCCCATAAGACTATGAGCTTCTTGAGGGCAGGGACTGATTTTTTTTGCCTTTCTTTGTATCCCCAGCACTTAGCACAATGCCTGGCACCATGTAGACACTTAATAAATGCTTGTTGACTGACAACTAATGTTTGTTAAATAATATCAGCCTTTACATAGAGCCTGCTTTGTGCCAGGAACCATAAAGTACTTTATAAATATTAACTTCTTTGATCCTCACAACTCTGAGAAGTAGGTGCTATTATTATCACTGTTTTACTAAATTGAGGCAGAGGTTAAATGATTTGCCCGGAGTCATACAGTGTCTGAAGCCAAATTTGAACTCAAGTCTTCCTGACTCCAGGCTCAGCATTCCACCCACTGCTCCACAGAGCCTCAGAAAAACCAAGTGATTGGCCTATGATCAAAGTGACAGAACACTGAACCCTGGTTTTCTAATTCTGAGTCCAGTATTCTTTCTCTTGCTTGCTGTGCATAAGATACACTCAGGAAAATCTATACTATCTATGGTAAATGTAGTAAGCACTTATTAAGCACTTGCTATGTGCTAAGAACAGTTTTAAGGATTTCCTCTGGAACTGACATCAAAAGGAGAAGGAACAAAAGGACTCAGGACAAAAATCTTAAAAGCAGTACCAGAATCTTTGCGAGCCATTCAAAAAGCTAATTCTTTTGGTCATTTCATTCTGATTTCCTGTTGCTAGACTGAATTACATTTGTGTGAACCTGAACTTTATAGCATCATAAATTTTGAGCTTAGAAAACATCTGAAGAAACTGAGGCTCAGAGAAGTAGTATGACTCCAAGATTACACTGCTATGTTTCATAGTCACAAAGAACCGGAAACCAAGGGGGTGTCCATCAAGGAGAAAATGACTGAACAAAGGCATAGGAATGTGAGGGAATATTATTGTGCTATAAGAAATGAAGAAAGGCATGAGTTCAGAGAAACCTGGAAGATCTGCCTGAACTGATACAGAATAAAGTGAGCAGAGCCGGCAGAACAATTTATATTGTAATCATAAAATTACAAAAAAATTAAGAAATTGGAAAGATTTCATGACCAGCCATGATTCTATAGAACTGATTTCCAAGCATGCTCCCTAGACTCAAAATGTAGAATGAAACATCCATTTTTGACATAGCAAATGCAACCATTTGTTTTGTTTGGCCATGCATATATCTTATCAAGATTTTGTTCCCCCCACCCCCCAGTGGGGAGAAGTGGGGGGAAAAGAGACTTGAGCTGAATTTTGCAGAAGTCCAAGGAAGCTACAAGGCAGAGGTAAGGATGAGAACATTCCAGGCAACAGGGCACAGCCAGGGCAAAGCTATAGAGGCAGGGCTGATGGAGGACCAGAAAATAAACCAGTGAGGCTAGAGTGGAGAATTCATGGAGGGTAGTAAAATGTAAAAAGGCTAGAAAGGTAAGAAGGGGCCTGGTTGTAAATGGCTTTAAAAGCCAAATAGAGGATTTTGTATTTGATCCTGAAGATAATAGGAAGTCATTGGAAGTTATTGCGTGTACAGGGAGTGACATGGTCAGGCTTGTGCTTTAGGAAAATTACTTTAGCAGTTGAGAACAGATTGGAAGCAGGAGGGATGAGATCAAGGACATATGCAGAGGGATTTGCTGTGGCAAGGAGAAGGGCTACCTCCTTATTAAAAACTGGAGAAAAGGAGGAAATTGTGGGGGGAAGATTTCTAAGTGAAATGAGAAAAGGAGAAAAGGAAAAGAGGGTGCTCTCAGCAAATGGCTTATGTCTTCTCAGTGAAGCAAAGGTGAGGTTCTCGCTTGAAAAGGGGAAAGGGAGTGAAGATTGAGGAGAAATGAAAAGGTTTGTAATAGCTTCGTAATAGAGAATTGATTAAGTAAGAGTAGCATAATTGCCTTGCTGCAGTGACAGCCTAGCTGAGATTATGAAACATAAATTTCTAGTGGACCATGAGGGATCATGGGATTAAATCAGGTTGTTTTTTGATTTTTGTTGTTTTTGGAAAGGTGAGAATGATAGGACAAGGATCTGAGGGAAGGCAGAGACTTTAGCTTTTCAAAAGTGCATCCTTGGCATCTCAAGATGTGCCTTTTATAAAGTAGGTGCTCCATGAATACATTTTTGTTGAATCAAATTTTCTGAATTCACGTCTTAATCCAAAAAGGACTGGAGATGAATGAGTTAAAAATCACTTAAAACCTTTGAGGTCCTGGGCTGGAAAGGGCTGAAGCCAATGGTAATATTATTGTTATATCCTGAGGTCAGCTGCCCTTTGACTTTTGCCATTATTCTTTCCGAGGGTCTACCCACCCCCTGTCTGGCCAACATTTGTTTAAAGATGGTTCTCAGCCCAGGCCTGGGTTTTATCCAACATGCAGCAGGACAGAGAGCAGCAGCATCACTTGATTCTACCAGAGGTTGTGAGAGGGTGATTTGTCTCCATCCCTTTTTTTAAACCTGGGGTCCATGGACCCTGATTTTAGAAGGTCCTTGAACTTGGAAGGGGGAAAAAAAAAAGAAATTATAATTTTATTTTCCCTAACCTTTGGTTTCCTTTGTAATCCTATGTATTTTATTGTACACGTTTTAAAACATGATTCTAAGGAGTCCCTAGACTTCCCCAGACTTCCAGAGGGGTCCAGGAAAAAAAAAAGTTAAGAACTCTGCCTTTTAATGGATTGCAGCTATGAGGTCAATTGGGATAATTTGCTGTTCTTTCTCCTCCCATCTCCCAAACTGTGAGCCAGAGAGGGAAAGTAATTGAATCATAAAATGTTAACCCCATAAGGGATCTTAGAGATAGTTTTACCCAGTCCTTTCTTTCTCCATCTTCTACTATACAGAGAGAGAAAATGGAAGTCTTCTGAGGTGATTTAAGAATGACTTTAAAAGGTCTGCAAAGAAGGCAGGTCTTAAACCCAGGTTCCCCTAAATATAAGTCATGATACTTTTCTCTACTCAAAACCTATTTTTTTTTTTGCTAGAAGTAATGCCTCTATTGTTTTGAGTCTAGAGTAAAAGGAATTCCCATCTTAATTCTCATTCCCTAATCCGCTCAATACACCACACCACACACCCCCATGGAGCCAGATTAAAGAGCATTGGTGGCCCCTCCCCCCAGTTTTTCCTAACGCCTCCCCAGTTGAGCTGTTCCAGCTGGGCCCACTAGATAAACAGCTGGACTTCTTTAGGATCCAAAAGACAGTGGGGAGAATACTGCGATTAACTATTAGGGACTCCAAGGCCCTTCAGCTCTAGCTGGAAAACCAGGGAAAGAGAGCAGTAGCAGAAATTTTCTCTTACCCTTTACCCCCAGACCAACCATTCTTCCCAAGGCTTATACACAGGGTTCTTTGCATCACTTGATAACTCACCTATTATGTGTCTTGAGGTTCAAAGGTATTCGGGATGTGTCAGCCAGCTGTTAATTACTCACTCGGTCTCTCTTTTAATAATTAGTTTTGCATCCAAGGATCTAGAAGTGCCTTCCAACCTCACTAATTGCTACTCACAACAGCTGGGAGGGGAGATAAGTAGTGAGGAGCAAATTGTTATTTAATAGGGGGTGGGTGCGGAGCTAATGGCAGAATTCTTAGTTCAGGTGAGGATCTAAGCCATAAAAATTCTTGGAAGAAAAGTGGGAGAAATATAAAAGTCCTTGCTGTGGTTGTTGCAGTATTATTATTAGTACTAGTCTCGTCTGTAGAGGGGGACAGTGGGGTACATAGCAGAGTGGGGTCAAGGAAAGAGGTCAAGAGTTAGAGTCAGAGGAACTGGGTTTGAATGCTGCTTTTTCAACCAGTGCTTTGGGTAAATCCCCTAACTTCTTGGGGGTTTTGATACCTCATCTGTAAAATGAAGGCCCTAGAAAAGATGGGTGTGCCTAAAGTCCTGCCACCATTTTACTATTCTATGCTCAAAGGTTCTTTTCAGCTCTTTGACTTTGGGCAAAGGCCTTCCCCCATTCTGATCTCAATTTCTCAAATGAAAGTGTTGGCCTAGATCAGAGGTGGGGAGCCTGTGGCCTAGAGGCCAAATGTGGCCCTCAGGGTCCTCCAGTGTGGCCCTTTGACTGAATCGTGGCCTCGAGGGGGGCAGGTTCCCCATGCCTGCCCAGTTCTTTCTAGCTCTAAATTCTGTGTAGATGTAGAAAGGGAAAACAGCCTGCTTAGTGGAGAAAGGGCTTTCTCCAGAAATCCCTCCCCTCTCTTTCCCTGCTAGCAAGACACCTGGATTCTGATCCCAGCTCTGGCTACTGGGGCATACCAGACTAGACATGCAAAGCAGACTTCATTATCTTTCCCCTAAACTACTCCTCTCCCTAAGGACCCTATTATTGTTGAGGGCACTGCCATCTTCACAATCCCCCAAGCCTGCTATCTGGGTATAACATGCTCAACTCCTCACTCTCTCACCTCCCATATCCAATCTGTTGTCAAGGCCTATTGATTTTACCTCTGTAACATCTTTATACTACGCTTCCTTCTCTCTTCTGACACTGCCATCACCTCATATCTGGACTACTGCGATAGTCTGCTCGTTGTCTCTGCAAAGTGCTTGGCACAGTGTCTGGCACACAGTAGGTGCTCAATAAATGCTTGTTCCCTCTTCACACAATAAACTCCAGTGACTCCCTATTACCGCTAAGAACAAAGATGAAATCCTCAGTTTGGCTGTTAAAGCCATCTGTAATGGGAAACTGAGGGAATGTCCATCAATTGGGGAATGGCTGAACAAGTTGTGGTATATGAATACTATTGTGCTATAAGATGTCATGAGCAAGAAGACTTCAGAAAAACCTAGAAAGACTTACATGAACTGATGCTGAGCAAAATGAGCAGAACCAGGAGAACAGTGTACACAGTAACAGCCACACTGTGTGATGATCAACTATGGTAGACTTAGCTCTTCTCAACAATGCAAGGGTCTAAGACAACTCCAAAAGATTCGTGGTAGAAAATGCTATCCACATCCAGAAAAGGGAACTATGGAGTCTGAATGAAGATTGAAGTATACTATTTTCACTTTTTATTTGTTTTTCTAGTAGCTTTTCCCCTTTTGTTCTGTTTCTTCTTTCACAACATGACTAATGTGGAAATGTGTTTAACGTGATTGCACACGTATAACCTATATCAGATTACTTGCTGTCTTGGGGAGGGAGACGGGGGAAAGATGGAGAAAAATTTGGAACTCAAAATCTTTTAACAATGAATGTTGAAAACTATCTTTACATATAATTGGAAAAAATAAAATACTATTTACAAAAAAAAAGCCTTCTATAACCTGACTCCTTTCTACCTTCCTTGTCTTCTCACACCTTATGACGCGCCCTACCTCCCACCTGCTCTTTGATTCAGTAACACTGGCAGCCTTGAGGTTCCTTGAACACCCCAGACTCTGGTCTTCTCCATGCCTGGAATTCTCTCCCTCCTCATTTCAGCTATAAGACTTCGCTGGCCTCCTTCAAAACCTAGCTAAAATACTAGCCTTTTCTTTTCCCCCTTAATACTAGTTACCTCTCTCTGCAATTATCTGTAATTTATCCTGAATACACCTTGTTTGTTTGTAGTTGTTGGCACCGTGTCTGTCATTAGACTGTGACCTCTTTGAGAGTGGGGACTGTGCTTTTGTCTTTCTCTGTATCCCTAATGCTTAGCACAGTACCTAACACATAGTAGGTGTTTAATAAAAGCTTGTTGCCTTAACTAGCTGGCCCTCCCCTCTTTTCTACACTGACTCACGGGCCTCTGTCTCAGGCAGCGCCCTGATTTACTGATGTCCTCCCAAAGCCTCCTCTGATTAGTAGTTTGAGAAATAACACTGTCTAAAATTGGGTCGTGATTACTTACAGCAAATGGATTATTGCTGAAACATCTGGATCAGAGTATTTAGAAAAACCTTGATATGCTCTCAAGTGACCAGAAGGAATATTTATGCCAGTATTTTTGTGTATGATCATATGAAAGTAGACATCATTGCATTCTGATGAGTGGTTGTTAGGGCAGCATTCCATTTGTTTATTAGTAACCCAAAGTCATCTACCCAACTGGTTATAAGCTCCTTCAGGGAATGACTACAGTTTTATTCATCCATTCCATAGGAAGCAGGTTCTGCCTTCCAAAGAATCACAGAGTTGGGAGGAACCTCAGAACTGAAAGGGACCAACCCAGATTTGGAAGAGGCAATCTGGCCCGACCTTTGTCTGAACAGAAATCCCCTCTATAGCATGACCAAATGAATACCGACTACTTCCCAAAGGCAACAAATTCCTTTCAGAGAGCTTTTGTTGTTAGGACAATTTTCCCATAGATCACAACTCAATCGGCCTCTCTACCAGCTGGAGTCATTTCTTTTAAATTTAGGCAATGGGGGTTGCGTGAATTGCCCAGGGTCACACAGCTAGTTAAGTATTATGTGCCTGAGGTTGGATTTGAACTCAGGTCCTCCTGAATCCAGGGCCGGTGCTCTATCCACTGAGCCACCTAGATGCCCTTAGAATCATATTTTGAAGGGCTCTCAATGCCGACAGAAGACTTTGTGTGTAAACCTAGAGGCCATAGGGAGCCATAGGAGGCTCTAGGGCAGAGGCATGATGTGATCAGCTCTATGCTTTAGGAAGGTCAAGCTGGTAGCATTGGTGGTGGTGGGAGAGATTTGAGGCAGGGTGACTTCAGTGTGGAGGCAAGAGTGATGAGGACCTGAACTCAGGTGTAGAGAGGAGGATGTGGGTCGTGGTAAATGTTTAACAGTCTGCTGGGGGTGGGGGGGAAGGGGATGTATCCAGGACACACTTTTAAATTTAATCTGCATCGGTTCTCCAATCACTTTCTTAAGTCTAACCAATTAACAAAACAATAAACCAAGCCCTAACCTGTACTAGCCTTTGCTAATTTCTGAGGTGTAAATGTTCACACTGAAAATTTTATAACTGGCTCTTTGCAGTCAGTAGGAGCCTGATGCCAGGGCTCAATCACACCCTAACGGCTTAAAGAAATGAATTGGGATAGGGGCACTCATTGACCAACCTAACAGAGAAAGAAGTCAGGTCCCTCTTTGATAACTTCAAAGATCTGATCTGATAGGGCACAGGATCACAGGTACCTGGGGAAATAAAGACATCCCTGGGCCAAAGACTTCAGCAAAACCAGGCAGCAGACTGGAATGTAATACAAGCTACCAATAACTTAGAGGAAAGGGCAGCCCCTGAGGAAGTGGGAGATATTGAGGAGGTAGAATCAGAAAGACCTGGTACCCGAGGGAGAAGAGAGTAAGTATGGAAGAACTGAGGATGACTCCTGAGGAGTGGGAAAGAAACACCCGCTCACCCGCATACTCGCACCTTGCTAAGTGTTTTACAGATGTCCCATTTGATCCTGACAATAACCTTGTGAGGTAGGTGCTATTATGATCCCCACTTTACAGTTGAGGAAACTGAGGCAAACCTAAGTGAAGTGGCTTGCTGCTAGCGTCTGAGGCCTGATTTCAACTTTGCTGTTGTTCATTTGTTTTCAGACATGTCTGACTTCTAATGACCCTGTTTGAGGTTTTCTTGGCAAAGATACTGGAATAGTTTCCCATTTCCTTCTCCAGCTCATTTTACAGATGAGGAAACTGAGGCAAACAGGATTAAGTGACTTGCCCAGGGTCACGCAGCTAGTAAGTGTCTGAGGCCTGATTTGAACTTAGGAAGATGAGTCTTCCCGACTCCAGGCCCAGCGCCGTTTAGCCTTCCAAATATTATTGGTCAGTCGTGTCCAACTCTTTGTGACCCCATCTGGGATTTTCTTGGCAAAGATGCTGCAGTGATGTGTCATTTCCTTCTCCAGTGGATTAATGCAAACAAAGGTTAAGTGACAAAGGTCACCCATGTTGATTTGAATTTAGAATTTCCTAACTCCAGGTCTGGTCCTCAATCCACTGTGCCACCTGGTGGCCATGGTAGCACAATGCATCAGTGCTCTCAGCAAATATAACTTCCTCCAGCAAAGGCTGACCACAACCAGACTGAGTTGATGATTTCAGGGAGATGCCTGACACATATAGGGGCCACACAGATAATTAGTGTCAGAGGTGAGATTTCAACCCAGATCTTCCAGACTTAGCACACTATTCTTTCCATTGAGCTAAACAGTCTCTGTATACCTTGCATATAGTAGGTGCTTAATAAATAAATGTTTTGGACAGCGAGGTGGTGCCATAGTGCATAGAACACTGGACCTGGAGTCAGGAAGATTCACCTTCCTGAGTTCAAATCCATCCTCAGGCACTTACTAGCTGTGTGACCTTGGGCCAGTCATTTAACCCTGTTTGCCTCAGTTTCCTCATTTGTAAAACGAGCTGGAGAAGGAAATGGCAAACCACTCCAGTATATTTGCCAAGAAAACCCCAAATGGGGTCACCGTGAGTCAGACAGGACTGAAAACAACTGAACAACAACAAAAACCTTTTTTAAAATGGTGGTGCCCTTGTCAGAAATAGGAAAGCCCAGAAGAGGGGTGCCCTTGGGAGGAAAGACAATGAACTTGGTTTTGGAAATGTTTGTATTTGAGATGCCTATACAAGCAGAGAGAGGGAGGGTGATTGAAGGGACAAATTCCTGGAGGAGACAGGATTAAGGAACAAGTAGAGAGATTCTAGCCTTATCATTCCACCAGCACTTCCAGTGGCCTTTTCTCCATCCTCATTCTCCTTGACCTCTCTGCAGCCTCTGACACAGTTGATCACTCTTTCTTCCTTAATACTCTCTTCTCTCTAGGTTTTTAGGATACTGCTCTCCACTGGTTCTCCTCCTTCCTCTCTGATCTCTCCTTCTCTGTCTCCTTTGCTGGATCCTCATCCAGATTACACCCTCTAGTCATTGGTGTCCCTCCTGGTTCTGTCTTGAGCCCTCCTCTCTTCTCCCACTATACTACTTCCCTTGGTGATCTCATCAGCTCCTACAGAGCTCTCAAAACCACCCTTCCTGTTCCAAACTCCCCGGTGACCTCCAATCTCAAATATCCAACTGCCTTTCAAACATCTCCAACTGGATGTCCAGTAGACATCTCAAACTCAGCAATTCCAAAACAGAACTCATTAGCTTTCTCCCTAAATCCTCACCCCTCCTACTTACCTTATTGGCTGTAGAGGGAGTCAACATCTGCCCAGTTCCTCAGGCTCAAAACGTAGGAGTCGGGCTGGGCTCCTCACTATCTCTCATCCCCCTTATCTAACCTGTTGCCGAGGCGTATTCTCTCCAGGTCTCTCTCATGAATGTCCCCTCCTCTCCTCTGACATTGCCACCACTCTAGCACAGACACTCATCACGTCACCTCCTGGACTATTGCAATAGCTACAGGCAGGTCTGCCTGCTGTAGGTCCCTCCCCACGTCAATCAAATCTCCATTCACCCGCCAATAATAATCTGGTCATAGCAGCCCTCCCTCCCTACCCAATAAACTTCAGTGGCTCACCATTGCCTCCAAGATCAAATACAAAATGCTCTGTTTGGCATTCAAAGCCCTACCTAACCAACTCCTCCCTCCTCCCACACACACCTTTCTAGTCTTCTTAACACCTTGTTCTGCCACAAGTATTCTCAGCTCCTGTGACATTTGTTCATTCCATCACCAAGACACTCCATTTCTGGGCATTCTCTCCAGCTGCTACCCATGCCTAGAACATTCTCCCTTCTCCACTGGCTTCCTTTAAGTCCCAAGTAAAATCCATTTTTTTCTTTTTTCTTTTTTGGCTAGGCAATGGGGTTAAGTGACTTGCCCAGGGTCACACAGCTAGTAAGTGTCAAGTGTCTGAGGTCTCATTTGAACTCAGGTCCTCCTGAATCCAGGGCTGGTACTCTATCCACTGGGCCACCTAGCTGCCCTAAAATCCATCTTTTAAGGAAAGCCTTCCCTAACCCTTTTTAATTCTAATGCCTTCTCTCTGTTAGTTATTTCCTACTTATTCTGTATATAGTGTACTTTTTAAAATATCTGTTTTATGTTGTCTCCCCACAAGGACTATTTTTTCCCTTCCCAAGTCCCTCTTTTCCTCTTTATTAATTACTCCCCTATTTATCCTGTACATAGAGTACTTGTATATATTTGTTTGCTGTGGCCTCCCCCATCCAATAGATTATGAGCTCTGTTTGCCTCTTTTTGCATCCCCTGTGATCAGCACAGAGCCTGGCACACAGAAGGTGCTTAACAAATGTTGATTGACTGATTGGTGTTTTCCAGAAGAAGTCTTATCTCTGAGACCAGATCAAGGACAGAGTAAATAGATGGCCTGTTGGGTTGACTTGAAGTATGGAATTGGGGAGGAGAGGCAGCTCACAACGGATGAAGTAACACACTTTTATTTTCATCCTCTCATTTTTGTTTCCGTATTGTATTCTTGTCTCTTGAAAAAAATAAGTTAGTTGATGAATTTCCTGCACAAATACAGAGGTCCCTTTAATTCAGTTCGATTCAGCAAATAAGTGCCTACTCTGCGCCAGCCATGGTCTTTGGACGGCTGTTCCTCTTCCTCCACATCAGAATTATTTCTATTTTTGGTTCTGAAGCCAGAGAACCTGAGTTCAAATCTTGCCTTTGATGCTTACTACCTATGTGACCTTGGACAAGTCACTTAACCTTCATGAGCCTCAGTAAAATGGGCGTGGGTGAACCAGATGACCTCTGGATCTAAAGCTATGCTCCTATCATCTTATGAACCTCCAATCCCACCCCGCCCCCAGCTAGTTTCCCTTATATGATTTCGGGCCATGAGATCCAAGCCGCCCTTTCTGTGAACCCTTTGAGATCTGACTAATGCCTGGATTTCCTCTCTTCTGTCACAAATTTGGAAATAGAGTGGTCACTTTCCTCAGAAATTCCAGTTCTTCCTTGTTGGTCAATATTAAGTCCAGAACGTAAGTTTCCTTCCTGACTTCCTCCACCATTTGAAAGAACAAGCAGTGAATATCTAAGTGACTCTTAAACATAATAGACTGTTAGAGTGCCAGGAAAACAGGGCCCTAAGGAGAGTGGTTTGCAGTCTTCCCAACTGGGAAAAGAAAGGCTTATGTGTCTGATAATTTTGGAGTCTAATTTTGGTGGTAACCTAGGAGGTTTGCTGAATGAGTAGGTCAGATGACTGACAAATGAGTTTGGCAGAAACTAGAAGGTCCAAAATTGCATAAGAAGGTCCCAAACTGCTCCATACTACAAAAATCCCTCTTTTCTTAACACCAGTGTAGTACTTGGGGTTCCCTTCACATGTGAGTTTCCTGACAGCTACTCCAGATGCAAGGAATAGTGGAGGGCAGCATCCATTCAAAGATCATAGCTACAAGCCTCTGCCAATCTACTTCTTTAATACTCAAACAGAGGAAATATCAATTCAAAGCAAAAGACATTTAATCAATGACTAAAAAGATTTCCTCCTTACATACAGGTGTACACTTTCCTGTGGGTCACCACAAAATCAGGAACACACATCAGGCATACTCTTGTCCAGAGAACATAAAGGTAGGTAACATGTGGCCAGGAAATACCATGATCCTTTTTCTGGTAGCTTTCCTGAAGTGGTGCTGATTTCTTCTAGTAATATAATCGGGCTGAGATAATTTCTGCTGTTGTTACTGATCACAGCTGGCTGTCTCTGCTGAACTGCTGCTACTCTCCAGCTATTTTGTATCCTATTTCTCCCCCTGGGGGAAGGGTCTATCAGCTCTTTTGTATGTTAGCCCCAGGGGCTTTGTTAGCTCTTTTGAGATGAAGACCTCGGCCGACAACACCTAGCCAGATAGTAGCCAACCTGCCCACTAATAGCTAGAGAAGCCTTAGTCACTTAAAGCTGTCTTTTGAACTCAACTCCTCTGTTGCCACTTGAATCGTCCCATTCTAAACTCTACTCTTATTTGACAAAAATCCTTTTAACTGCTGCCCTGGTTGCCCACCTGGGTCCTTGAAAATCATTCCCGGAGTTCTCAGTAAAATTACAAAGAAACTGAGTGGAGCTGTGATAAGGATTCCTCTCAATTCCCATCATGCTCTTGGTCTATCACTTTAGGAAGAAGACAAAAGAAGGACTTAGCGTAGCTGATGACCTTTCATCTACTTCCCCCTAACAGCCAAATCAGTATACATCCTATACCAATATTTTCCCTACAATACAATATGGCAGCAAGTCAGTGAGTTCTGCACTCTCAGAAGATCACAAATATTAGGTGACCCAAAGGGCAATGAAAAGATGGACAGTTGGTGTCGGCAGGCTACATAGCCTATACAATGGCTTATGGGAAAGAGGTGGCATAAAAGATATTATGAGGGACATAAGTAACCACGAAAGAAAGGGGTCTGGCTGGCTGTGAATGTAGCAAATGGCAAAGATAACACACAGAGCTTCAGTATTGTACTGGTGTCCTTGAAATAGCAATCAAACCAGAAGAAGCCTTCTAGCACACTGGGTAGATAAAAGATGTTTCTAAGAATCCCAGTGGAGGAGAGGACATGGAGAGGCTGTTAACAGGCATCTATGGGGGGAAGTAGCTCACACCCGGATTAAATTACAAGATGCCCCCAGAACACTGAATACAGTGCACATCACTGATTGAACCTAAAATTTTACAGAGGTGTCTTATAAATAAATACCTTGTCTGCCTGAAGGCAGGATACTGGATGAGAAGATCTCAGAAGCAGGGTTGGTTTTTGGAGGAAGGAGCAGACACTTAACTCCTCTTGTGACCAGAACAAGTCCTTGTACCTTTCTAAAATGGGAATAATGGTGTTTGTGCTGCTTGCCCCACAAGATTGTTGGGAGGAAGACACTTGGCAAACTGTAACGTGTTATATAGATGTGAGTCGGGGTGGTAGGACTGGCTATTATTATCTCCTAAAGTTCCTTCTGGCTGTAAGATCTCCGAGTCTATGATTATGCCTCACTTCTATCTCCTGTCTTAGGAGGTACGCAGCCTGAGGCACACCTCTGTAGATTTGGGGATGAGGAAGAGATGTTGGGGGAAAGGGGATAGAAGCTGTCAGAAAGACTCATTCTCTCTAACATGCCAGAGGTTAAATGAAGACCAAGAAAACATTTGGGAACTTCACTTTTTATTGCAGAAACTGAAATCTTTTCCAATCCTTGACAACTTGCAAAGGATTGTTCATTTGGATAAGCTAGGATTGCTGGGTGAACTATCAATTGTGGGAGTTTTTCAAGGACCCCAGGTCTGCTATCTCAAGATTAGCACTGGCAGACTGAGAAGTATCTATGTGGGAAAAAAAGAGAAAGAATTTTAAAAAAAAGAGAGAGGCGGCAGATAGGTTTCTAACATGCCCCTGGAGATTGATACTTTTGTTCAGAAAAGTATCCTTCCAAGGCATTTCTCTCATCTTTAGAATTTCACAATGGCTTGGTCTTTATGTCTATCTCTTGTACATAGAACAATAGATAAGAGTTTTAGATTTCTGGATGGGGGATCTGGTTCTGAGTTCCCATTCTGATACTTTTTCTTGGCAAATCACTGAGTTACTTACCCTTTATGAATCTGAAATAAGTGGGAAAAGTCAGGCTCTCAGAACCTTCCTCACAGGGATGTTGGGAGAAAACAACTCTATAAACCCTAAGCCCTCTATAAATGTGAGTCACCATTTCTTTAACATTTCAAGGTTTGTAGAGTGCTTCACAAATATTATCTTATTTGATCTTCATAATAACCCAGAGAGGTAGGTGTTATTATTATCTCCATTTTACAGCTGAAGAAACTGAGGCAGACAGAAGTGTTATGTGACTTGCCTAGAATCACGGGTATAATAACTGTGTGAGTCCAGATTTGAACTCAGTTCTTCCTTAATCCAGGCCTGGTACTCTATCTACTGCACCACCATTTTACAGGTGAAGAAACTAAGACCCAGAAAAATTAAGTGACCTACTCAATATCACCTGGCAGGCTTGGGGGAGAATTAGGACCTAGATTTCAACCAGTAATCTCAGCACTGAGACCCACCCCCTACATGGCTCCCTCTCCCCTATGTGTCCCTCCCTTCATCCTCTCCCTTTTTCACTCCTAACCTCTTCTACCACTTTTCTCCATTCCTCCCATGCTATTCATCCTTTCCCCTTTGTTTTTTCTCCTTACCTGGTCCCAGAGGCCACAATACTAGTGACAGCTCAGGTGTCATCAAAGGGCCATACCCAGGATATGAAAGAGGGAAAGGGCCCCAGGACGTGAATGCAGCAGCAGAAGCAACCCTTGGCCCCTGCTGCCCACCAGGAGTTCTTACCAGCAGCAGGGGAAGAACACAGGTACGTGGTGTTCCTGAGAAAAGACTCAGACATCTTCAGAGCCTGAGCAGGTCGGTGCTGGGGAACCATGTGTCCAGCGCCCTGTGGGTCAGACAGAGTGAGAGGTGAAGAGGCATCCAAGGAGAAGGCAAAGGAGGATCCAAATGGGAATGAGGGTACAAGCTTCCCACATGTGGGCTTGGATTGTGCGAAAGCAGGGTCGTGTGGCCAGTGCGGCAGATGTAACGGGGATGAAACAATGGTAGGTATTAGTCTCTGAAGTCATGCCTAGGGAATGAGAAAAGGCAGGGCTAAGCAATATCCCTTGGCTCGGGCTAAGGCTATCCAGGAGATACCAGTAACCTCGGAGAAAGACAGCAGCCAAAAGTACCTGCCTGCCCAAGGGACCACCCAAACCTTACTACATCTCCTCAATTCCATTCTGCTATGTGCAGCGAAGACAGAGTGCTGGACCTGGGAAACAAGAACACCTAGATCTAAATCATGCTTACTGGCTATGTGACCATGGGTAGGTAGATCATTTCAACTCTCTGAACCTCAGGCAACTTTTGAAGACTTTAAGTTATAGAAAGTTGTAGTTATGGGCAGTTAGGTAGTCAGTGGCTAGAGTGGTTTTAGGTTTCCTGGAAGTTGGGAAGACCTGAATTCAAATAGTAACAAAACCACAGCCGTAGGTACGTGCTATCTCCCCAAGAGGCAAGTCAACAAAGGATGTAAAATGCCTGACAGTAGAGACTGTGTCATATTTTTTTTTATCTTTGTATTCTTGCCACCTAGTGGTGCACTGCACATAGTAGGCCTATCAAATGCTTATTGAATTAATTTTAATTCACCTCCACCAGTGGAGGCTTTTGAGTTCTTTTGACTGAGACCTTCCCTGGGTTTCAGTTCCCCTATTTGCCTTATTGAGAACCTTAAGTACATAACCTGTAGTAAGATTACTTTTCTCAGCTCCCATCCTCCTCAGAAATACTCCTATCTCTATAAGATCATAAGGCATATAACCAGAAGAAACTTTGAAGTTCACCTAGCCCCTGATTCTGTAAGTATAGTCCAGGGACCACTGGGGGTCCTGGAGGTCAAATATATTTTCATAGCAATACTAAGATATTTTAACTTCTATTGCAGTGAAAATCTATAGAATAATCAATTGATAAATACTTATTAAGCACCTATTATGTGTTAGGCACTGAGCTGAACACTAGGGATACAAAAAAGAGGCAAAAGGCAATCTGTTCCCTCAAGGAGCTTACAATCTAATAGGAGAGAAAACATGTAAACAACAAGATAGCTATAACCCACATGCACAAAAGGTCTTTGGTTGGGAATCCTCAATAATTTTTACAAGTGTCCATCATATTATATCCTATATTTTTTAAACTATTTTTATTTCTTAAAGGCAGGTTCAATTCATTGTCTGTGGGGTGGAGAAGATTATCCGTAAATGATTATGATGCCAAAAAAACCAACCAAACACACCACCAAAGGAATGAAAACAACAGCAAAAGAAGGCAAGCAAACATTCCAGGCTCCAGCTTGATCTTTAAAAAAAACAACAACAACAAAATCAAATTGTAAAAAAATTTAGAAGAGTGTAAAAGGGGTCCCGAGACCAAAAAGTTTGAAAACCTCTGATCTAGTCCAATCCCCTCCTTGTACAGAAAGAGAAACTGAGACCCAGAGAGGCTGAGTGATTTGCCCAAAGTCATACAACCAGTAAGAGTGAGAGTCTAAATAAACCCGGAACCTTAGGCTCTAAACCCAGATGCCTCTTCACTCCACTAAGCTGCCTCTGTCCAATCACACCTAGTTCTGATGTTTTCATTAGGGTTCCCTTCAGCCTTTCAGAGCCCTTCAAAAGTTTGGAAAGATTCTCTCCCTTTGAGTACCCCCCAGAAGGACCAAGCATGGGTTCAAGTCCTCCAAGAGCTTTCCCATCCTCCAGTGGTGAGCAGGTGAGAGAGTACCTTACCTTGACAGTGAGGAAGGTGATTTGCTCATATTCCTTGAAGAATCCAGCAACCTGCCTTTTATAGTACCAAGGCTGGTAGAGGGTCATCACCTGTGAGAACCAGGGAAATTGGGACAGCCTGAGCTACTGGTCTATGAACAACAAATTCCATAAGCATTTGCTAAGTACCTACTGTGTGCTGGGCTCCATGCTAGGCTGGAAAGTCATCCTGCCCCCAGCATCCTGCTCACTCCCTCCAAGCCGCCCTTAGGGTGATTGCCCCAGCCCTCTTCTGAGGCTGTGGCTACCAGGGAGGAGAAGTTGGCTCTTAAGCATCCAATTTGAACATCAATATCTAACCACCTTTGCAAAGCTCTTCTCTACATCTCCCTCATACCAGAAGGCAGGATGTCCTTTTGTAACTTCTTTTAGAAATCTGATCTTCCTGGATACAAACATGTTCTAAGCAGGAGGTTCCCACACTTCCTCCAAGCGCTCCACCCTGACCTTACAACTCCACCACCCCCTTTCCTTCTCACCGGCTGGTATAGGGGCTCCACAAACTTCTCTGCTCCCAAGAAGTTGCAAGCCACATCAGTGTCTCCATTGTACACCAACATACGGGTGTTGCTGTGCAGTAACTCCTGGTAGAAGGGAGCCATGTCCATGTACTGCCTCTGGTATTGAGAAGTCACCTGGGTGCTGGAGGGAGGAAGAGGACAAGGAGGAGCAGATAAAAAACTATAGTAGAGGGAGACTGGGAGTCAAATCAAATCAATATCAAATCAAAATCAATAAACATTTATCAACTGCCTACTCCATGCCAGGCAAAGTGCTGGGAATACCAAAAAAAAAAAGAACCAACCAACCAACCAACCAAACAAAAAAAACCGAAGGCAAAAGATACTCCCTGTTTTTAAAGGGCTCTTAATCCAATGGGGGAGGTGACATGAAAACAAATATTTGAAAAGTAAACTATATACAGAATAAATAGAAAACAATTAACAGAGGGAAGGCACTGGAATTAAGAGGGGTTGTGGAAGGCTTCTTGTAGAAGATGAGATTTTAGTTGGGATTTAACAGAAGCCAGGATGCTCAGTAGTTAGAGCAGAGGAGGAAGCATGTCCTAGGCATGGGGAAGACTGAGTGAAAATGACCGGAGTCTAGGGATGTGAGTACAGGGAGGGGAGTAAGGTTCTAAAAGTCTAACCCCACAATGACAGGGATAGCCATTCAAATATATAAGGACAGTTATCATGTCTTTAATCTCTAGGACCCTTCCTTAATTCTCACCCCTCGGGAGCCCAGGAGCCTGAGGCTAAGAGCCCTGAGAATTGTCTTGCCAAATTACTGGCTCTGCCTCTAGCACAGAGCTTGGCACCACCATCCAGCGAAGGAGCTAGATGCCCCAGCTACCGAAGATGAGGAAGAGAAAGTTCTCACCAACCAAATCGTTAGCACTGGCAAGTGGTTCAACACCAGAAATGGATATGGTTTTTATTAGTGGAAGTGACAGTAAAAAAGATTGAATGAATGAGCACTTATTAATCCCTTACTAAATTCTAAGCGCTGGGGATATAAATAGAAAATGGGGATTAAAATGACCATCATCATAAAGACCATGGAACCTTTCCATGTGACTTAAAGCTGATTGTCTTCATTTTTTATTTGTAACCTCCGTGCTTTGCACATATTATGTGCTTAAGAAAAGCTTTTTCATTAAACTCATTCATCCATTCATCTCTCATCAATTTCTTTATCTGACCTCATTAAGTTCTTTCTACTGCAACATAATTTGCCACTTAGCCTTCTCCCCCCAACATACGTATTTGTCTGTGTTGGTAAGTACCAAAGGAAACCCCTAAAGTCCCATTGGCAGCTTTCCCAGCCATGATTGTTGTTTGTCCATCAGTCTCAAAGAGAACCATGGCATCAGGAAGATATCGTTTTCTTCTTGGTCTTTTAAGAGAGACTTCCTGGGGGGCAGCTAGGCGGCACAGTGGATAGAGCACCAGCCCTGAAGTCAGGAGGACCTGAGTTCAAATCCTGTCAGATCAAACACTTGACGCTTACTACCTGTGTGACCCTGAGCAAGTCACTTAACCCTAATTGCCTAGAGAGAGAGAGAGAGAGAGAGAGAGAGAGAGAGAGACTTCCCCATGCACAGAACATCAAAAGACTGCCTCACCTGCAAAGTTCCCAATTGGGGAAGAATACAGGAATGTGGAGGGCCTGCCTCATGTTGTCCTGGTTCAACCACACATACATAGCTGTGGCATTGATGCACCTGGGGACTCCAGGGATGGGGACTCCTGGGGGCTAATGGCAAACAAGGAAAAGGGTAAAAGGTTCAGGAATGATGCACGTCAAAATCCCAGAAATCCCAGGAACTGATTCCTGAGTTGCTCCCTACCCCAAGACTGAACTTTCACAAAATCCTATTTGAGATTTGTTCTAATTCCCCTTTTAGGGTGCCTCTCCCTTTCCCCAACAACATCCAGGTTTCCTCTTTAACCCCTTATCCAAAGACCATCTCTTCCCCCTCCCCCCCATTCGGTGCTCCCATCATAGCTCATGCAGTGCTTCAAGACCTCATTTCATCCTCATAACTCTGTAAGTTAGGTAGTACACATATTATTGTTCATTTTAGAGATAAGAAAATTGAGGCTGTGGGAGGTTACAAGACCAGGGCTCTTTCAACTACACCATGCTGCCCCCATACATCCAGAGTATAACTTCAGACAGGGAGACAAGGCAGAGGCAGTCTCAAAAATGTAATGGATGGTAAGGGAGGGACCGAACATAGGTAACTAGCCATTTTAAAGCCTCAACCATTCCTGAGAGATACTTCCTGGGCTAGGCACTGAGGGAGATTCAAAAGTTAGATGAGACAAGGACAGTTCTAGAATGAATGAATGAATGAATAATCATTTATTAAGTGCTTACTATGTGCCAAACTCTGTTAGGCTCTGGAAATACAAACAGAGAGGCAAGAATGCTTATTCTCAAGGAGCAGACATTGTAAGAGTAGGAGGTTATGACACATAGACAAATAAGTATGATACAAGAATAAAATACATAAAAATGTGTAATAATGGTGTTAAAGAGGGGCAAACACAAAGTTTTTTGTGAGGTCCTAGGAGGGAAAAGTCATTTCTGGCCTGGGAGGATTAGGGAAAGCTTTCTCTGAGAGGTAAAATTGGGCTTTAAAGAATTAGATAGGTTTGGAACACAAAATTTTAAAAACAAAAGTTAAAAAAATTGTTTTCACGTGCAACTGGGAAATAAGATATACAGGAAATGGGGTATAGAAATCTATCCTGCCCTACAGGAAAATTGAAGGGGAAGGGGATAAGAGAAGGCGGGGGGAGAAATAGAAGGGAGGGCAGATTAGGGGAAAGGGTATTCACAATGCATGCTATCTTGGGGTGGGAAGAGGGAGGAGATGGGGAGAAAATTTGGAATTCAAAATCTTGTGGAAGTTAATGTTGAAAACCAAAAATAAATTAATTTAAAAAAAGAATTAGGTAGGAATTTAACATGAGGAGGGGGGAGAGGAAGGCATTTCAGGCAAAAACTTTATAAGGGTGTGAATGTCACCCTTAGTGACTTTTCTCTTGGTCTCGTACAACTTTTAGGTCCAGTCTACTCAGCACACACACCCCTCCCCCATCTCTACTCCTATTAGGGCCAAGGTTTCCTTGGTACAAAATGTTCCCAGTAAACTGCTACATATTTTTTTTTTCATTAGATCAAGGGTTTTTAACCTGGAGTCCATGAAGTTGCCTTTTTAAAAATTTTTATAGTTGTATTTCAAAGTAATTGGTTTCCTTTGAAATTCTAGATTTATGTCATACATTTAAAAACATGATTCTGAGAAGTGCTCTGGAGATTTCACCAGACTGCCAAAGAGATCTACAGCACAAGAAAGGTTAAGAATCCCTCTATTAATTTGATTAGCATCTTGAGATCCACCTGTATACCTCATTTTTTTTTTGGTAAATGTTTTATTTTTTTCCAATTACACATAAGGATAGCTTTCAAATTTCATTTTTGTAAGATTTAGAGTTTCAAATTTTTCTCCTTCCCTCCCTCCCCTTTCTCCTTCCCAAGATGTAAGCAATCTGATATGTTATACATGTGTAATCATGTAAACATATTTCCACATTAGTCACGTTGTGAAAGAAGAAATAGAACAAAAGGGAAAAGCCACATACACACACACACACACACACACACACACACACACACAGAGCATTTTCCATCATGAGTCTTTTGGAATTGTCTTCGATCATTGTATTGCTGAGAAGAGCTAAGTCTATCAAAGTTGATCATCTCTCTGCCACTTTTTATGCCAGTGCCTTCTATAGTGCATTGATCTTAAATGTTTGTTGGAATTAAATTGGAACCCCTCCTTTCCCACTTACTGAATATCAGAGAAGTAACAAGCACTCTCCTCAAATCACATAATATTAGCATTGAAAGAGATTTTAGAGGTCATCCCATCAAACCCTTTCCTTTTACAGATGAGGACAGTGGTGCCCTGAGAAGTTGGGTGAGTTGAGCTCTCAGGGCTCCCAACTCTAAATGTCTCTCTTTCTGTCACACCAAGACGTCTCCCCCTTGTTCAGGGCTGCTGCCCAACAGGACTGGACACCCCAGCCTGATTCTGCCCTCCCACTTACAGAAGGTCCCTCTTCTTGCTTACCGGGACTGCCGCGTTGAACTGGTATTTGCGATAGAGGTTGCTCATGTCAGTGGCATAGCGCTCCTGGTATCCCGTAGTCCCCCAACACGGTGAGTAGAGGTTGTAGATATTGAGGCCCACCCCCTGGATCATTCTGTACGTCTCCAGGATCCGCGGAGAGACCAGGTGGGAGGCACTGCTAAACTGCCCACACTTTCTGGCACGGGTCCCTTCCTTCCTTCCACCACTGCCCACCCTAAACCTAGGCATCCCTTAAGGAAGCCACGTCCCAGGTAAAGGTGGGGTAGGATGGAGTGTAGTGGGACTGGGATTGTCTGGTCCACTCTGCTGAGATTACCCAAGAAGAGGTAACCACGCTCTGCCCCAGCGCTGACCAAGCTAGAATCTACAGAATACCCGAGGCTTTTTTGCCTCTCAAGTTTCAAAAGCTCAAGTTGCCCTCCTAACTCTGGGGTATTTGTACCCGAGTTTCAAACCTGAGCCTCCCAGTCCTGGGGGTCAGGTACCCCTTTCCTTGGGCTTGGAGAGTTCCCCTACCTTCCCCTGTCCCCCAGCCCAGGAGTCCACAGAAAGAGGGGGAGAACTAAGAGCCCAGGTCCCGGCTGGGGCTTAGAAGCATCCCGTGTACCACCCTGGCCCGCCTCCGCAGTCTGCTGGACCTCCCGGCAGGCAAAGATAGGGCTTACGGAATCGAAGCAGGTGTCTTGGGTGCTGTTATAGAAGTTGCAGGCGCCCTCGGAGCAGCAGTAGGTGTTCAAGGTTTTCCAGAGGCTGCGGGCAGAATGCAAGGGGAGTGAAAAGTGGGGGAGGCACGCATGGGCTTCGCGCTCTCGCCCTCCCCCAGAGAGTTTTCAACGAAGCCAATCCGAGCCACCCTCCAGTCCGGAAGGGAATGGCACAGCGCAGGGCCAGTCGCATCCCACCACCTCCTTTCCACAGTTAGGTCACGGGTCTGTTAGACTAACTAATCAATCCTCTAACGAAGTGGCCGCATCATTCGCATTCGCACCGCGTATTTCTACCGGGCTGCAACCAGCAACCATATTTAACATTATTATTCTTTCTAATGGTACGGATTCGAATCCGTGCGACCACTTAAGGGGAGTCCTTATTCACACTAATTCGGACCTGGCTGTACCTCCGTGACCTCGGGCAACTCACTTAACCCCTCTGAGCCTCAGTTTCCTCATCTGTGAAATGAGTGGGATTGGACTCTATAACGTCTAAGGCCCCATTCATTTCTAAAAATGTATGTTCCTAGGGCCCATTAGGCTTGAGCTGGGAGATGAGTGTCATTTTGGGGGTCAGGGCTGTTGGAGAGGTCGTTCATACATTCAATGAATCAATCAGGCAATAAGTATTTGTTAAGCTCTCACTATGTGCCCAGGCACCGTGCTAAAACCTTTGGGACACCCCGTATAGAGGGACCTTTTGTAGGAAGAACAGGAAACAAAGCAGGTGCCATCCACTGGGATATGGCAAAACAAAAATTTGCTATATGAAGGCAAAGGGATATCACTGGGCTGTTAGAAACGATGAATATGGAAAATGCAAGGAGGCTTGGGCAATCTTCAATGAAGTAATAATGCAAAGGGAAAAAAGTCAAACCAGGGAACCGACGGGCACGTGGACCACAGCATTATCAATGACAACAGCAATGATAACACGGACAAAAAAAACAATCAAAACTGAATGTTCCCTGGTTACTGTGACCAAGCTTAGCTCCAAAAAAGAGGTGAGGGAAGGCACCTTCCCTTCTTCCTTTTCAGGGCTGCGAGACCCTGCAGGGGAAACCCGGCAGACATTGTGGTTAGTTTTGAAGAACAGCATTCTTTTCCTCTTTCTTCTTATTCTTTGTTATAAAGGATGGCTCTGATGGAAAGAGATGTAAGGGAATAAACCAATACAGGGGACAGAGCACTGACTGGGCCTGGAGTCAGGAAGACTAAAGTTCACAGTCACCGGCACATGCTTACTAGTTGTTTTACCCCTGGGCATCTTGGTCTCAGTTTCCTCATCTGTAAAATGGGGACAATAATATCATCCCTTCCCAGGGTTGTTGTGAGAATCAAAAGAGAAAATACTTGTCAAACACTTTGCTGACCTATCAGGTCTAAAGCTCTTAGGAAGGAGATCTAAAAACAAGAGACATTACAAAAGGTTTTAATGTCTACACCATGCAAAGCCACTGTGCTGGGGTATACAAAAATAAATGAAACAGCTTCAACCCTATTGGAATTTATAATTCAGTAGGGAAAATAAGGCAGATGTGACTATGATGGTCATGGTAACAATGGCTTATATTTATAGAGGGCTTTATAGCTGGCAAAGTGCCCTATATACATGATCTCCTTGGATCATCATAACAACCCTGAGGGAGAACTCAGGGCAGGATAATCTCCATTTCACAGAAGAGAAAACTGAGTCTCAGAGAAGTTAAGTGGCTTGCCCAAGGCCATACAGATAGTGTCAGCTTAAGAATTCTAGTACAGAACTTCTATCTACCATTCAGTCAATCAATCAACAAGCCTTTACTATTTTTTTTGTTTCTTTTGTTTCTGTTAGGCAATGGAGTTAAGTGACTTGCCCAGGGTCACACAGCTAGTAAGTGTCAAGTGTTTGGTCTGAGGCTGGATTTGAACTCAGGTCCTCCTGACTCCAGGGCTGGTGCTCTACCCATTGCACCACCTAGATGCCCCAACAAGCATTTATTATGCACCTACAGTGTGGCAGGCCCTTCTAGGCTTTAGGAATATAAAGACTTTTTCCACTAGAAGTGGAAATTGCCTTTCGTGGATTTATTGATGTTTGAGATGCAGCCACTTTACCAGTTCAGTCCATCTTGGTCCATTCTCTTACCTTTTAATTGCGGCATCTATTGCCTTTTTACTTCTTTTACAAATAAGCCTGTCTGGCTGTCCCTGCCTTTCTCTCAACCAAGTGATGGAGCTGAGCGGCTGCCTGACATGATGGAAAAAAGAGGCCCCTTCTGACCTTGCTAAAGTTTGTGGGGGAGAAGGGCAGGATGAGGAGGGAGAGACAGATATTCACAGACCTCCCTCTAAGCTTACTTGTCTCCAATGATGCCTTGGTATAACTGAACTCAAGGAGAGTTTCATCATTGAGTTGATGGTTGTTCATTCCATTCCCTGCACCAAAGCCCTGGATGGGAAAGACTGCTTTGTAGGTCCCGGAAGCCCCAGCACAGGCTGCACTGCTTTTCCATCCCAGACCATTTGTGACAGAAAAGCATTAGATGAAGAGTTTAGAAAAAAAAAAGTGGGGAGGGGACTAATTCCTTCATGTAACTTCTGGGGCTGGAAGAGTAGCTGGTACCTGGCTCAGACCTGGACAGAATCGGTACCTATACTTAACTGGTGTGTATGCGGTGTTCAGGAGGACCAGCAACTTTGGTGTGAGGATTTTTGTTGAGTTATTTCAGTCATGACTGACTCCTATTTGGGGTTTTCTTGGCAGAGATACTGGAGTGATTTGCCATTTCCTTTTCCAGCTCATTTTACAGATGAGGAAACAGAAGAAAACAGGGTTAAGCGACTGGCCTAGGGTCACACAGCTAGTAAGTGTCTGAGGCCAAATTTGTATTCAAGTCCTCCTGACTCCAGGGCCAGTGTTCTATCCACTGCACTACCTAGCTACTTGGTGTGAGGGCCTGCCAAGCCCTTTTCAGGGCAACTTATTTACCTTTGGTGTCCACCTGATTCACTCAACTCCTACCTGTGGTTCTAAGAGGCTGTAGTATGTGCAGTTGCCATACCCTAGTAAGCTGTCTCAGCAGATGGGCTAACTAGGTTTAGGGTAACTGATAAGTCTCAAACCTGTCAGTGAGGATGTGGAGCCAAGATGGCGGAGTGCAAGCAGTGACTTGCTTGAGCTCTTCTCCAAACCCCTGCAAATACTCATAAAAAATGGCTCTAAACAAATTCTGAAGCAGCAGAACACACAAAAAGACAGAGTGAAAGAAATTTCCAGCCCAAGACAACCTGGATGATTGAGCAGAAAGGTGTATCATGCCGGGCCGGGAGCACAGCGCAGCTGTGAGTGAATCACAGGCAGCTGTGGAGGTTTCCAGACTCCTCAATCCACGAATGCCAAAGACAATTTAGAAGGTCAGTGGGAAAAGTCTGTTTCTGTCAGTGCCTGAGAAAGGAAGGCGGAGTCTCAGCTCCATTCCCCAAGAGTGTGGTGCTGGCGGGGGGCAGCTGCTTTCCGCGCTTCCGGCCCACAGACTGAGGGGGAATCCAGTGGCTGATCAGAGAGGGATTGCAGGGATCTCTTTGCCAGTGCTGAGGCAGGAATCTCTTGCTTTGCCCGTGTTTGGATCTGGGCCACAGTTCTGGGCCGTGGTGCTGGGGTGAGGAGGAGCGCCGGCGTGGTGGAGCTTGTAGTGATTGTGGAGAGAAGCCCCTCCTCACAGTTACAGGACAGAAAGGAGTACTTTGTAGTCACAGGCCAGGAAAGGAGTAAACACCTCACCTCTTATCATACCACCCTGGAAGAACAGAAAATTTACAGGGCCCTACAAGTATCTCTGAAAACAGCTGTACAAACCCCCCCAAGCTTGGGACAGTACATTCTCCACATTGGAAGCAGATTCATACCTTAACAAAAGTTTAAAACTCAAGTAATTGGCCAGGATCATGAGCAAGCAGGCAAAAAGAGTCAGACTATATTATCTTACTTTGGTGAAAAAAGATCAAAATATACAACCAGAAGAAGACAACAAAGTCAAAGCTCCTACATCCAAAGCCTCCAAGAAAAATATGAATCAGTCCCAGGCCTTGGAAGAGCTCAAAAGGGATTTTGAGAAGCAAGTAAGGGAAGTAGAGGAAAAACTGGGAAGAGAAATGAGATGATGCAAGAAAATCATGAAAAACAAGTCAACAGCTTGCTAAAGGAGACCCAAAAAAATACTGAAGAAAATAACACCTTAGAAAATAGCCTAACCCAAATGGCAAAAGAGGTCCAAAAAGCCAATGAGGAGAAAAATGCCCTAAAAAGCAAAATTGGCCAAATGGAAAAGGAAGTCCAAAAGATTACTGAAGAAAATACTTCCTTAAAAATTAGAATAGAGCAATTGGAAGATAGTGACTTTATGAGAAATCAAGACACAGTAAAACAAATCCAAAAGAATGAAAAATTAAAAAACAATGTGAAATATCTCATTGGAAAAACAACTGACCTGGAAAATAGATCCAGGAGAGAGAATTTAAAAATTATTGGACTATCTGAAAGCCATGATCAAAAAAAGAGCCTAGACATCATCTTTCAAGAAATTATCAAGGAAAACTGCCCTGATATTAGAACCAGAGGGCAAAATAGAAAATTGAAAGAATCCACAGATCTCCTCCTGAAAGAGATCCCCAAAGGAAAACTCCTAGGAATATTGTAGCCAAATTCCAGAGTTCCCAGGTCAAGGAGAAAATATTACAAGCTGCCAGAAGGAAACATTCAAGTACTGTGGAAACACAATCAGGATAACACAAGATTTAGCAGCTTCTACATTAAAGGACCGAGGGCATGGAATATAATATTCCGGAGGGCAAAGGAGATAGGATTACAACCAAGAATCACCTACCCAGCAAAACTGAGTATAATCCTTCAGGGGAAAAATGGTCATTCAGTGAAATAGAGGACTTTCAAGCATTCCTGATGAAAAGACCAGAGCTGAATAGAAAATTTGACTTTCAAATACAGGACTCAAGTGGAACATGAAGAGGTAAACAGGAAAGAGAAATCATAAGAGACTTATTAAGATTGAACTGTTTACATTCCTGCATGCAAAGATGATATTTATAACTCATGAGACCTTTGTCAGTATTAGGGTAGTTGGAGGAAAAAAATTATATGTATGTATATGTAGATAGATAGATAGAGGGCACAGGGTGAGTTGAAGATTAAGGGGTCATATCTGGAGAATAAAATTAAGGGATGAGAGAGGATTATACTGGAAGAAAGAAAGGGAGAGGTAGAATGGGGTAAATTATCTCACAAAAAAAAACAGAAAAGTCTCTTACAGTGGAGGGGAAACGAGGGAAGGTGAGAGGGAATGAGTGAATCTTATTCTCATAGGATTTGGCTTAAGGAGGGAATAACATACACATTCAATTGGGTATGGAAATCTGTCTTACCCTACAGGAAAATAGGGGGAGAAGGGGACAAGAGAACAGGGGGATGATAGAGAGGAGGGCAGATTGGGAAAGGGGTAATCAGAAGTAAATACTTCTGAGGAGGGACAGGGTCAAAAGAAAGAATAGAATAAATGGGAGGGCAGGATAGGATTAAGGGAAATAGAGTTAGTTTTTCACAACATGTCTACTATGGACGTGTTTTGCATAACTGCACATGTACAACCTATATTGAGTTGCTTGCCTTTTCAATGAGGATGGGTGGGAAGGGAGGAAGAAGAAAATTTGAACCTAAAGTTTTAAAAACACATGTTTTAAAAAAAATGTTTTCACATGCTACTGGGAAACAAGAAATATAGGAAATGGGGTACAGAAGTCTGTTCTGCCCTATAGGAAAATAGAAGGGGAAGGGGATAAGAGAAGGGGAGAGAGATAGAAGAGAGGACAGAGTAGGGGAAGGGATATTCAGAATGCTGCCATCTGGGGAGGGGGGAGACGGGGTGAAACTTTGGAACTCAAAAACTTGTGGAAGTGAATGTGGAAAACTAAAAATAAACAAATTTATATTAAAAAAAACCTGTCAGTGAGTTAAGGGGATGTCTACCCCAAAGATGTGAAGCCTTTCCCCAGTAGAATGGATGATGAGAACAATTAGGTCCAACGGCCATGAAGGCTGCTAAAGCAGACACTGGGGAGTGTTTAAAACTTGGGCATCAAAGATGCCAAGGTCACCCACTGTATCCCAGGCCCTCACCGGCATACTGATCTTTGTCCTGCTACTGGACTTTGATGCCTTGGGAAGAAAGAATAAAGGTGATGATTTAGTGCGGCAGTGCCTCGCTTAGATCCAGTTCACGCGCAAGTCGAGATGTTATCCTCGATGTCACTGATCCTCTTCAATGACGAAGGACAAACAACGCCTGTACCTACCTTGAAGTTGATGGAGGCTGGACCATTAACAGTTTGAGCACTGAGAGAGGGCACGTAGACCTCACCATAGCTCTCTTCAAATACGTAGAAGTCATTGCTGGTAAAGCTGGGAAATTTGGTGAAGAAGCTCTGTAAGGCCTGGTAATGGTCAGCCGCCACCGATAGACCGAAACCAAATAGTCATAGAATCATAGAATGTCAGAGCTGTAAGGGACCTTGGAAGACAGAATGTCGAAACTAAAAAATGTCAAAAACTAAAAGAATGTTAGACCCGGAAAGAAATAGAATGCTAGAGCAAAGAATGACAGATGAAAGGAATCTTAGAAAATAAATTACCAGAACATGGAATGACAGCTGGAAGGGACCTTAGAAGACATAACGTGAGCTCATTGATGTGAACGTTGGAGCTGGAAGGGGCCTAAGAAAACAGAATATTAGAACATGGAGTGACAGGTGGAGGGGACCTTGGAAGATGGGGTGCTAGAAAATGCCAGGTGAAGGGATCTTAGCCTATAGAACCATAGAATGGTAGAGTGGGAAGAGACCTTGAGATCTTCTAATCTAATCCTTTTTCCACTTATGCTGGGGCCATTTTGTTCTTGGATTTAAAGGCACTTGAACTATCCTCCTCTCACCCTCACACACATACAGAGGCCCTGTCCCTTTCCCTCATCTTTACTCACCTGCTGATCATTAATTTTGTAGTTCTGGCTAGAGGAGTAGGAATAGCCCACTCCTGCCGGTGACTCCAGGTACAGCACATTAGCCACTAGATTCCAACTATGGGGATTCATGTAGAGGGAGCCATCGTCATTTGTCTGCGCAGAAACATGGACAGATGGCATCGGCCTGCACAAAGTCACCACTCACTGTTCGAGGTTGGAGGCCAGGACAGAAAGGGAAACCCAACTCTCATTCTCTCTCCAACCCTCCCCCAGGCCTAGGAATTTCCCCATCCTCACCCTGTAAGGGCCATTCTCTGCCAATAAGCCTTCTGTAGAGCTGCAGCCAGGGCCTCCATTCAACCACAGCACCAAAGGGTCAGACTCAGGGTTTCCCTGGGACTCCACAAACCTGTAAGGCCAAGAAGAGAAAAATCCCTCTCCTCTGGTGAGATCGGCAGCTTTTCTAAAGAAGACAGGTTCACAGAGAGGGTTCCCTGTTCCTGAGAATACTGGGGAAGGGAATGGGAACGTGGCAGCTAACCATGAATTTTAGCATGGGTAGGTATATATTAGGAAATGACTTAGCATGCCTTATTTTTTTTTAATCACCTCCAACACCACATTTGGGCTTGGTCTGAGACCTGTGAAGTGGGAAAAGTTCCAGAATCTAGACAGCCCTTGTCTCACTGCTACAGTGATGGGGTTCTTGCCTCCGGGGGTGGGGGGGTTTATAGGGAGTGATTAACTCTTCATCTTTTCCCTCCTTGTCTGTTCCCTTGCACCATGCCCCGCCCCCTCCCTCCTATACTTTGTTGACTAATTGAGAATAGGATCAGGAAGTTTTTCTGTTCTATAGGGAAGGGGGTTGAGTCCTTGAGTTAGGGTCATAAGACTCTAGGATGTACATCTGAAAGGGACTTTCGAGATCATCTTGTCCAATTTCCTCATTCCACATGAGAAACACGAACCCTAGAGAAGTGAAATGAGTTTTCCAAGGTCACCTAGCTGGGAATCTGAGGCTCCAGTGCTCCTTCTGTAAGACTGCAATGTGGTCACTGACCCAGTGAGATCACAAGGAACTTTAACCAGGGCTGACCTTGGAATCTCAGCCTGGAGCAGGATTCTTAACCTAGATTCTTCAAAGGGGTCTGTAGAGAGATTTCTAGGGGTCTGTGAACTTAGGAAAATTAATGACAGATTGACATTCACTAACCTTTGACTTCCTCTGTAAGCCTATGTATTTTATTTTATGCATTTAAAAACATAATTCTGAGCGGCACCTAGGTGGTGCAGTGGATAGAGCACGGGCCCTGAAGTGACCTGAGTTCAAATCCGGCCTCAGACCAGACACTTGACACTTACTAGCTGTGTGACCCTGGGCAAGTCACTTAACCCCAATTGCCTAAAAAAAAAAAAAAAGAAAAAAAACACAAGAACACATGATTCTGAGAAGGGGTCCACAGGCTTCACTAGACTACTCCAGGGGCCCAGGATACAAGAAAGGTTCTATTCTATAAGCTTAGTATCCTGGGTGATAACCGAGGCAGAGACTGGGACCCTGCTCAAGGAGGCTGAGACTCCCATGTTTTGCCCCAGGTACTTATGCTGTCTAGCCTGGGCAGGTCACTAAATCTCTCTGGGCCCATGGAATCATCCCTCTCATGTTGAGGAACTCACCAGTAATGGAAGTATTTGTCAGAACCAGCTTGGAGGTAGCCAGACCACTGCTTGAAGTTGGGCAGATCAGCCAGGCCAGGCAGAGAGGTGATAAGGTCTGGCTCATGCTGGCTGGTGCTGAGGCCCCAGCATAGGCTGGAGAGGGCCAACAGGCTGCACAATCGTTGCATGATGATTGGCTGTGAGGACTGGAGCACCCCAGCAACTTCTCTCACCTTTATAATCTTGGGCTGTTTGCTCCATTGATAGCTACTGATAGACATGATCTGCAGGCCAACTTGGGCTGCTCGCCTGGGTGGATAGGTACGCACCTTAAATACCATCAAGATTTACACAGAGTAGCCTGGTCTTCTGGAGGGGCTAGAGTCATTCTGGGATTCTATGCGGCTTAAGGTCTTGAGGAAAAAGGAGAATCTTCTGGGGGTCCTAAAATCATGGATGTGTTTTAACCTGGAGGGACTTTAGAGATTATGCAATCTAACACTCATTTTTACCAACGTGGAAATTGAGGCATGAGGAGGGGGAGTCAGTTAGTCAAGAAGCATTTATTAAGCACCTACTGTGTGCCAGGCTCTGTACTAAATGCTGGCAATACAAAGAAAGGCAAAAGACGGCCCCTGTTTTCTCAGAGCTCACAGTTTATTGGAGGAGACACCATGCAAATGACTATGTATGTAAAGGATAAATGGGATATAATCTCAAAGAGACTGTGCTAGAATCTGGAAGAAGCTGCTTGCAGAAGGTGAGATTGGAGCTGAGTCTCATAAGGGAACCAGATACCCAGAGATATGTGACCCAAGTAGGCAGTTGTGCATACCTCCAGTGTATCGGCCTCGTCCTTTCCCTTAGAAGCAACTTGCCCAAGGTGATGCCACACCTGACTTGAACCCAGGACTCCTGATTCACAGCCAAGGCCCCATGCTGCCCAAGTTGCTTCAGCACCAAGCCCCAGTGTGCCCCCTCTACGAAACGCAGAGATTGGACTCAGTGATCTCTGCCTGCTTCCTGTTCTGACATTCTATGACTCAAAGGCTTTGTAAGCTAGGGAGCATTATGATCCTGACACTTGACTTAACTTGTGCCTCAGTTTCTCCACCTTTGATTGAGGGTGGATCACAATTGTTGATGATCATAGGCCCAGGACACAGTCTTGAACCAACTCCCTCTTGGTTGTCATCGGCTGAGATAGTTTTAAGTCCCTTGATCTCCCAGGGGATGACAGAGTTGTTTTGCCATTTTGGCAGAGGCCACCTCCCTCCCACTCCTTTGTCAGCAAACATTGGGAGCATCTGTTTCAAGCAGAGTTCCACGGTCAGCACTAAGGGAGGAGCCCAAGGGAACAGAATGTCATTCTTGGGGGACACAGTCTTAGTCCTTGGGCACCCAGCCCAGGCTAATGGGGGAGATAATACAGATACATCTCCAGGACTTCCTGAGGAGAACGTGATTCCTGGGCACGGTTGGCCTGAGGGGTGGAAGGCAGGGAGATGTAATAAGATAAATGTATCTGCCTCATCCATTCCCTCAAAGGCGGGGTCAAGTGACCTCCTACAGGGAAAACACTTAGGAATGGGCAAACATTTTCTTGACTGTAACAAGACCTGGTTCAATCTCTAGTCATCACAAAGGGGTTTTTGTGAAATAGGGAGGTGATGGGTGAGGTCTAGCATCAGTCAGGTGTGTGTTCTGCCTCTCCCAATCCAGAATGGAGCACGCAAGAGAAGATATCTAATGGATAAATCCTTGTGGATTAATTTGAGGAGGAAAAGAGCAATTTTTATCCTTTCTTAGGTTTAGGGAGGAAGAGGGGGCAAAGCATTTATGAAGTTCCTGCTATGTGCTAAGCATTTTACAAATATCTCATTTACTGGGAAATTGTAAAATTTCAGATGGCAGGGATTTGGGCTTACATTTTTCTGTGGCACAGAAACCAGCCTGTGCTTAGGTGTCTGGACTTGGAATCAGGAAGACCTAGGATTGATCAATCTCAACATTTTCTTAGCTGTGTGACCCTGGGCACACTTCACCTGTCTCAGCCTCAGTTTCCTGATCTGTAAAATGAGGGATAATAATAGCATCTCCCTCTCAGGGATATTGTGAAGATGAGAGAATCTGTGTAATAAGTGCTGCAAACCTTCAGGCACTCCATCAGTGCCTAGCTATTATTAGTAGTGTTATTATTCTGTTACAAGAATAATAGGTTATTGAAACACAGACTATAGAATGTTAGAGCTGAGCTGGAAAGAGGCCTTAGATTACAATAGGCTGGTGAAGACAAATGATGCTCTGGCAGTCACTTAGGCCTCCTCCTTTACTGTATAGAAAGGAGGAAACAGAGAGCCCTTGAACTGTCAAAAATTATAAAGGGATATGGTGGCAGAACCAGGGATAAAATGTGCATCTTCTAAGAGTAAACCCATTGTTTCTGTTTGTTTGTTTTGTTTTGTAGGTATTCGGGTTTAAGTGACTTGCCCAGGGTCATGCAGCCAGTAAGTGTCTGAGGTCACATTTGAACTCAGGTCCTCCTGACTCCCAGGCTGGTGCTCTATCCCCTGCTGTGCTTTCTTTTAAGTGGGTCTTGTCTTTTTTTGTGAGCCCTGTCTCTGATGCCTCTCCCCTCTTCTCTCATAGCCTCATACTGAGATTTTAAGATTATTGTCTTTTAAATCCTCTCTAGGTTTCCCTTCTCTCCCCACTGAGCCCCAGCATACACCACAGGGTTCTGCACATATTAAATCAACGATTAACCAGCAAACATGTATTAAGTTGCCCACTGTGTGCTAGGCACTGTCCTAGGTGCTGAGGACACCAAAAAGGGAACCAGGAGAAGCACTGGACCTGTAATTTCACTGGTATAGGGAGCTCCCTCTCCCCACAAAACCATTCCAGCTTTAAAGGAGCTTACATTCTAAAATAAAAGTGACTATAAGAACATGCATTGGAGTCAGGAACACCTGAGTTCAAATCCATCCTCAGACACTTGGTAGCTGTGTGACTTTGAGTAAGTCACTTCACCTTTGTTTGCCTCAGTTTCCTTAACTGGAAAATGAGGATAATAATAGCATCTACCTCACAGGGTTGTTTCGAAGATCAAATGGAATAATAATTGTAAAGTGCTTATCACAGTGTCTGGCACATAGCAGGCACTCTATAAAGGCCAGCTATCATTAAGTATTTGCAGAATAAATAAAAAGAGAATAAATACGTGCAACTACAGACTAGTAGGGTAGCAGTTGGAGGTAATCAGGAAAGTCTTCCTATAGAGCATGGTACCTGAGCTGAGTCTTAAAGGAAGAAAAGTGAGGTAAAGGTGAAGACAAAGTACGTTCCAAGAACAGAGGATGCTTAGCGCAAAGATGTGGAGATGGGAGCTTTTTTCTCTCCTTAATCCTCATGCCTTCCTTCTCTTATTTACTTCCTATTTCTTCTATATATCGCTTGTTTGTACGTATTTATTTGCTTATTGTCTCCCCCATTAGATTGTAAGCTCCCTGAGGGCAGGGACTATCATCTGACTCTTTTTGAATCCCTAGAACTTAGCACCATGCCTGGAACATAGTAGGTGCTTAATAAATGCTTACTGACTGCCTGAAATGGAGTATGACATACAAGGAAAAGAGAGAAAGCTTCTTTGAGGATTGCTATATCCATGATGGCCCATGGGTCATTTATTCCATTACGTGAGAAACTTGAATTTACTCCCCTTAGAGTTCCCAGAACTTGGTAACTTGGTCCCTGGAGGAACTGCTGACCTCTCACATCCTCGGCCAATATCTTTGTAGGAGATAAGGAAAAATCAATATTTGTGGTGTTAACAGGATTTTTTCCTCTCCTCAAGGACAAATTAAGGTTACAATGCAGAGTGGTTCCACCAAGGTTGCTCCATCCTCAAAAACCCAGGGCTGTTTTTTTGGTCTGGGGGCAGAGACGTTGTCCAATATACTTTCATCAGTCAAGAGAGAGAAGCCAACAGCAGCAGGAAACCATACTAGTTTGAGGGTGGGAAGTCAAACTGAACAGGTTGGTGATTCTCCTTGCCCAACAGCAGGGAGGAGAAACCTGGCTGGCTCAGAAGCCCACACCCTGCTTTGTGAAGGAAAGGGAGGGCAAGGACAACTCCCTCTCCTTCTGCTCCTCCTTTGCTCAAAGATTCTACTTGCTTCCCCATTCCATTGCCAATAACCTTATTCTCCTTTCTGATTTTCAGTGGTCTTCTCAAGCCCTATGATGAAGGCACTGTTTGCAATTCTTAGTGAAGAGTCCCTTCTGACTTATGGGAATTAACAGCCAAAGCCAGAGAGAATTACAGAATCTCACAGTTGGGAGGTCATCTAGTTCATACCTGAATAGGAATCCCTTCTTCATCATTCCTAAAAAGGGATGATCAAATTTTTTCTCAGAGTCCTTCAGTGGGGAAGAACCTGCTAATCATGTCACTTTGGGAGAAGCTCTAATTGTTAGGAAGTTTTCCCTTCTATTCACCTAAATCTGCTCATCCATCTTTAAGTCAACAGGCATTAATTATTAAGTGGCTCTCTGTAGTTTCCATTAATTACTCTTCCTAAATCCTGGTGCTTAGAACTACTCAGAAAATTTCACAAGTTTTCTGATGAGGGAAGAAGAACCAGGAGACTTTTATCTACCTCGCCTGCTCTAGACTCATCATTCTTAAAGTTGCCTGAGCTTGTATTCATGACTAGGCTGCCATGTCACACTGTTGCCCCATACCCAGCCTGCAGTCCAGTTCTTTGTAAATAAAAACAATTCAATTCTTGGAAACAACTCTTGGTCCTTTTATCTTGTTTCTCATTATATTCAGTCAAGGGGAAAAGGGAGGAATTTAAATGAAGACAAACTGGATTACTAGATGTTCTCTGAACTTGGCATTCCCACTTCTATCTCCTTGGTACAGGCTGTCCCTGGTGCTTGGAATTTACTCCCTTCTCACCTCCACCTCTTAGAATTCTTAGTTTAGGGTTAGAATCAGGGCTCAGTTCAGATGCTGTATCTTCTATAAAGCCTTTTCTAATCATCTTACAGAGATTGCTATTGCTTTCTTCATCTTCAAATGACTTAGTGTTTATGTAGTTGTATTCCACTAGAATGTGAGCTCTTTGAGAGCAGGGACTAGTTTCATTGTACCTCCAGTACTGCGTACATAGTAGGTTCTTAATAAATGCTAAGTCAAAACTCCCGGATCTTTTTTGGACCAAATGTTGTCTAGCCATACCTCACCTACTTCATACTTACAGATTTTTTGAACCTGTAAGGGATTTTTCTTTTATCACTATTATATTTCATCTTCTCCAATTTGAACCATCATTTTGGCCTATCAAGATATTTTTGAGTCTTGACTATTACTCAGTGTATCAGTTATCTCTCTTAACTTTATGCCATCTGTCAATTTGACAGGCATGCCATCTATATGTTCATTAATTCACTGGGGAAAATGTTTAACAGTATAGGGCTAAGGACAGATATTTGCAATGGCTCAACATGGGAGCTCATCATTTTTGTCTAGGCCTTTGTTCTTACAAATTGATCCTCTCTCTCTCTTTCTACACACACACACACACACACACACACACACACACACACACACATATATGTAATATGTCATATATATCTGGCCTCAAAAAGCATTTACAAGGCTCTCTACTAATTTGTGGAGATTTATTCAGTACTCCATTCCTGTGTGAGGAATGGAGTTGGTAAGAACCTATTGGAACTGACATCCTGGTCTTTAGACTTCCAGCTTTAAGAGAGAAGACACACAGTTTCTGATTCTTTTCAGGTTCCTGAAGAGAGAGACTCTAGGAAGAAACTAACATGAAGAGAATTGGCACCTCAATTAAGTCCCTTATCTTAGCTTAATAAATCAGATTCTTCAGGGAATGTCCTCTTGGGTAAAATCTGGGACCCTCTCTTGATTGCGCTGAGGTATTTCACTTCTAATGAGAGAGCTTATTCACTCTGTGTATTTTCTGGTATATATTCTCATCTGTATATCTTTCTCTGATTTCTGCTTGCTATAAGCCTGTATAAATGGGTTTCTTTGTAATTTGCTTTGTGTGTTCATGAAACTGGCATTTGGTGGGGAGTCAAGACTTGGAGATTTTATACATACATATATACATATAATACATATATATATATATATACACATACATACACACACATATATATACATATTATATATACACACACATCTCTCTCTATGTGCACATATATACATATACATATGTATGTATGTATGGACTGAAGCATGGAATTTATCTGTTGCCTCCAGGAAGCCTCACTGGGATAAAATCTGGTGCCCTTTTTGGGCTTACTGCCTATAGTCGCTACCTTCCTTCCCATTAGAATGTGAGCCTCTTGAAGGCAGGGCCTATATTTTGGTCTCTCTCCTTTGAATCCCTAGACCTTACTTCAGTGACACCTAGTAAAATGCTCACCTAAATGCTTGTTATCTCACTGACTCCTTCCACAGCTCAGCCACATTTCTAGTCTATGCTAGTAGGTCTTTAGGATGTCAGATTAGACACAACAAAGAAATATTAGGATGTGAAAATGAATGATACTCAATGAGAGTTTAAGTGACTCATTCAATCTTACACAGAAAGAAGAAGCAAGACGGGAACCCAGGCTTGGGTTCCCCCAGAATAGAGGTCTCTCTCCATTACACTGAAGGCACCTTTCTGAAGAACATGTTCCTTTTGTCTGCATAGCTATACAGTTCAGCAGAGCCGATCAAGGCCGAGGACCCCCCAGTTCCCTTAATGGAGCCTCCTGTGGCATGGGCTTATCTCCTCACTAGCTTGATGGCTTTCCTCTTCTGGATGAGCTCCAAGCATGTTAGGGAGGAGGGCAGGTGACAAGTGCAGGCATAAAAAATCATGGAGAAAAAAAAAACAACGAAAAGAGAAAAATCACAGAGAAAGGAGTGATGTGATTTACTCTGTGGGTCGTTTTAAATTTCATTTAAAAAACCTTTTAATTCAGTTGAGAAGACAAAACATATACGTGTGAAATAATTTGTGGATAAGAGAACTACAAATCTGATTATGAAACAGGAATATAGGAAAGTATGGAGAATTTTCCACCCACAAAGGTACAATCTGTCAGTGATTTAGAGAAGTCCCTGGAAGTGGTCTGAGACACACAGAGATTAAACAACTTGGTGGGTCACTGATAAAATATATTTTGTAATGCTGATAATGGGGTGTCCCAAAAGTCTTAGTGAAATTGTAAAACTTAATGACTTCAGAAGTATCAATGCTACAAACTTACAAAAATATCATTGGAATGTTTCATTATTTAAATTTCTTTTATACTAATTTAGTTTTATAAATTTTGAATAACATAATTTTCATATTCATTTGAACAATGTTATTGTGCATTGCATGTGTGACAGTTTCTGGATGACATCCTCTCAGGCCATTGGGATCAGTGGAGGTCATCTTGCTTGACCACCTCAGACATTTGATCTGTCTCCATTTGACCTTTTCTTGTGGGGTCATGTCAAAACTGTCATGGATGCATCAAAACCTTCTTTAGATGATCATAAGGCAAGGATATAAATGCAATCCTTTCAGTCACTGAGAAGCAGCTGTTTAAAATTTGTACAAAGTGTGTAGATTGCCTGGAGTAGTATATTGTACAAGATGGTGGTGATGTTCAACTTTAATAAGCAGCCTATCAACATTTAAACATTTTAAATACTTCTTATGGCGAATCCCTTTGCAAAATGAATCTGCATTCATCTCAGGCAAATTCAAAATATGAAGGTATTTTGGAAAGCATAAAGATCACACAAACATACTATTGTTAGATCTATATTTTAGAAACGATAAATGTGATATTTAGAAAAATTAGAGAAAGCTTGTATGAACTGATGCAGAGTGAAATGAACAGAACATGGAGAACAATTTACATGATGGCCACAATAATGTAAAAGTGAACAATTTTGAAAGACTTAAGAACTCAAGTCAATGCAATGACCAATCATGACTTCTGAAGACCTGACTCATAGAGCCTGACTCCTGCTTCTTGGCAGAGAGATCATTTACCAGAGGTGTAGAATGAGGCATGATTTTCAAATATAGTTAACATGTTGCTTATTAAAAATTTTTTTTGCTAACTTTTAATTTATGTTAAAGGAAGGTTTCTATTTGAGTCAAAGAGATGTGACTTACTGGGCAGTGAGAGGAATGTAAAAAATTCTTTTAAAAAAAGAATATTGACAAAAACATTAAAAAATACAGAGAAAAGAAAAATTCAGAAGGGGATGCACACAGGGCAATTTTATTCCTATTTTGTTAGGTATGTAAGGTTTTGAAGGTATATAACTGAAACTCACAGTTTACATATGATCATTTTTCAAAAAATTGGAACAGGTATGTTTGTGTACAATTAATTAATAAAAAATAAAAAAAATTTAAAACTCACAAAATCATATTTTTATATGTACACACATACACACACACACACTCAAACTGGGTCCTGGAAGGATATGGCAGCTGAGTGCAAGGTCTGGTAGATGCAGCAGAGGTGAAAAGGCTTTGAGTATGCCCTCCTGTTGTCCAAGGACCACCAGCTGGGCTAAGTACAGAGAGGCTTCTTATTAGAAGATTGGTCACTAGGTGATACACTTTTTTTTTCTGGCTATGACAATGCAAGACCAGTTATGGAAGGTGCACTCACACGGACAAAATCGTATCTTTTAAATATTAAGTATATACAATTGAACTCTGTTGGCAACATTGTGGATTCTTTTGTATGTTTCTTGGGAAGCCTTGTTTCTCCCTTTCAGATGGTGAGTGACCTTGTCTGCTGTTTCTTAAGTCTCTCCTTATTCCAGCCCATCCTCTACTCAAGAACCAAAGTGATTTTCCTAAAGCATAAGCCTGACCAGGTCATCCTTCTACTCTATAAACTCCAGTAGCTCCCTCTTACCTCCAGGATCAAATATAAAATGCTCTGTTTGGTTTTAAAATTCCTTTATGCTAGCTTTCCAGTCTTTATTTTCTACTTTGCTCTCCTTCAAAGCTCTCTAATCCAGTGTTCCTTGTACATAATATTCCTTCTGACTCTGCTTTTTCATTGGCTGCCATCCCCTGTGCCAGAAATGCTCTCCTTTTTTCCCTTCCCTTCCTGGCTTCCCTGGGTGCCCTCAACGCTCAGCTTAAATCCAACCTTTGGCAAGAAGTATTTCCCAGTCCCAGGTGTTGCTAGAGCTTTCCTTCTGAGATTCTCTCTCCCTCTCTCTCCCTCTCTCTCTCTCTCTCTGTCTCTCTCTCTCTCTCTCTCTCTCTCTCTCTCTCTCTCTCTCTCTCTCTCTCTCTCTCTCTTCTCTCTATCTCTCTCTCTCTCTCTTTCTCTCTCTCTCTGTCTCTCTGTCTCTGTTTTTCTGTTTCTGTCTGTGTGTGTGTGTGTCTCTCTCTGTCTCTCTCTGTCTGTCTCATAGTTGTTTGCATGCCATCTCCTTTACTAGAGTGTGAGTTCCTTGAGGGCGGAGATTGCATTTTGGCCTTCCTTTGTATTCCCAATACTTTGCATAGTTCCTGGCACATATTAAAATTCTTACATAAATGCTTGTTGCTTCACTAACCCTTGGATGTTAGTCCAGAGATCTATACACAGTTTTTAAGAGGAGGTTTTGGTAGCGTTAAAAGGCAGTAGGTGAGACAAGCCCAATCCTACCCCTTAAGGATGATGAGATCATTGGTGTTAGAGCTGGAAAGGACCTCAAAGGCCATCTAAGTCAGTTGTGTCAAATTCAGATAAAAACAGGGGCCAGTAAACCTTACATAAGGATCCCAGCATTGGCATATTGACTTAGAAAACCACACATTAACATTATCTATGTTGTATTGTATTTTGATTTATTTTGTTAAATATTTCCTAATTACACTTTAAACTGGTTCATTACAGTGGGGACAGCAGCTGTATTTGACACTTGTGATCTGGTCACCGCCATGGCCTCATTTTACAGATGAGGGAACTGAGGCCCAGGGAGATGAAATTATTTGACCAGAGTTACACAGGTAGTGAGTGTAGATCTGAACTCAGGTCCTCTGACCCTAAATCCACTACTTTTTCCATGATACCTTGGTAAAAATGGGTATATCTGGTAGAAAGGGAGGATAGAAAAAAGGCAGAATTTCATTGTTGCAGCCCAAATCTCTCCTGTAACCCAACCAGGTGATCAAGGAGATAGTTAGTCAACAGTCAACAAGCGTTTATTAAGTGCCTACTATGTGCCAGGCAATTCGGATACAAAGAAAGGCAGAAATATGATCCCTGTCCCCAAGGAACTCATAGTCTAAAGAGGGAGACAACAAGCAAACGGCTATGTAAAAACAAGATATATAAGGGATAAGTTGGGGGATATTCTCAGAAGAAAGGCACTACCACTAATAGGGAGCAGGGACAAGCCAGTTATGGAGCAAGAGAGCTCAGGCTAAACTCTGCAGGCAAGTGGTCCATGGTACCCTGGTACCATGGTCAGATCCAGGTTGATGCTGGCCCTGTATGAAACAAAGGGGACCTCTAGTGGCCCAGAGAGGAAAAGCAAAGGCCAATAGAGCTACTTTTTCTGCCCAATCCATCTGCAGGACATTATATACCAGTCTATCTTCTGGTCTTGCTGAGTGGGATGCTGAATTGCTGCTTTTTTCTTAAACTTTACTTCACACTCACACTACTATGCTGGATGATTTCTAATATTTTGTCCAGCACTTGGAAATCACGTCATAGGAGACTCAGCTGAAGAAATTGGAAATGTTTAGGAAAGATTTTTTTTTTGATGGGGAGGAGAACTGGGGGAGGATGGCTGTCTTCAAATATTAGAAAGGGTGTTATGGGGATGAGCAATTAGCCTTACTCTGCTTGGCCTCAGAAGGTAGTATTGGAAGTAGGAGATGTAAATGTAGGCTTGATGGAAGGAAACTCCTCCTTACAATTGGAGTCAGCCAATCTGTCAACTCAGTCCAAAGGCAAAATGAGATACAGTATCTCCTCTTTCTATTGGGGAAAACAATGAATGCACAGGTAAGTATATGCAGAATATGTACAAAGCAAATACAGGGTGATTTGGGGTGGGGAGGGAGTAACTAATTTTCACCTGGATGGGTTAGGAAAGGTATTTTTGGTATTTTGATGTTCTTTGAATTGAGTTTTGAAAGAAGCCAGGGGAGCAGCTAGGTGGTGGCCCTGGATTCAGGAGGACCTGAGTTCAAATCCAGCCTCAGACACATAACACTTACTAGCTGGGTGACCCTGGGCAAGTCACTTAACCCCCATTGCCCAGCCCCCCCAAAAAACCAAAAAAAAAATGAAAGAAGCCAGGGATCTTAAGAAGCTGAATTGAGGAGGGATAGCATCCAGGTATAGCGGATAACCTATGCAAAAGAAGGGGAAGAAAATGGAATGGCTCCTGTAAGGAATGCAGACTTTTTTGATTTGACCACAGAGTAGGTAAAAGTGTTGTTGTTCATCCTTCATTCTCGAAGAGGACAATGATATCAGCAGGGGGATGTCTTAACTTGCAAGTGAATCTGATTTGAGTGAAGCAGAGCTGTGCAAAGTCATCAGCCTCACTCTCTCCTTCAGAGTTACTGGAGTCCAGTGGCAAGATGAAGGTCAGGATGATTGGAGATGGCCTCAGATGCAGTGGGAGACCTGGTAAAATGAAGTAATGTAGGTTAGAAGAGGTAGGTTGGAGGCAGGTTGTGGAGAGCTTTAAATGCTAAAGAGAAGGGTTTGAATTTGAGTTAATAGGAAACAGCAGCAGAGAAGCAGCAGTAACAAGGCAGTAATAGAAGTAGTAACAATAGCAGCAGCAGCAGGGTAGTAATGGTAGTAGTAGTAGCAGCAGCAGTAGCAGTAATAGTAGTAGTAGTAGTAGTAGTAGTAGTGGTGGTGGTGGTGGTGGTAGTAATTTAGATAGTGCATTCAAATTTGCCAAGTGCTTCACCTTCGTTACTTCCTTTGAACCTTATAACAACCCCTGGAAGTATGTGCTAAAAGTATTGTCAGTTCCACCATCTTGATTATCATTAGCTGAGAGGTATAAAAGTGCACATGGAAGGAAAATTCAGGTAAATCAATCTCTTAATGCAGTTTGGAAATCCTATTCCTATAATCTAGCAGTAATCAATAAACATTTATTAAGCACCTGAAAAAAAAAAGAGTTAATAGAGAATGCAGGTGAGTGGACCTGATCCCAAAATAGAAGGGGTTGTCTTAGGGAGGTAGTGGAATATCCCTAGTAGAGAGGGATTTGGCCAAAAATTTGGGTGTTATCAGATGTGTCATAGTGGGGAATTCTTATTTAGGTTGGACTGGCTGCCTCTGAGGTCCCTTTTCAATTTGAAATTTATGATGCTTATAACAACTCTGTGATGGAATGTACACTACTTAGGTCAAAAACTATTTCACGTTTGTTTTTGTATTCCCAGCACCTAGAACAATGCCCAGAACATAGTGGGCACTTAATAGCTGATTGATTGGCTGGCTGAAATAAGTAGGACAGGAATTATTATCTCCTTTTACAAAGGAGAAAGCTCAGGTTCAGAAGGGTCCCATTCATAGCCACTGGTAGCCCTCAGTTAACTCTGGGAAGGGTGAGGCTTGTCCTCAATAAGAATCAGGGAGATGAGAGTTCCTGGAAGAGGTTGGGAGGGGTGGTGGTGGTGTCTTCAGTGGTCCAGCTGAAATTAGACAAAGCCTTCACTGAAGTATTCAAGCCCATAGTAAACTCTTCTTTCCTGGTGTCTCATAAAGTGCTCACTCAGAGGGAGACAGGTTAAAATCTCATTTCGAGGGGCAGCTAGGTGGCACAGTGGATAGAGCATGGCTCTGGAGTCTGGAAGACCTGAGTTCAAATCTGGCCTCAGACACTTGATACTTAGTAGCTGTGTGACCCTGCCACTTAATCCCATTACCTAGCCGGGGAAAAAAAAATCTCACCTCTAACACAACAGGAGATGAGGAGTGGGTCACTTACCTGCTCTGATCTTGTTTCCCCAGATGTAAAATGGGGATAATAGCTGTAGGACATACCTCCTGGGTTGTGAGAAGCCAATGAGCTCTATGCTGTGAGCTATGAGCTCAATATGCTAAAGCTCTTGGAGTTACTGTTAGTATACTTTTTAGCTTCTGCCTGAGTATCTAGCACACTGCCAGGTATGTATAGGCATTCAAATACTCAAAATTATTGAGTTAAATGGAAGACCAACATGTCCAGAATTGAATGCATCTTTCTCCCCTCTCTTTGCTTCCAAATTTCCCTCTTATAGTTACAGGTACCACCCTCCTCCCAGTCACCCAGGTTCATAACCTTTACTCTGTTTTTTTCTTTTTCTCTTTTTTTAAAAATTCTTAAATTTTATTTATTTATTTATTTATTTTTTAATATACATTTATTTATTTTTAGTTTTCAACATTCCCTTCTACAAGTTTTTGAGTTCCAACTTTTCACCCCATCTCCCCCCTCCCCCCACCCCAAGATGTCATGCATTCTGAATATCCCTTCCCCTACTCTGTCCTCTCTTCTATCTCTCTCCCCTTCTCTTATCCCCTTCCCCTTCTATTTTCCTGTAGGGCAGGATAGACTTCTGTACCATTTCCTACATTTACTTCCCAGTAGCATGTGAAAACATTGTGAAAAACTAACTCTATTTCCCTTAATCCTATCCTGCCCTCCCATTTATTCTATTCTTTCTTTTGACCCTGTCTCTCCTCAGAAGTATTTACTTCTGATTACCCCCTTTCCCAATCTGCCCTCCTCTCTATCATCCCCCTGCTCTCTTGTCCCCTTTCCCCCCTATTTTCCTGTAGGGTAAGACAGATTTCCATACCCAATTGAATGTGTATGTTATTCCCTCCTTAAGCCAAATCCTATGAGAATAAGATTCACTCATTCCCTCTCACCTTCCCTTGTTTCCCCTCCACTGTGAGAGACTTTTCTTTTCTGTTTTTTTTTGTGAGATAATTCTACCTCTCCCTTTCTTCTTCTCCGAGTATAATCCTCTCTCATCCCTTCATTTTATTCTCCAGATATGACCTCTTAATCTTCAGCTCACCCTGTGCCCTCTATCTATCTATCTACATATACATACATATAATTTTTTTCCTCTAACTACCCTGATACTGACAAAGGTCTCATGAGTTATAAATATCATCTTTCCATGCAGGAATGTAAACAGTTCAATCTTAATAAGTCTCTTATGATTTCTCTTTCCTGTTTATCTCTTCATATTCCACTTGAGTCCTGTATTTGAAAGTCAAATTTTCTATTCAGCTCTGGTCTTTTCATCAGGAATGTTTGAAAGTCCTCTATTTCACTGAATGACCATTTTCTCCCATGAAGGATTATACTCAGTTTTGCTGGGTAGGTGATTCTTGGTTGTAATCCTATCTCCTTTGCCCTCCGGAATATTATATTCCATGCCCTACGGTCCTTTAATGTAGAAGCTGCTAAATCCTGTGTTATCCTGATTGTGTTCCCACAGTACTTGAACTGTTTCCTTCTGGCAGCTTGTAATATTTTCTCCTTGACCTGGGAACTCTGGAATTTGGCTACAATATTCCTAGGAGTTTTCCTTTGGGGATCTCTTTCAGGAGGAGATCTGTGGATTCTTTCCATTTCTATTTTGCCCTCTGGTTCTACTATATCAGGGCAGTTGGTCCTTGATAATTTCTTGAAAGATGATGTCTAGGCTCTTTTTTTGATCATGGCTTTCAGATAGTCCAATAATTTTTAAATTCTCTCTCCTGGATCTATTTTCCAGGTCAGTTGTTTTTCCAATGAGATATTTCACGCTGTTTTCTAATTTTTCATTCTTTTGGATTTGTTCTACTGTGTCATGATTTCTCATAAAGTCACTATCTTCCAATTGCTCTATTCTAATTTTTAAGGAATATTTTCTTCAGTAAGCTTTTGGACTTCCTTTTCCATCTGGCCAATTTTGCTTTTTAGGGCATTTTTCTCCTCATTGGCTTTTTGGACCTCTTTTGCCATTTGCGTTAGGCTATTTTCTAAGGTGTTATTTTCTTCAGTATTTTTTTTGGGTCTCCTTTAGCATCACTCTCAGTTTTTCCTCTACTTCTCTAACTTGCTTCTCAAAATCCCTTTTGAGCTCTTCCATGGCCTGGGACTGATTCATATTTTTCTTGGAGGCTTTGGATGTAGGGGCTTTGACTTTGTTGTCTTCTTCTGGTTGTATATTTTGGTCTTCTGTTTCACCAAAGTAAGATAATATAGTCTGACTCTTTTTGCCCTGCTTGCTCATGATCCCGGCCAATTACGTGAGTTTTAAACTTTTTGTTAAGGTACGAATCTGCTTCCAATGTGGAGAATGTACTGTCCCAAGCTTGGGGGGGTTTGTACAGCTGTTTTCAGAGATACTTGTAGGGCCCTGTAAATTTTCTGTTCTTCCAGGGTGGTATGATAAGGGTCGAGGTGTTTACTTCTTTCCTGGCCTGCGACTACAAGTACTCCTTTCTGTCCTGTAACTGTGAGGAGGGGCTTCTCTCCACAATCACTACAAGCTCCACCAAGCCAGCGCTCCTCCTCACCCCAGCACCACGGCCCAGAACTGTGACCCAGATCCAAACACGGGCAAAGCAAGAGATTCCTGCCTCAGCACTGGCAAAGAGATCCCTGCAATCCCTCCCTGATCAGCCACTGGATTCCCCCTCAGTCTGTGGGCCGGAAGCTCGGGAAGCAGCTTCCCCCCCCCACCCAGCACCACGCTCTTAGGGAATGGAGCTGAGACTCCGCCTTCCTTTCTCAGCACCACAGAAACAGACTTTTCCCACTGACCTTCTAAGTTGTCTTTGGTATTGGTGGATTGAGGAGTCTGGAAACCTCCACAGCTGCCCACGATTCAGTCCTCTGAGGCCTGCTCCAGGTTTGCTGCAGCCTGCGCGCCCATGCTGCGGCCTGTGCACCCATGCCACGCTGCGCTCCCAGCCCGGCGTGACACACCTTTCTGATCAATCATCCACCTTATCTTGGGCTGGAAAGTTGTTTCACTCTGTCTTTTTGTGGGTTCTGCTGCTTCAGAATTTGTTTAGAGCCATTTTTTATGAGTGTTTGGAGGGGTTTGGAGGAGAGCTCAAGCAAGTCACTGCTTTCACTCCGCCATCTTGGCTCCGCCTACTCTGTTTTTTCTTAACAAACATCTTTTCTATCCACTCCATCCTTTCCTCCAACACCAGTGCTGGCCCAGTGAGGTCCTCATCACTTTACACCTGGACTATAGCAATAGCTATCGATTGATTGTCTCATCTCTCCCCATGCCAGTCCATTAGCTGTCCAATAATCTTCCTAAAATACAGGGCAGGCTGTTACCACCCCTTGCCTGGAACTCTCTCCTTCTCCTGGCTTCTTCCAGGTATCAGCTCAAGCCCCACCTCCTACAAGACTTTCCTAGTCCTCTTGAACCTTAGCGCCTTCCTTCTGTGATAATCTCTGATTTATCACATACATAGACATCTGTCTATCTACGTATAATTGCTCTTGTTTGTACATACACAGTAGGCTGCCTGTTGAGTCACCCATTAGACTATGAGCTTGTGCAGGAATCATGGCTATTTTTACCTCTTTTTATCCTCAGGACTCCACCGAGTGCCTGGCAGACAAGCTCTTCACCTCGAAGACCCAAACTGAGGAAGTCAGGTTGCCAGGGCCCAACTGTGCCTTCCCACCTTTCCAATTCAAACAGTAACTCCTTTTGCCCACAAAGTTAGAATCACACAAAGACAACTCAGCAGCAAAGTTCCCTTTTATTATGTATTGTTCTGTCATTAAAAATCACAGATGGGGGTGAGGCAGAGTGAGAACATTGGGTGGCGAGAACCAGAGTCCGTCCTTTTTTCTGGCTTCACACACCTAATCTGGGGTTGGAACCCACTCACAAAAACTGCCCTATCCTCATCTCAACTCTCTCTAAAGGGGCAGACACTGCCAGATGATATTCAACACTGGAGTGGCTAGAACAGACAGGTTAGAAGATAAAAGCCCGGACCGTGGCAAAAAGCTGGGCCTGTATTACCGGTTGGGGGAAGGGGGAAACAATGGGGAGACCCGGCTTGTTACCTAACCCTGGCTTCCCACACAACTGAACCTGCAAGGTCTTGGTTGCTTATGTGGGAAGAAGGAGGAACAGGTCCCTGGCTGGACCTTCAAGGACACAGTATCCTTGGGCGAAAGAAGCCTACTTCCTATAAACCAGAGGCTCCTTCTGGATCCATCAACATGGAAAAACCAATTGGTGAGCTGGAGAGCTTTGGGATACTATCTGTGAGTGACCTCTCCACTTCCTAAGGGTGGAAGTCTTGATCTGGAAGAAGCAGGATGGCAGACGTATAGCTCCAGTTTATTATCCTTGGTCTTCCTGAGATTGTCCAAAGTGAGTCGGGGCTGCCAAGGGGCCCCAAAGCCACATGGCTTAATGCAGGATGGTTACTGACAAAGACAGAGAAATGGATAGCATGGGCTGACAAATGGAAAGCCTTAAAATTCTATCATTTTCTGCCTGGTCCTGACTCTCTGGGGACCTCCTCCTCCATCTCTCACCCCAAAAGAATGAAATACAATGTTCTCAACACCATCACCTCCTGATTATGTCACGGGGGATGCCAGACCAAGATCTGTTTGCCAAGGGGGCTTCATGGAGGGCAGGGCAGTGGCTCAAAAGCTAATGATTGCCCCTTTTCCTCAGGTACAAGGGAACAGGAAATCAAATGAGTAAAGGAAAAGGAGGCATAGCACAGGAAGTATTATCACTAGGCACAGAAAATCATGACTGTCTTGTAATCTGCTGGGCTACAGAAAGATGAGGTCCAATCCTCTCCTGTCCTCAGTGTTACAGTTTCCATTAACAGTCGAATGCCAGGTGGGTCTTTCCCACCCAGGAACTGCACTCACCCTTAAATGAAAGAATGGCAAATGGAAGTGTGGACAGAGAACAGCAAACACTGGCTGGGAGTTTCTGAGAACACTCAAAGGAGACAAAACAGCCATCTTGCCATCCTCTCCTCCTTCCCATTCTTAAAGGAGGTGCCAATTTAGAATTAGAGAGGGAAGAGAATTCCTAATCTGGAGGTAACAGATGGATACATGAAGCACCATAACACGTTGGCTTCCCCTTACAGATAGGGAAGCCCAATAGTCTCTGTAAACATTAGACTTAGTGAGATTCTGGGGCCAGATGAGACTGAGAAGGCTGGCCAAGCCCCACTGGAATGTGGTAAGATGGAGGGACCTTAGGGGCCATGGAATAGTGGTCTTTGTTCTTCCCTGGTCCCAGCCAACACGATGCTGGGAGGAAGAGACGAGGTTCCAAATGGCTCTGGGTATAACTGATGATTAGCGAAAGGACATTTACCAAAACAGAATGGGACTAAATGGGGTCAAGGAAGCCTGGCATCTGGCAACACAGCTGGCTTGGGTCTGATCCCTGCCCTTTGCTGGCCACAGCTTGCTCACTCGTGCTCTCTGGGCAGGGAAAGAACCTCCATTTTGTGGTGGTCATTGGCATGACTCTGGAAACCCACCATGTTTGAGCTACTGTATTCACATCTAAACTGCACACTTGAAGTCACGAGTGGCTTTGGTCATTGCATTTAAGTGTCCCCTGCATGAAGGCCTCCCCAGAAATGCAAAGTTTTGCTCCCTGCCCGAGGCCAACCTTCTGCAGAAAGTGTTTTGCAGCAGAGGAAGGATTTTCTCCTCACTCAACTGAGACTAGGTTCTCTCTTCTGAGCTTCTCCTGCTCCTCTCTACCAACGGGTAAAAGAAACGGGGTTTTAATTTTGGATAGGAAGACAGCAGGAGAGCCTTGGGAAGATTCAGTGGTGGGAGAGGATTCTTTCCCACCATCCACAGCACTGCTGGTGACCAGGGAAATCCCTGGGCCTGTCCTCTGACCAGAAGAGCCCCTTGTAAGGAAGCTCCACCTCTCTGCCTCATGAGGGCACTGACGATGGGACATGATTAAATAAGACGCAATATGGTGTGGTCCCCCCGACAACAGCCAGAGGCTGGTCCATGGATACGGTTCCTCGAGGTCTCAACAGAAAAGGCCACTTTTTCCCGTTGGCTGTCCAGTCCCAAATGGAGAGATTAGGCCGCGAGATTCATGAAGATGGCATTGGTTGTGGTTTGGCCAAAGATGAAGGCTCCGAGGGTGACCAAGAGGACACCGTAACTGACTAGCGCCCACCAGCTGTAAACAGACAAGAGGGGAAAGGACTCCGTCATCTGGCCCTCCCAGATGGGCCTAGATGGAAAATACTTCCCCTCTGTATTCCTTCCGTCATCTTCACCCTCGTACTCTTTGAAGCGCTTAATGTTATTCCAAAGTGCAAAAGGACAAGTAATATCTCCATTCGATGGGTTAGGAAGCCAGGCTCCAGGAGGTAAGTGACTTTGGGCAGAGCTGGGCTTGCACCCCTGGCTTCCTCCTCCCTTCCCACTACCCCAGGTTACATCTCCCAAAGGGCCCTCAGGACAAGGAATCGTGAGATAACACGGAGCTTTACCTGCTTGGCTTGACTTCTTCAATTTCAGAAAGTTTGGCCTGAATGAGGCACAGTCCTAGGAGAAACCAAACCTTTGGTCAACGAACTGGCCAGCTCGAGCCAAGCAAGGGCTGGCCAAGAGGCTAGCTCCTTTCTTCATTGATTCCCTTCTCTGACCACACCATGCCCCCGACACACACACACACACACACACACACACACACACACACACCACACACACACACACACACGCACTTCAGTAAGTCCGAAATCATGACTCAGGGGAAGGGAGAGCTCAAAATGTTTCCCCTTCCCAAGACTAAGACATCTGCTGCTGCTCCTTCCAATTCCAAGGAGTGGCCAGTGCAATCTGTCTGTGCTCCTGAGCAATGGGGATTTTTAACTCTGGAGACTAAAGAGGAGGGGAAGAGAGGAGCGTTCCCAGTCAGTGACACATAGGCGGACTCTGGATGCGTGGCAGAGGGTGGCGGTAGGGCCGCCCATACCTGGGAAGACGAAGATGAAGCAGGCAGCAAGGCCACCGATGATGGAAATGACTTTCCCAATGTCTGGGATGAAGAGGGCCAGGAGCAGGGTCAGTAAGAACCAGGTGACTGTCTGCAGCACTCGGCGTCGCCTCTCCCTGGCCACGTCTTCCTCCACCGTCTCACCCTTGTAGCGTAGCCATAAGCCTTCCAGGACTGCCCTGTGCATAAGCTCACATATTAGGACGGGGGTGCGCAGGGGACGCCAGACTTCCCAAGATCAGTGTAGCCTGAGGGGAAGAAAGTCTGGCCATGCCCCGGAGTTTCCCAAAATGAAGCAGATGGGAGGCTGGACATACATACAAAGCACACGTAGTCAAGTTCAGGAAAAGATGGGAAGTAGAGCAAAGGGGGAATGGGGGCAGGGGTGGGACGGCCAAACTCTGTACAGGGAGACCTACCACCCCCAGGACACACTCCTCTGGGGCATGGAAACATCCCCTCCTTGGGCAGAGGCATCACTCGGCTAGACACAAAGCCCCCTCCCCACTGCTGGCACTGCCCGCCCCAGGCAGAGGGCCTCACCGTCCACAGAAATGCAGAATGGGGTAGGAGGTCAGCACACTGATGATGATGAAGACACGGGCGATGGCAACAAGTATATCATCCGAGGGGTAGGAGAGGAGCACGTCGGGGTTCACACTGACCCCGAAGGTTAGGAAGCCACAGATGCCTGAGGGGTCCAAAGGGTAGAAGAAAGTACAGCAGTTGGGTCACGGTGGGAAAGGCAGATGAAAATGGTAAGTAAGGCTCTTGGGAGGAGGGGAAAGAATCTTTCCAATCTATCTGGCCCAGGAAACAAAAGAGTTGTTGGGAATGGGTCTGAGGAGGTAAGGACAAGGTTGGGGGTCTGTAATCACTTGGATTTTCTCTTCTTAGAGACAGTTCTAGGACAGAGGGAGGAGAGAGGTCATGGGTGCTTGAGTTCTAGCTACTTCTAGCAGGACCTGCTGAGAAGGCAGAAGGCATCAGGCCCTGAGAATTGCCCAGCTCTGCCCAAGAAGGGGTGATGATGGCACAGGAAGAGCCCTGGCCATCGGGTCCATCCTTGGCCCTTTCCCCGACTAGAGAGAACTCTCCACCCCACCTCATCTTGGCCAAGAGGGTGCTCTGCCTTACCTGTGCCCATGTAGACACAGAGGGCTATGACCATGGCTGCTGTCACCACCCCACCCCAGGTCTGCACCTTGGGCTGCTGCATGCTGTTGAAGACAGGCACGCTGCTCACATGGCACTGCCAAAGAGAAGAGCCAGGCTGGTGGGTTACAAAGCGCTGCCTGCCTGTTGGCCCCCCGCCCCATGAAATGGATGATCACAGCTATCATGAGCCCCATTTTATAGCTAGTACCTGGAATCCAAAGCAGATCGTGGGCATGGCATTGAACACGGCCATCCAGGAGGTCGGCCTGCAAGGAGAGCAGCCACATGTGGGCTCAAGATGAGGGGCAGGCCAGACCGGAGGGGGCCCCCCTGCCCGGGCTCCGAAGCAAGGCCCCTCCACTCTTGCACGAGTTCAGATCTCAGCTGCTCCAGAGCTGGAGACCAAGCCCAACCAGGGCCCTCTGTCTAGCCCCTCAACTCTGCCTTAGCTCTGCTCTGGAAATGGAAAGACACTGACACACTGTCATTCTAATATCAACGTGTAATGTGAAATGTGAAAGGCTTTCTGATGGTTTTTAGATGGGGCCTTTCACATAAAATGTTTTATTCATTGTTGCAGATGTAGTAACCAAGAAGACAGCAGAGAGGATAAAAATGTGTAAAATGAGGAGCGTTATTACAGGCTCTACGTAGGCTTTAGAGAAGCCAGATTTGGAAAAGTATAGGCTACATTGGAATCAATATGCCTCTTGCTAAGCCACCTTCCGTAGCCCAAATGAAATGACTTTCTCATAATATGGTAACAGTCCCCCATGGTAGAGAGCTTCATACTTTTTAAAGTGATTCCACACCCATTTTCTCACTTAATCTTCACAGAGAAAAATGAGGTATCTCTACCTCTGTTTTACAGATGAGAAAGCGGAGGGTCTGAGAAACAATGAGACTTGCCAGGACAGTCCCCGACCTCCCCCCCCAAGCTAGTTTTCTTCCTACTGTACTGTGTGTCTTCTACTACACTGTCTGCTGCTCCCAGTGGACCCTGGGGGGAATCAAGTGAAACTGGCCACCCTGAAGTCACTTCCGACCTAGGTAGAACGCAACGATCACACGTATAGCTCTAGGCTGGTAGGCAGGAGCCCCAGGTTCTATCTTCATCTAGTTCTGTTGATGTTGCTGGCCAAGCTTCATTCTGGGTCTCAATTAGCTCACCTGTAAAGTGGGGATGGGCAGCTAGGTGGTGCATCGAATAGAGTGCCAGGCTTGCAGTCAAGAAGACCTGAGTTCAAATACGACCTCAGACACTTACTAGCTGTGTGATTGTGGGCAAGTCACTTAACCCCACTTGCCTCAGTTTCCTCATCTGTAAAATGAGCTGGAGAAGGAAATGGGAAACCACTGCCATATTTCTGCCAAGAAAATCCCAAATGGAGTCATAAAAAGTCAGACTCAATGGAAAACCAATAAAAGCAGGATATTCCTCCTCGTTTATCTTTACAAGGACCAATGAGGTAGCTATGTACAAAGCACTCTCCTTAGCAGGAAGGGCCCAGGATCAATACAAGAAATTCAGTTAGTAGAACCATCAAAAGGAATATACTTGTGATCCCTGCAAGGAGGTCACATGGAAGAAGACTGCTTTTTCTCTGCAAGTGGGGCAAACATTGCCTTAGTCCTCATTAGAGTACCCAGCACCGAGCTGAACTGAGGCCTACCAGTTAGTCGTGCCCAATGGAATGGCTTGCTCCAGGAGAAAGAGGCCTCCCTGACAAAGAGGGGATTCATGCCTCAGGGTGGACTCTGAGGCCCCTTCCAACCCTGTGACCAAATCTGAGATGCTGTGATCTGAAGCAGAAGGACCTGAAGAAACCAAAGGTCTCTGTGGAATGGCTCCTTAACTAAAACCTGTCACCTACCTGGTGGGTATATCCCCAGGGGACATCTCCTTGTCTGGCCAGATGTATTTGATAACAATGATGGCTGTGACATACCAGGTGCCCAAGACACTCAGGGAGCTGCCAGGGAGGAAAGAATTGGGTTTTGGTGAGCAACGGTCATGCCTACCCCACCCCCAGCTGCATCCTCCTGTCCCCGTCCAGGGATGAGTCAGTCAGTCTCCGCTTAAGAACCCAGAAGCTCTAGAGATTTTACTTGGAGTCGTGACACCCCTGCCCCGACTCCCTCACTCTCTCCAGCCTTTGGATAAAACCAAAATGAACATATACAGCTAGACGTCCAGCGTGTCAAGAAAACGCCATTACTGAGGTGGAGGGAAGTTAGTGACCACCGATAGAGGGCAGATTCCTCTAATACAGGGCAGAGCTTTGTCTGAGAGGGTGTGAAGGAGACAGGACCTGGGACCAGAGAACAAAGCTTACTGACTCCATTTAAGCTGGCACAAGGCCAGGAAGAAGCTGGGAACAGGGTCTCCTACCAGGCCAGGAATAACACAACCCCTCTTATGGGAGGGAGACATTTGGGGGAGAAGGGACTTAGAGACTTGGAGACTGACTCTTGGGTGGGCCCGAAGAGATTTACCAAGTTCTGAGACAAGGATTGTGACTGACCAGTGTGTGATTTTATACCTTCCCAATTCTCTTTAGCCTTTGGGTCCCACTCCCAGAAAGTGAGTAGGCCAGGAGGAAGGAGGAGGAAGAACCTAAGAGCACATGGGCCTCAGAGGGAAGATGCCTACTATCCCTGAGCCCTCCGGACCCACAGCATTCCCTCGACCTTGAGGACAGGAATAACTCCCACCTGGCATACTTCTGGAAGCCGATCTCCCTGGGGATGGAGAGGGGAAGGATGAATAAAAGGCAGTGAGGCTGATGGTGAATTTTCGGTCCGTGTACCAGTGGTTGCTGCCTGCCTCCTCTGACTCCTTCACCAACACAGCAATAACTGCAGGGAGAGCCAGGAGAGGGATGTCAGTGGAGCCGTGGGCCCATCCGCAGTGACTTCTCCTCCCTCCCGTGGACTCATTGTGTCTCCCTCCCTTTCCTCCATGTCTGTTTTCTATTCCATGTAACAGACTTTGCACTTCTGATGTTATGGCTGGAGGGAAGCCTGATTTGGTCCATACCCTGGGCCATCCCAGCCTGATTACAGACAGTGACAGGAATTCCCCCAACCAGAGGCAGCCCCCCGGGAGATGGGGGGGGCTTACTTTTGTCTTGCTGGTCCCCAATGATGATGAGAAAGGCAATGCAGGTGCCAAAAGTGTACACCGCAATGGCAACCTCGCACAGAACCCCGGTCAGTTTGCCACATACCGCCCACACCACCTCCTGGTAGGTGCGCTCGTTACTGGCCTGGGAGCAATATGCCAGGATGACCAGTCCACTGATGATGAAGACCAACATGCCCTGCAGCAGAAAGAGGGGCACACGCCGCAGAGGTTTGGGAGGGGATGCCAAAAGACGCGGAAGCAGCTGCTGCCGAGGAAAGTCAGGCCAAAGCACCCATCCCCCTCCCTCACCGGGCAGTCTAGTGTGCCCTGCCACTGCACACAGCCCGAAGCCCTCCCCTCCTTTGAAACCAAGGGGTCTGCTCCACCTCCCCGGCCCCAGGGAGCCCCGCCTCACTCACAATCTGCAGCGCAACGCCAGCCGCTACCCCGCCAGCTGTGCTGAAGGCGGCAGGGAAGTTCAGCAGGCCGGCACCCAGGCAGGCATTCACCACGATAAAGACGGCTCCCAGCGTGGAGGTGGTCGCCCCGTTCGTGGCTCCCAGTTCCTCCTCCTCCCCTTTGGGCTCCATCCACGATGGGGCTCTGTAGGAGGCGGGCTCGCTCTCCGGCATCTGAACTCCAACCCCAATCACCATAGTCACTGTTGATGACCATGCCGGTCTGAGCCATGGCCACATGGGCTCCCTGCCCTGGCTGCTTGTCTCTGACGCTCACTCACCACCCCACTTCCCAGCCAGCCATGACAGAAACAAGTGTCTAGTCAGCGGTCAGGCTTAGCATGACCAGGGGCTCATCACTCTGGGAATGGCTCTGTGGGGCCCTAAAACAAGACACAGAAAACCAGCATTACCCTTCGATCCACCAATACCTCTCCTAAGCCCATGCTCCACTAGGGATCAAAGAAAGCAGAAAAGGAATCACGACTACAAATATTCATAGCAGCTCTTTTTAGAACGGCAAAGGGTTGAGAGCTAAGGGGAGTCCATCAGGTGGGGAATGGCTGAACAAATTAAGGTAGATGAATGTCACAAGAAATGACAAAAGAGGGGCAGCTAGGTGGTGCAGTAGATAGAGCTGCAGCCTTGGAGTCCGGAGGACTTACATACAAATCTGGCCTTGACACTTACTAGCTGCGTGATCCTGGGCCAGTCACTTAAACCAGATTGCCTCACCAAAAAAAAAAATGACAAAAGAGAAATCTACGAACGTTTGCATGAACTGATGCATAATGAAGGGAGCAGAACTAGAATAATTTATGTGATAATAACAACACTGAAGAGATAAACAACTTTGAAAGACTCAAGAACTGTGATTGATGTAATTAATGGCCAACAGAGGCCCCATGATGAAGCCACAAGCCACTTCCTGAGAGGGGGATAAGACTCAAGGTGCAGGAAGTACATTTTTGGACAAGGCCACTGGGGGAATCTGTTTTGCTGGAGTAGGCATATTTGTTATGAGGGTTTGCATTTTCTTTTTGTCAACACGGGAGGAGGCGGAAGGAAGAGAAAATTAATGCTTATTAACTGATAATAAATTTAAGCCATAAAAAAAGCAGGATTAAATCAGAGAAACAAGGAGATAAGTAATGGGGTGTGGCCAAGGGTGTGGCCTGTCTTGGAGGACAGTCATGGACTCTCAGAGCTGGAAGGGACTGGAAGTCATTTAGTACAACTCACACCTTCACCAGAATTCTAGCTACAAAAAAACAGCCCAGATGTGGAGAAAACCCCGGCTCCTGGGGGCGGCCCACTCCACTTCTGGACTGCCCTAATTGCTGGGAAGTTTTTCAAGCCTAAATTCGCTCCTTTGTGACTTCTCCCCACAGTTACAGGCTCTGTTCTCTGGGGACAAGCATTCCTGGGGATGCTTTTTAATACCTGAAGATAGTCACCATATCCTCCCCACCAGGTTAAAGGCCTGAACTGGACAAACTCACTGAAATGCTAGTTTCAGCTGATGGACAGAGGCCCAGGCTTGGAGTCAGGAAGACTTGAGTTCAAATGCTGTCTCAGATAGGACCTACCTGTGTGACTCTGGTTGCCTGGAAAACTACTTCAGCAATCTGGTGGCAGTGATCTGTTGTGTTCACGTTCTCTCTCTCTCTCTCTCTCTCTCTGTCCTCACAACCTACATCCCTCTCCCCCTGCAGCTCATAAGGAACGTAATCAGAATTTGTCACTGTAACTGGCTATTCCTCAAAGCAGCGGAGCTCAGAACAGCTGCATGAAACCCAGCGCCAGCCACAAGCTTTTCCCTTTCCTCCTGATAACATGCCACAAGGAAAGGCCAAGCGGCTCAGACATCCTTTAGAAGGTGAATGGAAGAAAACATGAACTGGTCAGGCTGCTTCTACATCTAAAGAGCCACAAAACCCGATGCCTGGAGAACATCTCAACGTCCCCAAATCAAAAATGGGTGATCTGGATCAGGTAGGCTTCCTCTTAGACAATCTGAAATCTGGAGGGGTCAATAACTGAGCAAAGGTCAAAACTGCACCAACACCCAGACTACAGAGCACGCTGGGAAAAGCTCCAGCAGAGAAACTTCATTTGCTTGACCATGCATAACTACGATGTTGGGTTGTTTTTAAAGGGGTGGGGGGAGGGTGGGAGAGAAAAAAGGTTTTTTTAGTTGAAAAATGTACCATAAAAATTTGCCAAGCTCCCAGCACATGGGGATTCTTGGGCCCTAGCTTCTGCTCCAAAGACTTCCTTCCCTTTGCTGGCCAGATGTCTCAGGGTGGGGGTTACGACTCCTCAAACTCTTGGCTCTGCTTTAAGCAGTAATGAGGATACTGGTGACTCAGGTCACATGCTCAAGTAAGGGGGTGAAAGGGCACCGTCCAGCCCTTCCTTAGCAAACTGCCCCGCACGAACGACCCCACTCCTCCGCGGCTTCCCCCTCGCTGTTACCTAGGGCAGGTGAGCAGGTGGTTTCTTCTTTCTCACAGCTTCCCTCCCGTGGCCTCCTCCCTTCCGTTCTGGGGACGCAGGGGTTCAAGTGCGGCACCTGGAGTTGGGAAGATCCGAGTTCACATACTGCCTCTTATCCTGGGCAAGTCATTTAAACCCGCCTGCCTCAGTTTTCTTAGCTGTACAATGGGGGTGGGGGTGAGGGTGAACCCGATGACTTCGGAGGTTCCTCTCAGCTCTGAGCTTGTGGCTCAGGGCCCCCCAAGCCTTCGAGGGGCGCCCCTCCCCAGACCTCCCCCTCTTAGGGATGCGGGGGGTGGGGGTTGGGGAATGGGGCCGAGGCAGCCTGTGGAGGGCGAGGCAGGATGCAAAATCCCCTCCAGGAGGACAGGAGCCGTGGGTTCGAATCCAGCCTCTGCCACTGACTCGCACACGAAGGTAACTCCTCTTCCCATCCCCGGGCCTCAGTTTCCCCATCTGTAAATGACCCAACTGGCCCCCGACAAGGCTCGGGGTCCGCGGAGGGCCCCGGATGCCGAGGCCAGGGAACCTCCGGGTCCCAGGAGACAGGGAGGGGGCCGAGGCCTCTCCCCAGGCTCAGCCCACGCAGCCCCCCCCACCCACCGCGGGCTCACCACAGGCTGCTCCGACGACTCGCGATGCTGGGCTCCTCGCCTCCAGCTGCGGAGCCAGCTGACTCGCCGGTCACGTGAGCGCGGACTTCCGCGCTAGGCACGCTGGGAGGTGTAGTCCGCCCCCCCTCTTCGCCCGCGCCCCGAGAGGCCGGCTCCCTGTGCGGGCTGTTCTGAGAGGCGCCGCCTTTTAGCCTGGCCTTTGGCAGCCTCGGAGAAGGTGCAGGCAGGACATTTCCCCCCGTGTCACTGACCTGCCCTAGAACATAAGGGGCTTCCGCTAACTGATCCTGGCACATCGTCAGCAAGCATTTATTAAGCGCCATCCAAGCCAGTTCCACAGATTTAGGGCTGGAAAGGACCTTCGAGTTCATGGGGTCCAGCCCTCCCATTTTGCGGGCGGGGAAACAGGCACCAAGAGATCCTAGGATCACATTTAGGGCTGGAAGGGACCTCAGAGACCAGCCCCTTCGTTTTACAGATGAGGAAACTGAGGCACGCCCAGGCCAGGCACCTCAAAGGCAGCCGGCTGACACTGGACAAGGGACAAGGGGTCAAGAAGAGGAGTCCTCCCTCGTCTCTGCACTTCCTAGCCGTGTGATCTTGTCTAAGTTAACCTAATCTCTCACTGTCATCTTTTAAGATAGCGGTAATCATAGGACCGGGTTGTTGTGAGGAGCAAAGGAGATAGCGTTTGTAAAATGCTTTGCAAACCTTAATGCATTCTGTGAATGCTCGCTTTTCAGCACTGGCTGAAAAGTAGAGGAAAAGTCCAGAGAGGGGCATGCCCAATGCCACACGGGTGCAGTGGCTGGGATTTGAATCTAAGCTCTCTGATTCCACCTCCAGTGGCTTTTGATTAGCACCCAATGGGATATTTTAACATAAAAGAACCCAGTGAAATGAGGTTCATATGTCAGAATCTACTGACTCCTGCAAAGTCTCCTGGTGCTTCCCAATCCCCCAGGGTCAGCCCCTTAAATCTGGTAAGTTTTGCCTCTGTACATTTAATAATGCGCCTGAATGAATGTCTGGTGTCTTTGTGTGTCCACACACACATATATATTAGGGTTAATGAAGCTTCTTATGGGCTGATACATCTTTGAAAACTAGATTGCAGTTTCAGCTGGTGCACCTAGCAGCTCACCACTGGTAGCCTGCATTTCGCATCGATGACATCCTGGCAGGTGGTGCTGATTTGACACCAGCTCTTCACTAATCTCCATCAATCAAAAATGTGTGACTTTGGGGAAAAAACATTTTCTTTTTGGCCCCATAGGCCAGCCCTGCCCTTGCAGAGGATTAGTGGAGGCACAGAGAAGGGCTCTGCTGGCATATTGCATCATCCTTCAGAATACAAAGTCCTGGGCAGAGAGGACTTTGTACTGGCTCGTTTCTTGTCGTTGCTGCTGTTTCCACTGTGTTTGGCACCTGATGACAGTTACTGGCTCTTTCTTGTTACGTCCCCCCTAATGGGCTTCTGCTTTTCCCTGGGTGGATCTCTATGGTGTAATTTTGGACCTGGGAACAGCCCTTGACTTGGTGGGAAGAGTCAATAGAGACCAAGACGATTAATTCAGTGGCTGGATATTATGATGTAATAACATTGATAACATATCAAAGAGTGCATCAAAACTTTAAAAATCTCATGACTAATCATCATTCTTAATATAAGCAAAACTAGATATGCAAAATAACTTACATTCCATTTTACAGATGAGAAAACTGAGGCTTAGAGAGTTCACATGGATGAACCGCTATGTCCAATGAGGCAGAGTCAAACCCAAGTCCTAGGTCTGATAAGTTAGCATTCTTTCCTTTGGACTGTACTGCCTCAATCGCTTTTTTTTTTTCTGGGCAAACTGAAACCTGTAGCAAAAGTTAGCCAGTCTAGGGGGCAGTTAGATGGCTCAGTGGATAGAGCTCTGACCTTGGAGTCAGGAGGACCTGAGTTCAAATGTAGCCTCAGACACTTGACACTTACTAGCTGTGTGATCCTAGGCAAGTCACTTGACCCTGATTGCTGCAAGGAAAAAAAAAAGTTAGCCAGTCTTTTGGGTCTGTAAAGAGCCAGCTGCAGTGGAGCAGAAAGAACACTCAACACTCTAATTCCAGGACCAGCCCAAGTACTTATGGTGCAAAGCTCGTTATTTTGGCCTTAGTTTCTTCCTCCACAATAAGGAGGTTGGACCAGCAGATCTTTGATACTGTGTTATCTATGAAAGATGGTATGACAGATATTTATGTTTGTTTCTTATCTTGAGATTCCCTGAGGGCAAGGGCCCTCTTGTTTGAGTATTATGTAGTGATTATTTCTCTGGCTTCACTCTTTTAAAATGAATTTTTCCCTCCAGGATCTAGAGGTACCTTGAGTGTTTTGAGGGGTGTCACTTCTCTAATGTCATTGGGTTGAGTGCTCACTAGTTTTGTTACCCCGCTGCTAGATACCAGGGACTAGCACCCCATTTCCTTTTTTTAAATAGTATTTTATTTTTTCCAATTATGTGTATACAAAGACAATTTTTAACATTCATTAAAAAAAATTGAGTTCCAAATTTTCTCCCTCCCTCCTCTTCCTCCTCTCTAAAATGATAAGCAATTTGACATCATTTATATATTAGCACCCCATTTCCATTTGACCACTTAACATAAATAAGCATCTACAAAGGGATATTTATTTTGAAGATGTAGCAATGATACAAGTACAAACATTTCTCTTACCTCCAACACCTTCTGTATACTCTCTCCCCTATCCTGCCTTGGTCTGTGGAGAGAGTAGGCTCAAATTTAGCTCAGTTCCTACATAGCATTGGACTCACTAAGTTCACATCCAGATGTGGCTTGACTGCTAAATGAGTACCCATCTCAGCCACTGCTAGGCTGGGTCCTGAATGTTACTTCTGAAGGTCATTCTTTGTTTCTCACTCGGTTCATGCTGGCCTAGGTGCAAAATCTGGATTCTAGGATGCCTGGATGCTCACTCATGTGGCTTTTTCCAAATTCACTGGGTGGAGTCTCTAATCCCTTCACCTGAAACAGAAGAGAGCAAACTCAGAGGCAAAATGAAGAAGGCCCATTTCACAGTGCCACATGGCAGCCCTGGTGGGCTAGACTGAAGGCCTCTCCTGGCATGGCAACTTTCCTAGGATGCGGCCAGCTGCCAAGGAGTCAAACCAAAGTCGGAAGCCAAACAGAAGCCGATATGCTGGTTGCTTGTGTCTTTCTGAGGGCACCCTCATTTCCAGCTATGCGGTCGATAGAAGAGGCTTCTGCAAACTACGTGGAGGGAAACCAGGTAACAGAATGTCTCCACATACTCAAGTTCTTTCAAGGCACTTTCATTACAGGTGATCAGGACTCTCCTGAAAACAGGCTCCTCAGACTCTTCACATGGAGAGACAAGGGACATTGGAGGTGCTCTTTCAATATTCTGGTCCCTAATGCAGTCACATGGTTTGGAATTTTAGCACTTTGCTTTTTCTCCCTAAAGGGCAGTTAATTTCCTTAATCATTTTAATTGTACTTTCCTGAGCCCTCCTAAGGTCTCTGAGTGACTTCCAATATTGGAAGTTTCATTCAGCTGGAATTTTGTCAAGTGCAAGAATGAATGAGTGAATGAAAAAAGCAAAAAACCCCCCCCAAAACCAAAACATACTTACTGTGTGTTAGACCCGTCAGTTACCCTTAACCTTGTTTAGCCTGTCTGCAGAAATGGTTTTATTAGGATGCCGCTGGTGTGGATGCTACCGCTTCTTGGAGCCCCGGGTGAGAGTTGAGTGCCAGGGAGACACTAAAAGTGGATGAGCAGCTCTGAAAAAATGCTCAGTAAGCCCTCACACCAGAGGTGCTAGTCCTGCTTGAACACCCCATACACCCCTAAAACCTGTCGATGAGTTGGGGGGTGTCTACCACAAGCATGTGAAAGTTTCCCACCGTGGAATGGGTGGATGAGAACAATTTGTTCCAATGGCCATGAAGGCGGCTGATGCAAGTCTGTGGAATGATTAGAGCCTGGTCAGACATCGAAGATGCCCGGTCACCCACTGCATCCCAGGCCATCACCAGTCATCTTGGTTTTTGTTTTACCATTGGACTTTGATGACTGGAAGAGAGAGAGGCTGGTGACTTTGTGCAACTCTGCCCCACTTAAATCCAATTCACAGGCAAGTCAAGACATCATCTGTGATGTCACCAGTCCTGTCTGAAAATGAAGGACAAACAATAATGTGTTAGACACTTTGCTAATGGCAGAGATTCAAATACGAGCCCCTGCCCTCAATCAACTTACATTCTAATAAGAAAAGACAACTTATGTAGGGGAGCAATGGCTAGGGAAGGAAATTTTGGTTTGTTTGGAAAGATACAAGAATATCTGTAGATGCAAATAAATTGACGTGCCATATAAAAAACTGATTATGGCTTGAGAATTTGGGGTGGGTAAAGAGGGGAGATGGTGGCTTGTAAGGCAAAATCTAGAAAATTAAGTGAAGCATGATGGAAGCCTGGGCTGGACATAATGAAAAACCAAGACAACCACATCAGGAGTCCCAGGGTTGGGGGGGTTTGGGGCATGAAAGGATCAAATCATCCAGGGCTTAGTTCAGGGAATGGAGACTGGTAAGAAGTCTCAGATTTGAAGGAAACCCTCATCTTGGCATGGATATAACCTTGGCTTCCCAAATGCCACGCCAGTAGAACTTAATCTGTGTCAGAGCCTGTCTATCAAGCTGGAAAGACTGAGGATAGACCCAGTGATGTCCCTGAAGATCAACCTAGCTGAGCATAAAGTAGCTTCTTACCTGTTTTACTAGATTGTGATGGGACTTGGGGCCATAATGAAGACAATATAACAAGCAGTGGAGGAATTGTGATCTCTCTGGAAGAACTGATGAAACCAACTTGATAAAGTCACAGATCCTTGATATATTGAAATAACTTGAAAGGTTGAGCGTGGAATGATAATCAGCACATCGATTGAGATCTTTCTGTCTAGCTGAGAGTCCTTGTCTCTCAGGAAACAAGTTCAGTTGAATTCAACAAACATTTACTAAATGCTTGCTTCAAGTAAGGCACTATGCTAGGTGATAGGGTTGCAATACATGAAAAAATAATGTCTACTATACCCTCCAGGAGCTTACAGTCTGATGATGATGATAACTTCCATTTATATAGCATTTTAAGGTTTATAAAGCTCAATATCTTATTGATCCTCACAACAATTCTGAGAAGTAGGTGCTATTATAATCTCCATTTTACAGATGAGGGAACTAAGGTTCAGGAAAGTTCAGTGACTTGCCTAAACTCACACAGCTAGAAAAGTGTCTAGGGTGGGATTTGAACTCAAATCATCCCTAACAGCCAGCTGCCTCATAGAGGGAAGAGACAACTCATGTGCAGAGAAGTGAGGTAGAAGGTGACAGGAGCAAAGGACAGCCATCCACTTTGCCATGCGAAGTCTGAAGAGACAGATAACTGTTAGCTTGCACTTGGGGATTACAGGGAGAAGAATGAGATCGAAGAAGGCTTCATGGATGAGAGGTGAGAAGGAGAAGGGGAAATGAAAAGTAGTCCAGTTTGGAAGACAGAATAGGAGGTTATGGGAAACAATATGGTATAGAGTTGGACAGTCAATCAATGAACATTTATTAAGCACCTACTGTGTGCCAGATACTGTGTTACACTCTGGGGATATAAAAAGGGCAAAAAAAAAAACCCAATGCAGTGCCTGCCCTCAAGGAGCAAATGGGCTATATTGTGGAGGGCCTTGAATGCTGGAGTTAGAGGTTTAAATGTATTTGGTAGGTATTGGGGAGCTATTAAAATTTTGGGGGTAGGGTTCTCTGATCAGAGAACTACATTAAGAAACTACTTGGGTCTAGGTACACCAGAGAGGTCAAATTAGCCAATGGCTAAAGAAATTAATTCAGGCTATTCACTGGGAAGTCAAATACTGAAGCTGAAGTTTAAATACTTTGGCTACAAAATGAGAAGATGGGACTCACTGGAAAAGACCCTAAGGTTGGGAAAGACCGAAGGCAAAAGGAAAAAGGGACAGCAGAGGGTGAAATTGATAGATAGTGTCTGTCCATTACAGCAAAGAACGTGAGTTTGGACAGACTTTAGGAGATAGTGGAGGACAGGAGAGTTCAGTGTGCTGTGTCCATGGGGTCATGAAGAGTTGGACATGACTGAACAACTGAATGAGGCTTTGGAGAAGAGAAATGCTGGAGGTAGGAAGACCACAGGCTCACAGATTTAGAACTGAAAGAAATTTTAGAGCTCATATATAGTTCAACACCCTCATTTTACAGATGAGGAAACTGAGGCTCTGAGAGATTTAGTGACTTGACCAAGATCATACAGGTAGTGAGAGTGGTGGGTTTTTAAATAGTTGAGAGGCTATTATAATAACCTAGATGAAAAAGGGTGAAGACCAATACTAGAGTGACAACTCTAGTTGGAGTGCAGAGAAAGGGGCTGGATTGGAAGGATATTTCAGAGATGGAATGGACAAGAGTTGGCCACTGATTGGATGGAGGTGGGGTGAAATTAAGACTCAAAGACAACTTCAAGATTACAAGCCTGGGGGAATGGGAAGATGGTGGTTTCATTCTCGAGGAGAGAGAAATTCCATAGAGGGTCAGGTTAGAGAAGATGGGGAGCTCAGCTTTAGACATGTTGAGTTTGGGGTAATAGCCATCCAGGGGGAGAGACCCACAATTCTGCTATACTTATTAAGTGCCTTGTGAGAACAAGGCACAGTAGCAAGTGATATGAATTAAAAAAAAGTTGGAGGGTTGGTAGGCGACACCATGGATAGAGCACCGGCCCTGGAGTCAGGAGTACCTGAGTTCAAATCCAGCCTCAGACACTTACTAGCTAGCTGTGTGACCCTGGGCAAGTCACTTAACCCCCATTGCCTCCAAGATTAAAAACAAAACAAAACAAACAAACAAAAAAAAGTCAGAGCAGTCCCTGTTGTCAAGGAACTTCTGCCAGGGGTAGAGGTGGGGAAGGGGATATAACTGATGCATATATGTTTGAGAAAAAACTGTACTTCACTATGAATTGTAGACCCAAGCCTGCTAGAAACAATTTTTATTCATTTTAGATTATGCTAAATTCAAGCATTGTTCTGCTTAGAGAGAGAAATAGCCAAACTGACTGAGTTCTTTTATGCCCTAAGACATAGCCCTAATGTATTAGATTCTTGAACAAGGGATATTTCACAGTCAAGCTTGAAGAAGGTTCTAGTATTGGTCAATTGCAGAATGAATTTGCTTATAGTGGGTAGCAGAGCCAAGATGGCAGACAGGAGGCAGCAACCCAGCTGAATTCTTTCAATATTCCCTCCAAACAACTTTAAAATCATGCCTAAAATAGAATTCTGGAGCGGCAGAGCCAAAAAATGGTTGGGGTGAGCCAATTTTCCAGCCCAAGACACCTCAGGCGATCAGCAGGAAAGGTCTATGATCCTGGGGTGATGGTCGATCTGGAGGGCAGCACAAGCCCCCGCAGCAGGAGAAGCAGACCTTGGAGGTGGCTGTATCAGTGGCAGCAGCAGCTTTGGGAGGTCTCAGCCCATAGACAGCAGGGGAGTTAGACAAATGGTGAGAAAAAGAGCATGGGGACCCTTTGCTGGTCCTAGGTGCAGGACTGCATTTCATTGCCCATACCTAATTCCAGGTCCCAGTTCCTTGGCAGAGAAGAGTGCTTATGGTTGCTCACCAGGGAGTTGGGGTCCTGGTCTCAGGTCCAAGGCTCTATCACAGATCAGCACATGAACATTTGGAGAGAAGATGTTTCTAAATTTGTGCATTTAATGTTTCTTTTGAGCTACTGTAATTCTGCTTTGCTCCAGAGCATAGCACTTTCTTTGATGCGGGCATGCCATACTGGGTGGTCTTTTGCCAGTCTCCCATGTTATACAATCAATTCTAAAGTTCTTCAGAGAGACCTTGAGAGTGTCCTTGTATCACTTCTTCTGACCACCATGTGAGCACCTGCCTTGTATGAGTTCTCTGTAAAACAGTCTTTTAGGCAAAGATAGCAATGAAACACTAAGAGCATACATTATGACCAGGTAAAGTTTATAACAGGAATGCAGGGCTAGTTCAATATTATGAAAACTATCAGTATAATTGACCATATCAATAACAAAAACAACAAAAATCATAATGATTTTCTCAATAGATGTAGAAAAAGCTTTTGACAAAATACAACACTTACTAAAATACAACTTACTAAAATGTGACACTAAAAACACTAGAAAACATAGGAATCAATGAAGCTTTCCTGAAAATGATAAGCAGTGTCTATCTCAAACTCTCAGCAAGCATTATCTGTAATGGGGATAAACTAGAAGCCTTTTCAATAAGATTGGGGTAAAGCAAGGATGCCCGTTATCACCACTATTATTTAATATTGTTTTAGAAATACTAGTTATGGCAATAAGAGAAGAAAAAGAAATTGAAGGAATTAGAATAGTCAATGAGCAAACAGAACTATCACTCTTTGCAGATGATATGATGGTATACTTAGAGAATCCTAGAGAATCAACTAAAAACTAGTGTGAATAATTAACAACTTTAACAAAGTTGCAGGATATAAAATAAACCCATATAAATCATCCGCATTTCTATATATTACCAACAAAGCTCAGCAGTAAGAAATAGAAAGAGAAATTACATTTTAAATAACTGCAGACAATATAAAATATTTGAGAATTTACCTGCCAAGACAAACCCTGGAACTATATGAACACAATTACAAAACACTTTTCAAACAAATAAAGTCATTTCTAAATAGTTAGAGAAATATTAATTGATCATTAGATAGGCTGGACCAATATAATAAAAATGACAATTCTACCTAGATTAATTTACTTATTCAGTGCCATACCAAACTACCAAGAAATTATTTTACAGAACTAGAAAAAATAATAAAACTCGGCTAGAAGAACAAAAAGTTAAGAATATCAAGTGAGTCATTGAACAAAAATGTGAAGGAAAGTAGCCTGGCATTATCACATCTCAAACAGTATTACAAAGAGGTAATCATCAAAACAATCTGATACTGGCTAAGAAATAGAGTGGTGGATCAGTGGAATAGGCTAGGTAGATAATACACAGAAGTAAATGACCATAGCCATCTAGTGTTTAATAAATCCAAAGATCCAAGTTTTTGGGCTAAGAGCTCACTATTTTGCAAAAAATTGCTGTGAGAACTAGAAAGCAGTTTGGCAGAAAGTAGGTTTCACAGCATATACAAGATAAGTCAAAATGGGCACATAATTTAGACACAAAGAGAGATATCATAAACAAATTAGGGGAACATGGAAAATTTTATCTGTTAGATCTATGGATAAGGGATGAATTTATGACCAAACAAGAGATAGAGAGAATCATGAGATGTAAAAAGGATAATTTTTATTACATGAAATTAAAAAAGTTTTATTATTTTTTGCACAAACAAAGCCAATGCAGCCAAGATCAGATGGAAAGCAGAAAACTGGGGGAAAAAAATTTACACCAAGTTTCTCTGTATAAAAACCTCATTTCTTAATTATATAGAGAACTGAGTCAAATTTATAAGATTATAAATCATTCCCCAATTGATAAATGGTCAAAGGATATGAATATGCATATGAAAAAATGCTCTAAACTACTATTGATTGAGAAATGCACATTATAACAATTCTGAGGCGCCATCTCATACCTATCAGATTGGCTAATATGACAGAATAGGAAAATGACAAAGGTTGATGGGGATATAGGAAAATTGGTACAGTAATGCACTGGGCAGTTTGGTGGCACGGTAGATAGAGTGCTAGGCTAGAAATCAGGAAGATTCATCCTCTTGAGTTCAAAACGGTTTTCTATATCACGAATTCCACAAAGCCATTGTTGAAGCAGGAAGAAGCTTTGTTGAAGACCTGGGAAGGCAGGGTGTCCCACATGTGTGAGAGAACGCATGTGAGAGCACACGTGTAGACAAATGTACACCTTTTTATTCCCTATTCCCCATTTGAATTTCCTTTCCCTGTTTCCCCATTGGCTGGGTACTACAGAGGTTATAGCCTAACTGAAGCCCCTAATTTCCCTACATGAATCTCCCACTCCCCACATTTGGGGCACCGTGGCCCTTGCTTGAGAACACCCCTTTTGATGCTAATCTATACCTAACCTCAGAACTGGTTTTCCACCAGTTAGTCTATTCACCACCAATAGTGTTTTTCTTATTATAATATAGCTCCCTTTGTTCAACTTCCACCTAGCCCTTTAGATAGCATTCCTTCGGTTCTACTTGACTTTTGTGGAGATTAAAAAAACTAGCTATTTCTCATATTCCCTCCTGGTTTAAACTGACTCCAATCCTATCACACAGGCACCCAATCCCTGATTGAATGATATGCAGAAACAACATCCCCAACCATATTTTCCACAAAAACTGACTTCAGATGCTTACTAGTTGTATGACCCTGGGCAAATCATTTAACCCTGTTTGCCTTAGTTCCTCATCTGTAAAATGAATTGGAGATGAAAAATGGCAAATCACTCCAGCATCTTTGCCAAGAAAATACTGAATGGGGCCGCAAAGAGTCAGACATGGCTGAGCAAAAATAATGCATTGTTGGTGGAGTTGTGAACTGATCCAACCATTCTGGGGAACAATTTGGTTCTCTGCCCAAAAGGCTACAAAACTGCATACCTGTGTTGGTCCAGCAATACTACCACAATGAAACCCAAATAGATCAAAGAAAAAGGAAAAGAACCCACATGTAGAAAAGTATTTGTAGCAGCTCTTTTTGTGGTGGCAAAGAATTGGATATTGAGATGGGATGCCCATCAGTTGGGGAATGGCTGAACAAGTTGTGGTATATGATTGTGATGGAATATTATTGTGCTATAAGAAATGATGAGCAGGGTGGTTTTAGAAAAACATGGGAAAACTTAGATGAACTCATGCAAAGTGAAGTGAGCAGAACCAGGAGCACAGTCCACAGTACACAGTAACAGCCACGTTGTGATGATCAGCTATGATAGACTTAGCTCTGCTCAGCAATGCAAGGATCTAAGACAACTTCAAAAGATTCATGGTGGAAAATGCTGTCCCCATCAGAGAAAGAACTCTAGAGTCTGAATGCAGATTGAAGCAAATTTTTTTTACTTTTTTTCTTTACGATGTGGCTAATATGGAAATGTTTCGTGTGAATTCACATATATAATTGATATCACATTTCTTGCCTTTACAGTGGGTGGGGGAGTGTTGGGAGGGAGAGAGAGAACTTTGAACTCAAAAATTTTAAGAAATGAATGCAAAAAACAAATGTTAAAAATTGTTTTTACATGTAATTGGGAAAAATGTTATTAAAATGCTAAAATAAATTCTAAAATTTAAAATTATTTTTAAAAGAAATAATTTCTATCAGTAAAATGTTTTAAATCTAAAAGAAAAGAACACAAGCTTTCAAAATGGCATCAAATGTTGCATAAATTAAAAAAAAATCTGGAAGAAAAAAAATCTGATTTATTCCAGAATGGTTAGAGTGGTGGGAGATGTGGTGTGGAATGGTGGTTGGTGAGAAATCTGGGGAATGAAAAGATTTTTTTTTTAATGTTAGTGATACTGTATTGTTGTATAGGATGAAAAGTGGAAAAAAAAAAGTCAAATGGTAAAAGCATTCATGCCTGGGGGAGTGGGGGAGAGAAATCACAATGAGCCACAGCATGAACAGTGCTCCAGCAAGCACCCGGGTTATCACAAGAGCATTTATGAAGGCAAGACAAATAGTTCCAGTAGTCACTGAACTTTAGACATGCCTTTAGAAGATAGTTTTCCTAAAATCATTCAATCTTTCTTAGACCACTCCCTTCAAGGATCTTCCTTTCAGGATCGCCAGAAGCAACTCCAGAGATAGGGGAAGTCTGGTCATTTGTTAGTGAGTTGTTTTTCAATCCTGTCTGACTCTTTGTGACCCCATTTGGGGTTTTCTTGGTAAAAATACTGGAATCGTTTACCATTTCTTTCTTTAGCTCATTTTATAAATGAGGAAACTGAGTCAAATGGGGTTAAGTGACTTGCCCAGGCTCACACAGCTAGTAAGAGTCAGAGGCTAGATTTGAACTCACAGAGATGAGTCTTCTTTATTCCAGCCCCCGCTCTCTGGTCTAATCATTTAAAGGCTTGGGGAAAAAGGCCACCAATCTGAGGTAAATCAATATAGTGAGGGCCTTCTGCTCTAATACCATTATTGTCTTTATTATTTCAAGGGAAGATTTCTTCTTGCGCTTGAAATTGATAGTTAAAAAAAAGATCAGTTTTGTCTTTCAGATTAGTCCAAGGGTTTGGGGTATTTTTCAAACACTTTCTTTTTCGTTTGTTTGGGGTTTTTTTTTGCTAGGCAATGGTGTTAAGTGACTTGCCCAGGCTCACACAGTTAATAAGTGTCAAGTGTCTGAGGCCTGCTTTGAACTCTGGTCCTACTGAGTCCAGGGCTGGTGCTCTATTCATTTCACCACCTAGCTGCCTCTCTTATTTTCTTTTTAACTGATGTTTGTTGGTCTTTGTGACACCAGTCACTTTGAAATGCTCCCTCCCCCTCCAACTCTTCCTTAATAACAAATAATAATTATAGTCAAGCAAGAAATACTTTCTTAATATTTCCTTTTCTTTAATTAGTTTTTTTCAATTAAAAAGTATTTTTCTCTCTTTCCTACCTCCCCAACACTGATGACAAAAGTCTTTTAACAAATGTTCAGTCAAGCAAAGCAAATTCCCATGTTAGGCAGATCCAAAAATGTGTCTCATTTCACAATCTATTATATCTTTGTCAGGAGATGGACAGCATTCTTCATATTCTATGCACTGGAATCACAGTTGGTCAGTCATTGGATTGATCGAAGTTCTTAAGTCTTTAAAAGTTCTTCATTTTTACAATGTTTCTATTGCATAAATTGTCAACAAGTGCCTCCTGTGTGCCAGGCATTGTGCTAAGCACTGGAAATAAAGAAAGGCAAAAAATATGTGTGTATATATATATATATATACATATATATATATATGTATATATATATATATATATATACACACACACACACACACATATATATACATATACACACACATATATACATATACATATATATACATGTATATACATTATATATACACACACACACACATATAAAGAGCCAGTCTCTGCTCTCAAGAAGCTCACAGTTTAATGGGGGAGACAACATGCAAATAATTATGTGCAAACAAGTTATACTGTATACAGGATAATTTGGAGATAATCTGGGAGGGAAGGCATTCACTGGCCTTAGAGGAGACCTAGAAAGGCTTCTTATAGAAGTAGTGCATAGAAAGCAAGAATTAGAAAACCTCATTTCTGTGTAGCAAACTTGCTGGATGACCTAAAGTGAGTTTCTTGATCTGTTTTCCTAATCTATAAAAGAAGATGGGCCTGGAGGATCTCTAAAGTGTCTACCCGCTCTGGGAGTACATGATAATCAATACTTAGGTCTCAAAAACCTTTGAAATTCTGACCAATACTTGCAGTTGGCTTCACCTTCCTCCGTCACTAGGTGTCGCTATTACTTCACGAAGAGTCCAGAATGACATTTGAGTAACCCTTTTGTAAAAAAGTACAGAGAAATTCCTTCATGTTGTTGGATCTCATAAACCCCCACTTTCGTAGGGCCTTGGGGGTCAAGTTATAATGATCCTCCTCAAGAGCAACAGGGTCTAGAGAGATCATTCAGTTCTGTGAACTTTTATCATGGGCCCACAATTGCATGGCCTTGGAGGGCCTAGAATTTAAGAAGTCTGAATTCTAGTCCATGCTTCCATAACAGCTGCATAAAGCCTCTTAGAGAAGCCAGAACATTTCCTGAGATTCTTCTGGTTACCTGTATACTGTTGTTTGCATGAAGTTCTGCAAGTTCATAAAACCCGTGCGCGTGTGCGTGCGTGCGCACACACACACACACACATACACACACACTCACTCACTGGTTGACAAAGTCAAACTAGGGTTGGATAATTACAGAAGGGAGCAACAGGAGCTTATCTACCCAGAAACTGCCTACTTTGTCATTTTAGAGATTGCCACACTTTTAAAAAAATCACATTTTTATAGATAAATTTAGTTTTTACATCACTTATATTTCCCATTGTTTTTCTTCCTGCCCCCCCATCCCTTGTAATGATACCAACAGTTAACATTTTTATAGCACCTACAACGTGCCAGACTTTGTGCTAAGTGATTTACACATATCTCATATCTCACAACAACCCTGGGAAGTAGGTGCTATTATTATCCCCATTTTACAGGTAAGGAAAGTGAGGCAAATACAAATTAAGTAACTTGCCTAGGGTCAACACAGCTAATAAGTATCTGAGGTCAGATTTGAACTCAGATCTTCCTGACTTCTGGTCCAGGGCTTTATCCACTGTGCCATCTAGCTGCCATTATCACATTCATGTACCATAATTTGTTAAGCCATTCTCTGGGTGATGGATATCGACTTTATTTCAGTTCTTTGCTGCTATAAAAAGTGATGTGATAAATGTCTTGGTGCACATAGGACTCTTTTTTTGGTCATTGTCTTTCTTGGAGCATTGTCTTCCACTTGCCTAGCAGTGGAAGAAACTGCCCTACTTTATTATTTTTTTTTATTTTACAAATTATCTATTTATTTTTACAAGCATTTATTATCTCTCTTCCCACTGCCCCCTCTCACTGAACAATAAAAAAAGAAAAAGAAAACTTTCTGAATGATATAGTCCCATAGAACAAATTCCCCCACTGGCTATGACCAAAACTGTACGTCTCATTCTGCACGTTAAAATCATTGCCCTCTCTGGCAGGTGAGATGGCCTCACTTTATAAAGAGTATGAAAAGCAGGTCTCCTTCAGGGTTAGGGTAGTTTACTGAAGAGTTGACCAAAATCATACAGACAGATATGCATTCATAGCAAAGGAAAGTTATGTTATGTTGCATGATTTGAGATACACACACACACACACACACACACACACACACACATAAATACAAATATAACATAGTAGCAATCAGTTTGTTCACAAAAGGGAACTTTTCAGCCCTGCTTGCTCAAAGATTGGACATTTTATCACTGTCCTCAACATAGTAACTAGTAATCCATGGTGGCAGGTGGTAGGAAGGATCCTACAGGGACCAGTTGGTGACCTAAAACAGATTAAAGACCTTCCTGCAGTGTGGCAGTGGCTGACTGCCAATTCTGAACATTGCCTCCATTGTATTCACAGTTGACCCTTGCTCACTGACTCTCTAAATGCCATTTTTATAAGTTTCGTTTTGAAAAAATAAAATAACAGCATCGGAAATGTCCTATGGTGCTTTTGTAGCATTGTCTGTTTTCTTGCAAAAGATGCCCAGCTCTACCCATCCCTCCCTGTCCCTATTCTGATCTCTGCCTGGCAAAAGTCACAGGGACTTACATCAATATGCCCCTTAGAAGTGATTTCTCTTCGACTGCTAGGCCTGTAGGAAGCAGTACAATTCAGAGGCTTCATGATTAGCTGCCAGCATCCCCTGCCCTCTCCCCATAGCACTTGTAGAAGGCCAGCAGGAATGGATTTAAAAGGGAAATTGGCCTTTGAGTAAAGACTTACCATCGCTGTTATTTCTAACCCAGGTTCCCTAACCTGTGGCACCAGCCTGAATAAAACCAACTTATTTTAAAGTAAAGCCTCTCAGCTGGTAGCACTTCCTTCCTTCCAAGTAGCTCAGCTCTGAACATGGGATGCCTTTGATATGTGGCTTTCATTTGGTCCCTACCACCAGAGATTAGTGCCCCAGTTAGGTCCCCTGCTAACCTGAAGTGTGCATGAATCCTCTGAAGACGTGGTGGGTGGGAGAGGTGAGCCCTGAACATGGCAGTAATGAGTCAACTGGAGTGCTGGGTTTCACAGCCTGAAAATCCCTCCAAGTTCTTTCCAAATTGTGTCAGCTCTGTTACTATTTGGTCATTTGCATCCCTGTGAATATTAATGACAAAAAATGTTGGGTTGAATTTAATCTCTTTCAACCCAGCAGTTGAGTGAGGTCAAGATGTTAGTGGCACCTCAATGCTTTTCTAGTCTATTTTATGAAGGAAAATGGTATTGCTGAAATGGCACATTGGTTGGGAGCTCAGGTTAAAACCCAGCTCTTAATTTCAACCTTAGGGCTATTGCAGTAGAAGCTCATATCACTTTACTGAGATGGCCCTCCATGGCCCTCTCCTTGAGGCTGGAGAACAGAGACAGCTGGGTGCTGTGCACAAAGCACTGGGCCTGGAATCAGAAAGAACTGGGATCAGATCCAGCTTTGGACACTTGATAGTTGGCGACTTTGGTGCAAGTCACAACCTCAGTTTCTTCCAGTGTAATATGGGGATAATTAAAGCACCCACTTTCTAGAGCTGCTACAAGAATCCAATGATATATATTTATAAAAGTGCTGGGTACACAGTAGATGCCAGTGAAATGCTTATTCCCTCACCTGCAATGTCCATTCCATAAAGGACAAATCCCCTTCATTTTCACCTTTTCTTCTCATGCTCTCCATCTTCTGAGTATGGGGACTGTCTGTTAACCTTCCTTTGTATCCCCAGTGCTTAGTATGCTAATTGGCACACGAATACTTAATATTTATCAAGTCGCTGGGTCTTTCCACTCTGTCTACAAATATGCCCAGGTCTCCCCATTCATTGCCTCAAAAGGCTTTATCTCTCCTCTTTTCCTTGGTGAAACTCCCAGGGAAAAAACCCTGGAACTGTCTACATTTGTTACCTCCACTTGTAATATATTTTTTAAAACTACTGTAGATCTTTAATATCAAAGATGTTGGGAGCAGCTCCTGGTGGGGAACCTTTACCAATGAGAGAGACATTTTCTTGTCCGGGGTCACACAGCCAGGACATGTCAAGAGATTAGAACTGAACCCAAGTGTTTCTGATTGATCTCCACTCTCTATCCACTATTCCACACTTTCTCTCCTCTTACTTCCCGACCCTTGTTTTAATATTTCTTCTCTTTGGCCCTTTCTTATTTTCAGGGAGTCCAGTTCTTTGATAAGGTTTACCTATTTTAAAAATATTTTTAAAAATAGGTAATATTTATATAATTTTCTAGGATACAGTTTACTGATTCTATTCTAACCTATTGGATCTTTGCTATTCTGTCCTTTCTAGGTGTCATTTCATTGAACATTTTGTATTTTCTTGCTTCCCCTTTCTCCAGGGATTCTCGTAACCCCTGGTCAGTCAGTCTGATTCTGTTCCCTCTAGAATCAAATACACACTGCTGTTTTCCATAAAAAGCCCTTCACAACTGGCCTTTTTACTCCCCTTAAAAGATCACTATAGTCCCGCCAAACTGGCTCTTCTTCTGTGTAGGACACTCTGTGCCTCCGCCCTGGCTGTTCCCTTGGCTGGAATGTGGCCTGCCTCCTCATGCCCATTTCTTAGACTCTCTAATTTCTTTCCAACCTCAGTTCAAGTGTCACGCTTCTAAGTGAAGCCTTCACCCCCTAAGATTACATATGTAATCTTCCCATCTTTTTGTTGTAAACTGTAGGTAGCTGACAGCTCATGGATAGAGTGCTGGGAGTGGAGTCAGGAAGACCTCACTTACTTAGCTATGTGAACCCAGTGGGCAAGTCACTTCATTTCTCACGTTTCCTCATCTGTAAAACAGGGCACTTTTCCTCCTACCTTACAGGATTGTTATGAGGGTGAAGTGAGAATATTTGTAAGTGCTTAACAGTGCCTGGCACATAGTAGGAGCTTAATAAATGCTTATCCACCTCCCTCCTTACTTGGCACATAGCAAGCACTTGATAAATGCTTGCTGAATGAGGGGTAGGATGTGAAAAAATGGGAGAAGGAAGGGGTATGCATTTCAGATAGAAAAGTTTGGGCAAAAGCAAGATAGAAATATCACAGGGCTTTGGGAAGATAAAGATACTAGAAGGTCTCTGGAGAATGCAAAAGGTCAAGGTCAGCTCTCAAAGGACCTCTAACGTTGGGCTGAGAAGTAGGCCAACTTTACAAGCAACAAGAAGCAGGGAAGTGATTTGTGCAAAACAGTATTTTTATAAATATCAGTATTTCTTTAGGATTCGAGATACTAATACAATTTTAGGACTATAAACATTCCTGAGAAATAGAAGAAAGTTATGGTCACTGTTTTGTGGAGAAGCTTGGGAGTAACTAGGGAAAATTTGGCTAAATGGGTGTTAAGTGTCCCCGACCGGATCCCACAAAGGATCCCACAAGTCTGAGAAGTTGTTTGTCCTTAGTTCTGGAAAAGGACCATTACGTCAGGAAGGCAATGCTGTGACATGCAAGTGAATTGGATTTAAGTGAGGGAAGGCTGTGCAAAGTCACCAGCCTCACTTTCTCCTCCAGAGCCATCTGGGTCCAGTGACCAGATACACAACAGGACAACTTGAAGTAGAAGAAGCATCGCAAGCAAAGATTCTATCCTCCTGAGAAATGTAACATGATCAAAATACCATGTAATTCCTTTCAGAAAAAAAAAACCAGGAAAAAAAAACCTGGGCATCAGCCCAAGATGAACACATGTACTTAAAAATAAGACTCTCGGGGTGGTCAAATTTCTTGCCAAGTTATGGTTGGAAGCCAGTTTTCAGCCCCTCCCACTGTAGGCTCTAAAAACACCGAATGACCATTCAATGGAAGGAGGCCAGCTCCTTCAGACATACATTAAGGAAGGAAGGGGAAGGACAGAATAATTATTTTCCCTCAGGTTTATTTTCCAAAAACATTCTGTCGAGTCAATCTCCATGAAAGGAAAGCTTTTTAACAACTCTGAGTAACCATTCAGCAGCTTGAAGGAAGCAGAAGAGCAGAGTATTAAGGTTGTGCTTTGCTCCTCAAGTTCAGGGTCCTGAGGCATGCAGGATCAATGTTGGGTTTGAGGGGAAGAAATCAGAACCCTAAAATAACAGACAACCCAAGTCTTGTTTCCCCTTGGTTAAGGGCCAATCGACTGGAGACACACAGCATCCCCATAAGGAATATTGTGCACATACCAGGCAGCAATAGCTGCAAAGGAACAATGTGAAAGCAGGGCAGGGAAACTACTAAATATTGTGCTATCATCCACAGCCTACCTCCAAAAGTATCCTAGCAGCAACATTACTTTCCCTTCTGGTGGTTACCTCACAGAGAACCAATATATTTGCAGAGGACAATTTGCACAAAAAAAGATGAATGCGCAAGTTTGGTTTCAACTTTGGCCCAGATTATCATCATATATTCATTAGCTTTTTGGGGTGAGCTGAATATAGTGTTAGTTATAGGCTACTGCAGCTGATACCTTTTCCCACCCCTGCTTCTCCTTGAAAAAAAAGCCTTGGAGACAGTGATCCAATCTACAATAATTTTATTGTAACAGGGAAACCAGGCTGCATAAAGGCCTATGTGATTACAATGGAGGGTGATCTTTGAATTCAGCCAGCAACACAGAGAAGCTTACAACCACAGCTCACAATACCCATCTCCCAGGACTGAATGCTCCATACAGACTTGTCACGAACAGGCTATTTGGTGCACAACCACACTGATGAGGTCTGGTGGGGAGGTGGCAGAAACAGGGACGATGAAAAACTTTACAATGACACCAATATTAAAGTGCAGACATTTTATCGAATTCCCCTCCTCCATCTTTTGCTGAGAAAGGGGAGGAGAGCACATGCTCATTTCTTAAATTACATTTTACTTAATTCTCCAAGTATATGGATCCTGATAGGAAGAGTCTGAAGGTTAATTTGAGCAGAGGGAGGGAGAGAAATTAGGGCAGATTTGGATCTTTGGGTCAAAGGGAAAGGACAGCAATAAAAATTGGGGAGGAGGGGAGAGTTAAAAGTCTTAGCTGTCCAATGGGTGAGAGCCACTTCCCTTTCCTGTTATTTCTGGAAGCCAAGATGCTGTGCAACAGCAGCATCTACGATTTCCAAAAACAAACTGCGATGTGAGGTGCCTCTATCAGCCATGGGAGGCCTCTCATTAGAGCTGGGAGCCAGAACTGGGCAAGCCTTCTTTGGGAGCTTTTAGCACCACAGAGATTTTGGTTCAGCGGGCTAAGTGATATTTGTTACCTAGATTAAAGCTCTCGAACAACACTGTAATGCCAGAGATTTAAGACTGGGGGAAGGGGAGAGGGCGAGCACTTGTGATTTTTGGGTGGGATTTTTGGTAGAGTTCCTGTAAACATAAAATGTTTTGGAAAAGTTGTGGAGGATGGGTTGGGGAGTTCGGGTTAGACCCCCAAAGCTCCAAACACTAGTTCTGGATGCCTTTAGCCTACTCTCAGGTCTTGTCCTGAGACCCTTTCAATGGCTGAGCATTAAGCACTGTGGTTGAAAGAAATTCTCACGCCGCTCCTATCTTCGCCAGCTCCATCATCTCTCTGGATCTCAGCCAGCAGAGTCTGGAGGTGGGAAGGTCGTCTCTGCTCCGTCTCGCCAGGCAGAATTACTTGGTTACTTGGTGAATGGCATGGGCAAGGTAGCCCACGTTGCCTGATGTGACGCCTGCTACGGAAATGCGGCCATCTTTTGTCATATAGATGGAGAATTCCTTGATCAGCCGTTCCACCTGCAAAAAGAGAGGGGACTGGGCATTGCTTACTGGTTTGGGAAGACTTACCTCCTGATCAACTAAAGTGCATTGCTATCTATCATACATGCTCTCTCTGCAATTTCTAGCATATTATGCTGCTTTAAAATGACAAAGAAGAAGACCACATATAATGACGCTAGAGGTAAAAAGGTAAAGCCTTACACAAATCACAGGTTAAAAATCCTACATGTAGCATTTAATAGAAAAATCAGAAAGAACCGTGTTTTCCTTGCAAACAATCACAGCTTGTTTAACATTGTTATTCTAAGGAAAAAGACTCAGTCTTTCTCCTCTTTCTCATAAGCCCTTTCCCCCTTTAACCTGCAGAACATCTCAACAACCCTCATGACAACCCCACCCTTGACCCTGGAGGGAGTCTTCCGACAGCCCACACACCTGCTCAGGTTTCAGGCCCGTGAAACAAAACATGCCAATCTGGTCAGTGATGTGCTGCCAGTTGTGGGAGGAGCCTTCTTTCTTGAGGTTGGTAACCAGCTGGGTTCGCATGCCAATGATGCGATCTGCCATGCCTTTGACCTCTTGCAACCTAGAAGAAAAAGAGAATCACTCCATTCAACTCCAGCCTCCTTCTGACAGGAGCCATGGTTAATTCTAACTCCCATGTGAGGAGACCGTCTCACAGCCTTCTGCTCTGCCTGGGAAGAACGCTATTTTGACCAAGGCAGCTGCAGTCACTGATGTCTAAGGATGCAGACAAGTTGGTCAATGGAGCTGGTGAACCATTAACTCCTTTTCTGCTGATTCTGTAAAGCTCTAGATACTAGTTAGCTATGGAGAGAGGGCCCCTCTTCATTTTATTATTTTTTTCCCCCTAAGAAGAGACAGTAGACAGCATCTTGCATAAGCCATTTACTTCTTACATTCTAGGCTACTTGGAGTCTAGGCCCTTTGAGAATCCTACATGTTGTACTTAATACATTTCTAGAGAACATCATTTAAAATCAATCCTAGACGTTACCAAAGGGAAAAGTAAGGGTGCCTTGCTACATTCACTGTGTCAATTTGAACTCTTCCCTAGGGGCCTTTGGGTTTCAATGTTCAAAGTACATAGAAATGTTGGCATGAGAAATGTTATGATTGCCTCACAGGTTTTTGTCTCGTCTAAAATTTCCCTGGTATGGGAAAAGGTGTCACATGACTACAGGGACAAAATGAGGTAGCGTGCTATATAGGAAAGGGATTTATAATTAGAGGTCTTGGGTTCAAATCATTTTGCTTCTCTGGGCCTCAGATTAGATGACCTCCTTCTACTCTCAAACTATGGTCTTAGATGACTGTGCCTCCCATAAGGTAACTGGCCATTTCTAAACCGCACTGGAAGCCAATACTATTCAGAGCTATTTCTATAGCTCTGAAGGGCAGCTGGAGGCATGGGTCAGAGAACAGGAAGTAGCACCGGACATTTACCATTGGCTCCTCAGATCAGGACTATTCAGGATTGTGGTGGCAATTCGGGCCCCATTGAGAGGGGGGTTGGAATACATGGGACGAATCAGGATTTTCAACTGGGATTCTACCCTTTTGGCTTCATCAGCATCTTTACAAATCATGGTAAAGGCTCCCCACACGTTCACCTGGAAGACAAGGCAGGTTACACATCACCTAGACCTTTTAACATTTACTTTGCCAGAGCAGACACTGAATTTACCCCACAGTTTTCTGTAAGCAGAGGCACCACAAACAATTTGTCCTTGACGGAAAAAAGTCATTCTGACCAACGTGTGATAACTGATCCAGGCACAAAAGAAGCCTAGATGATGCTCCCCCCTACCCCCCCCAAAACAAAACAGGATTAGTCCATTTCTACAGGACACAATGATGAACATTATCACTAGGTCACTTCCAACTATTCCACGCAGACCAGTTTACTGAACAAGAGAGGTAGCTGGTTATCTTTACTGGATTAGATACTTGGGAAGAAGTTAACACGGCAACAATGACTAATCTGACAAAACTGTCAGTTAATTCCTCTAGATCCCAAGTTTTTTCTAATAGGTAAAATGTAATATGAAAAACAGGGCTACATCAAATGAATTCCAAGTCTCCCTCTATAGAGTATCTGCCACCCCTAATCCTTCTTGGAACCCAATGGGAAAACCAATCAACCAAGTATCCCTGCTTACCATACAGGCCCATGTTCTTGGCATATGACTGACAGAGAGCCACATTAATGCCCTGATCAATGAAGTGGCGAACAGCCCAGGCATCCCTGTTGCCATCTCCACTGGCAAAGCCTTGGTATGCCATGTCAAAAAAGGCAAAGAGTTTCCTTTGCTACGAATGAATCAGAACAAAGTTTTCATTAGTCATTTTGAAGATTCCACAGAGAAATCTTACCTGACTGCATTTCACTGAGTGGCATCACCATGTACTCTAAATGCGTACATTTTAAATATTGTTATGTTAGAAATTTAAGGTGAACCGAGAGACAATACTTTATTAGTTAGGTTAGCGGGAACCAATAAACTGCATCAATGGCCTCTCTTAATGACCAAAAGATGCTGCGGTAGGGCTCCTCAGCCTTACTATGAATTCTGGGGAGTTGGGTGGTTGGGGAAGACAATTTGGTTACAGGGCATACAGCATCGTGAGGGTGGGGAGGTGACTATTTTAAAGAAATCAGGCTAGCACCCACATGAGGCTAGTAACACCCCTCTTTGACAATTAAGGAATGGTAATTGTTTTATGGGACCCACCCCATCTTTCAGATCTTGTTATGGAGATAAGACTCTCCTTAATTGTATAAGGACAGGCAAGGATAGACAATATATCTCGTGGAAATTTACCAGATCAGCTTGTAGGTCTTTAAAGATAAGGTATGGTAGATAACAATTTTTTTAAAAAACAATTATACCTTTAAATGAACTTGAAGAAAAAGTGAGGTAGTAATACAAGACAGGATCAATTACAGAACAGAATCAATTATAAAATGATGTGGAATCAATTTAATTTCTTCAACATCCTAGTTAGCCAGAGCTAATCCCATGCTTTTTAATAATCATGAGCTACAGAAACATGAGCTACTAAGATTTACAAAGAACTTTATAGACGTGATAACATTTAATCCTCACAACAACTGTGTCACTAGGTACCATTATCCTGGTTATGCAGATGTATACAGATTCAGGAATGTGCCCAGGGTCACACAGCCATAAAGTGTATGAGGCAGGATCTGAACTCAGTTTTCCCTGACTCCAATCCCAGGGCTCTTTACACTGTAACAAGCCGCCTCCCATAAAGTACGTTGCCACTAGAGAGATCTTATTGACTTGCTACAATAACCCCGTCAGGTACCGTGCTGAGATGTTACCAGGCTTTGGCTGCTAGAGTTCTCGTAAGAGGGAACCAGAGATGAAGGGACCGTGATGTGCTTCCCTTCCACAATCATTCTAATTAACGCTACATTTCTGTCACCTCCAAATCCCACCCAGTTCGCCTGGGTGTATAAACCCAGTGCAAGTTCAACTGTAGCCAATTTCTGCTGTGATTATCTTGCTGCGTGTGGCCGGCCCATCCTAGACAACGCACCTTTACCAAGGATGCTATTTCTTTCCACTGCTCAGGACGAGGATCGACTCCAGTGGGGTTGTGAGCACAGGCATGCAGAAGGATGACACTCTGCTCTGGAATTTTCTACACAGAGGATTAAAAACAAACACACCATTAACTCTTGAAGTTGCTTTACGGTGAATGGGCCATATTGCATCAGCTACAAAAGCAACCTCAAATGTGTACAACACCAGCTTCTTGAAGGCAGGGGCTATACCAGTCTGTATCCTTGTATTCTCAGGGTCTTGCACCTACCAGGCATTTAATATTTAAAAACTGGTTGAACTGAATGTGACGCGTCAGTGTGTTTCAAGAAACCTACACCCACTGTCCACCATTTTTTCCATGTGCTTCTTCCTCTTCCCTGAAAGCCATACTTACTGAAATGTCTTCCAAGGCTCCAGTGAAGTCAAAGCCACAAGTCTTGGGGTCGTAGTAGCGATAGCCATTCAGCTGCATGCCAGCATCCCTGAAGATGGGAGTGTGATTTCCCCAGGATGGTTTTGGGAGATAGACTTCCCGGCTAAATTTGAAGAACCGTTGCTAAAAGATGTGGCGAGGAATGGGCAAGAGAGAAAAAATAAAGAAAAGAAATATTTAAATATCACAGTTATCACTGTTTATTTGCCTTCCCTGGAAAGATTCCCTTCTACTAAGAAGTACTTTGTAAAACTCTAATCCAAGAAGAGAAGCAGTGCTTTTCATTTGAAAAGGAGCGTTATCAAACCCAAGAGTTCTACGCTCACCAGAAAGCTGGCTCCCACTCTCAGTGCTCCAGTTCCAGAAATGGTCTGCACGGTGGCATTCTAAGAAAAGAGACAAAAAAGCCAGTCAAAGAGAGGACCTCTTTGTACAGTATTAATTAACATGATTTAAATAGAGCAGAACAGTTAGCCACCACTGCCCCTAATACCATACCTCATTTTAGAAGCTGAAATCACATTCCAAAGTGAGACCTTGAATAGGCAGTCACTGGACTAAGCCCTACTACCCATTCACATAGCAATGAGATGGGTTGACCAACCAGTCTCACCTGAGCACAAAAGCTGAATTAATTTCAGAAGGCTTTTAAGTTTATAAAACTTTCATAATATACAGGATATAAGAAGGTATATAGAAGTCAAGAACTTTTCCTTGGCCTTACACATAGATGGAAATAAGGTGCTAAAGGGGGGTCAACATTAGCCTCTTATTTGAGAGCCATCCAAGAGTGACCAGCCTGCCTCCCACCACCAGGGCCCCGAATCTAGGCTTGGCTACCTGCTACTTCTGCGGCCCTGGCCCCATCTTCAAATGAAGATGAGGTGACTTTTAAAGCTCCTTCAAACCCAAAGTCTTAGCTGTTATTACAGGCTGGGAAACTGAAGCTCAGAGTTTCAATGGCTTCTCCAAGGGTCACTTGCATGTCATGGATCTGTGATGCCATTTGTGGGCACACTTCCCAATGATACAGACCCTAGTTTTTCTACAGCTAACCAATGTTTTTTTTTTTTTAAAAGAGTTGACGCTTATGAAAGACTCATCACCTTGCAGCGGGTAGAGGCCTTAGCTGGGAGAAAGAGCCTGTTCATGGACCCACAACCAAAGACTTTCCAGCTTGGCTGGACCTTTCACAGCCTGTGTTCTGCGGCCCCTGGCTTTCAGAATGTGGGGGAGAGGTGGCAGAGCTCAAAGACACAAAGCCAGCAATCTAGCAAATAGTCTGTTTGCTCAGCAGATAGCGTGTGGTACCTGCAGTCAGGAAGACCTGAGTTCAAAGCCAGCCCCAGACTCTTCCTAAGCTGTGTGACCCATGGTGAGTAACTTAATCCTTGTCTGCCTGAGTTTCCTCAACTGTAGAATGGAGATAATAGCAGCACCTACCTCCCAGGGTTGTTGCAAGGATCAAACAAGATAATATTTGCAAAATGCTTTGCAAGTGCTTCAAGTGCTACATAAATGCTTAATATAGAGTTCCTTGGACTAAATTAAAAACAACAGAAACCCCAAACCACAAACCTACATTTCCCTCTGCAATCTTAGGCATGTTGGATATTACAAAATCATCCTTCAGATTACAAGTTAACTCTAGATGCAAAGACACTGAAATCTCCAAATACTGGTGAAATCCTAATGACTATGCCATGATTTTGCCTCCAACATGAAGACGGAGAAACTGGCACAGACCCCAAGTCAGTGGTAATACGCAAATTGGGACCCAAAGTGCCTAAATCAAACACCAAGAGTTCTAAGGTCTGCTGACTCAACCACCCGCCCCCCACAAATCAGGGCTTTTAATGTTATTACTCGGGTCACGGAAGACACTGTTTGCTTTTTTCCTGAGCTTATGAGCTCTAACACACACGACCTTAGGTCAGTTGGCTTTACAAACAGGACTTGTTTACTGCCAGTAATGATTTACTCTGGCCCTGTGTTCACTTTGCTTAGTTTAAACTGCTGCCAAGCCAATCGTCCTTACCTGGTTGGTGCCTCTTTTATTACCTGGCTGTATACCACCTGCCCACATGTGCCAGGCTTCTGTCAAAGGAATGGCTCTCAGTTTGACTAATGTAACTATATCTTGCTAGTAGGTAAGACTAGTTAACTTAAAAAATAAAAAAGGCAAGCAAGTGCCTAGAAGAACTTCAAGAAACCTCATCTCTTCCTCCATTTCCCAAGGTCAGTCTCAAGGAAGGGTAGGCCCATGTTTCTCAATGTGTGACAAGTCCCTTTCTATTCCTCTATTTAGGATTTGGGGGCTTACAATACCAGGGGTGCACATGACTGGACCCTCAGGTCTATACTGAGATTTCTCAAATACATTCTATGTAAAAGCAACAGAAACGTAGGCTGAAAGTAGACGGGACAAAACTTACTGATTAGCAAATCAATAACTGGCACAACCCTGAAACTGTGATTGTGGCCACTTCTGAAGAATCACTACAGACATTTGAGCGTAAAGTTAATGGGAGAAACAAAAATGAAGCCCTGGCATTTACGGAAGTGGAAATTTCCTTGACTTACTCGACTGCTTTTCAGAACCTCATTATTTTCACCCAGGGCCAACTCTGCGGATGCCTTGCAAAATTCAGCCAGTCCTGCGATGGGCAGGTACTCTTTGTCCATGTTCTTCCCTGCAATTTGAGCCTCTGCCTGCAATGGAGGAACAGGAAGATGTCAGAGATTCTCCTGAAACCCTGGCTGCCACCCTTGTTCCCCACCCCCAGCACATGATGTCATGCAAAAAGCTGGTTCTGAGGAGCGTAATGTCTTCATGATGCCACAGAATGTGCTGCATCTTTCAAACAACAACCAATAAGTCTGGACTTGAGATTTCATCAGTATGAGAGCTCCCTGGTGAGGAGACTGCCCTTCCCAAATGCAGAGGGTGATTCTTTGTCTTAAGAGTGGTCTGGAGCCCTGAAAGGTCACTCTGGCCCCAAAGCTGGCCCCCTTCTGTTCACTGTCAGGCTGCCTTTCATTATGCATTCTAAGTGCATACATGTTAATTCCAAAAATTCTACTCCATATGGCACATATGGTTAGGTTTACACTGGAAATCTGAAATGGAGAGTAACACATCAGAGGCACAATTTTCCAATGAGCCCATGGCACACAAATGCTTTCTGTGTAACTCTGCTTAGAGACCATTTAGCTCAGTCCCTTCATTTTAAAAATGGGAAACTACAAGGCCCAAGGAGACTAAAATTAGAACCAGAACCCGTGTCTTCTAATTCCCTTCAATGCTCTGTACCAAAGTGACCACGCCAAGCTCACCTTACGGACACTTGGAAGAACATAAGGCTTCCCACTGTCATCTCGGTAGGCCCCAACTCCCAGATTCATCTTCTTGCTGTTAGTGTCCCTCTTAAATGCTTCCGTAACCCCCAAGATAGGGTCAGGGGGGCCCATCTCTACGTGGGTCCACCAAGAGCTAAAATGAGAATTACAGGACATCAATGAAGTCATCCACCCTTCCCCAACTCAAGTTCCAAAAAAAAAAAAAAAAGAATAAAAAGAGCCCTAATTTAGTAGTTCAATCTCCAAGTGAGAAGGCAGGCAGGGGATCTCTTTTACAGAAAGGGCAAGCACATGTACTTCTTGGTCTCATGACCAGCCTTCTGGCAAAATGAGCTTTATAGAATTCCAAGTGTTTAACAAGATATAAAAATGCTTCAAGGCATAACCCACTAACATAAGAAAGGTTCTATTACTTCTTTATGAGAAAGCATTTTATACCATTGCATATTCAAGACTTCAGTTCTCTCATGTTTCCAGGTGACTCTAGCTCAGGGGTGGGGAACCTTTGGCCTCAAGGTCACGGGTCACAGGTTCCTCATCCCCGCTCTAGATAAAAGAACTTAGTCTAGGTTTGCTGGGCAATTAGCTGCCAAATGAGATCAAATATTTATTAAATGCCTATTAGAGAAGCATAGTTCCAAGTACGCTATCTTTGGCTCACCTCGTTGACCAACCTACTTAATTGTTCTACCAAAGAAACTTGCTCTTCCTCAATGGCTCACTCTTCCAATTGCTCTACACAAGAAGGGTCAGCACAGTTGGTTACAGGGTTAAATGAAACTATTCAATACCAAGTCTGTGCTCCCACAATTGGGCAAAAATTCTTGATGTGGCAGAAACAGCACTGGATTTTAAAACCCAGCTCTGTTACTTATCTGCCCAAGGCTACCCAGGAGGCCAGTTCCCTTCTCTGGGTTCCATTTTCTCATGGGGAAATGAGGTCATTGGCCTAGAGCAGAGGACTGCCCCAAACAAATTAAAACGTAACTGGGAAATTTTGAACAAAACAAATAGAAATACAACACAGATGATGTTAATTTGTGGTTTTCTATGTCAATGTATTTTGAAAGGGATCCCTTCCTATGTGGCCCAGATTCTCTCTAAAATCCTTCTGAGCTCTAAATCCTTATTACCAATATGAGATAAGACTGTTATTCTGGGGGCAGATTTAATTTCTGGACTTTCCAGGTTTTTTTTACTTTCTGCTCTTATCACTTCCACTACTTGGCTTTGGGCAGTTTTACTACTCATACCTCCACCAGAAAGCAGTTCAAGAAAATTTACCAAATGACGAAAATATCTGAACAAACTATGTTATGCAAAGAAATATAGGATGGCTTGTATGTAATGAAGACTGAAGAAAATATAGTTAAGAGAACAAGATCCATCCCATATACCATATAAAGTTAACAAGAGGGAACAAAATTCAGGCAAAAAACTAGTCCACAATAGTACCATACCATTGCCGTTTAAGGAAATATGCTTTTTGTCTATTCATTGGTAAACTACAAAAGTAGAAAGTAATGCTGTACTATCACTCACTGTCACACTACTTGATGGTTTTTGCAAAAGGCACCTTTTGTGTGTGGGGGTCTGGAAAGTACATTTTCATTACTGACACAACAGACAACATTCAATTTAAAAAGAACATGGAGGAAACATGCAAATTACAGTTTGGCTTTATTAGGAATGCTAGCAAATTTTGGAAGAAAAATGAGGAAGAAACTCAAGTTTCCCAGGAAAAGGGGCTACATCTCATGCTTCTTCTCTATCTTCTATAGCACATCATTTTTTTTTGCACATTGTCTCACCCATTAGACTGTGAGCTCCTAGAGATCAGGGATTGTTTTTTGCCTTTTCTTCTTATCCCTTGCACTTAAAATGTATGCCACATAGTAACTGGGGTTTAATGTTTGTTGACTTGATGATACCTGAAAGTTGTTTTCCATCTGCTAATCATTATTACTAAGTTGCTAATCCAGATGCTTTCCTACATGTTACTTTCAAAACTGCCCTGCTCCTCTGTTTCTTTCTGTTCTGTGCACAATGGTCTTTTTTTTGCATCCCTATTGTTAATTCACCCTCCCTATGTTGCCCTCCTTCCCCATTAATGCAAAGGGACAATCCTCTCCCTTCCCTTTTGTGACAAATGAGCCAAGCGAAGGCAGCCAGTGTCCAGGTCCAAAGATGCATGCCTCTACACCTTGTTCATTAGGTCTGTGAAATGGGTCCTCAGAAGACACAACTGGTCAATGCTCTAAGAGTCCTTCAGTCTCCTGGACCTTTATGATACTTGCATAAACTTCTGGTTCTGCTCCCTTCACCCTGCATCAGTTCTCACTATCCAGGATTCTTTGAAATTTTCTATTTCACCATTTCTTGTTTGTGGCTATTCCCTCCCTCTTAACTACCCCTCCCACCCCTAGTTTCCCAGCTGAATTGGATGTGTTTCTACACCCAACTTGTTGTCTGTGTGCTCACAGGTGCACACACTCAACTCTCCACCATCCATTTCACTCCAGAGTGAGGTTCCTACGATCCTTACTCCTCCCAGCCCTTCCCACATGTTTGTACAGTTTTCTTCTCATGAATCCCAATGGTGTGGTTATACTCCTTCCTTCTTCCTTTGTGTATGAATATGCCTGTATTCCTTGAAATATTCCTTTCCCCTCTATTCAGACCCTGAGAACAAAACTAATCCACCCCTCCACCCCAATCCCAGTCTTCTGTTTTTCCTCATTTAATTCCCTCAATACACTGGGGAGGTTAAGGGACATTTATTTTGCGAGGCAATTGGGGTTAAGTGACTTGCCCAGGGTCACACAGCTAGTAAGTGTCAAGTATCTGAGGCCAGGTTTGAACTTTTAATTGTTAAAAAAAAAATAATGACCTATGTTTCTCTGGACTTTTGTTTTTGAAGAAATTTTCTCCCTGTCTCCTGTCCAACACCACCCTCCCCACTAAGAAAAATAAAACCCTTATTACAAACATGTAGTCATACAAAACAAATCCCAACATTAGACATGTCCAAAAAATATGTCTCAATCTGCACTCTAAGTCCACTGCCTTTCTGTCACAAGGTAGGCAGCATGTTTCACCATGAAGAACTCGGAACAAGTTAAATGTCAAAATTCATACTTGGCTCTGGTCTTGCCACCAGAATATCTTAAAGCTTTTCTGTTCATTATAGGCCCCTTTTTCTCCCCTGAAGGGTTATACTCGGCTTTGCTGGTTAAGTTATTTTCGGTTGTAATCCTATCTCTTTTCCTTTTGGAAGTATATTCCAGGGTTTCCTACCAGTCAGCATTCATTTGTTAAGCACCTACTACGAGCCAGAGTTTTAAGTGTGGGAAGGGGAGCGGGTGGGACCCTGGGGTTCCATGGCCGCCAAAAGAAAGACAAAAGATGATCCCTGCCCTCAAGAATCTCGGTCTGATGGAGGAGACAATGTGCAAACAATTAGGTACAGACGAGAAATACAGGACAATCTGGAAGTCATCTCTGAGAGAAGACCCTAGCGTTAAGGAAGCACAGAAGATGAGACTTTACCTGAGATGTGAAGGAAGCCAGGGAGGGGAGATGGACAGATGGGGAAAATGCTGGGAGGAAGGATACAGGAGTCTCTTGTGAAAGGAAAATCAAAGAGAACAGAGTCACTAGATAGTACTGAGTCATCTGCACATAGATGTTAACTAAAAACAGGGGAGCTGATGAGATCACCAAGTGAAATGAGATAAAGGGAGATAAGATAAAATGGCCCAGGACAGAGCCTTGAGGTACCACCAAAGGTAGTGGGGTGACTTGGATGAAGATCCAACAAAGGAGACAGAATAAATGTCAGACAGGTAGGAGAGCACAGTGCCATGAAAACTTAGAGAGGAGAGTATTCGGATTCTTTTTTGATGCCTGTTGTATTTTTCTTTTGACATGGGAGCCTTGAATTTTGGCCAAGATGATCCTGGGACCTTTTCTTCGGGGGTTTCTTTTAGGTTATCAGTGGATTCTTGTCACCTTCATTTTGATTTCTGGATCTTATGGATCTGGGCAGTTTTCTTTCATGACTTCTTGAACTACTGTGCCCAGGATTTTTAAAAAATCATGGTTTTCATGAAGTCCAATGATTCTTAAATGATCTCTCCTTGACCTGTTTTCCAGGTCAGTTAAAAACAAAACCAAGCAACATCTAGTTTGCATTTTCTTCTATTTTTCCGTCTTTTTATTTTGTTCTAATACTTATTGCTGTCTTACGGAGTCACTGACTTCTGTGTGAACTATTTTAGTTTTCAGGGGGGGTCCGTTTGTTGGACAGGGTTTCACTCTGCCTCCTGCTGTGCTTTTAGGTGGGGTGGTTGGTCTTGTACCATGAGTTCTTGTGGGCACTTCAATCTCTCAGGGTGAGGCCCCTTGGCTCTTTGAAGTTCACTCTATCTTCAGAGATCTCTCTCAGAGGCCTGGGCCCAGCCTGTCTGAGTAATGTGGCACCACGCTGGTTTGCCTGGAGCTTCCAATTCCTACCCTGAGGCTTTCTCAGTGAGCCTGCCGTTCTCTATCTCTGGATGCAATATCCCAGGAAGTCTGGTTACCTTCGGGGGAACTGGTGGGCACTCTTTCCTACTGCACTTGGGCTTCTGGTTAACTTTTTATGTGGTTCTGGGGAGGAAATAGTTTCTTGCCGGATTTCTTGATCATTATTTGGTCCAGTAGGAACTTGAACGTTCTGCTAGAGTCCATGCTGGGGAGCTGGGGAGCCTTGTTGTCTGTCTTGGCAGGACTGGCAGGACTGTCATTTTAAGGTAGGGTCAGTAAGAGGCAAGTCAACAGAGAGTCAGGTGTTCAGTAAATGAAAACTATAGTTTTCATAAAACTTTTAACGTCATATGCCTTAATGCACATTTGAAGGGGATGTACCCGTTATTTCATGTATGTGAATACACATACTATAAATAGTAGAATTGGTAGACAGAAAATACATTAAAAGTCCAGGGGAAAAAATCCCTATAATATCTAGTGTAAGTCTCAGAACTTGGTGTCCTTACGTTATGTCCTAGCACAGTTCCAGAAATGAACACATCATTAGGTACTAAGAACAGGCGCCTAAAATGAGGCTAAAGAAAGTTTTCATTTTTTTTTCCAACTCATAGATTTCAGATAGACTGGAAATGATGAGACTAAACAAGTCACAGGTAGCTCTTGTTCCTATCCTACTTATTTCATTGCCACCTAGCTGAGGAAGGACGTTAAAGTCATTTTAATATCAAAGATAAAACTCACTTATTATCCAATTTTATTTTGAAAAAGGAATAAAAATAGCACCCTCCTCCCAGTTGTCGTGAGGATCAAATATTTGTACAGTATGGCAAGTGGTGGGTCGACACTTAAATGTTTTCTTTCCTTTTCCTTTTTTCCTTATCCCCTGGGGGCTGCTCCCTAAGTGAGCCAAGACTACACTGTATTTGAGCAGATGGGTAGGGAAGAAATGTAGAGGCACATTTTACCTAAGATCAAGAAGGCTGAATGTTAATATACTGTGCACTCACAATGAAGGATGTGCATTTGCATTTTGGAGTACTTGCCAGACAAAGTGAAGCTAACAGAAGGGCTTCATTCAAACCTCTTCTAACTTTATAGGTGTCAAACAACCCTACTTCTGGAGATATTGTAGACAACATTCTCCATTAGATGCTGTGGGCTGAAGATCAGCTGTGTCAACTGAGTGAAATTTTTAGTGAATGGCTCTATATCTGATCTGAGCAGACTCTTACTATGAACTCATATTTTATTGTTATTGGGGTTTTTTTAGGCAATTGGGGTTAAGTGACTTACCCAGGGTCACACAGCCAGTAAGTGTCAAGTGTTGGGTCTGAGGTCATATTTGAACTCAGCTCCTCCTGACTTTAGAGCCAGTGCTCTCCCACTGTGCCACCTAGCTGCCCCTCGATCTCTTATTTTAGAATGTGAAACCTTCCCCCACCAAGTTATGAACTTATGGCTCTGTACCCTTCCCCTCCAACATATTGCCCCCTGCCCCCAACTTTATTTTACTTTCTGCAGGGAGCTGTTCTGAAAAAGCCCTAGTCTCCACATCCAGATTCACCCGGTGAACTTCAATGTCCTTAATTCTGCTCTAAGCACAAAGTCTACCTTTTATTTCTCTACAGTGGATTTCACGGTACGCATTAGAAATAGTTGAATAAGGGAGGCAGCTAGGTGGGGCAGTGGATAGAGCAGTGGCCCTGGAGTCAAGAGGACCTGAGTTCAAATCCTGTCCCAGGCACTTGACACTTACTAGCTGTGTGAACCTGGTCAAGTCACTTCACCTCGTTGCCTAGGCACCCCCCCCCCGCAAAAAAAAAAATTAGTTGAAAATGAGAAGGCCATACAGGCAAGTCAGTTAGCCCCTCATCTGTCACACTAGGTTCCTCCAGGATTCTATTCTATCTTGCTCACCCTAACAGAAGAGAAAGATGAATTTCTTAGCTTTAAGGAAAAAAATTACACCTAGTCAAAAGGAACCATTTCTCTTTTCAAATACAAGTAATTTGGCCACTGGATGAAAACATATTAATTAGCATAACACCAACAAAAAGCAATTTAGGTTTTAAAAAGTTTGATGAAAAAGATCTTACCACCCTCCAATCCTTTACCAACTTTGTTTCCCTATTTTGTAAGAATAAGTTAAACATGACTTTAGTGCCTTGCAGAAAATGCTCAACCTTTACAGGGTGTAATTCCTGCTTTTGCTCACACCGCTAGTATCTAAAGAAGTTTCTTAGCATTTTATTACAGTGGAATCTCAAATTTTTCCTCTTCTAGTACATCTCATATTAACCATTCCTTTCCCAAATTTTCTTTGGAACAGCACTTTCCCAGTCCCTGGGCATACCTCGTTTTGTTGTGCTTCCAATACTGTGATTTTCTGTTTTACAAATTGAAGGTTTGTGGCAACCCTGCCTTCAGCAAGTCTATCGATGCTATTTTTCCAAAAGCATATGCTCACACCATATCTCTGTGTAATGTTTTGGTAATTCTTGCAATATTTCAAACTTTTTCATTATTATTATATCTGCTATGATGATCTATCAGTGATCTTTGATGTCACTACTGTAATTGTTTTGGGGACCAATGAATCATAAATGTGTGTGCTGACTATAACACCGGATAATTTGAAATTAGACCAATTAATAAGCCTCCAGTGGCCTCTAAGCGTTCAAATGAAAGCAAGAGTCAGCTGATGAGGCAAATTTCATGCTCCTCTTATTTTAAGAAATTGCCACAGCCACCTCAACCTTCAGAGACCACCACCCTGATCAGCCAGCAGCCATCAACACAGAGGCAAGACCTTGACCAGCAGGAAGATAAGAACTTGCTGAAGGCTCAGATGATGGTTTGCAATTTTTTTTAAACAATAAAGAATTTTTGAATTAAGATATGTACATTTTTAAAGGACATAATACTACTGCACACTTAATAGGCTCCATTGTAACCACTACAGGATAGCATGCATATAATTTTTATATGCACTGGGAAAAGGACACTGAAAAACAGACCTTGACTACTGATTATGAGAAACAAATCAGGGGAAAGGAAATGTGTCTGTGTTGTGTGTGGGGAAGGTTGGGGTAAACCTCTGCATCTCGCTTGTGGAATCCATTGACTGGGTTGGATTATGAGATCAAGGGTTCTTAATCTGGGGTCTGAGAATTCATTTCTTTATAAAAAATATTTTGGTGTTCCGGCTTCCTTTGTAAACCTATGCAACTTAACTTACATATTTTAATCTAACGTATTTTAAAAACATTATTCTGAGGAGCGCATAGGCTTTGCCACACAAAAAGCACCTCTATAACAGGTGATCTCCCCGCTCCCCTACAGCTCCGAGTCCAGAAGACTACCTAAGCGTGTCCAAGGCTTTTCCGTTGACACCCTCATCGGGGAAGAGAAGGAAGCGAGTCTGCTGCTTTCATCCATCCATCCAAGGGGCAGTTCTCTAACTTTTTGGTCTCCCTTTATGCTCATAAAAAACTGGAGACCCCCCTTTGCTATTCACCGGATTAGGAATGGAAACGTGTTAGCATCACCATGAGAAGCGTTTCGTTCTCCGGGGCTGCTGGAAAAGGTCTGGGGCGGCAGGAGCCACCTGAGCCCCGCGTGACCCCGCGGGCATCACAGTGGGGAGGGTCCCGCGGCCGGGCTCGGGGGCCTAAACTGCGGCACTTCTTCGGAGGATTAGGAAGCACGCTCCTCCGTGGGGAGGATGAAGTTCAGTAATCCAAGGCGGCGGGGGGGGGGGAAAGCAGGCTGGGGGCTGGGCGGCTGCAGAGGCCTCGAGACCCCTCCTCAGTTTAAAGACACAAGGCTTCAAAGGAAATAGTTAGCAGGGACCCCGGGGCGCCACTCCCCCTGCTCGAGGGTCTGGCCCCTTTCCAGCACCCCGGTCCGGCCGTGCTGCACTACCCGCCCCGTCCCCTCTCCGGCCGGCCCCAGGGATGCCCGGGGTTCACCACCGTGCCCGGCCCTGGGGGCACGCCCCTCTGCCCTCCACCGAGCCCTTTCAAGGGCACGCGCGCCCCCGCCGCGAGTCCCGCCCCCTTGGCCCGCCGGAGCCAATCGGCGAGCCGCGGGCGCACAGCCTCGCCGGCCTCGTGTCCCGGCTCCCCGGGCCCGACGTCATCATGGCGTCCGGCAGCCTCAGAAGGACAAAATTCCTCGGCCACGGGGCTCGTGCGCGTTCTGGCGCTCCTCAGCTCCTTACCTGGCTCTGGCGGCGGCGGCCGAGCCGAGGCCCGGCTGGAAGGAGGTGGCTCCGGAGAGCAGGCGGCAGGAGTGCAGCAGCGCCATGGCGAGCAGAGAGATGGAGAGCTGAGCGACTGCTGGCGAGAGGGCTGGCGGACGCGGGCACACAGAACCTCCTCTGCCGGTCGGCTGAAGGTAAAGCTAGAGCCCGCCCCCGGAGCTCCGCAAGAGGCACCGCCCCGGAAGCGCTGCTCTTGCGCCGCAGCGCCCCCTGCGCACCGGGAGGACCCTGCGCAGGCCCTTCGGGGCCCCAGCCTCTCCCGCCCCTCTCTTCTGCTGTCAGGGGCAGGTCCGTAGTTGTACGGTGTTCCCTCTGGCTGTGCCAACTGCACGGTCACAGTCTACTCTTGTCTGCAGCCCTGCGCTCCCCTTCCATGCCATGGGACCTTCTCCCCTTTGTTGGATGCCTCTGGTTGCCAGGGGAACGCCAGGACCATCAGACCGTTATCTCTCCCTTTTGCACGGGACCAGCCCATCTTTTCTCAGTCCTACCTGTCCTTGATGACAGCCGGCTCTTCATATTGAGGTGTTTTATGTGAATACTCTCTGTGTGCCCCTCCATTTACCACGGGAGTGACACTCGACTTTTGTTTGGTGTCCGAATGGTAGGAGATAGGAAGCCTATTGATTGTATTTTAAGAAGCCTTATCGATACCTTTGGTTTTTACACCACATTCCATCAATCGAGCCATAGACACTCTCTACTACAGAAGTTTTCTTAGCCGGCTGCTATTTTCATCATAAAGCCACTAGGAGAGGCCATTGCTACATGAGTTAAATCTTCATTCTTGGTTTTTCAGGGCCAATGGCTAGATTTTCACGTGAATCAAACCCCTGCAAAAGAAGGAGATGGCTCTCTGTTTCTGCTTTTTGTACCCATCTGAAAGTCAATTGTAAATCCCTCTTTTGTGTCGCCCTCAGCCGTGGAAAACCCCTGGCAAAAGGCTCTAAGATTATTCTTACCTAAAAGATTTGGTGAAATAGCAAATATCTGTAGCATTATTGCTTTTTCTACCCCAGTCTTAGGTATTGTTCAAATTGTTGTACCGAGAAATCAGCGAGCGAGACCCAGATGTAATTTAAAATGTGGATTTATTAGCGTGCGGCTGCAAGGGGTATGCACATCCAAATCAAGCAGCCCAATCAGGGGTAGAGCTAGGGTTTATATGGAAAAGAGCATGGGAAAGAAATGCCAGGAACACTGATGAGGTAATCCAAACGTGCAGGTGACTTTGGGGGCTATGGATGGGAAAGTACAGGGAATATACGGGACAGGGAGGGGGATGGATCTTTGGAGTCTGGCAGGAGGAAGAGTCCTTGGGCTGGCCAAGGACACCCCTCTCCCTCTGTCTTGATGAGAGAATGCTCTGCAACAAGGGAAAGTTTTCTCACAAGATAGGAACTTACTAAGGACTTGGGAGGCTTCCAGAGACATGATCTGAGGGCTGGGGCCTGAGGGGCCCAGCTCTGTGTAGCTGTACCAGGGAGAGAGAGATAAGGGTCGTGCTGAGGCCCATGCATGAATAACTGCTAGGCACAGTGTCCTTGGGCTGGGGAGCAGTTGTCAGAGACAGTGTTTCTGAGACTGGGGAGAAATTGGGGCACAAGTACAAGCACAAGCACCCGAGCACCCCATCATTACAGGTCAGAGATCACACAAAGCAGTCCAGGTGTCCTGGTCTCTGGTATAAACATAATTATCTAAAGCAGTGAATGTTGCAAGTTTTCTTATCCATTTGCGCTGGAGGTATGGGCTATGCTGAGCTAGGCAAGAGTACATTTCACTATTGTTTAGATTTAGAAGGAGAGAGGTCTGGGGCAAGATGAAGCACCAACTTTTGCTTTCCATGGCTTAAAGGACCCTACTACCTAAATGGCAAAATAATGTTCTGCATTACAAAATCACTCTTAACTTTTTTTCATTTTTGTTATGTTTTGTCACCCTTCTCTCTGTATTCCCCCAGGCCCTTCCTCTTCCGTCTCTTGGCTTCTCTTCTCCTTACCACTCTTATTTTCTTTTTAGTTAATGTTTGTTGGTCTTTTTGATACTGCTCACTTTGAAATGCTCCCTCTCTCTCCAACTCTTCCTTAATAACAAATAATAATTATAGTCAAACAAGGAAAAGTCAACATATCGACCAGGTCTGAAAACATGTGCTTCATTTCACACTTACTATATTCCACCACTTTACCAAAAAGTAAACTGTCTGCTTAATGGTTAGTCCTCTGAAAGCACTGCATTAATCAGAGTACTGAAGTCTCTTGGTTCTGCTTACTTTGCTCTGTATCAGTTCATTCAGATCTTCCCAAGTTTCTCTGAATTCTTCATATTTGTCATTTCTTATGGCACAGCAATATTCTGTTACATTCGTATGCCACAGTGTGTTCAGTCATTTCACAATTGATGGGCAATCACTTAACTTTCTAGTTCTTTGTTAATACAAAAAGGGTTGATATAAATATTTTTCTAAATATGGGACTTTCCCTCATTGACCTCTTTAGGGGCAAAGAGTTTGTATAGTGTTTTGGCTTTTTAAGATAAATGTCAAATTGGAACATTCTCTCATCTGGCATTTGATAGTTTACATCTCTTCTTTTGAAAATGTCTTATCTGTTCCCATCCTTTGACTACTTTCCCTATTGAGAAATGGCTCTTGTTTTTATACATTTATATCCCTTCCTTATATCTTGGATATCATACTTTTATCAGAGATATGGGTTGAAAATATTGGTCTCATTTAGGAGTTTCTCTTCTTATTCTTATTTTCCTCTCTCATTCTCTTCTTTTTCTTTCCCTGTTCCATTTTGTCCCAATCTTCTCTTCCATAGATCCCAGACTTAACTTGTCCCTTGACTGAATTTATGGTCTCCATTGTCATCTTAATGTATCTCAATAATATTCAGATGCTGTACAGACTAGGGCTGACTCCTAGAGAGAAATAGGAAATTCCTTGGGGGATTCTGAACTGGAGGATTTTTTTCCTCAGGGGATGGAAGAGCACCAGCTTGAAGTCATTAGATACAGTCTGGTTCAACAAAGATCCATTAAGCATATTATATGTACAGGGACATTGTGTCACCCTGTAAACCCCAATCACATGCATAGATAATTGGCAAGCTTCTTGAGTGTTTCCCCCTCTTGAAAGGAGATGGTAAATGCAGAAAATAGTTGAGAACTGCCTCCTTCACTTCAGCTGAATTTGATGAATTCTTTTCAACAAACTACTATACTACTGTGCCAGGAACTAAACTGAAATCTTTTAATGACTGAACTCCCATCTCAGGATGGGAAGAACGCTGGCCTGAAGGAGAGGAGACTGGACTCTGGCCTTGGTTAGGCTTTTGTCTTGCAAGGTGACTTTGGGAAAATCACTCTTTCTCCATGGGACTGTCATTTTTCTCATCTACAAAGTGTGGCAGGGGTGGGCACCTGCAGCCTTAAGGCCACATGTGGCCTTCTAAATCCTTAAGCGCAGCCTTTTGACTGAATCCAAATTTTACAGAACAAGTTCTAAAGGACTTAGAAGGCCACATGTGGTCTTCTAAGGATTAAGGATTTAGAAGGCACATGTGGCCTTAAGGCTGCAGGTGCCCCACCCCCGAAGTAAGGCAATTGGACTAGATGATTTCTGACATTCTGTGGTTCTTTGAATTGAAAATATGGCTGATATTGATTAATGTTAATAATAGTCTCAATAATTAATATTAATATTAATCAACAATCTCTTGATTCTGTAGCAGGCTCCACTCCCCTGACTTGGAAAGTACAGAAAAAGTTCCCAGGTGGATGAAACTTGTGGTAGGATTTCCCTAAGCTTCTTGTTTGGAGTTGCAAAGAGTGAATCTGCCTGCTCACCCACTCTTAATGATTTGGTGAGTCTGAATGTAGTCAGCTCTTAACTGGCATTCTGGGAGAGGAAGAAAAGGGCAAAAACCAAATTCACCCCATGTTCCTTGTCAGCTTCGTCCCAAATAGCTTTTCTCCAGCCTCCTTACATTTGAAAGAATCTTAAGAAACCAGTCACAGTTCCTCTCGGTTGTCTGTAGGAATGCTGTCATCTTTCCCTTCAGCCAGAGGAACAAAGATACCTGCTTTCAGAAAGGATTAAAAGGCATCATTAAAAGAAAAAACCATGTTTTTGCTAGAGTCCAAATTCCCCAGGCTCCTCTGATATGACAGGATGACAGCCGAGGGATCTCAACAAGCCAAGTTCTGGGACTCCCTAATAAGATGGAGCCAGGCCAAAGCTGTGCCCCCACAGGAATCCAGAAACATGGCCACCTGCTCTCCTCACCCCAGCTCGGCCAGCAGCTGGCACCGGAACACCATGAGATGCGCAGTGGTCTCATTTCAGAAAGGGCAGCTGTGACAGAAAGGACTGAGTTGAGACAAGGCTGACCTTGCTAGCTGGAGACCAGAAGGGAAATCACTTCTCTTGGCCTCCATGTTTGCCAGGCAGCCAGTGACGGGGAATCAGTCACCGAGAGGATGTTGGCTAGACTTCCCCAAGGGGTTCTGTGGTACTGCCAAGGTATATCTAAGAGCCAGTCACCTAATAGTCAGAATTGTTTGATTCTGAAGTTGTAGACTTTTTTATAGGCTTTTATCTTATGCCTTATCTCCCCAAGATTGTAAACTCCTTAAAGGCAAGAGTCTTACTTTAACCATTGATGGAGTCTGTTTAGTGCCTTGGAGAGTGCTTTGCACAGAGGAATGCCTCACTACTGGGTCAATGAATTTCATCTTGTGGCGACTTTCACACACATTACCTCATTGGAGTGTTCCAAGATGAAGGAGGGAAGTTAGATGAAGTAAAGAATGATTAGCAGGGTTGGGATCAATAAGGCCTGGAACTTTGGGGAGCTGAGACAGTTCAAAGCAATGGTAAACATCAGAGTTTTTAGGAGAAAAAAAAAGTGCATCTGTTTGCTGTCGTGGGGAAGGACTGCCTTTACTGGGTCTAGGGCTCACCAAAGACATTTTAGCCCTGCTGGTCTAGAAATATAAGTTGATCACTGACCTCTTTCCTATGACAGTATGCAGATCTTTCTCTCTTCTTTTTGGAGGCCAGGTGCTTCCAAGGTTGAGCTGCTCTGGGAAAGATCCTAACTGAAATATATGCTGAGCAGGGCTGTTTATATTTGTATGTAGCTATTTATGATTCCAGAGTACCATCATATTTTTTTTTCATTTAATCCTCACAACAGTACTGTGAGGGATGTAGTACAAATATATTTATTCCCATTTTACAGATGAGAAAACTGAGGCTCAGGAAGTTAAGGGACTTGCCCAAGAGTATACAGCTAGTGAGTTGCAGAAGCAGGAGTCAAGTCCAGTTTCCAGGACAATACACACTCTCCTGAAGGCCTCCAATGGAAGCTTTTGATGTGGATGTGATCAGTCACAGTTGGACAACACTGTATCTTGACCCCAACATAGTGATGTCATTTTGGTCCTCTTCAAGTGTGAAGGGCAACAACCAACCAATATATTAAACACCCCCCGTGTGCCAAACGCCATGTTCAACCCTGGAGATATAAGGACAAACATGAAATAGCCGGGGCAGCTAGGTGGCGCAGTGGATAGAGCACCGTCCCTGAAGTCAGGAGGACCTGAGTTCAAATCCAGCCTCCGACCAAACACTTGACACTTACTAGCTGTGTGTCCCTGGGCAAGTCACTTAACCCCAATTGCCTAAAAAACCAAAAACAAACAAAAAAATGAAATAGCCCCTGCCCTCAGGCAGCTTACATTCTGTTTGGGGAGACAATATTAGGTAAATTCTGAGGAGCAGAAGAGGCTTCCTTTGTACAGAAGACAGCCTTGAGTAGCATTTTTAGGGAAATAAGAGGCAAAAAAAAGGAGAGAGTACATTTCAAGTATGGGACACAGTCCAAGTAAAGACCCGGAGATGGGAGGTGGGGTTCCACAGCGAGAAGGCCAGTGTAGCTAGACCACAGAGTCCAGGGAGGGAAGTGGTGTATCACAAAGTTGGAGAGGTAGATTGGGGCCAAGTTGTTAAGGCCTTTAAGAGCCAAACCAAGGAGTTTATATTTGATCCCAAAGGAAATCATTGGAGATCAGTTGATAAGCTTATGATCATTTTAGTAGCTGTGTGGGGAATAGATTGGAACAGGGCAAGATTGAAGGCAGGGAGACCCATTAGGAGGCCACTGCCTTGTAATTGTCCGGGAGAGAGGTGACGAAGATGGACTAGGCTGGTGGCCAGGAGGGAGAGAGAAAGGAGCGGATGTGGTGGAGGTAAAAATACCAAGACTTGGGAGGTGGGTTGAGCATGTGTGGTTAGGAGAATGATAGGTAAAGAATTTTTTAGCTGCTTCCTACATACCAGACATTGCGCTAAGCACCATGGATACAAGACAACACCACCATAATAAAACCAAGGTGATTCCTACTCTTAAAGATCTTGCATGCCAATAGAGGAATTATTCTCTTTTTAACTGATGCTTGTTAATGGTCTTTTTTTTGACACCAGTCACTTTCAACCCTTCTCCCCTCTCCCTTAATAACAGATAATGAGCATGGTGAAGACCCTGTCTCCCTCCCAGGGTTGTTGTGAAGATCTGATGAGATAATTGTCAAATGCTTATCAGCCCAGTGTCTGGCACATAGCAAGCACTTAATAAGTTCTTATTTTCTCCCTCCATCTTCAGGTTTTAAGGTCTATATGATCTCTAGTCAATAGAGATTTTGTGCTGAGACCAGGACTTCTTTCCCTATCACTGTACATGGAAGCTGATGTGGGTGGCGATGATGAGGATCCCTCAGGACAATTAACGCCTAATAACACAAGCTCCCACCTTGCTGTGCAGGCAGAGTTCCCCCCTCTCCCATCCAGAGACCTGTGCCCTGTTGTCTCTCTCACTTCATGGCTGGTATAGGTGCCCTTCAACAGAGTGCTCTTTGCTCCAGGGCAGTGCCCAGTGACTAATCCTCCTCTCCCCTTTCCCCTTTCCCCTCCCTTTCTCTCTATCCTACTTCCTTTTCACTTTTCGTTGTTTGATGGGAGTGAGTAGCACAGCATGTATAGGCGGGTTGGGTTGGGATTGCATTATCTTTCTTTCCAAACTGCCCTTTCCCCCAAAGTCCCTATTTCCATTAAGTGAATCACCAGGGCTTTAGTCTCCTAGCTTCTTAACCTCTTCTTTACTCTTGACTCCTTACTCAACTGAAACTGCCCCCTCCAAAGTCCCCAGTGAACTCTGAATTGCCAGATCTGATGGCACTTTCTCAGTACTTATCCTTGATACCTCTGCAGCCTTGGATACTGTCGACCACCCTCTCTGGGATGTCAAGACCCTGTTTTCTCCTGGTTCTCTTCTTGTTCGTCTCCTTTGCTGCGCCCCTGACTGTGGGTATTGCCCAAAGCTCTGTCCTGTGCCCTCTTCCTTCACCCGCTCTCTCAGTAGCTTCCTTATTATCTCTATGCAGATGGCTCCCTGGTGGATATATCTAGCCCCAGCCTCTCTCCTGAGCTCCCAGGATGCAGGCCTGTATCTTCACAAATGAGTCGCTCTTCCTAGGTAGGTAGTTGCCACAGACCAGGCATTCCCATGGCTATTTCCCACTTTCTTTGTCACAAAGGAGGCAGAAACCACCTCTTTAAGCCCATTATGGGTTAGGACTGCTAACGAGAAAGGAGTACAGGTTGTAAGCCAGTGGGTGAGCTTGAGTAGCAGAACTTTTCCACTTTATTGTTTGTAAACTCTTCTTTGGTGAATAATAAGACAAAAAACTGAAAGCGAAAACAGGGGAAAACCAAAATGGAAAAGGAAGGCAGGTCACATTCTCGCCACAGTCAGAAGCTGGAAGGAGGAATGAAACTACACACCACCAGTTAAAGGGGGCAGGTGAGACTTGGGGAACCAGGGCAGAGGAGGGACACTGGGGAGCAAGATAGACTGTCACCCTATTGGACGCAGTAGCCTAGATCATATAACATATGAGCTCATGCATCACAGCAAAGAGAACTAGGGCCCCTCTCCCCTAATCCAAGTCACAAGCAGAGCAGCAAAGCTAGCCTGGGGTGGGGTGGAAGTGATGTGGGACGGAAGGCTCAGTGAACATCCATCAGCAGCGGCCACTCCTTTCCTCTCCTGCTCTCTGGGTGTGCTGTGCCGGGTAGCAGGGGATGTTCGGGGCCTCATCATCTCTAGGTCTTGGTGGAAGTGGCAGGGCAGAAGAAGGGAGAGGAGAATTGGCAGGAAAGGAGGGGGACTGGTGGCCACCCCCTTTTACATGGGGGGCTCACTACAGAGCACAATCTCCAGGTCCTTGCGGTAGAGCTTCCCGGCTTCAGCCAAAGACATCACGCTCTTTCTGTAGCTTGTGAGATTCTGAATATTCATCTCCTAGGAGACCAGATGAGAGGGAGAGAAGGGGTGAGAGGTCAGTACAGGTGGCCACTTAGAAATGCAAGACTAGGGCCTCACTCCCTGTCATACACACAGTCGAGCCTTTCTGCAGTTGGAACCACTCCAGGAATACAAAAGGTTTATCTGAACACCATGTGAATATAACACTGAACTCAGTAATCTGAATCCCTGCTTGGACTCTGATCCTCCTTCTAATCCTAGCTCTAAATCTTGATCTTACAAATAAATTCCCCTCACCCAGCCTCCTCCTATAACAAACAATCCACATCCTTGAAGGTGACAGGAAGGTCTTGGAATATGTGATAGAGTCAGTACTACCTAAGACATACCTCAGCATCCCCTGCCAAAGGACTCTGCTGAAGGAAGCCATGTTAGCACAACCAGACAGACTGCGAGATCTCCCCCTCCTGCCATGGACTAAAGCCTCATGCCGCATCACAGTGCCCTTACTGCCCAGTATGGGCGTGGGGTCAGTGGCATCAGATGTTTAAGTTTGTTACAGCTCTGTCCTGTACCGTCTAAACACCCCTCCCCATGTCTTCATGTTACGTGGCAGCCAGTTTTCAACGTGCCGCCTGACACAGCTTACACCTTTGCAGTATTGTTCTATAAAGCTGAATTAGGGCAGGAAGCCACCGGGACAGAAACCTGTCAGCAGCATTCCAGCATTGCTCACTGCAGAGATGTCACCAGGTCCACGTGCTTGGTCACTGTGGTGGCTAGAGTTAGGGGATGGCCTGTGGAAGCTGGGTTTTTAGTAGCATCCCTGCTCATCTGTGTTTGTGGCATTACCCCCATTTTACTGATGGAAAACTGAGCCACAGAGGTGACTGACTGAAGGACCCACCCAATCACAGCTGTGCAGAGCTCCGAGAACTTGTTATTGAACCGTTTTAGTTGTGTCTGACTCTCTGTGACCCCATTTGGGGTTTTCTTGGCAAAGTTACAGGAGTGGTTCACCATTTCCTTCTCTAGCTTATTTTACAATGAGGAAACTGAGGCAAACAGGATGGAAATGACCTGTCCAGGGTCATACAGCAGTAAGTGTCTGAGGCCTGATTTGAACTCAGGTCCTCCTGACTCCAGGGCTGGTGCTGTGTCCACTCTACCACCTAGCAGCCCTCTCTGAGCCATGCTACCTGTGTTATTGTTTTGTTCTTGGCGGGGACCTTTGGCATCCCCTTTTCTGGGGTTCAAAGGTGAACCACTTTGTTCATTTGAGACTTGCCTTCTTCATCCTGCTGCTTCCCAGCTTTTCTCTGGTTCTAAGTCAAAGAATGGTTTGCAAACATCTGTATGTTTCTATAGCCATCTTTGTGAAAAACCAAGAGCTGGGAAGTCAAAGTCAGCATCTCTCAGTGCAAGGCCCTACTTTGAGCCAGGGAGAGGCACCACTTAATTAATTTAATTAATTAATTTCTCTTTTCAGTTTGTCCTGTGCCAATTAAGAAGCAAAATAAAGGTGGGAGGAAAGCAGGTGCCCCGTGTTTCAGGCCCTGAGCTTGACAAGATCCTACCACCGTGCAGTGAGGGAATGTGAGGACCCGGCATTGTGGTAAATCTGGAAGCCAAGAGCTCCTTTTCTGTGTGTTCCACTGAGAGCTGAGAGAAGATCTGTTCAGAAGCTCTCTTCTTGGGACTCCTTGGAAAAGCTGATGGATGACTAGATTAGGAGGTCTCTAGGGGTTTCAAACACATGGAAGAATTCAACAATCTCCCTGGCTTTCCTGGCTTCCTTCAAGTCCCAGCTAAGATCCTGCCTTCTACAGAACGCCTTTCAAACCTTTGCCTGTTAATAGAGGCTGTCTTTTGTCCCTCTTTGTATCACCAACCCTTAGCATAGCACCTGGCATGCAGCAAGCACTTAATAAATGTTTATTGACTGGCTAACAAAATCCTAAGAGCTCTCATGAAAATGATCCATGCCTTTGAAGTACCAGGGTCTACCACAATCACTTCTCTTCTCCCCAAACCAGGTTCTAGCTATAGAAAGCTCATAGCTTGCATCATCTTCTCCCTTTAAGTGACCAAACACCAAACCTGCAGAGTGGTTGAGTTGGAAGTTTCTCCAGGTGAGCTGATGGCATTCACATCCTGTGTTCCCTAAGTCCGGGCTAAAAATCAGATGTTCCTTGGGAAGCGGTTCTGGATGGAAGCACCCACTTGAAATAGACCGTGAGCTCTGGGATGTGTGTCTCTTATTCTCCACTAAAGCTCAGAATGGAAGCTTGCATTAAGTTTCACACACCTGAGTCTGAACCAGGGGTGGGGAATCTGTGGCCTCGAGGCCACATGTGGTCCCTCTAAGTCCTCAAGTGGGGCCCTTTGACTGAATCCAAACTTCACAGAACAAATCCCCTTCAAAAAAGGATTTGTTCTGTAAAACTTGGACTCAGTCGGAAGGCTGCACCCAAGGACCTAGAAGGCCACAGGTTCCCCACCCCTGGTCTAAACCTTCCAGGTATTTTTCATATATACAGCTACAAGTTACAATAGTATCTCCACTTTGTGGCATTTTGGGCTTTGCTGTGTCCACTCCCATGAGTACTTTTTCCATTCTCACCCCAGTTTAAAATCTTGCATTTTAATTGACATTTTAATTTTCCCCACATTCAGACCTGAACCAAATCTGTGGCTTTCCCTATCCCATCTCCTTCTTTATTCACCCGGAGAGGCAGCCCTCTAGTTCACGCCAAGGTCAGCTCATACCTAGGCTTTGTGAACCTCTGCTGTCTGGCTGTTCTTTCTGCTCTTGTCATTTCATTGGGTCCAAAATGCTGCCTTAGATTTGGTTTTCTCTGGCAGTGGCCTTGACTGCTTTGCTTCCTTTCTTAATGATTTTTTTCTGGCTCCTCTTAAGCAGAATTACAAGGTGATTAGCCAGTGCATCCTTACATTTATTACCTTCAGAATCTTCCCCTCTCCTCTTCTCCCTATGCTACCTAGAAGCATGCGACCAGGACCAACACTACACAGAGAAGCATTCTTGGTAGTTTCAATTCTCTAGGCTTTTTTCACACCATGAATCAGTTCAGAGTTATGAAGGGAGTTAGGTAGAAAGGCAGAATCATTGTGGGAGAGGCGTGCTTGACTTTAGGGGTTCTCATCTGTTCCAGGAAAACCGACTTGCTCGTGACCCCCTTTTCTCACTCATTCTGCCTTTCTTCTTTGGCCTATTCTGTTGTCTCATAGCTTCCCACCTCACATCTGCTCCTTCTTTTCCCACATCCTCCTTCACATAGGAAGCTTGCTTAGATTAGGCAACTGGGCTGGTGCAAATCCTCCTCAGATTTTCATGGGATGGGCTGAGGCAGTCAGAGTCACACCTCAAAAGCCTTCCCCAAAGACCTCCTCACCTTCTTGTTTTTCTCATACAGGTCCTTCAAAAGAGCGTCCAGTTCATTCTCATCAATGTAGCCACTCCCATCCTGTGAATTGAGTGCAGACACTCGTCAGGGGATTTCTAGTAATTCCCTCCCCCCTCTCCAGCAACCTCATCTCCCCATCACTCAGCCCAAGCTGAGGAATATTAAGGCTCAATAGATACAATCTTAAACCAACTGGCCAATCTAGTCCATTCAGTCACGTAACTATTTTAACGGAGAGAGAAATCAATCATTCATTTTTTTTCCCCAAATTGGCCAGTTATTTCTCTCAAAATAGTTGTTCTGATTGCTGATGCATGGACTACTTTAATGTTTTGTTATTATTCACTAGGGCTGAACGGATCCCCACAAAGTCAAAAAGGGTTTCACAACTTCCTGGAAGCCGTTCCGGAGAGGAGGTTTTAAGAGAAAGCTAAAGATGCACGTATTCATTTTCCAGAGACATGTGGTAAGGGCTGCTACCACCACATCCCAGAAAGGATGTCCTAGTCAGAAGGAAAATGCTAAATGTCATTGATGAGCCAGTAGGAGGCTGGAAGTGACCAAGACAGCCTAATCCCAAACTGGGTATTTCTAATCATTTTTCTTCTGCTGTGAGGCTTCAGATTTCCTATCTCTGGCCTTTACCACTAGAAATACAGCCTTGCTTTCCTTTATGTATGCTGGCCTACTTTTTACCTTGTCATAAAATGTGAAGATAGCATTGAACTCTTCTGCAGTCAGCTTCATGCCCTGTAAGGATCGAGGATGCTTGGGTGAATAAATAAAAATCAATTTAAAAGGGGGTGTGGTGTGTGTGTGTGTGTGTGTGTGTGTGTGTGTGTGTGTGTAAAGGGGCTTGTGGGAGCAACATTCAGTAAGAAGAGGAAAGAAGGCACAGAAAAGGGAAAGAAAAAAGGACTGTTTTACCTGAAATTTAAGGAGAAAATTTTCCTGTACAGGCAATAGTCTGGAAGGAAAATGTTAGAGTGTAGATTAACGATAGACAAGAGAAACTGAGGCAGGGCAAAGGATTCTTGGAGAAGGTTAGTATCTTTAGAGAAGACTGAAAAGTCCAAATATGGGAGAAAACAAGTGAAATGACTTGGTGGGGATCGTGTAGTAGTATTTAGTTTTCTCATTTCTGGGAGATCTCACCCACTCTTGTGACCTCCTTTGTCATTTTAGACTAAGGCCAGATTTATATTCCAAGCACAATTCTTTTTCTAACTTTCGATTCCGCATTTCTAGTTCTATTCTCTTTGGAAACGTTTCAGATTAACCACATCCAAAGCCGAACTTGTCAACTTTCTTATTAAACTTGTTCTTCCTCTTATTTTCCCCCTTCCTGGTGATGCTACTGCTACCCCCATAGTCATGTAGGCTCAAAACAGTACCATCGCCCTTGATGCTTCCTCCCCCCTCGCCTCAGACATCCAATCAGTTGTCAAGTACTCTGGGTTCCACCTCTGAAATATCTCTATTCTAGGGCTCCTTCTTTCCATTCACACTCATCACTCTTATTTCAGGCCTACCTCAGCTCTCTCCTGCATCGTTAATATAGCTACCTAACTAGACTCCTTGCCTCCATTCTTTTTTTTCCCCATTTCTAATTTTTTTGTTTTTTTTTTTTGGTGAGGCAGTCAGGGTTAAGTGACTTGCCCAAGGTCACACAGCTAGTAAGTGTCAAGTGTCTGAGGCCGAATTTGAACTCAGGTCCTCCTGACTCCAAGGTCAGAGCTTTATCTGCTGTGCCACCTAGCTGCCCCACCTCTGTTCTTTACCCTCTTTCCTTCATCCTGCTGCCAAAAATAGTCTTCCCAGTGCCCAGGTTTAATCACAGCACTCTTCAAATAAGAAACCTTCAACGGTTTCTCATGGCCAGCGGGATAAAGTAGAAATTCCTTAGGTATTTGAGTCCCTCTGGCATCAGTATCTAGTCTAATTTCATAGTATTCCCATCCGTGTTCTTTGTGTTCCAGTAGAACTGGACCACATGTGGTCTGATCAGCCACAGTTGGACACACTGTACCTCGACTCCAACATAATGATGCCATGTTGGTCCTTTTGGAGAACAAAGGACAGCAACCCCCATGGTCTCCTAACCTCATCCAGCTCTCTCCCATCTTTGAGTCTTTGAGCACAATATCTCCCCCGCCATGGTCTCCCTTCCCCTCCCTCCTTTATTCCTCTTCCCATTCTTCCCTGGGTCAAAACCTACTTCTGGAATCACCTTATTCATGAACCTTCCCTGATCCTCGCAGCTAGAAAATACCCTTCCTTCCATGAACCTTTCAGGCAATTCTTGATTTTTCCTTTTTTTTTTTGATTTTTCTTATATGCATTATAATTTTCTAATTTGTCTTACAGTGATTTATATGCCTGCCTCTTCCCTCTCCTTGTTCCTTAGGACTGAAAGCTCTTTGAGTGTAGGGACTATATTATTTTTCATTTTTCTGTTATTAGCATCTACCACCCTTCCTTAAACATGGTAGGTGCTTAATGAATGTTTGTTGAATTCAGCTGGAAGATGCCTTTCCTTTTGGTTGGCTGGGGGTGATGGGATCACAGCCACAAAAAGCAGGGCTGACGACCAGTAGGATATTTGTGGTAATGATATTGGACGTGTGAGGTGGCTCTTACCGGGACATCTCTGAGAGGCCCAATTTACCATCTCCATTCAAGTCAAACATCCGCAGCTGTTGGGATACAGAAAGATATTTGGGTTATTGGCCTGCAAGCCGACCAGCCTCCTTCATGTATAAGGCGGAGTCGGGCAAAGACCGATGTGACACCAAGTTCTTGGAACCTTGGCCATTTCCCGACTACCTCCTGTTTACCAACTATGCTTCAGGCTTTGTTGGAAAGGAGGAGGAAGGGGATAATGTGCAGGGACACCCTGAGATTGCTTATTTCCCTCTGAGGCTATATGGAGGTCAGGAATGAACATCACTTAGAAATGGCACCCAAAGTGATAGCAGGAAGGCACAGAAACTCCATCCTCTCCCTTCTTCCTGTATTAGAGAAGCTAGAAAACCAGGTTCTCATTTCTCGCTGAGCCCTAATTGGCTTATTTTCAGAGTCTTGCCTAGCTCCCCTCATCTCTCCCTTGCTGGAGCAGCAGAGGTTGCCATGGAAATGGTCAGTCCCCAAGTCTCCTGCTGGCTCAGGGGTGAAGGCAGGCTCAGAATTCCAGCTAGTTCTTGAAAGGATGGAGCATGGAAGGTGGGGAGCAGGAAGTAGAGGAGGGTCCTGAGTATGACACAGGCATGCTGAAATAAGGGTTCTGGGCCAGCTGGCCTGAGTCTGTCTTGGGTTTGAGATAAGTGGAATTCTGGGATCAGAGCCTCATCAGCTTGGGACAAAGGCTGAGTTCCAGTTCAGTTCTCCTGTCCTAGGGGGAAGCTTTCTACTTACTATTGTCTGTGTGTACTCTTGGAGCTTAGGCTCATCATAGGGCCGGTTTGCTTTCTTCAGCAGGTCTGACAGGAATCCCTGAAAACATAGAAGGAATCAGTGACCCAGTGAGCCTGCCGGGACATTGGTGGGATTAAGTAATACTCCTGAATACAATTGGCTGGTCTAGGGCATAGGTACTTGGTAAGGAAGAAGGAAGAAAAAGGGTCAGAGAGCACAGAGATAGATGGAGGAGGCAGTGAAGCCTACCAAAGTTTTCCTCAGGTTGTCTGTCCCTGAGGTGGGAGGCATGGCATGCCTCCTTGCCTCCTTGAGCCAATCAGCAACAACTGAGAATCTGTTCTGGTCAGGGATGTGCCTGGTCTGAAGGGAAGGGCATGTCTGCTTAGGCTGCATTCACATTGTCTTATTTCCCCCGGTTTCTGAGTGACCCGGGGGTGGGGGAACAGTTTCTCCCCTTCTTGTTACCTCAAATTTGGTACCTAATCAATGCACCTGGAAACTGGAAACTCAGAAAAGCTCCCATCCCAGAAGAACATCACTGCTCCAATACACACACCAGGGGCGTGACCACACTGCTCCTGCACCCAGTCACGGGGCGGGATGCATCATCTAACACCTAGCTCTGCAGCTGGCTGGCCCGGAGCTGAGAAAACTGACAGTTGTCTTGGCTTTCCAGGTGGAAATCTTCTAATTACCCTTTTCACAAGATATGCAGTGAAGGGATCGAACTTGTTTATATTCTTTTCTGGTTTTGTCTCTCCCTCTGCCTGCCCTCACCCCACAGGCAGCCTTCTCGCCAGGGGCCTGTTTCTGGACTTCTGTACCCCGGGAACGTGGTAACATGAACAAGAAGACATGACCCAGGAGCACCCAGGCGTGCAGTGCCCATCCTTCCATTTTCTATGGCCACTTACCTTGAGCTCATTGGCTTCAATGTAACCACTCCTGTCCGTGTCATATTTACGCCAAGCCTGCAAGGGAATTGTTGGACGGTTGGCAAACGGCCCTCTGTGGCCATCAGTGCTCCAATCTCTGCAGTCTTTGGGAAGGGCATCTGATCATAGAATGTCAGTGTTGGAAGAGAGTGACCTTGGAGATCCCAAACAGTACTCGGGATTTAGCTATCTCTTATCTCTCCTCCCCACACCCTTTGGGCCTTAGCCTTCCAAGCCAGTGTCCCAACCCCAGCTCTGTTGAATTTAGTAAACATTTCTAGGTGCCCCAGCCCAATTCTGGGGATTAAGATGTAGGATAGATAGAAACTGGGGTATGAAGACAACACGAGACACTCTTTGCCTCTAAGGAGGTGAGAAGCAAGATTTTTTTAAGGTCTAGAGAGACCTGAGCATGCTTGGAGGCCATAACCTTAGGCAGAGATTGAAGACAAGAGGGAGGGAAGATCTATGGGACAAGGTCTCTGAGGAGATAGGAGAGTAGGATCAAGCGCACGTGGAGAGGGTGTTAGCCTTGACAAGAAAAAGGCCTATTTCTTTCTCAGACCCCTTATTTCCCCCATAGCTTTAAGGTAGCCAAGCACTTTCTTAATAACAATTCTGTAAATTAAAAAAAAATTCTTGCCTTGTTTTTTTTTGGCAACATGGTTAATATAGACATGGTTTATATGATTTTACATGTGTAATGGGTATCATATTGCTTGACTTCTCAATGGATGGGCGAGAGGCTGGCGGGAGGGAGAGAATTTGGAACTCAAAATTTGAAAATGGATGTTAAAAAATAAAAATGACAGTTGTATAAGGTAGGTATTGCCCCCATTTTACAGATGAGGACAAGTGACTTGTCTATAGTCACATATCTAACAAGGGTGGAGAACTGGGGTTCAAGCCTACCTCTCTCCCCTTCTTAAGGCTATTGCTCATTCCACTGATGACAAAACTTATTGCTTGAGATTCCACTTGGGGTTTTCTTGGCAAAGATGCTGGAGCGGTTTGCCATTTCCTCGTCCAACTCATTTTACAGAGGAAGAAACTGAGGCAGACAGG